>NC_091250.1:74691383-77148883 GCF_042477335.2 Ovis canadensis | reverse complement strand
AATTAATTGCAGCCAATTAATAATTAATCCCTTTTAAACAGCTTTATTATCTCTCCCGAACGACAGGGATTTGTCTGATAACCCCCCGAAGACCAAATGTCAAGTTTAACCAAATAGTTATTGCTTTATCAACCCGAGTCTGCAAATAAATTAATCAAAAGCAAATCTGTCCTTTGTGCGGCTCATTTGCTGGTAATGGATGGATATGAAGATTTGCCGATATTATTGTCTGTCATTCAATCTAACAAAGTGAACATTTATTGCATATATATTAAAAATTATCCTGGAATCGAGTGGCGCCGGCTTGCATTTATTGGAGTCTTCCCAGGGGTGAAGTCCCCTCGGATGAGGGCTCGTGGGGAAGAGAAAAGTGCGAGAGCGCGCATCCCAAATCTCTTTAAGCCTCTGCACCCGTCTCTGCCCACTCCCCGCGGCGTCCCGCCCCCCAGCCTTTGCCCTCTTGGGGGGTGGGCGCGGGAGCCGGGTAGTGCGGGGCGGGGAGGGGGGGTGGTTGGGGAACGTGCCGGCTGCAGCCTGCTGCGCGGCCAAGGGCAGCCGAGCTGCTGTCAAAACAGAGGCCAGGAGCCGCGACCACTCGCAAAAGCATCGGCCCGAGGAAATTTGGGGTGTGATTGAAGAGAAAGAAACGGGAGGGGGGGACAGCTTCTCTTTGTCTTCTGTCTGGTTACATCATTTTCTAATTAGGCATAAAATTGTCTTCATACACTGGTATTGCGGCCTTCATAAACATAGCCATTATGGTTCATAAGGACGCCATTGTGGGGAGGCCTTCCCAAAATAGAAAGAACTGGGGAGGGAGAGGCCTGGAGTCAGGGAGGCCCGGCTTTGTCCTCCCCTGGGAGAAGATGGATGGCCAATGTCACGCAGATGATGACTTGGGACTATTAAATTGTCCGAGGGGGAAGAATCTTTACCACCCCCTAGCTGAATCCGGAGGCTTTGGGGTGGGAAGGGAGGGCCAGGTGGCCGGCTTAGCCGGGCAGGTTGGAGGACGAAGCGGGTGAGTGCCCGGCGGGAGCGGAGTGAAGGGTGGTCGCGCGCCGAGGTGTGTCTTCTGGTGTGTCTTCTCTCAGCCAGGCCCTGAGCTCTGCGCTCGGGGCACACCTGATCTCGAGCTGCCCTCTCACTCCAACCGCATCGCCAATGCTGGGGGGCAGGTGGGGCCAGAGAATGGACAGCGGCAGCAAGCCCCGAGCAGTTCAGGGTAGTGCCAGGCGGGGAGACAATTCTTCCCATTATTCGAAGCGGAGATCCAAGGCGGGCCTCCCACCCGGCGGGGGGCACGTCGCTAACTGGCTAGAGATGGATGGAGGCTCCTGGAGCCCCCGGCGTCGTGTCAGACCCCGGGCAATTACTGTCCCGCCAGGATGGACACGCTGCCCGCCACCCTGACCCCAGCGCGCGGGCCTACTGGCTGCCTGAGTCGCCTCGGCGGTCCGCTTTTTCGCTTTTGCAATAACCCGACTTGACATAAATAACTCCCATGCGCTTGTCTACATCTGCTTGACCTCCTGAACCCGCGGAGAATCTTTGCTGCATTTATCCAAGTTACATTTTTCTTTAGAATAAAAAAGAAAAAAACCAACTTTAAAACTGTAAATTCTAGTCTCCTGCCTTGTTCCAGCTAATTCGAGTTCTGGTGTGTCTTGCTATTCACATTGCTGCCAGACACACCAATTCGCTTCTGGAGGACGGGGTCCCGCCTGCTTGTGCCTCAGGCATTGGTTGCGCTGTTGCAGGCACCCCTGAGCTTTCCGAGGTGACCTGAAGGCGCCCTGAGTTACAGGCGCCCTGAGGTGGTCCCGCCTCCGAAATCCCCTCCCCTGGCCAGACCTTGAGTGAGGGAGAAAGAAGAGGGGGTGCTGGTCACCGGCTTGGTCCTGGGCTGTCTGAGGTCGCAGCTGGGGCCAGGCCAGCCAGCCAGAGCAGCCTGGCGCCTGGCGTGTGCTCCCGGTGACCTGATCCAGCAGGGGTGCGGGGGTGGCCCCGGAAGTGCCCGTGCTGGCGCCACGCGCTGCGGTCACCAGGCGCCAAGACTGGAGGGCGCGGATATTGGAGGGGGGTAGGGGGGATGCGAGAGAAGATTCCAGGGAATCGTCTGGCCAGGCTTGTGTCCAGCGTGGATCCCCAGCTGGAGCTGGCCTGAAGATGCCAGAGCCGGCTTTGCTCTGCGAGGCTTCCTCAGGGTGGGCGCTGGGGGACGGCGTGCCACTGACTTCCTGCCAGTCATCTCTCTAGACAGCATCTCACAACTTTCAGGATGGAAGAGCTCTTAGAGGTCTGGTGGTCAGAGTGACTTCTTGATGTGAAGGTCTCATCTGCCCGCATCTGGGTGCGGCATCCTGACCTTCTCTGACTTCCCCACCTGCGCAGGGATATCTGGGGAGCCAAGGCTGGGCTCTGGAGTGGTGGGAATTTGCAATCGCAGGAACAAGATCCTGACTTTGCAGCTGTTACTAAGGCAAAACAGAACAAACAGTGATCTTCAGATTCTGAAGCTCTAAGACCAGTTTTCCTCATAACAGCTTTCTTTCCATTAAAAAGGGGTCATTTAAATGTCCCTATTTCTGGAGTATGGTATTTTATACTGTCACTGTTAATGTCATTGGAGGTAGGCCCACGCTGGTGTCTCTTTGATTAGTGTTCCTAATCCCATCCATTCACTTACTAGTCATTAGTCATTCTTTAATTAATTCTACAAACACTTTGTGAGGGGATGTTCCACATGAGATACAAGATAAATAGAAAACACTACACCCAAGGAACTTGCAGTTTCCTTGGAAGAAGTATCATGTGTTGTGGATACTGAAGGGTTTCTGATGTAGCCTGGTTACAGAACCTCAGAACTCAGGTTGAGGCTAGATTTGCCACTTCCTGACTCTAGGACCCCAGTTGGGTACCGAAAGCCTCTGAGCTTCTATTTCTCATGTGTAGAGTGAACCTGTTGAGATATATGCTCTGGGAAAGTGAAAGTCATTCAGCCGTGTCCGACTCTTTGTGACCCCGTGGACTGTAGCCCTCCAGGCTCCTCTGTCCATGGAATTCTCCAAGCAAGAATACTGGAGTGGGTTGCCATTTCCTTCTCCAGGGGATCTTCCCAACCCAGGGATCGAGTCCAGGTCTCCCACATTGCAGGCAGACTCTTTACTGACTGAGCCACCAGGGAATCCCCTAAATGCTCTTGGAGTCCCCCTAAATTCTCTGGGTGCTCTAAAACACATAAGTAATAGCCACAGTCCAGATGGAAATGACCATCAAAGCACCTGCACGGGCTTGAGGAAGACCTCAGTTTCTCTGTCTGCCTCTGAATTTTGCATTCCAAACAGTGGAGGACAAAGTACAAGGAAGACATGGAATACGTACTAGATTAGGAATCTTGATTGTGAGAAATAAGTTGGCTTATTTAATCTTTCTGTGTCCTCACCAAACAGTGGGGATTTCTACCCTATTTACTCCACAAAGTAGTTGCAAGGATCAACTCTCATTAGGTATGTAAATGTGTTTTGAAAACTAACAGGCATCTTGGGATAGCAGAGGGCCATGCCTCCCTGTGTAGAAGGGAGGTGAGGTGGGTGGATGTGTGGCTGCTTGGCGTGGGCTGAGGTGGGTAGACCAGTGATGACTGCTGGAAGGTGGGCTTGTCTTCTGGCTCTGCGGGGATGGGAGGATGCTGAGTCTTAGGCAGCAGCTGTCCACTACTGGAATGACTTACCTTTTCAGCATCAAAGAGAAGGGCTTTCCCTACATAGGCAAAGCCCTAGAGCTCTAGCACAGACAGCCAGAGTGCTTGATTCAGGAAGCTTCGCTGAATTTTCAAGGCTCTGCTGCCAAAAAGTTTCTTTGAAAATAAGATTTGTTATTGATTGGGAAAAAAGTGAGCAAAGTGAGATATTCTTCTGAAGCTGTGTCATTAGCCATCCCTTCTGAAGAAATACATACTTTCATTCTTAGCAGGAAAAAAATGAGCCTGCTCATTCTGACTCAAAAACCAAACCATTCTTTTCATTCCATGCTCCTTGCTAAGAACTTTGCTAGCTCACTCAAGGAGGTGAGGTGCATTTTAAAAGAAACTTTACCTCCTGAACCGGGAGAAGGACAGTCACAGTGGGTTCTGAGAGAAAGGACTTTGACTCTGGAGAGAGTAAGCGCCTTTGAGATGGAAACCTTGGGGAAGGGGAGAAGTGAGGCGGGAGTGAAACTCTAAGAAGCTGGTCCTCCTTTCCCTTGATGGTCAGAACGTTGATAAGGCAGCTAGTTAGCAACGTCTTCATCCCTGGTGGCATGTGGAAATCTTCCAGCAGGTTCTCAATTAAGGGAACTGCCTTTCCTTTCATTCGCTTCACTTTTGTGTTAAATGTTAACAACCTGATGCTATCTATTATGGTGCCATTATCCCAGAATGTTGACTGAACTGGTTCTTTTATCCGTATTATAGGGCTGCCTCACTTGCAGATTTATGCATTTTTGATATTAAATTCTTTCTCTTGTTAAGCCTAAACTCTTGTTGACTTTCATTGACCCCCTGCCCTGGTCCCCAGTACTTTTCCATATTTAATATTGAAACATTTTTTTCTCAATGCCCCTCCTGGCTTTGTTGCCGTCTGCTTGACGGCTGTCCCTAATGGCCTGTGTTGTTTGCTCTGTTCTTGAACTTGGTGGGGTCACACAGTCTTTAACAGTGATGTCCTCTGAATGTCCACCCTTGCTGTCCGGCTAAGTTGCCCTGTGTCACAAGCTCTGCCCTTTTCTCCGCCCCTAACTCCCAACTGCTCCTAATCACTTAAGCAAACACCTTGCCTCCTGACGCCCCAGGCCCCCTGAACCTTTTGGGTTTTGTTTAGCTGAGCTGCTAATGCTCAGCCCGGTCCACAGGCGGCTTGGCCTCCCTGACCTGATACATCGCAGCTCTTCTCCTTGGAGCGCCTGCCTTGTCCAGCGCCCCCTGGGCCAAAGGCCAGGGTCCGGGCAGGGTTGACCAGCTGCTTGAGGTGGCCACAAAAGACACCAAAAGACAACCTCAGCTAGGAGCGGGCAAATGAATGTATTCATTTATCTTTCTTACCCCTCACCCCAAACCTACCCACAAACTCAGTGACCCCCGGCTTGAAACAAGACAAAGAGAAAATATTGGGAAGTTGTGTGGGGGTGGGGTGGGGTGGGGTTTGGTGGGAGAGGCCCCTCTCACACCAGAAATCTTAGCTCCTTCTTGGGGGCCGTCTGTTCAGTTTCACAACACTTACAGACCAATTTCCAGAATTGAAGTTGCCTGGTGTTTTGATTCTTCCTTTGCTTGTGCATTTGTGCCCTGAAGGTCCCTTCCAAATGGATACTAATTGTGGGGGCTGCACGCTTCTGGCTGCTCCAATGCCCCAGGGCCTCAGAGGACCTGCTTCTCAAAGCCTTAATTGACAAGGACCTGTCTGTATTTAGGAGCAGCTGGTCCAGAGCCTTGGCACATCAGTGCAATCTTAACGCAGCATCCCTAGCCCCGAGGAGGATGAGGGTAAATGTGGTTAAAATGAAGGAAGATTTATAGCTGGCCCCCTTGGGTAATAGGACAGAAGACAGCTCCTAAGATTTTCCCCTACGAGGGGGTTCATTCATCAGCTCCCGGGCCTGGTAACCCGGTAGGAGGCGCGCTCCAGCTATTATTACTAATGGGGGAGGGGAGGAGGGCAGCTTCGAACAATTAGGCAGGTGACAATATTCGACTACAATGCATCGTCCGCCAAACCGAACCGACTGACACTGCTCTGCCTCCTGCTTCCGCGGGCCTCGGCGCCGGTGCCTCCGCTGGCTCTGGCTCTGGATTAATAAGTGGCGCCGCCGGAGGGCTAGGGACAGAGCGCTGAGGACACGGAGTGGCCGCTGGGACTCCTCGTTTGGGTGTCTTAAAGTCCCAAGCGGCCGGTAGCAAGGGCGATTGCGTCGACTAGTTGCTCCTTCCTGCGTCCCGGCAGGCGCGCCGGGCTCCGCGGCTTCCCTGCTTCCCGTTGCCCGCTGTCCTTCTGAGAGCCTTTCTGAAACCAGCTCGCTCCGTAGATACAGCCATTCAGCGGGTCACAAAGGGGTTGATTGGTTCACTGGGAACCCGGTTTTGTTGCGATGTGTGGGAAATACTTTGATGTGCGCCCAGTTCGCACGTGTGAACAGGGATAATGGGTTTGGGGATCTTCATTGAAACTTGAAGTTTTAAAGCAGAAATCCCCTAACTTTTGCCTGTTTTTCTCAACTTTTTTCTTTTTTTTTTACTCCTTCAGGAACAATGCCAACATTGAAGCCCGCGGTTGGAGTCTGCACAGTTGGAGATCTTTGGTGCCATTTTAGACATCTTTGGATTTCATCAATCAAACTGACTGCAATTTTCCATAAAAACCCTGAATTTGGGTCAGAAAGTGGGCAAAGTAGATAAAGATCATTCGAGCTGTCTTATGAGATGATAAATAGACATCCTTTCAGGCAACAATGGCAAAGTGCAGTTTTGTGATTCTCTTCCATGGGTTCTGAATGCAGTGAGTCGAAACGATTTATCCATGTTTTCCCATGGTTTAGGAGGTGTCTTTACTTGTCTCTAGTAGTCTGACCTTGTCCCTACTGAGTTGCTAAGTGTGCTGCTTGAAGTATTTTGTTTCCTTCCTGTGTGTATGTGTGTTTTCCCCAAAACACACAAGAAAAGTGTTTTTTTTTTCTTTATTGCTCAAATCAATAGAATATGGGTCTGATCTAGATAATTCTCTGCCAGTAGAGAGGTTGCAGGCCCCTGAGTTGGTGTGGAAATTCCATTCGCTTGGTGGTTGCTCACAGGGCACTTGAGATACCATTTTGGATACCATGCTGGGTTGTAAACCCATTTTCCTAATAATAACAACCACAGCAACACCCACTGGCACTGTGTCCTTCCTATTCTTGAACTTGACGAATGGCCTTTTATATAAGGTGAATAAAAGGAAACACTAAAAAAAACAAAAGAGAGAAACTCCCAAAGAATATTTAGACCACTACCTCCAGAGACCTTTCAAAATGTTAGCTGATAATTTCTAAGTGAAGCAGAACATTTTACATTTTTCTCTTCATTATGAAGAAAATTAGGTTTACTCAGCATACACATCACAGACTAATCACTGATCACTGAGGTTTAAATCCCCCTCCTTTTAAATCTTCTTGATCCTTCCCTTGAAAATGTTTTCATTTTGATAATCCCTTCACCCAGTATTTTTAGTTAACCAACTATCTTAAAAGATTCTTGAAGGATAGTACTGGCTCCTCATTGAGAGATCATGTTTGACATTCTTAGTTGTTTATGAATTAATTGTCTGGTGTATACTCATGAGCTCTTAGTTCTTGTGGAGGTATACTTGATTATGCAGCAAACATTTATAGTTTTTGATATAAGATTTCCTCCTATACTCATAGGAATATCATCTTTTTGTGCTTTGCTTTTTCATATTCCCCAACTTTTTCTGGTGTCTCAGCTGGTAAAGAATCCACCTGCAATACTGGAGACCTGGGTTCAATCCTTGGGTTGGGAAGATCCCCTGGAGAAGGGACCGGCTACCCACTCCAATATTCTGGCCTGGAGAATTCCATGGACTGTATAGTCATGGGGTCGCAAAGAGTTGGACATGACTGAGGACTGAGCGACTTTCACTTTCATTCCCCAACTAAAATATCAAATGTATGTTACAAAGCATCTATAGAAGAGACTACTGTACAGTGGGAGTTAATTATTGTTATTAACTTACTGGCTTTATTAATTCTGAATGAAGCACATAGCTGCAGCTACAGTTATTTAAGTACTGTTTATTAGCTAAAATAATTTGCAATTTTTGGATACACTCTCACTATGTAAAATTTAAAATGGCAATTGGAGATTCAGAAAAAATTCCCTCCTCTCATTTGTCTTTAATAAATCTTACTGTCAAGTAGTAAACATTTTAACTTAATGTATAGCTATTTGAATGATCCTTTATCTTACTTTTTCAATTTTACATTTTAAAAGGTTGAGAACATATCTACTAAATCTAATATCAAATGATATTTTAAATTTAAAAGTATTTTCTGGAATTCAGAAAAACTGCTTCAAATCATAAATTTATGAAGGGAAAAATAATTATCTTGTTTAATATTTTCTCTAATGCCCTGTCATTCTCTTTTGCTCTTAATATTTGTTTTAGCTATATCCATGATATGTATGAAATCTTAGTTACTTATCTTGTTGGTTACTTCCAATCAGGATATCACAAAATCATATCTGAAATTGTCATATGTATAAATGGAATGATAAAGTTTTGTTAACAATTGTAGTCTATTTTACATCTCTTCTTTCAGTAATCCATCTACCATACCAAACAGTCACTGATAAAATTTTTAGTTGGAATTTTGTCATGCTTTGTAATACAATGAAAGCATTGGTTAATTTGTCATTGTTGATGACAGCAAAAGCCTTATTGATGAACAGAAAAATTTCAAGCAGTCCTATCCAGTGCACTATGCTTTTTAAAAAAATTATTTTATAAAGTTCAGACCAAAGGACAAATGTTGAAGCATAAAGTTTCAGATATGAAGATACATTCTGGAAACATTATGACCAGGCAGGAAGTAATTTGGACTTTGTCAGGTACTGGATTTCCTAAGACCAGAACTGTAAACCAGAGAGGGAATATCTCTATCAATTTAACTTCCCATTTTTAGATGAGAAAACTGATGCTGGGCAGATAAAACGGTGGTCACAATGTTCATGCATGGTAGGACTGTAAGAGCAACTAAGCTTTCTTTCCACTGTCTCTCTCTGCCTTCTTACTAAATCAGGGACACATTTCTCCACTATTTTTGTCCATGTTCATAAACAAGAAATAAATAAAGAAAAAAGCCATCTACATCCAGTTCTTTCAAGATCCTTCTCCCACTTGCAGCTTACCTTTAATGAGTTAATCTCTGCATAGGCCAAAGGAAGCACAAGGGCCGCTAAGTCAATGCCAACAGCCCTCTTGGGGAGCTGGGCTGCAGTTCTCCTTTCATGGAAGATTTTTGTTCTTTAAAATTATTATTAGAGTTCCCTCAATATTCCCATTTCTATTTCTCTACTTGCAATAAAATGAAGGAAATGAAATTGCTTCAAATAGGAAAAAAGGAAGAAAGAGGAAAAAGGCTATGCCTATACATGCAAAGAGGAAAAATGTCCCCAGAGGAGTGAAAAAGAGGTATTTGGATCCACAGTTGTCCAGTCTGCCTGTTTCCAAATCCTGAATTTACTGTATGATTCGTTTCATCCTTCACTTCTCTAAGTAACTACTCCACATCTTAAGTAACTGAGTAACTTCCACATCTCAAGCAATTATATAGAATGTACTTATTTTCCTAATACACATATTTTAAATCCATCATTTGACACAAATCCATAATTTGACAATGATCAATCATGTTTTTCAAAGATCTTTTAATGCTAGGTGAACATGCACAATAAGCAGGGATAGCATTCTTATTTTCAATAATGACATTCATTAACTTGCTATCATCTCCTCTTCTATAAGGATGATTATTTTGGTAGTTATTGTCAAATTTCACAATTTCTGAAAATCACGTGGTTTACTGACACATTTTTAGGGATCAAAAAGGCACTATCAAGTAAATAATTTAAATCACATCTATTTCCCCTCTCTTTCAGTTGGGTAATTTGAACCGTAGTTGACTTGACCTTCTGATTGTAGCCTATTATGTACGTGACTTTAAAAATTGTTTGTCAAAAATGGCATTTTATCACTTCTTTACAAATATGTGATACAGTTTTACCTTAGAATATTTTCAAGTTTTAATAAGAATTTAATAATCTCTGATTTAGAGGCAGAGCAAAGCTGTTGAATTTACTAGAGTCTAACATATGGGAAGGTTTTTAAAGAGCCATTCACATCAAACCCCCAAAATGGTTTCAATCAGCAGGTATCCTGATGTTTATTTAATGAAGAAATGTATGAACAGCTGCTGTCTCCCAATTTTAGAGGTTAGTTATCTTTCGTTGTGCTGCAACAAATCAGGAAGAAGAACAGTTTCTAGCTGCAATTTGGGATCATTCTATTAGATATGCAGGACTCCAACAGTAGATTCACACAAGAATAGGGAAGCTAGTTTATGAAAGAAAGTCAAATATAGCAACTCTGGGGATGGGATCTGTGGGTCCTGTTTTCAGATCTATTGCTTAATTTCATAAGGTCATAAGAAATTTTCAAGTTTAGATTAAGCCCTAAAAGACCTTTGTGAAGAAAAATTAAAATCCAATCTGACACTGATGCTTGACTGACTTTGTGTTATTACTGCAGGTGGACATATGGAGCACATTTTTGTTGCCCAATGCATGGTGGGCATTGACAATATCATGGTATCTCTCTAACTATGCCAAGTGGACAACTGAGGCTGTGCTATGGTCCAGAGGGTTTATAGGTTGATAACTCCCAGAACAGACAGTCTTACAGCAGGTATGTCTAGTTGTGAATGCATTTTTCATTTTACTCCTATTTATAGCAAGAGATTTGGGACTATACATGTATTTATTTCTTTGGTATGTGTCTGCCTTCTGAACAAATATGAACTGGGGGGACATATACTGACTGCTCTCTCTCAGTATCAGCAGGACCTCCTAAAAATGAATAAAGGTGCTATTTAGCAACTTTAATAGGACTTACTTTAGAGAGCAATTATGAGAACATTTTGATAACTTTGGTCTTGGGGATAGGATTAACTACAGCCTTACAAGTTTTACCTAGTATTTCTTGTGAAGAGTTCCAAAGTTTGGCAGAATGAATCTTTTAAGAAAGGTAGCCCTGAATCTGCTATAAAGGGGCCTACTCTAATGTGGATTAAGGTTATTAAATTCTCCACCCAGGGCCATTACAAGTGATGAGTTTATTTGGGAAGGTCCTTGAGAATGCAAGTTTCCCACCCCCCCATCTTTTTTCCCTTCCTCATCCGCTCAGTTTCACCATGATACATATTCATTAATTTTTAATGTGTTTTTTGGTGACTAAGGTAAAGTATTTGTCTGATTAAAAGTTTCAGAGGCCCTAAGTATTTCATGCAAATTCCTACAGTGAGCCTGAAACAGACAAAAGAGAGGTAATACTATCCACAGTAGTGAGCTCTAATGACTGAGTGTAGGTGAGGACCAGGAGTTTGGATCAATCTGTAATTGACCTGTATTACCTGTTACTCATCTGGCAAATGGGTTTGCTCATAAACTGACTGCTTAGGCCGAACACAGAGCCAGTGGCACCCCACTCCAGTACTCTTGCCTGGAAAATCCCATGGACAGAGGAGCCTGGGAGGCTGCAGTCCATGGGGTCTCGAACAGTTGGACACGACTGAGCGACTTCACTTTCACTTTTCACTTTCCTGCATTGGAGAAGGAAATGGCAACCCACTCCAGTGTTCTTGCCTGGAGAATCCCCGGGACGGGGGAGCCTGGTGGGCTGCCGTCTATGGGGTCACACACAGTCGGACACGACTGAAGTGACTTAGCAGCAGCAGTTAAATAAAAAGCGAGGACTCCGGGATCCGAGTCGGAATCTGGGTCCTCCCACTTCCCAGCTGTGCGACCCTGGGCAAACAACTTAACTTCACTGCGCTCCTTTTCCTCCCTGGGTTGTTTAGCAGATTAAATGATTACTACTTGCTAAGTGGTTTAAACAAAATCGTTCGAACCACACTCGTTAGAGTGAGGAGGCTTCCGCTCCATCTTCCTGCCTTCACTTAGAAGCCCTTCACACCCACAGTCCCCTCGCTTCCAGAGCTCTGCAAAAGCGGCCTCCGCGGAGTCAGAAGACGGTTTCGCCCCTTGACTGCTCCCTGGATCCGCTCACACCTTAACACCTTGACCTTCCCTAAGCCTGGCTGGCCACAGGTCCGTCGGCCCGGAGCTGGAGTGTGAGCCCGGATGAGGCCAGGGACCTCGCACCCAGGCGGATGGCAGAGACCCCGAGGGGCGCAGAAAGGCCCTGGAAGCTGGCGGGAGCTGGCGGGGCGCACTCGGGGTGCATGTTAATGAGCCGCGCGGGCAGCGCCCGCCGCCGCCGGCGCCCTCGCAGCGCAGGAACCTCGCCCCGGCCGGGGCACGCGGTGCCACTCAGGCCGGCGGGGGGCGCGCAGCTCGCAGCAGCCGAGCGCCCGGGCCTCTCAAAGCCCCTTTCAGCAGCTCTGCGGGCTCCTCACCGGAGGAGTCTGGAGCGACATAAAAGCGCATTATGAAAATTATAATATCAGCCACAGAGCATGTCCAAGAAGGCAGCTTTGCACCTTTGAGGCATTGAGGCTCGTTCAGCTGGACCGAGGGGGGAAAATATCCATTTGAATTCGGCTCCTGAATGGGGGCAGCGGCGGCGGCCACGGCAACAGTGCCTCCTTTATCCATCCGGCCACTTCTCCTGCTTGCTCATTCCCGGGCTGTTGCACCTTGTCTCCTTATGGGCAAGGGTGTGGAGCGGGAGGGGTACGGAGAGGACAAGGGCGCAGAAGCGGGTGTGGGGTGGGGGGCGCAATTCACAGCCGGGCTAGGACAAGGAGCGTTGTCATTCGGGTCCCCGCGAGAATGATAAATGAGACGTTCTGGGGCCCGAGGAAATTTCTGTTCTGCTGGGGACCGGAGGACCAGGGGTCAAGGGCTGGGTGCATTTACCGGAGTTTGGAAGGGAGTGGATGCAGGGTTCATGTTCCCATTTCCCTATCTTTGCGCCAAGCCGAAGCAGCCATGATCAGGGCGTTTTCCCATGAGAGCTCGGATTCTGGTATCTGGGATAACAGGATGGGCAGGGGTGAACACCTTTAGGATTCGGGGATCCGGGTTCAGCCCTCTGGTCTCTGGGTGGGGACCGCACACATCCCGGGACTCCAGCGGGGAGCGAACACCTGCAAGGCCGTCAGAGACGAAGCTGAGGTCAGAGTGTCTAGTCCCAGCCTGCAGGGCGCGCCATTTCGGCCGTCTGACTTCCCCGTCCGGCGTTATCACGCCAGCTTTCCCAACGATTCCCTCGGACTCCTTCGGATCCTGGGGCGGAATTCGCACGCTGGGACCCCCGAGGCGGATTTGATCTATTATGGCAGCTGAGTTGCGCCACCATTCAGAGCACTGTCCATTGTCTTGTTAATCACCTTTCATTATGGACTGCTCAGGACCATCATAAGGCTTTTAATATTAATAAGGCCCAGCGCACCAGCCCCCGCGCCGCGGTGCTGAGCGACCCAGCAGACAGCGCAGGTGTCGCATTGCAACCTGTTTAGCCAGCCTGGGCGGGAGTGTCCCGGGTGCGCGCTGGGGGAGGCAGGTGGCGCCGGGTTCCAAAACGAGACTGGGAAGAGAAAACAAATCAAACCAAACGCCTCGACCAAACAAAGGGATTTGCTTGGCTCCAAATTGTGTGCCCGAAGAGTTTAAAACTCTGAGGGAGAGGGGAGGTGAGAGCTGGAGGTGGATAAGGAAAGGATCTGCTTGGGCTGGGATGTGACATTTCCTGTGGTGAAGCCTGTATTGGCTGCTAATAGAGATCTAATTGATGGGTGAAGTCCCATTTCCGCGAGCTCTCCTTTATTGCTCCATCCAGTCTGTTGCAAAATATAACCTTAATTTGATTTAGCAATTCCTCCAGGATTCGGCGCGAGCTTCCAGCCCGGTGGGGAGGGGCGGGGGCGGAATCGTTATTAAAAAAGTTAAAGTACAGACTTGGATTCGGTGCGTTGCCTTTTAAAAATCTTACCCCAGCTCCTGACAGTTAGCACCTTCTCTTTTTTTGTAATCGCCTAGTCTTTTATGATTATTAATACCCGCAGGGCTTTGGGGTGCGCGCAGTGCGCGATTATTGGGGATGCAAATTGGCGTGTACGCGCAAAGGCCAGTGGGTGCCTGGGCTGCGGGCTGGAACTACAGGCCGGCCGGGATTCGCTAGGCCGGCATACTTGAGGGTTTCGGTAATCCCATTCCTAGCCCAGGATTCCTGAAGAGGCCGCCCAGGGACTGCGAATCTTGGAGCAGGAGTTGTCTAGTGCCAGGTGGTGGCGCGCAGGTTGGGGTTAGAGTTAGATTCTCATCCTTAGATTCTCCACAAAGTCCAAAAGTAAAATAGCACGGGCGGAGTGGGGGTACAGGTGCCTGGTCGTTAAAATAGCTATTTGGGTGCGTGAAGTGGTTCAGAGGCTTTGACCCCTGGTGCTGTACGGAGATGAAACTTGGCTCTTGTTTGTAATACAAATTGGATGTTAAGAGGCCATTCTAAGGTAATGGCTTCCTTCCTCTCTCCCAACCTCAGTCCCCAGCCTCCACCCCACTCCTACTTCTCTCTTCTGTAAGTCAAATGCATATCCTTCTCAACTCCTGGTTGGTTCTAAGAGACAGCTTTTTACCAGAGCAATAACATGTCTATGTTTTTCTTTACTTCTTCCCACTCTTCTTTCTCCAATAGGCTGAGGAAGTCTTTCAAGGAAGTCCACTTGTATCCAGACGTCTGAGGTCATCTCACAGAACTTGTTAGAAAAATTACACACAAACAATAGCACCTTCCAGAATGTCTCTTTACCATGTTAACAAAGTTGTGTAAGAGAAATGATAGGGTTTAAACCTAGTACCAACCATGTGATCTTGGTTAAATTCAATCTCTGCCTTGGCTTTTTCACTTTTAAAATAACATTGAAAATAAAATATCTCCAAAGGTTGTTTTGAAGTAGTGTGTGAGAAAACCCCTTGTAATGTGTTTATAAAAATAAAATAACCAGTCATAACCAGAAATTTCTATTTTCTAAAAATAGAAATCTGAGTCATAAGTAGTATAGAATTTTGGAAAATTGTATAAATTTCTACACATGTCTGCATTTTCCCCAAATTCAGAACTGGGTTTTGTCTAGGTTATCTGAATGGTGCTCATGATTCACTTTGCTGCTGCTGCTGCTAAGTCGCTTCAGTCGTGTGCGACTCTGTGCCACCCCATAGACGGAAGCCCACCAGGCTCCTCCATCCCTGGGATTTTCCAGGCGAGAGTACTGGAGTGGGCTGCCATCACCTTCTCCGATTCACTTTGCTAGAAGACCCTAAGTTTAGTGTCAGTGTTCCCTCTGGAACTTGGATCCCTCAGACTTTTTTTTTTTTTTAATTTTATTTTTGGCTGTGTTGGGTCCTTATTGCTCCCTGTGGGCTTTCTCAAGTTGCTGTATTTGGGCTTCTCTTTGCAGTGGCTTCTCTTGTGGAGCACAGGCTCTAGGGTGCATTGGCTTCAGTAGTTGTGGTGCATGGGTTTAGTTGCTCTGAGGCACATGGGATCTTCCCAGATCAGGGATCAAACCCGTGTCTCCTGCACTGACAGGCAGATTCTTTACCACTGAGTCACCAGTGAAACCCTAGACCTTTTTTTTTATAACCAGCATTTGTACCTCTTGCCTTAAAACACTTCATTTTCTATGAAGCAGTGGTCTCCAAACTCCCCAGCAAATAAATGAATTCTTTAAAAATGGGTCATCAAATTTCCCAAGTCCAACTCCAAGAAGTCTCCCAGAGCAGCAAGTCAGGCGAGGCCTAAACGTCTAGTGGCCTTATAAGTCATCCTGTGCACCTCTCCCCCACGATAGCAGGGCCTCTTCACTCCTGAGATGTGGGGCAGTGGGAAGAGTGCTCAGGCATTCCCTGGCCCCACTGCCTTTCCCCCGATTGCTTGATGGGTTAAATGAGGCGGAACACCATGAAGGGGATGTGAACTGGTCCAAATGATTGATGAAGCCAGGGGCAAAGCCCAGGCATTTCCAGATAAAGCCCCATAGAGCCCGTGATAAAGGCAGGATAGTGGCAGGGCTGGGCTCCTTCAAAAGCAGCGGCCCAAATGCATTGAGAGGAAACAGGGAGGGAAGGTGCTCTGTTGTTACCTAATCAGTTCAGGCACTAAGCCACCAGCCGCAGAGAGCAGAGGAGAGCTGCAGAGGAAGTGGGGAGGGTGAAAGGCGGATCTCCACGCTGGTTCCCTCTCTCTCTCTCTCTCTCTCTCTCTCTCACACACACACACACACACACACACACACACACTCACACACTGCCTCCTCTGACTTAGTCAAGACCAGATCAGGCTCAGCCTCCACAGATGTCCGGGTACTCAGTATGGGACCTGGGTATTCCCTTCCCCAGGTCACAGAGAGAGAGAGAGCGAAGGTCCCAGAAGAGCACCAGTGGCTTGGCAGGCCTTACTCAGTGTTTGGGCACCTCCCTGCCTAGCTATTAGAAAGTGATGATTCTAATCACTTTAAAACAATCTAATCTGAAACAAAAGATTCTAGTCTGTGAAGGTTTGGGGGTGGAGGGATTCCCAAATCTACTCAGGGATGTCAATGAAAAAAATTTTTTTTCTATTAAAAACAACTAAAATAAAATAAGATTTATTAGCTTAGGGTGATAAAAACCTCTAATTTTTCTCTATATATGTGTGTGTGTGTTATTTTTGAAAGAATAGTTACTATAGTTCTTACAACAAATAAAGAAAGTAGCCATCATTTAGCCAGAAATAGTTTTGGAATTAGACAGCTCAATGACCAGGGAAGCAGAAATTGCCAAAAGAACATAAATACACTTATCACAGCTGACACCCTGCAGTTAAGGAGTTTCTGTTCCCTAACAAACTGAATGAGAATAAGGTGAAATTTGGGGCTTCCCTGGTGGCTCAGACAGTAAGGAATCTGCCTGCAATGTGGACGATCTGGATTGGGAAGATCCCCTGGAGGAGGGCATGGCAACCCACTGCAGAATTCTTGCCTGGAGAATCCCCATGGACAGAGGAGCCTGGTGGGCTACAGTTCATGGACACGGCTGAACGACTAAGCACAGCACAAGGTGAAATTTTGCCGTTTTTGCCTCCTGGGCCTCAAGGCCTGGTGGGCAAACACAGTTCCTTTTTCCCCACAATCCAATGTCAATTGATAAGTACTTACTTACAGGTACAGAAGGATTAAGGAACATTTCCATCCATAGAATAGAAGTTTGGGGTTTTAGTAGGAGCACACTGACACAGTTCATTACATACAACTGCTTCCCTGTAAGTTTTAGTCACTGACTAGAACTTGTCTTCAGTTTCTTTTTCATGCATGTAGAAGCTATATCTTGTTATATGTTTCAGTGGACAAATATGATAATGTTGTTGGCACCCATGAAGATTTGCGAGCCCTGTAGGTGAATGAAGTGATAGAAACCCTCCCCTGCACCTGCAAATTCTGTTTTCAAAAGGAACTTGCCTGGACATTAGCTGGCTTCTCTATCAAACAGCATTTGTACAATGTAGTGACTTACTCTGTTCATTTTTACTGTTCACATCTATCAACTGCAGCTTGCTCTTCTTTCGTCCCTGAGTTTTTAACTCAGAGGGCATGCTTCTGGTGTATAGGTTTCCTGTCTATTAAATGGTGGTGTATTGTATTACAAGCAAGTAGAACTTAATAAACAAATCATATGAACTTATCATTTAAAAGAGAAAAGGTAGGAAATTATGGTCTTGCACCTTTGGATGAGAAGAAGTATTTTAAAAATAATCTTTATCTCTGATTGCAAGGCAATATATATTAAGAAGGTTTTTGAATATGTTATTTTAGGATTCTTTAGAAAAAGAAACGTTTATGATCACGTTTCTTAACAATATTCCTTTGAAAACATTCCTCAATTTACTGTATTAAACTGAATCCTGTTCTTTTTTTTCTGGAGCTCCTAAATATTATATGTTTACGGAAATCTTTACAGGAAGAAGATGAGACCAGACCCGAAAATTTCATCTTGAATACAACTAGGGGCTTGTCTGAGATTCGAGGGAAGTCATCATCTTTTAAAAGCAACAATTAACTGCAGTCAGTATCATCTACATAAAATCTTTGTGGCCACATCATTTACCAAATTGGGCTGTAGAATTGAGATAATTTGGCTGAATGGATATTTGGTAAATGTAAAAACTTTTCCCTAGAAGTATTTTTATAACTAGATATTTTAAAGTATATATCTCCATGCACATTACGGAGAGAAAAAAAGAAAAGAGATTTTGATCTCAAACTCTCCTATTTATTCAAGTAAATTGATTTTGTTGGTTTAATAACCACTTAGCTCTCAATTTCTTGTCTGTGAACAAAATAAACTGCAACCTTTTTGGAAGAAAAAAGGTTGCTTTGTGTCTCTGGATCCCTAATATCAAGTAGAAGTATCTAGTACTGTTACTTTAAAGAGAGAGCAAATCCGTTTTTCCCAAAGTAAAAGTGAAAAGTGTTAGCTGTTCAGTTGTGTCTGACTCCTTGTGACTCCATAGACTCAGTGGTATCCGACACTTTGTGCCCCAGTAGACTGTAGCCCACCAGGCTTCCCTGTCCATGGGATCAAACCTGGGTCTCCTGCATTATAGGAAGATGCTTTACCATCTGAGCCACCGGAGAAGACCCAAAGTTGGCCTAAATTTCTGAGAGAGGTTCTAAGGAACTTCTACAGCTATACGGGAACCCTGCAGGCAGTGTGCTTACAGGAAGTACTCAAGACAAGGCACGGTTAACTTTTTATGCAATAATTTTTAAAGAAGTGTTGGAGATGAATGCACCTACAAGGTGTACTTTAATTAGCTGCTGTATAGGGAAAGCTTTTATTGTCTTTTTTATAGTTCTGAACTCCTGTTGTTTAACTGGATTTAAGAAAAATTATAAAGGAGGTTTATGCAGATGAATGAGTCAGCGCTTTTGTACCTTAAACATTGAAAAGTGAAATGATTTTATATGAATATACTTTAGTATATATGATTATTTGGACTTTTAGGGAATATTTTTTAAATCGTAACAAAAATGTTCAATATGAGAAAAATTTCCTGAAAGTGAGTTTAAAAAAAAACCCTCTGCTTGACATTGTAAAATATCTCTTTCTATTCCCTCTCCTTTCCCAAGTTAATTCAAGTTTTGTTTTCTCATTAAAAAAGAAAATAGTTGATTATTACCTCCTCGTTTACTTTCTTTTAAGGAAGGTCAAGGAAATGAGTCTAAAATTGCATTTAAATTTTGCAGGGGCTGAATTTTTACTTAATTTTCTTTTCATGATAAATATTATTTTATTAGCTTATCCAAGTACTGTTACTAAGGCTATGCACATATTTGCATAGCTATTTCTTTATGCTTATAATTTTTCAGAAATATTTGTTTAAAAGTGCAGGGTGAAAAATTTTGCTTTTCCTCTGAAAACTGACTGGTTGTAGAATAAAAATGATGAAACTTTTTATGTGCTTAGGCCTCACTGGATCTCTAGGGAAATCTGGTAAGAAATGACAAAATAACTAGCTATAGTGACTGAAAAATTGCATTTGTTCAAGTGTAGGATGGAATTTCATAAACATTGGGATTTACATAACTATTTGTATGACTATAGAATTTCATAAGCAGGAAGTATTGATGTTTGATATTTACATGGCTATAGTTTTAGTACATTTGTTTGATAGTGATGCAGGTGGATTTTGTTTGTTTATTTAAATAAGGCTGTAGATAGCGGCATTCATATTCTTTTTATTTTTAATTCTTTTATCCTTTATGGTAAAAGCAAATCAAAACAAAGAAACTTCATGGCCTTAACTCAAACCTAGATTCCCTGGACTTTTTAATAAAGCTTTAAGGTCACGAAGTTAAGCACAAGCAAAATATATAAGTTTGGCTCTTACAGTCAATAATGTCTTTATCCATATTATGAATAACAAACTATCTTTCCTGCTTTTAAAATGTACTCTCAAATTAATTTATGAAAGAGGTTGGTTATTAGTAATGTTTCACAAAGACCATAGCTATGTAATTGTGTAATTGTATAAATATATCATAGTCGAACTTGTAAGCTTAATGTTCATGTACATTTTCCTTTCCACATATCAACATACCCCATATTTTCAAAGACCATCCACCTATTTATTGTTTTGAAAATAAACGTTACTCATAGTCTAGCTTCCAAACATTCTAGACACACATTTTTTGAGACTTTTTTAATTATATAATTTCCCAACAGGTCTTTATAAGAAACACTATTTACCTCATTTTTTCCGTAAACTACGTTTCCTAAGTAGGTCCTACTCTATCAACAAAAAATGTTTTCTTTGTATATTCTCAGTCTTTCCTGTGATTTTCATAATATATTCTGGTTTGGAAATGTCTCTTTAAATTTTTTGAATGGTTATTTAAGAAAAAAAAAATTCAAACAGTTATTTAAGAAAAAAAAGCGTCCACTGAAAGTGAATAAAATGAACAACAATGATTATCTGGGAAGTGTTCAATGTGCCTTGTTTGCCTTGCTTTCTTCACAAGCCACTCCTGTCAGTGGTCAGTTATAATAAAGAAAGAACAAAGTTCCTTGATGTATAACTGAAAAAAAAAAGCTGCCTGCAGTTCTTTTCAATTGCTCTGTTGCCCAGGCAGGCCGGCCTCCATCCAGAAGCCAGCAGGCAAAATTTAACAGCCACGCTTCCAAATGTTAGTAGCAAGTATCAATGCGTCCATAACTCTTAGCCCTCTAGATATGGGGTCATCTTTCAATACTATCCCACTGTCATATACAACATTTGTCTTGTCCTACATTGAACTGATTGTGTCAGACTGTGGCGGGACTCTATAATACACATATACAATAGCACAATGAAAGCAATAATCTCCAACCCAGCTTCTTTATTTATCTGAGTGCTATTACAAAGTTTCCTGCAGCAAGGAGAAGCTGGGGAGGCTGTGACATGTTCCAGCCCCACAGTGGATCTTAGAGGAGTCTGGGCTCCGAAGGGCTGAAGTATAGAATGAAGTTGCTTTGGTATTATGCAAGAATCTAGCTTTTCCATTAGTTTGATAAGCCACTTTGTTTTCCTAAATTTTGGTAATCACTACTTATAATATGTAGAATTTATTTTCTCTTTTACTTAAAAAAAGTAAATTATGCTACTGTTTATGGATGCTGGCTAGCAAAATAATAGGTTATTTACTCACCTTGATGTGTCAGTACTACAGATTCTTCAACCCAAACACATCTTATACGGAAAAGTACATCTTGTTTTCTTGTAACTGAATCGTATTTTCAAAATCATAGTGAGAGTTTAAAGGTATACTTGCCTTAGAGCTTTTTCAAGTTGTTTTATCTATGTATCAAAGCCTTCAAGAAAATAAAAGTTGGCTTTGGAGAATGATTGCATTTTCCTTTTGAATCTATACCTGTTATAAGGACTGAAATGTCAACAAGTCAATGGAGAACATTTAATTATTTAGTCATTGGAAAGGTTGACGAGGCATTTAGATAGAAGCCTGTATGACTGGGTAAAATAATATTGAGAAGTACTGCACTCAATTTAGAAATATTACCTTTAGCAGAGATTGATTAGGCTAAACAATAGGAACCATTTAAAAGCTGTGATACAAACACTCTTATAATTAGGATTTGTATAAAACTAGTTAATTTCTGTAGACAATTATTTAATTGTGTGATTATATTGCAGTGTTTCTGAGCCATAGAGCCTACTTTTGCTATGGCAATGTAATGAGAAAAATGACAAAGAAAGGGATGATTTGCAGGAGAGTGATGTTTTTCTCAGCAATCAGAAGAAATGCCTTGTTCAAGAATATACGTCAGAATAGGATTAATAGGCAAATGACCATCAAAAACCAAATTGCGTGGGGAGAGAGAACGGGATCCTAACCCAGGTGTGACAAATAATTTGTAGTTCTCATCCATCACAGAGCAGAGAAAGAGTCACTGAGAGCAGAGTCAGCCTCCTTCCAAGGACCTTCACAAAGAAAAAGAATCTTGTAAATATCTTCGCAAAAGTCAATTCTCTTTCAACAGTCACACAATGCTCTTGGTAATATAGCTGCAAAGGACGTGGGGTTTTCCGCCACACGGTAATATTTTTATAGCCCCGCAGTCACCATCTATTCCATATACACAAACATCCGCGTACCCAGAAAATAATTGTGGATAATTCAATGTTCAGATTCGATAATGGATGCTCAAATAAATATGAGAATTCCAAGCAAATTTGTGCAAATGAAAAAAGATTTCCTCTGACATAATGGCATGGTGCAAGGCTGTGTGTAATGAGCTGTAATTTGTCTGGTAGAGCATTTTAAAGGGGTTGATCCATCCACTGGAAGGCCAGCAGCCGCTCCGAGTCTTGCAGCAGTGAGCTGGCCTGCCTCGTCTCAGAGGAAATTACACCACAAGCAGGCCAAATTTCTGACAACTTCCATAAATTATTTCAGATTTTCATATTTCAAATTTCATCTGCATTCATCATGTGAGTTTGACTGGGGAAAAATGTCTAGGAGGAGTTCTGCTAGCATTCAGTGCAGCAGTCCCAGGAGCCTGCCCTGGGACTAGATAATTTAATTTCGTTTTGATTAGATTATTCTTGCTGCAGTCTACTGCCAATCTGAAGTATTGTGCCTTCTCTTCTACTTAACCTTCCTGCCCCATGCCTGCTCCAGCCTGCATGCAGCTCTCTGTATTGCAGAATATATTTGAACAATCAAAGTTAGGAGTTATTATTTTGCTTTCCATTGTCCATCCTTATAAAAGTACACATCTTTCACTGGGCTCCCTCTTCCCAGAAATCAGATTACTCCTTTTTTTTTAGTTTGTAATATTGTTTACCATTTTCAGTGGAAAGTGCCCTGTAATTTAGGTGGAAAATCTAAAATCATTACTAAATCTCAGGATGATGCAATAGACCAGAAATGAGGATCATCTTTAAAACAACTATAATCATCACTAGGCTGATACACAAGAGACTGAAAACAGGTAAATAATGAATATACCCATCCATTAAAGTAAAAATCTATTGTAAACCAAAGTTATTTTTCAACCCTTTACCTAATGGTCAATGAAGAAAACCCTCTGTAATCGGTCTTCAAAAGCAGGACATTATAGATTCAGAGTGCAAACTCTTATAAACATGCAAAGCATAAACATGATTTAACTTACAAAAAATACTGGCACAATAGCAAAATAATATGGGAAACAGACTCAGTAAGGTTTTAATATATTCTTTTAAATTAAATTTGAATACATGAAATGATGATTAACAGTAAGTATGGACCATGGGTACCTCAAAATTCATAATCACGATTTTTTTCTCTATTTTTAGAAAGTGACTGTACTTCTACGGGATTCAATAACCCAGGAACACCAAAACTATTTGTTGCTTACTAAGTTAGAGGCAAGATTATTAGAAACATAGATAAATAAACAAAGCTAATGTTGTTCTTTAAGTAATATCTATCACTTCCTCCTTATTGAGTTATTTCTTTAAACAATATAAGTGTTTTTGATGCTATGTGTCTGAACTGAGGACTTTCGGTTCTTTATTGTTCTCCATTTTGATGAAAAAAATTGAATTGGGGTCTGTTATATTGAATTTTGTTCAGTAAATATACTGAAATCATATTTTTGTTAGGAACTATCAATAAATCCAGTATAAGAAAAGTAATAAGATACAAATATGAACAGGACCTTTGCAAAGGAAATATTACAAAGAGAGTGCTCCCAGAAAATATATTAGGGAATGTGTTTTTTCCCTTGTGCGAGGAGAAACACAGAAGGAAGGACATGAAGCTGTGTCGTTTTTTAATACAGATTCTGTACTTGAAATAAAAAACAATTCTAACCACTATTTCACATGGTTCAATAAAATCATTTTTCCAGGGCTGAAGTTAAAAAAATTCATTAGAAACACACCTGTCTTTTTTGCTACATCAAGATAACTTGCTAAAAGAGCATCACACTTGATACATAATTGACTTTCCAGATTATGAAAATCGGAACCTTTTGCTGTCCATGTTCCAACAGAGGTTATGTAACAGTCTTTCTTCTTAAATCAATTTCAGTGGCTTATGTGGCTAAATCACCTATATTTAGAACCCCATTATATTCTACCTGTAACATCCTAGGAAAAGAGGTACAAGGACTTAGCATCTACTATATTATGGATATATGTGTTGAAGCAGTAGATCATGTTTATTTCCTCTAGCTTTGGAGATGTTGGGGATCAAGAGAAAAAAAAAAAGAAACATGTTGAATGTTATTTTTTCCCTTACTTGTTTAACTGAATCCTCTGGGAAAAGGAATGCCATTGTAAACTACACTGGCTTGAGGCAACTTCATTCTGTGAAGAGTCATAATTTGCTTAGTGACCCCTTACTCTGTCTTATGAAGTCAGACACTGGGTGCTGGTCAGTTGAGGTGCTAAAAGTTCTGTGGTATTTTCACTTTTATATATCATAATGGGCACAAGCACCTTAAATCCAGGAAATGTTAATGACATTCCCTATTAGTTGAGTTCCTTGAACAGTTATCTATCCACTTGGATATAGTGGCAGTTGTTAAATAACTTTCCAATAAATGAAATATGAAAAGGAAAAAATTGTAGCTCAGTATTTGCAGCTTGTCTTAAGGTTCTAAAACTTGTTCTAATAAAATTAAATCGATGCACTTTTAAAGTCCTATCTAATTACTGTCTTGAGAATCTCTATGACTTAATGTTGGAGCCACTGTGCCGTTTGGCTTGGAGGACTGGCAATTAAGCTTTTTGTACCCAGTATTCAAATTTGAGAATGTCACTTTATTACTTTGATTTTTAATTATGGACCATGTCAGCAGAAAAACTTCCACTGAGAGCAGTAAAAGAAAAAAGAAAAACCCTTTCCTGGAAATGGTAGTCAATGAAAAGAAAAGCAGCATTCCTAGAAATGTATAATTTATGATTGTAGCAATAGGCTCCTGTGGCTATCAAACCAGTTTGTAGACTTTCGGGCATGTCCATATGGCTGGTACCTTTGGCAGCAGAGTTTTGGCTTCTGGTGCTGGGGAGTAGCCTAACTACTTCAAACTTTGTAAGCTGAGCTCCAGAAGAAATGCAGTTAGTTATGTGTCAGCATGGTAGAAGGGCTAACTCATCTTTTCAGTAGAGCAATAATTTTGTTGCTCTTAAGAAGAAAAATTAAAGCCTTGTTAAGGTGGGCTGTTTTCCCAAGGTAAAAGCATTCGAGCTTTCAGTCGAAAATTTTAATCTCCTGGTCCCAAGTTTAGAGGCTGCTATGTTGCCTGCATTGCTTAAATCCAGGCGTGCCACTCACATTATATACTATGGCTTTTGGGGGTCATCGTCATCAAATATAGTGGGAATAGCGCCCCCTAGTGTTGTGGAACATGGAACAACAGACTGGTTCCAAATAGGAAAAGGAGTGAGTCAAGGCTGTATATTGTCACCCCGCTTATTTAACTTATATGCAGAGTACATCATGAGAAACGCTGGGCTGGAGGAAGCACAAGCTGGAATCAAGATTGCTGGGAAAAATATCAATAACCTCAGATATGCAGATGACACCACCCTTATGGCAGAAAGTGAAGAGGAACTAAAAAGCCTCTTGATGAAAGTGAAACAGGAGAGTGAAAAAGTTGGCTTAAAGCTCAACATTCAGAAAACTAAGATCATGGCATCTGGTCCCATCACTTCATGGCAAATAGATGGGGAAACAGTGGAAACAGTGGCTGACTTTTACTTTTCTGGACTCCAAAATCACTGTAGATGGTGACTACAGCCATGAAATTAAAAGATGCTTACTCCTTGGAAGGAAAGTTATGACCAACCTAGACAGCATATTAAAAAGCAGAGACATTACTTTGTCAACAAAGGCCCGTCTCGTCAAGGCTATGGTTTTTCCAGTGGTCATGTATGGGTGTGAGAGTTGGACTATAAAGAAAGCTGAGCCCCAAAGAATTGATGTTTTTTAACTCTGGTTTTGGAGAAGCCTCTTGAGAGTCCCTTGGACTGCAAGGAGATCCAACCAGGCCATCCTAAAGGAGATCAGTCCTGGGTGTTCACTGGAAGGACTGATGTTGAAGTTGAAACTCCAATACTTTGGCCACCTGATGCGAAGAGCTGACTCATTAGAAAAGACCCTGATGCTGGGAAAGATTGAGGGCAGGAGGAGAAGGGGATGACAGAGGATGAGATGGCTGGATGGCATCACCAACTCATTGGACATGGGTTTGGGTGGACTCCAGGAGTTGGTGATGGACAGGGAGGCCTGGCGTGCTGCGGTTCATGAGGTCGCAAAGAGTCAGACATGACTGAGCGACTGAACTGAACTGAGCGTTGTGGAAGTCAGAGGCTCCTGTGAAAGCTGTTATGGAATAGTCTCTGTTAGCTTTCTGCAAAGGAGAGAAGACAGAAATGGGAAGAGAGGAAAGACCATTGGGTTCCATTCCCCTGCCCCCTCAGTGCAAGCACAGTTCCTAATTTTCTTTCCACTCCTTGTGGACTTTTCCAAACCACTATGAAGAGGAACTTGGTACAGGTCCGATCTGCCTATATGAAGGAATGGGAGAAGAGAGCTTAGGCTGGCTGCATCCTGGAGTTGCCTCTTATTCTGACCTCTTTCGGGTAGTCAGAGAACCTTAGATTGCTAAATCAGACAGGCGTCTCTCTGTGAATCTGAGTGGCAGTACTGCATTAGAATTGAAACCCAGAAGCTAAATGGACCCAAATGTATTCTCTCAAGGGGGTTCTTTGGGGGGTCAAATGTAGGCTTTCTTACTCTCAGGCATATTCAGGCCAGGAAATTCTGGTCCCTATCATGTAGATTTGGACTGTTGGTAGAAATAATTCATTATTTGGAAAGATTGCTGGTAAAGGAAATGTGACAACTGGCTTAAACCCCAAATCCGTTATGTTTAAACCTTTGGTTGAGAAGAGCCCACAGGGCAAGGAGCGTAGGAGGCAGATCAAAAGAATCTACCTTCTTGGCGTTCACTTTCCTCATCTGTAAAATGGAATGACTGGATTAGATCAGTTGTGAAATGTGTTGCAAGTAATCAGAAATGAATAATGTATAGATATTTGTGAATTTTAATTTTATCTTAAACATAAATTAGAACAATTTTGCATCTGCCTAATTTCAACTATGATTTTTTGAGTAGCGGAAACAGTGCTATTTACACTGTTATTTACAGTCAGTATCCTGGGACTGGGAGTGTGTCAGCTGTGAGAGTCATCCGCTCAGACAGTTAACTGCTGCAGCTGGAGACCTAAAAGGGAGCTGCCATCTGTGACAATTAGGGAGCATGGGCCTGTTCCTGAGTGGACTTCCTGGCGGCTCAGATGGTAAGGAATCCACCTGCAATGCAGAAAACCCAGGTTCGATGCCTGGGTTGATAAGATCCCCTAGAGAAGGGAATGGGAACACACCTCAATATTCTTGCTGGAAAATTCCATGGACAGAGGAGCTTGTTGAGCCACAATCCCTGACATCATAGACACACCCGTAAATTAGGTAAATTCGCCTTTGGTATCTGTCTATTCTCTGCTTTTTAAATATTTCATTACTCTTTTCCCATTATCCCTATGCTCTCTCTTCTGTTTCTGCCCTCAGCCCTCACCTTGTTCTTGCCTTTTTCTTCCCTCAAAATGAAATTGACCACTTCCTAGTGGTCTAGTCCAGCCCAGTTTTGTAAGACATAGTTCATGTAAGCCCAGTAGTGTTCAAGATTATTTTGGATAGTATCCACATAAATCTGTATGGTGTAATAGTTAAGTATGTATTTTGAATGGTATTAGAAACATAATTTGTACATTACAACTATGGTTCTGGGATATTATTGCTTAGAGCTAGGCTAAGATAGGAACATGCATTTTTCTCAAAATAAGTCAATTTAAATAAAATACTGAGTATATATTAGTATAATGGTACCACAATATGGAAGAAATTATGAAAGGTGGTCCATCAAGGACTGAAATTGGGAAGCTTTGGATAGATTAATTTTTGCTAAAGAAACAGGAAGTTATTCAGTGAGCTTTCCTCCCGTTCCAAGTAACTGAAAATCACAAAAGTAACAGTGGCCTTAAGTGTTAGAAAAGGAAACTATGGAAATTCCAATGATATTAAGAATATTCTATTTATCTTTGTGTGGCAGTTCTCATTCTGCTCTCCATTGTTTCTGCCAGCTTTTGCTCATAGTGTGATTTCATTTCTTGTGCATTCTGTGATTTTTTAAAAAATTAACCACATGCTCTTGCTCTTTGGGTAATTCTTTGGGAATTTCTTTGAGATATGGTTTGAAGGGCAATTGTTTTTTCTGTTCTAGGTTCCTTGGGTGAACTACCAATTCAGAACTACCTTAAATTCTAGGCTTGAGGTTTTTTTAGACCTCTCAGGTGACATGAATTTGGGTTACAAACCTGTGCAAAGGCCAGCTTTTGATTATGAATTATCAGGGTGAATTTGTCTTTTCCCTCTCCCACTCCATGCCAAGGTTCAAGAAAGGCAACTTTTTTGTTCTCTGCCTCAGGAAGAAGTTTATTTCTGGTTTACTGTTACTTGGGTGCTTCATCTCTCGTCCCTCATGTCTCTTGAGGCCATAAATTTTCCAAGCCCCAAATCTTATGTGCTCAACAAATGTTTCCTGGGGGAGGTTAACTTCAAGGCCCTAAGTACTCCTCTGGATTTCTGCTTAAGTTCTGGCCTCTGAATATTTCTTATTTTACTTACTTATTGATATGTTAAAAAATACTTGATACAAGAAGTCCCATAGATAGTTCAGAGAATGAAATTTGTATAACCACTTTGGAAAACTGTTTGACAATATATACTAAGGTTAAATCTATATGTAACTTATCTATGATCCAATAATGGTTTTCTTAGCCATATAACCAATAAAAATACATATACAAATTCTCCAAAAGACACTTACAGGAATGTTTATAGAGGGCTGTTCACAATGGCCTTTTACTCAAATTTACATCAGCAGAATGACTATATAAATTGTGGCATATTTATATCATGCATAGAATTTACACTACTGTAGACAGGCTGGGAATGGACAAATGGCAATTATATACTATAATATGAATGAATCACACAAATATAACTAAAGAATACAGACACAAAAGAAAATATTATGTGAATTAGTTCAGTTCAGTTCAGTCGCTCAGTCGTGTCCGACTCTTTGTGACCTCATGGATCACAGCACGCCAGGCCTCCCTGTCCATCACCATCTCCCGGAGTCCACTCAGACTCACGTCCATCGAGTCCGTGATGCCATCCAGCCATCTCATCCTCTGTCGTCCCCTTCTTCTCCTGCCCCCAATCCCTCCCAGCATCAGAGTCTTTTCCAATGAGTCAACTCTTCGTATGAGGTGGCCAAAGTACTGGAGTTTCAGCTTCAGCATCATTCCTTCCAAAGAAATCCCAGGGCTGATCTTCAGAATGGACTGGTTGGATCTCCTTGCAGTCCAAGGGACTCTCAAGAGGCTTCTCCAACACCACAGTTCAAAAGCATCAATTCTTTGGCGCTCAGCCTTCTTCACAGTCCAACTCTCACATCCATACATGACCACAGGAAAATCCATAGCCTCGACTAGACGGACCTTAGTTGGCAAAGTAATGTCTCTGCTTTTGAATATGCTATCTAGGTTGGTCATAACTTTTCTACATTTATATAAATTAATTTAAAATCTGCAAACTAATCTGTGTTGTTAGAAGTTGAGGTGACACTGTTGGTGGGAATGTAAATTGTTGCAGTCACTATGAAAAACAGTATGGAGATTCTTCAAACACTAAAAACAGAGTTGCCATATGACCTAGCCATTCCACTCCTGGGCACATATCTGGACAAAACTATAACTCAAAACGATACCTGCACCCTAGTGATCATTGTAGCACTATTTGCAATAGCCAAGACATGAAAACGACCTAACTGTCCATTAACAGATGAATGGATAAAGAAGACATGGTACATATGCACAATGGAATACCACTCAGCCATAAAAAGAATGAAATAATGCCATTTGCAGCAACAAGGATGGACCCAGAGATTATCATACTAAGTGAAGTAAGTCAGAGAAAGACAAATACCATATGATATCACTTGTATGTGGAATGAAATAAGACAATGAACACCTCTATGAAATAGAAAGATTCAAAGATAGGAGAACAAACTTGTGGTTGCCAAGAGAGGGTAAGGGAGAGAAGGGTGGGAGTTTGGGATTAGAGATGCCAATTATTATGTATAGAACAGATAAACAACAAGGTTATACTGTTTAGCACAGGAATTATATTCAATATCCTGTGATAGATCACAATGGAAAAAGTATATATAGACACAACTGAATCACTTGCTGTACAGCAGAAATTAACATAACATTGTGAATCAACTCTACTCCAACAACATTTTTTGAAAAGAGTAGAAGCAGCAGGGGTGGTGATCACTCTGGGAGGATTAGCAACTGGAAGGAAGCACAGGGAGATCTCTAGGGAGCTGATCCCTTGTTACTTCTTATTCTGGGTACGGTTATACATGTCTGTTCAATATGCAGAAATTTGTAGAGCTGTACACCCACGACATATGCATGTTTCCAAATATATACTTTTCTAAAAAAGAAAGCAATACTTTGTGCATCCTTTTGGATTCTTTCTTGTGAGGAGTGGTCAGAGTAGGTGGCTTGCCATGCTGCAGGAAAGGAAAGGTGGCAGTGCCCGTTTGATTTGCCATTACATCTCCAGTGTCTAGCCCAGTATTTGGTCCAGAGTCAGGGCTCAATAAATACTTAGAAGTTAAGTTTTTTAAAACACACCGTCACCAGTTGACCAGTTTCCTTCAGTAAAAAAATCAACCAACCAATTACACAAGCCAGGAAATAACCAATATATACCTTTAGAAATACAGTCAACCTTACTCTAAAAATTGTGGGCTGAACAGATTATACTATTTAATTCACTCTCAGGAAGTTATCAGCGAGGGAGGCTCAAAATGTGTCTCAATTTAAAGGAGGGCAGAATGCACCTAGGATTCATATATGGATCAAAGGAATTCTTAAGAAACTTCTTTTTATTTTAGATGCTTTGCCCTTTGAGATATCAATTCCTTGAACAAAGAGTAAAAGTAATTTCCCTAATGGGAAGTAACGGAAAAAAGTCTTTAGAAAAGTTTAAATTATATTTAAGACATGAAGGACATTTTACTTGAGGAAGTTAAAGCTTATAACAGAAAATTGCTGTTGACTCAGTAAGTTGCTGTGTAACCTTGACCAAGCCTACCATCCTTCTCTGTTTCTAGTTTTCTCATTTGCAGAATAGGAACAAGCACTAGGTTTTTATTTCAAAATTAAAATTCTATAATTGTGCAATTTCATCTAATGATAGAAAACATTGGCTTGAATCACTTTAAACATACGGATTATAAATCATTAAAAAGGAAAGGTGGTCTTATTTAGAGCAACAAAATACAGTATAATTTAGGATAAATTTCATTTTGTTTAGTGGAGATCTTTTGATAGGGCTTGATTAAGGATTAAAAAGGATTTGAAGTTAGAATAGTCTTTGTTTAGAATTGTCTGTGCATTTTGCTAACCATTGTGGCTGGACTGAGCCTGTTCCGTAGTCTTCCTGGGCACATAGCTAGACTCTAGTTTCTTCCTTCATAGTAAACTGTGGTCATGTGTTCTGGCTGATGGAGCATTAGCAGAAGTGATACATGCCACTTTCAGACATGGCCCAGTAACACCTCTGACCCAGGATCGTCCCATTCTTTCCTTAGGCCATAGTGTTAGAAGCAACCCATATTATAGAAGATGGCAGGGCCATAAGGTGAAAGGATTCTGGCCTGATTTATCACTCAGAGGAGAGCTGCTGATAATCAAGTACACCTGTTTTGGTCTTTCCATGAACAGGAAATCAATATTTGTAGTGAAAAGGGAAAGTGTAAGTCACTCAGTTGTATCCAACTCTTTGTGATCCCATGGGCTGTAGCCGACCAGGCTCCTCTGTCCATGAAGTTCTTCAGGCAAGAATACTGAAGTGGGTAGCCATTCCTTTCTCCAGGGGGATCTTTCTGATGCAGGGAAGAGGGCCCCAGAATCCTGAATTGCAGGCATGGTTTGAGTTTACAACTATTAATGTATATTTAACTAAGCAAACCTTCACAAAATGTGTCTTCAGAAGAGAAACTGCAGATTGAAGAGAATGCTAATTCTCAGTTTGTGAAAATTCATCAAACTGTACACTTAAGATACCTGCATTTTTCTGAATGTGTACTAAACCTTTTCTAAAAAGAAAAAAGACTTTAACTTTCTGACTTTTGCAAGCAAAGCAAATAAGAAAATCAGATGTTTTTATTTCTCAAATACAATTTATCATGTTGCTTTTATCCTAATAATATATTCTTTATAAAAAACAGTTTTGCTAACAAGATAAAGTGTGGCCCTCCCAATATTCTCTAGGCACTGGGCCACTCTCTGCAATATTGACATTTGGAAGGCACGAGGGCATGGTAGAGACTGTGGATTCAGTTAGGTTGAGCTCAAATCCACTCAGTGCCTCATTTTTCTAATCTATAAAGTGGAGCTAATAATATGTACCTGCTTAGGCCATTAAACGTAGAACAGAGTGGCTCAAAGCATGAAGTTGGGATCGGGCTGCTCTGCCATCACTGTCTTGGGTGAGATACTTAAATTCCCTGTGCTCTGTTTCTTCATCTGAAAAGTGGGGATAATGGTACATATTTTGGAGAATTAATATGGGAATGAAGGGAGTTAAGACATGCAGAGTGCTTAGAATAATGCCTGTCACCAAAGTGTATGTAAATGTTTGTTTTATTGTTATTGTTGCGAGGATTCACTAGAATCTGGACAAAGATTCACCCATGTTGTAGACACTCATTAAATGGCAGTAGTGTAGTATTCAAAGGTATTTGGGAATACTCGTTTGTACACAAAAATGACAGAATCTTAGTTTGACACTTTCTCTATACACAATACCCTATTGTCCAGAAATTTCATTCTAACTCATTTCGGTTAGGTCCATACCACACTTGTGTATTATAATGATATATATTAAGAGTACATAAATATGTATACTCATATATATGAATACTAAGCAGATGCCATTTGTAAGTGAACATATTGTACTTATTTTGAAAGTGCATGCTTTAAAATTTTTTGCTGATAAAGAACACAATCAGAAAGGAAAGTTTGTCCTAGCTGAAAGATGATTTCATAAGTCTTCTCAGGTAAAGGGATAAGTACATCTTAGAGTGCTTAATTCTCCAACCTAGGCTTCAACAGTGCATGAACCAAGAACTTCTAGATGTTCAAGCTGGATTTAGAAAAGGCCAAGGAACCAGAGATCAAATTGCCAACATCCATTGGATCATCGAAAAAGCAAGACATTTCCAGAAAAACATCTACTTCTGCTTTATTGACTATGCCAAAGCCTTTGACTGTGTGGATCACAACAAACTGTGGAAAATTCTTCAAGAGATGGGAAGACCAGACCATCTTACCTGCCTTCTGAGAAACCTATATGCAGGTCAAGAAGCAACAGCTTGCACCGGACATTGAACAATGGACTGGTTCCAAATTGGGAAAGGAGTACGTCAAAGCTATCTATTGTCACCCTGCTTATTGAAATTATGTGCAAAGTACATCATGCAGAATGCTGGGCTGGATGAAGCACAAGCTGGAATCAAGATTGCTGGGAGAAATATCAATAACCTCAGATATGCAGATGACACCACCCTTATGGCAGAAAGTAAAGAGGAACTAAACAGCCTCTTGATGAAAGTGAAAGAGGAGAGTGAAAAAGCTTGCTTTAAACTCAACATTCAAAAAACGAAGATCATGGCATCCAATCCCATTACTTCATTGCAAATAGATGGGGAAACAATGGAAACAGTGACAGACTTTATTTTGGGGGGCTCCAAAATCACTGTAGATGGTGACTGCAGCCATGAAACTAAAAGACGCTTGCTCTTTGGAAGAAAAGCTATGACAACCCTAGATAGCATATTAAAAGCAGAGACATTACTTTGCCAACAAACGTCCATCTAGTCAAAGCCATGGTTTTTCCAGGAGTTATGTATGGATGTGAGAGTTGGATCATAAGGAATGCTGAGCATTGAAGAATTGATGCTTTTGAACTGCGGTGTTGGAGAAGGCTATTGAGAGTCCCTTGGATTACAAGGAGATCCAACCAGTCAATCCTGAAGGAAATCAGTCCTGAATATTCATTGGTAGGACTGATGCTAAAGCTGAAGCTCCAATATTTTGGCTACCTGATTCACAGAGTCGATTCATTGGAGAAGACTGTGATGCTGGGAAAGATTGAAGGCAGGAGAAGAAGGGGATGACAGAGAATGAGATGGTTGGATGGCATCACCAACTCAATGGACATGAGTTTGAGCAAGCTCTGGGAGTTGGTGAAGGACAGGGATGCCTGCCTTGCTGCAGTCCACAGGGTCACAAAGAGTTGGACATGACTAACAGACTGAACAACAACAATTTATATCACTATAATACACAAGAGCAAACATTTTAGCATAGTGGAATAAAGGAAATTACCTATAGTTTAAAGTGTATTACTAACTGTGATGACTTAATGTGATCATTAGCCAATATCTCAAGGCTTAATATATACTTGGGGTGAGTTTCATTGTTAATGAGTGTGCATGTTAACCTATTTTAAACAAGATAATTTCTTGACAATTTCAAAATTATTTATCTGACATGTCAGATCTGATTAGATCATCTTAAAAAAACTCATAGCTGATGATATCTTTCTAGAAGTATAAATTCTGCTATTTTCATGTTGTTTGTGTTTGCTTTGTTAGAATGACCTTCAGTTCACAGTTTCTTCTTTTAAGCTGCTTTTCTACTTGGGCTTCCCTGGTGGCTCAGTTGGTAAAGAATCCACCTGCAACGCAAGAGACCCAGGTTCAATCCCTGGGTGGGGATACCTTGGAGAAGGAAATGGCAACCTACTCCAGGATTCTTGCCTGGAAAATCCCATGGACAGAGGAGCTTGGTGGGCTATAGTCCATGGGGTCGCAAAGAGTCATACTCAACTTAGCAGCTAAACCACCATTATAGCTGATGAGTCTTTCTAGAAGGATAAATTTTTCTGTTTTCAAGTTGTTTGTGCTTGCTTTATTAGAATGATCTTCAGTTCACAGTTTCTCCTTTTAAACTACATTTCTGCTTTTCTAGTTTAACTAAAAGTAGAAAATCTAACTCTCAATCTATTAAACTGGGAACACTCTAAATTGTAAGATGTTTCACTATGCCACTGGCAAAAGTTTACATTAAGAACCCTAAGGGTGCTCCTTCCCTTCTCTGGGAGAGACTGTTGGACACATGAATCTCTGTTGCAGGGACTGGATGAAGGCAGGAATGTCCTTACCTATTTCACATGTTATTTAAGTTACAATTCTGACTTTTAAAGATAAAATCATAAATACAAGCAGAAGTCGTAATGTTTTTTCCTACATATATAAAGGGTCTTCTGAGGCCCTCTTCTCACTTCTCACTTCTCTCTGCATGTGGTTTGTGTGTCTGTGTTAGTCGTTCAGAAGTGTCTGACTCTTGACGACCCTATGGACTATAGCCTGCCAGCCTCCTCTGTCCATGGAATTCTCCAGGCAAGAATACTGGAGTGGGTAGCCATTCCCTTCTCCAGGGAAACTTCCCAATTTAGGGATTGAACCCAGGTTTTCTGCATTGCAGGCAGATTCTTTACTGTCTGCCACCAGGGTGTAGGCTGCCCTAATTCATTCTCTTCTAGTTGAAAATTTTTATTACATGCCAGAGAATACTACCCTTCCATCTCAGGCAGATCTGAAGATTTCTTTCTTAATGGGAAAAAGAAATTTACCTTCTGTAATACAGTAAGTACCTGTTATTGAAACCTCAGTTATAGAGCAAGATAAAACTGAACAGCAGGTGTAAAGCCTGCCCTCGGGAGGAGGCTGGTTAGCACAGGGGCACAGAACTTGGCCTTGAGCATCAGTCACGCCTGGATCTGAGTCCTGGTTCTACTGCTTACTATTAATAATTGTGCGAACTTGATGTGAGTGAATCAATCTGGACTTGAATTTCCCCATCTGAAAAGGAGTGATAATAGCTGCTGCATTAGGCAGGAAATATGTTAGGCTGCTGTAAAGAGAAACATTGGAGGGGTAGCTCAAAATACACTGGCTTACAAAGATGTCTGACTCAATGGACAGGAATCTGAGCAAACCCTGGGAGATAATGAAGAGCTGGGGTGCTTGGCGTGCTGCAGTCCAGGGGGTTGCAAAGAGTCAGAAGGGACTTAGTGACTTAACAACAACACAAAGATACAATTTTACTTTTACACATAAAAGTTCATGCACACTGGGCTCCCATCTCATGACCAAATGCATCTTTCAGTTACTGCTATTATGTCTGATTGCAGCAAGAAGGAAGGAGGAACAGGAAAGGTAAGATTCACTACTTTTCTTTTCAGATCCTGACTGGGAAGTCTTTTAAATCTCACTGGCCACGCCTTAGGCCCGTGGCTGGAGCTAACTGCCAAGGATCATGGAAAGTGTAGTATTTCCTGGTGGCCAGGTACCTAGCTTCAGGTTTCTATTACTATAGGAAAACAAGAATAGAATAGAGATTAAATGACATCTTTAGCACAGAACTGGGCCCATGACTAAACTACAGAACTAAACATCACTATCATCATTATTCAATCTCTAAGTCTTTTGCTTTCTCTTCAGCAAAATGAGTATTGATTGACTGCTTCATTCAGTAAACAGGTATTGAGTGGTGATCTTGTGGAAGGAGGGTCCTGCCTATCTCACCAGGTGACAGTGAAAGTGAAGTCGCTCAGTCGTGTCCGACTCTTTGCGACCCCGTGGACTGTAGCCCACCAGGCTCCTCCGTGCATAGGATTCTCCAGGCAAGAATACTGGAGTGGGTTGCCATTTCCTTCTCCAGGGGATCTTCCTGACCCAGGGATCGAACCCAGGTCTCCTGAATTGCAGGCAGATGCTTTAACCTCTGAGCCACCAGGAAAGCATATCACCAGGTAGTAGGTATCAAAACAATAGTAACAGAAGTGGATGGGTTTTGAAAATGTTATCATCTATCTAACATCTATTGTCTACACATGTATCTTTCGCTGTAAGAGATCATTCTTATTTTCATGTTGACATCTTCTGAGGGCCTTGTATCACAGCTAGAAAAAAAGGATAGAAAGAAAATTTCTACTCTTTTTTACTGAGGATATGAAAAATAAAAATACTAGGAAAAGTAGGCTGATGAGGGAATCGCCTTGAAAGATTGAAGGTAAGAAGCAATAGAGCAAAGTGCAAAAGACCTGGCCTGTGGATTGAAATGACCTCATGTATTAGACAACTTAGGATGTCTAATAACTGCCCAAATCAGTGTTTTACAACAGTATTTTCTCCCAGATCTAAGTCTTGGCAATAGCTTTGCTTGCTTTTGCCAGACTCTTCTTAGATTTGCTCCATCTTTTCATTCTGGTTCTTCTATGTAGGGCAAGTTTTTGTGGTGGATGGCAGGAGCGTAAGAAGTCAAGCTACATCATGAAAGTGCTTTTACAGCCTCTATTTTTTTCTACCCAGCTTTATTGAGATATAATTGACACACAACATTGTGTAAGTTAAGGTGTGCAAATGTGATGGTTTGCTCCACTTACATACTATCTAATGATTCCCACCTTAACATCACCTACTGGCTCCATCCTATCATATAGTTGCCATTTCTTTTTTAAAACAATATTAGATATTTATTCATTTATTGGCAATACTGGGTCTTCCTTGCTGCACAGGGGCTACTTTCTAGTGGTGGTGCTTGGGCTCCTCACCATGGTGGCTTCTCGTGTTTCGGAGCGTGGGCCCTAGGGCTCTCGGGCTTCCGGAACTGTGTTGTGGGGGCTCAGGAGTTTGACTCCTAGACTCTGGAGTGTGGGCTCAGTAGTCGTGGTACAGGGGTTTAGCTTCCCTGCAGCAGGTGGGCCCAGGGAGCCAACCCGTGTTCTCTGCATTGGCAGGCAAATTCTTAACCACTTGACCACTAGGGAATTCCAACCATTTCTTTTTGTGATGAGAACATTTAAGATATAGTCTCCTAGCAAAACTCAAGTATATGTTTTGGTGTTATTAGCTATAATTGCCATGCTGTACATTAGACCCCCCAATTGCTAATCTTATAACTGGAATTGGTATCCTTTGACAATATTTCATTTCTCCCACCTCCAGCCCCCCCAACCACCACTCTACTATGTTCCACTCTGCTATGTTTCTTTGAGTTTGACTTTTTAGATCCCAAATATGTGATATAACATAGTATTTGTCTTTGTCTGATTTACTTCATTTAGCATAATGCCCTCAAGCTTCATCCAGGTTGTCAGGAATGGCAGGAGTTCATTCTTTCTCGTGGCTAAATAATATCACATTGTACATGGACATGCACTGGGTCTTCTTTATCTGTTCATCCATTGGTGGACACAGGTTGTTTCCATATCTTAACTCAAATTGTGAGTAACTCTGCAATGAACATGAGAGTTCAGATATCTTTATGAGGTTGAAGCCTCTGTTTGGATATGGCATCTCCATCCACATTTCATTGACTGAAGCACATCTTATGGCCAAGAACAAAGTCATTAAAATGGAGAGTATTTTCCATCTTACAAGTGAGCACTGCAAGAAGGAAAAGGAATAAATAATTGTGAACAAATAATATAGTCTAAACCCCTGAGTGTGAATTTCCAACTAGCTGTGTGACCAGGTGCAAAGCTCTTAACTTTCCTGAGCTGCATTTATTTAATATAAATAGGAATTTAAAAACCCCTAGGTGGTCAGTTGTTCAGTCATGTCAAACTCTGCGACACCATGGACTGTAGCCCTGCAGGCTCCTCTGTCCACAGGATTTTCCAGGCAAGAATACTGGAGTGGGTTGCCATTTCCTCCTTCAGGGGATCTTCCCTACCCAGGAATCGAACTTGCATCTCTCGCATCTCCTGCATAGGCAGGCAGATTCTTTACCACTAGTGCCGCTTCGGAAGCCCACGAGCCCATAAGCTTGTACTTACTAAATGATATAATCCCTTTAAAGAAGAATTTCCTAGTGGCATGCCATAGATGGATTAAGAATGTGGCATAAAAGAGTATTTTTCAGTCCATAGACCAGTTGGGTAAGAGATGCTCACCCAGTGGCCTCCTTCCATGAACAGCCATGCTGCACAGATAGTATCATTTTCTTTGTGCCATGATATGAAAAACAGTAAAAGGCACTGGGAATGAAAGTACCTAGATGATGCCTGACACTTAGTAAGGTTTAAACCAGAAGCAGCTGTGGTGACTGATGCATGGAACTTAGATTGAGGCGGCAGTCTGATGGCAATGAGGCATCCGTAGGAACCACTGACAGGAGAATTCTTTCCCCACCCCCACTGCCAGCAGTTTCAAGAAAACTCTACTTGATGCTTTGCTGTTTTCCTCTCTGTGACCCTATGGGGGTCATGACCTCACTCCACCCCCACCCCCCAGCAATTTGAGAAATCCTGGGAAAGAGGATGCGGAAGACAATGTCCAGAGCCTATGCTCTGTGTGACCAGAGTTGAAAGTTGAATCTAAAAATATGTCTTACTATAGAACACCAATTGTGGCTGTTTCTATAGTCATTCCGGAGCTTATTACAAATCTTCCCCAAAAGAAATTCCTGGAATTGTGCTCGCCTGTGAATTGCTGGGAAGACACAGTACCATTCTTGGTCTGGCATGTGGTCAAGGCTGACTTGTAATGGTCTCATTTGGAGCTTCTCACCGTCTGAGAGGGGGAAGCCAACGCTCTGGGTCTCTTTAAATCAGAGTCACTCCTAGATGCTGAGACACTCTTCTCTTACTACCACAAAGATGAGTGTCCTCAGTGTAGACCAAAAACTGGAGGCAGCAGCCTAAGTCACTGGGACATGCTGCTCGTCTTTAGGCTAGTTTTACTGCTGGGCAAACATATCTGTGCACAGACATGTCTTCCTATTATTTCACTCTTATGTTTTCCCAGGACAGCACAGGTGCAGTCAGGGCCTAGTGTCCTAAGACAAATATAACTGTGGAGTAGATTCACTTGAGAACTGAAGTTTTAAAAATAAAGCTGGATCCAATTTTTAGGTGTTTTGGAAACTCAGTTTTATCCAAAGTCATTTCCATGGCATGACTGTCGGTTTGTTTGACACTGATTCAAACTTTATTCATTACTTCAACAGAAATGTATTCATTATGTATTTATTTTTAAAATTATTTATTCGTTTATGGCTGTGTTAGATCTTCATTGCAGCGCAGGGTTTTCTCTAGCTGCGATGAGTAGGGGCTTCTCTTTCTTGGAGCGTGCAGGCTTCTCACTGCGGTGGCTTGTCTTGTTGCAGGGCACAGGCCCTGGGGCGTGCGGGCTTCAGTAATTGTGGCACTTGGGCTCAGCAGTTGTGGCACATGGGATTTCTTGTCCCACAGCTTGTCAATCCTCCTGGACCAGGGATCAAACCCATGTCCCCTGCATTGGCAGGTGGACTTTTAACCACTGGACCACCAGGGAAGCCCAGCAGACATTTATTAAAAGCCTTTTATGTGTGAGATTCTAGAAATACAATGATTAGTAAGACATAGTTTCTGGCCTCAAGGAGCTTCCATAGTGAGAACAAGAGCATTAATGGAAATAAACATTATTTTGAAATTTCATCACAGCATTAATTAACTACGACTTCTAATATCTTGAAAAGGAAAAAAAAAAGCTGCATGAAAATTCTCTGGTGATTAAACAGTACTTTAGATACACACATTAAAAGTGTTGTTAACAAAGTAAATCCCTCTTTCCAAATTTATGTGTCATAATGAGAGTCTCCCATTATCTTTCTGTGGAGGGAAAAACCCACTTAGTCAGCAGTGTTGCTAAGGGAACAGAGAAATGGCCGTAGCCATGAACTGCTGATAGCACTGAGAGGGGTCTGAAATGGTTCATGCTTTCAGGAATGGCAATCTGGCAATATGCAAATGCCCTACAATGGGGAGGGAGATTCTTTAAATAAATTATGGAACATTGCACAAGGGAATACTATGTGAACCATAAAAATGATGTTCAGATGAATATGGAATATGTCTTTGAGCAAGAAAAATACAAGACAGTAGACACAGTATGATTCCAATTGTGTGTGTGTATGCCTGTGGGTATGGGTGTGTGTGAGTGTGTGTACATGCATAAATAAAACTTGGAAAAAGATAATGCTGATATGTTAAAAGTGGTTATTTCTGAGTCTTGAGAGTCCAAGTGTTTTTTAATTTGAGGAGTGCTTTTCAGCACTTTTTGAATTTTCTACAAAGAACACTTATTTCTATCATAATCAGAGTGGGTTGGGGGTGGGTTTGATATTTTTGTTTGTTGTGTTTTTCATTTATTTTATTTTTGACTGCACTGGGTCTTTGTTGCTGCACTCAGGCTTTCTCCAGTTGCAGGGAGCAGAGGACTCCTCTTCGTTGAGGTGCACAGGCTTCTCATTGCGGTGGCGTCTCTTGCTGCAGAGCACGGGCTCAGTATTTGTGGCCCACAGGCTTAGTTGCTCTGCAGCATGTGGAATCTTCCCTGACCAGGAATCACACCTGTGTCCCCTGAGTTGGCAGGTAGATTTTTATCCACTGCGCTACCAGGGAAGTCCTGTTTGTTGTGTTTTTTAAGAAACAAAAAAGTCTGGGTTGGGTCATGTCAGCTCCAGGAGAAAAATGATTCCAAGTAAAAACATTTACCTTGTGTGGCAGAATTAAAGACATGAGCTTGGGTAGCTGGTGGGGTTCAGTCTGATGTAGAATTTTCCAGCTAGGCCTGTTGAAGAGGTAACTGGGTTTTTTGTTTGTTTTGTTTTTGTGTTTGTGTGTAAGCAAGAAATTCATGGAAATTTAGCATTCTTACAGGAAGAAGATGTAGCAGTTCTCTTAGACAAATCATGCCATCTTTGTGGCTTTTCAATAAAAATTTGGGAAAAAAGACAACCAGGAGGATTGCTTGCTGGAACACTAGCCGGAGGTAAGCCTGAGTAAGGACTGGTGTTAGAGTTACCTCATGTCACCCCTCACTTGCTGCTGCTGCTGCTGCTAAGTCGCTTCAGTCGTGTCCGACGACTCTGTGTGACCCCATAGACAGCAGCCCACGAGGCTCCCCTGTCCCTGGGATTCTCCAGGCAAGAATACTGGAGTGGGCTGCCATTTCCTTCTCCAATGCATGAAAGTGAAAAGTCAAAGTGAAGTCGCTCAGTTGTGTCTGACTCTTAGTGACCCCGTGGACTGCAGCCTACCAGGCTCCTCCATCCATGGGATTTTCCAGGCAAGAGTACTGCAGTGGGGTGCCATTGCCTTCTCCATTCACTTAGGTTGTTGAATTTATAGAGCTCAAGAGAGCTGATCTCTAATTTCAAGTTTCTAAGTAAAAGTTGATTCTTTTAAACTACCATATGATCCAGTGATTTCACTCCTGGGCATGTATCTAGAGAAAAACTCTAATTTGAAAAGATACATGCACCCCAAAACTCATAGCAGCACTATTTACAGTTGCCAAGACATGGAAGCAACTTGTGTCCATTAACAAATGAATGTCTAAAGAAGATGTGGTACATATATGTGATGGACTCGCCATAATAAGAATGTAATAATGTCATTTGCAGCAGCATGGATGGATCTAGAGATTATCATACTAAGTGAAGTAAGTCAGACAGAGAAGGACAAATATCATATGATATTATTTATATGTGGAATCTAAAGAAGTGATACAAAAGATCTTAACTTACAAAACAGAAACAGACATAGAAAACAAACTTATGGTTACAAAAGGAGAAAAGCTGGGGCTGAGGGGGAGGTGATAAATTAAGAGTTCAGGATTAGCAGATATAAGCTATTAATACTATATATAAAATAGATAAGCAACAACATCTTACTGTAAACCGCAGGGGACTATACTCAATATCAATATTCAATATCTTACAATAAACTACAATGGAAAAAAGTTGATTCTTTTATTTTAAACAGGGCATTAATAAAAATTAAAAAAAAATAAACAGGGCATTAAAATTTCTACATATTTTAAACATTCTTGAAAAAATAGAAAATTATAGAAAGAACACAGTTTTAAAAATTGCCTTATTGTCTTCAGATTTTTCTCTTCCCATACCAATATAAATATTATAAATAAAATTGAAACCATCTCTGAATCCTCTCCCCAATCCCATTTTCCTCCTTTCCTCCTTAGAGTTAACCACAATAATTATTTCAGCACTCATCATTTCTATGCACATTTTAATAATTTCTCTCTATATTTTGTATCAATAAACATCTAAACTTTTGGGGGATATTTTTCCTAGGCTCCTCAAACTTGCTTATTTTGGTTGTTGTTGTTCTTAGATTTATCTGTGTTGATAGATGTCACTCTAATTTATTCATTTTGACTTCTGTGTAGTAATCCCTTGTAGACATATGAGACAACATATTTAGCCATTCTTCCATCGATGGACATTTAGGTTGTTTGCAATTTTGTTTTGTTTTTACTATTTCGAACAATGCAACAGTGAACATTCGTGAACTTGTATCCCTCTCTAGCATGTAAACCTGAAAGTGGGATTATTGAGTCATAGGCTAAGTGTAACTTTTGTCTAACTACGTATAGCAAATTGCTCCTCCAGGTAATTATACCAGTTACAGTCCCACCATAAGTATATGAAGGTTCTTGAAAATCTTTGGCACTGCTGTTATTTAAATGTTTGCCAATTTGAAGCCTGTGGAATGATTTCTCATTGTTATTTGGTTTCCCTAATTAATTTTGAGGCAACCTTCCTTCCATACTTTATTGGCCATCAGTTTTTCTTTCTTCTTAGCAACATTCTATGTCCTTTGATCACTTTTTAAAAAATATTCTTTTCCATTATGGTTTATCACAAGATATTGAATATAGTTCCCTGTGCTATACAGTAGGACCTTGTTATCTATTCTGCATGTAATAGCTTGCATCTGCTAATCCCAAACTCCCAATCCGTCCCTCCTCCATCCCACCTCCCCCTGGCAACCACAAGCCTGTTTTCTATGTCTGTTGATCACTTTCTTAACGGGTTTTTAGCCTTTTCCTGTTTGGTTTATTCTCATTTTAGCTTTTAACAAACAAGAAAAAGAAATCCATCTATCCATCCATTAAACACTTTTTTAAAAAGTGAAAATCGGCTGTTAGATGCTATGAGATGAATAAGAAAAAAGTTGTCTCTTACATGAAAATATTCAGTTTATACTATTTTTGATGGTAAGAAGAGGAAGCTCTTCTTCCATATATTATTTATATTGTATTAGGACTAGTCTTCATTTACATTTTGTTCTTAATGTTTACTTCAGACTATTCCTGATAAAAATACAAAATGATGTAGTTACAATGATTATTGTATTGCCCTTAATTGTCCAAATAAAGCATCCATTCTAGACTTTAGAATCAGAAAATAAAGAAAGATGGCCATGCTCCCCCAAGGTTATCTTGCCCTCATTATGCAGCCGCACATGTGGGATGGTCAGGGGTACACAGAGAATGACTAATGCATTAATAAGGCTTACATGTACCTCTCACCCCCCTATAATTGCATTCCTTTCATTAGCTTTTACCCAGCTGGTCTGAGTTGCACAAACAAAATATTGTATAAGATTGGCCCATTGATGGTAAATTCAGAACAATTTTTGTAAAACTCTTGCCAAGTTACATACTGACCCCAGGGTCTTTAAACCAGCCAAAAAATGTTGAGCAAAAACTGAATTAAATCTATTATCACAAATTTGTGCCCCATAATCTGATGAGACTTCCAGATGTCCAGCCCAAGACCATCTGCTGAATGTCTGTGGGCGCGCACTCCCAAAACATGTGCCTGGATAAGAGTAACAGACCAACAGCCTGCAGCTCTGAAACTCTGAGTAGTTCCTGCTTAGACATAAAAGCAGACAAACAGAAAACAAGTGAGTGAGGGCTTTTTGAGTTTTTTTTTTTTTTTAACCATAATTTGCTTTCTGTTTAACTGACCAGTTGCTTTGTTCTTATAGTCAAATGGCTCATCTCTCTCAAAAACAACAGACTGTGATTTCAAATATTTTAAAAGCAATGAATTCCAAAACCTTTGGGAGTTAGTTGCTAACTTACACTTGGTAATAATTCTGAGTAGTATGATTTGTTGATTATAGTATCTTCATCTTATGGCAAGATTCTGAGAAAACAGACTTAGACAAGGACCTGTATGGGAAGGAGGTTATTGGAGGGTGCTCTTGGGAACAGTTTTAGTGAGAGAGTGAGGAAAGTAGAATTGGGCAGAAGGAGAAGTTGGACTGAGAGGCAGTGACAACTGAGGCTGCACCCATTCCTATGGGGAGCTTTAGAGCTCAGATGGTATGACAATTTATGTGTTAACTTGGCCAGGCTGTGGTGCCTGTTTGTTTGGTCAAACACCAGGCTAGATGTTGTTGTGAAGGTTTGTTGCTATTGTTTTTTAGATGTAATATTTAAATCAGTACACTTTCAGTGAAGCAGATTATCCTCATAATGTGGGTGGGCTTCATACAATCAGTTGAAGACCTTAAGAGGTTACTTTCTTTCTTCTTTTGTTTTTTTTTTAAATTAATGAGAGCATTTATTAATGTATAAAATACAGTGTAAAGTTGTTTGTAAATCAGGTTACAATAAATTAAAATGTAACCATTAATACATTAAATTGAATTAACAGCTGTTTACCTTACTTGATTTGTACTTAAAAATAATGAATATAACTTTAAACTCATATTCTAAGCATTTGTAATAATAAATCCCACTTATTCAGTCATTCAAAGTATTAAACAATTACATTTTTTAGACTCTGTAGTTGGTACTAAGACTATATCAATTAATAATAATAATAATGATGGTACCAATGAAAGATCAAATGGAAAAAATGGCCTTCTTTTACAAAAGACCACTTTTATTAGATCCAACAAATCCCAATTGGGCAATTCTTCTACTATTAGAGGAATATGTCTTCTAAGTTACTTTTGCTTCAAAGAGCCAAGACTGGGGTTTCTTGAAGGAAAAGGAATTCTCCTTAAGACTGCAACATAAAAACACTGCCTGGGTTTCCAGTGCTGGAAATTCGACCCCAAAATTGATGTATATTAACTCTCATCTATATTTCCAGCCTGTCCTACAGATTTCAGCTATGATTGTCCCCACATGTATGTGAGTCAATTCCTTAGCCTAGGGGTTAGATCCTCTGGGTCAATGTTATGGCACTTTTATTAGGGTTTACCATAAATGGCATATGACATCTGTTCCCATCAGTGTCAAGAACTGTGAAGGGTCTGAGATTTTTATTTTATTTGCAAGCTAACAGGTTGGCTTTCCATAGTTTCTTGGATGCTGGTAGGGCCCCATGGATGAGGCTACTGGGTCAGAGATGAAGAATGGTTTATAACTCAAAGCTATAGACAGAGCCAGAGTTTAAGCGTTTTATGTCAGTTCCCTCAGCCCCAATTTCCATAAGGTGATACAAGAAGGATCACATCACACCTGCACCCACAGTGGACTGTATTGTATTAGAGGGACCCCGAGTTTAGGGAACCCAAATCTTTTATAATGGGCAGTAAGTATGCATGTCCTTCGCTCCAGAAGGAGTTATATCTCTGTCTTCCATGTCTGTAAGAAAACTTAAGCTCTGGAGGAAGACGCTAGCTCTTCTGAGGCTATTCGCTATACAAACATCCTTGAAATGGTAATCCAGACCAAAGGCAGCCAATGCCTCAATTGGACTTGCAAAAATGCAAGAACTTGTGGAGAGCCATCTCTTGACACAAGATACTTCTAGCATATGATCTGCCAAGTTATATGATCCAAAGAACAGTGCTTTTAACATGTTGCTTTTTAATGAAAATCTGAGAATTTGGTCTCTAGCTTTATGTTAAACTGTTCTGTCTTTATTTGGCAGCTTTTCACCAGTAGAGTAAGAGTCAGACTGCCTGGGTTTGATCCTGCCTCTATCACACATTTGCTATGTGACCCTGGGCAAATCATTTAATCTTCTGTGTCTTCAAGTTTTATCTGTATCATAATGATAATAAAAGTACCTTCCAGATAGGGTTGTTGTGAAGATTAAAAAATTAATAAGGGTAAAGAATTTTGTATTTTCATTTGATGCCTTTAACATTTGTGCTTAAGGAAACCATTTGCCTCTTCCTCTTCTACTTCAGACTGGTATACTGAGGCTAGATGAAAGGATGAATTCATTTCCCTTTACAACCTCTATTGCAGAATGTATGCTAATATGTCAGATACTGCTATTGCCTAAGCTGATATCCATTAACCCTCATTTCCTTAGTGCTAGAACTTGAATTCCAGGGTAGAAAAAAGACTAAATTTCCAAGTCTCTCTCGAAACTTGGAAGCTTTATGACTGCATTTTAGATGATAAGTTTCCAAGCTGCTGAACAGAAGCAACCCCATCTTATAGGGAGCTCCCTTTTTGTCCTTCTACCTTATCTTCTAGACTTCAGTTTGGATGTGATGGTGGCAACTCTAGCAGCCATCCTGAATTGTGAAGGTACAAGCCACACTTTGTGCATAGCTTCAAAAAGACAGGAAGGCATGTCTCTGAAGACATCACAGAACTGCCATCTATAACAACCTGATAACATTTGACTCTGGAATTCTTTAACATGAGGGTGAAATCAATGTTTTCTTGGTTAAGCCATCGTAATTTTGCTTATTCAATATCAGCTGTTGGCAGTCAACCTCTCCTGACTCATAACTGCTGGTTTCTGTATTCATTCATTCACTGATTCTTTATTCATTCATGTGTTTACTGAGTCCTACTGGTCAACACTGAAATCAGATTGATTATATTCTTTGCAGCCAAAGATGGAGAAGCTCTATACAGTCAACAAAAACAAGACCAGGAGCTGACTGTGGCTCAGCTCATGATCTCCTTATTACCAAATTCAGACTCAAATTGAAGAAAGTAGGGAAAACCGCTAGACCATTCAGGTATGACCTCAATCAAATCCCTTATGATTATACAGTGGAAGTGAGAAATAGATTTAAGGGCCTAGATCTGATAGATAGAGTGCCTGATGAACTATGGAATGAGGTTCGTGACATTGTACAGGAGACAGGGATCAAGACCATCCCCATGGAAAAGAAATGCAAAAAAGCAAAATGGCTGTCTGGGGAGGCTTTACAAATAGCTGTGAAAAGAAGAGAGGCAAAAAGCAAAGGAGAAAAGGAAAGATATAAGCATCTGAATGCAGAGATAAGAAAGCCTTTTTCAGCGATCAATGCAAAGAAATAGAGGAAAACAACAGAATGGGAAAGACTAGAGATCTCTTCAAGAAAATTAGAGATACCAGGGAATATTTCATGCAAAGATGGGCTCGATAAAGGACAGAAATGGTATGGACCTAACAGAAGCAGAAGATATTAAGAAGAGGTGGCAAGAATACACAGAAGAACTATACAAAAAAAAGATCTTCACGACCCAGATAATCATGTTGGTGTGATCACTAATCTAGAGCCAGACATCCTGGAGTGTGAAATCAAGTGGGCCTTAGAAAGCATCACTACAAACAAAGCTAGTGGAGGTGATGGAATTCCAGTTGAGCTATTTCTTTTTTTTTTTTTTTTTCCAGTTGAGCTATTTCAAATCCTGAAAGATGATGCTGTGAAAGGGCTGCACTCAATATGCCAGAAAATTTGGAAAACTCAGCAGTGGCCACAGGACTGGAAAAGGTCAGTTTTCAGTCCAATTCCAAAGAAAGGCAATGCCAGAGAATGCTCAAACTACCACACAATTGCACTCATCTCATATGCTAGTAAAGTAATGCTCAAAATTCTGCAAACCAGGCTTCAGCAATACGTGAACCGTGAACTTCCTGATGTTCAAGCTGGTTTTAGAAAAGGCAGAGGAACCAGAGACAAAATTGCCAACATCTGCTGGATCATGGAAAAAGCAAGAGAGTTCCAGAAAAAACATCTATTTCTGCCTTATTGACTATGCCAAAGCCTTTGACTGTGTGGATCACAATAAACTGTGGAAAATTCTGAAAGAGATGGGGATACCAGACCACCTGACCTGCCTCTTGAGAAATCTGTATGCAGGTCAGGAAGCAGCAGTTAGAAGTGGACATGGAATAACAGACTGGTTCCAAATAGGAAAAGGAGTACGTCAAGGCTGTATATTGTCACCCTGCTTATTTAACTTATATGCAAAGTACATCATGAGAAACGCTGGACTGGAAGAAACACAAGCTGGAATCAAGATTGCTGGGAGAAATATCAATAATCTCAGATATGCAGATGATACCACCCTTATGGCAGAAAGTGAAGAGGAGCTAAAAAGCCTCTTGATGAAAGTGAAAGAGGAGAGTGAAAAAGTTGGCCTAAAGCTCAACATTCAGAAAACGAAGATCATGGCATCTGGTCCCATCACTTCATGGCAAATAGATGGGGAAACAGTGGAAACAGTGTCAGACTTAATTTTTTTGGGCTCCAAAATCACTGCAGATAGTGATTGCAGCCATGAAATTTTTTTTTTAATTTTTTAATTTTTTTTTTAAATTTTAAAATCTTTAATTCTTGCATGCGTTCCCAAACATGAACCCCCCTCCCACCTCCCTCCCCATAACATCTCTGTGGGTCATCCCCATGCACCAGCCCCAAGCATGCTGTATCCTGCGTCAGACATAGACTGGCGATTCAATTCTTACATGATAGTATACATGTTAGAATGCCATTCTCCCAAATCATCCCACCCTCTCCCTCTCCCTCTGAGTCCAAAAGTCCGTTATACACATCTGTGTCTGCAGCCATGAAATTAAAAGATGCTTACCCCTTGGAAGAAAAGTTATGACCAACCTAGATAGCATATTCAAAAGCAGGGACATTACTTTGCCGACTAAGATCCAGCTAGTCAAGGCTATGGTTTTTCCAGTGGTCATGTATGGATGTGAGAGTTGGACTGTGAAGAAGGCTGAGCACCGAAGAATTGATGCGTTTGAACTGTGGTGTTGGAGAAGCCTCTTGAGAGTCCCTTGGACTGCAAGGAGATCCAACCAGTCCATTCTGAAGGAGATCAGCCCTGGGATTTCTTTGGAAGGAATGATGCTAAAGCTGAAGCTCCAGTACTTTGGCCACCTCATGAGAAGAGTTGACTCATTGGAAAAGACTGATGCTGGGAGGGATTGGGGGCAGGAGGAGAAGGGGACGACAGAGAATGAGATGGCTGGATGGCATCACGGACTCGATGGACATGAGTTTGAGTGAACTCTGGGAGTTGGTGATGGACAGGGAGGCCTGGCGTGCTGCGATTCATGGGGTTGGAAAGAGTCGGACAAGACTGAGCGACTGGACTGACTCTGTGGTAGACCCTGAAGTGTTAAAACAATGTCTTGGTATATTTCCTTCTCCAGGTTACTGGGTCTCATGGAGATGAGTTGTAGCTCCAATAAACCTGAATGGAAAATTATACAAAATAATTGTGTTTGTGTTAGAATATCTTCCTGTTTTTGAAAATGGAGCTGTTTAATGATCTGCAAATTCATGCAAGTTCAGAGGAAAGAATGAAGCTGCACTAAAGAGGCCTTGGTGACTGTGAGTTTCAGAGAGTCCTGGTAACGTGCTTTGATTTTGCTTCCTGCCCCTGTGCTCTTCCCTGCATCCATCTTTGGTTAGAAATGACATCATCTCTCACTCTCACCAGCCTGAAATGAGTTGTCCTTTATCTTTTCAACAATGAATGTTCCTGTGAGGTCTTCTATTTTTAAGACACGGGGGAAACAGATATGAAAGAATATGAGGGAATTGTGATCACAATAACCATACACTCTCCATCTTTAAAGTAAAAATTTCCAAACATTCAGCTAACCACATAAATCCTTTAGTTATCTCTTGACAGGTCAGACATATTTAGCCTTGGTCTGTCTATGAAAAAGAAAACTGTGTTTAAGTTCTAAAGCTTCAGATACTCATTTAATAAATATTCATGAATATTAACTACAGACTTGGCACCAGAGATAGGGGTAAGCAGCAAAATCAGAATAGTCCTTGCCCTCTTGCTTCTTAGAGTTTTCAACAGCTGTCTTCCTTTCCCTGACAAAAATTATTCAAATTCTCACCTTTCTTTACTTCAAACACGCATATATTGTGTTGAATTGGTTCCTTCATACTGGAGTCATGTGTAAAACTGCCTCAATTTAACCTTTGACCCAATGTAGACTCATTCAGATAAGAATACCCCCCACCCCTATTTTACATGAGTTATGGTATATGTCTTCATAAGGTAATATGGCACACATATGATGTGAGCTGCCCTAGCAGAGAGCTATAAAATTAACATTTATTTACCTCTCCAGGAAACTACCCCCTCTTCCCATACAAATTAAACCTAATGTGCAAATATTCAGTACCCCTTTTTCTTTCCCTTACCTTCAGCGCATCTTCACCTACTCAGAGTAAATCATATTTACAAGGTAGGTTTTGTTGTTGTTGATTATTTTGTTTTTCAACATCTGGAGTATAATTGAGATAAAATGTAGGTCACTGAATAAAAGGCCCAGGACTTGTGTTTTTCCTTCAACAAGCAGCCCTTTGATCTATTTCAATTCATCAATAATATATTAAGCACATTACCATTTTATGTATTTTCCACAACCCCAAATCGGTTTGAAACTTTAAAAAAAACACCATCCTACTATATTTGTATGTTTGTATGTCTTTTGCATAGTATGAACTTGACAGACTGGAACTGCTTTAGAATTCTGATATGGTGGAAATTGTGCTTAATTAATGTTATAAAAGCAAAGGGAAGTAACATAGACTTGAATAGCCAAAGGAAAAGGGTTGGCTTTTTTTATTTTTTGAAGCAAAGAAGTCTGGAAGTTAGATCAACAGTTGCATTTTTTTCAGTTCACTTTGTTTTCATTCTCCCTCCCTGACTCCAATCTAATTTATTTTTGCATTAAATAATTCAGCTCCTTTCCTTTTGTAACGGGTTGGATTTGGGGAGATGAAGACAAACAGCTTAGACCTTGAAAAACACATGGGCTCCTTGGGTAGATGGCATCTGGGAGGACTCAGAACTGCCTCCACATTCTATAGGGAAAAAACAGAGCCAGGTGCATTTCTTCCCAAATCAAATTAGCCGCGAGATGCCACATCCAATTGTGGCAAATTGATGTGAGAGTTTGTGATGTCTGCACCAGCTCTTCCAGCAAAGGTCACCACGGAAAGACACAGGCACCAGGCAGGGGGGTGCGGCAACTCTTGCTAGAGCCGCTCCAACAAGAGCAGGGAAGATGTAAAATGCAATCAGCTTTTGGAAAATTGCAGGAGAATCCAGTGGTAAGTATGTATTCTAATTGGATTTACTGTGCCATCATTTACCTCTTTAAGGATGTTAACATAACATTATGTTTAATTGAAAAAATGGGTAGTTAACTGTTCAGAAGAGATTCTCCAGCCCCCTGTATAAGCCACAGTCTAATCAGGCACAAAATATAGGATGCCTTAATCGCATCGCTGCACAGTTTTCACATTTCTTAAATAAAATTCGCTTACTTACTCTGAAAATTAACTCAAAATGTTGACATGTGACAAATTTGCCCATCTTGATAGTTGTTTTTAAAGATCTCCCTTGACATTAACAAGTTTACATCATGGTTTATGACATTTAATTAGTCATATTTTATTTAATTAGCATGGTAAGACATCTAAAGCAATCCAAATGTTTTCTGAAAAGCCCAAGCAGAAGGCAGAAGTTCCATACATTGTGAGAGACCAGGAAAATGTCTATTCAGACCTATTACCAGACGGTCTGCATTTTTGGCTACATCTAGTAGGCTGTTCTTGCTGAGAAATGGGAAGATTTTAAGGTTTTGATCGACCATTTCAGGACCCCTCCCCAAAAGCTGTCTATAAAGGGAATATACTTCTTCACACTAACTTTACCCAGGACATGTTGCTGCTTGAAGGTAAAAATGAAACTGTGTACCTAGTAGGCTCGTGATCTAACTGTATTTACTAAATAATGAATGGATAAGTAAGTATCTCATCTTGGAGGAGATTGTTTTATACAACTGAGATCTTTCTCCTCATAATTGTTTTTGCGTGTGACTTCTCACATACTTTCTTCATACAACTATTGGTGAGCTTCAGGGTGCCAAGACTCTGCTATAAATGTAAGTTTTGAACATATCGAACCTGGATTATTTTTTAAATTTTTATGTGCTTATTTTTGGCTGTGCTGCATGGGCTTTGCGTCAGTTGCGGAGAGCAAGGGTTATTCTCTAGTTGCTGTGTGAGGGCTTCTCATTGTGACAGCTTCTCTTGTGCAGCATGGTCTCTAGAGCACAGGCTCAGTAACTATGGCACACCAGCTTAGCTGCTCCTCGGAATGTGGGATCTTCGAGGATCAGGAATCGAAGGAGTGCAGGAACCCTGCATTGGCAGGTGAATGCTTTACCACTGAGTCACCAGGGAAGCCCTTGAATGTTTATTGAATATTATGTGCCAAGCAACACGACAACCACTCTCATGCATTTACTCCGTCCCCAGGTATTGGGAGGTAGACGCCATTATCATTACCATACATTAGAAGATGAAAAGCAGGTGTAGAGATGGTTAGTGACAGCTAAGTAACAAAGTTAGGGGTAAGCCTAGAGCTTCTCAGAGTAGGTCAGGGCTCCTGCAAAAATCACCCTGCCCCTCAGAGGGCAGACTCTTCAGGCCTGTTCAAATCCAGCCTGCTCTATTCTGAATCCAAAGCCAGAGCACATAACCTGTCTACATGACAGCCTAACTCTTTTACGGCTAGTGGTGGCTGGTCCTATTCTTTATATATACATATATAAAACTCAAAGCAATTATGGACTATCCATAATAAAGTACCAAAAATCCATGATAGAAACTTAATTTCTAATTCTAGAATGTAAATTCTGCTCCCCTCATACTGTAGCTGAGTAATAAAGCTGAGTCACCTACCCTGCCTGAGTTCTCCTAGTTATGATTTCATTTTAAATGCTACATTAAATCCATATGCTGCCTCCAGACTTAATATTTTTTCTGTGCAGACATGAGTTAGTTCAACTTTTTAAATAGCAATAAGGCAAAGAACAACCTTTGTTCCATGCAGGTGAGTAAATGAAGATGTCCAATGTGAGGGGGCAGTGATAGGAGAGGACTCAGAAATCTGCTCTCTGTCTTTACCTTGATGATATAAAAAACTTGGGGGAGAGTTTTAAAAACACCCATGCAAATCTGTTTCAGATTTGGATTGTTCGTATTTGAAAGTGAGATAAGTGTAACTTTAAAGCATTTACTTAAATATTACAATGGATATGACCCCCACCCCCCCCATATCTGTGGTTACTCCAACCACTTCCAAATTCCCCCCTCCCCCACATAGGGGATGCAGATGTAGGTTTTATGCTAAAATAGCAGAGCTCTAAGTGCATTAAGAAAATCATTTCAATAGAGCTTTTACTAATGCAGACGATTTTTTAAATGAAACAAGGCAGATACAGTAGCAGAGGCGCCACAGATTGAATAAATATCACTTAACCAATTACCAATTATCCATGCTAATGAAGGATGAGACAGAGCTCTGATAAATTAAAACCCCAAACAGACTGAATGTTGGTTTAACCAGTGACTCTCCCCCTTTTGCAAGAGTGTCTAAGGGACAGCTATGAAATGACTGATCTGAATTTTACTTCCTCGCCCTTCCTCCACCTGCCCACCCTGTGACTGTGGCTCTGATAGGCAGGAAAACGGTCAAAGGGCAGACAGCTGGAGGGAACTCAAAGGGAGTAGGGGAGACCCACAGAGTGGAGAAGCTGCCCCTGGATAATTGGAAGTTGATTGGATGCACAATGGCCTCCTTTTGTCCACTTCTCATTTTGGATGAGGGGCCATAGCCAAGCCTGGTAAGTAGCTCTTTCCTGGACCATCCTCTCCTGGGCCAGTGGTGAGCATTCATGGGTGACAGCTGTGTCTGGCACATTTCTTGCTTTGCTTCTTTCCCCTCTGAGTAATCAGGGATTGAGCTAGAACACTCCAGCCATACCGGAAATCTGCTTCTTGTCATTTTGCAAAACTTCAGCGTGGGTCAAAGACCAGCAAAGGACTGAAGGGGCTCCAGAAAAACATCTTCAGTGATGTGTCTGACATCAATGGTATGATGCCTGGAGCTTCAGGCTACAGTATTCATAAGCCTCAATTTCTGTCCCTCCACCAGACTTCCTGAAAATCTTCCTTTCTTCTGTTACTCTCACCCTGCATTCCCTACTCTGCACCCCTTCCCTCACTCCTGTAATACTTTGTGTTCCATCTGGCCACCCTAGCCCTTCGCCTTATCTCTACTTGGTGAGTGGCCTCACTCCCTTCAGTGCCACACATCCTGCATGTGGTGGGATAATAGCTGTCTTCCTGATACTCCATGGGCACCTTGCCCAGGACTAACATAAAGTCACACGAAACTATAAGGTCATAGCCTTGGCCAAAACGTCTCAGCCTATACAGTGCAGCTCTGCTGATCTGGCCTTTTCAGCCCAAACCTTGGGACTCCCCTCCCATCTTTCCATATTTCAGCAACCAAAGAGTTAAAGCTGGCACAGCAGGGTATTTTCTTGACTTCCATTCTATTCAGCTGGTGCTCTTGCTCTGCAGTGTCCTTCAAAAGACACTCCATCTCATCATCCCATGGCTTGGGTGCACTCAAGGTACCCCCAGGAATCTACAAGGCCAAGTGTTTATACACAGTAGTAGGAGAATAAGTATAAAATGTTAAATATTTAGTCATTTGCAGACCAGAAGCTGCCTTCAGCAGAGCTCGGACTGATCTACGGCTACATATGTAGCACCTAGGGTAATTTAGGAGAAAGATTTCTGCTTGTTTTAGAATTCCAAAAATGGTTCACGATTCCACACTTTTGTGTATACTCTTTACTCTACCTGGAATGGCCTCCCCAACTGTGCTCACAAACTGCCACCGATCTTCTAAGACTGCTCATGAGTCTCCTCTTTTGTGCAGTTCTGATGACCCTTTGTCTATTTAAGCAGTCACAAGCTTCCCTATGTTTCTGCAGAGGTTTGTACCATTCTGCATCTAATGCCTTATGTTGGAGCTATTTGTCAACCCATTTTCAACCCATTGTCTTTGTTCAACTAAACCAGTGTTGGTCAGCCTTGACAGCACATTGGAAGTCTCTGGGGAGTCTTACCCGCAGAGATTCTGATTTAATTGTGAATGGGGAGACCTGAGGGCTGAGAGATTTAATCCTCCCCAGTGACTCTCACATGGAGCCACTGCCTTAGACTGTGAGGTAAGGGAGTTACTGTATCTCATTCATCTTTATTACCTCTTCTCCTGGTGCAGTGCATGGCATACAGTAGGTGCTCATTGAATAAATGTGAATCTGCATTTGTTGTCCTGGTCTAGGCAGTCAAGGGCCCGTGGCAGAGACTGCCAACTTTCCACCAATATTTGTTCTCCATTCTATAGGAGAGCTGTAGAATTTCAGCTGCAGGTACAGAGATGCTTAGGAGAAGGTCAGGTTTTCCAGGTTCGCTTGTGGCTAGGAGAGGCCAAGAAAGTCATTCTGATCCATGGGATGTGAGCAGAAATAGTGGGTGCAATTGCTAGGTTATGCCCTTAGAAGGAATGGTCATCCCTTTCTAAGCCTTCTTTCCTCCTTGCCTGCCGGCTAGAGTGCCAATGCAGTGGTGGTGGTGGTGGGCCATCTTGGACTTGGGAAGGAAAGAAACATAATGGAGGGGACCTGATCCCTGACTTAGGAAGCCATCTTGCTGACCTTAGAGAAAGATGTAAACTGAGGTCACTCTTATTCTGGGTCTCTGTTATAGCACCCAAGTGGTTGTGCCTAACTTAAACTTGCAAAACCATTAAAAAAAATCATTTTATGCGAATTCTAAAAATTAATTAATTAGACTGCCTTCTTAGGTGAGGCCTGTCGGATCTTTTGTTGCAGCTTACAGAATTTCTAGTTGAAGTGCTTGGGCCTAGCTGCTCTACAGCATGTGGGATCTTGGTCCCCTGACCAGGGATCAAACCTGTACTCTCTGCATTGCAGGGCAGATTCTTTACCACGAGACCACCAAGGAAGTTGTGGAAAAACATTTATATTGTTCTATCACCAAGCCTGATACTTGAGCTTGATAGCACTAGCAAAACTAGAGCAACACTCCTTGGGTTTCTGATGGCTCCCCCCCACTCTTAGGCTAACGACCAGAATCCATGTCATGGACCACAGGTTCTTGCCCCTCCAGGTCCTGTCTGCCTCTCCAACGTCATCCTGTCCTCTGCTCTCCTTGGTCTCCCAACCCCCATCTCACTGACCTGCTCTTGATTCCTTAACTGTGCTGCATTCTCTTCCAGCACAGGGCCAGTGTACGGGCAGCTCCTCCCGCCTGGAATGGTCTTCCCCATGGTTTTACCCGGTTAACCCTAACTCGTCCTACTGCCCTTCAGGTCTCAACTTGGTTGTCACTTCCTCAGGTCTCCCCTGATCTCTCTGACTAGGTAACCCCCATATGATACATCTTGAAACTCAAAATTTATCTGAGTTGTGATTTTTGTCTTTATTGGGAGTGATTATTAAATTAGCAATTGTCTGCATCACAAGACTTTTAGTGCCACAAGAGAAAGGCCTATGGCTACTTTTGCTCACCACGGACTCCCCATGCCCAGCAGAGTCAAGCGTGTAGTAGATGTGGTTGCTATTGAGTCGCTTAGTTGTGTCTGACTCTTTTGAGACCCCATGGACTGAAACCCACCAGCTCCTCTGTCCATGGGATTTCCCAGGCAAGAATATTGGACTGGGTTGCCATTTTCTTCTCCAGGGGATCTTCCTGATCCAGGGATTGAACCTGCATCTCCTGCATTGGAAGGCAGATTCTTTACCACTGAGCCTCCAGGGAAGCCCCATGTAGTAGATGCTCAGTGAATATTTACTAAAAGGAACATTGTGAAAAAATGAGTGAACCCAAGAGGGTAGTCTTTCCTTTCCATTGCAGAACCAGGTAGAGGCAGGGAAGATGGAAAGCATAGGTGAAGAGGGATTTTATTTCTTAGCTGTCTTGCCAGAAAGCATCAGCCAACCATGGTCTGGCTAGAGGAAAGTTAGCCAAGTGTGATCGCACTAGCCTCAGTCTCAAATTAAGTTGTTCTTGGCACTGTAGCTACCCGTTCACAAAGAAGTGGGTCGCCTCAGCTCTGAGGGGCAGCATTTCTTCCTCGAGCTGTGATGAATAGAGAGCACTACTACTTTACTCTTTCCTCTCGTTTGCAGGCTCATCTGCCTGAAAGTTCCTGGTTTGAGCTTCCCTAAAGAGTTGTGATCTCTTATCCAACCTGGCTCCAAGTTGCCTGAATCACCTCTCCCTGTCTGCTTCCAAAGTATCCAAGTCCCACCTCTTTTCAAAGCCTGAGTTTGTTCTGTTTCCTTCAGGAAGACTTGATGAGCTACACTAACTTGTGAATTCTCCCCAATCCCTCCCACGCCCTCAAACCTCAGGAGTTTTGTTAGGAGCATTCAGTAGGCTTTTGTGATGACTTGCCTAGCAACAGTATTTCTTTTCATGTAACTGTACTGTCTCCCCAAACAAAATATGAATTCTTTGAGGGCAGGAATATGATCTTTTTTCTTAGTGCTCAGTGAGTGTTTCCTAGTAAGTAGTTAGTAAAGCATGAAGTGTTTGTTTAGGACAGTGATGATGGTGGTGGTGGTGATGATGATACATAAGGAAGTATATATCTTCTCCCCAAAGACTGTGGCTAACCTGTAATCCTGTGCCTTCGAATTAGGCCAGGAAGGGAGTGCACATGGGTCATGAGAAAATATTTCATTCCAGGATTAAAAGTCAAGTCCTTTCTAGCATAGCATACCACGAGGGCTCTAATTTACTCAGGCCAGAGTGAAATAGCTGAGATCTGAATCTCAAAATTGCCCAAGGCAATGAAAACTCTGAATGAATTGAGGAAGTCTCTTTTAACTTCGGTTATAGTGAAAGAAGAAAAAAATGACCAAGTTAGGATAAAAGGGCATTAATCTTGGATGCTAATCCTGTGTTTTGTTAGATTTACCTGGTGCCTCAAAGCCACCCACATCTGACTACCCGATTTATTCACAGAAGCTTATGGTTTCTTTTCTGAGAAACTGCCAAACTATTTTTTCAAGACATGAATTGGTGTGTTTGCTTTTGTCTGTCTGTTCATCCATCCACCGTTCCTTCCTTTTAGCCAGCCAGCAACAATATATTGAGAGTTGCCCAAATGTTAGGCACTATGCTAAGCAAGTGATGTAAGAACAGGTGTTAGTAATAGTAGCAACCAAAAAAGTGATGAGGGTTTTGTTGAGTGTTTAGCACGTGATAGATACACACGTTGCTGTGTTTAATCCTTCCAACAACCTCTAATGTGCAGGACCATTGTATGCCTTACCTTGTCTACTCCTGACTCATCCATTTTTTTTTAAGATTTATTTTTGGCTGTACTGGGTCTTCGTTGCTCCACAAGTGCTTTTTCTGGTTGCGGTGAGCAGGGGGTACTCTTTGTTCTGGTGCACGGCCTTCTCATTGTGGGGGCTTCTCTTGTTGCTGATCACTGGCACTAGGTGCTTGGGCCTTAGTAGTTGCAGTGTGTGCAAGGGCTCAGTAGCTGTGGCCCACGAGCTTAGCTGCTCTGTGGCATGAGGGATCTTCCCAGACCAGGGACTGAACCGGTGTTCCTTGCGTTGGCAGGAGGATTTTTAATCACTGGACCACCAGGGAAGCCCCTGACTCATCTTTTTAAGCCCAGCTGTTTGCCATGACCACCAGTTTCCTACAGGGATAACCTGGCAGAACCTTGTTTCAGCTACACCACTGACCTCTCACTTTCTGCCCTGGAGCTTTGGTGCAGCTGCCAGGAACTCTACGTGTAGAACTGCTCAGCCACTCTGATGTGAGCTCAGAGATGAGAATATGAGGGGGTTGCCATGTGGATAAATGCTCCTTCTGTCTCTCAAAAGGACAGTTCCGAGGTCCTCATGGTTCCTCAGAGGGTCCCAGCGAGACGGAGCCTCAGTGGCCACACTAACCAGCTCACTAATGTGTGCTTATACTGATTTTCCCTCCTGCGTGGTTTCACTCTTCCTAGTTCCCACTCTTGTTTCCTGAGATAGCTTCCCCCACAAATAACTACTTGCATAAGTCCTTAGTCTCAGCCCTGCTTTCCAGGGGGGAAATCAGATGGAAACAATTAGTATTTACATTTCAGTACTTGAGGGATGTATTGGTGATCCTCAAAGATGCTAAATCCCAGTCCCTGGAACCTGTAAACATTCTCTTATTTGGGAAAAGGGTCTTTGCAGTTGTGATTAAGTTAAGGGTGTTTAGATGGGAGATTATCCTGCATTATCAGATGAGCCCTACATGCCCTCATATTTGTCTTCAGATGTTATTATTCATGGGATAAGGTAGAGAGAGAGAGCTGATGCATACAGAATAGGAGGAGGTAATACGACCACAGTGGCAGAGTGGAGTGATGTGACCACTAGTCAAGAAATGCCCTCTGGCTCAGTGGCTCAGTGGTAAACAATCTGCCAGCCAATGCAGGAGACAAGACGTTCGATCTCTGGTTCAGGAAGATTTCATATGTTGAGGTGCAACTAAGCCTGTGTGCCACAACTATTGAGGCTGAGCTCTGGAGCCCGGGAACCGCAGTTACAAAGCCCGCATGCCCTAGAGCCTGTGGTCCGCAACAAGAGGAGCTGTCGCAATGTGAAGCCCGCGCCTCGCAACTGGAGAGTAGTCCTCACTCGCAGCAACTAGAGAAAAGCTCACACAGCAACGAAGACTCAGCACAGCCAAAAACAACCTAAATAAATAAGCAAAAAAAAAAAAAAAATTTTTTTTAAAAGAAATTCCCCTAGCACCAGAGGCTGGAAGAGGAGAAGAGAAAAATTTCCCATAGTATCTCAGAGGGAGTGTGGCCTGCTGACACCGCGGGCACTGATTTACAGCTTCTGCCCTCCAGAACTGTGAGAGTGAATGTTTGTTGTTTCAAGCCACCAAGTTTGTGGTGGCTATTTGTCACAACAGCCACAGGAAACAAATACAAGGAAACCGAGGTTCACAAAGTTCAAATAATTTGCCACAGGTCCTAGTAACTGGCAGAGCCAGGATTCAAACTCAGTTCTGTCCGATGCTGGTGCCCAAGTTCTCAGCACTGTGTTTCCTCTCCAGAGAGCGCAGGGCTCCTGCTCTGGACGGTAGGCAGACAGTGAAACAGGGAGTCGTGCTGGCCTTGTGAGGCTATCATGGAAGGAGGTGGGTGTCTGGAAACTTCAGGGAGAGGAAGGCTTCCCTCGGCAGAGGTCGTTGCCTAGTGGCAACCGGGAAACCCCTCGTGAGATGGGACCACACCGCAGGACACATCTGATAGAGTTCTGTCTGCCCATTTCAACCTGCTGCTGTGCTATGCGTGCATATGCTCAGTCGCGTCGGATTCTTTGCTCCCTCATGGACTGTAGCCCTCCAGGTCCCTCTGTTCTTGGGACTTTTTCAGGCAAGAATACTGTAGTGGGTAGCCATTCTCTCCTCCAGAGGATCTTCCCCGCCTAGGGATCGAACCCGTGTCTTTTGCATTTCTTGCATGAGCAAGTGAGTTCTTTACCAGGTGAGTCACAATGGAAGCCTCTGATGCTGGCTGAAAGCCAAATCTCTACCCAGTCTGTTCAATATATTTGTTTTGATTCTCCCATGCTGATGCTCAGTGTGGACTGAGATGGATTCTCCACAGGAAGGCTTCTCTCTATTCTGGAGAACTTTCTGGTTTCAAACTAAAATATGACATTCTGTCTCTGAAACCTCAGGGAGGGAATTTACTGTGGACTCAAATGATCACTGAAGGCATGCCTTGCCTCACACTATGGGGTTCACCAAATGGGGTGAGACCCACTAGAAATATGTTACTTCACTCTGGAGAGGCAGATAAAGGGACAGCTAGAAGTAGAAATGTGCACAAAAACAGGCAAGGGACTCTGCAGGGCTTGTCTGATGGTGGGTGTTAATTCCTTAACTATGACTAATAGTTCTAATTTGGCCATTAATTCATAATAAAGCCATAAAAATTCTAGCCGTTACCACTTGACTTTAAATATTTCACTCCTTCAGTACCTCAGGGGCCACTAATTCCTTTCATCCAAGAGTTTAACCGTGAAAACGTTCTTCGGGTAAGATTATGAGATGGCCTTGTTGGATCCTTCTCAGGGTACAAGGCTGGCACGACTGCTGCTCTTAGGAACTTTCTACCAAACGCTGGGCAAAGTTCTGGGGTTATGAAGATGATGTAATCACTGACCTCAGGGAGCTCACACTCTAGGTGGTAGGATGGATGAGTATACACTTACCAAATAATCTTAAAGGCTAGGTATGCAGTAGGATGGAAGAAGAGAAGAGGCTCTCCTAGCTTAGCATGGGAAACCAGGGATGGGGGTGGCCACTTGTAACAGGAGAAGTGTCTGTTCCTGAGTCTTACAGGAAGTGGCCGGGGTTTTCCAGGTGGGAAAGGAAGGGCGGGGGCTTATTTGAGGGAAGGCAGAGGGAAGTATGTTTTAGTCCAACTGCCTGCCATAAAAAACATTATTGATTAGGTGTCTTAAGCAAACCATATTTATGGTTCTGGAGGTTAGAAGTCCAAGATGAAGGTGCTGCCTGATTCAATGTCTTCCGGGTTTGCACATGGCTGCTGTCTTACTGAATCTTTATGAGGTGGAGAGAGAGAGAGGTCTCCAGTCTTTCCTCTTCTTATAAGGGCAGAACATCATCATCTAACTCTAGTTACCTCTCAAACACCATGAGTTTGGGGATTAGGGCTTCAACACATGAATCTGAGGGAGACCCAAGCATTCAGTGCAGAGGTATGTATAACGGCAAAGATGTGAGAGCAATAATTGAGAGAGAGGGAGAGAGAGTGAGAAAGAGTGAGAGAAAGAACCAGGAAATTGGTAGGCACTTGGTAGTATTGAAGTTCAGGGTGCACGTGCACGCAGCTGGAGAGGTAAGCACGAAAGCCTTGTCTGCCATGTTGAAGTTAGATTTCATTATGAATGTAATGGGGAGTCATTGAAGGATTTCAGTCAGGAGTGACATGATCAGATTTACTTTTTAAATGATCACTGTGACATCAGTGTGCAGAATATATTGGAGTGAGGCCTGACTGGAGACAGAGAGGCCAGTTGGGGGACTATGGCAGTGATCCAGGTGAGGGATGATGAAATGGGGATGACAATAGGGGACAGATGCAAGAGCAATTTAGGATATAGAATCGGCAGGAGGAGTTGGGCATAGATAAGCACTGGAAGCTCAAGGAGAACTTGAGGCTGACTTCTCGATTTTCAGCTTGTGTGAGTTTGTAAATGAGTCAAAAAGTTTGGGGAAGAGGGGAAATAAGGAGTTGAGTTAAGGATATTCTGAATTTGAGACTATTCCCCATTACCCCAAGTAAAAATGTTTGACAGGAAGTTTATTCGGAAAGGAGTTCTTGGGATTTCCCTGGTGGTCTAGTGATTAAGAATCTGCCTGCCAGGGCAGAGGACATGGGTGCCATTCTTGGTCCAGGAAGATCCCACATGCTGAGGAGCCACAAAGCCTGTGTGCTACAGCTACTGAGCCTCTGCTCCAGAGCTCACCAGCCACAGCTACTGAAGCTTGCAAGCCCTAGAGCCTGTGCTCCAATACAAGAGAAGCCATCACAGTGAGAAACCCTTGCATCTCAAGTAAGAGTAGCCCCCACTTGCTGCAACTAGAGAAAGCTTGAGTGTGGCAACAAAGACCCAGCACAGCCAGAAATAAATAAATAAGAACTTTAAAAAAATTAGTTCTCATCCCAAGCAATAATACTCTGTCCTTGAGTAGTCTTATACACTCATCCACACCAGCTGCTGTCTAATTGCTGAGAGCTCTCAAGACTTTAAATTCTGCTGGGACCTGTCTTTTGAGCTCCCACTTTCTGGATCCAGCCACCAATTAGGTATTTCCTCTTGGATAGCCCATCTCAAAGGTTAAGTGACTGCATCCCATTACCAGGGTAATCTGTTGAAAGCTGTGCTGTCTAATTCAGTATAGTAACCATTAGGACTGTGGAGTACTATTACTACTGTTATCCCAAACATATAGAGAACACTTAAAACTCAACAATAAGGAGATGAACAGCTCAAAAAATGAGCAAAAAACTTAGACACCTCACCAAGGGATATACAGAGACAAATAAGCATATGAAAAGTTGCTTAACATCATATATCACTTACGAGATGCCACCACATACCCATTAAAATGGCTAAACTTCAAAACACTGACACCAAATGCTGATGAGGATGCGGAGCAACAGGAGCTCTCATTCAATACTGCTGGGAATTAAAAATGGTATAGACACTTTGGGAAGACAGTTTGATTGTTTCTTTCAAAACAAGATCATATTATCTAGCAATTGTGCTTCTTTCAAAAGAGTTGAAAGCTTATGTATACACAAAAACCTGTACAAATGTTTGTATCAGCTTTATTCATAATTGCCCAAATGTGAAAGAAACCAACATGTCCTTCATTAGGTAAATGGATAAATAAACTGTGTTATGTCCAGATAATGAAAAAATTATTCTGTGCTAAAAAGAAAAAGGAACTATTAAGCCTAATAGTTAACTATTAGGCCTAAATGAACTATTTAGCTCATATTAAGAAAAATGAACTAAAGATGTGGAAGAAACTTAAATGCATACTATTAAGTGAAAAAGTCAATCTGAAAAGGCTCCATTCTGTATGATTCCAACCATATGACATTCTGGGAAAGGCAAAATTATGGAGATAGTAAATGGATCAGTGGTTGCCAGGGGCTAGCATGGAGGGAGGGATGAATATGCAGAGCACAGAGGATTTTTAAGGTTGTGAAACCATTCTGTATGATACCATAATGGTGGGTGTATTACATATTTGTCAGAACCAATAGAACATATAACACCAAGAGTGAACCTCCACGTAGACTACAGACTTTGGATGCTAGTGATATATCATTGCAGGTTCATCAGTTCTAACAAGTGTACCTCTCTGCTGAGGAATGTTGATAGTAGGGGAGGCTGTGTGTGGAGAGGGAGACCTATGAGTTACATGAGAAATCTCTGTACCTTCTGCTTGATTTTGCTGGGAACCCAAAACTACTCTAAAAAAATGCAGTCTATTTTTTAAAACTGTGATTAGTCCAAATTGAAATGCGCTATAACTACAAAACAGACTCCAAATTACAAAGAGTTGCATGAACATAAGGAGGAAATATCTTAATAATTTTATTGATTACCTGATAGAAAGGCAATATTTAGGATATATTAAGTAAAAAATATTAAAATGTATTTACTTTTTTTTTTTTACTTAAAAATGTGGCTACTAGAATTTTTTTTTGAAAATTTTAAGTAGTATGTGGCTTGCATTCTAAATATTTCTATTGGGCAGTGCTGGCTTAAACTATACTCAAGCCAGCTCTAGAAACTAGGACTCTTGGCTTCTATTCCAGGATGCATCATTCATTCAACCAACATATTTCAAGTACATACTCTGTGATGAATAAAATAGAGATGATCCCTTCCTTTGGGAAGCTTACAGTCTTTTTCTGGCTTATTATAGAGCTCAGTAAAAGAAACAGTTTTGAAAAGCACAAAACACCTTAACAATACAAAGAATAACATGAATATAACTTCCAGGAGGAAAGATGACATGCTCTGATTTCCAGTGAGAGTTAGAGATGTTAAGAATCCTTGTATAAGTAGAAATCCTTGTATAAGTACAAAATGCTTGTATAAGTAGAAAATCAAGCAATCAGTCCAATAATTATGACAAATTAAGAGAAGTGAAAGGCAAAGGAGAAAAGGAAAGATATACCCATTTGAATGCAGAGTTCCAAAGAATAGCAAGGAAAGATGAGAAAGCCTTCCTCAGAAATCGATGTAAAGAAATAGAGGAAAATAATAGAATGGAAAAGACTAGAGATCTCTTCAAGAAAATTAGAGATACCAAGGGGACATTTCATGTAAAAATGGATGCAATAAATGACAAAAATGGTATGGACCTAACAGAAGCAGAAGATATTAAGAAGAGATGGCAAGAATACACAGAACTGTACAAAAAAGATTTTCATGATCCAGATAATCACAATGGTGTGATTACTCACCTAGAGCCAGACATCCTGGAATGTGAAGTTAAGTGGGCCTTAGGAAGCATCATTACGAGCAAAGCTAGTGGAGGTGATGGAATTCCAGTTGAGCTGTTTCAAATCCTGAAAGATGATGTTGTGAAAGTGCTGCACTCAATATGCCAGCAAATTTGGAAAACTCAGCAGTGGCCACAGGACTGGAAAAGGTCAGTTTTCATTCCAATCCCAAAGAGAGGCAATGCCAAAGAATGCTCAAACTACGGCACAATTGCACTCATTTCACATGCTAGCAAAGTAATGCTCAAAATTCTCCAAGCCAGTACGTGAACTGTGAAATTCCAGATGTTCAAGCTGGATTTAGAAAAAGCAGAGGAATCAGAGATCAAATTGCCAACATCCACTGGATCATCAAAAAGCTAGAGAGTTCCAGAAAAACATCTACATCTGCTTTATTGACTATGCCAAAGCCTTTGACTTGTGGATCACAACAAACTGTAGAAAATTCTTCAACAGATGGGAATACCAGACCACCTGACTCACCTCCTGAGAAATCTGTATGCAGGTCAAGAAGTAACAATAAGAGCCGGACATGGAACAACAGACTGGTTCCAAATTGGGAAAGGAGTACATCAAGGCTCTAAATTGTCACTGTACTTATTAAACTTTTATGCAGAGTACATAATGAGAAACGCTGGGCTGGATGAAGCACAAGCTAGAATCAAGATTGCTGGGAGAAATATCAATAACCTCAGATATGCAGATGATACCACCCTTATGGCAGAAAGTGAAGAAGAACTAAAGAGCCTCTTGATGAAAATGAAAGAGGGGAGTGAAAAAGTTGGCTTAAAGCTCAACATTCAGAAAACTAACATCATGGTATCTGGTCCCATCACTTCATGGCAAATAGATGGGGAAACAATGGAAACAGTGACAGACTTTATTTTGGGGGGCTCCAAAATCACTGTAGATGGTGACTGCAGCCATGAAATTAAAAGATGCTTGCTCCTTGGAAGAAAAGTTACCACCAACCTAAACAACATATTAAAAAGCAGAGACATTACTTTACCAACAAAGAACTGTCTAGTCAAAGCTATGGTTTTTCCAGTAGTCATGTATGGATGTGAGAGTTGGACTATAAAGAAAGCTGAGCGCCAAAGAATTGATGCTTTTGAACTGTGGTGTTGGAGAAGACTCTTGAGAGTCCCTTGGGCTGCAAGGAGATCCAACCAGTCCATTCTAAAGGAAATCAGTCCTGAATATTCATTGGAAGAACTGATGCTGAAGCTGAAATTTCAATACTCTGGCCACCTGATGCAAAGAACCGACTCATTGGAAAAGACCCTGATGCTGGGAAAGATTGAGGGCAGGAGGAGAAGGGGACGATAGAGGATGAGATGATTGGATGGCATCACCGACTTAATGTATGTTTGAGTAAGCTCTGGGAGTTGGCGATGGACAGGGAAGCCTGGCATGCTGCAGTCCATGGAGACACAAAGAGTCGGACATGACTGAGTGACTGAACTGAACTTAAATGTCATTGAAGTTATACCAGAGGATAAAAAGAAAAGCTATGAGGTCTATAGGGGCTTCCTTGTGGCTCAGTGGTAAAGAATCTGCCTGCCAATGCAGGGAGACATGGGTTTAATCCCTGGGATGGAAAGATATCCTGGAGAAGGAAATGGCAACTCCCTCCAGTATTCTTGCCTGGGAAATTCCATGGACAGAAGAGCCTGGTGGGCTACAGTCCATGGGGTCACAAAGAGTCAGATACTAATGACTAAAGAACAAAAGCAGCAAATGAGGTCCATACAAATTTAATTTCTGGCAAAAGAAGTTCAGGTTGGGACTCCCTGAAATGTACATAACCAAAGGAGCCCTGCAGAGAGATTTGCACATCAGATGGTCTTTGCCATGGTAGTAACAAGAGAGGTTAGATTTTAGTCAGCTTTTCCTCACTCGGTGCTGTTGGGAGGTCATAGCAGGAAGAGGTGGGGCAGAAGTTTAAATCCGTCCCAGTTGGCAAGAAATGATGGCAGTAGGGATGACCTTGCAGGGGCAGCCATGTTAGAAGAGCAGCTAAATTTGAACCAAGCCTTTGGGAGGCCAAAAAGCTAAATGGCAGGTGACCAGCTGCCCCGTCTCTGCATGGATAGAGGGGTGGAGAAAGTGGAGGCCAGGACCAAGTTTTGTGGTGTGCTTGGCAAATGTTCACCTCCGGGCCAGGGACTGGGAGGGGGAGGCCTTCACGACCAGGCCTCTCATTTTATGGATAAAAGGGAGGGAGGAGCAAGAGGGAAGAGCAGGCACTGGTTGAGATCCTGCTTTGTGTCAGGATCTGGGCTACCCTGGGGGAGCCCACAGGGAATAACACTGTCCCTCCTTCCAGGGAGCAATTTCCGACTGGAAGGAGATTCCATTTATTTGGCAGAGTTTCTCCCACACTGGAAGCTGTCTGTAAAATGATTAGTTTTAAAAAGTACATTGTACTATTTTAAAGCCAATTTTGATAAAATATTCCAAACTTCTTTGCATGATTCTGTAAAATTGGGATGGTTAGAAGAATTAATTATGATAGAACATTTGGTACTTCAAAACAAAACTGAAAAAAAACCCAACAACAACAACAGGGAACTAAAGGAAAAATCCCATTTTGCTGCAGTGGGAATGGTTCTTTGTAATTTGCAAATCTTCCCCATTCGGGCACGAGCTGGAGCTGGTGCTTGCATAGTGATAAAGCATCTAAGACAAGATTTGGAGTCATGGGCCTGGGTTCTGACTCCATTCCCACAACTTGCTAGCTATGTGCCTTGGAACAAGTTACTCTACTTCCTAAGGCCTTGACTTCATGTGTAAAATGAGGCAATGGTCCCTACCATAAAAACCTATAAATACGATTGAACTAAATAATTGATTTTGCTGAAACTGAAAATATATTGGCAGGAAGCTAGTAACGTTCAATGAAAGGTAGCAACTATTATTGTTGTTGTTATTGTTAATGTCTTAACAAGCCTAAAATCTGGATTTTTCAAAAATCTCCCTCACTTTCTTGCTTGTGCTCATACACACATACTTATATGGTGAATTTAAGTGTCAGAACCAGAACTGGGACTGGAAAGCCTAAGACTAGGGTCAATTCTCTCTGTCTTTCTTTTCATGTTGTTGTTGCTGTTGTTCAGACACCAAGTCAAGTCCATCTCTTTGCAACCCCATGGACTGCAACAGCCAGGCTTTCCTGTCCCTCACCAACTCCTGGAGTTTGCCCAAATTCATGTTCATTGAATCTTTTCATCTTATTCTCTGACAAAGGTCAGATCCTATTATTGAGAACTCCAAGAGACTTAAATACTTTTTTCTGCTTGAAATCATTGCTTTGAATGTTATTTTGATATAGGGATGTCAGTTTAACTGGCTAGAAACATTTTTTTTCATTTATTGGACAAATATTTCCTAAGCAGTGGCTATGTGTCAGGCACAGATCTGGGCCTTGAGGATTCAGTTTTGAAGAACCAGATCCTTGCTCTGAGGATCTTCCATTCTAAGCAAATAAGGATAATGTCAGATGTTCTGAGAAACAAATAGAACAGGGACTAGAGAATGACAGGGCCAGGCTGTTTTCAAAACACAATCTGTAAAGGCCTCTTTGGAAAATTATAATTGAAAAATAAAGTTTATGAGCATTAAGGAATGATGAAGAAATCCATGAAGACGTCTCAAGTAATCAGCAGACATGGTGGTGGGTGGTTCTTGACAATGACTCCATTTGCTGAAGTGAAATTTGCCTCTGTGAACATGACTGTGTATATACTCCTTAGTGAATTTCCCATGTTCACAGGGCTTTCAATAAAAGTAGAAATTTGGAGGACAGTTGGTTAAAGCTGGGGAGAGAGTCTGGAGAGTGAGGGGAAAGCTTAAGGGAATGATGAGGTGAGATCTTTAAATGGCTCTATATCTCACTGTTTTCATTCTTAGAGTGTGTCTATATCAGCATTTCTTAATCTTGGCACTGTTGGTATTTTGGACAGATCATTCATTGTTAAGGGTGGGTGGAGGGAAGCTGTCCAGGGTACTGTAAAATGTTTAGGAAAATCCTTGGTCTTTACCCACTTGGTTTCAGCAATATTTTCCTTTTGTAGCAATCCAAAATATTTCCAGACATTGTCAAATGTCCTCTGGGAGCAAAATTACTCTCAGTTGAGAACCACTGGCCTATACATTGGTGGAACAAGTGTTCAAAGTCTCATCATGGGAAAGAAGTTTAATCAACACTTAATGCAAATTTGATTGGGAGGTTAGCTGCAAATATCAAGCACTCGTATGTCAAGTACTTTTCATATGCTAGCTTATTTCATTTTCACAATGATCTGATGAAGGAAGTATCATTAGCACTGCTTTATATATGGGGCAACTGGGGCTTCTGGAGATTGAGTGACTTGTCCAAGGTCATACAACTAGTGAACAGCAGAACCAGGATTCAAATCCAGGATTTATGGACTCCAAAGACCTTCTTTTACTCTAGATTTGCACTGTCCAACATGGTAGATACTAACAATATAGGGCTATTTTAATGAAATTAAATAAATTCAGTTGCGCTAGTTGCATTTCAACAGTTCAACAGCAACATGTGAGTAGTGACTACCATGCATGCGTGTTCAGTCACTTCAGTCGTGTCTGACTCTTTGTGACCCTATGAACTGTGGCCCGCCAGGATTCTCTGCCCATGGGATTCTCCAGGCAAGAATATTGGAGTGGTTGCCACAGCCTCCTCTAGGGGATCTTCCTGACCCAGGGAGGGAACCCAAGTCTCCTATTGGCAGGCAGGTTCTTTACCACTAGCGCCACCTGGGAAGCCCGAGAACATACCCCCTCCTAAAAGGGGAAGAGCTCATAGTTCTTACTAATTATCTCATTGAGATCAATTTCTGAGGACAAGAGCAGACTCTCATTTTGTTGTTGTTGTTTTTGGCCACATGCGTGCAGGTTGCTGGATCTTAGTTTCCTGACCAGGGATCGAACCAATGCCCTCGGCAGTGAAAGCATGGAGTCCTAAACATGGGGCAGCCAAGGAATTCCCCAGACTTTCATTTTGAAAGCGTGATTCCTCAGGTGTTTCTACCTTTGACTACTAACACTCAGGACATATTATTGAGTGTCTCCTTCGTGCTAGGACTGGGTTTATAGCAGTGAACAAAACCAACAAATATACTCACCCATGTGGACTTGCCTGTTAGTGGGGGAGAGAGATGCAAAAGAAAATAAGTAAGATACATATGATGACAGATGGGATTAGTGCTGTGAAGGAAAATACCATATGGAAGACAGTTAAGGAGTGCGAGTGAGGTGAGAAAGTGGCAATTTGAAACACAGTGGTCAGGGGTGGGTTCAGTAAGTGAAAGCCTAAGGAAAGTAGATAAAGAGCCACTTGGATATCTGGGAGGATCTGCAGTCCAGGGAGAGAAACAACAGATGCAAAGGCCCAAGGAGGCAGCAGGAGCGGCAAGGAGACAGGAAGGGCTAGAGAGGAGAGAATGGCGTGGAGAGGGGAGGAGGTGTGAGCAGAGGGTGCAGGCCACTAGCGCTCATAGGACTGAGGCCTCTGCAAGGATTTGACTGCTTCCCTGGTGGCTCAGATGGTAAAGAATCTACTCATAGTGTGGAAGACCCGGGTTCAATCCCTGGATTGGGAAGGTCCCCTGGAGAAGGGAATGGCAACCCGCTCCAGTATTCTTGCCTGGAAAAACTCCATAGACAAAGGAGCCTGGCAGACTATACAGTCCACGGGGTTGCAAAGAGTCAGACGCGACTGAGAGAATAACACAATTAACTGAGTGAGATGAGAAGCCACTGGGCAGAGAATCGACATCAGTGATCACTCTGACTCCTGTACTGAGAAAAAAATAATGGGGGAGGGTGAGGGCTTTAAAGTTTGTATGCACGGATGCTTTAATGCTCCTCTCTTCAAACAGTAGAGCCTGGTTTCCTCTCCTTGAGTGTGGACTGCACGCAGGACTTACTTCTCACAATGGAAATGGTGGAGGTGGGGTCTAGGAGGGGAGATTAAGCATAAGGAGCAAGGCAGCCTCCTGTTCTTTCCTCTCTGTCTCACTCTCTCGGGCCACTTGCTCTGGGAGAAGTCAGCTGTCACGAGGACACTCAAGCAGCCTATGAAGATCCCATGTGGTGAGGAACTGAGAACTCCTATCAGTAGCCAGAGAGGAACTGAGGTCCTGTGTGGACTGCCTGCAGGGAAACCATCCTAGAAGTGGACCCTCTGAAGCCCTCCGAGGACTGGGTGGTCACGTCATGAGAGATGCTGACCCAGAACCCCCTGGCTAAGCCTCTCCTGGATTCCTGACACACAGAAACTGTGAAGTAATAAATACTTACTTTACACTGCTAACTTTGGGGATAATTTGCTCTGCAGCAGTAGTAATTAATACACGGAGCAAGGGCAGAAGCCAAGAGTCCAGTTATGAGGCTGTTTCAGGAAGCCACATGACTTGGTGAAAAATAGTCTTGCTATCGGGATATGGCGTGTGAGAGAAGGAAGAATCAGGTTTTTACCTTGTGAAATGGGAAGGACAACTCCCACTTGAACTCTTAAAATTATTCAACACTTTCAGTCATTCCCACCTTAGAAGAATATTTTTTCCCCTGGCTTCCACACCAGCATACCTTGATTCTGGTTTTTCTTCTGTTACCAACTGATCCTTTTTATTCTTTGGTGACACATCCTCTACTCAAGCCCTTGATGTTGGAGTAACCCTGGGCTAGATTTTTGGCTTTATCCTCTTTTTCATTTATCCCTTCTCACTAGGAATTCTCATCTTCTGTAAAGACTTTAAATACCATCCATAGGGATCCAATAATTCTTAATCCTCTAGTCACGTCTTTCCTACTGAAGCCCAGACTAAAAAATCCCTTTGCTTTTTTGAATAAAATTTTATTTACTTTTGACTGTGCTGGGTCTTCATTGCTGCGTGAGCTTTTCTCTAATGAGGCACAGGCTCTAGAGTACGCGGACTTCAGTATTTGAGGCATGTGGACTCAATAGCTGCAGCTTCTGGGCTCTAGAGCACAGGTTCAATGGTTGTGCTGCACAGGCTTAGTTCTTCTGAGGCATGTGGGATCTTCCTGGATCAGAGATCAAGCCTGTGTCTCCTGCATTGGGAGGCGAATCCTTATCACTGAGCCACCAGGGAAGCCCTCCCCTTGCTTTTTGACATTTCCACATCTCTATCTAATGAGTTCTGAATTTTACCATGACCAAAACAGAACTCTTGATTTCCCGCCACCAGCCTTACTCCCGTGACAGTGGTCTCCTACTCGATGAGTGGAACCACCATCACCCCAGTTGCTCAAGCCAAAAGTGGAGGGGTCATTCTCAATTTCTCTCTTTCCTGCAACCCCCACCGTCAGCCTCTTGGAAAGTCTGAGTGATTCTAGGTCCCAAACATTCTAGACATGTCTACTTCCTGCCCTCGCCGCAGATAACCACCCTACTTGGAACTATCATCATTTTTCACTTTTCCTCCCTCTCCCCCATAGCAGCCAGTGTGATATTCAAAGCATACAAATCAGATTGAGAAGCTCTTATTCTTAAAACCCTTCAATGACTTTCCATCTCAGTCAAAATTAGATCCAGGCTTGTCAGGGCTAACAAGTTTCTACATGAAGTTGGCCCCTGTCTATCTCTGACTTCATCTGATACTACTTGCCTGTTTTATTTTCCCTCAGCCACTCTGACCTTCTCTCTGTTTCTTGACGATGCTAAATTCATTCCTGGATTAAGACATTTGCATTTGTTGTTCCCTCTGCCTGGAATACTCCTTTTCAGACATCTGTGTGGCTATAACCTTCTTGTCATTTTGGTCTCATACAAATGTCATTTTCTCGGAGAGCCCTTCCCTGAGTTCTAAATCTGAATCTCCTTCCGGTCACATCTTGTCATTTCATTCTTTTTGGTTTTCTTCATAGCACTTACGTTCTGAAAGTATCCAGTCCGTTTATTCATTTCCATTTTATTCATTTATTTTCAGTCTTCTTATCCCTGGACACCCTGACCTTAACCTTAATCCTCATCTCTCTTATTCATTACCATATGTATCCTCAGCCCCTATCACATCAGGCACATTGCAGGTATTTGATAAATAACTGTTGAATGTATATATGCATGAATAAATAAATGATCTGACAAAGAAGAAAATATACCCATTGACTTTTCCATCACCATCTGAACTCAAGGTGGGACAGGTAGAGGGGATCTTCTCAGCTTTATCAGTCTTCACTTGCCTTTGCATTTTGACTTCACGTTCTTGGTTCCCTCCTTCCCTCAGATGTCTGCTCAGATGTCATCTTATTAGAGAGGCCTACCCTGACCACTCTTAATCAAATAGATCCCTCTGACACTTATTTCTTGAGATTTGGGGAAATAATTCATCTCCATTTTCTCCTCCAATTAAAATATTGGAATGGTTTTTCACTAAGTTGATGAAAATTTTAACTATGGTGACAAAACTTTAGGCTTCCCAGGTGGTGCTAGTGGTAAAGAACACACCAGCCAATGGAGGAGATAAGAGAAGTAGGCCTGATCCCTGCGTGGGGAAGATCCCCGCAGGAGGACACGGCAACCCTCTCCAGTATTCTTGCCTGGAGAATTCCATGGACAGAGGAGCCTGGCGGGTTACAGTCATGGGGTTGCAAATAGTCAGACAGGACTGAAGTGACTTAGGACTCTAAAACTTAGTGCTTGAGGGAGCTTTTATTGCTTTAAAACAAAGAGCCCCGAAACGTAGTGGTTTAAAACAGCAATTTATTTCCTCATGATTCTATGGTTTGGGCCCAGTGCTATGAAGTCTCCCCCAAGGGGCTGGCCGTGAGCGTGATGATAAGCTGGGAGCTCAGCTGGGGCTATGAACATGCCTTAGTTCCCCTCCACTGGCCTCTTCACGTGGTTCAGAGTTTTCATAGTTTGGCAGCTGGGTTTTAAGAGGAAATGAACTCAGAAACTGCAGGTTGCTTGAGACCTAGCTTTGGAAGCTGTACTGTGTCACCTGAAGTCAGTCACAGAGGCACACCAGAATCAGAGGGAACAGAAGCAGACTCTGCCTCTCAGTGGAGGAGCAGGGAAGAATTTATGATCTTCAAGCCATCATCTTTAATCAGCTCAGAAAGGCAATCATTTTTATTTCAACATTTGTTGATGAAAATGTTTCTAAAATATATTAGTCCTGCAAGTAGATTATAATGGACATAGTCTCCTCAATGATTAAAAGTCTTTCAGAAACTCAGGGTCACTGTTCTTCATTGTCATTATTATCAAGTTTGGGTCCTAGCCCCAGCTCTGTCACAAGCTAATTAGTTTTGTTATCTTGGGGAAATCATAGAGGATTTTGGTGTTGGTTTTCTCATCCACAAAATGATGGAATAGAGTTATGGCTTCTATTTTCATTTCCAGCTCTGAGACACTATGACTTTATAGTTTCATTTAAGAAGTACAGGAGGTTAGACTACATCTATAATCAATTCAAGTCATATCCACTATGCACAAATTTCTCGTATGAACTTGTGTTTGCTTGTGGTTATGCTGTTTCTTTTCTTTTTCTAAGAAGATATAATCCATAATTCCACCACTGAGAATTTACCTCCCTTAACTCCCAAATTTTGGGGCCTTTATATTTGAGGTCAGCTCAAATATGGGTATTTGTGTGTGGCTTTTGGATGACGTTTGCATTGCCCTCTCATTTCTGTGCTTTTATAGGTGGAAAGACTAACCAACTAAAGATCACCTAGTTAGTTGATCTTTCATGTTTAGAGAAGGGCAGGAAACCAGAGACAGAGGATGGAAGGAGAAAATCCACCTCTTTGATGTCTTTTTCCTTCACCTCAACATGATAATTTCCCCCTCATTCTTCACCTTCAAAATTTACCTTAACTCAAACTTCATCCTTCCCCTCCCTCTTCCTCAGGACACTTCCATCTTCACTATGGGCATAGAAGAAAAGCAATAAGAACCACCCCAAGAGCTAGTATTCACTGAGATGACGTAATTCTCTCAATGATATTGAGTATTGCAATTAGCCCATATGTCAGATGAAGAAGCTGAAGTACGGAGAGTTAGTAACTTGGCCAAGATCTCTCAGATAGGAAATGGTTAGATCCTGGATATGAATCTAGACCCTGTAATTCCAGAGTCTTGATCCAAACACTATGCCATCTGACCATGAAAACAGAGTTCTGGATCCTACTGACTGGGTTTGTGCTGAAGCAGAGCATGCATATACCAAAAGTAGGAAAATAAGTATCTAGATAGCTTAATGAATTATCCAGAGAGAACACACCTGATAAGCAGAACATACAAGGAATAGACCATTTCAGGATCCCTGTCACATGTCTATTCCAAATCACTGCCCTCTCTTCCCAAAGAGTAACAATCCTTCTAACTTCTGAATTAGCTTTGCTTATTTTTAAACTTCCTGTAAATTGAATCATATAGAAAGTACTTTTTTTTTTTAAAAAAGTTTATTCTTTTTTAAAATTGAGGTATAATTGACACATAATGTTTTATTAGTTTCAGGTGTACAACATAATGATTTGATAGTGGTATACTTTGTGGAATGACTATTTTAATCCTTATGGAATGAAGGAATAGAATATTTGTTAGATAGTTGAAGGAAGATGGTTGTTAAATTCAGCTAATCAATTTATGGCAGAGACCTCTAGGTGTTCTTCAAAGCCCCTTTTCTCATCTCCCTAGAAAATAAAACTACATTTCCCAACCTCCCTTGGAGTTCATTGTTGCCTTGAGACTGTGCTGTCACTAACCAGGGGAAAAGTACTGTATATCCCTTTCCCCTTTCAGTAGGCTGGGTGGAGACAGATCCCAGAGTGACTGGAGACCCCTTCTTAAAAATAGTGGCGCCTCCATCGGCATCAGTCCCTGGGTGACTGTTCACCCTATAGTAAATGAACTTCATTGTGTTTTGAGTCATTATATATATATATACACACACACATACATATATATTATTATATATAATGTAGTTACATATAATATAATTATATATTGGCTAGTCTATTTACTGTGTTTTTCAAGATGCTTCAAACTAGTTTAATGCCATTCTATTGGCTACAGAAAATAACTAAGTTCTTTTCTATTGAAACATCTTCAACACTAAGAGGATATCTACAGTGTCTTATGTGTCTCTGGTCCTAACCTGTCCTCAGAGTCTACCTTGATGGTTCTCTTTTATCCATCCTCCTCTCTGCCCTTAAACTTCCCATCAGCCTTCAGTTATTAATTAAACAAATATCACTTTGGGCATCAATTATGTACCACCAGTGTCATAGGTATCACTGAAAGGCAATGTATGAAACAGAGCAAGCCCTGCCTTCACACAGCTGGGAGGAAGTTAGTGGCCTCCGGAAGTCCCTAGGTCAGCCACAGTAACTCAGTGCAGGCCAGAACCTCCCATGGACAATAAACTTGTGATAATTGAGTTTACCGTATAATGGAGATGTCCCACTGAAAGTTAAGAAAATTATCTCTCAAATGGCCTACAATCTTCCATCTTTTTCTAGACTCACAGTACAGAACACAGCTTTACCTTGTTATCATTATAACTGCATTATGTGGTCACGTAGCAGTAAGCCAAGAGCCAGTGAAGTGCAGAGAACAACTTGCTGTACTCAGCATGGCTTCAGGTTGTTATGCCTTTGGAATTCTCACATTTACCTTCGATAGTTTTTCTATTTCCTTCATCCCAGTTGGCTCGTTTTTACTCACCACCAGAATCCATTTTCACCTTGCAGGTTGCTCCTTGTAGCTAAGAGAACTGAGAACTCAAATTTTCTCAAATAGAGTTCTAATGAGAGGGATGAAATGAGAGGGCACACGGCCACTGGAACCTTGCTTTTGCAGTGCTATTTTGGCTGCTTAGAAACTTGACTGATCATTTGTTGCTTCCTTGCTGAGGTGTAGGTAGCTGAGGTAGATGGATATTTGATTTTTGTACCTGAGCCAAAACTTTGCCTGATGTTTCCTTCATAACTCTACTTTCATCCTTTTCTAGAAATGTTTACACTTTGGGAAAAGGGAAATAAAGAGATTAATTGCGAGAAACTCTGTTAGACGTTGGGCCTTTAGTAAAAACAGATTTTGGAGATATTTGGAGAGGTTTTATTGTGGGGAAAGAATAAGAGTTCTGTGCGCTATGAAAGCTAAGGATCAGGGAGCTGGCCTGGGAAAGGAGGTCTAGCCGGAGAAGCCCTGGGGCTCACACAGAAAGGTTCTGGGAAGTGAGTCTCAGTTGACTCTGAGGAGGGCAGTTTCACCTTGGATTTCTTTAAAATTAATTTTTATTGGAGTATAGCTGCTTTACAATGTTGTAAAGTTTCTACTGTTTCTAGTTTTCTAGTTTCTACTGTACTAGCAAAGTGAATCAGATATATATATATCTTCACTCTTTTTTGGATTTCCTTCCCATTTGTTGCCTTGGAACTTTAAGTGGGCCTGAAGTCCAGACAGAAAGGATTTTGCTTTCTCCAAGGGAACTGTGATAAATAACCATGGCATTAACTTAGGTGGACATTAGTAGTTGAACTAGAAAGCGGAACTGCAGTTGACTCTAAAAATCTAATTTATGGATTTACTGGTACCCAGTCAAAATAACTAATAATTCTGAGACTCTAATTACCCACCTGTAGACTTTCTATTTTTCGCTCCAACTCTCTACTTTTCTGTATTTTACAAATGTTTAATAACGAGCACACATTCCTTTTATAATAAAAAATCCAATTAACTTAATTAGAAAAAAATTACCCACCAGGTGATGGGAGATTTCTCATTAATTTATCACTGGGCATCAGAGTCCGCCTTCAAGATCTTTGCTCAATGAGGAACAGTTACTCTTGTGCTCTCAATGGCTGATTCCAGGGGTGTGGGAGAGGAGGGAGGCAATAGGAAGACTGAAGAGAAAGACTATTTCTGAGAGAGACCATCCTGGGAAGAGGGAGCCAGGGCAACTCCCTCTGGGTGGGAGCAGCGCACATCAGTCCCTGGCTTTGGTGGTTTCAAAAGGAGAGAGGAGGGATGGAAGCAGAGGTTCCAGTGGGGTGGGAAGACCTCTCTGAGTGTCTGACTTTGTTACACTATGTCCACCATCACTGATGATGTTACATTTGGAAATCTCAGTTTGGTCCAAAAGGGGCCTAGAAGAGAAGCCTGCCTCTAGGCTGAGTGGTTCTTGCAAGGGACCATGGATGGAGTAGCCAGCTAGCCTCCCTCCCACTTGGAGCCATGATCTAGCTCCCGCTGATGTGCTGGTTAGGTAGGCTTGTTGAGTGCTCTGCATTTATACTGCCTGAAAGGTTATAAAGTCATCAGCGTTTCTCTAGGTTAGATCTGAGGCTGGTGTTTGGGTGACCCATTCAGGAAACTTGGGAAGACCTGAAGTGATTTACTCAACGTAAATGGAACCATTAATTTCACTTTTACTTGAGAGAGTCAACATCATCTAATGAGCAGTCACTCTAAGCTCATTAAGGAAATAAAGGACGCAATCCTCGCTAGCCCAGGCTCCAAATGGAAGAATCTTCATTTTTCTGAAGTGCAGTGCCACCCAGAGATTCCAACATCACCACTCCCGACCCAGTCCCACATGTGGGGGGAAAGGAGGCATTTAGTCACAGTTTGCAATGAGGTTCAGAGGACTGCAAATGAGAATTAAGAGCACAACAGAAAATGAAAATGTCATTACGAAAGAAAAAAAAAGTGCATTTGGAATTGGAAAGAATGTTTATACTCTGAAAGAAGCACTCACGCAGTAGGTATAGTTAATGCATGACAGCTTTGTGATAATCATTCCATTATCGATTAACTTCATATTGTTCTGCTGTTACTTAATTGCAGCCTTTTCCTGTTTTTGGCTCTGGTGTTTAAAGGCAAAATAGGCTCTTTGTTACACTCTCAGAAGAACTATTTACACATTTTGATTTGGCAAAGAACAGCTCATTTTTTCTGGTCCCTTCTGGCTGTTTTATTCCACATGGAATATGCAAGCAAAACTGGCTGAACTTTCAAACATCAGCTAAATCCTGATAATCACTAGAGTGTTCCTTGCCTTGCTCTCCTCAGATGGCTGTATTTATTATAAACCAAGTCAACATTCTGCAGCAGAAAGGTCAGTCTAACGGGCCCATCTGTCTGCTGTGCTAATACTTCCAGAGCCAGAGGCCCTGTGACACTGCTCGTTCAGCTTTGCAGGCAGCCTCATCTGGAATGTGGTTCTCTCCCCAGGGAAGGGTCCTGTGGCACCATGTGGGGGAGGGGAGGCTGTAAGCAAAGTCCTCAGCCCCTTGGAAGACGTCCTGACCTCCCTGGGACTGAACTTTCAACCTCTTGAGCTGACAGTTAGTGGTGGATGCACAAATTTTGTTTGCGACTAATTGCAGCTTATAAATGGAGCTTTGTGGTCCTGGAAAAGAGTCTGTCTCCCCAGGGTCACCCAAGTGGAATCTGGACACAAGAAAGCCTGTCCCTTAATAGGCCTCCTCCCCGAGCCCTTCACAACCTCTTGGGCTCTGGGCTTGTCTCCTTCATCAAGTTGAGAGCTAGAGGGCACAGCGGGAGACCCCTCTGCAAAACTTCCCTTCCAAATGCCAGGCTATTCATAGCAACTTGCAGCTCCCTCAGGAATTCCCACAGGAATAGTAGCTGACTATTGTCTTCCCACCCAGCAGCAGCGAGGCCTCTCACAGACCCAAGGACATACATGCCATCTCAAAGCACGTAATGCTTTGCAAACCATCCATTGGGAGTTCGCCAAGGAAACCCCTGGAAGTTGAGAGGAGGCAGAAGCAAGTTGGGAGGGTAGAGGGTAGATAAGATTTTCCAGCAGATTGACTGCTTCTTGTTAGTTTCACAAAGCTGATGAAGTTTGTAAAGGACGCGTAAGTGATGGCGTGGCTTGGAACAAGAAGCTCCATTTTCGTCTATTCGAGGCGGCACTAGGGATGTGCCCAGCCTCTCTCTGATAGCGCAGCTGGCTGCACGTGTGAATCACAAGCCTCATTCACCGAAACCTTCGGCCGGAAGACAAAAGGGGTAGCCAAGGGTGACGCTCTTTGTTTTCTCTGAGGGTCTCATTGGACTGAAGAAATAGCTAATATCATCCTGTATCCTTAGACCATGAAAAGAACATAAGGGACTCTGTGAAAGTGTAGACCAAGCTTCCTAGGCCAGCATCATATTGTTCTCAGTTAATCAAATTTGTCAAATTGTTCCCAGTGCCTTAGAGCTAAAGGGTGATACTTAGGACTATGGTAAACAAATCTCCAGCCATCTGCTCTGACAGCTGTTGGACCTTGAGCAAGAACTTGTACCCGTAGAGTCTTCTGAGAGCCCCAGGCATGGGGACGGACTAGAATGGTTCAATCATCAAGTGGCCAAAGGTTAAAACTACTGACGGCCCCTGGGATATGTATACCCAGCTAGAGGTACTCCCAGGAAGGCCTCACAAGAGCAAAATTTCTCCTTTGCCCATCAACCTCCAAACATCCCAGTTTCTGTGTCCCCTGGATATTTTCTCAATACCTTTAGCCTAGCCTTAAAAATCAATGCAGTTAGTGAACTGCTTAGTTGAAACTGAACACATCTATTGATGCTGAAACAAGAGCTGTGCACTTCCAGCCAATTTAAGGAAATCTGCTTGGATCATCTGTTCGATTCTGTGGCTTTCAAGTGTGAGGGCTCAGAGAATTAGCTTGCAGTTACAGTAAATTGTTTCTATGAAGGTTGCTTGCTTCTAACAAGTTAGTTTTCCTGTGCCAATTTCATTAGGCCAATTGGGCTTCATAAATGATGTTAGAATAGGATGACTAACCATCTCAGTTATTCTGAGACTTCCTCATTTTAAAACTGAAATCCCCACATCCCTGGGGGAAAATATCCCTCATTCTTGGACAAACTGGGATGGTTTGTTGTTGTATCAAGTCCTTTGCTTTCCAAGAAGTCAAAATGTCCTGCTGAGTTTGACAGTGAGGCAGTGTCATTAATTCTGAGCTTCTGTGTTTAAAATCTTAGTGGGGTAACATTGGATGGGGGTCTTCTGAAAGTAGGAGGGGCTTCTTTCCTGGAGATCTGTTTACTTTGTAATTATCCAAGAGCTAGGGGACTCTTTGTGACATCTGGCAAGGGGGGAGTTCAACATCCAGGCATGCCACCCTGAATTACCACATGCGGACATTTATAGGGCTGGCCAAAAAGTCGTTTTTCTGGAAAAACCCCAATGAACTTTTTGGCCAATCAATGTTGTCTAGTGTGTTAATTTTTCTTCTGCATCCTTAATTTCTGATGAGGAAATAAAAATACATGCAGATTTTTATGAATGTTTTCTTGGAACATTTTGTATTTCCATCTATATACCTTGAAGACTTGCATGAAAAAGATAAGAACAAATGTTTAAACCTCAGAAACAAGTGGTGTAGACCTTACTTTTACTGCATTCTTAGAAGATAAAGGACTTCTCTGGTGGCTCAGACGGTAAAGAATCTGCCTTCAACGCAGGAAACTCGGGTTCAGTCCCTGGGTTGGGAAGATCCCTTGGAGAAAGAAATGGCTCCAGCATTCTTGGCTGGAGAGTTCCATGGACAGGGGAGCTTGGCAGACTACAGTCCATGGGGTCTCAAAGACTCAGACACTACTGAGCAACTTTCACTTCACTAGGAGATCAAATTAATTTTGTGTGTCATTATCTATCCATATCTAAACTTTTATGCTTGACTTTTATTTATTCCATTAGATTTGACCTGTCAGTGTTTTTATTTAATTATTTAAAATTTTTACTTTTTATACAATTTTATAAAATTTTAAAAGGTTACTTTCCATTTATAGTTATTGGAAAATATTGGCTGTGTTCCCAGTGTCGTATAATATCTATCTTACACCAAATAGTTTGTACTTCGCACTCTTCCACCCCTATATTGCCCTCCCCTCCCAGCTGTAACCATTAGTTTGTTCTCTCTTTACCTGTGAGTCTGCTTCTTTTTATTATATTCACTAGTTTGTCACTATTTTTCAGATTCCACAGGTAAGTGGATATCATCCAGGATTTGTCTTTTTCTAAGTCAGTGCTTTTTAAACTTGAATGTGCCCACACATCTCCTTGGGGGTCCTGTTAAAAATGCAGGTTGTAGTTCAGTAGTTCTGGGATGGAGCCCAAGATTCTGCATTTCTAACAAGCTCCAGGGGTTGCTGGTGGTCTGAGGCCCCATTTTAAGCAGCAAGATCTCAGGGGACTGTACCTAAGCTTTCCATATCTTTAGGACATTTCTAAAGAAAGAGGCAAGTATATTTTAAAGTGAGTAGTGGAAGAAAATTGCACTTTATACCCTCAAAAATAATGTCTGTTGAGAAAGAATCCTGTGTGCTTTAGTGTGCAACACAAACGCAATTAGAATTGAACCAAAACATCGTTGTACCTAGGAGAGGAAAGCAGATGGGAGGAAGGAGAAGGAAATGAAGAGGGGTGGTAATTACAGTGTCTGTGGCTGGAGGGAAGCCACTCTTCTTCAAAGTACAAACTCTTGCTTTTTTCTCCATCACTCCCTTTCCTGAATGTCAGGCCTTTCCGTTCCAAAGGTTGCCTCAAGTGGAAGCAGTACTTCGGGTGCAAGGCGAGGAAATGTTTTAGTCTCTTTTGATTGGTTGCAAGAACCCTACAAATAGACCACTAAAGATGAAAAATGAAATATGTTCTGAAAAATGTACCAATCTTTTCCTGTTGGTTATCGTTTACTGTGTTTCTGAAGACACAAAAACAGATAATGAAATGCATAAGTAAGTAGAAGAGGAAATATCATTAAGTCAAATGCCTGACAGAAAATGGATTATACTAAATCACATACAGTTCCGATATTGTGTTACAATAACAATTGTTAATGCAATTCAATGAAATGCTATTGCTCACAGAGTCCTGGTTAATGAGAGGACACATTTAGGGGCAGAAAAGGAATTCTGGGATGAAAAGTTTTAATTATTTAAGAACAAAATCTATGTGCCTCAGATATGGATAGGATGTTTTTGCTCCCCAAACTGCATCAGCTATGACCTTGGGAGTGTTAACATCCCTTTCTCTGAAGAGGAGCATCAAACGTGGCTGACTGAACTGTCACTGAACACCAAAAAAGTCCCCCAGTGCATGTTTATGTTCCATGAAAAATGTGCTGCATCCAGTGTGACTTTTACTTACTGCTCTTTCAGGGGCTTTGGAATCAAACAGAAAACACTTTTTTTTTTTTTTTTTTTAAAGAATGTCAAAGCAGAAGTGGCTCAAATTATGCTCCATACTTCTTTACATTTCCACAAAGGAGGAGGATGGAACTGGAATAGATAGATTTCATCTTCCCTCACCTAGGAGTCTGCCTCTGTTCAACTGTCTTCCGTGTTTTTGTTTTGAACAGCCAGCTGCTCACAAATGTTCCTTCTGATCTGATGTCCTCAGATGCCCTTTCAGACTGTGCCATCCTGGTCTGTGAAGCTGCTTCCTGGCTGATCACCAACCCAGGTGGTTTCTCAGTCCAGGGCACAATTCCAGCTCTTTAGAGAACTCTGATGCTGCTCCTTCGGCTTCGCATGGTTGAAGATTTCTCTGTTACAAATTAGGTTTGCTTCCCTCTCCTCTTCCTTGATATGGGTGTGTGTAGGGGTTGGTGGGGTGAGGGACAGAAGAGGGACAATGAAGGAGGACCAATCGTATTCTTCTGCTTCTGCAGCCCTTCATGTTCAGGTACACAGCTTCTGCTGGGAACCATGCACAAACCCCTGGAATGTCATCCCAGTTCCTCAGGTCTCCACACCTCGGACTCTGTTGCCATTGGCAAGTCACAGCTCACAGGCAATGGTCTGTTTAAAATGTCCTTCCTTGCCTCTTTTTCTTTAATTTGCTCAGTCACTAGCACAGAGTTACACAATCATTCCATTTATACACAGTTTTGGCATTTAATCTTATAACTGTCTCTCTCTCCTGATATATATATATGTGTAGTTTAGTCATTAAGTTGTGTCCGACTGTTTGCGACCCTGTGGACTGTAGCCCACCAGGCTCCTCTGTCCTTGGTATTTCCCAGGCACAAATACTGGAATGGGTTGCCATTTCCTTCACCAGAGGATCTTCCCCACTCAAGGATTGAAACTGCATCTCTCCTGCATTGGCAGGTAGATTCTTTACCACTGAGACACCAGGGAAGCTATCAGATCACAGAGGGTTTGGGAGATCACTGTAGAGGCTTTGTCTTTTACTTGAGTGGAAACAGGAAGTAGGCAGAAGGTTTTGAACTGAGGAGTGATGTGACTTGATTTACATATTTCAAGAGTCACTCTGAAATGCGGAGGTTTGATGCTGGGGACAGGAGCACCAGATGACAAAAATGAGACTACTGCAATTCTCCAGGGGAAAGAAGATGGTGGTTTGGCCCAAGGTGGTGGAAGTGGAAGTGGTAGAGAATATTCACTCTGGATATGTTTTTGGAAGAAGCCTTTCATTTATTTACATGTGATTCCTGTGATCCACTGACTTCTTGCACATTGTGATGAGACTCCTTTTCTTGCACACTGGGTCTATTTCACCAGTCAATATTTTACAAAAGTTTGGGCACCCTTGGAGTTGGAAAGGTTCTTAGAGGCAGGCCAGCTAGTGGAGAAAGAATGAGAACAGAGACACTTGGCTTAGTCTTCAAGCTAGTGGGCTCTTGGATTTTGATGGAGGTGGGTTAAAATGAGATTGATGCCTCATAATAAACTGCTTCATTTGGAATCCACAGAGGCCCCCCACTAGTGAACTGAAGGTGGAGGCTGGATCCTACTGTAGGAAAGCAAAAGATCTGAAATCTCCAAGTCTCACTGAATTTTCTTCTGAAGCTGTCTGTTCTAACCTCTCTCACACAATGCAAAGACTCTTAGCTCAGAATTCCAAAGCATGTAAACCTGGCTATGTCTATATTTCCTGGCAGAGTGCTCATTATTTAAAGGTGATTCACCATGCTGTGGGACATCCCCAAGGTTCTGGAAGTTTTTTTCTTGTATGAGGCTGAAACCCTCCTCTTTTCTACCCTTCTGCTCTTTGAAGTTATGTTGGCCAGGAGAGACAATCAGCTGTATTGGTTAAGAGCCAGGCTCTGGAGCCAGACAGTCTAGGTCAGAATTCAGGTGCTTTGTAAACCTGAGCAAGCTACCTAACCCATCTGTGTCTCAGTTTCCGTCAACAAGGTATCACATCTAAAGCACTTATAAGAGAACATGATACAGACTCCTGATTGCCAAATTCAGACTTCAGTTGAAGAAAGTAGGGAAAACCACTAGACCATTCAGGTATGTCCTAAATAAAATTCCTTATGATTATACAGTGGAAGTGACAAATAAATTCAAGGGATTAGATCTGATAGAGAGACTGCCTAAAGAACTATGGACGGAGGTTCATAACATTGTACAGGAGGCAGTGATCAAGACCATCCCCAAGAAAAAGAAATGCAAAAAGGCAAAATGGTTGTCTGAGGAGGCCTTACAAATAGCTGTGAAAAGAAAAGAAGTGAAAGCAAAGGAGAAAGGAAAGATATACCCTTTTGAATGCAGAGTTCTAAGGAGAGATAAGAAAACTTTCCTCAGTGATCAATGCAAAGAAATAGAGGAAAACAATAGAATGGGAAAAACTAGAGATCTCTTCAAAAAAATTAGAGATACCAAGGGAATATTTCATGTAAAGATGGGCACAATAAAGGACAAAAATGGTATGGACCTAACAGAAGCAGAAGATATTAAGAAGAGATGGCAAGAATACACAGAAGAACTATACAAAAAAGATTTTCATGATCCAGATAATCACAATGGTGTGATCACTCACCTAGAGCCAGACATCCTGGAATGTGAAGTCAAGTGGGTCTTAGGAAGCATTACTACGAACAAAGTTAGTAGAGGCGATGGAATTCCAGTTGAGCTATTTCAAATCCTAAAAGATGATGCTGTTAAAGTGCTGCACTCAATATGCCAGTAAATTTGGAAAACGCAGCAGTGGCCACAGAGGTGGAAAAGGTCAGTTTTCACTTCAATCCCAAAGAAAGGGCAATGCCAAAGAATGTTCAAACTACCCTCTAGCAAAGTAATGCTCAAAATTATCCAAGCCAGGCTTCAACAGTATGTGAACCATGAACTTCTAGATGTTCAAGCTGGATTTAGAAGAGGCAGAGGAACCAGAGATCAAATTGCCAACATTCGTTGGATCATTGAAAAAGAAAAAGAGTTCCAGAAAAATATACTTCTCCTTTATTGATTACACCAAAGTCTTTGACTGTGTAGATCACAACAAACTGTGGAAAATTCTGAAAGAGATGGAAATTCCAGACCACCTGACCTGCTTCCTGAGAAATCAGTATGCAGGTCAAGAAACAACAGTTATTACTGAACATGAAACAACAGAATGATTCCAAAGTGGGAAAGGAGTACGTCAAGGCTGTGTATTGTCACCCTGGGTATTTAACTTATATGCAGAGTACATCATGCAAAATGCTGGGCTGGATGAAGCACAAGCTAGAATCAAGATTGCTGGGAAAAATATCAATAACCTCAGATATGCAGACGACACCACCCTTATAGCAGAAAGTGAAGAGGAACTAAAGAATGTCTTGATGAAAATGAAACAGGAGAGTGAAACAGCTGGCTTAAAACTCAACATTCAAAAAACAAAAATCATGGCATCTGGTCCCATCACTTCATGGCAAATAGATGGGGAAACAATGGAAACAGTGACAGACTTTATTTTTTGAGTTCCAAAATCACTGTTGATGGTGACTGCAGCCATGAAATTAAAAGACGCATGCTCCTTGGAAGAAAAACTATGACCAACTTGAACTGCATATTAAAAAGCAGAGACATTACTTTGCCACCAAAGGTCTGTCTAGTCAAAGCTATGGTTTTTCCAGTAGTCATGTATGGATGTGAAAGTTGGACTATAGAGAAAGCTGAGGACCAAAGAATCAGTGCTTTTGAACTGTGGTGTTGGAGAAGACTCTTGAGAGTCTCTTGGACTGCAAGGAGATCAAACCAGTCAATCCTAAAGGAAATCAGTCCTGAATATTCATTGGAAAGACTGATGCTGAAGCTGAAACTCCAATACTTTGGCCACCTGATGCAAAGAACTGACTCAGTGGAAAAGACCCCGATGCTAGGAAAGATTGAAGGCAGGAGAAGGGGACAACAGAGGATGAGATAGTTGGGTGGCATTATCAACTCGATGGATGTGAGTTTAAGCAAGCTCTGGAAGCTGGTGATAGACAGGGAAGCCTGGCATGCTGCAGTCCATGGGGTCGGAAAGAGTCGGACACAACTCAGCAATTGAACTGAACTGATACAGACTACATGCTCAAAAAAACAATTTTTTTTTGCATATTGATATGAAAGTGAGAAACTGTTCCATATTTGAACATAGATCTCAAGAAGCTGTAATGCCCTGTTATTTACCAATTCTCATAAAGTTTTGTAACTCCACATGATTCCTGGTAGCAATTATCAGTGTAGTCTTATAAAAGCAAAGGGTCTGGGTTTGTCTGGGGGAGCAAGGATAGGGGGATTTACTCATTACTGGTTTGAAGTTCAAGTAGCAAGAGATGTATTATTGGTTCTCCAGCATTTAGAAGTTGACTCCAACTCAAATATTGATTCCCAAACCCCATTTTACTTGGGAAGCAGTTTTTCAGGATGCGATATAGTGGTGTGAAAGAAAACCCAGGGTTTGGACTCTGATTTTTGGCATTTGAATCTGCTCTGTTACTTCTTATTCTATAATCATGAACAACTTATTTAATGAGAATGAAAGTGAAAGTGTTGCCGCTCACTCATGTTCGACTCTGCGACTCCATGGACTGTGGTCTGCTAGGTTTCTCTGTCCATTGAATTCTCCATGCGAGAATACCGGACTGGGTTGCCATTCCCTTCTCCAGGGATCTTCTTGACCTAGGAATCAATGCAGGTCTCCTGCATTGCAGGCAGATTATTTACAGTCTTAGCCACCAATAATACTGCTTTACATTCCTCAGGTTTGTTGTGAAGATTAAAAGAGACATTGCATACAAAGGGCTTAGCACAATGTAGCTGATCCAGAGGTGCTAGCAATAATTTTATTTTTTGCTAGTAATAATTTTAAATTCTAGAAATGAATTTCTGAAATCAAGTTGCTTCTTAAAAATGACCCTGTTTGAAAGTAAGATAGCATATTGAAAAGCACAGACATTACTTTGCCAACAAAGCTCTGTTTAGTCAAGGCTATGGTTTTTCCAGTGGTCATGTATGGATGCGAGAGATGGACTGTGAAGAAAGCTGAGCACTGAAGAATTGATGCTTTTGAATTGTGGTGTTGGAGAAGACTCTTGAGAGTCCCTTGGACTTCAAGGAGATACAACCAGTCCATTCTAAAGGAGCTCAGCCCTGGGTATTCTTTGGAAGGAATGATGCTAGAGCTGAAGCTCCAGTACTTTGGCCACCTCATGGGAAGAGTTGACTCATTGGAAAAGACTCTAATGCTGGGAGGGATTGGAGGCAGGAGGAGAAGGGGATGACAGAGGATGAGATGGCTGGATGGCATCACCGACTCGATGGACATGAGTTTGAGTGAACTCCGGGAGTTGGTGATGGACAGGGAGGCCTGGCGTGCTGCGATTCATGGGGTCGCAAAGAGTCGGACACGACTAAGCGACTGAACTGAACTGAACTGATGGAGAGAGGAAGATGGGAAAAATCAAGACTTCTTGTTCCTACCTGCCTGTCAAGCGTAGGCTCCCAGGGCTCAAGGAGGTTCATGGTTGGAACCATATGGAGCTGAGCTCACAGTCAAAGAAATGCAGGAAATGCTGAAGCCAACTTACTGTCTACAGCCATACCACCTTGAACACACCAAATCTCGTCTGAAGCCAGCTTACCCAATACCCACCCAGCAACTGAAAATTAAAAATTTGCTTGAATTGGTTACTTGGTAGCAGGTAGTTTTTGATAGTAAGATATATATATATATAAAATAACTGAGGTATCATTGATTTATAGTATATTAATTTCAGATGTGTAACATAGAAATTAAAAATTTGTGTAGATTATACTCCTTTATAGTTATTATAAAATATTGGCTGTATCCTTGTGCTTTATAATATATTCTTGCAGCTTATTTATTTTTTAGTTTTTAATTATTATTTTAATTGAAGTATAGTTGATTTACAATGTAGTGTTAGTTTCAAGTGCATAGCAAAGTGATTCAGTTATATATACATACAGACACCTACATACAAATATATGCATGCACATATATATATTTTTTCTCAGGTTCTTTACCATTTTAATTCATGCCAAGATATTGAATATAGGTCCCTGAGTTATACAGTAGGACCTTTTTGTTTATCTAGCTTATTTATTTTATGCATAGTAGTTAATATCTTTTAATCCCTTGCCCCTATTTTGCCTCTCCCCTCTCCTCACTAGTAAACACTAATTTGTCCTCTAGATCTGTGAATCTGTTTCTTTTTTGTTACATTCTCTGTTTAGTTTTTAGATTTAGCAGGTAGATTTTTAATAACATTTTTCCCCCCAAAGGACAGTACATTTTTGTAGTAGAAACATAGGAAAGCATAGAATAACCTGAAGAAGCAAAAAAATGTTTATTTACACTGCTCAGAAGTTGCCCCTTGCAAGGTTTTCTGCACAGCACAGAAGGTGAGTGAGCAGCATAAGGCAGGGCAAGTCTGACTGATCCACTTCCAAGACCCTCACAGGTACAGTGCCTGGTACAGAAGAGTCCTAGGTAAAGGGTTGTCAGATGAATGCCATATAATCTGGTGTACAGATATGTTTTGGTCCCCACTGGAGAGAAGGCAATGGCACCCCACTCCAGTACTCTTGCCTGGACAATCCCATGGATGGAGGAGCCTGGTAGGCTGCAGTCCACGGGGTCACTAAGAGTCAGACACAACTGAGCGACTTCACTTTGACTTTTCACTTTCATGCATTGGAGAAGGAAATGGCAACCCACTCCAGTGTTCTTGCCTGGAGAATCCCAGGGATGGGGGAGCCTGGTGGGCTACAGTCTATGGGGTCGCACAGAGTCAGACATGACGGAAGTGACTTAGCAGTAGCAGCAGCAGGGTAACATAATTGTCAGGTAGATTTCTTTTCATGTTTCTTTCACTCAGTTGGGCCCTCTAAAATAATGAATTTAAAGCCAACAGTGACTATAAGTGGACCTAAATGTGTCAAGAATCATAGGCTCCTGTTTTGTCCATCTGTTGATCCACAGCCCAAGAAGTGCTCATATGAATGCATCCTGAGGCTGAGTTGGCCGATCCCAAGTGAGTGAACCCTGCCCAGGCTTCTCTTCTCTAGGCTCCAAGGGTCAGTGGGTCCCTCAGCTTGGTCCCACTCAGAAATCTCTCCTCCTAAGCTTTTTCAAATTACATTTTCAATTATTTGGAGAACTTTGTGGACATTTTAGGGAATTTCCTTCCACATCTCAATTCAACATTTCTACTAATTACAGTAGGTACCATATATTAAATGCTTACAACAGGCATGAAAGTGAAAGTGAAGTCACTCAGTCGTGTCCAACTCTTTGAGACCTCGTGGACTGTAGCCCTCCAGGCTCCTCCGTCTATGGGATTCTCCAGGCAAGAATACTCGAGTGGGTTGCCATTTCCTTCTCCAGGGGATCTTCCCGACCCAGGGATTGAACCCAGGTCTCCTGAATTACAGGTAGATGCTTTAACCTCTGAGCCACCAGGGAAGCCCATGGTCCTATGCTAAGCCTCAAACAGGTGTTATCTCATTTAATCTTCAGAACAAGTCTTTGTGTTGGTTATCACTACTCTTATTTTATAGCTGAAAGAATTAGAGGCTTAGGAAGGTGAGATGACTTACCCCAAATCACAGAGCTTGTAAGAGGGAGATTCTAGTCAAGGTCTGTCTGACTCTGAATTCCATGCTTCAGCTACCTTGATTGTTATCATCTGAGTTTATGTGTAATTATGCATTTTGTCCCTCTATACTTAGTTTTGTTTGAAGAGCATTTACCCAAATTATTCTACTACCTTCAGCAGCACCATTTGAAATGTCAAAATAATTTTCTGAGTAGATTGTCAGAGCAGAGGTGTCCAACATTGGAAATTCAGAGGATCTGGAAGAGCATCCTGTTGTGGACCCCCAAAGAGTGAGAGGGGAGCAGAATAAAAGCCTGCAAGCATAAAGGGCCCTCAGCTTGGCAGGACCCAACATTAGACTCTCAGGAAATGATAGGAACACTGAACACGGGGGCCGCAGAAGGGCAAAAGGAAGGTTCTAGACTTCACATTTTTCTTGATCTATTTTTTGCCTATCAGCTCTATTTATCATTGGGCTGAATTCTCATTACCCAGATTACATGAGATATTATGAGGTTTGGGGGCGGCGGGATGGGCATAGGTGGGAAATATGCTCGAATTCTGATCTGCTGCTATGATCTCTCATCCGAGGAATCTGGAGGACGACCAGCAAAATAAGAAATAGGCTCCTCTTCCTCTCTCCCTGCCCCTCCCGGGCTGAGTCCGTCTGCCCTCGGAAAGCTCGGCGGGCGGCGCTGTCATTGATTGTTAGCGAGGCTCTGCTGGCGGCTTCAGACACTGCCCGGAGGCAGACCGCTGCCCCGCCTCCCCACCCCCCGCAGCCCAGCCCTGCTTTCCCCGCACAATGAGGACTCTTCAGCTTCTCCCCCAGCTGTCTCGGGGCCACCCCTGGTGGGGTGGTGGTGGGCGATCAAGAGAAAGAGGTAGAAGGGCACGGTTAAAATCAGAGTTTTTTCGAACTTTGGGTTAAAATCCCAGTTCTGCCATGAATCTATTTGTGTGACTCCGATTTGTGTTACTTCACCTCGCAGAACCTCGATTTTCCTGTCTATAAAATGGTGATGATGGTCCCTATCTTACAGAATTGCTGAAAGTATTAAATAAAATGGAAGAATTATGCTTGCGGACCATACACGTTCACTGGGAGTGATGCTGTCAGCCTTAATAGCACGAGGAACTATTTTTCTTCTGTTTTTAAAACACTCCTATCCTGGTGACATCTTCTACTTAGTTAAATTGTTCATTTATGCCTGGATGAATTAATTTACTAACCTTTCCTTCCCTCCCCCAAAGTTTTTGTTCTTCTAGGTTCAAGGCTTGGAAAAAAGGGGGTATCAGGTCCTTTTTGTTTTGAAGGATACTGGGGCCTGAGGTGACCCTCAGGTGACCTTCTAATCTCGTCAGACAATCTAGCTGGGAGACGCGTGTGGCATGTGGGCGGCACAAAAACCATTTGTGATTTTTGGTTCAAGAGTATTTAAAGGCATGTGTTATACTTTGTAGGGTGTATACAGAAGTTATCCTAACATTTGTAGGTAAGATAGTAAAATACTCCTTTCTCAGGAAAAGAAATTCTGTTGCTGTTATCTTTTTCTCTTAATTAAAAAAGTATTATTTATTTATTTATTGAATATATTTTTTAAATTGGAGGATAATTGCCTTACAATATTGTGTTGGTATTTGCCATATATCAGCATGAATCAGCCCTAAGTATATCTATGTCCCCTCCCTCTTGAAGCTCCCTCCCATCTCCTACCCCATCCCACTCCTCTAGGTAATTTTTTTTTTAGCCTTGGGAACCTAGAAGAGGAAAGTGTGTGACCCTGGGAGAAAAGTGTGACCAACAATTCCTGATCCGAATCAGCAGTACTCTGTGATCTGTGTGTTTGTCATTTGTAATACATTATGATTGCGGAGAGTTTAGAACAATGAGATGAAAGAAAAAAGGAATAAAGAGAGAGAAAGAAAAAAGGAATAAAGAGAGAGAAAGAAAAAAGGAATAAAGAGAGAGAAAGAAAAGGAAGGAGGAAAGCAGTGTCTTGTATTTCAAGAAAACGTTATTATGGAAGAAAAAAATTTATTTTGCAAAAATAGGAAGGGGTTTTAGAGTTAAATGATGCCTGTTTACTAAGTGTCTGGATCATTTTTATATTCCTTTAAGAAGTTCCTTAATTCCTAGGCACTTCTCTGTATTTCTTCCTTCAAGGGTAAACATTGTCATTTTTCCAGTGACTATAGCAAGTCATCATTTCTTCTTCTAAAATGTGAGTTTAGAAAACAGCAATTGTTAACAATTCTGCCAGAGAATCTTAGGACAAAACTGGAAAAAAAAAAAAAAAACTAAAATAATGATTATTTCTAGAAACTATTTAATTTAGGGGATTTTAATTACCAGTAATAGTCACAGTTAATTATCCTAGAACCCACTGTATTTACCCAAATCTCAAAATTAACTGTGTGTGCTGTTAGCTTGATTGATATGCTGCTGTTGTTTACCACAAATAATCCCTCAAATTTCGGGATCTGTTTTTAATTTTTCCCCCAAATTAGAATTTAGCTTTTTAACAAAACTTGTTTATAGTTACTTAAAATTCCATGTAAATATATAAACTCCAACTTGCTCTAATTTCATTTCTCTGCCATTTTCATAGGCAATTTTTATATGAAAATCATGTCATCCTTAACAACCTAGACTTATTTTCTCATTTCCCTTTAATGATTCTGTGTTCCGAGTTTAAGAATGGATTGCTTACATTTCACTTACAAATCTCCCTTCTAATCACTGTTATTAATATCACAATTTTGTTGTAATATCTATAAAAGCACAAACTGTGTCTTCTTAAAGATGCATTTACCAACCCCTGAATTGCATACATTTCAATTACAACACTCTCCCATAATTATTATTATTAATATCACAATTATCATTGTAATATCCATAAGACTGCAGAAGGTGTCCTGTCATGGGTGCCTTTACAAACAGCTTTTCCAGTTTCCTCTTAAGAAAAATGTGCCAGACTTTATCTAAATTCAACTTCCCCCTGTAATTTACATTAGACAACACACTCCATCAATAAAACCATCAAAATGATCTACTGCATTGTAGACAAAAGTTATTGTGTCAAGTTGACACTAATCAGTTAATTCCAGCAAACCTTCAGATAAACAAAAGCTTGTTGTCTATTACTGATGTGTGTGATGGGCTCCTTGTATGTCCTATGGTTCTGCCCATCTATAGAGATGTATCTGGCAGACACTTGCCCTGAGGCATCTATATGGAAACCGAGACAAGATCTATAGTTAATGATGTTGACCCTGACTCCCCCAACAGAGATTGAATTCAAGTCCTCATAATATCTCGACAGCTGATATGTATACTGTGCTAATAATATTAACAATTACTCTGCCACTGGGATTCCCCAGGCTGACTTTAAAAAGCAACTTTAAAGCTTCCTCCCTTATATGAACTGATTTCCCTGTTTATACCCACCATCAGCATGGTCTCCCCTTAAGATAAGGATGGGTTTCTGAATAGAGAAAGGCTTTTATTAATGTAGGTGTCCTATATTTCTAAGAAATCCTGTGGGAGTTAACTTCTGGATAAACTGATGGTAGGAGTGATGGTCCCAGGAAGTGTTTTTAGTCACTATTTCCTTGGCAGGCTGGGCCAGTAGGGACTGGGGAGAGAGCCAGCTTCACATTGTTACTGTTGACGTGGTTCAGAAAGCATTCCGAGTCTCCTCTGCTGTGACCCTTCCTTTGGACATGAAAGGGCAGCCTGCCAATCCCTGCTTGGCGTGGCCAGGGGGTTGAGGAGTCAGAAACCACCCTTAGGTCTCTTCAACTGGACGCTGAGACTTGGAGGAAAGTGAAGAAGCTGAACTAGACCTCTATTCCTGACCTGTTCTCTCCTTTCCTTCCTGCTTCTCTTTCTTCTGCAAAGACTGAGTTGGAAAGGCTACTGCTGGCTCACAGGCCACAGAGAAGCTGAGGATGAATTGTTGACAGGGGGCACTGTTAGAAATTAAATTCTGCCCTATTTTGTGTACCATTCTTGTGAGTCACATTTGTGAATAGTAGCGAGAGATTTAATGATCGCATATTTTTTATCTTATTTCCCTTCGGTCGATGGCAATTTTTTTCTGTTAATGTCAACTTAGAGCTCAAAGTAATTTAGTAATTGATTCTAAGCACAGCAGTTCGCCAATGGCAGCTCTCCATTTGTGGGGAATATCTTTGCTAATTTTATCCATCAGAATGAGATTACCATGCTAATCTCTCCTATCCTTATCTCTTGGTCATTTGGGACATGCTGATGCAAATGACTTATTAGACACGGGCCTTCGTCCATCCCCAGGATCAGGGGAAGATGAAAGGGAGCCAAGATAAGAATGTTATAATACCCTAACACACACACAGATGCTACGTATATCTAATACTAAAATGATAAGACCTTAAACTGGAAACTGGTGTAAAAACTAGTCTTAACAAATGAAAAATACAATGCATCACAATATATTAAATACATTGAAAGGAAAGAAAAAAAGAAAGAAGCCAGAACAAATACATCTGGAGATACATAATTGGAAACCTAAACATTCATTGGCTCAGGGAAACCTAGAAAGTCGTAAGTCAGGTGGAAGGAAGGGGGGGGCCCTTAATGAGATTAAGTGGAGAAAACCAAAATGGCTGTGTTAACAAAAAGATTGAGGCTCTATCTACAGACACAATCCGTCTGACTGTTTTCAGTGAATGGTTACTGACTAAGTTAGTGATTGGTTGTTGGTCTGATTTAATTAAAATGCTCAAACCAGTGTGAGCGTGTGTGGTAAAAATAGCCTGAGACTAGTTTGGGTTACCCACACACAATAGGGTATTGTATCATACAATGGGCTGAAAGGGCTTCCAGAGACATTTCTAGTAAATGGACACATTCTAAAATGCTGTGCTTTATGAAATAGCAAAATACTTAGAGGGAGTTCGGAAAAGATCTGTTTAAATAATTCAGGTAAAAGGGAATTTCAGGAAAGAAAAATTAGCTAATATAGTAGCTGGGCGAGGGTTTATGAAGGCAGAAAACCCCCCAGAGAGAGAAAAGATATTTAGCATTTAAGATGCCTGATGTGAGATCAAAAGAGGAGAATCTAGATATTAAGCAAATAAATAAACCCTGTCTTTATTTTCCTCAACAGAAGAGAGGAGAAACTGACATTATGGTCATTTTTATCTTCAAAAAGCCAAAACCTTATTACCAAAATAACAAAAATATATCATGAAAATCTAAAACAAAACGATTTTCAAGTTCCAATCATTGGCCCAATTATTTCAATGTTTTGTTCTCTAATGCTGCTACACAACAATGTTAGTAGCCTAACAACAGGACAAAACAACTCCAGTGGTCTCTTGGCTCTTACACACCCCTAACCATGATCCCTCCCAAACCAGGATATTCTCCTGACTTCCCTGTCAAAGAGGAAGTCTTCCCCTGACTAAAGAGGCACCGTTCTAAAACGTCAGGGTTATCTTTAACTCCTCTAAACCGTGGTGTTGTCTTAGGGTCTTTGCCCTGTTCTTCTCACAATGTAGTCAGTCGCCAAGTCACATAGACTCTAACTCTGAAAATAGTCTCACCATGTTTTCTATGTTTACTCCCAATTCCCTCAGTTGGGTCTTCATTTTTATTTAAGAGACAAAGCAAATGTTTTCATCTTGGTTACTTATAGCAGTGGATATAGTCCAGGAGCTGAAAGTGGGCCCGCTGCAGTGGAATCCTGGAGTCCCAACCGCTGGATTGCCAGGGAATTCCTATTTAATGCAGTATTTAAAAAAAATAAATAAAATTAATACCAAAGAAATCCAGGAGGAGCAAAATATCAAAATTTAAAATTAAGAACAGGATTCAACCCTGTACTTGCATAACCCTGTGTGCTGTGCTGTGCTTAGTTGCGTCCGACTCTTTATGACCCCACGGACTGTTAGCCCTTCAGGCTCCTCTGTCCACAGGGATTCTCCAGGCAAGAATACCGGAGTGGGTTGCCATGCCCTTCTCCACGGGATCGTCTCATTCCAGGGATCAAACACAGGTCTCCCACATTGTAGGTATATTCTTTACCTATTGAGCCACTGGGGAAGCCAGCCTAGCCAGTCCTAAATATAACCAGAAACAAATTCTGGCTCTGCTGCTCACAAGCTGTAGCCTGCTTGGGTAAGTGACTTCATCCTTTGGCCTCTTACTTTCCTCCTCTGTAAATGAGGATTAAATACTATTTACAGAAGACATCCTATTTTCTAGGCTTACCAATCCACTGCTGCAAAAATGTATAGTTCTTTACAAAGTGTTTCGTGTAATACATTTTCTGACCTAAGTCTAATAATAATCATGTTAGTGAGCTTCCCTGATAGCTCAGTTGGTAAAGAATCCACCTGCAATGTAGGAGACCCTGGTTTGATTCCTGGGTCAGGAAGATCTGCTGGAGAAGGTATAGGCTACCCACTCCAGTAATTTGGACTTCCCTTGTGGCTCAGCTGGAAAAGAATCCGCTTGCAATGCGGGAAACCTGAATTCAATCTCTGGGTTGGGAAGATCCCCTGGAGAAGGGAAAGGCTACCCACTCCAGTATTCTGGCCCGGAGAATTCCACAGACTTTAAAGTCCATGGGGTCCCAAAAAGTGGGATGCAACTGAGCGACTTTCACTTTCACTTCAGGGAAATTTGATGCTGCTTCCTCCAACTGAATCTCCTTCCCCATCAACTCTGCAGTTGAAAACCATAGCCCTGTAGCCAACTTTCAAAGCCAGCTTCTAAATGATCACTTGCACGAATACTTTCTAAGTCCTGCAACTGTGCAACCATAACAAAAACAAACTGAGGGCCTGTGATGGGGCAGTCATTCGGGATTCAGTGCTGAACATGACAGAGATAAGGCCCATCTTCATGGAGCTGGAATCTAATGAAAATGGACAAATAAACTACCAAACAAAAAATAAATAATTTTAATAAATAAATGCACTAATCATTATAACTAATAAAATCAGTGATTATTTTAAATTAAATTAAAGCAATTAAATTAATTCTAATATACTTAAAAATAATTCCAGGCAGAGGAAATAATGATGCAAAGGTCCTGAGCCACAACCACTCTGTTTTTGTGTTGAAAGTGCTTGAACAACTGGAAGAAGGTTAAGCCAAGCTGAAGGAGGATGTCAAGATTCAATTTTCTATAAACATTCAGGCAACTTTTCATGTATATTTCCTATAACGATTCTCTCTCCCCACTTTATGTTCTGGTCAACTGTACTCTCGTATGGTTCCAGTATGTGAGAGAGTTAACAGATTTAACTAGATTGTCTGGTTTAAATCATGGCTCAATTGCTTATTAGCTGGAAGACCATGGACAAGTTTTAATCACTCTAAACATTGTTTTCCTAATTTGTAAAATGGGAGTGGTAGTCATAGGCTCATTGTGAGGACTGCATTCATGGAAAGCATTTAGAACATGGGTACATAGCAAGTACCATGTAGGGGTTAGTTTCTGCGATTACCTTAACTAGCCTGTAAACCCCATTAGGATTTCCTGTCTTTACATTATGCAGCAATGTTGCACACTGCTTTGCAAATATCTCAGAATATGTGTATTGAATGTAGACACAGAGGAAAAAAATGTTAATATACTGATAATTTTTTATAAATACCAATGATGAAATGATTATAAATTGAGGCATAGATTCTTTATTTGGTATCTTCTTTGCTGTTCTTTGACTTCTTACTGACTGAAAGAAGCCATCAGTCCTTAAGGAGTACTCAGGCTGACACAGCATTTAAGAAGGGCCATTAGCAAATGTGCTAATGGTTGTGGAAAATTCTGAAAGAGATGGGAATACCAGACCACCTGACCTGTCTCTTGAGAAACCTATATGCAGGTCAGGAAACAACAGTTAGAACGGGACATGGAACAACAGACTGGTTCCAAACAGGAAAAGGAGTACATCAAGGCTGTATATTGTCACCCTGCTTATTTAACTTCTGTGCAGAGTACATCATTAGAAATGCTGGGCTGGAAGAAGCACAAGCTGGAATCAAGATTGCTGAGAAATATCAATCACCTCAGATATGCAGATGATACCACCCTTATGGCAGAAAGTGAAGAGGAGCTAAAAAGCCTCTTGATGAAAGTGAAAGAGGAGAGTGAAAAAGTTGGCTTCAAGCTTACCATTCAGAAAATGAAGATCATGGCATCTGGTCCCATCACTTCATGGGAAATAGATGGGGAAACTAGTGGAAACAGTGTCAGCCTTTATTTTTTTGGGCTCCAAAATCACTGTAGATGGTGATTGCAGCCATGAAATTAAAAGACGCTTACTCCTTGGAAGGGAAGTTATGACCATCCTAGATGACATATTGAAAAGCAGAGATATTACTTTGTCAACAAAGGTCCATCTAGTCAAGGCTATGGTTTTTCCAGTGGTCATGTATGGATGTGAGAGTTGGACTGTGAAGAAAGCTGAGCGCCAAAGAATTGATGCTTTTGCACTGTGGTGTTGGAAAAGACTCTTGAGAGTCCCTTGGACTGCAAGGAGATCCAACCAGTCTGTCCTAAAGGAGATCAGTCCTGGATGTTCATCGGAAGGACTCATGCTGAAGCTGAAACTCCAGTACTTTGGCCACCTCATGCAAAGAGTTGACTCATTGGAAAAGACCCTGATGCTGGGAGGGATTGGGGGCAGGAGGAGAAGGGGACAACAGAGGATGAGATGGCTGGAGCATCACCGCCTTGATGGACATGGGTTTGAGTGAACTTTGGGAATTGGTGATAGGGAGGCCTGGCGTGCTGCAATTCATGGGGTCGCAAAGAGTCGGACACGACTGAGCGACTGAATTAATTATTAGCATACCAGCTTCTAATATGCACCTGAAACCAACACTGCTCAACGTTTGCATCATTCTTTCTTTCTTCAACAGGGACTGGTTTAGAATTTAGGCTATGTCAAGTGATGAGTTTTCAAAAATTCTATGTTCAATAACACTGCTGATGGATCTGGGCTGAGCTTTTTATATTCATTTCCTCTAGGAGGTTGTAGAAATTTCCTACCATCAGGAGTGGCTTCTTCCTTGGCCAGGAGGGTTAATTGTTATAGAGCATTTCTTACCATGGCCATTAGTCTAGGCATGTCGGTATATGTGATGCACTGTAGATTAAGTAGACTTGGTCAACTTCTCAGATAATTTGGAATCTTATAGAATATACCTTCAAGCGTTTTGAAATTCCTTTTATAAATAAAACTCCAATAATCCTCTAAAATTTATCCTGAAATGCTTATCCAAACTTGCTTTAAGGGTATTAATGACTCATCAGGGAGGGAGCTTGGTGGAGTGGATAGAGTACAGAGCAGGACTCAAACCCCAGTTCTGCTGTGTAATTGCTGTGTGATTTCAATCTGTGTTTGTAACCTCTTTAAGCTTCTCCTCCTTCGTCAGTAAACATAAAATATTTCATATTATTAGTGTGAGGAACAAAGAATACACACACACACACACCTTACACAGGGCATGATACATGAATTAGTTTCTTAGGTCTGCTGTAAAAAATTACCACAAACTTGGGGTCTTGAAACAACAGAAATTCATTCTCTCACAGTTGTGGAGGTCAGAGGTTGGGAACCATTATCACTGGGTCAAAATCAAGGTGACAGCAGAGTTGCACTCTTTCTGGAGGCTTCAGAGGAGACTCAGTTCCTTGCCCTTTCCAGCTTCTGGCGACTGTTAGTGCTCTTTCTGGCTTGTGGCTGAATCTCCAGCTCCTGGCGACTGTCAGTGCTCTTTCTGGCTTGTGGCTGAATCTCCAGCTCCTGGCGACTGTTAGTGTACTTTCTGGCTTGTGGCTGAATCACTCTCGTCTGTGCCTCCGTGGTCGTGTTGCCTTCTCTTCTGCCTAATGTCCCCTGCCTCTCTCCTATAGGAATCTCTGGGATTCAGACAGAGAGAGGAAACTGGTGGTTACCAGTAGGGACAAGGAAGGGGGAGGGGGGCGATGGAGGAGTCAGGGCTTAAGGGGCACAAAGGATTAGGTATCAAGTAAGCTATATGGATGCGTTGGTGATGGACAGGGAGGCCTGGCGTGCTGCAATTCATGGGGTCACAAAGAGTCGGACACGACTGAGCGACTGAACTGAACGGAACTGAAGCTATATGGATATATTGTACAACATGGAGAATATAGCAAATATTGTACAATAACTATAAATGAAGTATAACCTCCATAGTGTGAATCACTATACTGTACTCTTGTAACATATATATTGCACACCAACAATACTTTAGTAAAAAAAAAAAAGTATCCATGTGATTGCATTTAGGGCTCATCTGGATAATTCAGTCCAGTTTCCCCATCTCAGGACTCTTATCTTAATCATATCTTCAAAGATACATTTTCCATATAAATTGTTGCAGAGATTAAGATCTGATACCTTCAAAAGAAATGATTTTATTATTTTATCTTTAAAATAACTTTATTGGTAGATAGTTTATTTATAATGTGTTAGTTTCAGGTGTACAGCAAAGTGAATCAGTTATATATACACACGTGTGTTTGTGTGTGTGCGTGCGCAGGTGCCCTCACTCGTGTCTGACTCTTTGTGACCCCATGGACTGTGGCCAGGCTCCTCTGTATAGAATTTTAGGCAAGAATACTGGAGTGGATTACCATTTCCCTGTCCACTGTTTTTCAGATTCTTTTCCCATATAGCAAAAGCCATTTTTTTAGACTACTTTAGTACACAGTGTATATTTAATAAATTGCCGGTTATTGTGTTAATTATTAATGAATCTTTAATTTTTAAAAATAATAGTTAGGAATCTGATAAAAATATATTAGTGGCATAATATTAAAAATATAGTTATAAATATATTTAGAATTTCTCTTTTTTTTAATCTCAAAAGGTGACCAATAGGTTAATTAAAATATTTTACTCTGCTTTGTGTAGTAAAATGTGACACAACTTAGTGACTAAACAACAACAACATAGTAAAATGTAATAGTGAGGTACTAGGCTATTAAATGCCGCCTTCCAATATAATTTTGGCCATATTATATAGTCTTTCTGAGTCTCAGCTTCTTGTTTTGTTAACAAGGGACAACCACAGGCATAGAGTTGTCACGAGGATTAAATGAAGTAAGCCTGGCACAAAGGAAAGACTCTCCAAATGGTAGGTTTTATCGATTCCAAAAATAAATGTACAAGCAAAAGTCTGGCCCCATCTCTCTCACTTTTTCCCTGTGTCACTATGAAGATGTATTACAAGACGTAAATGTCCCCTGCCTGAGGAATCATTTCAGTTTGCATTTATATTGACCTAATTTTTAATCTCGGTTTGACCAAATTTCAGAGTTAAAAATCTCAGATCCTGTTTTTAATTTGCTTGAAGACTGCTGAGCTTTCAGGAGTGGAAGTGCAGCTTCCTCTTTATGTGAACTATTTCAGCTTCAAACCCTTAAGGGGCTGAGTATGCTCTCAGTTCTTTTGGCAAAGTGGACATCAGTTGAATGCTGGACTCTGTAATTAACTTCTGCATCCACCTGATGATGAAATAATCAGCCAATTCAAAATCAGATTGCAAAATATTGCAACAAGAAGTCTTGGGGATCGTGTGTGTGTAGATGTTCTAAGTTTCCCATTGTTAGAAGTCTTCCTGAACCAAGTCATGTCTTACAAAGGAGAACTATTAGAAATGGCTGGTCCAGGGCATGCAGCTTGTTGGGGGTACCCTTGTTGGAGGTACTTTAAGAATGGGGCATTTTCTATCCTCCAGGGACCTGCCTCTAATACTTCCTTTTTTTTTTTTTGTCCTTATATCATCTTTCTTTGTCAGCTCTTGGCTGTGAGCCAGATGGGCCTATGGCCTCAGCAGCCAGGTGATGGGAAAATGAATTCTCCCTACGCTGTGTCATCATATACCCAATATACAAAAGAGGGAAAGTGGGAACAAAGCAGGGTTTGAGTAGTTAATTATATAGACATCTCTTGGGTTTAGTAATATTGTTTGTACAGAGCATTCCATGTGATATGACTACATGGAATGCTCTGTACAAACCATATTTTTTTCTCCTTTTGCAAAATACTATTATTGGGTTGAATTTTTATTCAATCTTGACCCAGTACATATAAAAGGACTCCTAAAGACATCCAAGAGGGAATAAATCTTCAAATAGCAGTCTAAAGAGAATGGAATGGACTGTTTTTATCATGCCATACTGGTGATAAAATTTCAGAAATTCTTAGAGTGAGATTTTGGAGAATATTACAACAATAAAATGTAGCAATAAGTAATCCACAATACTATGTGTACAAACATGTTTGTGCATACATTTAATTTAATCTACAAGATTTCATTCTATTTATGATTTTACCTACTAACATCCTCTGAGAAGGGGCTTAAAATCAAAACAACAATAACAAATAGCTACTATTTATTAAGCACCTATCATATGCTAAGGCCTTGATTTTGTTTACTCTCACAGGAATCTATGAGGCTATTTCTTTAGTTTTAATAAAATTTTAGCTCCTTTTTGCAGGTGAAGAAACTGAGGCTTTGAGAGACGAAGCAACGTACTAAAAGTCCTGGTGGAACTAGAGTTTGAACCTGAGTTTGGCTTTAAAACCCATGTTCTTGACACTGCACAGGGCACTATCCCCTGTGGCCCGCCCCCCATAACCAGTGTTCTTGACTCTCTCTGTTAGCCATACCTGAGTCATTCATTGTTCATTGATGTAGGTGTTAAACATCTTTTTTTTAATTTTTCTATTTATTTGCTTGTTTATTTATTTATTATAGGCTGTGCTGGGTCTTCGTTGCTTCACTTGGGCTTTTTCTAGTTGTGGTGCGAGGGCTTCTCCTTGCAGTGGCTTCTCTTGTGGTGGAGCATGGGCTCCAGGCATGCGGGCTCGGTAGTTGTGGCACGTGGGCTTAGTTGCTCCTCGGCATGTGGGATCTTCCTGGGCCAGGGGTCGAGCTCATGTCCTCTGCGTTGGCAGGCGGATTCTTAACCACTGGACCACCAGGGACGTCCCCAGGCACTTCTAATATACATTCTTCAAAGTGTGCAGTGAAAACACAGCATGAGTCTCATGACGTCACGACCAAGCATTCTATCAGAAGGCAAGTGGTCAAGGGCCTGGGTCAGATGAGCAGTTCTGTTTCCTTGCACACAGGGCACTTAAGGCCTTTTCTGCTTCTGACTGGCCAGACCACATCTGCTATCATCAACTTGCCACCCTGCATAGTTCTTTCATTAAGTCTTAAAGAGCTGAGAAATCAGGGGAATTACTGATAAATATAGAAGAGGGCAGGAGGACATTTTTATTGTTATTTTAAAATGCTTTATTGAGTTCATACCAACAGAGGAATATTTTATTTATGAATTTAATATAAACATCATGAAATATATGCAAAAATACATGAAACCTGTGAACAAAACATTAACACTACTCAAGTTCAATTTTACCAATATCCCGTGGGTTCCATGGGAAGAATTTCAGAATAACATAATTATTTTCCGCTCAATGCAAAAAAATATTGACTGAGCTTCGACTATGTGCTAGCACTGAATCTACAAGCGTTCAGGAGGCTGATGCTTGCCCTCTTCTTTCTCTGAACACACATGATATGGTCCTTACTAACCTTTCTAATATGGATTGAAATGTAGTTCTATATTTTAATAACTTTCCAACCCAAAGTTAAGTGAAAGAGCTTTCTAAGTAACCTTGAGTACTAGATTTTATTTTAGAAGGAGAACGCGAGGGTGTAAAGGCATTGCTAATGAACGTGGCACTAGTTCTTGATGAGTTAAGACTTAGCCTCAGAATCCTTCTCAACACAGCACTCCAAGTCGTCACTATTGAACTTGGCATGTAAGCTGCCACTCCTCTTCTAAGATTTTTCACTACACATGTGAAATGCCATCTATTTTGTGTTGTTACTACTGAACCTTTTCTAACATTCAACATTCATTCCACAAAGATTTATTGAGGAATATAATAGCTAATATAATAGTTAATGTTATGGAGCTCTTGCAGTGTGCCAGGCACTGGGCCAGGTGCTCTCCTTGCATTATTATTTAATTCTCATAAAAACTCAATGGGGTAGAAGTAGATGTTATTATCCACTGTAGCAGACAGTTATAGATTAGTTGTGTTTTATTTTTAGTCTTGCCTGTACTTACTGTCCCTTCATCTACAAGCAGCAACTCAATTTTTCTTCTTAGAACTGTCTAAGAACTATCTCCATCTGTGTAGTCAGGTGAGATTGATCCCACCCCCAACTCCGGCAATAGGCTTATGACCCAAGCCTTGCTAAAGAAAACCAGCATCTTCCTGGCCACAGCAATTGGTTTAAAGATGGGCTTGGACCCAAGCTGGGTAAATCAAAGGCAATAACAGCCACTCTGGGACTATACATTGTAAGGGCTGATGCTGAAGCTGAAACTCCAATACTTAGGCCACCTGATGCAAAGAGCTGACTCATTGGGAAAGACCCTGATGGTGGGGAAGATTGAAGGTGGGAGGAGAAGGGGATGACAGGGGATGAGATGGTTGGGTGGCATCACTGATGCAATGGACATGAGTTTGAGTCGACTCCAGGGGTTGGTGATGGACAGGGAGGCCTGGTGTGCTTGTGCTGCAGTCCATGGGGTCACAAAGAGTTGGAAACAACTGAGAGACTGAATTGAACTGAACTGGGACTTCGGCTGAGACTCTTGGCAAAGAGGCATTTCCTCTATTGGATTTGTTAAAGCTGTTTCAATGGAAACTGGGAGCTATTGTGGCCATCTTGCCCTTTCCATGAAGATCTTGGCTGAGAATATGGCCAACACAGAGGAAAGCAGTACTCAGATGTGGAGAAAAAGTCCCTACGCCAGAATTTGAGAACCTCAGTTGGCCACATTTGAAACAAGCCCTTCAGTTTTCTGCTCGGGCAGTTATGCTGTTATGGTTGCTAATAAATCCAGTGTGTGCACATGTGTGTGTTTAATAAGCCAGCTTGATTTCTGTTTTCCGGTTCTTACAATCAAAAGACTAACACCATCTCATTTTATACATGAAAATTCTTAAACTTATGGAAGCTAAACAATTTGTCCATGGTTATATAACTAGTTAGTGATGAAGCAGACTTGGGGTCAGACTTTAAAATGATTCTTTAAACTGGCATGCTCTGCTATTCATTCCAGCACTAACACTGAAATCTCTCTTAGTACTCAAGACCAAAGAATAAGGCATCAAAGTGTACTGCTGGTATTGAACATGATAGCTGGTGCTGGATTTGAGGACTTATTTCTGGACAGGGCTCAGATGGTAAAGAATCTGCATCCAATGCAGGAGACGCACGTTTAATCCAGGGGTCAGGAAGATCCCTTGGAGGAGGGAATGGCTATCCACTCCAGTATTCTTGCCTGGAGAATTCTATGGACAGAGGAGCCTAGTGGGCTATAGTCCCTTGGGTTGCAAAGGGTCAGACACGACTAAGTGACTAACACTTTCACTTTCCAGACAGTAAAGGTTTAGCTGCAACTTTCAAAATTGACCATAGTGAGTGGGAATGGGGGCTGGAAAGAGATGATCCCTGAATATCCAGGGTTTAGACAAAGATCTCTGTCATGCTAAAGGAGAGAAGGTACGTACTTCCATCTTTGATGGTGGAAAAACTCTGAAAACAGAAGCACTTTGCCTTTTTTGTGGCTTTTGGGCCAGAGCTTAATTTATAGACTATCAAAGAAGGAATTATTTGGAGGGCCTGTGGAGAGCCCTCCAAAAGATTATTTTCTTATTTTGAGAGTTCTTGATAACCCAGGAACTATGATTTTAGAAAATCTCATAAAACCAAATTTCAAGGACATCATCTGACATGTTGTCATTTGACTTTTTCTCACAAATAATTTAATCTTAAGGGTAAAAAAATATTCTTCAATGCTACATAAATCATTGATCCTCCTAGTAATTGTCCAGGTAAGTATTAGCTAACTTATATAGTCTATTCACAAGTGTGTGATCTTAGTCGTTCTGACTCTTTACAACCCTATGGACTGTAGCTCACCAGTCACCTCTGTCCATGGAATTTTCCAGGCAAAAATAGTGGAGTGGGTCACCATTTCTTACTCCAGGGGATCTTCCCAACCCAGGGATCAAACTCTTGTCTCTTGCTTCTCCTTCATTGACAGGCAGGTTTTTACCACTGCACCACCTGGGAAGACCCCTTAACAGGTCTATTCAGTTCAGTTCAGTTGCTCAGTCACGTCCAACTCTTTGCAACCCCATGGACTGCAGCACACCGGCCTCCCCGTCCATCACCAACTCCCAGAGTTTACTCAAACTCATGTCTATTGAGTTGGTGATGCCATCCAACCTTCTCCCGATTTCAATCTTTCCCAGCATCAGGGTCTTCTCAAATAAGTCAGTTCTTCACATCAGGTGGCCAAAGTATTGGAGTTTCAGCTTCAGCATCAGTTCTTCCAATGAATATTCAGGACTGATTTCCTTTAGATGGACTGGTTGGATCTCCTGGCAGTCCAAGGGACTCTCAAGAGGCTTCTCCAACACCACACTTCAAAAGCATCAATTCTTTGGTGCTCAGCTTTCTTTATAGTCCAACTCTCACATCCATACATGACCACTGGAAAAACCATAGCCTTGACTAGGTGGACCTTTGTTGACAAAGTAATATCTCTGCTTTTTAATATGCTGTTTAGGCTGGTCATAACTTTCCTGCCAAGGAGTAAGTCTTTAAATTTCATGGTTGCAATCACCATCTGCAGTGATTTTGGAGCCCAAAAAAATAAAGTCTGCCACTGTTTCTACTGTTTCCCAGTCTATTTCCCATGAGGTGATGGGACCGGATGCCATGATCTTAGTTTTCTGAATGTTGAGCTTTAAGCCAACTTTTTCACTTTCCTCTTTCACTTTCATCAAGAGGCTCCTTAGTCCTTCGCTTTCTGCCATAAGGGTGGTGTCATCTGCATATCTGAGGTTATTGATATTTTTCCCAGCAATCTTGATTCCAGCTTGTGTTTCATCCAGCCCAGCATTTCTCATGATGTACACTGCATATAAGTTAAATAAGCAGGGTAGCAATATACAGCCTTGACTTACTCCTTTTCCTATTTGGAACCAGTCTGTTGTTCCATGCCCAGTGCTAACTGTTGCTTCTTGACCTGCATTACAGATTCCCATCTCTTTCAGAATTTTCCACAGTTTGAGGTGATCCACACATCAAAGGCTTTGGCATAGTCAATAAAGCAGAAGTCGATGTTTTTCTGGAATTGTCTTGCTTTTTCGATGATCCAATGGATGTTGGCAATTTGATCTCTGGTTCCTCTGCCTTTTCTAAATCCAGCTTGAACATCTGAAAGTTCATGGTTTAGGTACTGTTGAAGCCTGGCTTGGAGAATTTTGAGCATTACTTTACTAGCATATGAGATGAGTGCAATTGTGCGGTAGTTTAATGGCACCTCACTCCAGTACTCTTGCCTGGAAAATCCCATGTATGGAGGACCCTGCTAGGCTGCAGTCCATGGGGTCACTAAGTTGGACATGACTGAGTGACTTCACTTTCACCTTTCGCTTTCATGCATTGGAGAAGGAAATGGCAACCCACTCCAGCGTTCTTGCCTGGAGAATCCCAGGGACCGGGGAGCCTGGTGGGCTGCCGTCTATGGGGGTCGTACAGTCGGACACGACTGAAGTGACTTAGCAATAGTTGAGCATTCTTTGGCATTGCCTTTCTTTGGGATTGGAGTTAAAACAGAATTTTTCCAGTCCTGTGGCCACTGCTGAGTTTTCCAATTTTGCTGGCATATTGAGTGCAGCACTTTCACAGCATCATCTGTTAGGATTTGAAATAGCTCAACTGGAATTCCATCACTTCCACTACCTTTGTTCGTACTGATGCTTCTTAAGGTCCACTTGACTTCACATTACAGGATGTCTGGCTCTAGGTGAGTGATCACACCATGGTGATTTTCTGGGTAGTGATTTTTGTACAGTACTTCTCTGTATTCTTGCCACCTCTTCTTAATATCATCTGCTTCTGTTGGGTCCATACCATTTCTGTCCTTTATTGTGCCCATCTTTGCATGAAATGTTCCCTTGGTATCTCTAATTTTCTTGAAGAGATCTCTAGTCTTTCCCATTCTATTGTTTTCCTCTATTTCTTTGCACTGATCACTGAGGAAGGCTTTCTTATCTCTCCTTGCTATTTTTTGGAACTCTGCATTCAAACGGGTACATCTTTCCTTTCCTCCTTTGCTTTTCGCTTCTCTTCTTTTCACAGCTATTTGTAAGGCCTCCTCAGATAGCCATTTTGCTTTTTTGCATTTCTTTTTCTTGGGGATGGTCCTGATACCTGTCTCCTGTACAATGTCACGAACCTCCATCCATAGGTCATCAGGCACTCTGTCTATCAGATCTAGCCCCTTAAATCTATTTCTCACTTCCACTATTGTATAATTGTAAGGGATTTGATTTAGGTCATACCTGAATGGTCTAGTGGTGCTCCCTACTTTCGTCAATTTAAGTCTGAATTTGGCAATAAGGAGTTCATAATCTGAGCCACAGTCCACTTCCAGTCTTGTTTTTGCTGACTGTATAGAGCTTCTCCATCTTTGGCTGCAAATATAATCAATCTGATTTTGGTGTTGGCCATCTGGTGATGTCCATGTGCAGAGTCTTCTCTTGTGTTGTTGGAAGAGGGTGTTTGCTATAATCAGTGTGTTCTCTTGGCAAAACTCTATTAGTCTTTGCCCTGCTTCATTCTGTACTCCAAGGCCAAATTTGCCTGTTACCCCAGGTGTTTCTTGACTTCCTACTTTTGCATTCCAGTCCCCTATAATGGAAAGGATATCTTTTGGGGGTGTTAGTTCTAGAACGTCTTGTAAGTCTTCATAGAACCATTCAACTTCAGCTTCTTCAGCATTACTGGTCAGGGCATAGACATGGATTACCATGATACTGAATGGTTTTCCTTGGAAATGAGCAGAGATCATTCTGTCATTTTTGAAATTGCATCCAAGTACTGCATTTCAGACTCTTTTGTTGACTATGATGGCTACTCCTTTTCTTCTAAGAGATTCTTGCCCACAGTAGTAGATATGGTCATCTGAGTTAAATTCACCCATTCCAGTCCATTTTAGTTCGCTGATTTCTAGAATGTAGACGTTCATCCTTGCCATCTCTTGTTTGACCACTTTCTATTTGCCTTGATTCATGGACCTAGCATTCCAGGTTCCTATGCAGTATTGCTCTTTACAGCATATAGACCTTGCTTCTATCACCAGTCACATCCACACTGGGTGTTTTTTTTTGGTTTGGCTCTGTCTCTTCTTTCTTTCTGGAGTTATTTCTCCACTGATCTCCAGTAGCATACTGGGCACCTACTGACCTGGGGAGTTCATCTTTTAGTGTCCTATCTTTTTGCCTTTTCATACTGTTCATGGGGTTCTCAAAGCAAGAATACTGAAGTGGTTTGCCATTCCCTTCTCCAGTGGACCAGATTTTGTCAGAATTCTCCACCATGACCCATCCGTCTTGGGTGGCCCTACATGGCATGGCTCATAGTTTCAGTGAGTTAGCCAAGGCTGTGGTCCATGTGATTAGATTGGTTAGTTTTCTGTGATTGTGGTTTTCAGTCTGTCTGCCCTCTGATGGAGGAGGATTCAGTCTATACAACTTTTCAAATCCCCGAACTTTTAAATGCATCAAAACGTATTTGACTTCTACTGGAACTAGGTGGAAAATGCTCAATTAATCATTTATTACAACCTGGTTGCTATCAATATATTAAAATAAAATCCTTTAACCCAGCCCTCAAATAACTCAGATCAATTCAATACATACAGACTCAGTAGGTCTTACATGTAGAATATATTCACTGCCTCATTTATAGAAATAAGGAGATCCATTAAATATTTTCCTTCGAACAAACTTGTACAGTATCTTGATCTTTTTGAATGTTTTCTGAAATAACTTGAATTAACTGACATTTTCTTTTCTAGACTAGGATATCTGAAAATAGTATATAAAGGAGGTGGGTAGAAGTAATCCAATGTAGAACATATTTTTTAACGTTATTTCTGCTGAGACTTGATCAGATGATAAAGCATGCCTGGAGGCAGAGGGGTGGGTTTGATGCCTTCTTGGAGTCCTTGGCAACTGAGTATGTCTAGGATTATGATTATGTTTATTTATTAACATTTATACTGGGCCATTTTAGTTGATTAGCACAATGCAATTACTAAAAATCTTCAGCTAAAAGTTCTGGGAAATGTCTACATTGCTAGGAAAGTCTAGATATGATATCATTTCTGATTTTCAATAATTTAATTAAATAAACAAGCATATTACCTCCATGTTACAGCAGTCTCTCAGGATAGTTTCCAACATGATAAAGAACTCAGTCTAATTGCTTAATATGAGGGCAATGAGAGTTACTAATCTTAAATTCTTTGCTAATTACTCATAGAACCCTTCTCTGTCCATAAAACAAGAAACAGTCTTAAACGAGAAGCCGTGGATGACCCAAACATGATTGTATACTTGCTCTCCTCCTGCCTCTGAAGGATCTAGTCTTGTGGCCACAGCTTCTCCCTATCCAGGGCCAGACTCAATGGAGGCTGAGAGGGCAGAGTCCTGTGAAGTGGACTAGAACAGGGAACCCTTAACCAAAGACCTCTGTGTTTTTGAAATGCTGCCACTAGAGACTGATTCTTCTGAGGAAGACTTCATTCCTTCTTAAAATACAAATTACTCTAAAAACCTGAACCTGTTCAGAGTTATCAGCTACAAGTAAATGAACATGGGGATTAATTTTCTACATCATTTCCTTAGAGCAGTGTTTCCTCAACATTCATTTGCTGTGTGTTGGGGTGGGCCTGTGAGGTCAAAACTATTCCCATAGAAATACTAATACATGGTCTACCTCAGGCAGGCTCATTTTCTCTCAGGTATGCAGCGACCTTTTCTAGAGGTTACATAACATGTGATATTGCAACATCTCAGCGCCAAAGCAAATATGAGAACCCAGGTTGTCTTCTATAAAGCTAGGTATTAAAAAATTTTGCAAAAATGTCAAACAATGCCACTCTTTCAATAATTTTTTTGTTTTGAAAAATATTTCATCAAAAGTATTTTGCTTGTGTTAATATTTAGTAGATTTTTAAAAATGTTTTTCACTGTGGTAAAAGTCAGATAATATAAAACATACTATTAACCATACTATTTAATAGTTCAGTGGGCTTCCCAGGTGGCCCTACTAGTAAAGAACCCACCTGCCAATGCAGGAGACATAAGAGATGTGGGTTCGATCCTTGGGTTGGGAAGATCCCCTGGAAGAGGGCATGGCAACCCACTCCAGTTTTCTTGCCTGGAGAATCCCATGGACAGAGGAGCCTGGCAGTCAACAGGGTCAAAGAGTCAGCATGACTAAAGCAATTTAACACACACACCCAATAGTTCAATGGCACTAAGTACATTCACATTGTGGAGCAACTCTCAACTGTCGTCCACCTCCTAAAATTTTCACCTTCCTAAACTGAAAGTCTGTCCCCATTAAACACTAACTCCCCATTCCCCCTCCTCATCTGCACCTTCCCAGCCCCTTGCATCTACCAATGCATTTTCTGACTCTGTGAATTCGACTATTATTGGTATGTCATATAAGTGGAATCAAACAGTATTTGTCTGCACCTAATGTATATTGAAATGCACTTTTAAGGTTAATAAATTAGGCTTTTATTATTCTTGCATAAAATAATAAGTAAATATTTTGCAATTTCTCAGCTTTAATTTCCAATGTGACAAATAACAATAGGTATAACCCACACACATGAAAGTTCTTTGGGACTCTCAATGATTTTGTAGAGTGTAAAGAGTATGTCAACGATATCTCAATAAAGCTGGAAGAAAAATAAATTAAATAGTGGTTATTAAAAACTGGGTAAAGGCATGCTGGGACCACAAAGGTTAGCTGTTGACTAGTGTCAAAGTGGAAGAGGACCTTAGAAAGTATTAGATTCTCTCACTCCATTTACACATTGAAAATTGACTCCCAAAGAATTAGGATGACTTTTAAGATATTCCGGTTACCTACTGCTGTGCTATACACCATGCCAAAGCTTAGTGTCTGAAAATATAATAATCATTCCTTTTTTCTAGCATATGAAATTTGGACTGGACTTGGAGGGATGGCATCTCTGCCCCACCTGATGTCTGAGGCTTCAGCTGGGGTGGTTCCAGCATCAGACGGCTGCAGCAACTGGGCTTGCTGGACATATTTCTCTCTCTCTCTCTACCTGGCCTTCCCTAGTGACAACCGGGGCTTCCTCATAGAGTGAGCATTCCAAGAAGATGGGTAACAACAGTAAGGCTTCCTGTGACCTAGCCTCAGAAGCCCCACAGCTCCCATCACATTCTATCAGTTAAGCAAGCCATTGAGACCAGCCCAAGTTTAAGTGGAGAGGAGTTGGACTCCCTCTCTCAGTGGGGGAACATCAAAGACTTTTTGGTCATCTTTAACCGACCACACCTGAGGTCCTGGGATTAGCATGAGAAAAACTAAGACTAGAATCCATCTCTCTTGAGTCTTTGTGCCATATGGTGACATTTCCAGTGGTACCTTGGAGGATGAAATGATAAGACCAAAGTGTGGGGGCACTCTGTGAATGAAGAGCATTTCAGGGTGGAGTCTAATCAGCCATCTCAGTTAGCATGTGCAGCTGGGAGCCTGAAAGAGAAGCTGCTAAGGATAACGGGGCTCATGGATTCTCTGATATAGAAGAGAACTCAATTCCTTCTTAAGATGACTGGTTTTCCTCAATGACTTCCCTGCTAATTATCTCTGTCTTTAAAATGGTAGGTTTGATTTGAGGGGCAGCCTATTCTGCCTCTGAGAACTTTATTATAACATTTTTCACAGAGCCTACATCTGTTTCCCTCTGACTTCTGCCCAATGGTTCCAGTTGTATACTTATATTGCTTTAGGGTAATAGAGCGAAAAGCTTCTACATGCAGCTCTATGCCTTGCCTATTATAGCACTTGTAGACCCTGTGAATTCCTTGACTTCAGGTTTCTGACACTTCATTATAATTTTTAAAGTTCCTCTATCAATTGAGATACTCTGGTATAAGCTCCCCCAGTTGGCCAACGGCTCTGTCTAAGTATTCTCCAATAGGAAGCTGGGTAGCCCACTGTCGACACAACATATACTGTGTACCCTGCTGTACACACGCTAATGATATGTGAGGCAGATCCAAATCCTTACATTTTTTCCATGTATGACCTACTAACCATGCTTCTTCTAGGAGGTTGTGTGCTTGTGTGTGTCTGTGTGTGCCTGTTTTTTTGTGTGTGTTTTTTACTCAGCTGTGGAAATTTACATTCATCACCAGAAATTTTATCTCAATAGATTCAACCTGACGGTATCTTTTTGAATCTAGACTCAATCACTAAGACTACTCATTATCTCCTATAGCTCCCTATAACCTGCAGATCTGTTATGTATTTTTTCTATTACTTTTATTTAAATCATTGATAAAACATGTTGAACTAGACTGAGCCCTATGTCACTCCATTAGAGACCATCCTCGATGCTGATGTTAATACACTAATCAGCATCCTTTGGGTTCATTTATTCACCTAACTGCTGTTACTTTATCTCATCCTCCTATCAGTTAGCCTGTATTTCTCCATCTTGTCCACAATGATATCACGAGAGGCCTGGATACATGCCCTGCTGAAGTCCACACACATGTCGAATGCAGTTGGCTTCTGCCTCCATTCACTATCCCTGTCAGAGGAGATGAAGCAAATCTGACTCTTCTTCAAACACGCCATGCACTTTGATGATTGCAGGGCTTTGCTCCTGTTCTTTTCTCTGTCCAAATCTTCCATTCCACCTCAGCTGCCTGCCTATTCCCATTGCTCAGATATCACTGTAGCTCTATTCCTTAAGTCCAAGTGTAATTATTTCCCCAAAGCTCTTTATACACAGTATCATGCCCCAGTTGTTTGTTTAGGACTATTCTCCCCTCCCTGATCTAGAATGTGCGTGTGTACATGCTAAGTCACTTCAATCGTGTCTGACTCTTTGTGACCGCATGGACTGTAGCCCTCCAGGCTCCTCTGTCCATGGGATTCTCCAGGCAAGAATACTGGAGTGGGTTGTCATGCCCTTCTCAAGGGGATCTTCCCAACCCAGGGATCAAATCCTTGTCCCTCATCTGTCTCCTGCATTGTCAGGCGGGGTTCTTTACCGCTAGCGCTGTCTGGGAAATGAGCTATGTCTTATTTAATAAATGGTGCCGACTTTAATTTTACTAGACCCTGGTGTCTAGTGATTCTCATTTCCTTTCCAAAATACTCATAAATCACTCATGCCAAAATCCAATCTAAGACTCTCAATACCAACTCCAATTCTCTAAATACCAATTCCTGCTAAAAAGAACCATGGGTCCTTGGAAAAATAGTTGATTCCAGGTCTAGGTAAAAAGTATAAAAGAGGAGCCTGGGCTATCTTGTTGTACCAGCTACATGGACAATTAGGGTCCTAATCAGAAGAACTGAGAAGCCAAATGGAAGAGGCTTTCATTGGTCTCATTTTGGATAATTTGAGCATAAATAAGAATAAATACTGCAATAAAAGAAAATACACAAAATATATTTACCCATGAGTTCATAATGCTGCAAAATAAAACAAACCCACAAAACAAAACACAAAAATCCACTGATGGTCTCTGAAGGACACCACGGAACAAACTCACTTTTTTGAAAACTAGTAAATAAAGAGAAAGAACTCAGCATTTTCCTTAACTTGTCACACCTCACCATACCTTAGATACCTAATAATTGATAGAAGTCTTTTTTCTCTTTATAGAAATATTCTAGCTAAAAAACTAACAAAAGTGATATAATTAGAATATTATCATTTGAAACCCCTAAATGAATACAATCTTGTAATCTAGGCAATGCTAATCAGAGTCTCCTAAAATCATTAGGTAAAAAGCTCATGCGGAAATTTTTAATGGATGGTTCCAGCCGATAATACCTCAACCCCGAAGATCATATCTGACATTGTAAGGAGAGAGACAGGCGGTGGTGCAACAGGAAGTACACAGACCACCTGTGATAGATCCTTGCTGGAAATAGAGCCTGAACCTGATGAAGCCTTGAAATTCAACTCCCACTTTATAGAAATAAAAAGGGTTAGGATTAAACAACATCACAGGGAGGCTATCAGCCAAATCCAGAATATGGGTACTCAGTTCAGTTCAGTTCAGTCGCCCAGTCCTGTCCGACTCTCTGCGACCCCATGAAAGGCAGCACACCAGGCCTCCCTGTCCATCACCAACTCCCGGAGTTCACTCAGACTCACATCCATTGTGTCAGTGATGACATCCAGCCATCTCTTCTACAGTACATATGATCCATTTTCCTCTAAAATAAACTGTAAGGAGGAAAAAAAGGATCAGGAGTGGGGGGATAGACCTGTAGAGCAGAAGAGACTTCGGAGACACGAAAAGCAAATGCAAAGGGCTAAACTTGTTTGGATTCTGAGTCAAACAAAACAACCTAAAAAATATTTTTTGTGAGACAATCAGGGAAAATGGAACACCAGTTATTTGAAGATATTAAGAAATTATAGTTGATATGTTGGCAGTGTGGTTATGTATTTTTAGAGGGAAAAGTTCTTATCTTTTAGGGATAGTATTGAAATATTTAGGGAAGAAATTATATGATGTCTTGGGTTGCCTCAAAACCACCTAGTCAGGGAGTCAGGGTGACCAGAATGGTGGGGTTGGGTGTAGGCTGGGGATGGAAAAACAAGGTTGTGCATGAGTGGGTACTTGAGAGGTTAATGGTGCTTGATTTTTCTATTTTTAAAAATTTTGGCCTCACCCCATGGCATGTGGGACCATGGAATTGAATCTGTGCCCCCTGCTTTGGAAGGCAGAGTCTTAACCCCTAGACCACAGGGGAAATTCCTTATGATGGTTTCTTTATATTGTTCTCTTTCCTTCACACGTGGGGAATTTTCATAATACTGTTGAAATCCAACCTAGAATTTTACCTGAAATGGTTGTTGAGTTCACCAGTCTGTTATTTTCAGAACCTGCATTCCTTTTTTTGGTTAATATTTACTGGTTTGCCAGAAGAGCAATCTTTTCATTCCTCTTTCATCCTCATGATTCCACGGAAACCACCAACCACCCTTTGGTGATGCCCTCAGGACAGAGACCTTGCAGAATTCATTAAAGTGGACGAGACCCCTCACAGTCACTCAAACCACATGGGGCTCTGGTCCCAGTCACTTAACGTTCATGCTAATCCTTTCTGTTCTGAAGCGCATTCTCTTTGACAGAAAAGATACAAATAAAAGTCGAGTTTATTCAATTTTTTTTATAGTTTCTCAACATTAAAATCAGAGAAGGCAATGGCACCCCACTCTAGTACTCTTACCTGGAAAATCCCATGGATGGGAGGAGCCTGGAAGGCTGCAGTCCATGGGGTCGCCAAGGGACGCGACTGAGCGACTTCACTTTCACTTTTCACTTTAATGCATTGGAGAAGGAAATGGCAACCCACTCCAGTGTTCTTGCCTGGAGAACCCCAGGGATGGCGGAGCCTGGTGGGCTGCCGTCTATGGGGTCGCACAGAGTCGGACACGACTGAAGTGATGCAGCAGCAGCAGCAGCAGCAGCAACATTAAAATAAACCTAAGGGCTTCCCTGGTGGCTCAGAGGTCAAGAATCCACCTACCAATGCAGAAGACACTGGTTCGATCGCTGATCGGGGAAGATCCCACATGCCCGTGCACCACAGCTATTGAACCTGTGCTCTAGAGCCCAGGAGCAACAACTCCTGAAGCCCGTGTACCTAAGAGCCTGTGCTCCACAGCAAGAGAAGCCACTGCAATAAGAAGTCCAAACACAGCAACTAAGAGTAACTCCCACTGGTGGTAACCAGAGAAAAGCCCATGAAGCAGTGAAGATGCAGCATAGCTATAAATACATAATAAACAGTTAAAAAAAAACTCATTCCCAAGTAGTGAATTTACTCTTTAAAAAAAAAAATCATCTAGTTCTTTGTCATCATTAGATTTTTATTTTTTTTAAATAAAGCTGGACTTTGGCATTTTGACTCTACTCTTACAGGTCCCTATTATCCTTAAAAATGACCTCTCCCTGCTTGCCTTCTTTTGAGCAGAAAATAGCACAGTAAGGAAAGGGTAGGCAAAACTTTTTTCCCCTGGGACCGCACAGCGCCGGTAAGGATTGGAAAGCAGATACTAACATATTCTGCCCTGAAAATATAAACCAATACTACCTTCCTGGAAGACTCTTTTGCAATATGTGTTGAAGGCTTTCTAAATAATCTGTATTTTTTGATCCAGAAATTCCACTTTCAGGGTTTAATTCTAAGCAAGTCATGTGGATATGCACAAAGATTTAGCTAATAGAGTGTCTGGAGCAGTCCTTTTAATATAGTTTTAATAATTAGAAGCAAACTAAGCATCCAGCAGGACAGAGCTGACTAAATAATCTATGACTTCTCATGCAGTATAATATCAAATAGCCAAAAAAATGTTAGAATGTTTCATGAAATGGGAAGGTGTTCATGATACTTAATTTACAGGGAAAAGGAAATTAAAAAGCAGTCTATAGAGAGTGCTTCTTACTTAAAAATATTTATGTTTACAGATGGGGAAATAAAGACTGAAAAGTTATATTAAAAAGTTAAAAAATTTTTCTCATTTTAAGAAATATATGCCATATCATTTTCTATAATGGATACTAGGTACTGTGAAATTTTAAAAAAAGTCCTTAACAATAAAAAGAGGAAGAGAGCACCCAGGGCCAACTCTGGCCACTCTGCGTCCCTCTGAGGGGTGCAGTCAGCTCTGGCCTGACCATTGCCCAGGAACAGGCATGAACCTCCCTTGAAGGGTTTTTGCTGTCCCCTCCTGATGCACAGAGATGAGGGGGCAGGATCAATGACTCCCCTGAATAAAAGGTCAGAGGCTTGCTGTCCAATAACTACTAAACAAGGAATCTGCCCCAGAAACTCGGGCCTGGCCAAGGCAAGCCCAAGGAGCCGCATCTGGCCTCAGCTCAGTCTCCGGAAGGGCACGGTCTGGCCCTACCCCGGGGTTGTTCAGTGCTTTGTGGCTCACCTCTCAGCGGTTAGCACTGTTCATTCAAGAGGTTTCCCTGGGGTCTGGGTTAAAGCTGTTGGCCTCTGCTCTGTAGTCTCTTGTGTAGACTCACTGTGCTGTTTTGTCCATTATTATGTCCCAGTTCCCTCTTAGCAGCCTCCCTGCCTCTTCTTTAAAATGTCTCTTCCTCCTCCTTTCCCTCTAGTCCTGTCTCAAATGGTGAAGGTTTATGAATAAGCAACTGAGATAGCAGTGAGCTTGTGATTACAGCCTTTAGCTCCCCCACTGTAACTGAGCCCAGTAAACAAGGAGAGAGAGAAACAATGTTGTGTGTTTTAAGAGAAAATTAATATTCTCCATTATATCTAACTGGGGAAATACTACAAACATGCATCACTTTAACCATTTTACTGTCTTCTGGCTCCTGCGGTCTAGGACACGTGGTGCCTGTCCCTGACGACTGGATTGCATTTGCTTCTAAATTCTGAATCAGCTGAAACTCACATTAAAATGTATGACGCTGCAGCATATTACTGGCAAACTCCACAAACTTCCTAAATAAAACAAAATCACATAAACAAACAACAACAGGATCCTTGGAAAACCCACAAAGGAAAACACTTTTAGAAGTTTTAGGATTCTCAAGCATTTTTATATTTATTTCAAGGCTGAGCAGTTTGAGATAGTGAATGACTCCAGAGTTTCTGCCATGGCTCTCACCTGGCTCCCTGGATTGACTCAGGTAGAAGAGTGTATTGTTGACCCTAATTCTGTGCATGGCAGAGGCAACATAGAGCCCTTTACTACCAAGTGCTAGGCAGGCTTCTTTGTGGAGGATCCAGATACCCACTAGGAGTGATAACAGTCACAGAGGGAAATGCTGCCTAAAAGAGCTGCTCCCACTTCTAGAACGCCTATTATTCCTCCATCAGTGCTTCTTTCCTCTGTGATACCTGGTTCTTGGCATCTCTATTTGAAAATACCACCAGGAGTCAACTGTTTGGAAAATACCTTGGTGCTGGGAAAGATTGAGAGCAGGAGGAGAAGGGGGCAACAGAGGATGAGATGGTCGGATAACATCCTGACTCAGTGGACATAAGTTTGAACGAACTCCGGCAGATAGTGAAGGACAGGGAAGACTGGTGTGCTGCAGTCCATGGGATCACAGAGTCACACACGACTTAGTGACCGAAATCCTACGACCTTAACAAAGGATGAGGAATGGAGGGCAATTACTCTCCTCTCTCTCCACGCTGCACCTGCACTCCACTGGGGTCTCCACCTTCACTCCACTGGGGTCTCCACCTTCACTCCACTGGGGTCTCCACCTTCACTCCACTGGGGTCTCCACCTTCACTCCACTGCCTCCACCACCACTCAGAAACTCGCAAACCTTGGGTCTGCTCCATCTCAAAAGTCTGCTTTTCAGACAATGTCTGAACCAGTTCTACTCTAAAGTGCTGATTTCGACAACATAGTAGATATTTGATAAATATGGGGTGAATGAGTGAACAGTTGACAGTATCGCGTGTTACAAAACCCAGAGAAGTAATGAGGGACTTTAGGCCTGAGTTAACAGAAGTGAAGACCTTGCCAACAGATATGGTAGAGAGGTTTTGTTCTGAGGTATCCTCTTGGGCCCTCTAAAATCCTGGCATTGGGCAGAATAGTGTATTCTGCCCGCCCTAAGGCTCCATATCAGTAACCTCTCTTGAGGTCCTTTACTTCTCTTTGTCCTACATTGCTATTCTCTTGGCTTAGGAAGTCCTCGTTTCTTGCCTTGACAGGAGACACAGCCTCCTAATTTGTCTCTAAGCTTCCCTGTTCCCTCATTCCTTCCATCTCAAATCACACTTCACTGCATCCCTAGTGCTACAGGACCTGATTCCAGCCTTTCTTTCCTACTTTCTCTCATCATACCTTTCTTTGCGTGCACCCCCCTCCATCTCTCCTCTCCTAACAGCAAACTGAACTGAACTATTTCTAGATTCCCAAGCACACCATGCTCTCTCTGGCTTTGGAGTCTGACCAGCACTGATTCCTTTGCCTGCAACTTCCTCCTTTTTCACATTACTGTCATCTTTACTTCCTCCCAGTCACCCTTCAGTACCCAGCACAGAGGAATCACCTCTTCCAGAATCCTTCTCTGATGCTTTGTTCACTGTGAGGGTCTTCTGGGACCTCTCCTCCATGCATCCTCACCAGAACTCAGGCTGACCAAGCAGCCACCGTCTGAAGCCCTGTCAGCTTCCATTAAACAGGGCAAAAGGGAGAGGGTAGAGATTTGGACACCAGCTTTTAAGGCTCAGCCAGAAGTCACACTTTACACTTCCACTCAAATGTTTATAGAATGGCTGTACCTAATTTCTAGGGGGCAGGGAAGTGAAGTCTTACTATGTACATAGAGGTGGGGAGAACTGGAAATATTTGTTAAACAGCCTTAGCAACTAAAATATTCAAAGAAGATAAAGCTAGGAAAATACTCAGTGGATATGGTGATCTTAATAAGAAATATTCAAATTATGTGAAGGTGGTGGAAGCCAAATTAGAGGAAGCTATGGAGTGATTGGGAGAAGGCAATGGCACCCCACTCCAGTAATCTTGCCTGGAAAATCCCATGGATGGAGAAGCCTGGAAGGCTGCAGTCCATGAGGTTGCTGAGGGTCAGACATGACTGAGTGACTTCACTTTCACTTCTCACTTTCATGCATTGGAGAAGGAAATGGCAACCCACTCCAGTGTTCTTGCCTGGAGAATCTCAGGATGGGGGAGCCTGGTGGGCTGCCATCTCTGGGGTGGCACAGAGTCAGACACGACTGAAGCGACTTAGCAGCAGCAGCAGCAGCATGAGTGATTGAGCAGGGACAAGGAGTGATTGAGCAGGGACAAGGAGTGATTGAGCAGGGACAAGGAGTGATTGAGAAGTAATGGAATAAAGACAGTAAGAAGAGATAACTTCCTTCAAGATCTCTGGCTGTAAGGACATGGAAGCAACCTAGATGTCCATCAGCAGATGAATGGATACGAAAGCTGTGATACACAATGGAGTATTACTCAGCCATTAAAAAAATACATTTGAATCAGTTCTAATGAGGCGGATGAAACTGGAGCCTATTATACAGAGTGAAGTAAGCCAGAAAGAAAAACACCAATACAGTATACTAACACATATAAATGGAATTTAGAAAGATGGTAACGATAACCCTGTATGCAAGACAGCAAAAGAAACACAGATGTATAGAACAGTCTTTTGGACTCTGTGGGAGAGGGTGAGGGTGGGGTGGTTTGGGAGAATGGCGTTGAAACATGTATATTATCATATGTGAAACGAAACACCAGTCCAGGTTCGATACATGAGACAGGGTGCTCAGGCCTGGTGCACTGGGATGACCCAGAGGGATGGTATGGGGAGGGAGGTGGGAGGGGGGTTCAGGATGGAGAGCACATGTACACCCATGGCAGATTCATGTCAATGTAGGGCAAAACCAATACAATATTGTAAAGTAAGTAGCCTCCAAAAAATTAATTAATTAACCAAAAAATTATAATACAGTCATTAAAAAAAAAAGATCTCTGGCTGTAAATCGGAGAAGAAAGCGAAGTGGTGGTGGTAGGAAACATAGGCAAGAAAGAAACTAGTGTTCATTGGTTGGTTATTAGTATGGATGTAGTTTGAGCATGTTTAGATGACAATGAAATAAAGACCCAAGACAGAAAGAACTGGGTAAGGTCCTGAGCCAGCAGAAGAGATAGGACTCCAAAGTACTGTGGAGGGATTGCCTTTAGATCGGAATGGGCCTTCCTCTTGCATCCAGCAGGGACAAGAGAGGCGCAAGTGTATACAGATGTCAACTGGTTTATAGACAGAGAAGTAGAAAGTTGAGGTCATCTTGTCCAGTGGTTTATGTTATCGCTGTGGAATCAGTTTATATAGGGCTATTGAAATCTGTTCCACTTGGAGAAATTTAGGAGATCACTATTGTGGGGGGTATGCCCCTTTGTATCATTTGTGGTTTTCAGGTACAATGGTTGGGAGTATGTGGAGTATGCTTTTTCTATACCACCCTCCCCTTCTGATTGAGTCCTATTTCAAGCACATATGTTTTAACGGCCAAATACAATCCTTTAAGCCCAGTAAAAAATGGCTCATTCTTAGTTGTTGGCAGTAGTTTTAACATAGCTATCAAATGAAAATCTATTTCTCTCCAAACTCATCACGAAATATTCTGTACTATTATCAACCCAAGAGGTTTCATCCTTACCTTCTTCCTGTCTTCAACATGAAAATGATTTCTCAACCTATACTATACTCTAACAGGTCAAGTCATTCTCAGCTGAGAAGGACAATCTTACCTGATTCTTTTTCTTTGGAACATAAAAAGGTGTCTTTAAGGTCTAAGGACACTGCTCCCTTAGGATGTTACTACTCCAGTTATTCTGACAGCTGCTGGTCCTAAAACCTCGGTAAGTGCTCTTCTGCACCCTGCAAGCCTGGTTAGGGCTCATGGTTATTTTTTTCCTCCTTTTCAAATAGGTTTTTTTTTTTTTTTCTGTCTTTTTTTTGGTTCAGAGAGGCCTCTTTGCCTAATTTAATTTTGCTTCTCCTTTCTTTGTTGCAAGCAGATGTCACTTTTACATCTGTGACTCTGATCAAATACCCCATGTCTCCTCCACCACCAGCCCAGCAGATGTTACCACTATTAGCTAAACTCCAGCGGAAAAAAAAAAAAAGGTAACAGGCAGCCCCTTCTGCTAATCATAGTATAGGAAGAGATGGAGGAGAAGAGAAGAGCTGGGCTCTTCCATGATGATGTCCTTACAAGGATGGGTGCTGGGGATCTGTACCCCATCATCTATACAGAGGAGAGCACTTACACATGGAGTATCTCCAAAGTTAATTCAAATACAGAAACACCATCTATGAATTAGCTATAAAGCTCTAACCCAAACACAATATTTACACACAAGAGTAAAGCACCACCTTAATCATGCACAATTAGTGTGCATAATATAAAACAAAACACAGAACTAACTTAAATACATACATGCCTTCTGGTGAATTCCTAAAAGATGGAAGACTTCTACTTTGTTGCTTTATTTCCTCCTATTTGATATACTAGAGGATGCTCTGTGATTTGTCCACCCTCTTCCACATACATTATAAATATACAACAGAAAAGACATTGTCCATGCACCACCTAAATCCCAAAGTCAAGAATTCAATATGAAGTTCAAGGAAACTCTATCACCATCATCATCATCATTGCAATACTGGTGGGTGACATTCACTGGATTCTTTCCAGGTGCCAGGCATAGTGTTAACTGCTTTGCACACAGTATTGTTAATCAGTTAATAATTGTCTTACAGTGCTAGGAGGTTAGTTACCAGAAATACAAAGAGTTTCTGTTATGAAACATGTATGGCTGCTAGGCACATGGAAAATGTGGTAAAAATTCTAAAATGCGAGCAGAATATCGGTGGAGCTTCATGCTTGGGGATGCTGTGGCTGGTTTCTTTCTATATTCTGGGGAAGTAAATCCTGTCTAGGTGCAGGTGAGTGGGAAAGACTGCTGCCTGCAGAACTCTTCTTGGAGAAATCCAAAGACAAATTGGTCCTTTTATTCTCTGATTGAGAGAAGTGTTGGTTCTGAGTTGAGCCTTTGGCAACCTCCCTGTGCTGGAATCATTTGGATACTGCATCAAATAAAGCAATCAAAAAGAAAATTCCTCTGAAACTCTCACTGGTATTTAATATTTTATTCATTCCCATGTTATTGTGCTTCGCCTGTGGTAAAACAGCCTCCAAACAGCCTCCTAGGAGTGAAGTGTTAGGAGGCTGACAAGCGTTTTCCCATGAATTGCTACTACAATACAATGGCATTTTGTTTGCTGTTTTGTTTCCTTGTCTTCTAACATTCTTTCTGACTTTCAAGGAAAAAAAAAGAAACCCTCCTATGAATGGCAAAGAAAAGGAAAGAAAAGTTTCTTTTAAACTTTCAACCTTTTTTCATTTGGTACTGGGTAGCATGTAAACATTTTTTTCTCATGGTATATATGCTAGTAGTCTCTTCCCTTTTTTGTGCTTTAAATAGCCTTTCTCCCTCCTTTTACCACATAGCTTTGCCTTTCCATTACTGATTCAGAAAATCAGCAGGGGGAAAAAAAATCAACCGTGTACACATATTAAGAAAGAGAAGTCAGAGGAAGATGGATCAAACCATCCATCTATCCATGTGGCCATTTATCTATCAATCTATCTCGCTACCCACCGCCTCTATTGAAATAAATAGCGGGCACTGTACACATTGCTGGTTGGCTGAAGTTGTGATCTGGACAAAAGGTCTGTTTGGGAAAAGGATGCTGAAGCTCTAATTCTATTTGTGCCGGTTGAAAATCAGGAGGGGTTTTTCTACACTTCACTTTTATTAGATTATTTCTTATAGATGGTTTCTTTTTTCCTCCCAGACGCGTGGTGGAGGCTGCTGAAGCAGTTGGTCTATAGTTGGAATAATTAAATTAACCATTTGGTACAACTTTTAGGGGAGAGCTCGCGTGTAGAAAGCACAACTCGAACAAAACAGGGCGCTGGGGCTGGGGCTCTGGCCTGGCCCAGCCCCGAATGCCTTTCATCTTCGGAGCAGAAGCAGGGCCCCCGGGCCACAAAAGACCCGCAGAGGGGACGATGGGCCAGGGATGGTGGGGGTGGGGTGAAGAGAGGGACGGCGACACTAAACAAAATAAACCTACAAGGCCTACAAAAGGGAAAATGAAGTCAAGCGCGTTTGTTCACCGGACCGTGCGGTGCTGGCGCAGAAAGGTCTCCTGGTGTAAAGAGGAGGCGCACAACTTCCCTACCCGGCGAGGCGGGCACCAGGGGGCGCCCAGAGAGAGGCCGCGGCTGGGACCCGCACCTGGGAGAGGGCTGGCGCGGTGGGTCGGAGGAGGCGGGGAGTTGAGGCCGGTGGGAGCCTCGAACCTCAGGGCGGGGAGTGACCGGACCCGGGGCGGGCCGTCGGGCCGCGTGGAGCGCGAACCCGTGCCCTGCATTGGCAGCGGCTGGGCCTGGCCCTCCGAGGCTCCCTCGCGCGCCCCCCGCGGCCTCGCACTTCCCTCGCCCTCGTCCCTTGGCAGGGTCCTCCCCTCCCGCTCCTCGGCTTCCTCCCGGGTCACCCTCCGACTCGTCGTCAACACCCAGCCCTCCCGAGGTGCACACCGCTCTTCCCACGCCAACATGCCCGGCGCCCAGGAACTGCCTCCAGGCACCGACTGGCACCCAGAGTTCTACGTCTTCGCGGAAGAGTCATTCTCCAAAGCCGCCGAAACAACCCCGCTCCTCCCAGCTCCCGGCACACTCCAGGTTCGCGGTTTGCCTCGGCCCCCAGTGGGGCCTGGGGCTGTCTGCGAATTAGGACCGAGGAATTGCCGGGCTTTCGGGTCAGGCGTAGGGCCGGGCCCGGGCGCGGAGCGGCGGCGTGGGGCTCGGCTGGAGCTCCCTGCTCCGAGCGCGCGCGCACTAGACCCAGTGGAGACAACCCCGAGTGCACCCAGGCGCGGGTGCCAAGACGGGTGTGAGCCTGGTTATTGCCAAACGTGGGCTTTGGAGCCAAAAAGTATCCCCTCACGGACGCCTCATGTCACTCTGTTATCCACAGAAGTGCTTAAAACCCCATATAAGCGGGCTAGCTGGGTGCCACGCAGGTCTGCACTCCCCGCATCCGCATCCCCCGAGCGTGGGCCCGGGGCGGCGGTGTGGCGTTGGGAGCGCCAGGAAGCTCCCCTGAAAAGTCCAAGGGACTTGAGAAACTTGGACAATTGCAGCCTTGTGTCTGACAACCTATCCCCCACTCCGGAGAGGGGGGTAGTAAGTTAGGGTGGGGAAAGTCTGTGTGTAGGGTCCAAAGAGGGGTGGGCACAGCCACCTCCCGGTCCAAATGTAGATTCATATTCATGAGAGCGGGATAAATAAAGACAAATCCCCACTGTAATAACACTTGGATTCGCATCCGTCTTTGCTGGCCTTTAGGTTTAGGGGACTGGAGACAGATGTTTGCATCTCTTTTCTCCTCTTGTCTGGTGACCATAAAGGAAAACCATTTAGAGCTTTGCAATTTGTTTCCCGCCGCAGTAAAACCTTGTACACATTTATTTTCATTTCACCTCCGTGCACAAAAAAGTGCACAGTGGTCACCAAGGACCCTTCTTTATCAAATACGCATTGTACAACATACAACTGCAATAAAACTATCAGCCCTCCCCATAAAACTATCACCAGGCTACTCGGCGGGTCCCGCTGCCTGCACTCTCGAGAGACTTTAGTGATTCCTCACGTCCAGAGGACGCGCCATCACCTGAAACCAGCCTGAAACTCACCCAGCGGAGAAGCAGGAGGCTGGGGGACCGCTGTCCCTGTTTAATCCATTACGGCGTCCTCTGCAGTTTAGTGCGCAATAAAACACAGTGGCAGTGGAGAGCGGGCGCCCATCCACTCCCCGGCACTAGCATCGAATTAAACCACTTAGTTTGGCAAACACTGAACGCCTAAATGCCCCTATAAAGACTTTATGAGTTTGTTACTTTAATTACTGACTTGTTACAGAGCACATAAAGGGGGTAATGAATGCAATAAAACTAATTATCTACACATTTAATTCATATAAAATATCCAGGGTTTGTTTACACCACACGGCGATTCAACTAAGCATTCCTCCTCTTGTCCACCGAGAGGAAGGATTTAATGAAATAGTTTCCCTTATTCTGCTAAAGCCTAACGAACCAAATGAAAATTACCCTCCACTTAAATCATGGGGCCACCGAGGTCCACAAATCATGGCTCGTTTCTTTGTCTGTGCCTCGCTGCCAGCACCCAAGAGCCTGGGGAGCTGGACAAGAAAAGTCCCCGACCTGGAGCCTGGGCATTTTAAGAGCAAGGATTTCGTTCACTGCAATCGGCAAACCTAAAGGCCAAGCAGATAGCAATCATTTTTTGGAAGCTTCCAGTCTCTAGGGAATTGTGAGCACCTGAAAAAGTGGAGGTGGGAGGGGGGGCGGAAAGAGGCAGAGGGAGAAGACCCAAGAGGGATGGAAGAGGAGGCACATTTGGGTACACTTCATGCCCAGTTGCCAGTTACACAGCGTAATGAAAACCAACCACAACACAGACCAGCAAAATGCAAACCTCACATGACTGCAGAAAAACCCAGAAGTGAGCGCAAAGAAGCCATCAGTTGAGAATCCAGATGTTTTACATTCAAGAGCTTTACTCGGATGTTCTTTTGTTTTTTAAATGGCTGTGTAAGCAGAGTCTCTAGAAAAGCACATTAAACCGCAACAAGAAATGCAATTTATAAGATGCTCCCCCCGCCCAACCAGGTGTATTTTAAAGAAATCCGCTTAGCGTTCACAGAAACCCCCTTGGCCCACTTACTCTATGTTACAGGGCGCCTGAGTCTTGCCAATGTCCCAGTCTTTTATAACATTTCATGCACTTCAGGGGGTAGACTTGTTGTTAAATTGAGCGTGTAACGCTCTTACAAAACAGGTTTTCTATGACATCAAGGTTTCTTCTCCCTAACTGAGAAAGAGAGATAGAGAGAAGGAGAAGGAAGAAGGGGGAAAACACACACACTATCTCAATTTATGCCTAAGGTATATGATCAGTTAAAAAGGCTTAAAAGCTCGGGGAAATTGGATCAGGGAGAATCGTCACCCAACTTTCATTATTTCCAAGTAGTGTGATTGAATTAAAGGGCAGGGAGCTGGTTAGAAGGGAGGATCAGGGGCTCAGTGCGTAATGGTGTGGTATTAAATTCTAATTAGAGATGCAGGAATCAATGATAGGGAGGTTGGACAGCTCAGTTCCCCAGTGCCAGCCCAATAGACGGATGAGTTATTGTCATGTAAAAAGCGCCAGCAATAAGACCAACCGCTTTGCTATTGTCCAAGTGGAAAGAGCCAAGTTTATTATGAGGACTATATGCTCTAGAGACCTCAGACAAGGCATCTCATAGGAGGCTTTTTCATAAAACTAGGCTCTGCTGGTAGTAAGGAGGCCAGTTTGGAGGCAGGCGTTGAGCTGTGCACATCTCCCCACTCCAGCCACCTTCTCCATACCCATCTTTTATTTCATTTTTCCACTTGGCTGAGCCATCCAGAGCCTTTTCAATGTATAAAATGGAATATTCTTACCTCAATTCCTCTGCCTACGAGTCCTGTATGGCCGGGATGGACACCTCGAGCCTGGCTTCAGCCTATGCTGACTTCAGTTCCTGCAGCCAGGCCAGTGGCTTCCAGTATAACCCGATAAGGACCACTTTTGGGGCCACGTCCGGCTGCCCGTCCCTCACGCCGGGATCCTGCAGCCTGGGCACCCTCAGGGACCACCAGAGCAGTCCGTACGCCGCAGGTAAGGACCGCCAGCTTTCTCCGCGGAGGAAGCCGCCTTTCCGCTTGTATATAGGAAGCCTTGATTGCATTTGAAAATGGAAATGTGTTTAGTATTTACCAAACGAAATTTGCTTACACAAATGAAAGAATTTATCACGTTAGAAGCGATTGCAGGGAGGGGTAATTCACTTACAGGGTTACACTATCCTAGTCACACCCGAACCGCCAACAAAATTATCTTAAGCTGCCAAAATGATAGGCATAATTTATTTACTTTGCGATGAGACGTAAAGCTTAGAAAATAATTAAATAACAAAGAGTAAAGCTCATTACTGGCAGTGTCTCTCTCTCTTTTTTAAAGAACCGACAGCGGCTCACACCTCTTTGCTGGTCATTTTTCTGATGATTTCTTTAATTCATTATTATTATTATTATTTTGCAGCGCTTTCTCCCAACTTTTGGGCCAGATCAACTTTTGAGAATTAAAAATTTTCCACAGTGGGAGTGTTCGGTAACTTCATTCCTGGCTTCCTAGTATTCCGATGGATGTTTTCGGAACTTTTTGCTCTCTAGCTTTCCCTCATCACAGTATTTCCCCGTCCCCGGACCTCAGCCGTCTCCAGCGCTCTATGGCAACCCACTCAAAGGCTGCTTGTGCGCGGAGGGACCCCACCTAAGCCCGGAATTTGTGCCCCTGTTTCGGTGTATAACTAATTTGTTCGGGTCATCTCGCCAGCTCCTCTCGGCCACTTTCCCGTCCCGGTGTCGGCGGCGGCTCCAGTGCCGCCTGACCTTGGAGTCCCCACATTCCGGCTCCCGGGTCCGCACACTTCAGACCTTTTTGCTTATACCCTGTCCCCTCTGGTGTCCTCCAGTTCCTTACAAACTCTTCACGGACCACGGCGGCCTCAACGAGAAGCGCAAGCAGCGGCGCATCCGCACCACTTTCACGAGTGCGCAGCTCAAAGAGCTGGAGAGGGTCTTCGCGGAGACGCACTACCCTGACATCTACACCCGGGAGGAGCTAGCGCTGAAGATCGACCTCACCGAGGCGCGAGTCCAGGTACGCGCGCCTGGAAACGCACTCGGCTCTGCAGCACAGCGAGGGGCGGGGGTGCAGTGCGGGAGTGTGGGCGATCCTATTGAAGGCTTGCGTTCCCGGGCCTCCTCCGAGAGGCCAAGTTCGGAAGGACTGTGTGCCCGAGGAAGGGCTAGGGAGCGCGTTCTTGGCTATAGATTCACGGCGTCAAAGTGTTACCCACCCCATCTAGGGCTGTACTGGCATTCAAGAGCTATGGGAGAGGCATTTCAGGGGGTGGGGGTAGGAAGTGCCTTGGGGGAGGAATGCAGACTTTGCTCCGTATTATAAGTATTCCGCCCTCTGCCCCCCATATACCTCTGAACTCAAGCCCTTTTAACGGCGAGCTAATGGCGCATAGGTATAGATTTTCCTGTGAACTGTGATTGCAGCAGATCCGCAGAGGGACAGGGATTCTATATAGGTTAAGATCCGCGCCTTACTCTAACCTTTCAGGGACTCAGGTGCACCCAAGAGCCGGCCGTGGCGCCTCTCCTGCTGAACCTCCCCCCACCCCCGCCACGTTAGCACCTCCAGGCTCAAAGGCCAGGATGGGCAGCAGGCGCCAAACCCAGAGACCCCCTCACCTGTCTACCAATCAGAGTTTAACTCGAGACCTGAGGCCTAGAGGTGATGGCCAACTTGGGATGGCTCAGGGAGTAGACTGAGCAAGGGTACTTTGCCAAAATTAGGTACCATCAAAATAAGGGCTTCTGTTTCAGGGCCTTTCGCGGACCTGCTGCCTCTTTACCCCTCCTGCTGCTGCTGCTGCTAAGTCGCTTCAGTCGTGTCCAACTCTGTGCGACCCCATAGACGGCAGCCCACCAGGCTCCCCCGACGTGCCCAAGTGGTCCTAAGACAGTTTCTCAAAAGATGTACCAGTCACCAGAGGGACAGCTTCAGTGGGCTGGAGGCGCGCGGGAGTACCCACGGCGGGTGCAGTTTAAAACAATCTGGAATGGAACGTGGGCCGCCCTAACTGCTTTTCTTTTCTTCTTTTTCCCCCTGTTTCACTGTCTGTCTTCTCTTCTCGGGCCAGGTGTGGTTCCAGAACCGCCGCGCCAAGTTCCGCAAGCAAGAGCGCGCGGCAGCGGCCGCAGCGGCCGCGGCCAAGAACGGCTCTTCCGGAAAGAAGTCTGACTCCTCCCGGGACGACGAGAGCAAAGAGGCCAAGAGCACCGATCCGGACAGCACTGGGGGCCCGGGCCCCAACCCCAACCCGACTCCCAGCTGCGGGGCGAGTGGCGGCGGCGGCGGCGGCGGCCCCAGCCCCGCCGGAGCCCCGGGGGCGGCGGGACCAGGGGGTCCCGGAGGCGAGCCGGGCAAGAGCGGTGCAGCGGCGGCGGCGGCGGCAGCGGCGGCGGCAGCAGCGGCGGCGGCGGCGGCAGCTGCCGGAGGGCTGGCTGCGGCCGGGGGCCCTGGACAAGGCTGGGCTCCGGGCCCCGGCCCCATCACCTCCATCCCGGATTCTCTCGGGGGTCCCTTCGCCAGCGTCCTGTCTTCGCTCCAAAGACCCAACGGTGCCAAAGCCGCCTTAGTGAAGAGCAGTATGTTCTGATCTGGGATCTGCAGCGGCGGCGGCGGCGGGCGAGGCGGGTCCCCGCGGGCGAGTGGGTGAGCCGGGTAGGCCCAAGGCTATTGTCGCTGCTGCCGTGGCTTTTCCCTGGAGAGCCTAAAGTAATCGCGATACGAATAAAGAGAAAACGGCGTCGCCCCCATTTCAAGCCCACTCCTACTCCTTCCCTTCACCCCCAAACAAAACGAAACACCTCCCTGGCTTCGCACCTGCCTCGGGGCCGCGCGCACCGGCCAGGGGGCCCCGCTTGCTGCCCGGGAGGTGTGAGCGACGCGGCCTCGACTCGGGGAGGGGGGTGGAATCTCAGGGGGCTATGTCTGCGTGTCGGTGTGTGTCTGTCTCGGGGAGTGTGTGTCTGTGGCCCGAGCAGGTGACAGGGAGAAAGACGGCTGGGAGGCCACAACCAACTTGGTGACTTGCTTAGGGAAAGAGAAAAGTGAACAGAATTCCCCCGGATTAAAAAAAGAACGAAATAGGGAGGCAGTGACAATGAAAACAAAAACAAAAAACCGAAAGGCTTTAAAATCCAAGGGAAAGAAAAAATACAAGGGGGAAGAGGGAAGCGGCAGCCGGCCCCATTTGAGGGCTCTGTCTCCTCGTTCCTAAATTCATCCGCACCCTCTGGACAGCACTGACTCCCTCGGGGCTCCTCTTCAGGGAGAGTAGGAAGGCCTTCCAGTTGACCCGTTTCCCCTCTTGTCCTTGGGTTCGGGCCGCTGCGGTGACGACTCGTGCAGACTGTCCGCGCGGCCAAGGTGACTGCCTCGCGCCCGCTTGCCTGCCCCAACCTCGTCAAACACCATCCTGCCAACTGCGCATCCGAACCCCTCACCGTTCCAGCTCTCCTCCTGAGTCTCTGCAGCCGCTCGGCCCTGGAAGATGCCCTATCCATGAAATGCCTTTTCATCCACGAACTCCGCAAACTTTGTCACGTATCTCTCAACTCTTCCCTTTTTTTCTCTCCTGATACCCCCGCCGGCATTTTCTTCCACCAGCTTTTACTGAACTTTTTGGCACTGCTTTGGATTGGAGTCAATTGCAGTCCACGCAGCTGGCTGCAGAGAAATCTACCCAGCAAGGAAAAGAGGCGCACACGAGTTTGCAGAAGTGTCTCTGCATTTCTGTTTGATCCGAAATGGACTCACATCCTGTATGGTGGATGGACTGTATATTGATGATTCCATTCTTTGCGCAGTTTAGACATCTCTGTTGGGATTTTTTGTTTATTTTTTTAATTTTATTTTAAAAGGCACAAACTATAGATATTAGTTGAATGTTGAGGCTTTAACTTTTTTGGTGTCTTTCTACAACTGTGTTCTGTGACTCAATTGTATCGTGTTAATATCAGTACAGCCCGTCTCCTCTACGTGACTGTATAATGTTTTTCTCTTCTTGTAGTCTCTATGGTGTGTCTTTATTGAATAATAAGGTTCTCACGGGTTCAACTCCTTTGTGTTTAGAGAGACCACGGTTCAGCCAATGGTATATATTTTTGTTATCAGGTGCATGTCTGTCTGATTTCTTTTTTCTTCTTGTTGGACTATGTTTGTGAACATAAACGTCATAAGTTATGTTTCAGATTTTCAAATTTATTTATATGTGTTATAATGAATGCTTCTATTTAAAAGGGAAATATTTCTACATGTGCATATAGTTTTCCAAGAGTGTACCATTAACTTGATTGTTGATAATAAAAACAAAAAGCAAGTCTAGCAATTGAACTATTCTGACTTTTTCTTGATTCATTTTTGGTTGTTTTTAATTAATTAAAAATTATATTATAATGATAAGGGAGGGCAGATGAAATTGTAGAAAATATCTAGAAGCCTCTGCAGCTCTGGAAACCTAGGTAGGTTGGAGAATCTAAATTCATGTGGCTAAATTCAGCCAATATAAAATTTAGTGCTTGAGATAGCAGGCAGGATTCTCCTGGTCCATTTTTCTTTCTGTCCCAGCCACCAGAGCACAACAGAACAGGAGGGCATTGATAGAAGTATTCAGATCAGTGCCTGGAGTGATATTCTGCGGACTCTGGTAGCAGAGAAGGCAGGTTAAGCAGGATTCTGATTCTCAACTTTGAGAAGGGCTTGAAAGTGCACCGCGCAGACACCTTCAGGACCAGCGGCATCTGGGGAGGACCAGGTGGTCCCCAGGTGGCCCAGCCACCTTAAACCCTGAAAACCAAACCACTGGCAACCAGGAGTACCGGAGGGTCTTTGTGTGAGCGGGGAGAGCAGCTCTGCAATGTTAGTGTGTTTGGGGAATCTACAATGACTAGAATTAGCGAGCACTTGCCTGTACAAGGTTGTGTTTTCTATGCGTTATCTCACCTACCACTCAAAATAATATCAGGAAGCAGGTGTAATTCCTATCCTTATTTTCCTTTAGACAGGTGAGGAAGCTGAGGCGACAGAAAGGTTAACTTGCTCACATGGTCCTAGTATACAAGTGATGGGGCCAGTCTTTGAACCCAGGAAATCTGATTCCAGAGCCTGTCCATTAAACTACACCAGTGGTTCCCAAAGTGTAGTCCCTGGACCAGTAGACTCAGCATCACCTGGGAATTTATCAGATACACAAATTCTTAGATCCCATCTGAGACCTACAGAATCAGAACCTCTGGGAGTGAGACCCAGCCCTCTGTATTTTACAAGCCCTATAGAGAATGTGAGAACAACTGAATTACAGTACAATAAATCCAAATGGAAAGTTTCTAGAATCAGAACTACATTGGGAACAGGCCTGTTTGTGTGTAGACACTTCAATGGCTCCCTTTTGGAAGGATATAATCATCATCACAGATCCCAGATAGAATCTTGTCTCCTCTTTGGACTGTTTGGCTGGGCCGCCTTCTTCAAGTAGATGCCTGTGTGGATTTCTGGCAATTACCTTTCTGGCTGGACTTTATCAATAGATGAGTCAGCTCCCTCCATTTGATGGGAGGTCACAGTCTGCCTTCTCTAGCCTGAGGATTAGCAGTTGATCTGGTTTGAATTTATCAGGTCTTCTAACCTCAAGCATCTAAATATGATTTACATCAGATCAGGCAGATTTCACTTAAAAATTTGAAACCTTTGGGTCTTACTGCACTTCTAACAGTTTTTCTAAAAGACTTTTGAATAATCTTTTTTTTTAAAAATCTGAATCTTAATGACCTTCAGTAAATTCTCCCAGACAACATTACATTAAACAGTGGCATTAATTTTGATGGTCTAAAATGCCAGCATTTGCCAGACCCCTTAAATCCCAGTCTTTGACTGTAAGTACAACTTAGAAGTTCTGGGAGAGGCAAAAAGAAGGGCCAAAATATGCTGACAAAAAACATATTTAAGACCGAGGTAGCTCAGTCCTGGACTTGGCCAGAGGAAGATTAGCCTTCCTCTGGCACTGAGGGACAGCAGGTGAGCCTCTGTGACCTGATGGGCAGTGGGACAGGCATTCTGCAGAAGGCAGGACCAGGAGGGAGAAAGAAAACAAGAAGCAAAGAGAAGAAAGAAGAGAGATAGGGAAAGAAGAGAAATAACAAATAACCAAATAAGAAATTTTGGGAACTCCAGGGAGGGTCCTAGAAATCATTTCAGCTTTGAATAAACTTGGTAAGTTTCCCCAAATTCCCTTCTTCTGGCCTTGACCTGCTTTGAGCACCTTATCTCAAGGACCAGGGAAACTTTGGAAAATGGCAAGGAAAACACGCTTCCATCTCTCCACCCCTACTCCACACCAGTTTCCCGGAAGGTTGTATTTTAAGTGTCTGGAGGCACCCAGCTTTTAGTATTTCAGCTATCAGCTTCTTTTTTACTTCAGGTCACCTCTGCCTCTGGTCAAAGAAGCAAACTGTTGGGAGGCAAGTTTGTGATCAAATGCAGAATGATGCTCCTGTAATATGAAGGAGTCCAGTGGCAGGACACCATGTCTCTCGCATTGTGTCATTTCCTTGGAGCCCTGCACAGTGTGAACAAGCTCACTTTCACTTTTCCTCTCCTAAGGAATTTGCATTTTGGCTCATCAAGGCATCCTTCTTCCTGGCAACTCCGGGACCACATGTGACTTCACAAAACCTGCGTGAACCACTGCCAGACGGCCACCTCTGTGCCATGTCTCCATCATGGCCAAGTACCGGCAACCAGAGGGGAGCCAATAACCCAGCAAAAAGTAGCTGTCTATTACCTAGATGCTTCTCTATGGCCACCTCTTGTCCTTAGGAAGATGGCCTCTGGCTAGATAGAGATGGTTCTCAATTCAGGAATTGAGGAACTCTGTGATCTTGGACAGCAAATAATTAACCCCTTTGAGTCTGATTCATCAGTCAGAAGTGTGAATAATGTACAGATTTGTGAAGTTGTTGGAGGATTAAATAAGATGTTCAAAAAGTGTCTGGCATAGCAGGAAGTTTTCAGTAAATGTTAGACATTATTTTTAATATTATTTTATTATGTAACTCCTAGATTCTGTCTTGATCTCCCTCACTCAGGCCTTAGAAGACTAAAAAGCATTCTCCCGTCTCTTAAGTCAATGGCCCAGAATGTGAGAGAATATGCAAAGATTGGAATTGGAGAACTTTGCTGAGGGTGACAGTTAACAGCCTAGAATCAGCCAAAGGCTGACAAGTAATAACTACTAATATTTATTGAGTGCTTATTATGTGCCAGGCACTTTTAAGTTTTAAAGCACTCACTCCTCATATTCGAATCCTACTGGAAAAGTGCTATTTCCATTTTTTCCCTTAGGAGGAAACTAAGGCAAACAGGGGTGAGGTAACATGCCCAGGTCACACAGCTGGTAGTAGCGCAGCAGGAGTTGAGCCCCTCCTGAGCCTTTGCAGGCTCTGCAAGGGGAAGAATTCATTTTAACTCCAAGGTCCTACCTATACCATCGGAGCCAGAAGGTGATCTCCTCTTGCAAAAAGATGCCAAAGAGTAGATGAGAGAAAGGACACCAGGGGGAGCAGGATTGGGATGAAAATCCCAACCAGATTCAGAATGAAGTCCAGGGCCTAAAAGGGAGCAGGCTTTAAAATTCCCAGGAGGAGAGAGAATGTTTTCTGCAAGGCAGAATAGCTTATATTCCCTTTCTGGTAAGTGAATAAGGCAAGGAGTGGCCAGAGGCATGGCATATGAAGGGGAAAGAACAGTTATATTGATGAACTGCGGAATGTTGGTCGATGGATAGAATGGATGTCAGGAATAAATGTCAACCTCTAGGCTCATTTATCACCACCATGACCAATGGATGGTGCAAATGGTAAAAGCCCACCTGAATCCTTGATTTTCGGAAACCAAAATACAGTGTGAAGACCTGTGACTTCCTCAGGCCAAAGGCAGGTTACCTGAAAATAGTCTGTGACCATGTCCCCATCACCACAGTAGACCTTTTGGATCATGCTGGTCTTGGCTTAACTCAGGAGTTCTTAACCTTGGGTTCATGGATAGAATTCAAGGAAGATGAGAAAGGAATACATTTATATTTTCACTAATCTCTACCTGAAATTTATCATTTTTTCGATGATGAGTGTAGGCAACAAAGCCACAGTATTATCAGTAATAGTACCTATGACTGTCACCAGTGAAATCACAGATACTTTCATTTTGCATTAGACTTTTAGAGACTATCTCAATACATTATTTGCATTCATCATTAATTTGAAATTATGGTCATTATTAAACCAACACCTAAAACTCTGTTATTTAATATAGTAATGAAGACATACATACATGCTTATACATTTTCATAATTTTATTTTAATTGGCTTCTTTGGTAATCCTATGCATTCCACTTTTATTTATTTATTTATTTTTGCATTTAAAAATGCTGTCTTGAGAGGGGTTCTTGGGCATCATCAGCTGCCAAGGGTTTTATGGCAAGTGCACACACATGCACACATGCACACAAGCAGAAGTTCCTGGCTAATTACTGACAGTAGGGTGTCCCATCCCTCTGCAAAACTCTGACTTTAAGAACCTCTTCTCAAGACCACACTGATCATAGCACATACCTTCTTCCAACAACACAAGAGATGACTCTGTAAATGGACACCACCAGATGGTCACTATCAAAATCAGATTGATTATATTCTTTGCAGCTGAAAATGGAGAAGCTCTATACAGTCAGCAAAAACAAGACATGGAGGTGACTGTGACTCAGATCATGAGTTCCTTATTGTAAAACTCAGGCTTAAATTGAAGAAAGTGGGAAGAAAACACTTGATCATTTAGGTATGACCTAAATTAAATCCCTTATGATTATACAGTGGAGGTGATTAATAGATTCAAGGGATTAGATCTGGTAGACAGAGTGCCTGAAGAACTATGGATGGAGGTTCATTACATTATATAGGAGGCAGTGACCAAAACCATCCCCAAGAGAAAATACAAGAAGGCAAAGTGGTTGTCTGAGGAGGCCTTACAAAGAGCTGAGAAAAGAAGAGAAGTAAAAGGCAAAGGAGAAAGGGAAAGATACACTCAACTGAATGCAGAGTTCCAGAGAATAGCAAGGAGAGATAAGAAAGCCTTCTTAAATGAACAGTGTAAAGAAATAGAGGAAAACAATAGAATGGGAAAGACTAGAGATCTCATCAAGAAAATTAGAGATACCAAGTGAACATTCATGCAAAGATGGGCACAATAAAGGACAGAAATAGCAAGGACCTAACAGAAGCAGAAGAGATTAAGAAGAAGTGGCAAGACTACACAGAAAAATTGTACAAAATAAGTCTTAATGACCCAGATAACCACGCCGGTATGGTCACTCACCTAGAGCCAGACATTCTGGAGTGTGAAGTCAAGAGGGCCTTAGGAAGCATTACTATGAACAAAGCTAGTGGAGGTGATAGAATTCCAGATGAGCTACTTCAAATCCTAAAAGATGATGCTGTTAGGAAAATTCAGCAGTGGCCTGAATTGGTCTACAGGTCTAGAAAAGGTGAGTTTTCACTCCAGTCTCAAAGAAAGGCAATGACAAAGAATGTTCAAACTACCCTACAATTGAGCTTATTTCATATGCTGGCAAAGTCATGCTCAAATACCTACAAGCTAGCCTTCAACAGTATGTGAACCAAGACCTTCCAGATATACAAGCTGAATTTAGAAATGGCAGAGGAACCAGAGATCAAATTGCCAACATCTGTTAGATCATAGAAAAAGAAAGGAAATTCTAGAAGAACATTTACTCCTGCTTCATTGACTATGCTAAAACTTTTGTCTGTGTGGATCACAGCAAACTCTGGAAAATTCTTAAGGAGATGGGAATAACAGACCAGCTTACCTGCCTCCTGAGAAACCTGTATGCAGGTCAAGAAGAAACAGAACTGGACATGGAACAATGGACCGGTTCAAAATTGGGAAAGGAGTTTGTCAAGGCTGTATATTGTCACCCTGCTTATTTAACTTATATGCAGAGTACATCACGCAAAATGCTGGGCTGGATGAATCGCAAGCTGCAATCAAGACTGCCAGGAGAAATATCAATAACCTCAGATATTCAGATGATGGCAGGGCTTCCCTGGTGGCTCAGATGGTAAACAATCTGCCTGCAATGCAGGATACCCGGGTTCAATCCCTAGGTCAGGAAGATCCCCTGGAGAAGGCTGTGGCAACCCACTCCAGTATTCTTGCCTGGAGAATTCCATGCACAGAGGAGCCTGGCGGGCTATAGTTCATTGGGTCACAAACAGTTGGACATGACTGAGCAGCTAAGCAGTGGCATGCCGATGACACCACCCTTGTGGCAGAAAGCGAAGAGGAACTGAAGAGCCTCTTGATGAGGGAGAAAGAGGAGAGTGAAAAAGCTGGCTTAAAACTCAACATCAGAAAACGAAGATTATGGCCTCCAGTCCCATCACTTCACAGTAAATAGATGGGATAAAAGTGAAAACTCTGGCAGATTTTATTTTCTTAGGCTCCAAAATCAATGTGGGTGCTGACTGCAGCCTTGAAATTAAAAGATGCTTGCTTCCTGGAAGGAAAGCTATGATAAAACCAGACAGCATATTAAAAAGCAGAGACATCACTTTACTGACAAAAGTCCATATAGTCAAGGCTATGGTTTTTCCAGTAGTCATGTACAGATGAGAGAGCTGGACCATAAACAAAGCTGAGAGCTTCCAAGAATTGATGCTTTTGAATTGTGGTGCTGGAGAAGACTGTTGAGAATCCCTTGGAGAGCAAGGAGATCAAACCAGTCATTCCTAAAGGAAATCAACCCTGAATATTCATTGGAAGGCATTGATGCTGAAGCTGAAGCTCTAATACTTTGGCCACCTGATGCAAAGAGACCCTGATGCTGGGAAAGACTGAAGGCAGGAAAAGGAAGGGGTAACAGAGGACGAAATGGTTGGATGGCATCATCGAATCAATGGACATGAGTTTGAGCAAACCCCAGGACACAGTGAAGGACAGGGATGCCTCCTGGTATGCTGCAGTCCATGGGGTCTCAAAAAGTCAGACCTGACTTAGCGACTGAACAATAACAACCTCAAGACCAAAGCATCAGATGTCCCTTCAAGGGACAAAATAGAATAAAACAAGCCCCCAGAGCTGAACAAAGAAAGTTCCAGAATTTTACCAACCAGTGCTGGGTGGGTGTGGCAGCATGAGAGAGTAGGAGGTGATTCAAAGTTTTCAGCAGGACCTGAATATCCTCATAATATGTACTATCTGCACACGCCAGGTACTGTTCTGAGTACACTGCAGAGCAGCCCCCATTTTAAAGATGGTGCTTTCCTTCCATTACACTATTGAAATCCAAAGCCATTTGGTCGCATGTTCAAGTCACTGGTGGCTCAGATGGTAAAGTGTCTGCCTGCAATGCAGGAGACCCGGGTTCAATCCCTAGGTTGGGAAGATCCCCTGGAGAAGGCAATGGCACCCCACTCCAGTACTCTTGCCTGGAAAATCCCATGGACAGAGGAGCCTGGTAGGCTACCGTCCATGGGGTCCCAAAGAGTGGGACACGACTGAGAGACTCCACTTTCACTTTCATTTTCAAGTCACACTACTAATAATGGTAGAATCAGGATTCAACCCACAGACCTATCTCTTAGCCAATATGCTAAAAAACTTTTTAAAAAAAGAGAAAAGGAATTCTTCACTTGCCCAGTTATCACTCACTGCATCTTATGTCTGAACCTGAAACTATTTAGTTTGTTAAAATACCCGAAGGCCAAGTGATTGAACAAGGATGTTACTTTACCCTCATGTTTTATGTCAAAGACCTCCCTCTGGGGAAAGTCAGACATCAAGGGGGAAATAAAGGTTTCTTACCTGGACATAATTTCATTAGGGAACTGTATCCTGGATGGCAGTTTGCTATTTGTTCTCCAATGATTTAAGCGGCGATTCTCAGAACAGGAAGAGCCTGAGTGTAAAATTTAATTTCTTTAAGGCCCTAGTGGCACGGCTACCTCGGGCAAAAGTGTAGTGTAAACCTGGTTTGTTTGAGGCAGATGATATTGTGCTTTTGGAGTATTTAGTACGTGTTAAATATTTGGCTGTTTTGCACTTATTATGTGTTACAATCTTTCAAAATTCCTAAGCTAGATATTATTATTCTCATTTTACAGGTAAAAAAAATTCAAGTAACAGAGAGGCCAAGCAACTTGCTTAAGATCTCAGAGCTGGTAAGTGCCAGACCTGAGCTCTAAATCCATGTCTCTTTGATCCCAAAGCCCTGATCTATCTCTAAGAGGTCCCAGAGTCCAGAAAAGTCACTGAGGCAACAGCCTAGAACCCAGCACTGCCCTTAGCCTGCCTGCTGATGGCCTAAGCCAATTTTAAGGCTAGAGGGGGTTATGAAAATATTCTGGAATTTATAGTGGTAAGGGCTATAGAAATTTGTGAATATACTAAACGCCACCAAATTGTATACTTGAAAAGAGTGAATTTTATGTGAATCATATCTCAGTTTTTTACTGAATAGATCTGACATGTAGCATTGCATAAATTTAAGGTCTACAGCTGTGTTACTTTGATGCATTCATGTATTGTGCTATAATTGCTGATGCAGCAAAATTTATTGCTTTCTATAATTATAGTACATTATTATCTATATCCATTATACCATGCATTAGATCTCTGTGACTCATTTACTATTCTTTACAAGTTTGTACACTTGAATAGTATGACTCTTAGCTGCCCCCATTCCCTTGTAACCACCATTTCACTCTATTTTTAACAGCTTTTACTTTTTTAGATTCCATATACAAGTGATGTCACACAGTACTTGTCTTTTTCTGTCTGACTTGTCTTGCTTAGCACAATGTGCTTAAGGTCCATCCATGTTGTCACAAATGGGATATACTCCTTTCTCATAGCTGAATCATCTGTTGCATGTATGTCCCATACCTTTTTTTGTACATTTACCCATTGATGGACATTTGGGTTTTTTCTTTATCATGGCTATTGTGAATAATGCTGCAATAAACATAGGAGTGCAGCAGTCAGTTAGTTCAGTCACTCAGTTGTGTCCAGCTCTTTGCGACCCCATGAATCACAGCACGCCAGGCCTCCCTGTCCATCACCAACTCCCAGAGTTCACTCAAACTCATGTCCATTTAATCGGTGATGCCATCCAGCCATCTCATCCTCTGTCATCCCCTTCTCCTCCTGCCCCCAATCCCTCCCAGCATCAGAGTCTTTTCCAATGAGTCAACTCTTTGCATGAGGTGGCCAAAGTATTGGATGAAACTCTAATTCTGAAACGCTTTAGCATCAGTCCTTCCAATGAACACCCAGGACTGATCTCCTTTAGGATGGACTAGTTGGATCTCTTTGCAGTCCAAAGGACTCTCAAGAGTCTTCTCCAGCACCACAGTTCAAAAGCATCAGTTCTTTGGCACTCAGCTTTCTTCACAGTCCAACTCTCACATCCATACATGACCACTGGAAAAACCACAGACTTGACTAGATGGACTTTTGTTGGCAAAGTAATGTCTCTGCTTTTTAGGAGTGCATATATCTGGTCAAAATTCTGTTTTAATTTCTTTTGAGTGTATGCCTAGAAGTATAACCTCTAGATCATATGGTAGCCCTATTTTTAATTTTTTGAGACCCCTCCATGTTTTCAATACGTTCCCACTGAACATTTTCCTTTTCACCGCATCCTTGCCAGCACTTGTTGTCTCAAGTCTTCTTAATGATAGCCATTCTAACAGTCTGAGGTAATATCTCATGGTGGTTTTGATTTGCATTTCTCTGATGTTTGGAGATCTTGAGCATCTTTTCACGTATCTATTGTCTATTTTGATGTCTTCTTTGGGAAAAAGAAAGCATTTTTAGTTCTTCTGCTCTTTGTAAAATCAGATTGTTTGGAGCTTTTTGTTTATTTGTTAAGTTGACTGAGTTCTTTATGTATTTTAGATAATAACCGTTTATCTGATATATGATTTATAAACAGTTTCCCCATTCTATTGATTTCATTTTCACTCTGTTAACTGTTTCCTTTGCTGTGTGGGAGATCCTGAGTTTGACGCAGTCCTGCTTTTTGACTTTTGCTTTAGTTGCTTGTGCTCCGGCCATCAGGCTCACCAAAACCAGTATAGGTGAGTTTCTTTCCTACATTTTCTTCCAGGAGTTTTGTGGTATCAGGCCTTATGCTAAAGGCCTCGACCCATTTGAGTTAAGTTTTGTGAATGGTGTGAGAAAGGGATCCAGTTTCTTTGCTCTGCATGTGTTTCTCCGTTCCCCCAGCACAGTTTGCTGAAGAGACTACTCTCTCTCTCAGGCCTTCTTGGTTCCCTTGTCAAATATTAGTGGATTGAACATGTTGAGGCTTAATTCTGGTTGATGTGTCTGTTTTTGTGTTGGTACCAAACTGCTTTTATTATTATGGTTTTGTAGTGTAGTTTGAAATCCTGAAGCATGATACCTCTGGCTTTTTCTTCCCTCAAAAAAAATTTTTTTTAAAGCAGAGAGTAATACAGGAAACCCATGTCATGTCTCCCTCTATGATGCCCTTGATTTTCTGCAGGTATAAGTCGTATACATCTTTATCATAGTCTTAAACCACAGCAACATAAATTAACAGAAGAGGGGAACGAGTGAAAAATATTACCATTTTCTTAAGCAATTATCCTTTTTCTAGGCTAATGAATGTATGTTCTCCAATACTGATTTTAAAACAAAGTGGGCAAAAGATCTTTAAGGTGAAGCTTTACATTGTAATATTTTAAAATTTTTAATTAAATTAACTTAGTTATTTTTGGCTGTGCTGGGTCTGCGCTGCTGAACATGGGCTTTCTCTAGTTGCAGCAAGTGGGCGCTACTCCTCATTGTGGCCGTGTGCAGGCTCTAGGTGTGGGGACTCAGTAGTTAAGCTTAGTGTCCCACCACATGTGGAATTTTCCCACACCAGGAATCAAAACTGTGTCCCCTGCGTTGCAGGCAACCATCCCTATACTTAACTGTATATTCAAAAAATCATGCATGGAAAGTTCTTTCTAGGGGCACTCTTGCCTGCTATTGAAGGAAAAGAAGTCAAATGTAGAGGATATTTGAAAATGTCTGAGGGCATTCATTCGCTTATGCTGAGATTTTCTTCAAGTTCATGGAAACACTTTAAACAAGTCATTTCTTGAAAATTCTCAAAAGCCTAAATTTTAGGTACACACTTATTAGCAGAAGTCAGGGTAGTTCATCTAGAAAGTTGTTTCACGTTTTGTTGTAACATCTTTTGAGAAGTATTGATGATGTTAACGTATGAGTTTGCAGGAAGACATAAGTTGCATTTCGAGGGCTTGATTTTCTGGTCTTAAGACATTTGGGTCTTTTTGTCAACCCAGCATTCTCCTGCTCAGAAAGCGTCTACTTAAAATGAAAGAACCACATCCAGATGATAGTCCTGTAGTTACTTTTTTTTTTTTTGGTGGGACATCCTTCAGCACTGTTAAGACTAGGATTTTTTAGGACTGGTTTCCATGTCATTCACACCTACTTGTTGAGAAAGTAGTCTGTGATAAGTAGTAGAATCATATCTGAATAATTTAGTGATTTCAAAGTTTTAAAAAATTTCGCAAATAATACAACACGTACAAGGTAGAAAATCAAATGAGTTAAGCCTTATTCAATGAAAAGTTTATCTTCTTCCTACCTCTGTCCCCTCAAAGTAACCAGACTTAGTAGTTTAATTTGTATCTTTCTTAAGGTCCATATACATGAGCACACAAAAGCTATTCCATTACACTTAATTTCTGTACTTTTAAAAAACTTAAGGTATATCCTGAAGGTCATTCCCTATCAAACCTGTTGATCTGCTCTATTTTTAATGGTTTCATAGTATTTGATTTCCAAAAAGGAATGCAACATGGTTCCTACACTCCTAATGTCACCTTGAATGGAAAGAAAGAATGTGACAATAGACTGCTAATGGCTGCTCATAAACATTTTTCTCTTCTCCCAGTTAATGAAAGAATCCCCTTGACTTTTTGACTCCCTGGGACATGGTCATTCAGATTGAAACTCCATTTCCCAGCCCCCCCTTGAACCTTGGCATGGCCATATACCTAAGTTCTAGTCAATGAGGTGAGATCAGAAGGGATCTGTGCCAAAGCTGCTTGCTCTCAACTTCTTTCCCTTTTGCTGTGGGGACAGAACGTAGACATGGTGGAGAAACAGAAGGTGCCTGAGCCCAAGGACCACTTCTTAGAGTAGAACCCATCCTATCGTCCTCTACCAACTCTTACAGAGAAATACATAAACTATTCCACCAGCTATTGTTTGATCTGTGTTAAACAACTGAACCACTCTCTTGACAAATAGGAGTTGTCCTTGAAGAGTTGATATTTTGTGCTAAATGTTGAGTAGTATAGTACAGTGTAGTGTTAGTCGCTCAGTCGTGTCCGACTCTGTGACCCCATGGACTGTAGCCCACCAAGCTCCTCAGTCCATGGGATTTCCCAGGCAAGAATACTGGAATGGGTTGCCATTCCCTTCTCCAGAGGATCTTCTGGACCCAGGGATCAAACCCGGGTCTCCCGCAGAGGAGGCAGATTCTTTACCGCCTGAGCCACTGAGGAATCGAGGATTCCCCAAACGGACTGCAGTGTGAGAGTGGCTTTCCAGGCTGTTACATGTACGAGGTTAGAGAAATACATGCTTTTAAAAAAGAGCCAGGAAACGGCAGAAGGATTAGGCAATCCAGGTTTGCTGTCACCACAGTCCATAATTGTTTCAGAGTACCATTAGTATGACATTCATTTAAGGTCTTTATCCTCCTGGAAAATGTTGGTGGACTTGGGTATTATGCACATGCGTTGCCTAACTTGTCATTTGCAGGGAAATCCAAGAACAGGTTTTTCCAATAGAATGACTTGAAAACCAATCCTAACCAATCCTACTGCTAATCGTGCTGAAGGATAGTGCACCAAAGAGAAAGTAACCACAGGGCTATTATCTAGGTATAGTTCTTTCCTTCTATGTAGAAACATTTTGAGCAAAATGTTCTGAATTGTTTTAAGGCTAAAAGATCAGTTCCTCAAAATGCAACTTGTGTCTTCTTGCAAAAACATATATACAAGCATCATCTATACATCTCAAAACATCTTACATGGAAACATGAAACTACCTTCCCAAGAACTTGATTAGGCACCCAGTAAATAACCTCCTTGCAGCAGGTCTAGAAACAGGTTTTACTTTCATGAAAAAGGAACCTTACTATTAACAGCCAATCATCATCATGATAATAATAGTAATAATAAAACAGCTTCTATTCAGGGCTTATCATATGCAGGAAACTGAGCTAAGCACTTTACATGCATTATCTCATTTATCTTGACAATAACCTCGTGAGATGAGTACTATGATTATCCCCATTTTAGAGATAAGGAAACCAGGACTCAAAAGAGATTAAATATCTTGCTCAAGTTCCCATAGCTGGTAAGCAGCAGAACTGGAATTTGATTCAAGGAAGATCCCCTGGAGAAGGAAATGACAACCCACTCCATTAGTCTTGCCTGGGAAATTCCATGGACAGAGGAGCCTGGTGGGCTATAGTCCATGGGGTTGCAAAAAACTGGATACAACTTAGTGACTAAACAACAAGAGAACAGGTCCACCTGACTCCAGAGACCACTCTGCTCTCCTGCACAGGATTATGCACAGCACGCTTGTGTTCACTCATGCATTAGAGCATAAAAGATTCCTCTCAAAGGACCCTCCTCCTGTTTAGCTGGACACAAGTCTGTATTTGTGCAGTTTTCTGTGTGATTAAATAAATATTCGAGAGCATTTTTGTCCTGTGTATTCTAAACTACATCCTTCTGCCAGCTACTGTTTACTGAGTGCTGACCTCTGCCAGGTGCCTACTGGACCCAAGGAGCTGGAGGAGGAAGGCTTCTATGACGCTCTGGGAAGTGGACAAGAGCCCGTGGGATCTACCTCGGATGCTCCTCTCCTTGACCATCACTTCTCTTTCAGGCAGCCTTCCTCAGAGTCCAACTCACAAGAGCATCACCAGAAGCGGCCATATGAGTTTAGGAGTTGGCCCCCAAAGACAAAGATTACCTCATTAGGTCTTCCTTTATGACTTTCTTCTAGGAGTAGAGGGTCAGCGCCTCTTCCCCAGCTCAGTGCCTGTATCGTCATTTCATTTTGGTAAGGATGCAGTGGGCTGATTCAGGGTTGCCAGCACTTCAATCTGAGCCTGAGGACGTGTTGCAGGTGATAAATGGATAGTACTTAACTAAAGACCAACAGTGTCCCAAGACACTAAATGATGCTGGAATCTGCTGTTCTGCCCAATTGCATCAGAGAATGGGTTATTTCATTTAGTTCTCACAGCAACCTTAGCATGAGTGCTAAGTTGCTTCACTTGGGTCCCGCTCTTTGTGACCCTATGAACTGTAGCCTGCCAGGCTCCTTTGTCCATGGGATTCTCCAGGCAAGAACACTGGAGTGGGTTGCCATGCCCTCCTCCAGGGGATCTTCTTGACCTAGGGATAGAACCAGCACCTCTTAACCGCCCTGCATCGACAGGTTGGCTCTTTACCACTAGCACCACCTTGATGTCACTGTTCAGTTGCTCAGTCATGTCTGACTTTGCAACCCCAGGACTCCATGCAGCACACCAGGCTTCCCTGTCCTTCACTGTCTCCTGGAGTTCGCTCAAACTTGTGTCCTTTGAGTCGATGATGCTGTCCAATCATTTTATCCTCTGTCAACTGTCTTCTCATGGGCTCAATCTTTCCCAGCATCAGGGTCTTTTCCAATGAGTCAGCTCTTCGCATCAGGTGGCTGAAGCATTGGAGCTTCAGTTTCAGCATCAGTCCTCCCAATGAATATCCTGGGTTGATTTCCTTTAGGATTGCCACTTGGGGAGCCTTATAGACAGGTTTTATTACTCCTATTTTCCAGATGTATAAACACAGGCTTGGAGGGGCATGCAAAATCTGCAGAAGATTGCTTCAGGAGCAAGTGGTGAAAACTTACCATTCAAAACCCCATGCCCTTTATTCAGTGTTTCTGCTGCCTCCATTGAACCTAGGTTTCAAAGGACTTCCCTGGTGGCTCAGATGGTAAAGCGTCTGTCTACAATGTGGGAGACCTGGGTTCGATCCCTGGGTCGGGAAGATCCCCTGGAGAAGGAAATGGCAATCCACTCCAGTACTATTGCCTGGAAAATCCCGTGGACAGAGGAGCCTGGTAGGCTTCAGTCCATGGGGTCACAGAGAGTCGGACATGACTGAGCGACTTCACTTCACTTGGAATTGAAAAGCTACAGAAATGACTCACTTACTGGAGGAATATATGACATTCTTTGCCCCACTCCCTTTAACTATTTTAAGGAAAAGTGAATCTGAAAGTTGCTTAGTCGTGTCTGACTCTTTGTGACCCTGTGGACTATACAGTCCATGGAATTCTCCAGGCTAGAATACTGGAGTGGGTAGCCTTTCCTTTCTCCAGGGGATCTTCCCAACCCAGCGATCTTCAGACTCAGGTCTCCAACATTGCAGGCAGATTCTTTACCAACTGAGCCACCAGGGAAGCCCATTTTAAGGAAGGAAAACATTAAAATATCCTTGGCCTCCAGCCCCAGGTACTGCTGGATGCAGAAACACATTCTGAGACTGGTTGTTTCTGCTTGTTGCTGAACAAGAGCCCTGCAGGAGTTAAACTTCAGCTTGGAGGCTGCTCAGACCTGGAGGAGCCAGGCCAGACCCCAGAGTGTCAGAAGGATCGGCCTTTTCTCTGCAGCAGGATCATTTCCAACCACAGTCAGGGGCGGCCCGGCCGAGGCATTAGCAAGCTTGCAACATCAGAATGGCCAGATCAATTCGCAGAAGCACTTCTAAGAGAAACAAATCAATAAGTTCCTTCCCCTAAAGATTGATAACATCATCAGGAAGCAACAGATGCATTTTAGGGCACAATACATGGTACAGGGGAGGGGAGCCTCCTGTGCTGCCCTGCTGTCTCTACAAGAGCAACTGTAAATCAGCAGCCGAACATCAGCGCCCGCGGCACCTGTCACAGCAATAAACGCTGACGGTCTCAATGCACTTGGCAGGTTTCAAGGTGCCGTCACATGCTTTGTCTCTTTCGATTAAGACCATATAAGGGGAATGTTACCATCTCCATTTCACGGATGACATTCAGTAAAACTAAACTGCCTAACCGGCTTAGAACTGAGTATTTATGATCAAGCCAAGACCTGAATCTTCTGCCTTGCAGCCTCATGTTCTGCTTACTTGTCTAATGTTCCCCAAACTTCAATCACTTTTTACCACCTTCACAACTTTTGATACATCGGAGAACCTCCTGTGTAATTTTTCTGTGTCTTTTCACTAACCTAGTTTTCTTTATCTAAATAAACATAGTAAAAGGAAATTTCCTACAACTATTTTAAATAATAACAGTATGACTTACTAGAAATAAAAATCATTAAAAACTGCAAGATTTTTAAAGGAAAAAAACCACGACTGCTTGTGTCTCAGCCTTACCAGTGGCACACAGACCTTACTTTGAGAATACAATATTATGCTTTAGACTTTTATGAGAAAATGCATGGAGTAATTTTAAGTTTGAAAGTCCTATAACATGAAATCTGTTTAGTTGAGCTGTGTTATTTTTTGGTCAAAATTGATAGAACAAAGTTCATTTTATCTCTAAAGTGATAAAAGATTTAAGGTCTTAGGGCAAATAAAAGTTTTGTCTCCTCCCTCGATTCCAGAGGGCTTACCCTTGACCAGGGGAATGGAGGTGTTAAAAAGGGTAAATAAACCGAGATGGGTTTCCTGAAACCTGAAGAATAGAGATGAAAAATTCCAAATAATACTATGTAAACAAGTAAAAATCAGGTCAGTGTTTCAGTGTTCTGCATATACAAAAGAGGAATTAACTAACCTCCTAATTAAAATATCAAGAAAAGAGCAAGAATTGAATGGAAAAGTATCTAACTTCTCCCCAGATGTTACCCTATCATTTAAATTTGTTTAAGATCCATTTAAATCTTATTGTCTGTCCTGACTCCTAAGTGCGCTCCCATACCTGTCCTCAGAAATGTATTAATTTCCACCCCTCGCATTACCTGGACCTGCCTTTAATTTAAAGGACCTGGCTTTAATCCTCACTGAAGTGGTTTGAGGCTCATTATCCTCCCCCAAGACCCCAGTGATGACCTGAGCTACCTAATGGTCTTCTATTTGGTGCCTCCCTTCCAGACTGGGCTTCCCTGGTGGCTCAGATGTTAAAGAATCTACCTGTAATGCTGGAGACCTGGATTTGAATCCTAGGTCAGGGAGCCCCGCTGGAGAAGGGAAGGGCGACGCAGTTTAGTATGCTTACCTGGAGAATTCCATGGAGAGGAGCCTGTAAAGAGTTGGATATGACTCTCTTTTCCCCTAATCTTCTAAATGTTACTCCCCAAAACATCTAATTTAAGAGGACATTTTATTTGTAACATTAGAACTTAACACTTGATTACATCCCTCCTTTTTCTCTAATGATTTCTTTCCACCTCATTAGACTTCTCTGACAAAGTCCAGAAGACACTCAATGAGCACTTGCTGATGGATCTGTAGAGAAGAGGGGTATTTTGCACCTCTGAGCAATACTAAAGAAATGCAGAAAAATAGTTTGCTGATTCATGAATTATGTATGGATTTCTGCTTCTCTTCTGAAATGTAATTCTTCAAAAACAAAGCTTACTCATCGATTACTTCCTTTTAGTAAGTGAAAATGTTGGCTGAAATTTGGTTCTTGGTGTGAAACACGAGACTTTAGAAATTCAAATATACATTTAGAAAAGCATACATTTTTATCTATTAGCTGACAATGACTAAAGCAGAAGGCTCTTCTTAGAGCAATTACCAGTTTGAAGAGAAGTTTAAACTTCAGTATAATTCATGAGCTGGTTAGTTTTTCTTCAAACAGCAGTCTGGTTTTGATATGAAATCGGCCCACACATGCCTTAGGTACATTCTACTTTATACTGCCTTTGCCTCACAAAGTTCGTATTTCATTGTAAATCCACTCTTTTCCTCACAAATGCTAAGTGTCTCTGGGCCAGGCATATTCTGAAAGACTGGGTCATTTGACACAAATGGTTGGCATCTCCAATATCACAGATCTTTGCTTTAATTCAGGCATAATCTGAAATGTTTAGTGTAGCTGATTTTGTAAATTATATTATAGAAACTATGCAATATGTGTCAAAAAATTATGCATATCTGTCACCTTCTTTTGTTCCTCAACCTCAAATAGCAGTCCTCCACATCTGTATCTTGCTTCACATTAATATAATATAATATATATATATGTTTACAAAATCACTGCAGATGGTGTCTTCAGCCATGAAATTAAAAGACGCTTGCTCCTTGGGAGAAAAGCTGTGACCAACCTAGACAGCATACTAAAAAGCAAAGACATTACTTTACCAACAAAGGTCCATCTAGTCAAAGCTATGATTTTTTCCAGTAGTCATGTATGGATGTGAAAGTGACTATAAACAAAGCTGAGCGCCAAAGAATTGATGCTTTCAAACTGTGGTGTTGGAGAAGACTCTTGAGAGTCCCTTGGATCGCAAGATCAAACCAGTCCATCCTAAGGGAAATCAGCCCTGAATATTCATTGGAAGACTGATGCTGAAACTGAAACTCCAATACTTTGGCCACCTGATGCGGAAGAGCTGACTCATTTGAAAAGACCTGGGAAAGATTGAAGGTGGGAGGATAAGGGGACGACAGAGGATGAGATGGTTGGATGGCATCACCAACTCGATGGACATGAGTTTGAGTAATCTCTGGAAGTTGGTAATGGACAGGGATGCCTGGTGTGCTGCAGTCCATGGGGTCACAAAGAGTAGGACATGACTGAGTGACTGAATTGAACTGAACTGTATATTAATGTAATGTGATCATGGTCCCACTACAAGCTGTGGGACTTGATTGTGGTCCCAGTACAAATTCCTGTGCGAGTGAGTACAGGGTTGGGGGGATGAATAGGTGTAGAAGCATGGTGAAGATAGAGAACAAGAGAGGAGAAGGAAATGAAAGAAACATGGGGACTTCCCTAATGGTGCAGTTCCTAAGACTCCACGCTGCAAAGACAGGAGGCCTGGGTTTGATCCCTGGTCAGGGAACTAGGTCCCACATGCTGCAACTAAAGTTCTCACATGCCACAACTAAAAAAAATCCCACATGTTTCACAAAGATCAAAGATCCCACATGCTGCAATGAAGACCCAGTGCAGCCAAATAAATAAATATATATTTTTTAAAAATTAAAAAGGAAACATGAATTTGCTTTTATTCATGCCTGCTGCATGCCTGGCATCCAGCATACCCTAGTTCATTCACCCCTCATAGTAATTTGTGGTAAATATTATCTCTCATTTTACAGCTGTGGAGACGGACTATACAGATTGTAATCAGGGAAGCAGTCTACAAACCGGTTTTTTCCACTATTCCAAGCGAGTACGAGGTCCTTTTGGCCCCAAATCCAGTGTTCATCCTACTCTATCACACCTGTAACCCGTCAGGAAAAAGGATTTGATGGTTGGAAGATGTCTTTGGGTGGGCTGTCAATTAGATGAATTCTGGCTTTTCCAGTTCTTGGTTTCTTAAAGTCTTGTCTGCATTGTTTAGTACACATAACTTGGGCCTCTCTTCCCATGAGCTCAGATTCTTTCTCCTCTGGCAAAATGATCATCGCTCACAGGGGTCATGTTCACTCATATTATGGGTCATGGAAATCTGACTCAACCTCAGGTTTTCTGTCCCTAAAGCAAGATTTCCAAAGGAAAATAAAGATGAGGTTCAGTAACCTCTGTCTATTGCAGAGGTTTTTATTTTGGAGTGGATTCAGTGACTGAAGAAGGCCACTGGATGTTAGACTTCTGGTCAGGGGTAATATTCAAATTATCAACAATCAGCATCAGTTAAATGGGTTATCCAACAGAGAGGGTCCCAACACTTCATGGCAAACAGATGGAGAAAAAGTGGAAACAGTGACAGATTGTCTTTTCTTGGGCTCTAAAATCATTGCGGACAGTGACTGTAGCCATGAAAATAAAAGACGCTTGCTCCTTGGAAGAAAAGTTATGACCAACTTAGACAGCGTATTAAAAGGCAGAGATATCACTTTGCTGACAAAGGTCCATATAGTCAAAATTATGGTTTTTCCACCAGTCATGTACAGATGTGAGAGTTGGACGACAGAGAAGGCTGAGTGCCAAAGAATTGATGCTTTCAAACTGTGATGCTAAAGAAGACTCTTGGGAGTCCCATTGGACAACAAAATCAAACCAGTGAAGCCTCAAGGAATTCAACCCTGAATATGCACTGAAAGGACTGATGCTGAAGCTGAATACTTTGGCCACCTGATGCGAAGAGCCAATTCATTGGAAAATACCCTGATGCTGGGAAAGACTGAGGGCAGGAAGAGAAGGGGGTGACAGAGGTTGAGATGGTTGGATGGCATCATGACTCAATGGACATGAGTTTGAGCAAACTCTGGGAGATAGTATGGGACAGGGAAGCCTGGCGTGCTACAGTCCATGAGATTGTGAACAGTCAGACATGACTTAGGACTAAACAACAAAAAAAGCAGAGAGAGTCTCATCTCTTGGGTCCCTCTCTGTGCCAGACATTAATCCTTTGGCTGCTGGATCATGGAAGAAGTCCGAGGGTCCCAGAAGAGTTGGGATGGCCATATATGCAGGTAGGCATATAGGAGATCTTAGAGGAGTGATTCTTTGCCAAACTGTACAGCCATATTTTGATATTTTAATAAGCAGTGCAGACATCTTGGTGCTTACTGAGTAATGACTCTGCTTCTGGCCCTCGTCCCCACCTCAGAACCCCTGATCCCACTTCCCTCAGCAAATGACTTCCCTGTACTGGGCTGGTGTTGCTTCTGAACAGAGAGAAAGAAGGGATTACATATAATCTTGAAAAGTTGTCCAGTTGTTTTAGTCTGGTATGTGTCAGCCAGCTACACACTACATTTCGCATAATTCCTTGAATCTCGGTGCGCTCATTTGTATTTTCTAGCCAATGGGATTCCCCCGCTTCCCAGCTGTAACTTTAGAAGAAATGAGTGAGCTGTCCTTGCCCCTTTGCTCTTTCTGATGACTGCAATGCATGCAAAAGAGAAAGCAGCCAGCGAGGAGCTCCAGTCGAAGATGGCCGATCTGCTCTGCTAGCCTGGGCTCTTTACCTCTGGACCATTTCATGGGCAAGAAATGTTAAGCCCTTCATGTTGAAGCCACACCATATTGGGGGATCTTTGTTTTAGCTTGTCAGACTCTGCCCTAACAAATTCTGCTTGTAAGTTGATTGTGTTTGTATAACTTGCCACGTTTGAAAACAGGAGGGGGAGAGTGGGTACAAAAGACACAGCTTATACAAAGGCTGTAAGGTTTTTTTTTTTTTTTTAAAAAAAACAAACCACCACAAAATGCAAATTGCCTTAAGAGAACTGAAAGACATTCTGTGGCTCAAGGATGGACTGTAGCAGGAAACTGCTGAAAGAAGAGGTTGCAGAGATCAGCCTGAGAGGCCATGTTCAGTAACTTTATTTTGAGTCCAGGCAGACTCATTGAAGTTGTAAGTAAGAGGGTAATTTCTATTTTAGAAAGATTACCCTGGAGAGTTGAGAATGATTAGAATTGTGAAGTTGGCAATGGGGAGGCAAAATTAGAGCTTGGGACATCAGGTCTGGGGCTGCGGTGGTAAACTGCGTGAAAAACAATGATGGTCTAAATGAAACGAGAGAAAAGCAGACCAAAGGAGAGACATTAGGAAGTGAACTCCTTGAGATTAGAGGTAAATGATGGGGTGGGTTGGTAAGGGAGAGGAGTTTAGGATGGTACCAGGTTTTCAGTCCGAGTGGTAGGTCTGAGGTGTTCAGAAGAGGGCATCCTGGCAAACAGTAGAAATGGATAAAGCTATTTTAGAAATGGAAATACTTGCAGTGTCTCCCTCATCCCTTTCCATTTATCTTATACCCTCTCCCCTTCACTCATTTCTCCCCCATGCTCTTGGCTGTGGGTCCTATCTATTTCTGCTCTTTTCCAGCCATGCTTTTCAAAAGTCGTTTTCCAGTTTTTCATTAAGGACTCCCTTGAGTCGGTCCCATCTGTACCTCCCATTTGGAAATATTTTTTTTCTTAGAAAAAAGAGAATATCTGTTATTTGTGTCCATCAATTTAAACCCACTTCCAAGGATAATTGTAAACCAAATACCATTGTTATTTCAGAAACCACAGCTATCAGATGAGGCTGTTTGTATTGCCCACCACCTTCAGAAATGTCCCGGTTGCTCAAAAGCCAAGCAGAGGTTTTGATTCATAATATCATCTCAATAGTTGATACAATTCAAATGAAAAAGGGAAAGGTGACATCTCAGAAAGTCTGTGTCACTGCAAGTCAGGCACATGTGGGATTCTGCTGAGAGTTTTGAAATAGTAAACATTAGAGAGTGTTCATTACTAACTTTTTTACTCCTAGGATTGTGCTTTGCCACGGATTCTCGATTTTTTTCCCCCTCCACAGTAAGGAATAAGAGTTTTAGGTCTCTTTTACCCCAAGTAATATTTTCCTTTTCCTTTGTGAAAATTCTTATTCTACCTCATGGGATTCTACTGGGGTTTTCATCATGGCATCCTTCTCCAGTCACAGGGACAAGCACGAAGTCCCAGACTGAACCAACTCTAGTGCCCCTTCATCTTGACAGCAGTGGTTGGTCCAAGGAGTAGGGATGTGACTCTTTGAGCCACTCATAGTCTTTCCTGGAATTGATACATGGATGCTAGATGAAAGAAGGAATCTCTCTTTTGTTGGTGTTGCTAAACTAGGATAATGCAAGTGTAGTCCTGTCCATATGGAGAAAGCTCATCTTCAGTAATATTACAACACCCAGAGAGAAATAGATTTGGGAGATGGATTGAGTGAATTCTGGTGCTGTTTGAGTGGTTGGTTCCAGACCTCATGGTCTTATTCCCTAAGCTCTCCCCTGAATCCCATCAGTTCAGTTCAGTCGCTCAATCGTGTCCAACTCTTTGTGACCCCATGGACTGCAGCACGCCAGGCATCCCTGTCCATCACCAACTCCCGGAGCCTACTCAAACTCATGTCCATCGAGTCAGTGATGCCATCCAATCACCTCATCCTCTGTCGTCACCTTTTCCTCCCACCTTCAATCTTTCCCAGCATCAGAGTTTTTTCAAATGAGTCAGTTCTTCGCATCAAGTGGCCCAAGTATTGGAGTTTCAGCTTCAGCATCAGTCCTTCCAATGAATATCCAGGGCTGATTTCCTTTAGGATGGACTGGTTTGATCTCCTTGCTGTCCAAGGGACTCTCAAGAGTCTTCTCCAACACCACAGTTTGAAAGCATCAATTCTTTGGTGCTCAGCTTTCTTTATAGTCCAACTCTCACATCCATACATGACCAGTGGAAAAATCATAGCTTTGAGTAGATGGACCTTTGTTGACAAAGTAATGTCTCTGCTCTTTAATATGCTGTCTAGGTTGGTCATAGCTTTTCTTCCAGCATCTTTTAATTTCATCTGCAGTGATTTTGGAGCCCCTGCAAAATAAAGTCTGTCACTGTTTCTGTTTCCTCATCTATTTGCCATGAAGTGATGGGACTGGAGGCCATGATCTTAGTTTTCTGAATCCCATGGACCACCTCAGATTTCTTCTCAGCTCTGTGAACCAATGAGTTCCTTATTTGCTTAACCTAGTTTGAACTGAGATTTTGTTACTGGCAGGGTTCTAATAATACATGGTCAGTTCCTGAAGCTTATTTACAACAAAATTACTACTTAATACACAAGCACTCACAGATTCACATGAATTATTATTAATATGTTCCTCATCTGGTTTCACATTTGCATTTAACCAAGGGCCTTCTAGAACTAATATTCATCTTGCCAAGGAGTCTTTTCTGAGGAGGGAATAAGTTTTAGGCAGTTTAGCAAGACAAAGGGAGAGAGATTTGCTGAGAGCATCTGGGCTGTCTGTATAGTCTCAAGTCATCTGAGACCATGAGGCAGTATTCTTCACCTGCAACCTCTATGCCCTCACTAGATCCACTGAGGTAACTGGGGGGCAGGGATTGAAGCTAATGGATGTCAAAAGTTTATTTTAGTGAGCTCTCTTCTGGGCCCTGGTCCTGCCATGCTGGTCCTCCCACCATTCCTCTGCAACAAGATGTGGGTTGGTTGTCTAGTAGGTAATTCACCACCAAATAACAATTGCCAGCAATATGGCCACACTTAGGCAAAGGACAGTTTGCAACTAATTACTTCCCATGAAAATACCAAACATAATTTTGCTCATTATTAACATTTTCCAATAATAGATTTATCTTCCCCATTAAGTAATACATTATTCTCCTACAAAGTACAGCAAACTAGAATTACTAGGCACTGCTTATATTAAATTGTTGGTTAATAAATTAAAACTCCTATGGTTATGAATAAACTAGGTCATCTGCACATTTTGTAAATTAGTAGTTTCTTGTAGTTATTCTCTCCTGGTCAAAACCTAAAAGAGGGGGAGAGGAAAAATGATTATCATTATTACTTTATTGTTTTCAAGCAAACAACTTCTCTCTGCACTGTGGTTTAAAATAAACTGCTCAATCTAATACAGTAGAATCAATGTTGTTGAGTATCCATCAATAAGAATGGGTTTTAAAGACTATGGTCTGTAAACTTTTAAAGTCACTTTAGAAGCTATATATACCAGATACAAGACCTGATGAATATCCAACCTCAGATAATATTTGAAGATCTTGATGCAACAAGCACTGTCCAAAGTGGTTTCAATTACTGGACAAAATGTTTTCCCATTTCAGTTTTTGGGTGGGTTGAGAGGCTTTTCTTTCTGATTTCAGAATGTCAACTTCTCTAACATCTTTTCAATTTGAGATGATTAACAGAAAATTTCCATAATCATATCCAAAATGGTTAACACTATTAAAGAATCAGCTACAAGGACTCCTCAAGCTGTAAAATCCATACTTACAGGATTGTTTACAGCAGATTGATTGCAATTTCCCAAGCCACTCAAAGGTTCATGAGAGACAGCAACCAAGCCATATTAAGACAATTACTCCACCTTCTGGCTCAACTGTGGAATTGTTTGAACCTATGGGTCACCCAATCATGTTTCTCTCTCTTTTTTTTTTTTAATTGGAGGCTAATTACTTTACAATATTGTGGTGGTTTCTGCCATACATTCACATGAACCAGCCATGGGTGCACATGCGTTCCCCATCCTGACACTCCCTCCCACCTCCCTCCCCATCCCATCCCCCAGGGTCATCCCAGTGCACCAGCCCTGAGCACCCTGCCTCTTGCATTGAACCTGGACTGGCGATCTGTTTCACATGTGAAAATATACAGGTTTCAACGCTATTCTCTCAAATCATCCCATCCTCACCTTCTCGCACAGAATCCAACAGTCTGTTCTTTACATCTGTATCTCTTTTGCTGTCTCCCATACAGGGTCATTGTTACCACCTTTCTAAATTCTACATATACTGTATTGGTGTTTTTCTTTCTGACTTACTTTGCTCTGTATAATACGCTCCAGTTTCATCCACCTCATTAGAACTGATTCAAATGCATTCTTTTTAATAGCTGAGTAATATTCCATTGTGTATGTGTACCACAGCTTTCTTATCCATTCATCTGCCGATGGACATCTAGGTTGCTTCCATGTCCTGGCTATTGTTAACAGTGCTGCGATGAACATTGGGGTACATGTGTCTCTTTCAATTCTGGTTTCCTCAGTGTGTATGCCCAGCAGTGGGATTGCTGGGTCATATGGCAGTTCTATTTCCAGTTTTTTTAAGGCCAACCATGTTTCTTAAGAGTGAACATAACATGAAATTAAAAGATGCTTGCTCTTTGGAAGAAAAGTTATGACCAACCTAGACAGCATATTAAAAAGCAGAGACATTACTTAGCCAACAAAGGTCCGTCTAGACAAAGCTATGGTTTTTCCAGTAGTCATGTATGGATGTGAGAGTTGGACTATAAAGAAAGCTGAGCATTAAAAATTGATGCTTTTGAACTGTGGTGTTAGAGAAGACTCTTGAGAGTCCTTTGGACTGCAAGGAGATCAAACCAGTCCATCTGAAAGGAAATCAGTCCTGAATATTCATTGGAAGGATTGATGTTGAAGCTGAAACTCCAATACTTTGGCCACCTGATGTGAAGAAATGACTCATTGGAAAAGACCGTGATGCTGGGAAAGATTGAAGGCGGGAGGAGAAGGTGACAACAGAGGATGAGGTGATTGGATGGCATCACCGACGCAATGGACATGAGTTTGAGTAGGCTCTGGGAGTTGGCGATGGACAGGGATGCCTGGCGTGCTGCAGTCCATGGGGTCTCAAAGAGTTGGACACAACTGAGCGACTGAACTGAACTGAACTGATCTGAACATAATGTACTGGGTCTGCACTGCCTCCCAATTCTTGTTTCTCTACAGCTATGGCTCAGTTATTTCTATTGGGCTCACTTCCCCGCTCGGATCTATAGACATATTCTTTATGCACATTCTTCTTTGTTGTCTCTTAAACTGTTGTCAGTTACTAGGAAAATCTCTTCCCCAAGCGATTCCCACCTGCTCTTCTGCCTAACTTCCTCTGCTTCCTCTCTCTTTTTCTGGCAAAAAAAAAACCCCACAAACAAACAAAAAAACCAAAAACCTTTATCTTAATATATGTAAGAATAGTGCTGGTAGTAATAAGGAAAACTAAATTCAAATGTTGGAACCACACGTAACGTAAGGAGGAATCATTGTCACCAGGCCCTTTGCTATACCAACCGCCTTCAGAATCACCACAGTAAATCCTAGGCTTATCTACTTCTAATTATGCCATTCAAAGTTATACTTACTTCTCACCCAATATTTTTTCCCCTTGAAACATAATTTTTAAAATGAACATGTTCTTCTCTATTTAGTCCTCAATATGTGGTTCTTGTCGCCATTTTAGTCACTAAGTCGTGTCTGACACTTTGCAACCCCACGGGCTGTAGCCCCTAGGCTCCTCTGTCCATGGGAGTTCCCAGGCAAGAATACTAGAGTGGGTTGCTATTTCTTTCTCCAGGGGGCCTTCCTGACCTAGGGATTGAACCTGCATCTCCTCCATTGGCAGGAGGATTCTTTCCCGCTGAGCCACCAGGGAAGACCATATGGCGGTTCGGCTATGTTATAACAGGTCATCATTATTTCTGCGTATGCTGTGGGTTACAAACAGCTGACTTTTAGTCACAGCATTTTGGAAGTTCAAGCCATCTTGTACTGAAACAATTTGTTTTTCTTATTTATCTATTTATACTGAGACATAATTGATAAACAACACAGTGTACAGTGCATTGATTTGATACATTTTTATATTGTGATATGATTACCATTAGAGTGTTAGCTAACACTTCTATCATGTCACATAATTGTTACTTCTTTTTTGTGGTGGGAACAGTTAGGATCAAGTCTCTTAGCAACTTTGAAGTTTATAATACGATATCGTTGACTGCGATCACTATGCTGTGCATTAGAGCTCCAGGACTTATTTATCTAATGGTTGCAAGTTTAGTTTGTCTCTCAGAGATACTTTTTCACTGTTCCCCTGGCCTCAACTACCATGGTTAAGTATCTTTATTTAAGAAAATTAAGTGCTTAAGCCATTACCAAGGTAGTAATTATGTTCATAAGGAAAACACAAAACAATAATAAAAATGAGTAAAATAAAAAATGAAAGTCTCATCTTTGCACCCTTTGCCATCTCTCATCAGAAATAGTTAAGAGTTTGAAGTATTCCCTTTAGGAGTCTTTTTTTCTTTTTTTTTCTTTTCTAAGTTTATCTACTTATGGCCGTGGTGGGTCTTTATTGCTGCGCATGTGCTTTCTCTAGTTGCAGTACATGGGCTTCTCATTGCAGTGGTTCCTCTCGTTGCAGAGCACAGACTCTAGGCAAGCGGGCTCAGTAGTTGTGGCTCACTGGCTCTAGAGTGCTGGCTCAGTAATTGTGGGGCATGGGCTTAGTTGCTCCACGGCGTGTGCGATCTTCCTGGACTGGGGATTGAACCTGTGTCCTCTGCATTGGCAGGTGGATTCTTTACAACTGAGCTGCCAGGGGAGCCCCCAGGAATCTTTTTTCTATGCAGTCACAAACATATTTCTCTTTTTTGGAGAGAGGGAATCGATCTATCTTTTATCTACCTATACATCAATTATCTATTTAGTAACTTTTCCCCCTACTCATTTTGGCCATCTTTTGGTGCATAGAGACAACAAAAAGTTTAGAAATCTTTCCATCATGTTAACTACTTAATTACTACTGCTTAAAAAAAAATTAGAAGGTACATAAGATGCCAGTCCCTCTGAGATCAGAAAGTGGGAGGGTAGATGAAAGTTCATTTACCTCTGCAGGCAAGAATTCACTTGTCTAGAGCAGAAGAAATTATTTTTCATCATGGTTCAAAGAATTCTGTGAAGTTGGAAGGAAGGTTTCACTAAACGTTAAAGGAATGACATCTTCTTTAAAAAAGTACTTCTTTTTTAACAGAAACAGACTCACGGTTTTACAGAACAGACTTGTATAGGTTGCCAAAGTGGAGGGGGTGGGAGTGGGGTGGATTGGGAGATTGGGATTAGCAGATGCAAACTGTTATATATATGTATAGAATGGATAAACAACAAGGTCCTACTATACAGCATAGGGAACTATATTCTATATCCTATGATAAACCATGATGGAAAAGAACATGAAGAAAGAATGTATATATATATATATATACATATATATACATATATATATACACATACATACACATACATATAACTGAAACACTATGCTTTACAGTAGAAATGAATACAACATTGTCAATTGACAGTACTTCAATAAAATAAATTTTTAAAATTTATTTTAAATTTCCTTTTTTAAAGAACATAGTCAACCATGTTCATAAAATAAGTAATAAATGCACATTTTCATGTATACTGTGGCTTATCCTTCTGAATCCTCTGAAATATTTTCACGTTTTGCAAACCTACCCTTTTGAACCTCTGTCAAAGAAAGACCAAAGCAGAGGTCACAGTTGACTGTTTTCCTAAGTCAACCACTCATAGCCTCCTAACCAAAATGTAAACTCTTCTGATTATCCCCAAATGCTGATTCTGACCGTAAAACAAAATTTAAGCTTTCTTCCAGCTAGTGTGATCTTGAAGCTTCCTAATTAATCAGCTCAAACAAGTAGGCTCAGGTGGTGCTGTTACCCCATGAGGAAAGCAAGTTTCTAGTAATCAATCACAAATTTTTAAAAAATGAACTTTCTCATTCTTTGTTTATTATATGAGCTGACACTGCTGAAAGCCACTTTTGATTTTGAAGTCTCCCTGGTCATAGTTTGTTTTTTGCAAACAAAATATTCATATTAAGTAGAACTCTCTGAATTTTATTTTGACATCAGTTTATGTTAAACGTTATTCATGGGGTCTAGAAACAATGGAGACTAGAAACAAGGTAGCTTTCTTGGTCATTCATACAGTCTTTTTTATGCATAAATGACAAAAGACAAATGCATTTTTCTTTTCTTTTTTTTAAGATTTCATTGGAAGCCAAGTAAACACAATGTTGAAGAAAACCTACATAGGACTTCCCCGGTGGTCCAGTAGTTAAGAATCTGCCTACTGATTCAGGGGACACGGGTTTGATCCCTGGTCCGGGAAGATTCCACATGCCACAGGGCAGCTAAGCCCATGTACCACAAATGATGAACCCAGCACCCTAGAGCTTGTGCTCTGTAACAAGAGATGCCACCGCAAGGAGAAGCCTACGCACCGCAGCTAGAGAGTAGTCCTCGCTTGCTGCAACTAGAGAAAGCCTGTGCACAGCACCGATGACCCAGTGCAGCCGAAAATAAAGAAATAAATATTTTAAAAATGCTTCTAAAAAAAGACAGCCATGACTGAGTTTATTTTCCTCGAACTAAGGGAGCTGAGTTGTGGCCTGACATTTTTGTGATATTTCTAATCATCTACCTTATCACAGAAACTGACAATGTAAGCATGATTTTGTCAATCAGAAGAGACTAAAAAAAAAAAAAAGTGACTCAAAACTCCAATGTACTTCTTTAGTCACCCCACCTTTGTAGATCTCTATTATACCACCAATGTCATTCCTAAGATGCTGATACATTTCTTGTCCAAGAGAAAACCATTTCCTTCATTGGTTGTTTTTACAATTCCACTTTTATATTGCCCTAGTAATCACAAATTATGATATGCATACAGTGATGGTTTATGACCACCAGCCGGACACCTGCAAGCCCTTGTTTTGTGGTAGCAGAGTGTCTGGATGTACCTGCCTCTCCTTGGATGCAGCTCCATATACATATATACATCTTTGCAAAGATATATATGCACAGAGCATTCTGATGTTGTGTCTGTCTCTCTGCAGACCCGATGAGATCCGCACAGTTTTACTGTGCGGACACTTCTCCCTTAGTTCTCACCTCCTCAGATATCTATGTCAAAGAAATTGTCATGTTTGTGAAACCATACTGTCTTTCTAAATGGGAATATATTTTCTGTGGCATTAAACAAAAATATTGGAATTGTAAGCTTTTAACTCATGTTTCTTCCTTGGAGATATGTAATGAAGGCAGCAAAAGGCATTATCCTGTTAGTGCCAATAATTCTTAGTTACAGCTATGAGGAATATGTCCTGTGAAATTTTCTCTGCATTGTATGCTCCTATTACTTGAACATTATCATTTTTCTAACTTAGATTGATCTTTGCCAGAGGGAGAACTGAACTGTAATTTGAAGGCATCTTTTACTCTCCACGTTAATGTTTTTAAAATAATTGATTCTTTCTCATCATTAGGGGAAACGGTGCTACAAGAAAATGTGATGTTTGCCCACCACCCTAAAATACTTTTCTTGGGCTGATTTTCTCCAGGCCTCTTTCTTTTTCATTCACTGATTATTAAAATTCTTCCTCTTTGGTGAAGGGGGTGGTTTCACCCTCAGTTGGTGCTAACTGATCATTTCTCTTTGTTGGAAACAGAACATTCTTTCCTGTTAATCACTACCTCACCTTGTTAAGTTTCATGGGCTTGTCCTGTGGTTCAGGGGCTTTCCTGGTACCTCAGATGGTAAAGAATCTGCCTGCAATGTAGGAGACCTGGGTTGGGAAGATCCCCTGGAGGAGGACATGGCAACCCACTCCAGTATTCTTGCCTGGAGAATCCCATGTACAGAGGAGCCTGGCAGGCTACAGTCCATAGGGTCGCACAGAGTTGGACTTGACTGAAGCAACTGAGCATGCAAGGAGGAGAGCTGATTTTAAAAGGAGATTTTTCTGAGCATTGGCAAACCAACATTCTCAGTACTACCCCCTGAAAAATTCCAAAGTGGGATTTTCATGGAACATTTAGTCCCTCCCAATTGGTCTCTTCCTTGTGACTAAAGTTGACCCTGAAATCTGAAAAACAGCTCCTTTTTGACCACTTTCTCCAATAATTCATGTATTTTTAATAATACCACAGTCTTGCAATGCCAAGCAGCCAGTGACTGTTAAAGGGAAATAATTATCTTATAATGCAGACTAGTAGGAAACAGTCATTTCTAATTACTTGTCATAGGAGAAGACAATGCGATTAAAGATTCTGGCTTAGACAAGAGCGTCCACATAGACACTGTCTCCGCTGATACATATTTTTGACTGTCTGGAAAGAAAAGTCAGACAGATGGACCATACACTCATCCAAATTGGCTTTTACCATGATGGAAGGCACCTTACAGACGTTTCACATTTTTGGTAGACTGGAAGAGCTAAGTATTGAAAGACAAGGTCCCTAAGGTCTAGAAGAGTTATTAGAGATTATTTCAGAATGAGTATGAGCACATTTAAACGTGCAGTGGGTGCTTAAACATCTCAATAAACATCTTTTTTGAAGACCTATTACGGTGAGTTGGGCTTCCCTGGTGACTCAGACGATAAAGAATCTGCCTGCAATGAGGGAAACCGGGGTTTGATCCCAGGATCAGGAATATCCCCTGGAGCAGGGCATGGCTTATCCACTCAGTGTTCTTGCCTGGAGAATTCCATGGACAGAGGAGCCTGGCTGGCTACGGTTCATGGAATCGCAAAGAGTGGGACACAACCGAGTGACTAACACTTTCACTTTCACTATGGTGAGTTACTTAGGGCACAAACATAATTTTGTTAGTTTATCCAAGATGCTTTTTGGCTCTCACCCTTCTTGATCTTTGTGGCAAAAACTGTATCATGCATTCACTGGATTCTATGTTATTTTCTTCTTCTTGGATGCATTTTCTTTCTTTTAAAAAAAATTTTATTTTTTATAATACAAATATTTGTTGACTTTTAAAAAGAAGAAATTTTTACTTTTGGCTTTGCTGGGTCTTCATTGCTGCACACCGGCTTTCTCTAGTTGTGGCGAGCAGGGGCTACTCTGCAGTCGCTGTGCATGGGCCTCTCATTGTGATGGCTTCTCTTGCTGAGCACAGGCTCTACGGCATGAGGGCTTCAGTAGTTGTGGCACACAGGCTTAATTGCCCTGAGGCATGTGGAGTTTGTTTCCCTGATCAGGCATCAAACGCTTGTCCCCTGCATTGGCAGGCAGAGTCTTTACCACTGGACCACCAGGGCAGCCTCTTCTTGCATATTCCAGTCCCCAATATAGTAAGTTTGAAACCTACCTCTGGCCAAAAGCTCTTCAGGAAACTGATGTGAGCTTTTACTCTGTTTTGACTTAACTTCAGGTGGCAGAGACTCAGGGTGGAACCAGGCTGGACCCTTGGGTCACTTTTGAGGGTGAGTTTCCTCCGAGTCCTGCAGCAGACTGAGTGTGAGGAGGAAATAAACTGATAGTGTAAAGCCTCTGTGATATGGGGGTTAGCTTGTTACTGCAGCGTCACCTGGCTTATTCTGATAGCCTTTTTGAAGGCATCCGACTCCACCAATCTTCCTTGGATTATACCACTCAAATCTCTCCTGATTTTCTTGCTACACCTTTGACTTCACCTTCTCAGTCTGACTTTAAGGTTCTTTTACACAGTCCCAGTCTTTAAATGTTGGAGTTTCTTAGTTTTCTAACCTGGGTTCTCTTGTCCTCTCAATGGTCTAGTCTTCCTGCCTTAATTACCATACAATGAGGACTCTCAAATTTATATCTGTAGCACAGTATCCCATCATAAGTTACAGATTCTTATACATATCTGCTGACCTACTGGATATCTTAAATGCATCTCAAGCTCAGTTTACCCAAAATTCAACTTAAAAGCTCCCCTTCCCTCAAAGATGTTCCTTCTCTAGTTTTTCTACCTTAGCTAATGGTATCAGCATGTTAGAGCCGTTTACCAAAGACAGCCCGTTGAACCATACCTTTTCATATTCATACTTGTATTTAGACTCTCCTACATTGAATCTGCCTGGCTCTGTGACCCAGTTTGACCAGCAGAATATGGCAGAAGTGAGACGTGACACTGGCAGCTTCTACCTTTGCACTTTTGGGAGCCTTGAACTAGCACCTAAGATATCCAGCCACCCTTCTGTAGCGTCCTTATGAGTCGACTGGAAAGAAGAGAGAGGCCCAACTCTCCCAACATTTCAACTGAGCCAGTTTCCCAGTTGTTTGCACCAAGGTCCTAGACATGTTCTTGAAAACATGTTCTTGGATGGCCTAACTCCAGCTGACTGCAAACATGTGAAAGAGCACAAGCAAGATCAGCAGAAGGACCACAGAACGGAACACCATCTACTGACAAAATCATGAGAAATAAGAAAGCAGTCATTTGTTTAGTCACTAAATGTTAAGTGGTTTGCTATACCGTGATGTAGATAACTAAAACATCACATCCCCAGAAACCTGAGGATGAGCTTTCATTTCTCTCCCTTTTCCTCCTTGCCTAGTTCCCAGCCTCTTTGACTATACCTACTAAATATCTTTGGAAGAGTGCTTTTATTTTCCTACATGCTGTTTTCCAGTCCAGACCACTATCGTTCCTTCCTCTATTATTAGATTCCTCCTGTAGCAAGAATGATCATCTAAATGCAAATTTGGTTATAATCTTAGTCAACCACCTAAAACTCTCCAAGGGTCTCTGCTGTTTTTAAGATAAAATTCAATCTTCTTGACATAGCTTCCAAATCTGTGCAAGCTCTGGTCCTTACTTATTTTCTAGACTTATGTTATGTAACTCTACATTTCAATCATCCTAGGTTTTTTTCAATTTCTCCAAGGTGGTACATTGTCTTTTTAACTCCTGCTTTTTAATTTGCTCTTCTTTCTACTTAAAATTTTTGCCTTTCATACTGTTCATGGGGTCCTCAAGGCAAGAATGATGAAGTGGTTTGCCATTCCCTTCTCCAGCTGGAAGGACTGATGCTGAAGTTGAAGCTCCAATACTTTGGCCACCTGATGTAAAGAACTGACTTATTGGAAAAGTCCCTGAGGCTGGGAAAGATTGAAGGCAGGAGAAGAAGGGGATGACAGAGGATGAGATGGTTGGATGGCATCACTGACTTGATGGACTTGAGTTTGAGCAAGCTCCAGGAGTTGGTGATGGACAGGGAAGCCTGGTGTGCTGCAGTTCATGGAGTCGCAGAGTCAGACATGACTGAGTAACTGAACTGAACTGAATTACTTAAAATACTTTCTCCTGTGGCCATCCCTTCTCTTCCTCCATTTTCAAATTCCTACTCATTCTTCAGGTCTCAGTTTGAATATAATTTCTTCTTTGAAGCCTTCTCTGATCCTCCAAGCCTGAATTAGTTATCCTGGTCAAGCGCTCCCATGCAACTCTTTAATTCTTTCATTCATCAAATTTTTAGTGAGCTTATACTATGAGTTCATAGACTGTGTTACACTTCCCCTATATTAACCTCATCACACTCTTCTGTAATTATATTTTGTCTAGCTCTGTTCCTCACCTGTAGACTCTCCAAGGAAAAGGACTATATTTACTCATTTCACTTTGGATCTCCAGGGTTTAGCACATAATAGATGTGCCAGCAACTTTGATTCTGGAGGAGGAAATGGCAACCCATGCCAGTATTCTTACCTGGAGAATCCCATGGACAGAGGCAGGCTACAGTCCTTGGGGTTGCAAAGAGTCAGACATGACTGAGTAACTTAGCACTTAGCACCTTTGATTCTGAAGAGTTGAAAACATCAGGCTAAAGAAGACTAAGCATGGCTCAGTGGTAGAGAATCCATCTGCAATGCAGGAGACAAGAGTTTGATCCCTAGGTGGGGAAGACCCCCTGGAGAGGGAAATGGCAGCCCACTCCAGTATTCTTTCCTGGAAATCCCATGGACAGAGGAGCCTGGTGGGCTACAGTCCATAGGGTCACAAAAGAGATGGACACGACTTAGTGACTAAACGAAAACAACACCTCAAAGTCACTACATCATTTATTTCACAGAGAGTGCTAGTAGTGTCTGAGTACTCTGAAAAGAGCTTGAATATATTTGTTTCAAGGAGACACTGTGCTACGAATAACCTGATCTATTCAGGAAGACCTAATATGCCTCAAAGATGAATGGTTTCCAAGGTACTCAGACCTTGTAATTGTGGTCACCTCCAGCAATGATTGCCCCTGGTTGACTGCAATAGGAAGCCTTGAAAATGGTAGGTAGATCAGTTTCCTCAAATAACTTATCATCTTCAAAGCTTTCAAATATCTGCTCCTGATGCTTGGTCCCATTTTAGGGAAATTTCTTGGAAACTTGGAGTGACCACCAAAGGACATAGAGGCAGACAAATGGGCAAAGTTCTGCTCTCTTGGAATACATATTGGGGATCATCTTCAGCTATTTTTTAAAAAATTTATTTTTTGGCTATGCTGGGTCTTCATTGCTTTGCGGGCTTTTCTCCAGTTGTGGCAAGTAGGGACTACTTTTTGAGGTGGCATGTCTTATTTCAGGGCATGGGCTCTAGAGCCCAGGCTCAACAGTTGTGTCACAGGAGCTTAGTTGCTCTGAGGCATGTAGGATCTTCCCAGACCAGGGATTGAACCTGTGTCTTCCGCATTGGCAGGTGGATTCTTTACCACTGAGCCACCAAGGAAGCCCCTTTAGCCATTCTTGTTAGCATCCTTATATTTGGGCAAAGAGGTCCTTGTGTTCATTACATCATAGCCCTACAATTTTTAGCCTAATATCAGTAGTCTTTTTGAATATTAAGAATTTCTGGGAAGCCACCTCAAATACTTTTAAAAAATATGTTGAATACAAATAAACATTTCACGTATTAGCTGTTTACTGAATTAAGATTCAGGCTATATTCCAAAGAGTGGTTTCTCTGGGAGCTGGAAATATGTGTGAACATTTTTTAAGATTTCTGATTTTTTTTGTATTGAGAATATTATTTTACAATAAGAAATGACATTGTAATAATTAATAGATTAGAGAAGTAGAAGAGTCCTTGATAGTTATTTTGTCTAGGCCTGTCATCATACACTTGAGGAAGATACCACCCAGAGAAGACATGCTTTACTTGATATCTGAGGATATATGCAAACATTTGTCACTGGTGAAGTTTTTTTCAGTATTTTCAATTAAATGTCAACCGAAATCAGATTGATTATATTCTTTGCAGCCAAAGATGGAGAAGCTCTATACAGTCAACAAAAACAAGACCAGGAGCTGACTGTGGCTCAGATGATGAACTCCTTATTACCAAATTCAGACTCAAATTGAAGAAAGTAGGGAAAACCGCTAGACCATTCAGGTATGACCTCAATCAAATCCCTTATGATTATACAGTGGAAGCAAGAAATAGATTTAAGGGCCTAGATCTGATAGATAGAGTGCCTGATGAACTATGGAATGAGGTTCGTGACATTGTACAGGAGATAGGGATCAAGACCATCCCCGTGGAAAAGAAACGCAAAAAAGCAAAATGGCTGTCTGGGGAGGCCTTACAAATAGCTGTGAAAAGAAGAGAGGTGAAAAGCCAAGGAGAGAAGGAAAGATATAAGCATCTGAATGCAGAGTTCCAAAGAATAGCAAGAAGAGATAATAAAGCCTTCTTCAGCGATCAATGCAAAGAAATAGAGGAAAACAACAGAATGGGAAAGACTAGAGATCTCTTCAAGAAAATTAGAGATACCAAGGGAACATTTCATGCAAAGATGGGCTCGATAAAGGACAGAAATGGTCTGGACCTAACAGAAGCAGAAGATATCAAGAAGAGGTGGCAAGAATACACAGAACTGTACAAAAAAGATCTTCACGACCAGGATAATCATTATGATGTGATCACTAATCTAGAGCCAGACATCTTGGAATGTGAAGTCCAGTGGGCCTTAGAAAGCATCACTATGAACAAAGCTAGTGGAGGTGATGGAATTCCAGTTGAGCTGTTTCAAATCCTGAAAGATGATGCTGTGAAAGTGCTGCACTCAATATGCCAGCAAATTTGGAAAACTCAGCAGTGGCCACAGGACTGGAAAAGGTCAGTTTTCGTTCCAATTCCAAAGAAAGGCAATGCCAAAGAATGCTCAAACTACCACACAATTGCACTCATCTCACATGCTAGTAAAGTAATGTTCAAAATTCTCCAAGCCAGGCTTCAGCAAAACATGAACTTCCTGATGTTCAAGCTGGTTTAAGAAAAGGCAGAGGAACCAGAGATCAAACTGCCAACATCCGCTGGATCATGGAAAAAGCAAGAGAGTTCCAGAAAAACATTTATTTCTGCTTTATTGACTATGCCAAAGCCTTTGACTGTGTGGATCACAATAAACTGTGGAAAATTCTGAAAGAGGTGGGAATACCAGACCACCTGACCTGCCTCTTGAGAAATCTGTATGCGGGTCAGGAAGCAACAGTTAGAACAGGACATGGAACAACAGACTGGTTCCAAATAGGAAAAAGAGTACGTCAAGGCTGTATATTGTCACCCTGTTTATTTAGCTTATATGTGGATTACAACGCTGGACTGGAAGAAACACAAGCTGGAATCAAGATTGCCGGGAGAAATATCAATAACCTCAGATATGCAGATGACACCACCCTTATGGCAGAAGGTGAAGAGGAGCTGAAAAGCCTCTTGATGAAAGTCAAAGAGGAGAGTGAAAAAATTGGCTTAAAGCTCACCATTCAGAAAACGAAGATCATGGCATCTGGTCCCATCACTTCATGGGAAATAGGTGGGGAAACAGTAGAAACAGTGGCAGACTATTTTTCTGGGCTCCAAAATCACTGCGGATGGTGACTGCAGCCATGAAATTAAAAGACGCTTACTCCTTGGAAAAAAAGTTATGACCAACCTAGATAGTATATTCAAAAGCAGAGACATTACTTTGCCAACAAAGGTCCGTCTAGTCAAGGCTATTGTTTTTCCAGTGGTCATGTATGGATGTGAGAGTTGGACTGTGAAGAAGGCTGAGTGCCGAAGAATTGATGCTTTTGAACTGTGGTGTTGGAGAAGACTCTTGAGAGTCCCTTGGACTGCAAGGAGATCCAACCAGTCCTTTCTGAAGGAGATCAGCCCTAGGATTTCTTTGGAAGGAATGATGCTAACGCTGAAACTCCAGTACTTTGGCCACCTCATGCAAAGAGTTGACTCATTGGAAAAGACTCTGATGCTGGGAGAGACTGGGGGCAGGAGGAGAAGAGGACGACAGAGGATGAGATGGCTGGATGACATCACTGACTTGATGGACATGAGTGTGAGTGAACTCCGGAAGATGGTGATGGACAGGGAGGCCTGGCGTGCTGCGATTCATGGGGTTGCAAAGAGTCGGACACTACTGAGTGACTGAACTGAACTGATAGCTTTATTCTCAAGAATAGAGGAGAAATTTGGCTCTCTGGCCATACCATTTTTATCTCTTTCCTCTTCCCTAAACATGACAAATTAGCTCATCACTAAAGATAAACATACCTGCCATCAGTATTTGAACTTGGAGCATTAATGGTTCTTTGGAGTATTTGAATGAAAGAGCTTGGGTTAGTGTAGTAATTTGCTAGGGTTGTCATAGCAAACTGGGTGGCTCAAAAAACAGAAATTTTTGTCTCACAGTTTTGGTGCCTAGGAGTCTGGGATCAAGATGGTTGGTTACATCCATTGGTTTTGAGAGAAAATCTGTTTCATACCTTTCCCCTAGCTTCTGGTGGTTTGCTGACAATCTTTGGTGGAAACTTTGGCTTGTGAAAACACCCCAGTCTCTGCCTTCTTTTTCCCAAGGTGTTGTCTCTGTGCATATGTCTGTGTCCAAATTTTCCCTTTTTATGAGGACTTCCAGAGAAGGTGATGGCACCCCACTCCAGTGTTCTTGCCTGGAGAATCCCAGGGACAGGGGAGCCTGGTGGGCTGCCGTCTGTGGGGTCACACAGAGTTGGACACAACTGAAGCGACTTAGAAGCAGCAGCCACAGCATGAGGACTTCGGTCATATTGGGCTGAGAGTCCAACCTGCTAAAATACGACCTCATGATAACTAAGTACACCTGCCATCACCTTGTTTCCAAAGACATGTACTGGGCATTAGGAATTCAACATATAAATTTGGGAAGACACAATTCAACCTATGAAAGTCAGCATTACAGAAAATGTCATGGGATAAATGGATTGCAAAAACTGTTGGTGGCTGATCTATTTTGAGGGATGAGATTTGGATCAAGATAGATGTGAAGAGTTTGTGTGAAGTTTGGACCTAGTTCTCAGGATGCCTGGGGATCAGTTTCCACTAGAGCATCCCCAAACACTGGGCCAATGTCTGTCTATGCATGTGTGCTCACTCGTGTCTGACTCTTTGTGACCCCATGGACTGTAGCTCAGCAGGCTCTTCTGTCCATGGGAATTCTCCAGGCAAGAATCCTGGAGTGGGTTACCATTTCCTCCTCTAGGGAATGTTTGTCTATGACCTCCTGGCAATTTTGTGACCACCGTGATTCAAGTACAGACTGCATTATTTGGGCATCTTAAGTGAGGCACAGTATATCTGACCCCTTTAGTTTGTAAGAGGTAGATCGTGGTCATTTGGTGTGCTATTTTGGGGCACCAGAATGATGAATGAATTTATGTTTTATTTTGACTAGTTGGAAAAGTCTATCATGTCTAGAAATTTAAAAAGTAAAATGACTATTATGACAAAATGTTAAGTAGTCTCAAAACTCCAAATAGCAAAATTCAATAATATTCTTCCCCACTGAGTCCTCTTATTTCTAGAGAACAGGTCACCCTTCAAGACTGTGGCTGTGAAACTATTCAGAATAAGGAGAAAAATGAGTATAGAGCTTAGCCTCAAAGTTTTCTAAATGTACAAAGCAAAAGAAGTAAATGAATACTTGTGTGCTAGAATTTGCTGAAATTTCCTGTTTTTCTATATTGCACCATTCATCACTCTTATTTTATAGACAAATGTGAACTACCTGTAGTCAACATTGGAGACATGTACTTCCCATAAATAGATGCATAAATAAGTCTTTAAAAATGTTGTTATGAAGTTTTCAATGTTTTAGTGGATGCCTTTGAAATATTGAGATACATTCTTCCTGGCTGATTGAATATTATTCAGCTGGGAGTCATTCCTCCAACCAGATGGCTTGTGCTCCAGCCTAGCACTAACTTGGAGATGGTGACTTCAGGCACCAACCAAGAATCTGAAACATCACATCATGTAAGAGAATTAGCAGAAACTCTTCTCAGCGTGCCTTCAAAAGAGGAAACTAAGCAGACAGCCTTGTTAATTTAGCATATAGACTTGGAATACAGTACAACATCTATCATCTCATCAAAATTCAATTAAAATGTGGCTTACTGGCCAAAGAGAAGGAGCCAGTTTTTTCTCTCTCTTTCTGGGGAAGAGTTTTTGGAACAGCACTCATCCCTTAATGGTTCTTTTATTATGAGAGCCAATTTGAAAAAAAATAGTTTAAGTGTTTGAATGACTTCTTACATTAAAAATTAGAATTGTGCAGTTATATAATTGCTATTAATTTAAAGCATGCTGGTGTTAGCAACGGTGGGCAGGTAAAAAGGTTATTTTGAGGTTTTCTTTTTTAAAGCACTTCTAATCAATTTTAAAACTTTTTCGATCCTACAGGATCTTCTCTCATTTAGAGGGAATGTGTAGCTGCGATTATCCACTTAGCCCAGATCCATTATATGTTTTTTTTTTTTTTTAAGTTATTTGCTAATACATACGAGACTTCACACAAGCAAACGGTAAGCCCACAGGTCCGGTAACAAGATTTGCTGTGTTAAATGCAATTGGGTCTCAAATTTTAAGCAGTTAAATGTCTTAATTTGTTCTTTTCTTCCTACCATAATATAATGAGGATAAACTTTGACATACCGCAGCTCTGCAAAGACAAGATTTCTCCTTGTTCATTGTTTCTCAAACCAATCTTCTTTCCTGAAATTTGATTTCCGAAGTGCCTTACAGTCCTTAAGCCAGGTGGTTGCAGTGAGCCCTCTCAGAACATCCATAATCATCTGAAATAAAAGTACTCTCTAGAAGACAGACACACTTAAGACAATCAAATGGGGCTAGTCACCAAGTGGAAATAACCCTTTTAACTTTGCATTAACTCTGCCCTTCAGTCTACCCACCAACTGCACCCCAGGTTGCTGAAGGGAATCACCTTGGTTCAGAACTTAATAGTATGAATATCCTCTGGGTTAAGTACTTAATGTGTCCTCTTACACACACCATTCATTTTTCTGGTGCTTGGTTCAAATGTTTTCAACTGGAGGTTTGCCTTGTGACTTAAATAGGGAAAACTGCAGTGTGCTTTCCAAAGGACCCTTGAAAAACCTGTCTATAGAGGCCTCTCAACCCCAGGCTTTAAGATTTGAGTATTAAATATTGTAATCTTTTCCCATGGCAATTAGCCTTCCATCTCCAGGGAAGGGCAACTGAGGAGGTGATGTAGTTTTTAGAACATCAAAGGAATACAGTGTTAGATTTGGGGAGAAGACCATGGATTTGGTTTTGACTACATCTGGCCATCCGTTGGATCATAGAAGGGAATTCCTGGAAAACATCTACTTCTGCTTCACTGACTATGCTAAAGCCTTTGACTGTGTGGATCACAACAAACTGCAGAAAATTCTTAAGGAGATAGAAATAACAGACTATCTTACCTGTCTCCTGAGAAATCTGTATGCAGGTCAAGAAGCACTAGTTAGAACCAGACATGGAACAATGGACTGTTTCAAAACTGGGAAAGGAGTATGTCAAGGCTGTATATTGTCACCCTGCTTATTTAACTTACATCCAGGGTACATCATGCAAAATACTGGGCTAGATGAATCACAAGCTGGAGTAAAGATTACTGGGAGAAATATCAACAACCTCAGATATACGGATGATACCACTCTTAATGGCAGAAAGTGAAGAGGAACTAAAGAGCCTCTTGATGAAGGTGAAAGAGGAGTGTGGGAAAGCTGGCTTAGAGCACTATACTCAAAAAACTAAGATTATGTCATCTGGTCCCATCAGTTCATGACAAAAAGATGGAGAAAAAGTGGAAACAGTGACAGATTTTCTTTTCTTGGGCTCCAGAATCACTGTGGACAGTGACCATAGCCATGAAATTAAAAGACACATGCTCCTTAGAAGAAACACTATGAAAAACCTAGAAAGCATATTAAAAAGCAGAGACATCACCTTGCTGACAAAGGTCTGTATAGTCAAAGCTATAGTTTTCCCAGTAGACATATACGAATGTGAGAGTTGGACCATAAAGAAGGCTCAGTGCCGAAGAATTGATGGTTTTGAACTGTGGTGCTGGAGAAGGCTCTTGAGAAATAGCAACCCTTTCCCTTGGACTGCAAGAAAATCAAACCAGTCAATCCTGAAGGATATCAACCCTGAATATTCATTGGAAGGTCTGATGCAGAAGCTCCAAAACTTTGGCCATCTGATGCAAATAGCCCACTCATTGGAAAGACCCTGATGCTGAGAAAGATTGAGGGCAGGAGAAGAAGGGGATGATAGAGGGTGAGATGGTTGGATGGCATCACTGACTCAATGGACATGGGTTTGGGCAGACTCCGGGAGTTGGTGATGGATAGGGAGGCCTGTCATGCTGCAGTCCAAGCAGTCTCAAAGAGTTGGACCAGACTTAGTGACTGAAAAACAATACCACCTGGTCACTTTGTGTTTATTTCATTATTTTTAAACAAAATTGTGTTAGGACATGTTTTTCCTTTTATTTGGTTAACATGAGAAGCAACTGGATTTCATTGTGTATGTGGTCCCTTATAAGGGCTTCCCAGGTGGCTCAGTGGTAAAGAATCTGCCTGCCAATCCAGGAGACACGGCAGGTGTGGGTTTAATTCTGAGTTGGAAAGATCCCCTGGAGAAGGAAATGACAACCTGCTCCAGTATTCTTGTCTGGGAAACCCCATGACAGAGGACCTGGTGGGCTACAGTCCATGGGGTCGCAAAAAGCTGGACACAGCTCAGTGACTGAGCATGAACTGATGGGTCTCTTACAAACAGGCGAGCTGCCGAACCCTGTGAATTAAGCCAAATGTCTAGAATTTCTATGAGATGATAATGAATGCATTGACTTAAAAAGAGAGTCAAACTTCTTCTGCTTGTATTTGTTGTCCCCTAAATGGGAAAGTCAGGAGATTGGTGTTGAAGAAAAATAAATAAGAAGAAAAGCAAATCCACGATATGAAAGGCGGGGAAGTTGTTACTGGGAAAAACTGTGGAACTTTTAAAAATTTTGACCTTAAAATAAGTATCATAAAAAAGCTTTTCAACCCCAAGTACTATCAGGGATAGAATTGTAAGCACCTATGTTCATTTTAATGTGATTTTATTGCTATGTCATAGCCTAATATATCTGCCTATATTAGGAAGCTTTCCATTCCAAGCAACCTAAAAGTCATCTACTACTGGATTAAATAGAATTGATGCTTTCAAACTGTGGTGTTGGAGAAGATTCTTGAGAGTCCCTTGGACTGCAAGGAGATCCAACCAGTCCTTTCTGAAGGAGATCAGTCCTGGGATTTCTTTGGAAGGAATGATGCTAAAGGTGAAACTCCAGTACTTTGGCCACCTCATGCGAAGAGTTGACTCATTGGAAAAGACTCTGATGCTGGGAGGGATTGGGGGCAGGAGGAGAAGGGGATGACCGAGGATGAGATGGCTGGATGACATCACTGACTCGATGGACGTGAATCTGAGTGAACTCCGGGAATTGGTGATGGACAGGGAGGTCTGGTGTGCTGTGATTCATGGGGTCGCAAAGAGTCGGATACGACTGAGCGACTGAACTGAACTGAACTGGATTAAATAATAAGGAAATCTATAGGCCTTGTGAAAGGTGATGGAGTGTGTTTCAGAACTGGTTTGTCTAGGGCTCAATGTGAACTCTGTTTTTTCTGATTTTTTTTTTTCTCTCTACATCTGCTGTCTACCATGTGGGCTTCACCACAAGGCCGGGCCCCTTGAGGTTGTAAGAGAGCTGTCAGTATAATTAGGTTCACATGTTTCCTCTTTCTTATCCATAAAAAGAGTCTTTCCTTAACTATCTAATAAAAGTTCTGCGATTCCTGCTGTTTGGACCATTCACTGGTTCAAACCTAGGTCACTTTAACCAATATCTATGGTGAGGGAGTGGATTATCCTGATCAATTATAACAGTAAGACTTTATCCTTGAAGCTGATGGAGGGGTTCATCCCACCTAAACACATGGCTGCTGTGGAATCCCTGTTGGGAAGGAGACAAATATTCTGTTACAGATACTCTGGGAAACAGTGAATTCAAAGTGCCCATCCTTGAACTGTCTTTTATGATAGGCAGTAAAGGATACAACGGTAAGTTTATTTTTTTTCTTTATAATTTTCTATATTTTATTTTTGGCTGCACTGGGTCTTTGCGGCTACAGGGGCTACTCTCTGGCTGCTGTGCACAGGCTTCTCACTGGAGTGGCTTCTCTTGTTGGCGAGCAGGGGCTCTAGGGCATGTGGACTTCAGTAGTTGTGGCACATGGGCTCCAGAGCACAGGCTCAATAGTTGTGGCACACAGGCTTAGTTGTTCCTGGGCAGGTGGGATCTTCCTGGATCAGGGGCTGAACCTGTGTCTCCTGCACCGGCTGGCAGATTCTTTAACACTTAACCACCGGGGAAGCCCACAGCAGTAAATTGAAAGCTTGATGTTTTTTATTGAGGCCTATTTCTGAGAGAGAATAGCATGAGATTGAGAGGTTGTTCTACCGAGTCTCGTCATTTTTGTTACTCTTGCTTTTCTTCTATGAATAACTGATTCACACACTGGTTCAGGTCAAAGAGAATTCTTCAATTGTATACCAGAGGATGAAGATCAATGACACTGAAGCTGGGAACTTCCATAAATGTTTTCCACAAACTACCAAAATATTGTATTAAGTGATTTATTAAAGCAAAAGATACTTCCCTGTCTCACTTTTTCCCCTTTTTTTACAAAGATAAACTAAGTTAGACCAGGGCACATTTATCCCACTCAAAAGATTCCCCAAACAGAAAAAAACAATGGCATATGTTGAATACTCTTGAATTTCCAAACGAGGCCATCTTTGGGTACTGAAGAAAATCTGGTTTAGTTGGTCAAATAGACAACTGATATCAGAATTTACAAGCGTTCTTTTACCAGCTTTCTGAAAGGTGGTACTTTTTTAAAAAAATATTTATTTATTTGGCTGCATTGGGTCTTAGTTGCTGCATTTGGGATCTTTTGTTGCAGCACTCAAATTCTCTACTTGTGGCTTATAGTCTTAGTTGCTCCACGTTATGTGGGATCTTAGTTCTTTGACCAGAGATTAAACCATGTTCCCTGCATTGGAAGGTAAGATTCTTAACCACTGACTACCAGGGAAGTCCCCAAGGCAGCACATTCTTTTTTTTTTTTTTTAAATTTATTTATTTTTGGCTGTCCTGGCTCTTGGTTGCTTTGCGTGGGGCTTCCTCACCGTGCAGTGAGTGGAGTCTGCTCTGCCTTGCGGTGCTCGGGCTTCTCATTGCGGTGACTTCTCTTGCTGCAGAGCATAAGCTTAGGCACACGGGCTGCAGTAGTTGCACCACACAGGCTCAGTAGTTGTGGCTCGTGGGCCTAGGGCAAGGATTCAGTGGTTCTGGTGCATGGGCTTCAGTGCTCTGTGACACGCAGAATCTCTCCAGACCAGGGATCGAACCCGTGTCCCCTGTATTGGCAAGGCAGGTTCTTATCCACTGCACCACCAGGGAAGTTCTGGCATATTCTTTATTTAGTTGATCAGAATAGGTTGTCTGATATGCTTTTAGTAACTCATGTTAGTTGCCTAGTCTCCTCGTCTCATCAGCTTATGGTGATTATACGCTTTCTGAGATTCCACCGGGCCTCTGCATGTGTGTTCATGGTGCAATGCTTCAGAACTTTGAATACTAGTTTTAGAGCCTTCTTTTTTTTTTTTTTTTTGAAATACTAGTTTTAGAGGTTTAGAGCTTGATTGCTGGGAGACGGTAGGAGAAAGACATGGTAGATATGGACATTATTTTTCCTTTAATCTCTTGACACCCTGCAAAATTTTAGTCTTGCCCTGAGAAATGAGTACCCCAACCATATTCTCCACAGGGCTCCTAATGACAGCATTAATTTCCATTAGAAATTTCTTAGGAGAAACCTTGAATAAACAGTGCTAATTAATTCCAGTTGTTTCCACAGTTGTCCTGATTCTTATCTCACACAAGCCACCACTTCAGACTTTCCTAGTTCCAGGTGTTTTGCACTTGCTTTTAGTGTTGTCATTGTTGCAGCTGGGTGTCATGAATTTTAAAATAGTCTAAGAATTAAAGAAAAATATCAGTATATTATCAAGATACTTGTGTGGTTTTCCAAATGTATTGCTTATTCAATCAATATTTTCCAAAGTGCCAGAGAATGTTTGGAAGAGTCTGGAATAACTTCTTGATGAGATATATTTAGGAAAATATGGGTTTTGTTGTTTGTTGTTCAGTTGCTCAGTCATGTCCGACTCTTTGTGACCCCATGGACTGCAGCACACCAGGCTTCCCTGTTCTTCACTATCTCCTGGAGTTTGCTCAAACTCATGTCCACTGAGTTGATGATGCCATCCAACCATCTCATCTTCTGTCACCTGCTTCTTCTCCTGCCCTCTATTTTCCCAGCATCAGAGTCTTTTCCAATGAGTCAGATCTTCACATCAGGTTGCCAAAGCATTGGGGCTTCAGCTTCAGCATCAGTCCTACCAATGAATATTCAGGATTGATTTCCTTCAGGATTGACTGGTTTGATCTTCTTTCTGTCCAAGGGTGCCTCAAGAGTCTTCTCCAACACCACAGTTTGAAAGCATCAATTTTTTGGTGCTCAGTCTTCTTGTGGTACAACTCTCACATCCATACATGACTACTGGAAAAGCCATAGCTTTGACTATACAGACCCTTGTCGGCAAGGTGATGTCTCTGCTTTTTAATATGGTGTCTAGGTTTGTCATAACTTTTCTTCCAAGGAGCAAGTGTCTTTTAATTTCGTGCCTGCAGTCACCATCCACAGTGATTTTGGAGCTCAATAAAATAGAGTCTGTCACTGTTTCCACTTTTTCTCCGTCTATGTGCCGTTAAGTGATGGGTTCAGTTCAGTTCAGTCTCTTAGTCATCTCCAACTCTTGTGACCCCCACGGACTGCAGCATGCCAGGCCTCCCTGTCCATCACCAACTCCCAGAGTTTACTCAAACTCATGTCCATTGAGTCGGTGATGCCATCCAACCATCTCATTCTCTGTCATCCCCTTCTCCTCCCTCCTTCAATCTTTCCCAGCATCAGGGTCTTTTCAAATGAGTCAGCTCTTCGAATCAGGTGGCCAAAGTATTGGAGTTTCAGCTTCAACATCAGTCCTTCCAATGAATATTCAGGATTGATTTCCTTTAGAATGGATTGGTTGGATCTCCTTGCAGTCCAAGGGACTCTCAAGAGTCTTCTCCAACACCACAGTTCAAAAGCATCAATTCTTCAGCACTCAGCTTTCTTAATAGTCCAACTCTCACATCCATACGTGACTACTGGAAAAACCATAGCCTTGGCTAGATGGACCTTTGTTGGCAAAGTAATGTCTCTGCTTTTAATATGCAGTCTAGGTTGGTCATAATTTTTCTTCCAAGGAGTAAGTGTCTTTTCATTTCATGGCTGCAGTCACCATCTGCAGTGATTTTGGAGGCCAAAAAAATAAAGTCTGCCACTGTTTCCACTGCTTCTCAGTCTATTTGCCATGAAGCGATGGGACTGGATGCCATGATCTTTATTTTTTGAATGTTGAGCTTTAAGCCAACTTTTTCACTCTCCTGTTTCACTTTCATCAAGAGGCTCTTTAGTTCTTCTTCACTTTCTACCATAAGGGTGGTGTCATCTGCATATCTGAGATTATTGATATTTCTCCCTGCAATCTTGATTCCATCCTAAGGTTCATCTAGCCCAGTATTTTGCATGATGTACTCTGGATGTAAGTTAAATAGCAGGGTGACAATATATAACCAGTTTGTTGTTCCATGTCCAGTTCTAACTGTTGCTTCTTGACCTGCATACAGGTTTCTCAGGAGACAGGTCAAGTGAAAGAAAGAAAGACAGTGAAGTTGCTTAGTCATGTCCTACTCTTTGCGACCCTGTAGACTGTAGCCCACCAGGCGCCTCCGTCCGTGGGATTTTCCAGGCAAGAATACTGGAGTGGGTTGCCATTTCTTTCTCCAGGAGATCTTCCCAAGACAGGTCAGGTGGTCTGTTATTCCCATCTGTTGAAGAATTTTCCACAGTTTGTTGTGATCCACACAGTCAAAGGCTTTAGTGTAGCTGGTGGAGTAGAAATAGATGTTTTTCTGGAATTCCCTTGTTTTCCGATAATCCAGTGCATGTTGGCAATTTGAAATATGGGTTTAGCAAATTCAGATGAACTACTGTGGAACTGTTCAGGTCTTTAATATACATTCTTTATCTCTAAGAAAAGAATATGCAGTGCTTTCCACACATGTTTGACTGTGGAATCCTTTTCCTGAAGAACATTTCATATAACAGATTTCACTTTGTGAAATGATCATCTGTGTCAAGTTACCATGTTTTCTGAGAGTCTATTATCTGATTGCCTTTGCTGGTTTTTATTATTAGTTCCTAGGATTCTATTCTATAACAAAATCCAGTACGGAAAGCTTTTTTTTTTTATAGTGCTAAAATTATTTAATAAGCAGAGAAGGAGGTTAAGAAAGGATTAAGAAATTAAATAACACTGTTCTAAAACTTTTTTCAAGACCATATATTTGACATTTAAATAGAGAAAATTAGGGACAGGTTGGAAGGTCATTTAATTAAGAGATTTCAGGAATGCTCAGATATTTCTTCTTTTAAAGATTTTTGTTTATTTTTTAATTGGAGGATAATTGCTTTACAGCAGTAAGGAAAGCTTTGCCTTTTTTTTTTTCCTCAAAGAGAAGTAGGATGGAAAAAGGCCCAAAAGCTATTTTCTCAAGGAGAGCCAATCTGATTCAAAATCAGGAGCCTCTGATTCATCTTAATCATTGTATTACTGAGGGCAGAGGACACTTGCCATTAACCTCTAACTGGATCCTTTTTCCTGTCTTAAAGTACATTCTGCTATGTCAATACGAGGTCATAATAAACTTGGACAGCAGCAACACTATGGTTTTAAACAACTGACGTAAGTTTTACCGAAGCAGTCTTGCAACCCACTTTTAAGACATGAATGAATGCTCCACACACAAACTGCAAATGATGATGAGGATCTGGTGTCAGCTACAAGCTCTTATTAAGACCTGAGCCTGCCCCAGGGAAACAGAACTCTAATTATCTAGTTTAAGGTGCTATAGCTGAAAAGCTCACAGGCCGCACCCAGAGCAGCAACACGGTCACACAGGGATAGCCAGGCCTTGCCAAGATGCAATACTCAAATAATTCTGTCTTTATTCAAGCCTAGACTACATTTCATTGTAGAATTTTGGTAACTGAATAAATTCTAATAAACTGTCTTATTTGGTGTGGATGGTTTTCTTTCTATACTGTCTTATTTTTTTCACATTATAAAAACAATAGATGATCAGTGTTGGCAAAACACAGAAATCAGCAGGTAGAATAAAAATCACTCATAATCCCACTAATCAAAAGTAACTATTGATATTTTGGTTTATGGGCTTCCCTAGTGGCTCAGCTGGTAAAGAATTTGCCTGCAGTACAGGAGACCTGGGTTTGATCCCTGGATTGGGAAGATCCCCTGGAGAAGGGAACAGCTATCCACTCCAGTATTCTGGCCTGGATAGCAAAGAGTCGGAGACGACTGAGTGAATTTATCTACTTCAATATTTTATTTCTTGAGTTGGTACATATTTCCCTTGCAGGATGCTTTGAGGCTATTTCTGAACTCTTTGTGACTATAATACTGTAGGCTGGAATTTATTTTGGGGGCAGACTCTTTCTTCTCAGAAGAGCTATGCTGGTGAGACTAGCCAAAGAAACACAAGTTTAGGAAGATTTTTTTTTTTCCTACTGTAACCTTGAATATTGTAGAGTAATAATTCCACCCCTACAACTTGTACTGTATTCCTCCTAACACACGGTAATCCCAGTGCTAACAGAAACTGCTAACATTTTCTATACATTAGAATATGTCCTATTGTAAACACAGTATCCTATTTAATTCATACAATAACACCATGTGTTATGTGCTATTATCATCCCTGTTGTGCAGGTAAGGAAACCAAGGCACAGAGAGGATAAACAACTTGCCCAAGATCACAAGTAGTAAGTGGTAGAGCTGGGATTTGAATGTTGTACCTCCAGAGTCTGTCTTTCTTTTTTAGACTGAGATGTGAACTGAGGTGTTTAGTGAGGGAAAGGCTGCATTGACTGTGGACTGAGTGTAACCCTGAGAAATCATTGTGAAATTCGGTGGTTTGATCCTGATTCCTCTAGCCCTTTGGGATACAATGGTGTACTCCATGAAGGGGTGGGGGTGAAGGGAGGGGGGAGCATGAGAGAAGGAAAGAGAAAACCAGTTGAGAGGAATGTGTCCCTGAACACGGCAGCAGACCAGAAACCAGGAGCTAGGGGCACGGAAGACATGGCTCCCTGTGAGCAGGTGTGGCCAATGGACTTTAAGTGCAGTGACACAGAAATTACACTTAGATGTTTTTATTTCTTGCCTTGTGGTTTGGCTGTGCTATCCGCAAGCTTATTTAACTTACTTAACCTAGATAGCATATTCAAAAGCAGAGACATTACTTTGCCAACAAAGGTCCGTCTAGTCAAGGCTATGGTTTTTCCAGTAGTCATGTGTGGATGTGAGAGTTGGACTGTGAAGACAGCTGAGTGCCGAAGGATTGATGCTTTTGAACTGTGATGTTGGAGAAGACTCTTGAGAGTTCCTTGGGCTGCAAGGAGATCCAACCAGGCCATTCTAAAGGAGCGCAGCCCTGGCTGTTCTTTGGAAGGAATGATGCTAAAGCTGAAACTCCAGTACTTTGGCCGCCTCATGTGAAAAGTTGACTCACTGGAAAAGACCCTGATGCTGGGAGGGATTGGGGGCAGGAGGAGAAGGGGATGACAGAGGATGAGATGGCTGGATGGCATTACCGACTCAATGGATGTGAGTTTGAGTGAACTCTGGGAGTTGGTGATGGACAGGGAGGCCTGGCATGCTGCAATTCATGGGGTCGCAAAGAGTCGGACATAACTGAGCGGCTGAACTGAACTGACTGAAGCTTAAATTTATTAAAACATAGGTGTCTTCTGTTAGCTGGTCTCTGAAGAATGAAAGAATAATGGATTATATTCACATTTGGGACTGAAGTATAGAAGAAATGACGAAACAGGCAAAAGCGGGTAGAAGGAGGCTGGGGCAGTAGTTGAGCATGGAAGGTGAAAAAGAAAAACCAGGACATGCTGAAAATCATCATAAGTAAGTGAGGAGAGAGCCAGACTTCCTATAGTTCTGTAGGATGGGTAATGGATTTATATTTGGATATTATGGGATATCTCAATCCTGTAAGTGTCAACTGGGGACATTTGAGTTACATGTACAATATAAAGCATTTGCTATATATTTTATTTATAAAACTTGAATCATAGTATATATAATTTGATATCAATGCTTTTATATAGCATTTTATCTTGGATATTTTAATGATTTTAATTAAATGCTTTTGAAAATGCTATTTTTCAGTGGCAGAATGTCATTATAAGGATACTGTAATTTTCACAACTATTTCCCTGTTATTAGACATCTAGGATATTTTACAAATTTTTGCCTATAAAATAGCAGTGTGTAATAAGAATGCTCATTATCACCACTTACTAGACATCTTAATAGTAAAGTAAGACATGAAAAAATGAAGACATAATTGGAAAGAGACAAAATTATTTTGGTGGTAGATGATGATTAACTACATAGGAAATCAAAGAGAAATGATAACGTATTATAACTAATAAGAGAACGCAACAAAACTGCTAGGCCCAAAATTAACATTAAAGAAAATCAGTGGTATTTCTGTATACTAACAATACCAATGAGAAAACTATAGTCTGTAAGTTCCATTTTGATTAAAATCCCAACAGGTATTTTACAGCTATTTCTAAAATTCATATGGAGGAGTAAAGGTCCAAAAACAGCCCAAGATAATTTTGAGAAAGGAGGAAATTTTCACTTTCAGATATCAAGGCTTGATATATAATAATGAAAACAATGTGATATTGGTGTAGGGATAGACAAATAGACCAAAGGGATGAAGTAAATGCCCAGAAACAGACTCTCAATACTGCAAGACAGTCTCTCACAGAAGTAACATGACAAATCAGCAGAAAAAGGATGAGATATCTAGTAAGTTTTGTTATTGTTGTTTGGTCGTTGTGTCTGACTCTTGTGACCCCATGGACTGTAGCCCACCAGGCTCCTTTGTCCATGGGATTTCCCAGGCTAGAATACTGAAGTGGGTTGCCATTTCCTTTGGCAGGGAATCTTCCCAACCCAGGGATTGAACCCACATTTGCATTATAGGCAGATTCTTTACCACCGAGCCACCAGGGGGAAGCCCATAGTTCGCTTGATATAGATCTAACTGTGAAATTCAAAACTTTAAAAAATTTTGAGAGAGTACATAGCAGAATACCTTTACAGAATTGGAGTAGAGGATGATTTCTTTTGTCTTTTACTTTTTGGCCATGCCATGCAGCACATGGTATCTTAATTCTGCAACCAGGGATGGGACCCACACCCCTTGAAGTGGTGAAGCAGTCTTAACCACTGGACTGCAAGGGAAGTCCCAGGGAAGGATTTCTTAAAAAAGACCCCAGAAGCACAAAACATACACAAATGTTCATATACTTACTATGATAAGATTAAAAACAGAGTTGAAAGACAAAGTTTAAAAGACAAGCCACAGATTGAGAGAAACATTTGCAATGCACGCGATTGACAAAGGATTTAGGATCTAGAATAGTTACAAAATCCTTAAGAAGCAATAAAAACAAAAGAAAAGCAATTAACAAGGAAATTGGCAAAGGAAATGAAAGGTAATTCATGCAAGGAAAACTGGACTGTTCAATAAATATACATAATATGCTGACTCCTCAGCAGTCAGGGGGATGCAAATAAAGGCAATGAAATACCATTTCTCTTCCCTGGTGGCTCAGACGGTAAAGAATCTGCCTGCAATACAGTAGACTAAGATTTGATCCCTGGGTCAGGAAGATCCCCTGGAGTAGGAAATGGCAACTCACTTCAGTATTCTTGCCTGGAGAATTCCATGGACTGAGAAGGCTGGTGGGCCACAGTCCATGGGGTCACAAAGAGTCAGACACAGCAACTAACACTTTGCATTAGAAAAGTAAAAATTAACAGGTCTGACACAGAGAGTTTTAGGTGTAATGGGGGAAACAGAATCTTCTGTACACTGTTGTCAGGTTATTTGGAACAATCACCTTGGAAACAGTTGGTAATATCTTGTAAGGCTGAAGGTACTCATAACAAAACAGAACTTATGAATAGATGATAAAAAATAAAACGGCAATCAAGTTATTACTTCCAGTATGCCCTCCCTGACAGCATTCCCTTTTGACTCCAAATCTTGAATTTTATTTATATTATTACTTTTCTTTCTTTCTTTCTTTTTTAAATCTTATGTACCTTCAGAGACTATCGGAGAAGGCAATGGCACCCCACTCCAGTACTCTTGCCTAGAAAATCCCATGGACGGAGGAGCTGCAGTCCATGGGGTCCCTACTAGTCGGACACAACTGAGCGACTTCACTTTCACTTTTCACTTTGATGCATTGGAGGAGGAAATGGCAATCCACTCCAGTGTTCTTGCTTGGAGAATCCCAGGGACGGGGGAGCCTGATGGACTGCCGTCTTTGGGGTCGCACAGGGTCGGACACGACTGAAGCGACTCAGCAGCAGCAACAGCAATCAGAGACTATAGTATAGTAGTAGTAGTAGTATAGTATAGGCACTAAGTCGTGTCCGACTCTTGCGACCCCAGGGATTGTACATGCCTGGCTCCTCTGTCCTTGAAATTTCCCAGGTGAGAATACTAGAGTGGGTTGCAGTTTCCTCCTCCAGGGGGTTGAACCTAGGTCTCGTGCATTACAGGAGGTCTTCCTGCACGGGAGGCAGATTCTTTCTGGACTGAGACACCAGGGAAGTCCCACACAGACTATAATCCTTAGCTTTTTTTTTAATTATCTCTGGACTTCATAATGTACCATAATGTATGTAATCTTTGGTATCTTGCTATTTTAACCTAATGTTATGTTTTCTCAGATTCATCCAAATACATACATGTACTCTGTGGCTCGCTCGTTTCTCACTGCTAAAATGAAATACTATAATTTATACAAGCAGTGCTGTGAGGGACATTCTTGAACCTATCCCATGGTCAACTATCAGGGTTTCTTGAGCTTCTCTAGAGTTTAGGCTAAAGTGAAACTTTACATCAATGTTCTAGAAGTGAAACTGCTACATCAATGAGCTTCATCAACTACACTAGATAAAGCAGAATTGTTTACCAATATACATTATCATCAGCAATGTGAGGTCCCATTCCCCACATCCTCACTAACACTCGATAGCAATGTTTAAATTTTAAATTTTTGTTAGTCTCACAGGTATGCAGTGGCATCTCATAATGGTTTCAATTTGCATTTCTTTCCGAATAAAATTGAATATATTTTTGCTGTTTTTTTTTTTCTTTGTTGTTGTTGTTATTCATGTTTCTTGTGAAAAGCCTATTCATGTCTTTGGTCCATTAAAAAGTTTTTTTTTAATTTATTTTTAATTGAAATATAATTGCTTTACAGTATTGCATTGGTTTCTACCACTTGAACCAGTCTTATTTTGGAGTTCTTTATGTAGTTTGTATGCTAATTCTTTGTTGGTTGTATGTGTGACAAAAAACTCCCCTTGGTTTCTAGCTTCTTTTAAAACTATTTTCTCAATACTGAAATTTTTAATTCTTAATACAATTGAGGACTTTATTTGGGGTGGGGCTAGGGAGAGTCTCATCTTTTAAAATTTGCATTTCTTTGATCACAAGGTTGAATTGTTTTTCATGTTTCTTGGCCATTTGCATTTATTTTTGGTCAGCTTTTTTATATCCTTTTGTCTATTTTCTATTGATTTGTAAATGACTTCATATGTTAAGGATATTAATGCTTCGTCATATCTGTTGGGAATATTTTTCCTAGTTTCTTATTATTATAGATTTTGCTTAAAATTCTTTGTAGTGAGTATATATTTAAATACATTCAAACCTATCATACTTCCTTTTCCTATTTTTCTTTGTTTCTCACACTTGACAAAAATTAATTCATCTAGAGTTAATTTTGTTATAAAGAAACGACAAAAATCAACTGTCTCTCCTTTTTCCACTGATTTGTGATATCAGTATTATGTATTAAAATTTTTACATTTATTTGGGTCTGTTTCTGGGCCATATACTTTACTATGTTAATTACATTTAGTTTATCCATCCTACCCCAAGATACCTACTTTGTTTATTGTTCTCTTTCTAGTAAAGTTTACCATTTGGTAAGGCAAATTTGATCCTTGAATTATCTCAAAACAGGTATTCTCCATGTCTCTGATCAAATACGTTGCTTGTTTCCGAGAGTTAGCATATAAATAAGATGCAACTTCTGAATCTTCAAATTGTTAGAAAACATAAAATACTTTCATTACAACTTTTCATGGATTCAGGAAGAATGTTGAAGGCTCCAAGATCAGAGCTTGGGATGGTAATTAATGCTGAACTATTGAGAGTGATCAATGAAAAGAAATAGAGGAAAACAACAGAATGGGAAAGACTAGAGATCTCTTCAAGAAAATTAGATACCAAGGGAACATTTCATGCAAAGATGAGTACAATAAAGGACAGACATGGTATGGACCTAACAGAAGCAGAAGACATTAAGAAGTGGCAAGAATATACAGAAGAACTATACAAAAAAGATCTTCATGACTCAGATAACCATGATGATGTGGTCACTCACCTAGAGCCAGACATCCTGGAGTGCAAAGTCAAGTGGGCCTTAGGAAGCATCACTACGAACAAAGCTAGTGGAGGTGAAGAAGTTCCAGTGGAGCTATTTCAAATCCTGAAAGATGATGTTGTGAAAGTGCTACACTCAATATGCCAGCAAATCTGGAAAATGCAGCAGTGGCCACAGGACTGGAAAAGGTCAGTTTTCATTCCAATCCCAAAGAAAGGCAATGCCAAAGAATGTACAAACTACAAACTACGGCACAATTGTACTCATCTCACACTCTAGCAAAGTAATGCTCAGAATTTTCCAAGCTAGGCTTCAGCAGTATGTGAACCGTGAACTTCCTAATGTTCAAGTTGGATTTAGAAAAGGCAGAGGAACCAGAGATCAAATTGCCAACATCTGCTCGGTCATACAAAAAGCAAGAGAGTTTCAGAAAAATATCTACTTTTGCTTTATTGACTATGCCAAAGCCTTTGATTGTGTGGATCACAACAAACTGTGGAAAATTCTGAGAGATGGGAATACAAGACCACCTGACCTGTCTCCTGAGAAATCTGTATGCAGGTCAACAAGCAACAGTTAGAACTGGACATGGGACAACAGACTGATTCCAAATAAGAAAAGGAGTACGTCAAGGCTATATATTGTCACCCTGCTTATTTAACTTACATGCAGAGTACATCACGTGAAATGCTGGGCTGGATGAAGCACAAGCTGGAATCAAGATTGCTGGGAGAAACATCAATAACCTCACATATGCAGATGATACTACACTTCTGGCAGAAAGCAAATAACTAGAGAGCCTCCTGATGAAAGTGAAAGAGGAGAGTGAAAAAGTTGGCTTAAAGCACAACATTCAGAAAACGAAGATCATGGCATCTGGTCCCATCACTTCATGGCAAATAGATAGGGAAACAGTGGAAACAGTGACTGCCTTTATTTTTCTGGGCTCCAAAATCACTGCAGATGGTGACTGCAGCCATGAAATGAAAAGACACTTACTCCTTGGAAGGAAAGTTATGACCAACCCAGACAGCATATTAAAAAGCAGAGGCATTGCTTTGCCAACAAAGGTCCACTTAGTCAAAGCTATGGTTTTTCCAGTGGTCATGTATGGATGTGAGAGTTGGACTATAAAGAAAGCTGAGTGTTGAAGAATTGATGCTTTTGAACTGTGGGGTTGGAGAAGACTCTTGAGAGTCCCTTGGACTGCAAGGAGATACAACCAGGCCATCCTAAAGGAAATCAGTCCTGAATATTCATTGGAAGGACTGATGTTGAAGCTGAAACTCCAATACTTTGGCCACCTGATTCGAAGAGCTGACTCATTTAAAAAGACCCTGATGCTGGGAAAGATTGAAGGTGGGAGGAGAAGGGGATGACAGAGGATGAGATAGTTGGATGGCATCACCGACTCAATGGACATGAGTCTGAGTAAGCTCCAGGAGTCGGTGATGGACACGGAGGTCTGGCCTGTTGTAGTCCATGGGGTCACAAAGAGTCAGACACGACTGAGCAACCGAATTGAACTGATCTGATTGAGTGAGGGTATAATACCTGGTGCCGTGTTTAATAGGGGCTTCCTATAGTTTTACTTCATTCACTTTTGGCCAAGATATTTTCTTTTTCTCTTTCCTTCTTTTTGGTAGCACTTTGCAGCTTGCAGTATCTTAGTTCCCCAACCAGGATCAAACCCAGGCCTCCAGCAGTGAAACCCCCATGGGTGAGCCACTGGACTGTGGGAGAATTCCTCAGCCAAGGTATTTTCTAAATAAACAGGGCCTGTTGTGATAATTCTCTCTCTCCTGGGTGGACAGGGAAGAAAACATGGACAATGTCACTATCTCTGCTGAAAAAATGAAGGCCTTGATTCATGTAGAAATGAATTTGTTTGTGGTGATAAAGGAATTAATGTGCTGGGCCCTCAGCATCTTCTCCCCATCAGAATGGTTAGAATGGGGCTTTTCCTTTGTTCAGGTCTTGGCTATTGGGTTTGAGAAAGTGGAAGTCCAGTTTCACAACACAAAAGTTGGGTTGGACAAACATGTTGGACAGCTTCCTGTCCAGCAAAGACTGAAGTGTCAAAAGGGTATGTCAAAGGGACAGCTCTACTCTTTCACCTCAGAGTAAGAAGACAAACCCCAAGGGTAAAAATGGGATACTAAATCTATTTCAGTATTTTATAAGTTTACTATAAAAAATAGTTCTAGTCTCTGAGTGCACACTGAATTCTGTGAAGTCCAGCTAAGCTCAGGGGTCCTCCTAGTTTGTCTCATGTGGGGTCCCAGACATGAGAGTCAGGCACAGTTGACTAGGAGCTTCACCTAATCACTCCTGACTGGAGCCAGCTGGTGAAATACACAATTATGTAAAATCTTATATTCATCTATTATACTCACTTATTCCTCTATATGTCTATTCCTTATCTATAAATGGGGAGGCATACTTTCATCTTCTCACATGCCAGAGTTTGCTTTTTGATAAATAAAACGGTGCTTGCAAAAGTACAGTTGAGAAAATGGTGCTAAACAAGTTTAGAAAAAATTCTACTTTGTATATTTGGACACTCTTCTGTCCTTTGAGTCATTCAGAAGGAAGAAGGAAGGGAAGGGCATGGTTCTGCAAAATGCTGAACATAGGTGCTTGTAGCACAGCATGCTTTGATGACAATACACGAATAATGCTGAAAGTGTCATGAATTGTAGCCATACCACCTGCTGATCAATGGACTTGTTAGCTTCTTTGAATGACTCACGATACTCCAAAAGCAAAAACTCTGATGGCAAATCTTGATGTATAGGTCAAATGAAACGATTCACAGCAGAGCAAGTTAGAGCTGATAGAAAAGCAAAGGTTTTAGCTACATGTTGTGGACTGGTAGGCTGAGAACAAAATTGAACTTGTGGCTACAGTTTTTGGAGCAACACAATTTTTGTTGGCACTGTGCTGGAAAATGTTTTGGAACTGCTGTCAACATTTAAAAGCCTGGGGGTTTCACATGAAAACAATTGGTTAGAGCCCGATAGCTGCTTTTTCCTTTAGACAGAACTGTTCTTTTCTTTTTCCCCCACTGTGTACCACTGCCAATGTTTATTATCATTATTTTAAAAAATTTTATTGAAGTATAGTTAATTTACAATGCTGTGTTCATTTCTGGTATACAGCAAAGTGACTCAGTTATACATATATTCTTTTTCATATCATTTTCCATTATGGTTTATCATAGGATATTGAATCTAGTTCCCTACGCTATACAGTAGGACCTTGTTGTTTATCCACTTTATATATACTAGTTTGCATTTGCTAATCTCAAATTTCCAATTCTTCCCTCTCCCACCCCCGGTCCCCCGCCACTGGCAACCACATATGTGTCCTCTAAGTCTGTGAGTCTGTTTTGTAGATATGCTCATTTGTCAGACAGAACTGTTCATTTTTTCAGTTTGCCATAGTCTACACCACCCTCTTAATATTATCCTCTTCCGGTTCTCATTTACAATGCCTAACTGGTCCCATCAGTCATTTGAATTTGTAACCCCTGACTTAGATAATGCTGAAGGATGAGGAGAGATTCTTTGTGGTCCAGATTTGGACCCTAAAAAGAAGTCCTTAGGTCTTGAAGAAAGTCAATGGAAAAAAAGCTAGTTCAACATTATCCTAGATAAAAATATTTTTAATAAAGACATTCTTCATAGATCATATGTTAGAATAACAATCTTTTCTTTGTCTTGAATTGCTTTATAGTTGAATAAGCTTTCACTTACATAACAATGGAATGCATGTAAGAATTAAAGATTTTAAAATTTAAAAAATAAAAAACTAAAAATTAAAAAAAAAATAAACTACTCTGGTAGTTGCTAAACTTCTCTTCTAAAGGCAAAGAATTCACTTTTCTATGGAAAGAGCAGTAACTACTAACTCACACCCAACTTTGCAAAAAAAAAAAAAAAGCAGAATACAACTTGCAATGGCAATTAGAATACTGTATCTTAAAATGATGGAAACTTTCAAGGAATTTGACTGCTATTGTCACCACCTACAAATTTGAGATATAGGGCCAGCCAAGATACATGTATATTTTGGAAAGTTAACAGTATTAGCAGAATGCCACTGTTTTAAAACATATTCCCTGATTCAACAATGGAGAGAAATGTCCTCTGTGAACAGACTGTATGTTTACAGTGAGAGCTAGCACTGGGACAGCGCTGGAAAAAGCAGCAGAATATAGCAACTTCAAAGGGTCTGAGGTAGTTTTCTCTAGCCAGTACTGGAGGTTAGCCATCATTCGGTTGTTCAGACAATTTCCACTGGCATTCACATGGCCTCTCCTGGTTATTGTTCATCTCATCTCAAGGAGTTTGAATCCTTCAATAGAAGGCAATTCCTTAGTGACACCTACAATCAATCCCTGGGTTGGGAAGATCCCCTGAAGGAGGGAATGGCAACCCACTTCAGTATTCTTGCCTGGAGAATCCCATGGACAGAGGAGCCTGGCAGGCTATGGTCTATAGGGTCACAAAGAGTTGGACATGACTGAAGCGACTTAGCACGCACAGTCAGCTAGTAAGTTTAATTTGCCTTAAATAGCTGACCTCAAGATGCATCAATATACATATGCAAAAGTGCATCATTGCTATCATCTGACTGTGTAATTCTGGACCAAAAGCTGTAAGATAGAGCTTGATTCTCTCTTCCCCAAGTAAGAAAATTGACTCCCCAACCCCTCAAAAAAAATCAGTGAAATACAAAATTAATTTGAGTATTTTATTTATAAATGTACATTTACTATAAAAGCTGTTGCGTTTTAGACAACTTTATTTTATTTTATTTTTTTACTATTTCTCAGAGTCATTTTAGAATAAATATTTTAAATGAAGGTTAGTGTAACTGATACAGAACATTGGCCCACCCAGAACAGTAACATCTTTTGGACGGACTCACATATGAGGTGGATCATTTCAGCTTGTTAAGTCTTACATTGTGTATAGGTAACTATAGTATGTATTGCATTAATAACACTACACAGAAAGAATGAACACATGTCATGAAAGTTTGCAAGTGAAAAAGAGTTACCCATTTTTTTTTTCTTAAGAAAGAAGAGACTAGCTTTTGAAGTATAAGAAAAAAAAAGATATACTTCCTCAGGAACAATAAATCACTCACTTGCCTCATCTGTTTTTTAAACAAACACATTTACATTGTAGCTCAACGGAGCACAGCATTTTTTTTCCTGGGATCTCAAAGATTATTTGAAAAGAAATAGATCATACTCATTATGCTGCATTGGAAAAAACAAGATCTAGTCTGCCCGAGCTGCCATGTAACAGACTCCAAATGAAATATAAATCAAATATAAATAGAAACAGTTGGCAATTAGAATTTAGAAAATGTTGGAGATTATTCTGTGCTGGTGACTATTGTTCATTATGGAAAAGCACATTTCGCAGTTGGAGAATGGGGCTTTATTTTTCTTGACTTGATTCTAGCTTCAATACATGTACAATGAGTCTCACTAAGAAATATGTATAAATGGGTTTGTGAAACCAGAAGAGAATGTGCAATATTCATATAATCCTTACATAACGGATGGAGTTCCACATGTAAAAAGTATTCTATAAAAATCGGTTATGAATGATTCTATTGTACATGTTTTGTGCATTATTGGTGGTAAAGTACTCTTCTAATATCATGCAAAGTGCAAACATCCATATTATCAAAATACTTAATAAAACATGCAGGTGGTTAATCAAAATATTGGACTTAATCTGTACATTTTCAAAATGTTTTCAATTCTTCTTTTTTTTAAATTTTTTCCCCCTGTAAAGCAGCCAACACCTCCACGAGAAGTCTTGAGAACTTGGAAGCGACTTCATCTCTCTTCAATGTACTGCATCCATAATTCATCACTATGTGCAACAGCTTTGCATTTTCTAAGGCACAATTTTTAATGAAATGATGTGTAAATTTCAATCTAACAACAGCTCGTCCAAATAACAAAATGGCCAAACTATCTCCAGTGGCTGAGGAAATTTCTGCACTTACATGGAACCCGCATGCAGAGAACTTTCTAGCATGTAAATAAATAATTGCTAGCCATACTCAATAAGACACAGAAAAAAAATTGCTTACATAACAGAAAACATCTACGTGATCTCCTTTTATGACTACGTTAACCTATTAGGAGTATATCCAGAGTCTACATTCACAAAGCGTCATCTGTCATCTTCACTTATTTGCCATCATTTTAAGGCAGAATAAATAGTCCCCCTTCCCCTAGTCTTCAGGAAAACAGCCTGAAGATCAAAAATGGGATGCGTTTTAATAACTTGATTCCAGATGAAACTCATCACACAGGGCAAAAAAATAAAACACCCCTCCACAAGAGTTCCTTGCTAAACTTCTCCATGAGTAAGGTCCAGAATTCTTGGTTCTGGAGCTCCAGAAGTCAAGAGAGTTGGTGATTGATGGCGTGGAGGAGAGCAGGCAGGTATCCAGTAGGGTGGGCAGGGGACGATGTGAGTGGTAGGTTCTTGCTGGTCACACGCTAGTGGCTTCTCACATTGTACGTCATTGGATTCTATTAGGATGGACTCAGTGCTTCTCTTTAGCCACCTGGGCTTCAGCCCCCAAGGAGAACTTGAAGGCAAGGGTGAGCAGTGGTCACACCTAATGATGGACTGATCTCGATGACAGCTTCCATATGCCCCACACTGAGCCTTTTATTGAATCTAGAGCATGGAGAGAAGCAAGCAACAAAGCTCTCTTGGCTATCACTGACCCACCACTCTTTGGAAGATTAAACTTCCTCACAGATTTTGGTAGTAATTTTGGAAATAAGGACTGAATTATGTCCCTCTGGTTTCTTCCTACCCTTGGGCAATGTCCCAGAGTGTAAACCTAGCCAGTATTACAAGGGTTCTATTTGATGGTTCAGCCTATACCAATGGCATAATTTCCAAAGGACACAGAATCTAATACTAATGGTGCAATAATTTATTGGTATGACTTCCACCTCAAAAGGTAAGTAACAAAAACGTTTCAAGATTACAGTATATATTATCAGCCTAGTGACTTTGCAGTAAAAAACAAGTTATAGCTCAGAGCTAGATGGTGTGATTTTTAGTTTCTGAAATGCAATAATTGTATGCTCCTGACTCAGAAGACCATGTGTCTCAAATTGGCATGTCCTGCATTTTCTGCAGCTCAATTCTGTAAACATAAAATGTTTAATTCCTAGAAATGCTAAAAAAATAAACCAAACAGGTTTATTGCATCATCTATCTCATTAACTCCCAAAAAAGAGAATAACATATTTTAAACCATAAGCCTGTTTGACCATGCTAAGACCTTTTCTTTTTGAACTATTCAGGATCATTACAATTCAACATTGTTTTGTATATATTGTGCAAATGCCAAAAAAAAAAAAAAAAAAAAGGAAACCAGGAAAAACATGAACACTGTGCTACAAAAGAACAGATACCATCTTTTAAAATAGCCTTTCAGAAATCAGATGAATGCTGTGGAGCCCCTGAACTTGGGATTTTGTTAAACTGCCAGGGGACACCCTCAGTAAGGAAATAGTGAGTGATCCAGAAGCTTGAAAACCACGTCACAACGTTGTGGGCTGGCCAGCACCTGGCATGAAGAAAACAGAGCAACATTTGGTTACAGAAGTCAACCATTCAGGATTTAGATGTTTAAACACTTCTGAAATTAGTAATGACCATTGCCAACATCTCTTCCTTCTAGGGAGGGGAAATCTGTCCCGCCGTGCCACTTGAAGTGTGGTCCAGCGACCGGGCACATTGGCATCAGCTGGAGCTTGTTAGAAATGCAGACTCTTAAGCACTATCCCAGAACTGAACAAGGATCCCAGGTGGTTCATATGCCTTGTCAAGTTTGGTTGAAGTCCTGTTGATTTCACCCTAAACCAAATGACCTCCACCAAGTTTTCTTCCTTGTTTTCTGTGGCAAATAAGCAAGAAAATAATTTCTTTTCTGTCAGTTTCCTTAGCTTGTGATTTCTCTACAAATAAATACATTGCAACAGGAGGAATCTGACATATGGTCTAGAAACAAGATTGTCAGATTTAGCAAATAAAATATAGAACACCCAATACAATTTGAATTTTAGATAAACAATAAATAAATCTTTTAGTATATATCCCATGGGATATTTGGGATACACTTGTGCTAAATCCTCAGCAGGAGATGTTTGGGACATACACATACTAAAAATTCATTGTTTAGTTGAAACTCAAAGACATGTAACTGGGCATTTTGTATTTTATCTGGCAACTCTATCTAGGAAGGGTGGTTTGGGTTCCATATTTCCTGCTGAAACCTTCACAAAGTTTCTCCTTCATTTTAGGCACTAGAGTTATGATGAGGCAATTGCAACATTGGAAAAGACCCCAGGGATTTTGCATTAAATGCATTTCATGAAAGCGAATGATCAAACAGACACAAAGACACGGTCATCCAACACCCAAGCACAAACGGCACTAGTTAAACCATGTGGCGGCTTGATTTGTGACAGGTAATTTGCTTTGCGCTTTTCTTCCCATTTACATATGAACTTACTGTTTACATTACTTTTAGGAATTGCATTTTAATATGCTGGTATGCTATTTTTCCCCCTCCAAGAAAAAAATTTCATTTAAATGTGACCAGTTACTTGAAGAAAATAGGATTATACATTCAGGTTTTATTATTCCACACAATGAAGTTATTTCATTTCACTAAGAATGCCTATGATGCAAACCACCTCTCACATCTATCCATCTCCCTTCTTCTTAACTTCAGATCAAAATCAAGTAAAAAAAGAAAAAAATGATTTTTAGCCATTTTCCCCATTCTGACTCTTTTATTGCATCTGGGGTATATTCAATCAATTCAAGTGGATTTATACTTCTCTAACCAACTATTAGCCTCTCCCCCATTCACTCTGAAGGTAGAGTTTTTCCTTATGACACCAAGAAAGAGATGAGCAGTACTCTCAGATGTGGTGGTCATTCTCCCTGCCATTTGTTGACCTGATTAAAGTTTAGTCCAAAATGATATTAACAATTATTTGGAAAAATAAACGTGAGAGTTAGGAAAACTTGGAAAAAATAATTGGAGAGAAGGTAGCCAGTCTCTCTTTTAATACTGAAGCATAATATGAAGCTATATTAATTAAAACTGATACTAGAGAATAAATAGGTTAATAAAACATGATAAAATATCCAGAAATAGACCCAAAATAAATATGGGAACTTGGTTTAGGAGAAAGTTGCATTTCAGATTCATAAGAAAAAATAGCATTTTTCAGTAAGTTATAGTCACACAATTGGCTAATTGGAAAACAAAATAAATCTAGTATCTATCTTATTTCTTACCCCCACATGCATTTCTGATTATCATATGTTTATACGCCAAAAAGAAAGTAAAAAACAATTCTAGGAGAAATCACAGCTAAATTTATTTATACTCCTGGAGTAGCCAGAACTTTCCTAAGTAGAACACAAAACCCAGAATCCAAAAAGGAAAAATGAGAGATATGTTTAACTACCTAAATTGAAAATTTATTCTATGAAAAAAAAATCACAAAGTGGAAAGACCAATGATAACTGCCCAAAGTGGCAAATATAAAATAAAGGAAAAATTTCCTTAATTTACAAAAAACTCATAAAAAGCAACTGATAATAGAATAGCGGGAAAATGATACCGAAATATAAAAGGTTTTAATAGAAAAAGAAGTATAAATGGTGAACGATGAAAAGATGCTTAAACTCACTTATCTGTAGTTAAAGACTAGAGATCAAAGCAAAGAGCTTTTATCCCCCCTGCCTAGCAGAGTGGAAATTTTAAAAGTTTGATGATATCCAGAGCTGACAAAGGCATGGAGAAAGAAAGAGGCTCTCATATACATTGCTCTTTTGGGGAATATAATTAGGCAAATTGCTTGAAGATTTAAAAGGCATATGCCTTTTAACTCAGCAGTTCCACTTCTCTTGTGGTTCAGACAGTAAACTGTCTGCCTGCAATGTGAGAGACCTGGGTTTGATCCCTGGGTTGGGAAGATCCCCTGGAGAAGGAAATGGCAACCCATTCCAGTACTCTTGCCTGGAAAATTCCATGGAGTGAGGAGCCTGGTAGGCTACATACAGTCCATGGGGTCTCAAAAGAGTTGGACATGACTGAGTGACTTCACTTTCCACTGCTCAGAATCTACCCTGTGGAAGTGCTTTCAAAGGTTCATCAAGACATGTATAAAAGGATGTTCACTGGAGCATTTAAAAAATAGTATTAAAAAAACTGAAATTAACAGGAGCACTCATTCATAGCACGTTAGTTTCAAATTATGGTAAGTCCATATAGTGGGACTGTATGCAGCTACAAAAGAGTCTTAAGAAGGATGAGGAGAAAGAACATGCTTAATGAAAAAATTGCCAAGATATATCATTGCCTTCCCTGGTGGCTCAGATGGTAAAGAATCTGCCTGCAATGTGGGAGACCTGGGTTCAGTCCCTGGGTTGGGAAGATCCCCTGGAGGAGGGCATGGCAACCCACTCCAGTATTCTTGCCTGGAGAATTCCATGGACAGAGGAGCCTGATGGGCAACAGTCCATGGAGTTGCAAAGTCAGACAGGAGTGAGCGACTAACACTTTCACTTTCATCATTAAGTTAAAAACAGCAGCAACAAAAACTAAGTACCACTGTGGTTATGCCATTACCTTTGTGAAATAAAAACCAACACAGGTAGACGTGTCACACACACACGCATCTGTGTGTTGGTGCACACACATGTGTATATACAAACATACATTCTGCCCCTGTCCCCAAGAAATTATTAGAAGGTGATTATGTGGTTAACTTTGAAGATTTTTTTCACTTTTAATCTTTTATCTTTCTAAAAAATCCATTTTTTCCTAAACTTTTATCATTTATACCTTCTATTTATTTCTTCTTTTGAATATAGATACTGGTTCCTTAGGCAAAGAGATAATGAACCTTTTTGCTTTTGTCTTACTTAGTACATTTGTATTCCAAAAAATATCTAGTGAAATAGTGCATCAAAAACATTAAATAAAGAAAAAATAGTATCTTTAATCTACTTCCAATTACCTGCTTTTCATCTTACAGGACAGTTGCAGGAACCCCATGGTTCTTGTCTTCAGATTTGGAATCAAATGTACTTAACATCCCTTATATTTGTATACACAAGAGAAAAATTGCTGGCCTAGATCCTAAAAGCTAATTTCCAAAAGAAATGTCAATGAAACACCCAGCTTCTCAATTAAAATAAAAATCTGGATGAAAACAGGTCACTGTTATCCAGAGGTGGGTTCGGGTTTGTTCTCTGCCGGTAGGTATCCTTCAATCGCTTTAAATTATGAAAGAAATTCAGATTTACAGCACTTCCAAATCTGGTTGAACCATCCTTCAACATAACAGCGCCCTCTTCTGGTTCAATGGCTCACACTCAACAGGTCATTGAGGTTGCAGAAAAACTCCAATTCGCATAAATAATGGAAAAAAAAATTACTTTGAATCCTGGGACAAAAGGGTTTAGTTTCCTTTTTAATGTATAAAAACAAAACAAATACAAATATAGTTTAAATAAAATACAATTGTATATTATACACATATATATGCATTTCTATGTGTGGCCCCATGGACTGTAGCCCACCAGGCTCCTCTGTCCATGGGATTTTCCAGGTAAGAATACTGGAGTGGGGTGCCATTTCCTGCTCCAGGGGATCTTCCTGACCCAGGGATTGAACTTCGGCTTCCTGCACTGCAGGCAGTCTCCTGCATTGCAGGCAGAGTCTTTCCTAACTGGGTCACTAGAGAAGTCCTATCCAGCATGAAGAAGATCACTCAGTCATGTCTGACTCTTTGCGTAGCCTACCAGGCTCCTCTGTTCATGGGATTTTCCAGGCAGCAGTACTGGTGTGGATTGCCATTTCCTTCTCGAGGGACCTTCCAGACCCAGGGATTGAACCCTGGTCTCCCACATTGTAGACAGATGCTTAACCGTCTGAGCCACCACTATATTTATGATGGAGACTGAGCAAAGATTCGGAGGCTAGCCACCGGCTACTTTCATATTTTCTAAACAGCAGCTGGGCAACAGCACCCCCTCGTGGCCCCCCACATTTATTAATACGTGACCTGTCTACGTCAGGAGACCTAGGCGTAAGATGGGACAGCAGGCTGCTCAAGGAAGCTTCAAGGCAGCACACACTGGTTAAGCTCTGATTAGTGTGTACTCTGGCATTTTGGAGGAGAGGGGGGATTCACAGAGAAATAGAGCACACCATTTTGTCTCTCAGAGAATTTTCAATTTAGTTGGGAACAAGCCCACATTATGCCATGAAACTTCTGAATGTAGGCATTGAGGAGCGGGTGCCTGATTTGATGAGGAGTGCAGCGCGACTCTTCACATGTGAGATACCCTCCACATGCTGCTGGAATTCTAAAGAGATACCTCAACAAATAAGTACGGTTTTATAGACCTTATATCATCCCTGTATCTCACTGAAATCTCCATGGTGAGCTCAGGCAATGTCTCAAACTTGGTCTACATTTTCACCTGCTAGTGTGTTAATGTCCTTCTGGTTAAAAAGAATTTGGTCACATTGTAGCAGTCATTCAAGTAAGAAACAAACAGTAAATAAGAGGTCATTTCATTATTGTTTCTTTTACCTGTGCCGTGCTTAGTCACTCAGTCATGTCCAAATCTTTGTGACCCTGTGGACTGTAGCCCACCAGGCTCCTCTGTCCATGGGGATTCTCCAGGCAAGAATACTGGAGTGGGTTGCCATGCCCTCCTCCAGGGGATCTTCCCAATCCAGTGATTGAACCCAGGTCTCCCTCATTGCAGGCAGATTCTTTATCATTGTTAATAAATCTTTCTTTTAGTGTAGGAGCATCAACTGATAGGGAGAAATAGTTGAATTCCTAAACTGGTCCAGGAAAGGCATGTGTTTGCACCCATATATCTCAAGGCATTTCCCCCCAGGACTTACTTCTGGATCTCATGTAGCAGTCATTACAGTTTAGAAGACCATTTCGAATCCTAACATCCGTGCCACTCACTGCGTCTCCAAGCTGTCCTTTACAAATTCCACACTACAGGGAGGAAAGAGCAGAAGTTATAAGGCACATAAGGAACTGTTTCCTTACAATGCTTGGCTATTGCTCACAAGAGTAGCACAGTAATCACTTCTCTAACTCCACATTTGTCGAGTATCTACTATGTATGAGATGCTGCTCTGTGACTTGATTTCCAGAAACAATATACTTTTAGGATTTTATCCCAAGTCCTAACATTCTACGGAGAAGGACACTGGTTCAGAGAGCTTAGGACAAGAGGTGGCTTATCCAAGGTTGTGAAGTTGGTGAGTGGTTATCAGGTTGAATCCCAAAGCCTATGCACGCTGATTCTCAAGATGGAAGACTGTTTTAAACAGATCAAATCTTAGTAGTTTTAAATAAACACATGGCCAACAAATTATATATCGAAACTTGTCTCTGAATAAGGCTTTTCACTAACTATAATCACTGTGGAATAGCACTCCCATTTATGTTTCCATGTTAGAGGCAACGATATCAAGGTAGCCTGTGTGCAGGAGATGGTGGCTGAACCAGCGAAGGAGGCAGTGGGGCGTGGTTCACTCCAGTCACTTGTAGGCAGGTTATGACCAAGCCCAGGAACAGAGGGTGAGCCCCAGACTGATGCTCTAAGGTCACCTGGGGCACAGGGAGGGTTCCATTCAAATTATATTACAAGCTACACCTACACAGAAGGGTAAGGGATAAATCCATATGGTGATGAACCTTAAAGCATCAAGTCAGCTCCTGGAAGCGAACGGTAAAAGAAAATAAAGGCCTTTACAGCTAAGAAGACAAGACCCCTGTCCATCGAGAATCTGCAAAAACTCTTTGTCACCTTGATTATTTCGAGTTCTGGTAAAGTTTCTGAGAATAAACTGTGGTGTTAGAACATATCATCTTGACATTACCATGAAATTCTTAAAAGCATATACTATGAGCCTCACAATACTCCTAGATAATTTAGGATATACTTTATTTATGTGAATTTTACAACAATAATACTGAATAATTGAGTCTAAGTCTCCATACTGTGTTTTGTTCATGATAAGTTTTGCTTTCCAGTGATTACTGACATAATTAAGCTAACAATTTCAGAACAACGTCATTCACTTTCTCTTAGCGTACAGGTAAAGTGAGTTATTTTAACCTGTGCAAGTTTACTTTATAGCTGAGGGGGGTACCAACAAGAAACAGGAAAAATCTCAAGAACACAGGAAAGCATGGTAGCATGATGAAGGGAAAGAAATGATTCTTTTCCAGAGCTAGAGGGTGTAGCTTCGAAAATTATATATTATTTGAAACATGCCCATGGGTGATGAAAGGAGATGCCAATATAGTCTGACATGTAAATTAAAAAAAATAAATCAGGCAAGCATAAGTGGTTAGGTCACCTGCTAATTGGCAGGAGATCTGAGACTAGAATTAAAGCCTTCTTGTTTTCAGTTATTCATTAATTCACTCCTCTAGAAATATTTACTGATACCATCTCCACTAGGTATACAGAGGAAATAGTGATGAGCTAGACAGACATGGTTCCTGCCCTTATGGAGCTTGTAGTTTATGAGAGGAGATGATAATTAAACAGTTCGATAGTGAGCAATAAGGAGCATGAAAGTTTCTATAAGGACCTGTAACAAAGGCTACTTGACTTAGTGTGCTGAGCAGGGCAGCTCTTAGAGGGAGTAATATTCCATCTGTGATTGCAGACACACTCATGTGGAGATCTACAACTTAGCAACTAGCTGTAACCACTTAATTGAGGGAAATCTCCCATCAGGTCAAAGACCAAAAACCTCTGAGTTAGGTCACAAGAGTCTAAGCAGCAGCAAAGATGTTACATTTCAAATAAATCTACCCTGCCTTTAAAGATTCAGAAGTATCACTGTCCTCCTGGGTGCCTTTCTTAGCTTCCTGCTAGAGTATACACTCTTTAGCAACAAAAAAACATTTTTACAAAGACACGTAGCACAAATATGTCTTGCTTCCTCTAACTTGACATCCCAGAGGGATGTGTGATAGAAGAATTTTATCCTCAAAGATGGACTCCATGCCCATTTCTGTACAACGTAGAGACGGGGGGGGTGGGGAGGGGGGGCGGTGGGCTCACACAGAAAGGCTGTTAGGATTTCCAGGAGGTACTTACTAACCACAGAAAGAGGCCAAAACACATGACAAGATTGTACTCAGGGAGAAGAGTGATGAATACATACCTTAAAGCACTGGATGTGAAAATAGAGATTGAGGGTCTCAATGATCATTGCAGCGCCTTTACCCAGTGGAAGCCCACAGGAAGAGCACAGCTTTTTCCCACTTATAGACCTAGGTTGCAAAGTACACGGCATAATAAAATGTGCTGTTTAGAATCTGGAGCCTCATGCAAAAATGAAATGGAATATGGAGTCTCATGAATATGGAGCCTCATGCAAAAAAAAGAAGAAAACATGGGTTTTTAAAACACTGATATCATGAATGAAATGACAAATACTGAAATGACAATGAGCAGGAATTAAGCATTAGCTATAATCTGTATGAATGAATTATTTGTTATAAAAAGCTTGTGTTGTAGTCTGTTCAACCACAGTGATCAAATGCCTTGAAATGATTCAGTGTATTTATCATATGGTTTCTTAATTTCTCAAAGACAATCAAGTTTAGTTTTACTAAGGTTTTAGTTGCATTAAGTTTTTCTGTAATTGGTTCATTGGCCCACTAGGGCATTTCTTTTTATTTATTACAAATTTTTTGTTGTTGCTTAAAAGTAAAGAGGAAATCGTGATCCAGTCCAATAGGTACCAGGGAGATATAGGATCAAATCTCTGCCCTGACACCAAGTTCTGTGATCTGGTGTGAAGAACTCACGTCAGGTTTCCATTGCATTGGTTTAGACAGGATGGCTGGGCCCTACGTCAGTTTTCCCGCAACTAAGGTCAGATTGCAATGATGCTGACTGTGAGGAAATCTCTTGGAATTACGTAAGAAACTTTAAAATATGCAATATCATTTGGAAGCTAACAGTATACACACGGACGGAAGAAACAGAAAGGAAGATGAGAGAAAGAAAGGAAGAGTTGCCCTTCACAAAGCTCTATTTATTAGGGTTTCTCTCTTATCCTGTAGTTAAATGAAATTTCTGAATCAAAGAAAACCTTGCAGTACTTAGTAATTTGTTTCTCCAGGGAATGGAAGCTCAGGCAGCTTTTAAGAATATCATGGGGCCCAATTAATGTCCAGAAGCAATCATTAGAGAGCTTGAGTAGAATAAGAGGGAAGATGAAGTTTCGCTTCTCAGCGCCTGCCTGGACCACTGTAAGAGCCATCAGTGGATTCCGCCTAGAAGGACCGAGCCTCCTTGGGGGGAAAGGCACCGACTTAGAAGGCTGGCAATTGTCTTGTGGATTTTCTTATTAGATTGCAGGTTCCACACAATGTAATTAAAGCGATGGCCACAGTCGTGCCAACGTCACACACTTGGCTCTCTCCATCGAGGGCTGATAAAATCTTCAGGTGGATGGGGTGTATTCCTTTGTCCTGCCTCTGTGTGTGTGTGTGTAGGAAGAGACATGGGTGAACAAATCCTCACGGTCCCCTGGCAATCACTAATTTGGTGGTGATGGTGCCCAGCAGGCTCCAGTCAAAACAGAGCAGCCTCAGAAAGGCTTGCTGACCTCTTGTACCTGTTTGGTGACTGGCCAGGAGGGGTGGGGGAGCAGGGGGACAAGCGCCCAGCCTGGAAGTTCTCTCGAGGGCTTTTCCTGTAACATGGGAAAGGAGCCAAACATCATAAGTAAACAGAAGCTCAGTCCCACAAGAAAAGACATTTTAGAAGAAAAAAAAAAAAAAAGCCCTCTTCCTTGACAACCAAATAAAAGACCATAGCACATCCTAGTGGTAATTTTTTAATAAAGAGCAAAAAACAAAAAATTCCATCTAGCAGGTTTGTTCAGACACTGGCTGTATCATATCAAAACCAGGCTGGCACTGTTGAACAGAAAAGACAAAACAGTTTTCTACGCTTTATTTTTGCCAGGTTCTTTGCTAGTTAAAGTTGCACGCTGAGTTAGATATAAAAACTATGAATGGGATGGAAGGAAGAGATAAGTGGGGCTATAGGAAAAAGCTCTTCAAGAGAGCCCAGAAATAAAGAGCAGTGCTTAAAGGAAATATTTTTCAGTGAGGCGGCTTCCACCCTTATTCAGAAACTCATTACAGGTCCACATGATTAGGGGTGATGTTCAAAACAACCAATAACCACTACGTCAGGGGCATCTCCAAGGCAGAATGGTTCCCAGCCAGAAGCTCCCTCAGTGGTTTCACAGGTCTGCTGGATACACGTGAGCCCTGCCTGTGATCAATCTGTCAGTTCTGGGCTTTCACTTTCAAAAGTTAATTTCACTTGTAAAGAAAGGAACAGGACACAGAAGAGAAACAGGAAAAGAGAAATGCCAGCATAGACATCAACAGGGCATGAGGCCATCTGTCTTGTAACTGCTTTCAGAATAACTTCCTGAGCCCCCGACCTCTCCCCCAACCCCAAGCCTCCCTCCCTAGACAGAGCTTGTCTTCTTCAAAATATCAGTTTTTCATGGAATATCCTAAAGTATAAGAACCGTTGCCTTGAAAGAAGGTTGAAAGTCACCACAGTAATGACAATAATGACTCCTTCTCTGTGATTTTACCTTCTATTATTGCTGCATATGTCATCTAGACACAGAAATGAAATTAGACATAAGCGAAAAGGGAGAAATGGTTTCAAACTGTATTGAGAAAAAAGTGTTAACAAGAAAAATCAGATAAAAAGGTGAACTTATAAGACAAGCTATCATCATCATTATCACCATCGCTATCAGTATCCACATCATTGCCGACAATGTGTACCATCTTCCAGGCACAGGACCCTATGAGGCAGGCACTTCTATTATTCCCATTTTATACATGAGGAAACTAGGGCAGAGAAAGATTAGGTATCTTGCTCAAAGTTTTATGCAGGCAAAGTGACAGAGTCAAAAGTTTGAATCCAGGTGGTCTGGCTCCTGGTAGAATGATTGGTTAAAGTATAATGTATATTATCTTTTTAAAACTGATTACAAGGAAACTGAAGGCCAAATATGACATAATGAAATTGTGGGTTCACTTTGAATCCCTTTACCTCTACTCATTCAGACAAGTACTTTGGGTAAGTTATTTAATTTCCCTGAGCCGCAGTTTCCTTATCTGTAAAATGGGAACAATAACTCAATAATGTAATTGGGCGAGTTCAGTGAGTTAATATATGAAAAGAAGAGGAGAGAGATATATGCAAACCCTTCAACACAGTGCCTGTTACATTGACATGATTCAAAAATGATTGGCATTATTTTTATTGTAAAAAATATAATTGTTACAAAATCAGACTAAAGCCTGGGGTAGTTATAAAGGAAAGAGAATGGTAAGGAGAGGAAAACATTTTTTTTCCTTGAAAGAACATTTCTCCATAGGCTCTGAGACAACGAAACTTGCTTAAATAAATTAGTAATACAACATGCCAGAAAATTCTTTCCAATGTTTAGATTTGTCAGTGAAAAACATTACTTTGTCTCTTTTAAGTTGCTAAATTCAGAGTAAATATTTACTTGCCAGGAAGATCATCCCAAACTTCATAAGTATTTGTTACCTTGACAATGACAGTGAATGGAGAGAAGGCACAAAAATGCTGCAAACCACTTGCCATCTCACATTTTTTCATTTTTCCCCCTTCTTAATCAGTTTAAAAGACAAGAAATTCCATATAATTAAATCCCTTTGCTGTACACTTGAAACTAACATGACACTGTAATTTAAACTTCAATTTAAAAAAAAAATTAAAAAAAGGAAAAGAAATCGCACAATCATCTTTTACTCACTTCCGCCTTTCACTTGGAGACTCAATCTGATGGTTAATGCTTTTGTCCAGTGGAAGGGTTTTTGGCTTCACATCTTCTAAAATGTGCATTGGTGGGTTTGATACCTGCTGATTCTGGGATGGATCTGAGGCCAAAGAAAGAACATACAGTTAGTGCTCGGTAAAGATGCTACCTTAGTGCTTAGTAATCACCTTCCTTTAAAGTACTTATGCCTGCTAAGGTCTCACAGTGATCTCATGGAACTTCCTAGTGCACAGTGGTGGGAGTTTATTCACTGTGCTGTTTAGCATGGCAGCCAGCAGAGGCCATATCTGTCTGGACGATGGGCTAGGAAGGGTTTATGATACTGAAACATGCATGTGTGCTTGCTAAGTCGCTTCAGTTGTTTGACTCTGCAACCCCATGGACTCTAGCCTGCCAGTCTCCTCTGTCCATGGGATTCTCCAGGCAAGAATACTAGAGTGGGTTGTCATGCCCTTCTCCAGCGGTTATTCCCCACCCAGGGATCAAACACGCATTTCTTAAGTCTCCTGCATTGGTAGGCAAGATCTTTATCACTAGTGCCACCTGGGAAGCCCAGTGAAACAAGGGAGCTAGCCTTCTCCATTCTTACCCTGAGCTAGCTGTGGGCTCCCCCCACAGTGTGGGGCCCCAGCCTCTGTATCCAACTGGTGGTAGATTCCTTCTGATGCAGGGTTCTCAGAATGAGTCAAGACCCCTTGAGTTAGGCTGCTAAAATAAACAAATATATTTCAGAACAGGGATAAAAGCAACTGAAATGACTGATCTTATCCCTCAGGACAAGGAAGTACCAATTACAAAATGAAAAGAATGGAGATAACTAAATATTCTTTTTATTTTAAACTAGATTTAAAATGGGTTTAGAATACTGTAAAATGCTTTGCATTTTCATTATCCATCAATTTAGCAAATCATCATTTCTGACATCCTCTCTACCTCCTTGTCCACAAAACTCTTCATTCTAATAATTTTGAGGAATGAAAGAGCTAACTATACTTTCCCAGATTTCCACAAGAGAGGGCTTACTGTAGAAAGCATTTAGGCCATATGGGGCTTTGGCAGCCTATGGTAATTCACTGGTCTTTTAGTAGCAAGTTGGACATGACTTAGTGACTAAAAAAAATAACAACAATGGCAAAGAAAGGAGAGATGGAGGAGACCTTTTCAAAGTTTCTGGTGACAACAGGGACTGTCTGGAGAAATAGCAATAATTCATGTAAAATGTTTACCAGCATCCCTCAAATAGTCTTGACTTGTGGATTTCAAAACTGGAAACTCTCTGTAAATAATTTTAACTGGAAACAGCTGTGCTGTTTTAAGGGCTCTGCAGGCTCTAGACATGGGCCCCAAACTCCAATATCCTACAATTCAGCGAGTCTTCTAGCTGATAAACCCAGAAGAATTCTCAGAGCAAGTCCCACCAGAAGAGTTCAGCTCCCACCCAACCTTTCAAATTGGTCAGTATTTGAAAACAATACTTAGATCACTTGTTGTTTCTTTAGGCCCCTCCAGGGATGCTATGAGCATGTACCCAAGTGTGTTTGCGCACACACGCATGCACATTTGTCAATATCTCTCTGATATATTGGAGCCCCAGGGGCACACATTTGTATCACAAAGAACTTGCTGGTAGCAGAGCCAGCCTCCTGGGTGATCTACACAGTCTCTCCTTGTTTAAAAAAGGTTTTACCTATTTAAAAACTCAGAATATTTTTATTCAATAGCATAAGGACACTGACTTCAGAGCTATTAGAATGTGTTCAAGCAATAATATATGGATAATTTATTATTGGAAGATACTTTCAAAGCTGAATATGGCCTGCATTAGTGATGGAGTGAAGGGGCACAGCCCCGCTGCACACACCTGGATGAACACCCTGGACCGGCTCATACCTGCCCTTCTCCTCCAGTGGACCACTTTCCCTAGTCTTCAGCAGTGAGTCACTGTTATCCTCCTGGAATGGTCTCTTCTGTCTTGTCTCTTGTTCTTCCTCGTGACAGTTTTCCAAGTCCATCTTATTCTAAGGGAGAAATCAAGGATAATATAATTTTTAAACATACTAGACAACACTCCAGTCTGGCCATGGAATAGTTGAAACTTTTTTCAATCACATTGTCTATAATTTAGAGAATGGTTGTTCAAATCAACTGATTGGTAACTGATTTCCAATAATCTGAAATGAACATGTAATCTGGATCTCTCTTAAAAGTTATCACAAAAGGGATTTGGTTAGAAAACCTATCTTCCAAAATAAAACAACATCATAGGACTGCTCACTTAGGGACAAGTGGCTTCAAGTGCCCATGGGTTATTTTAAAATGTAGATTATGGAGTGTAACCTTAAAAACTATACAAAAAATTTAATTTAAAATTTTAAAAGTGTTCAAATTTTAAAAGTTTAAATAAAAAATTCAAAGTTCAGTATATGTAAATGGCTGGTACATATTGAAAAGTTAGTTGTTGGACAGTGTAGAATTTCTTTGAGTATGATTATAAACAACCTATTTTAAAGACTACACAGTGTTTCATAATTATTGCAATATATGAAAGAGATATGAAAGATTTGGCTTTTGTGATGATCTTTGTATACAACAGCAAAGATAAGCAATATTCTGAGCTTGGTGAGTAACTGCTGCTGCTGTTGCTGCTAAGTCGCTTCAGTCGTGTCCGACTCTGTGCGACCCCATAGACGGCAGCCCACCAGGCTCCCCTGTCCCTGGGATTCTCCAGGCAAGAACACTGGAGTGGGTTGCCATTTCCTTCTCCAATGCATGAAAGTGAAAAGCGAAAGTGAAGTCACTCAGTCGTGTCCGACTCGTAGCGACCCCGTGGACTGCGGCCTACCAGGCTCCTCCGTCCATGGGATTTTCCAGGCAAAAGTACTGGAGTGGGGTGCCAAGTAACTAGGCAATATCAAATGTAGTGAATTCCTTTTGTATAATCTGTATTAAGTTAAAATTGGATAATTAAAAAAAATATAGTGTGTTGCAGCATATCTTAATTGACTACAGAAACAACAAATATGACTATACCCAAGTGGTATTATGTTATTGCAAAATGAATGCATTCTGTTATTTATATCATCAAAAACATAAAGTGTAGATTACGGACAAGCCAGGACTTGCTATGACATTTGTCTATTATCTCCATGACCTTATTTAGGGGATACAGAGGTAGATCAGCCTTCCCAGACTCTCTCCAGCCCTTGAAGACACATTCAAGAGCTATTCAGAAGCAACTTTTGTGGAGGCTGGTGTGAGCATACTGTTGGCTTTGTTGGCATCATGCTGCTACCATCCAGGGCAAAGAGATGAATGGTCTGGCAGAGAGAAACACATGTCTGCTGAGTGAATGAATGATGGGCAGTGAGAAAGACACTCCAGCACACGGCATCACTCACCAGGGTCATGCCAGCCTGTGCGGGCAGAGCTGGCCTCAGTAATGTGTTCGCTGCTTCCTAGGGATCGACTCTAGGGTTTGCCCATGGCAGTGATGGTACCATGGGGTACAATGACCATGTGGTAGCTGACATGATTCTATAGCAGTCCTGTACATAAACTGGTGGGAAACTTGGCCTTGTGGTTTTATATTTTTATTTTGGTTTACTTATTTCACGAATTGCTTTTAATCTATGGTCTCACCACTGTCCCACTGCCTTCTGTCACAGAGGAAGATGTAGAGAGCTGGTCTGCAGAACTTGAAGAAATAGTAAATGGAACCACAGTGTCCTCAATTATTTTCCGCTCCTAGGGGAAGGACAGGAATTAATGAAAGGAAAAACAGTATTTGTCAAGAGAAAAGTGTCATTAAAGGACTTTGGGAAAAACATCAGAATTATGTGCAAACAAGCAGTGCATAAAAAAAGGTCTTTTAAAATCAGATAGCATTCTCTATGGGGAATGATTAAGAAATTAGCATTTAATTTAGAAAAACAGTCTTTGCAAGATAATGAGTTCATATGATTCAAGAAGCCTAATTAGAAATGCTTTTGGGGGAGGATTATGCACAAAAATTATTGCTGAAGATAAAATTCACAACAATATTAATCATACATTTTGGATAATATACATAAAGTATAGCTTCAAATTCTTGAATATGGTCTGGCTTGTTCATTGAAAAAAATGAAACAAAACCAAATTCTCCTCCCTTCCAAATCTCTTTAGTATTATGGTGAATGCAGTAGTAAGGATTCACTTAGCTTTGATATCAAAATTATCCTTGCAAAATTAGTATTAATTCTCTACTACCAAACACACAAATAATTCCCTAACAAACACACAAATAAACAAATTGATAGTTTCATGTCTTGTAAGACAAATTAAAAAATCTGACCTCTATGACTAAAGAAGAGATATACTTCTACTCCCTCCCTTGACCATGACTCAACATTCCCTCACTACAAACTAAATCTGGGAGAGCAATGGTCTTTCACAGTCTATAGGACTCTTTTAAAAGGTTGATGGGGCTCCACTGTGAGTAAAGAGAATCAGATAGCTCCACACCCCATGCAGAAAGGACACACAAAGTTCTGAGAGATTTTGAGGAATTAAGGCTTCAGGGTTAAATTCCTACTAGGGAAATTTCCTACCTCCTCATAGTATCTGCGTTCTTCTTCTTCCACCTCCTTTTGGGCCTTTTCCCACTCTTCTTTCAGCTTGTCCTGCTCCTTCTGGTATCTCTCCTGTTATGGAATTTCCATAGATTGTTCTGAATTGACCAGTGCATACAGCACTGGGACCTTCCCCCAAGAAACCGTCATGTACAATGTGTTGCAAAACTCTCTTCTTGTTGTAATGTTCTGAATCTAACCCATTCATGCATCCAAAGAGGAATACTATTTTGTGGTACTTAACCATGTTAGGGACATAAAAATCCAAAAGAGAACAATCTTTACTGCTGTGGGTATTTCATAGAATTGTTCCTCAGACATATGACTAGATATTTGCTTATGAAAAGAGGACAGATGAAAAGGCTAAATTCTTCTTGTGTTTTAAGAGATAGGCTAAACCAATAGTTTGTTTTTACTGGGCCCTTCAGAGATGAGTTTTGCCATTCCGCTAATAGAAATATGTTGTTGCTGGGAGAGTTTAAGAAAAGATTTTTTAAAAATCTCAGAGGTTTGCAATAAAGAGAAAGGTCCAAAGTGGATGAGATGATAATTAGTTGAGTGGTCATTCTATTAAAATGGAGTCTTCCTGGCTTTAAGTCCTCCTGAATTAAGAGTAGCTTTTAAACAGCCCATTAGAAGGTGTCCATATCAGAACTGCTATTATTATTTTCAGAAAAAATATGACACTAGTCACTTTTTCCGGAGAACAAAGCAAAATACTCTGAATTTTGGAGAGCTTTAAAAATGTGACTGGAGTCCCTGACGCTTGACTAGAAGAAATGAATACATGAAAATGAAAACGAACGCTTGAGATGAGAACTGACGCCCCTGGATGCCTTGGGAATGGCATCCCTGACGTGACAGAGACAGAGGACTCACTGGAGCATATCGTCCCACACACAGTCACATACTGTAGGCTGATTACTGTCCCTACCGTCTCTGAGGCTGACAAAGTCTGTGCTTTTGTCTTCTTAGGGAAGGCCCCGAGAATTCCTCCAGGAATTACTTGTTATGTCATTACCTTAGGAGCGAAAGGGCTTAACGGAATTGTCTGGAAACTAACGTTTGTATTCATGTTCTGGTAAAAGCCACTGTTGGTCAACCCACGGCAGGCTTTTAACTTCAGGTCAAAATTTTATCAAAACCTAATATTGTAAAGTTCTAGAGAGAGACTCCAGGGAGCTTCACAATAGAGGAAAACAGACCTTCAAACTTTACCAAACCTGAAAAACAAGCCAAGATTCTTAGGTTTATCGGTTCTAGGAGTTGACGTCATGTCTCCTTCACCAAGAGGATGAATTGATGATGTCTCCCTCACTCAGAGGTGAAAGGTGGGGTCTGTCTGTCACTCACACACACCCTTCCTTCCCCAGAAACACCTCAGCCCTAAGCCTACAATCCATGCCTACAACCACAGCCACCTTTCAGAGTGCAGCAGACACAGCGTTACCCCAGGACACATGGGCGTCTGTTGTCCCCACGGCTCTGGGACTTTGCTGAATTTAGTTCTTACTAACATTTGGCATTGAAAGTTTACTCCTATGATATCCTGAAAAGTGTCAAAGTAAAAGGGCAGACCCAGAGCCACACTACAATTGATTATCTAGCTGACCCTTGCTCCCTGGGAATTAAGCCGAAAGGATAAGAACAAAAGTATAAGGAAAAAAAAAAAGTAAAATAAACTTGCATTAAGCACTGCTTTCTGCACATCGGCAGAAAGTCAATCCCATTGGGAATATAGTGGAAAGAACAGTCATCCAGGCGTGGATTTGACACAAGGCTCAATATCTGTTAGAGGTGTGGCCTTGGGAAGATGATCTTTTTTTGACCCTTAATTTCTTCAATTGCAAACTGAGACTAATAAGACATACTTCGACAAGTTTCATCAGGATTAAATTACATAAAGTATGTCAAGCACCCACAAATATGCCAGTTCTGGCACACCCTGAGCTCTCAGCATGGGATAGTTTCTAAGGTTACTGAGTTCCTTTCCGAAGCCATGTTGCTCCACAAACCTGGCACAAAACAAGTAGGAGCACAAGAAGCTTACCCTCAGAATTTTTCTAGAACTGAAAATTAGGAGCATTTGCTCAAAGATGGAGCAAGTACTTCTACTTAATATATAAGACCCAGGTCAAATTTTATTTCACATGTATGCTATCAAATAGCTTTCTGATTTTTTCCCACCCTTAGCTGGACTGGAATTTGACTAGCAGCTAAGGAGATGATGAATGGGTCGGTGGGCCCTTAATCAATACCTGAATATTCTTCTGAGTGAATCTTTTTTTTCCCCTTACGTTCATCAGTGTAACCTCTGGTGGGAGGAATTAGACATCGGGCATTCTGTCTCATGGACACAAAATGGATGAACTTAGACTCAACGACTTCTGAGAAGAAGCTGAGTCCATGCATCTCCTATGCTAAACAACTGTTTAACCCAACAGAAATTAAGAGAGCATCCCTAAAAGAAGGGGGAGCAGCAAACCCACCTGCAGCAGACGCTCCTGCTCCTGCTGCCATTTTTCCTGTCGCCTGCGCTCCTCTTCTGGGTCCCAGGCCCAGAACTTGAACTGCTTAGAAGATAAAACCATGATCAAAATTCAGCCACATCCTCAAGGCCAGGCTGGGACAAGGGACACAATTAGCTCCCAGTCTGATACTCAGATGGACATGCAGAAAGCAGAAGTCTTCCCATATCTAAAGGTACTCTTTGTTGGCAGAAACTACTTTTTTTTTCCTTTGGCCTTGCCACTTGGCATGCAGGATCTTAGTTCCTTGACTAGGGATTGAACTCATACCCTCTGCATTGGGAGCATGCAGTCTTAACTATTGGACTGCCAGGGAAGTTCCCCAGAAACCACTTTTTAGCCTTAGTCCATCTTTGGTTTCCTTCCAGAATGCTAGTATGATTCTGTGAACCTTTTTGGAGCTAATGAAAACACAAAGTGATTAGCCACTGGCATGGGAAGGCTTTTGTTTCCTTTCTCTTATCAGTGATCTCTTAAATGTATTCACGCTCCTGAGCATAAGATACATTCTGTATATTGACGCTCCTGAGCATAAGATACATTCTGTATATTGATCCTGGGGTCAAGCAAATAGGCGTGCTTATCTCAGCAGAACTGCCCAGGGCCTGCATAAGAAACACTCAAACACAAAGACTCTTTTTTTGTGTGGTCTTTTTTTCCCTATGTTATTTTATTTTATTTTTTTATTGAAGGATAATTGCTTTACAGAATTTGTGTTGTTTTCTGTCAAACCTCAACGTGAATCAGCCATAGATATATATATATCCCCTCTCTTTTGAACCTCCCTTCCCATCTCCTGCCCCATCTCACCCCTCTAGATTGATACAGAGCCCCTGTTTGAGTTTGTTTTGGTCTTTTAAACAGGTTTTGTGTGTGTGTGTGTGAGTGTGATTTGGGGAATCAAGTGAGTGAATCGAAATAATGGGAGCAGGATGCATAAACCAAGGCGGGCACCTGGGCCATGGAAGATGAATGAGATCGAGAGTCCAAGGGGGAAGAAAAATCATAACTGGTCCCTAAAGTCAGCCGAAGTGGACAGACTGCTGTATTTAAGGTTGGCCTCCCTTGTCACCCAGAATAGGTGCTGAGGAAATGAAGTCTCCCCGGTAACTGTGCTTCTTCACTCCCCTCTGTTCTGATGAGGTGGTTTTGGGAGCCACATAGCACTGTCTCAGAATCCTGAGAAGGAATCAGGTGAGGGTCAGGGACTAGGGAGGAGGGGAAAGAGTCTGGGCTGATAGGTGGCAAGCAGACTCCACCTGCGGCGGCTGCCTGCGGAGCAGGACAGAATCAATCTCGTCCAAGGTTTCAAGGGGGCTTTCCTGGTGGCTCAGAGGTTAAAGCGTCTGCCTCCAATGCGGGAGACCCGGGTTCGATCCCTGGGTTGGGAAGATCCCCTGGAGAAGGAAATGGCAATCCACTCCAGTATTCTTGCCTGGAGAATCCCATGGACGGAGAAGCCTAGTAGGTTACAGTCCACAGGGTCGCAAAGAGTCGGATACGACTGAGCAACTTCACCTCACCTCACCTCAATGACTGCCCAAGATACCTGGGTCAGCCCACCTGCCATCCTCCCCTGCCCTCAGTGGATCAGGTTACCACCCAGGAGCACAGTGCTGGTCTGGTCATGAAGCATCTTCAGGCTGAGAATGTGAGCCAGGCCATGAGTATGGCTTGGTTTTTAACCTTATAAAAATTTATAGCTTTAATGTATAGACATGAAATGTGGGCCTCAACCGATACTCATGCTTGTGGGTCCTGCAAATGGTAGGGATGGCCACAAAAAGTCAAAAGAACATCAAATTTAGGTCAGCATTTTCAAGGAATTCACTTATATAGATCAGTAACTTGTCTCTTTCTTATTCTATTTTCTACACCTTAGAAATAAGAATGTATCTCTTTAGGACACCCTTTCTTTCCACCCCTGCCCAGGGGGGACAAGAACAATCTGACAGTGTTGTTCCTGTGTCATTAAAATGGAAATCAATGAATTATGTTATACTGGGTGATCGCGACCCTTCTCCATCCTGCACAGGCACTTAGGAATTCCTAAGGTGAGACAAGTCACCCACAGAGAAGAATTAGTTTTGGCTATGGTGGGCCTCTTGGATCAGCCATCGGGAAGGATTCGCTCATGTATCAAGCACTATGCTAAAGGTTTGTAATTATTTCAAATGAAGCTCGTAGCATCCTGAAAGGAAAGTATTACTATCTCATTGTATGATCAAGGAAGACAAGTTTCAGAAAAGATATATAGCACCTTCAGGGTCATATGGTTAGCAAGTCTGTAATCAAAGGTACAACAACGATTGTGTGGTGACACCTGGGTAGCTCCAGAAATGTTACCATTGACTGTCCCGAAGAGGAAGGCTCCAGATCCGATGGGACTTTCAGAGACTGAGTAAGGGTGACAGGCCCAGCACCAGAAACACTCAGCTCAGAGAAGAGTCAGGTCTACAGAGAGTGTTCAGGCATAATTTGGGAGCAGGGAATTTTTAGTGTCATGTGTCTTGACATTTTAATTAGCAAAAGCTTTTTTTTTATTTCATCAAAATAAAAAATTGAAAACTAAATGTACAGTTAATATTATTCAAGATACTGACTGTGAGGAGTATAACTCAGACAGCATGGGTCACAAAGACATGGTCCAGGCTGAGCCCTATAGCACACTGTGTTACTGTACTGTCCCATTGAGAAAAAAAGTTTTGAAAAATAATTTTTTTTAATTAAAAAATTTAAAAATGATTTTTGAATGCCTACAGAAGTTACATATTTTATTACTTTTTACAAATATAAACAACTGAGATGACTTGACGTTGTTTCTTTTTGATTTTACTTTCCTGACTCACCATTTTGTTTTCAACTTTGCAAAACGATAATCCATGTCTTTCTTCATGATTCAACTGACAGCATTATACATGACTTACAAATATTCTTTTCTAATCAAAAGTTTGGAGCCTATTTTGGATTGAATCTTAAGTGAATTAAATAGCTTATAAATTAAAATCCACCAAATGCATGATCTTATTTCTTAACAGGAGTTACTTACAGGTGTAGTTACAGGTGACTTTTCACTACTTGGAGAATCCACTGTACAGAAAGAAAGGGAAAAAGATCACAAGGTGAGTAGCTTCTAATTGTCTTTCTTTTTTGATCCTCTTCAGTGAAGTGTGGTTCCTATGTCAGCTTCAAACCAACTTTTTTTTTGGTAAGCCAAGAGCACTAGAGAATCATAATAAAGCAGGCCTCTGAAGCAGCTTGTACCCATCACCAAGAGAAGTCACAACCAGTATAATACAATTGATTACATCAATGAGCACCAGGCACTAGACTACAGGAAGCAAAATCTATCCCACGGAGTGCTGCTTTTAATGCACCTTGCACTCTGGCTTGACTGACAGCACCCCCCGTCTCACGTGGAGAAGGAGCGGGCAAAGGGGCTGGATGTCATCAGGAGGTAGAAAGGGAGACACAGTTAACAAGAGAACTGCAACCAGTTCCTGCTAAGTGCTTCTAATTTCTATTTAAAAAGAAGAGGACCATAAAGAAAGAGGTAAATATCGTTTCTTTGGATTTTCAAAATCAAAGTACAATTCCATGAATTTTCCTCCCAATGTTAGTATTAACTGGTGCTGATATCAAAAGAATTAACTCTGCTTAACTGTGTGCCCGAAACAAGTCTTCCACGCCCCCTCTGGAATCAGAAGTGAAGAAAAGTACCAGATAGCATTGGTTGCCCACAACACGGATTTTTGCACAAAAGAAACAGAGCTCCCCAGTATGCATTTTACCTGACTGGGAGAAAAACTGGGAACGTCGCCAAGAGTTCTGAACTCTCAGCGGAATGCTGGCAGTGCCAGGCGACTCTAGATGAGATGGCAGAACAGAACAAACAGAAAACCATGAAAACAGGGGTGAGACTTGAATAGAACTGTGCTCCCAAGTACTGATCAGGCAGTAATGTGGGCAATGGGGAGCAGCTGGAAACACACGTGAAGCTTCACTTGTTCGCCCGCTGTTCACCTCCCACTGTGCCCCGCAGTCCCAGTTGGGGACCCCTATCATAGATGTTCTTTGTTAGTACCCGTATTTAAGAATCTAAATATCACAATAAAACAGTCACACAACCCAAAGATGTGGACAAAAGTCCATAGATGGTCAAGTTTATGCTATTGTTTGTCTTTGGTTTTGGTTTGGATTTTAGGGGCTCATACTTTAAGGTGCTGAATCTCAATATGGAGGGAGAATGTGCTATGCAAGGGCAAAATGCATAGCTGACATTGCTTTTGGAGAGCACTAGAAAAAAGTATAAAAGACAGGAGAGATGAGTTCAATTATTTTTATACACTTTATAAAGGTTACTATGGAAGTCTGTGGTGGCAGTTACATATGCGTGCAGCAAAAGGATGTATATGTGTGTATCTCTAATGGGGTAGAAACGAACAGACAGAAGCTCAAGGCAAGCATTTGCATCCTGAACGTTTGTGCTGGGCTCATCTGTCATCATTCTCGATGCAAATAAAGACATCAGTTTTTAAAATGTGCACATATTTCCCTGAAACATCCATTTGAGCTATTTTTCTACTGTTGGGAGACAGTTGAGAAAAGGAAATTGTCATCTTTAAATGCATTTCATGAATGTTTTTGGAGTATTTAGAGACTATTTATGCACTGTGTATGTTGGAGGGAAATCTGTGGAGCATCACTAGGGCCTCCAGTAGGTCTGTGGTAGCCTGTCTGATCAGCCGAGAGACAGAGGACTCAGTGGTGATGGTGGTGACATCAACGTCCTGGGGACAGAATATCAAGTGTGGCTCCCAGACTCCTGATCCCAACCCTACAGGCTCCTCTGGACTTGATGTGCAGCCTCTGACTAGTCACTTACATGTGCACTGACTTTTTCTATCTGGGCAGAGCCCTATACTTCCCCCTAAATTAAAGACAAATCATGTCTTTGAAGAATACATTGATTAGAGGCCTTTTGCTTCTTGAAAGATACAAAGAAAGAACTTACCAAACAAGTATCACTGTTACTTTTACATCTACCAGTGATGTCTTTGGTGCACAATTTAAACACATCCTTCAAGCCAGAGGTTTCCAGAGTATGATCCCTGTGTCTGTGGCATCAGCCTCAACTTGGGGAACTTGCTAGAAATGCAAATACTGTGGCCCCAGGCCTGACCCACTGAATCAGACACGGCAGGGGTGGAACCCAGAGGTCTGTGTTTTAACCGGTCCTACAGAGGACCCTGTCACATACTCGTGCTTGAAAATCACTGCTTAAGCTATATCTCTATAATACAAACACTCCTCTTTGCAGGAGAGCATCTGAGAAAGGTTTATTTCTGCCTGGCACCTTGCTTTACACTTCTACTCCTATTCAACTGTTCTGCAGCTCCTAGATTATATTATAGTGCTTATTCTGGGCCAGGTATTAAGCTAAATGCTTTTTATCTCTCTCTTTTTTTGTTTATCCTATCTAATTCTTCCAATGGCCCTATGAAGTTTGAACTATTATTATTTCCAGTTTACAGATGACAGAGATTAGAAAGAACTTAGTGGGTAAAATCACACAGATAAGAACCAGAAGAGACAGGATCTGAATGTGGGCCTTCTGTCAGAGCCTGCAGCTGTAATTACAGTTCCATGAGCCAGACAAGAACTTGGAACACGTGTACGACAAATATAATCTCATCTTGAAGAATGATTTTGGAAATGCTCCAGTGCTACTGAATGTTATTTTTTAATCATTCGCCTCAGATGAAGCATGAAGTAAAGTCCCTTAATTCAACAGCACATTTTACAAAACTGAAATGCCTTTCAACAGATGAGACAGAAAAATACATAAGACAGAAAAACTAATTAATATGGCTTAAAATATCTATTTCCTCTTTATATTACTTATGTACAAAAAAGTGCTAGAGATAGGGCAGAATTAAAATCTAAATGTGAACAATTCTTGGCCCAGTTGGGAGAATTTATTTTTGTCCATTCCCTTCAGGACAGGAGGGCTGACAAATTTGAATCAAATGCTTTGCAGATAGTATTAAACTTGTTTCCACATTTAGAAGAAGTTAGTGATCGTCAGTACCTGTGCCAATTAATTCCCTCCCGAGTACTTCCTGTTATGCAGTTAGAGCCTAACTTATTTCCCAGCCGTCAACAAAGACTAACGGAAGCCAACTCAGATTCTGCCAAACAGCTGCCCAGCGTGGAAAAGAAAAGTAACAAATCCCCAGTCACAATGACCTGTACAATCTTTCTTTGCCTGGATTGATAAATCTATAAAATATACTAGGGAAAGTACATTAAAGAAACAAACAAACAAACAAGAAATCTTAATAGTTTTTGCCTCCTGAAGTCTAGCCATTTTCACATCACACCGGTAAAGAGAAAGAAATCACAGCAGTAAAGCCAGTGGTCTGTCTCTTGTGAAGCAGTCCCTACAAATCACGGATCCTCAAGACCCATCCCTTCACTGTTCACATCCTTAGGGCTCCTTTTTAGTGGCGTGGGAACATGCAGTCCTTACCAAGGTAAAGGGATTCAAGCTGGGCTTCTAAAGAGCCAAGGGGGTGAATTCACAAGTAAACAGGGCCTAAAACCCTGGGGAGTTTGCAGTAGTCACTGTCATTCTAACCCCTTCACAGGTCCTAAACACCCAATGTTTTTTGTGGCTACCACTCTCCACATTATACCAAATATATTCAAATGTATCAAACAAATGATTTATATTAAGATATATCCTCAGTCTATATATATATGTACAATAGGTGTATATATGTGTGTGTGTGTATATAAATATTCTTGGCCTAAAGATTTTTGGAAAGATTAAAGTTTTGCTTATGAGTAACACATTTAAACTATGATCATGAATGATTTCTCAGTAATCATGCATATCCAGGAACTATTATGGAGTAAGGAAATCTGACTTCCTTCCAAAATCATGGTCAAATCATTGTCAATTGTTTTCAAATTAAATGAGTATTTTTAAGAAGACTACAGATTAATAATTAACAATTAATGAAGCTGACATGATAAAACTATTAATGTTACTGATTTTTTATCCTGTAATTTTTAAAACGTTTTAGAGGCAATACAAACTATTTTCAGGTATTAAACACTTGTGTAGGCCCTACTGTGTCTGACAAAATGGTCCCAGCAGCTGGGGTTCCTGGTTAAGCCAAATAAAGAATGTAGCCCCAGATCTCATTCTGATGTTATTAATTCAGCCATCATGGACTCTGGGAAAACCCAATAGCTAAAGGTACATCAACATAAAAAAAGGAATCTGTCTTTATAATAAAGACTATTTCACTACAAATGGGCCCAGCAGAACATGTAGAACTAAAACAAAACATTTCCTTCTTTTTACCTTGAGAATTGAGATTTGGCAAAGGTGACTGGTTGGTTTCAGGCATTTTGTCTAGAAATGGAAACGTCAGGGTTGCTTCTGGCTCGGGAGATTTTGGCTTTACCACCTGGAACACAGGCAACAGATGTAAACATCACAGGTACTGGCCATTAACAAGAGCACAGGTGGAATAAAATTTAAGGGTCCACGGCCATTACATACGTAAACAAGCCCAAACATTGAAAGTATAAATAGAAAATGTTGTCCCTTCTCCAAACCCCCTTCATGCTTTCTACATTAATACAGAGTTCAGTTTTTCATAGAAGTCAAACTACAGCATAAAAATTTGATGATCACTTTGTTTCAAATTTGATGATCACTTTTCTTCAGACTCAGAAGACAACATTCTGTCTTTGAGATTATGCATCACTCTGTCTTGTTTTCTCACTGGAATTCACCACAGTTTCGTGGTACTAGATAATACTGAATTTGTAATGTCAGGAAGACGTTCCACATAAGATTAATTTTTTTTTAACTATGTTAGTGTTAAATATTAAAGTAATATTACCTTCTAATGGGCATTATTCTTAAGATGCTACGTAACTTCCTACAAAGTTGTGCAAAGCACATTAAAGACAATATACTGTGCTTGTTGACGAAGAAGTATTATTGTAAATAACCGGATATCAAACAGTGCCACAGGGACATTGCCCTTAAGGGATTTTTGAAGCTGGTTAGCCCACATAACCTTAAGGTAAATAGTTCCAAAATTACAGGCTTAAAAAATTTTTATGTTTGGTTTGTAAAAATAGATGTTTCTGGTTATTGCTATTGAATGGCCTTTGGTAGAACACCTCCTTCCGATTTGTTGCTTCTAATCAACTGATTGCTGACGGAACAGATAACCACACTGACAGCTAATATTAAGAGTCAGAGATTGGCATGAGAAGCGTGGCTGTGTTAGTTCATGTCCTTTCAGCTCTTACAGGACCTTCTCTGATTCATTGGCTGGTGGCCTTGAAGAGATTAATTGGATGGCCAGTGGGTCAGTGAGGGTCTAGGGCACTCGTTTCATCATAGGCTTATCTCTTGTTTGGTCCTCAGGACGATTCAATGTCTAGAATTTCTTCTCAGTAGGATTTTATTTTTCTTGATGACTCTAATACATTCAACCCTAGTGGAATCCTGAGGACAATACAGTGAGTCATTCTGTATTATGGAGGTCAAGCAAGTGTCCAAATGAACTTCCATGTTAAACATGCAGCAAAACTTAAGACCAAGACTTACCAAAGTTGACAACCCTCAAATCTTAACCTCATACCATTTTCCCCATAGTGGAGTCTTGACACAAACCTGTGTCAGATAAAGCCTGACTGTAAGTGAAATAGTTAATCATCAGCAGAAATGCTCAAAATAACCACTATGTAAAAGGTCAGCCTGTGTGCATTGCTACTTGGATTTATAAAAGCAACACTCTCAAAGGAAGTCAGAAAATAAAAGCTATTGCAACCACTGTCATCATCTTGCCTTCTTTCTCTAAAAGATAACTGTGAGATAGGGAAAGGAGAAATTCACACGGTGTGAAAAGCATTCGGTCCAAAGACCATTATTCCATTTGCTAATCAACTAGCTGAAATTCTTAAGCTGGGGTCCACAGAGAAGAATTCTTGTGATTATATGTACTTTGTACCACTTGATACCAAGGAAAACCTGGTAATCCTGTTCATTTTATGGTTTAAACAATATTATTCTGAGAACACTGTTTGCCAGATAGACAAAGGGTCCATGGTGCGTGAATGTACACACACACAGAGTTAAGAACCCTTGAAAACAATTATTTCATAGTCCTTATAGAAGGGACTCGAGCGCTCTCTTGCCCCTTCTGCCAAGTGAAGATATAGCAAAAGGATGGCCGCCTATGAACCAGGAAGCGGATTCTCACCAGACACCAAATCGGCGGGTGCCTTGATCTCGGACCTCCCAGCTCTAGAACTGAGAGAAACATTTCTGTTGTTTATAAGCCACCCGGACTATGGGTTTCTGTTATAGCAGCCCAAATGGACTATACAGACATCTTTCTACATACACTAATTTTTTTTTCCAATGAACATGTATTATATTTGTCTTTAGAAAAGTATACATTTAAAAGATAGGAAAAAAGATCGGGAGAGAAAATGAACCTTCATTGTGAAGTGGTGCCGCGGCAGCAGCCGGCAGCAGCGTGAAGCCGCGAGAAGCCGCGAGAACTGCGGGCGTATCGGCTTCGGTCCACCTCACCTTTTGTGACAGCACCAGCTCCACCTTGCCACTCATTTCATTTTCTGGCTGCTTCTGCTCTTTCTCTTCTGGCTCCTCATGCTTCAGCTGAGGGCTGGGCGCAAGCTCCACAAAGGCCACGGTCGGGCTGGATCTGGTCACGGTTGTTGTAAAAAGCTGTGGCTCTGAAATGGAGTTACATTCAGAAACATAAAGGAGATGAACACTCTATAAAGGCTCCGTTCTGCCATACCACATGCACACTGGGTACATATCTTGTCCCGGGCAACCTGGAGCTGGATCACAGTGCGGTAAGAGGTACAGAAGAGCCTCGGATGCTAGGATTGTCTAGGCTTTTTCATGGTATTTAAAAAATCAAGCAACATATATCAAAGAATACCATTATGAAAACCTAAGTTCTGAATAAGAGTCCCAGTTTACATATGAATAACACTACATGAAACAAAATGCTGACATAGAATATTAAGAGAGGTGGGTTGGATAGGAGAACATTTACAGATAATTTCTATCTAAATTTCTATCCAAATGAGTGGCAACCTGACTCTTCCTTTTGTATTTCAATACTCCTTTTCAACACCAAGTTTTTGTAACTGGAATGTGTTAAGGGTTGTGTAGTTTATATAATGCAATGAAAGTTGTGTTCTTGAATATATAAAGTGGGTGAAAAAGTCACCATCTGAAGGGGCATACTGAAGTGTGGAGGTACAGTCTAGTTGGAAAAAGTATATGCTAAAATGTTTAGTAATGACATTTCATTTATTTTAAGATGCTGTTTAAAAATAATTTGGTGTTAAAGGAGGATGAGATGTTTTCATGTTTTATCAAAAGAAAAATGTGTTTAAAATACTGAGAAATACTGCTTTAGGAAGAGTGAGTCTCTATTTGAACTTATGATTCATATTTGCTACATTATCTTATTCTTTCAAATTATTCACCAGTTTTGCTGTTTCAGGATCTATTTTTATGATATATTTTAGATCTGTTGTATCTATTGGTATTACTGTGTTAAATATAACATTGTTTTTAGCATTACTTATTTTGAGAAATATAATCTCTTTGTAATGATGGAGATGAACTTTCAAAAACAAAAGAAGGAAGCAAAGATGCATAAAGCCTTGCTTTTTCACAAGATAAATCATTCCCCCAGGATGCCACTAGGTGGCAGGACAACCACACCAGTTAGAGACTTGCCTCATTCATTACCCTTTTTATTTTCAATATAGTTTAAGAGTTATGATTTATCTTTAAACCTAGTCTGTTATGAAAACAAACCTGATGGGGCAACTTCTGTATTCCCTTTTCCTGTTTCTTCACCATCATTTTCATCTTCTTGACTGTTGGCTTCAGTTTCTTCAGTGGTTGCCTAAAAAAGAAAGATTTTCCCACCTTGAATAAATTATCCCTTTGAAGGTTCTAAAGCGTGAAGGATTCCTTTCTGTTTTTTCAAGTAGTAATCTTTAGGCCAACAAGGCAAGCTGCCTATATGAATTCAGACTCTTCTATTTCCAAGGCAGCTTCACGTGAAAGGCTGGTTTTGTCCGGAGACGTTCCGCAAAGGAGAACAGAAGTGCTGAAGCGGCAGCGCATCGTGAAAGCACACACACCCACTTACTCCAGCCTCTCTGACTGCCTCCAATGCACATCCCCACTTTTCCCTTCCTTTCACCACCGAATTCTCAAAATCGTAGATTCTACCCACTTGCTCCCAAATGCCTTTAAAGTTGGCTTAGGGTCATATCATCAGTGAAAAAAAAATATTTCAAGGTTGCAATTAACCTCTCAGTAGCTTGCCTTCAGCACAGACACCAGTGGCACTTAGCACTGTGCATTTTATTCCCAGAGTTCTCTCCCTTCCTGGGCTCTCAGCAACTCTCTGTTACCCAAGTTCTGATCCCCATTCTCTCTCTCCTTCCTTCCCTTCCTCCTCTTCTTTTACTGGTTATTCCTTTAAAATATGGGTCATTCCTAAAAACTTCAACTATTTGCCTCCATCAGGATCACCTTCAAATGCATCCAATTTTCCCATGAATTCATCGCAACATTCTCTATCCCTTTATGACTTGTACTTTCATCTCCAGTCCCGAGAGTCCATTAGAGCTTCAGTTCAGCTGAGCTGACCATCAGCATCATGGTAAATGATGCTCATCCTCCAAATCTGATACTTTCTGTTTATGGCATTTGTTTCCCCCAACATACAAACTAATCTTTGAAGTGTTTCTTGACTCATACTTCAAAAGGGTCCATCTTTTGTCAAGTCTAACACAATAGTCTTCATGTGCATCTCCTCCTGTTTCTACAACCAGGGCCCAAGGTTCCTTGTTCTTCCATTAAGGTGACTCTTCGATTTGTTGTCTAACCACCTGGCACATCACCATGATGCTCCTCTCCCTCATTAGTACCTCAATTGTATCAGTTTTTATGCTTGATGGAATTAATAACCTTAAAAGAATGTGAAACAACCTAAATGACCAACAGTTGGCAAATGGTTGAATGAATTACTGTATATCTGTAAAAGGAAACAGTGTGTAGTTGTAAAAGTGCTAAGCAATAGTTAATGATATGTGAAAATACTATCTAATGTTAAGAAAATGTGATGTGTACATATAGTATGATGCCTACATATGTAAGATTTTATATATGCTATGTGTATGCACAGACATACTTGCTAGTAAGTGTATGAAAATTATATAAGAAGACAGTAAGGAAATACGCTAAAATGTTAATAGTGATTATTTTTAATGTTCTTAAATTTTGGATGACTTTTTCTTCTTTTAAAATGTATTTTCTGTATTCCAAAGTGTTCCATGATTACTATGTCATGTATTGCTTCTGTAATGAGAAAACAAAATCAGTGTAACTTTAAATTACCTTCAGCCAGTTGACTCTAGAGCGAATTCCAAAATTCCCCCAGTGATATTACAGTAAATGAAAAATAAATAAAAGTCTGAATTAAATGTGGGCTAGAATATCCCTCAATAACCAACGAGAATAAGTTAAAGACTATGGTGCTTTTTAGTAACAGTGTCTTATTGTAAAGGGCTTAAGTTCAATTTTTAAGTGTGTATGAATATTTTATAAATTTTAAGAGGTTTTTAAGAGAAAGAATAAAACTGGTTTCAGAAAAGGCATTATTAAATACTTTGTAAAATACTGCTGTGGGGTCTCAAAAACCTATGAATTTATTGGTCTCTCACAAGTATACATATTTTACTCATAAATCAAAGTTTCTCTTTCAAGTTACAAAAAATGAAAGCCATTTAAAGTTAATGCTTTGGTGGAAAGTGTTACTTAATTCTTTAAAAATAAAGAAAATTTATGCAAAGATGTAAGAATGGTTCAACATATGCAAGTTGATAAACGTGATACATCATGTTAATACAACGAAGATAAAAATCATATGATCATCTCAACAGAAAAAGCACTTGACAAAACTCAACATGCTTTCATGATAAAAACTCTCAACAAATTAGGTATAGAAGCATGCTGTTCAGTTGCTCAGTTTATGTCTGACTTTTATGATCCCATGGACTGTAGCCTGCCAGACTCCTCTCTGTCCATAGGATATTTCAGGTAAGAATACTAGAGAGCATTGCCATTTCCCTCTCCAGAGGATCTTACCGACCCAGGGATCAAACCTGCATCTCCTGCACTGTAGGCAGATTCTTTATCACTGAGTCACCAGGGGAAGCCCATAGAAGGATGTACCTCAACATAATAAAGGCCATAACTCAAAAGCTCATAACTTACATCATACTTAATGGAAAAAAGCTGAAAGCTTTTCCTCTATGATCAGAGCAAGCCAAGGCTGCCCACTCTCACTACTTCTATTCAACACAGTACTGGAAGATCTAGCCAGAACAACTAGGCAAGAAAAAGAAAGAAAAGACATGAAAATTGGGAATAAAGAAGTAAAATTGTTCCTGTTTGCAGACGAAATGATCCTGTATACTGAAAACCCTAAAGACTTCCCCACTCCCTCAAAATGTTAAAACTAAAAATGGAGTCAGTAAAGTCGCAGGATACAAAATCAGTACAGAACTATACAAAAATTAAATTTTAAAAAATCCTACTTACAATAGCATCAAAAAAATAAAATACTTAGGAATAAATTTAACCAAAAGGTAGAAGATATGTGCACTGAAAATGATAAAACATTGATGAAAGAAATTGAAGACACAAATAAATGGAAAATTTTCTTGTATTCATCAATTGGAAAAAATAATATTATTAAAATATCCACATTACCCAAAGCAATCTATAGATTTAATGCAATCTCTATCAAAATTCTAACAGAGTCTTGCATTTCTGTATTTTTCACAGAAATAGGAAAAAACAACTATAAAATTCATATGGAAATACAAAGGACCCAAAATAGCTAAAGCAATCTTGAATAAGAAGAAGAAAGCTGGAAGCATCACATGTCTTGATTTCAAACTATATTACCAAGCTACATCAATCAAAACAGTTTGGTACTGGCATAAAAGCAGACACAAAGATCAATGGAATAGAACAGAGAACCCAGAAATCAACCCACACTTTTACAGTCAACTCATTTTTGACAGAGACACCAAGAAAACAAAATGGGTAAAGGACAGTCTTTTCAATAAATGGTGTTGGAAACACTGGATATTGACATGCCAAACAATGAAATTTTACACCATACACCAAAATCAATGACTAAATGGATTAAAGACTTAAAAGTAAGACCTGAAGCCACAAAACTCCTGGAAGAAAACAGGGGGAAACCTCCCTGGAACTGGTGTTGGCAATGATTTTTTAGATTTGACACCAAAAGCGCAGGCAATAAAAGCAAAAATAAAAAGTGGGACTACATCAAACTAAAAAGTTTCTGCACAGCAAAGGGAAGAATAAAACAAAAGGTCAATCTATAGAATGGAAGAAAATATTTACTAATCTTACATCCAATAGGGGATTGATATCCAAAATATATAAGGAACTCTAACAACTCAACAGCACCCCCCCCATAACCCAATTTAAGAAATAGCAAAAGGACATGAATGACAGTTTTCCAAAGATATAACAAATGGCCAGCTGAAGTCAGGAATATGAAAAGATGCTCAGCTTCACTAATCATTAAGTCCAAACCACAGTAAGACATCACCTCACACCTATTAGGGATCATTACTATCAAAAAGGTCAAAAGATGAAAAGTGTTGCTGAGAATGTGCAGTAAAGGGAACCACTGTACACTGATGGTGGGCATGTAAATTGGTACAGCAATTATGGAAAACATTGGAGGGGGTTTCAAAATTAAAACTAGAATGATCCTATGATTCAGCAATTTTACTTCTGGGTAAAGTAAAGGTACCCAAAGGAAATGAAATCAGTATCTCGAAGATATATCTTATTTCCATGTTCACTACAGCATTATTGACAATAATCAAGATATGGAAATAAGTGTAGATGGATGAACAGATAAAGAAAACATGAGTGTCTATATATTATTCATATATTCAGATATATAAATATGAATATTATACACACATATAGTTTGTATATGTACACAAATATTAATATTTTACACACATATATAGTGGGACATTATTGAGCCTTAAAAAAGAAGAAAATCCTGCCATTTGTGACAATATGGAAGAACCTGGAGAACATTATGCTGAATGAAATAAGCCAGGCACAGAAAGACAAATATTGCATGATGTCAGTTATATATGGAATCTAAAAAGTTAGATGCATCTTACGTCAATAAGACATATCCTGACTTAGAGATGCTCAAATGTGGCAAATATGCCCCTTGGAACCAATGAAATACGATAATCCATTAAGACCTTTAGGTACATTTGTGATGCTATGATGCCAAGGAGACAAAGTCCTCAAGCACTTCTTCACTAAGGGTTATCTTACTAGCACACCTCACCCCAGTAATATTTTACTTACGCATGACTAATGCAGAACTTCGACTTTCAAGAATGCTTACGTGGGAATTCCCTGGTGATGCAGTGGCTAAGACTCTGTACTCCCAATGCAGGGGGCCCAGGCTGAACCCCTGGTCAGGGAACTAGATCCCCCCCCCCAACATGCTGCAAATGAGAGTTCGCACGCTGCAGTGAAGATCGAAGATCCTGCATGCCACAACTAAGACCCCGTGCAGCCCAATAAATAAATAAATATATAAAAAGGGATGCTCACATTTCTGGATGCAAATTCTATGTGGCTTAACACTCAAATACTGAACGCTCAGATGACCCAATTTATCTTCCCTTAAAATGGTGCTTTAAAGATTCCACACTGTTGTCACTGTAGCCACAATCAATATTTACTGGATTTTCCATGTGTTAGCACTTGACATGGATTATCTTCCTTGGTCCTCAGAGCAAGCCTACAGAGGTATCTACAGGTATGATTCCCTTTATACAGGTGAGGAAGCTAAGGCCCAGGAGGCAAAGTGACCTACCTGGAGTCACTCAGCTAGTAGGCAGGGGAGGTGGAACCCTGCCCTGTGCTGGCCACCTCGATTCTCCATCCTCTGGGCTTGGAGTCACACCCACATCCAAGTTGTCCCCAGTATTTAGCAGGTTCAATCCCCAGGTCGGGAAGATCCCCTGGAGGAGGGCATGGCAGCCCACTCCAGTATTTTTGCCTGGAGAATCCCATGGACAGAGGAGCCTGGTGGGCTACAGTCCACAGGGTCGCACAGAGTTAGACATAGCTGAAGTGACTTCGCACGCATGCACGTTAAAAGGTATTGAGCCATAAGAAGCAATCCAGAACCTGAGGGTCTCAAGTTTATTGCTGAAATGATTCAAACTGCCTTTTCCACATCTTTTCCTTCTCATCCATTCTACCTCATTCTTTTCATTGTACCTCTCACCCATTTATTATGCAAAAGATGAGAACTCTCTGGAACCTCTCAGAAAAGGGGGCCAGTTTAGCCAACTCTCCACTTCCCAGGGTGGCTTGAGACTGAACCACTCCCAGCCATCACCTTGTCTCAGGGTTTTTCATCCAGTCCAGCTTCTGAGGGGGGCAGGGCCCAGCACAGTATCTGGCACAGAGTAGACATGCAATCTATGTCAGGGAAGCACATGTTAGATGCATTATTTATAGGATTTATACTCTCAAGCTTGGTTTAAGTGCATATTAGTCATAAAAATCAGGCTGTTACTAACAAAATATTCAGGATAAATTAAGAGAAAAAGCAAATGGCATCACATGTTGAACTATGAGCCCCACAAAATATTTTATATACACTGAGAAAAAGAGGAGGGCATATTTTTAAAGAATCTTAATTTCTGAGTGGCTGGAGTAATAGCTAGTTTATATTTTCTTTACAGTTTTCCAAATTCTGCAATATAACAGTCACCTACCAGGCTCCTCTGTCCATGGGGTTTTCCAGGCAGTAGTACTGGAGTGGATTGCCATTTCCTTCTCCAGGAGATCTTCCCAACCCAGGGATTGAACCCGGGTCTCCCGCATTGTAGACAGACGCTTTACCGACTGAGCCACCAGGGAAGTCCATATATATACATGTAGACAGACTATGGCACCCCACTCCAGTACTCCTGCCTGGAAGATCTCATGGACGGAGGAGCCTGGTGCACTGTAGTCCATGGGGTCGCTAAGAGTTGGACACGACTGTGTGACTTCACTTTCACTTTTCACTTTCATGCATTGGAGAAGGAAATGGCAACCCACTCCAGTGTTCTTGCCTGGAGAATCCCAGGGATGGCGGAGCCTGGGGGGCTGCATAGTCCAGTCTATGGGGTCGCATAGAGTCAGACACGACTGAAGCGACTTAGCAGCAGCAGCAGCAGACAGACTATAGGTACTCAAGATGGGTTAGTCTTTCAGTCGTGTCTGATTCTTTGTGACCCTGTGGACTGTAGCCCACCAGGTTCCTCTGTCCATGGACTTCTCCAGGCAAGAATACTGGAGTGGATTGCCATTTCCTTCTCCAGGGGATCTTCCTGACCCTGGGATCGAATCCGGGTCTCTTGCCTTACAGGCAGATTCTTTACGGCCTAAGCCACCAGGGAGGCCCTAGGTACTCAAGGGAGATCCCCAAAGCCAGCTTAACTCCTGCCAGGATACTCCATCCTGAAGGCTTGGTAATGTTGTACTCACATCATTACTTCAAAGGAAATGAGTTCAAAACTGACAGTTTTAACCAGTGCTGATAGACTCAGACTTGCCTGAAACACATCCGCCTTGCTGGAAACTGTTTTACGACCCACACTTCCCTTTGGTTCCAGCTGAGCAGAGGAGAAGCCTTCCCTTCTCCAATCGGTAAAACCGTCTCAAGGATGAAAACAAGTAAATAAAAACAGATTCCCTAGACACAAATGAATGAGAGCACAGAAAGGTTGCAGGAGCCTAAGCCAGAAGTTGGCTTCCCCTTGACTGAGAACACCATCCAAGCTGGCTCTGGTGTCAGACGGAGCCCTGCGGCCACGGGTGGGAGGTGGCAGTTTCCTGGCTTGAGAGGGACATGGTCTGGCCACAGATTTATCTGACATCAGACTGCTTGTTTTAATAAGAAGCTTACTGGGGGACCAGCCCAGAGAGCGGCTCTGTGGGATGAACTGGAAATACAATGCAGTGGAGGAAGGATGGTCCTGAGACCCAGGGCTCGAGTGGTCCTTCTCCTAGGACGGAAGAGGTGCCCGAGCTTGGAACAACCGTGCATCCTCTCTGTGTCAGAAGACGCAATGTCCAAGGTGTTCCCTCCCTGAGCTACTATTCAGTGACTCTGATGGATTTCCCGGCTCCAGTCTTGAATAATTTATCTGGACACAAGCCTGGAAAGTCAGTTTATTTATGTCTTGGCACCAGGACCCAGGTGCCACATATGCCACGCACGTGTTTTCCCCTCTCGCTTTTATGTTACCAAAGATCCATTTTCACTGGACGAAAGAAGATCTACATGGAGAATCAGCCTTTCCATTTGTTAAGCTTTTTCTTTTTGCTTTAAACATTCCAGACCAAAAATTATCCAGGTCAGATGGGCTAGGTTTGATTTTTTTTTAAATTTTCCCTAATGTATACTTTCTTAAAGCCTGGAAACACTTCTATACCCTAATAACTTTAATGACTTAAAAAGAGCTTTAAATCTAATGCTCTTGCAACTACTTCTAGATGGAGAAAAACAGCTTCTGGAGAAATGTTTGTGACATTTGACATCTAAAAGGAATCTGCAGTTGGTCACAGTTTAAGGAAAACAGCACCTACTCAAATGCCTTCACCCTGCTCTCACTGCAAAATGAAATGTTTCAAGAAAGATCTGATTGTTTTCCTGGATCAGAAAACAGTAGTCAAGTACTGAATTTTCCAGAAGAAGGCCAAGAGCTTTGTCACGGTGAAAATAACAGATCTATCTTGTTTCTTAGTTTGAGAAACCCAGATGAAGTCGTTTAGATACCTGAGAGCTGAGTCTGGCAGTTGGTCCATGAGGCAGAACTGCCACAAATCTGGTGGGAGGGTGCCCGCCTGTGGGGAGGGTGTGCAGGACGTTGGTTAGGATGAGCTGTCAAGAGGGCGCTGACACAGTGGGAGGCCTGGGAGTCTCGGTGGCAGAGGAAGCCAGACTTGGGAAAGAGTGAATAACAGGAGAAGCAAAAAAGGGCTGCAGGGAGAAGCCAGTGAACACCTGCCAGGGCAATCGTCTTTTGGAAAAAGCTGTTCAGGTCTGCCAGTCTCCTAGAGAATTACAGCTGAAGCTACTGGCGGGCTGAGTTGGAAGCCGACAAGGAACTCGCCTCCTGTGTTTGAAATTCACATATGTTTAAGATGGTGATTTTGATGACTTGACTCTAACCTGAAAAACTTTGTACCTATCACCCTTCCAGGCTTATGAAAAATATATGGTAACTTTCTTTCTCCCATTTGTTGAATGACAATGTCAAAACTAACTTAAGGGCACCTCTGTGAGTCACTGTGGCATCATGTTAAGTGCCCTATACACATGAATTCTCATGATAACCACTGGATGCCTATACTGTTACCATCCTTATTTTAAATATAAACTGAGGTTCAGGTGGAGTTTGAACTTTGACTTAGTGCATGGGGTACTTAAGGTATTTTAAGGAAGGGTCGTTTTTGGCACCATCAAGGCAGGAAGAGATTCAATTGTAAGTATAATTCACAATGGATCAAGAAAACACTGAATTATCTTTAAGGGAGACATAGAACATCTTTTGAGACATTTCTCTGTAAGACCTTAGATTAGAAGATCTTCCAAATTCTTTTCCAGTCCTGGATTCTAAGAGTCTAGTATTCATGCTATGATATGATTTTCTTAGAGGAGCCAGTGTTTTTAAATTCAAAAAATAAAGTGAGAGTCAGATTTCCATTGGGAAATATCTCAGGGATAATCAGGAGGGGTCATGGGAGCCCCAGCTTCTCTGGCTGCATGTACAGCACCTAGTCACTTTCATCAGCTCTTCGCCCTGTGATCCCTCTGTGGTCCTCTTATGGAGGACCATGCTGCCCACGCCTTTGCTTCTGCTTCTCCCACTATGGAGCACAGCTTGTTTCCCCTCTCAACTCCAGTGCAAATCCCACCAATTTCAAAATCAAAGTCTCATATGAAACCTTCCCAGCTAGACTAACCCTGACCGATAATGATCTTACTTTTTCTCTGCCACCTTATATCCCTCTAGCCTTCTCTCCCTATTGTTGTTGTTGTATCCCTATCACCTAGCACTTCATTAAATATTATCTTCTATACTTTCCCAGTTGCTTTATGTTAAGTGCTTTCACACAGGGATTTCCCTGGTGGCTCAGTGGTAAAGAACCCGCCTGCCAATGCAGGAGACACGGGTTCAATCTCTGACCTGGGAAGATCCCACAAGCTGCAGACCAATTAAGCCTGTGGACCACAACTGCTGAGCCTACGCTCTAGAGCCTGGGAGCCACAGCGATTGAGCCCACGTGCTGCAACTACTGAAGCCCACACGACCTAGACCCTGTGCTCCGCAATAAGAGAAGCCACACAATGAGAAGCCTGTATACTGCAGCTAGAGGGTAGCCCAGCTCTCTGCAACTAGAGAGAGCCTGAGCAACAGCAAAGACCCAGGAGATCCAAAAATAAATAAATAAATAAAAGCAATTTTAAAAAAGTCGGGCACAAAGCAGGTCATTCATTCCTTCATGCTTACCAAGTAACAGCCAGTCCCTGGCATGACAATGGCTATCGCGATTTCTTTACCTTAAAGGTGATTCAGCTGAACGTGATCTGGAGTTTGTTGGCATCGATTGATATAACCAGAGTATTTAAAAATTAATAACAAGCCAAACTTAATTTAGGATCTATTTCTAAAGTAACAGTCCATGGTCCTAAGAGTTTCAAACAAGAAAGATGAGGCGGGAGGAAACAGAAGAGAGGACGTAATATACAAACGTGGCCATGCTGAGCCAAGATGCAGACTTGCGCCCTGTTGCCCACTGGAGCCCAGGGGCCACCCTTCTCTGCTGCTTGGCCTCCTGGCCTGAATTAATGCTCCTGCCTACTGCTGCGATGCCCTTTGAATGGTTCCAGCTCGCCCTGGAGGAACTGTGGCATTTTAGTGGTGGGGGAGGCTACTCCTCTGTAAAGAGTGTATCTGTGGGGAATGCAGTTTTGGGAAGAAAGACACTATTTAAAAGGAAGAACACTATTCCTTTGACAGCCCCATGGAGCAGGGCAAATGAATTAGAAACAGCAAATCAAGTCCAAGCTGGGAAAAAGCCCTGGGAGGCTGTGAAGTGCAGCCCCCTGTTTTAAGCTGGTCACCATATTTTTGTCATGACCAATGAATTCTACCGTCTCAGAGGGAATATACTGGCTGAAACACAGTCAAGAAGTGCTTTTCTTGGAATATGGAGAAGGAAGGAAAATGAGGAGTAGGTTTACTGGAGAAGAGATTCTTTCAAAATACCTCTTAGGATAACATATGCTGAATGGAAAACTTTATGTGTCATAAATTATTAGCGAGTATGAAGTGTGTTTTAGCCAAAGTTTCATGTAGGGCAGCTAACAACTTGGCTTGTAGCCTAATAGGTATATACATGGAGTTATCTACCCAGAAAATAATGTAACACCCCTGTCATAGCTAATTCAAAGCTCAAGTACTAGGTGGTGGTTTAGCACTAAGTCGTGTCTGACTGTTGTGACCCTGTGGACTGCAGCCCTCCAGGCTCCTCTGTCCATGGGATTTTCCAGGCAAGAATACTGGAGAGGGTTGTCATTTCCTTCTCCAGGGGAATGAATCAAACTCAGGTCTTATGCACTGCAGACAGAATCTCTACCGACTGAGCCACCAAGAAACAAGGTAAATAATTGCTATAACCTCTTCAGAACCGCTGGGGTCTAACGAACTAGAGCTCGCTCCTAACTAGGCGGCTTTCTTCCTGAGTGAGAGGCTCTCAGGCTCTCCCATGAGTTGAGACCTTCATCCTGAGGCTTCCCAGGGTCACGATGGTTTCCAGAAAAAAGTCCACAAGGCCACATTTTGTTGGGTACTTTCCTGGTTATACTGTATAAACTCCTGAAATAACACAATTTCTTTCAGATCATCTAATTTTGCTTCTCCTGAAACAAGATACTTTTGGGACAATGTAACCAGTTGTAACATTGTTCAATCCATCTTCTCTTTGCCATTAGCAACTGAAGCAGGGTAACTACTATTAAAGTGGAAAGTGCCTGGCAGTAAGAGGGACTAGGCTATTTTCTTTTTATGTTGCTCATTGTAAAGATAAGAAAATAAGTAATTACTGAGAACAAATAATTTTTTGAGGGAGGTTTAGTAAAACTCCAAAACCAACAAACAAAACTCCCTTCTCTTCTGTTTATGATTCCATACAAGATGGGTAAAGCTTTCTTCCCCAAAGGGTTAGAAGCGTTGAACAAGAGAGATTAGTTGGTGTAGGAAGTTTAGGTCTTATATTGTCTGGTTTCTTCAACTTTTCCTTTACCTTCTGTTGGGAAAAAAATCTATCCGGTCAAGGGCAGGGTGACCTGCCAAATGGACAACGAAATGGTCGGAGGGCAGAGTGTAAAGGTAGAAAATGTACACATGCCTGACTGTAGAACCTTGGGATTTGTTCCTGTAATTAATCTACTGTGCTTGACTGAGCCCTGTGTGCCTCTGTTACGGGATCAGGGTGGCTCCCACACTGCTGCTTCTCCAAAGAACAGCAACAGAGAGCTGTTCAATAGCATGTGCAAAGGGCCTGTGGTCTGACAGGTACAGGAACCAGAATGAGTCAGGGAAGGGCCTTTATGAAGGGACTTATAAAACGGGCTTCCCAAGTGGCTCAGTGGTAAAGAATCCACCTTCCAGTGCAGGAGACGTGGGTTTAATCTCTGGGGCAGGAAGATCTCTCAGAGAAGGAAACAGAAACCCACTCTAGTATTCTTCCCTGAGAAATCCCATGGACAGAGGAGCCTAGCAGGGTACAGTCCATGGGGTCACAAAAGAGTCGGACACAACTGAGGGACTGAATACTTTTAGAAACACTCAACATTAAAAGTGCGGCAAAAGAGAAACAAGAACAGAATTACTAACTGTCCCAGAAAAGCAATCCCACCACTGTAATGTCTAATTAATCTGGGGGAACTTCTCATTTAAATTTAAGAGCATAAGTTCATGCTATATTCGACCAGCAAACTTCCCACACTCCTAGCAAAACTCAACATTCCCTCTCATGATAACTTGTAAGAACTCTTCAGAGGTGGTCACATTTATGCAAATGAAAGGTGAAAATAAATTCCAGTTGGAGGGATTCGGCCTCCACCCTGATCACAAAGCCTTGCTCCTAGAGACCAGCAAACATGTTGCCATGGTGAGGAAGTTATTTTGGTCTCTTCCAATTTGAATCTCTTTCTAGGGCTTGAGCACTGCAGGGAAGAATTACATCCTCTCAACTCCTCTGAGAAAACATATTTTATTCTTCAAAAGACAAATCCTGGAGATAAGAAAAATAGTATCTAGTGCTCCAGGTGGGTTTAGCTAGCTGGGTTATTTAATTTAGCCCTGAAGCTGGAAGACAAGTTTTCCTCTGAACCAAATCTTTCCAGGTGCTGGGGGAAGAAATTTTGACAGTTGCCTACCCATCCAACCCCCCGCATCCCTCACCTTGATAATTCCAACCCTAACACTATAAATTAAAATCTCAGAAACCAGCCTCTGGTGAGGACAAATTGAGGTTGAATAGAGTCCAGATTCTATCCCCAAAGCCAGGCGGCATCCATGGTAGTGACAGTTTCCGTTTGATCAGCAAAACCAGCATGAACCCTGGTGAGAGAACTCAGCAGAAAAGCGTAATCTTCTTGATGTTTTATACTCCAAAGAGGCAAATCCAATGTTATTTTGAGTTCTCTCGTCTGCTATTCTGAATTACCCTACATTTCTCAGCTCAATCATTCGTTAGTAATTACAATTACTCTGGATTTCAGGGGCTAAACCAAGAAAAAATTAATTTGATTTTTAATGAGTTTTTTAAAAAACTAGTAAAAAAGACCCTTTTATGCATACTGTCAAGGATGGAAAGCCACATTCTGATGGCACCAGTAATTTTCAAATTACTTTAGCAAGTCTGATGAGGTTGAATAAACAGAAAATAAGGTATTTCAGATACTTCCTTTCCTTGTTTCGTGGCCTCACTGTGTGGCAAGCACGTGGGATCCTAGTTATCTGACCAGGGATGCGAACTGTGCCCTTTGCATTACAAGCACGGAGTCTTTACCATGGACTGCCAGGACAGGCCTTAGAGACTTGTTTCTTTTTCTGTAACTCTGGACACCAATCACGGAGAGACAAGACAAAGTTTTTCACTCATAATATATGACACCTTCTGCTATCCTCCTCTGCTACGGCGTAACTGTTAGTTGCTCAGTCCGACTCTTTGTGACCCCATGGACTTTAGTCTGCCAGGCTCCTCTGTCCATGGAATTCTCCAGGCAAGAATACTGGAGTGGGTTGCCGTTCCCTTCCCCAGGGCATCTTCCCAACACAGGGATGGAACCCACATCTCCTGCTTTAGCAGGTGGGTTCTCTACTGTCCGAGCCACCATGGAAGCCCAGGGGCTGAGCTGTGTCCTTCCTCAAATTTATATGTGGAAGTCCTCACCTCCAGTATCTCAGAATGTGACCTTATTGGACGTAGGATTTTTGTAGATGTAGTTAAATTAAGATGAGATCATACTGAAGTGGCGTGGCATGTGCCTGCCCAGTCATGTCTGACTCTGCAACCATGTGGACCGTAGCCCACCAGGCTCCTCTGTCCCTGGGATTTCCCAGGCAAGGATACTGGAATGGGTTACTATTTCCTTCCCCGGGGAATCTTCCTGACCCAGGGATCGAACCTGCATCTCCTGCATTAGCAGGCGGATTCTTTACCACTTGAATCATACTGGAGGGGAGCCCTAAACTGGTATGTCCTGTGTCCTTATAAAAAGGGGTAAATCTGGACACAGACAACATGCAGGGAGAGTGTCACGCGAACACGAAGGCAGAGATGGCGGTGGTACATCTCCAGGGCAAAGAATGGCAGAGACTGCCAGCAGACGCCAGGATCAGACTCTCCCTCACAGACACCAGAAGGAATCCACCTCGACAACACCTTGACTTTGGACTTCCAGCCAGCAGGACTATGCTACAACTAGGAGTACCATGCATTGTGTAGGCCACTTAGTTTGTGATACTTCGTTATGGCAGCCCTAGCAAATGAATATACTCACCTAGAAAGAAATGATCATGATCAGGACGTACTTATTTTTTTAAAAAATAAATTATTTCAAAAAGGGGGGAAAAAAGTTTGCTTCTTACTGTCAGCTCTTGGGGAAGAGAACTTGGCTTTTTTATGTTGATCTCAATGCTGTTGCTGTCTTGTTTCAGCTCCACGGGGGACCCATGCACTCTGGCCACACCTTCAAACATCTGGGATTTGGTCAACGAGGGGGCAAGTGCCACCGTGGGACACTCTCTTTCCTTCTCCTCCTCATCACCATGAGTTGTCTCTCCATTCATGGTGACTTTCCCATCTACCTGTAAAAACCAGAATGAACAAGAACATGCTATTCTCCAGGGAAAGATGATAACAAAATAACATGTTCAGAATCATCTTTAATCATTAGCATTTAACAATCACAGTCCAACAAAGAGTAAGTTCTCATATATGTTTCCGTCAGTCTAGAAAGCAGGGCTCCCTTAAATGCCATCTTTGAGGGCTTCTTTAAAAGGTGGTTTGGTTTCTTTAAAAGGTGGTCTGCCTTCTCAGGTCACTTCATGTTAGATTACATTTCATGCTCAACTTACTGGGGGTCTGCTTTTATTTTGTAGTATAGAAAATCAAGGGATCTTAGGTACAAATAAATGACGCATATTTGGGTTCCAGTAATTTTTCATGTAAGCTCTGTGACTGCTATTTCACAATTTTGAGATCTTTTCTTCCTAATAAACATATAAACTAGGTGGAGCTCATCTTAGATCAGGAATATTTCACAGGTTATTCTGTTATGGTTGAGGGCAATGAATACTTTTTGCAAGCAATCACAGAGGGCAGGGAACCTGGTGCGTTACTATGTTACTATGTTACAGTAAATTCCTGTGTGCATGTGTGCGTGCATGCTCAGTCACTTGTCACGTCTGACTCTTTGTGACCCCATGGACTGTAGCCCACCAGGGCTACATGGGAATTCTCCAGGCAAGAATACTGGAGTGGGTTGCCATACCCTCCTCCAGGGGATCTTCCAGCCCAGGGATCGAACCCTCATCTCCTGCACTGCAGTTGGGTTCCTTACCCAGAGCCACCTGGGGAGCCCCACAGGAAATTCCTATTTCTAGTTAATTTGACCATCTCAGTATTTTCAAGAAAAAGAGGCCATGCACATTAAAATATCTTTGTTTTGCCCCCATGTCTAGGGCCGGTGGTGGGAGCAAGAAAGAAGGAGTGAGGGTGGTTAGTCTGACTTATTGAAGGTACCTGGAAATCTCTTTCAAGTCTGACAGTATATAGAGCGGTCATGAGAGGAAGCCCTGCAGTGAGGCAACCTGAGTTCTGGCTTCACCACTTAACAGCCATGTAATCTGCAACCTCAGTTTCCTCCTTTCTATGATAATCAGTCAGTTCAGTTCAGTTCAGTCGCTCAGTCGTGTCCAACACTGCGACCCCATGAATAGCAGCATGCCAGGCCTCCCTGTCCATCACCAACTCCCAGAGTTCACTCAAACTCATGTCCATCGAGTCGGTGATGCCATCCAGCCATCTCATCCTCTGTCGTCCCTTTCTCCTCCTGCCCCCAATCCCTCCCAGCATCAGAGTCTTTTCCAATGAGTCAACTCTTTGCATGAGGTGGCCAAAGTACTAGAGTTTCAGCTTTAGCATCATTCCTCCCAAAGAAAATCCAGGGCTGATCTCCTTTAGAATGGACTGGTTGGATCTCCTTGCAGTCCAAGGGACTCTCAAGAGTCTTCTCCAACACCACAGTTCAAAAGCATCAATTCTTCGGTGCTCAGCTTTCTTAATAGTATCTCCTTAATGATGCTATTATGGTATCATTTATGTATTAATATATGCACAGAACTTAGAACAGTATCTGGCATATTTATGTATATAAATGTTAGCTATTCTTATTACTAAGCCTTCTAAAATCTTTTAAAAAGAATAGAAGGGCAGATACTAGTTATAGATTATTTACCTTAAGTCAGTGTTTTGTCTATTGTCTGTGATCCATAAAATTTAAATCACAACTGAGCACACACACATAAAGATAACTGAAATGGAGTTTAACAATTAATATTTACCTTTTTATATGTGATGCACTATACTGTTTTTAAACATTATATTGTAATATATATATTTTATAATATATAATAATGTTTATTATTAATATATAAATAATATATAATAATGTTCATTATTAATATAAATATTAATTATCTAATTATATCTATTAATATATCTGATAATGTTTTTTTAAAAAAGAATGCTGATTCCAAACCACTAACTTGATTTCATAACCTAGCAATAGATGGCAACTCTCAGTTTGAAAACACTGCCTTAAACCATTTTATTGCTACTTCATTTTATTGACACTTCTTTTACTCTTAAATCTGTTGTGCTAAGAAACTGAGCCTGTATTCCCTGCCTCCCATGCCCACCTTCTCCCCACAAGAAAATGCACATGCACACACACACGCACACACACCTTAGCTCCAGTTCTGGTGTTACCTGGTAACAACTGTCCTTTGCATGCTACCTGTGACCAGGAGTGAGCTCACCCATTCGATGGTGGGGATGTGAACAGGGCTGACAGCCATCAGGACCTACGATGAGTTGAGGGCTCATTGGTGAGCTCCAGCTCTAAAAGGATCTCTATCCAAGTCCCTCATTCTACCTCCCCTGAAGCCTCTACACTGTCTTGCCACAATGGTAGGAACTGGGTTTTCTCAGGGTCTTGCCATGAAGTCATCTATCCTAATTCTTCTGTTTAAACAATCACATTGTACTGTTTATATAAAGGAAAGGAAATGGACATCTAGACTAACAGATCACATTCCTTGGATACCAAGTTAAATGCATGTATTCCCTGTCCCTGTTCTGGGCCACCTCAATATCAAACCAACCTTTACGAGAAGCTATCAGACATTTGATAGTCGTGAGCCCAGGGTGAAGGAGAGCTGCTACGGTACTTAGGCAGCCTGCTGAGCACATGTGATTGCATGTGTATCTGTGTGTGCACCAGTCTGCATGATAAGGATCTCATCTTCTCAGGAAAAATTCATGTGTTTATTCAACAGACACTTGCTGAGTGCCTAGGCACAGACACCAGCCTCTTAGGATAAAGCTGTGAACACACACACAGTGGTTGCCCTTGGAGGGATAAACATCTCAATCCAACCTAGATGAGATGGAAAGGACAGTTTTCTTTCATTTGATCAAGGCCTAGGACACAGATTTTAAAGATACATTCAGAGTTAAGCTAAGAAAGATGCTAAGAAAGTTAGAAATATGGCTCGGTTCCCTCTGAAACTCAATAGGAAGATACACACACAGTGCTCAGTTAGTTTAGCTTAGCAAACTTTCTTTACAGTCACATGTCTGTGTCTGCCACTGATGAATTCCACCTCTCTCTTCTATTATGAACCCATGCGGGATGCAGGGACAAGGGAAACTGACTTTTCTTTGTTATCAACCTTGCTTGAGACGAAGGATGAGTACTTCCTCCTGATGCAAGGAAAAATACTAGGATTTGAGGAAGAAAAAAGATGTTTGGCTGCTATAGGTTCTTTGGTTCTGGAACACTATTTTACACATTCATTGGCACCTCCCCCACCACCTCCAAAATAACATAGATTCTTCCCACCTAAAATTAAAAAAAAAATTTTCTCATTTGAATACCAAGTATATCCCATGTATTTCTTATATTACCATTGTTTTTTCCCAGTGGTAGCATCTTTTCTGGAGAAGGCGATGGCACCCCACTCCAGTACTCTTGCCTGGAAAGTCCCATGGACAGAGGAGCCTGGTAGGCTGCAGTCCATGGGGTCTCAAAGAGTTGGACACGACTGAGCAACTTCACTTTCACTTTTGACTTTCATGCATTGGAGAAGGAAATGGCAACCCACTCCAGTGTTCTTGCCTGGAGAACCCCAGGGACAGCGGAGTCTGGTGGGCTGCCGTCTATGGGGTCTCACAGAGTCAGACATGACTGAAGTGACGCAGCAGCAGCAGCAGCAGCAGCAGCAGCAGCAGCATCTTTTCGGTTATGATGTCAGAGGTATATACAGAGGTAACTGTATATACCTCTATTTACACTAAAGGTCATTAAAAGTTTGTTTTGAGGCATTTTCAATACCCCCAGATAAATGGAGATACCTAGGGTGCTACTAAATTGGGGTTTGTTACCATTGCTATGGAGATATCATACCATCATGCATGCATGCGTGTTCAGTCGCTCAGCATATCAAACCATGAAATAGACCTTGCTCATGGAGGTGACTCACCCACCAATCTCATTCAAGCCCATCAGTATTAAAAATAGGAATTGAGAAGAATCCTAAGTTATTTGATGGCTCAGATGGTAAAGTGTCTGCCTACAATGTGGAAGACCTGGGTTCAATCCCTGAGTCGAAAAGATCCTCTGGAGAAGGAAATGGCAACCCACTCCAGTACTCTTGCCTGGAAAATCCCATGGATGGAAGAGCATGATAGGCTACAGTCCATGGGGTTGCAAAGAGTCAGACATGACTGTAAAACTTCACTTAAGAGAAGAATCATCAATCCCTGAATTATTTGCAAACCAAATCTCAGAGACACATAAACTTCATAACTGTACATGTTAATGCATTTGCTTTTGTTTGATAAAAACAACCACATCTTCCTGAGATAAGATGCTTCTTTTCCCCAGGGAGTTCAGTTTTGGTTCTACCCTTAAAGGACTCATCCTACCTTGAAGGTCTTCAGAACCTCTTGAGAGTTTTTGGGCTGGGAGTAAGGCTTGGGCGTCAGCATAGGCACTGCTTTGGGAGAGACAGTTTTGCTCGGAGACCCACTGCCTGCTGACATGCTGGCATCCAGAATGCTGGGACGAGCGATGGTGGTTTCCACAGTGGCAGTGAACTTGGGTGGAGGCAGTGACTGTTGCCGCAGATATTTCATAGGGTTGGGGTCACTGAGGAAGGGGGATAAGTTTGGCTCTGTTGAATGGCTTCTTTCCAGGATTTTTGGCATCTCCAAGCGTTCAAGAACAGCTTCACTGATGGTGAATCTCTCGATGTACTGCTGAAGGATACCCTCTGCCTCCTCCTGGGTCCGTGCATTCTTGTATGCTTCATGCAGCTCCCTTTCTCTTCGCTCTCTAAAGGGTAGACATGGGAGGGGAAGCAAGAACAGAGTCAACAGTCACAGGAACTGCAAAGAGGACCTTGGTAGGACCCAGAGTAGAGCTGAGGAGACCAAACAGGGTGTGCAATATTAGTGTCAGAGCCTTTGTGATGACTGACAATTTTTAGAAAAAGCACATCTAACTAATACTGTACATTAAACAACAACAGAAAGAACCCACTTTTCTTGGACGATTTCTCTGTAGGTTTTTATGCTTTTCCTTCGTTCCCTTGTCCCATCCTCTCCAGCCAGCAGCTTCTCCATTTTTTTCCTTTCTTCCTCTTTTCTGATTAAGTCCTGAGAAGCACTTCTTCTACGGCTCTTCCAACGAGCCAGGTCCTATGGGGAAGGGGGAGGGAGACAGAACACTCTTCTTCAGATTTGCACGTAATTCCATTTCTACATCTAAGGGTTTAGTGCATGCTGACTGTGGGCCAGGCTAAGACATTCCTCTACAATCCAGTTTAAGTTTGGTTGGAACAAGAATATCTTGAAGGCAGGAAACCTTCAGATATTCTACATTATCCAGAGCAGGGCAGCACATTTGGTAAAACGTGGTAATGTAAAATTTGCTATTGTATCCTGTGTCAGTGGCCACATGTTAAAGTATTGTCTCACAGGATATTGTAAGAAACTTCATTTCTTGCTATTTATGACCTCGGCATTGTGAATGGACTCGCTGACAATAGAATGGTAGGAATTTACCACAGACCTACACAAATTCCCTCAGGGAAGAAAGAAAAAGCAGAAAAACAATTGGTTTTGGGGTCTCGTAGAACCAATAGTTCTGTATGTCCTAAGTCATCTGATCATGTCCTAAGTCATCTGATCCTTATGACACCCTCACCACAAATCCTATGGGTAATTAGAGCCTAATGAGAAAGAGTTAGGATTCTGGAGTTAAACAGGTAGGCATGTGGCTATGGGAAAGAATCCCAGCTCCATCTCTTCCATGCTTTGGAATCTCAAGCATGCTTCTTAGTCTCTCTGTACCTCAGTTTCCTCATCTCCAAAACAGAAATGATAATGATACCTACTCTTGCATGCTTGTTGTGAGGGTGAAATGAGGTACTGCACATCAGGTGGCAGGCACATAGTAAGTGCTTCATATCTCATAGACGTAATCGTTACCACAATTTATCGACTTTGGGAAAGTTCACCAGTTGACTAAAGGTAGAGTCAAATCTGCAGTGACTGCCTCAAAGCGCTCTGTGAGGATGAGATGAAATAGTCCACTCTCTCTCGTTTCATACTGATCTTCAAGTTCCTTTCCGCCCTAGCTCTCTGCTTTCAGCTCACAGACAATCCCAAGGCCCCCATTAGGCCCTGGAGCCATCCTCGATCTCTTATTCACTAGCTGTGTGGCTCTGGACAAGTTAATTCACTGCTTTGGGACTCCTCTGTTGGACTGAGGACAGTAACATCTACAGTTCCTAGCATACTGAGTTACTGAGAGGGTTCAAGAACGATTAACTGCAAGGCATTCAGAACAGTGCCTGTTACTGGCATGCTTTCAATGTTGGCAGTTATCATTGTTGTCATCATCATTATCAATTCCAAATATACAAACTCAGAAGACAGTGCATCCTTGATTTGGCATCCCATGCTAGTTGCCTCCCGCCCGCTCCCCTCTGCTTTCTGGCCAAACTTCAGCAAACTTTCCTTAATTCCCACATGGGCAGTATTCACTGTTTGAAGTCTTTTCCGGGCACGCCTTTCTTCTGCATGGCTTTCCAGCCCGAGGCTCCCACCCAATCTGATTCTGATTCTCTGCTCCAAAGTGCCTCTTGCCCAGCGGGCAGCGCTGTCTCTCCACTGCCCAGCCGTGGCCCCAGCACTCACATCCTGCCATTTGTCATCCTCTTCCCGCAGCTGGCTGTTTATCAGTTGCAGCTGCTCCTGGCGGGCCCTGCTGTGTGGCTGCACCGCGGCCTCCTCCTCACACCGCATGTCAAACATACTCGTGCTCCTGCGTGTGGAGAGAGCAGAGAACGAGCGGACAGAGATGAGCACCCCTCCTGCCTCTGCGCACTTGGGGCGTCCCGCCGCGTGGGGGCGCTACCGCGTATGGAAAACAGTCCCTTTCCCTCCGCAGCCTAAGGCAGCCACGGGGTCTGCAATCTGTTTCTCCCTCAGCCGGCAGCAGCGGGCATGCTAGGAGCCTCAGCTCTTCTTTTGAAGCAGAAGCCAAAATGTGACCATCTTTGTGTTCAGTGATGGCTGAATTGGTCAATTAATTTTACATGTTGGGGCCTAGATATGTTTAAACTAAGAGGCTTGAAAAGGTATTTGAAACTCTGAACTGGTCTCATTTATTAGTATTAGAAAATAAAATTAAGAGCATTAACATGTATAACTTGGAGAGAATTTGTGGGGAAGGAGGATGGCGTCCCCTGAAGTGAAAATTTAATTGCAGTAAATGCTTCTTTGTGTAGGGCTGGCTTAAATGCTTTCTTCATTAACAGGCAATTTCTCCATACAGCCTCAATCTAAGGCGCCACTTTTTCATGTCATATTTTCAGAATTTTGGATGCATTCAACAACTATGCACAAATGATACATATGTTTGTTGTGGTTTATTTCTATGTCCTGTAAAACTGTAAATCTGTAGTATGTTGATGGCATCTTGAAATCAAGAAAATAAGGTATTTTATGGTAAGGTTAAGGGCAAAATATAAAAATCAGTGTATACTTTATATCCTAAAATTCTCACAATGGTTTCACTTTATTTCTGACAGATACCTCTGCATATACTCTTTTAAAAGCAGAAGGATTTGGAAAGCAAATTTTAAGAACCTTTAGGCAGTTCATATAACTGATATATTCTGTAGGAGCTTATTAATTGTTGGGTAAGACCATACGGCCTTTTCTGCAATGCTTATTATAGACCTTTGTTACAGGGAAAGCTGAAGCAGCAAGATGAAAATAGAAATAAAAACCAAATCAAAATCTTCTTCTTTTTTTTTTTTTCCTCTCAAAGAAATCACTAGCTCTGGGACCAAGTGGGTTATAAAGCACCCAACAAGTGGAGGGCCCTTTAGGAACAGAGACTGTGACAGTCCATTTTTGAAGCCAGCCTAACACAAAGAAAAAGAAGAGCCATGCACCAAGACACTAACTAATTCCAGACATCATCAGTGATGTCCAAAATAGTTATCCCCATGGCCAGACAAAGCACAGCAGCAGCATCGCTGGATGCCAGGGGTTCCTTAGCAGGCGGCTCTCTGGAAGGAGAAGACAATCCCAAAGCAATGGCTGCCCATGTTCATTTCAGTCTGCTCAAATACGAATGTATGAGAGCCTCTCCCCTCTCTTTAGATGTTGGACAATTTGAGTCTGTGAGAACTGTGTGGAAAGAGAGTGAAAACTGAAGACTGTACTTGAATCTGTTTCTGATCATCCGGCTGCGTAGGACTTTCTTTGATCCAAGGCTTCTATTTGCACGGGTATGACACACTACTGTGTGGAGCTGTTCACAAATCCAGGGCACGGTGTTGCTTGTGTCTTCCTGGAAGATAAACTGTAGTCCTCGAAAGAGAGGAGGGACTGTGATTTGTCACCTATTTGATGCTGCTTATTAATGTGGTTTAAGGAAAATTTAGGAATTTGCAGAGTTAGGTAGAGAAGTCTAATCCATTGTTTTTAAACTTCATGGATCATAATGCCTCAAACAACTCTTCCAGAAAGGGACCCGAACTCATCCCATCTTCCTTTCAGAGTTAATAAAAAACTTAACTCTAAATGCATCAGATTCAGCCTGTTTCTCTTTCAAGGCAATTTATAGGCTTTGTGAAGGTCTTAGAAGACATAAGCCCCTCTCAGTTGGGACTCTATTGTAATCTACTAAATAGCTGGCAGATTATGGGAGAAAAAGGAAGTCCTTTCCTTCAACTTTGCCATCTGTAATTTTTAAAGGGCAGAATTTTGGTTTAGGTCACACTGATGGCCATAGGGCAGTCTTCTTCTGGGACCCCACTAAGAGAACGGCAGGCTTCTTCAGGATTTGAGAACTGTTTACCTCACTTAATTGGCATGGAGAGGGTGGGAGCAAGGCCTTGAGAACTGCCTTCTTCTGTCCCAGGTTCCTATTTCTGTTTCTACCATGAAGTTCTAACTACCACAGCCCCAATGTGGCCAAAAGCTGGTTAATGAAATAAAAAGAGAAACTCTTGTCTGCCTTCTCCTATACCAGGAAGTTTTTTTTTTTTTTTTCTGGTTAGAGATTTTTTTTTTTCTTTAAAAAGCAACACCAGCAAAAGAGAAATAATAAAACTATGAGCAATACCGTTAAGCCATTTCAAAAAAGGAAGCAAGCTGAGGACTGATAATAGTAGACAGAAAATGAGCTGAGTCACCATTCAGAAAATGTTCAGAGATTGGACTCATTCAGAGATTGGACTCAGCCTTCAAAATGAAGAAGTGCATGTCGAGGGATGAGGTGGGGGACCCTGGTGGTGCTAGTGGTAAAGAACCTGCCTGCCAATGCAAGAGACATAAGAGATGTGGGTTCAATCCCTGGGTTGGGAAGATTCCCTGGAGGAGGGCATGGCAACCCACTCCAGAATTCTTGCCTGGAAAATTCCATGGACAGAAGAGCCTGGTAGGCTATAGTCCATAGAGTCGCAAAGAGTTGGACACGACTGAAGCGATTTAATAGAGCACAGCACATCAGGGGACCCTGGAGAAGTTTAGGTTCCACAACATAAACAGGATTTGCACCAAACCTATGCTTCTCAGCACAACAGGCCATGCTTGTGGGCTGTTGGGAACAGAGCCCCTGGCTCTGTAGAGCCCAGGAGTCTCTCCCTGCAGTGGGTTGGCATTTCTTAGGGTCAGGATTAAAGAGCCTCCAGAGGAGCCTGGAAATTGTTTCTGGACCAAGTCTAAGGTAAGGGAATTAAGAGCAAAATGGCTCTCACAGTTTCCAGGCTCCATGGTGGGGACCATTGGGAGAGGAGGTATGTGGAAGTGAAGAGAAGGGCAAGAAGGTGAAACTAAATCCATGGAAACATTCTTGGCTTGCCAGGAGGCGGAAATTTCTGTTTGCCTGTGTGGTAGGTCTGCCCCTGACCCGCATTCTCCTTAAAGGGCACATCTTTTTTTGATTGGGCTGCATTTTAAGAATGTGTCAATTATGAATAAATAGAGCCTGTGCCAATAGTGGTCTGTAAAGTTTCTGAAAAAGGGAGATAGTGAGGAAAAAAATGAAACATACTATAAATTTCTATTAAAATAAACTCCTGACATAATTTTTTTTCTTACCCACTTGATCACTTGATTTCATATAAATTATGTCTATTCCAAGAAGGAAATTCAGCCCTTTAGATGTTTCCAAATAAGACCTCTGGAAAAGAAGCTCTTATACACTTCCTGGATCACAAGCTGCTTTTTTTTTTCTTGGTAAATTTAGAGGAGTCTGCACCCCCACTTGATTTAAAAAATCATTTACTTTTCCTGTGGGTGAGGTTTCATATTTAGGTACAGGCAGCATTCAAAAGCTCTTTAATATAGCTCCTTTTCTTTCAGCTTTCAGGGTTTTTGAGAGATCTGTATTAGGCAAATTGCACAGCAGCTTTGCAATGATGAAGAGTAAATCCATTCTATCAAAATGTTTTTGCTAACCAAATCAAAGTAGTGTTTTGCCTATCAATCTTATATAATCCTCCTTTCAGTGAATGTTAAATACTGCCACTGTAGATTTTAAAAGCAATAACCAGGGCTCAGTTTTATAGACTACTTAACTCCACGCAGCCTGTCAAGCTCCGGCTGAATTTAGTTCTGAGACATGAATGTTCCGTGTGTCAGGCCACAAAGCAATCATACATCACACATCGGAAACTGATCTCCTTGGCACTCGAGTCAGACTGCTTAGAGCTGAAAGTACAGACTAAGCTGACATCTTGAACACAAACATGGAAAAGAAGCACAATTCAAATACAGTAGATGTGTGGCCTGACTGCAGTTACTGGTGGAAATGATATTTGTTCTACACTGTTACTTGGAATCCTCACTCAGTGACTTGAAACTATGGCTCAGGCCCGGAAGACAGGCAGGGAGAATGTTGGGGTTCACTCTTAGAATGGCCTAGACTCCCACAAGGCCACATAACACCTCTCCCAGAGGACAGACATCAGGCCACTGGTGTTGCAGTGAGATATTGATCATGTTTCTTAAACCTGAGCCAGCTAGCCTTCTGCAAAGAAAACTTCTGATTTGGCTATCAGTTTCAGAATGCTCTGCCTATGGGGAATCTGTTTTTGAAATGGAGTCAATGAGGTCACAGATGGGAGAGAGTAGATTTATCTCCAATTCAGATGTGAGGCTGGGGATGGATGGGCAATGCATCTCTGGGAGGAGCAGAGACCAAGGAGAGGCAACCCAAGTCATGTTGCACATCCTGACCCCTGGCTGTGCCATGGAACATGAATGAAACCCCAGCGTTTTGGGCTCAGGCATCCCACAGTTTATATGACTCCAACCTGGGAGGAACTTGGGCTTCTGAATCTATCATTAGTGGTTTAGAATTTATTTTCTTAGCTTAAAAAAAAATGTGCCTTTGAGAATGACTGCTGCACGGCTAAGCCTTCACATATCAGGGATTCAATGCAAAGCGCAGAAGAGCCTTTTAACAATTCCATGGTTCAGAAGAGGTTCCAACTTCCAAACCCTAACAAGAACAACTTTCACATGCCCCATCTATGAAAAGCAAATGTTAAGTTTTAAGCAGCAGCTGCGTATTAGAATCATGCTTAAGTGGCCTTTTCAGTCATCTCTCCTGCACAGAACATATGTTTTGCATTCCAATTTCAAGGGCTTCTCTGAGGCTGCAGAGAAGAGTCAGTTAGCTCTTCAGTCCAGTGTTACATTAACTGCATTTCAATTAGTGGTGAGTACTGGAAGCATGCAGTTTAGGCTATAATTAATGTATTCCTATGAATACAAAACAACTTACTCTGCGTCGTCAGACACAGGAGTTCTCGGTCCGTATCTATAAGACCAAATCCAAAATTAGAGGATTGGCAAGACAGAAGGTTAACACTGTAACCAAGCTGGAAATAAAAACTACAAGTGAAATGTATATGTGCCAAACCTTTTTTGCTGATCATACTGGAAGAGAAGTGTTATTATACAATTAGCAATATTCACCAATGGCTAAAAATGAAAGCAAAGTCTTGACACTTCTGAAGAATGCGAAATTTGTAGGAAAACCCAAAGAGGAAATAAAAATACCTCTCCACGTTACCCACAAAGAAAGGAATCGTTTCAATATAAACACAAAAAGGCTTAGGTGCAACCCACAATGTTTAGAGAAGACAGCTTTGGAAAAACCAAATGTGTATTACAGTCACTCACAAACGGTTGAACTGGTTTTTGCCTTTCTGTGTAGAGTAATGGGCTGTAATGGACACCCAGCATAGAAGCACACGCTTACTGACCCTTTCCCTGATGTGTTAATGCATTTGCACAAATAACATCAAAGAGTGTTTCTGAAGGTTTCTGAAAGCAAACCAGAACTCCAACCAGAACCCCAATCAGTGCCTTCCGCATGCATTTGACAAAAACCACAATTCCTAGAAAACTGGCAGCCTTAATCAAAACCAGACGTGGATGATATTCCATAACGTGAAAAAGCAAAGTGGTTTTTTTTTTTTAACAATCTTTTATATTCTTCTATTTAGAGCTACAAAGTTGCACCTTCTTTAATATGAGCATTTTAAGTTTTAATGCATCTGATAAAACAAAGAAAAAGGTCAAATTAGAAAAAAACTAGAATATTACAAGGGCATATTTAAGCACATTTAAAAAAAGTAGCTCCCACAAGTGACTATTTCTGGAAAGGGGAATTTTAAGAGAAGGTTTTTACCTATGCCCTGAAAGGCAATTTATTCATGCATTCTGATGGTGAACAAAGACTTATTTGAGCAAAGAAAAAAAATGCCAGGCTTGCAGTCCAAAAAATTAAATTTGGGGGTTTTCAGCAAAAACTACCTGATCCTATGTTCATAACAATGTAGGGAGAAGGGAGTAATTTCTAAAGACCTCTTCCTATGATCTTAGAGAAAAAAATCCCAAACACACTGGTATACACACACAGACACCCTTCTCTCTGATGCCTTTATTACCCTGTAACAGTATAAATTCATTAATAACTATTTTCACACACAGTGAGGGCAACCATACCAGTGAAAGAGTTTCAGTTGAAATGGCCAAAAGCAAGAAAAGGAAAGCATTTGTGGATGTTTTTCTTCTGGAAGTAAGACCCATTTTCTGTTTCTCTGGGGGATAGTTTTAGAAGGTGCTAAAGTTTGACTTAATACATTCAGTTTTCCAAAACCATCTCCACATGGAGGCAGATGAATTCCTTCACATCAAGAAAGAGTACATGAACAGTGTAAATTCCACCCAGAATTAACAGTGTTAATTCTGAAGCCTGGATAAATGTTTCCCAGTTCACTAGTAGGCCTACTGGGATAGACATTTGAATATAGTGTTTTCTAAATTATCTATGGAAATAAGCAGAGAAGTTATTCCTAATGGATGGTTAATCTAGAAATGTTCAATTGATAGTTGGTGTTTTTGTGTTGATTTGAATATTTTAATTAATGTTTTACTGAAGTAAACTATGCATACAGAAAGTGCACAGACCACACACACACACACACACACCTTGATGAATCTTCACAAACCACAGATCCGCATTGAGCTTTGTGCTGTGTAAATAGAATCGTATGGTAGGTACTCTTCTGAGTCTGGCTTCCTTATTAGCACATTTCATTTATGAGGTTCAGCTGTGTTGTTGCATGCAGGATGTATTAGAATTTAAGTTGCTTCTACACAAAATACTCAGCAGCATTTCATGGAGACCTCTGCCAACAAATGTTGATTAACCCTGCAATGCAAGGTCCACGAGAGTCGGGACTTTTCTTTGGGGGTTCCCTGAATAGTGACCAGACCAGGCCCTCCATAAGTATTTACTAAATCCTTATTGGATACTCAGGAAATTGAAAAGAATAGTGCAGTCTCTGAAGATACCTTTCATTTATCTGTTTACTATATACTTATGGCTTTAAGACACTTCCTCTCACACAAATTTATTAGCTTCAAGAAGGAACCAATTTAATCAGAATGGCCTTTGCTGTTATGGAGAAGATAATTAGAGTTTGGGCTTCAAATGATTTTCTCAGTTGTTCTATGAAATATGGAAAAGAAAAGATGAGTTTTTAAAAATCACTAATACGGAGAAGGCAATGGCACCCCACTCCAGTGTTCTTGCCTGGAGAATCCCAGGGACACGGGAGCCTGGTGGGCTGCTATCTCTGGGGTCACACAGAGTCGGACACAACTTGCGACTTAGCAGTAGCATGTTACTAGGCATATGGTATGTGCATTAAATTTTATTTTACTTATATAGTTTGCATTCTCCCTACCATTTCTCACAAATATATCAATAAGAATTCGATTAGGAGAACAAAAATTGACTTAATAATATGTATAATTAAACAGCTCTCTATGAAATTAAAGTCAGCAAAAACTATACATAAATCAATAGTCTACTAGATTTTGGGAATCAGGAAGTTGCAGGAACCACAGGAAACTGCCAGCGCTAGTCATAGTTATCCCCACCATCAAAATCGGTAGGTGGGAGGGAAATTCACAAAGCCACTATGAAATATCATCTCTGACAAAATCCTCATGTCTGCCAGAAAGAAAAATAATAATGGCTTCTGTTTCCCTTCCATCTTTCAAAACTTGTATGTTACTCAATGGTGAATTTGATCCAGATCCTTGAAGTAAGGATCTCAAGAAATAAAATGTCAAATCTCCAGTCCTTGGAATAAAGGAAAAGAATAGTAGGGGAAAAAAAAAATCACTAATAAAGAGATTTTTTAAAAAAAATGCAAAGTAGGTAAGTTAACAGACTATCACCTACCAGATAAATCACAGTTGGTATAAGCATCCTACCAAAACCAAGCAATTAGTAAAGTTTAATTGTGAGGGTAGGGGTATTTAGAAAGGTAAAGAGTGTACTTTCTTCACCTATTAATTGCATCTGTGTAGTTTTCAGCACAAATAAAGCACTTCAGGATCAGTGCTTAGCAACCTTGTGAACTAGGGCAAATGTCATTTGAAGGGAGAAGGAGAAATGAGTTTACCTGTCATTTAAGACTATCCCCCAGCACCCAAGACAGTATTTTACACACAGCAATCACTCAATAAACACTTGTTGAAAGGAAACACAAATTCCCAACGTGTGTGCCTGCTCCCTCAGACAATTTTGTCATGGAGTTACTCTGACAATATCTCCTTATGCTCAAACCAGCCATTCCGTCCAGAGGGACAGAATACAAGAGAAAGGGAAGTCGTCAGACCTCCAGCCTCCTCTGGTAACCCGGGAGGTAATGCCCTGGCATAGGATGGCAGCTCCCTCTTCAGACAGAGCTGGGTTTGGATCTTGGATCTGTGATTGCCAGCTATGTGGACCTGGGCTTTGGTTTCTTTCTTTTTTTTTTAATTGGAGGATAACTGCTTTACAATGTTGTGTTGGTTTCTGCCATTCAACTTGGTTTCTTCCTGGAGCATACAGATGAAACTTCTCACTCTCCAAGGTTGTGTGGGAGTAAATGGGATGCCTAGAATGTATCCAGCAGGCAGCCTACAGGCCTCACTTCCTTCTCTCCTCTCTTGCTAACTGCTTCCCACCAGCCTGCTGATGCAGTGCCCATCACCACATCAGGGCATCTGGGGACCGAGTGAGTGTGCTGTGAGTGAGAGTGCCTCGTCACCAGCCTGCCCTCCCCAGCTGGGACCCAGGTGTAACTTCTCTACTGCAGGCTTCCCAGTTGTGAACTGGGGCCAACAGGCAGTCACCTGTGAATTCCCAGGAGAAGGTGAGCTGGAGACAGCAGAAGCACCTGGAAAGGGCGAGCACAGCTGCCACCCCTGCTCCCTGAAACCAGTGCTACAAGAAGGCTCTACGAGCAGTGTTATGATTCAGAAGACTGCAAAATGCGTGTTAAATCCAGGTGGGAATGACAGCTTGGCTATTAACTTGAAATCTGGAGATTAAGATACTCTCTGCTCTCCACCCTGCCTTCTGTCTCACTGCCACCAAAGGGAAGCAGAATTCTATCACTTCCTGTTTTGTAGTGGAGCTTTAATTATGCTAAACGCTTCTTACTGCTCTGCTCTACATGGATCTGGCAGACCACATTTTTCACAAGTCTATCACTCTTTCTAAATATCAGCAGAAGCTTCAACATATAGGATTTTAAGTAGACCGTGCATCTCAGGATTACTCTTCACCTATTTTCATTTTATTTTTTATTTGTATTTTGTAATAAGAGTATAGTTGATTTATAATATAGTGTTAGTTTCAGGTGTACCACAGTGATTCAGTTATGCACATGCATATTACCCTTTTTTTCCCCTCTTTTCCCATATTATTACAGAATATTGAGTAGACTTCCTTGTACTATACTGTAGCTTCTTGTTGATTATCTTTTATATATTCCCAGTGTGTGTGCTAAGTTACTTTAGTTATGTCCGACTCTTTGTGACCCTATAGGCTGTAGCCCACCAGGCTCCTCTGTCCATGGGATTCTCCAGGCAAGAATACTGGAGTAGGCTGCCATGCCCTCCTCCATATATATTCCCTACCTTCATTTTAAATCAATAGAATGGAATGAAAATTCTACCTCTAGAAATCACTATTTGATAATGTTGAAATTAAATTAAAATTTTATAAGTAATATATATCTTCTTTGGACTGGAAGACCCTGCTGGAATCAGAATGAAATCAAGTAGGTCAGAAAGAAGTTCAACTCCTTTACCCGATGACTTCTGTGTGACCTAGGAAGAAATAAGGGTTTCCCATTTAGGCTGCCCACAAGATAGTAGTCAGAAAGAATGTTTATAGGACAATCCACAACTTAACTATTCTTTCCACACCTGCTTACATGCGAGAGAGAGAAAAAAAAAAAAAACAGACGTTGGTAGACTGGGCCAATCATTTAAGCATTTTGTTTCTGCTAGCAATAGGAGGTAAGTGGCACTGATAAACCATAAAGCATTAATAACATCTTCAAAGCGTGTATCAAGGCTCAGACTGGAGAAACAAAGTCAAAACAGCTTGAGATAATCTTTTGACCTCTTATATTTTATTCATGGACCCTTGGCATATTCCTCCCAAATATGTTGCTTTGCAAATGGAACTGGAAGGAACCGGTTTGTTGGATCCAATGTGACTAAGAGACATCCCAGTTCTCCAGGTCATCATGTCATCTTTTTGTGAATTGTACAATTTTCTTTGGCCCTTCAGTCCACTGCGGCTCCAGACAGGAGCTGTCATCTTCTCTGATTTCTCTTCTCTCTCTGAAGCCTCCCATTCAGAGGTCAGAGGATGTCAACTAGGGCACATCAGTCCAGCCAGTCAAATGGCACTTACTGCTTAAGATGTTTTCAGTAGCAGCACTCACTCGGCGTTAACTCAAGACAGAAGAAGCCAATGTTCACGGAGGCAGCAGCTCACATAGCAGCTGAGTACTAATACCAGGGACTTTCTTCATGCAACTGATACTTACACGGGAATGGGTTTCCCTTTTTGGTTTTCATGATTCCTGAGAATGAAATCTGGCCAGCACCCAACCACGTGCAAAAGCTCAAATCTCTACCCAGCTGGGGGCGCTGAAAGCAGAACTCTGACCCTGGGATGGGTGCATTCCTTTAAGGGACTCTGCTCCATGCCACATCACTCATCAAGTGCACACTGTGGCTTTAAGCTGTTTTGGGGGAGCCAGCAGCCAGCCGCACACTGCAGACGCAGCACACCCTGGAATGCAGGCAAGGAGCTCACAGTGACTGGCCGCTCTCCTCGGATCTTTCGGCCTTTGGCGCCATCTCAGAATCTCTTTGAGCAACTCCTTCAGTCTCTTTGCCATCCTGTGGCTGCTGTTTGTGTGTAACTAAAGCCAGACAGGACAGCTTTACCACTGGGAAGGAACTCACACCAGAGGCCATGGCCCCGCCTGTCATCTTCCACCTCCTCACCTTCCTCTGTCCTCCTGAGGCCCTCGCCCGCACTGAAGCTATGCTCCTCCTGGGACTCCGGCACGGGAGCCAGCCGAGAGACCCTTTTACAACAGTCATCTACATCAGAAGTCACTGTTCTGTTGGTGACAAGTAGCATTGGTAGCAAGAGAGAAGAGGAAAAAGAGTTAGGAAAGCAGACAGTGAAAGTCTTTGAGATGGAAAGGTTAAGAGAGAAAGTTCGGTTGCTATTCCAGAAGCTGGGTTAGTTAGGATGACATCCTCAGAATGGGATAATAGAATATGAACCCAAGCAAGGCCCCGAGAAAGTCAAAGAAGGCTGGCCTGACTCACCATGGAGCTGAGTGATGACCCCTTAGTATTCAAGGACTCAAGGGTGCATTTCTTACTAATTTCTTATTTCCACCCTCTCTATGCCTGGTCCCCACTAGCCTCTGAATCTGCAGCAGTGACTTCTGGTGTACCCAGTTTATATTTACAGCCTCCTCGATGGTATCATCCACAAAAAAAATCAAACCAAAGAAACTCCTCTGTATGTCACAGACGATCCACCGTGTGCTTTGAATATCAAGGACAAAGCATGGAGGAGACTGTCCTGAGCATTTCCTCCTGCCATGAAGGGCTTTGCTTTGCTCCAGCCACATAGGTGGAGTGGAGGTTCCTGGGAGAATCCAGAATCTTTTTTTTTTCCCCTAACAAAAACTCAAATTTTAATAACATGTCTACATGGAAGAGACCCAGGAAAACTGAGTAGCTTACTAAAATTGGTGAAACCCTCACCTTAAATACCATCTTCAGCCAAAGACAAAAGAGGATGTGGGGATAGGGGTTTGGGACTTCAAACGGGAGGAAGGCAATTCACTTGGAGATGGCAGAGCAAATGTTTAGTAAATAAACGTTTGCTGGACCATGCAGAGACAGTGGGGTGCAGACGGGACTCTGATCTCTAAGTTACCCCTATCTCACCTAGCATACAGAGAATCTAGAATCTTATAAATGCCCTGTGCTGTGCTTAGTCACTCAGTTGTGTCTGACTCTTTGAGACCTCATGGACTGTAGCCCGTCAGGCTCCTCTGTCCATGGGGATTCTCCAGGCAAGAATACTGGAGTGGGTTGCCATGCCCTCCTCCAGGGGATCTTCCCAACCCAGGGATCAAACCCAGGTCTCCCACATTGAGGGCAGATTCTTTACCGTCTAAGCCTATACCTGCTTAATGGAAGAAAGACCGGTCCATAGATAGAACCGAATCCCCCAAAGAGGGCTTGGGAATTCACAGCTGGAAGCCCTCCGGTAAGAATGAGGACTGGTGACAGGTCTACAAGGTCTTTTCCTAGTTGATCCCTCACAAATTTGAATGGTTACTCATCCAAGGAATCCTGACTCATAGGAACCCTCAAAGGAGTCTTTCCACTCGAGTTCTGTTATATGTTTTTAAAAAGTAGAGGGGGAGAAGGTTTACTTTATTGTGTGTCTGCTTAGATATCCAAAATCTGAACTTATGATACTAATAACTATTTTTTCCTCCCTTATGGGATAGGAAGGAGGGAGCGTATAGGTAATCCAGATTTTTATCAACATATTTTTAGGAAAAACACAAAGGGTATCATTAAAACATCCCATCTAGTCTGTTCAGTGTTACTGACGAATAAAATAGTGCTTAATGCGGCTGAGGGAAAAAGGGGCATTTGCCGAAATTATTGGCATTCCCAGGCAGTGATTCTGGTGACAACAGAATCAAAATGGATGTTTTTCAACTTCACACACATTTGCCCCCTGGGGTACTGACCTCCCTTCTCTGCTAACCAGCAAGAGAGCCTGTTAAAACTTTGTCATCTCTGGCGGTTTCTTTAATATGTCAGCGAACTCTTTAAAAGCGGCAGTGATTCCCATGCAGACTTCCTTGCACATGTAATGGTGAAAATACCTGCAGTCATTCTGTGGATTAAGCATGTGGTCTTCCTTTAAGTTGGACGTGGCCGCTGAGGCAGCAGACACAGAGCATGTGTGGGTCTTGCTGTGACAGACGCCTTCCTCTGGATCCTCCCTTGGCCCCGCCCTGCCAATGCTGAGCCGCTTCCACGTCTGCTGATCTATCTCTGTCACTGGTCCAAAGTGCACGAACTTTTGCCTAGGGCTGCTGGAAGCTTTCTTATAGGCCCTTGCCTTGCGGCTGGCAAAGTCATCCCGGATGGCGGTTTCTGCTTTAATTTCTGGTGAAGGCTCAGGGGCACACGTGTGCTCCACATCTCCATCCCTAGTCAGAACCGGAAATAAGTTCCAAAGGTTTCTAAGGTGAGTACAGATCAAGGAAGAGTTTTTAAAATATACTGGATGTATGAAAAATACTTGGATGGCTAAAGCAGAATTGCTTTTGCAGTAATCAATCAAATGAAGAAATGATCATCGCCTTGCCTGGGTAAATAGTGCTTTTCTACAGCTTTTAAAATATCACTTCCAATGTCATTAATGACAGCATAAGAAAATCTTAGGTACAATGAAATCATTAAAATGATTTAAAAGGCAAGTTTAAATTCCTTACAAATAAACAAGCCTGTTGAAATAAGCATTCACAATAAGTCGGTTGAATTAAAAAGGATGTTTCCTTGTAATTTTTAGTATTAACAAATTTTAACTCATGCAAAATATGCTCTGTCTTTGGAGAGGTATTTCTTTTTTTCTGGCCATGAAAATAAAGAGTGATAGAAGGATACGTGTTTGGTTTGCTCAAAGTTAAATGAAACCATGACACACCTCGTCTTTTCTGACACTTTCAGTCTCTCCCACGTCTCCAGGTCGGCTTCTGTTATACTGGCAACTGTGATAAAGCTTGGGGCCTCACGGTGAGGGCCAAGCCTGCCCTGAATTCTCCGCTGGGCCAGGTCATCCTTGTAAAGATCCGGCACCTTCCTGAGTCCCTCTTCCGCAGGTTCACTCTCCTGGGCCCGCACAATACAGGTCACCCTTGACTTCACCTCTTCTGTCTGGCCCTGGTTTCTGTTAATTTGGTCCAGGCCCCCACATCATCAGAAAAATCAGGTTCCAGGAAGAGGAGCAGATAAACAGAATGTCAAGCACAGAAATTCAGAGGCTGAGCACAGAACGGAATGATGAAATGATGGAAGCACCTTTCCTCTCTCAAAAATATGGAATCAATTGTAGCCTGGATTACTATGCTACCCTTTTGACACTGTAACGAGACAGAGTTTTCCACCAGATAACAGTCTCTAGCTTAGTTTAAGAAGAGAAGCCAGGGTTCACCATAAGAATATTAGAGATGGGAATGAGATTTCAGTTTGACAGTAATGAAGCCCTATTCCCACACTATTCAAGTTACTATAATGAATTCAAGTTTTCTGACTGAATCCCTGAGCCCTCTTGGAATGTCTTTTATTGCAGCAGTAAAATGTTAGTAACAAACTCTGCATGATCCAAATTCTAGGATTAGCGTGGAGATAGCTGGAACATTGCTCACATATTAAACATCTCAACCATAAACCTTCGTAGGTATGCCAGAAAGTATGATTAGGTCAATGCTTAACAGAAAGGTTCAATGTTCAAACTCAGTCTCTGACTTCTAACAGCATTCATTAGGTCTGGTTAATGAACACTTGACGAACAGAGAGGGTATCCTTTCTGCTTGTATCCAAAGGGGCAATACCCATTTGTTTCTTATGTCAATAACTGTTCACCTTTATTAATAATCAATCTGACACTTTCTCTTTTTTATATACAGAGATGTTTTAATCAGCTATTTCTTTAAGCTTTCTGGCAAATTTTGTTTTATTTTTTAACTTTTTTGGCCACAGGGCAAGGTATGTGGGATCTTAATTCCCCAATCAGGGATCGAACCTGCATCCCCTGCATGGGAAGGTAGATTCTTAACCACTGTACCATGAGAGAAGTGGCCTGATATTTTCAATTGTTCCCATAAGAAATGAACATTAAATGGCTAGTGTTGATAACATTATAATTTAAACTAAAACTGTGGCATCTACGTGAATAAACATTCCATCATATTAAAAGTTTCTAACTAAATAGAGATAGAAGTTTTTTAAAATGTACATAAATAGGGCTAATTCATTTTTTTCCAAACTAAATCACCTGGATGAGTTGGTGTACTTACAGAGTCTATGCAAATAGGAAGCCTATAGAATTTTCTATTCGTTTTCAGTTTGGGGAAGGGGAAGGAAGGGCATAGCAAAAAGCCACCAGGGGGCTCTCTTTTTTTTTTTTCCAACAGTTCTTTGAAGCTCTCTAGGAGACCCAACCAGTCCATTCTGAAGGAGATCAGCTCTGGGATTTCTTTGGAAGGAATGATGCTAAAGCTGAAGCTCCAGTACTTTGGCCACCTCATGCGAAGAGTTGACTCATTGGAAAAGACTGATGCTTGGAGGGATTGGGGGCAGGAGGAAAAGGGGACGACAGAGGATGAGATGGCTGGATGGCATCACCGACTCGATGGACATGAGTCTGAGTGAATTCCAAGAGATGGTGATGGACAGGGAGGCCTGGCGTGCTGCGATTCATGGGGTCGCAAAGAGTAGGACACGACTGAGCGACTGAACTGAGAGAGATCATGGGCTGTGTCCCCATAAACAGACGCAGGTGACAACAGACAAATGGGGCTGGAAATATCAGGAATTAAAGCTGCATGCAGGAGAAAGGAAAAAAGGGAGGTACAAAAGCTACTCCCTTTCCTAACTCAAATTGCTGATCCCCATTAATATGTCTTGATGCTGCTCAGTTATCCAGAAGTTTTTGTTTCACTGGCAGCAACTAGTCCCTCCCACAAGGCCCTCTGAGAATGGTGTGTTACAAGGTGTGCCAACAAGAACTGCAAGAGCCTCTGTCACCAAGAGCCTCCTGAAGCTAGAATGTGACCTATAAAAACTGTGCCAGGTCTTCTATGCTCTAATCCCTGTTTATGTCCAGAGATCTTTCATGTGTTTTGCATCTGGTGCTTCCTAAAGAAAAAACTACAATACAATGGAAAACATGAACTACTCCACTGATCTCAATGACTCTGCCCAAAGAACCATTTTAATTGTGTAAAATATTGAGATATTTATACTCTTCGTTCAATAGATTATAAACCTCTTAAGTGATAGGTGGAAATATGGCAATTAAATAATAAAGATGTGAACTTTGATTCTGATATAAAGGAAAAGAATGATGAACTCTGCCCATAGAAATTTAGCAGGCTGAAGACTTGACTGATTTCGTATCCCTCTTGGGATAAAAATCACTGGTCAAATCCATGTCATTAAATTTTCCTTTCCTTAATTAAGAAGATGGAAGAAAAGCTGGGACAAGGAAACTCACTTAAAAATAATTTCCATGACAGAATGAATACAGGTGTGTTATATATCTGAGGACTTTTTTTTTTTTAATGAGAAGTCTCCATCATCAGATGTTTAGGTGATCACGTTGCCGTGAGGGAAGAAACAGCTAAGCCTCATTTTTTTCCCCTTCCAATATCTGAAAGGCACTAATAAGATAGAAGGGTTCATGGCTAAGGGATAGCTGTGATTTCTGCCTGCTGAAGGATGGAGCAGCCTGAGAGGTGGCTGTTCCCGCCCCATGTCACAGAACGCCACACCATGTGTGGGGTGGATATAGCGCAGCTGCACTCTTGGGCTCCAAGCTTATTCAGTGAATTCAGCCCTGTTTTGGACATGGTCATTCTGCTCCCTGCCATGTGAACTTAGAAGAGATCAGCTATCTGGAATTCCACTTCAAAATAAACCACCATTACTGATTACATGTAATCAAGGCAGGAAATAGAGGAACGGGGGCCAGGGTAGGGGCTATAATTCAAATCACCTTCACCTAATTATATTCTCTCTTTCTTTCACATATACACGCACACAGAGTGCACACCTTTTATGCTCTAGAGCTTTCTTTACTGAGTCTCCCTTTGAGTGTTGTTTGCTGCCGTCTGATTTCTCTGCCTCTTTTTTTCGGTAGGGCCCGTAGAGGAGTTGGTTCAGTGGCACTATTGGCTTTGTCTGGTTCATCCTTGCTCTCCTGGCAGCAAAGTCATCTTTCTCAAGATCAGGCAGTCGACATGCAACTTCATCTTCTGATTCTGAATCTCTGCCGTGTTGGTGGACCAGGAAAGGGTTTTCTTTACGAAGGATAATATTTCGAACAGCTTCTTTCTCATCATTTAATTGCTTTTGACTGATAGAGCAAAATTAAATGGAACTCTACATGTGATCAGACCCAAACAGTTTTTAAATCCCCATTGTCAGGCAGACAACTGTCTTGTTAGTGAAAGGTCTTCTCAATATCGTTAGTCCAGATGACATCTTTTACTACTTTAATCCAGCGTTGCAGAGAGTTAGGGTGGGTTTCAAAAGCTGGAATTTAGCCAGCTACTAGCAATACTAAACATTCATTTAACTTGCAGCGCCCTATCAGCATAAGAAAGACAGGATCCTAAATGGCTCTGAAAGTGACAAATCCAAATTCTTTCATGAAATTGAGAAAAATAAGAAACATTTTAAAAATATTTTTATGACTTTGTGGGGTTTTTTTGTTGTTGTTGCTGTTGCTGGTTTTCTTTCTTTTTTTTTTTTTTGGCTGTTCTGCACAGCTTGTGGGATCTTAGTTCCCTGACCGGGGGTCAAATCCACACCCCTCGCATTGGAAGCACACAGTTTAACCACTGGACCACTAGAGAAATCCCAAGAAGCATTTTTGTGTTATGTTTTTTTCTTTAGCACGTTAGTAATGCACCCAATAGGTACTCAATTTCTTTTGACTGACAGGGCAAAAATTTGAGCCACCAAGAAACTAATCTGGAGGAATGCTAATGAATGCAGCTATGTGGCAGCACACCTAGGATGTGCACAAAGATTGCAGAGTGTAAGGATAATCTTCCTGCAAAGCTGAGCTAACCTGGAACATCTGGGATAGTCTATGACCATTTATAGAATGGACTCAGGCACAAAAGCTTATCTTGCCCTGCTCCCTCCCACCAGCAATCCTTTCTTCAGGCTTTTACCCCCACTATTCTCTACCTTTCAGCTCTTCTTTGTCATATGCTAGATGTCAAGTAAATTGTGTTAAGGCATTCTGTCAAAATGTTTGCTTAAGACTATTTTCATTTTCAAAGAAATCTTGAAGGTCCCGAACTTTAAATTCTTGGAGAAATGTAGTTTGATGGTGGACTATTAGGACTTTTTACGTTTTTTGCTTTTGTCGGCACAGTTGATGGTGCCTTTCTGATATTCAGACAAACTCCTTCCCCTACTCAAAAGATCAGCCTTGCTTCTAAATCATAATAAAATATTAAAACTTAAAAAATGATTTATCTTTTCAGTTCATAGAGATGATAAGTAAATGAAACATCTTGATTTCTAAAGGAAGTTCACCTACTTTGTATTCAATTTCTGAGAGAGAATTAAGAGTAAATTTTTCATGCTCATGGGACAGGTCAACTCAAAAATGAAGACAGGAAGAATTAGGTTGGCTAAGAGCAAGGAAGGAGAAGGCAATGGCAACCCACTCCAGTACTCTAGCCTGGAAAATCTCATGGACGGAGGGGCCTGGTGGGCTGCAGTCCATGGGGCCTCAAAGAGTCGGACATGACTGAGCGACTTCAATTTCACTTTTCACTTTCATGCACTGGAGAAGGAAATGGGAACCCACTCCAGTGTTCTTGCCTGGAGAATCCCAGGGACGGCGGAGCCTGGTGGGCTGCCGTCTATGGGGTCGCACAGAGTCGGACATGACTGAAATGATTTAGCAGCAGCAGCAGCAAGAGCAAGGAAATACTGTCTACACTGGGCGACCGGGTGGCCCACTGTCTGCTGCAGAGGAGGCCATCAGCTTAAGGTGACAGTAGGCCCTCACTCCACCTGATTTCTTGAAAATCAAAATCAAAATCTGGGCCATCTCTAATCATGCCCAGAAAACTCTTTCTCCCTGCTGACCACTGTTCTCAATAAAATTTTAAATCATGAAATTTAGAGGTGATGGGTGATGCTCCTTGAATAAATTTATTTCTTTAAAAAAGTTTTTTAATTGAAATATAGTTGATTTGCAATGTTGTATTAGTTTCAGGTGTATAGCAAAGAGATAGTTATATATACATATTGTATATATATACATATATATACACATGTTTTATATATTAATATATATACTTTTAAAGCTTCTTTTCCATTAAAATTACTATATTGAGTATCATTCCCTGTGCTATACAGTAGGTCCTTATTGTCTATTTAGTAATGTGTATCTATTAATCCCAAACTCCTTAATCTATCCTTCCCTCTCTTTTTTATTTGGTAACTATAAGTTTGTTTTCTATGTCTGTGAGTTTCTGTTTTGTAAATGAGTTCATTTTATCATTTTTTAGATTTCACATATGCATGATATCATATGATATCACATATTTCTCTTTCTCTGTATGACTTGCTTCACTTAGTATGATAATCTCTAGGTCCATCCATGTTGCTGCAACTTAAATTTATTTCTTAATATATGAAATACTACCCTTTAAGCACCCCTGCTCTTCGTCTCCCGCCTGGCCCCTCTTGGACTGTGTTGACTCTCTTCCCTGCCTCTCTAGCCTACAAGTCTGGCAAGAACCAACTGGTATTGGCTGACTGTGGCCATAAAGAATGGTCAGTGGGAAATGAGAGGCCACTGAATCAATCTCTTCGAAAACTCATTATTTAAAAAGCACAGTGATGATGATAAAGAGGGTGGTTCATTATTATGGAGCACCTACCATGGGCTAGAATTCTTTCTAGTGTTAATTCATTTAACTCTAATACTAGCCTTGTAATGGTAGTGGGATTAGCACCCCCATTTTATAGAGGGGAAACTGAGATTACGAGAAGAAATTTGCCCAAATTCAAAGCACCATTGCTTAAGTTACAATTCAAACCCAGGCAGTTTGGCTCCACAGGTCCTGTTCTTAACCACTCTACTATTCATTAAACAAAAGATATCTCCAGCAACAGTTCTGAAAATGGAGCATCATGTAAAAAATAAGGCATTATCATTACTATGGGAGTAGGAGACAGAGAAGTATTTTGGTTACTAAATAAAAGGATCCTGTGAGTTGTGCTCAGAATGGAGTTGTGATTGGCATTGCTAGTTGCAGATGGCAAGCTCAGCCAGGATTGACAATAGAATGCTAACTAATCATACCTTACAGTGCTTGCACAGCGCTTTACAGTTTACAAAGCCCTTTCAAACTCATTATCTCATCTCATCCAGAGCAGACTCCAAGCTTGAAGCTCTCAAGTCCAAAAGCAGTAGTCCTTCTATTTTCTGACCAGAGTCCTGGGCTTACAATCTCTTCCAACTCAGGCAGAATTTTATGGGATAAAACATATGCATTTATGCAAACAGTCATGCCAGTTTGAGCAAGGAGAATCTACTGCCTTATGCACATGTGAATCCAGCTAGGCTACAAATTCCCTGGGGTGTTTCTTTTTAGGCTAAATGCCCAGTGTGGCAGGACTCATTTCAAATGATCTCAGTTTAGATATGCAGGCTTAAAAAGAGGGGGTGAATAAAGCTTTCCATATCATTGGCCACTTAAAGCCACTCCCTGCCCACTTGAAAAATGATCATAATGACATTCTGCTAATTGCTTGAATCCTGTAAATTCAGAGCTTCAAGGCAGACTCAGAAAGAGAAAAAATTTAATGAGATAAATTCTGGGTCGGCACTGTTGGCTATGAAGTAATAAATAATGTATATAAGGCAAATATGAAGGCTTATGCTCACAGGTATCTAGTTAGCAAAATATTTAAATGACTTTTTATAATGTGCCCTTTTCTTCTGAAGGTCAGTTTATTATAAACCTTCAGTATACTCTACTTTGTTTTTTAATAATTATAATAGCTATGAAGAGCTAGTATATTCCAGATTAATTAACATTCAAGACAGCCCTGTAAGACTGGAATTATGATGACCACTTTGCAGAGGGGAATGTTGAAGTTTCCAGCTATGGTCATCTGAATGTAGGTAAAGTAAGTACATTTAAGTGGCAGACTTTGGCTATCTAGCTTGATATTCATGGGGGAGGTTTGGCACTATTTTTTTGGAGTTATTCATAGATGAGTTGTGTTGAAGAAGAGGTTCCTCAGTGGACCCAGCTCATTGCTTTACTTAGGAGGAATACAGTCCAATGTGACATGAGAAATGTCAAGCCTTGCCTCCAACCTGGCAACTCTGTCCTAAAACAAGTGAGGCTATCTTTGTAGGAGAGATTGTGGGCTCTGAGCAGGTGAGGGGGAAGAAAAGCCCTTGTCTCAAAGCTTCTGAGGCTTATATATTTCAAAGTGAGCGAGATAATGATTTCAGCTGAGGAAGAGCTGGCATTTTCTTTCACTCCCTTTTACTTGACAGTGCACAAGCAATCAGCTCAGACTAGCAGTCAGTTTGTTCTATTGAAAGAAACCGAGCTCTCCAGAAAAGCCTGTTAGGCCTCCTGGGAATGTCACGGGCAATACCAGAGACCTCCCTGGTTCACGCAGTGCCCAACCAGGGCAGCTACATCCAGAGTCACAGAGGTTCACACACATTCTGTGTCTGCCTGGTCCCTGATCCCCCGGAATCTGTTCGGCAACAGTCAGTGACACACCAGGCATCTGGTAAGGAGGAATACGTGTCTGGCACTTAGCTGCATCTGCTCTTCCTCCAAAGACTTCTAAAATGTCTATTGTTCCTTGGAGGGCTTTTCCCCCTCTCTGTGATTAATTACTATGTGCCTGAGAAGATCCACAGACTAGTAGAAAAGACTGAGTGCTGAAACATATGAAAACAATTAGAAAAGAAGTCCAATCACGTGAAACCTATAATTCAGTTCAAAAACAAGTTTAGTTCTCCAATGGGAAACACCAAGTCGGAGAATTCAAATCTCCATGGCATTTTAATTCAGGGGAAGTGAATCTTGGTTCTTATTTTATCCTCTTAAACACAGAAATCTCAGCTTCTCTGGCAGAGTCTCATATTTGGGGGGTAATTAAGCTAACTACATCATAAACTAAAATCATGAACATGGAAGGAAAAGTAGTTTATGCATTTCTGACTTCAATGGCAGACATATTTAATAAGAAAGACCTACTCTGTCCCATGGTGCTAAGATACCTCCTAACATATTCTTTGACAGGAAGCCTGGGACTTCTCGACTAGAAAACTCATGCACTTTTGCTCGTTTTTATATGGTATTAAAAATAATTCAAGGAGGTGTTTGAGGATACTTGTGACACAACCACCAAAAACTGGTCTACAAAAGTCAGGCCTTCCTCTCGTCTACATGCCCCCTTCTTCGCCTGTACCTCATTCTCTCCCCATCTCTGCAAACACAGACTTTCTCAGCTCAGAAATAGGCACAAGAAGTATCTGGTGCCTCTTGTTGGGTTCCAAGATGTGGTGGCCAGAATGCATTTGGATTGCAAAGACAGGAGACTGAAGGTAAAATGCCTTAAGAGACATCGGCATATTGAAATGTTTCATAGTCTTTTTTTTTTCCAGACACCAAGAATCCCTTCCTTCGTCATGATATGCATTTCATTCCAGTTAAGCTACCTTCTGCCACATTAAAAGCAGGATCCAAAATGTGGATAAATTTAGGATGGCCGTTGACTCTACTGTGGGCTGCAAAAACTAAGTGACAAAGACACAGACAGGGCAGGCTGGTGGCATGGTATATATAAAACTTTTATGAGAGCTAGCAGCTGAAAAATCTATCTAACAAATGAATTCTGGGTGTTTGGAGCAGCTGTGTTGTGTTGCTATTGGGAACATTCTCTGGGAATATGCATGATTTTCCTGAACTCCATTTTAAATGCTAAGTCAGTAGCTCTAAAGTATGACATTAACTGACATCTGCAGACATTAACTGACCTGCAAATTTCTGCTTAATAGAGCTAACTTGGACACAATGTGGAAAAAATAAGCCAGATCCCAGGAACATGGACAGGAGCAAAAATTACCACACAAATATACTATTATTCTTCAATTTTAGAATTCATGGTTGTAGACTATGATTCTAGGTCTGTGCACAGGATGGGAGCTGTCATAAAAGATTGCACTGTTTTATCAGAAAATAAACTTCCATTTACTGAAGAGGCATAGGACACTCATGGAACCCCCACCCTTTGCCCACTCTCTTTTCTTCTCCATGTCACCATGATTCCAGGGTGTGCCGAGTTCTCTCCCAGTCTCTGCCCACTTGTCTCCCCTTGCTCTTCTGGATACTCTAAAGATGACATGTCAATGGGACCTCAAACAGTTGGACATGCCCCAGCAACTGAACAACAACAGTAACTACAAGGATGACATGGGGAGGTTCCTCAGGATGTAAAAACAGAGCTAGATCTAGCAATCCCATTTCTGGGTATATATCCAGAAGAACTCAAACCAGGATTCCCAAAGGGATCTGAGCACTCCCACATCATTATTCATAATATGCAAGATGTGGGAACACCCTGAGTGTCTATCAAGAGATGAATAAGGGTAAGGCTGTGTATATGCACACAACGGAATATTATTAAGCCTTAAACAAGAATTAAATTTTGTAATATGTGACACCATGGATGAACTTCGAGGACATTAAGTGAAATAAGCCAGTCATAGAAAGAAAAAAATGGCATGATTCCACTTACATGAAGTAGTTAAAATGGTCAAATACAGAGAATCAAAGAATAGCATCCTAGGGATGGAGGGAGGGTGAAATAGGGATTGCTAATCAATAGGCATAAAGTTTCTGTTAAGCAGGCTGAATACATTCTAGGAATCTGGTGTACAACGTTGTACCTATAGTTAACAACTCTGTATTGGGCAGTTAAAGATTTGTTCAGAGTGTAGACCTCATGCCAAGCGTTCTCACCACACATAAAACATTTTTTTTTTTAAAGCACAAAAGTAAATGACAGAAGATATGAGGGACTTTATAGGGAAAAAACCAACCCGAGTAGCCGATACACATGTTGTGACAGTCAACAGCATTAGTAATCATGGAAAAAAAAACGATTTTTTAAAAATGAGATTTTAAAACTCAAACATTGGCAATTTTTGAAAATAACAAGAAAAATAATAAAAGAGATGATGGTGTCTTTGGTAACTTTCAGTTACAGACTTTGCAGATATGATAAAAATGAAGGTCTGTGTATGAAGGAATTACGATTAAAGCGTTTTTTTTTTTAATAAATTCACTCTCTTATCTATATCACTTATTACTTATTTCCACAGTGCCCTAGGCTTGAAGACAGAAGCAGGAAAAGCTGAAAACCGGTAAGAGGATATACTCCATTTTGATATTCTCAGCACCTAGCCGCCTGGTCTTTGATGTACATAGATGCTCAAATGATGTTGAAACAGCATGCGTCTCAAAAGGTCTCTGAACTGCAATTTAAAGAATATCTGGATTTATTTCTAAGATGTTATGACATTACCCTTTATAATTTTAGAAACCCTGAGAGTTTCTTGTAGCACAAGCACAGTTTTATGTCAGAGTTTTCTAGAAGCACATACACATTTAGGACAGATATGTTTATCTGTGGGATACCGCAGACAGGAAGAATGATATCCTTGGTGTTTTATCAATACAAAGCTACTCTAAGATTACATCCATATAAGCCAGTGCTGGAATTTTCAGTGAAGACCTAGACCACAGCATAACCACACATGGAGTTGTACAGAGGGATGGAAAACGTTCTGTCAAATGTGTGGGAGGCAGCGGGGATGCGGTGGTCAGAGAACATCTGAAAGTAGCCACCAGGTCAGCAGTAATTGGCTCAGGGGCTCTTAAGTAACTTACTTTCACTGATCCTCAGTTATTCTGCTTGAAAAAAATGGGCATATCACCTGCCTTTCAGGATTCAATGAAAGAGCAAGCGGCAAAGGAATTTCAATTGTCAAACTGTTATGAGTTACAATTTGTCCATTAAATTTTGGTCTCACTATCATTTGTTAGGATCTTCGTGGTTATTACATGACAGAAATTAATCAGCTTCTCCAAACACTAAGTGAAATTGTACAACTATACTTCTCTGTGACTTCAGCTGCTGGAGGTCTCCATCTCTCACGTAACTCGAGGCCACCTGGACTGTATAAGAGTGCCTTTGTGACAATTAAGAGGAGTAATCACTCCATCCTTCATTTTTGAATCAACAAATTTTAGAAATGAGTCAAATAAACCTAATTGTACTTACTACTCCCTTGGGACAAAGAAAGTAAGTGGATTTTTGTCAGCCAGCCACTCTTTCTAAAGACAGTGCTTTCCATGCCAAAGGAACTACTTTCTAGTGATGTGTGAAGGAAGATAAGAGCCATTTAGGAGTAGTGTGAAAATTAACAAGCCATAAACAATTGAAAAATAAGATGTTATTGCCAGATATATCCTGTAGCCCACAAGTGACTGACCACACATACTTGACCAGGACAAGGTCTACTCAAGCAGCACGAAGCTCACTCTTTACCTCCATTTAAAATAACCAAAAGTTCAGCAGAGACAGGCCTTAAGGCAAAGATGATTAGCTATTTCTATTCGCTCCAAGTAGGAAATAATGATGCAACGGGTAAAGCAGGAAGTGGGAAAACAAGATGGAAACTCCACCGCATCAGACAGATTCCAAAGCCCCGGGCATGCACAAAGCCAGCCAGGCCAGTCTTTGGCCTGCACAGCTAACCTGGCAAAGCGCTGTGCTGCTGGCATGACCTTGATTCCAGCTTGCTCCAGCCTTCTGCGCTTTTGCATTTCAGCAGCAGCTTTCTCTTCAGACTTGGGAGCTGGTGCCACCACAGCCCCCTCTGCAGGAGGCTGCTCCTTCCCACAACTGGTGGGTAGTTCTGACCTACCATCAGGAGGCTTCCCACTGGTGTCCATTGGGCTGACGGGGTCCTCTTCACAAGGAGGCCCCACTTCACTTTCCTCTTCCTCTATTGTCTCAGGATAGCTAGTGAGTTGGACAACATAATTGACCAAACTAACATGCTAGGCTGGGGAGCAGATCATAGATCAGCTCCTGGTCATTCTGATATTACTTCCATAATATTGCAATTCATAGTATGCAATACTATTCTGGTAATGTGAAGAAAATTAAATGTAGCCATTTGTTAATTAACACAACGCATCATAATCTCTACACTGATTGAAAGCTATTTCAAACTTGATAGGCAAAAACCTTTTCTGCCAGAAAGGCAAAATTCATGTTTTGTTCAATAACTACAACTTTTAATAAAATTTTTACTCAATGGAAAATCATAGATAATAAAGGAAGACTATAAGAAATAACCAAGCAATGATCAGGATGGTTTTGCTAAAAGGATTAGACTAGACTATAAGTTTCTTTTATTAGACTGTAAAGTTCTTGAAGGCAAAGACTCTATATTACCTTCTATTGGGTCCCCAAAGCCTAAAAGATCTACTACCTAGCACATGGTACATGCTCTATAAATACATTCTTACTGAATAAATGAATGAAGAAATACAAAAACATAATCAGAGATTAGGGGAAAGACTGCTTGCTTCCCTAAAGAGATGAGAAGTCCAATGCTTCTTCCATTTCATTATGACTGTTTGTTTCTACCTATGACTCAAGCATGTTCATGCATGCCTTACATAATGCTTGAGCTTATGTCCAGATAAACTTTGGTGTAGATAAAAGGTCTTATTGTACCTAATCTAACAGGACTGGGAGTCAGACAGTCTCCCGAGAAGGATATGGATGACAGATCTGTTCTCAATGTCCTGATGATACAGCTGGTTTCAAAAATCTACTCATCAGCCCAGTGTTGGTTGAATACCTACTGTGTGCCAGGCACAGTTGTAGGTGCCTTCGTGAAGCTTCTATCCTATTGTGACGATCACTCTCTGAAGGTCTGTTCTTCCCACCTCCATCTGTAATCTCACATCAATGGTCTACAGCGGCTCTTGGGGCTCATTCATATCCAGGGGCCGTTGTTCCTATATCACAAGCCAGGATAGGAGCAGCACAGCCCAGGTCTTACCTGAAGGGCCTCTCCCCACCCAGGGGGGAGGTGGCGGTACTCCAGCTCTTCCGATATTCCTCTCGCTCCACCTTCTTCTTTCTCAGAGGTGCGGGGACGTAGGCTGTCTGGTTGCTCTTGTTGGGGAGGTACTGGTTAAAAGGCACTGCTGATTTCGGCTCTCCATGGGACGTCCGCCTCGCAGACATGTCATCCTTCTTCACATCAGGCAGCTTCCGATGGGGCAGGTCGGATTCAGAGTCGCTCCCCCTCCCTGGGGAGAGAGGACGGGTGCTGAGAGAGTGTGCCGGGCTAGCAATAATATTCCAAATGGCAAGTATATGGTATGGGGGATGTGGTTAAATCTATGGGTTCCAGGGATTACTTCCTTTAATTATTCACTTAACAAAAGTATCAGTCAAAGTTAATCCATTCTGGGAAAAGCTCTCAATTCTAATCAGGAAAGAAAAAAAGTCAAAATTAAAAAAAAAAAGTAAGCTTAGCTGTGTCTGAGAGTTACAATTAACAACACATTTGCAATAGGACTACACGCCTGCTCAGATTCTGCAAGTCTCAGAAGAAAAAATAAATTTATGGAGTTTTTACACAGCACCTGTTTTTGCATGTCTTACTCTGTACTAGATATTCTGACAAATAAGAATTACAAAAGATTTATAATCCTTTGTCTTTGAGGTATCTTTAACCAATTCATGAAACACCTGGAGAATATTAGTTATAATCAAGGAGCACAAACATATAAGAACTATAGGAATTCAGAAAAATGATCAGTATGGATTACACCAAGAGTTTGCCTTCCAGGAAATGGCTTGAGTTATAATTAATGCATATTTCTCTATATCAGAGCCCTTCCTGGTACCCAGAGCTGGAGGTAGTTTTTTCCTGTGAACACTATGGCCTGATGATCTATTTTTCTTCTGGTACTTTATACTTTCTATTTTGTATTTTGAGAACAGGGCTTTGTACCCTTCACAGTACTTATCACATGGTCTTTGCACACAGTGGATATACTCAATCACACGAATCAATGAATTAGTCTAGCTTAAAAAGCATTCTATACAACACAAAGGAATTCAACATTACCAACATCAGTCTTTCACTGGGCAGTATCCAAATTATACTGTATCCTTGTTTCCTGAGTCTCATCTCATCAGATTTCTAACATCCATTAGACTGAAACTGTCATTAAAACACGCATCACTGTGACAGGCAGCCACCATCTGAATGCTGGTTGAAAACTCTAAATCAGTGAGTGCCTTATAAAAAGGTCCTTCAACTTCACTGACAGCAAACAGAAATTGACCTCTTTACACTTGTGAAAAGAACCTTAAACTGAAAGTCGAGAGATGTGGCAGCCTAGCGAAGTGTGTAGTGCAGGTGGTTAAGTCAGATCCACTTCATACTGAGCTCTGCCGCTCACTAGCTATGTTACTTTGGCACTGGTCACCACTACCCCAAGCCTCAGTTTTCCAGTCTATAATATAGTGAGGATAATAGTATCACCTACTTTGTAGCACTGTTGGGAGGATCAGATACGTGTGAAACTACTGGTACAGTACTTGCTCCTGCGTAAGTGTGTAACAATCACTGACTACTCTATGCTATAATAGTTCTGGATCTGTCACTGATGAGCTGTGGGCTCCCACGCTTGTCTCTAATACACCTGCTCATCCTTTTCTGTAAAAATAGGAATGAAATAACTTGCCCTGGAGATTAAATGATTTAATGGCTTTAAAAAAACGGTAAAAGTTAAAAGCATTGACCATAAACAAGTTGTTCATTGTTGCAGATGAAATGTTCAGTTTATGAATTATTCATGTCACTGGCTTTCAGCCTCCCTTCTGGAGTTTTGACCACTTCATGACTTGTTGGTTTTTGATTCATAACTTGGTTCCCTTCTCACCCCAAGTCTTTTATCACGGATATCTGTCTCAGTATCATAATAAAATACTCAGAGCCCTCGGTGAATTGCTTTATAACAAACACTAATACTACCTTACCTTGCCAAGCACTTGGATTGTTTCCCTATTTGATATTTTCCCCATGATACAGAGGTGAAAACAGAGACTCAAAGAGACCCAAAGGGCCCCTTTTCCAAGGCTGGTAAGTAACAGCTCAAGACTCCAATTTCTGTTCTCCAGATTCCAGCCCAGGAAAGACCCCTGGTTGCTGGAAGGAGAGAAACACAGCCTTGGGGAAAGGAAGGATCAGAGTTTGATAAAAGGATGTCATCATCATCACATGCACTATTGCAGTTTTCTGACTTTGGGCACAATGCCCTCTGCTTAAAGCACCCTGACGAGGGGAACACCTGGACTTGGCTGAATAAATGAAGGAAAGAAAATGATTCTTCAATCAACTATGAAGGGCTAGCATGGAATAGAGCTGTCTCTGTTCACTCGGTTCTAAAACCCTATAATCTATGAAACTTATTTTGGTACAATATCTAAAAACATATTACCTATAATACACTGAGAGTCTCAAAATAGGTTGTTTAACACATGAACAGATGACCTTCCCCCTCTCTCCAATTACTCTTTGATAAATGTCTTCAACAGACACTTCAAAAAGAGTTAATTTACAAATGCCCAGAGGCAAAGTGACTTCGCTGAAAGCAGTGTAACCTTCTGGACTTGGAGACCAGGGTATAATTTCAGCTCCATCATCGCCTAGCCGTGTGACTGGGGAATTTAAGCCCTCTGTTCCTCAGGGTCCTCATTGGAAATCAGGTAATAATACAGCTCTCATCAGTTGTTGTGAGGATTACCTGAGATGTAAAGCACCCAAGTGTTAGAACTCTTCTTATCTCAGGCCAAGATTTCAAAAGATTTTGACTTAATCCTGAAAAGATGAAAATGTACTCGGGTCGCTTCTCCATCTATGCCCAACAGTGCACATGACCACGATGACATCCTTTTATCAAAGTCTGATCCTTCCTTTCCCCTGGGACTACACTTCTCTCCCTTCCAACAGCTAGGAGTCTGTCTTTGTTTTAATCTATGTTTACCACATATGGGCTTCCTTAGTGGCTCAGTTGGTAAAGAATCTGCCTGCTATGCAGGAGACCTGGGTTCGATCCCTTGGTAGGGACGATCCCATGGAGAAGGAAGTGGCAACCCACTCTAGTACTCTTGCCTAGAGAATTCCATGGACAGAGGAGCCGGACAGGGATTGCCAAGAGTCAGACACAACTGAGCGACTAACTTTCACTTTTACTTTACCATATATACTACCAACCCTTTGCTTTTTCATCTTCCTCCAATACTTTAATTTCTCTCATTCCTTATGTCTCTCCCTTAACTAACCTTTTATATAACAGATAAGAATATTTATTTAACAAAATGCATTATGTTTATAAAACATGTTCTTAATTTTAAAAGCACCCGAGTGGAAGATTTTGTATTTCCTCTCCAGTGGAGCTTGCCTCAGAAGGCATGTCAGTGAAAGCGAGGGAGGAACTGGGTACCTGTCAAGCAAGACAGAGTGGCTGAATTGACCCTGGTGACCCACAGCTTCCTTACCAGGTGGCTCTTGTGTCCAACCCATAGAATCACGGCACCTCTTATGTGTGTGGCTCTTGACTGTCCCTACTGAATGGGTCTGTGGGCCTCAGTAATAATAAAATGAACACTCTCTCTACCCAATATGGAGCTGGAAAATTTCATGGTAAGACTTTCCTTAGTTGATTATGAGTCATAGGAAGTAAATTTTCAAGAATTAAAAAAAAAGTTCTTCTAAATTTGAAAGTGTTTAATAGCACTAGCAATCTTCTTGATTACATCACTTAAAAAATATACCATAAACTCTAATGAAATACAACATCAATTTGGATAAAATTATACCACACTTTAAAAGGCAGATAAAAAGTGCTGTTTTTCTTTAAAACCTCATTAGGTCTTGATTAGTTTACAAGAATATGAGCCTGAAGGTATCAGGCTGATTGGTGAAATCTGTGTGTTAAGATGCTCTTTCACGGATGGTGTTTTGTGAAGTTCAATTTCATGTTTTTCTCTACACGGGAAAAACTGTTATGAAAAGACTCTGGCTTATCAATCTTAATTGCTGCAAATGAAATTATGCCTCAGCACATATTAGTACAATATTAGTAATTACCATCTCAAATCCCTTCAAGATGTAGCCCATTATAAACTCTGAATCCCTTGAAGCTGGTGACGGAATAAATAAAGGATCCACATTGCCAGTTATTAAAAACCAGGATGAGACAATAATAATTCTTTAAAAAATCAAAATAATATGGATGCAATAGTTTAGTTATGATTTGTTTCATAAAAGCAAATCTCCCTTTCAGTTATGTTAAAGTTCAATTAGACCATGCAGTTGGTATTGTAACTTCTAATACTGTGGGTGGGACTTAAGATGTCACGTAAAATTGTAGAAATGTTTTTCAAGCAGTTCACAATGCACCATGGAATTCTTTAGGAGTCACATACGATATGGCCCTGAGGCTAATCTATTTGCTGGCAAGTTTAAGTACTAAACAAAAGCATTAGTTCAGTCATGCTAGAATTTGAAAAATCTATTAACCAAACAGAAAGAAGTGTGAGTAAATTAAGCTTTAGGGTATAAGCTTTGGACTCATACTTCTCGAGGCTAACATCGTCATGCTACTTACAGTGATTTGGGGCACTTACAATGTTAGGATGGTTTCTTAACCTAAGATTCATCTGTAAAATATGGCTAAGGAGTGTTTCATAGGCCTGTGAGAGAATTAACTCACATACTGGATATCTCATAACCTGTGCTAAGGATTAAATGAGATACCAGAGGTTGAGTAATGAACTCAGGACCTGGGCATATTGAATACCCAAGTACTTTGGTGACATAGAATTTTATAACTGGAAGAGGTTTTTTAGCTAAAAATAAAATTTTCATCTCAGACAGAAGACTTAAAGTCTCTAGAAATATTAGCTTTAATCAGAAGCTAATTATTTCCTTTTCTAGTAAAAAGAAATAGACACAAATAAAAGAATTCCCCTAAGAGTCTTTCTCCAAGTTTATACATGCAGAACCAAGCTATCTTCCCTTCTTATTAATAAAAGCACAAAGGCACAAGATAAGTAAGGTAAACAGCTTCTGAAAAAATATGCATTAAATTTACATCAGGTTGCATGACCATACATTTTTGTAAAGAAAAATGATCATTCCTTTCAGGTGATATAAAATCCAGGAGATTTAAACCAAACCCAGCCTCTGAAGAAACAAGCAGTCTGGGTTGTGTTCAATACATTAAGGACCACCTGCATCGCTCTAGTCAACGGTCAGTTACCATAAGCATCTAATATTGGCAAAACCATGCCAATTAAAGTTTCACAGTCCCAAGCTTCAGAGCTGTCATAAGTGTGTGCAGTGTGTTTCCAGTTTGCTGGAAGTTGATCCATTTTCACTTATACAGTGTGGTACTCACTCAAGCATTTCCCTTCCTCGTACCTGGAACATATAAACCTCCAGCACACTTTATGAGCTAATGGTCTGTACAGCATCTTGATTCACTGAGACCCAGGGAGGAATGATGTAACACATTTTCCAACAGAAGATATGCTCACTGAGGCAATGTTCAAACCAACTGCTGGCAAAGGCAACCCAAATTCTAAGGACCACCAAAAAACAACGTTAAGAGATTTTTTTTTTTTTTCCTACCAGTTTAGAGTTACCGCAAGGTAGGTATGGAGTCCGCCTTCCCAGTGCCAATCTCTCAGCTGGGAACAAGGCAGCTCTTGTTACTGTTTGATTCTAAGAAATGCAGTTTATTAAGGCTCCAACCTACCATCACTGCTTCCCCTGAGGACTACATCTGGCGAAGGAGTCTGCCGGGAACGGGAGCCAAAGGAATCCAAGCTGTCGAAGGAATCATCTCTGCCGTGTCGAGGGGGAGAGAGGGAGTCGCTGCGCTCGGAGTCCCAGCAGTCGATGTAGCCACTGTCTCGAATACTACGTTTGGGGCTCTCAATATCATCAGTCTCCTGTTCAAGAAGAAAACAAAAGGATTACAGACATTACTGCAACAGACATAGAGCCTATGAATATCAGGAAAATCAGTCCCCAGCGGTCTCCAAAAAAATCCTGCATATAGAATCACTGTGGAAAGGCTACAGCAAGCAGTTATCACACTGATTATCATCTGCAAGTCAACATTTCATTCTTCAATCCTTCCCTGCTACAACTTTCTCAATCAGAAAATCACACATATTTAAAAATAAAAAATCCCCAAGCATCTTGCAGTCCACAATGTTTAAAAAAAATTCGAGAAATTAAGAATAAAAGATCATCAAGTTTGGATTCACAAGAATACAATAAAAGATGAAAAGAAAAATGAAAAACAAAAGCCTTAACCTTGACCCGTCTTTCAGGATCCATAACTGCATGTCTGTTCCGGGACCCAGCCCCTAGTTTAGCCGCACAACTGCTTCTGTTTATGCTGTCTGGCTAAGGCACACAGCATTTGTTTTTGTAGCAGAATCAGTTTCATAAAATCCTGGAGCAGTATGTTCCATCTTCTGCTACCTTGAAGGGAAATTCCTGCTCTGAAAGGGAGCTGTCTTTTCTGGGGCAAAAAGTTTAAAAAAAAAAAAAGCAGTGAAAAATATGCAAAATGCTTTTCCTGATGCTTCAGAAGAATCCAGGCATGCTCTCACCCTCGGCCAGCTCTTGGCGCTGGGGGAGCTGAAAGCACTTGTGGCTGACCCACATGTTCAGAGCAGTGAAAACAATGGCTGTCTTTGACAGCCTGTGATTATAAATTCTTTCCAGCGCAAGCAGCACATACTAAAACACTGAAACTCCAGCAGAAGAAAGGTCAGTCAAAGCCATCCTCACCCTCATATTATAATAAAAGCCTTGTTCCCGCCAGTGTCTTAGCATTAATTACTAGAGTTCAAGCTGACGAAAACAGAAATAACTCCGGTCACTCAAAGATAAACCTCAGTTTAATCTCTCCCAGACTGTTGCTTAAAATCAGGGCTGTAAATGACATCCACAAAGACTGGAAGGTCCCACTGCAGATTTCCTGGGATGCTCAGGCAGGTCCCCTCCACATTCCCCATAGAAAGGAAAAAAACAAATATACTCCATGTTAGCAACTTTTAAACACTGTCTACACTGACTTATATGCCCACCACAGCCAGTGTCTTTGTAGGAACTGCGTCCAGCAGCTTCCATCAGTTATAACCTCTGACTCTGACTTTAGTTAGATCCTCTGACTCTCCCCAGTGGAGGGCCCTCTCCGGGGACAGAGTGGCCGTCATTCACAAGGCACACACAGATCTCACATCAGGACTCAGAGTGAGCGAGAGGGGAAGGGAAGTGTGGAGAGGGGCACCCTGTAGCCGCCACACTGAGGGCCTGAATGTGGCCTGGGTGAGTTCAGCTGATATGACCCTCTGGAGGGAGGCAGAAATTCCAGTTATGGAAATGAAGGTAGCTTACTTGTAGGTCAAAAGTTAACCAGGACTTGTACAAAAGCCAGGCCTGACTTTTAGCAGGAAAAGGAAGAACTCATGACTAACTGAAAACTATATGTCTAAATTGGATATGGTTTTGCATTTAATTTCTTTGGAAATGCAAGTAATTATCTTGGTTTATTTATCCACTGAGAACAGGCCAAATGGCTAATGTTATTGAACACTTACTCTGTGCTTGATGCTTTTTGTAGGCTCTATTATTCAATCCACACAACCTACTCCCCAGTGATGTGGTTGGGGTTGTCCCCATTTTATAGAAAAGAATCAGAGAGTTTGAGTAACTTGACTGAGGTCACGCAGTAATCAGCCAAGCTGTGAGTCTGACAAAGGACTCTGTCTCCAACTACCAAATGGCAAAAGCTGACAGCATCTGATGCACTTCAGTACAGTGATAGCTGTCATCATCAGCATCACCTCTTCCAACTGCTATATACTTACAGCCTGCTTACGCTTGCATGCTAAATCACTTCAGTCGTATCTGACTCTCTGCAACCCTACAGACTACAGACCACCAGACTCCTCTGTCCAGGGGATTCTCCCAGCAAGAATACTGGAGTGGGTTGCCGTGCCCTTCTCCAGGAGATCTTCCCAACCCAGGGATCGAACCTGTGTCTCTTATGTCTCCTGCATTGGCAGGCAGGTCTTTACCACTAGTGCCATCTGGGAAGACCCATGCTTATACTGGATGATGCTAACCTGGATGGTGCCCCGTCACTAAATGCTGTTTATGCCTAGATTCCCAACCTATACCTGCTGCAAGAAAGAGACAGTTTAGAGTAGGTTAAAAGCATGGTCTTGGAAGCTCAGCTGACAGTTTAAATCCTGGCTCCACCCCTTGTTAGCTGTCTGACCTTGGGCTAATTATTTGACCTTGGCCAATTTCAGTTTTCTCATCAGTAAAATGGAGCAAATAATATTTATCTCATAGGGTTGCTGGGAGGGTTAAATGTATTACTACATGGAAAGCATTCAGAAAAATGCCTGATGCTTAAGTGCTCAAAAAATGTTAGCTATGCATTCATTTGGCACGTAAAAGTCAATATATAAATCATACAAAATTTATAACTGCAGTTAAGTACATAATCTTATATAAACACTGATATTCTTCTATCTCCTTCTCCATTTATATCCCATAACTAGATTCCTTGGGCCCAATTTCCCATCAGGGAGGGCAAACACTTAGGAAGCCCACATCTAGAAAAGACACAATTTCACAAGCTGCTTGGTACAGCATTACAAAACTGGATTTTCAAGAAAATAGTATCAGATTTTATTTTCTTGGGCTCCAAAATCACTGCGGGCAGTGACTGCAACCATGAAATTAAAAGACACTTGGCCTTTAGGAAAGCTATGACAAACCTAGACAGTGTATTAAAAAAGGAGACATCACATTGCCGACCAAGATCCGTATAGTCAAAGCTATGGTTTTTCCAGTAGTCATGTGTGGATGTGAGAGCTGGACCATACAAGAGGCTGAGCGCCGAAGAACTGATGCTTTCAAACTGTGGTGCTGGAGAAGACTCTTGAGAGTCCCTTGGACTGCAAGGAGATCAAACCAGTCAATTCCAAAGGAAATCACCCTGAATATTCATTGGAAGGACTGATGCTAAACCTGAAGCTCCAATCCTTTGGCTACCTGATGCGAAGAGCTGACTCATTGGAAAAGATTCTGATGCTGGGAAAGAGTGAGGGCAGGAGGAGAAGGGGGCTACAGAGGATGAGATGGTTAGATAGCATCACTGACTCAATGAACATGTTTTGAGCAAACTTTGGGAGACAGTGGAGGACAGAGAAGCCTGGCAGGCTGCAGTGCCTAGAATCACAAAAAGTTGGACATGACTTAGTTACTGAACAACAACAAGTATCAGGAAACCTTTCCCAGATACCCAAATGTCTCCCCTACCCTATCCTACAAACCACAGGAGAAAAGAAAGGAAAAAAACCCTGAAAGTCAACATGCTTCTTGGAGCTTCAGCTGCTTTCTCACAGGTAGTTATGAAGAAGAAAAATAGAAAGGCCATTCTGTTCATGACTTCATAGAAAGCCAAGAATAAAACCCTAGATCAAGTGAGAGCTGGAAGCTGAATGGCAGCTTGACAAATGTAAACCAGGCCACCTGTGGCCATCCCTGGCCATAGAAACCTAAGGGTGAAGCAAGAGATCAGAAACAAAGATGTGGATGTTAGCAGGATGAACAATTTTATTGGATTCCATCAAGTCACTCAAAGACAAGCTTTGCGAGAGGGGTTAGAAGATATGAACAACACAAAGGCCTGCAGTCTAAGTGCTCCTTTCTTCACGTCTATTAAGTTGTCTATGCTTCCCATCTAGTTGCCCAGTAACTGCATCCTGTCTTCTGCAGAGAGCAGTCCAAGGAGAGGGGATAAGACTTAAGGCTCTCCAGCGTGCTGTCGGTTGTTCCAGTAAAAGTGTGTTAATGAATGGGGTGGGAACTACTAGCTTCCACAATATTTTTGGATTATTTCACTCATCTGTCCTCTTCTTATCTTCCTTTGTCAGAGATAATGAGAACCAGCTAGGGTTGGTGAATGACTTACTCTTTCTGAGAAACTCCAGACACTTCTGTTTTACTACTCACCATTTTCTGCTTCTTTTGATTTATAAGGTGGTTAAATTCGATTCTGGAGTGTTTTAAGTTCTACTTTTTCAGCCTGATGAGCTGTCTCCACCCACCACGCTCTGGTTGGGAAGTTATTCATTCCACAGATACTGACCAAGCATCTTCTATGTGCCAAGCATTGTCTCAGTTCTGGGGACATAATGTTATGCAAATTCGAGAAACACCCTGTCCATCTTGGGCCCTACACTCTAGCACAGAAGAAAAAAGCAAACAGAAACACCAATAAATGAAGACAAAGTTGGACTGTATGTATCATAAAAAAATAAAGCAGATTAAGGGAAGAGAAGTTGCTGGTGGCTGTCATCTAGGGCGAGGTCTTGTATTTGTTGGCTTATCCAGCTCCTCCCTCTATCCCCATGTTCTGCTAATAACCCTCACCGTCTGAAACAGGAGTAGTTTAGGCCAATCATGGTATACCTTGCTCCTGGTCACACTGACTAGCTCAGAAATAGAACCCACACTAGGCCAGAGTACACCCCAGGAATTTTCAACCGGGGCCAGGGAGGAGAATTCCTTGCCTTTCTGGGCAAGGAGCTAGAAGCAGAGAATTCTGCTTTTGGCCATAGTCTCTGCTATGGCAGAATATCTACCTATAGGAGGAGAAGATGAATTCAAAGACAGACAGGAAGAGATGAGAGAAAGAGAGAGAAAGAACCTAAAATGTCAACATAGTCCCAGACCCTGAGATCTCTAGGGCCACCCTCATCCCCTCGGTTCTTCCTTTAATCTCACTATTCTTGTAGTAACTTCCCTTGGTTTAGCTTAGGCATCCCCTCCTTTGGAAGACCTTCTCTGACATATTCAGGCCCAGTGAAAGGCCATTATCACCATGCCTTCAGAGACCTTTACTGTCTAATGCAGTAGCAACCTACTATGAACACCTAATATGTGTCAGACACTTATGTTAAGGGCTCCACATGTATTAAGTGCACTATAGAACAAGTTGTACCATAGTTAATAATTTTTTGCACATTTCTACTAGAAAAAAATTAATATGAAATAAATCTCATGAATATGAATTAAATGAATATGAAATAAATAGCCTTTGTGAATGGAGAAGGCAATGGCACCCCACTCCAGTACTCTTGCCAGGAAAATCCCATGGACGGAGGAGCCTGGTGGGCTGCAGTCCATGGGGTCACTAAGAGTTGGACACAACTGAGCGACTTCACTTTCACACACACTGGAGAAGGAAATGGCAACCCACTCCAGTGTTAAGAATCCCAGGGACAGGGGAGCCTGGTGAGCTGCCGTCTATGGGGTCGCACAGAGTCGGACACAACTGAAGTGACTTAGCAGGAGCAGCAGCGGCCTTTGTGAAAGAAAAGCTTTAAATTTCAAATTTACTTCAGCTTGAGTATGTGCAGTATGCCTCTCAGGATCTGTTTTCCAGTTCTCTTCCAGTGAAAATGCCCATAATCTGCTTTTTATTGTTTAGTGGGAGGCAGGACATGGTAATTCTATTTATTTATTGCCTGTGCTGGATCTTTGTTGCTGCATGAGCTTTTCTCTAGTTGTGGTGAGCAGGGGCTACTCCCCAGTTGCCATGCACAGGCTTCTCATCGCAGTGGCTTCTCTTGTTGTGGAGCATGGCTCTAGGGCATGCGGGCTTCAGTAGCTGTCACATGTAGGCTCAGTAGTTGTAACTCCCAGGCTCCGCAACATGTGGGATTTTCCCAGATCAGGGATCAAGCCCATGTCTTCTGCATTGGCAGGCAAATTCTTTACCACTGAGTCCACATGCAGTTTTTAGATGAAATAAACTCTACTTTCTTCAAGTCTTTCCTTGCAGCTAGAAACGGATACGCGACCAAGTTTAAGTCAACAGGACGTGAGCAGAAGTGTAGTGCATGACTTCCCAGAAGTGTCTTGAAAGTAAGGCACAGAGCTTTCTTCTTCTCATCCCTGATTTCTCTTGGTTAAGAGGAGGACGTGAAGGCTAAAGCTTGCATGGCTACCTTGGATCAAAAGTCTATGAGTTGAGGATCATGGAGTAAAAAGACAGTAGGCCCCAGTTGGTCACAGAACCTCCACACCAGTCCTGGACAGCTCATGTCCAGATCTTACTTATGCGAGTTTGACATAAAACTCTATTTAATCTAAGCCATTGGTAGAGTTTTCTGCATTTACCAGCCAAACTCAACCCTAATTGATAAAATGAGATAATACACAAAATGAGACAATACACACTATTGTTGTTTGGTCGCTAAGTCGTATTCAACTCTTTGCGATCCCATGGACTGCAGCATACCAGGCTTTCCCGTCCTTCACTATCTCCCAGAGTTTTCTCAAACTCATGTCCGTGGAGTCAGTGATGCTATCTAACCATCTCACCCTCTGTAGCCCCCTTCTCCTCCTGCCCTCAATTTTCCCAGCATCAGGATCTTTTCCAGTGAGTCAGTTCTTCACATCAGGTGGCCAAAGGATTGGAGCTTCAGGTTTAGCATCAGTCCTTCCAATGAATATTCAGGGTGATTTCCTTTAGGACTGACTGGTTTGATCTCCTTGTTGTCCATGGGACTCTAAAGAGTCTTTTCCAGCACCACAGCCTGAAAGCATCAATTCTTCTGTGTCAGCCTTCTTTACAGTCCAACTCTCACATCCATACATGACTACTGGAGAAACCAATCTAATATTTCCAGTTATCAAATAGACCAGTGAAGTTCAGGTGAGTTACTCTCTAGTTTACATAGAGATATGGGAGTACCACAGTTGGTTTTTTTTAGTTGCTATGCTTTGTCCAGTGATACTAGCTACTCCCTTGTGTCCTGTGACATTTATATTCATTAAAAAGGTAACAGCTGTTCACAATAGCCGGTCCTTTCAAGGCAGTTGATAATAACTAACTATCTCAAAAGAAACAGAAGTTAGGAGAGACTCTGCAGCTGCAGAGACCAATAGATGCTCAGATTTTTAAGGAGCCAGACTAGCAGTAAGAAATGTCAATAATGAGAAGAAATTACATTTCCAGAGAATCAAGCAGGGAAACTATGAGGCAGAGCTTTTAAATAGTTTTAAACAGATAATCCATCTATCATTATCCGAGTCCAAATTTAACAAAAAACAATAAACATTTAGATTTCACAAATCCAGAGTAAAGCTTACCTTTGTACTTTGCCTAAGTAACTCTTTTGAGTGAGATGAAGATTAAAGGACAAATAAGAGTTAAGACTAAGAAACAATGTGTTTGAGCGGAGTGTTTATTTTTCAAGGAATTGAGCTTAAAGGACTTTGTTTATATGTGTTCTGACCAATATGAAAGCTTTGTCCATTTAAACATTCATGCGCCAGCCTGTTTCTAGCCAAACACAAAGAACTGTCAGAACTATTTGCTTTAAGGAAAAAAGAATAAATTGTTAGAAAATTGCAGCAAATTCTTGCTTTCAGTATTCAAAGCAAAACTATAAAATATAGACGGTCTCTCACCGAGGTCTCATTAGTGCATTTAGTTTTCATGTTAGAGGAAAGAGGAGCAAGGCCTTAGATATCTCAGCTGCACTGCGGGTCTTATCCAAAACCCATGGGTGCTACTGATTCCAAATGAGTCTTCCCTCCTCACTGAGGCTTGCTGGGTGGGGCTACTCCCGGGTGATAGCATATCCTAGTACTCTGGGTGAATTCTTATATACTGCTGCAACTTGGAACAGGCACACACAGGCAGGCACACACAAAACACTACTTTTTCTTGGGCAAATCCCTACCTTAGGTCAGTCTTTTCCATAATTAAATACACAAAACTCTATTACAATGTTTTCCAAATGTCCAGGTCATTCAATACAATGGTCATAAGATACACATCTTAGAGAGTATGTTTCTAATTTTTCAGAGACCAAGGCAAGAACTTGGCCAACGTTACCTCACCCATACCAAGGCCCTGACAGGTTAGCAAAATGACCTTTAGGATCAAAGTGCAGAGCAAGCCTTCATTTTTGTATAATACTGTGTTGTTTCATTCAGGCATTATTTCCCCAAAAAGCAGGCACTGAGCTCTTTGGCACCCAGAGTCATATACTGACAGACTGAATTTGCTCTTTGGGAATTAAAGTTGGATAGAGATAAGCCCTCCCATTCTCAGAAGGGAATAAAATTTCAGGTAGTGTGGGGTATGGGAAGCAAAGCTGTCATTGGTAAGACACATGACATCTTTGGCCTGTGCAGTTTTATCACGTGGACCTGTAATGATCTTAAAAGCAAGCAAATGTGCTGCTTTCCCCACCTTGTCTAAACCTCACAGGATGAGGAAGAAAAGCCAAGTTACCTTTCTCATCTGAGCCAGCAAGCCTTCAAACTCCTTCAGGTTCAGCGTAGTCCCACTGTACGAGGCACAGCTGTTCGCTGTTTTGCCCAGCCAGTAAATGGTCACTAGTACCTGCGATACAGAACCATGCACAAAGAATTACTTTTCAACTAAGAAGTCAACAATGCTCCTCTAACAGGAAAGCAGGAAGGGAGAATGTGAAACACTAATTTATAAAAACCACCTTCCATGAGGTATCCATTCTAGGTAAAATTGTTTTACTAGGAACCCAATGCTGCATCAGTTAACACAAACATGATTCAGTAGTGAAAATAAGACCCTAGTTTTAGGAAGAATTTGGTTGTGGGAATGTGAGCAGGAAGGAAAAATAAATCTTCCAAAACTATTCTCATGTCATGAAGGTTTCAAAACCAGGAAGCAAAAAATTTTCAGAAACTCTGGAGTCTTTACCCAGACAAGCAATGAAACAGGTTGTCAATTCCTTTCAAGAGTGGTACTTTTAAAGGCCCATAATTTCTACTTGCGGGCACAGAGGTTCTGCTAAGGCCATTAGCAAAAATTTTTCAAAGGAGTGAGAAAACATAATTAGTGGTTTCCAGAACAAGATCAACAAAATATATCTAATTAAAGTCAGAGGACAGCAATGTAATGAAGAATACATTCTGCAGAGACCTGGCTCTGGGGTACAGTTAGTTAGATTCCTATTAATCTGAGATGGGAAATTTTGGGCTGGGCAAGACTACTGCCAATTAGCAACTATTTGAATGTTTAAGAATGTCTATGAATATTCACTGGTCTGAAGCTTCAGTCCTCAGTTAATTTTGTCCTGTTTTTCCAAAGAAACTGTCCACAAAAGCGAATTCTCTTTACACTGATTTTCCCACAGAACCCCACAGGGCCCATCTGAAGATAAGCTCCATGAAGTTGAATGACCGGGATCTCAAGCCTATGGAAAAGCTAAGACTATGATTTTGTTTTCACATTTGGTCTTAATGCTTCAGCTAGGCTGGGAAGTATTTACTGCACCTCCCTCTATTTGCTAGGCCAGAAAATGCTTTGGACGGCATGATATATGTACAAGCTTCCAGATGGCAACAGGCCCAAAATATGGTTATGTGCATCATTGCTAAGATGTGATTTGGTTTTCTACCTCTGTGGGAAAATGTTAGTTTAAGAATCCTTCAAAACTTCCAGAAATTCTTTTTTAAATGATTACTTACAAATAAATTTCTAGAGTATAGACAATTGCAGACGTCAGGACATGAACTAGGCCCATAAAATAACTCGTGTGTGCTAAGAGTATGAGGCTCTCTTGAAAAGTGTAATAGGAGAACAAAAGACAGGACTGTGTTGTGTTTTAGATTATGGCGTTTCTGTTTAAAATTGTATGATGAAAAATGCACATAACCCTGGTTTTATAGAGGAAGAAAAAGGAGGTAAGAATGAAAATGTCAGTCAAATATAATAGCACCCTGGAAATTTTTTTAAAAGTGGAGGGTCACAGCCAATTCTAAAATTTTATAGACAGAAGATCATTTCGTACACTCTTCAATTTAAACTTAAAAGAGCACTAATGTACTTGCCCTTGGAAAATAAGATCTAACTAGAAAAAGATGATTTTGGAAGGTATTAATAAAAACCTCAAAAAATTAATGCCAAAAAAAATACACAAAAGGTACAGGCCCACAACAGTCAACAGTATTTATATTATACTAATATTTTCCCCAAAACAACTTGCCCAACTGCTTAATTTAATAACCCCATCTGTGCTTATCCACAGCAAGGAAGTAATGCTAGTGCTCAGAGAGATCATTCTGTGTTTAAGAAACCAAATTACAAATAGAGTGCAAGATTTCATTTATTTCAGATGGAGCTCTTATCTAATTAAAGAGACATCCCCCCCCAAAAAAACTACCATTTTTATTTCTATCACTGACATTAATTTTTCTATCAGAGGCACATACACTTGTTTTCTAAGAATGATTCTTTGTAGCTAGGCATTTGAGAGGCACTGAACTTATGAGGTAAAATTTATACCTGAACCACCAACGTTAGAAGGAGAAAAGCTTAGAAAGTGAAGCTAAAACACTTACATTTTTCAGCTTCCTACTATAATCAAGACTCCTAATTAGGAAAAAGGAAAAGAAAATATGATCAGTTTCTTCACTGTGATCTTCATTTCAACATCTCTAAGATATATGTGAAAGCTAACAAATATAATGAAATCATCAGAATATATTATTTTTAAGGTCTACGATTAGTAATTTCAAGTACTAAATAAAATTACTTAGAAAACAAAATATAGAATGATAAGATGGGATTAAAATTCCATAGTACACCATGGAAAGATGAATGTTTTGTAACATCTGGAAAATGAAGGATTTCAGTTAAAACTAGGACTGTTTATATTTGTATACTCAGAGCTGAACTGTTCAAGTAAAATTTTGCCTAGGTTACTTATCACTGTAAACTGAAATCTGACTGTACTTCCCAAATCTTCTTTATACAAGTACTTTTAACAAAGGTCTAAAACTACTTAATTAAATAGACCTGAAAAATATATGTAGAAGAGGCAATACTATCCAAATATTTGTTCTTTCCTGCTATGGACATAAATTAGTGTTGGGAATTAGCCCTTAACAGGAAAATATGCATGCTATGTTCAAATATACACACACACATTCTTAAATATACAGAGACGTTTATTCTCAAACTATAAACAAAAAAGCTACTTGGTGGTACTTTCTAAATATTCATACAGTGAAATATAAGAATTTCTTCTAAGTTATCCTAAGTTTTCTTTAGCATGTCAACAAATAAATACTAGGAAAACAAATGCTACATTTCTTTTTTCCACAGAACTTCAGTTGGGGGTTGGGGAGGGAGAATGTAACTCTACTGAAAAAACTAGTCAAGAATTTCTTCAGATATTTAGATCACAATTACCTAACTGCTGCATATTCTGATCCAAAGTACAGATTAATGAACAGATGCCCAATTTTAAGCCAACTGAGACTGGAGGGAATGGAAAACAACATAGTCCACATCCAGGATATACACCATCAACAGCCACTCGCATTGTAAGAAGCAGTGGTCCAATTTGGATTTGATTAGGAGCATGTTTCATATTCCCCCCCCATTAACAGAAAGGATGATATGTCATTAACTGCTTAGGTGTTTGCTAGGATTTTAAAAAACTGAACCACAACAGCAAAACTAGATGAAAGCAAACAAAAATCTATTAAAGATTTGAATTTTTTTGTGAGAAACAACAGGGAACATAAGACAATGAACATTTTTTGACTAAAATTGTGACCCAGTTCGGAAAAAAAACAGTCACACTTGGCACACACTAGGAGCTCACAAAATATTTGTTGAGTGACTTACACACAACAACCAATTATGTGAAAATGCTTCTAAATTTTTCAGAGACATCCTTGGGAGCAACCCAAAGGCTTCCTCCTTTCCATCCAGTTGCTGCAATTCTCTAGAATGATATTTGCTGCAAGCCCTTTTGGAATATGCTTTCATTTCTCACCAATGTCGTCTGGCACCCATTACAGGTAGAGTTCACGAAATTACACACCCAGTAATCATTTGCAGGTTCTCCCTCTTTCTTTTTTTCTCTACTCAAGTTACTTCTCAAAAAAAAAAAAAAAAAAAAAGAGTAAGAAAAATTACCAACAAAGAAAGCTAATCTAAAGAGTACTTTTAAAAAGACAATTTGAAAAAGTATCAAAATTATATATGTACATGTTGGCCAATTTACTTTTCTATACAGCAGAAACTGACATAGCAGTGTAAAGCAACTATACTCCAATTAAAAAAACAAAGCATCAGAATTTTCTTTTTGGGATCCACCCCTCTACCTATTGCTTTCAGTACTAACTGGTGTCAACAGGGTGTTTTCCATCTCTGCTAATGTTTGGCTCAACTTTCAGAGGGGAAAGCAGAAAAATATAGCAGTTTCTACTTTCATTGACCAGAGCTATGAAATCCACATCTGTTACAAATGTCTCCAGACAGTACTAAGATAAACCAGCAGCACTTACAGAAAAGTTGTGAAGCAGATAGTTCATTCCCTGTCCCAATCCTCCTTAATGCTACAGAAGATTTTCTAAGTACCATAAATGAATTTATGGCATAATTTCAATATAAGGTTCTTTGTGTTCTAAATATTCATACCGTGAAATTAAAATTCTTTCTCTATAAATATTCCTAATTCAACCTCCTATAATGCTTGTGGACCACCCCTCATACCACACTCATCCTTGCTCATTACCCTTCTACCACACTGGTTGTCCACTCTTCTTTCTCTTTCTAGACATCAGTTTGTTTTTCTTTCCTAGCCTTTCTACCTACCCTTCCTCTGCCCTGAATACCCTATAGATCTTTGCATGGCTGGCTCTTGCTTTCCTTTCATGCCTCAGTCCTCAGCTGAAATGCTACCCCTTCAGAGAGACTATTCTTGACACCCTTTCTTTTTTATTACCCCTCAGTTTTGTTGAGCTATAATTGATATAAAACATTATATAAGTTTAAGGTATGCAACACAATGATTTGATATATATATATTGTAATTGTCACTATCTTTTACATCATTTATTACTATTTTATTTTCTCCTCAGCACCTATCACTCCCTGCAATTTTTAAAAATCTGCTTCTCATTTCTTGACACAAGGTATATAAATTCCATGTGAACAGAAGGCCTATTCTCTAGTGACCAGAAAGGATCAGACACAAAGTAGCTGCTCAATAAATCTGTTGAATGAATGAAAAATATCAGTCATAGGGGAAAGCGATGGGCAAGTGTTTCGAAACAAAAATAATAATAAAAGGGAAGAAAATAAGAAGAAATACAAAATGGGAGATAAATGGAAAGATACGATAAAGAAGGGAAGGGAGGCACTGGGACGAGAAGGAGACAGAGAGAAGAAGCAAAAGAAAGATAAAGGACAGAGTAAAGAACAGGAGAAGGGGAAGATGGCCTAGTAACTGAGAAGTGATTGTGTGCCACGGGTCTAAGTGACTTTTTCTCCCTTTGGATTGCTTTCTGTGTCTCTGAATTAAAGTCTCTTTAGAAGTTGGTTGAACCATCTTCCCAGATCTGCACTGAGCAAGCTTTAGCTAGAATCATACCCGTAAGAATATTCTGTCCAATTCCATTTTACATATGAAGACACAGAGCCCTACTGAAGCAAAGGCTCTTGCCTTGATTATAGACCTAAGGGGTAGCATATGTAGAGGCAGACCCTGGGTTTCCTGATGCCCAGAGTTTTACAGAAAAGCAATAAAGGTGATATGAGTTCTAAATTTCTAAAACTAATCAGTCTCAGAGTTCTCCTGGGTTAGTAACATACTGGTTTAGAGTGACTTAAAAAAAAAAAAAATGAATGCAGCTGCCAACACTGTCAAGTGAACTTTCCTTCACCCTCTAAGCCATGTGTGTGTGACTAATGATTACCTACCATGCCACATAGTCACTATTGTTTCTGGTCACTTGCCACCCAGGTGAAACTACAAATATGAGATGAGGCAGAACCTGAAACAATTTCCTAAGCTGAATAATGATTTATACAGGCTGGATTTAGGTGTAGAGCAAATGGAGCATGTGAGCACTAAAATGAGGTTTATGGTGCTTTCCATATTCAAATATCATAATTTTTATTCTGTTATTTTTGCCCTTAACTAAAGTTTTTCCATGAGAAATATTAAAGAGCAGTCAAAAGGTACAAACCTCTAGTTATAAAATAAATAAATAATGGGGTTGTAATGTACAGCATGACAACTATAGTTAATAAAACAATATTGCTTATTTGAAAGTTGCTAAGAGAGATGATCTTAGAAGTACACACTGCAAGAAAAATACACTTTATATAGTGCCAGTTGTTAACTAGACTTACTGTGATAAGCATTTTGCAATATACACAAATATTGAATCACTATATTGTACATATGAAACTAATATTATAGTGTATGTCAATTATGTCCAACTCTGTGTGACCCTATGGACTGTAGCCTGCCAGGCTTCTCTGTCCATGGAATTTTCCAGGTAAGAATACTAAAGTGGGTTGCCATTCCCTTCTCCAGGGGATCTTCCTGAACTGTGGTCCTGGAGGAGACTCTTGAGAGTCCCTTGGACAGCAAGGAGATCAAACCAGTCGATCCTAAAGGAAATCAACCCTGAATATTCATTGGAAGGACTGATGATGAAGCTGAAGCTCCAATACTTTGGCCACCTGATGCAGAGGGTTGACTCATTGGAAAAGACACTGATGCTGGGAAAGACTGAGGGCAGGAAGAAAAGGGGGCAACGGAAGATGAGACGGTTAGAATGGCATCACCAACTCCGTGGACATGAGTTTGAGTAAACTCTAGGAGATAGTGAAGGACCAGGAAACCTGGTGTGCTGCAGTCCATGGGGTTGCAAAGTGTCGGATATGACTGAACGACTGAACAACAAATGTCAATCATATGTAAAAAGAAGGCACACTGACAATAGAGAAGTGATTTTTATATAGTCAGTCATGGATGACTCTCCCTTATTCCTAGTCATAAATCATAAAATCCAATATAAACTCCAATTTGATTTCATTTAGTAGTTTCCATATTTCCCCCATCATTAAAAAAGCCAGTATCAGCAGGTAAATACCCCAAAATTCACATTTCTGAATTTTGGTGTCTCTCTTTCTTATGCCCTTCTATGATAAAATGACCCAAAAGTAATCAAAAGGAGAAGTACATCCAACCCATTATTAAAGCATATTAATGCCAAACACTGTTTGACTAATTTGGAAAATGTTTTATATGAATTTGGTAGAGTCTGAACAACTTTTAAACTACAGGAAAGTTACCTCTACCATCTCAAAAGGACTCTTCATCTCATTACTCTGCTCACAGCTATTTCTTTACAGAGAAGCACATTGCCTTTTCTTTTACTATAACATTCTTTCCCCAAGAATTCTTTGGCCCCGAACATGGCTCACTGAGTAGATACAGTCAACAATAGTCAAATGGCCAATGATCCATCTTCAGAGAACTTAATCACTGACACATAGGAGAAAACAGTTACGAATGTAAATGAAGAAGAGATTTTTCTATAATCTATTGCCCTCTTTGCATAATAAACAGAGTTCAGAACTGTTCAGGAGTTTGCAGTCTTCCAAGAGCCTATTCATATGCCCAGTTGGAGCCAATAAAAGCTTTCTGTGTAACCCAAATAGATTCTGTGCATACTTCTCCCTTGCCTCTCCCTCTGTTGAGTTTCACCTAAAAGTTTCCCTCCTTGTCTCTAAAATTCTAACTCTATATGCATGATTTTTGCATTTCAAAAAATTATGTTTAATCAGAATGAAAGTTACGCGCAAGGGAAGGCCAATGTGGCTTGTTCTGAAAGCTGGATTTTCACCTTCACATTTCTATTTTATTAGGCATGTCCAATTCTCTGCCTCTTAGACCTTACAACATCATCACAAAACTGCAAATCAAACCATAAATGGGTTTCCCTTGAACATAAATCGTGCATGACTTACTTGACTGTTACTCTGTTGGATGTATCCTGTAGGTCACTCGGGTCAAAAAGTTGAGATTCTTTAAGGCCGAGCTCTTTACAACCTCTCAAGAATAATATGATATTGTCCTGGAAGAAAGAAAAGAAATCTAAGTCTATATTATCTAATATTATTTCATGAACCAGTCTTTCCTCTTTAATAGTCCAAATCACTGGAGAGAAGACAATCATTAGGACAGTCAGAGTCAGAATGAGTCATGGCTTGTTAGGTAATAAAATCATACTTTGTTAGGAAATCCCAGAGTAAACGGACACTTCAAACTTCTGAACCCACAGCTATATCAAATTCATTTTTCTTCCCTTTACCTTTCACGTTGGTGTAAAACTGTAAGTTAAATGCCACTGAAAAATAAAACTTAGGACTTCCTTGGTGGTCCAGAAGTTAAGAATCTACCTGCCCAATGCAAGGAACAAGGATTCGATCCCTGTTCTGGGGAGATTCCATATCCTGAGAGGTAACTACTAAGCCTTCACTTTTATGCCTGTGTTCTGAAACAAGAGAGTATCCCTTGCTTGCCACAATTAATGAGAGCCTGCTTGCAGCGCCGAAGACCCAACACAGCCAAAAATAAATAAATACATAATTTTTTTTGTTTAAAAAAAGAAAAGTGTAACTTAGCGATTTGAGGGCAGTAGTTCCAGGTGGCGCTAGTGATAAAGAACCTGCCTGCCAATGCAGGAGACACAAGAGATGGTGGTTTGATCCCATCTCTAGGTCAGCAAGATCCCCTGGAGAAGGGCATGACAATCCACTTCAGTAATCTTGCCTGGAAAATCCCATGGACAGGGGAGCCTGGTGGGCTACAGTCCATACGGTCACAAAGAGTCGGACACGACTGAGCAACTGAACTGAACTGAACTGAAGCAACTTAATACACAGTACTCCTATTGCTTCAAAGTTTTGTCCAGGTCTTATTGCCTAGAATCTGGATCAACATCAAAAAAAAAAAAAAATTGGTTTTACTACCTAAGAGTCACCTTCAAGTTTTTCTTTCTAACTGATCTTCAAAAATACATCCTTCATCAGTGGGTTTTGATCAATAATACCTCTTTGTGGACTGTAAACTGAATTAAATTGGTGGGGGGAATCTAGACTTAACTGGAAGGGGAAAAAGAGGGGGCAAGAAAATCTTTTGGAAATAATATCAAAGACTTTCTTCATGGTGATTCATTTGTCTATCAGATATAAGTTGACTTTGGCCTGGCAGAGTAGCAGACACATTCAACAGCTGAGGAAGGCTCTGGTCTTCATCTGTTCGGAGTCATTAAGAATAAACAAATGGCTCTGGAAGGGATGGCAAATTGTGAGTCATCCTTTAGGAACTCTAGGACATTAGCTGCAGATTCATCAGTTATGTCTTCGTAAAAGACTTTGTAAAAGACGAGCTAACTGGTTCCATCAGGTAGTTCAAACTTCAGGAAAGGAATGATGAAGACTGGTTCCAGGAGCCAGATCAATATGAAGTGAGAGTGAAATCTGCTCAGTCATGTCCAACGCTTTGTGACCCCATGGACTATACAGTCCATGGAATTCTCCAGACCAGAATACTGGAATGGGTAGCTGTTCCCTTTTCCACGGAATCTTCCCAACCCAGGGACTGAACCCAGATCTCCCACATTGCAGGTGGATTCTTTACCAGCTGAGTCACCAGGGAAGGAAATGCTATCTAAATGCTCTAAGACAGATGCTACAAAAATCTGAAGTCATGGTGGTGGTAAATGAATCATATATTCGAAGTGCAATTTAACAAAGTGAACAAAAATCATAGTATTTCCCAATGAGCAGTGTGTAGGCAGGATTCTGCTAATAAGACAGGCCCCAAGAATCCCACCCCCTGGGGGACACACTCTATACAATCTCCTTCCCTTGAGTGCCAGTGGAGCCTGTGCATATGGTAGATTACCACTCTGTGATTATGTCATTAACCACTTGGCTTTGAGTTGATCAAAAGAAAGACGGCCTGACTGTGCCTGACCTAATCATGGGAGCTTTACAAAGAAGGTGAAGTCAGAGTTCCTGCTGGCCATAGGTTCTACAGCTGCAAGGAGATGCATTCTGTCAACAACCACATGAGCTATGAAGAGGCCTGGAAGAAGCTCAGCTTGGACTTCAGCCCCTGCCAACACCTCAGTTTCAGCACTGTGGGACCCTGAACAAAGAATTTAGTCACACCATGTCAATATTCTGATTATAGAAACTAAGACAGTCAGTGGATATTGACTGAAGATGCTAAGTTTATAGTAATTTTTTATGCAGCAATGAAAATTAATAATCTAGGCTCAAAATAACAAGAGCAAAAGCAATAAATTGCTAACCTTTATATAGCCTTTATTAAATGCCAAGTATTCTTTCAAGAATTTTACATATGTTAACTCATTTAATTCCTGCACAACCTTATGAGGTAGGTACTATGATCATCCTCATTTATAGATGAGCAGTGTGAGGCATGGAACAATTAAGTGTCATTAAGGCTTCCCTAATAGTTCAGTTGGTAAAGAATCTGCCTGCAATGCAGGAGATCCTCATTTGATTCTTGGGTCAGGAAGATCCCCTGGAGAAGGGATAGGCTACCCACCCCAGTACTCTTGGGCTTCCCTTGTGGCTCAGCTGGTAAAGAACTGGCCCACAACGTGGGAGACCTGTGTTCGATCCCTGGGTTGGGAAGATCCCCTGGAGAAGGGAAAAGCTACCAGCTCCAGTATTCTGCCCTGGAGAATTCCATGGACTGTAGAGACTGTGGGGTTGCAAAGAGTCAGACATGACCAGTGACTTTCACTTCACTTCAACCAGTGAGTGGTGAAGGAACAAAGGCTGCACAGCCAGGAAAGAGTGGAGGTGCAAAAAAACATGGCAGACATGAGGAAATCAAGCCTCAAATCTGAGGCTGGTACCAAAGGAAGAGGAGGCTTTGGAGTCAGGGGCTGATCAAAGGGGCCCTTGAAGGCCATGGAGGGCAGAGGGGTGGTAATGTGAAAAGTAAATGCCCAGGTCTGCAGCAGAAGTAGATTGTTGGGGGTAGGCCTCGGGGAGGAGACGTGCAAATAAGGACTTCAGAGGAACAAGGCAGGAGACAGGGAAACCAATGAGGAGATACTCCAATCTCACCTCCCCTAATGGAGGCTGGCTCACCCCAGTATGTTGTCTTTCCTGTGTCCCTGGATTTTTTTCAGTGGGTAAGAAGTACCATCATTCATAAGACCCATGTCATGTACAAGACACATTGTAGACTGACACTCTGAAGTCATCCATACCCTTCACAGTCTCTTCTCCAATCACTTTACATGTTTTAAAATTATCCAACTTCTCTTTGGAGTTTTTCTATTTTGCATCCCACTTCCAGAGGTTTGTAGATGTTCAGGTGAGTCTTTTGCAGGGCATGCAGCAATCTTGCTGGTTGGCCTATGAGATCTGAGGGCTTCTAACCCAGAGGAAATTAAGGGATGGGTCTCAGAACTCTTTAGGAATCATCTGGGACCCCAATAATAAGAACAGACCAGTGACCCCCACGTGGTCCCATCAGAGGCGCATGACTGTGGCACATGAGATTTTCAAGAAGGCGTGAAAGTGTTCTTCCCACATGCACTAGCAGAAGTGCCCCTGAGCACCGCTCTATCTTCAGTGCACAGACTGCAAACACAGAAGCGCTGTGTTGCCAGTCAGGCTGAACGTTTTGGGCTGTGAGATTTAAATAACGGCAGATCTCCTTCCAGTTTCGTGCTGCAACCTAATGATGCTGGAGGGGAGCCAGACCCCAGTCAGGAGAAAAGCCAGAAGGAAGAGCCCCCTCAGCCAAGAGCTAACAAGGGCAGCGACCAGAGTGGGCAGGGAGGGCTGTGCCTTTAATTACTTAAAATGCATCCTGCAAATTCCCATCTGCCTTGCTCTTCACGCTGAGTTTTTTCCACATTTACAACTCCAAGCAAAACTAACAACCTAGTGTCTTAGCTTCTGAAGCCAAGCAACACAACCGTGTCTCAATCCTGGGAAAGATGTGGAGACACTGATTTACTGCAGTGACTATTCTATTTAGCTCTTCAGTTCAGTTCAGTTCAGTCGCTCAGTCGTGTCCGACTCTTTGCGACCCCATGAATCACAGCACGCCAGGCCTCCCTGTCCATCCCCAACTCCCGGAGTTCACTCAGACTCATGTCCATTGAGTCAGTGATGCCATCCAGCCATCTCATCCTCTGTCATCCCCTTCTCCTCCTGCCCCCAATCCCTCCCAGCATCAAAGTCTTTCCCAATGAGTCAACTCTTCGCTAGTATTGCAAACTCATTAATTCTTAGACTTCAAAAGAAGTTTTTAAAAATCTCTTCAAAAATGTCAATGTCATGATAAAACAAAAATTGGAGACTGAAGAGACATGATAACCAAATGTATCATATGACCTTTGATTGGATCTTAGATCCAGAAAGGAAAAGTATAATAAAGACTATAAAAGTTCAATTTAAAGGTGGACTGTTGTTGGATAACATTATTGGATGAAGGTTAATTTTCTTAGGCATGACAATGATGGTGTTGTGGTTATATGAAAGAATACTTTTATTTTTAGGCAAACATGTATTTTTCAAGGACAAGTTATCATGTCTATAACATAATTTCAAATGGTTTAAGAAAATAAAATGTGCATGTGCGTGTAGTATAGAATGCGGTGGTATAGAATCCGCCTCCAACACAGGAGCCTCAGGAGATGCGGGTTCAATCCCTGTTCAGGAAGATCCCCTGGAGGAGGGCATGGCAATCCACTCCAGTATTCTTGCCTGGAGAATCCCATGGATAGGAGGAGCCTGGCAGGTTACAGTCCACAGGGCTGCACAGAGTCGGACACAATTGAAGTGACTTAGAATGCAGACACGTGTACGGATAGGAGAGATGGAAATAGATGGGGAGAGAGAGGATGCTATCTGTCGATTATGGAGAAAGTAAGTATGGCAAAAAACTAATAATTGGCAAATATAGATCTCAAAACTTGGCCATTCTTTTTTTTACAGCCTGGTGGGCTACAGTCCAAAGAGTGGCAAAGACAGTAAATGTGGCATTGTGGGCATATGGTGGTCTCTGTCAAAATGACTTAACTCTACCTTGCATGCATGATTAGTTGCTTACTAATGTCTGACTCTTTGCAACCCCATGGACTGTAGCCTTCCAGTCTCCTCTGTCCATGGGATTTTCCAGGCAAGAATACTGGAATGGGTTGCCATTTCTTTCTCCAGGGGATCTTCCTGACCCAGGGATCAAAACTGCATCTCCTGTGTCTCTGGCATTGCAGGCAGATTCTTTATCTGCTGAGCCATCGGTAAAGCCCCAACTCTGTCACTGTAGCCAGACAAATACGCAAACGAGTGGAAGTGTCAGCCTCCCATTTCACTTACACAAGCAGGCATTGGGTTGGATTTGGCCCACAGGCTGTAGCCCACTGGCCTTGCTCTAGGTAACCAGTATTCCAGTATTGCTTATGCCATCTATACATTTGAAAACTTTCCCAAAAAGTTTAGAGAAAAGGTTTTTAAATGTGTAAAAATTTATTCACTTCCATAGGGCTGTGAGTTCACTGGCAAAACCAGTTTCCTAAAACTGAAGGGAAAAATAACAGTTACCTCAGAGACAACTGTTGCAAAGTCTCTGAGGTAAAGGCTCCGGCACTGCTGATGGAAAGTTTTCTATTTTTGGCTAATGGGAAAGTGCAGTAACATGAGTCTCAATTCAACACAGATGCGGAACATAAAGTTCCTGAAAGAGTCCATTTTGTGCTCAACCAATAGTAATGTATAGGTTTATACCTCTGTTTACCTAAGGACTATGCATTCACTCCTGGTTCTTGGCCCAGGGGGTTCCCATCCCACTAATCTGTGGGCCCACAGTGTGTACGAAAACATTTCCTGGGGGCCTGGGTTGAGGCCTGAGCTTTCAGCCCTCCCCAGGGCCTCTTCTCTGAGGAAACCCTGATGCTTCTCTCCCTTCCCTTCTTGCTCCAAAGTCCAGATGAAGGAAGGCCAGGATGGTCTCCACCTCCAGAGTTTCCCCAGCATATACTGGGGAAGTACAGCAGGTACTTCCCCTGGTGGCTCAGAGGGTAAAGCGTCTGCCTACAATGCGGGAGACCCAAGTTCAATCCCTGGGTTGGGAAGATCCCCTGGAGAAGGAAATGGCACCCCACTCCAGTACTCTTGCCTGGAAAATCCCATGGACGGAGGAGCCTGGTAGGTTACAGTCCACAGGGTCACAAAGAGTTGGACACAACTGAGAGATTTCACTCCACTAAATATTTAAAACAAATTAAGCACTGTGGTCATGCATGGATGTGAGAGTTGGACTGTGAAGAAGGCTGAGCGCCAAAGAATTGATGCTTTTGAACTGTGGTGTTGGAGAAGACTCTTGAGAGTCCCTTGGACTGCAAGGAGATCCAACCAGTCCATTCTGAAGGAGATCAACCCTGGGATATTTTTGGAAGGAATGATGCTAAAGCTGAAACTCCAGTACTTTGGCCACCTCATGTGAAGAGTTGACTCATTGGAAAAGACTCTGATGCTGGGAGGGATTGGGGACAGGAGGAGAAGGGGACAACAGAGGATGAGATGGCTGGATGTCATCACGGACTCGATGGACGTTGAGTCTGAGTGAACTCCGGGAGATGGTGATGGACAGGGAGGCCTGGCGTGCTGCGATTCATGGGGTTGCAGTCAGACACAACTGAGTGACTGAACTGAACTGAACTGAAGTACTACATTCTAGGTACCTAGAAGAATGAAAAAAAAAAAAAACCTACAAAATTCTGGTAGATGAAATGAGAAGGACTTAGAAGTATCTTATATTCAGGATTAATTTTCATGATCTATTATATAGCTGGATTTGTTCAAGATACATGTAAACAGAGGGTTTGTTTAAGAAAAATTGTCTCATTCAACAATGGAAATGAGGGAACAAATGTACCATGGAACACAGCATACCAGTTTTGGGAGTCAGGAGGACTCCAGTTAGAATCCCAGCCTCATCCATATACTAGTTACATGGCTTTGGGCATGGTTCCTAATATTTCTGATCTTTGGATTTCTAATCTGTGATGTGGGGGATGCCATTAATCTTATACGGATGACAGAATTATGAGAGTTGGACCGTAAAAAAGGCTGAGTGCCAAAGAATTGATGCTTTTGAACTGTGGTTATGAAGAAGACTCTTGAGAGTCCCTTAGACTGCAAGGAGATTAAGCCAGTCCATCCTAAAGGAGATCAGTCCTGGGTGCTCATTGGAAGGACTGTTGCTGAAGTTGAAGCTCCAATACTTTGGCCACCTGATGCAAAGAGCTGACTCACTGGAAAAGACCCTGATGCTGGGAAAGACTGAGGGCAGGAAGAGAAGCGGACGACAGAGGATGAGATGGTTGGATGGCATCACTGACTCAATGGACATGAGTTTGAGCAAGTTCAGGGAGTTGGTGATGGACAGGGAAGCCTTGGGTGCTCTAGTCAGTAGGGTTGCAGAATCAGAGGCAACTTGGTGACTGAACAACAACAAATGTATTGAGAACATAGCCCCATGTCTCTAGTGTTTCCAGACACTCATTATACGAATGTTATGTATTATTATGGCTTTATTGCCAACTCAGGTTAAGAAGGGACCACAGAAAGTGAGAAAACTCTATCCATCCACAAAACCCAGTATTTATCGCCCTTGCCGGTTACATGGGAGATTTTTTTTTTCGTTTTTAAAAGGGTAGTTGCAATTACTGTTTAGTTAGTTTTACAAATAGCCAACTTGACTTATTCAGGCTGCCTTAAACCCAAGTGTAAGCTATGTACCAAAAGTCCATTTCTAAGAAGATGGCTTGTAGGTTATCATTTGTGATTAACTCACAGAATTAGTCTTTGCATGGTGGTTGCCAGTTTAGGCCACAAAAACCTACTTAATCCAAAATGTAACTGAAGAGGGGTCTTAATTACACTATGGAACCTAACAGCTGAGTAGAACAATGTCTCAGTTGCAAAGCTTATTCAGAAAGGCCAGCCTGTGCTCTAGGCTGTAGTCAGATGGAGGAGTCCAAAGGCCATAACAGAGGCTTCCGTGGCCCAAGGGGGCACCTCAGGAGGGAGGGGCAAGAGTGAGAGGGAAGACAGGCAGGCCCACCATTCATTCCCGCGCAGCCCCCGAGACACATCACTGTCTCACCTAGGCTCTCCCTACTGTCTTCAGAAGGCAGCAAGCACCTGCTTGCTACATTTTGCTTTCTCTGCTGTCATTTCCAACTGGCAAAGCGTTTCTCCTTTCCCTTGACTCATTGCGGAGCAACGTGTAGCTATATCTCTGGCTCTGAGGAAGGCACCAGTCCTTAGTGGATCTCTAGAGAAACCAGACAGGGATTGAGAAGCCTTCTGCTCTACCCAGTCTCCTTGGCTTTATTTCCTTTATAGCCAACAGGGAAAGGGCAACATGATGATGGATTTGAAGTTCACAGAAAATGAACGTTTAACGTTCATTTGGGTTTCAAATGAACCCAGACGTCTATATTGCCAGGTATTTAAAATACAACATATATTTTCAGAACTGGATTAGAAGTTTCAAGCCTCAATTTTTTTTTTTAAAGATCAGTAAAATAAGAAGCTTTCTAGACTTTTAGCAGTGATACTAGATGCTTCAATAAATTGAACTATGTCAAAGTTTTGAGTGAATATAAATTAGAAATCTAGCATTCTATTCATACTAAGTCAAACAAGTGGAATCAAAATGTCATAAATTTTTTAGCTAGGCAAAAAATATTAAATATTCTAAAACATGTATTATACATACTATTTAGAATATGCATACAAAAGCTTTTCTGCTGTGCTTGATAAAGGCTTGGGAAAGAACTTTAAAAGAGAAAGAGAAAGATAAATTGGAAAACAAACTAAATGAAATGGGAGCACTGAATATGAAACAGAAAAAGCGAAACAAGCTAGGTAAAAGTAAAAGATCAGCACATGGTCCAGGTTTTAAACATGGCTGCTCATTAGAGTCACATCTGGAGCTCTGGAGAAAAAGCAATACCTGGGCTTCTTAGATATACCTATCATTTAAAAGTGTACATTTAATTTCCAAATACATGGGCTTTTTAAAGTATCTTGGATATTAATTTCTCACATAAATGCTTTCTTCTCTGTAATCATCTTCTGTTTTTTCAGTCTTGTAACCTTGAGGCTTTCCATGGCTAAGTCAAAGATCTCTCTTGGTAAATGTCACACTGCACTTGAAACTATGTGGATTATTTTCAAATGTCTTTTCATATTGATTTCTAACATAATTCCACAGTAATAAGAGAACAGACTCTGTATGATTTCAGTACTTTAAACCATGAAATTTTTCACCTTGTTTTATGTCCCTGGATATGTTCCAGTGTCTCCTGGTTTATAATCTTTAGGAACTTGAATAGAATTTGTACCCTGCTGTTGTGTAAACACTGTATACATCTTAATTATGTTGAATTGATTCATAGGACTTTTCAGGTCTACCATATCCTTCTACTTTTCTGACTATTCATTCTATTAGTTTTTGAGAGTTTGATATTGAAACTCCAGCTAAAAATATTAATTTATCTACTTGAAAAATAATTATAATATACAGTGAAACGATATGTAACTTTGTTCTGTATTTTCCAAGTTGCCTATAAATGTCATCATATTTTCATAATTAAAAAATTTTAATGCTATATATATATAAGCCTCTGAATAAGTTTCCATTTCTATAAAGGAAAAGATTAGGTGGAGGGAGCACAATATAAACTGACGTTACATCTGGTGAATTTATTATCTTAACCCATTTTCTATAGTAAATATTTGCTTCAAAAATCTTAATAAGGATTACGGTTACTCAGAAAGATTTGCAAGCATATCAGAGAAGATCCAGACTTTTCCAGAAAATCAATAGCTAATAGCAATGTTACTTTTCTATTCTATCTCTAAGGCTTTTTTTTTTTTTAATGGTTTTTGCTAGGTTTCCTGCATTTGAAGCAAACAAATTCCCTCTAACAGAAGTGCAATTATGAAATTGAGAACTTAAGGAATAAATTACCAAAATATCTGCAGGAACTTACCCCACAGTTATTAGAATCTAGGGATTTCCCGTACCTGCCGTGAGTTCACAGTCGCTCTCCTAACCTGCATGGGTTCCAGCCTGGCTCCATTAATTGGCCCATGTCCAGCCACAATCAGTACTCGCCAGACTTTCAACACACTTGAGTTTTCCAGGAGCACTTAATGAGGATAGCAGGCCTTCCACTGAGAGGCAAAGGCGGCTTACTCTGCCTGGGGGAATTCTGGGGAAGTCTGACCCAGAAGGTGGCCTCTGGGTTGCTGCTTGCAAAAGAAGAAAAAATGTTATGGATGGGAAGTGAGCAGAAGCACAGTGAGTTGCAAGGAGAGAATGGGGAGGGGAAGAGAGTTCTGCAAGGTGAACTTGGGAGAGTTCGTGAGAGCCTTGTGAAGGATTTGGGAAGCCTTGTGAAGCACTGTTCTCTAGGCATTGGGGAATCACGTCCAGGTAATAAGGACAGAAAGAGTCCTGCGATCGACTTCTATTTTAGGAGAATAAGTTGGGTGGCAGCAGGAGAGAGCCCCTGGGTGGAGGAGAGGGTCCGTTCAAAATTATAAGAGCTCTGGGAGACGTGGAAAAGCCTGAACTCCTTCAGAAGTACTGAGTTAGCCGAAACAACTCACTTGGGATTTTCTATAGGATGAAATGGAAAAACTCAAACGAACTTTTTGGCCAACTCAACAGTAAGGGCAGAAAAGGGAAAGGGTACCAGCACCCACTGTCGGCTTGGCAGTTGAGTGGATTCAGGAATAGAGAGTGAGGAGATGGAGTGGGGTTCGGAGTGATGAAGTTTTCAGCCGTTAAGACCATCTTAAAAAATAGAGGAAGCAGGGAGATTTGTGAGAAACAGAAATAACAAATGAAGCTTGGAACATTCCATATTCCAAGAGCCACGGTTCATCAGGAGCTTGTATTTTGGTTGGCTACTCAGAGGCTGAACGACCCTGGGCAAGTTGCTTACATAATCTCTGCCTCAGCTTGCTCTTGAAAGCCCAGGTCCTTACAAAGACTTACAAGGACCTACAGGAGCCGCTGCCCACTACCTCTCTGACCCACCCCCACCTTGGTCCCCTTCCCTTCAGCCAGGCACAGCTCCTTCCCTGCTGATCCTCAACCAACCAAGAAGATCCCTGCCAGGGCTCCGTTTCTTACCTAGGTATTATCTAGAATGATCCTTTCTTTTTTAAAAACATAATTAAGATTTATACAATTTCCACATAACAGAAGGATACAAATTCCATTCAAGTTCCCATAGATTATAAACTAGGAGACACTGGAACATACCCAAGGACATAAAACAAGGTGCAGAAATTTCAGGGTCTAAAGGTATTGAAATCATACAGCATCTGTTATCACTGTGGATGTTAGAAATCAATATAGAATGATCACTCATATACAAAAAGTAAGCAGTCAAGATATATGCATGGAATGAATGAATGACCATAATTGTGGGGATACATATAATGTCATAAAGATGTTGTGGAGTTAAATAAGAAAATATATGTAAAGTGCTTTTAAAATAGAACAATGTTCGACACAATAAATGTTTTCCATTGTGATATTTATTTCTACTATTAGAATAAAACTGTTAAGTAATCAATGAATGGAATTTCTGATTAGAAGGACATTACGACATTGGGGACAATGTCAGCGGAATGATAGAGTGAAAACCAGATTGCAGGAAGTTAGGAAATTAGTGTAGAATAAAAACAATAGAGAAAACACAAAGAGACACTTCTGGGAAGTTTAGCAGAGAAGAGATTAAGAAAAGGTATGGTGGGTCAAAGGAAGGCCGGCTGATTGTTTATTTTAGTAAAGTGTCAGGTAAGGAGAGACACGGAACCCTGCTTGCCCCAGAGCTTCTTTGCCCTCCCAGACCACTGACATTAGCCTCCTTATGAGGAATCCTCGTTGCGAGTAAGGTCTGAGCCATCAGTTTTCCCTATAATGACCTTCCATCCTGCTCACCATTTCCATCAGTCGTGGAGAACTCTGGTCCCATGTAGACTACAGTCAACATTCCAGGTGACTTTACATTCTACACAGCAACCTGCTCGACAGCCTGGCTTTATAGTCTGACTGCCTCAATTCCAACAGTTTTTACTCATACACTCTATTTTAGGATCATAATTATCACCCACACCTGCCCTGTTGGAATCCCAGTTTCCAATATCCTGCTCCTTGGCCTGAGTGCCTCTTCTCCTGGGTTTCTCATTCCTTCTCTCCCACACACCTGCTCTTTCATCTCTAGACCCTGTCTTTTCCTTTCAGTTCATTTCCCTCTCCTCTCATTGCCTTATTTCCTTCCTGACCCAGTCCAGACCAGCATGACTACTCAGCTGCTCCACTGCCTGGACCTTCAACAGCCCCCGCTCTCCGCCTTTGCCCTAGGGAGCAATGACCAGGAAAAGGAAACGCAGAGGTGGAACAGCTAGCCCTGGACATGAGCCTTGGGGGCTCAGCCAACCACTTTTGTCTCTGCTTGAGGCCGGGAACAGGTATGCCCACTCCTCATGTTTCTCCATGGAGGAAGAACACTCCTGGCCCCTCACTCTTCCTCCCCTAGGTTGGTTTGGGAGAAGGAACGGGGAGGGCGTGCTTGGTTCAGCCAGCTTGGGATTTCCTCTCTGTGGCAGATGGCCTGTCCATAGGACACACGTGTCCTATCTGTCTCTGCCATGCGGGAAGGGGCCTCTCTCTGGGGGGGGGTGGGGGGGGTGGGGTGGGGGGTGAAGCCTGTGGTTGTCCAGCTGTGCTGGGAATTGGTGAATAAATTTGTTTAATTCAGGAGCAAGGATTAGCAAACCCAGTTGGTTGCAGCTCTAAACCCATGCTCTCCTATTTGTTTCATAAGAAGTAAAGCTGATGTTTTCATCTGTATCTGACTCCTCTGTTTATGTCTCAGCTGGGAGGGAAAGAGAGGAGTGTTATTTTCTGATCACCCTAAATCCCTAGCTCTCTGCTCCTAATGCTACTGGAAATGATGGTGCTTTACTGGCTCCAGAACTGCTACATATTTCCAAGCTCCTGCCTCGGTGGGCCCACTTGGTCATCCTTCTGGGGCTCCCGGCCAGCCCTTCTCCCATCCTTGCAGCGGGTTTCACAAACCTCCTCTGCTTTCTAAAAGCTCTCTGCCATGGCCTCACCTTCTTCTCCCATCAACAGATAGATGTCATTAGCTCCCAAGAGTTAATCCTTTTGCATCACCCTTCCCACATTCTGCATCTAAACACTTTTTAAGAAAAGAATATAAAGTTGACAACTGCAGACATTTGCAAGCAATCTGTTAACATGTTTTCATCAATGGGAGTGAAATGCAGGTCAGTGTCAGAGTGAAGAGCAAATAGCCAGCAGTTAGGCTCTATTATCTTTAATTTTTATACTTATTCAAAATTATTAATTGCATATGTATAGTATGAAAGGGTTTCCTAGGTGGCTCAGGGCTAAAGAATCTGCCTGCCAAACAAGAGATGTGGGTTCAGTCCCTGGGTTGGGAATATCCCCTGGGGAGGAAATGGCAACCCACTCCAGTATTCTTGCCTGGAAAAGGAAACGTCAACCCATTCCAGTATTCTTGCGTATCTCCCATGGAAAGGAGCTTGGTGGGCTACAGTCCATGGGGTCTCAAAGAGTCGGACACAACTTAGCAACTAAACAGCAACAATAAGTATGAAAGGCAATGTGCTAAATGCTTTGGGCAGGAAAGGGTCTTGATGAGAGCTGGGACTCTTATTCGCAAGTGAGAGAGGCCCAGATGGACGGAGGTTTTTATTGGATTATAGAGCCCAGTGCATCCCAGCTAGGAGGTAGGGGGGCAGCTGACCCTTTGAAACAACAGGAAACCAGGGCTTCATCTATTTGGAGCCTGGAATTGCTTCATCTCCTATCCACTTGCTCTGCACACTGGCTGGCTTGCTTTCAGCACACACAGGTTTCCTTCACATGGATCCCCTAGATGCCAATCTCATACATGAATCTTGTTGCCACCTGAGAGGACTAACTTTTTCATTTGCAGTTTGAAAAAATACCAGGAAAAGGAAAAGACTTTTATTGGTGTGCCTGGGGTCAGGTCCCCTCCCATAGTGACTAATGGGACAAGTTAAAAGAGATCATGAATCATTTAAATCAATGGTGGGGAGGAAGAGGAACCAGAACAGTTTCCCAAAGAAGAATGTGATCCCTTAGGAATGTGTGTTCCCTAGGAAGGGGACCTGGGGCAGACAAAACCAGCAACACTGGCTACCCTCACAAAAGCAGACCAGATGTGGATTTTTATCTCGGAGTTCTTATAGAGTAGAAGACAGAACTACCACTACCATCTTTCACAGTCCAAATATTACAGATCAAATTTAGTTTTTCTCTAAAGATGTTCTTTTCAAAGGGTCTCTGCACTAAGTCGCCATGCTGCCTCAGTCTCCCAGAGGTAACAGGCTTCATGCCAAAGATGGCCAACCATAGAACGAGGCACGCCCATATTGCTTAACTAACTCTGCTGGAAGAGCTTTTACAAGCACAGTTCCTCATCAGTACGGCAGTTAGAGCCTGGCTCTTCTTGTGTCAGAACACTTACAGAAATAGAGTTCCCAAACCCCAAAGTTCCAGCACCTTGATTTTATCTCTTTCTGGATTCTGACTGTCCACACGGCAGGTGCTTCTCCTTTCAAGGACTTAATATGCAAGCCTACTTAAAGGTCAGTGTCACAGTGCTATCTCAGGAGAACTCAGATGCCTGCCTATCAAAGAAACTGTCCAGATTCCAAGGCTGTTACCCCACCCAAAAGTGACCAAACTCTCTCCCAACCAAAAACAACTGTATTATGTTCTATGGCCAAGTGGTTTTTCAGCATAATTTATGAATTACATTTGGTAATTGAATAAAAAATAGTCTTCAGTTGTGTAAGAATAAAACTGCTTAAATTATCTATCATACTTCATTAAGTAATACTCATATATTTGACACATAATATAACTTCAGCATTTCTTACAGCAGTGATGGTCAAACAATGATCTGTGGACTACTGTGGGTTTGGTACTGATTCATGATGAGAAAAATGAAGAACTGGAAAACAGCATTTAGAAACGTCCATAACAACTTGGCATTCTAACCACATCCAAGTCTGTGATCCCTCGACACATCTCACTGAAAAGAGTACACACCATTCTGGATGTTGTCCAACCTGAATATTGTGCGACCTGGGTAGTTAACGGCACTAGGATCACACATCAGCCCAAACTGGATCACAAATTAAACACACAACAACAAAACGCAAATTAAAGCCACAATGAAATACCATCCTCCTGCAATGCAGGAGATCCTGGTTCGATTCCTGGGTCGGGAAGATCCACTGGAGAAGGGGTAGGCTACCCACTCCAGTATTCTTGGGCTTCCCTTGTGGCTCAGCTGGTAAAGAATCTGCCTGCAATGTGGGAGACCTGGGTTCCATCCCTGGGTTGGGAAGATCCTCTGGAGAAGGGAAAGGCTACCCACTCCAATATTCTGGCCTGGAGAATTCCATGGACTGTATAGTCCATTGGGTCACAGAGAGTAGGACACGACTTTCACTTTCACTTTTTTCAAGATGACTAAAAAAAAAAAAAACCCACAGAAAATAACAAGTGTTGGCAAGAATGTGGAACAAGTGGAACCCTTGTGCTTTGCTGGTGGGAACGTGAAATAGTGTAGCTTCTATGGGAAACGGTTTGGCAGTTTCTCAGAAAGTTAAACACAAAGTTAAGTATGATCCAGTAATTCTACTTCTAGGTATATAACTGAAAGAACTGAAAACAGGGACTTAGATATCCATACATCAAAGCTCAAACTGTCTGTCCATAAACAAATGAATGGATAAACAAAATGTGGACCATGGATATAATGGAACATTATCCAGCCTTAAAGGGGAAGGAAATTCTGACATGCAGTGCAACATAGATGAACCCTGAAGACATTATGCTAAGTGAAATTAGCGAGACACCAAAACACAAATACTATATGATTCCACTTACATGAGGTACCTGGAATAGGGAAATTCATAGAGACATAAAGACTCCCAGACTTCATAGAGACTCCCAGACTAGGGGCTGGGAGTTCTGAGGCATGGAAAGATGTTGTTTAACAGGGACAGAGGTACAGTTTGGGACGATGAAAAAATTCTGAAAATGGTTAGTGGTGATTTTGCACCAACAGTGTTAATGCACTTAATGCCACTAGATTATACACCTGAAAAAGGTTAAAATGGTCAATTTAATGTTTTCTATATTTTACCACACACACACACAAAAACCCCAACAATAATAAACCCTGTTCTTTATCACAATAGTATGAGAATCCTTGTCCTAGAGTGTATGTCCAAAGAGGTTCTGGATCAAATAAAAACTTGGAAAATGCTACATAAAATAGCCCCAGTTGGAGTTCATAAAGCTCAGGCTAACAGTCATGAGAAATTCCTCGCTAAGAAACTTCTTTAATTTAAACTCAGCATTTCCTACCCATATGGACTTCAGAACCTTTTTGTCACCATACATCTTTTAATATCTCACAAAACGTGGTTTAAGAAATGCTGAGCCAGATGAACTACCAAAACATGGTCTGTACTTTCAGATCACACACAAATAAGAGTGCAACAGTCATCACACTTAGGTTGTAGCCTGTAGTCTAAATGATCAACCTTTGGTTAGACCCTCCCATCAGCACCTACAGTGGCCATGTGAACCCCCCAGGAATGCCAGGCTAGCAAGAGTCAAAGAGCCAGGGTCTGCTTCGCCTGTGTGTCCTTTAAGCTCCACACTAAGGATACATTTCACATTTGTCTTTATAGAGCTGCAAGTTAAGACAACGATTTACTAGTTAGGAGTGACCCGAAGAACAAAGTACTTCATAGACTAGGTCAGACATGTGGATGACATTAGAAAAAGAAACAGGCTTTTAGAGTGCAAATGAGTGTGCAAAGCAGGGGTTATATCAGTAGGTACAAATACCATTCCCCCCTATCATATTTAAAGGTCACAACCTTTCTGCTGAGAAGGTGAAAAAGTCAGCAAGAAAGGAAATACCAAAAGGTAAAAAACCAAAAGCAACCTTTGCACTCATCAAAATATAGCATGTCCTAAAGGAGTTTTAGTACTTTTAATTCTTTGGCTGGAGAAAAGCTCACTTAAAATGTTCCACTGACATTAAAACATACATGCAAAGGAAGAAGAGGTATGCAGAATAGGCTTTTAAAGCACAAAAGAGAAATCTGGTGAAAACATCACAGTCACTCTTTTTATTCTTTCAAGTTTATCAGGTTCTTAGCCCAAGTTGGGGCTGCCTGTACTATTCCAAATTTTGTCTCTGTAATTCAAAAAAGGTGTGGAGAAAAGATTGTCTTCGAATAAGTCTAGATTCTTGACTTTATAATCATGCACAAGTGGAAACCACATTTCATCTTCGAGGAACGTTTTTTTAAAAAGATACTCAAAATAATAAATTTTCCATGGATACTAGTTTCCTCTTTCCAAGTTAGTGTTGGGCCTAATTTATACAATCAATCTAACGGGCAAGTTATCTCTTGCAAATAGCACCTAGCACATTCTTGGCATCTGAAAAGAGTTAACATGTTGCATATGCTCTTCATGTTCACAAAACAAGGTACCTGAGAAAAAATATCACTGGGTGGGAGGGTAAGCATAGAAATGTGGAGACCACCAATCAGCTGCAAAGGACCCTCTCCTATGCACTTGGGTTTTGAAAGTGTTTCAGTGGGGCTGGAACTTCCCTGGTGGTCCAGTGGTTAAGACTTCACCTTTCAATGCAGGGGGTGCAGGTTTGATCCCTGGTTGGAGAGCTAAGATCCCACATGCCTCATAGTCAAAAGCCCAGAAAAACATAAAACAGAAAGAGTACTGAAATAAATTCAATAAAGACTTTTAAAAAATGGTCCATATTAAAAAAAAAAAAAAAAGAAGAAGTACTGAGGCCCTGTAAGGTGTCTGGGACTTTGAAATTTATAACATCTTTAATTCTAGCAACCTACCTCTAAGTATGTCTGCCTTAACAGATGTGGGGAAACACGATGTCTAAAATAAGTTCAGTTGAGTTCACTGTTTAAGTGGTATTTAACTTGGGGATATCGACATTCTGGAGATGAATGGTGGTAATGATCGTGCAATAATGTGAATGTATTTAATGCTATTGAATTGTACACTTAAAATGGTTAAGATGGTAAATTTTGTGTTATGTGTATTTTGGCACAAGGAAACAAAAGGTAAGTTTAGTAGCTTCCCAAGATTACAGAGTGTGTCCATGACAAAGCTAAGAGGTAAATTGGTCTGATTCAAAGCCCATAGTCTTTCCTGATAGCTCTCAAAAATAACAATATAGATGATGGTGGTATTATAAATTAATTACAAACATCATCATTTCCATTCTCATTTTTATCATTGGCTTGATAAGTGCTTATTTTGTGCCAAACACTTTTCTAAGCAATTTATATGTATTCATATGCTTATTCCTCACAACAACCCTACAAGGGAGGTACTATTATTATTCCTATTTTCTAGATGAGAAAGTGAAGTACAGAGAGGTAACATAGTTCCCCCAAGGGCACACAGCTAATAAATCCAGGTAGTCAGAGCCTAGATCCTCTGCTCTTTACCTCTTATTGCATTGCCTCTTGGTATACAAAGACATGGGCTTCCCAGTTGGCTCAGTGGTAAAGAATCTGCCTCCCAATGCAGGAGACTCAGGTTTGATCCCTGAGTCAGGAAGATCCTCTAGAAAAGGAAATGGCAACCACTCCAGTATTCTTGCCTAGGAAATCCCATGGACATAGGAGCCTGGAGAGCTACAGTTTATGGGGTAACAAAGAGTTGGACATGACTGAGCTACTGAGCATGTATATAAAGACATAAACCTCGTTAGTTTATGACGATTCACAAACCAAAAATGTCAAATAGGTTATAAATAATATTTAGATAAGTTAAAATTCTAGTTCACGCCTAGTCTTTGCAGTTATCTATTTTAAAGAGAGCTTAAATACCATCATTCATTAAATTATCCCCATGACTCTGGGCCACATTCCTTTGGCACTGCCTGGACCATGATGTTTGGCAACATGCACACCCAGCTCTGAATTACGGTCAGAGTCTACGACTTCCCCACTGTGTATGCCATGAGTTTTCATGCATGAATTCACCCCCATGTGTAATCCACTATTTTAGGATTAGCACTGTGACTAGTACTGCTGTCTGCAGTAAATTTTTCTTAATTCACTTGGAATAGTTTAAATACTGTTACTATCTATTCTTCAAGCGTCAGCTCTGTAACCATCAGGTTTCTAGGGTTCTTATCAATGGTAAGTTTTTAACTGCCTTTCTAGTCCCTTTATGATAATCCAGGATCTTCAAGGTTTCCACTGCTCCTGGGGTCAATTTTGATCATTTGTATTTTGCTAAGAAATCATCCTTTTCCATTAGTTTTCACAGCTCTTACTAAAGGGTTGTGTATATACATCTCAACATGATTGTAATTTTCCTTGGATTTATTGCTTTGTCATTTTTATTTATTTCATCTGTTTCTGCTATTAAGTTTTTCCCTTAATTGGGTTTTTGAGGGGGTTTATCTATTTCACTGATCTTTTCAAAGAATGAGCTTTTGGATTTATTCATCCATTATTCTATCTCTTTAATTTCAGCTTTCATCTATTAATCCTCTCTTACTAATTTTTTAGGTTTTTTTGTTCCCTTTTATTTTGTAAGTAATAAGTTGACTATTTTTCCTTTATTTTTTACAAAAGAATAAAACATTTCCTCTGCATACAGTTTTTACTGTGCTTAGAAGTTTTGATAAAGAAATATTCTTTTTTTTTTTCATTGCTTTTCCAGTAACTTTAACTTCCTCATTGATTTCCTTCTGCTCCCAGGGTTATCAATGAGTGTGTTTTATAATTTGCAAGTGGAGAAGGTTTTTTTAATTATCTTCTTGCTTTTTCTTTCTGCTCTCACTACATCATAATCAAGAAGCATACCTTCATAAATCTCTCTCCTCTCTTTCAGTTTTTGAAGGCTTTCTTTGTGATCAAGTATGTGATTCAAGGGAAGGAGATGGCATTAAATAATTCAAGGACATTTGCCTGTCTATTTTTATCTATTTGACTATGATCTTTGAAAGCTGACATGAAATTTGTTCACTTAACATTTGTTCTACAGGACACCGAATATGACATGATGAGAAAAAGTAAGAGATTTGGAATTAAAAACTACTCTCTCCTTCCTTCATCGGACTGGGTCTCAGTTACTTGATCTGTAAAATATAAATCACACTTACCTGCTTTGCAGTGTTACCAGTGGGGAAATTAAATAAGCCTGGTGTGCTCTCCTTTCCTACACAATGCCTTCCTAAAAATGCCAGGTAGTTCATCAAATACTGCCCTTAAGAAGCAGTTCTCTGTAGCCCTACTAGATAAGAACATCTAAGTGGGATCTTGTTCCTTGGACCACACAGCGGTGAAGAAATGGACACATGGGGACTATGGCAGTCCAGGGTTAAGGACTCCAGATTTGGGTTCAATTTCTGTTTGGGGAATGAAGATCCTGCAAGCTATGTTGCATGGCTTTAGAGAAAGAAATGGACACACTGCTGTGTGTACATTGCACAGGCTCTTGTGTGTTGCACAGAGAGGATCCTAGAGAAAGGCAGCCATCCTAGCCCGTGTCTTTTGAAGTAAAGTGCTTTAATTCCCTTAAAACACTATGAGTGTGTGCGATGGCTGCGGGGTGGGAGGTGGCGGGGGGGGGGGGGGTGGCAGTGGGGAGGAGAAGGGAGACTTAAAGCAACTTTGCTGTTCTGTTCAGCAGTTTTGAGAGTATCTTTGAAACTAAAGACTGATTGAGAAAGACATCAAAAGAGTTTGATTTGTTTGATGTTTGGACATATATACATGATACAGATAACTGCTGGATTAATGGTGACCGTCTGTACACCAGATGGACCGTGTGGCTGTGTTGAGACATCTGACTCAGCGGCATTGGAAAATCAGATTAAGGTAAAACCATCCTAGCACAAAAGATTCTCCCACCCCATGTTTAAGGGCACAATGTTCTGTGGTTTGTTTAAAAAACTTCAGCAAAATATCACTGTGTAAGAACCAGAAGTGAGCTATGATTATGCCTATCACTTTCTGTAACTGGACAAGACTCCTACAGGACAGGTATCACGATGTGGTGAAATGGTCTGACACTGAGAAATGCATCACTGGGTATAACAAAGTAGCTGACTGTAGACTTACATAATCATTTTAGATTGGATATTTCTAAAAGCAGCATTAACTCTAGCTGAATTAGCAAAAAGAATACAAATAAAAACACAAAAATCCCATCCTCCCAGAGCATTCTCTTAAGGTTTTTGTCCCACTAAAAAACTGTTTATTTTTTTTTGTGAGTTTTACTTGTAAGAAATATAAATGGCCAATATGTGGGGAAAATTTTAACCTCCTAATTTTTTTTTTTTAATGCAGGTTAAAACAGCATAAAAGCCAACGTTACCGTAGGATTGTCCAAGAAGGATACAAATACTAAGATCTGGTGCAGGGGAAGAAACTGTCAGTCTCTTATTCAGCTGGCAAGAGTGTGAACCAGTTAACCCACTACCTTTCAGAAAGGCAATTTAGAAATAAGTGCCCAAAGCCTTAGGATTTTGCATTTCTTGGATTCAGCGAGTCACCTTTCAGGAATATGCTCTAAAGACATAAACATGAATCATTCACGAAAAACTTTGTAAAAGAAAGCTCACTGGAACACTGTTTAAAATGAAAAACTGGGAGCAACATAAGTGTTCAACAACAGGGGACTGCTTCAATAGAATTGTGTGTACTCATGCTGGAAACTGTTGTGGTATATGCTTATGGGAGGCATTTAAATGATTCGAAGAATCTAGGCAGTATAATGTTGAAATCCACATTACACAGATATCTTAAGACATGATAGAAAATGACCTGCAGTGGAAATTCTCAGAATAAACATTGTTAGCATTAGGATGTGTGATTTCTGTAGAAATTTTCCAATTTGACACATAATATTAATATTCCCTCCCTTCTAAAATTCTTCTTCTGAGTGTTTTGAGTAGATGCTTTATTCACATTATTTAAAAATACACAAAAGGTTATGTAGTTTCCTACTTATTTTGTCCTCCAGTCACCCAGATTTCCACTCCCAAGGCAACTGATATTCCAGTTTCTCATATATTTTTCCAGAAGCATTTTGTGTGTATACAAATCTATGTACATATGTTTTACATCCTCTCCCACCTTTTTGTTAACTCAAAGTAGGTGTGCTTTGGTTTTTAAAAATTAATTAATAGATGAAGAGTGTCATCCCTTTTTTTAATGACTACATGGTATTCCATGTAGTCATGAGCAAATTAGGATAAACATATAATTTGTTATCCAAATTAAGACACTTCTTTTTAAAAGGGATGCTATGAGAGTGGAACCACAGACATAAAGCAGGACTATCTCAGACAAACCTAGACACAGGGTCATCCTAACCATAAATGACCACAACTTACTAACCAGTCCTTTTTGATGGAACTAAGGTTATTTCTAATCACTTCTGGGAGCAAAAGTTACTGCAATGAAAAACTTTATATATGTGTCATTTCACACAAGTGGGAGTGCATCTGTAGGATATAATACTTAGGAGTGAAATTGCTTAGTCAAAGGAATCTGCATATTTTTATTTGATAGATATTTCCAGATTGTCATCCAGAAAGGTTGTAATTATTTTTCCTGAAAAAAAAAAAAAAAACCACCAGGTATTGCTTTCACAGTAAGATGAAATAAGTTGCTTTTAAAATTAAAAGTAATATGAAAAATACATATTTAGTAAGTTTAAAGCATTCCTAATCATAAAATCATACAGAAACATGAGACTGGAAAGAATTAAAGTTGAGCATACTTAGATTATATGGAAGTTTCAAAAATACACATAAATCTCACCAGAAATGTTGTAAATGAATTGAGTATGCAGTCAGAGGGTGAACTAAAAAGCACTTTGTAAATACAATACTTATTAAAGGCAAGGTGCATCTCCTACCCTCCTTTGATTTTGTGTCTTCATCATTCTCCTTTTGTCCAACTAGGCAAGTGAGTTTTCATTTGAAGTCAGTAAGTGACAACAAATGGCTGAAAAAAGCCTATCTTTTTTTTCTTTCCCCTCCTCGGAGAACGAACAGTTCCAGAAAGGCGGCCCTACTACTTAGGGGCAGCTATCGTAGTATCAACAGTATCAGTTACAGTGGTTGGACCCGAAACCCAAAAGTTTGGTAGGGAAATCTCCTGTGAGGGTCAACAGCCTGGGAATATTTGCTAAAACTGGGCCATCTCATCACTGCAAGAAGCAAATATCCCCTATCTCCAAGATAGACTCATTCTTGATTCATGTATATAAACTCTGGGACAAAAGCCACAAATTCTTTCACGTATGAAATGAAACTCACACTTGCTAAAATACGTTTTAATAATCTCATATATTCAGACCTCAACCTTAAACATCTTCCTGCTACTAACAAGACATCCCCAATATGAGCTTTGTATTTATCGTATAAAGTTGCATGCCAAGAAATTATAAGACCAAGAATGGGGTGTTCTCAAACGCATAAGGGAGAATTTCATATCCACATGATGAAACAACATTTGAAAATTATTTCCAAAAGACTATATGCCAAAATGAATACCCTTTAAAAATTCTGAACCTCTAATGAGTATGTGAAACCATGGCATAATGCTGGCATATAATAACTACTTCCTGACTAACTGAATTTGGAATGAGACAGATATTTACCTAGTAAATCCAAACTTAATGACACAGTTTCAAGCTAACAGGCAAAACTTCACTTTTTCATCATGGTGCCTTTAAAAATTAGAAATGTTAAAGAAACACTAATTTTGCTAGTGTCTTCATACCTAAAGCAATAACAACAGCTACAGAATAATTAGTCTTCTACTGATGGTTCCAATCTTTTGCTACTTTAAAATATGCCGCAATAAATAATATACCTGATTTCACACAAGTGGGAGTGCATCGGTAAGATAAAAAAATTTAGAAGCAAAATTGTGCAAAGTATTTCAAGGATGTTATTCTTATTCTCACTACAGCCCTACAAGGTGACTCATTTTTCTTCTAATTTACAGTCAAGGAAATTAAAGGTAAGACCCAGAATGGTGGATTGACTCCCCCACTGTCTTATAGCCACAGTGGTAGAGCTGGGACTCAAACCTCTTTGCAAATGCCCTTTTTCCTCCCTTACACGATCTCACATATTTTCTCATAAAGCCCCAAGGAAATAGCATAATAGAGATCTAAAGCCACACTTGAAGTCTTGATAACTTAAATTCAATGAATTAAAACAATAACAGTTCTTATGGATAAACAAATAGGATTATGGCTTGTACTATTCTCCCAGAGATGTACTGCTGCTGCTGCTGCTGAGTTGCTTCAGTCGTGTCCGACTCTGTGTGACCCCATAGACGGCAGCCCACCAGGCTGCTCCCCGTGCCTGGGATTCTCCAGACAAGAACACTGGAGTGGGTTGCCATTTCCATCTCCAACGCATGAAAGTGAAAAGTGAAAGTGAAGTTGCTCAGTTGTGTCCGACTCTTCACGACCCTACGGACTGCAGCCCACCAGGCTCCTTTGCCCAAGGGACTTTCCAGGCAAGAGTACTGGAGTGGGGTGCCATGGCCCTCTCCTAGAGATGTACTTCTCTACCTATAGTATGAATATAGACCCTCACAGGTCAAAGTAAAAGTGTTAGTCACTCAGTTGTGTTTGACTTTTTTTGACCCCATAGACTGTAGACTGCCAGGGTCCTCTCTCCATGGGATTCTCTAGGCAAGAATACTGGAGTGGGTTCAGTTCAGTTCAGTTGCTCAGTTGTGTCCAGCTCTTTGCGAACCCATGAATCGCAGCACACCAGGCCTCCCTATCTATCATCAACTCCCGGAGATCACTCAGACTCATGTCCATTGAGTCAGTGATATCATCCAGCCATCTCATCCTCGGTCGTCCCCTTCTCCTCCTGCCCACAATCCCTCCCAGCATCAGACTCTTTTCCAATGAGTCAACTCTTCGCATGAGGTGGCCAAAGTATTGGAGCTTCAGCTTTAGCATCATTCCTTCCAAAGAACACCCAGGGCTGATCTCCTTCAGAATGGACTGGTTGGATCTCCTTGCAGTCCAAGGGACTCTCAAGAGTCTTCTCCAACACCACACTTCAAAAGCATCAATTCTTTGGCGCTCAGCTTTCTTCACAGTCCAACTCTCACATCCATACATGACCACTGGAAAAACCATAGCCTTGACTAGACAGACCTTTGTTGGCAAAGTAATGTCTCTGCTTTTGAATATGCTATCTAGGTTGGTCATAACTTTTCTTCCAAGGAGTAAGCGTCTTTTAATTTCACGGCTGCAGTCACCATTTTTTTGCAGAGCCCCCCAAAATAAAGTCTGACACTGTTTCCACTGTTTCCCCATCTATTTCCCATGAAGTGATGGGACCAGATGCCATGATCTTCGTTTTCTGAATGTTGAGCTTTAAGCCAACTTTTTCACTCTCCACTTTCACTTTCATTAAGTGTAGCTATTCCCTTCTCCAGGGGATCTTCCCCACCCAGGGGTTGAACCTGTGTGTCTCCTGCACTGCAGGCAAATACTTTGCTGTCTGAGCCACCAGGGAAGCCCAAACCCTCATGGGTACTACTGAAATCTAGATAGGTCCCCTGACATAGTCTAAAAAAATTTGCCTTTTTAAAATTTTCAGTCAATGGTCCTTGCCAGATCACACTTGATACTGTATTTGAGACCTGCCTGGAATAAAACTAGGTCAATGCAATGAAACCTATGTAATTCCTACCTCCCGGGTTTGCATTCTAAAAAGAGGTGTGTTTATTTAATTTGGCACAAATTCCCTCACAGATGGCACATAAGAGAGATTTGTCTTAATTATATTATGTATGGGAATTTATAGCAAAGGTCCAGGACCTAAAAAATTTTAAGTCATTCTTAGCATTAATGACCGAATAGCCATCAGCCTTTGCAGGAGACTTGACAATATGTTTCCAGATCTTAACATGTGAGTTTTCTCTGATTTAACAATTTTACTATTGGAATTTGTTCCTTAAACAGGCCAGGAAAAAAGACATATACACTACTATTCATCACAAGTTTATTTATAATAACTTACAAGTGGAATATGCCTGCCAATGCAGGAGATGCAGGTTTGATCCTTGGGTGAGAAAGATCCCCTGGAGAAGGAAATGGCAACCTACTAGAGCATTCTAGGGCCGAAGAATTGATGCTTTTGAACTGTGGTGTTGGAGAAGACTCCCTTGGACAACAAGGAGATCCAACCAGCCCATCCTAAAGGAAATCAGTCCTGAATGTTCATTGAAAGGGCTGATGCTGAAGCTGAAACTCCAATACTTTGGCCACCTGATGTGAAGAAATGACTCATTGGAAAAGACCCTGATGCTGGGAAAGATTGAAGGCAGGAGGAGAAGGGGACGACAGAGGATGAGATAGTTGGATGGCATCACTGACTCAATGGACATGAGTCTGAGTAAGCTCCAGGAGCTGGTGATGGACAGGGAAGCCTGGCATGCTCCAGTCCATGGGGTCACAAAAAGTCGGACACAACTGAGTGACTGAACTGAACTGAAAGCATTCTTGCCTAGGAAATCCCATGGACAGAGGAGCCTGACAGGCTATAGGCCATGAGGTCACAAAAGAGTCAGATATGACTTGGCAACTAAACAACAACAAAAATGAAAATAACCCAAATGCACAACAAAGAGAGTATATTTAATTTGTTGTATATACATATGGGGAAAAATATACATATAAAAATATACATCAAAATGGTTTTCAAAGAATACTTAACAACATAGAAATCTTCATGATCAAGGACAAGGGAAAACACAGGATAGAAAATGGATGTGCAGTAATAACTTTAACTATATCATTTGTAGACAAACTCATGTACAGAGAAAAAAAAACAGAAGCCTGTAACCCAGAACACTAAAGTCTCTGAGTGGACTATTATGTATAATTCATATAATCTTCCATATATATTTTTATTTTTATGTTCTTATAGTGATTATATATTATATTTAAATCCAGAAAAAGATCACAAATAGTACTTTTCTTAAAAGATTCTTTAAATTGATTGTTGATGCTCTTGACTTTTCAGCAACGGAGTTTCTCCAGTTACAGCTGAGCCAATTCAACATGGGCTATTCCTCTTTTGATGCCTGCAATCTGACCGATTCACTGGTTACTGCTATCACCACTGGCGTAGAAAGAGGGGATGTGATAGTGAAACTTAAAGCCATCTTTTTGTAGGAGAGACTGACTGCCATATATTTGTTCGGAGGAGATTTGAAAGCCCAGCATAGGCTAAAGTTACTTAGAGATTTCCTTTATCTGTACAACTGCTGATGTAGAAATTGTTCCGTTACTGTAGACAACCCTATCTTGGTCTGAGGGAAAAAGAACCTCTCAACTAAGACTTTCCATGATGTCAGTGAATGGCAATAGCCCATGTGGAGTGCCTGAATATTTGAACACATGTCTGCCTCTTCCTTCAAGTTCCATGCTCTTGATGCCTCATGATTGCAAAGTCTTAACCAACCAAAGATTCATTAACTAGGTCCTTCCCCAGCTCTAAGCCAAAGCCCTATCCAACTATCAAGATACTGAAATCAAAACATGAAATCTGTGTGGCAATATTCTGATTATACACTGTCACAACTCTAATTTCAGTTCATTTCCATCTGACCTTACATTATTTGTTTCTATGTTTTCTCTTTCTCGCCTATTAAAGAATCTGTTCCATGTTATTTTTCTTAACGGTGCTCATTTAAAATCTATTAAAAGCCTTGCCTTCTTTTGCCAGAATGTTTTATTCACAGACCCTCTTTTATTTACTTCTCTGTCAAGTTCTATATCATTCAAACTCCACTCCTATTTTCTCTCCAGGAATTAAGGTGTCTCATATTTTCCTTCCTATGTAAGAAAAAATGGGATTGTAAAAAGTTGTGATTTTTAACCTGGGGCATTGAGATGTAGTATAAAGCCAACTCCAGTGGTAACCTACTTGATCCAATGTATTGCTAAACGCCAAATCTTTGTTTCTTCGTGATTCTAAACTGCATGCATTTCTATACTATTTATAGTAATCTGAGTGGGGCATTTGCAAGACCATATTCTTGCATCTGTGAAGATGTTGCCTATTCTGTTACATTTACAGATGGAAAAGTTTGAGGAAGCTGACTCAGTTCAGCAGCTAAAGTTTTTCTCTTTCTCTCACGGTCAGAGCTTACACTCATTCTCTCCACTTGCTCCTACCCATATCAGCAAACCAACCAATAAATATTTCTGAGAACTGTCCTATTCATTTTTCATTCATGCTCCAGTAGAAATTATGCATTAAAATACTACCAGGCTCATTCTATTTTTGGCAGGTATAAAGCAGGTATATAGGCATTCAGGCTTCTATAAATACTTACTCGGGGTAAGGGTGAATTTTTGAGGTGATTTGGCTTTTCAACATCCTTGACATCAAACCACACAGGAGTCATCCACTTTGCCTTCCTGAAGGCCAGGCTCCACTTCGGAGATGTGAACGTTGTCATAATCTGTGGTGATTATCTTGGAAAACCCAGTACCATATTCCATGGTCAAACACATTCTCCATCAAATTCTATTTCATATTCAGAATGCACTAGATCTTTGACCACATCACCAACTTCTCAGCCCTGAACACTTATTGAAACACGTTGGCTCTATTATAAATTCAGGATTTGCAAACTTGGGTAAAGCGTCTGCCTACAATGCGGGAGACCCGGGTTCGATCCCTGGGTCAGGAAGATCCCCTGGAGAAGGAAATGGCAACCCACTCCAGTACTCTTGCCTGGAAAATCCCACGGACTGAGAAGCCTGGTAGGCTACAGTCCATGGGGTCGCAAAGAATCGGACACGACTGAGCGACTTTCCTTTCCTTTCCTTTCCGAGTCCTCAATGAGATCAGTCCTTTTCCATTCCCCTCAACAAGTGACTCAATCTCCCACTTCTCTCTCTGTGCTTTCTAAAACACTCCTCTCACTTGTTTTTAGATGTCTTTGCCTCCTGCTGCACCAAAATGACACCATCACGCCCCGTTCCTCATTTACACACCCATGCTCACCTCCTTTCCCCTGGTCTGGGGCCATGAGAGGTCCCTCCTTCCTTACCAAGGTCACCCCTTCCTATCTTCCAAGACTTCATCCTACCTATCGTATCCTCTCTCTTATCTCTTCTTTTTCTCACTAATCTTCTACTCTTTGTATTATAAACAAGACAAAGACTTTCCTCCTCTACAGATAAATCCTGCAAGGACTTTGTGTCTCCCTCAGTTAACACTCATTCTCTCCCCTCCTTCTCAGTCTCACAAGACTCATCCCCAGTCACAGTCTTAACGTCTCTTGTTTGATTCTCTTCACAATTGACTTCAACTCTCACCATCTGGTACAAATGTTCTTAAGATCAACAATCCTCCTCTGCTTTTTAATTCGAGAGACTTTCCAGTTCTTACAGTGGGTTAATTCTCTCCTTGTATTTGACACAGCTCATCACCTTTTCTTCCTTGAGACATTTTCCTTCCCGTTGATGCCATTATGTCCACTTTCCAATACTTCTCTGCTCTTTTTTCTCAGTCTTTTTTCTGAGTTCCTTTCTCTACCATTTATTTTCCTTTTTATTGAAGTATTGGCTGTGCCACTCCACTTGTGGGATCTCAGTTCCCCCACCAGGGACTGAACCCAGGGCCACAGCAGTGAAAGAGCCAAGTACTAACTACGGGATCACCAGGGAACTTCCTCTCTACTATTTTTTAAATAACGGTTGATTCGTTTTCTCAGTCTATTCCTGGGCAATGTCATTCATCATTAACCTTTGCCTAAACATTTATGATCCTGGAATCTTTTAGATTGTTCAGAACTACTTATAGGACATCTTTATGCCACAAGATGCCCAGAGAATGGACATGTTCTGAACAGTGCTAAGCGACAACTTCCTCCTTTCTGTGGTGCATAGGTTCAAAATCATGACTCATTCTGTCTCCAGAATGAATGCATGAAACAGGAATTCAGTGGGTTTCTATCTGCTCCACTGCAACACTAATGCAAACTATATCACCTAAGAAGAGAACGTGCTGAAGAGAATGAAAGCAAGGCTTAAATTTCAGATCACCAGCTCCAGTTAAAACTGTAGAATCTCTGCAGCCATTAAGCAAAGGCAAATCTTTGAGATCATTTACTTAAACCCCTTGGGAGACAAAGTTCTGTTAGAGTTATATTCAGAATGCCTCAGGTAGGAGCTTCGCTTTAGGACTACTGTTTAAACCACGCAATGGCTATAGAACTGAGTCCCAGGCAGGCTTACCATTTTCCAGGGTTCGAGGTGATGTAGCTGAAACTAACATTTCCTGGAGGATCACAGAGTATGTTGTCAAGGGTACAGCTGTGTTACTGAGACCCTGGGAGACCCACACGTGACATCCCACATGGGCACTGGACGGCACACTCACCATTCTGCATACATAGGGCCCACATTGCTCAGTCATGTGCTATGACTGCTGCTTTTTCGTCTTCTCTTTTCTTCCTTGAGGAGAAATTCATTCACAAAAACCAGAGCAATGCTGGAGAGATTAAGTAGTGTAGGGACTTTTCTGCATACAACCTTTCCTGGTGAGGAGAAGGAAGACTGCTCTCATCAACAGGTTCCTTCTCAGAGGTGACTCTGAGAATTGGGAATCTTCTTTTCAGTAGCATTTCAGGAGTCCTTCTCATGTAGCATTATCTCTGAAACTGTCCCCAGTACTGAATATGGCTCTGGACTTTATTACCATGACAACCCATCTCTAGTAATCTGGGTATGTAGGATACATTACTCACACTAGTAGATAAGCACAACGTACTGGAGCTAATGTGTGCAGCCAGGGTTGAAAATAGAAGTTCTAGATTTTGACTGCATCTCATTTCATAGATTAACACTGATGGCAGACCTTTTATTCCTGTGCTTCAGGTTTGCAGGTCGGGGAAGCTCCATTAGACTAACACTCCTGGGCATTTACTGTCACCCTGCTTGTGAGTTATCTGAGCGCTGATTGTGGGAGAGACAGCAGTTTCAGCCACGCCTCTTCCTGCAGGCAAGAAGCATGCTTTCTCTCCCACTCCACACTGTATGTTTTACAGGCACAGCTCCTACAGCAGGGATCTGCATTGCGAGTTCTCCCTGGGGCTGCCTGGGTGAGTTTAGCGTAGCCAGTGCTGAAGCACACTTGCCAGCCCCAAGTCAGTCTTCAACCCAGCTCTTATCAGAAAGAAAGTGAGCCTGTGATCTTTATCTGTCTCACTCCTACATCTCTCAAGCAGACTAAGAAGTGATATGGCATTATTAATTATGAGAAACAAAGCCAGCTATTAAACCAGCTATCTCCCTTGGACTGCAAGGAGATCAAACCAGTCAATCCTAAAGGAAATCAACCTTGAATATTCATTGGAAGGACTGATGCTGAAGCTGAAGCTCCAATACTTTGGCCACCTTATGGGAAGAGCTGACTCATTAGAAAAGACCCTGAGGCTGGGAAAGATTGAAGGCAGGAGGAGAAGGGGAAGACAGAGGACGAGACAGTTGGAGGGCATCACTGACTCAATGCACATGACTTTGAGCAAGCTCCGGAAGATGGTGAAGGACAGGGAAGCCTGGCATGCTGCAGTCCATGCAGTCACAAAATGTTGAACATGACTGAGCAACTGAACAACAACATGCTGGTTTGAGTTTAGACATTTACATAGTCAATTCTTCTCCCTTTGCCTGGGAGGATAATTCCTTTAAGAAGCACAATTTTCTGTTTTTTTAAAGCTACTTAGCACATTTCTCTATTACATTGTTTGTATTTCCATTATACCCTTATCTGTAAAGTTAACAGGATGAATAACTGGAAATACAAACACAAATGGAAAAAAGAGAAGAAAAATGTAGTGAGATTGCCAGTGAGCAAAGACAAGCAAGGTAACCTGGCTAGGGAAGTAGATAACATGTCTCAAAGACCTAGAATTTGGGAAAATAACTTTTAAATGCTTATTCCTGCAGTCAGTTTCAAAGTCAAGCACCCCTTTTCAACAGTTCTTGCTCTTTACCAGGTACACCAACACCTAGCCTTGTAGCCTGGCTCTAATTTATGATAAAGAAGACAATTTACATTCAATCACAAATCCTACAACATCCAAAGGCATTTCATCAAGATTTTGGCCCATTTTAGCAGCATCATATTTTTCTTAGTCTTTCTGAAGGAAAGCCAGAAGAACTAAACCATTTTAGGGTATTTTTCTAGCATTGGTGTCTGAAAAAATTTATATCTAAAAATAAGTAGAACATTATGTCACCAGTCTTGAATACACAAACTCAAGTGTCCATATGGGTCGAATTCCATGACACCCCATTCTGTGGGACTGTGAAATTCTTCTTATCCTGCAATTCTGGTGTTTCAAATAGTGTGTAACATAAGCAGGCCAAGGCTGGGTCTTGATCATCTTCCTTTAAAAAATTATTTTCAGATCACATGACATTGTACAGCAATAGGGAAGAATTCTTTGTGGTGAGTCTGTAATTTCACTGTCACTTTTAGTTATAAATATGAGAACCTATTGACCATTTATTCTCAAGTGCCATTTGACAGCCTCTGTGAGTAAATGTCAGAGTTGCAAATCTTAAAGGCATCATCTATGAAGTGAAAACAACCTGTAATCATTTCTGATGCCACTTAATTATGGAGCTTTTTTGAAGAGTTATTACTAATTCATTGGGGGCAGAAATATGTCCAAAGACAAATATAGAAAGACCTGGTTTCTCACCATGCCTTACCCACTAACTGGTGATACTGGGTGAGCTACCTAACCTAAGTTCCAGGTTCCTCACCTGTAAAATGCAATCAAATGTACCTACCAGGTTTTCCTGAGGCGTACTTTAAGTACAGTTCTTCAGCTAGCACCTAGCCCCAAGTAAGGAGTTAAAAGTGTGGGCTCTGGAATTTAATTCTGGCTTATAATTTATAATTATTATTGCTGCTACTATTGAGCTTATTATGGTTATGACTGAATGAATGTTTCACTTATTTGGCAGAGAGTAAGTCAAAAGCATATCACCTTTATAAAACTAGCCATTAACAATGATGACCCAAAACATGCCAGGCACTGTTCTGTGGGCTTTAAATGTGTTAACTCATTAATCCTACAAACACCTCTGTTTTAATATCATCCTATTTAAGGCATAATACATGAGGAAACCAAAGCACAGAGAGGTTTGGTAACTTCAGCAGGCACACAGCAGGTGGTTGAGCCAAGGTCCAAACCCAGGCAAGCCTCACCTTTCCCTTCTAGGTTCTGTCTTCCGCCTCCCTGAGCACAGCCATCAGTCTTATACTGATTGTGCATGAAGGACCATTTGGCAGAGACCCTGGTAGTTCCCTGAACTTGTTAAAAGGGAGAACAAGTTTAAAAACAGAGAAGTCTGAGAAGGTGGAAGGTTCTGCAACTATTCTGATGGGTACTTTGGGGGCACTTTGAAGAACATTACTGGTGTCAAAGCAGTGTAGGAGTGACAATGGTTGTATCATCCCCAGGGAGCTGTCCGGCCCGCATGTGAAAGGCTTCAGTGATGAGCAAGTGACTGAATTCTGATGCATTTCAGCCCATTGTGGGGGAACTCTGTGATAGAAAACACTTATGTGGTACTAACATGGTGTTCCCAACCATTTCTTCTCATGGGTTCTAATTCTACCCCCATGAAACTGTCTACATCAAGCTCAGGCTGTCTTCCACACAACTGTCCTTCAGCATTTTGCTATATCCTCACATATCTGCTCAGTCTTCCCTTCCCCACTCAAAACCTCACAACTGCATCCATCCATATGACATGACCTTAGTGTTCTCTTCCACCAGGGATCCCCACTTCAGTGGTTAAGAGTTCAGGGATGGGGTGAAACAGACATTGGTTGAACCCTGTGCTCCGTCCTACTAATGTTGTGACCTGAGACAAGTTTCCTTATCTGTGTAATAGGAATAAGAGTATCTACATATATTCTGGCGAGGATTAAGTAGGAAATCCCCAAGAACACAGTGTTGTGCCTGGCACACAGTAAATGTTCCCAGATGGAGTTCCTTGTAGCTGTTGTCATCCCCATCTCGGATGCTGGGACAGTGTGGGGACACAAATGGGAATGTGGCGCCTACTCTGGTGCAGATTCGGGACCACACAGGCAGTGCTGGGAAGACACTGAGTCCTAACTCCCCCTGCACGTGTCACAACTCCAGTCCCAGCAATGAGCCCAGAGGCCTGTTCTCCCTTTCTCAACACTGCTTGTCTGGGATTTAGAGATTGAACTGTTTACCACTCCAGTGGTAACAGATACATGGGCCTTTTAAAACATCATGGAATTCTTTTTAGTGAAAGATGTAAAAGCTAAGTAGCATTTTTCACTACGAGACAAGGGGAATTCTGAAAACCATAACTGTTTGGAACAAAAAAACCTGACACAAGACAGATACCAGCTTGAAAAAAAAATTACTGAAGTAGCTAAGTCTCTCCTGGGAGTTGTCACTTCCAATCTTCTTTCCTGCAATGTCAATCCCTGATGGAGAACAATCAAACCACCAGGCATGAATCAAGGAAATCTTGACTTAGATGGCTGATTCTCCCTGAGAACAGAATGGTGACAACTTGGAAACAAAATCATTGCAAACTCACATGAGCTTTTAGGCACACTTCGGTTGCTTTCCTTAGAGAAGGGAATGGCAACCCACTCTAGCAGAAATCCCATGCAAGAGGAGCCTGGTGGGCTATAGTCCACAGGGTCACAAAGAGCTGGACATAACTGAGCACACAGCCATTTGCTTTCACCGTTTCCCCAAGATCTAATTTGACATTCTTTACTCATATATTACTCTTTATTCATATATTATTCTCTTATTTTTTTAATATTTACTAATTTGGTCGCACCAGGTATTAGTGGCAGCACACAGGATCTTCACTGGGGCACGTGGATATTTAATTGTGGCATGTAGGATCTAGTGCCTTGACCAGGGACTGAACCTGGGTCCCCTGCATTGGGAGCACGGAGTCTTAGTCTCTGGACCACCAGGGAAGTCCTGTTTTTCATAGAAACAACTTGCCCTTCAGCTTATTCAGATTTTTCTATGGACTCAGTGGTTTACAGTGAAAACTGACATCAGTTATGCTAACTCTACACAAGTCACTATGAAGTTTCTGGAACAGAATAAATTAATTTCTTTGACGACAAAGCAGAAACCATCTGTCTCTTTGGTACATACAATCTAGCACAGACTTTTAATCAGATTACGTACTCAATAAACATTTTCTGAATAAACGTTCCTGAATTACAAAAAAGCAGACCTTTATATTTTATTGTAATGACCTTGAGCAACAAGACTTACGTGGGAACTAGGAGTCCTCGCTATAGAAATTGGAAATAGCCTTGATGTGAGTTCTCTCCCCAGATCTGGCAGCAGAACAAAAGAGTGAGAGAAGCCTCTGGAGTCAGCTGTCTGAGTTTTAACTTGAGGTCTACCATCTTGGAGAAGTTACCCACCTCTCTGTGCTCCTTTTCTCATCTGTAAAGTGGGGATAATAATCTTATCTGTAATATTATTAGAGAGAATAGGCTTGTCATGGGGCTTCGCTGGTGGCTCAGATGGTAAAGAATCTGCCTGCAATGCGGGAGACCTGGGTTTGATCCCTGGGTTGGGAAGATCCCCTGGAAAAGGGAAAGGCTATCCACTCTAATATTCTGGAGAATTTCTAAGGACTACACAGTCCATGAGGTCACAAAGAGTTGGACAGGACTGAGCGATTTTCACTTTCACTTTAAGGCTTGTCATGAGAAGTAAGTATAACATATAAAGTACTTTCGGAGAGTTTTTGGCCAGTGAATGATCACTCAGTACAATGTGAGCTTGTTGTTCAGTCGCTAAATCACATCCAACTCTTTGTGACCATATGGACTGTAGCACATCAGGCTTCTCTGTCCTTCATTACCTCCTGGAACTTGCTCAAACTCATGTCCATTGAGTCGGTGATGCCATCCAACCACTTCATCCTCAGTCACCCCTTCTCTCGCCTTCAATCCTTCCCGCATCAGGGTCTTTTCCAATGAGTGAGTTCTTTGCATCAGGTGGCCAAACTATTGAAGCTTCAGCTTCAACATCAGTCCTTCCAAGGAATATTCAGGATTGATTTCCTTTAGGATTGATTGGTTTGATCTTCTGTCCAATGGACTCTCAAGAGTCTTCTCCAGCACCACAATTTGAAAGCATTGGTTCTTTGGTGCTCTGCCTTCTTTACAGTCTAACTCTCACATCCATAATGTGAGCTACTGCTTTACTGTTTGCTAGTTGAAGGGCCTGGAGTAAGTTACTTAGTCACCTTGCTCTACCATTTCCTCATGTATAGAGCAAAGATTGTGAACACAATCCCCAAGGTCCTCCTGTTCTAGGATGGAGTGAAGGGGATTGCCAAGGGGGTCCAGCACTCCCGACCTAGAGGGAATTGGCAAGAATACCTTGATGAAAAAGTTTCTGATTACTGGTTCAAGAATGAGGAAGGAGACAAAATGGTCCTCTGTTTCCATCTCAACATAGATATCCTATGACTTAAGAAGGAAAATCTGATGATTCCTGGCTAGTGCGAGGAAAGCTGTTATGTATTAAACCTGACTTGGAGGTGGGCGGTTTCTAGGGAGGGAAGTTGGAGCAGAGCCGTGTCTGGCATTCACAGGCAGTGTTCATGTATCTCTGCAGGATGGAGAGAAGGAGAAACTATTCTCCAAAGCATGGCTGCTTTCAAGACATTGACTCATTGGATTTGCCAGAATGTCCCTAGAATTTCTCAGTCATATTGATCCAGGACAATGGAGAGAAGAAATTCGCTCTGTTTCTTGCTATATCTATCACTAAGAGTAATTTAGTTCTAACCCTCTGTATAGGAAAAATACTAAAATCCATCAAAAAACATCTGAGCTGGCTATTTGCATTTGGAAGACACTCCTCTCACTTTACAAGCTATTTGTAGGGCTATGATTGTCTGTGCTCTGGGTTTATCTCTGGAGGAGGATAATATACATGGCGAATGGATACCAGGATACCAAGGGCTTACTGTGTACCCACACGGCGCTGGTTACTTTATGTATGTCATCGTTTATTCACACAAGTATCTGTTGACTATATGACCACTAAGTTTCACAGATCAAAGACACCAAGTGTTTAGCATGTGACTTTCACCTTGTCACAGGTGACAGCCCTGGATTTGATCCTAAGTCTCTACAATCCACAGCTCATGCTAAGAACCTTCAACTTCAAAAGGCAGAAGATGAACCTTCCCAGTTGAAATACACTGAACTTTACAAGACAGTCCTTCCCAGTGTTTCATTTGGAGGGGAAAATAATCCATCCTCAGTAGAACTGGTGATGCTCAATTTAGAAAACAATGCTACAATTGGGGAATCAAATCCTTTTACAATATTCTGCCAGTGTTTATCACGACCCATAGCATTTTGAACATCTTTTCTAGAAAATGTCTATCAGTTCTGGTAAAAGGGAAAGAAAAAAACCCTCCCAGTGGCCCATTGAGAGCAGTATTTTCTCCTTGGCTGTTGTTACTTAGTTGCTAAGTAGCATCAGGCTCTTTTTCGACCCCACGGACTGTAGCCCTCCTCTGTCCATGAAATTCCCAAGGCAAGAATACTGGAGTGGGGTGCCATTTCCTTCTCCAGGGGATCTTCCCAACCCAGGGATTGAACATATATCTCCTGCATTGGCAGGCAGATTCTTCACCACTGAGTGACCTGGGAAGCCCTTTCTCTGCAGTAGAGATATTCAAGCGTCTAATAATAAGTTCATTCTGTCAAACCCTTGGCCCCATAGAAGAGATTAACACTTCTTTGCAGACTCTAGTCTGAACATTCTCATTTAGAATGTTTCCACATCAAAAATCATGACTGTGGTTAAATACCTCTAGTCTAGATACTAATGTAATAACCTTAAATTTTGCTGGAGATTTTGTTATCTGATTGCACAATTTATTTAACAGCTAAGTTTGTTTCTTTTAGGACAGAATGATTGACTCCATACTAATTTTCAAGGCAGGTAAAAAAAATACTTTCTTTTTATTTAGATATTTCACCAAAACTGTTATCCTGCTATCATACTTATTGACAATTTCTCTTTTCCTTTCACTTCTTGGAAGGAATTTTACTAATTGACATACTCTCTGCCTTCTCTGAATGGGGACAGAGGATAGCTAAAATAACAACTCAGAAAGCCTGGCTGTCCTCACCATGTTGAGAAGCAGAAAACCTTCTGTACATGCTGACCACATGGTAAGATTAGAACATTTGTGTTTATTTATCATTTTTTGGCCACGTTGTGCAGCATGCAGGACCTTAGTTCCCCGACCAGGGATGGAACCCGTGCCCCCTGCGGTGGAAGCGCACAATCTTAACCACTGGAATGCCAGGGAGGTCCCAGTCAGAACATTTTCGGAGGGAAGCAAAGCACTTGCAGAAAGTTCTGACCAAAAAGTGAGGAAGTGGTTTATTAATCACTATGCCAAGTGGAGAGGAGATCTGAGAGCCTCTTTTTCAAAAGAAGCGAGGCTGGCCTCTGCCTTGCCCCAGGCCTAGACCTGGTGCTGACAGCACCTGGAAGAGGCAAGTTCACTCCAGTGACTTTTCAAGCTGTTCAGAGGCTCCCAACAGAAGCAAATGAGAAGTAAAACCCCAAACCCACAGCAATTGTGACACTGCCTGTAAAAGCGAGTGAGACGTGCAGAAAATGTTTTATCATCAGAATTTTTTCTAGACAGAAGCTTTTTAGAGGCCTTCGGGGAGATTTCTGAGGATTCTTAACTACCCCATTTCAAGCAAATGTTTATTGAAGTGCATGCTCTTGTGACATCCTTCTGTTTCTTCACTGTATAATTAGGAGGCATCAAGGACAGAATTGTTGGGTACGTTTCCCAGCCTGCTATGGCTTCAGTCTCTTGTTGATCAAATTCCTGGTAGGAGTTTAGTTAGTCAATGTCAGTGTAATTTTTAAAGAGTATCCATTTCTCTTTTTTTTTTTTTCCTCATGATGCTCGTTCCATATTTTAATGCTCAAAAATATGAATTCAAGATTAAGAGAGATTTAGAAAATGTTATAGAATAGCTTGGCACACAAGATAGAGCACACAAACTCCCACTCGAAAACCATAAACAAGGCTGGAAAGCCCCATATTTATTTACAGGCTTCTTCTCAAAACCACACATACAAGTGCAGCCACTATACATCCTAATTGGTTTATCTGCATTCTGCTCATGCATCACCACGCTCAAAGAACTTTAAAATTTTCATCAACTTTGACGAACCAGCCCTGACTCACCAAGATGTACAAAGCAATCAGTGGCAAAGTTGATTGGAATCTAGTCTTTCTAACACCTAATGAGAAATCCATGCAGTTATGAAAAACAGAAAATACAACCAAGGAAACAAGACTAGATTTCAGTATGGCATTTCTAAACCAGAGAGAGAGACAGGAAGAAAGAGTAATTTACAATGGATTTAACTCCGTGAACTGTCAGTTGCTCAGGCACGTTCAAGTCTTTGTGACCCCATAGACGGTAGCCCAGCAGGCTTCTCTGTTCATGGGATTCTCCAGGCAAGAATACTGGAGTGGGTTGCCATTCCTTTCTCCAGGGGATCTTTCCAACCCAAGGATCGAACCTGGGTCTCCCACATTGCAGGTAGATTCTTTACCATCTGAGCCACAGGGAAGCTATCTGTACTAAGACCACAGTGTTTATTTCCTTTTACCTTTAGGCTGGCTAGACTAAGCAATTCAGGGTCTGGAAGACCGTGACAAATTCTCTAGATCCAGCTCACCACTTAGGTCTTCTCATGGATCTGAAATATCCTGGTCAGGAAAAGAGTACAAATAGTTTTGTACCCAAACTCTTCTGTAACCAGCGAAGTTGGTAAAGAGGGGAGTAATGAGGATGAAGCTTAGGCAGGGGAACTAGATTTGAGGGAGGGGAAGCCTGAGGCTTTTGTTCATGTGTATACGCCTCAGAAGCCTGGCCTTTTATCATCAACAGAGTGTTGCCTTCACTCGTGCTCTTATAATTACACAAGATAAATTATAGTCAGACCCGTGTGGTCTTGGAAGCGTAAAGGAATTTAAGGAATTTGAAGTCTTTCAGTGTTGTTCTGAAGGGGCAAGAGAGTAACATAATCCCCCTGTGTGACAGGAGTTTTGACAAAGGCCAGAAGGAATAGAAAGGAAGAGATGATGGATGTTAGAGAGAGAGGACTTGGGTGGTATGTGCAGGACCGTGGAATGACTGGATGTAGGGGTGAATCCTGGGAATCCCTTCAAGCAAAATGGATGAAAAGATGGTGCTGCCAGAAAGGGAAATTGGTTATTAAGGGAAGAAAGGGATGCTGATGTGGAGACCAGTTATGTTTTCGATGGAATGAAACTGAGGAACTGTCAGTAACATAGGGGAAAAAGGAGACAAAGCCCTGGAGAGAGGTTGGTACTGCCTATACTTGGGAGGCCCTGATACAGGAACCTGTGTCCTCAGCACACAGACAATGGTTGAAATGAAGGGAGTGAGCAAGATTTTTAAGGGGAACGAGGTCATGCATGCATGCTAAGTCACTTCAGTTGTGTCCGACTCTGCTCCTCTGTTCATGGGATTCTCCAGGCAAGAATACTGGAGCGAGTTGCCTTGCCCTCCCCAGGGGATCTTCCTGACCCAGGGACTGAACCCTGTGGCTCCTGCACTGCAGACAGATTCTTCACTGCTGAGCCACGAGGGGAAGCACCTATATGTTTACATGTATCACCTCTGTTTTTGGGTTTCTTTCCCATTTAGGTCACCACAGACCATTGAGTAGAGTTCCTGGTGCCATAGGGTAGCTTCTCATTGGTTATCTATATGTTTCAATTCCAATCTCGCACTTCATCCCACAAGCCTCTCTTACCCCTTGGTGTCCCTACATTTGTTCTCTACATCTGCGTCAGGAAGGAAAGAAATGGAAGGTACTTCTGTAAGATGACTTGAAGCTGGACTTGTGATTTATTTTCATTGTTTTAGTGGCAATGACACCTACTATTCTCAGAGGACTGTGTTTAACACAAATGTTTAAAACCCTACCTTCCAGAACATACTGCCATAACCATCATAACTCTTCCCTTGCTCTGCAGAACTGCTAAACTAGACAAAAGATCTACCTCTCTTCAGCTACAAAATGATGGTGCTTTTAAGGGATAATATGAAAGAAATCAACCAACCAGAATAACTATGTGCATTTGACAAACCTAATTTTCTACATTAGTAAATCAATGTTTATCATAATTCTAGATGGTGAAGACATGTTTGTTGAAATGAAGGTTAACAATCAAAAATCAAGTAATTTTAATAAGGAAAGAAGTGCTGCTTGCATCAAGATGAAATACAGGAAGTTGCTTCTTCACAGCATTTGTAACATTAATTCAGTCATTCATGAGCTATAATTATGCCACACACTGAAGAAATTGATTAAAAAAAAATGGTCCCTAAATTTCATAGAATTTAGTGCCTCAAGGAAGAGAAATACAAACACAACTTTCCTAAACAGAACATAGTTGACATTCCTGTGGGCTTCCCTAGTGGCTAAGATGGTAAAGAATCTGCCTGCAATGCAGGAGACCCCGGTTCGACCCCTAGGTTGGGAAGATCCCCTGGAGAAGGGAATGGCTACCCACTGCAGTATTCTGGCCTGGAGAATTCCATGGACAGTGGGGGCTGGTAGGCTACAGTCCATGGGGTCACAAAGAGTCAGACACAACTGAGTGACTAACACTTTCACTTTGAAGTTCTTGCAGAGAACTTGTGAACGTGGAAGGGGTGTGGACACTCAGTTGGAAGTGCCTGGCAGGGGCTTAGAGAAGTGATGTGAGCTGGATTTCCAATGGGGGCTTCACACTTGCCTCTTCTCTGAAAAGAGAGGGGCACTGGATGGTAGGCGATAAGAGCAAGGGGGGAGGAAATGGGTTGGGAAAAGACTACAAAAAAGAATACGGACTGTATCTTGCTGGGACTGGAACCAATACAAGAATGTGAACTGCAAAGGAACATAATCAGAAATCACTGCCTAATTTGTTGTAAGACATTTACTTAGCCAAAGGCTCAGCCCCTCCCCCTCCTTTCTTTAGGAAATTCCCATAAGATGAAAGGAAGGACAATGCTGTCTCATTCCAGCCTTTACAACCCTGAGAGATGAGTTTTGAAGTTCTGTTATCTTTTGAAAGTGAAAGTCACTCAGTCGTGTCCAACTTTTTGCAACCCCATGGACTATACAGTCCATGGAATTCTCCAGGCCAGAATACTGGAGTGGGTAGCCTTTCCCTTCTCCAGGGGATCTTCCCAACCCAGGATCGAACCCAGGTCTCCTGCATTGCAGGCAGATTTTTTACCAACTGAGCTACCAGGCAAGCCCTTTAAAATGTTGGTATTCATTTTCTATGACTCTTCAAAGAAGAGTGAAATGGTATAAGAGTTGTCACCCAAGTGTTATAGTGCCCTTCACGCACATACTGTTTCTGGATGGCTTTTTCTTTCTTTGTTCATGTGTATACAGTAGCTAATCTTAAAGCTTTAAATAAACTCGATGGCTTTGAGGTATCCTTAAGGAACTCAAACCACCAGGCTGCACATGTGGCCACCACAGTCAGGTTAAGTAAGAATCTGCAACCTGGAAACCTATCTGTTGGACATCAATTTTTAGGGGAGGCTCAGTTCAGCATGGAGTGGGTTAGAAAAAGAGAATATGTTGGTGCCAAGCAAGTTCAGCTCTTCCGTATTTCTGGTCAGATCTTAAACTCACCATTGAAGCCCCCATAAAAGCCTCACACTGATGGACTCACTTTCTTTAGGGTGTAGTTTAGAACCTCCCGGGGGTTTCATTTTGTCACACCACCTTCACCCAACAGGGCATACCCAAGGTTCTCTTCCAATCACGTAGTGCCTGGAGAGAATTCCACTAAATCAAGTTTTCCTCAACATTTTAAATTTATTTCCAGTGATGTTTAGTGACTAAAATTGTACTAGTTCTGCCCAGTCAGTCACACCTCATTAAGGATGCAGACCATTATTTGATTGACACACACAAAGCAGTGGTAATTTTTTTTTAGGTACATGCTTTATTTAATGCCTCTGTCTGATTTAGGGCTACTTATTGAAAGAAAAAGCATCCATTTAAACTTCCTTGGATATCTTTTTAAAAAGAGATCTGAGTTTTCCAAGTCATCTCTCCTTGTTATTCAGTCGCTCAGTCCTGTCCAACTCTTTGCAACCCCATGGGCTGCAGCATGCCAGTCTTCCCTGTTCTTCACTATCTCCTAGAGTTTGCTCAAACTCATGTCCATTATAAATTCTAAATGTATGAGAGAATGGAGCTGAACTTTTTTTTAATGTGCTACCTGTACACTGAACAGTACATGGAACTCCTACATATAACCCTCTTTATAGGCTTGGAACATAATTTTACATTTATCCTTGCTTTTATGACATCATAGTTCATGGTGACTACTCAATGCCTAGTCCTTATAAAGGCAGGCAACTCCTTCATCCTCATATTGTTGCTATGGAAAAAATGAGCACCACTTCACAACAGCCCACATGATGATACACTTGCAATATTAGAGCACAAGGAAGTTCTGTGTTTATTAAGTGTCAAGCCATCACTAATGAGAGATAAACGTCAACAACCGTCACTAATGACAGTTAATATAAACAAAATTCCATGCAAGAGGGCTGCTTTAAAGTAAATAGGTTATTCAAAGAGCTCTATTACCCTAGCTGGATAATCAGACCAAGCACTTTTGTTGTTTAGGAGAGGTTTCCTAGAAAAGTGGCTCCTAACTAAGGTAGATTTTGCAGTGTGTGAGTGATGTGACTTTATCTCTCAGAAACCTGATCTCTTAGTTCCAAGGCCACTCCCGAAATTGCTTGACCTGAAGGGTAATTCCCCACTCTATTCTCACCAAGGTCACATTCATAAGGGAAACCGCATGGCAAGGGGGGAAATGCTAGGGCTTTGGGAGTTAAGAGTTCAAAGTCACGTGAATTCAAATCCCATTTCAGCTGAGACTGAAGATCTGGGACTTCATTTAATTTATCTGAGTCTCTGTTTCCTCAGCTTTTAACAGGGACTGATAGCACAACCTACCTCCTAAGCAGACTCCCAACAATATATGTAAAGTATCCAAACCTGGGCAGATTGTGGGCACTCAAAAAGTACCAGTGAACTTTATCAGCTAGCTGATAGCAGAGTTAGTGATTTAAAAAAAAAAAAAAAGACCCAGGAATTTGAATACTGGCTATGATCTTTGCATGTTATGATATTTTCCCAGTAGCTGCACAACTAACTTCTCACTTATTTCAGATCTTTCTCAAATATTATCTTCTCAACAAGGCCTACCCTGACCACCCACTCTGTCTCACATGACAACCTACAGCCATTCCTCCCAATCTTCTATGGTCAATTAACATATACTATAATTTTCTTATTTATTAGTTTTATTAGTAGTAGCATTTGTTTTCTCATTAGAACATAAGATCATCAAGGGCAGTTTTGTCTGTTTTGCCTACTGATGCATTCCCGGCATTTGGTGGACTCTTGATATTTGCTGAATGAATGAAAGAAGAAGGCTTGTTTTGCATTTGAATACCGGGTCAGTTGAAAAGGGGCAATGCTTCCTCATAGTCCTTACAGATCAGCGTTACAGTCAGGGCAGGACAGAGGGCAAGAGTAACTGGGCACCCAGAACCAACAGAAGGTGTTTAACTGGCTCTGGCATAGGCATACCCAGCAGTGAGGGTGACAGGAGGCTCCTCTGAGATAGGCTTACGTATTCACAACACTTTTCCTTACCTAAAATTCTTCACACATTACGCCCATCAAGCGGCGCAAGGGGAAGACGTTTGAGCTTTCCTTGAAAACAGTAGGGATCTCTTGCTAAATCAACATCACCATGCGTGTGATGTCGATCAAGTTCACAATGTCCAACAGAAACCTGCTCTTTGAAATTTGTGAACAGCCGCACATCCACTAACTATTCATGTCTCGTTCAAGCAGATGTGTCAACATCTCACCAAAATATCAATCAAATGGCAGTGACTGGAATTTTAATCAACCACAGGAGCTCTCAAATAGAAAGGAGATGCTTCCATAGCAAAAAAATGCTACGACGTTGATAAAGCTTGTTAATCTTGACTGCTAAACCTTCAGCCTCTGCCCTACCCTGCTGCCATTACAGCATCAATTCCACAGGAGCAAGGACTATGGCAATGCCTTGTTCCCTGCACACTGCCTGGCACCTCGTAGGCACATGAGAAATATGTATTGAGTGAATGAATCAACTTAATTAATTCAATACATATTTCAAAGACCCTTTATGAAACCCAACTGACAGTTCAAGGACTAAAGATTTTGTTTAACAGGATGGATGAGACTTGGCAACAGTATACATGGAAAAAGATCTGAGAGGTTTGCTTTTCCTCAAGCCTGACATGAGATGACAGCCAACTGTGCAGTTCTTCGGCCAAATAAGCTCATTCCATCTGAACCCAGATTAACAATTAACAGAAGCAATATGTCTGGAGGATAAGTTATAATGATACCTCTGTATTTTCAACTGGTCAAACCACATCTAAAAGAGAGTTGTGCAGATGTGGGTGTGCGTTTTAAGAAAAACTCTGACATAATGGTGGGTAGTCCAGGAACTTAAGTCTCAGAGGTAATGGAACTAGGTAGCATGAGAACATGCCTAGGATAGCTAACAGGAACGAGGAAGACAAGTGGAACACCATCATCATCTTGGCTGACCAGCCAGGCCACCCCCTTACATATGAGAGGGCCCCACCAACCTTGGCAAGCCCACCAAGTCCATCATCGCAGATGTATGAGCAACAAATACTTGTTCTACACCCCTCAGGTTTTGTGCTTGTTTGTTACACGGCTTAATTGAAACAATAGCTAGCTGATACAAAGAGAAACTGTAGAAAGTTGAAAGTGCTAGTTGCTTAGTTGTGTCTGACTCTCTGCGACTCCATGGACTGTAGCCCACCAGGCTCCTCTGGAGTTCTCCAGGCAAGAATACTGGAGCAAGTTGCCATTCCCTTCCCCAGGGGATCTTCCTGACCCAGGGATCAAACCTGGGTCTCCTGTGTTGCAGGCAAATTCTTTACCACCTGAGTTACCACGGAAGCCCTACAGGGAAACAGCAGAAGGTCTATCATTTATAAGAGGAAGCAAAATTGTTCTCTGTGCTTAGAAGATGAGAACAGAAGAGTTTATTTAAATCCTTAGAGTGTCTCTCAAGAAGAAAACTTTGGCTCTTAGAAAGTTAGAGTTTTCCAAAGATTGGAGCCATCCATCAAATGGGTGGGCTTTACTGGATGTGAGCTTGGAAGCCAGCAAAGTCAACCACCCCATCAGTTTTACCAGGCTCAGGCTGCTGGATTGGGCCTGCCCTGGTTTAATACTAAAGAACTTGAGAACTCACTGAAGTCAGGGACCTTATCTGGTTCATTTTTTCATCCTTATACATTTGGATAATAACACAGGATCTAGCTCATAGTAGGTATTCAATAAATATTTGTTAAACCAAAAATGAAAGGAAGATGGCAAGGCTAGTCCCTAGTCCCTGAATCCAAGAGGGCAATTATTGAAACTGGGTCTAAAAAGCCACACAGATCTAACCAAATATTTAGAGAAATAGTTAGAAAAATTGTTTTCCAACTTCCTGGGAAAGGACCAGGAGTAATAAGGAACAGACTGAGAAGTAGAACTGGGGAAATTTGAATATTTTATAGCACAAAACTCTAAAATATTCATGTTTATAATTTTTATGAATTAGTGAGAAGCAGCCTAGGGGGATGAGAAGCAAAGAACAGGGAAAGGCACGGATTCCACAAGAACAAAACTGGTAAAGGCTTCAGGAGCAGGAGGATGCTATTGATAAATATCCGTAAGCTCATGACTGCAGTCTTCTGGAACATTCTCTCAGGTGGATCCTGATGCACATGCAGAATCAGCAGATGCTATGTCTTAAAGGTCAATGCATGCGGACATAAGGGATGAACCACACAGATGCCCCTGGCCCTTAGAGAGGACAGCTCCTCTTCTTTCAGACTCTTCACACAGCTCATGGACTCATGGAAGGTACTCCTTCCACCGTATCAGGCATCAGCAAACTTTTTATTAAAGTTGCATATTCTAGGCTTTGTGGACTTTGTAGCCATAGATATATAAATCAACAAGCATAGCTGTATTCCATTATAACTTTACTTATAGACACTGAAATTAGAACTTAATTTTCATGTTATAAAATATTACTCTTTAAACTTCTTTCAACCATGTTAAACACATTAAAAAAAACCATTCTTTGCTCGCAGGTATTCCATATCTATCCTAAAGGAAATCAACCCTGAATATTCACTGGAAGGACTGATGATGAAGCTGAAACTCCAATACTTTGGCCACCTTATGTGAAGAGCCGGCTCGTTAGAAAAGACCCTAATGATGGGACAGATTAAGGGCAGGAGAAGAAGGAGACATCAGAAGATGAGATGGCTGGATGGCATCACCGACTCAAAGGATATGAATTTGAGCAAGCTCTGGGAGATGGTGAAGGACAGGGAAGCCTGGCGTGCTATAGTCCATGGGTTGCAAAGAGTCAGACACGACTGAGCAACTGAAAGCAACCAAATAGCTAGCTAGTGGGAAGTTACTGTATAACATAGGGAGTTCAGCCCAGTGCTCTGTGACAACCTAGGGTGGGATGGGGGGATGGGAAGGAGTTTCAGAGGGAGGGGATATATGTACACTTAAGGCTGATTCATGTTCTTCTATTGCAGAAACCAACACAACACTGCAAAACAATTATCCTCCAACAAAAAATAAATTTTTAAAAAAGGCAGGAGGCTACTTCTGGCTGGTAGGCTATCATGTGCTGACCCCTGCTCCATATGAGCCCCCCAGTTTTTTCTCATATTTGTGTCTTCCTACTGCCCAATGCTAACCAAACAGACTGGCCCTAGAAGATTCTCAGTAGTGATCATTTTGATTCAATAGGAGTAACTTAATTTTACGATACAATTGCATAAAGAAAAGTATATCTTAAGTGTTTCAAGGAACCTCCATACTGTTCTTGTGGTTATACCTATTTACATTACCACCAACTCTGTAGGAGGGTTCTCTTTTACCCACACCCTCTCCAGAATTTATTGTTTGTTTGTATACTTTTTGATGATGGCCATTCTGATCAACGTGAGGTGACATCTTATTGTAGTTTCGCTTTTTTGTTTCTCTGATCATTAGTGATGCTGAACATCTTTTCATGCGCCTTTTGGCCATCTGTATGTCTTATTTGGAGAACTCATTTACAAAACAGAAATAGAATTACAGATATCAGAAACAAATTTATGGCTACCAAAAGGGAAATGGGATGGTAGCAGTATAAATCAGGAGCTTGGGATGAACGCATACACACTACTATACATGCTCACCAGGCTTTCCTGGTGATTCAGTGGTAACGAATTTGCCTGCAATGTAGGATAAACGGGTTTGATCCCTGGGTCAGAAGACTCCCCTGGAGGAGGAAATGGCAATCCCTCCAGTACGCTTGCCTGGGAATTCCCATGGAGAGAGGAGCCTGATGGGCTATAGTCCATGGGGTCACAAAAGTCAGACATGACGTGGCAACACAAACAACAATATAGATATATATATGATAGGTAACCAACAAGGACTTACTGTATAGCACAGAGAACTCTACTCAATATTCTGTGATAACCTATATGAGAAAAGAATCTAAAAAGAATGAACATATGGATGTGCATAACTGAATCACTTTGCTGTACACCTGAAACTAACACAATGTGATATAACACAATGTTATATAAACTAACACAACTAACTATAATTCAATAAAATTAGAATATTAAAAAAAGGAAAGTAGATCTTACTAGGATGACTTTGTCCCAAATGATTCCTTTAGGAAATTTCAAGGATCAAGCACTGTTTTGCATGGTCTCTAATGAGCCTGGCAATGTAAGGGTGAGCTATTATATATACTCATGATTCAAGATACAACTAAGCTCATGAACCCTACTGATAGTGCCAGAGAGATTAAAGACACACATCCCACCCCGATCAACCACAGATCATCTGTATTTTTATCTAATTATACAACTAACCCAAAAAGGACTTTGAAAATTTGATTCTCATCTTGAAGGCTTTCAATTTCCTCTCATGTAGGTAGAAAGATAGGAGAAACACTCTTTTGGAAACACAGAGTTATTAGTCTCCTACAGAAAGACTTGTAAAAAAGAATTTTATCTTCTAATCTTAGATGTGAAGAATAGGCTTCTTCCTCAAAATATATTATTTTGACTGTATTTCACAGAAGTGAAAACCTTATAATCACGTTTTCCTTTTCACTGTGGCTGCCAGGAAACTCAGAGACAAGTTTGTGCCCCAATTATATAAGATATTTATTCTTTGGTTATACTGATATTTTTTATACAGAGCTTTTATTTTTCCCCCAGTGATATCTTTATTTTCCCTCAGGAACAGAATAAACCATATTCTCAGTACACTCATATCAAGGTAAGCCAAATGAAGCAATTCACTCATATCAAGATAAGCCAAATGAAGCATTTCTTTCAAATATCCTCTTTTTCAAAATAGGCTTCCACTTCTCCATACGTTTCTGTTCTCCATCTGGCTGTTAGTTTTTTGTTGCCATGGCACCTAATATTTATACAAACAATAAAAAGCAAAGCAACAATTCCTGCCCACTTCCTGTCAACTCCTAGTTAGAATTTCAGACCAAGTGGTGAGTGATTGATTCCAACTCAATGCACCCAGAGATAGTGAGATGAGAAAGCTTTCAGCCGCTGACTCCAGGTCATTTAGAAAGTTAGTCATATTTTTTAATGCCTAGAAGAGTAAAATGAGACAAGGGTATAAATTATTTTTCTTTATTGAGTCAGTCAACAGGCATTAATTGAGCTCCCACTACATGTCAGACATACAATAGAAATTAACCAGATTCTATATCAATTTTGAGGTCTCACCCTCCTATAAAGAGGAAATAGATGTTTAAGCAGAAAAGAAAGAATCAAGGACATAAGTAATCAAAGTTGCACTGAGGATGTTGTGGGTGAAGACTTCAATCTTCAGAAATTCGGGTATATGATGAGGTTTCATTAATTCAGACAGCATTATTTGGAATAAAGACCAATCAGATAGGAACTACATTAAACTAGCTAGTGCTAAGTCACTTCAGTTGTGTCTGACTCTTTGTGATCCTATGGACCATAGCCTGCCAGGCTCCTCTGTCCATGGGATTCTCCAGGCAAGAATACTGGAGTGGGTTGCCATTTTCTTCTCCAGGGGAATCTTCTCAACCCAGGGATCAAACCCACTTCTCTGATGTCTCCTGCATTGGAAGGCAGATTATTTACCACTAGTGCCACTTGGGAAGATTAAACTAATATCTCACTAAATAAAAAGACTATTTGCAAATAAATAATTTGTTGATTACAAAGTGATTTATACCTACTCTTCAAGCAAGTCTGACCTCTCATGTGTTATGTGCTTAAAAAAAGAAGTATTTTCCTTTAAAAAATGTATCATAACTTAGCTTTTTACTAATCTTGAAGATACTTGTGGGAATAGTGAGAAGTCCACTAAGGCCATGGGATGCGGCAGTTAAGAGCCAGGGTTAGATTTGAATCCCAGTTCTGGCTAGCTAGCTAACTAGCTGGGTTACTTCGTCTAACCACCTGAATTCTTTGGTCAAATGTTTCACTTCCCTGAGCTTAGTTTCCTCATTTAATAAATAAGGGCACTATTCTATCCTTCCTTGCTTTGTTGTAGGAAGGAAAAGGGGGGGAAACTAATTTCTTAGGGATGTTGTTTAATAAAACAAGGTGTGGCAAGGGTGTGGCACCAGACTCCTGGATTCAAATACCAACGTGCTCCCTCATCCACCTAATCCATTATTTACCTGCTTCCTCATTCACTCTGAGCACACACCTAGCACCCCAGGATCTCAGTTTCCTTATTTGTAAGACACTAGCTGTATCTACCTTGTTGGGTTACTATGGGGAGATGTAAAATTTTAGATGTTATTTATAGATGTAAATTGCTTAGCACATAATAAGCACTCAATTAATGTTAACCTGTTAATGTCTGACATATTGTAAGTACATTTAGTACTTATTTAAGTGGTAGTTATGGTTAACAGTAATGAAAAAGATGATATCCTTAATCATCAGGGAAATGCGAATCAAAACCACAATGAGTTATCATCTCACACATTTTAGAATGACCACGATCAAAAAGACAACAAAGAACAAGGGTTGGTTTGGATATGGAGGAAATGAAGCCCTCGTGCACTCCTGGCAGAATTGCAAACTAGTGCAGCCGCTAAGGAAAACAGTATGGAGGTTGCTCAAAAAAAGGGAAAGTAGAATCACCATATGATCTAACAATTCTACTTCTCGATATTGTACACAATGGAATATTACTCAGCCATAAGAAGAGTGGAATCTTGCCATCTGTGACAACCTGGATGGACCTTGAGGGCTCTCTGCTAAGCGAAAAAAATCAGACAGGGCAAAATGGGTGAAGGGGACCAAAAGGGTCAAACTTACAGTTTTAAAATAAGTCATGGGGTTATCATGTACAACATGGTGACTATAGCTAATAACACTGTCTGGCATATTTGAAAGTTGCTAAAACAGTAGATGTTAAAAGCTCTTATCACAAGAAAAAAATCTATCACTATATGTGGTAACACATGTTAACTAGACTTATTGTGGTGATCATTCTGCAAAATATACACATATCAAAATATTATATTGTATACCTGAAACAAATAGAATGTTGCATGGCAATTATACCTCAACAACAACAAAAATAAATACAAATAAAATAAGCCAAAAACAAACAAACACACACCCCAGTATGGGACAAAACGGGAAGGGATAGGGACCATAAATCTTCATAGGGAAAAAACTCTCAGGAATCATTCTGTCCTATATATCAACACCAAGGACAAAAGCAACAGTAAGTACACTGTCCAAAGTCCCTCTGCTTTGGGGGCAGAGCCTAGACTGTAACCCAAGTCTTTGGGCTTCCAGTCCAATGCTCCTGGCCTGAAATCCCACAGCATACTTAGCTTTCCTATCGCAAGGATGATGAGATTGTAATGGAAACTAGTTTTTTTCAAGTCTATTCTCCAAATGGAAAAGAACTGGATGAGGATTTGGGAGCAGAGCAAAGTAAAAGGGGCCACTGGCAAAGAGACAAAATTGAACACTATTCCTCAATATGGGGTAGATCTGCAAGGCATCAGGATTTAATTTTTGTGAAACTGGACAAGGGTTTTTAGACTAAAACTATAACCATGAGAAATAAGATGGCTTTGGGGAATTATAGGCTAGTCAGTTACATTTTTGGAAGAGGCCAGTTGATGAAGTCATTAATCATATAAACAAAACAATCTGGGTTTTTAAGTGAGAGAACATTTACTAAGGGACTAAGGCGATTAATTTAGTAAGGTCTTTCTTCAGTAGTAGAGGGCAAAGTTCTTTTGGATGAGTTTCTCATTAACAGGTATTTTCAAAATTGAGTTGAGTGATGAAGTGAACATTGCTAAAATACTTTAAGGGAAGAAACCATTCAGAGCACTGAGTCTAACACTGTCATTTCACCATGAGGAATTGGAAACAGAGCAAATGAACTTGTTCAGAGTGACTTGGTTAGTTTAGTCTCAGCTCCTCGTGGGTGGATTTATGGCTTAAAGTATAAGCCTTAAACAGAGAGCAGAGATAAACAGAAGTATAAGGAATGTACATTATTGCAGAAGTCTCCACCTCCACTCATTGAGAGTTTACAAGATGTAAGGCAAGACACAGACTTGATCCACACACTTCCTCACAAATCAGTGAGTTAGGTGCTATTATTATGCCATTTTACAGATGAGAAAGTAGAGGTATAGGGAAGGATGAGTGGCATTAGCACTTGCCTCAGCGCCACTACTACCAATACATTTTTCTGAGCACGCACCTACCTAGCCTGCACTAGGTAAACATTCTAATTTTACCTGCATAAGTTCATTTAAGCTTCATAACAGTCTTATGAGGTCAGTACTACAGTTAATCCTCATTTTAGCGATGAGAAAGCTGAGGCTTAGAAAAGATTAAATAACTGGCCCAAAGTTACCTACCTAGAAAGTGGCTGAACCAGGAGAAGAATCTGGGCCTCTCTAACACCTCTAAGAGTAATAGGATTGGTGGCTGCCAGAGGAAAGGGGGTGAGGGGGAGCAAAATGAGTGAAGGTGTCAAAGGGCCCAAATTTCCAGCCATAAGATACATAAGGCATGGGGATGTAATATGCAGCATGGTGACTATAGTTGATGTAATATACAGCATGTATGGCATATTTGAAAACTGCTAAGAAAGTAGATCTTAAAAGTACTCATCACAAGGAAAAAAAGTTCTGTAACTCTGTGTGGTGATGGATGTTAACTAGACTTATTGTGGTGATCACTTCATAATATATACAAGTGTTGAACCATTTTGCTGTATACCTGAAATGAATATAATGTTATATGTCAATTACCTAAAAAAAATTTAAAAGAATATAATAGGGAGGAGAAAATGCAACCCAAAAAGGAGATATAAATAGGCCTTAACGAATTCTTATAGATGGGGGAAGGGGAAACCCTTGGCATTTCTGTGGTTAACAGAACATGCTGTTGAGTAGAGGAAGAATGGGGCTGACCCAAGAGAGCAATTTTTGCTCCAGTTATACTAAGGCTCACTCCTATTTCAGTGCCATCATCTATCACAGTAGAAGCAGTTGTGCATTGCCTGGAATGCCAGGTGGTGGAACAGTGAATCAGGCATGGGAAGAGCACGCTGGAAGTGCCTGAAGACTCAGGAGTAAGGAAACTGAGAGGAGGGGAAGGTTAGAGCAGGAAGCATGAAGTTGAAAATTAAAACCAACATGCTGATTTCATCCCATGGACAGAAAAGTGTAAGAGAACAGCATAAGCAATCTCTCAAAGGCATTTTTAATTGAAAAAATTAGAGATGAGCAAGGACATCTTTCTATTCTACACAGCAGGCCTTGATAACAATGTGTCACCATATATCTGCACAGAAATCTATTGACCAAGTCTGGGAAATCTTGGTGAATGAATAAAAAGGTAAACCAAATAGGAATAACTTCTTATTTTTATAACACAGTCAGTCCATTGCTAATACTTCGTGTCAGCAAATTTAACCAAGGTAACAGTTGGGTCACCTACACACTATGGTCAAAAAATTAAAATACCAAATAAGTACGAAATGAAATGGATATGCTTGACTAAATGGTTACTTTGTCTTCCAACTGGTTATGTACATAAGCTCTATGTGTTTACTTAACTTTTTGAAGAGTCAAACCTGTGACTTTTTAAATTAACATTTTCTGATTAACCATAAGAAACTATCAGCCACTCATTTATTGATCAAAAGTGAAGTCGCTCAGTTGTGTCTGACTCTTTGCGACCCCATAGACTGTAGCCTACCAGGCTCCTCTGTCCGTGGGACTTTCCAGGTAACAGTACTGGAGTGGATTGCCATTTCCTTCTCCAGGGGATCTTCCCAACCCAGGGCTTGAACCCAGGTCTCCCGCATTGTAGACAGACGCTTTACTGTCTGAGCCACCAGGGAAGTCAATAGTCACTTAATAAAAACAGTGTAGCGCTAATACCCTTCAACTCAAATTGCAACTATTTCTTTTCAGAAATATAGATGAGTAAAGGAGCCTTTGAACTGATCTGGGGAGGGAAAGTTAGAGCCATCAGTCAAGGTCAATGTCAAGTTTAAAGCCAGATGATACTGTAGCTCCCCAATCTCTCTGGCTATGATTCTCCCAGTAAAACTCTTTGTTTTTCTTTCCTGCTGACGACTGCTCCTCACTTTCCACAGTAACTCTCCCCTCATATTGACAAACAGGAAAAAACCACTCAAGTTCTTTCTTACATAATGGTTTGGGGTTTTTTGTTAATGTTTTTCTGGTGAGAGACCCAGAACTCAAAGAGCCTTGATGCTTTTTATCAATTCCACTAACCGTCAAGGGCAGGAAATAAAAATATTTTTCTCTTCCGACTCAAATACAATACCCCTTTGTGAAGCTGTTAAGAAGCTAGAAATAGCAAATCTGGGAAAAATTTCAGGTGAGAGATATGCATCAAAATATTTCATTTTGCTAAAAATACCTCTATGTTGGTTTCAGCATTCCAACTCATATCACACCGCCATTCAGGATGACAACCAAAAAATTTTGCCCTTATACTGGCAATAACTCTGAGATTATACAGAGAAGTAAAGTAAACTGTCCCCATTGGCATTTGCCATTTCAGAGAAGTTGCTGGCAGAATGGAAAGAAGAAAGAAGAGGGAAGAAAGATCAGTTCAAATGACTGCATCTTCATCACCTGGTGACTAGAGTTTAGACCAAGAATCCAAGAGGTAACTTAGGCAAGTTGGGGAGTGTCACAAAGCTGAACCCATGAGAACAAAGTGTGTGGGGTCCCATTTAGCTGGCCCAGCACATAACGACAAAGCTCCCTAGGAAGCAGCACAATCTCAAAGGCAGTAGGGCTCATCTAGTGTCCAGAGATGAATCTGGTGACGATAGGAGATGTGTGTGGTCCAGGGTAGGCCCCAGTGTTCCAGCCCCACAGCAATGGAGACGTATGAGAAAATAGAAAAGAAAAGAAAGATGCAGCATTAGGGAGCAGGGTGAGTGCCATGGATTAACTAGGTAAGCCCTTGGCACCCAGCAAGCCCAGGGCTCCTCTCTCCTCTGTGGGCTTCTCCCTGTCACCCCAGAGTCTCTCAGTCCCAACCGCTTCCCTCAACAGGAGCAGAAAGTAGATGACAGCTGTTTTCTTCAAGTCCTGCCAAGAAAAACACTGCAAGGTTAAGAACAAAAAAGTCTTCAAATGTCTTGCTACTGAAGCTCTTTTCCTTTTTTTTAAAATAAATTTCAGTATCTATACACACACAGAAGAAAATTCACTTTCAGTCAAAGGGTTCAAGAATGTTGACAATCTTTCAAGGAGTCACTATGTTCTTAAACTCTTTCAACAGCTCTATTTGTTCTAAAAAGGGTCATAGATTTATTTAATAGCTGTTTATCTTTCAGCTGGCCTGCTGCAAGCCGAAGCATAACAGAAAGCATCCAGCATAATCACAGGTTTGGAGCCGAGGGGGCTGGAAAGGCAAGAATGGGGAGTCAGAAGTACAGTATCAAGAGTTCATCGTGCTGTTTGTTGGAGGAAAGCATGCCCAAAGATGAAAAGACTGAATTTCAGATAAACATGCAGAAGTAAACTACTGGAGAAGGAATATTTCCTTGGCAGTCTTGTCACCACGTCCCCTCAATCTATCACCCATGCAAAAGAAAAACAACAATGAGGATCTGTGAAATGGTGGAGTGAGCATTCACTTAAGACACAGTAGCGTCTTTCTACCAAGGGATAAAAACCTATCACCAAACAAGTATACACCACATGCTCTCTGTAAAAGTATGGCACAGAACTTCCTTTTTGTTTTTTTAATCAGAAACCTAGCTGAGATGTCAGGACCTTACAGTATTAACACTACTTTGGACTCAGAGGCCTGTCAAGGGAGCTGAGACCTGGAGAGAAAAGAAAATGGTAACAAGTTTCCCTTATATGCCATCCAGCGAATTGGGCTCACAAAGCAGACGGAATGACCAGGAGAACACATTTCAGTTTACTGTTGAGTATGCTGACCTTGATCCCTAGGCTCAGGGAAGAAAAGGAAAGCTTCAATTTGGGACAAAATGAACCTAAGGTTTAATTGTCATATATAATAAACCTGACTTGTCATCTTGCTTGAGTAAATTTCATGAAAAATCCTACTTTCTTAAATACTAGGATTTTTTACAGATAAAACACTCCCTATGCAGTAGTTCAAAAATGTCCCTAATACCACACTCAAATGTATTTCATGTTTTATATCTTTATATTTCAATCTATTAAACAAACATAGGTTAACATATTTCTACTAAAATACACAATATGTATATTTACAGTAAAAACTAAATGCCTTTAGCCAAGATAGACACTCTTTGCCTTGAAAGATACCACTTGTCTTAGGGACAAATACTCCTTTCTGGGGAAAGAGATGCTGAATCCACCAATAGAATTATCCCCAGAATCTTAGACACAGTTGCACAGGTTACACTCTCTCTCACAAATCACAAACTTTCTGCCATTAGCTTTCTTTGAACCAATGTGTTATTTGCCAAAAAACGATAGTGAAGTCACTCAGTTGTGTCCGACCCTTTGGGACCCCATGGACTGTAGCCTACCAGGTTCCTCTGTCCATGGATTTTTCAGGCAAGAATACTGGAGTGGGTTGCCACTTCCTTCTCCGGGAGATCTTCCTGAACCAGGGATTGAACCCAGGTCTCCCACATTGTAGGCAGACGCTCTGTCTGAGCCACTGGGGAAGTCGCCAGTTAATTATTTTGAAGGTCAACTGACCCCTTGACCATTATATTTAGTAACCAGTTTTGTTATCATCAAAAGAGATAATCCTTTAAGCCTGATGTGAGGAATATTTTATAATTTATTTAGTTCTTACTGTCAATGTAATGTAATTCATATAAACACATTATAGTAAGTTTCTCTCCTAAGTGTTAATACCTGCACTGATGGAAGACTCTCCTCTGACTTAAGACAATATCTGTATCAGATTCTCCTCTGACTTAAGACAATATCTGTATCAGATTTGCTCACAGTATAATGGAATGTATTAGATGGGATGGATTTCTGGATGCCTCTGAAACACCAATGTGGCAATAAACTGTATAAATATTTGTTTTATGGCAATAGAAGAAGAGAGGAACAGGGAAAATAGGTCAACTTCAGAAAATAAGCAGCACATGCTATTTAAGATAAAAGAAAGAGAGAGTTGTAAACAAAGGGATGCTCAGTTGCTAGACAGTCAGATTTCTCTTTCCTTCCTTCTTTTTGTCTTTTAACAAATCTACTTAAATCTGTTTTTCCTCTTAGGACTTCTTTTTTTGTATGAATTTTTACTGCTTAACTCACATATATAAACGTTTCTATCTTCAATTACTTTGGTTGAATAGTTGAAGAGTAAAAGCCTCCTATCATTAGAACTTTATCAGGAAAAATAAATAAATAAATAAATAAATAAATAAATATATATATATATATATACATATTGACATCTGTAGGATATATATATCCATATTCATTTATATTGAATAATTTACTAAGCTTGTTCATATTCCTAAAAGCAGAATGTAGCAGCAACAGCCTGAATAAAATAAATAAATCGAGAACTTCAAGACTGGTTGTTCGGGGAGTGAAAAACTGAAAGAGAAATGACGAAGATGAAATGAGATTCTATCAAAAAGACTCCAACAGAGTCAGGGGTGGATGAAAATCCCAAGATGTGTATTAAGAGGAAAGGGAAACTCAACACAGTTGGAACTCCACTCGCTCACAGGGCAGCCGAGAAAGAGAGAGCAAACAGACCAGTTTCCCTACTGCTGCTCACAACACAGTAAGGCTGGAGCAGCTCTAGGAAGGACAGGGGAACCTCAGTGACTTTTCAAGTTGTGTCCTTCATGGTGTCTGTGGGGACCCAGCCAACAGCAGCCAGGGGGCTGTTTACCAAAGTCATTCTCTGGCACCACCCGCAGAAAAACTGTGGAAATCCCTGCCAAAGCAGACATGGGAATCAAACAGAAGGAGCTGAATACAGCCATGTAAAACATACCCCAGTCATTTCGTAACCTCGGTTTCTTCACAGACGTCTGCTGTGGAAGAAATGACTGCGTCCAGAAGACAGAGACCCCAGGAATTAATCCAGCCACACAGATGAAAGCAGAATGAAAAATTGCTAATTATCGCATTCCACAATCCACACTGGTAACTCACTGGGTTTCGGCTATAAGGCACTTAAGGTTAAAACTGCCCCTCAAAAATATATGTGACAATGGTGAATGAATGGTGTAAGGAAGGGGCAGGTCTTCAAACATTGTTGTTCTCGAAAGGAAAAAAAAAAAAGGAGGGGTATCCACCAAATTAAAATATCAGAATATTCTACAGACCAGCAAAACTACATGCAGCTTAGTAGCTCACACACATCCTTGTATTTCCAAGACATGTGAAGCTCCAGGTTCTGAAGAAGACCAAACAGAAGCCCACCTGCCAGGTGCTAAAAAGAGAAGATAATCTCAAAGAAATCCAGTCTTCGTTCTACTTATGGCTCTTATCATTGTTATCACAGCTTTGGTTCTCTTCCTGTTTTACTCCTTACCTGTGCTCCTTTATATTTTAGAGGTTGAGTGGCTCAGACGGTAAACCGTCTGTCTGCAATGCAGGAGACCCAGGTTCGATCCCTGGGTTGGGGAGATCCCCTGGAGAAGGGAATAGCTACCCACTCCAGTATTCTTGCCTGGAGAATTCCATGGACAGAGAAGCCTGGTACAGTACGGTCCATGGGGTCGCAAAGAGTTAGACATGACTGAGCGACTTCACTTTCACTTTTCATACATACCACTACTTTGGATGCTGCTCCAGTTTCGTGGGTCAATCCAACGTCCATGCTACATATCTCGCATATGTAGCCTGGGCATATATCTACCTTTGTACAGCCTTTGAGCTGGGCTCTGAGAGCCATTCCATACACACACTGTGTGTGAGTGCTCCGTCGTGTCCGACTCTTTGTGACTCCATGGACTTTAGCACCCCATGGACTGTAGCCTACCAGGCTCCTTTGTCCATGGAATTTTCCAGGCAAGAATACTGGAGTGGGTTGCCATTTCCCATTCCAGGAGATCTTCCTGACCCAGAGATTGAACCCAAGTCTTTGGCGTCTCCTGCACTGGCAGGAGGGTTTTTTTACCACTAGCGCCACCTGGGAAGCCGCACATTACTCTCTGGCTACTTCCTCATCCTCACTCACTACTGGGAGCTAAGTTTGATCGTCCTTTGACATCTACTCAACATATCTTTTGAACAGAGAAAAAGAAACAAAGCAGCTGAGTCAATAAGTTCATAATGCCCAAGAGTCTAGACTGTAGCATCCATGTGAGCAAGGACAATGACGATTAGTTTCAATACTTGGTAATCCAACATTTAGCACCTTGCACAGAGTAGGGGGAGCTCAATAACTATTTATTCAGAGATTGGAAGTAATGTTTTTCCTCTAAATTCCATTTTATTCTTATTCTCAAATTATTTTCTCTACTGAACAAAGGAAGGTTTATAAATCACTGGCATCATGACTTAAGGGAATGAATGAACCAAAAAGGGTCAAAATCTCAAAGATTCCCCAATTCATTCCAATAACCAATCCTCCTCAGTCACCTCCTCCTGCTTTTTTTTTCCCCCCTCTTCACATCTTGAACCATCTTACAGGAAAAATTCTAGACTTTTATATTGACTTATTTACTGAAAACCATATAAGGTAGTCGCTGTATTATTCCCGTTTTACAGACAAGGAAACAAAGGCCTCAAATGACTGAGTAACCTGCCACAGAGCACAGCTAAGAAGTTGCAAATCTGGGAATTGAATTTAGGCCATCTGCCTCCAGAATGCCAGTTCCTAATGACCACTCTGCACTGTCTCCTGAAGGACAGCTATTAAGAAGGCTAAGGGTAAGGTTAAGGAAGCTAAGAAGGCTGTGAGGAATGGTATCCTTCCATTCATTCTGTAAAATATGCATTGAGTGTCTACTCTGCCAGATGCCAAAAATCCCACCCTCATGCAGCTACAAACACTGTTCATATAATTGTCAAGATTTCTAACCGCCCTTTGCCACTTCTTCCAAACAGTAAGCTGGCAGATTCAGTTAGACAAGGAAACTTAGTAAGAACTGGTTCTTTTCCTTCATCTTTGTCTTTTAAACTTTATTATTGTAAATAATCACCAATCTTCTTAGCATCACATGGGACTCTTGCAAGAGCCAGTGAAATGTGCAGCAACTTGAAATGGCATAGATAAAAACCTAAACAGAGACAGGGAAATGAGAACGGTGTTTCCATTCTATTATTAGTCTGAGGGTATTGGCAACCTTTTCATGCTTGCTTCACAGCATAAAGGCAAACCACATGGAGGTGCTGGGTTTCTGCCCTTCTTCCCACCCTTGGAAAGGTCTTCTCAGCAAGAATTATGGTCACCCAATCACCCTCTGGGCTTCCATGGGGGCTCAGATGGTAAAGAATCTGTCTCCAAGGTGGGAGATCTGGGTTCGATTCCTGGGTCAGGAAGATCCCCTGAAGGGCATGGCAACCCACTCTAGTACTCTTGCTTGGGAAATCCCATGGACAGAGGAGCCTGGTGGGCTACAGTCCGTGGGGTCACAAAGTGTTGGACACGACTGAGTGGCTAACAACCACCCTCCATGCTACCTGACGCAAAAGGCAGGAGAGTGCAGTGGCGTGCACCCTGAGCCAAAGCGTGTGGCTCGGTGTGACCTGACCTTTACACTGCTCTGCACCCACCCACGCCGTGCAGAACAACCCGCTTCTCCTCAGGCTGCTGAATCAGCCCGGCTGGGGAGAGCCCGAAGAGGAGCTCAGACTCCGGCACATTTGGGCTATTCAGCACCATGAAGGAAATAGCAGGCGTTCAGCGAGGGAATAAAATTAAGGAGTTGGCTGAATAAAGGTGATAAAAATAGATTTTCCAACTCCACAAAGATGAATCATTTTGCCATGGGGATTCGCCAGGCTCCGTTTCAGCTTTGTTTTCAACCCAGCCTCATAAATTTGACTGAGGAAAATTTCCTTCCCCTAGATAACCAGTGCCATGAAGTGTTTAGTATTCAGACAGTTCTGACAGGATTTTATTAGAGAATTGTCCAGAAATAACCTCCATCCCTTCTCTATCCTGCAGTAAATATTGACTCTGAAGGACATGAGTGGGCTGGGCTGAAATGAGTTGCCTTTGACGCCAGACTCATCATCCTCTACCGCCCCCTCCTCAATTTTCTCCTCAATTCTTTCCCTCCTCATTTTAAGAAATAGACATTTTCAGAAAGCAAAGAGGGCAGTGGAAGAAAGCAGAATGTGAGGAGAACTCAGGTGAAACAAAACCTCACAGGTATGCCATCACATCTTCCCCAGGACACCACGTGCTGCTGAGGAACACATCTTTTAAGATGTAGCCGAGTTGCTTTTAATTCACAAAAAATTCTTGAGAAATCCTCTTTATTTTGACTTTTTATCTATATGCGTTCCATGACACACTCCAAAAGGTAAAAATAATGCTTTCCTTAGACAATAAGAAAACTTCATTAAAAGAAACAGGTGGTAAAAATATCAGGGGATAAGGTAAACTCCATAGGAAAGCAATTCTGGTGTATTCCAGCCATATCATAAACGTATACAAAGGAACGTTTTAAAAAAAGAACTAAAAGTGATAAAATCTAAATAGCTTCCTTCCTTCACTCATGGACACCCATCATCGTGTATTTTTCTCATAATGGATTTTACTTACCGCTCCACGGCCTCATAGTCCACATACAACTCCAGCATACCCACACTTGGGAGGCAGGTAGGGCATCTGTCCTGGGTGCTCCAGTCAGCCCCCACACAGCAGCCAAAATGCCCTTACATCTCCTTTCTGAAAACAGTCCTCAGCTCAGCAAACCCTGCTCTGCCCCGAGCAGGCTGCAGCAGCTGAAATGCTGATGCAGTGAAAGAGAACTAACTGGAAGAGAGCATGATTGCCACACCTATTGGGGAGGGAGGCGGAGAGTTCTGCTCCCACTGAGGAAGGGGGACAGAATCCCCTAGACGTAGAGATGCCCAGGGCGATCCTGCAGGAGAGCTTTGTGGCAGCAGCTGCTGCAGAGTCAGCACTCAGTGCAGTGGGTAAACCTGGATCTGCAGTAGGGCCCTGAGACCTGAGGGAGGGGCGCTCATGTCACAGCTCTGGAGGAAAGCAGCCTCATGATCCCAGGCAAGTCACTGCCCTCTGAGTCTCAGTTTCCTCATTTGGAACAATATTCTGTGACAACGGGGCTTCCCCGGTAGCTCAGATGGTAAAGAACCTGCCTGCAATGCGAGAGACTCAGAGATTTGGGTTCGATCCCCAGATTGGGAAGATCCCTTGTAGAAGGGAATGGCTACCCATTCCAGTATTCTTGCCTGGAGAATTCCATGGACAGAGGGGCCTGGCAGGCAGGCTACAGTCCATGGGGTCACAAAGAATTGGACATGACTGAGTGGCTAACACTTTCACTTTCTGTGATAAGTTATGTGAGGAAAAGAGTCTGGAAAAGAATTAATATATGAATATGTATAAATGAAGCACCTTGCTGTATACCTGAAACTAACACACTGTACTCCAACTATACTCCAAGTAAAGTAAAATATAAAATAAAAAACTTTAAAAACCTCTTTAAATAGCTTCTAGTTATGAAAATGTAAGGCCATCAGAAAAATCATGAATATAATAAATAATAAACACAGCTAGAATATACTGAAAACAGACGAGGTACCATCCATGTTAGGCATTTTACATGTATCATCTTATTTAATCCCACGATCCTGAGATGAGATTTAATCAACCCCATTTTATAGATGAGGACACTGGGGAACTCACTCCATGATTTCCCATGAAAATAAAGGATCATCATATCCATTCAGGGTTTTGAATTTAAATGGAAGCATTTCATCTTTGTGCGTGAAACTGAGATGACATCTGAGGATGGAATTTCTGCACTGTCGAGTGATTAATGTGTTTACAGTCCTCTGCTGGGGTAATTCTCAGGTACTAGTATTTATGGTTACGGCCGTTCATGCTACTGCAAAACCCATTTCCCACCTGTTGTTTTTTATTAAACCTCCCTAAAGGGCATGAAATATTTCTTTGTACAGATTCTAAAAAACGGGAATCATGAAATATGTGAGCAGAAACATCGTGTGTGGATTTACTGTTTGGAATTTTCAAACACTATAAAACACAGTGTTTACAGCCCATTCATCATTTTTAAAAGTTTATTAGATTGATATGCCCACTGACTCACTGGTATCCTGCCATTTATTGATACCAATACATCAAGTGGTGGGCTGACATTTAACATTTATTAATAACTTCTGTGTTTCATTGCCTATTTTATAGAATCCTTGCATTATGTTTTATTTTATTGTCAATCAGTCTAGGTTTTAAGCAAACTTTTTATTTTAAAATAGTTTTTAAATTTACAGAAAATTGCAAAGATAGTCCATTATAACTTGTGTTCTGGTATTGGATATTACTCAACTGTAGTTAGTGCCATTTATCACAACTGATGAACAAACATTGGTACATTGCCACTAACTAAACTTCAGGTTTTATTTGGGTTTAATTAGTTTTCCACTAGTGTACTTTTTCTGTTCCAAGATCCATCAAAGGCACCATATTATAATCATCATTTCTCTTAAGCTTCTTCTAGACTTTCCTTGTTTCTCAGACTTTCCTTGACAGTTTTGAGAAGTGCTGGTCAAGGATTCTGCTCCTCCATTTGGGTTTGTCTGATATTTTTCTACGGTTAGATTGGGATTACGGGTTTTGGGGGGAAGACCGCTGAGATAAACACCATTGCCATAACACCATATCAATCATCCTCTTATTAAATATAGGGAAAATAAGTCAAATCAAAACTTTAAACTGAATAAAGTTAATTTTCAAAAATAAAAACAACAGATTTTTTACTCAGAAATACCATATTTTATTTTGTGGAGAGAATGACAGAGAGGGAAACTAATTTTTACATCCATTTTGAGATGAAGGCAGACCTAAGATTTTAGCAGGAAGCCAGCTAATTACAAAAGAGCTGTCCAGCAAGTTCTTTTGAGGTGCCTGCCAACACAAACTTCCTACAAAACAATCTCAGATGATGGCATATTTGAAGAGAATTTGTTTCAACCTAGCAGGATCCTACTCTACCATACAATACTTTCAGGTATTTAAAGTGTTTTTCCTGTTGTCAAACCACAGAATCCCTATGAATCTGGGTTAGAAGAATTTGCTTTAAATTAGTTCCACAGAAATTCCTTCTTTATAAAAGTTATGACTATGAAAAAAAAGAAGTAAGACTTAGTCTGAAATATGTATTTCCTGCTATTATGTATATTTTTTCCTCACAGTTCCTAATTGAAGGTCTGTTCCTCAGGGGACAAAAAGTAAGAAACTGATGTAATGTCAGAAACTTTGCTAAATGCTGTTCAATGAACGATAAGGGAGAATAAGTGGTTTCTTTTTTCAAAGAATGTGTCCCCACAATCCCCAGATAGGAAGTGGGAGTTGGGGGGGGACAGGAAAAAAAAGTTTTACAGCACTTCTATATATAACCTTCCACCTCTGCAGAGACATAAAATAATTATGGAAACAAGCGTGGAAAAATAATTTGTGGTGTATAAAGGGATATTAGACTTCAACTAGCATGTCTAGGCATTCATAACCATGTGAATAAGAATTTCATTCTTTGACTGGCTCACTCACTGGTATGGACTGAATTCTGTCCCCTTTCCAAATTGATATGTTGAAGTCAGAATCCCCAGTAACTCAGAACTGTGACTGTATTTGGAGGTAGTGACTTCAAAGAAGGGATTGTGTTCAACTGGGTCATTTAAAGCAGGCCCTAATCCAGTTTGATCAGTGTCATTATTTTAAAAAATGAGATTAGGATACAAAGTGCAGAGGAAGACCAAGTGAAGACCCATGGAGAAGATCGCCATTTTCAAGCTGAAGAGAGAGGCAACCAACCCTGCCTCTGCTTGATTTCATTTCTCTCCTTTAAGGCACCCAATCTGCTATACTTTGTTATGGTGGCAAATTAATCTGCTTATCAAGCATTGAGAGTGAAGAATCAAGGGTATAAGAAAGGCTAGAGGGTATGAGATTGGTTGGATATTACATCTCAATAAACTATTAATTATGTGAAAATCTAAGTTACTATCTCTCATGATTTCCATAGCTAAGTGCAACTGCTAATGACTCCTCCTGTGGTCTCAAACTTCTTTCATCATCCCAACCTCCCCCACCTCCCCTTCCAATGAAAGTCAAACACTGCTAAGGGCACACTATAATTTGTTGGGGGGGGGGAACTTCAAAGTTTGTGTTTATAGAAAAAGAAAGAATGTGTCTTCATATATACTTCAGCATAAGGATTTAAATTTAAAATCAGCCATTCATTAACCTAGTCCAATTTCTTATACATTTTTTCATGAGTTCCAAACCAACATTTTCCAACTGTCTGCCAGACATCTGTACAAGAATCTCTTAAAGGTAGCCAACTCAATACATCCAAAAGAGAATTCATCTTTTCTCTCGGAACCCATTTCTCATCCCCTGTTCCCATGATGTATATTACTGGCATCACTATTCGCCAAGTTGCTGAAATCCAAAATGTAGATGTCGTCTTCCTAAGATTATTTATTATATTTCATTAATTCCAAGTTGTACAATTTTTTTTACTTCTAAAATAATGATGCATCTTTCCATTGCTGATATGTTAACATTGTGTTATAATTTAATTAATGAATTTTAAAAATTAGTTATATAATTTTTAAATAGTATGTCTTACAATTAAGGGCACACTACTATCAGTGAAAAACATAGAACCATAAATCCCATGTCCTCATCTCCACTCTCACTGATTCTACTAAGGTTAAGTAGGAGACATTACCTCTTGTTTGGACTACTTGTCTCCTAACTGACTTTGGTTGCTGGTCTTGTCCCATAATCTACTTTCCATATGGCCACCAAAGTTACCTGGAACACAAGAGTCCTTTGTTTGCAGTGGCTCTTACTGTAGACGAGCCCAAACACTTCCAGATAGCATTTCTGTCTCAACCTACTATTCCTGGTCCACTTTCCACAGTATTGATTTCTTTCAGGGACCCTGGGGTTCAGCTGCAGCCACATACAAAAAGCCACTTGCAGACAAGACCCAGGTTCCTGTGCTCAAAGCCTTTCTCATTCCATCCTCTGAGGCCAGACCATCCTTCTCCAACCCCAATAGTCTTCTCTAATTGTAGATATGTCTTTAGATCCCAGGCTTCCCAGGTGGCACCAGGGGCAAAGAACCTGTCTGCCAATGAAGAAGACATATGAGATGTGGGTTCAAACCTTGGGTTGGGAAGATCCCTTGAGGAGGGCATGGCAACCCACTCTAGTATGCTTGCCTGGAGAATCCCATGGTCAGAGGAGCCTGGAGGGTTACCCTACATTCCACAGGGTTGCACAGAGTAGGACGTGATTCAGAAAAGGAAGATCATGGCATCCGGTCCCAACACTTCATGGGAAATAGATGGGGAAACAGTGGAAACAGTGTCAGACTTTATTTTGGGGGGCTCTAAAATCACTGCAGATGGTGACTGCAGCCATGAAATTAAAAGACGCTTATTCCTTGGAAGAAAAGTTATGACCAACCTAGATAGTGTATTCAAAAGCAAAGACATTACCTTGCCGACTAAGGTCTGTCTAGTCAAGGCTATGGTTTTTCCTGTGGTCATGTATGGATGTGAGAGTTGGACTGTGAAGAAGGCTGAGCACCGAAGAATTGATGTTTTTGAGCTGTGGTGTTGGAGAAGACTCTTGAGAGTCCCTTGGACTGCAAGGAGATCCAGCCAGTCCATTCTGAAGGAGATCAGCCCTGGGATTTCTTTGGAAGGAATGATGCTAAAGCTGAAACTCCAGTACTCTGGCCACCTCATGCAAAGAGTTGACTCATTGGAAAAGACTCTGATGCTGGGAGGGATTAGGGGCAGGAGGAGAAGGGGACGACAGAGGATGATATGGCTGGATGGCATCACTGACTCGATGGACGTGAGTCTGAGTGAACTCCAGGAGTTGGTGATGGACAGGGAGGCCTGGCGTGCTGCAATTCATAGGGTCGCAAAGAGTTGGACACGACTGAGCGACTGAACTGAACTGAACTGAAGCGACTTTGCAGTATATTCAGAATCCATAACTTTCAAAGTTCTTACTCTCAAACAGAAACTTATTCTGGTTCTTCCTTGCATCTTAACATTTCATTACTATTTCATAGTCTCCCTCTATTAGACCTTATTTGCCTCTAGAAGGGGATTCCCCTGGAAGGCTGGAATTATGTCTTAAATCATAGTGGATTTTCACTTGGAAGGCAAGAGAACAAACCATCTATTTCTAGTGTATTTGTGCAGATGAAAACTGGGAAACAGAGCTTAGATGTCACATAAAGGAGGTGGTCCAAGGAAAACTGTATTATTGTTAAAGTACTATAACTATAAAGGATGCTTTTTCAGGAGAATAAGAAATCCATGCCCTCCATTTCTCAGCAGATTAGGACAATCATTTCATTCACTGTGGAGGTAGATTTTAAATAGCTCTGAGTGATCTCTTCTTCCTGTACACAAGTCTTTGCGCAGTCTCCTCCCCTTGAGTGTGGGCTAGACCTGGTGACTTGTTTTTGATCAATAGAATATGGCCAAGGTGAGGAAATGTGACTTCTGAGATTAGGTTATACATAATTGTGATGTTCATCTTGTTTGTTCTCTCTCAGTATCTTTCTCTCTCTCTCTCTCTCTCTTTCTGGTTCTTCTTGCTTGCTTATTCTCATGAAGCAAGCCATCACACTGTGAGTTGTTCTATGTAAATAGGACCTTATGGCAAAGAAATGAAGATGGTTTTGGCCAACATCCTGCAACAAAACAAATCTTGTTGCTATCCACCTGAGTGTGCTTAGAACCAGATCCTTCCCTAGTCAAGTCGTAACATGACAGCAGCCACTACCTGATGGCAGCTTTGTGGGACATCCTGAAACTCTAATCCATCTAAGTCAAGCCCAGATTCTAGACCCACAGGAACTTTGGAATAGTAAATGTTTTGGACTACTAACTTCAGTTCAGTCGCTCAGTCATGTCTGACTCTGCGACCCATGGACTACAGCATGCCAGGCCTCCCTGTCCATCACCAAATCCCAGAGCCTGCTCAAACTCATGTTCATCGAGTCAGTGATGCCATCCAAACATCTCATCCTTTGTCATCTCCTTTTCCTTCTGCCTTCAATCTTTTCCAGCATCAAGCTCTTTTCAAATGAGTCAGTTCTTTGCATCGGGTGGCCAAAGTATTGGAGTTTCAACTTTAGCATCAGTGCTTCCAATGAATATTCAGGACTGAATTCCTTTAGGATGGACTGGTTTGATCTCCTTGCCGTCTAAGGGACTGTCAAGAGTCTTCTCCAACACAGTTCAAAAGCATCAATTCTTTGGTGCTCAGCTTGCTTTAGAGTCCAACTCTCACATCCATACATGACTACTGGAAAAACCATAGCTTTGACTAGACAGACCTTTGTTAGCAAAGTAACATCTCTGCTTTTTAATATGCTGTCAAGGTTGGTCATAGCTTTTCTTCCAAGGAGCAAGGGTCTTTTAATTTCATCACTGCAATCACCATCTGCAGTGATTTTGGAGCCCAGGAAAATAAAGTCTCTCATTGTTTCCATTGTTTCCCCATCTACTTGCCATGAAGCGATGGGACCAGATGCCATGATCTTCGTTTTCTGAATACTGAGCTTTAAGCCAGCTGTTTCACTCTCCTCTTTCACTATCATCTAGAGGCTCTTTAGTTCCGCTTTGCTTTCTGCCACAGGGTGGTGTCTTCTGATATCTGAGGTTATTGATATTGCTCCTGGCAATCTTGATTTCAACTTGTACTTCATTCAGCCTGGCATTTCACATGATATACTCTGCATATAAGTTAAATAAGCAAGGTGACAATACACAGCCTTGATGTACCCTTTTCCCAATTTGGAACCAGTTCGTTGTTATGTCTGGTTCTAACTGTTGCTTCTTGACCTGCATACAGATTTCTCAGGAGGCAGGTCAGGTGGTCTGGTATTCCCATCTCTTTCAGAATTTTCCACTGTTTGTTGTGATTCATGCAGTCAAAGGCTTTGGTATAGTTAATAAAGCAGAAGTAGATGTTTTTCTGGAACTCTCTTGCTTTTTCTATGATCCAAAGGATGTTGGCAATTTGATCTCTGGTTCCTCTGCCTTTTCTAAATCCAGCTTGAACATCTGAAAGTTCTCAGTTCACATACTATTGAAGCCAACTTGGAGAATTTTGAGCATTACTTTGCTAGCGTGTGAGAGGAATGCAATTGTGCGGTAGTTTGAACATTCTTTGGCATTGCCTTTCTTTGGGATTGGAATGAAAACTGACCTTTTCTAGTCCTGTGGCCACTGCTGTATTTTCCAGATTTGCTGGCATATTGAGTGTAGCACTTTCACAACATCATCTTTTAGGATTTGAAATAGCTCAACTGGAATTCCATCACCTCCACTAGCTTTGTTTGTAGTGATGCTTCCTAAGGTCCACTTCACTTCATATTCCAGGATGTCTGGTTCAAGGTGAGTGATCATACCATCATGGTTATCTGCCATTTCTGTGTATTCTTGCCACCTCTTCTTAATATCTTCTGCTTCTATTAGGTCCATACTGTTTCTGTCCTTTGTTTTTGTGCCCATCTTTGTTCCCTTCAGTTCAGTCGCTCATGAATCACAGCACGCCAGGCCTCCCTGTCCATCACCAACTCCCAGAGTTCACTCAGACTCACGTCCATCAAGTCAGTGATGCCATCCAGCCATCCCATCCTCTGTCGGCCCCTTCTTCTCCTGCCCTCAATCCCTCCCAGCATCAGAGTCTTTTCCTTGGTATCTCTAATTTTCTTGAAGAGATCTCTAGTCTTTCCCATTCTATTGTCTCCTCTATTTCTTTGCATTGATCACTTAGGAAGGCTCTCTTACCTCTCCTTGCTATTCTCTGGAACTCTGCATTCAGATGGGTGTATCTTTCCTTCCTTCCTTTGCCTTTCTCTTCTCTTCTTTCCTCAGCCATTAGTAAGGCCTCCTCGGACAACCACCGTATAATCATAAAGGATTTGATTTAGGTCATACCTGAATGGTCTAGTGGTTTTCCCTACTTTCTTCAATTTAAGTCTGAATTTGGCAATAAGGAGTTCATGATCTGAGCCACAGTCAGCTCCCAGTTTTGCTTTTGCTGACTGTATAGAGCTTCTTTATCTTTGGCTGCAAAAAATATAATCAATCTGATTTTGGTATTGACCATTTGGTGATGTCCATGTGTAGAATCATCTCTTGTGTTGTTGGAAGAGGGTATTTGCTATGACCAGTGCATTCTCTTGGTAAAACTCCATTAAGTTGCCCTGCTTCATTTTGTACTCCAAGGCCAATCTTGCCTATTACTCCAGGGATCTCTTGATTTCTTACTTGTGCATTGCAGTCCCCTATGATGAAAAGGACATCTTTTCTGGTGTTAGTTCTAGACCACTAAATTCAGAGGTAGTTTGTTACACAGCATGTGTGTGTGCATGCTAAGTGGCTTCAGTCATGTCTGACTCTTTACAATCCTATGGACTGCAGGCCACCAGGCTTCTTTGTCAATGGGATTTTCCAGGCAAGAATACTGGAGTAGATATCTCCTACATTGGCAGGTGGGTTCTTCACAGCAGTGAATAACTGATATACACTCGCCAAATAAGAAAATCAGAAAACAGATAATAAACACAGGATGAGTGGAAAGAACCAAAATCAAAACAAAAAAACCTCTTACTAAGTCTTCCCAAGTAATTAAACAATATGGAAAAGGAGACTAACTCATTGGTCCAAGCACTCAGCAGATAACCACAAGCCAGCCTGTTCTAGTGGCCATCAGCATTTTCCTGGTCCAGCTCACGGTGGTCCTGGCTCTTAGCAGCTGATACACTTTTATTTCTGTATTCACTGTGTGCCAAGTCTTTTGGTTTAGGTAGTAAGTTAACTGTAATCCTGGTTCCTAAGAGTGATAATATGTAGTGGTGATATCCCTAGAATATTCCTTTAGCTCAGGGTAAGCCTTAGATGCCTTTCTGAGCTGTTTGAATTTTATTCCTTATATGCAGTGGACAGCTATAGAAGATTATATGTGGGCGTGCTCAGTCACTTAGTTGTGTCCAACTCTTTGTAACCCATGGACTGTAACCTGCCACGTTCCACTGTCCGTGGGATTTTCCAGGCATGAATACTGGGGTGGGTTGTCTTTTCCAGGGGACCTTCCTGGCCCAGGGGTCAAACCCACACTCCTGCATTGCAGGCAGATTCTTTACTACTATACCACCTGGGAAGCCCTTATATAAAGTTATCTGACAAGACAAGGGGCCTGAGAAACCTGTATGCAGGTCAGGAAGCAACAGTTAGAACTAGACATGGAACAGCAGACTGGTTCCAAATAGGAAAAGGAGTACGTCAAGGCTGCATATTGTCTCCCTGCTTATTTAACTTATATTCAGAGTACATCATGAGAAACTGTGAGCTAGATGAAGCACACGCTGTAATCAAGATTGCTGGGAGAAATATCAATAACCAAAGATAAGCAGATGACATCACCTTTACGGCAGAAAGTGAAGAACTAAAAAGCCTCTTGGTGAAAGTTAAAGAAGAGGGTGAAAAAGTTGGCTTAAAGCTCAACATTCAGAAAACTAAGATCATGACATCTGGTCCCATCACTTCATGGCAAGTAGATGGGGAAACAGTGGAAACAGTGGCTGACTTTATTTTGGGGGGGTCCAAAATCAACTGCAGATGGTGACTGCAGCCATGAAGTTAAAAGACACTTACTCCTTGGAAGGAAAGTTATAACCAACCTAGACAGCATATTAAAAACCAGAGACATTACTTTGCCAACAAAGGTCTGTTTAGTCAAGGCTATGGTTTTTCCAGTAGTCATGTATGGATGTGAGAGTTGGACTATAAAGCAAGCTGAGCACCAAAGAATTGATGCTTTTGAACTGTGGTGTTGGGAAAGACTGTTGAGAGTCCCTTGGATGGCAAGGAGATCCAACCAGTCCATTCTAAAGGAGATCAGTCCTGGGTGTTCATTGGAAGGGCTGATGTTGAAGCTGAAACTCCAATACTTTGGCCTCTTATGCGAAGAGCTGGCTCATTTGAAAAGACCCTGATGCTGGGAAAGATTGAGGGCAGGAGGAGAAGGGGACAACAGGGGATGAGATGGCTGGATGGCATCACCGACTCAATGGTCATGAGTCTGGGTAGGCTCCGGGAGTTGGTGATGGACAGGGAGGCCTGGCGTGCTGCAGTTCATGGGGTCACAAAGAGTCGGACACGACTGAGCGACTGAACTGAATGGACCTGAAACAATCAATACTTTTAGAAGGTACCTGTGGAAACTGTTACCCCTGGCAGCATACAAGCCATGCTGACTTGGGAGGCACTGAACAAAGAAATCCCCCCTAGGTTCATAGTCCACCATTTAACTGAATGCAGGATCAAGTGTACCAAGGAGCGCATGGGTTTTACTGTTGTTTTCCCCTCCAGTTTGTACTTTTTTTTTTATGTCTAAAGCTACTAAAAGGCTAACCACCACTCCTGCTTGGGCTCGGTTTTGGTACCCAACCCAAGAGTAGCAAATTGAGCATTCCTTCTGTGTGTGGTGTGGAAACACAACTGAGGTTTCTGTTACTGTGCCAGGGATGAGGATAAAGGAACATGTGTCATTAAATTCAGTTTTGGCTGAGATTCTTTACAAGATCTCTTCATTTCCCTCAGTGAAATGTACCTCCTACATACAGAGCATCACTCAAACACCAGTTTCCACTTGGCTCCCAAGGAAGAGCAAGACCACCTCCAGAGACACCCTCCCCCCAGCCCTACCCCCATCACACCATACAACTGCCTCAGGAAAAACACACAGGGTGGGTGTGTTCCAAGTCTCCGGTCTCTGCCTGCCGATGAAAGAGAATTGCATCTGCATCTTCCCGAACCTTTGCTGTCCTGAATCAGAATTATGATTCTGGGGAGGCACTGAGAGGTGCTGAGCCTAGCTGGATTGATTTGCACCTGAAAAGGCGGAGGGGTAGTGGGGGCAGAGAAAAGGTTGAGTAGAGAGACAAGAGCCAGTAGTGTGAGTCTGGACAACCTCAGGTGGCTGGTGTGGGAAAGATTTGTAGGGAGTGCTGGCAAGAATGAGAGGTGTGTGTGTGTGTGTGTGTTTACAGAAAGACAGAGGAGAGCAAGAGGAGGGCATTTTAGCAAGTTTTATTGCATGTTAGAATGGAATCATTCTATGATATTGTTTGGAAAGACCCTCAGTGGACATGAATTTGAGGAAACCCTGGGAGATAATGAAGGACAGGGAAGCTTGCATGCTGCCGTCCACAGGGTTGCAAACAGTCAGACATGAGTTAGTGACTGAACAACAGTAAAGATGTCTAAAGTTCCCCTATTAACATCAGTTGTTGAACTGGTGCTTCATTGACTATGATGCTTGAGGTGCAGCCACATGGAAATTGCTTTCATAGGATAGTAGAAATCTTACATTTACACGGCTCTTTAAAGTACGCCACTGCCTCAGTTTGATGAAATTAATAGATCTTAAATGAGAAGGATGAGAGGTGGTCTTCTAAAAGCATGAGATATCTTTAGAGACTGTTGCCTCCAAACAAATATTCAGGAGTGCTGAGGTTTAGTGGTCTATTATAAGGCCTCATGGAGATAGTGTAACACAGTAGAAAAACAGAGTCGATAGCTGGATGATCAGGGTCCAAATCTCCATATCATCTCTTTTTTATTGGAAAGCTGGTAACCCACTTCTTAGCACCCTTGTCTCCTGAGATTATAGTAAGGCACAGCAATAACTGCCTCACAGGGAAACTGTAAAGATCAAGAAGGATACACCTTGCACCTTGTATACAGGTGGGTTTTAATATATTAATATGATGGTTGTCATTACGGGGACTCACACCCCTGGCCTCCCTCTTTGCTTCTCTGCTTCCTTCCTGGCCTGAAACAATCACTTAACTGGAAGAGAAACAGAGGCAGAGATCGGAACCCTGGCCAGCTTCTTCTGGGGGGACCCATAATAAAACTGTTGCCGGGATGGAAAACATGCTAAATGAAACTATAAAATAGAAACCTAAAATATAAGACATTGACAAGGATGAACTGAGACAGACAAGAGCTGATCTCCAGTTAGGATTTGCAGGAAACCACTTCTTGGCAGGTAGACACTCAAAACATCTGGGACTCAAATTTGCTGCACTGTCATCTTCCTAAAATTATGAAGTTCGAATAAGGGCCTTTCACTCATACTACTCAGTTTTCAATAGCTTTCTATGTTTACCTTTGTCCAAAACAATATTTTTTTAATCTTCTCACAATGTGGAAATTGCCACTGCCTTTTCATCATTCCTCCTTTCCTGACCTCTCTCAAACAATGAAACATCAACTGCTCTGGTATCGCTTTCATAAAATAAAGCAGATACCTTTTGAAAGCCTCTTAAAGTCCACAAAGTTTATGGGAACTTACATTTTTATCCATTTGAGAAAACTCAGCTCTAAGCATATTTGAAATCTTATCTTTTGATTAGAAAAATACCTGTTTTTCCTAAAGAATAAATTTTTGAGTGGATCAGAGTAACTAAATGGTAGGATAATTCTACCAGTTACCTTCCTGCTAGAGCCTACTGACCTTCACTGAGTGCAAATTCCCAGCATTTATCAGGTGAAGTGAGCCCTTTCACAGAGCTTGGAAAGATATTTTAAAGATGTTGGACAGCAGAAACCCAAAAAGAGATGAGCTGAAAAAGTCAGTCTTTGTTGTCTGTCCCGTCCTTCTCACAAGACGTAAAATAGTTGTCATTTACATGTGCTCCATTTTCACCGGGGAATATTTGTGAGTAATATAACCACAGAGAAAGGTGGTCTATGCTTCGGACTCATCCCAGCTTTTACTGTTTGTGTGATCATCCCCTCTACGGACCCCTCTTCACCTGTAAAACAAATATACCTAAGATGCCCTCCCTGCAGTAAAATTCTTTTTCTTCTCTGATTGCTTTCATCCTCTTGGATTCACATGCAAGATCAAGCAAATATTTCATGACAGCCCTAGGAGGGTTCAGCACCCAAGGTCAGAATCCTAAAATACCTATTTCCAGTTACATACACACACAGACACACACACACACACACACACAGCAACAACACACACATACCTATTTCCAATTACACACACACACACACTGGCTGTTACAACTAAAATCTGGGTGAGAAAAGACTTAATGTCCAAATTCCTATTGCAAGCAAGAATTTCATACATATATGTCTCCTGCACAGAGTCTGATGTTTCTGGATGAAACAGAATTTACCATGATCTCTAACCACCATTAAACTGAGTTTTAGGATGTGGCTTGATTACACAATACTGTCAAACTGGCCGAATAAAGGGTAGGGTTTTTAAAAGTTGTTGCTATGCCAAAGACCTAAATTTGAGGTCTTTCTCTCTGGCAACAGCTAACAGTGTCACTCACACCTAAAAAAGAATGCAAGCATCTGCAGGCAGTCACCATGCGGCTGCGTGTGTCAGCAATTGCTACAGAAGAAACACAGACCCAGATCCAGGGTCTTTGCATTCTTGCCAGGAAATGATTTTCAACTACTTTGTTTTAACACCTTCACCCCTGAATTCTTTGTAACCACAGCTCAACTCAGGGGCTAAAATACACCTATTCATGCCTTTGGAAATCTACACATGTTTATAATTTGGGATTGCTATGTGAAAACACACTTTTCTATTTATCTTCAAGTCAAGCAGCTGGGCCATCTTAATGGATTTTTCTCAGCACCAGGCCATTAAGTCACACAGGCATAGGTTCCGGGCATAGAGATCCCTCTGGCCATACTTCTTAGATCTCCATGGCCCCTGCTACTAAGGACTGCTTAACGGGTAGACGGTCAGTGACCTGTCAACTCCCTGACAAAGTACTAACCAACCTAGAAGTCTGCAGAGACACTTGAGGAATGCTGTTTGTTCTTCCCTGAGTGTCACAAATATGGGTGGAAGAAATGTCATGTGAAGAATATATTCACACAAAAGGTTGCAGCTCTACACATCCAAGATCATCTCTGCTACCTTCAAATCTACTACTCACCTGCAGTCCCCTTTCCTTCTCAAAACAGATAAGAGAATTAATGTTTCAATCTCCAATGCTTTATGTTGTAAATTTTCAAGCCTACCAAAATCCCGCAAGAACAGTACCATGACAACTGTATATCCTTTATCCAGATACAAAATTTTACCACATTCCCCTCCTTCCCTGCCCCCCTCTTTCCCCCTTCCCTCCATCTCTCCATGTGTATGTGTATATAAAATTACACATTATATGCACAAACCTCTTTTTGCTGAACATCTTGAGGATTAGTTGTACATGTTGTGACATTTCAAGTCTAAAGACTCTAGCTTTTATTCATCTAACATCAAGAATATTCCCCTATATCCACCACTGTCTTTGACAAGATAGTTAACATGTGAAAGAAATTCAACATTGAGGAAACATTGTTATCTAATATTCAATCTGCACTCAAATTTCCCCAACGGTCCCAATATATCTAATACAGTTGCTCGTTCTCAATCAAGGATCAGACATGGCATTTGGCTGTCATATCTCCTTAGCCACCTTTCATCTGCAACAGTTGGGGGGCGGGGGAGGGGTCTTCAATGACAGGACAGTTAAGGAATGTACACCAGTTGTTTTACGGAATGTCCCTCAATTTGGACTGGTCTGAATTGTTTCCTCAGAATTGGATGTAGGCTAAAGACTTTGGGAGACGTTCCATCAGGGTGATGCTGTGACTTCTTTGTGCATCCCTAGGACACCAGTTATCACTGCACCCATTATAGGCATTGGTAAGTAAGAGCATGGGCTTTGGATCCACCTCAGTTTTTACTGTTTGTGTGATCTTAAAGCTAGCTACAGTGCTTAAACATGAATACTAAATCATTTACACACCTTGAATTGCAAACTAGTAACAACAGTTATTCAAAAATCTTACTCTCTGGATCATATTTCAATACAGCTGTCTCTTTTGTCTCTATTAACTCATTTTCTCATAAACCAGGAGATGCTAACAGTATTCTATAAAAGAGATCATATGGACCATAAACACTACAGGCTTCACAAAGGAGGTGATTTTGCATTGGGTCTTGATAAGTAAATAGGATTTAGTCAAGAAGAGCAGAGAGAGATATACTCATAAGAAGTGTCATGAGAAAAGGCTTCATACATGAGAGTGAATAACATCTGAGGACCTATGAGTTGATGGTAATAATCTAGGTAAGAGATGAGGAAGACCTGCTCTAGGCCTTATCGAGTGGCCAACAAAATGCAAACAAGTAGACAGACTGAAGAAAGTTGCCACATCCTTTAATAGCTCAACTAGGGCAACTGCATGTTTATGACGCATTACTGACATCAGTGGGCAGCAGTGGTCATTTAAGTCTAATATGAATATGAACAGTGTGAGATGTTCAGTAGGACATCCAGATGGAGCTGTCCAATACACAGAATAAGAGACCTGGAGTTCAGGAGAAGAAACTTGGTGAGAAGTGATGACTTGGGTCAATGCTATGAAGAGTTGAGGTCACAAAGACAGACAGGAACATCAGTGTAGAGAGCAAGCAGACGATAGATCTGAAGAGCAAACTCTGGAAGAACATTAACAGGATGGGGAAAGGGCACAGAAGGGTAGCAGTTCTGTTTCTTGTTGGTATCCCAATTTGTGCACTGGATCTTGGAGATGTTGATCTGGTGGTAATTGGAGAAGAGAAAAGAAAAAAAAAAAAAAAAGAGCTTGACCAGATTTGTAGATTAAGGAATCATGAGTGAATGGGCAGTAACTAATTATACATAAATAAGCATTTTTTTGGACTAAAGATAACTCCACTGTGTGTTTTTTCCAACACCAGCAAGCAATTAACTCATTTCTGACACTCGTCACCTGGGGATAGTGTCAGATGTCCCAGGTCAAGGCTCAGTCCCATTAAGACTGTCCCCATAAAAAAATTAATAAAAAAAGGACTGCCCCCATTTCAGATATCAGTCTCAAGTCCAGGTTGTCAGCTGGGCTTCTGAACAACAAACTATAAACCAGAGGTTCTCAAGATCTCCTTCTTGAGTTTGAGTAATTTGTTAAGTGGCTCACAGAACACAAAGAAACACATACTTAGGTCTATCAATTTATTATAAAGAATATTATAAAGGATTCAGAACAGCTAGATTCAGAAGTAGCTGATTCATAGAGCAAGGTATGTGGGGAGGGACATAGAGCTTCCACACTGTCTGGGTATGCTACTCTCCTGGGATCTCCATGTGTTCACCAATCTGAAAACTCTCCGAATCACGTCCTTTTGGTTTTTTATGGAGGCCTCATTACATAGGCAAGACTGATTAAATCACTGACACGGGCAACTCAGTCAACCTCCAACCCCTCTCCCCTCTCTGGAAGTCAGTGGGTTGGGGCTTGAAGTTTCAACTCTTTCATCATGAGGTTGGTTCCCCTGGCAACCAGCCCCCATCTTTGGGACTTTCCAAAAGTTACCTCATCCAGGTGGGGCTGAAAGGAGCTTGTTATTAAGAACAAGATACTCCTTCACCTTTATAGAACTGGAGCCATTTCAGGAACTGATGACAGAAGACCAAGTATTATAACAAAAGACGTTTCCATTGTTCTTATGGCTTAGGAAATTCCAAGGGTTTTAGGTGCTCCATGCCAGAAACAGACAAAGTCCAAATACATATTGCTTATTACAAATCACAGTATCACACTAACAAATCAGTCAAGAAAATATAAGTGATATAGGATAGGATAAGTGGAAAACCATTACTTGGAAAAGAGGAAAAAAACAGAGAAATGATGGAAAGGATAAAATGGAAAGGAAATTCAAATGAAAAAAAAGAAGAAGGAAAAGTTAGGGGTATAAATAGGAGTAAAGCAACAGAGGTTCCCTGGTTCTCTTGAATCACATGGCCTGCCTGTTCCAACGTAGAGGCAACAGGTAAAGAACAATGCTTGATCTGCTAGAAGAAACCAACATAAACATCAATGCACGCGTCTCAAACCTTAATTTTGCTCAAATTATTTACGATTCACAGTTTAAATTAATATTTATAAAACCCTTCTCCTTAGCTTCCAGACTGAGAGCTGCTTTCTGCAGCCATGTGGGTTTCACTGGTGCTTTCCTTGACTTCTTGCTGTAAGTTTGGCTCCTACAATATTATATATTAGACTTCTAAGATCTGGAGATGCCACATGCTTGGGGCCAAACAGATATCTGTTAGCTTCATTAAAGTGATGGCCTTAACATTTGAAAAACATGGATTTAATAAAAAGTTTAAAAATAACTAATACATGTATACATTAATGCATATAATATTAATATACATAATATACAGATTTTTAATTAGATTATTTAAATCCATTTCTTCCAAATTTAAGTATCTATGTATTGACTACCTGATTCTGATGAATGAAATTAGAAAGATTTTTCATAACTAATTACCAATGTACTACTAACCAGTATGGGAAATGAAATGCACCTGCAGAAATAGCAATTCTTACAATTTAAAAAAAAAATCCATTTCATTCAACTTGCTTAAACCATGTACCTAATTAATGAGCCCCACAGTTCTCAAATGTAACTGTGTTGTTGTTGTTGCATCAAATTTCAATTAGTCATTGTCATATGACTGTGAAGCAAATCATCAGAGTCTAAGTAGGAACCTGCTTAAATTCTTGACATTTTTCTAATTGTTCTTTGCAAGACCACAGGCACAGAAGGCACCACAATGAAAACAGTCGAAGCATTGTTACTAAGCCACACATACCCTCAGCTTTCTGTGCACACATGTACCTGTACCTGTACACATGTGTATGTGAGGGCGCATGGGTGAGCCCAGACATGTGTACCGTGTTGCTTCCAGAACTAAGCTTTGTTCATACTTTTGATCTTCCACCTTTTTCTTATTAGCAAAAGGTGACAACAATTAAGCAATAAAAATTAGTTGCGAAGAATTATGAAACATCAATGCATGAAGAAGAATCCTGCATCTGACTACGTGTGAACATTTGAGTTTTACTGGTTTTAGCTGGGTAGGTTCAGAAGAACCAGGGATTTGCTTAACAATTCTCCAGATAATAGAGTCACCTCAGTGACCATTATGTCTTTAGAAAGTTGGTCTACAAATGTGGTACTTAAACGCAAGAAGATTTTTTAAGATTGAAAACAGCAATTTATCATGAAAATGCTGCTTGTTCATCATGAAATTATTTCTCTCACTGCCCCTTCTCTCCTTCATTCCAGGGGAACGCAGAGAACTGAAATGAGAAAACCATAATTACCATCGCATTCCTCCCCTCAGGTCAACTTAATTACCAGCTTCTCACCCCAAAACAAATTTAACTCTTTAAGAATGAACGTCATTCTTATCACTCATGGGAAAAACACAAAGATTAAGATGCCATTTAGGCATAACTGCAATCTTTCATTTTTAAGTGACCTCACAGTTTAATGGCTTCAATGCATTCTCATTCATGTGGAATATATACTGCAGGAAAGAATTGTAATAAATGGCATTGTCATGACCCTTAGGTTAGAGCAAAGGCATATTGGAAGATAAATCTCAATTCTGGATACTCACCAATCCTGCAATGGGGGTAGGCAATCTATTGATCTTTTTAACAAGTCCTGGCTTTATAGCATTCAGCAACCTGTCATGAAAAAGACAGAAAGTTAAGCGAGACATAAAGCAAGATGGATCACACAAATCACCTTTATCCGGGGCTACAACTAAATTGCTGAATAGGAAAAGCAGTGAATTTAAAGCATGTAGTAAATCTCAATAATCTGTGAGCCTTCGTGCATCCCAGTGAAGAACTTTGCCAACATCAAGTTTGTCCATGGCAGGTGAAGTTTTAAAATTTGGAAATAATGGGAGAAAAAAAGGATGGAAACTAGGAGGTGCTTCAGGGGAAAAGACAAAAATGTGAGCTGGACTGAGGCTGGGAGGGAACTGTCTAGGATGGGAGCCAGGTATTGCTACACACCAAGGCTGCTTCCCCATTCTCCTGGCTAAGGCAGAGGTCTCTCCAGGGATGCACTGAGTTCAGAGACCAACATCTATCTTTGCAAATAATTTGCCAAGATTAACTCTTCCTCCAGACTTTCTTGGTCTTTGAAGAGAGTGGCTTGTTAAATGTGGTGAGCTTCGCTTAAGAGAGGAAAGAATATGTTTAGCAAAAGGTTAACCAATTATATCCTGCAGATTTGAAACAACGCTGGCCATAATTCCCTAGGTATAAAAGATATGTGACCCAAACATTTGGGGGGTAAAGGTTGAAATCATGTAAAAATGGTAATACAAAGGAATGCAAGAGAAGCAACCATAGCTGTTTATCTTCAGGAAATTTCAGTTCAGAGTGAAAAGAAATAAGGAAGGCAACTTGTAAAACTAAAATAGGGTTGGCATCAGGGTGACGTGGTAGAATTGTAGCATTTGCCAACTAGGGTTTGTTCATAAGGGAATTAATGAAGGTATGGTATTGTGGAATGGAGGCATTTATTCTTATACTCAGGAATTAGAGGAGAGGCAATAAGGTAATTTATCTCAGGACACAGGGCAAAGAGAACGTTGGGACAGGGGTTTGTTTTCTACAGTTCAGGGGTAAACAAACTATAAGTCATGGGCCAAATCTGGCCCAATGCCCTTCTTTGTAAACAGGTTTTACTGGAACATAGCCTTGCCCATTCATTTACACTTTATTTACTTCTGCTTTTGTGCTGTGACAGCAGAGCTGAGTGGTTACAACAGAGAAGCTAGAGCCCACAAATCAAATAATTTTTACTATATGGCCCTTTACCAAAAGCTTTGCCAAACTCTGTTATCATTCATGCAATCAAAGATTATAGTAAATTATGAAGAACCTATGCTTAATAGATTTCCACAAACCAGTAACAAAAGATGCTTTGAAAGTGTCCAATAATTAGTTTTGAATTCAGCCTATAGTTGACCTTGACACCACTATGTATTGACAGATGGAAAAATGTTGCTACAGTGGTTATTGCAGAATATTCTGGTTTTACACTAAGAATTGCCTGTTCTTGGAAACTTTCACCCCAATTCTTCAGTGTTGCCACCAAGAGGCAATGCCCAGAGCAGACACAAAAGAGTAGTGCCTTTTGGCCCATTGAGATGGCACTCCTTTCATGAATGCACTTAATTTTAACCATGAATTTAATCTTCTTAAAAAGTGGGGGTTTTATAGCTTATCTTGAAATTATTGATTTTTCAAGTTGGAAGGCAACTTGTTCACTCTTCTCATGTTTCAGTTTAGAAAACTGAGGCCTGACGATGATGACCTAAGTGGTACAGTCAGGCCTGGCATCTGAGTTCCCTGGATCAACACATTCTCTTGGGTAGAGTTAACATCCCATAGCTTGTGATTCAAAATAAACAGATAGGATGCCTGAAAAGCAGATTTCGCATGTACAAAATTCTTAACATACATTAATTTTCTTACCAGTTCGTAACAGTGTCATTTTAAAGTGGAGTTTTAAATAGTAGTCACACGCAGTTGTTGAAAAAGGTCATTGACTGGACATGACTGTCGGCTAACCCAAGCTGGCCCCATCTTTGGCCTGTATGTTCTGCCCACCGTTCCCACGGTGGGAACCATCTTCCAGCACTCGGCCTTGAGATAGTAGTGTGTTATTGAGACTACCTGGACTGAATATGTGACTGAACCCAGTTAAAGCATCTGTATAAACAAGATTCTGGCAATATTTTCTTCATCTTTCAGCTGCCCAAGGCAAGCATCATATGTAAGTTCCTTGCATATTAACCCTGCCACCTACAAGTCTGGTGCTATCTGCCTCTATTTTTAGGCTCTCCTTGCCTTCTTTGTCAAGGAGACCAGGGGACCAGGTTTGAATCTCACTTTGGGAAATCCCGAGGTTGCCAACCAACAGCAGTGCTGACAATTCAAAAGGAACCCAAAGGATATCCAGTAAAACTTAAGTCTCCTTGTCACTGGGATCCCACGGGGCCCCAGACTAATCCCTGAAGTAACCTTAAAGATTTTCCAAAGAAAATGTATAAAGACAGCTATAATTTTTTAAAAAAAGACAGATGTAGTATATAACATGCACTGTTCTCCACCTTATTTTTCTACTTAGCAATGTATATTGGAGGCTGAATAATTTACTCTGGAGAGCAGGCCTTGTCAATATGTTTGGACCTATCTCCTATTTAATACCTGTGGATAGACTGATGCGGAGCTGTGGGGTGGGGCTGAGAGCACTGGCTCTGCAGTCCAGCTGACTGACTCCAAAGCCTAGCTTGGTCACTCACTGGGGGTGTTACTTTGGGCAAGCCCATGAACACCAGTTTTTTCAACCGTTATAGAGAAACAATGGCAGCAATTGCATAGGTGTCAGTGAGGCCTAAATGTGACAAAATATGTGAGAAGCTAGCACAGAGCCTTGTGCATAGTAAGTTCTCTATAAATGGTTCTCCACACTTTGCATGTAAGTATTTATACTAATTACATTCACAGCATTCTAGATCAACTACTTTCTCTAATACTTTAAAATTTTTCGAATGGAACAAAGTACCATTGTATCAGGTCTCATGTTCCTAATCAGTCAAAGTAGAAAAAAATACGGAGAAGGCAATGGCACCCCACTCCAGTACTCTTGCCTGGAAAATCCCATGGATGGAGGAGCCTGGTAGGCTGCAGTCCATGGGGTTGCTAAGAGTCGGACATGACTGAGTGACTTCACTTTCACTTTTCACTTTCATGCATTGGAGAAGGAAATGGCGACCCACTCCAGTGTTCTTGCCTGGAGAATCCCAGGGACGGGGGAGCCTGGTGGGCTGCCGTCTATGGGGTCGCAAAGAGTCGGACACGACTGAAGCAACTTAGCAGCAGCAGCAGTAGCAGTAGAAAAAAATAACAGATATCCTACCAAAAAAAATCATAAATTACAAGTCCTTGTTTAACAAGGTACCCATTTTGTCTTCTATATCTAAGAGCTGTATTATTTTTAGTAACGATGGATCCACCAACTCCTCTTCTATACATGTTTAGATTTTTAAAGTTTTAAATACTTTATTTATCCTTTGTAGAATTACACTTATTGGCAGAAATCTTTTCTGTTACATGAAGTTGTAAAAAAAAAAAAAAGGCATTATAATGACAGATCTTAATTAAAAGACCTAAAAAACCCTGCATTGTGATGTCTATCAACATGTTTCACAACAAATTAAAAAAAAAAAGCCATAGTGCTTTTAAATATTTGGGATATTTTTAAGATCAAGGCAGCTGTTTTTTTTTTTTTTCATGTAAACATCACTCCAGTTCCATACACAATTTATAGTACACAACAACAAAAAATAACATTGAATTCACATTGTAGAAATGCCCATCACCTGCTTATCTTGTATTTTGCATTAAACTGAGGACATTTTCTGTATTTATTAGAATCAGATGAGAAGTTTAGCAAAATAGCTGAGTCAAGCATATTATTCACTTGCAATTTTATTAAAAACCACTGTTGTCCTCCAACATATTAAATATAAACATTTTTTGAAATATTTATTGATAACATGCTTTAAAGTTATGATGATGATATTTTATATTTATGAACCTTCTGAGATATATTGTCCCCCAACTGTCCTGTTCTGCAGAGACAGGTCATGTATTCATTCAACCATTTTTATAGAAGAAAAGTCTGAGCCTCAAACAGGTGTGAAGCCTTCCCTGGAGATATGCACATAGACACGCAGCCAGAGGGCAAAGCCTACCACAATAAAGTCCAACTTCGGTATGTGTCATCACAGCACAAAACAAAAACAACAAATCAAAAAAAGAAAAAAAACCCTCAGAGGAAACAAACAAAAACCAAAAAACCCAATAAACACTATCTAAACACAATGGGAGAATATCAACACTAGGTGGGAATACAAGGAAAAAAGAAGTGGTTATCTGCTGAGAGATGGTCAAGTGTAAGACACACTGGATCCAAGTTTCATTTATGCGTACATACAACATCCTCAGGAGCAACTGCAGAGAAAAGGAGGTGGCCATTCATTTGTGGCAACTCCCCTCCCAGTGGAATCCCACACAGGTTTCCCACCTGTGAGCCCCCAAAGCTGCAACTAGAACAGTCTGCCCTCTCTATCTGGTAACAGATTATCTTCATACTCATCTAAAGACATTTCTGGGGCTGTGGCATAATTTTATATAACAAAAAAATTAAACATTATTATTATTCCACATCTCCTACATAAAATGTACCCACAACTACCATGGAGACGCAGACACAGAGAACAGAGTTGCAGACACAGCGTGGGAGGGCGAAGGTAGGGCGAACTGAGAGAGTAACATGGAAACATACGACACCATATGTAAAACAGTTAGCCAGTGGGAAATTGGTGCATGACACAGAGAGCACAAACCAGTGACAACCTAGAGGGGTGGGGTGGGGTGGGAGACGGGAGGGAGGTTCAAGAGGGAAGGGAAATATGTACACCTGCAGCTGATTCATGTTGATGGCAGAAACCAACACAATATTGTAAAGCAATTATCTTCCAGTTAAAAAAAAAAGAGAATCACATCTGAAGATTTGGTGAAGAAAACAAAAAGAAAACAAAAAGATTAAAAAAACTGGAGATACGGGAGCTGACTAGGATGAACTAATATTCAGATATGTATTGATGCAGCAATTATTTATCAAGTGCTTGCCTTGTGTGGCACACTGTTCTAGCCCCAGGGAAGGCAGGGCTGGAGCAGACAGACAAAAGAATTTGCCCTTTAGAACTTCTCTTCTTGGAACAAGTGAAGTGTGGGGGGAAGTAGGAAGAATATATTATAAACAAGTAAATAAATGAGAGGAAAATTTCAGATCACATAAGCCCTGGGAAGACAAGCATAGGAGTAACCCATGCAGGTAGCATTTAAATCAGCTGATCAGAAGGCTGCCTTGGGGAAGTAACACCTGGGGAGAAAATGAGATGACATAAAAGCATCAGCCAAAGAGGAACTGCAGACAAGTTTCAGGTGGACTGAACAGTAAGGAAGAAGGCCTGGTGGCAAGAGTGGGCTCAGTATATTCAAAGCCAGTCTGGCCAAGCAGAGTGAGTGGAGGGAGAAACATATGGCCTGATAGCCAAGGTGTAAGCAACATTCAGGCCCAGGTAAGCTGTCTGGATTTTTCCTAAGTACAGTGTACTTAGAAGTACATCACATTTTTTTCAGTGAAGACTGAAATGATCTGATTTGTACTTTTAAAACATCACCATATGCAGGCAGTATTAAAATAAATTTATAACTATAGGTATATAGAAATCTTTTATTTCTTAAAAAATCATGAGTATCACATAGATGAATAAAACACCATAAAAAACTTATAGCAGTCAGCAGTGTTATCATGAGGAAAGTGCAACGAATTTGGCGGAGGCTGTCTAGGTTTTAACAGATAAAACATACATTTAGCTATGAGCTCCTGGAAAGTCCCTTGATCACAGTCTCAGTTTTCCCCTTAATAAAATGGAAATCTTGAAAACCTGACCTTCCATCCAACACTGGTGAGGAGCCAGTGGGACAACATGTGTTGCTAGAATTTGGTAAGTGGAAACTTGCATATTCACATTCATTTGGTATACTGAGCAGGTCCCTTTCTGCTAAGTAAGTGCAAGTTACTTTAGTTTCAACTTTTCCATAAGCCAGCTGCCAAAGACTAAAATAAGCTTTACTTCTTTTCTGGCCACCTCTGGACATAAACCTCACATAAAGAGATCAAGTCAACAGATGTGTACAGCTTGCCTAATATATATATCTGGTAAGAAACAACTAAAAATAGGAAGAAAATTTTAATCTTGGATAATCCTCAATTACAAAAAAAAATCAATGATATTGAAAGGAAAAGGAAAGTGAAGTCACTCAGTTGTGTCCAACTCTTTGCAACCCCATGGACTGTAGCCTAGCAGGCTCCTTTGTTCATGGGATTTTCCAGGCAAGGGTACTGGAATGGCTTGCCATTTCCTTCTTCATTGAAGGTAAGCAAAAATACATGTGTTTCTTATATGAAAGGAATGATTCGGTGTCTACTAAACTCTTACATTCTAAATCTAAAACACACTGTGACCTATTTCAAGTAAGGCTGCTCACGTGTTCTTTCACATACTCAACAAACATTTATTGGGCATGCATGATGTCCCAATCTGGAGCTGGGCACGGGGACACAAAGACCCCAGGTCTTTCCCTCATGGGGTGTGCTCGCTAAGAGATTTAAAACCTACAGGAAGACTCGAACTAGGCACATATGTGGTTCATTGTCATGCTACCTAATGCTTGGCTATCATGAGTTTTTGAGAAGGTGAATTAAAGACATTCGGAGATCAGCCCTGGGATTTCTTTGGAGGGAATGATGCTAAAGCCGAAACTTCAGTACTTTGGCCACCTCATGTGAAGAGTTGACTCATTGGAAAAGACTCTGATGCTGGGAGGGATTGGGGGCAGGAGGAGAAGGGGACGACAGAGCATGAGATGGCTGGATGGCATCACTGACTCAATGGACGTGAGTCTGAGTGAACTCCGGGAGTTGGTGATGGACCGGGAGGCCTGGCGTGCTGCAATCCATGGAGTCGCAAAGAGTCAGACACGACTGAGCGCCTGAACTGAACTGAACTGAGCACACATTCTGTGGAATCCAGTTCTTAAAAGACTAAAGACTATATTCCTTAAAGAAACATTGCTGAGACATCCAGGAATGATGCTAATGTTCTGATTCAAGATACAACCACAGGATGTATCTTTGTACACAATATCCAGCTCATGATAGCCTCTCAATGATGGTTTAATGGTTATAAAATACAAACTGAAGAAATCTATGTATATCTGCAATTAAAAAAAAAACCTCAAATCCCAACTGTGGGACAGAGAGGTTCTGTTTCATACTGACACATGCAACAGCTGGTTTAATAACTCTTCAAGGGGCACAATCCTGAGAATACTGCAACAAAAGATATCAGATCATCCTAATGTCAGGAAATACACCAATGGGCAGTTTATTTTTTACTGGACTGTGATAAACATTAAAGGTAACATTTTTAAAGGGTTGCAAAATTCAGCTTACTCTATACGTCATTCAAGTCAGAAATTCAAGTCTAATAACTATCCTGGAGTTTGGGAGAGAGCAGAGACGGTCTAGACCTTCAACACAAGGTTGGAAAGTTCAGGCTTAATCTCATGGGAAATCACTTTATTCTTTGCAACAAGAGATTACATCATCATCTCATGTAGCTGGGTTTGTACAGCTGCAACAGGCAACTATGGTCACAAAATTACCTACTTTGTGTCCCTTTTCATTTGGCTCTATAGTGTTTTTCTTTGTGGTTTCCTTGATCACTTTCTGGTTTGACTACATACCCTGGTTGAAGGTGTGTGCACTTTCATTTTATCTAACATGGCAACTGCTTTTGAACCTAAGCATGAGATCAATTTAACCTTGACTATAAACCTGTTACAGATGCCATTTTTAGAGATTTCTCTCTACCAAGAGTTGCCTTGGCAAAAGCAGAAAAGTTAATAAACCTGAGGTCAAGAAAAATTGGCTAAAATATGGGGTAAAGTGAAACCTGAACCAAAGGAGAGTTTCATATGAACAAAATAGTACTGGAATGCAAATTACTACCATTAGTATCTACCAAATGTTTTGGGGGGTGCTATGCATTGTCAAGAAAGACTGTGTGAAGTATGAGTCTTTTTAAGCCACTTTGCCTGAACATAACTAAAGAAGAGATCATAAGAATTTTAGAAGGTCTTTGTTGACTTGAAATTCCAAGAAATTGGACCTAACTGTGAATTCAAGGGGAGGCTTCCCTGGTGGCTCAGCTGGTAAAGTGTCTGCCTGCAAGGCAGGAGATCCAGGTTCAATCCCTGGGTTAGGAAGATCCCCTGGAGAAGGAAATGGCAACCCTGAATTCTAGGACTAAACAGTGCTATTACTATTCTAAAACAGCTGCTCCCCAAACGCATCTCCTTTCTCCCCAAGACACACAGCTGGGCAACATCTCTCAGATGCCTTTGCAATTTTCTGTAGTAATATCACAGAATTCTGGCCAATGGAGTGTGGGCAGAGTAATATATGTCACACTCAGGCCTGCTCCCAAACCTCTCCCAAGCAATTTTCCATTCTCCCTCTTGCCTCCCCCACTTACTAGTTAGATGCTTACACCAAGTAAGACCTTAGAAGTCATGTGTTGAGGATAGAGTTTCTGTGAGCTGGGGTCCCTGAACAACTACTTGACTCACTGTCATCTCCACCCTTCCCTGTTGCCAAAACTGGGCTACACGAGAGTGAGAAGGACATTCCATTGCATTAAACCACTGAGAGTTAGGAGTTGATTAGTTACAGCAGCCAGCAGTACTTTAACTATCACAGCTCTCCAGGAGGTCTTTTCTCAATAAATAGGGGCCTTACTTGGGCAAAGTGTACCCAAGAAATCCTGCAAAATTAAACACCTGGCCACATCCTTTCCCCTGGGTCTTGTTGGGAGGCAGCAGAATAGAGAAGAGCTAAAACTGGGGCTCCTCTAAACAAATAGATCTATTTTCCTACATTTGCTAGGGATAAAATGTCTTCTTGCCTATCACTTCTGCTCTCAATTCTAAAAACAAAACCCAGACAAACGTAAGAACAAGCAAGCAAAAAAAAACCCCTACAGTAATGAAATAATCTATAAACATAGAAAGGAACCTCCAGCACTTATCTGAGTATCTTGGAGGTTTTGATTCATTTGCAATCTCTCTCACAGTCTATCCTTTCCATAACCATTCTTGTTGTCTAGAAATTACAAAATTTTTGGATTAGGAAAGATCTAAAAATCAATGAAAAATCTAGGAATGGGAAGTGTCACCAGGCACTTATCTGAGGTCAGAGCTCCTAAGTGGTAGACTCAGGATTACAAACTCATGCTTGATGCTCAGTCGTTTCAGTTATACCCTACCCTGTGTGACCCTATGGACTGTAGCCTGCTCAGCTCCTCTGTCCATAAGATTCTCCAGGCAAGAATACTGGAGTGGGTTGCCACTCCTCCAGGGAATCTTCCCAACCCAGGGATCAAACCCACGTATCTTACATCTCCTGCACTGGTGGGCGGTTTCTTTACCACAGGTGTCTACATTGAGAAAAGTGCTTTATTTCTTGCATTTCAATAACTAATCTCCAGGCACCAATCTCTGCCATCTTAATCTGCCCAATGTCTCCAAACCAACCTCATTTAAACCCTGACCTTGGCCACACTGCTTCCCTCCTCCAATGACTTCCAGGCTCCCGAGTGCCCACAGGATGCCCTCTTAATGCCTTCACCTGGGAATCAAGCCCCTTCACAACCAAGCTCCCTTTGCCACTGTGCCTCCCATTGGCTCAGCGATAGAATCTGCCTGCAATGCAGGAGACCCAGGTTCAATCGCTTGGTTGAGAAGATTCCCTGGAGGAGGGCATGGCAATCCATTCTAAGTACACTTGCCTAGAGAATCCCATGGACAGAGGAGCCTGGCAGGCTGCAGTCCACAGGGTCCCACAGAGTCAGATATAATAGCAGCTCCCATTCAAGATCCTCCCCACTTTTATGAGCTACAAGTTTAAGATGACATATGTGATCAATGAACCAGGAAAGCTGGCAATACATGAAGAGAATTTAGTGTAACCAAATAAAGTAGGAGACTGAAGTTACTCCAACACAGGCACTGATACGTGTAATCATCACTGTACTATGTAGTAATTATGTATAAATGATTGTAATTAGTATTTCTTTTGCACAGCTAACACCCGGTATTGCTGGGTTTACTGTCAGGAGGGTGGGAGAAAACTTGGAATGTGAAAGTGCTGGAACATGGCTCTGAAAGCTTCGGTACCCAGGCTTGAGTGGGACAAGCAGCCAGCTCCTTGCTCTACACACTTCTTCAGCAGGAAGAGCTCAAAATCAAGAGTTCCAGGATTGAGACCCATACAATTCCAACAGTAATAGGAGCCTCCAGAGACAGAAAGACCTGATGTTCAAATGGCAACTCACTATGCAAGTTATTTGGGCTTCCCTGGTGGCTCAGATGGTAAAGAGTCTGCTTGCAGTGTCGGAGACCGGGGTTTGATCCCTGGGTCAGGAAGAACCCATAGAGAAGGAAATGGAAACCCACTCCAGTATCCTTGCATGGAAAATCGCATGGATGGAGGAGCCTGGCAGGCTACACTCCATGGGGTCACAAAGAATCAGACATGACTGAGAAACTTCACTCACAGGCAAGTTATGTAAGTATTCAATATCGAGTCTCAGTCTCCTACTCTGCAAAATGGGCACAATAATACCTATTAGTCATGGCATGAGAGTGTGAAATACTGCACGTAATGCATTTGGCACAGGCCTGGTGTATAGCGTGCACCTCACCAATGTTAGTTACTACCATCATCTCTTCTTGCCTCCCCGACCCCACTCCACCCTCAACCAGCTTACCCAGTAGGTTTGGATCCCAACCCTGCCTAAAGATGGAAATCTATGCACTAATTATTGGCTCACATCTCCTCCCAAGCATCCTGCCTGTGGCTCAAGATAGGTTGGGAGTTGGGAGAAATGAAAGCACTGAGGTGAGGGAATGAGATAATGTTAGTCCTTTTGGAGGGCAGGACAGCAAGGGAGTGGTCGCTAACTCTGAGAGTGGGGAGGAAGGAAGGGTGGGAGCCAACAGAGCAAAGGCAGTAAGAAGTCCAAGGACAATCTCGGCTGCACTGCAGCTGTCTGCACAGCTGCCTCTAGCCCTGCCTCCCCGCCAAGTCCTAGCTATGCTTTAACTCCTGCCAAGGCTCCTGGCCCCCCATCTCACTTGCCATCCTGAGGGTGATGGCAAAAAGCCAAGGTCCTTTGCTATCCTAGAAATGGAAGGTCAGCTCCTAATGTGGCTAGTTAGAATTCTGAATTGATTTCCTATTCATCCCACATGCTGTTATCAAATGCCCCCTGCCAGGTGCCAAGCTAAGCCCAGACAACACCCCTCCCCACCAGAGACTGGGTTCTACAGTCAGACTGACACTAACTCAGATGTGCCACAGGTCACATAAGACTTTTCCCCCATTGGAACTAGTGTTCCAAGGTCTAAATGAATGACTTAGAAAAGAACTTTGGGAACATAAAATGTACAGAGTAAGGTTATATATTAAGGATGGACACAGCAAGACAAGTGTAGGACGTAGTTCTGCTTCTCTATGGGAAGCATGACATTTTCCCCCAAATATTCGTGTTTGGTGAACAGCAGAAAGTAATCAAAAGTCTCCACTGCCAACAGATGTAATTTCCTAAAAAGCAACCTAATGTCATTATTCCTCTGAATAGAGACTGCTGGCTGTCTACTGCTCACTGGATGCTGTTTGAAGTCCTTTACTTGCTATTCGCGGACCTGACACTTATCTTTCATCTCCAGCCTGTCCCATTTCTTTCTAAGCCCTGACCACAGTTTCACCCTTGGGCAAGCAATACCCCTTCATATTGCAGAGCATTTTCACATGCTTGCTGCTCCCTCTGTCTGACATGTCTTTCCTACAGGTCTCTGCTACTTTGTGGCCCAGCAAACTCCTACTCATCCTTCAAAACCCAGATTAAATGTTACCTCTTCTTCAAACCATTTCCTCAGTAGAAACTGTATCTCCCACCTCTAGGTTCCAACACTCTCTGGCTATTAATCTATTTATCACACATCACAGAATCTGTCCAACCTCCCCACTAGGCAAAGGGTTATTCCTTATTGTAACTTCCACTCTAATATAAGGGTCAGTCATTGGTAAGGCTTCAATTTGTGTTTGGAGAAGGCACCCCACTCCAGTAGTCTTGCCTGGAAAATCCCATGGACGGAGGAGCCTGGTGGGCCGCAGTCCATGGGGTCACTAAGAGTCGGACACAACTGAGCGACTTCACTTTCACTTTTCACTTTCATGCACTGGAGAAGGAAATGGCAACCCACTTCAGTGTTCTTGCCTGGAGAATCCCAGGGACAGGGAAGCCTGGTGGGCTGCCGTCTATGGGGTCGCACAGAGTCAGACACAACTGAGGTAAGTGACTTAGCAGCAGCAGCAGCAGCAGCAGCAATTTGTGTTGGCCAAGTAAATTGATAATGAAACCAATAACAATCACAAAGACTGGGAAAGCTCAAAAATGTCAGTTTTGAAGCTACTTCAGGTCCATTCACAACTTTGCAACTGTTGTTATTAATCACATCTGAACCATTTTCTCAGCACCAAGACTGAAGTTGGATTTAAGCAACCACAACACACAAGGATCCTGTGACAAGCTTCCAGTTTACTCCCACCAGTTACTGTTATTTCATGAAGTTCCCAGCAGTTTGTGGGCTGGGGCAGGAATGAGTAGAGTAACCTTGTTACTTTCCAAAGGACCAGTGGAAGCTGGTTGACCTCAAAGGAGACAGTAAAACCTCTGGGTTCTTCACCGAACACACAAACAGGAAAGGGGCTGGGGGTCACTATGATCACCTATCCTTGGGCGTCACACATTATTCTACCGGGTGTGCTACAGAAGCACAAAATGCAATCTCATTCAGAGGAATGGAGAAAGTGTTCTTGAGGCCAGAAGCTCTGGCGGAGATGGAATCGGACTCCTTTTCATCTGTGCTAGAAAGGAGCTTTAAGTGAAGAAAAATTGTATTTAAACAATAAAGTCTCATTTCCCCATTCTGTGGTCTTCCTTTGTCTAATGTTATACTTCCCGAGTTGAAAGAAGTGCCTTTGATTTTTAGTTTTGGATTTGTAATTTTCCTTTGTAAATCCTTTTGGATTTTTTTTAACCCTTTTGAAAATAGAATATAATCAATCTGTAGCACTTTTTCTTCAGTGAAGTTTTAAAATACTGGAATTACAATATGATACTAGTACATCGAGAAATGCACTAAATGGTATTGGAATGAGTCTGCTAGAGAACATTTTAAACAACTGGAAGCATAATTTTAAATTCCATAGTATATGTGTGTTTTAATAGCTTAAGTTATAATTCACATACAGTTCACCCACTGAAATTATACAATCTGATTATTTTTGTACATTCACAGAATGCAACCATCACTGCAAAATAATTTGTTTTCCTTCCCCCAAAAGAAACCCCATACCCATTAGCTTTAACTCCCTATGCCATCCTCCCACAACCCTAGCCCTAAACAACCACTAATCTTTCTATCTCTACAGATTTACCTACTCTGAACATTTCATATAAATGGGATCATACAATATGTGGTTTTATATGATAGGTTTCTTTTATTTAGCATAACATTTTTAAGGTTCATCCATGTTGTAAAATGCAGGGATAGTTAAAATTTTTTATGGTCATATAATATTGCATTCCATAAATATACCATTCTATCCATTCATCAGCTGATGGACATTTGGGTTATTTCCAACACTGGGCTATGATAAACAAGGCTTTCATGAGCATTTTGGTGCAAGTTTTTGTTTGGACATACGTTTTCATGTTTCTTGGATATGTACCTAGAAGTGTAATTGCTAGATCCTACGGTAACTTAATGTCTAACCTTTTGAGGAACAGCCAATTGTTCATCAAAGTGGCTATACCATTTTACTTTCCCATCTGCAATGTATGAAGGTTCCAGTTTCTCCACACACATGCCAAACTTTTTGAATTCCTTTCTTATTATAGCCATTCTGATGGTTATGCAGCAGCATCTCATGGTGATTTTGATTTGTATTTCTCTGAAGATTTATGACTTTGAGCATATTTTCATGTGCATTTAGCTATGTGTATGTGTGTGTGTGAGTTGCTCAGTCATGTCCGACTCTTTGCAACTCCTGGCTATGTGTATAGCTTCTCTAAAAAAGTACCAACTCAGATATCTTGGCTCACTTTCTTTATATAAGAAATTTTTTTATTTTTATTTTTGGCTTCGTTGCTGCACACAGGCCTTCCCTAGTTGTAGCGAGCAGGGGCTAGTCTCTAGTTGCCAAGCACAAGCTCCTCACAGTGGCTTCTTTTGCTGCAGAGCATGGGTTCCAGGGTACAAGGACTCATAGCTGTGGTGCACGGGCTTAACTGCCCCGTGGGATGTGGGATCTTCCCAGATGGGTGCTCAGACCCCTGCGCACCGCATTGGCAGGCAGATTCTTAACCACCAGGGAAATCCTATAGGTTTTCTTGTGCTGTTTATACTTTTGACACTATGTGCAAGAAACAATTATCTACTCCAAGTCACAAGGATTTCCTCCTATGTTTCAACCTAAGAGTTTTATAGTTTTAGCTTATTTTTAGGTCTGTGATCCATTTTGATCCATTTTTATGGATCAAATGTATTGAGTTAATACAGCATGGTTTTAATACACATTTATGGGTTAATTATAACTATGTTAATAATTTTAAAATGCTAATTTTGCAATAATCCCTCCTCTTCCCATTTTCCCAAAACTTACTGCATTCTTGCCATGTGCCAGCATCATTATATATGGAAAGATGGGTGAGTCATTGTTACTATCAAGGAATTTATAATCTAATAGAAAGTTAACACATACAATCTCACAAGTAGTGCCATGTCTAAGGCAAGTTACTTGCTCTAGGCAAAGCCAAAATACTTTTCAAACCAGAAACAAGAAAGAGATCACTTGAAATCAGAGTTTTCATCTCCACTACAGGACGTACGGTTGTCAACATCGTTACAGACTCTGAGTGAGAAGGGAATGCCGAATTCAGGCTACAGCCAGGGGGACATCTTAATGGACAGAAAAGTGCATATTGTGTGGGTTTAGGAATTAAGGAGATAGAAATGGACAGGCAAGTGAGTACCCCAAGTGGCTGGAATGAAATGCAGCCAAGGCATGGAGCTAGGGGAGCACAAGAAGAATCACGAGAATGATGGTAATTTTCTATGACCAGTGCAAAGGGCTGATTCAGTTCAGTTCAGTTCAGTTCAGTGCAGTCGATCAGTCGTGTCCGACTCTTTGCGATCCCATGAATCACAGCACGCCAGGCCTCCATGTCCATTACCAACTCCAGGAGTTCACTCAGACTCACGTCCATCGAGTCAGTGATGCCATCCAGCCATCTCATCCTCCCTTCTCCTCCTGCCCCCAATCCCTCCCAGCATCAGTCTTTTCCAATGAGTCAACTCTTTGCATGAGGTGGCCAAAGTACTGGAGCTTCAGCTTTAGCATCATTCCTTCCAAAGAAATCCCAGGGCTGATCTCCTTCAGAATGGACTAGTTGGATCTCCTTGCAGTCCAAGGGACTCTCAAGAAGCTTCTCCAACACCACACTTCAAAAGCATCAATTCTTCGGTGCTCAGCCTTCTTCACAGTCCAACTCTCACATCCATACATGACCACAGGAAAAACCATAGCCTCGACTAGATGGACCTTAGTCGGCAAAGTAATGTCTCTGCTTTTGAATATACTATCTAGGTTGGTCGTAACTTTCCTTCCAAGGAGTAAGCGTCTTTTAATTTCATGGCTGCAGTCACCATCTGCAGTGATTTTGGAGCCCCCCAAAATAAAGTCTGACACTGTTTCCACTGTTTCCCCATCTATTTCCCATGAAGTGATGGGACCAGATGCCATGATCTTCATTTTCTGAATGTTGAGCCCTAGGCCAACTTTTTCACTCTCCACTTTCACTTTCATCAAGAGACTTTTTAGTTCCTCTTCACTTAAGATTAGCCAGATAGAAAAACCGTCTCCAGACAGTGAAGGACACCAGGTTTCAGGCTAAGGAACCTGAATTACGTGCTGCCTTGTAGAAAGACGTGCTGGGCATGATGAAGCCATGCTTTGGAGTGTCAGCCTCGTGGCGGTATTCATAGTGACAGAAGAAAACAGAGGCACTGGAGCTAATCATTGCCTTAACTTTAACTTCCCATTTGTCCGTTCATTCACTCTTTCTGTTTCCCCTTAAAATAAAGAGGAAAGTCTATTTCTGTATAGTTGACTTAGAAAGGAATCATTTATAAACTCGGTCCTTGGTGGGCTACTTAAGAAAAGGTCCTCTTCTGCGGGTAACCAAAGGAAACATTTAGAATGGTATGCTTCAGGCAGAAATTCTGCAGACTTCATTGTGGGAGGCCAGCCCACCCAGCCTGACAGGCCAGTAGAGACAATCAAAAAATGGATTATTAAGGAAATACAATTAGGGAGCTACTAAATCCTCTCAAATGCAAGTAAAGCCTAATCCAGCATGTAAGCCCACAGGCAGCCAATAGGAGAGGTCGTTTTCTCCTCTACCACACAAGCAGCCCATATTTAAACCTACTGATTTTATATATCTACATATATAAACATTTTTTAAGCCAATCAATCATTGCAATAAATATGCAATAAATTTGTTCACAAGGAAAGAGATTAAGCCTGTGATTTCCATGAGTGGAAGTTAAATATTCATCAAGGTACAGATTAATTGTTGTTTAGTCACTAAATCATGTCCGAGTCTTTTGAGACCCTATGGACTGTAGCCCACTAGGTTCCTCTGTCCATGGGATTTGCCAGGCAAGAATACTGGAACAGGTTGCCATTTCCTCCTTCAAGGTATCTTCCCAACCCAGGGATCAAACCCATGTCTCCTGCATTGTCAGGCAGATTGCTTATCACTGAGCCACCAGGGAAGCCCAGGGTGAAGGAAGTCATATTTTGAGGGAAGTTGTTTCGGAATAGTAATTATGCTAAAGGAAGTTTCAAATACATTTTTTGAAGCATGAAAACAAAATATACTTGCCCTATATATTAAGAGAAAAGAAGTTGTGACAAGGATTATATACTTTTAAATGGAAAAGCTATGTGCAAAGATGGATGAACTTGAGAACATTTCAGATGCACACACAAGGTCCCCCCTTCCACTAGCAGACTCTTGTAATTGATGCTAAAGCACAATTTGGATGTGAACAGTTGAATTTCCCCCTACACACTGTGCAAAGAGCCCCTCTTTTAAATAGAAACCAAAGGCTGTTTATTTGGTGAGAATTCAAAGAGGAAAGAAAGGCAATACTGGGAGTCTGTTTTGCTCATCATGAATCCTACAAATTCGCCTTCCATGGCCTTCATCTGTTTTCATCTTTCCTAACAGAAGGCTGTCAGGGATACTCAGTTCTTGCCTAAGTCCCCACCTAAGCCAGGCCAATCTTCAAACAAAAAGCTGCTTTTTACTGGAGATCTTTACAAAAAGAGTGGGTTGAAATGTCCTTACTTGAACCTAAAAGCTTAATGGGTCTTGGTGCCAAAGGGCTGGAATCAGGCCAAGTCAGTGAGGCCAACTGTGATTTGGCAGAAAGACAAGGGAGAACCCTACATTGGAGGCCTATCAAATTCTCACCAGTCTGCTAAAGTCAAAATCTGTGAGGGCAAAAGGACCCAAGTTTGCTGAGATTGGAGTATCTGGTTTAGCGAAAGAGCCCCAGACAAAGACTGGGAGACACACTGCCCCCTAGCACCCTGGGTCTCCGTCTTGTCATCTGCGAAGGATGGTGGGACAATCTGATCCAGGCTGAGAGGACAAAATAAGGGAAGGGTTTGTGAATACTGAGCAAGGTAATGGTCACTGGAAGATACCAGTCTGGAATGGCCAACCACTGGGGTGACCATGCACACACACACACACCTATGTACATACACATACACACCTATGTACATACACATACATATTATATACAGACATACGTACCTATGTACATTGCCAAGGACAGTCCCAGGTTTCATTTGCTGTTCCAGCAGCACAGCTGGTTAACACCCCCTTTCACTCTCAAAAGCATTTTATCTGATATGTGGTCACTTCACTGCTAAGCCATTGAGTCAAGCTAATCTCATTTCCTTATCAATAGTGGAGGAAAATACTGCATGTGAAGTTTTATATTAGATATAAGGTCTCTAACAATAATAGCCTGTTGAAATGATGCAAAAGCATGAGCGAGAGCTAAGACCATTAGGTGGAATCATGGTCAGTTCCCAGAGATGGCCATTAACTGACAAAGTTTGCAGTGCCTTCCTCTACCAGTGAGACCTCTGCCAGGGCCAGGCAATACAGGAGACCTCAGCTCCTTAGAAGTCTTCTTAGCTTCTCTGGATTCCATGACACCATGCTCGTGAGTTTCCTCTCGTCCCTCTGAGAGCCTCATGTGTGAGTTTCTCTTTTTCTCATCCTGACCAGGGAGGAGGCGTCCTCAAACTGAGACCTTGCTCTGCTGCTCTTTCTTGAGGTGCTCTTTCCCTCAGAGAGACTGTCATATATCATGGCTTAACCCTAATGTCCAACAACAGCTGGCAAGCTCAATTTAAATCTATCATCTAACCACTAAGTTCTGCCCTTGTCCCCGATGGCCTACAGGACTCTCTGCCTGAGTGGATGGTCTGGACCCTAAACTCAGTCTGCCCAAACTGAAATTATGGCCTCTCCCACCAAACAGAGCCCTTCTAGCTCACACCAAGGGTCGACACTGCTTGTCATTAACAACTGAAACGTTTAAGTGATTTTTCAGTCTTCTCTTTCATTCACCTATCCCTATACCCTATCAAGTCCTGTTGATCTCTCGCTTTTTAAAAAATATTTGTTTATTTAATTTTGGCTGCATTGTGTCTTCATTGCGGCCCATGGGCTTCTCTCTAATTGTGGCGCACAGGTTCCAGAGCGTGTGGGCTCAGTAGCTGCAACATGTGGGCTTAGCTGCTTGGCAGCATGTGGGATCTTAGTTCCCCAACCAGGGAATCAAACCTGAGTTCCCATCAAATCGCACTAGAAGGCAATTCTTAACCACTGGACTGCCAGGGAAGTTCCCTGTTGATCTCTTTTAAATTCCTCTCATTTCCACTGCTCTGGAAATCACACCCCAAAACTCCTTCTACAGTTTACAAAGGCGCTGTGCAATCTTGACCCTGCTTGCTTTTCTTCATCCACCCTCATCTCATATCATTATCCTCCCTGTTTTCTACATTTTCACCAAATGAGTCTTCTTGCAACTTCTCCGATACATGGAGCTTCTATCTTAAGCATTGGTAAGATGATGTCTTAACATCTCAAACGTGATTCTCTTGGGTTAGAACATGACTTCTCCCTACTTTCACCTCTCTTCTCTTCCCTGGCTAATTTCTGCTCTTCATTTAGGACTCCACCTAACCAGGAAACCTTAGGTTAACATCACACAAGAGACTAGGGCTCAGATTCTGGAGCTCATTTTGGCACTCCTGTTATATTAACTAACTCCTGTTATGGCTTAGTTTACTAGTCTCTATGGTAACTGGCCACACCTGTAAGCAGGTTCTTAAAAAGGTTAGCTGGATGAAGAAAGTCCCGCCAGGCAGACTTCCACTATTTGCTAAACACAGCATCCTCATTCCTGTCTCCAGACCTTTCCTCTGCTTCTGTTCCTGTGGAGTCTGCCCTCGTCATTCCCTCACCTTTTCTCATCTTAAGTAACAAGAACTTGGTATAACGTCTCCCAAACTACAACCATCTTCCCTTGTTTAACTTCTTATTAAACCTGGTGGATTAAATTTTAGTTACCTTTGCATTTATTCACACACTGGTTTACACAGTCACAACTGCTTTGTGTGTATGTCAATCCCCAAGCACATTATAAAACTCTTGAAGACCATGGATCAAGCCTTATATATCCTTTTTATGCCCCTCAGTGCCTAATGTGGGACTGTACAGAACACAGTCGATGTCCAGTAAGCCCTCCATATGACAAAACGTCTCCATGGAAAGCTATGCCATCAATTCCCCAACTGTCCTAGCACATGAGCCCAAATTCTTGGCACCCCACAGTTTATGCTGAAATCAGGACAAGAATCTAAGACAAGTCCTTCTTCTCAGGATAAGTAGTTCATTCATCAGTGATGATATAAACAAGTGTTTGCCAGCAGATTTCTTATCTTCAGAAAACTATTTCAGCAATATAAGAACTGAGACAAAAATCCACTGAGACATTTTTTATTGGTCACTTATTTGCAGACCAACATACTTGGACTTTGCATTCCATCCAAATGTGTCTGTAGAACAAAGCCCAGAAGTTTACCTCCGTGACTCCTAAGAAGACATGGAGACTCTTACAGGTAAAGAGCACAGACAGTTCCATCCTTTGAACTCCCAGTCCTCAGGGATGGGTTCATTCTTTATGTAAAGCTGTATGTGTGTGTGTAGGCAAGGGAGGAGTTGAGGGGGGAGGGAAAGAGAGAAGAGGAGAAGGGAGATAATACTGATGATGACAGCAAAAACTGGGAGAAAGTTAATGATGATTAGATCTAATCTAATGATGACTAGATTGCCTACTACTGGACTCAATTTATCCAACAGCTGTTTGTAACAGATGTATTATGTACCAGACCAATGTCCAAGGGGAAATCCAAAGATAAATAAAAGAGGTCTTCAGGAAGCTTTCAGTCTGGTACAGGAAGCAAACATGGGATAAAGAGTTCGAGCACCGTGATAAGGACTAGCACAGAGGCTGTACAGGTAGGTAGATGCCAGAGAGGAGCCCATCAGTTCTGCCTGGAGGGTCCTGGAATAGCTTCTGAGAGAAAGAAACCACAACAGACTGGAGGGAGCCGGAGGAAATGACGTCACCACAGAGGTCAAGGCCACTGTTTTCAAAACAATCGCTCTTGGCCCCGAGCTCTGCCAGCCAAAATTCATTATTCACAGATGATCAAGTTTGTAAGGGACCCAAATGTTCTTGCCTGGTTTGATCACAAGTTGAGCAAGAGAAACTAGGAAAACAGGCCCCCCATTGGTCCATCCTGTGGCTTGCTGACAGCCCAGGGAGACAGCTGATATGTGCACAGTGACACAGAGTTGCATTGATTATGCCACATTTATAATTGACTTTGGGCCTATTTCCAACAATAATAATGGAAACGGCGAGTGATTCAGAGTGCCAGCCCAGGCCAGACACTGCCGAGCGCTTCACGCATTCTCTCACTGGAATCTCTCAGGGATATGATGAGATAGGAATTTCCCCCATTTCATGGATGAGAGGAGAAAAGCTAACACTTAAGTGCCTGCTATGTTTCAAGCACTAAAGAGTTTTATATCCAATATCAAATCATTTGCTTTTCTGAAAAACTCAATGAATTAGGTACAATTATGTCTGTTTTTATAGATAAGGAAACTGGGGTTCAGGGAGGTGAGGTAACTTGCCTAAGCACACACAGGGGGTGAATCTAGGATCTGGAACATCCACTAGGTTGAAGCATATGAAATCACATTATCTGCCTGGCTGTGGTCTACTGATACAACAGTTTCATAGGATTCAACCTAGGAGTTCCCAAATCCATTCACTTTTCACCATGCTCCCCATAAAAAGATACAAACTGGCTTTTGTTAAATATATATCTTTGGATAGTAACCAAAAAGAAAGAAAAGTGTGAGGTGAGGATGAGAAAGCAAACCACAGAGAAGAGAGAAGAAATACACCCTGCAACTGCATGCCACTATTATTATTGTCATTTTGCTATGCCCGCTTTCTCTCTTTCTGTATATGCCTCTTTCTCCCTGAACCATCTGCATATAGTTGTAGGGCATATGGATAATCATTACATTATTCTTCTAACTCTTCCATCAGTTAAAAGAATTTCAAAATAACAAGCTGTTGGGGGGACTTATAAAGAAACTCCTGAAAAACCCGTCTTTGAAAAGGCATTTGATTTACTCAAATAGCACTTTGCACTGAAAACTCAGCTTTACGAGGGTAAGCAATTCACAACCAAAACTAAGTCCATAGTCTTCACGGGCCGGCAAACTTTCTGTAAAGGACCAGGTAGTAAACATTTTAGGCTCTGTAAGCCCCACACAAACTCTTGCTTTGTTTTGATCTGTTGTTTACAACTCTTTCAAAATGTAAAAATCATTCTTAGCAAGCAGGAAGCCCTGCAGAAAAACAGGCCGAAGGCCAGAATTTGCCAATTCCTTATATAGATGGAATTCCACAATGTTGGCTGCTCACTTATGTTCGACTCTGCAACCCCATGCACTGTAACCCACCAGGCTCCTCCGTCGATGGAATTCTCCAGGCAAGAATACTGGAGTGGGTGGCCATTCCTTTCTCCAGGGAAATCTTCCCAGTTCTATCTTATAATAAAGTCTCAGGAACACAAGTCAGAACCATTCCTTTCTGGAATATTTTACAACAGTATGTCTGAGCTGCATGCAGGGAACTAGATGGCAGTCAAGAGTGGCTCTGTTCTGGGAGCAGCTTCCTCAGGGAATGGTCTTTATAGCTTTCCTTTTCAAGTCCTTGAAAGTCCCCGAGGATACAATGTGGTATTCATTTAACATTTCTAACAGCATGACACTTGTCACACGTTTGCGGCTTTGTCACACTTTGACCCTAGGCCTTTTATATAACGCTCCGGGGAGAGCTCACATCATTGGAGTATTTAACCTCCAAACTTCAACTACACATTTGGCAAAAACAACAGAGAAAGTTAGACCAGAAATACATCTACAGTACTATAATTCTATTTGGCACCTGCACTTTATTTTATTCTTGCTTTTACTGTAAGTTATACATTTATGAATAAGGATTACTATATCTGGGGATACATATGCAAAGGCAAGTGTACTGCATTTCACAGGCAGAGTAAAAGAGCTCCCAGGGTGATTCTGAAGCTACTCAATTTCCATCTTATATGTTGCCTGTAGGTGCCAGTCTTCTCTCTCTCCCATCTCTGTGGTCCTCAGTACAGGTCCCCCAACTTCACTGGTGACCATCAAGTTTTGACAGCTCTTACCTAAGAAAACTGAAACCCATACACTGTCCCTGATAGCTCAGTTGGTAGAGAATCCACCTGCAATACAGGAGACCCCGGTTTGATTCCTAGGTCTGGAAGATCCCCTGGAGAAGGGATAGGCTACCCACTCCAGTATTCTTGGGCTTCCCTTGTGGCTCAGCTGGTAAAGAATCCACCTGCAATGTGGGAGACCTGGGTTCAATCCCTGAGAAGGGAAAGGCTACCCACTTGAGTATTCTGGCGTGGAGAATTTCATGAACAGTACAGTCCATGGGGTTGCAAAGAACTGGACATGACTAAGTGACTTCGACTTCACTACACTGTCCACTGACTACAGCCTCAGCTCTCCCATGCCCTCCTTTTCACTGGACTGGACTTCTTAAGAGGAACCACCAGGCCCTTGATGCTTACATGTTTCCAAGACTACTAACTCCAAACAGTCCTTCTTCCTCTGTTCAGCTGAGACCCGGCGGGCATCCTCTGTAATGCCCTCTCCCCATATTCTGGGTTTTCTGGCACCAATTCCATCCCCCCTCACCAACCTCTTGCTTTTCTGTCTCATTAAAATCCCAGCTCTAGACACAGGACAATGATTAAGAACAAAAGCAAAGGAACGAGACTTCTGAGTTTAAATCTTTCTCATCTGGTACAACCGTGTGCTGTGCTTAGTCGCTTAGTCGTGTCTGACTCTTTGCAACCCCATGAACTGTCGTCTGCCAGGCTCCTCTGTCCATGGGATTTCCCAGAAAAGGATACTAGAGTGGGTTGCCATGCCCTCCTCCAGGATGTAATCTTAGCCTAGTGATTTAGTCCACTGTGCCTCAGCTACCTGCTCTGTAAACTGGGTATCGTAATAGTTCTTGCGGGCCACAGGTAAATCTAGAACCAGGCTGGCAAGAGGAGAACCAGACCCAGGCCCCAAAGACACCTTTCCATTTGAGAAGAACTGTGAGATTAAATTTTTCACACTTACAAACCACCCACGAAATTTTTAGTGAACAGAGAGCATGGTGTCTCTCCATGGATAAAAGAGTTGGAGCCAATCCACCTTAGAAGAGCTGAACTGCTGGTTTTCAAAATTTGAAATTACAGCAGGTTCTTATATTTTCAAGTGTTGCTACCTGGGTGGTGGTGGTAAGTTAGAACTGCTTAATCACCAGCATCCACAGAACTCTCTCTGGTTCTAGAGAGTGGCACAGTCATGGTACCCTTATCTACTCTCCAAAGACAGGCTGTATAGATCTATTATCTGGGAACCCTCACTTTCCTGAGACTCTCCAAACTGAGCCCCCTGACTTTCAAGCCCTACCATCGACCAGCTCCATGCCTGGAACAGGGCAAGTTCCCCTCCTTGCCAGACTGGTCTCTGCACACAAGTCCCAGAAAAATACACTTGCTAATCTCAGTCTGCAGCAGCCCAGCACTTCTATTCAGATCATACCTAACCATGCCCCCACCCCCGACCAACAAGGAGAGGGGGGCCTTCTTCCTCCATTGTTACCAACAGTTGGGACATCCAGCCCTGAGTCCTACCTCTGTCTTTCGTTGCTCTGTAGGCCCTGCACTTAGAACTTTGTCTGCATCTTGTATGTCTGGCTACTGCCTCAGCTTTCTCTCCAAGGCTCTGGCTGGGGCTGCACTCATGGTTTTTAGACCACCACTGCAGTTCATTCCACAATCACACACTCTGCTCCAGAGCTGCCAGATGGAGTCCCATGGGGAAGCCTGACCCTAATTGTCAGACTCCTTCAAATCCACCAGTGGGTCTAATTCCCTGTGGTCAGAGGAGTTAGACAATAACTCGCTTGTCCTGGGCCTTCATCCTGCCTACCCAGAAAGAAACATTCGTCCACATTCTCCATGTTGGCCATTCCCCTCAGCTCACCCACAGGCTGTCAGGACTCAAAATCCTTTATTTATTTAAAGACGTTCCTGGCCATAATCTGTGCCTCTATGCTGTCTAACCATGCTATTTCCCAACCATGGCTCAGACCTAGTCTCCACCTCTCCACCTCTAAACAACCCTAACAGTTATTAATTTGTTTGTAAAGGGTCAACGGTTGGTGCCACTCCACACATGAGACTCCAACATCTAACTCAACATCTACATCCAGGCAAGAAACGAAGTCCATGTGTGCAGATGTCTCTGGATCCAGAGCCTTGTCTTCAGGTGAGCCCAGCTAATCCAAAGGCAGGCAAGAAACATCACTCCATGGCAGATTTCCTCACATGGTGGAGATATGGATTCCTATAGGAATCTTTGGAGCTGATGTTAGGCAAACAAAAGCTGGTTCCAAGGACCCACTTCAACAGACTTCAGAGAGCACGTGCACATAAATTAGACTGGATTCTGGTGACTCTGTTAACATCAGGAGAGGGTCAAGCCTACACTCATTGGAGAAGCAGGTGCTAGAACACAAGGGAAGCGTTTGGAGCCTGTTTGAGCTTGTCTCTGTGAGACGCTGAACTAATTGTGGTTTACTTAACAGATGACCTCTGATTTAGACTTTATAAAGAGAAAAACATGTGGTAAGGCAAGTAAAGTATGAGAAGAGGGAAGAGACTCCACAGGAAGGAAGGTATGGAAACAGCAATCAGAGGATATAAATTACTCTTTGAAGAAAGAAGGGCAGTGGAACGCAGGAAATATCAACAAACTGTGTTGAAAACTGCTGCATAATAACTCTACATTTGTATAGCAAATGTTGCAATTTTTTAAAGCACTTTATCTACATTATCCTATTGAAATTTATAAAAAGCTTATGAAATGCAAGAGCTGTAAAATTTTACTATCCTTTTAAAGAGAAGCAAATGAGATGCAAAGAGATTAAATAATTTAAGGCATGAAGAAAGGACTTGAATCTTTAATTCTCAGGCTCCAGCACCCCTGCTCTGTTAACTATATCAGTGGGTCTCAAACAATATTCTCCAAGTCATCAAGAAAAGACTGCATTCTGTGTGATTCTATTTACATAAAGTTCAAGAGAAGGCAAAATAGATAATATGGTGATAGAAATCAGAACAGTGCTTTTCTACAGGTGGTTGAGACTGACTGGGAAAGGACATGAGAGAGCTTTCAGATCTATATTTTGATCTGGGTGTAGGTTACATGCATGTACATGTACAGTTCCCAACACCCATAAGGTTGTATATTCAGGAGTTCTGCATTTCATGCATGTACATTTCAACTCAATAAAACAAAAAAATAAATATCCTAATTACAGAACCTATTAAATCAATTCACAACTCTGAAATCTTGATTTGATATTTATGTTCATCCATCTCTAAGTATTAAGGCTACAGTTAATTTCATGTCTAGAATCATCAAGAGCACTCTACAACAAAGCCCATATGCAAAGCATAAAAACTGAACACCACAGCTGTTTTGTCAACAACATGAATTAAATATATTCAAAATACCTCAGGGAAATAGGTCTACTGAGGAACATCACCTGGCAAGTTTCAAGATGTTGTCAGTAAATAGAAGCACTGCTTTTATTTGGCACAAACTGTTCTTGTTTGGCGGAGAAGGCAATGGCACCCCACTCCAGTACTTATGCCTGGAAAATCCCATGGACAGAGGAGCCTGGTAGGCTGTGGTCCGTGGGGTTGCTAGAGTCAGACACGACTGAGCGACTTCACTTTCACTTTTCACTTTCATGCACTGGAGAAGGAAATGGCAACCCATTCCAGTGTTCTTACCTGGAGAATCCCAGGGACGGGGAAGCCTGGTGGGCTACCATCTATGGGGTCGCACAGAGTTGGACATGCCGCCTGAAGCGACTTAGCAGCAGCAGCAGCAGCAGCAGCAGTTCTTGTTTGGAGGGAATAAGGAGGATAAAAGCTGCTACTGTTACCACAATTTGGTCTACATCCTTCCAATCACTTAGGCCCAAATTGCTACACTGTAAAAGTTGGTTGGAGCTGAGTAGCAGCTTTCAGATACTCCTTCTTTATCTAGTTTGAAATTGCCATAGTCCCCACCACTCTCTATTGCACTAATATGCTTATATTTATTGCCTAACCCACTTAAGTGATTTTTTTTTAAAATTTCAGATTCAAACTGTGAATGCATTCCAAACAAACTCTATAAGTTTTGCAGACAAACTTAACAGCAATAATGATTTTTTAAAACCAACTGAATATAGGCTATACTTACTCGCAGAGAAGGATTCCATTTTCTAATCCTGTCCGAAAATCTTTATCACCAAAACTTCTGCCGGTTACTTGCTGGAAAAGAAAAGCAGAGAATATTTTTTTTTTCTTTTTCAATCAGGAAGCTCAATGATTCTTTTTCAAGATATTTCAAGAGACTTTAAATAACTGGTGGCATTCCAGGAATGGGAAAAATCTGTTAGGTCTGAATTTCCTTTCCATGTGTAACTTTGCTTAGCTCAGCTAATCTTAAATAGACCATTTCTTTGAAGTTTTTTCTTATTCAAAACTTTAAAAATATCTGTTCTTTCTGATAAGGATATTACTTTGGTGGTTTGGCCATGGTAAGTCAAGGGCACAGCCTCTTTCATCTTGAGGACCCAACCTACACTTTCAATAAAGCCTGCAGAAAGTACCATCTAAGGATAAAGAATCCATTTGTTAAAACATTAAGAGGAAGAACGGAGGGCCCAGAACTTCTAACCTTGAGAGACTAACATCAAGACAGTATGAAAAAGGCCAATATCTATTCTAACATGGTGTGAAAAAGCAAAATAAAAGCTGGGAAAGAGTGAACCATGCTGAGTACTGATGGCTTTTCTTGATGCCTCTGACACTCAGTAGCCCTTTGGTCTGGGTACCAAGTCATTCTTTTTTTTTTTTTTTTTTTTTTACTTTATTTTACTTTACAATACTGTATTGGTTTTGCCATACATTGACATGAATCTGCCATGGGTGTACATGAGTAAATATTTACTGAGCATCTACAATATGCCAGGTAAATATGCATGGTGTAAATCCTAAAGCAACCTCTAAAATAGCAAAATTTAAAAAAAAAAGCTAATAAGTCAAGAAAGGAGATTAAATGAAATTATATATTTAAAAAAATATCCTAACAATGAAAAAGAAATAAGGGAAAGGGAATACAGAAAAGATGGAATAAACAGAAAACAAACATCAATATTATAGGCTTAAACCTAACCATATCAGTCAGAGCATTAAATGTGAATGGTGTAAACACCCTCAAGTAAAAGAAAGATTGCATTAATAAAGCAAGACCCAACTATGTGATGCCGACAAGTAACACACTTGAAATAGAAAGACATGAATAGGTTAAAAATAGGGATAGAATAAGATATACCATGCTAACACTAATCAAAAGAAAGCAATAGTGGTTATATCAACCTCTAAAACAAAGAATGGGCTTCCCTGGTGGCTCAGAGGTTAAAGAGTCCACCCGCCAATGCAGGAGACACAGGTTCGATCCCTGGGTCAGGAAGATCCCCTGGTGAAGGAAATGGCAACCCACTCCAGTATTCTTGCCTGGGAAATCCTATGGACAGAGGAGCCTGGTGGACTCCAGTCCATGGGGTCACAAGGAGTCAGACACAACTTAGCAACTAAATAACAACAGAATAAAGAATAATACCAGAGCAGAGAAAGTCACTTTATAGGGACAAAATGTTTAGGTAATCAGAGAGATAATTCTAAACATTTTTATACCAAATTCTTTTTTTTTTTTTAATTTTAGTTTTTTATTTTTTAAATTTTAAAATCTTTAATTCTTACATGCATTCCCAAACATGAACCCCCCTCCCACCTCCCTCCCCATAACAACTTTCTGGGTCATCCCCATTAAAAAAAGCTTCAATATAGACACAAACCAAATCAGATCTACAAGGAGAAACAAATAAAGTCACAACTAGAGTCAGAGATTTAATATCTCTCTTCAATAATTGATAGAAGAAGAAGACAGAAAATCAATAAGGATATAGAAGACTTAAAAAACACTATCAACGAAATTGACTTAATTGACATTTCTAAAATATTCCACCCTACAACAGCAGAATAAACATTATTCCTTTTAAGTTCACAATAAACATTTACTGAAGTAGACCAAATGTTGGTGTCAGAAAACAATTCCCCACAACTTAAAATGAATTAATTAGACATTAACAACAAATATCTCTAACCCCAAAATTTTAAACTAAGTAATACAATTCTAAACAACCCATTGTTCAAAGAAGAAAAAAAATTAGAATGTATTTTGTAGTGAAAGAATATGGCAAAATAAAAAATGTATGGAAAGACTAAGGCAGTATATGGGGAAAATATATTTTTAAAAAGATCTCAAATCATTGACTTCTGCTCCTATCTCATGAAAATTGAGCCCAAATTAAGTAGAAAAAAGGAAAAATTCTATCAAAGTTGAAATCAATCAAGTAGAAAACCAAAAAGTAATAGAGGAAAAAAATAAGTGAAATAAAAAGTTGGTTATTTGAGATCAATAAAATTGATAAACCTTTAGCTAATAAAATTAATCACCTTTGGTATTTCGCCAAAAAAGAAAGACACAAATTACCAACATCAGGAATGACATGATATCATTACAGATTCTATAGACGCTAAAAGGATACCTAGGAAATATTATAAATCTGTGCCAATAAGTTCACCAACTTAGATGAATTGAATAAACACATTCTTTGACATAAACAACCCTAGACCAGTCCAAAAATAACAATAATAATAATAACCCTCCCAAACAAAAATGCCAAGTCCAGAAGGCTTAACTGGTAAATTACAGCAAATACTGAAGAAAGAAGTAATGCAACTCTATATACACTCTTGGAGACAAGTGAAAAGGAAATAATACTTTCCAGTATGGGTGGCTCATAACCCATCTAAAAATTCCTAGGTACTACTTAAAATTATTTTGCATGTGATGCATAGCCACTAAAAAATTTCAAGTAGAGTTGGTTTAACAGTCTAAAGTCGGCCTGCTAATCAAGATGTAGTCTGAGTAAATTCAATTTCCTAGACTCCTAATTGTAGAAGAGTAGGCACCATGCATTTGGAGGAAGGTGCTCATTTCCACCTCTGTTCCTCCTCCTCTGCCTCCTTCCCCCATCTCCTGTGTCCATTAGGTCCCCGTATAACCTTGACACTGCTCTCCACTGGTCCAAATGCCATCCATTCTTCCAAGTCCAGGTTATTTAGTGTAGGGGCACCTGGACCTTTGTTAGGAGGGTCAACAGCTGAATAGACTCCAGAAATTCAGCAAGGACTGTGCCACTGAAAAGTCTGGTCCTGAGACCAGTGGGGACAGCAGCATCTTCGTTTGGAATTAATGTTAGAATACCGGCTCTCAGTTCTTCCACTGTCTCCAAGACCTACTTAGAACAAGCATTTAAAAAACATCCCCATGTGACTCATATGTAAAGTAATTTTTACAAAGCCATGACCTTGTATATTAAGTAAGTCCAAAGTTCATACTCAGAAATGGAGGACATCTCATTGGAATCAGGATTTTGGATGACCTGTCTCAATGACCTATCTTAGCAACATCTTTATGATGTATTTACAATGTAACACATTGCATATTTTAACAATAAAGACTATTAATTACCATTCTCTTTGTAATAGCATAAGCCATTGCTTTTTTTTTTTTAAAGCAAAATAACTACCAAGAATCAGCCACCATTACCAACAGACCATGAGCAGGGGAAATGAAAAGTGACTGCCAAACTCTTCACTTATGTCCCTACCTGGACCCTGAATGACAGGGGACTCTCAGTAACCTTCCAGACAAGGCACTGGCCAAGCCATCAGCCTGTGATCACTCTCCAAGGACACATAACAGTATGGGAAGATTAACAGAGCCCTTAAAAAGATGGAGATCTGGGATATGTAGTGGGTGGGAAGACAGCCCAGGCTCAGAAGCACTCAGGGGCTAAGAGGGGAAGAGGAGCATGCAGTGTCAACAGCACTTTAACACCCCACCAAATCTTGCTCTTCACACCTTGCTGATCCTCACCTACCTACTAATTAGTCCTTGCAACTCTACCCTTGCAGTTGTTCAGCTTAGTCATATGTGACCCCAATCTTTCATACCCAATCATACCCAGTAACAAACCCTGTTGATTCATTCTTCAGAATTTAGCCAGAATCCAACCACATCTACCACCTTACTCTGAGCCATCATCATCTTACACCCAGATGAGAGTCTTAATTGGCTCACTGCTTCCACCCTTGCCTTTTTCCATCTATTCTCAACCCAGCAGCCAGGGTAATCCTGTGAAGTTAGGTCATGTCAGTAGTCCATATTTCCCCACCTTACCCACAGGAAAAGCCAAAGTTTCTATAGTTCTCTGAAGGTATTTCCCCATCTTACTCACAGGAAAAGCCAAAGTTTCTCTGAAGGTATTCAACATGAAAACAAAGGGGAGATAAACCCTAAAAAGGGAGCATGGACGAAGCTATTGAACACCACCATTATTTTAAGGGTGGATATCCTGAACTTGCATACATCTCCTTCATTCATGGGGGTCCTCAGAAGTACTTATGATGGCAATTACATCACCAGCTATGCCTGGTAAGCCTTTCAGGAGAACCCAATGCCAGATTTTTTCCTACTTTATGGTTTAGAATTAACTCACTTTCATCACTAATCAAAACATTTGTTGGATGGACATGCTTTGTCAGACTGAAATAGTCTATGAATGGATAACATACCAAAACCTTGATAGTTTTAGAGGATAAGAATCACTGTCTTCTACCTTAACAATCAAACCAAAAGCAGAAGCAAGAGGATGTCGTAACATATCAGCATACTATTTTATGCAAGTAACTACTGGTAATAAGCTCATCTGTACTCAATTTCTTTCCCATATAACTAAAAGGTAATTACATCTCTGAGTTTGTCCATGTCAATGCTCTAAACCATTCAAATAATTAAAATTTGGAGGAGTTCAAAATAAACAGTCTGATACAGAAAACCACATGATTTTATAGTAACATTTTTATGATGTGTTTATAATTTAACACACTATATGTCATAAAGCCATATTTTGTTAATTACTTTGTTTCCATCGTTTTTAAGCAGTTGCCACGAACAGTCAAAGACTGCTGAGAATCAGTCTTTCATCTTGATCATTACCATTTATACAAATTGTATTTCCAAAATATTAAATACTCGGGATTTTTGAAAGCAATCTGGTGGACAAACTGTAGTCCACTAATAAATTGTAGTCCACTAATAAAGGTCTGATTTTAAATAAATGCTGAAAACCCTACTATGGTAATCTTAAGAAGAGATTCTACTGGCTGGCAAAGTAATGGTGCCTGAATTCAAGAAATGGGAGAAAAATAAAAAATTTACTATATTTGGACTTAATCTTTGGAAGACAGGGACATTTTATCTTATTGTACAAAAACAGGTTTGATTTCCTCCTACCAAAGGTAAATGAAAATCACATCTCTTTAATTCACTGGAGATTATTTGCAGTTCATTATGCTCACTTCCATTCTGAGAATATTTGACATATTTAACAAAAAGAGTATCTCATTTTAAACCTAAAAAAATAAAGCAGAATAGAATTGCTCTTATTTTTCACATTTACTGAGAAATAAATCCACTGCTATTTCTGTTACCTTAATAGGGTTGCTAGAAAAATCAAATCAAAATCCTATGAAAACTCTTTGTAAACCATCTTAAGTCATTCTAATCTCAGTCAGAATTAGCAATCAACTGACAATCATCTACCAAATACCTACCTCAGGCTAGACAGTATAAGAGGTGAGAGTGAGATCAAAGCAACAAGATTTGGACCCTACTCAGTAAGAATCCACAGTCCACAAGGAAAGATAAAGCATTACAAAACAGTAGTTGGTATTAGAGGGAAAATATGGGCAAGAGCATGGAGCAAGCAATTAACATAAACTGTACAACTAAAGAAAATTATTTATTAATTTATGGACACTAATAGTTCACATTCAAATAGCAATTTCCTTAGGCTCTCTCTGTTCTAAATGTATGCCACAAATGAATTTATTTAATCCTTATAATAGCCCTATGAGGTAGATCTGATGATTATCACTTCCATCTTAAAGTCAAGGAAACCTAGACACAGAGAGGTTAAGTAACTTGGCCAAGGACACAAAATTAGTAACTAGCAGAGCCAAGATTTAACCTCAGATAGTGTGACTGCAGAGTTCACACTCCTACACACAGCTGATTCTGTACAGCGTCTGAGTAAAGAGAGGACCTCTGTCTGCCTGAGACAGTCAAGGAAAGCCTTTTAGGAGCTGGCATGTGAGAAGGTCCCAATGCAGGAGAAAGGATCTCTCAGAGGAAGGAGATGAATAGGGCATCCCAGGCAAACACAAAGACCTGCACAAAGGTTTATTTGAACAAAGAGGAAAAGTCCTGAGGGCTGAGACCAGGTGGAGGAAAGTAGGGAGGGGAGGGTGGTAGGAGGTAAGGTGCTACCATAGACATAGCCCAGGTGGTAAAGGCCTTGCATGTCAGAACTATGGGTTGCACTTGAACCTGAAACAACAAAGACATCCGAGAAGATGGGGGGAGGGAAAGGGACTCTGGCAAGCAGTCTCCCTGTTTCCCACTAGTTCCCACTAGTTCCCCATTCCTAAAGAGACAGTACAACAGTGACCTCCTTGTGGACTCTCCCACCTGCACTTTATAGCTCATGACCTTGTTTGTTGAATCACAGTGAGGTTAAGACCATCTAGCCAGACTTTCCTTTAGGACCACCATCTCCCCCCCGCAACATTCCTTTATAGACCATATCTATTCATATCATTTCATCTTTTTCTGCCCTCTCAAAAGAAACTAATACACTTTTTCTTTCCTCTGTGAAAGATCTGAATCCCCTTTTTTCCTATCCATAGGTACTACCTTTATCTCAACTTTACCCCTTAGTCCACAGCATCTTTCATCTCTGTGCTAATAGCAAAATGATTTCCCAATTTTCCTAAAACACCCAATTTAATGCAGCTTCATTTTTCCCCTTCCTTTCACTGTCCAAACCCCTACACGAGTATCCTGTTCCTATTACTCTTGTCCTCATAGCTCACCCACCTGTCCTCTTTGAATTCACTGAGAATTCTTAAAGGGTGAAGAGAGGAGACCTGCAAATTTAACTGAGCTCCACAAGCTAAATCATAAGCAGATTAATGAACTTCCACCAACCCTCAGCTTCCCTACCTACAAAGTGATAATCATCCCTCCTCCAAATGCATGAAGAGTAAATGAATTACGTAAGAGTAAATAAATGAGTGTATGCCAAACCCTTCCCACAGTGCCAAATCCATAAAGAGAGCTCAAGAACCTTCACTGTCAATATTGGCCACAATATTAGAATTACCATAGATCTCATTTATGATTTCTCTCTTTCCAATGCTTTTTTGCAGATCTTTCCTCCCTGATCTTAAATAATGCCATGCTTTACTGGCTCTCCTCTTAAATTCTATCACCATACCGTCTAATCCAACAGACATTGTCTCCTCTGATCTGAATCAAGGTCTCAGCATCATGGCAGTCAACCATTCCTTCCTCTTGAGATCACTTGCCTCTCCTAGGACTCCCCACTACCAGATACTCCTGATTTTCCTCCTGACTCTTTCAACAAACATTCCTTTCTCTGTTGCCTTAAGTCATTCTGCTTCATTCATTTCCTAAGTGTACACATGGTTCTTTTTCTCCTTTCTTCACCTTTCCTTTGTTCTCTCTATGGCCACAAGCTTCTTTTCCCTGGGCAGCCCCAGGTCTTTAAATATCTCACATATGGTAACTCTTTCACTTTTATGAGCTTAAATATCTTGCCTTTAAGCATCTTCCATATGATAATTAACACGTTTTTATGTGTAGCATTCACCCTTCTCCTCTGAAGCTCAGAATCGAACATCCAATTTCTTACTTAACATATCCACTTGGGTACCTAATAAATATTTCACACTTAACAAGATCAAAACAAAATTCATGACATCTGTCCTCTGATCCAACCTGTTCCACCTCTGGTTTCCTATATATCAATGAATAGCACCACCATTTCCCATCACCAGGAACTTACAGACGCATTCAAACCATCAAGAAGAGCAATGTTCCTCTCTCCAAAATGCACTTGAGATCTATCCTTTACCCTCCATCTCTACACTACACACTAGTGTAAGCCTCCATCACCTCTCAGCAAACAAACATCAGCTTCCTTTCTAGCCTTCCCACACAGCACCCAGAAATCTTCTTATAGATCAACCCCATGTCCCTTTTCACTACACCAGAATAAGTCCAAGTTATATATATAAGTTCTTCATTTTAAAGATGAGAAAAAATAATGTCCTGCAAATTGAATGACTTGCTCAAGGTCATAAGCTAGCTATCAGTAAGGATGAAACTAGAACCATACCTCCCTTCACCCAGGCCAGGGCTTCACTACCCCACACCACTGCCTTCTGAAGGCATATATTCTAATGACAATGATTGCTACACTCTCTTTAATAACAATAGTGCCTGACATCTATTCTGCTTGGGTTGGCAACAAAACAGCACAGAAGTCCAGGCCTGAGGTTATTTAATCAACATTATCAGACTGTGATCCTCTCCAGCACTAGCTCTGAGTGTTTAATGTTGAGCATAATAAAATGCAATCTGTAGAATCCATTTATATTTTCATCGTGTCATCAGAAACCCAGAAGGCACTGTTTATAGCCACAGATTGACAGACTCCACTAAAAAAATCTAATTAAGAATACAAGAAATGCTCCAAAGCACTCTGGGAGCATTAAATCGTCCAATATCACCATTGTGCGCTATCAACACAGAAAATGGGTCAGTCCAGGAACGCGTGAGTGGGTTTAGCAGTGAGTGTCTCTGCACATCCTCAGGCTGTTCTTACCTTCCAAGCAAACAGAACAGATACTGCAAAGGAAGATAAAAAACCCAGGTGCTTTAACACAACAGAAAGGATTAGCAATTGATATGAGAGCAAAGAAAGAGTCCTGAAAAAATATGGGCAAGTGGAGTGCTTCTGGGCTATCTGTGTTGTTTCCATTTCAAGAGATAAGCTTCAGCCACAGGGTGGTTTTTACCTGGGTATCAAGGTGCTCCTTAAATAAACACTTCAATATTGACTAATTTTTACAGATCTGTATATGGAACTGCCATCTAGTCCTCAGCAAATCTGTGTTAGGCAAGTATTGAATCAGTTGCTCAGTTGTGTCTGACTCTTTGCGTCCCTGTGGACTGTAGCCCATCAGGCTCCTCTGTCCACTGAATTCTCCAGGTAAAAATGCAGGCAGATTCTTTACTGTCTGAGCTACCAGGGAAGGTCTGGGTCTAAAATTCGGGTCTGACATTCTGGAGCTATGTGACACTGGGCACATGGCTCCATTTCTCTGAGCTTGCTCCATCATCTTTAAAAGACTTGTAGAAATGTGCTTTACACAGCCGTTAGAACTTAGAAATCATGATTAGAAACCATCTAATAGGACATTTACTACTGACTGGAAGTTCTGGTACATTTTTTCCCCCTAAGGGAAGAGAAAAGAATCCATGCTGGAGAGCCTAAACTAGGTGGTTGCAATTTTTGTTCAGAAATCCTGCTCAAGAGAAAGTTGAGTATGGTTGAGGCAGACTTGCTGTTTCACAGATGGATCTGGGTTTGTGAGTGCTGGGTACAAAATCCCACAATGTGGGATTTTGTGTCGGTCCCACAATGTGACCGACTCTTACACACACCATTGGATTAAATGAGATCGTGAGGAAACAACTGGGCAAATCCAGAAAAAATGACACATTAGATAAGAAAACCGACCCTCAAAAAGTCAATGTCTCGAAGAAGAGGGGAGAGTTGAGACTGAAGAAATATGACAACCAACTGAAATTCTAGTTTAAAAAAAGATTTGTAGGTGATATTTTGGGCACTATTGGGGAAATCTGAATATATATTAGTCGTTTGGCATTATTTCACATGATTAAGAGTGACAACGGCATGTTGGTTCTGTAGAACATTCTTATACCTTGGAGAGGCACAGTAAAGAATTTAGGGGGAAAGGGGTCTGATGTCTGCAATTTATTTTGAAAAGGTTGAAAAAATACTAGGAGGATGTGTGAACTGTGTGTGTGTGAGAAGTAAATATAGGACTTCCCTGGTGGTCCACAGGTTAAGAATCCACCTGCCAACTCAGGGGTCACAGATGGTCCCATCCCTGGTCCAGGAAGATCCCGCATGCTGCAGCGTAACTGAGCCCGTGTCCCACATCTACTGAAGCCTGCACACCCTAGAGCTCATGCTTTGTAACAAGGGAAACCACTGCAGCGAGAAGCTTGCACTCCGCAACTAGAGAGCAGCCCCTGCTTGCCACAGCTAGAGAAAGACCGCGCAGTAACAAAGACCCAATGCAACCAAAAATAAATGAATAGATAAATTATAAAATTATAAAAAAGGAGTAAATATAGAAAATGTTAACAATTATGGAACTGGGTAGTGGGTATATGGTCTCTTTAACCAAACAACTCTCCTTCCTTCCTTCTTTCCTTCCTTTCCCTCTCTCTCTCATGTTTCAAAATATTCATAATAAAATGTTATCTGGAGCTAGGGCTGAAAGCCATTCAGCAGTCCAAGGAAAGTACTCAAGTCAAAAACCTATCTGGTACCTCCTCATTTGTTACTTGGAACACTTTTTCATATTTGTTTTCACTGATGACAGTCACTTATCAGTTCACTATCAGTCACTTCTGCCCGATCCACGGCCTCGTCTGCTCACTACTCAGAAATGGTTCTTGCCAGTCTTCAAATCAACATGACATTCGTACTGAGGATGGCAAGGAAGAGGGGTCAAACCCCTGGGCTTCCTGATTTGGGGCAAAGAATGGAACTATAGGCTCTGCCAAGTACACATAGTCCTGTGACAGTTGTAGAGCTGTCTGAAGAACTGATCAATTTCACCACTTGATATTCTAATAACTGAATAATTTTTAGCTAAGAATCCAAAGTAACCACAAAGCTGTTGTGTTTCAACAGTACTTGGTATTTTAAAACACATCAAAGTCAAGTTAGAAAACTATAAGAATTCACCCAAACAAGTTATTCGATTACCAAAGGAAAATAAAACATGGTGAAATGCTCATTACGCAGACAGGATGATCACATTTCAAACAGTCTGTCCTTTTAAAAGCTGGCATGACCTGGGCAACACAACTATTTTTTTAAAAAGCAAGGAAGAATAAGATGAGAAAGTGACTTTCAGAAGGAAAGAAGAAATTACCAATGGGAGGGAGTCCAGGAGGGGCTTCCAGGGTGACAAAACTCTACTTCTTGATACAGTGATTCCAAGACCGTCCACTTTAATAACAAACTAAGCCATGAATTCATGTGGTTTTCTGTAATTGTGTTATACTTTACAATTACAAAGATTTTAAAGGGAGGACTGGGGATATAGATGTTGACCTCCAGAGTGGCTCAATCTCTCTCTCTGTTTTTCTTTTGTTAAAAACAAAAGCCGCTTTCCATTTTGTTCAACTCAGAAAAGTCTTTGTAGTCAGAAAATACCACTTGTAAAAGGTGGTATTTTCATTCAAATATAACAGAAATACACCCCTATTTAACAATATTCCTCAGGTCTACTTATTAAAATGGTGGCTGGCACCATGAAAAACAGCACAGAGTTCCTGAAGAAAACAAAAAATCGAGTTACCATATGATCCAGCAATCCTACTCCTAGGCATACATCCAGAAAAGAGGAACACGCTAACCGCAAGAGATATGTGCTCCCTAATGTTCACAGAAGCACTGTTCACAACAGCCAAGACGTGGAAGCAAACTAAACATCCACTGACGGAGGAGTGGATAAGGAAGATGCCACACACACACACACACACACACACACACTGGACTATTACTCATCCATCAGAGAATGAAATACTGCCATTTGTAGTAACATGGATGGACCTAGAGATTATTGTACTGAGTGAAGTAAGCCAAATAGAGAAGAGACAAATATCATATGGTGTCATTTACACATGGAATCTAAAAAATAATGCAAATGGACTTATTTACAAAACAGAAACAGACTTGCAGAACTAGATAACAAACTTATGGTTACCAAAGGTGGTAAGGTGGAGAAGGAATAAATTAGGAGCATGGGGTTAACAGACACACACCACTACATGGAAAATAGATAAACAAGGATTTACTGTATAGCACAAGAACTGTAGTCGACATCTCGTAATAACCTGTAATGGAAAAGAATCAGAAAATATAGATATGTGTAACTGAATCACTTTGCTGTACACCTGAGACTAACACACTGTTGTAAATAACTGTAGTTCAACAACAACAACAACAGTGGTGGCTGAGATCCACACATGCCTAATGCATCAGTTCAGTCAGTTCAATTCAGTCGCTCAGTCGTGTCCGATTCTTTGTGACCCCATGAATCGCAGCACGCCAGGCCTCCCTGTCCATCACCAACTCCCGGAGTTCACTCAGACTCAGGTCCATCGAGTCAGTGATGCCATCCAGCCATCTCATCTTCTGTCATCCCCTTCTCCTCCTGCCCCCAATCCCTCCCAGCATCAGAGGCTTTTCCAATGAGTCCTGTTTTCCTAATTCATATAAAGCCACTGTCTGTACTCAAGCTCAAAGAGTCCACCCGTGATATCTTTCTGAGTTTATACAAAGATGTTCAATGGGCTATCAGAGGCCCCAATAGAAGTATTATTATTATCTCCGTTTTCCAGATGGAGAAATTCAAGTATAGACCATGAAGAACTGGCCTAATTTCACACAGTAGGTGGCAGAGTCAGGACTCTAAGCTGGGCAATCAGGTTCCCAACCCACATTCCTAAACAGAAGGCTACGCTGCCCAAATATGCCTGTGTCCATTGAGCTGTCAATAAAGATCTAACTTCCTACTGCCTATGTAATCTCTTCTCTTCAATGTGCTTCTTCCTCAAAAAGTGGAAAAAGAACATAAACCCTCAAATCCACAGAAATGCCCAAATGTCTGCCCACATATTGTCAATTCATTCAACACCATGGGGTGAAATCAGAGAAATCTCCATGATGTCACTGGACTTTAATCTCTGTATTTAAAAGATCATCACACATAGCCAAAGAATCTAGCTGGAAAGAGCCCTATATACAACCTGATCCTCTATGGGATAAAAAATAAACACTCACTGATGGGGAGTGACTGGGACTAGAAGGAAGACAAGATGCTTCATTTGAGACCATCAGGCATTTCAGAACAAAATATTTCCCTACCTATCTTCTCTGGTTCTTTAAACTTACAAATAATGTATTATGGCAGGAAATCTGTTCTTTTGGCTGCTTTGTGATGAAGACGGCAAGTGGTAATCCCAGCCGAATAAAGCAGTGTTCATTGCTGGGCCTCACTGACACTTCAATGTGGAGGCTGACCCCACTGAGGGAGCAGTGCCATCTTGGTTTCTACTGGAGTGAATACAGCTCAGAATCTATATTTAGCTCTCCTTACACAATGCTTCCTCCATAAACACTGCACATCAACAAAGAAGGAGTCCTGTCTTCCAGGTGTTACAAAGAGCCACAAGAAAACAGAATACTGCTGCACCACTCTAGGTAACTTATAGCAAAAACAAGGGTATTAGTTATATAGCTAGTAGGTGAGATCCATATTTAACCCAAAACAAAACAAAACAGAACCCTCTGCCCACACATCATCTTGAAAAACTTCATTAATCAAAAGTGAATAAAGAGGGGGAAAAGGGAAAACGGCATGCAAAGGAAACTGTGTTGTTGTTAGACCAAGCAATCTGCTCTAGGAAAGCCCTTGGTTGTGTGTTTCAAACTCCTTATAATTAAGTCGTCCTGTGAGATGGCCTAGAACCAACGGTATTCTACTAAATGCTTAACAACTGGTTCTCAGGAGATGGGGAGGAGAGAAGAGCCAATCTCCATGGTGTAAACATTCCCACCCTTGTGGATTTCCAGCTCAGTTGATGTCACTGAACACAGAGTGAAGAGGAAATGAACACAATCTTCTCTCTTGAGCCACATGAGCTGGCTCCTGAATACCACCGTGAACTCGCATTCTGCATCACATACACATCATGAGGCTGTTAACTTAAATGTGGTGTTCTACATGTATCACTATTTCTATGACACTGGAAAATTAACAAATAACAATGGAAAGCAAAGCATATAACTGTATCAATGTTTCTAAACTTTCTCACACCCTTGTTCATAAACAGTCAACATCTTACAGAAAGATACAACTGTTCAATGCCAAGATGATATAAATCTATTGTCCTTTTAGAGAGCTGTTTCTGATTTCTGGCTAGGTAGGCAATCAGAAAGCAAAAGGAATTGATTGAATTCCCAAAAATTGAAGCAGTAATGATAATCCAAAGAACAGGCCTTTCCCAATTTAAAATGAAATATAAAAAGTTTACCTTTGCCCTAAATATGTCTTGGCTGTGGAATATACTCAGGTTCTTGAAAGCCTGTACTCTCTTGAGTCCTGTATTTACAGACATACTTCCTTGCCCCACTTATTAGTGCTATACTCAGTCGCTCAGTTGTGTCTGACTCTTTGTAGCACCATGGACTGTAGCCCGCCAGGCTCCTCTATCCATGGAATTTTCCAGGCAAGAAGACTGGAGCAGGTTGTTGTTTCCTCCTCCTGGGGCTCTTCCTGACCCAGGGATCAAACCTGAGTCTCCTGCATCTCCTGCACTGAAGGCAGATTCTTTATTGCTGAACCACCAGGGAAACCCCTCCACCCTTATAAGAGGACCAACAATAATATTTAATAGCATAGCTAATAACTACCTCCATGATACAATTTTTAATAAATTTGTGGACAATTATCTAGATTGGAGCAACACTTTAGAAGACAAAGGGGAAAATACACTCCACACTCTGCTTCTAATATAAGGACACAAACTATCCATACAAGTGTTGACTACACTGCTCTGGAGAACTAGCAAGGCAGACCAGTTGCCATTTTGCCACTGACTGACACAGAGAGCTGTTGTTTGTACAAGGAAGAAAGGGAGGACTGGTGCTGTTGGCAACAATCAACAGCTCTGTTCTTTCTTTTTTTTTAATTGCTAGAACACCTGCTGCCTCATTCCCTTCAGCCTCATCCATTATGCAGCATGTTGATGGTGATGGGACCAGGACACGCCACTGCACACAATGACCGACCTGAGAAGGACACACCGTGACAGCCCACACACCTCCTTTTCCCACTCTCAATTTAAAACAAAAAGTCCACTTACACCACAAATTACTGAGTTGTCATTTTACGGCATTGGGAAGAATCAAAATGCAAAGACAATACTTGTTTCCCACACTGTGTGTTAGGGAGATTAAATTATTATTTCATGGGGATTGACCTTCACATTTACCCTCTGGCCTACCTAAGAGAGGAAATACTTAAGCATTTCCCAAAGTATGTCCACCTAGTTCCCCAGGAAATTAAGAGATGATGTGGAAAAAAGGCTGCATGGTCAAGTATGTTTGGGGAATGCTGAGTTTTTGTTTTGTTTTCAACTTTAAGCTTCTCAGAGCCAATAATACGCTAATGTGCACTGAGATCCTCCAGTGGGAGATAAAATAGTGTTTCTTAAACTATTTATCAAGTTATCAAGAGTTTATCAAGTTTACAAAGTTTATCAAGACTGTTTGTCAAGAAAAGTCTAGGGAGCGGAATCAGTGTTCTGTAGAACGTGTATTAGGAAACTGACTTTCCAGGGTACTGGTAAGGCATAGCATGGTGGCACCAATGAGTCCTTCACAGAAGTTGTTTGTTCTTTACTGTATTGGACTCCTTGGTATTTTAGAAAATTTGAATAAGCTACTAAAATTTAAAAGCAGAAGAGCTAATATTTAAGCACAACAACAAAGGTCTTTTTTCTTGCTTCTCCAGAAAAAAAACGGCTGTGGGGGGAACGCATGAGGCACTCCCTGCCCATAGAGCTGCCTTTTCTGTGCAGATTGTTTTAAACCATAAAGGGATTTAAAAAACAAACTATATAATGTACCCAGTTTATAGTGAGATTAATGAAAGAAAAACAAGTGCACTGTATACAGGTGTTCAGAGAAGTGAAACAAAGGTTAAGTGAGAGTGCGGTATTGAAAAGGAAAGACTTCCCCCAAAACTGGGGATGAGCTGAGACAGGTAAGAAGAAAGGAGGGGCGTGCACAGAGCTAAAGGAAATATCAAGAACAAAAGCGTAAGCCTGAAATCAGTAAGTCATTAAAAAAGCTCACAGACTCCTTCAAAATATAGATATGAAACACGTTTCATTTTAAATTTGTAATTTAATTGAGGAAAACAGTGGTCAAGAATTTTAACAATTAAATGGCTCTGAACCATAGACAGGGTCAAGTCAAGCCATTTGGCCATTAAGTCCAATATCTAAGAGGATAAACACTAGATATTTCTTAGTTATATGACTAAGTAATTTCCAAAACAATCCCCATCAAATGCCAGGTGCAAAAGCAATTACATCAAATTCCTTGCCAGTTCCACAGACCTGGGATAGTGGGGCCTCCAAGAACCAGTGAACCAGTTTGAAAAAAATTCTGGAACCTCAGGGATCCTATTACTAAGAAGCAGAAATAGATTTTCAAGTGGTCACTTTGAAATATTAAGCATTGTTCCACTCAGATCTTTCCACCAAGGACTGCCCTAGAACATTTATTAAAAAACCAGTGTGAAGTAAGTCAGCATCTAAAATAAAGCTTCACCTTGCTTGAAGTCATGGAGCATAATGGTGTAAGTTCACCACAGCATGATTGGCACAATCTAAACCAACAATAACAACAACAATAAAAAGCAACAGAAACACTTTCATATTAAGAAGTTAGATCTAGCACATGATAGAAGCTCAAAATGTACTTTTAAATCTGAGTTAAGATCTAACTGTTGCTGTTCTACAATTTCTGTTATTTTTTACATCATGACCCTTCCAAGATTTCTACTAACAACTCAAAACCCCAGCCTTCAGACTTGATTAGTTTTCAACCTTTATTTTCAAAACAATGTCTTGTTTTAGAAAGATTAGCAACCGCAGACACACAAAAAAGATCACCCTCCCAAATCTTGGGAGCACCCAGAATCTTCCCTAACCTTGGCATCTTTTTTTCCTACCTCTAAGCAAAGAATTGCCTCTCTTGCTTTCTGAGCAAGTCCTTCCAACCGACACCCTTGTTCCCACTCCCTTTTCTCTGATCTCCTCTCCTCTTCTCAGCAAATCGCTCTGCATGTGGCAGTCTTGATTCAAATATTTCTACATGCTTCCTACTGCCTAAAGCTCAAGCACTAACTTCAATCTGCAACATACATCTATTCCTCTTGTGTATTCACCACACATATCCACGGCCCCCTGTATTACTTGTGCCATGACCATGTCTGGAATGCCTTATCTTTATTTAACTATATATAATCCCATGTTCAAATCTCAAGATACAAATACTCTAAAATTTCCCACTAACTCCCATATCCTTCAATAAACCAAATTTATCTCCAACTCCCAAAGCACTTACGGTCTTTTATACATGAAATAGGGCTTCCCTGGTAGCTCAGCTGGTAAAGAATCCACCTGCAATGCAGGATCTCCTGGTTCGATTCCTAGGTCAGGAAGATCCCTTGGAGTAGGAATAGGCTACCCACTCCAGTATTCATGGGCTTCCCTGTGGCTCAGCCGGTAAAGAATCTGCCCACAATGCAGGAGACCTGGGTTCAATCCCTGAGTTGGGAAGATCCCCTGGAAGAGAGCACGGCAACCCACTCCAGTATTCTTACCTGGAGAATCCCCAAGGACAGAGAAGCCGGGTGGGCTACAGTCCATGGGGTTGCAAAGAGTCAGACTAAGCACTTAAGCACAGCACAGCAAATCCATGAATTAAGACAGGGTTTATAATCAGAAAATATGGGCTTGACTCCCACCTCCACCACAAACTAGCTATGTGATTTGGGGTGAATGCATCTGCACTGTAGCTATTTCCTTAACTATAAAATAGGAAAATGACAACACTGATTTTACAAGTAAGGATTAAATGAGATTATGTGTATGAGAGCACGTGAATACCATTAATGAAAAAAACGTAGCGTTTGAAATGTAATTTACCTTAAATTATCATTAATACTTGTATGTTTTGTCCCTGTGTTCCTGAGTAGGTTCATTCACTGAACAATTATTTACAGAGCACGTCTTCTATGCCTCGACTCTGGGGATGTGTTCCCTGAATTCATGGCACTGCTTAGTAGACAGATGACAATATAGCATGTAATACGGTATCAGGTAGTAGCATGAGCTATGAAGAAAAACAAAGCAAAATAAGGGGATTAAAAAGTGGCCAAAAAATGGACTGTTACTTGATTTATTTTAAAGTGAAAGGCAACACATAATCAGAGACTTTAAGACGGAGGCAGTGAGCAGTGCTCATTTCTGTGGGAAAAGCATCCAAAGGAGAGAAACGTTAAGTTCAAGGCCCAAAGTTGGGTGTGAGCATGAAGTGCCCTGTAAAGAAAAAGTCAAGCTATTGCTAATTCTATTGCTGCTGCTGCTCAGTTGCTTCAGTCATGTCCGACTCTGTGCAACCCCATAGATGGCAGCCCAACAGGCTCCCCCGTCCCTGGGATTCTCCAGGCAAGAGTACTGGAGTGGGGTGCCATTTCCTTCTCCAATGCATGAAAGTGAAAATGAAGTCGCTCAGTCGTGTCCGACTCCCAGCAACCCCATGGACTGCAGCCTACCAGGCTCCTTAGCCCATGGGATTTTCCAGGCAAGAGTACTGGAGTGGGGTGCCATTGCCTTGGAGGTAATAAGGTGGTGAAGTGACAAGATGAGGACAGATAGGAAGCTAATAGCCTTACAGGCAACAATAAGGACCCTGGAACTTATCTCAGTGCTGTTCAAGTTCAGTTCAGTCATACAGTCATGTCTGACTCTTTGTGACCCAATGGACTGCAGTACACTAGGCCTCCCTATCCATCACCAGCTCCCAGAGTTTATTCAAACTCATATCCATTGAGTCGGTGATGCCATCCATACATCTCATCCTCTGTCGTCCCCTTCTCCTCCTGCCTTCAATCTTTCCCAGCAGCAGGGTCTCCCTTCCAATGAGTCAGTTCTTCACATCATGTGGCCTAAGCACTGAAATTTCAGGTTCAGCATGAGTCCTTCCAAAGAATATTCCGATTTCCTTTAGAGTGGGCTGGTTGGATCTCCTTGCAGTCCAAGGGACTCTCAAGAGTCTTCTCCAACACCACGGTTCAAAAGCATCAGTTCTTCAGCACTCAGCTTTCTTCACCGTCCAACTCTCACATCCATACATGACTACTGGAAAAACCATAGCTTTGACTAGACGGACCTTTGTTGGCAAAGTAATGTCTCTGCTTTTTAATATGCTGTCTGGTTTGGTCATAGCTTTTCTTCCAAGGAGCAAGCATCTTTTAATTTCATGGCTGCAGTCACCATCTGCAGTGATTTAGGAGCCCCCCAAAAATAAAGTCTGTCACTGTTTCCATTGTTTCCCCATCTATTTGACATGAAGTAATGGGAGCTTCCCTGGTGGCTCAGAGGGTAAAGCATCTGCTTGCAATGCGGGAGACCTGGGTTTGATCCCTGGGTCGGGAAGATCACCTGGAGAAGGAAATGGCAACCCACTCCAGTACTCTTGCCTGGAAAATCCCATGGACAGAGAAGCTTGGTAGGCTACAGTCCATGGGGTCCCAAAGAGTCAGACATGACTAAGCGACTTCACTTTACCTTTTTAATGGGACCAGATGCCATGATCTTAGTTTTCCGAATGTTGAGTTTTAAGCCAACTTTTTCATTCTCTTTCACTTTCATCAAGAGGTTCTTTAGTTCTTCTTCGCTTTGTGCCATAAGGGTGGTGTTAACTGCATATCTGAGATTATTGATATTTCTCCCAGCAATCTTGATTCCTGCTTGTGCTTCACCCAGCCCAGCATTTCGTATGATGTACTCTGCATATAAGTAAGCAGGGTGACATATTCCTTTCCCAATTTGGAACCAGTCTGTTGTTCCTTGTCCAGTTCTAACTGTTGCTCGACCTGCATACAGATTTCTCAAGAGGCATGGTCTGGTCTTTCCATCTATTGAATAATTTTCCACAGTTTGTTGTGATTCACACAATCAAAGGCTTTGGCACAGTCAATAGAGCAAAAATAGATGCTTTTCTGGAACTCTCTTGCTTTTTTGATGATCCAACAGATGTTGGCAATTTGATCTCTGGTTCCTCTGCCTTTTCTAAATCCAGCTTGAACATACGGAAGTTCACAGTTCCCATACTGTTGAAGCCTGGCTTGAAGAATTTTGAGCATTACTTTGCTAGCGTGTGAGATGAGTGCAATTGTGCGGTAATTTGAACATTCTTTGGCATTGCTCTTCTTTGGGATTGGAATGAAAACGGACCTTTTCCAGTCCTGTGGCCACTGCTGAGTTTTCCAAATCTGCTGGCATATTGAGTGCAGCGCTTTCACAGCATCATCTTTTAGGATTTGAAATAGCTCAGCTGGAATTCCATCACCTCCACTAGCTTTGTTTGTAGTGATGCTTCCTAAGGTCCACTTGACTTCGCATTCCAGGATGTCTGGCTCTAGGTGAGGGATCACACCATCATGATTATCTGGGTCATGAAGATCTCTTTGTATAGTTGTTTTGTGTATTCTTGCCACTTCTTCTTGTTAGCTCCATACCATTCCTGTCCTTTATTGAGCCCATCTTTGCATGAAATGTTCCCTTGGTATCTCTAATTTTCTTGAAGAGATCTCTAGTCTTTCCTATTCTATTTTTTTCCTCTATTGTTTTCTTTTCTTTGCATTGATCACTGAGGAAGGCTTTCTGATCTCTCCTTGCTATTCTTTGGAACTCTGCATTCAAATGGGTATATCTTTCCTTTTTACCTTTGCCTTTCATGTCTCTTTCCTCAGCTTTGTAAGGCCCCCTCAGACAACCATTTTGCCTTTTTGCGTTTCTTTTTCTTGGGGATGGTCTTGATCCCTGTCTCCTGTACAATGTCATGAACCTCTGTCCATAGTTCTTCAGGCACTCTATCAGATCTAATCCCTTGAATCTATTTGTCATTTCCACTGTATAACTGTAAGGGATCTGATTTAGGTCATACCTATATTGTCTAGTCTAGACAGCATTTTAAAAAGCAGAGACATTACTTTGCCAACAAAGGTCCATCTAGTCAAGGCTATGGTTTTTCCAGTAGTCATGTATGAATGTGAGAGTTGGACTATAAAGAAAGCTGAGTGCTGAAGAATTGATGCTTTTGAACTGTGGTGTTGGAGAAGACTCTTGAGAGTCCCTTGGACTGCAAGGAGATCCAACCAGTCCATCCTAAAGGAAATCAACCCTGAATATTCATTGGAAGGACTGATGTTGAAGCTGAAACTCCAATGCTTTGGCCACCTGATGCAAAGAACTGCCTCATTTGAAAAGACCCTGATGTTGGGAAGGATTGAAGGTGGGAGGAGAAGGGGATGACAGAGGATAAGATGGTTGGATGGCATCACCAACTCAATGGACATGAGTTTGAGTAAACTCCAGGAGTTGTGATGGACAAGGAGGCCTGGTGTGTTGCAGTCCATGGGGTCGCAAAGAGTTGGACAAAACTAAGTGATTGAATTGAACTGAATGGTCTAGTGGTTTTCCCTACTTTCCTCAATTTAAGTCTAAATTTGGCAATAAGGAGTTTATGCTGAGCCACAGTCAGCTCCCAGTCTTGTTTTTTCTGACTATATAGAACTTCTCTATCTTTGGCTGCAAAGAATATAGCCAATCTGATTTTGGTATTGACCATCTGGTGATGTCCTTGTGTAGAGTCTTCTCTTGTGTTGTTGGAAGAGGGTGTTTGGTATGACCAGTCTGTTTTCTTGGCAAAACTCCATTAGCCTTTGCCCTGCTTCATTCTATACTCCAAGGCCACATTTACCTGTTACTCCAGGTACTTCTTGACTTCCTACTTCTGCATTCTAGTCCCTCAATGAAAAGAGAGTTCTGAGCAGGGAAGCACTATGACTTAATTAACATTATGCTGACAACTATATGGGGAGCTGACATGGGGGGCGGGGAATAAGTGCGTAAGACTGGGGACAGGAAGATCATTGAGGACATAGCTACAAACATGGTAACTGGGACTAGGTTGGCAGCTGAGGGAATGATGAGAAGTGGTCTAATCCCAGGTTTATTTTGAGGGCAGAAGCTAAAGGATTTGCTGATGGAGTGACCAAATGTGAGGCATTAGCAAAGGAGAAGACTTGAGAATCTCTATACATTTTGATCTTGAACAACAGGGTGCTATTGAGATAGGGAAGACTTGGAGAAGAACAGTTTTTGAAAGAAAATAACTATATGTTGTTTTTATTAAGGTTGAGAGGACTATGTGATATCCAAGTGGAGACACTGGGGAAACTAGAGTTCAAAGGAAAAGACGGAGCTACACATTTGGACATGGATGATGAGATAAAGTCACCCCTAAAGGGTGCAGGAGAAGAGGTCCAAGGACTGAACCTAGGGGTCAGTCAGCAATTGCAAATCAGGAAGAAGAGGGGAGTCCAGCAAAGGAGAACAAGAAGGAGTGAAATGAATTAGGAGGACAATTATAAGATAAGAATGTCCTAGGAGCTAAAGAAGAAAAAAGCGTTTGAAGAAGAAAGGGGAGGGGAATGGTCCAATGATGCTGGAAGGTTGTATAAGATAAGAACTGGGAATTGTCTGTTGAACTTGGGCAACGAAAGACACAGGTCACCCTTGACCTGAGTAATTTCTATAAAATGGTGAGGAGGCAAGTATACTGGAGTGGATAAGAAGGAGAACACAATCAACTCTGCATGAGTAGATATGGAGAGGAAGGTGAAGATGTGTAGTTTAGGAAGGGCACATGCTAAAGGAGTGACCCCACAGAAAAAGAGAAGGCAATGGTATAGGAAAGAGAGGCATGACAACTAGAGGAGCAGAGAGTGAGTCTTTGAATAGGTGAGAGGAAGTAGCTCACAAGGCCAAGGACTGGCCTTAGAGGTGAGGAAAGAGATCGTGCATTGTAAGGGAAGGAAGGCAAAGTAAATGGGTACAGATACAGCAGTGAATTTAACTGCTAATCTGAACAGATTAGCAGTTCTCATCAGAACGCTTTTAGAAGCCATCAGTTGAGGATAAGAAAAGGAGAATGATGTTGGAGATTTAGGAAAGAAAAACAGGAAGAGTGGGGCTAGTGAACTGATACAGAGAGAGTGAATAAGTGTGGGCTGCCATTTGATGGTCCTTTCTCTGCCTCAGCCTTCAAGAACCTCTAGAATGGGACTTTCCTGGTGGGTTCAGTGGCTAAGACTCCGTGCTGCCAATGCAGGAGGCCTGGGTTCGAATGCTGGTCAGAGAACCAGATCCCACATGCCACAACTAAGAGTTCATATGCCGGGCTTCCCTCATGGCCCAGTGGTTAAGAACCTACCTGCCAATGCAGGGGACACAGGTTCAATCTCTAGTTCAGGAAGATTCCACATGCCACAAGGCAACTAAGCCTATGTGCCACAATGACCAAGCCCGATCTCTAGAGCTCTAGAGCCCGTGCTCAGCAACAGGAGAAGCCACTGCAGGAAGAAGCCCAAGCAGCAAAACTAGAAAGTAGCCCCCACTCATCACAGCCAGAGAAAGCCTGTGCACAGAAATGAAGACCCAGCCAAGCCAAAAATAAAATAAATAATATGTGTGTTTTTGAAAAGAATTCACATGCCACAACTGAAAGATCCTACATGCCACAACTAAGACCTGGCACAGCCAAATAAATTATTAAAAAAAAAATGTTTGCTTTAAAGAAAGAACCTCTACAGCTTTGCAACTGTTATTTAAGAGACATGCACTTAATGACGAGCTTGATTTCTTTGAGAAACAGAAGATGTTTGCAAACCAGCGATGATGTTATCCTGAAAAGGGGGTGTTAAAACTAAAAGGAAAGTTTTTCTGGAATATTTGTCACCAGTCCTGCCTTGGACACTATGACAAGTGCCTAGGACTACAAGCATGGCCTGAAGCCATTCATTCATCTTCATCTCTCATTTTGACAAGTCCATGGGAGTCACTGATGAAAGGGACATTCCAGAGAAACAACACTTCAGATATTACCAAAAGAGGAGGGAGAAAACAAAATAGATCAGTATGGTATGATTTTTGAGTTCCCACCACAGTCGTATGTTCTGGAGTCACATAAGTGAACCCATTTCCTCCAAAGAGAAGCAAGATAAACAGGTAACGGAATGTCAGTCACTCAAATGTGGTTACTTCATTTCAGCTGTTGTGTGTGTGTTGTGGGGGTGCAGAGTGGAGGTTAAAAGTATCAATGTCCAGCTACTAAGAGGCACAGCTCATCAATTTTCTACTTTCTCAGAGATACCATGGTCTTCAGCCTCCATGCATTCACAGGATGGCCCTGTGACATCATTATTTAAATATCATGGTGAAAGCTGCCCAGTTGACTACACTTAAGAGAAACCATGATAACAAATCCTCTGCTGAGACTTTTGAGAAGGATTTAAAAGTCACTAAGATAAACACTTTGCCTGGGTTTCCCAGGGTCATGCAACAGATTTGCAGCTTCAAAAATTAGTCTTTTCACAAGTGAGTTTCATGCACAATCCCAACATACAAAAACCCAGAGTCGGAAATCTGAGCTGCTATATTTGGCCACATGCTATATTGGCCAAACAACAGATCATGAGTGTACAAAAGTAAACAGGACTCCAAAAGGTAGCTGGAGTGTCAACACCAACTTTGATCTTACCTGAAGGACAGAAAACCAAATACCTGGTAGTACAGAGCAACATGTGTGCTCAGTTTTCAGTTGTGTCTGACTCTTTGTGACCCCGTGGCTACACAGTCCCTAGAATTCTCCAGGCATGAATACTGGAGTGGGTTACCATTTCCTTCTCCAGAGGATCTTCCCAACCTAGAGAAAGAGGCCATGTCTCTTGCATCTCCTGCACTGGCAGGCAGATTCTTTACCACTGAGCCACCAGGGAAGCTCCCAATTCAGTAGTATGTATACCAAATTTACCACTATTATTTGAGATACTGTTCTCACTTACATGGCTTTACCACAAATTTTTTACTTTCCTTTTGTTAAAAGATGCAAATTTAAGTTACTAAAGTGTTCCGCATATATGTGAACTAAAGGCAAAATTCAAGTGATAACCAGAAAATGTGTTGTACACCCCATCAGAAAATAAATCCACCTTTTATTATTTCAATATGTCATAATGAGAATCCTTGAAGAATGTGGTAGAAATTTCTGCAAACTCTTCCATCAGTAGAATGAGACTTTACCCAGTAGGATATGTTAAGACTGTAGGAATAAGGCAAAGAAACTCTCCACCATGCACGGTTTTTCAAGGTAAAAGAATTTCCTTGTGAAATCCCAGCAGTGGAAGGAAATGAGGAATGATGATTAATAACACTTTGATTCATGGATGGGGGATCATAAATGGTGTCCTCTCTGAAATAGGATATGTCTGTTCCACTTGGGATCCCTCATATTTGAACATTCATCTTTCTTGTTCATAGCAGGCCCTTTTTCTTACTAGGTTTTTCTGGTGGCCATAGCAGTCTAGAGATGTCCCTGTTTCTTCCAAGGTCAGTATATTCGATTTTAAGCTGTCCTTGCAGGACCAGCAGTGGGAGAGTAGAACCACCATTGTCATGAAACGTGCTTTGAAATCCATCCACCATGCTCTTAGAAAGTGCAAACCGGTCGATGAGAAAATATCACATAGAGTTGCTCAACATTCATCAGCATCAACTACTCAACTTGTGAGCAGACAAGCCTTCAGATGATCACAGACTCAGTCTTCAAGTCTTCCAGCTGAAGCCTCAGACAAACAAAACTAGGTTCAACCTAGATGCCAAAGACCCCTGGCCCCACAACTCCTGCCTGAGCCCCTGGGGGTGAGTGCCCTATATAAACACTATTATGTAACACTTCCAAGGGGTCTAGGGAAGTACCCTGTAATCAAACATGATATTTTTGTGGTGAAATATTTGAATGGTCACATTAAAGGGAACAAATGAAAATAATGACTCGCCTGAATTCATTTACGATCAAGTCAGGGTTCTGTTACTAAATGAATTACAAAAGGAAGGAAGGGAGGGAAGAAGGGGGCAGGGAGGGATAGAAGAAGGGAAATTTTCAAAAATAAAAACAATTTTTTAAAGTGGCCTTCCCAACTTAGTTCTGGGTTGCCAGGAGTGTATTAGTCCAAAAGGAAAGTCTGAGATTTTAAACGTGCAGCATACGTGCCAAACAGTAGACAGGCATCCCAGCAAACACAAAGAGATGAGAGGCACCACCACTGCACATTTCTACATTCTGCATGTAGATAGGTATGCTTCTGGCCATGGTGACTCAGGAGTAGATCTACCCTGCAGAATATTCAGTGATTCAACAAATATTGATGTGTATTACTAGAAGAAAGACACTGTGCTGGATACAAGAAACAGAATGATGAGGTATGTAGAGGGGAGAAAGTCATTAACTTACACACGTGCAAAAATATAACTGCTCTAGTTTCCAGAAAGGAAAAATACATGGAAGCCACACCACAATCAACCAGGAATGGTAGATTTCTACCAATTTGAAATGCCTTGGTCCTGGATTCAAGCTATTAAACATTTGTCACAGATTTACTAGCAAGGGTGAAACCACGAAGCCTCTCTCATCTTCTCCTGTTCTGTCTGAGCCCAAAAAACAGATAATAGAGCCTCTGCTCTAGGCTATGGCTGATAACATAAATTTGGGGTTTATTAAAAAAGAAAAAGTGACCTTTAGGAAGTCAATTGTGCCTAGATCTTAAACAGCTGATACTTGGATCATCTCTCCAAGTTCTGAAAGGAGCCTTTGGGGTTGTAGAAAAGAAATTCATAGTTAAAAAAAAAAAAAACAACACAAGAAATGTATTCAACTGGTTCTCTATATGTATGCTTCTTTGAGACCTTCCTGGGAATAAATGATTATAGCAGCACAGAAGACAATATCTGGGTGATTCAATATTTTGTTCAGTTTTCAGGTGGTTCAAGATCGTGGATCCACTCCAAGTAGCTTCATCCTGAGAACGGAGAGTTCTGCCATGTCGGTGCTCAAAACTGCTCTGGCCTTTCACATAACATAAACTATACATGAGAGATCAATGTGTGCTATTAAACCTATGTTGACTGACTTCATATGAAGATGGAATTCTAATATAAACTCTGAAGAAGTAAAAGGTCTATTTTAAATTTCCGGGCAATTACCCATGAGGCAAAATGTTGCCTTTTGCCAGCTGTTAGTTTTTTTGGGGGGAAAAGCCAAACAGATTTTTCCTCTTTTATGTTTCATATCCAAGCCACAAGCCAGCAAACACTGGTATTTACTCCAATGTTAATAAAAGTAAATGACTTTGTGGTTTGGGGTCACTGATATAAAACTTGTGCTCTTTTTAGTTTACGTTATGTACAAAAGTTCAAAATTTCAAGATGCATCCAGAACTAACTGATGACTTACTTATGCTTGTCTATGGTGATTCAAAGCATTTTTTTCAGTTTATGTTTGAATTACTTCTGCTTTTCTATGCCAAATGTGCTCATGATTCTTGTGGGATTCTTTTTCTCTCCTATCTTTTTTCACCTTTATGATGCTAGAACTTTTTTTTCTGCTTGAGCCATCTTCTTGCTGTAATCTACTCAAGGAGGAAGTCAAATCCACAAGGAGCTACATGACCAATGAAACTCTCATCTTAAACTGTAAGTTACCAATAAAGATTTTTCTCCCAGAGAAATGGAATTTAATTAATCCTTTTTGCAGTTGCCTTTTTATTTCCTAAAGGATACAAGTCAACTGGGGCCAGTACAAACAACTTGAATAAAACATTCTAGGACCTAATACACAGATGCCAAACATACTGCCTCCCTCCCAAATCCATCAGGTCCCTACACCAGATGTTGGGGCTGCATACACCCAAAGTTCAGCGTGCTTTCAAGTCAGTCTTTCCATCAGCCAGATGCTCAAGTCGACAGTTTCCTTTATAGCTATTTATCACACGAAGAGAATAGCACAGACCTGAGGCAGGAGCCCACCCCACCCCCGCCTCCTTGGCAACGCTGGCCAAAATGTTAAATAGATTTGTCTTCTGCATGCTGTCCAAAAACATGCTACTGATTTAGACAGACCTGCAGAACAATCAATCATGGTCTCAGCCCTGATGAACGGCCAGGGGCTGTACACGTTCATTTCATTAAGATTTTACTTAGGTCTGAGGACTTCTCTCCTTTATGTTTTCAAACTATGGTAATCATTTCCATGCAAAGCAAAGGGACAGTGTGTGAGGGGGAAATGCCTCTTGGGCTAATGCTTTGCTGCTGGCTTTCATAACTTATGTCCTCAAAAGAAAATATTCCAGATTATGTTGAGGGCCTCCCAGCCCTTCGGAAACTGCCAAGCTGTTCAGAACCTAACAGAAATCAGGCACCAGCCCCAAACGCAACCCTGGTAAGGTCTGCCTCTCCTTTCTGCTAGTTTTGTACTGTTTGTCATAGACATCCTAAGGGAATAAATATATAAGCTAAGACTATATTTCTGTCTCACGTGATTAGATTAAAAATATAATGAAATAGGACCACAGACCCTCAGATTCTTAAAAAACATCTGTAATTTTCTTTTATGGTTTTTTTTTTCTTTTCCCTCGTTTTTTAAGCAAAAGACAATGAAAATTGTGCAACTCACAATAGAACTATGCATCAGATGAGGTGAAATCTCTTTGGTCATTGTAAGCAGACAAAGAAATAAGTGCAAACAAACTGCATCTAACATTGCTAGGCCCAAGGAGAGAAACGCAGTCAAGAACATCGACTCTGAAGTCACACTGCCAGGGGCTGAAACCCTGTTCCTCCACTTCCCATCCCTGAGCGAGTTATACTTCAACACTGCCTGCCTCAGTTTCCTCATTTGTGAGTTAAAGATAACAACAGTGCCCAATTCATAATGATTTTCCTGAAGAGTCGATGAATTTGTAAATGCTTAGGAAGTACTCATGTTTAGGAGAGGGCCTGGCAGATAGTAATCACCATATAAATGTCACCATTACTATTTCCACAGAATGATAAACAAACCAGATTATTGCATCTTGTTCATTAAACAAACAAAAAGAAATTAGGAACAAGAGGGCCATTCAGAAATGATTTGTTTGGAAGAAAAACAAAACAAAACCTAGCAATTTGCAAATAGCCAGTGGCAGTGCCTGCTGCATCCAGGTCCTCAGGGAGCTCAGAAGAGCAGGAAGGTCATCTGGGCAGGCATTTCCTCACCACCCTGAGAGTCACTTTGGCTGTAAAAATCAACCTCACAAAGTGAAATAGAAAGCTTAACTACAAAAGGAAAAGACCAAAGGACACATCTTCTCAGCCACTCACAACAGCACACAAGTGAACCAAGAGAGGGCCAACAGGCAGAAAAACTTGTGACCAAGGCAGGTCACTCTTTTCAAAGACTGAGTTAAACTAGAGTGTATGGTGAGCAGTGCTCCAACAAAGCTGGGGCTCCCGGAAGCTGGCAGCTGCTCCAAGAAGCCCAGAGCTTGCTGGGAATAGCTCTCACGTCACCATAAATCTGAAGTGATAACCATCTAATGCTTTGAATGCCATGATCAAGTCACCTTAAGTCCACCCTGTAGATTGAAATATTTGCCTTTACTAAACATTAACTCAAAGGTATAGATAATCATTCTTGGACATGTATCTAGAAAGAAACCTTGTTTGACAGTATATATGTACCCCAATATTCACTGCAGCACCATTTACAATAGCCAAGACATGGAAGTAGCCTACATATCCACGGACAGATGAACGGATAAAGATGTGGTACGTATATATGATGGAATAGTATTCAGCAATAAAAAAGAATGAAATAATGCCATCTGCAGCAAGATGGATAGACTTCAAGATTATCATACTAAGTCAGACAGAGAAAGAAAGACATATGCTATCACCTATATGTGTAATCCCCCCAAAAAATGATACTCATTAACTTATCTACAAAATGGAAATAAACTCACAGACTTGGATAATGAACTTACAGTCACGGGGAGGGGGAAGGTGGGGGTGAAGGACGGTCTGGGAATTTGGAATTGACACATCCATGTCTAACTCTAGACACAATGCAAGTCGTGTCTAACTCTTTGCAACCCGCATGGACTGCAGCATGCCAGGCTTCTCTGTCCCTCACCATCTCTCAGAGTTTGCCCAAGTTCATGTCCACTGAATCAGGGGTGCCATCCAGCCATCTCATCCTCTGTCACCCTCTCCTCCTTCTGCCTTCAGTCTTTCCCATCATCAGGGTCTTTTTCCAATGAGCCAGTTGTTCACATCAGGTGGCCAAAGCATTAGAGCTTCAGCTTCAGCATCAGTCCTTCCATGAGTATTCAGGATTGATTTCCTTTAAGACTGACTGGCTTGAACTCCTTGCTGTCCAAGGGACTCTCAAGAGTCTTCTCCAGCACCATAGTTCGAAAGCATCAGTTTTTTGGCACTCTGCTGTCTTTATGGTCCTGCTCCCACAACTGGACCTGACTACTGGAATGACCATAGCTTTGACTATACATACCTTTGTCAGTAAAGCGATGTCTTTGTTTTTCAATACACTGGCTAGGTTTGTCATAACTTTCCTGCCAATAAGTTGTCTTCTAATTTCATAGCTGCAGTCACCATCCACAGTGATTTTAGAGCCCAATAAAAGGAAATCTGTTACTGCTTCCACAGTTTCCCCTTCTATTTGCCATGAAGTGATGGGACTGGATGCCATGATCTTAGATTTTTTAATACTGAGTTTTAAGTCGGCTTTTTCACTCTCCTCTTTCACCCTCATCACCCGTTTCTGTCATTAAAATGGTATCATCTGCCATTATGAGGTTGTTAATATTTCTCCTGGCAATCTTGATTTCAGCTTGTAACTCATCCAGCCCAGCATTTCTCATGATGCGCTCTGCGTATACGTTAAATAAGCAGGGTGACAGTAAACAGCCTTGTCATACTCCCTTCTTATTCCTAAACGAGTCAGTTGTTCTATATAAGATTCTAAATGTTGCTTCTTGTCCCACAAATAGGTTTCTCAGGAGACAGGTAAGATGGCCTGGTAGTCCCACCTCTTTAAGAGTTTTCCATAATTTGTTACGATCCACACAGTCAAAGGCTTTAGCACTGTCAATGAAACAGAGGTAGATGTTTTTTCTGGAATTCCCTTGCTTTCTCTATGATCCGGAAAATGTTGGCAATTTGATCTCTGGTTTCTCTGCCCTTTCTAAACCCAGCTTGAACATCTGGAATTTCTCAGTTCACGTAATGCTGAAGCCTAGGCTTGAAAGATTTCGAGCATAACCTTACTAGCATGGGAGATGAGTGTAACTGTCTGGTAATTTGAACATTCTTTAGCTCTTCTTGGGAACTGGGGTGAAGACTGACCTTTTCCAGTCCTGTGGCCACTGCTGAGTTTTCCAAATTTGCTGACAAACTGAGTGCAGCACTTTAATAGCATCATCTTTTAGGATTTTAAACAGCTCTGCTGGAATTCCATCACCTCCACTAGCTTTACTAGCAGCAGTGCTTGACTTGGCCCTCTTAACTTCACACTCAAGAATGTCTGGCTCTGGACTGACCACACCAACATGGTTATCTGGGTCATTAAGACCTTTTTTGTACAGTTGTCTGTGGACTCTTGCCACCTCTTTTTGATCTCTCCTGCATTTGTTAGGTCTTTACCATTCCTGTCCTCTATTGTGCCTATCTTTGACAGTTCCTTTGAACATCCAAATATTTCTTTGATATTTACTTTGCTATTTGAAATGTTCCTTTGATATTTCCAATTTTCTTGAGGACATCTCTAGTCTTTCTGTCGTTTTCCTCTATTTCCTTGCATTGTTCATTGAAGAAGGCCTTCTTGTCTCTTCTTGCTATTCTCTGGAACTTTGCATTTAGTTGCGTGTACCTTTCCCCTTTCCCCTTGCTTTCTGCCTCTCTTCTTTCCTCAGCTATTTGTAGAGCCTCCTCAGAGTTTGGGATTGACTTGTACACACTGCTATATTGAAGAGATAACCAATAAGGACTACCTGTAATAAATTAATTAATTAAAACAAAATTTTACAGGTATGGATAGAAAAATTACTCACAGAATTTTAGGGCTGGATGGAGAAGACTCTTGAGAGTCCCTTGGACTGCAAGGAGATCCCTGGTGGCTCAGAAGTTAAAGCGTCTGCCTCCAATGTAGGAGACCTGGGTTCGATCCCTGGGTTGGGAAGATCCCCTGGAGAAGGAAATGGCAACCCACTCCAGTATTCCTGCCTGGAGAATCCCATGGTTGGAGGAGCCTGGTGGGCTACAGTCCACGGGGTTGCAAGGAGTCGGACATGACTGAGCACTTTCACTTCACTTCACTTCACTTCACTTCACTTCACTTGAGAGTCCTTTGGACTGCAAGGAAATCAAACTAGTCTATTCTAAAGGAAATCAATCCTGAATATTCACTGGAAGGACTGACGCTGAAGCTGAAACTCCAGTACTTTGGCCACCTGATGTGAACAGCTGACTCATTGGAAAAGACCCTGATGCTGGGAAAGATTGAAGGCAAAAGAAGAGGGCAGCAGAGGATGAGATAGTTGGACAGAATCACTGACTCAGTGGACATGAATTTGAGCAGACTCCAGGAGACAGTGGAGGATAGAGGAACCTGGCATGCTGCAGTCCATGGGGCTGCAAAGAGTCGACCCCATGGACATGACTGAGCAACTGAAAAACAACCACCAACCTCTGCAAACTCCTCCAGAAACAAAAGCCTGCCTCTCTGGCTTTCTTCCTGCCTCAGTGTGGGTCAACAACCTGCCTTCTGTCTCTGTCCTACCTCTTTCTTGGAAGGCGTTGTGGCCTAGACCTGAGTTTGTGACAATCTTCTCCGTAGGACCAGAATCACCTCTGCTCTCTCTGTTCTGCTGCCTCACAGCCCACCCTCTATTTCCTCTGTCTCCAAACCCTGGATCTCTCCGACCCTCTAGGGGTGGACCCAGCACCAATGTTTTAAACAAGATCCACCCCACCCCCACCCCAAAGAGACTCTTACTCTAGTTTAGACTATGCATCCCTTTAAGAGGCAGGGCTAGAACTGTCATACATATGCCCAGTGCCTACTGCAGGGCTGGTCACACAGCAAAAGCTCAAAAATATTTATTTAATGAAACAATCCACAGTAATTTCAACTTCAAAAAGGATGTAAGTCTTTAAATCTCTTCTTTTGCAAATGAGAGGCTCCTCCATTCCATGTCTCCCTCACCTCAAACCTCATCTGCACCCCACCTTGGGTAGCATCTCCAAACAGATCCCTAACTCAGAATGTTTCCTAATGGCAGCATCTGCGCCCCTGCTTTCCATTTATCCTTGACACTACCTCCTACCTACTGGATCAACTTTTTGTTTCCATTGACATCTCCAATTGCCCTGTTCTCCTAACCCAACACTACTGTTTCAGCTTTTGCTAACCATTCTTTGCAGTTGGGCTGCATGACTGACAATTTTAGATGGAATCACCATTTCCTGATTTGCCAAGGCTTGGATCACAGGTACTCTGCACCTATACCCTTAAACAACTCAATTTAGTGGATGGCTCTCTTCCCAAAACTTCAACCACCACTTCACTGAGAGCAGCTTTCAAATTTTCATTACTAGTCCAGTCTCTAACAAGATCCCAATATGACGCCTAGATAGCTTCACATACATAGCTTTCTGGATAGCAACAAGTTTAGCATCTCTCCTTCCAAAGCAGATCCTTCTCCTGGTTTTCCTGTCACTTCTAAAACTACTACTAGAAGCTTTGCCACAGAGATAAATGTCAGTACCTGTCTTCTCTTTGCAACCCCCCACCCCGGTCTTCATCATTCCATTATTTTATGAGGTCTGTTCAATTTATTCCTTCACTGCCTCTCAAATCTAAATTTACCTTTCTATTTGCACTACCCTAATACATCCTAATGACAGCTTATATACCAGCACTGCCCAATAGAGCCCTCTGCAATGATGGAGATATTCTATATCAGCACTGTCCAATATGGTAGCCACAAGCCCCATGTGACTATTGAGCACCTGAAATACAGCTAGTGCACCTAAGAACGGGAACTTTAAATCTCATTTCATGTAAACAGTTACATGTGGCTCATGGCGACCATACTGGACACTGTTAATTACTCCCCATTGTCTCAGCATAGATATAGCCAATTATAATACCACATGTGCCAGTCATTTGTTGCCTCTCAGATCCATTCCCTGCTGTCCAGCCCCATCTCTGTTTTACATCACAGGGGACTTCTAGTTCCCAGCTGCCTCTGACAACTGGCTTCCAGGCAAGTTGTCAGTGAGTGGCTTTGGTGAACAGTGGGCAGGAGCAGTAGAAAAGTCAGGGAGCTTCTCCATCCCTAGTGTTGCCTCGGGTGGCATTTCTAGCAGTAGTCCCCTCCCTTCCAGAGTCCCAGCTCTCACTGGCAGTCTTCATCACAGTTCTATCTCCCACTGAGCAGCCTCACTCTCTGGGCTCAGGTCACACTATTTTCTCCCTGGATCCTTTCAGCTCTAGGAGTAGTAGCACCTTCCTACCATTACTAATCTCTGGGTTGGCTCACTGTCAGTTTAGGCTTCTTAGCCCTTAAACCATTACCAATCCATCTATTAAATTCCCTCTGTTAAAATATCCAATATGGTTTTTTTTTTCCTTAGTAAAGACTGATACTCCATCCAGACGTGTCTCCTCTTTAATTTGTCCTGATAATTGTTATCATGAAACCAGCCATAATCATCTTCACCATCAAAACAATATGCAATATAAAAGTACATCAGAAATCATCATTTAAACAGTGCTTATGTCAAGCATTGGGATTTTGACATATCATAGTTCATTTTTTCCTTATAAAACCCTAGGAGGTCAATATTTTTATCCCCATTTTATAACTGAGTCCAGTGAGGCTTAGAGAGCAGCTTACGCAGGTTAAATAGCAACTAAGTGACTCAGCGTGTCTCAAGAGTGCATATCAGGTCACACAAATTCCTTCCTCTCTAGTACACTATTCAGACACTGTCAATTACTCCCCATTGTCTCAGGAAAAAGTTCAACTTCCTCAGCCTGCTCTTCAGAAGAGAGTCTCAGCCATCCAGCTTTAATCACCCTTCCAGTCACAGCCCTACTTTCTCCTTATTCATATCCAGACTGACAACATGCAGCTTTCCCTACATACGTGATTAGTGTTTTCCCACCCCTATTCTATCCCTTAGGTACCTGTCAAGGCCTATTCAAAATTCAGTTTGACTTCAGCATAATAATTATAATTATTGGTGCTTTGGAAACAACATAATTCCATCTGTGCCAGTCATTTGTTACTCAGATCCATTCCTTGCTGCCCAAACCCCTCTCTGTTTTACATCACAGAGAAGTGATGTCTACTGTTTCCAAAGCGCCATCATCTCACCTTTCTCTGAAATTTCCCACTCAATAAGTTCTCATTTATTTCTCCAATGTTTGGCTTATATTCTAGCGTGTTCTTATCTTAATACTACCTTTATAAAATTGCAAAGTCTTTGGAGAGAAAAGATGGTGTTTTAAAGATTTTTTTAAAAATCTCTCATCAGCATCTAAGAGTGACATTTACAAATGAACTTTTAGATGATCTGAAAAATATTTGTTTAGGTCACGTACATAAGCCTTCACAGATGCAGCGTCATGTGACTTCTCAGGAAAAAAATGGAAGTCAAAGACCTAGGTTCTTTCCAAATTCCTAGCTTCACCACATCAGGAGCATAGACTCTACAGTCAAACTGCCTATGTTTTAACTCAGCTGCAGCTCCTAACATCTGTATAATTTGGGACGAGCTACTTAATGGGCTTCTCTTGTGACTCAGCTGGTAAAGAATCCGCCTGCAGTGTGGGAGACCTGGGTTCGATCACTGGGTTGGGAAGGTCCCCTGGAGAAGGGAAAGGCTACCCACTCCAGTATTCTGGCCTGGAGAATTCCATGGACTGTATAGCCCATGGGGTCACAAAGAGTCAGACATGACTGAGTGACTTGTACTTTTACTTAACTACTAGGGTTACTGTTTTCTCACTTTTAAAATGAAAATGATAAAATGACTTCATAGTTCTACCAGGAGAAATAAATGAGCTATTTATACCAAGGGTTTACTTACAACAGTGCCTGGAATATACTAAGTGCTCAATAAATGTTAGTTCTTACTAATATGACATCACTTCCCAAACCAGTGGTATGGTGGAACTGGTTAAAATGCACCTAATTTCTGTAAGTCATGGAGGTAAAGATCTCAGATCCCATAATCTCCCTCTAGGTTTTATTATGGCCTCCAGAAAACAGATAGTCTATACCTATAAAACAATAATCAAATTTATTATAAGTAGAATAATGTCAATGAGACTGTGAAAGCAAGATAAAATTGACTGTTGAAAAGTTAAAATATTTCAAAAACCTTGTCTAAATTGAGTTATGTATCCAATAAACCCACTGTATCTGATATAGCATGCCTCCTGTAGAGAAGACACATTTTCCCTGTATTTAACTAATGTATAAATTCTGGATTTTTAGGTTTGCTGTGCCCAGTTTCCAAATGGTCCTTTCCCTCTGTGTGCTCTAGCTCTGATGGTCTGAGCATCAGTGACAGAGTACTGGCTGGCATGTCTTTCTTACATAGTAACAGAACATTGTCCTTGTCCTTGAAACCCAGCCCCCATATATGTAGTGGGGAAGTCTAGGCCACAAGGAGAGGCCACAGGTAGGTACTATCGTGTTAGTCCTATCCAAGGTCTCATTGACCTCCAGCATCATCCATGAAACATGTGAGTAAGAGAGCCACAGATCATTCCAGCCCCCAGCCCTTAAGCTGACCCAGCAGATGCTGAATGGAACAGGGACAAGCTACCCCTGCAGAACTCTGACCCAACTGCAGGTCTATGAGTGAAATAAAGTCTGACATTGTTTTCAGCCACTAAAGTTTGGGGTAATTAGTGAGGGGGGCACAGTAACTAGAGCAGATGGTAGGTTATGTGGCAACAGCTAACTGATACAGGTAGTGTCTTCTACCTGCCCCTACCTTAGTGGATCTTCCTCAAAACTGCCGCATTGGTCAAGGAGGGTGGTCCAGGGCACAGTATCATTTTAAATTTAAATCTGATCATTTTTTATTTAATTAGTGAAGACAACGTGTATTACTTGCTGCACCTGGGAAATTTGTGGTTGCTCTTTTGTGCAAGAAAACATCATCCCTCTCTCCCCAAATCAAATGAATATAATAAGAGAAATTAGAAAAATGCATCAGAGTAGTACAGATTTCTGAAGACTACAAAAACAGAGAATCCAATTGGATTGTTCATTTTCTCTGTTAATAAAATGATATCGTATGAGCCCTAAAACAAACATTAATAATAAGCTGTATGAAAAATATAAACACAGTCATGTTCCAAAATAATACCTGATAAAGCTATGCTGCTACTGAGTCATAAGTTTTATAACTCTGATGGGTCAAATATTTTTATTGACAAAATCATTACTGTAATAAAAGATACTGAGCTAGCTATTCCATCAATATCATAAAAACCCAAACTCATGCAGGTAAAACAAAAAGACAGGTGTCTCAGATCCGGGACCTAAATAAAAACAGAAATAAAGGAATATCTAAAAAACAAAAGGACATACTGCATAGCACAGGGAACCCTGCTTAATATTATATGGCAGCCTGGATGGGAGAGGAGTTTAGGGAAGAATGGATACATGTATATGTATGGCTGAATCCCCTTGCTGTCTACCTAAATCTATCACAACATTGTTAATTGACTATATTCCAATATAAAATAAAAAGTCTTTTAAAAAGTAATATGTGTTGAATATTGGGAACATATTCAATATGCTATGATAAACCAGAATGGAAACGAATATGAAAAATAATTTACACACACACGGTGGTGATTCAGTCGCTAAGTCATATCCGACTCTTGCGACCCCATGGACTGTAGCCTGACAGGCTCCTCTGCCCATGGGATTCTCCAGACAAGAAAACCGGAGTGGGTTGCCATTTCCTTCTCCAACATATATACATATATATGTATAATTAGTCACTTTGCTGTATAGCAGAAATTAAACACAGTATTGTAAATAAAAAAAAGGAATGTTAAAATATGAACTTACCAACTTATAAGTAATTATATTAATATTATAATTAGTAGGTATAAATGAACAAGGACTTTCTAAATCTTTAGGGTCAAGTCAGAAACCACCACCATTTGATACGGTGTCTGAAGTCCGAGTCTGTCCTTAGGAACAGGTTAACATAGCCAAAATGATTAACAGAACTCTTGGCATTCTAGAGTAACCACAGCAGTTAACAATGTAGGGCTTAAATAATTCATCAAACTTGGAACGTTAAATGTATCTGTGTACTGAGTCAAAGCAACCAAACGCAGAAGTCCTCACCAGCATGTGTGCAGGATGGCTGTCTGCTTGCTTGCTAAAAATCATTTTGGGTAGGGTATGAAATAAATCTAAAAGAAGACTAAATAGACAGTGCCAACCACCTGGAAAGGCATGCGAGTTAAAGCTACATTCTAAGAAGGTGATTTAAAATAATAACTGAAGATCACATGCAGCTGACCTTGCACACAACTGGACTAAAGCCATGTCCTCCCCAAGTCCCCAGGCTCAGTTCTAAGGACCAATTCTAGCAGCGTCTCTCTCTCCAATCCACACAATCCACTGGTCCAACCTCCTCATTCCTGGCTCACTCTTCTCCTTTTAGGGTCAAAGGGGACACACCCAGGTGTGTTCAACTAGAAGTTGCTCACAATGTTGTTTGATATATTAAATAACAAGTCATCCTTTTCTCTAAAGCCATACTTTTAAACACTATAATTGATAGCAGCCTCCCCTTTGTTCATCTCAGAATAGCCAGCTATTGTTTGCGTTCAAAATTGGGAAAATTGTATTCTAGAAAAGAAAATGCACGTAAATATTTACAATAGTCAAGCCCACGGAGAAATACAGTATATTTAATGGCTATATCTATAGTATTCACGTCAATAATCCCAAACTAACCAGTTAAAGGAATGCGTTTGCATTAAATTTGACAATGTCCTTGAATGTGCACTCATACACACACATACACACTCACGCACAGGCGCACGCACAGCTGTAAAACCCTCAGGAATAGGTTTTCGGTGCTATCAGAACACCTGACGCAGAATTAGAGAAGGTCAGGACTTGGATCCCCCATTTTCTCACCACTGAGCACAGAATTGCCCTTAAAGCACACCAACCATGTGTGAAAATAGCCTATTAATCAGATCAGATTCACAAACACTCCCTAGAAGATTGCCTGCTGGGAATGCGGACGTGCCTGGCATAGCTTACGTCTCAGCTTTATCTTTTAGAAATATCTGTAAAATGTGCACTACCACTAGAAGCATCACCTAGAGTCACACTCAGAGGGCTATTCAAATACGACAGATTTCTGAGGAGCCTCCTGGGCAAACATACCAGGAGGGGCGCGGCACGCTCAGCGCAGCGCGAACAGCTGGCCACGCCCACTCCCAGACACACGGCTGCTCTGCTTCCAGATGGACATTCTCTCTCTCCTGATCACCCGCCCATTGGAAAAAGCTCTATTTTTATTAGTTTCCATTTAGCAAACGTTTCCATTTTTTAAGACTGCAAGTGGAAGCCTTTAACAACTTCTCTACCATCTGATGAAATACAAATTTAATTTTGGTTTAACTGAATAAAGGAGTGATTAAAGAGAACCAGTTGGCTGTTAAATGGACTCACTCTCTTATTTACCAAGCAGCCTCAGTCCCAGACCTTGAAGGGGTTTATATTGTAGCAGCGGGTAAAAACGTTAAGCGTGCATAAATTGCAAATAGCAGTCAGGATATGAAGCGGGCATGAAGGCAATTATGGAAGAGGACAGTGGGGGAAGGGGGTGATTTCCACGAGCTGGGAGGACAGGATTGGACAAGCCTCTCCAAAGCAATGGTATTTAAACTTAGCTCTGAAGGATGAGTAGGAGATGACCAGGTTAAGAGTGTCAAAAGGGACTGGGGCAAGAAGAAAGTGGGTGACTATCAACAGAGTCATTGGTGACTCACATAGCGCTGAAGTGTTGTCCAGGGTCAGAAGGGATGGTTCAGAGTATGTCATACTGTGATATTGTGCTTAATAATAACAAGTATATACTTGGGAAAAAGTACTCAACAATTACACAAATAAACCTAGAAAAAAGCATACAAACAATAGGACACTCTAAAAGAGAAAAGAACAAAGGACATGAACAGAAATCTTACAAAGGGAAAAATATATATATATGCTAATATTCATAAGATGTCCAACTTAACTAATGTTCAAAGCAAATTAAAGCAAAGAGATACCATTTTCTCTGTTTTACTGACAAAGAGACTAGTAACCTCAGCACTGGGGCAGGTGTGGCGTGCGAAGTCCTCTTGTCTCTGCCGTCCTTCTAGAACACCACCTGGCCACCAATCAACAGCCCACGATGAGTGCATATCTTTTGTTGGCAATCCCAAATCCAATACAGTGAAGTAGGAAGGGTGTGAATGATTTCCCAGAACATAGCAGGCACTGCAGTACATACACAAATATTTACCAAGCACTTAGAACATACAAGGCACAAGGTACTGTGGGTGCCGCAAAGATGAGTAGGATCTTCTCTATCCCCAAGAGCTAGTTTATCAGTTAGGGGCAACAGAAAAGTACACCTTTAGATATAAGTCGGGTCAGACTATGGTAAACATAAAAGAGGTGCAAATAAAATGCTTCAGGCTCATCCCCAAAGAAGAAAGAGCCATCTTATTTTGAGGGCTCAAGGAAGACAAGGCGTCTAAAATTGGCCTTGTGGTACAAGAGAGGGATGAAGGAGTCAGATTTAGATAACTCCTGGGGATGCAAGGGTGGACAGGTGCTGACCCTGCCTCTTAAGAGTCTACAGTTCGGCAAGGACAAGTGTGATGAGAAGACAAAAGTTCAGGGAGCTATGAGAATATCATAAAGGCAAGCATTAAAAAAGACAACAGACTCCATCGTTAATGAAAATACACCGAACTGAAACTCAAATTCAGTGCTGGTGGGAGAGTCAGTTGGCATAATCAGTTTGAGAAGCAACGAACTGATGAAAATCTAGAAAGCCTGGAGATAACACAGCTCACGTGACTCAACAATTACACAAATCTAGAGGAACTTTGTACAGGGACATGTGCAAGTTGTTCCCTCCAGCAAGACTTGGCACGGTGAAAAACTGACAAATCCTAAGTGTTTATTAGGCTTCAGTCGTAGCTCAGTCAGTAAAGAATCTGCCTACAATGCAGGAGACCTGGTGCCAATCCCTGGGTCAGGAAGATCCCCTAGAGAAAGCAATAGCAACCCACTTCAGTATTCTTACCTGGAAAATCCCCATGGACAGAGGAGCCTGGCAGGGTACAGTCCATAGGGTCACAAGAGTCGGACACGACTTAGTGACTAAACCAATATCACCAAGTGTTTATTAACAGATGGTATGAACAAACAATGCTTCTTTCATGTAACAAAATTCAGGAGCAAAAATGATGAATTAGAATTACACAAATCTCAAGGCAAAGAAAACTAGTTACAGAATGATTCAATCAGTGTGATACTATTTCTATACAGTTCAAAAAGATGTAAAACAATATTATACATAGTTTATGGATACACATATATGGGAAAAATATAAAAGTGTACCTGGGAATGATAAGAAACCAAAATCAGGCTAGTGGTTGCTTCTAAATATGTAAAGAGTATAATTGGGGAGAGGTATAGAATGGGCTTTAGATATATGTACTCCCTTCCCTGCTCTTGAAACCAGGACATCACCTATCATCTCTAAGTCCTCAGCATCTACACTATGCCCCACAACTTATCAGTCCTCAAAAGTCTGTTGAATGAGTCAGCAAATCAACATTTCATATGAGCGTCTCTTGGATGCTTGCCTCCATGGCTTTGTTTGAGCACATCACTCCTTTCTCCTACTGTCTCCTAACTGTGCAACAGATGCAAATGTTTGTATACAATCCAGGGAATCTAAATGGTTGGAAACCCCAGTGATAAGCTGACATAATGGCTGCCCTTAGAAAGTCAGTCTTAATATGAAAAAGCTACTGAAGTAGGAGATGGGTAAGGTTGAAATGGTATTCCCCAAACAGAGTGACTTTCCCAAACAACCCTGAAGATATTTATAGTGAAGTGAGAAATCTACTTGGGGCAAAACTTAGAAAAGGGATTCAGGAACCACATCACCTCAAAGACTTCAGGATTCTTGCTCAATGACCGCCCAAAATTCCACCTCAAATTCCTAGTCACATCACTAGAAGCCATCTGTGTGCTCCCCTCGTTGCTCGATTCTGTTTTCCCACGGTCTTCTGGACATCTCCATCCATACTAATGGTAGGAATTCAAGCAGTCCCTGAGAGCTGTTTGTAGGTCAACCATTGTTAGGAGGAGTAAAGAATTTTTGCCTTCACAATGGCCCAAAGTGACCTACCATGTGTTAAGTCTGAACTCTGGAAGAGAATACCCTATTTCAGATTCACAGCCAATTCATCATCCAAGACATATTTTCAAACTGAGAATCAGCATAGCAAGCTAATGTACCACCTCACACGGAGGGACTTAGAAGTCTGTCTATGAAATGCTCTAGAGGGCATCGGCAGGGGAAATATTCTGGGTTATCTGCAGTGAAGAAATCTATGCACTACACAGCTATAGTAAAGGTTCTGAAAGGAAGCAAGAGAAGCCTTCAAATGAAGACTGGGAACAGTGAAGGCATTGAGCCCAGCTATTTGATAACTTGATGCAAATTAGCCTTCACAACAAGGAAATAACTTCAAAAAGGAGCTAAGAAGTAGCAGGCGGTGGTTGCCATGGCAGCAAAAGCACATTTTGCCTCTTTGCAGTTTTTTCTGTACTGGAGGGATGGGGGTTCTGTAGTTGAGATCTTGAGCCTAGAGGAGGAGCCAGGCAGGGGCTGGGTTGTCTGATGGTGAAAATAAAAGACTTTGTCCAGAAAGCCTGTTCTAGGGCTTATGAGGAAGCATAGCGGAAGTGAAGTTCCCTCAAGGAACATGCCCTAAGCCAAAGGAAGAGGATGGGGTGGGTGGAACTTAGCTCAAGAGATGAATCTTTGTGCATCATAAAAAGAAGAAAGAAAAGCCAACAGTGTAATAATTGAATGTGCAGTGCCACCCAAAATGTAGAAGCTCGAACTGAGCACTGTAATAAGGCAGCCAATTTCAAGGCAGTTCTTTGAAACCAGGAACTGCAGGTCTGTGCCATGCAAAGGTTTTTCATGCTTTCAAAACTTAAAATATTTCTGCCTCCAGCTACAGGATTTGAGATGAAGCGTGAAATGTCGCAAGCTGATACAACAGACCAATCTTCATATATTCCTGAACCAGCACTTGACTGGGAAGGGAAAGACCCAGGAGGAAGAAAAACTCCCAGGACTTGGAAAGACAATAGGGTATAGAACAGGAAGTTTTCTTTTGACCATGAAAACAAATGTTCTAAAAATACCTTTTGAAACCATTTCTTTTTTCCCCATGTAATATAAATAATTTTCAGTTACCTGTACTTCTAAAGACTAACATGAGAAGGGAAAGGAGACCCTAAGTGGTAATGAGTTTATGCGAACTCTTTCCTCATAATATTTCACCTCCTATACTATGATAAACTAGTATTCTACTAGTATACTACTAGCTTATTCTATGATAAACTATACACACAAAGTAGATTACCCCATTTAACTCTCAGCCTATTCTGATAAAGGACAATTTTAGACTATTTCAAATATGAAAGTACCCCTAGATTATACAGCAGCATTTCCCACAATTTTTACATTGCAAAGTTAAATTTTCTGCCTTACGATTTTACTCCCTCCAGCAAATTTGTTCCATGGACATTTATGGAGTGCCAACAATCTGCTAGGTACCTCACTTCATTCTCGTATCTACCTAATTTTCCTAACACAGTTTCACCCAGTATTCGTATTCTGATGTTACTTCCCAAATACTGTAATTTTCTAAGTGCATCAAGTCAAATAACCCTATAGAATGTAATTGATACAACATGTTAACAGGACTTCAATAAAAAGAGCAATACATCTTGTTCCCGATTAGAAAAATTCCAGTATTATAAATAAATCACACTTCCCCAAACAAAATATAAATTCAATTTGGTATCAATGTATGAGTTGAACTGTGTTTCCCCTAATTTAAATGTTGAAATCCTAACCCCATAGAACCTCAGAATGTGACCTTATTCAAAAATAAGGTCATTACAGATGTAATTAATTAAGTTGAGGTCATCCTAGAGTAGGGGGACCCTCTAATCCAATTGACTGCTGTCTCTACAAAAGGGGAAATTGGGGGGATTGTTTTAACTTATTTTATATTGAAGTACAGTCAGTTAACAAGTGTTGTGATAGTTTCAGGTATACAGAAAAGTGGTTCAGTTATACATATACATGTTATCTATTCTTTCTCAAATTCTTTTCCCATTTAGGTTGCTACATAATGTTGCACAGAGTTCCCTGGGCTATACAGGAGGTCTCTGTTGGTTATCCATTCTAAGTATAGCAGTATATGTATGTCAGTCCCAAATTCTCTCACTATCCCTTCCTCCCACCAAAAGGGGAAATTACAGACACAGGCACACATATGGGAGAAGGCCACGAAGCAGCCCAGGAGAGAGGCCCAGAACAGACCCTTCTCTTGAAATCCTCAAAAGGAACCAACCAGGCCAACACCCAGATGTTGGACTTCTTTCCTCCAGAGCCCTGAGACAATCACTTGTTTTTTAAGCCATCTAGTTGGTGACACTTTGTAACAGAAGCCTTAGCAAACTTGCATAAGTAACATCCCCATAAACAAGCTTTAATGCTTGAAATTACTTCAATCTCATATTCAAGCCACTTCATAATCTTGATCCCAACCTGTTTTTCTGGATATTTTTTTTAAGTATGAGAAAAAAATGACATGGACATTCTAGGAATCTAGCCTAAGGAGACAGGTGGAAATGTACAGAGATTCATGTACAAGGGAAAATGTTCTTCACAACACTGTTTCTAATAGGTTAACTGACTCGATGAACATGAGCTGGAGCAAGCTCCGGGAGTCAGTGATGGACAGGGAAGCCTGGCGTGCTGCAGTCCATGGGGTCATGCTCAGTTGGACATGACTGAGTGACTGAACTGAACTGAAAAAAGAAAGCAATCTACAAGTTTATTCCTTGCCATCTATCATGGGACACCAACAAATACATTTATTCAGTTATAATAAACTGGTATGAACTGTTAAGGGAAGATAGAGGTAGGAACACCTAACTGTGCTTAGTAGATTCAAGACGACTAGCACAGGTGGCGAATCTGGGAATCCTCTTAGAGAACAGTCCTTCAGAAGGACAGCGAGACAGAGAGCATTCCAGGCACAGGGAGCAGCTAAGATACAGTGGTGGCAAAGTGGGGGCAAAAAAAACTGTGGAATCTAAAAAAGCCACCTGGAGTTTGTGAGAAGCGGGTTGGAGGGTGCAGAGGGCAGGAAGAGAGACTAAGAGGTTTCAGGGCCCTAACTGAAGTGGGCTGTCTATGATACACCAAGGGCATTAAAAAAATAAAGAAGAGTGTGGGGTATACCAGATGACCACAGAGGAGTGTGGGGAAAATATCAGGTTTCCTACTTCATCAATGCTTGATACAATAATACATTAGTATAGTGACATATACGGCTTATAAATGTATTTCTATACAATAAACTGAGTCAACCTAGATACAGAAGCTCACCTTGTTCCTCAAAGCTTTTGCTGAGTCAGCAACATCAACCCAAGAGAAGAAAGACTGGGGAACCCATGATAGCTAAAGGATACGGGGCTTCCTTTTGGGATGGTAAAAATGTTCCAAAATTGATTGTGGTGATGCTTGCCCAACTCTGTGAATATCCTAAAGACACAATTTTCATACCTTAAGTGGGTGAATTATACAGTATTGTATATGAACTATTTCTCCAAAAAGCTCTCTAAAAACTAAAAAGAAAAAAGAGCTAGAGAATTGTGCTTCTTTTTACATGACAACTCCTAGAGTAGGAAATGGCAACCCACTCCAGTATTCTTGCCTGGAGAATCCCATTGACAGAGGGGCCTGGTGGGCTGCAGTCTATGGGGTCACAAAGAGTCGGACACAACTGAGCAACTGAACACACACACACACACACACACACACACACGACAAACGTATCTAGTTCCTGGGTCAGTGCAGGCCAAGGGGAGAGCAGGAAACACTTAGGAGCACTGTGATAAATGAAAGCATTTCTTCACCCGTTGGGGGGACAGACAAGCGCAGGCAGCTGAACCTGCAGGTATAATGTAGCTTCCAAATAAGGGATCAGAAAGCTGTGGTGGTATGGAAGCCCTCTGAGTCAGACCCAGGACCCTACCCTGGACTAGTCAGTCTTACTTCTCCAAACAGTGGTAGGGTTTTCTGGCCTGCTGCTGCTGCTAAGTCACTTCAGTCGTGTCCGACTCTGTGTGACCCCACAGACGGCAGCCCACCAGGCTCCCCCGTCCCTGGGATTCTCCAGGCAAGTTTCTGGCCTACCCACGCCTAAAGCAGCCTCCAAAGCTGAGGCTCTAGAATATAGAAAAAAACCTGTCTTCCATCATGACTACTTACACCTGCGTGGACACACACACATAGGGCTAATACAAAATTTGCAGAACAGTACTGACTTTTCACTAGAGTCAATGTACTGTGATATTTTCTATTCCATTTCATCTTTTAAAATGTTAGTCACAGCCCTCTAGCTTGATTTGATTATTCTCGAAAGGGTCACAACCAGCATTTTAGAAATCACTGTTCTGTGGGTAAGAGGTGAGACAAATGGGCATTTGTCTCAATCTGCTCTTCTCCACTGTTCCACATTCCTGGGATCTAGAATTAATCCACTGGACAAGAATTTTCCCTCAGTTTAATAAAAGATGGAGTGATTAACATATGTTCCATATTATAAAAAACAGATTTTTAAGAACAGATGTGCAAATCCTAACTCCATTACTTTATTTAAAAAAACATTTGGTTTTCCTTGAAGATTCCATGGATCATAGTCATCTAGTTTGGATTGACATCACTGCAATAATAATAAAAACAGCATTTTGCTGCCTAACAATCATGTTACTTATTTCCAGACATAGATGCAAATGGTTATCTTGTTAAAGAAGCAAAAACCAGTATTTAGCCCCACTTACCCAAAGCCCCTGAGCCTTCTCACACAACACTTGCTCCTCTTGTAATGAAATACATTAATTTAACCTTCAAATTTGTCTCTGATGCTTCCATTAACACTGATCCACATCAGAACCTTCAACTCAGAAACACACACACTAACATCATTCTTCCTTTTCCTCTCACGCTAATTCAATTTCTGAAGTCATTTTCCATTTTAAAGACAGTTTGAGAGATCAAGGAAAACATTAGGGATTTTATCACTTCTCTTTAGATAAAGCATTACCAATTAGATTTACATACAGGTTTTTACTAGTTTAATCATAAACACATGGTTTATTCCTTTAAATTCCAGCTAATTGCCTTCGGGCTCATGTTGTCTTGCACCACTTACTCAGCACATCTCTCCATTTGTTCACCATTCCAGAAAGGTTAGAGGATGTGAGGCACATTAACTCATTAGCTGGTATGAAAATAAAGCAGTTGTCGGCATTCAAAACTCACTTTATTCCAGCTATTTCCATGCTGAGCTCTGAATACTGCACTTCTAAAAGTTATGGTTCCACTAACCTTCTGTGTTTGTGAATCTCTTAGGATAATGTTCCCTTTCTGATTGGTTAGGGATCTAGTTGTTCATCTATTTTATCACATACACTTGTATGAGGCAGTCACAGACTCAGAGGTTTCAAAAGTGCAACAGGAATAGGATGGCTACTCTAAATCCCCTAGATCCTACTGCATACCCCACCCCATGCCATGCTGCCCAGATCTAACAGCTCCATCTGCACTTCAAACAAGTGCAGGGCCAGAATGGAGACTTTCCCCCACTATGTTCCAACTGAACCTGAGTTTACAACTGCTCCCCTCATCTTCAGTTTGGATATGAACCAGTAGCAAACCCCTTGACAAGAAGGACCTATCTTAGAACAATCACTCAATGTACTGAGGCTTCAAACCATAACCATTTAGGGAAACTTCATTCTATCACACTTCAACTTCTCAGTTCTTTTCACAATGGCAATTCTCTAAGACTCCATTCATGGAGGGAAACAAAACCCACTTTAAGTTGACATATATTTATCTCAGCCACAAGGAACCAAAGTTCTCCAAAGATTGCATTTGTTTTACTGAACCATTCTGGGAAAGCGCTGTGGAAGAGAAAGGTGCTGCCAAGACCAACAGATAATAAAGCAAGATATCAGTCAGTAGCTACCCCATCTCCAGAACAGACAGAAACTCAAGCTATCATGCAAAATTAATTTCCATTTTTAGGCTAAATAAATTCCATTTGAAAAGGACTGAGGAAAGATACAAGTCAGCAAACAGATAACACGTCATTTATTTTTATGCTTTCCTTGAATATCTAATTGGAAGAACTAATTGTAACAGTCTACTTTTACTGTTTTTCTTGAAAATACTAAGAGTGCTTCAATTGCAATATTCATTGCTGAAAAATTTAAGGATGAAAATTCCACAGGTGCCTCTGATCCTTTCCACTTTACGGTTACTTTACAAGGGCTCTCATTTCAGAGGGCTGCTGTCGTTCTCCACCTAAACTAACATTGAGGAACAGAGGATGGGTTGAGTTCACCTCTCACAGGCAATCAATGAAACGATCATCAATCAGAGGCTTAAGACCCTAAGATGATTCCTACAGGTTAACAGAGAAAGGGGAAACAGTGAAGAGTCTCTTACTCTGTACCTACAAAAGCATATACTGGTTATTCAGCAAGACCATCTGAGCCAGTAGAAGTTGGCAACATCACCAATAAATCACCCAGCGCTGTGACCTCAGTCTGATGAGCTAGTCATTAAACAGAGACTGTGGATGCACAGATTTAGGCAAAATATAGTCCACAAGAAGATTTCTTTTATGAGTATGATATCCATAACCACTTGGGAAGGGAAGATTGTCCTAAGAGATATTCAAATCCCCACTGTTGAGCAAGAGTGAAAATCCCATTGCTGTGAGGGTCAACCCAGGGGTCTCTGAGGTTTCTAGGGATGGTCCTCCTTAGGGCAGATGGTACCTCATGCTGTTGTACTTGGCAAGGGTTGATGGTTGTGTCAGCGTCTCTGTTCCAGGGTTATTTGGGGAGGGAAGCACTGCTGTGATATGCTGACTGCCTAATGAGAGGTAGAGATGCCAGGCTAAGAAGCCATTGTGTTGAGCAATGAAGAGTCACCACAAACACAAATGATGTACTGGCCTGACACCCACCAAACAGTTCCAGGACCAGTGACTTATCTTGAAGGTCAAGCTCGTGTATTGGTATGGATTTTTCCCCAAAGTCTATAACTGTATAACATCCTCATCACTTCTCAAAAAAACTACAAAAATAAACTAACGCTATGCCCTGAACAACAGAGAGAAAAAATACACACACATATGGCACTGAAAAGTTACCAAGTGACTGTTTAGGAGTATCAAAAATAGAATTTTGTACAAAGGAAACCTGCCAGATCTTAAACTCAAGCCAAACAAATGTCTTAAGTTTGGGGAACTATTCAGACTCAGGCAAACTGGAAGAGCTCTTCTGTTTGTGAGCCAGTCCTGCACGCATTTCAACTCCCTTCAGTCCCATTGACAATACCTACCCGGATTGAAACAGCTGCACTGTCATAGCTTTCTCTGAAGGATACGTGCAGCCTTTTCTACCAATCACAGTTTTACATAGGTCTAGGTCAGCCTGCATTTCCTTGAGCCAATGGATTTTATGTGGGTACATCCTTCAAAACAAAGCCAGCAACACAGAAGGAAGTTTGCTGAGCTGCTTGTATTAATAGCTCTCAACCCCTGAGGCCAGAGAAATCTGCTTATATCCTTTGCACACTGGAACTAGAGACGTGGCAGCACCTGCTCCATGAGTCTCTTTCCCAGCCAAGCTGCTCCCTTGGTTAACTGAGAACACTCGCTTTTATTTGGCAGGAGAGCTTTCCGTCACCAGGTGTATGTTTGAGGTTTTTAGAAAAGAGGTTAGGCATTGCTTACAAATGCTGTTCATCCACAGAACTTCATTTCTCCTAGAAAATGGTGCTTTTGGATCACACATGAGGTTTTGAAAAATACAGCTGCCCTGGCTTCCTGTAATCTGGAAAGCTTTACAAGATGAAAGCATGGTTTCATTGGATAATAATCCATTTGCAATAAGAGTAAGGTCCATACTACTATTAAATGTGTTTATCCACTGATTCATCAGAATATTCCTTGATTTGCTTTAAATACTATAATCAACTGTTGTTACTTAATTCAATATAGATTTAAGAAAGCAATTGGAGTCTCACAGGTGGTCTGAACTCACAACATTGCTCATATTTGCTGCACTCCCAGAGCAGAAAGAAAAAGACACACAATATTTTTTTTTTTCTCTTTACTTTGGAGCATGGAGACACAAAGCTTTTATGCAGGAACTCATTCCCCAAATCTGAGACTGACGCTTGCTAGCTTATGTTTCCATTTAAACAAATCTCTAACTAAGCACACATGAAAACGATATGACCTTTCCTTCGATACAAATCTAGCATCAAACATTGGCAGGCAAAATTTAAATCACTTCCTGAATTGCTAAACAGTTACACAAAAAGAGTCACCAAAACAACACGTTCATACTTCTCCCTTCCATTTATATAGCATTCCTCTTTCCAAATTAAAAACCATAGTTTCCCAGCAATTACTGTTTATTGTGGTTAAGCTACTGATGCCTAATAACGTAATTACATGTGATAAAAAAGGAGTGAGGAGGGAGAGGAGACATGTGCCGCTGAAATGATTAAAACTCAACCTGTTATTATTTCCATATTGCATCACTATAACATGAATGCTTTTGTGAGAAGCTGTGCTCGGACTTCTGAGCGTTAGAAAGTTTCTGCCTTCAACCAAGTCAACCAAAATGAGCACACAAAGTTTGTTTTGAAAATACAGGTGATTTCAGCCCACAATGGAGACCCACACTAGTGAAGGTCTCATTACTGAAATCAATTATTCTTATTTCACTCATTGGTTCCACAAAAAAAGACTGAGAGCCGTGTATGCCAGGGGACATGCTAAACATTCAGACAACACTGAATCTATTTTAGACACGGCTCTAAATGGCCAAACTCGTGTCTTCTGTAAAATGCATTTTTGGGAGCTGTTCTGGCTCATCTGTCCTCTTTTATTTTAAAATTAACGTCTAAGAGAAGAAATCACAACCCCTGTTTCCTGTGCCATCTCCAGCTTCCCACTAACTCAAGAGTTTAGGAGCAGAAAGAGACAAAGAAACAAACCTGATTCTAATCACTCTCTTTCCTTAGCAGAGGTCCACTCCCCAAAATATAAAATTAATATATTTTTAGCCTGTACTATTGTTACTTTATAGCAGCAAAAGAGTTTATGTGAGCAAAGCAGACATTCAAAATTAATTTTTTTAATAAAAGATCTTTCATTCTGTAGAAAGTTAAAATAAAACTCAAGAAGAAAAATAGAGATTATTACATACCACTTAGCAACCTAAGCTCATAAACGAAATAGCACTATTCAGAAATCTGAACTCTTCACCATTTAGAAGAGCATTTTTAAAATATCTGTGAAAGATTCTCTTTCTAATTCATTTTCCAAATCCCATGCATATTTTAGATGTGGGGGGGGGGACAAAAATTCCAAATATTTAATAGAAATTCCACTCCCACCTTCATTTTCCCTCATATTAAAACTAAAGTACAATGATGCCTTTACCAGAGAGAAAAAAAAATCACAGATTTGTGAAACATTCTAAGTATTGAAGTCTTTCTCTTTAGAAACTCAAAAACAGAGCAAGAGAGTTATCAAGCCAACAAATCTGCAACAAATAGTATTTTTTAATACATATAAATTAGGTCTTTAGGATGGACTGGTTGGATCTCCTTGCAGTCCAAGGGACTATCAAGAGTCTTCTCCAATACCACAGTTCAAAAGCATCAATTCTTCGGTGCTCAGCTTTCTTCACAGTCCAACTCTCACATCCATAAATGACCACTGGAAAAAACATAGCTTTGACTAGACAGACCTTTGTTGGCAAATAATGTCTCCGCTTTTTAATATGCTGTCTAGGTTGATCATAACTTTCCTTCCAAGGAGCAAGCGTCTTTTACTTTCATGGCTACAATCACCATCTGCAGTGATTTTGGAGGCCCCCAAAATTAAGTCTGTCACTGTTTCCATTGTTTCCCCATCTATTTGCCATGAAGTGATGGGACCATTTCTTAGTTTTTTGAGTGTTGAGTCTTAAGCCAACTTTTTCACTCTCCTCTTTCACTTTCATCAAGATACTCTTTAGTTCTTCTTTAGTTGTGCAAGGAGATCCAACTAAAGGAAATCAGTCCTGAATATTCACTGGAAGGACTGATATTGAAGCTGAAACTCTTAATACTTTGGCCACCTGATGCGAAGAACTGACTCACTGGAAAAGACTCTGATGCTGGGAAAGATTGAAGGCAGTAGGAGAATGGGACGACAGAGGATGAGATGGTTGGATGGCATCATCGACTCAATGGATATGAGTTTGAGTAAGCTCCGGGATGATGGACAGGGTGATGGACAGGGAAGCCTGGTGTGCTGCAGTCCACAGGGTGGCAAAGAGTCAGACATGACTGTGCGACTGAAATGAACTGAAATTAGGTCTTTACTCAAGATATTACTAATAGATTTTATTTATAAAGAAGCTATTAGATTTTCATCTTTCATTAAAACTGAACCAAATTTTATTTTACCGATCTCTATAATAAATGTTAGATATGCATTTTCATAATTTCTCCAAGTAATCTCCATGCAAGAGATGAAACGCAATGCAAGTCGAATCAAGAATCCCCAGAAATCCATGACATCCTTGACTTTCAAAGGCAAAGAAGGTAGCAAGAAAGACTGAAGTCACTGCCACCTATACATGTAGCACCAAGTGAAACAGACTCCAAGTGAGAAAGCACCAAATAGCATGTGTGTGCATGCTAAGTCACTTCAGTCATGGCCGACTCTTTGCCCGCCAGGCTCCTCTGTCCATGGGATTATCCAGGCAAGAATACTGGAGTGGGTTGCATGCCCTCCTCCAGGGGATCTTCCCAACCCAGGGACAGAACCTGCGTCTCTTGTGTCTCCTGCACTGTTAGGCATTATCACTAGCACCACGTGGGAAGCCCAACAAAACTGCACAAATAGCACTAAATGAAATACTGAATGAGACAGGAGTGAAATCTAACATGAAAGAATAGAATCTGTGAACAGTGAGAGTCTAAGACTTAAGATCTTCGACTTAAGATCTTCTTATTCTGCTACTTCATAATTGCAGTCACTGAGAGTGTCACTAATCTTGTTTATACGTGGTCACCATAGAATTAGGTCTGCCCATATTACCAGAAACAGACAGTGATATTTTCTTCTTCATTCTGTAGATCCTAAAATTCTAGAAGATTATTTATGCTATCTTGGGCCAATAAACCCAAATGGTACCATACTGCACCACTTAACCAGTACTGTCTCACATAATTCTGCTAACTACAGGCAGCTTTCACACTTCTTTCTGACACGTTTTATTCTTGAGAAAAGTGTTAAAGTAAAAAAACATTTCAGGAAGATCTGATTTTTCCTATAAAAACACTGTTCTAACTAAATGCTATTTCCCTGATTCAGTGTAATTCAGTTGCTCAGTCGTGTCCAACTCTTTGCGACCCCATGGACTGCAGCACGCCAGGCTTCCCTGTCCATCACCAACACCCAGAGCTTACTTACTAAAACTCATGTTCATTGAGTTGGTCATGCCATCCAACCATCTCATCCTCTGTCGTCCCATTCTCCTACCACCTTCAATCTTTCCCAGCATCAGGGTCTTTTCCAGTGAGTTAGTTCTTTGCATCAGGTGGCCAGAGTATTAGAGTTTCAGCTTCAAAATCAGTCCCTCCTATGGATATTCAGAACTGATTTCCTTTAGGATGGACTGGTTGGATCTCCTTGCGGTCCAAGGGACTCTCAAGAGTCTTCTCCAACACCACAGTTCAAAAGCATCAATTCTTCGGTGCTCAGCTTTCTTTATAGTCCAACTCTCACATCCATACATGACTACTGGAAAAAACATAGCTTTGATTAGACCAAACTTTGCTGGCAAAGTAATCTCTCTGCTTTTTAATATGCTGTCTAGGTTGGTCATAGCTTTTCATCCAAGGAGGAAGCATCTTTTAATTTCATGGTAGCAGTCACCATCTGCAGTGATTTTGGAGCCCCTCCCCCTGCCCCAAAATAAAGTCTGTCACTGTTTCCATTGTTTCCCCATCTATTTGCCATGAGGTGATGGGACCAGATGCCATAATCTTAGTTTTCTGAATGTTGAGTTTTAAGCCAACTTTTTCACTCTCCTCTTTCATTTTCATCAAGAGGCACTTTAGTTGTTTCTCGCTTTCTGCCCTAAGGGTGGTGTCATCTGCATATCTGAGATTATTGATATTTCTCCCAGCAATCTTGATTCCAGCTTGCGCTTCATCCAGCCCAGCATTTCTCATGATGTACTCTACATCTAAGTTAAATAAGCAGGGTGACAATATACAGCCTTGATGTACTCCTTTCCTGATTTGGAACCAGTCTGTTGTTCCGTGTCCAGTACTAACTGTTGCTTCTTGACCTGCATACAGATTTCCCAGAAGGCAGGTCAGGTGGTCTGGTATTCCCATCTCTTTCAGAATTTTCCACAGTTTGTTGTCATCCACACAGTCAAAGGCTTTGGTGTAGTTAATAAAGCAAAAGTAGATGTTTTTCTGGAACTCTCTTGCTTTTTCAATGATCCAGCAGATGTTGGCAATTTGATCTCTGGTTCCTCTGCCTTTTCTAAATCCAGCTTGAACATATGGAAGTTCACGACTCATGTACAATGTTGAAGCCTGGCTTGGAGAATTTTCAGCATTATAGCATGTGAGATGAATGCAATTGTGTGGTAGTTGAACATTCTTTGGGATTGGAATGAAAATTGACCTTTCCCAGTCCTGTGGCCACTGCTGAGTTTTCCAAATTTGCTGGCATATTGCGTGCAGCACTTTCACAGCATCATCTTTCAGGATTTGAAATAGCTCAGCTGGAATTCCATCACCTCCACTAGCTTTGTTAGCAGTGATGCTTCCTAAGGCACACTTGACTTCGCATTCCAGGATGTCTGGCTCTAGGTGAGTGATCACACCATTGTGGTTATCTAGGTTATGAAGATCTTTTTTGTATAGTTTTTCTGTGTATTCTTGCCACCTCTTCTTAATATCTTCTGCTTCTGTTAGGTCCATACCATTTCTGTCCTTTATTGAGCTCATCTTTGCATGAAATGTTCCCTTGGTATCTCTAATTTTCTTGAAGAGATCTCTAGTCTTTCCTTACTCTATTATTTTCCTCTATTTCTTCGCACTGATCACTGAAGAAGGCTTTCTTATCTCTCCTTGCTATTCTTTGGAATTCTGCATTCAAACAGGTATATCTTTCCTTTTCTCCTTTGCCTTTAGCTTCTCTTCTTTTCTCAGCTATTTGTAAGGCCTCATTGTCCTGATTAATATCCTTAAAAAAATAAAATTACTACAAATACCGTATTTAATCACATACAAAGGATGTAATTAAGCATTAAACATTTCTTAAAACTCTTACAGAAGAGCAACTAATAACAAAACTAATACTAAAGTTTATTTAATGATATTTTAAGCATCTTCTTACTGCTTCCCTCCCTCTGGCAGCAATAAACTGTAATGTACACAAACACTACCTTAATCATGAAACATCTACCAAGAGGCAAGCGTACAGGTGATGCTCAATACATGAGTTGAACACACTTCCAAGTGATTAAAATGGACTTTGGGAAAAACAACTGCAAGACGGGTACTTTGTTACCCTCCCCTTTATGAATCTCCTCACCCGTCATCCCCACATGTCAATTTTGTTATAGGTGTTAGAAATCTCCTGGGGTTTCTCCTGCAGAGGAGGTTGCAATAAGTTCCCATCTGACTTGACAGCAATAACCTGGGTGGACAGGCTGCAAACATCATCTTCCAGAATTCAGGATTGTCCTGGAGAGAGTAGGAAAACCATATCTTCCAGCTGGAAGGGTCTATCTTCCACACATTCACCTTCACTCCCAGTGTTTCCTCCTGAGTGAGAGTCTGTCTTTTCCCCCCATACATACAGTTCCCTTCAACCGCACACCCAAGGGGCACTACTCAAAGTGCCATCTGTGGGTCCATCCTTACCAGTCTATGATGTCACCATGGACTTGAAGATAAGCATTCAAAACCTTTCACAGCAATCTGGCACTGCCACCCCACCCAAGCACGTACGTCATTAGAGGACCTGTCTTGATGAACAACATCTCAGCTGGTTCAGGTGCTGGCGAGGTGGCTGGGTTAGTTGCCTGTGAAGCAAGTTGTGTCCTAATCACAACAAAATACTATGTGTACAGCATTAACAATGGACTGGAAATTTTAAGGAGAAAACAAAAACGTAGTCCATCTCCACAGATATTTGAGAAGCCCTGTGATAAAGAGCACAGGCACTGGAGTCTGACGGACCCAGCAATGTGTCCTCTTGTTCCTGTGACCTGAGCAAGTTACTTAACCTCTCTGAACCTCCATCCTCTTATTTGAGCAGATCAGGATGCAGGAGGCTGTGTCTCTCTTAAATAACCCACTTTCTCCCCATGTGATGGGTGACAATTTCAATCCATGTGATGGGTGACAATTTCAATATGTGTTCAATACAAGGGTCAATCACACACTGAATGTGCTTCAGACATATGAACAAACTGATATCTGTTTTGGGCAACAGCTTGCCTACAATAATACAGTGAGTGTCTTAGCATCTTCCCATACCCCAGGTGGAAAATCTTTTGGCAACAAATTCCGTGCACAATGGGCTGCACAGGACTAGATCCTGTAATCACTGTGGTGTTCAGACTTAACCACATGCGACAATTCACTTTGGGCCACTGTGAAAGTAAAAATTTCTCAACACCATCCAACAACAGCTGCAGACCTAAAAACAGCTTTCCAGATGCCTTTGATGACTTACAGTCATAAACATGGAAGAAGATGTCTGGGAGAACAACAGGGAAAAAATGAATCTATGTGGAAAATAGAGGGAAATACACAGAGACCTAACTGGCATGCATTAGGCCATTCTGATCACTCTGTAAATGAAAACAAAAACAAAACCCTTTTCTCATTATTGCCAAGACCATCTGCAACACCCCGAGCACAATATCTGGAAAGGCAGATAGCAAAGAAAGACTCCCCTTTGATCCTCCTCTGCTGTTCTTGCCTGTAAAACTGGGCTTTAATGCTTCCTTCCTTCATGTCAGTTAATTACATTACAGAGTTTCCTTTCTATTAGTTATAAATGCCATCTGGGTGGAAACCTCACAACACATCAGTGACACTAGTCACACTCGTTCCAAAGCTTTTGCACCCTCAATCTGTAGGGCAATCGTCTTTAAGAGGCTCCAAACAGGAAAGCTCCATCATGCCAGGTCTGCTTTATAACATCAGTCGCCAAGCTCTTTACACACTCTGGTTCCTGTTACACTAGTTGAGTGAGAGGTCACTTGGGTCACATGGGATCTTACAAGGTTTCTGGGGAGAATAATAGTTTTTCTGTATCCCTTCCTTACGAAAAACAAGTGATCAGCGCTACTGTCTAGACAGGCAAAGATATTTTTCATGAACACAAATTAGGTTTTGTGTGTGTGTGTGTGTTTAAGTGAAAAACGGATTCACTTTTATTCTAAAGCATGCACACAGCTACAGTAGCCCTTCTGGAAATCCTTCTTAGAAGATTTTTGTGTCAGGCTCACGTTCAGAAATAACAAAGAGCGTAACTAAAGGGATCCGAGCTCCATGACAGTGTTTGACACGTTACCTAGGGGACTGTGGAGATGGATTTCATCTTTAAAGAATTCACCTTTCAGTAGGAGGTGTGGAAGAGCAGCTAGAAGCCATGTCTTTTTACTCTAGCGTGGTACTTTTTAATGCATCTCCTTAGGGGATTTATTTCTACCAGTGCCACACTTCCAATACATACCTGGAAGTTCACCAAATCCACGTTTCCCATCCTTTGCAAACAAAGCAATGAAAAACATATAAAAGTTCCTTGGGTATGATCAAAGAGCATGCACAGAAAATTAGAAATGTCTGAATTCCATGCCCCGTCCTAACAGCATCTCTCACACAGGTTGCCCTGGTGCCATTTTTCCATTGCTTTACATGCTGCCTCCACAATCCTGATGATAAAATGGAAAAGCTGTTTTGCTGGAACTTGTGCTGCAAACAGCACAATGACAATGTTAGGAAAAAATCTTCCGCGGTATTAACTGGCTCACAAAGCTTATTCTTAACACAAGCTGTCCCCAACATATGGATATTATTTCCGAGTGACCCAGATTGGTGAGCAGGCCATGACTAAGCCTGTGATCCCCATCCTCCATTGGGGACTAGAATCCACCTCCTGCAGGTCAGAATCACTCAAGGAGAAGTAACGTGGAGGTGAGCCCACTCAGTCCAGTGGTACCACAGTGATGGACAAGCACAAAGAATGAAGGAGCCTGGTGTCCAGAAGTCTAGATGAAGATGAGGAAACAAGAGGTTCAACCCTCCCCTGCCACCATTACCACCAACAATGGACAACAATGGACTCCTGGCATCCTAATGCAGAAAGCAAAAGGATTTTTTTTTTTTTAATTAAAAAGCCAGAGTACTTTCCTGTGGTTCTGTGACCTTTCCCATCAAAAGTAATTAGAACTCAACTTTGTCAAAAACTGTAAAGAACTGAAGGCTGCCTACACCATTTAAAGTAGAATATAGTACCTTGGTTATTTCTTAAGGAATCAAAATATTTGAAAGTCAGGATGTGTGGATCATTTAGTCATGTAGCGGCAATTGTTGTCATAGTATTTCTAGGAAGCATCATCCCAGTAAGTTGCTACCACACAGAACTTTTTCTTTCGGGTTTTTTTTTTTTTTTTTGGCTACGTCAGGTCTAAGTTGTGGTATGTGGGCTCTGTATCACTACACGCGGGCTTCTCTCTAGTTGTGGTGCCTGGGTTCCAGAGCATGGGCTCAGCTGCCTCATGATACACAGGATTTTAATTCCCAGACCAGGGATTGAACCCAAGTCCTCTGTACTGAATGGCAGATTCTTAACCACTGGACCTACCAGGGAAGTCCCTCAGTACAGGACTTGTAAGGTAGGATTTTTGAGATCCTGAAAGTGTACTATATATATAGATTTCCACTTTGGCACAAGACCATGCTGTTGTGTGATGTCCCCAGAGAACTTCTCTGTGGCTCAGAAAGAACTGAGCTCTAGACCTGGCTCAATCATTAACCATTCAGTCTGGACAAAGCTACTGAACTTTACTCTCTACTCTTCAGTGTTCTTATTTATCAAATAGAAATAATACCTTACTAGGAGAATGAATGTGGAAAAAAATAAAGCTGATTCTAGCTCTGTTCTGCACCCAGACGAACAATAAAATTGTAGCTTCAGTGTTTTCAAGTGACTTTATTTAGTTTTCTACTGCTGCTGTAACAAATTGCCACATTAATTTTAGTTGATTGAAACAATACAAATGTATCCTCTTATAGTTCTGAAGGTCAGAAGTCTCTTGTCAAGATGTTGGCAGGGCTACTTTCCTTTTCAAAGCCTCAGAGGGGCTTTCCTTTTCTTTTCCAGCCCCTAGAGGCTCCTGCATTCCTTAGCTCATGGCCCCTTCCCCCATCTTCAAAGCATCAAGACATCACTCCAACATCTGGTTCGGTTGTCATGTCTTACTCTTCAAAGACTTCTGTGATTATACTGGGCCCAGTCAGATAATATAGGATAATCTTTTCATCAAATAAGCCTTAATTTAATTGCAACTACAAAGTTTCTTTTGCCATGTATGATAAGATATTCAGAGGTTACAAGGTTTAGGACATGAATGTATTTGGGAGCCATCATTCAGACCAGAAGAAAAGAGACCTAATTATAGACAAATCTGGCAAATACTTAGTCCAATGCAATCAATTAAACAGTTCCATTAAGTTCAGTCATTTTAGGCATCATGATCGGTTGCTCTAATTTCCTGCTTTCCTCCTGCTCATCTCCAGGATAGTAACTAGGTGTATGGAGAGAAGGTGATGTATCTCCATTATTACAGTGACATGGGAGATGGGGAAGGCAAATTGGATGGTATCCTCTGAATCCTAACTAGCCCCTGCTGCCTTGCCTAGGGACCACAGAGGTGAGTGTGGCTGTCTCTCTCACCCTTGATATTCCATGGGCATCTGCTACTGACATCCATGGGCAGTGGTCAGGGCCTTGGGTACCACCAAGCCAGCCTCCAGTAGGACTGCAGCCAGCTCTGGGTCTCAGGCTCCACCCAGTTCCTGCCCTAAGCCCACCATTGTTTAATTCCACTATCTTGTGAGTTCTCCCTTAAAGAAATGAAGAACTTTTGGTGCCTTCTGCCACCACACAGAAGCTGAGAAAGGACTGTGAGTGCTGCTGAGACCTCCTTCTACCTGACATCACCATTGTGTCCTCCTCTTACGTTGCTATTCACTATGTTGCAGGTCGGCATGAGGATACACCATGAAGCAGTCTCCACCCAGAACCCTACACAGGAAGTGGGACAAAATGTGCCTCTGCCTTTGGCATTTCCATCAGCCAGCACAAGGCTTTCTATTCTCAGGACTGCCTCTACCTGTCTAGTTTGGCCATCAATCCTTCCATCCCTTTAGGCACACACCTCTCCATCCATCAAGAGGTGGGGTCTATTCGCTTCCCCTTGAATCCAAACTCTAACTTTTTTGACCAATAGGATATGGTGAAAGTATATGGTCTGAATGCCTTTGAACTTTGGGGTTGATGCTTTTGAACTGTGGTGTTGGGGAAGACTCTTGAGAGTCCCTTGAACTGCAAGTAGATCAAGCCAGTGAATCCTAAAGGAAATCAGTCCTGAATATTCACTGGAAGGACTGAAGCTGAAGCTGAAGCTCCAATACTTCATTTAGCCACCTGATGTGAAGAACTGACTCATTGGAAAAGATCCTGATGCTGGGAAAGACTGAAGGTGGGAGGAGAAGGGGATGACAGAGGACGAGATGGTTGGATGGCATCACCAACTCTTTGGACATGGGTTTGAGCAAGCTCAGGGAGTTGGTGATGGACAGGGAAGCCAGGGGTGCTGCAGTCTGTGGGGCTGCAAAGCATCGGACACGACTGAGCAATTGGACTGAACTGAATATGGTCTGGAATTAGCCTTAAGAGGATGAACAGCTTCTGCTTTCTGTCTCTTGGAATCCAGCTACCTGAGGAAGTTCAACTGCCTAGAGATCACCATGTTATAAGAGGACACTGAGATACCAGACACGGGAGAGAAGACTTCTCTGACCTTTCAACCCAGCCTCTCAACATCAGCTGAATACAATGACCTGCCAACATCACCTGGAAGAGGACTGCACAGCTGAGCTAGTCAACTCAGAAAATCTTGAGAAATAATAAACTGCTGTATTTTAAGCCAATAAGTTGGGACAGTTTCTTACCCAGCTAACGGGTAACTAAGACCAATCAGATAATAGAAAAATAAGATATAAATACAGTAAAGGGTTTCCTAAAATGTAATCATAGTGGCACAGTAGTAAGACACAAAGTGATAAAAACGTGAGAAGCAGCCATTTCAACAGAATGCCCACTCATTTTCAAGACTTTTGTTGTGCTTTACATTTTTGTTAACTAAATGCACTCATGCATTTAATTCACCTGTAGCCAAGGAACCACTTACACCATCTTTTCCTTCCCCAATTAGCATGCAGGGATTTCCATCCAGATTAAGAGAATGTGATATGCAAAGTCAGAGGACCACTGTCTTGCATAATAAACCAAAATCTTTTGACATCAGTGAGAAAATTCCTCAAGAATGCAGAGGACATAATGCCAATTGTTAAGTGTGAAATTCCAGGGTATTAACCCTTTGAGAGATGCTGTCACATTCAGTCTTATTTGAGGTTGATCAAAAGGACCGTGAAACTAGATCGGAAAATTATGCACCAGCGTCCACTGTCAACTTTAAAAAATATATATAATAGAAACTCAATCATTTTAAGAGCTCCCAAGTGTCCCGCATTTTAGCCATCAGGTTTTCAGTCACGAGAGATTACTATCATTTAAGAACAGTGTCCAGCCAAGTAAGCCTCTTAATTCAAAGTAAAAGTCTCAATCAGTAGCTGTCACCTAGGCCTTAACATTGATTTTAGGAAACATTTTTAAATGGAACACTGACCACAAAGCCATGCACAAATAATATTATTAAAAACAAGGACAGAGGGCCCCTGGATTGACTTACTAGGCCAATCTGTTTGGAAAGTTGTCAGAGGTGAGAGAAATGGGGGAGTCATTCAGACAGGAAGGTATAGGCTGTTTGCTTTTTCAAATCTTCTCATTCCTAACCCATATGGATACGGACAAGAGGCCACGTGTCCACAAAACATGAACTTACAAATGGAGAGTCACCCCCAAAACGGGATTCCAGGTCTCAAAACTCCCTCTGGGGCATGCAGAGCAGAGCCACACTTTATATTTTAAAGTCACTCAGACAAGCAAGTTTAGATTGTCCAGAAAGGCAACAATACACCGTTATTTTTAGTTGCCATGATTAATCTACTCAAGCAGTGTTCACACAGCATTCATTAGCCAAGAACATAACCTCCCTATTTTGAACTCAGACTTGTCTGTACAATAGGGCTCAGAGGGGAAAAACAAGCTATTAATATTTTGAAGTCAAGGGGTCTGGATTCAAATTCCAGAAACAGTGCTTGTTAGCATTTACTAAGTATGTTGCCCAGGGCAGATTACTTAACGTCCTGGCCTGAATTTCTCCATCTATGGCTACCTTACAGGATTGAGGGAACAATGATTTTATATGAGAAAAGAAAACTCCAGTTACTAGCTAGACACAGATTCAATTACTGTTAGCTATTATCATTAAAATTATTGAAATTTTTGTTTTCTTTACCTATAGTACTGGTACCCAGTTCCTCAGCCGTTAATCACTACTCACAAAGGTGCGTGTGTGTGCGTGTGCTAAGTTGCTTCAGTCATGTCTACCTCTTTGCAACCCCATGGATTGTAGCCCTCCAGGCTTCTCTGTCCATAGGATTCTCTAAGCAAGAATACTGGAGTGGGTTGTCATGTCCTCCTCTAGGGGATCTTCCTGACCCAGGGATTGAACCTGTGTCTCTTAAGTCTCCTGCATTGGCAGAGAGGTTCTTTACCCTAGCGCCACCTGAGAAGCCCTTACTAAGGTAATCACTCAAAACTCAAAAAAGTATCAGAAAAGATTTAGAAGTGAACAGATGTGGTTGGAGAGACTCCATGTATATGGAATCTAACACAATGATGAGTGAGAAGAAATGAGAATATAGGAGAAAAGAGGGACAGGTCATAATTAAACTAGAGCTTCACTAAGTCAGCTGTGATTGTAATGCCAAGAGAATTAGAAGTCTTTTTTTTAATCTTTGTCACATAAATGAAAATCCACTTCAATATGCCCTTTACCTCCTTGATTTATTCCTATGAGCTAAAATCTGACGAAACCCTTTGAAAACCGGTAAGTACCTTGTCAATAGCGAATATTTCTTGGGTGCTTAGTACACATCAGACGTTGCTGGCATTTTATATACACCATATACTGAACTCTCACAACAACCTTCTGAAACAGTTATGTTCCTCATTTTACTGAGAAGGAAACTGAGACTTAAATTAAGCAGTTTGCCCAAGGTTGTCTAGGTAGCAGGAGGCCAGCCAAGACTTCCACTCATGTCCATAAAACCCAAGCATCTGTTCTTTCTACCAAGAAGGAGGTGTATGTCTCCAAGATCTGAGACCTTCCTCTGAATTTTGCATGGACGAACAGGAAATGGATTACATAATCATTTTTCATTTCATGTCTAGACTCTAGGAAACAACCCATAACCAGCTAGGAAGCAGACAAGAATCATGGGGCTGTGAACCGAGCACTGAAATGCCTCCGAGGAGGATGAAGAAATAACAATCTGGACATTCAGCTGCAGTTTAGAAGGTCAGCACCAACTTCAGACAGATGTCTGATATTTTAAATGGCAAATTTGCTTGTATATTGTACAGAATTGCTACACTTTCAGTTATGAAGCCATAATGCTGGTTTATTTCCAATTTCAGCGCTGAAGGACACATTGGAAAAAAATAGAAAACCAACTGGCTTTCAATGGAATTTTGTCTGAGTTTTCAGCCAGCCTGTAATAAAGAAGTTATTCTCCTTAGGCACATTCAATTTTTAGACTGCTAAAACATGGCAAAAACACAAAAACTGTTTCATAATGATTCAAAAAAGGACCTAAAAATTATGTGAAATTAAGTAAAGCCAATTTTTCTTAACAAGATTTAAGTTCTGAAGACTATTTCATAGCTATTTGCAGCTCATGGAAAATAATTACAAAAACTGGAGAAATGGGATAAGGAAACAGTCCCCTTCTCTTAATACAGAGATAATTTTTAAACCAACTTTGCTTCATCATTATTTTTGAAATTCCTATATAAAGCTGTTTCCCCAAAATTTAATTTCTCTAGGCCTAGGACATACTCTGTTCATTTTTGTGTCCATAGCATCCATTATAGTACCTGGCTTATGTTAAGCCTGTGGTAGGTATTTAGTGCTATTTACCAAATATTTCTGATTCTCCTCCCTCCAGAACATGATAAGATTATGCTTTTCTGCCCACTTGAATTTAAGTATGGCCATTTGACTTGCTTCAAGTTGCCTTTTATTTACTGAGCAATAAAATGTGAGTAGAAATAATATCACCTCCAGAACAAGTCCCATAATAGGTGGTGCATGATTCACCGGTTTCTTTCCCTCCACCATGGTTACCAGTAACATTCCAGGTGAGGAAACTGCATCGGCCTACATGCCACCAGAAGCCACAGACGTGCAACACAAACAATGTGACATAAGCTGGAAGCACAAGCTGGAACCAAGATTGCCAGGAGAAATGTCAATAACCTCAGATATGCAGATGGCAACACCCGATGGCAGAAAGAGAAGAGGAACTAACGAGCCTCTTGATGAAGGTGAAAGAGGAGAGTGAAAAAGCTGGCTTAAAACTCAACATTCGGAAAACTAAGATCATGGCACCTGGTCCCATCACTTCATGGGAAATAGATGGGGAAACAATGGAAACAGTGACAGACTTTTCTTTTCTTGGGCTCCAAAATCACTGTGGATGGTGACTGCAGCCATGAAATTAAAAGACACTTGCTTCTTGGAAGAAAAGCTATGACAAACCTAGACAGTGTATAAAAAGCAGAAACATCACTTTGCTGACTAAGGTCTGTCTAGTCAAAGCCATGGTTTTTCAGTGGTCATGTACGAATGTGAGAGTTGAACCATAAAGAAGATTGAGCGGTAAAGAATTGATGCTTTTGAACTGTGGTGTTGGAGAAGACTCTTGAGAGTTCCTTGGACTGCAAGGAGATCAAACCAGTCAATCCTAAAGAAAATCAACCCTGAATATTCATTGGAAGGACTGATGCTGATGCTGAAGCTGAATCTCCAATAGCTTGGTCACCTGATGCGAAGAGCCGACTCACTGGAAAAGACCCTGATGCTGGGAAAGATAGAAGGCAGGAGAAGGGAATGACAGAGGATGAGATGGTTGGATGACATGATCCACTCATTGGACATGAGTTTGAACAAGCTCCAGGAGATGCTGAAGGACAGGGAAGCCTGGCGTGCTGCAGTCAATGGGGTCACAACGAGTCAGACACAACTGAGTGACTGAAGAACAACAACATAAACAATAACGAAAACTCTGTTGTCTTAAGCAGCTGAGATTTGAGTGTTTTTTGTTACCATAGCATAACCTAGCACAACCTAATAAAAAATATTCCAAATGAAACTTCAATGAAGAAAAGCCAAGAAAGGAAAACCTGAAGTCTATAGGCAGATGACCACTGCCACTGAACTCACTGTTCTTTTTTCATAATTCCTTCCAGGTTCACTGTGATTCCTTCCAGGTTCACTGTGCTTACCACAGCCGGATTCAAACATTAATATGACCAAGGTGAATATTTGTTTAAATCAGGTTGCCAAAGACCCATGCAGTCAGCATCACCTCTCCAAGATACTAAAATTTGTGGAGAACCATCTGTTTGCATATCGTAAGCCAGAATAACAGGTTTGTTCCTCAGAAATGAGTACCCTTTACTCGGTAGCTAAACACAATAAACTTATATTGAAATAACCCAGAGTCAGAGCACTAGAAGCAAACAAAAACAAACAAACAAAAGCCAAATGCTGCTTCATAAAACAGGAATATTTAAAGAGCCCAAGGGAAAAGTGGGACCAATACAGCAACTCAAAAAAAAAAAAAACATACACATAAGAAAATGTCATGCAGATGGACTGTAATATCAAAAATATGCTATCAAGTTAGGCAGAAAGAATTCAGCACAGCCAGTTAAGCATGCTCCCTGTGCCGGAACTCAACTGGGGTACTGGCACCTGCTCTTTATGCTGCTACTGGCGTCTCAAGCACACTCTTCCTTCCTAAGGAGACAGATTTCAAACAATGAGTCCCTTTCACATGCAACTGAAAAAGGGAAAAGGTCAAAAAATAAGGAATGGAACCAAATGCTTGAGAGGAGAAGAGGAAAATGCATTCAAGAAACCCATGAAAGTTTTACGGTGGTAGAGAGCCACTATCTTCATGAAGCAATTCAACCCCATGCCTCCCAGCCTCAGCCTTGCCCCTCCTGATGCTCTTTTCTCATTCAAGCTCAGGAAACGGCTTAGATAAGGGATGTGAATACTATCATCTTTCCTTAACCCTACCTGAAACCACAGTCCAGCTTCTGCTCCTAGCATGTCCTTAAAAATGGAAGCTAGGTCCATGGATTTCTGGAGTTGGAACAAACCTAAAAGAGTTATCTAGCCAGCTGATTTGTAACTTGTGAGGAGGTTATGTGACTTGCTTAAGGTCACACATCTGAACAGTTAGCAGCCACTTAATACCTTCAAATACCCTGTTGTCTCCCTTTTGATCCTCACCTACTTGCTTTCTCTGCCATTTTTATGTCTACTGATTACCTCTTCTCGTTTGAAATCAATCTCCTCCCTTGGAGGGTTTTTGTTTTTGTTTTGAGACATCTGCCTCCTAAGAGAACTTTTTGTTGTTATTTATTTTTATTGGAATATAGGTGCTTTACAAAGCCGTGTTAAGTTTCTTGCTGTACAGCAAAGTGAATCAGCTATACGCATACAAATATTCACTGGGTTTTTCGGTTTCCCTCCCATTTAGGTCACCACAGAGCACTGAGTCGAGTTTCCTGTGCAATACAGCAGGTTCTCATTAGTTATCTTGACACTAAATCTCTCCTGTCATTTTCCCACCTCTTACTGTTGTTCAGTCGCTAAGCACGTCTGACTCTTCGAGACCCCATGGACTGCAGCATGCCAGGCTTCTCTGACCTCCACTATCTCCTGGAGTTTGCTCAAATTCATGTCCATTTAGTCAGTGATGCTATCCAACCATCTCATCCTCTGTCGCTCCCTTCTCCTCCTGCCTTCAATCTTTCCCAGCATCAGGGTCTTTTCCAATGAGTTGGCTCTTCTCATCAGGTGGCCAAAGTATTGAGGCTTCAGCTTTAGCATCAGTCCTTCCAATGAATATTCAGGGGTGATTTCCTTTAGGATTGACTGGTTTGACCTCCTTGCTGTCCAAGGAACTCTCAAGAGTGTTCTCCAGCACCACAGTTCGAAAGCATCAATTCTTCAGCACTCAGACTTGTTTGTGGTCCAACTCTCAGATCCATACACGACTACCGGAAAACCCATAGTTTTGACTAGACAGACCTTTGTCAGCAAAGTGTTGTCTCTGCTTTTTAATACCCACCGCTAGATCTTTCTAATTCCCACCTCTAGTTCTTTTTAATTTATTTAACCAACACGTGGCATTTACTAAGTGTCAGGCTCTGCTCTAAGTGCCTCAGGAATATTGAGTTCTTTAATCACTATAACATGGGGTAAGTACTATTATCTCCATTATACAGGTAAGACCCAGAAAGATTAAGTGACTGCCCACAGTCACTGCGAGGAAGAGGCAAGAGGCAGGGTTCACGTAGCCTGGCCTCAGTTCTGCTCTTCACCACTCCTCCATGCTATCTCTTTCCACAGCTGCATCCCCTTCTCTTCCAAACATGAGAAAGTCAGCACTCCCCCAGCCCCATCAAGAGATCACCTTTGAGAATCTCAATTGCAGAGCAATCTAGCCATTGAGCTACTAAGACCACCCAAGGAAAATCACTTATTATTCCCCAGCACACACTTTGGAAAAAAATTTTTTTCTAATTGCTGAACACTTGAAGAGGGAAAAACAAAACCGTAAACGACTCTCTTTTTTTTCTTTTCCAAATACACTCACCATTTGGTGGGCAAACAAGGTGAGGAAACATATCTAAGCCCCAAGGACTAGACAAAGTGGTATGAGTTCAAGACAAAGCAAAACCTGCACTGAATTCATCAGGAATGATTGACTGAAACTTAACTGGGGAACTCATTTGTTCTGAAGAAGGAAGGAGTCCTGTTTTGGTAAGATAACCCTAAGTCTGGCTTCTGTTTTATTTTTGTTATGTATTTTTGTAACTTGGGGGTAGGGGTTGCCTGAGCAGAAGTGCAAAGGTCTTCTGGCAAAAAGTTAACATTCAGAAAAACAAACAAGCAATGCTGATGTTTTAAAACAGCCCACAGCTGCCCTGCTTTCAAACATTTCACCGTCCACTTATTTAAGGAAATGAACATACAAAGCCTTCCAGAATTGTGTCTGACCTGGTGGAGGTCACTGCACGGACCCACTGATTTCTTGCATAAGAGGGTGGCAGGGTAGGAGGGAGGAAACGGCCATGTGGCCTGATAAATGCAGATCTGCCCGCTCTCTTGACCCTCAGGCAGAAGGAAAACCAAAATCTATCATTTGTGAGCTGTCAAAGGCAGCTTTACTTTGAGGACAAACTTCATGTGGGCCTGGAAACACACGACACAGCCTCCCCTTGAGTCAGCAGAAATGAAGAGTGCGTACAGGAAGACCCTCGACAGCTCATGGTAGGAAAAGGAAAGGAGTAGGAATAGCCATGGAAATTCTCCAAAAACTCAAAAGTATCTCAAGACACCAGTTAAACCTCTCTCTCTCTCCAAACTACCCAAGAAATGCTCTGATGTAAAATGATTTAGGTCTGGCCACTTTGTCTGATCATCAGGAGGCACCAATGATCATGCCTTCACTGACCCCCCAGTGTGAACTGAAATCCCCCTTCTGCGCCCAGGAACTGTGCAAGGCATGGGGGACGGAGACTAACACACCACATCTTCATCTGCAGGGTTTTGCAAGTTAACTGGAATTTTGCAGAAAACATCAAGCAGGTGTGTTTTTATGTAACAAGAGTATAAATGAATGCTTTATTTACCTAGTATCTTACCCATAATGATTATTTTAGATGAAAGGGAGCCAACAGTAATTGCTCAATAACTGTGAAATGTAACTGTGAGGGCTGAAATCTTCCCTAATTTCAACAAGGCTAAAGAAATTTCTTTTCCAAAGACCTGTCAAGCTGCACTCAAGAATGAGGTGGCTCTTTTAAGCAATAATGTTCCATGTCAACCCTTAGTCTAAAGGGGACAGTCCCTGTTAAGAAATGACATATCTGTGTGGATTAGACTCTATATCCAGGGAACAACCCTTTCCAAAACTCTCCTCAAATGTGAAAGGCAGTAATACACAGAGAGCTGTCAAAAGACTGAGTTATCTGAATTACTCTAAGCCTACAATATTTCAAAAGTAAAATTTCTAGGATATGGTTATGACTCATAAATTTCACTGAAGTCTCCTATGAAACATCTATGTAGAATAAATCTTTCAGCATTATAATGAAGAATATAGCAAAATCCTTCTTATATACATACCATGAAAAAAACTAAGACTCACCTGGAATTTTATAGGAATCTTTTCACTCTCTCAGATTTCATAGTTAGCCTTGGTTTCAGATCTAAAGTATTCACATGCAGGTCAATAAATGTTTCTAAAAACAGCAGCACCTCAGACATTCAGCTCTCAGCTGTCCAGAAACCCCAGTTCCCTAAAACAGCCAGGAAACTAGACATTTAAGTGTCTGCATATCCCAGCAGAATCCCAGAAAAGCCTCTGACGTGAACAGTGAGGAATAGTCAGTGTGCTTGGCAGACTGTTTTCAGAGACTGGCAATTGGTTGTCCAAGCCAGTGCCCACAGACACCCACTCTGCAGAGATAAAGAACTGAGTCTTTATAACTGGTATGCAAAACAGCAGGTAACAGAAATAGAGATGGGGTGGTAGGAAAGAGATGCCTTGAGAGTACTGAGAAGTGAGGGTGCAAACTGTGCCAACGGGAAGGGAAATTAGGCAAAAACAGATGAGGCTGGAACCATTCACGGCATCTCAACTCTTTACAGACATGAAGCCATTAGAAGGCATTATCTTTCTGTATTAAAACAAGTGAATTACTCTTTACAGTCTGTTTAATGTTCAAAATCGTTTCAAGTGTTCAGAAGGAGAACAGATACACTCGTCTCCATTTAAGAATCCATTTGTACTAGGCCACACCAAGGTTGTTAAAAGCAGTGAACAATGTCATCGTATTCTTCAAGCAGGGACCAGCAGAGGGGCTAAGAGACTTGGTGGCTGAGAGGAATGTTGGGATCACTGAGAAACAAGAGTTCATCAGCATCCAGACAGACACCCAGAGGGAAGACCAAAGATGAATTTTCCTCTGATTTTCTCTTTGACTGTGGAGCATAAAAGAAACAGATTTCCTGCAGGAAAGAGAGGACAAATGATATGGACAGCCACTCTGTCTGACCCAGAGGAATGTGATTTTTTTAAAGGTGGACTGGACAACATCTAGCAGCAGCATAAGAAGCAGTTGCAGCAAGCTGCTATGGTCCACAATGCCCTTATCCACAATTCTAAAATCCCAAAAGCTCTGAAAACCAAAAGTATGTAAGTTTGGTGAAAACTCTGGTTAGTGATAAAACCTGACCTGAATTTACTTGAAGTCCTGTATTATCTTTATTTATCCAATATAAACATTCATATAATCATAATGCCTTTGACTACAGGGTGTTGCAACTGGAGATGTTATAAAATATGTGTTATATGCACTGTACTAACTCCTTGACATCAAACAATTCTAAAATACGAATGTATTTGGCCCCAAGAATTTCAGATAAGTGTCTGTGGATCTTTACACAGGAAAGATCACTTTAGGTTGCAAACAAGAATTTATGAAACAGCTTTTAATTTTCACCTAGGTTCTTTCATTAAACCAACACTTTCAGTGTATTCACTATGTGCCTGAAATTGGGCTAGGTATTGGCGTGCTTATTTCTGAAAGGTCTCAATTCTATTTTTGCCTTGAACGTAAAGCAAGATCAGGGATAAGAATCACTGTGGCTATAGAAATTAACAGAGAAGGGAAGGAGGGCTTCCAAGCTTGCTCAGTTGTAGAGAACCCACCTGTCAATGCAGGACTTGGGAGACGCGTGTTCCATCTCTGAGTCGGACGATCCTATGGAGAAGAGAGTGGCTACCTACTCTGGGAGAATTCCACGGACAGAGGAAACTGGCGGGCTACAGTCCATGGGGTCGCAAAGAGTCGGACGTGTCTTAGGGACTCAGCATGAGCACAAGAAGGGAAGGAAGGAAAGAAGGATGTAAGGAAAGAAGGGAGGGAGGGAGGAGTGCGAGGAAGGAACTCTGTCATATGCATAGGGCTGGATGTCAGTGGAGAAAAATTCATCAAAGCCTTAGTTGATCATATCAAAATGAGAGGGAGAGAGGGAGGGAAAGAGAGCAGCATCACTCACTGGCAAAGAGTAATCCACACACTGGCGCTACCCACTGGAAATACCACTGTGCCTCTCTAGTTTTCCCCCAGCCACCACCTTCTCTCCACCACATGCCTCCTTTCCCCTAAGTCCCTTGCCTTCACTTCAGCTTAAACTTAACGTCTCAATTCTCAGCCTTCAACTAAGACTTCTCCTAGCCTGGGATGATCACAGCAAAGACCAGTATATATTAAAATGTATCTGTTTATGAGACACACCCACACACAGAGGATGTAAGCTTTGAGAAGGCAGGAACTTTGGATCTATTTGTCTAACATGGTGGGGCCTTTTAAAAATGTTGGTTAACTAAAAGTCCATAAACAAATGAACAGATACAGAAGATGCAGTATAGATATATAATGGGATATTTACTACTCAACCATAAAAAGAATGAAACAATGCCATTTGCAGCAATATGGACAGACCTAGAGAATATCACACTAAGTGAAGTCAGACAGAAGCAAATGTCATACAGTATCAGTTATATGTGGAATCTTAAAAATGATACAAAGTAACTTATTTACAAAACAGAAACAGACTCACAGACATCAAAATCAAACTTACGGCTACCAAAGGGGAAAGTGAAGGGAGGGATAAAATGGGAATTAACAGATAGACACTACTATGAAAGCGAAAGTGAAGTCTCTCAGTTGTGTCCGGCTCTTTGCGACCCCATGGACTGTAGTCCACCAGGCTCCTCTGTCCATGGGATTTTCCAAGCAAGAGTACTGGAGTGGGTTGCCACTTCCTTCTCCAGGGGATCTTCCCAACCCAGGGATCAAACCCAGCTCTCCCGCATTGTAGGCAGACGCTTTACCGTCTGAGCCACTAGGGAAGTCCTCTAGTGGTTTACACACACTACTATATAGAAAACAAATAAACAACAAGGACCTACTGAATAGCCCAGAGAACTATATTCAATATCTTATAATAACCTATAATGGAAAAGAATCTGAAAAAGAATAGATATAGTTATAACTGAAGCACTTTGCTGCACACCTCAAACACTGTAAATTATACTTCAGTTTTAAAAACATTTTCATTAAAATATTAGTTGAATGAATAAGAGAAAAGTAAGACAGTATCCCAGCAAACTTGATTATTGCTCAACCAAGTATTGTTTCTATTTTATATTTAACTGTGTCCATATAAAATATCCTGAGTCCCGGTTCAAAGATTCTTATTAGTAATCTTACCATGTACAGGTCCACACAGAGCCTTATTTGAAAGTCTTGGTGCCAGATACATTTTGTGTGTCCGAATTCTCCAGATATTAGACAGTTAACACAGCATATATATCCTATCTTTTATAAATGAATATGCTGACCTGCTCTGAACAAGGACTTCCCAGGTGGCACCAGCAGTAAAGACTCTGCCCACCAATACAGGAGACATAAGAGACACCAGTTCGATCCCTGAGTTGGAAAGATCCCCTGAAAGACGGCATGGCAACCCACTCCAGTATTCTTGCCTGGAGAATCCCATGGACAGAGGAGTCTGGTGGGACATGATTGACATCACTTAGCATGCACACACACTTTTAACAAACAGTCTCCAATTCTGGTGGCTGATAGCAGAGAAAGAGGATGCCTGGAGGGGTCGTGCTAGACCCACTGTCTCTGCCAAAGAAGAAATCAAACAGTGTGAAACCCGACACTGAAAGCCTACTCCATGAGCCAACACAGAACCAATGATGTTGACAGTGCTAGGAATTAACCTGATAATAACCGACACTTCTTGAGCATATACAATGTGCCAGGCCCTGTGGTAAGAGCTTTATGTGTTTCAATTCACTGAAGGTGAATTGAAGCCCATATATAGACAAGCCCATATATAGATACCAGTCTTAATCCTATTTTATAAATGAGGAAACTGAGGTCCAGAAAGATGAAATAATGTGCATAAGCTTGTTCTGCTAAGATACAGTGGACCCAGAGCATGATATTCGCTAATAGAATTAACGAATCTCCTATCCACTCATTTATACAACATAGGTTAATCAGAAAAAGTAAGTGCAATGGGAAGAATACGAACTTCTACATTCAGAAGGAATTCAGTTTGAATTCAGCCCCACCATGACGTGAATATGTGGCCGTGAGGACAGGACTCAACTCTATGGCTCTTTCGCTCCCCAGCATAGAGTGACTGCGACTTATCTCACTGACTGACAACAGTCCTTCACATCACTTTTTCGTTACATTCAGATATACTTATATGCCAGACGCTATATACGTTTTGTTTCAGTCTCAGGAAAATCCAGTAATGTAGACACTATTACGAATATTATTTTTGACACGAGGAAACTGAAGCTTAGAGAGGCTTATTCAAGGCCAGAGAAAGGCAGGCTTTCCTTTCCCTTTCCCAGCTAAGGCTTCAGTCTAAACGAAAAAGAGAACTGTACATGCTTCCTTTCCTGGAGGAAGGAATTCTCTTCTTGAACAGATACCTGGAAGGGTCTTTTCAATTTAGATGTCTGTATAACACTTTCCTGGCCTATATTCTTCATGATGATGTCAGCCTTGAAACAGAAACTTACTCTCATCTCAAACCAAGTTAAAGTCATCTCCCAATGCTTAAATTCCCTGAACATGATCATGCATTCACATAGTTGATGTTCGTAAAGATTACTGTCTCAGACTCAATTTAAAGTACAAGTGAAATAAGTTGTGAAAGTTAACAACCAGTGTCACAGCTGCAATTGGAAATCCTAGATTCAATCAGCTGTAAAACAAATGTCTGGCTATTACACGTCTGATATAAAAGTTTTAGGAGAAAGAACAAGTGTCACATTCCAAGATGTTTGCTACATCCACAGTGCCATGCCTCAGGCGAACAAAGTGATCGCTTTCAGTCCTGAATGGCTGATGAAAAACTGTGGTTTTGTATGGGTTTTTCTGAAGCAGGGACGTGCCTGGGCTTAATATTCTCTCATCTATAACTCCAAGCAGACACCAACTATGTGTGCCTGGTGCAAATATGGTAATCATGACAAGCTGATCTGGGGGCACGCTTGGGACATTCCCCCCTTGGCTAACTCTTCTTCCCCGCTCCTTCAGGAAATTTTCCAGAAGCCCACAATTTACCAATTTCTCTGCCTTTCCCAACAGATCACCATAATTTCTCACATCTCCTCCAACCTCCACTCCCAAATCAATACCCTCGTGCTCTCCTTGGAGATCTGAGGGATTTATTCTTACCCCAAGACAACAGACTTCTAGATAATGAAAATCATTTTTCAACTCATTTGCAAAATTCATTTGAACATTTGGGTGTGCGTCCCACCCAAAACTCTCTCCCAGGCTTCATGAAATTCACGTTTCCATTTGTAGATGGCTGTAATCAAAGCCAAAAGGCATTCCCTTAAGCAATAACCCTTGGAAAGAAAAGTAATGACTTCAACCCAGTTCATAAATTTACTGACTCTTCTTGACATCTTCACATCACTGAACGTTTCTGGCAACGTTTCCGAAGGACACCATGAATGCTACCCTTCAGAGTTGTCTTCCAGGAAGGCATTCACTTCCTGCCTGAGGCAGCCATGGGTGACAGAGGATGCCATCTGCAATCTTCCATAGATCTTCCCGAATCACACAGGAAAAGTCACAAGCGGCCACACCTTTGGCTTTTTAATCCCAAACTGATGACTCATTGACCATTTTCATGTGTTACTTTTGAAACTACTTTCTGTTTCTGAATAAACCTCAAATGATTTTCTCCATATTTTTTTTTTTTTACAAAATGTGTCCTCAAATGTTTTATTTTAAAACATTAATATTAAAATAATATAGTGCTGAGTTTTCAGGCCATTTCCAAAGAGAAAAATTCTGGTATATTTACAGAATGATGGTATCAGTAGAAAAAGTCTGTAACTTCATTTCAGAAGGGAAACTGTTCATTGTGATATATATATATTTCTAGTTCATTTTTTAAAATTGTATTCTTTTATAGTTTTGTCTCAAGGGAAAGTTGATTTTATTTAATCCTGGAAATATCATTTTCAGTGTTAGGCTTTACACACTCATTATAAAATTATGAAACAGATATAGAAAGACCAGTGGCATGCTAAAAAAAAAAAAATCAACAAAGTAATATTAAGAGTCATTTCAAAGTAACCACTATGAACCTTAGTTTCCCTGTATGTAAAGTAGCATTAATAGCACAAGTACTAATGTGCTATTTTATCACTATAATTTTAAATACCCTAATATGCTACTTTCTGCATTTACATTTTAAAATCATAACTAATAACTGCTCAGCACAAGAAAAAGTAGAAGGAGTATCAGACTTAGAATCAAGAGATTCATGCTGGGTCTCTGCTCTCTAAATGTGCTCACTCGAGCCAGCAATGTGACCTCTGGAGCTTCCATCTCCCACAACATAAAGTCTTGGTTTAGACCCAGGCACTATTTGAAGGGGCTTACATATATTAACTCCATCCTCACATCTCTCCTCTGAGATAAGGACTGTGAATCTCACTTTACCATGAGGAACCAAGTCACAAAGAAGTTAAATATCAATGAGTAGCTCACAACTCGGAGAAGGCAATGGCACTCCACTGCAGTACTCTTGCCTGGAAAATCCCATGGATGGAGGAGCCTGGTAGGCTGCAGTCCATGGGGTCGCTAAGAGTCAGACACGACTGAGCGACTTCACTTTCACTTTTCACTTTCATGCACTGGAGAAGGAAATGGCAACCCACTCCAGTGTTCTTGCCTGGAGAATCCCAGGGACGGGGGAGCCTGGTGGGCTGCCGACTATGGGGTCGCACAAAGTAGGACACGACTGAAGTGACTTAGCAGCAGCAGCAGCAGCAGCTCACAACTAGTGGTCGAACCCAGGTTCAACCCCAGAAAGGCCAACATTACAGCATTCATAGCCTTAATGATCCTCTGCCTCACTACCGGCGAGGCCATTCCTGGGATGACCCTAACAACCACCAGGGTTGTTGGAAGGCACAAAGGTCAAGGTATAAATGTTATCCAGATGTGAGCATTAGTTATTGTTATTGTATTACTTCATTAAACCTTGAATATAGCTTATGAAATAAAGTCTACAACAATTACATACAGTAAAAGTCAAATTGGCCCATGTACAGTAAAACACACTTTCTGCAGCATTCTTGCAATGAGGAATCTCTGTCCTCTAGTGCTTGGAAGCCACAAGTCTTCCCAAGCCAACGCCAGCTCTTGAGGCTCTGCACTGCAGAACTTGGGGATTTCAGCAGAGGACCTGCCAAGAGTTGAGCACACTCACGAGGCTCCTGAGGTCAGTGAGCTGGCCCTGCCTTCAGGGCTTCCTGCAGCTCAGCTCCTTGGGGAGCAGGAATCAAGTTAAGTGAATCTAAGGCATGGCTGACATGGTGAAGTCCTATGTCCAACTCCTATCAAATAACTCAGTTGTAGCCAACTCTTGAAATAAAGCTGGTAAATAACAGAAGAAAACTGACCCCTCTAGTGATATCAAGGAGTCTGGCTAGATCCTGCATTATCTTGTTCACTCCTACAATGTAAATCCAAAGCATAACTCCTGTAGACCTTCTGGCCTCTACTGCCAACAGATTTTTATGTATTAATAGATGACATGATGACTAATTCAACTAAAGGACATACAAACTTGTGGCAACAATTTTTTAAAAAGCCCTTCTATTATTATAATTTAAGGCTTTTATATGACAAAGCATTATGGCAGGCAAGTTACTTTAGTTAATCCCAACCAACCTAGGAGATAGCTATCACTGTCCCACCCCATCTGCCACCATTTACACTGAGGAAAAATGATATTCCCAGGTCTAGCCATGAGTCTATCCCATAATTTCTCATCATTCAGGTCTCAGCTGAAAGGTCAGCTCCTCAGAGAATCATGACGAAAGCACGCAACAGAAAGCAAGAAGGAAAAGAAAAGAAAAGGATTTGAAACAAGGACCATAGACTGCTCAAATTGCTGGTTTAATAAAAAGAAATGGAATGAGAAAAAAAAGAGAGGGCAACAATAAATCTCCCCCTCCACTTCCCAGCCCCCTCTCCCTCACATGATCTTGTTTAGTTTTATCCACAGTGCTTAATACTATCTGAAATTCTATTAATTGTTTGTCCCCAGCAGAATGTCAGTTTCTTTCTTTTTTCTTTTTTTTTTTAGAATGTCAGTTTCTGAGAGCAAGGAAACTTGTCTGTCTAGTTCAAAGCTCCAGCACCAACAATAATGTCTGGTATAGCTCCAATGCCAATAACAAAGCCTGTCAAAGAAGAGGCACTTAGGTATGACAGCAAGGGAGGGAGGGAGGGAGGGAAGGGAAGGACAGAGGGAGGGAAGGGAAGGACAGAGGGAGGGAAGGGAAGGACAGAGGGAGGGAAGGGAAGGACAGAGGGAGGGAAGGGAAGGACAGAGGGAGGGAAGGGAAGGACAGAGGGAGGGAAGGGAAGGACAGAGGCAGGGAAGGGAAGGACAGAGGGAGGGAAGGGAAGGACAGAGGGAGGGAAGGGAAGGACAGAGGGAGGAAATGTCTCCACAAGTCTTAGAGGGAGAAAGGCTTATTTTAGACATTGGTGAGAAAGAACTTTACGGCTTAGAAATGATGTCAAATTCTGAGATGCATTACTAAACGAAGCTGTAAACTGGCTGGAAATTCAGAGGTGAATTAAGCACTGTCTTTCTGCATCGGGGTGGGGGGGGGTGTGGGGGGGTGCGGGAATGGTTAGTGCAATCCTTTTGAGATGTGACTTAAAATTCCAGGGCCATTCGACCCTTTGGACAACTTCATTTGCTCATTGCTGACATTCAAAACCTCTTGAGAAGCATATATGTTTGTTCTCTGGTTGGGAATTATTGGTTGATTGCTCTTCATTACGGTCCCATCCCCAACACAACACACACACACACACACACACACACACACACACACACACACAGAGTCAGCCCTGTAAAAGCCTGAGTTAACAGAGATTCTCAGTCACAAGCAGTATTCTAAAATTGGAATTTGGCTCCCTGACCACACACACTAGCCCTGGAATTCAGCAAACATCTGGGCCAGTGAGTGTGAGAAAGTTCTGCGGTAACAAAAGTTCCCGAGGAAACAATAAGAGCTGGAATCCCAACGGCAGCGAGGCGCAGGTGCTGGTGAGGCTGGCCAACCAGACGGCAGGGCTGCAGCCTCACTGCCTTGGCGTGGCTCAGGGCAGCCTGGTGACTTGGCTGGCACCTCGGCACTTGGTGAGGGACTCCTCAAGCAGCCCCACAAGGTTTCATTGTCTGCATAAGCACGTGGGTGACCAGGGAATTCCTATGCCAGCTGCTCAAATAGCAGCTTTCCCAGGTTGAGGACCTTCTCATACCTGGTGAATGGAGCAGGCAGATTTAATTAAGTTTTACAACTTCCCTGTCATCTACCATAGAGTCATTTGGCATATTAAATTTTTGGAAGTTAGAGACTTTGCTCCCTAATGGAAAAGAAGTGTCTTCTGGCTAGAAGGCTGTACTCTTATTCACAGTCACTGAGGTTTCATACTATCTTATTCATTAGCTAAAGCTTCACTCACCCTCACATAGATGGCAAATAAGAATCAAATGCAAGTGCAGTGCTGGGGCCCAGGAGATGAAAAATGATGGGCAGAAAGAGAAAAAAGAAGAAATCTTGGGTATCTTTTGTCTTAAATGAGAAAATAAATGTTTCTTTTGTTGAGAACTATCCTTTGCTAGCTTTATTTTATTGACTATAATACTTGCTCACTGTAAAAAGAAAAAAAATTTTTTTTCAAACCTACACAGAGCAAAAGCTTCCTCATAAATCCAGTCCCCAGAGACAACCACTGTTCATTTTGGGTGGATGGCCTATCACAGGTGTTTCTTTTCTGCTTAATAAGTATATGCAACACTCTGCATGCTGCTCTCTGATCTGCTTTTTATCCATGTCCAAGATGTTCTGTATCTCTTTCGATGCTAGTCAATGTAGTTCTGTTTCATCTGTAAATTGAGGATAATGGCATCCAGATTTGACAGCAACATTGTAAGGATTAAATATTTGTTAGATGCTTAGAATAGGATCTGGAACATGGCAAAAATGCCAATCAATATTGTCAGCTGCCCAGTATGAAATGTTATAATAAAGTAAATTATTTAGCAAACGCCCCAGTGATAGACATTTCCAATTCTCACTATTATAAATTATATCACAGTAAAAAGTATAGCTTAGGTTTCAATATTATGACTTTTCATTATCTCCTATTGCCCAGAATTTTGCAATGTACATAAACTATTCACATTCATTCATTTGAGATCATATAATGATTTGTAGGTGGCAAATCAGGTGTGACACTCATTTGAGGGACAAATAAATTGTGGGTTTTAAACAAGTAAGTTGCTCAAGACCACCCAGCCAGGAAGCCTGAAGTTATGCCTTGATTCTGGCCATGCAATCATTTGACAAGTGTTTACTAAGTCGGTATTCGACACCAGGCTCTCTGCTGGGCACTGGAAATATAAAGATACATAAAACACCCTCAAAGAACTCTGTCTTGTGGGTAGGCAACTCCAATTTTTTAAATAACCATATGGCGTTCCAAGCGTAATAGCAGCATGTACACAAATAGCAATACCAGACATAGACAAAGAAAGCAATGACTAACTGGGGCAACAGAAGTAGCAAAAAGCTGGTGATAATTCCAAAATTTGTCCTCTGCAGCTGAAGACAGATTCATGAGCAAGAGTGGTTTCAGACTCCTGACTTCCTGTCCTGTTCTTTCTCTACTGCAACATGCTACTTCATATACTCGAAGAATTTAGATCATTTATGTCTGCAAAAAAAAAAAATCATACACACTTTATTCCACTCAAGTTCTCTTTAAGGCAGGAAGGGGACAAGAGAGGAGATGGAAAACTTAAAGAACATTTCACTTTAATTGGATATGTTTTAAAAGTCACTATCACATCATCAACCAATAATAAACCTTGGAGACACAGTATTGGTATCTCCACACAGCTTTAAAGGGCACTAAAGGACAAAAATAAATATGCATCCCAGGTGGCGCTAATGGTAAAGAACCCACCTGCCAATGCCAGAGACATAAGAGACTCGGGTTCGATCCCTGCATTGGGAAGATTCCCTGGAGGAGGGCACAACCCACTCCAGTATTCTTGTCTGGAGAATCCCATGGACAGAGGAGCCTGGTGGGCTACAGCCCATAGGGTCACAAAGAGTCATACACGACTGAAGTGATCTAACAGGCACACGCAATATCAGTAACAACAAAAGGCACGAATAGCTCTCCATATTGAAGAAGGTACTATAAATCCAAAACGTTTTTTTTTAATATAAATTTATTTATTTTAATTGGAGGTTAATTACTTTACAATATTGTATTGGTTTTGCCATATATCAACATGAATCTGCCACAGGTATACACGTGTTCCCCATTCTGAACCCCCCTCCCTCCTCCTTCCCCATACCATCCCTCTGGGTTGTCCCAGTGCACCAGCCCCAAGCATCCAGTATCGTGCATTGAACCTAGACTGGCAACTCGTTAAGAGTGGCAACTTTATTTCTATCATTACTATTAACTGTAGTTACCATTTCTTGAGTACTCACAACATGCTTAGCTAAAGTCCTTACATCCGTTATCTCATCGACACAACATGTCTATGAAGCAGGTATCATTGTATACATGGGGGAAATGAGGCTGAAAGAGATTAAAGGACTAGTAAGCACCAGGACCAAGACTCAACTAAGTTTTAATTTCAAATCCCATGCTTCTGATGCTGAAGCTGAGGCCCCAATACTCTGGCCACTTGATGCAAAGAGCTGACTCATTGGAAAAGACCCTGATGCTGGGAAAGATTAAAGGCAGGAGAAGGGGACAACAGAGGATGAGTTGGTTGGATGGCATCACTGATTCAATGGACAGGAGTTTGAGCAAGCTCTGGGAGATAGTGAAGGAGAGGGAAGCCTGGCGTGCTGCAGTCCATGGGGCCACAAAGAGTTGTACATGACTTAGCGACTTCACAACAACAACCCACGCTCCTAATCATTGTATCATGCTTCCCATTCTATCAGTAACACTTGCTTTTTTGAATACTTTGAGTGCAATAATGTGCACAATATTTTGAAAGCATTGAATGATTTTATTTCTTTTTATTTTGAGAACGACCTATGAGATTTACATTGTTTTAAAGCACAAATTTAGGAAACTTTATCATCGTAGCTGGCTGACATCTGAGTTGGAAACTGGCACCTTCTATTGCATTTCATTCTCCAAAATTACACAATCAGGACCCACATCAAACAAAGGCTTCCATGATGATGAGCTGACACTGCAACACGAAGCACAAGTTTACATCAGGCCCCAGGTCTGATGTAGTTTATGTTCAAAACAAAAATGGCAGTCACCCAGTATCTGTCATGTGGAATTATGGGCTCAGCTATGGCTGAGTCAAAGCACGTTCACCTAGTGTGTCTAAGCATCTGACTCTAATCATTACAGCAGGGATCAAGTCAGGCATTGAGGCCTGTAAGTATATTTCTCCAACTGTGGGGAGTTGAGAGGAAAACCGTTTTCAGGGAGGGGATGTTGGGGTGATTTAAGATCGTCAACAGTCAGTAGAATGTGAGTTTTCTCTTTCACCCCATCTCCTTTTCTCATGCTAAAGATCTGGCTGTGTCCAGTGTTGTCCAGCCAAGAAGGTCAGGCAGAAGACAGAGAAGATTCTGTGGGAGTCTGTCAGCCATCACCTTATTCATTGTTCTATATCATCCACACACACACCCTCTTCCTGCCTCCTCCATCCTGTTAATATGAATAATAGAGGATTATTCAGCTTTTTATTCACTCCCAGATATTTGGGGGAATCAGTTATAATAAATCTGCAATCTAGCCCTTTCTTCTGTAAACATAAAGACTCAAAGTTTCAACTAAATATATTTATTATCCTCTAATGATATTTCCCATTCTACCAGGCTCCAGGCTTCCAGGGAAGCATGGCCCCACCACCCCTTACTCTCAAGGTCTGCATGGAAACCCTGCACCAGCTACTCGTGGTCTATTAATCCTCAGTCATCAATCTACTCCCTGACAACTTCCTTTTTACAAACCACAGCAATCTCCACTAGTCTTTTTTTTTTTTTTTTTTTCTTTTCTTAACACATCTATCCTCCTCCTACTTGAGCTCAGCTTTCCATTATGTGGAGTTGATCTGGACATTAACCACTCCAGAACAAAACTCACAACCAGGCCAAATAAATAGTCACAGCCACAGGATAAATGGGATAAGATCAGAACGTGTCACTGTTCCTCTTGGTGTTTACCTTACATCTTTGCTAGTTTTGTGAAAGTTAAGTTGGAGACAGAATCTTCCCGGCCCTACAAAGTTTCAAACCATGTGGCCAGATAACCTCCAGGAAGATACCTTAAACATACAAAAGCTCTGTTTTGTTTTACTTATTAAGTCTACACACTGCATATAATGGGGCTTCCCAGGTAGTGCTAGTGGTAAAGAACTCGCCTGCCAATGCAGGAGACATAAGAAATGCTGGTTTGATCCTTGGGTTGAGAAGATCCTCTGGAGGAGGGCATGGCAACCCACTCCAGTATTCTTGCCTGGAGAATTCCCATGGACAGAGAAGCCAGGTGGGCTACAGTCCACGGGGTCACAAAGACTTGGACATGACCGAAGCACCTGAGCACACATGCACACTGCATATAATAAAGTGGTTCTTTATGAAGTTTTATAAGACAAATAAGACTCAGCAGAAAACAATGTCATAAGGAAAACTCTAGACAACTTATAGATAGTATATAAAGGAAAGAGAATGGAATGTCACATTTGTCAAGCACCAGATACTGTCATGTACATGATTTCAGTTAATCTCAGAATGGGTAGGTAAACTCAATCCCCTCAACACCTTTCGGGTTAGGTATAAATAGGATCTTCCAACTTGAGGTCCCAGGTCTAGCAACTTACAGAGGTTAGAAATCTGATAAGCCTGGAACTGCACTAAACATGTTTTGTTAACATTTTATTTACTTATTTAGCTGCATTGGGTCTTCGTTGTGGCACAGAGGCTCTTCACTGCATCAGGTGGAATCTTCACTGTGGCTCATGGACCCCCTAGCTGTGGTGTGTGGGTTCAGTGGTTGCAGCACAGGCCTGTAGGTTCTTAGTTCCCTCACCAGGGATCGAACCTGCATCCCCTGTATTTCAAGATGGATTCTTAATCACTGGACCACCAGGGAAGTTACAACCTTTTTTTTTTTTTTCAATCCAGACTCAAGTATACCACATTAGTCCCCAAGATGAACACCTTGTCTTTCCATTTTTCTCTCTTGACATAGTAGATCCTTCTCACCATTTGTTTGGCCTGAAGGCAAAGGTCAAATGTAGTTGAAGCCAGAATTATGTGTTTCAATCCTGGCTCTGTCCTCATTCCCCATAGCCTCTCGGTCATCCCGTTTAACCTTCTAAGGCTCGTTTGTCCTCTATGAAGCACTATTTAAATATGTGACAGTATTATAATATAATGCAAAAAAAGTTTTCCTTTTTCCAATGTATGTGTCATTCTCATACACATGCATACATATATAAACTGACCCAATTACCATATTCTTTTTTTAAATGCTGCCCTAAATATTAATATTTTAGAGCTTCCCATTTTACCACTAGTTCCCTCTATGACTGTAAAACCTCAAGTCACTTAGTATCCTTAAGTAACCTTTACAGATACTGGCATTATCTAAAAGTTTTCAGATCTGAAAAGTGAAGGAAAAATATGAGTTGAGACATGCAGTTCAGCACCTAAAACTCCAGCTGTCAGATATCTTCAATACATAACTGTATTTCACCTAATAATTTTATATTCTAATTTTCAACTGGACCCTTTCTTAGATACACTTAAAAATATTTGGCTGCAAGAGGCATGAGAAAACCAAGCGGCATATGAAATCTTCAATTTATACCTAATAACTCACTGTTGAATTGCACCAACTCCAATGCATGATTCTGAGGAAAAGAGTTGTAGATTGCAGCCTCAAGGAAGAAAACATTTTCTAAAAGAACTTAATTTAAATGAGACATAGTGGGACACAGCTAATAGCCTCTGCTAATGGAGCTGGTCTTTTACAATGTACATTCTCTGCAATCTTTTTATTTTTATTGTGTTTTAGGTTTTTCCTCTGCAGTCAATTTTAAACAGGCGTTCTTTACCTGTGTCTAAGCTATCTTTTCTTTCTCTAGGAGCTGAGTTTATTCGCAAGTAATGGACCACAGAAGTCGGTGGTGAAAGCACCAACCAGGCAATGAATCACATTAGGGCCAAACCAGACAGAGAGGAAACCGTGAGGTCTGAAGATCTCTTAAGCCTTCAGGGAAACTCATTGAGAAAACGCAAAACAGTCACACAGTCATTTTTGGCTGAAAAGCTTTGATAACTTTGGCCATGATGAGTTAGAAAACCATGTAAACAAAAGAATGGGTTATATTATTATATAGAGAAGTATGTGCAAATTCTTATCCCCCATTTATCCCAAGCATACAAGTTAGTAATTTAAGAAAATAGGCTCTGGAGCCAAACTACCTGGGTTGAAATCTCAGCCTGAGTGTCCTAATACATTTTATAATTTCAGAGCACTCCACCTCTATGTACTTCCATAATATTCTCTATCTCAGAGGAATGTTCTGAGGATTAAGTGAATGAATATGTATAAAGTATATAGAAGACTTCCTGGTGCACAGGGAAGTCTACATGCTGGTGCTATGTTACCATTTCATGTCATCACTGTTATCATTATCATGTAATATAAAATCTTTCCTGGGTACCAGTCCAATTCACAGAATTTTAACTGACACTACAGTTAAACATACACACACACACACACACACACACATTTCCTCAATGAATATCCAACCTGAGAGAGAAAGATGAGAAACATACATGTCAGACATGAGTGATATTTCCACATGTAGTGACAAACTGAAGTCAACAGAAGCAAAATACTGCAGAGGATCTTGAAATTTCTAACCCTGGAGTGGCACAGAGCAAAGCAAAACAATTCCCATGTTCCTGGTCGTGTGGAACCCTCCATTTCCTCACACCCAACCTCCTTTCACCAAATCTTACAGTTCCTATTTTTAGTCTCACAGCTTCTGGCTCTCCCTGACCCCTAAGGTTAACTAGGTCTTCATGCTGCATACTCACATGGCATTTCTCCACCAAGTCCTCCGTGTCTAGATCTATACCTGGCACCAAGTTGACTCTCAATAAATAACGGATAAATAGATGGATGGAAGGACTAGATAATAATGCATATCCTTCTTGTCTCCCAAGACCAAATGAGACATCTAGGTGAAAATGCCTACCATAAACATGCTTACAAATGTAGGCTGTTATATCAGGATTGAGTTTGAGAAGACTGAGAATCTCAACAGTTTAACAGAAAGGGAAAAAATAACCTGATGATGGTGCAGATTTTCTTAGGCTGTATACACATCTACAAACACAATGGGCAAGACTGCAGAATGGGGTTAGTTCACCTGACCCCAGGGTCAGGACAGGGAGGCAAAAGGACCAGGTAAGTAAGATGGACAGACAAGGTGGTACCACTGTCCCAAGCTGATAAGGGCTGTGGTACAGGGAAGTCAAGCAAAAAGTCAAGCAGGCAGCATACATCACACATGGGAGTCAAGAGATCACATTGAAGGTGTCTGTGAACTTGGGAGAAGAAAAATTACATCTTTGTTTCTGAAGTTTAATATTTAACATTTCCTTTGATTAATAAACCATAGTAGTACTAGCACTATCTATTAATATGACCAAAGGAAATCAAGGATATTTTTGTGGTCACATTACAAGTGAAGATATCAAAAATATCTTTAACTATCATCAATATTTTAAAATCAAGGTAGTTCTTGGAGCCATCACTGAATCTTGTCATTTAGTTTAAACATATATATTGGAGAAGGCAATGGCAACCCACTCCAGTACTCTTGCCTGGAAAATCCCATGGATGGAGGAGCCTGGTAGGTTGCAGTCCATAGGGTCACTAAGGGTCGGACACGACTGAGCAACTTCACTTTCATATATTGGAGAAGGAAAATTTAATATTTTCACAATTTATTCCAACATAACTGGCTTCCTTTGTAGTACCATGTATCTATATTACTGCAGAGGATCTTGAAATTTCTTGTAATTTTTGATACATTTAAAACATTACTCTGAGAGAGGGTCTATAGGCTTGACCAGACAATCAAGGGGTCTAGAGCACAAATATAGGTTCAAAATCCTTGGTTATATGAAGGGTCCTAGAGAACAGAGAGAAATCAATAGTGAGTTTTTAAAAATTCTTCTAATCCACAAGAAGATAATAATAATTCTCTTCAGTTTTGCAGTAAGTATGGGAAAAAAATCAGAGGAACCAATCACTAATCCAAGGTGAGCTGACTAACACAGCATTAGGCTAAATGAGCCAATTATGTAGCAGAAACAGAAGCAGATAATGTAATCCACAAATGTCTGGGCCCCAAATACTTCTCACTGAATCTCAAGAATGAGGAAGGGGGCTGCTGGCCATGACTAACACGGAGAGAGAGCTGTTTGACAGGGAATGCAAGGAGTTCTATTTTTCATCACATTTTATTTACGTGCAGTACTCTTGCCTGGAGAATCCCATGGATGGAGGAGCTTGGTAGGCTACAGTCCATGGGGTCGCTAAGAGTTGGACATGACTGAGCGGCTTCACTTTCACTTTTCACTTTCATGCATTGGAGAAGGAAATGGCAACCCACTCCAGTGTTCTTGCCTGGAGAATCCCAAGGACAGAGAAGCCTGGTGGGCTGCCATCTACAGCGTCACACAGGGTCGGACACGACTGATGCGACTTAGCAGCAGCAGCAGCAGCAAGCAGAGCTATCACAACCAGGTCGAGAGGTAAAGTGCTTTGAAGGCAATAAGGACCACTGAAAAGCAACAGTTATGGCGATAGGAAGAAATCTCTCTCTCTTGCAGTACCAACCGCACAGGCTCTAATGGAAGAGCAGAAGTGAACTGAGATGACTGCAAGTTTTAATTGACCCAAAAGAAACTGTAGTGAGAATGTAAAGACTGAGTTAACCAAGGCAGGAGGGCAGAATCAAATATTGTGTAGGAGTTACAGGCCCTAGGAATCCTTAGTACAGCCTCCCAGGAAAGTATAAGGTATCAATTAGACCTTGAGTCACGACCTCTCTTGTTTCTAGAAGGCAAGACAGTCAAAATGCATATATCCTCTGAGGCTACTTCGCTAAAATTATTCCTGACTTTTTTCCCCCTGTGCTTTCATTCTGCATCTGATGGGGTTTTTGTTTTTTTGGTTTGTCTTCCTGCTTACTCTAAAGGATTTTGGTAGTGTAAGATATAAAGCTCTTCTATGACTCCATTTTCAGGACTTCCTAACACAACACTCATACTCTTTCTCTTAGCTATTCTAAAGCATATTAAAGAAACACCTTGGTTTTCTTTTTCATTCTTAAAGAATTTAAATAAAAATGGTTGTATTGGAGGAAAGGCTTTAATTAAAAGGACCAGAATTTCCAACTAAAAAAGAAATCAGTCACAGGAATGAAATTCACAGCATAAAGAATATATAGTAATAATATTATAATAACTTTGTATGGTGACAGATGGTAACTAGACTTGGTACTAATCATTTTGTAATATATAAAAATATTGAATCACTATGCTGTGCATCTGAAACTAATATTATGTTTTAAATTAATTATACTTCAATTTTAAAAAAAATTGAAGTAAGTAAAATCCAAGATAAATCCTTGTTGAGTTTCAGGACAAACAATTGCACACAAACTTGATAATGTTCAGAACAATAAAAGAACACTACCAGAGAAGAGTGAATAAAGTTGGCTATTACTCAGCTCAATCAACTTGTAACAAAAAACTAATTTAGCATTAGCCCTTTTGCTTAGAATGAGTAAACAGGGCAATTTTCACATTGTTTCAAATTACACTGCAGCTGTAAAATCTGGCAACATCGTTAGTGTAAAAGAGCCTAGAATGGACTTCTAAAGGATTAATACAGTCTTACTGTATTGTTACATCATTTATAGGAACCACCCATAAGTTAATTTCAACACAATTTCTGAATAAACTCCATGGCTTACACCTCTCAAATCATTACCCTTCTTCACTTAGGTACACATGACAGCTTTTCAATTATAGCAAGGATATCTAAATTTTAAAAGATTAATCAAATCAGTTAATATTTACCCAATATCAAGCTACTACTAGTTATCACTAGATATATTTTTTGATCCACCTAAATGGTGTTTTGTTCAATGGAAATGTCATAATGGAAATAGTCTATTAGTTACATTAATCCCCTTGACCCTCTAGACCCAAAGGAGCCTCAAGGAATGTTGTTTGCTGAATATTTCCGAATGAACTGACTCAAAATTCAAGTTGCTGACTTCAGGTGCTCATGAGTAATAATGAGTCAAATGTCATCACTTACAATGTTTTTATTTTTAATTTGGCAGGAACAATAAGTCAAGCCCTGGTGTTACTACAGGAATAAGAGTCATATCACAGAATTGCAAGGCAAGTTTACATAACCCAAGCACTGACCAAGTCAGGGCTAGTACACATCATAAAATACTTTTAATTGAGATACAGATGCCAACAAATTATTCTGGGTCATTGGCTCCTGCAGCTAAAGTGAAAAGCCTTAATTCCAAGACCAAATTGCTGATCATCCTTGGAATTTATCAGAAACATCAGACCGATTCAATTGCTAGAAGATTCCATGGCAATAACTGTTGGGACAAATAATTGTTCCATCTTGGAAGTTTACCTCAGTGAACTCCCAAAAGTTCAAACCATCACAGATGTTTTTAAAACGCCTAAACAAAGTGAAGATGTTATTTCAGGCAAAAGCAACACCTGCTGATTCAACAACTCTTTTTGATTCCATAAAATCACACAGGAAATAACCCTACTTAGTTTTCTCACCCATTCCCTACTTTTACTTAGGGCAAAAACGCTATATAGTTTGCTGCAGTAGGAAAAAAAATGGAAAACTCAACCATTTTAAGACAAAAACCAGTTATGAGAATCTGGACGAGTTCTTGACTGTTCTGAGTTTCCCATTTCTAAAACGAGATAGTAATAGATGCTGTGCAGCTTGCTGTAAGCATAAAAACACATACAGCAGTCACGTTATGGGCTTCCCTGGTAGTTCAGCTGGTAAAGAATCCACATGCAATGGGGGAGACCTGGGTTTGATCCCTGGGTTGGAAAGATCCCCTGGAGGAGGGCATGGCAACCCACTCCTGTATTCTTACCTGGAGAATTCCACGGATAGAGGAGCCTGGCGGGCTACAGTCCATGGGGTCACAAAGAGTCGGACAGGACTGAGCAACTAAGCCCAGTACAGCACAGTCATGTTATATTTGTGTTAAATTAAAGAAATCCAACTACACAGATTCCACACAGGGAGTTCTCATGAGGATATCTTAGGATGAGCCTCTTACTGTACTGAGTGGGATGCTGGCATTAAAGCGTATCTCCTTTTCACATAATTGGTCCCTCAATGCAAATCAACTATTAATTCATTCAACAAATATGTACTGATCACTCTTCCAGGTCCTGTATGCGGCAGTGAAGGAAAGCAACAAAATCCTTGGAGTTAACATTCTAAAGCTCAACTGAGGAAGAATTAAGAACATTTAGGTATTTTAAGGATAATTTTCATACACATATTTTCTGAAAATTATATTTTCATACATGTATTTTCTGAAAATTATATTTTCATACATATATATTTTAATCTGTATGAAATAAGACTTGAAAATGAATTTAAAATATCATAGGTACTTAAGGATATCATAGATGCTTAACAAATATTAGCCAAAGTAATTATTTCTTATATGCTGTTGCTGGCATTTGGTCAAGGCCAATACATTAAATATTGTGACAAACAACCTTCAGTTCTATGATGCCTATAGTCTGCTGTTTTCGTTCCAGTCTCTTATTTGCATATTCCAGCAATATGAAGAGATATACAGTGTTTCTATTTTACTGTTGAAGATAAGGGCCAAGTGACTTATGTAGTAATATTAAGTAGTAAATACTAAAACTCTAACCCCCAAAATCGCTCTAGGTATTTTTTAAAGGGGATGGGGGATAGGAGAAATGGTAACTTTGACTAAAATGAAAGTAATACAGTGACTATCTGTCGTATTTTCACTGCAGAGTCTAACCAACCTGATGTGTGTGGGAGGAAGCCCAATTCTAGACCTTGTAGCTCTAAGCACCTAGAGGATGGTTCATCTTAGACCACTGAGCTCCACTGCCCAGCTCCACTGCCCACTATGGGTGTATTATGTTATTATCCAATGCCTGAGTTTCCCCATCTGAAAAACAAGAGTAATACTGACCTAGTGTGTTGCTGTGAAGATTAAATGAATTAATGTGAATGCTTGGAAAGCGCTGAGAACACTGTAGTAATGTAAGTAGCAAATACTAAAACTAAAAAATTAAGCAGCACCTAGTAAATCAGAAAGTGAAATTTTATCCATGCACAGGCATACATGTACACACAAGTGGTTAGCCACCTTCACATGTATTAATCATCCCAATTACTAAACATGTACCAAAGGCCCAAAGACATACTATGGCCAGCTCAAGGTCACAGCCAGTATGCGACAGAGCCTGGACAAGAGCCCAACTCTAACTCCAAACCTTGTCCTTTCCACGAGCATTTCTGTGTTCTGAAGACATTTCACAGACTGACAGCTTCAAGAAAGTCAGTCTTCTTTCTGTGCTGCAACCCAGCCATCTCTTCTCTGACTTCAGCAGCCCAGAGAGCCTTTTCTTTTCCTTAACTCCTTTAGGCACGCCCAGCCTAGCCCCCCTACCCCTGCCCAATTACCTCCGTGTTCACCTCATTGCCTGTATCAATAAACCTACCTGGTACTCATTCCTCATCCATTCAAGCTGGTATTTTGAGCACCAATTACGGACGAGGCACTGAGCAAGGTGAAGCATGAAATAAGGCCAGGCCAATAACTTTATATATAAATGGTTTCTGGATATATTGTTTCCAGGAACTCTTTTTAATAATACTCACAAAACTCAGTCCAGCAAAATGCACTTAGTAGGTCTCTTGAGCAACAAACTGAAACATCCAGAGAGCTTATGGCTTGGACTTTGAGTCATGAGAACCTGGGAACGTAGAGAGCTAAAAGGAAAAGAGCTTCAAGTGCTCAGATATTCAAGTTTAGACTTGGGATGTCTGGCTTTGTCTTTTTATTTGCTTGCTTCTCTTACTCCTCCCCAGAGGGTACAGGCAGGCCAAGTGACAGCACTGATGCAGCTCACCAGTGGACACTGACCACTACCTCTGGGGCTCCTTTGAGGGAAGATGAAGATGAGGTGGAGTCTGGACTCACAAAGGAACAAGGATCAGCACAGAGCCTCTTTATTAGGAAACTGGAGACATCCACTGTCATGAAAGCAGGGCTGGGCTCGACTGAAGCAGCTGAAAGCCAGGAGGCGCATGGACTTGAAGTGATGCAGTGGACCCCTTCAAAAGCTTAGAACACTCAGCGATGATAGTCAAGTATGCCTGGACGTGTGGCGATCACGCAAACCAGCGTTCTCAAACTGCCAAGGATGCCTGTGGCTTGTGAACAAATGTCACCAACTCTTCATTACACTTCCTGAAGGATGGTAACTTTGGGAGAATCTTTTCTTTGAAACTTAAAATAGTATTCTTGTTGGGATCTTTTCTAATGAATATATACCCTGCCTCAGTTCACTTGAATAAAAATTATTATCATACACACCAAAGGAAGGTATGACTATCCAGTATTTTGTTGCAATTTTTTTTAATTTAATGAAAAAAAACTTCAGTGTCTTTAGACACTGTAATCCATTGTTGGGCTCTTTTAGAGTAGATCTTCAGAAAGTCTAGAGTCACAAAACAAAATTCTTGACATTTCAATTTTCTTTGCGCAATAATATTCAAACCCTTGGTTCCCACAGAAAGAGGGAAATCAATTTACGTTAGCTCTCATCCCCAGTTACCTTCTCATGCACAGACGCTGAGCCTCTCCACTCACTGTGCAACAGATATTTCCCTGTGCTTCCACCTTCCAAGCACAGAGAAGTAAAAGTCAAGCTTCTGATGACATCATACAGCTGTTTTAAATAATTTACTGAATAAAAATGAAAGCAATCAATTAACAGAGCTACCATAAAACATACCTAAATTCTGAAAGTAGGCTCTTCATAACTATAAATCAAGTAATATTCTTTGCCCAGGGTCAGAACAGGCCTATAAAGTACCTTTAAAATGTCGGTTAATTATGTTTCTTCAAGGCAGAAATACTGGATTTTGTCCCAGAAGAATTCAACCAGGCTCCTGAAAGGAAGATACTGAAGTTTCCAAGAAGAAAAGACAAGTGATTGATGGAGGCTTCATTGTGTCAGAAAGTTCACTTTTTTTTTTCAACTTCAAGAACATTAATTGTATATAGCCAGTGTGAAGCAAACTGTTCCCTTTGAAACACATGGAGACAATCTAAACAGGCTAGAATGTTCCATGCAGAAAAACTTCAAGGTGGTCTCTCTTGTCCCATCTTCTCTCAGGCTTAGTTTTACAACTGTCTTCTGTATTAAATAATTATGGTTGTGCTTTTAGCATTGCCTGACTTCAAAAGTTCAACCACTACATGCGAGGAAAACCAAATCTGTTTAACCAGCGTATATTTAACAGCTGCTGTGTACAAGGTACTGTGTGAGGCTTGAGGGATGGTAGGCTACAAAGATAAGTAACATACTTTCTGTGCTCACCAGTGCTGAGGAACACGAAATTAGAGAACCATGTTACAAGTTCAGCTGTGCACTGAAAATGTAGAAGACAAAGCAAAGATGAACCAAGGGTACAGTGATTACTGACAAGAAATGTTCAGTTGAACTCAAGAACCACACTATTTTTCAATGCTTAAATGATATCCCTCTCCTAGAATAATTTCACTCATTATTCAGAGGTTTTTTGAGTCACCTGAATGACATGTAATAGACTCATTTGATCCTTCAAATAAAACTGCAAGGGAAAAATTAACTCAACGTTACAGAGATGAAATTTTTAAATATTAAATAAAATGTTAATTAACTAAGGTTTTTAAACTGAAATTGCTTTACAGAAATATTAAGAAAAACACAACAAAAGCACTATGCCTACTCCTTGATTATCAAATATTTAGCAAGAACACATCTGGATACTCTAGTAAAGAAAATAAGTCAGGCCCATAACCTGAAGGAAGTTAAAAATAATAGATTCAAAATAAACACACACACAAAAGACTGGCAAAACAATAAAAATGTTAAAAAAAATAAACACCAAAGATCATGCTAGTAAAATAAAAATCAAGAAAATAAATGTTAAAGCTTACATTAGCTACTTGATATATGATAGTTCAATAAATATTTATTGAAGGAATAAAGGAATGAAGAAAAGAATGAATAAACAAACACGCCCTGGGATCACTTATTAGGCCAATGCTTCCTTATGCCATATTTGGTTTACTGAATTCTGTTCACAGATTTTTAAAAAGAAGACATTCTCAGAGAGATGGCACCGGACTCAAGTAGTTAGCCCTGCACCCACCTTAACCTTTATTGATACTGCTCTTTGCCTAGGAAAGGCGTGGAATAGCACTAGCTGCCACTGGTTTCTGGCTTTCCTGCTCAGACACAGGGTCCGATGGCTCTTGCCTGTCCCCTCTATAGTCAGGCACCCTGTAGAGCTTGCTCTGGCCAGTGAAGCGCCTTCCAGCAAAAAGTTACTTTCCCTTCCTATTGCAAGAGTGCCTGTGGTACTAGATATTATGAAGGATGCCTCTGTTAGTCTGGGAACTAACCCATACTGGATACACCGCATGAATGAAAAATAAAACACACCTGCCATTGTGCCAACCACTGAGATCTTGGGTTGTTTGTTACTGAGGCATAATCTAGCCGCCCAAGCACAGAGTATTAAGCATATAAAAGCCACCACATTTCCCCTGGACCTCTATCCCGTATCAAACACTCCTCAGTTGCCCCAGTACAGTAAATCTCAAATATTTGAAATCAACTTGTTTTTATAATTTTCTTTTAAAGCAAAGTATCTGGACAGAAAAAAAAAAAGAGAAGGAGAGGAAGGTGGGAAGGAAGGAAGGAAAGGAAATAATGTCTCCACCATTCTATTTTTTCATCCAACAGAATTCATCTCAATTCCAAATTTTCTTCTCAGTACTTGACAAGGGCATGGAATTAATGAGATTAATGAAGCTTGCCATGGGAATTCAACATACAAGTAGGTCAACTGAAATATTTCAAGGTGAAAAATATACAGGATCAATGAAAGAGCTAGGTGAGAATTAGAGGGTTACTAATGGAGAAGTGGGTCCCCAGGTGGTGAGTGGTAAAGAACCTGCCTGCAATGCAGGAGACACAGGAGATGTGGGTTTGATCCCTCATCCAGAAAGATCCCTTGCAGAAGGAAATGGCAACCCACTCCAGTATTCGTGCCTGGAAAATCCCATGAACAGAGGAGCTTGGTGGGCTACAGTCCATGGGGTCAGACAGGACTGAGCAAAGGAACACACATACAGTGGAGAAGAGCAAAGTAAAAGAGCTCTGGTGGGTTCCTTAAAATAGGAAGAGCAACACGGTGTCTTACAGCTTAAATTTCATGTTATAAATCAAGAAATTCCATTTTCCACCCTCACCCCAGGAGAAAGCTGAGTAATAAAACGTCTAATAGACAATTGGGACATTTTTATAGCATTCAGTCTCCTTTCCTAGATTTGATTCACTAGGCTTATTAATTTTTTGGACATGGAAAATATTAAGGCCATGATAACTACATAGAATTGTCAACATGAAATATTTCATCCTCATTGAATTTCTACTCATTTCACTTTCAGCATTTGGATAGGTCTTTTTTTTTTTTCCCCCACAAAACAAGAAAAGCGGACTCAAAGAACACTTATACATATTTAGTTTTTAAATTCCTGTTGCAAATCTCCAGGGGCTAAGTGTGAATTTTGGCTAATTTCTCACATTTTCACGGAAATATGTCCTAGAATTAACATCCTAGGATCCATTTTTATGTACCATTAAGGTTGTTTTATATTAATATCTATTTTAAGATCTATTTAGAAAACACCAAATAATATTTAAACTATTCTAGAGCCATTGGCATTACAGCATAATAATAATTTTAATTACTGTTGGCATTCTATACTTCCTAAATAAACTGCATTAGAGTTTTATTCTTCCAATTCTATGTGTAATGAGACAGTACAAGATAGAAATTTTTCCTGTGTTTCAGTTTTACATTCAGTATGAACTGCAAAGTATATGTAATTCTTTAAGCATTACTAATAACAAGGTCCAATTTTAAATAGATATCATCCCTGACATTTAATGAATAACAAGCTGAGAAAAAAATGACAGGATAGAATATGCATTTTATCCTTTTTGCAAAGTTTAAATACAAGGGTGGAAATTCTTTGAAGGTGTCATATGACCAGTTACAAACGTTAAGACACTCTCCCTGGACTTCAGCTTTCTCTTCTGTGAAGTGAAATCTAAAGACCATTTAAACTATAAAATGCTGTAATTCAAATGCTACTGTTTAAAAAACAGTACAAAGTGATTTCATTTGTATATTTTATTTTATTTCCTCAAGTATTCAAACACAGTCTAGGATAGCCATTAGGGGCACAGACTTGGTATAAATTCTAGTTTTATTATCAATTGAGGCTTTAGGAAAGTTAATCTCTCTAAGCTTCAATTCTCTCCTCAAAAAAAAAGGAAATGAAAATCACACCCACCTTATATGAGAGTTAAAACTAAAATTAGTTGAATTACATGCAAAATGTCTTGGTTCCCACTAGTATGAGCACATACATTATGTTGCTGTTCAGTCACTAAGGCATATCCAACTCTTTGCAACTCCATGGACTGCAACACACCAGGCTTCCCTGTCCTTCACCATCTCCCACAGCTTGCTCAACTTCATGTCCACTGAGTCAGTGATGCCATCCAACCATCTCATCCTCTGTCGCCCCCTTCTCTTCCTACCCTCAATCTTTCCCAGCATCAGGGTCTTTTCCAATGAGTTGGCTCTTCACATCAGGTGACCAAAGTATTGAGGCTTCAGCTTCAGCATCAGTCCTTCTAATGAATATTCAGGACTGATTTCCTTTCAGATTGACTGGTTTGATCTCCTTGCAGTCCAAGGGACTCTCAAGAGTCTCCTCCAGCACCACAATTTGAAGGCATCAATTCTTTGGTACTCAGCCTTCTTTACAGTCCAACTCTCACATCCATACATGACTACTGGAAAAACCATAGCTTTGATGATATGGACCTTTGTCAGCAAATTGATGTCTCTGCTGTTTAATACAGTCTAGTTTTGTCATAGCTTTCCTTCTAAGGAGCAAGCACCTTTTAATTTCATGACTGCAGTCACCATATGCAGTGATTTTGGAGCCCAAGAAAATAAAATTTGTCACTGCATAATACATATATGATGTATGTTATAATGTATAACATTATAAACATTGATAAACCATTAGCCAATGTTCTTATTATAATTACCGCTTCCCCTGAAAGGTACATCTATAACCTGCCATATTTCACCAGCTATATGCAAGATTTTGTAATAAGGAATCTTACTTCTCTCAGTCAAGAACTGCCCTCATTTATTTTAATTGAATGCATTCTCAACTCCCTCCATTGCCTCAGTTCCTGGCTTCCTTCAGGCAAATCGTTTTATTTCTTCTCCTCAGTTCCTTCCTCTCCCCGCACCCGCCTCATCCTTTCTACTTTTGCAGGATTTTTTTTCCATCTTATTTGTCCTACTGGGCAGTCTTATACAAGAAACAAGCAAATAAATAAAGAAGTCTGTATTGTGTGAAACAGCAGATTTTCAGAATAAACAATGAGACAAAGGAACGAGGCTGATTTGTACTAAGCCTCACATGAAAATCAACCTCCTTACTTTATAATAACACCTCCTGTTCTGCTTTCCCCTTTAAGCAGGCAAGGAGACAAAGGCAAATTTTGATTTCTCTCTACAAAGCTTAAACATCAGATGGTGGCAGAGCAATGGGCACTCCGTAAATGTTAATTAGCTGAAATCTTTTCATAGAAATCTCCTTTTATATTTCTAGACACCATAACACAAGGAGTTTCTAGATTTTGCCAAAATTAAAAAAAGAACTCTCTTCCTGGTAGACATCTGGGTTGTTTGCCTGTTGTTGTATTCAGGGGTGAAGGAGGCAAGAGATATGACTATTTTTAAGTCTTTGTCAGTATTCTGCAGCGACGCAAGACTTAGGATGGGGGCACTTGGGAAGAGAATACTTATTTCACAATTTTCTGTCCACGTTTTCCTACACAATTTTGAATGAGAACAGTGTCCTTTGGCACTAATTATCAGAGGCCTGTCAGGTGCACAGAGCTGCCTTGAGCAGAACCTCTGAACTGCTCAGATTTCAGGTCAGATGGAGAAATGACACTCACTGTTAGCATTTTCCCAGGGTCTTGGCCAAACTTTTCATTTTATCTGCTCACTTGCCTTTAAGAAGGTTCCACTGCAAACTTTTATAACTACTAAGAGAAATATGTGGGTTAGGACAAAATACCAAAAATATTAGGTCAAATAAATAAGGCAGTAAGGTTCCTAATTCATTAAACTCTGCCAGATGATAAAAAAATAGAGAAATTGATGAGACTTCAGTTCTGGCCTACTTGAAACCCTTGTATATTGATGTCACAATTTGCTACTATCTTCTGTGCTTACATCTAGTGAGCGAACAGGATATAAAGCAATAACAAAAAATCTTGGACAATTAAGTTTTTGAAGTATCTGGGCATATGCAAGAGAAGTCTCAAAAAACTCAGGCATGAAAGCACAGGTTTGTATCTTAAAATTTACCTTTTTTTCTACTATTGTCAGTTCCAGTGTTGTTAAAGAGCAGAGTATGGTCATTCGAATAGATTAGTATTGTCTCAAGGGTCGTTCCAGCTCTTTAAACACACAAAATTATCAGTCACTTCACATACACAAAACTCTAGATATTATACAAGGCAATTTAATGTAACAACATTTCTATTTTAACCTTCTAAATCATTTCAGTAACTTGGGAGTCCATGAGGCTAAACATTACTAGAAAACACTAAGTGTAAATCCATATAATATATTCTGAGAAGAGCTGCAGGAAGGGAACTAACAAATCTCTGTCGGTTAGGATCCTTTCAGCTATAATGAAATATACAAACTTCCTTTGAATAATAAGGTTATGTAATATATATCTCACACCATAAAAAGCCCATAGTAGTGGGCTCCTAAGCAGGATGATTCCACAGCTCAGAAGGTACTGACTTCATCCTCAGGTTGGTAGCAAGATGGCTGCCATGGTTCCAGGCATTACTTACAGACCCAGCAAGAGCAAAGGAAAAATGACAACCTTCTCTTCCTTTCCTTTTTAGAAGCCAGAAACCCTTCATAGATGTTCCCCCCAACTTTGGCCATGACTGAGTTGCCAGCCCATTACTTATCCAATCCCTGGTTTAGTTCAGTTCAGTTCAGTCGCTCCGTTGCGTCCGACTCTTTGTGACCCCATGAATCGCAGCACACCAGGCCTCCTTGTCCATCACCAACTCCTGGAGTTCATTCAAACTCACGTCCATCGAGTCAGTGATGCCATCCAGCCAACTCATCCTCTGTCGTCCCCTTTTCCTCCTGCCCTCAATCCCTCCCAGCATCAGAGTCTTTTCCAATGAGTCACCTCTTTGCATGAGGTGGCCAAAGTACTGGAGTTTCAGCTTTAGCATCATTCCTTCCCAAGAACACCCAGGGCTGTTCTCCTTTAGAATGAAACCCATGACTATCTCACTAGGAGGGGCTGGACATAGGGCGTCAACCATAGTGACCATGGTGGGTAGCCTGGATGACTGGGAGTCAAACACAATCACCACTATTTAAAAAATATACCTGTCTTCTCAAAGCTTACCTTCTACAAATTACCCTGATGCAGGTGAAGAGCAAAGCCAGACACACAACCAAAAACACCACATGATGCAATCCTGAAACAATTATTCAACCTTCCTGGTAGCTCAGTTGGTAAAGAATCCACCTGTAATGCAGAAGACCCCAGTTCAATTCCTGGGTTAGGAAAATCCCCTGGAGAATGGATAAGCTACCCACTTGGGTATTTTTGGTCTTCCCTGGTGGCTCAGATGGTAAAGAATCCACCTGCAGTGCAGGAGACCTGGGTTTGATCCCCAGGCGGTGGGGGGTATTCCCCTGGAGGAAGGCAGGGCAATTCACTTCAGTATTCTTGCCTGGAGAATCCTCATGGACAGAGGTGCCTGGCGGGCCACAGTCCATAGGGTGACAAAGAGTCAGACACAACTGAGTGACTAAGCATAGCATTCCTGCAGAGGGTTAAGTACATTCTGTTGGACGGAGAAGAGCACTGAGCTCAGAAAATGTAAATAGGTCAGGAGCAAGTGTTGCTTCCCCCTGCAAATGACACACATAAAGAAGAGGGTTTAAATAGAAAGAGACACCCAGATTTCAATTGTTTGTACTCTGGGTTGTTTTCTGTTAGTCTTTTTTTAAAACAACTGGGCATAGTATAGGAACAAGATGAAAGGCTGAGCAGAAGAGCTAAGTCACCTTAGAATACAACTCACACAGAAAAATAAAATGAAAATTCTTTCCTTTGGCCTGCGAGATTCTACAGATCTGGTCCCATGGTCTCTTCGAAGGAACCTCCTATTTCTGTCCCCTCCTCTCCCTCCACACCACCACTTCCTTCTTGTTCCCACTGACAAAACGGCTCTCATCCCCAGTGTTCCTACAGCTTCCCCCCTTGTGCCTTTCAAGTCTCAGGTCAGACGTCATTTTCCCAGGGAGACCACCTCTGACCACCGTATACACAGCATATTCTCTCTCAAGTATTTCATTATCCTGCTGTATTTTTCTCCATAGCACTTATCACTACCTGATATGTATATATTTACCTTTTATGTCTTTACTCTCTAGAATATATGCTTCCTGAAGGCAGGGACCCCCCCCTCCCAGGAGCTAGAAAAGTTCCTAACACATAATAGGTGCTCAGAAAACATCTGCTGAATGAATGAATGGGGTAAGATGAAAGCACAACAGGGAAAAAAAAATACACTTTTATAAAAGTATAAATTGAAACCTAGCCTCCAAGAAGTATTTTCATAGTGTAGTCTATTTTCTCTTCTTTCTTAAGTTCAAAAATAATTATGTCACCAATGAGTATATTCACTTCTACTAATCTAGCTGATAAAATCCATTTTAAAAGTATAAAGTAGTGTATCAAATTACTCTTTCCCAAGGTAAGCTGCCAGGAATCAAACAAGATTATTTTGCTAAAATTAACATTTGATGCCCAACAATCATACAACATAGGCAAACTTTTTCTCTTCCCTCTCCCCTTCCCTCTTCCCTCTCTGTTGTTCAATTAGAAACTTGTTCAATTAAAAGGTACTAGAACTGTAAAGAACAGAGTCCTGGTACTCCCTGTTTCCGCTTCCCTGGTGGCCCAATGGTAAAGAACTCGCTTGCAGGGAGGAGACGTGGCTTCGATCACTGGGTTAGGAAGATCCCCAGAGAAGGAAATGGCAACCCACTCCAATATTCTTGCCTGAGAAATCCCATGGACAGAGGAGCCTGGTGGGCCACAGTCCATGGTGTCCCAAAAGAGTCAGACATGACTTAGCAACTAAACAACAACTCCCTGTCTTACTTACGCTGTCAGCATCAAATACTATCTTTAAATGCATACGTAGTTCAGTTTCTCAGACATCCAGTAGCACATCTTGTCCTTTTGTCCAAGGTGGAAGTGAGGCTGTTAACTGAGATTTAATGACTACACAGATTTTAAGGAGAACTCATGCTAGGTCCTTAGTTTCTGATCTGACCTGGATCCAGGCAGTGCCTTGCCCTGAGCACAGCATATAAATGCCACAATGTTCTGCCAGGTCTCCAAGCATGCAGACTCCTGCAGCCACAAAAGATGCTCTCTGAATCATCTGTGCTGCCCTAAATACTTCCCAATTACAGAATCAGGAGAAAGCTATTTAGGTGCTCTGTGACACGTGTGATTTCCAGGGGAACATGAAGGTGACTCACAATAATAAAGAATCTGAATTAAAGGTCACAGAAGCCCTTACAATCCCAGATCAAGAAGAGCAGTAATTTCCTCGGCATTTTCACTTCCACTCCCTTCCACTCCCAATCTCAGGAAATCCAAAGGTTTTAAATACCAAGACCAAGAGTGCAGCCGCCCAGCTTTCCCAGCTTGCAGAGAAGTATGATAGAGATTTTCAGATTAGATTTAGTCCACAATAGGTCTTTATTCGGTACCTCCTATATGAAATTTAAGAATTTAACAGATTCTGAGCAAGTGAATATTTCATTCTTGTTTCATAGCATAATAAACAAAAAAAGTCCTTTTCATTGGGAGGGCTTAAATGTAACCCAAGAATCCAACTTCTGATTCTATCAGTCTGCCATTACCAGGGTCCTATTGAAAGTGTTCATTTCTTAATGCACTCAGCAATCCTTTCCTGGCAGTGCAGATGTGCTCAATCACAAACTGTCAATAATACATAAAACAGGACAATTTTGGCATAGCACCCTTTGGAAACGGAGGGAAAATTCTTTATGTAGTTACTTTAAAATTACGTGAACTAAGTTTACACAGACAAAGAATTCAGTCCTCAAAGCAAAGATAAAAATCTGCCCTCAGATATAAAGTTTCTACTTAAACCCATATATTTCAGACCTGGGGACATTTTCTGTTATTCCAAAACCCTTGTTATTTTTCCTAATGACACAGTAAAAATAGTTGCTGAGATAACTCAGCTGAAAGGGTTCCATTTTATACATCTCCTAAAAACGAAAAAGCCTAAGCCAGACAATAAAAATACGTTTTAAAGAAAAGGAAAGTTTATTTCTTTTTGTACAAGCATCTTCTGGTCTTTCCAATTTTACAGTTTATATTCATACCTACAAGTCCAGATGACTAAGAAAGAGGGCCATTTTTAGAGGTTGAAGAGGTCAAAATAAAAGTCTTTTTCCTTTTGTTACATGGCTTTAAAGCTCCAAACGAAACGTGGTTCCATATTCCATAGGAGCAACTCTCGTTTTCTTTTACACCCTACAGAGCCTTCAGCTGCTCAGCTTCTCTCATAGGACTGTCTAGCTACAAATGAGTGAGTAACTACAACACACGTCTGTATAACGGGCCCAGTCGTTCTCACCAGGTATGTTTAAAGAGGCTGCCTTTTAGGGCCCTATAATCAAGGAATCTTTTATCAAAGCGCATGCCAAAGCCAGGTGCAACAGCCCCACATATTCTACTAATGCACACTTTATTGCCATGAGTGACATTCAGACAGCAGAGCGTAATCACCCTAATTTACGTAGCAGCTGCTACATTCTCATCTTCAACCAAAGGGAGTAGACACAGAGCATTCTCCTCCTGCACTTGCCTCTGCAAGCTGGCAGGAGAGCGGGCACTAAATGGGGAAAGTCAGAGAATGGCAGCCATCAAAGAGGAAGCCAGCCTTTTCTGGAAAGTCAGCCTTTTCCAATCACGAATGTACTATGGAGTCCCATCCAACTGGCCTTGAACAAATTCAATACAAACCATATGTGCTTGGCCAAAACAGAGAAAAGCAACATTTTGAACAGCATAGACATGTTACTGGAGAAGTGTGTGGCACTGGATGAGATGGGACAAGGCTGCCCCTCCAATCAGGCTGAGTTCCTATATGCTGCTCATAGTATAATAAGCACCCCACGTTGAGTGTGATTCCAGGAGTTAAAGATACAGATTTTCTTACAACATAACCCCCAGTGAAAGCTATCTACTCTGAAACTCAAACAAGCACACAGTATCCTAAGCATGCCAGTAAGGATGTGGCCCCTTGCACATGCTGTTTACTCTGTCTGGGAGGCTTTCCCCCAAAATAGCTGTGTAGTCCACATGGCTCATTTCCTCATATATTTACATTAAAGTCATCTTCTCAGTGCGGTCTTCTTTGATCCTTCAATCTAAATGCTGACCGACCCTCCAACACTTTGTTTCTTCCTTCTCTGCTTTATTTTTCCCAATACCACTTCACACTATTTAACATACATTTTGTGTTATTTGCTATCTCCTGCTTCTAGAATGTAAGCTTCATCAGAGCAGAGGTTTTTGTTGTTGTTAACTGTTTTGTTCACTGCCGTATCACCAACTAGAACCCATGTTAAGTATCTATGAAGAATAAAATCTGAAAAAGAGTGGCTATGGGACATCCCTGGTGGTCCAGTGGCTAAAACTCTACACCCCCAATGCAGGGGGCCTGGTCAGGGAACTAGATCCCACATGATGCAATTAAAGAGCTCCCATGCTAGAACTAAAAAAAGAAAAAAGATCCTGCATGCCCCATCTAAGACCCAGTGCAGACAAACAATAAATGTTTTTTAAAAAAAAGAGCAGATATATGTGTAACTGATTTACTTTGCTGTATAGTAGAAACTAACATAACGTTGTAAAGCAACCATACTCCAATAAAAATTAATTTAAAATATCTATCGGTAAAACAGTAATCTGCTCTCACACAGGGAGAAAAACAGACACACTAATCTTCTTTCAAGGTAGCACATGGTTCTCATTCACAGGACATTCACATTCTCATTCACATAGGACATTCTCAAGAGAATTTAGGAAGGACTTCTTTTAAAAAGTAACTTCAGATTTAGGAAGAGTTACAAAGAGAGTTCCCATGTGCCCTTCACCCAGCTTCCCCTAATGTAAACTTATCTAACCATGCGCATTTCTTCAAACTAAGAAATTAACACTGACCCGATACTGCTAACTATAAAGTTTATTCAGATTTCTCCAGTTTTTCCACTAATGTCCTTATTGCGTTTCGTCTCCTCCAACCACTGACAGCTTCTTTATCTTCCCTTGATTTTCATGATCCTGATACTTTTGAAAAGTACTTGGTCGGATATTTTGTAGAATGTCCCTCAGTTTGGGTTTGTCTGATGCTTTCTCATGACTAGACTGGAGTATGGACTGTGGAGAAGAATAACACAGGGATAAAGAGCTCTTCTCATTGCACCGTATCAGAAGGCAGATGAGGCTTATTATTGTTGTTATTATTGACATTAGCCTTGAAGATTTGGGAAAGGTGGTACTGCCAGTTTCCTCCCCTTTCCATATTCTATTTGTTAGAAGTAAGTCACTGTATCAGCCCACACTCAGGGGTACTTTTAACTACACATGATATTTGCTTTGTGTGCTGACTTCAAAACATAATGCTTGCAAACTGCACCTCCACGTACACTCGGTCACTAAGAGAAGATGATGTAAGAGGTGGATAAAGTGGGGGTGCCTTGACAAATGTGGGAGCAATACTCAGTCATATCATAGTATTACTTCCGTGGACTCAATCAACACAGACCCCTTCTTTTTTCAGTAGAGTCTCACCACGGTCAGTCAGTTCAGTCGCTCAGTCATGTCCAACTCTTTGAGACCCCACGGACTGCAGCATGCCGGGCTTCCCTGTCCATCAGGCACAACTCCCGAGCTCACTCAAACTCAGGTCCATCGAGTCAGCAATGCCATCCAACCATCTCATCCTCTGAGTCTGACCACACAAATGGAAAAAGCAGAGCATGGACGTATTAAAATATTTTCCCAATATGACAGGATAAAACAACAAATGAGATGAGTCCCAGAATAATCCCCCTCGCTGTATCCTTGGTAATGAGCCAAACAATTTCTTGATTGTTGCAACTGGGTAATACCCTATGTTTTATTAACTGTGTTTCATCAATAGCATTTATTTAATAGTCCTGTCAGGAGAAAATAAAATGTGTAAAGACTATTAATTGTTCCAAAATTCTTCCCATATAATAGAACCTTCAATTTGTAGCTTAGACACTAAGTTACCCAGAATAAAAACTATATCCCAGCCACTCTGGGAGCTAGGTGGAGCCACAGGATTAAAGCCCAGACAATAAAATGTAAGCAGAAGTTCTAAACTCAGCATATAAGGCTAACCACTGTCCCTCATGACCTTAGAGTCCACTGAGGAGGAGGGGAGCCCATCTTACAGGTAATATTTACCTTAATTTTCAGATTGAGATGGTTGGATGGCATTATCAACTCAATGGACATGAGTTTGAGCAAACTCCAGAGATAATGAAGGACAGGGAAGTCTGGCATGCTGCAGTCCGTGGGGTCATAAAGAGTCAGACATGACTAAGTGACTGAACAAGATTAAAAAAAAAAAAAAAAAACAGGTTCAGAGATGTTATCTGTTGAATTCCTAACCAGTGGAGTGGAGAAGCCAAAAGTGAAGGCAGTCAAGTAAAAACTTCACAATTGCCTAATAAATTACAGGATACAAAATTAGGTCTGAATTTTCAAAGGGACATAGAGATGCTAAAAACGGTGTCATTTATTCAAAACTCAAATTTAACTGGGCACCACGTATTTTTGTGTTCTGTATCTTACAACCCTAGTCAGATGGCAAAGCCTACACATTGACGCCATTTGATAATCCATGCATGGTAACATCACACACCATACACGGCAGACCCTCCAACACATCACTGCCTCTGCAGCTCTTGGATGACCCGAGAGGAACTAAGCAGGACGTGAACGCAACCACCAGTCAACAGAAGGAAGAACACTGCAGTCCTCAGAAATCCAGGGAGGCAGACAGGCTCAGTTTGGAGAGCATCCCCTCTCTGAGATAAAACAGGTGGAACAAGACTACATGGGGTCACCCAAGCTTTGGAAAGTACAAAAGGGAGAAGCATGGGGCAAAGAGTTGGCAGAACGGCCATGGAGAGAGGACACCCAGGATTTAGGGGAAGGAAGAATGTTGTTTGTTCTGTGGCTAATGCTTCTTTTCATGTCTCTACGGTGTTGATGCTTTCATGGTGTCAATTCCCCACGGTGAATGCAAAGAAGCACCAAGTCTAGCTTTAAACACGGGAAGAAAGGCTTTCATGAGGAAGGGAAACCATAGGGAGCTGGGGAAGGGGAGTTCTGACATCTATTTAACACAGACTGGAAGGGAAGGTGAAACCTGCATTGTTGACCATGCAGGTCTTTGATTTTTTTATAACAGTTTCAAATCTAAAGTCACAGAGCAATGGGTTCCAACCCAGCTGGCCATGACAATCTCCTAGGAAAGTTACTGAAATCAGAGACCCCAAGGCTGTGGGCAGGCCCAGCACAAGTTTTATTTTATATTGGAGTATCACTGATTAACAATGTCGCGCTGGTTTCAGGTATACAGCAAAGTAATTCAGTTATACATATATCTATTCTCTTTCAAATTCTTTCCCCATTTAGGTTATTAAAGAGTATTGAGCGGAGTTTCCTGTGCTATACAACAATAGGTCCTTGTTGGTTATCTATCTTAAATTTAGCATTGTGTCTTTGTTAATCCCAAACTCCCAATCAACTCCCAATCTATCCCCTCGCCCCCTTCCCCTGCAGTTAACCATAAATTCATTCTCTGTGAGTCTGTTTCTGTTTTGTGAATAAGTCCATTTGTATCATTTTTTTAGATTCCACATATAAGTGATATTGATATTTGTCTTTCTCTGTCTGACTTACTTCATTTAGTATGACAAAGATTCTTTTTTTTAAATTTCCCAAATGATTCTGATGAGCAGACAGGTTGGAAAATTCTGCTGTAGATGTCTTATCAGTTTCCTTTTTCAAGTACTGACAATCAAGTACAGAGCATCAAGGTTTTTTTTTAAATAGATTTATGGATGTGTGATTTACATACTATAAAATTCACCCATTGTAAATAACTAATGCAGTAATTTTTAGTAAATCTATAGAGTTGCGCAGCCATCACTACAAACCACTTTTAGAACATTTCCATCACCTCAAAAAGCCTCCAGATGCCTACCTCCAGAGTTCATGCCCACTCTTACCTCCAGCCCCAGACAATCGCCAATCTGACTTCTGTCTCTATAGATCTGCCTTTTCAGAACATTTCATATAAATGGAGCAATACAATGTATGTCTTTGGCATTTGGTTTCCTTCATTTACATAATGTTCTTGAGGTTCGTCCATGTTGTAGGATAGAGCAATAATTCATTCCTTTGTATTTCTAAGTAGCATCAGTTCAGTTCAGTTCAGTCGCTCAGTCATGTCCAACTCTTTGCGACCCCATGAACTGCAGCACGCCAGGCCTCCCTGTCCATCACCAACTCCCAGAGTTCACTCAGACTCATGTCCATCGAGTCGGTGATGCCATCAAACCACCTCATCCTCTGTCATCCCCTTCTCCTCCTGCCCCCAATCCCTCCCAGCATCAGGGTCTTTTCCAATGAGTCAACTCTTATTCCATTATATGCATAGACCACCTTTTGTAATACATTCTCCTGTTCACAGACACTTGGGCTGATTCCACCTACTGGCTATTATGAATAATACTGCTATGAACCATCATGCACATGTTTTTGTATATATATTAATACATGTTTTCAATTCTCTTATATAAATACCTAGAAGTAGGATTGCTGCGTCTATAGTAAGTTTTTAAGAAACTGACTATCAAGTTTTAATTAGCAATTGTTTGGAAACAGTTGCCAAATGCAGATTTCTACGGTAATTACCTACTGTTTCTTTGCTCATCACTCAGGTCCTCACTGAATACTACTATACCTCCTGCATAAAATTCATATAGATTTTTCATCACATGAAATGCCTTTATCAAGAAATGTCCCTCACTCTGTACATATGCAGAGGATACCTGCTTCTTTGGCTGTTAAAATAAATAATCTTTTAAGTTAAAGAAATTTCATAGTTATGCACAGTTGGCAAGCGGCCAGTCCTGGTTAGTTACCAACAGGTTTACAAAAATTGTAAAACCTCACATGTTGATTAGAGTAATGATTCAATACTTTTTTATTACTCTATCTTTTAAAATAAGTTGCTCAATTATAGATATATATTCATTGTAGAGGAAATCTGTTTATATTTTAAAATAGGACTTCTATGATCCCCTTTTAAATAAAAATGTGTTTATGTACCTAGATAATGTTCAGATGGTAGATGTGCATGTGAAAGGATTTATGAACATTTTTCTTTGTACTTATATTTTCTGATTTGCTGTATTTTCTCCGATTTGCTGTATTTCCTTATCTTTATAAAAAGAAAATGAAAGAAAGGCTTGCATAATTTTTTAAAAAATACAACATGCATGAGTATTTGCTTAATTATTATCATCAATAAGAATTTGTGTCTAAGAAGTAAAACTGTTTCATTCTTTTTGTGCTTTCTGGTAGCCAATTCTTCATCACTCTTCAGAGTGAAAAAAGGATAGCCTAGATAATCAAAAAGACTTATTTGCACCAAAAGCTGCAGCATCCACCACAGCATACAGGTATGAGGCTACTTAACTGAAAAAAAAAAAAAAAGAAACAAACAAACAAACAAAAGAAATAAATCCCTATGCAATTTATTTTCCTACAGTTCACGCCAGAAAAGTCACCCCTGAGTTTGGTGCACATCAGAAACCCCACCCTTGAACTGATCTAATGATGATCCAGGCTGCCCTTTTGATATACCTTTGCTAAAGAGCCGCACTTTCCTAAATGCTTCAGACTAGAATGTTTCATCAGCTGTTTTCCAGTATGGCACATGCTACCACATGATTGAAAAGTGAGTTTCAATATCTCTCCTCCCTGTTTATACTTATCCCATTTTAATTCATCAAAACTGATTGCTTTTTTTTCTTAAAAAAAAAAAAAAGCAACTGCTAAAGCATAACAACAACAGAAATTAACTGCTTGGCTGGTCATTTTGTCAACATCCAATTCAGAGAAAGTCACAGCCAAAATAGCTTTGCTCATAGATTCTTGAATAACCAGAGCTAATAATTGGTGCTTTCTATGTTTCTGACATTTCTTTTATATATTAACTCATTTACTCCTCAAAACAGCTCTATGAGATAGGTGCTATTATCATAATCATTTCATAGATGAGGAAATGGAAATTGGGAGAGATTAGGCAACCTTCCTAAGCTGCTAATGGTGTAGCTGGAACTCCAACCTGGTCAGTTGGGCTCTATGCCTGAATGCTTCCTCCCTCCCCTACTGAATACGTGTAATGATGTCCCTGTAAGTCTGATGGTGCTTCTCCAAAACGGGGTACAGAAGTCCTACCTTTTGGAGCTCAGACACTGAGTTCCAAATGACCAGTTTGGTACTACAACTCAATGTCCTGTTGACAACTGGCTTGCCTGCCAGTCTGTCCACAAAAACGGTGGTGGATTTGATTCCACTTTTTAGTTCTTACTGATCAATGCATCAATTCACTGACTATGTATTATATCTTTTTTGATATTTATCTTCCCCTTCTAAAAACTTATAACCAAGTCATTCTAGTAACACTATTCCAGTGGTCAAGATGATGTCTAATGGAACCTCAAGGGCCTTCCTCTACCAACTCCTATAGTTCTCCATTCATCCTTGCCCCTTGCAAGTGTCTCTAAAAAGGTTGTACTACAAAGAAAAACTCAACAGGCTATTTGCTGGACCTTTTTATAGCCTTTTTTCATGAGAAAAGGGAAATGAGATCATAAATAACACTGACCCACACAGGGCATCAAATCCATTCTTTTTTGAGTTCACTTCCTGGAAGCCAGCTACACAGTCTGCATTGCTCTTTTATACTTCATTATCTAGTTTTAGAATTTTCCTTTCAGAAAAACAAATGAGAGCATTCTACCAAGTTTCCATGGTGATTTTTTTTTTGCTCTCCCTTCTGGAACACTGTTTATAGGCAGAATAAAATGTGTTACAGCACTCTGACAATTTTGAACACCCATAGATTACTCTTGGGAGTCATTATCCACAAAATTACGTTTCCTTAATTTATTGCAACATTTAGGGAGCCCATGACAATGATTTCTGCATCACTTGAAATATCAGTAAAAGATCTGCATTATCAATTTAACCCATATAAGGTGCTCTCAATCTAAAGTGGCTTTACATAAGAGAGGGCTTCCTTATTTGCATTAATTTCCTAGCAAAGACGTCTAGCTGAAACAGTAGAACAGAAACAGATGTTCAATCCATATATGCAGATAAGAATTCTTCACTTGCCTTCTTATCACTAACAGATGAAGGAAGTGCATTCATTAAGGAAACAAAGCCTGCCCAAGTGGAACACAGCCAGATCACAATTCTACATTGGTCCAGAGTATAACTGAATTTTCCCAACTTCAAAGAACAGAGAAGTTAAATACATTTAAAAGTCAAAATTTCAACTTGAAAATACCGTAAGAGGAGTAGTCCTACCTGCTCATCCAAAGAGGATGTGTTCTCCCTTGCATCAATTCTAGTTCACTTACACTTAGGAAGATATTTTTTATTGCTTTTATCTTAAATTCCTATATTTCTTATTCTTTTTTTATGTAAGTTCTATTACATTCCCCCAAGCTTATAAAGTTAAGGGAAAACCTAATTTTGGTTATCTGCCAAGTTAACCAATATCCCTGGTTGTATTTAAACTGGATTTTGAAGATAATGTTCTACTCACAGAATGATCAGAAAAAGAGCATCATAATTCAACATGTCCAAAATCCCACCTGGGATCTACCGCTGGCACATCTAAAACACAAAACCAGCTCAGGCTGTTCTTCCTGCTTTGCCGCAAATCTCAACACATGCCATTACCATGTGACCAATCAACCAGGCTAAAATTTCTGCATCACCTTAGCCCCTTCCTCCACCATTATCCATTCTTCCACCTATTTAAAATTATAGTGCAGAGGATTCCACGAGAACCAAGAAAGCAGAACCTAATGTGAAAGCCCTTTCACTGTCCACACTTTCTTACCCCCCTCTCACTGCTCACCCCCAACAGTCTGGTTTCTACCCCACCACTCCACTGAACCGGCTCCAGCCAAGATCACCAACGGCCTTCAGCAGCCAAAGCCAGTGGTCAGTTTTCAGTTCATTTTCTGCCTTCTTGGAAGCATTTGACAATGGTGTTCACCCCTTCCTTCTTGAAAACTTGTCCTGCATGAGCGCCCAGGACTCCAGCCTCTTAGCTGTCCACCAGCATTCCTTACTTTCCTATCTGTTTTTTAGTCGATTCCTTTTCTACTCATCTCTTAACTACTGCAGCTCTTCCCAGTTCCCCTTTTCCTTCTCACATACTGCCTGGTCGATTTCACCCACTGTCAGAGGCTCCAATGATGTAGATCATCAGACAGTGATGATCTACTGTTCTTTTGTCTTCAGGCTAGTTATTTTTCCTGAACTCCAGATTCTTATAACCAATTATCTAGTGGACAATCCTATGTGGAAGTTTCACTGAGCATCTCAAACTCAAATAAAGCTAAAAGCCTGATCTTCTTTATGAAACCTGTTCCTCCAACATTTCCTATATCAGTAAAACACTACCTACCTCTCCACGATCATGCTAGAGGCCTGGGAGTCTTCCTTGAATGAAACTCCTCAATCCCTCAACAACCAATCAATCTCAAGTTCTATTGGTTTAATTCCTCAATATCTCTTACTCTGTACATGTTTTCTTCAATCCCATTCACATCATTATTACCCACCAAGATCACTTGATCCCTTCCTGTTTTTCCCTGATCCAGTCATGCCCTTCCTCCAATCCTTTCTCTCTACTGTAGACCTAGAGTAATTAAGGCTGCCCACATATCAGGGAGCTTTAAATATATATGCATACACATGTAAGCCACATACTCTGGTCATAATGATTCAGTGGTTTGGAGTGAGATTCAGGTACTCATGTTATTAAAAGTTCCACTAAGTGGTTCTCATGTACAGCCAGGATTAAAAATCAATCAATGTAATTTTTGCCCAGCACATCTCTGATCATAATTGACAAGACCCTTCATGGTCAAGCTTTGCTGAGTTTTCCTCTTTTTCTCATATATGCTGTGTTTCCTCTCAACGTAGGGCTATAAAAACCACAGTTTTCTGGTTTAACTCTTCCCCTACCAAATTCTACCTCTTTGCCATTTCTTTCATCCAGGAGGCCTTCACTGGCACCCTTTGTTCCGGATTAAGTTCCCTCACACTCTTCCTTACTCCCCTCATCACAGCACGTACTATGATTGCTTGTTCATCTGTGTACTGCTCCACTGGACAGACTATAAGCTCCAGGAAAGTATACACCTCTTGAATTCACAGCTGTTTCCCAAGAACCTACCATGGTGCCAAATAAAAAGTAGGTGCTTAATAAAGGAATTATTAAGGACTTCCCTGTAGCTCAAATGGTAAAGAATCTGCCTGCAAAGCAGGAGTCCAGGGTCAATTCCTGGGTCGGGAAGATCCTCTGGAGAAGGGAATGGCAAGCCACTCCAGTATTCTTGCTGGAGAATCCCATGGACAGAGGAGGCAGGCAGGCTACAGTCTGTGGAGTTGCAAAGAGTTGGACACGACTGAGTAACTAACACACACACAATAAGGGGATTAGCAGTTGAAAATATTCAAGAAACAGACTTACAACTACTTTATTTAAAAGATGAAGAATTCAATGCTAAAAAGGTTAACACAGTCCTACGATGGGACGAAAACAGTGATAAGAAATAGAAAAGCTCTACCTTCATGAAACATGGAAGATGTCACTAAAAAGACTTTCTTGCTGAATCCTGAATATTGAGTAGAGGATCCCCAGAGGAAAGGGGACATTTCACATGAAGGAGACCAAATGTGCAAAGGCAGAAATGTACTGGCTCACAAACTGTATCAAGTATGTCTCTGGCAACCATCCTTTTCAAACCTACAATTATTCCCTAATTCAGGCCTTCTATACCCATCATTGAACTACTGCAAAACCTTCCCGCCCACCTCCAATTCCCTCTACCTACGGCTGCCTAAAGTACAGACTAATTATTCTGTTCTCTCTGCTATGAATAAATAATGCTGTTCTTTAGTTGCTAAGTCATGTCTGACTCTATAATCCCATGGACTATAGCCCGCCAGGCTCCTCTGTCCATGGGACTTCCCAGGCAAGAATCCTGGAGTGGGTGGCCATTTCTCTATCCAGGGGATCTTCCCAACTCAGGGATCAAATCTGAGTCTCCCATATCTCCTGAATTAGCAGGTGGATTCTTTACCTCTGAGCCACCAGGGAAGCCCCAAAATAAATAATACATACATACAAAAAACTCAATATGTCAGCAAATTTGGAAAACTCAGCAGTGGCCATAGGACTGGTAAAGGTCAGTTTTCATTCCAATCACAAAGAAGGGCAATGCCAAAGAATGTTCAAACTACCACACAACTGTGCTCATTTCGCATGCTAGCAAGTTCATGCTCAAAATCCTCCAAGCTAAGTTTCAACAGCACGTGAATCGACAACTTCCAGCTGTACAAGCTGGATTTAGAAAAGGCAGAGGAAACAGAGACCAAATTGCCAACATCCACTCAATCACAGAAAAAGCAAGAGAATACCAGAAAAACATCTACTTCTGCTTCACTGACTATGCTAAATAAAGCCTTTGACTTTGTGGATCACAACAAACTGGATAACTCTTAGAGAGATAGGAATACCAGACCACTTTACCTGCCTCCTGAGAAATCTGTATGCAGATCAAAAAGAAACAGTTAGAACTGAACATGGAATGACTGACTAGTTCAAAATTGGGAAAGAAGTACATTAAGGCTGTATATTGTCACCCTGTTTATTTAACATATATACAGAGTATATCATGAAAAATATCATGAAGCACAAGCTGGAATCAAGACTGAAGGAGAAATGTCAATAGCCTCAGATATGCAGATGACACCACCCTTATGGCAGAAAGTAAAGAGGAATTAAAGAGCCTCTTAATGAAGATGAAAGAGGACAGTGAAAAAGCTGGCTTAAAACTCAACATTCATAAAACTAAGATCATGGCATCTGGTCCCATCACTTTATGGCATAAAGATGGGGAAACAATGGAAACAGTGAAAGACTTTATTTTCTTGGGCTCCAAAATCACTACGGACAGTGACTCCAGCCAGGAAATTAACAGACGCTTGCTCCTTGGAAGAAAAGCTATGACCAACCTAGACAGCATATTAAAAAGCAGAGACATTACTTTACCGACAAAGGTCTGAGTAGTCTAAGCAATGGTTTTTTCCAGTAGTCACACATGGATGTGAGAGTTGGACCATAAAGAAGGCTGAGCACCAAAGAACTGATGCTTACGAACTGTGGTGTTGGAGAAGACTATTGAAAGCTCCTTGGATTGCAAAGAAGTCAAACCAGCCAATCCTAAAGGAAATCAATGATGAATATTCATTGAAAGAACTGGTGCTGAAGCTGAAGCTCCAATACTTTGGCCATCTGATGGGAAGAGCCAATTCACTGGAAAAGACCCTGATACTGGGAGAGATAGAAGGCAGGAGAAGGAGGAGACGACAGAGGATGAGATGGTTGGATGGCATGACCGACTCAATGGACATGAGTTTGAGCAAGCTCCGGGAGTGGGTGAAGGACAGAGAAACCTGGCGTACTGCAGTTCGTGGGGTCACAAAGAGCTAGACGTGACTGAGCAACTGAACGACAACATAAAATTTCTCCCAGCTCTTCCTTGTCCATGAATAATCATGTTCACATTTCACACCAAGGCACCTAAAGTCTCCACGGATACAACCCCGAACCAAGGTTTTCAGTCTTGCATGTCCCTCACACTAACCCATTCTACTACAAACGCATTCTTCATGCTTTCACTACTTCAGACCACTTGTTATTATCCAGTTCTACCTCCCATTTTCACGTGTCCATGTCTTCACTCATTGTATTCGCTACCTAGTTCCCAATAATACTACATAACAACCACAAACCTCAGTGGCAAACAACAATAAGCATTTATTGCTCATGTATCTGGGGTCACCATCTAGGTAGTTCTGCTGATCTTGGATGGACACCCTCATAGGTCTAGGGCACTGGTTCTCAATCAGGGGTAGTTTTCTCTCCTAGGGGGATATCTGGAATGTCTGGAGACTTTTTTGTTTGTCACAACTGGAGGGAGGTGGGTGTTACCAGCATCCAGTGGGTAGAGGCCCAGGAGGATGCTAAACATCCTAAAATGGACATCCCCCGACAACAAAGAATTAGCCAGCTCCAAATGTCAACAGTGCCGCTGTTGAGGAACCCTGCTAGAGGTACTGGCTGTTTGCTGACCAAGGATATAGCTGCTTCTGGGACAACTGGGGCAACTTGGCTGTGTCCACGGTCATTCATCTTGCAGGCTGTCTCAGGCATCTAGTCACAGCAATGGCAGAGGAGCAAGAGCAAGAGCCTCAAGGCATTTTATAGCTAAGCTTGGAACTGACACATCATCACTTCTGCCACATTTTATTCCCCAAAGCAAGTCAACGGCCTCCCCCAGTCCACAGGGTAGGGAAATAGACTCCACCTCTTTAGTAAGAAGAACTGCACTCACTTGGCAAAGGGTGCATATTGGACAGGAGGAAGGTGGGTGCAACCAACCATACTCATTCTCTTTCCTCTGAGGGAAATCGGAATTTGGAATTATAAAAGGGTTCTATTCTCTCTGCTCCCTCTTGTTTACATTTGTCTTTGGGTATTCAAAGTATTTGGAGAAGGAAATGGCAACCCACTCCAGTGTTCTTGCCTGGAGAATCCCAGGGACAGGGGAGCCTGGTGGGCTGCCGTCTATGGGGTCGCACAGACACGACTGAAGCGATGCAGCAGCATTTAAAGTATTACAGGCTTCCCTAATGGCCTGGATGGTAAAGAATCTACCTGTACTGCAGGAGACTTAGGTTCATTCCCTGGCTAGGGAAGATCCCCTGGAGAAGGGAATGGCCACCCACTCCAGTATTCTTGCCTGGAGAATCCCACGGACAGAGAAGCCTGGAGGGCTACAGTCCATAGCGTTGCAAAGAGTCAGACATGACCAGGTGACTTTCACTTTTATTTAAAATATTATATTTTACCTATATTCAGGGCAGCCAGAAGGCACTGAAGCAACTATCTATGACTGGCATCACTGTAACAGGGCTGTTCTGACTGGTTGGTGCTATGCTGTTTTAGAAACTTTTCTTACCTTTGTTTCCTCTTATTTGCAGACCTGCATATTTCCTACACTGAGAGGAAGAGTCACTCATTTGAAGCAAGAATCTATGTCTTACCCTTCCTTGGTCATTCAGTGCCTGGCACATTGTAGGTGCTCAAGATTTTTTATTAATGAATGTATTCACATAAAGAAGACTATAATATGAGCTTACACTCTGGGACATCTGTGTTTTGATGCAGAAAAGACAAAGATTCTCCTAAAAGAAACTGTTGTCAAATGTGCTCGGGTACCTGGAATTTCATACTCTTCTTTAGAGTCCACCATGAAATACTGATTATTTTATTCCATCACACAAACTAGGAATGATGTTGTTGGCAGAAAGTATAACTATATTCCCCAGATGCACATCCCTTCACACACCCCCACAGAAATAATGATTAAAATATGCTTGAAATCTTACATCTGCCAATATTGCCCTGTGCAACTGATTCTTGCTTGTTTTGTCATCTGCTAGGTTCTCCACCCTGGCTGCACACTGGAGTTACTCGGGGGAAACTTTTATGAAATAACAGTGCCCAGGCCCTGATCCAGATCATTTTAAATCAAAAGCTCCCAAGTGATTCCAATGTGCAGCCAGAGCTGGGAACTGCTGAGTTCAAGCTCTCTGCTAACAGGGAGGCAGTAATTATTATTGCATGCTGATTTAAAAAAAAATAAAATTTTAGAAAACCAAAAATCTCTGGAAGATTTTGTTGGAACAAAAAGCTTCACATCAAGCAAAATTTTGAGCAACACGGGTTTAGTTATAAATGGTCCATATCATGAGTAATCAACTGTAAAAGGTGAGAGTCTTGGCTCAGAGGCTCTTTAATCCCTGTATTGTTTATTGTTGCTATTGCTTACACTTTTATAGTTTAAAAGACTTGATCCATTTTGGAAAATATATCTAGAGAGACCATCTTATACTCACTGCTTATCCAAATATATTGGATTAGGTTAAATGATTATGCGTCATAATACCTCCTACAGAATTCCTTATATATAAATCATGATACATGATCAATCACAGAAGCACATGTCGATTCTATAGCAACTTACAGTGGTTAAGTATTCTTTGATGCTCCTCCCTTCAAAAAGTGAAGCCTAATTCCCCTCCTTTTGAGTGTGGGTTACACTTAGTGACTCACTCCTAAGGAATACAATTTGGCAGATATGGAAACCTGTGAAGCCTGTGGCCCGGTCACAATATGGCATCATCCTGACTCTCTAAAATCGCTCACTCAGGGAGGATGTGAGTTGTCACAAGGACACTCAAGCGGCCCTACAGAGAGGCCTGCCTGGCAAGGAACTAAGACCTCCTGCCAGCAGCCAGCAAAGACCTAAAGCTCCCGCTCACATAAATGGACTGTCTTAGAAGAGAATCTTTGGGGCTCTCCTGGTGGTCCAGTGGTTAAGATTTCACCTTCCAATGCAAGGGGAGCAGGTTCGATCCCTGGTCAGGGAACTAAGGTCCCACAGGCCCCAGGGTCAAAAAACAAAAACAAAAAACCCAGAAGCAATATTGTAGCAAACTCAATAAAGACTTAAGAAAAAAAAGAGGATCTTCTAGCCCCAGGCAAACCTTCAGATGATTACACCCCAAGCCAACATCTGGTTTGTAACCTCAAAAGAGACCCTGAGACAGAACCACCCACCTAACCTTCCTAAGTTTCTGACTCACAGAAACTGGAGAAATAAATATTTGTTGACTTAAACTGCTAAGTTTGGAGTTAATTTGTTATGGAGCAATAAATAGCTAATGCATCATCACAAAAGTTTTAACAGTTTTCTTGACAAGTATCTAGAAGTGTCTTTTCTCCTACCTACGTCTCATCTAAATTCCCTCCATGTCTCAGGAATCTTGCCTTCTCAGTCATTCCTTCTCACTGTGATATAATCAATATCTCCCCTCCACCTCTCTCAACGTCATTTAATATGTTCAAGTCTCTCCCATCTTCACGTACAGAACAAGGCAAATCCTACTATAATCCTGTATGCCCCTCCCCGTGCTGTTTACCGCTGTCTCCTTTCTTCACTGTCAAGCACCACAAAATTACCATCTACACTCCCTCTCCCAGCTTTTATACCTCTCACTAACCTTAAATCACTGCAGTCACTTAAAACAATTCACACTACCCTCTTATAACCAAAGAACACTGTTCCTTAAACATTCTCGACTATCGTGTAGGCTCCTCCAGTAACGCATTAAAACTCGAGCTCACCCTCTTTCTCCTCACATCAGTCTTCTTCCTGTGTTCCCCGTCTACCATCCAGCTGATCCAGCCATAAATTTCGGAGTTGCTCTCAAGTTCTCCGTTTCTCTCATCTCGCCCATCTATTCACTCATTAAATCTCATCCATGTTACATCCTTAAAGTCTCTCATATTCACACCCACTTTGCTGCCATGATCACTTATTTATGGTCCTGCAACAACCCTCTGGCTTCCCTGCTTCAGTACCAATCACCGTGACCATTCCCTTACTTGCCACCAAAATTGTCCTCCCACTCGCTCAGAACTATGCGATTCTTTTGCAACCCCATGAACTATAGCCTGCCAGGCTCCTCTGTCCAGGAATTTTCCAGGAAAGGATACGAGAGTGGGTTGCCATTCCCTTTCCCACGTGATCTTTCCAACCCAGGGATCAAATCTGGGTCTCCTGCATTGCAGGCAGATTTTTTACCATCTGAGCCACCAGGTGTCTGTTCCTCACTGTTGGTTATTCCTCCTTGCTTACAGACAAAATCTAAACTCTACTTTAAAATACTAATAGCTGTCAACATCTATTAAGCACTTGATTAAATGTCAAGCACTTCTGCAGGTGCTTATGTGTTAACTTTTTAATCCTAACAGTTCACAAGGCAGGCACTGAAAAGTCTTAACCGTTTTACACATGATGAACTAAAGCACAGAGATGCTAAGTAAGTTCCCCACAGTCACAGAGCTAGCAAAATGGAATGGCCAAGTTTTTAACTCAGGCTGTGATTCCAGAGTCCAGCCCTTTTGATTCCAGCACCAAACCCTTAGGCATGGCACACAGGTCTTCGTGGGTGGGACCCAGTATTTTCTCCCAGCAGTCCTTTCCAAATGCTGTTCTCTGGGGCCCTGCAGCTTCCTGGACATACCCTGCTCCTGCAAACCTCCATGCTTCTGCTCAAACTGTTCTCGTGATCTAAAAGGCCCTTCTCCAGCCCTTGCTCTCATCTCTCCTCACCCTTACCTTCCACATCCAGTTGACAGCACAGGCTCACATCAAAACTCAACCCGATGCTCATCTTCTCAAAGACACTGATCCTGATCCAGGGAGAAATGTTCTCTTCTTTTGCAGCTACCACAAACACTTCATGACAGATTGGAGTATTGCCTGAAGAATATTCCCTTCCCTCCCCTGCCTTCCTCTCGCCTCCCCTCCCTTCCTCTCCCCTCCCCTTGTGGGAAGAATGCCTTGCCCTGTCCCACGGCCTTGGCCCCATCAGTCGCTTTGGCAGTGGAATGTGAGTAGATGTGATGCAGGTGGAGACTTTAAATCTGCTGCATGATTTGGCTGCGCCCTGGTGCACCTGTCACTCATTTGCCATGGAGGCATCTCCCAGGTGGTCTCTGGGCCAAGGAGAACAAACAAACACATGTGAAGCAGATCTGAACCCAATCCACAGGCTCGACTCAAGTGCAGTCAACCCAGAGCTTGAAGCAAAACTGCTCCAGTAGACCCTTGGGTCCATGAGCAGGAAAAAATAAAAACTACCGCTCTCTGCCTCTGTGAGTTTTGGTGAGTGATTGATATGTCACATCGCACTATTGTACCAAGAGTCAACTAATATATTTCATGTGTCTTTTTACATGTCTTGAGGACTGGGAACATTATGAGCTCTTAATAGATTTAACATAAAACTCTCTATTTTAATGTATGTATAATGTATAATTCAGAATGTTTTTTAGTATTTCCACTAAGTATTATAAATAAATGGTCAACCATCACTATCATCTAATTCTAGAATATTTCTATCACTCCCAAAAGATACTCATAGGCATTATTAGTCTCTTAGATTTTAAAATAATTATTAACTTAATAAATGATATGTAAGAAAATTCTTAGAACTCTTATTCCAAACTAGCATCATGATCTAAACACTGCCAAAATTAAAAAAAAAATTTTTTTGAAATATGTCTCTATTAGGGTATGAGATTATTTTTTAATTTTATTTTTAAAATAATTTATACTCACATTCTCCATGTATTTTAAATATCAATATTTAATACTCATATCTTGCATTACAAAGCAATGCTCATTGGGGGATTTAACTTTCAATCTATAGATCACAGAGAGATGCTTACATAAAAAAACACAGAGCATTCAGGAGAGAAAAAAAATGTCACACAGTTCAAAGCTATCAGTAACTGATGAAAATGTGACATAGAAACTGCTTCTGCACTTTAAAAAAATCATCTTGGTCAAATGCCAAAAATAAAAAACTCAAAATTTCCACTAATGAGGTCCAGAGCTTCAAAATTAGCAAATCCACACTTTAAAATAGAAATGTCAAAATCCAAAAAAATGACAGGATTGAAAGATTATTCTCACTGAATAATTGACACCATACGTAAACACTGTTACTCTTTATAACAAAGAAAATCATGTGTAAAACAAAACCCTACATGACAAGCTCATTTCACTCAATTATCAAAGAGGGAAAGACAGAGGTCTTATTTCAGAGAGAAATTCCATAAGAGAGATGCCTTTGGAAATAAGGTTTATTAAAGACTTGAATGTTCTTAGTCACTCAGTCATGCCCAACTCTTTGTGACCCCATGGACAACAGCCCACCAGGCTCCTCTGTCCATGGAATTGTCCAGGCAAGAATACCGGAGTGGGTTGCCACGCCCTCCTCCAGGGGATCTTCCCAACCCAGGAATCAAACCCACGTCTCCCATACTGCAGGCAGATTCTTTTACTGTCTGAGCCACCAGGGAAGTAGGATAAATAAAAATCTCATGTTACAGGTAAGATATTCTAAACTCAAAAAATGTATTTTCTACATATAGAAAAAGCATCTTAGACTGTGTTTTGCTTGCTATACGAAACTATTTTACTATTTAAGAAACCTAGAAAACCATCCCTGCGACCACTGTTATTCCTCAAAAAAAAAAAAAAAAGTGGAAATCTAACCAAGGCGGAGCAAAGTAACCAGTGAGCTTCAAGCATCCTGACTCCACCTACACTGCCCGAGTGGTTTTTATTTTTACCCTCCTCTTTCCCATACAGGCTCTGCCCAGGATCCAGTTGTGCTGTGCCAATCTGGGTCACTCAGCCAGAGGATCAGTGGGCGACAGCCGCCAGACCCGCTTTTAGAAGCCCACATGCCTGGGGAGTGCGTGCGCAGGCACAGGCGAGCATTCTCCAGCAAGCAGCAACTGTGTGGTTTTGCTATTTCTAGGCTTCAGGCTCCACAGAATACAGCCTTACCTGAGGAATATGAAATTGAGATCAGCTTATGCTGTTGGATGATCTCATTTCTAAAATTTGTTAAAAGTGCCTCTTTTATATAATTCAGTAAAATAGTCAATGTATACTGAATGGAAAGGAGAGCTGAAGGACCCAGGTTGGACCATTTTATGTAATTTTTTTCAGCTTTCTTAAGGCATAATTGACAAAATGACAAGATATTTTAAATGTCTGTCATGATGAGCTAATACATATATATAAGAGGATTCCATCTAGTCAATTAACACATTCTGTCACCTCATATATTTATATATATATGTTTATATATATTATATATATGGGATTTTCTTCTGGTGAGAACATTAAGTTCTCTCTTAGCAAATCTTAACAACGCAGTATTATCAACTACAGTCACCACGTTCAGTTCAGTTCAGTCACTCAGTCGTGTCCGACTCTTTGCAACCCCATGAATCGCAGCACGCCAGGCCTCCCTGTCCATCACCATCTCACGGAGTTCACTCAGATTCCCGTCTATCAAGTCAGTGATGCCATTCAGCCATCTCATCTTCTGTCGTCCCCTTCTCCTCCTGCCCCCAATCCCTCCCAGCATCAGAGTCTTTTCCAATGAGTCAACTCTTCACATGAGGTGGCCAAAGTATTGGAGTTTCAGCTTTAGCATCATTCCTTCCAAAGAAATCCCGGGCTGATCTTCTTCAGAATGGACTGGTTGGATCTCCTTGCAGTCCAAGGGACTCTCAAGAGTCTTCTCCAACACCACAGTTCAAAAGCATCAGTTCTTCGGCGCTCAGCCTTCTTCACAGTCCAACTCTCACATGCATACATGACCACTGGAGAAACCATAGCCTTGACTAGACGGACCTTTGTTAGTCACCATGTTACACATTAGATATTCATCTTACACCTGAAAGTTTGTGCCCTTTTATCAACCTCTCCATATTTCCCCCACCCTCAACCCCTGACAACCACTTTTCTAGTCCCCATTTTTATCAGTTCAACTTTTTTTTTAAGATGCCACATATGTTAGATCATACAATATTTGTCTGTCTCTGTCTGACTTATTTCACTTAGCATAATACCTGCAAGGTTCCTTCATGGTTGACACAAATGGAGAGATTTTCTTCTTTTTTTATGGCTGATTAGAATTCATTGTGTGTGTGCGCGTGTGTGCATGTGTCTGTGTGTGTGTGTATAGATCACACCTTTTTTATTCATTCATCTCTTGACAGACACTTATTAATAGGTTGTTTCCATATCTTAGCCACTGTAAATAATGCTGTAGTGAACATACAGGTGTATATATCTTTTTGAATCGGTGTTCTTATTTTCTTTGGAAAAGTTCCCGGAAGTGGAATTGCTAAATCATATGGTGGCTCTATGTTTAATTTTTTGAGGAAGCTCCATGCTGTTTTCCATAGTTGCTGCACCAATGTACATGCCCACCCCCAGTGCATACGGGATACCTTTTCTCTATGTCCTCACCAACACTTGTTCTTTACCATCTTTTTGAGGATAGCCTTCTAACAAGTGTGAGGTGATGTCTCATTGTGATTTTGACACGTTTCCCTAACGGTGAGGGATGCTGAGCACCTTTGCATGTACTTGTTGGCCATCTCTATGTCCTCTTTAGAAAAATGGAATAAACGTCTATTCAGTTCCTCTGCCCATTTTTTAATCAGATTGTTTGTGGTTTTACTATTGAGTTGCATGAGTTACATTACTTTTTAATCAACACTTCAAAACCAGTGTTTCACTCAATCACATCTTTACACCTCATAGAACCAACTAGGTGCTGAGTTGGGCACCTGACACTCAATGATATCTCTAAAACTGACCCTAATCTAGTCTTCTAAACAATGTGTTAGTGACTTTTTTAACCAATGTAGATTATAATCCTAAACTCAGCTCCAAGAAGGAGCCACTGTTCTGAGTTTTTTTTTTAACTATTTCCTTGCTTTTCTCTACAGTCTTGCTCCCATGAATGTACTTCTATATACTACTGAATTTTAACTAAAATGTTGGTAACATTTGTTGGCTTCCCTGTCCTTCACTATCTCCCAGACCTTGCTCAAACTCACATCTACCATCTGATCATCTATTTCCCCCAGATTTTAGGGAATTCACCCTGGGTAGCAGCCAGTGGTAGGGATGTAAATACCATCCCTTAGTAGGGATGGGCCAAGGTGGACCCTGATTGGCTTACGCTAATCAATTTATCTATTCCCCAGGTGATTATGAACGAGGGACGGGTATCCGTTCTTTGCCCAGAGGGTGTAAATAGAACAGGAGGACTGGAATTGCTCTTGCCCAGCCAAGCCTGCAAGGAGAAAAACCTGGACTTTCTGGGATGGAGGAGGGCAGGCATAGATACTCACACAAAGCCTGAGCATAAAGCCATGCAATGTACAGCACAGTGGAAAGGCCGAGAGAATGCTTGTCCTTACTGATACCATAGAGCCACTGAATCAGCCTCGTCTGAAGTAGGAATCTACCTCCAGACTGTCAGCTGGTCAATAAACCATCTTTTTTTTCCCCTAAAGCCACTTTAGGTTGGATTTCTGTTGGTTGCAACAGAACAGTTAAGTTTAATTTTGCGAACTAAAACACACAAAAAGAATGTTTGAATGAAAAAAATTACTAAACACACTCATAAAAAGAACACATGAATAAGAAAAAATTTTGACACATTATACAATTCACAGCTCCCGGTGGAAGTTAAATGTCAGTGGTTTATCAGAGTCCATCAGGCCACCTAGGAGCCAAGACCACAAAAGAATACATTAGAATGTAGGGTTGGGGAGATGCCTGAGGCCTCATCTGGATAAAATAACTCTCCCTTCCAGGTGGCAGCAACTATCAGGCAGTATATTGGAAGAAGAGATTCACTTGGGGAGTTTCTTTAAAATTACTGAAAACATGTTCAAAGCCAACACAGGCCTCCAGCATCGAGTCATCATCCACACTCCCACTTGCCCCACCTCTTCACTACTGTCCCCGACCACCAATATCCCCTAAGGTTGCCCTTGGTGAAGAGACTGGATCACAGCCCATTGCGTGGTGGTTACAAGTCCAGATAAAGCAGTCAGACTGCCTGGGTTTGAAGATCAGCCTCACCGTCTAATGACTGTGTGATCTTCAACAATTTACTTATTTCTCTATAAAATAAGAGGAAAAAGAGTTTGCACCTAGCTTACAGGATGGTTGAGAAGCTAAATGCTTAGAATAGGGCCAGTCAGCAGTAAGTATAAATTACTGTCATGAACCATGATAATCTGAGGATGTTTACAGAAAATCTGATCCCTGGCCTCCAAGAGAGAGCCAGCAGCCCTGAGGAGCCCACCTTCTGAGCCAGGCTGAGTGGCCCTCCCCCTACAGCCATCATCCTACACCTCCCCAGCCCTGGCTCCCCACACTCCCGCCTCCCAGGGCTCTTTCTTTGGAGTCTTCGTCCATCCCCCAGCCTCCACCTGGAACACAGTCTCCTGCTCCTTTTTGTCTGGTCAGTCCCTACTTATCCTTTAGGTCTCAGCTTAGCAGCACTTCCTCACAGAAGCAGCCCGAGGTCCCATACACTGAAGGAGGCCCAGCCCTCTCTATGCCACACAACCTCCTATTCCTTTTCTGAACACACACCACACACACACACTCCAGGGGATCTTCTCGATTCAGGGATCGAACCCACATCTCCCACACTGGCAGGTGGATTCTTTACCAGTGAGCCACCTGGGAAGGCACTCAAAGTACTACGAACACACAAACTCTCAAAGAAAGATGCCTCAGGGGAAAAAAACTGCACTATTTCACCCCTTCTCCAAAAACAGGAGGAGCTTCTCTGGGGAATGTTGTCTAAGGTCGTCTGATGGTAGGTAGGAAATGTAAAATCCCTTTAAAAGTTTCCTTATGACCCAAGATTCTAAATTCCAGCATCAGGAATCGTCCAGCTGTTGTTTTACACATCTCTGTCTCTGATCTGAGCATGTGAGTAGAGAAAGTAAGGCTGCACAAAACATTAAAATCCAAGTATTTCCACTATAAAACAAAGTAATTCCTGAAAATGAATGAATAATGTCCCAAAGTAAGACAAACAACCAAAAACCTCATATATTGCAAAATCACACACTAAAAAATAACAAGGCTGCTGGAAAATTTAGAGTTGGGGCAGAAGGCTCCAGTCCCATTCATCTTTGTAACCAGACTAACAAAAACAATAAGAAACTGAGAATTACTAGCACATATAAAAAGATGTTTTCTACTTCCCGTTATAGAATAAATGTGGGACTTGTACCAGAAAGGAGGATGGGGTCAAGAGGCAGGATGGAAAGGGTGTGAGCAAAGACTGAAGCTACTGCATTATGAAGATAAGATAAAACACAGAAAGGTCTGGGAAAATCAAACTTTTTAATAAATGCAAAGCCAAATGGAGCCCAGAGCGAGAACAAGGTGCCATTGCCTCCCTGGTTTACTTAACACTAGTCTTCTTTGCTTTCAATTACTGCTAACAGGTAATGCCAAATACTAAGGTGCTAGGAAAGTCTCACATGAACCATTGCAACTTCCATCTTGTAAGCGTCACTCCCTATTTCCCAATTGCATATGCAATAATTCACACTACAGAAACATAAACTATAGCACAGTCAACTGTATTTGCTCAGAACCCCAGCCCCATGCCGGGTAAGACGGCTGAGAGTGGAGCTGCACCCAGGAAGCACAAAAAGGCTGGGCCAAGAGAAGTACCACCGCAAGGGGCATTGTTTGAGGGCCATGGAGCCACATCAGATCAGAGTCCTGACCCATCTGCCTGCCAGCCTTGACATTAATGAAACATACTGGAATAGTCACAGCAGACACCCTTGAACTGAGTCAGTGGGCAAGGCTATCTGTTACCCAAGGACTAAATACAATGACAAATATAGAACACCCAGCACAATGCCTGGCAGAGATACATACTAACCACACATGCTTTTCTTCCTCCTGTTAATAATAATTTCTGGTCTAGGACCACTGAATATAGACAGGGAGCCAGATCTCAACCAAAGGAAAAGAGACTGGTAAAGAGAAAGGAAGTAAAAATAGTTCCACCCATCAGACATGGTTTATTCTGCTTCTGTAATGGTTTTTCATCACAGTCCTAACCACTCTATTGCCAAAATTTATCTTTTTAAAAGCAATGAAAGGGCTCCAGTTTCACAGAATGCGCTTGGGAATCACAGAGGTAGAACTGTTTCCTAGCAACCAACAGTATGATGCACAGAGAAGATGCTCACTAAACAGCTGCTAAGGGAATGAGGAAGACAGGGGAGGGCAGGTCATCTGCTTGCTTAGATGGTTGGGATCTAAGCAAGCAGATGGTTGCTTTTACTTCTAAGCATAGCAGTCACCAGCCCAAGCTCAAGCTCTGGAACGAAACTGCCTGGGCTCAAATCCCAGCTCTGCCACTTATTAACTATGTGACTTCAGGCAAATCAGTAACATGCCTGTGTTCCAGTTTTCCTATCAAGTAAAATGGGCATAAAATGGTGCTAACCTGAGAAGCCCCTTATGTGCCAGGCACAGTGCTGGGTTATATGTTATATTACATTATGCTATATTATATTACATTATATATTATAACCCAACCACCTAGATGAGCACTGCCCTATGATGTAGAGCACTTGCTCTACAAGTGTGTTATGTTAACTATTATATTCATTTGGCACTAAACTACCTACTTTATCGCTTTACATTATCACATTCCGTCAACTCTTGCAACATGATGAATCAGGCCTCTACTTGTCACCCACCCCTCCGATTTATGACATCTTGCAAGGTTCCTGAGGAAACAGGCGGCAACCACATCTGTTGGTTGATAACATTCAGCTCCACAAGCTCCTTTTTTCACTTTCTGTAGAAAAGGCAGAGAGGATGCCATTTCTCAGTGTTTCCACTGGGCCATGACAATGAACGCTCACAGTCATAGTCACTGATTAATGTCAGCTGCTGGTCATTCGTTTTTGTGGGGGGCATGCTCCATTTAAAATACCTATCCAATAGGAACTTACCCAGATGGCCACTATCATAAAATCCCTCCATGCTATTTCTTTACCTAGATCCTACAACAGGGGAAAGAGAGAGGAGGCTGCCTGACTGGTTGAGGTGGGGACAGAATGCTGGGAAGCAAGCATGTTTATTTGAAGAAAGGAGATGGTCATTTGCTCTCCAGCCCCGCCGACAGGAACGCCAAGCACAGTGAGCACAGCCCTGCCCTGGTCCAACCTGAGGGGAAGGGTGGCCTCCTAAATAATTCCTTCAACTGATATCACCTACCTAGGAGCCAAGAGTGGAATCATTTTTCCAAGTGTCCAATCACTGACTGTCTCCAGGCAACTATTCGGTAAACGGCTTTTTTTAATCAGTCTTTTGAAAAAAAAAAAAAAAAAACACTTTGCTTCCCGTTAGGGCAGCAACAGAGTCTATTTTCTCTGCCACAGCAGAGTCCAAGTGCCAATCAGGCAATCATAGCTGGGCACAGACTCACTGAGGAATCTCACGGGCAGTGGGGAATGTGGCTCTGGGGCCCTATCAGGGAGCAGAGCGAACAAACCAAGGAGGGATGGGATGGTCACCAAGACCCACACCATGACCACAAGAGCTCTGGGGTTTAGCAAAGTAGGCAGACCCCCAAGCAACAAGATATTTGTTACAATGAAATACGACAACGTTTCTAACAGAGGTGAATTCTAAATGTCAGGTATGCGCAGAGGATTAGTGGGCTTAGAGGAATCAGGGAGTCTGTCTCAGAAGCAGTCATAGTTAAGCCCTGTCTTAAAAGGATTTGTCCCTGGAGAACTGGAGAAGGGGCATTCCAGGGTACCCCTACCTGAACCACCATTCTCCCCTTTCTCCTGAGGAACAGAACCCAGATTATTACCTGGGAATACCCACCTTCCCCTGCAATCAAGAGAGGTCATATTACTGAAATCCCAGGCAATAAAATGGAAGTAGAAGTGTCAGAAAGAATTGTCTGAAAGGCATCTTATACGTGAAGGATGCACTCTTCATTTTCCCTTTCTCCACACTGCTTCCTGGAAAGGTGATATGATGGTGAAAATCTCCAGCAGCCATGTTGGACCATATGGAAGGAGGAGGGGCAGGGTCTGGAGATGATGGGTTTGACTGTTAAAAGAAATCTAAGTCACAGGGTTTACAACTAATGGGGCTCCCAGATGACATGCAACTTTATTCACTATAAAGCACCTTCTTTTAGAGGAATCTGGGGGACAAGTTCCCAAATCAGAGGACATCTGTGGGTCACCGCCCAAAGTCTCATGCAGAATTGCTCTGCTTACTCACTAAAAAGTAGGCAGGTTTCCTGCAGTCCCTTCTCGCCTCAGGGCTGCTGCTGCTGCTGCTAAGTCGCTTCAGTCGTGTCCGACTCTGTGAGACCCCATAGACGGCAGCCCACCAGGCTCCCCCGACCCACGGATTCTCCAGGCAAGAACACTGGAGTGGGTTGCCATTTCCTTCTTCAGCAGAGTGCAGGTTCTTCTGTGGAAGAATTTTAATCCCAGAGTCCAGGTGCAAATGTAAATTCCAAAGCTCTCTCTGCCATTTCTTCTAGAAGAGGGTCTTTGATTTACTGTGCCTTGATCCTAAGCACTCCAGTCAACCATCATGCAAACCCTGCTCTGAGTGGCCTGCAAGAATATTTAAGCACTTCTGACTCAGCTCCCTTCTCCACCTGCTCTCCTACACACATGCCTTCAACACACTTGGAGAACTGTAAGAGCATAAAAGCATGTAAGCCCTTATCTCAATATATTAGCATCAATCTAATTCTCCTCTCAGCACCCGTCGATGGTCGTAGCTTAAACATTACTTTCACTATGAGCCCTTGCCTGTCCAAAGTTATTTTCTCTTAAGTCCCTCGTTCTTTGTTGTCATAGCAATTATCCCAATTTGCTGTTATGAATTTATTGTTTAAGCTCAATGCCCACGACTTCTACTACAATGTGTATTTCCTGTGGACAGGAATCATGCTTACTTTGTTCACCATCTAACCTTGGTTCTCAGCATGATGCCTGCTACATGGTTAAAGCTTAGCTGATACTTTTCAGGAAAAGAATTTTAAAATCCGCTTAAAACACTTTCACACATTAATGCTTATCTTCACCATTAATGCTTATTTTTAGTATTCACACTGAAGCGAACTTACAAGGGAAGGGCTTCCCTGGTGACTGAGTGGTAAAGTGTCCACCTGCCAATGCAGGCAACGAGGGTTCAGTACCTGGGTTGGGAAGATCCCCTGGAGAAGGAAATAGCAACCCACTCCAGTATTCTTGCCTGGGAAATCCCATGGAGAGAGGAGCCTGGAGGGCTACAATCCTTGGGGGGGGTCTCAAAAAGTTGGACACGACTGAGCTCACACGCACCAATTTATGAGTGACAACCAAGTATCCCGAATAATTATGTTCATATTTTAAACCATCTGACTGAACCTATCCCAGCCTTCATTCAGTTTCCTATTAGAATAAAATAATTGTTTGAATACTATTTTTAAAAATACTTCTTAGGAGAGGAAAAGAGAGCCATCTACTCCACAGTAAATAAATTCAATTCCTCACTTAGTGTCCCACTAAGTAAAAAATAAGGCTGAGGCCTTTTTTATAACAGGATTGGGATGAACAAATAAAAAAGCCACAAGCCCGTCTGCCCTTGACCTTTATTAAAAAGAAAAACAAGTGCAGGTCTATCCTTGCATGGCCTCCTAATGGGCTATTTAGGGATAGATGGGTGGGGTACATCCCTAACTGCTAAGGTTGACCAGGAGACTGAGTTGCCTCCGACAATGGCTGTAAATGTCACAGTCAGAATGCAGAGCCGTGGAAACATGGAGCTTTCTCAGTCTAACCAATATTTTATCCTAAGGTCCCAGCATAGATAAAAGGATAGAGTTTTGTTGATAGTATAAGTTTAGTGTGAAAAGGTATCAGCCAAGATACTCCTTAGGTGAATGTCGTATGGCTACTTCCCCTTGGTTTTTCCCCTTATGCCAAACATAATTCTCCGAGATTCTATGGCCACACCATCAGGGTTAGCTAGCTGCATGAGGACATCTCTTTGGGAGTGTTGTTTTCAACACTGCACACATGGAATTTTACCATAGCAGAACTGAACTCCATGACATCATTCTGCCTTGCAGAGAGAGATATAACATCTCCCAGCGTCCAGGCAGAAGTCTTTCCAATGTTCCATCATTTTTTTTTTAGGAACTATTTTTTTTCCTGTATCATCTAGTAACCCTCTAATTGAGGCTATTTTTATATTTCTGAATGACTTAAAAACAAAGTTCTATTATCCTTTCCTCATTTGACTGTCCTGAAGTCATCCTTTTTCCCTCTTATCCTCCCCCCACCAAAAGACCCTGATACCTTTCATTTGCTTCAAAAGTAAACACACACACACATACACACACATACTTAGGAACAGATGTGGGGAAGTACTATAAATTGTATTGCATGGTTTTCTAAATCACAAAAGAGTGAACTGACCTTCAAAAAAAAATCTAGGTCCAATGAGAGTAGTCAAAAATCAACCACTGTTAAGTGATCCAGTCCTCAATCAGGAAAATAAAGGCCAAAATGACCTGGGTTAGACTGGAATGTAGGTGACAAGCCAAGACGCCCAGAAGTCACAGAACTGCTTACTCAGACCCTTCAGTTCCTGAGAATGGTTTGGGACAGCTGCAGGAGAGGCTGCCACACTCCTCTCTTGGAAGCTCCTGCCTCTTGGCTGAACTCAACAACAAAACTCCTCCCAGGTGAGCGCCTGTCCAGATAGGAGAACTCTCAGGTGAGAGTGAAGGAGCTTGGTAAAGCCTCAGACAGACACGCCAACAGTGCTTCAACACATCAGCATTGGGGGGAGAGAGCCCTTTGTGCCCGTGTTTGGAGCACAGAACAGATCACGTGGGTATTAGGTCTTTACTCAAACTCTCTGGGGAAGGGAAAGTATGGAATAATGCACCTGCTCACTGCTCCATTAGAACACGCTAAAGCACACGTGAGCTATGCATTCATCGCCAGATGGAACAGCCATTGGAGGTAAAGACCGTAACAAGACAGCCACGATCCCTAACATCATGTTGCTGTTCAGCCACTCAGTCGTGTCCGACTCTTTGCAACTCCAGGGACTGGAGTATACCAGGCTTCCCCATCCTTCACTATCTCCTGGAGTTTGTGCAAACTCATTTCCATTGAGTCAGTGGTGCCATCCAACCATCTCATCCCCTGTCGCCCCCTTCTCTTCTTGCTCTCAATCTTCCCCAGCATCAGGGTCTTTTCCAATAAGTCTATTCTAGAATATCCATCCTCTTAAGAAATCACATGTTAATGAATCAGCAAGCTTTTTTAAAAAAAAATTTTAATGACTCACTTACCCATTAGCCACTTGCCCTAATAAAAGTTCAATGGAGTGCCTGGGGGCTATAACAACAGGGGACAGAAACCAGCGTCTAGCAGCCGTGGGCTGCAGACAATTCCAACGCCCCTTTCCACCTTAGCAAAGTGAGGCAGAAGGCAGCCAGCACAGGCATGGAGCCTGATTCCTCTTGCCTGAGGGCCGTGGCAGCACCACTGACTTGATTTCCCACCCCTCCTTCACCCAACCTAAGGCCTATCCCGGCAAGGACAGCCCCTCAGTCCCGGTAGTGGAAAGGTGTGAACAATGAAGATAAACAAACTAGGGAGCTGCAGCTTCTGAAAGCCACATCATGACTCAAAAAAAAAAAAAAACAAAAACGACAGGGGTGAGGGGACCTCTGCACAGTCAGAGGAACAGGAAACTCAGTCCTTACAGGAATTTTCACACATGGTCCTAAACGTAGAAAGCAATATAAAGGATATGAGCCTACAATCCCACTCCTGGGCATCTACCTAGAGAAAAACATACTTTGAAAAGATACCTGCATCCCCAATGTTCACAGCAGTACTATTTATGACAGGCAAGACATGGAAACAGCCTAAGTGTCCATCGACAGAGGAGTGGACAAATAATGTGTGTGCGTATGTGTGTATATATGGATACACACACACATACATACACATGGTGGACTATTAGTCATAAAAAAGAATGAAATAATGCCACTTCCAGCAACATGGAAGGACCTAGAAATCATCATACTAAGTGAAGTAAGCCAAATAAGACAAACACCATATATCACTTATATGTAGAAGAATCTAAGCTTTTGAACTGTGGTGTTGGAGAAGACTCTTGAGAGTCCCTTGGACTGCAAGGAGATCCAACCAGTCCATTCTGAAGGAGACCAGTCCTGGGCATTCATTGGAAGGAATGATGCTAAAGCTGAAACTCCAATACTTTGGCCACCTCATGCGAAGAGTTGACTCACTGGAAAAGACCCTGATGCTGGGAGGGATTGGGGGCAGGAGGAGAAGGGGACGACAGAGGATGAGATGGCTGGATGGCATCACCGACTCGATGGACATGAGTTTAGGTAAATTCCAGGGGTTGGTGATGGACAGGGAGGCCTTGCGTGCTGCGATTCATGAGGTCGCAAAGAGTCGGACATGACTGAGCGACTGAACTGAGCTGAACTGAAAGAAAGGATACAAATGAAATTATTTACTAAACAGAAATAGACTCACAGAAACAGAAAACAAACTTACGGTTATCAAAGTGGGAGAGAGAGGTAAATTAGGAGTTTGGGATTAAAATATATACACTGTGTGTGTGTGTGAGTGTGTGTGTGAAGTCGCTCAGTCGTGTCCGACTCTTTGCGACCCTGTGGCCTGCAGCCTGCCAGGCTCCTCCGTCCATGGGATTCTCCAGGCAAGAATACTGGAGTGTAGGCTCATATCCTTTATATTGCTTTCTACGTTTAGGACCATGTGTGAAAATTCCTGTAAGGACTGAGTTTCCTGTTCCTCTGACTGTGCAGAGGTCCCCTCACCCCTGTCGTTTTTTGGTTTTTTTTTTTGTTGGTTTTTTTTTTGCCATTTCCTTCTCCAGGGGAATATATACACTGCTATATATGAAATAGATAACCAACAAGGACCTGTACAGCACAGGGAACTATACTTAATATCTTGTAATAACCAATAACAGAAGAGAATGTAAAAATAAAGAACATGAATATGTATAATTGAATCATGTTACTGTACAACTGAAAGTAACACAACATTGTAAATCAATCATATTTCAATTAAAAATATTTTAGAAAGATAATAAGGACTACAATGTCAGACAGCCTGAGTTTTGAATCCTAACTCTAACCAGAACTTCCTGAAGAGGTGAACTTAGGCTAGACTCCTAGTTCCTGGAAGCCTCAATGTCTTCAACTGCAGATTTTGGGTATCTGGGTGCATATACTTGTAGATATGAAAAAAAGTTGCTTCAATTAAAGTTCTAGTTTTGCCACTTACTTATAACTTTGGGCAAGATATTTTCTCACCTGTAAGTGGGAATAATAACAGTACTTACTTAGAAGGGACTAATGCCTACCTTGACCTTTTCACCCTGTCCCTGACATAGAGTAAGCACTCAAAAAATATCAACTTTTATCATCATGAGCATCGGTTTCACCACCATCATTATCATGTTAGCCCTAGCTATGACATTTTTAAGTTTCAGAATAGTCCAAAGCAAAAAAAGAAGCTGTCAGGCCAATGTCCAGGGGCTGCCTGGCCCCACCTGGCACTGACTGCCCCAGAATCACTGGCCAGATGTCTGCATCATGGTTCCATTGTCAGACATCAGTAGAGAGCCGGGGGCCCGGAGAACCGGTTCCTAGGGACACAGGCCCCATCCTACCCCTTCCTGGTGGCCAGAGCTCAGCCTGCTCATTTGGAGCTTGCCTGATGCAAACTTGGTTTCCAGGGAGATGCTGGGGCCAGAAGAGCCAGCTCCGCCTCCCACTCCACTTCCCCTTTCCCCAAATCTGTGGGACCTCACTGTTCTCCTGCCATGTGACAGACTGTGTCATAGCAGCCCTTGTATACAAACAAGCCAGACTATTTAAATGTCATTGTGAGAATGATGCTGCCTGTTCTCATTTCCATATCAATTCAGACCACTACTCTTTTCCTGATCTAGCCAGAAAAGTTTTCCTTCCACTTCCCTAGCTCTCCGGGCCAAGTAGAGAACCATATGCCATGTTAAATCTTTGTTGTAGTAAAAGGATGTAAGAGTCATCAAGTCCCAACAGAGAAGGAGAATTAGAATGACTGTATAACTTATGACATATGTTCATTGGTCATCACATCCCAAATGTCATGTTACTGGCCTCCAAATGCTACATTCTCTCAAAGGCTACACATAAATTCTCCCACTGCCAAACAACACAACAGCTTTCAGTCTTGGAGAGTTAAGGTACCCTCAGTGCTTTTAATCTTCAAAATCAGGGCCCAGTTGAATCAGAAAACAATTCTGTATCAGCAGTAGGAAATGACCCAAAATGAAGAACTGATCCCTTCCAGCCCTAGTTCCTACTTACATGAAATATGGATTAGGTCACAAATGAGATTATATTCAGCACTAAGCCCCACAGGCATGTCATGATTAAAGTTAAAGGAGTCCAGAAACATCTCAAGTTGAGAAGTAAGGCTGAGTTGAGTAGAAATTGCCCCTCCTTAAAGGCCTGGCAACTTGTTTCAGATCACAACTGCAACCAAGCTGAAGCGACATCTGTTTCTCCAGTAAGTATTTGGCATTGCAGAGAATAACTACAGATTAAAACAGATAAATATTGTTGTGGGCGGAGAGGCAAAAAGGTCAGGAGGGGAACTAAGAAAATTCAAATCATCTACCTGCTAACAAAGCCCTGTACCTTAACAAATACCATCATGGGCGTTGGGGGTGGGGGTCAGCAGGAGAAAGAGGAAAAAGAAGTGAAGCAGCAGGAAGGAAAATAAATGAGGGACTTCTTTTTCTAGAAGGCGTTGACACAACTTCAACGAACAAAACACTGCTATACTGGAGATGACTATTCAGACAACTACCATTTGTATAACGATTTGATGTTGGATCATCTTCAAGAGGAGGAGAACTGAGCATCCTGCTTGGAGTCTAATAACAAAGACTTTAAAGGCATTAAAGAGACAACATAATATTGAGGAATAATTTTCTAAGCCTCATTGGACTATCAGGTTCATCTCATCAGTAGATGTTACTGGTTCTCCTCTGAAGCCTCAATCTCTCTTAGCACAAGTTAGAATAACACACAGCACCTACTTAACTTTGAGACCAGGTATCTGGCGTTCATAAGGTAAGACAACAGAATGAGATGGGTAGATAACTAAATTCTATTTTTTACACTAAAAACTCAGGGTTCTCAAGATTTTCTTTCAAACTCAACTGCAGTTGTTGCTGACAGTAGGAACAACAGTAATAGTATAGCATTAATAAAGGTAGCAGTGGTGATGGTAGTAGTATTCTCATAGTAATGATACTACTGATATTAATAGCAGTAGTGATATCATGGCAATAATAATAATAATAACTTTTACTTATGCAGCGCTTCCTAAAAGCTGGGAACTAGTCTAAACATCTTAAATGTTATTAACTTACTTCATTCTCACAGCACTCCTTTCAGATAGGTAATCTATTATTAGTACCCCTGTTTTACAGCCGCTTTCAACAACATCTCTGTTATTTTTCTAGAGCTAGCTTTCAAAGAAACGATTTAGAACCAAAAGGAGAGGAAACGCAGCCTTGTCCAATGTCACACAGCTAGAAGGCAGTACACCTAGGATGCTAACCTAGGCTGCCCAGCCCCAAAGCCCGACCACTAACCACTGTGCTGCACTTGCTCCCGCTTTGCTTAGGAAGCTCTGCTAGAAAAGGAATGTGCAAGGAATTTAAACCCCTGCCTGCTGGTAGCCAGAGCTAATGCTTGAAGTTTGCTGTTTCCTTCAGGAGTCTCCCCGATGCCACATTAAGACACGTAGCCTGCTCCGACAGCTATAAAAAGTCAGTGGAAGTGTTAGGGAACTATTCCCACTTCCCACCACCCCGCCCCCACCCCACCCCACCCCTCCCCTGGGCCTATGACCTCCATTGAGGCCTTCACCTTTGCCAGCCAAGGCAGAGGCTAGGGGTGGGGTGAGGTTGGGGCATGGTTCCCAGGCCACCGTTTCCTGCCCAGTAACACAGCCCTCAAATAGCCAAGGCTGCAGGCCGAGAAATTCCTCACTAACAAGTTATCTCCTGGAGCTTGTTCCCTGAGCCTTTATTAAGAATGAACAGTTTTCAAGCCAATCCTCACTTAAGGAAGACCAGGGACTGAAGGGAAGAGACAAGCTGCAAAGTTTGTTTATTAACCTGCTACACCCAAGGGAACATTTTTTTGAAAAGGTGAAATTCCTGACTACTCAAAAGGAAAAAAAAAAAAGCCTGTGGGAAATTTAATCACCAGCTGAACAAAAGTGAAAAACAAAGCCCTACCAATGAGGGTGTTGCCAAAAACAATGGGGCCCCTAAAGGAGATGCAATTGTCTTGAGATAACAGTCCTCCTGGGAATTCAGCTCACACTAAGTACTACATTATTGCTATATTAGCTGAGGAATCTTTGTTCACTGGGCAACTGGGCGCAGAACCATCTGTTACTGCCGCTGGGTTCCCCCGCTTTGCAGACAGGGCATTTACATTTCAAGAGGAACCTCCGGGAAGGAAGAAGGGCGGTCTCTACCTCTCTGGAGCAAACACCTTTTTATACAGCCTGGGAGGGGAAGCTCTCCTTTCCTTGAAACCCAACTCCGCGATTGAAAGGAGATAGGCCGCTTCAATAATGCACATGCCCAGAGAGAGCCACGGCTGCTTCATCCTAAAGCCACACACTGCCCGCTGTGGCTTTCACATTCTTGAGTTGGTTGATCTGGTAAAGCATCAAGAACAATGTCCAACTGTCTATAGGGCCCAATGGGGCTCAGCTTTCTTAAGGAAGCCCTTCTTATTTTAAAAAATCTATGGAACCAGGGCAAAAGCAGATATTCTGCACTGCATAATATTTAGCTTGCAATATACCACCACTTAAAAACAGACTGTGACCTGGACGGAAAATGTTTTAAATCACGACCTAGGTGAGGGGCTATAGTGCTATATGGGCTTCCCTGGTGGTTCGGTGGTAAAGAATCCACCTGCCGACGCAGCGCAGGTTCGATCCCTGGGTCAGGAAGATTCTCTGGAGAAGGAAATGACAACCCACTCCAGTATTCCTGCCTGGGAAATCCCATGGACAGAGGAGCCTGGCGGGCTAGAGGGTTGCAAAGAGATGGACATGACTGAGCAATTAAACAACATAGTACTACTATATACCTAGGTCAAAATTCACGGAGGTGTGCACTTAAGAAGTATACACTCTCCTGTGTGTAACTATACCAAAATACTTTTTTTTTTCAAGTACAGCATGTCCGTGTTACAATGAAGGAAATTGGGAATAAACCACTTGCCTTCAAGAATTGTAAAGTGTTCTGCTCCTATCCCTCCCTTTATCACCATCCACATCAAAAATCTCTCCTGAGAATTTTAAAGTTCAAGAACAAGAAAAACACAATTCTCCAACTCTCAACCAAGCCAGTGACTACAAATGCTTCCTGGATGTCCTATGAACCCAAGTATGAAGCACAGAGGAAGCACCTGTCACAGGCCAAGCCATGCCAGCCACATATCACAGACAAAAGTGATATTTGATGGCTCATGATCTCGTCATGAGCCATCAAATTATGAGAGACATGATTGGGGCTTATAGCAACAGAGCTTTGGGTTTATTCTTCTGTTTTTGTTTGTTTGTTTTAACCCTATTTTTAAATAGATCTTTCTAAACGCTGACTGAAGCGACTTAGCAGCAGCAGCATCACACTCTGCCCAACACTCTTGCTTCCTTGAAGCAGGTTAACCTGGTAAGGTGCAGGCCTCTGGCTGGAGCATTAGAGCAGCATTAAGTGGTTTCCCCAGGCAGTTCAGCAGATTTCAATCTGTACAACAGCATCGAGACGTGCGGTGCCACAGGGGGGTGTCTCTAAGTGACCGTCTGAGTAATAACAGGCTTCACCATTACCGGATCATGACTTAGCGGTACATTTCTTTCTTTGAACTACCAGGGAGGGTGAGCTGCCCGTCCCTGAGGAAAACAGGGTCAAATTAGCCTCCCACTAAGCTTCAAGAAAGGCTGCCTGCTGAAACAGGCTCACTGCATGGATCATAGGGGGTCACCTTTACCCCCTCGCGCCCTCCAAGCGTCCTAAGCCCCGCAGACACGGCATTTCGGGAGCGCGGGGCCACCACGCTGCGTCCACAGATAGACATCGAGAATCAGGATCGCCCAGCGAGCGCTTCCTGGACTGAGCCAGCCGAGAGCTCCAGTGATTTCCCTGGCCTGCCACCGAGCCATTTAAGAAGTGAAATATGCCAACGGGGGCAGGAACCGGCACCTCTGGGATGGAGAGGGGACTGCCAGTAGATGGGCAACGTCTATGCAGATGGTGCATTCGCAGGTGGGTCTTGCAGGCTTCCGGGCCCACTGTGCTGTGCCAGCCTCACACCTGACCCGGTGCCAGGAATACAACCAGAGGCTCCGGTGGGTGTGCGATTCCGTGAGACATTAACAACTCCGCTCCGGAAGAACGGGGATGGGGGCTCGGGGCGGATGTAGGACGGGGAGCAGGACTCCCGAAATGCGACGTCCACAAGGACTCCGGGGGCTCCCGCTTGATGCGCCTCTGCGGCGCTTCTGCTCGCACTGCGCTTCCCCGGGCAGCGCCTGGAAGCGGCAAGAGCTGAGATTTGCGCGACGGGCGGGCAGAAAGGATGGAAGGGCAGGGCACAGCTTCCCGCCCTCGACACGCACAGCTAGACCGCAGTGTCCTCCCTACGCGCCCACCCTCGCGCCAAAGCGTCCGGGGGTCGCAGCTCGCTCCAGGCCCTGCCGGCTGATCCGGAGCAGCCGGCAAAAGAAAGCGGGGGGTGGGGGAGGCGAGACCAGACCTGTCGTCCTGGTGTGTGCGGGTCGGCGGCTCCGGGCTGCCCCTGCCAGGCCGCCCGCCCGCCCGCCGCGGGGTACCTACCTCGATCCACTTCTGCGCCTCGGAGAAGGCAGGCTCGGGGGGCGGCTCGGGCTGCAGGGGCTGGAGAGCTTCCAGACCGAGAACGGGACAAGCCATTTGCGAAGCCCCGCGTCCACTCGAGCGCCGGGCCGCCGGGATGAGGACGGCCGCCGCCGCCGCCGCCGCAGGAGCGCGCTCCCCGCCCCTTCCCGCCCGCCCGCTCTCCTCCCCGCCCCGCCCCCGCGCGGCGCAGGTCCCGGAGGAGCGCCGCGCTGCCGCCGACCACGCCGCCGCAGCTGTTCCCCGCGCCGCCCGGCTCGGCCGCGCCGTGTGTCCCCGCGGGAGCGAGCGCCCAGGCGCCGGGAGCTCCCTCTCCACCCCACCCCACCCCCACCTTCTCTGCGGACTCCGCACCACCCCCTCCCGGGCTGGGGTGTCAGCCACCGACTAAAAATAACCGAGAGTGAGCGCTGAGTGTATCCCTCCCCTGCCCGCAACGCGACCCGGAGAGGGATTCGGCCAGCCTCCCCGCACGTCCCCGCGCCCCGCCGGCTGCGGAGGGCCCAGCAAGTCGGGCGGCCACCTGGCAGACGCGCGGGCAGCGCGGCGCACGCGTCCCGGGGGAGCCCCCGCTGCCGCAGCCGGGCAGGGGCCGCCCTCACCTGCCGCACCCCGCGCCAACCTTTAGCTACGGAAGTGGGGGGAAAGAGGGGCAGCCCTCTGACCCGGTGCCGGGGATGTTCAGTCGCCTGATCTTTCTGTAAGATAAAGAAGATAAACGACCCTTTATAAACCTTTGTCTCTTCAGGCAAGCTACCTGTGTTGATTGATTTAACTCATCTTTATTGTGCACCTACTATGTGTTGGGACCACAAAGATGAAAAAAGAGAAGGGAAGAGGGGGAGAGGTGGGGAGAGGAAGAACTGGGAAGTCTTGGCGCTCAAAATAATTACGTTCTAGAGGAAATGGGATAAAAAAGAAGATAATGGTGGAGAGTAATACATGCTAAACAGATAAAAGAGGAGAAGATAAACTTTGACCTGGGAAGAGGATATTGCTAACTTCAGATTGCCTCTCCACCTTCACCCGGAAGGCTGACCTATGGGTCCAGGCTCTGATAATGAAAGGGGGGGCAGGAGGTCAGCAGGCTGGAGGAAAGGGCCGTGGGGATGTTTTAGGTACCTCTTACTGCAGAAGGCTAGGGGATTGGCTGCTCTGCTCCACTCTGAGGAAGGTTGCAAGGCTGGGGCCCCTCCTTGAGTTCTCTGACGGTCCCCTGTCTCCTCTTGTTGCACCCCACTTCTCCATCTCATTCTGGTGTCTGGCCTGCCCACTCCCTGATAATCGTCTCTTTTACTTATTTAGCTGCATGGAGGTCTTAGTTCCAGCAGGCAAAATCTTCCATCTTTTTCGTGAGCTCTTTAGTTGCAGTATATGGAATCTAGTTCCCTGACCAGGGATGGAACCCTGGCCCCTTGCATTTGGAGCACAAACTCTTAGCCACTGGACCACCAGGGAAGTCCCAAATGGTCTCAATAAACTCTTCTCGGCCATCTTTATTTGAGCATGCCTTCTGTTTTGCATGAGAACGCGACTGATGACAAAGGAAGGTTTTTCTGTCAAGTTGACATGATGAGGTGACATGAGTGAGAAAGATGTTAGCCATGCAAAAAACTGGAGAAGCCATTCCAGATAGGCGCAAAGGCCTTCAGATGGAAATAAGTTTGGTGGAGGTCCTAGGCCCACAGAAGACCAGTGTGACTGGAGTGTGTTAAGGAAAGAATCAGGTGGGAAAAAACAGCATGAGAGAGACAGGTGAGAAGCAGGTGTCAGACCACAGTGGGCAGAGCAAGAAGTCCACTTAGTTCTCAGCAGCTAAGTGTCTTCCCTGTTCAGAGTCCAAGTTTCTCTTTGTCCAATTCTGCTGTTGTAATAGGGGGATGAAACAAAAAAGCAGCCCTGAAATTCCACTGTTACTGGCTTTGGAGTCAGACAGGCTTCAGTTTATTTACTTTTAGAACACTTATATGGTGCTTGAATTGTGCCAGGCACTGTTTTAAGTGCATTACAAATAATTGACTAATTCATTCCCTATTCCAACCCTGTGAGATAGGCTATTACCATTCCTAGGAAAAAAACCAGGGGACAGAGAAGGGTGCCGCACAGCTGGTGAGCAGTGAAGCCCTGATTCAAGCCCAGACAGCCTGGCGCCAGATCTGCTCTTAACTGCACACCAAGCCGCCTTACCAGGCCCAGTCCAGGCCCTGCCACTTACAATACGTGCCTCAGTTTCCTCATCTCAAATGAGGTTGACATGGCAACATTTCAGCAAATCATTGTGAGGAGCAAACAGGAGTTCCGAATGTGAAAGAAGCAAAACCGTGCCCGGCATATAATTAGTGCTCAGCACAAGCCAGCTGACCAGAAAGAACGGGAGGGAGGAGAAATTATAAAAAAGAGTGAAGACCGCAAGCAGAGGAAAAGGGTTAGTAAAATACAGTCAGAAGGTGACCTAGTCTCCGTGAAGAAACATGGTGAAGTGAATAATTGAGAAAATGATCCAGCACACTGATACGAAATACCACTTTAGGCAGATGCCACTGCACGGAGTGACTAGGAGTTGGGAGAGCCCGTTGACCCAAATGACATAGCTGAATCCGTGGAAAACAAGCATTAGGAGTAAATCCACCATATCTCTGAAGTATCTGCTATCAAAATTGGTATTCAAACTAAAGCATTTTTTTTTCTTTCAGTGAAAATGCTTTTTAAGTCTTTTAAGGTTTATAATCACAAAGTAACATTTGTTTTTCCTGAACTCTATTACCAATAACAAAGTCACATAAGTTACCAAAGGACTTTAAGGACTTTAAACTATAATAGAATTCAAACCTAGTTCCATTATCAATAATACTTACAAGTCATTGCTAAGCACCTACTATGTGTAAGAGATTGTACTAGCATCAAATGAATCCACAAAGGGATTTCATTTCTGTATAGTCTGTTTTTCATATGTAAAAGTAATATGCACCCGTTGGGAAAAAAATCTGAAAAATATAATGAAGAAAACCAATCTGGAATAAACCCTACAATTCAGAAATCATTGCCACTATTTTGGGGATGTGAAGCAACATTTGATCAGGAAAAAAAAAACAACAACTGTAAGTCAATATACTGTATAATAAATGCCAAATGAGGGATATAAGGTATTTGAAAAGCATGGGTTTTGGTGGGGGAACAGATTTCTTAAAGTATCATTCACGTACCATACAATCCACCCACTTAGAGTGTACAGTTCAATGTTTTTTAGGTATATTCACAGAGTTGTGCAACCATCACCACATTAATTTTGGAGCATTTTAATCTCTCCAAAAAGAAACTGCATACCCTTTAGCAGTCATATCCCTAAACCCCCATGTTCCCAAGAGGTGGCAACCACTAATCCACCTTCTGTCCTTATAATATTGATTATTCTGGAAATTTCAAATAAATGGAATTGTACAATATGTGGTCCTTTGTGTGTGGCTTCTTTCACTTGGTAGAATGTTTTCAGGGTTCATCCATGTGGCAGCATGTATCAGTACTTCATTCCTTTATATGGACAAATATTAGGTTGATGAAAAAGTAATTGGGGTTTCAGACCATGAATTTTAAATCATTATAACTAGGTTCAAACACACCTTTATTAATCTAAATCGGAAGGATTACAATCAACACATTTTTGCCAACGAGAAATAAGTTGTTTTATTTCCGTAGCGTAAACAGTTCATGTTTCAGGATTCCACAAATTCTTAGAAAGCATTTTCTGCCTCCTGTTGGTTGTGGAAGCATTTTCCCTGCAAAATGTTGCTGAGATGCTTGAAGTAGTGATAGTCAGTTAACAAGAAGTCAGATGAATATGGCAGATGAGGCAAAACTTCATCGCCCAATTCGTTCAACTTTTGAAGCATTGGTTGTGCGACATGCGGTTAGTCGTTGTAATGGAAAAGAATAGAGCTCTTTCTGTTGACCAATGGTGGCTGCAAGCATTGCAGTTTTGGTGCTTTTCAATGTGCTAAGCATACTTCTCAGATGTAATGGTTTCTCCAGGATTCAGAAAGCTGGAGAGGATCAGATGGGTAGTAGACCACCAGTGACCTTGACCTTTTTTTTTGGTGCAAGTTTGGCTTTGGGAAGTGCTTTGGAGCTCCTTCTTGGTCCAACCACTAAGCTGGTGGTCACCAGTTGCATAAAATACACTTTTTGTCACACATCACAATCTGATGATGAAATGGTTTGTTGTTGTTGCATAGAATAAGAGAAGACAACACTTCAAAACTGTGATTTTTTTTGATTTGCAGTCAGCTCATGAGGCACCCACTTATCAAGCTTTTTCACTTTTCCAGTTTACTTCAAATGCCAGACAACCATGGAATGGTCAATGCTGAGTTCTTCAACAACTTTTCATGTAGTTGCAAGAGGACCAGTTTGGATGATCAGCTCGGATGATCATCTCAATTAATTGGTCATTGTCAACTTCCCATGGCTGACCATCGCACTCCTCACCTTCAAGGCTCTCATCTCCTTGGCAAGACTTCTGGAACCACCACTGCACTATATGTTTGTTACCAGTTGCTGGGCCAAATGCGTTGTTGATGTTGCAAGTTGTATCCACTGCTTTATGACCTATTTCAAAATTGAATGAAAAGATCACTCAGATTTGCTCTTTGTCTAACATCCTCTCCATAGTCTAAAATAAATATAAAATAAAGAGCAAGTAATGTCATTAGCAAAAAAAACCCATAATGCGTGAAAGTGAAAGTTGCTCAGTCGTGTCTGACTCTTTGGGACCCCATGGTCTATACAGTCCATAGAATTCTCCAGGCCAGAATACTGGAGTGGGTGGCCTTTCCCTTCTCCAGGGGATCTTCCCAAGGGATCTTCTCAGGGATCAAACCCAGGTCTCCCGCATTGCAGGTGGAGTCTTTACCAGCTGAGCCACAAGGGAAGCCCATAATGCAAGAAATGCACATTAAAATTATGTATAACATAATCACATTTAGTTAAGAAAGTATTACAATGTCAAACGGCAAAGTTCAACAATGCAAAACTGCAATTACTTTTGCACCAACCGAATACTATGCCATTCTATGGCTATACCATATTTTGTATATCCATTCATCAGTTGATAGGCCCTTGCGTTGTTTCCATGTTTTGGTTATTATGAATAATGCTTCTATAAACATTCATGTACAAGTTTTTGTGTGGACATATGTTTTCATTTCTCTTGGGCATACGCCAGGAAGCAGAATTGCTGGATTATTTGATAACTCTGTGTTTAAACTTTTTGGTAAACTACTGACTGTTTTCCAAAGTAGCTGCACCATTTTACATTCCCACCAGAAGTGTAAAAAAGGGTTGCACTTTTTCTACCTCCTTGCTAACACTTGTCATTTTCCAACTTTTTGATTACAGAGACTCTAGAGGGTGTGAAGTGGTATCTCACTGTGGTTTTAATTTGCGTTTCCCTGATGACTAATTCACAACCAAGATAATCACGATGGTGTAATCACTCACCCAGAGCTAGACATCCTGGAATGTGAAGTCAAGTGGTCTTAGAAAGCATCACTATGAACAAAGCTAGTGGAGGTGATGGAATTCCAGTTGAGCTATTTCAAATCCTGGAAGATGATGCTGTGAAAGTGCTGCACTCAATATGCCAGCAAATTTGGAACACTCAGCAGTGGCCACAGGACTGGAAAAGGTCAGTTTTCATTCCAATCCCAAAGAAAGGCAATGCCAAAGAATGCTCAAGCTACCACACAATTGCACTCATCTCACATGCTAGGAAACTCATGCTCAAAATTCTCCAAGCCAGGCTTTAGCGATACGTGAACCATGAACTTCCCAATGTTCAAGCTGGTTTTAGAAAAGGCAGAGGAATCAGAGATCAAATTGCCAACATCCGCTGGATCATCGAAAAAGCAAGAGAGTTCCAGAAAAACATCTATTTCTGCTTTATTGACTATGCCAAAGCCTTTGACTGTGTGGATCACAATCAACTGTGGAAAATTCTGAGAGAGATGGGAATACCAGACCACCTGACCTGCCTCTTGAGAAACCTATATGCAGGTCAGGAAGCAACAGTTAGAACTGGACATAGAACAACAGACTGGTTCCAAATAGGGAAAGGAGTTCATCAAGGCTGTATATTGTCACCCTGCTTATTTAACTTATATGCAGAGTACATCATGAGAAACGCTGGGCTAGAAGAAACACAAGCTGGAATCAAGATTGCTGGGAGAAATATCAATAACCTCAGATATGCAGATGACACCACCGTTATGGCAGAAAGTGAAGAGGAACTCAAAAGCCTCTTGATGACAGTGAAAGAGGAGAGTGAAAAAGTTGGCTTAAAGCTCAACATTCAGAAAACGAAGATCTGGTCCCATCACTTCATGGGAAATAGATGGGGAAACAGTGGAAACAGTGTCAGATTTCATATTTTTGGGCTCCAAAATCACTGCAGATGGTGACTGCAGCCATGAAATTGAAAGACGCTTACTCCTGGGAAGAAAAGTTATGACCAACCTAGATAGCATATTCAAAAGCAGAGACATTACTTTGCCAACAAAGGTCCGTCTAGTCAAGGCTATGGTTTTTCCAGTGGTCATGTATGGATGTGAGAGTTGGACTGTGAAGAAGGCTGAGCGCTGAAGAATTGATGCTTTTGAACTGTGGTGTTGGAGAAGACTCTTGAGAGTCCCTTGGACTGCAAGGAGATCCAACCAGTCCATTCTAAAGGAGATCGGTCCTGGGTGTTCTTTGGAAGGACTGATGCTGAAGCTGAAACTCCAATACTTTGGCTACCTCATGCGAAGAGTTGACTCATTGGAAAAGACTCTGATGCTGGGATGGATTGGGGGCAAGAGGAGAAGGGAATGACAGAAGATGAGATGGCTGGATGGCATCACCAACTCGATGGACATGAGTTTGGGTGAACTCCAGGAGTTGGTGATGGACAGGGAGGCCTGGCATGCTGTGGTTCATGGGGTTGCAAAGAGTTGGACACAACTGAGCAACTGAACTGAACTGATGACTAATGATGTTAAGCATCTTTTCTTGTACATAATGGCCATTTGGACATCTTCTCAGAAGAAATGTCTATTCAGATCTTTGTCCTTTTGTAAATTGAGTCATTTCTCTTTTTGCTATTGAGTTATGAGCTCTTTATATATTTTAAGTAGGAGCCCCTTATTAGCTATATGATTTGCAAATATTTCCTTCCATTCTGTGTGTTAATATTTCACTTTCCTGAAGCTGTCCTTGAAAGCACAAATTTCTTTAATTTTGACAAAGGCCAATGCATCTATTTTTTTCTCTTTGTTTGTTTGTGCTTTTAGTGTCATATCTAAGAAGCATTGCCTAATGCAAGGTCACAAAGATTTATGCCTGTGTTTTCTTCTAATAGCTTTATAGTCGTCATTCTTACATTTAGATACTTAATCCATTTCTAGTTACTGTTTGTAAGAGCATGTGTTTTGAGGTTGAACTTAGTATGACAGTCTGGGTCTTCTGAGAAGCAGACACTAAGATGGAATTAAAAGTGCAAGAATTTTATTAGGGAAATGACTGTGAGAGAAAATGATAGAAAAGCAGCCAAAAAATGATACAAGTCTGACCTGAGAGAAGAGAGGGAAAGGAAGGCCAGGTAGAAGCATTGTAATAGCTGCCTTTCAGTGAGGCCATCAGAAGATCCATGAACCAAAGTCAGCTTCCAAAAAAGTCATGGATGTCCCAGAACAAGCCTGCCTCAGAGTCCCTGCTGTATCCCTGCTGAATTTAGTAACTGGCTGGGGGCAGCCCAGTGGGAAGTGCTGTTCAATGCTAATGTGGCAGTGGACTTCAGACCACAGCAACTGGGGCCGTTGGTCAGTTTAGCTCCCTAAAGGGCACATTTCATAGATGCCACATGTTATGTAAGTGAAAATGCTATTTAACTTCCTGGAGTCTCAGTTTTCTTGATAAAGCATCTGTTTCTTTGCTTAGCACTTAGTAACTAGGGGTTAATAATAGCTTTGATAATACTATGTATTAAAAAATATACCTATAAATACAAGCACATTTGCATACTCAGTCACTTCAGCCATGTTCAACTCTTTGTGGCCCTATGGACAGTAGCCTGCCAGACTCCTCTGTCCATGGGATCCTCCATGCAAGTATACAGGAGTGGGTTGCCATTTCCTATTCCTTATTAATATATACAATATGGTCAATAAATCGGACAAAGACTAACTCTAAATTGAGTGAATAATACTTTGAACTATGGTTGGTGGTAAATAAATGTACTAAACATCTCATCCTCCAAGATCTGACTTAAGTGTCATCTTTTTGATGACTTTTCTTAGCCACCACATCAAAACAAGCTATCTCTTCTTCTGTGTTCCCATAATGTAGTGATTCTCATTGTAACAAAGTAGATATGAGAATCTTTATGAAGGATTTGAAAAATAGTCCAAATTCATCATAGTTTGATTTTGAAAGCCATTTCAAAATAATGTGAATAACAATTTTAATTTTCCAGATTATGACAGGCTAACTTTCTCACTCATTATAACACTCATATAAATGCCACAAAAAATATATTTTTAATTTTTTACATGAATGGTTGAGCTCAAAAGAAATTCTCAGGGATGCAAAATGGAGAAGAAACGGAAAACTAGAGCAGTGAGCTTGTGAATTAGCTCTTAACTGTTCTGTGGAGAGACCTAGTAACTGTGGTTTCCAGCAGTTGCTAGACTAGTCTAGTGGGTTGCTAGACTCAGAATCCTAGGGCTGGGGTTTTACTCCTCTATTTCCAGGCCCTGGATCTATGCTATGTAAAAAAAAGAAACTGAGCAGCAACACACATATTCACACACACACACACACACACACACACACACACGTGAAATACTCCTGCAGAGAAAACACAGACCAGAAAATATTCCACTATCACCATCGTCATAGAAGGAAACAATAAAGAAGCTCCTTTTTCTTGACTTCGTCTCTGGGTGGGAGGTTGGTGAACCCCCCTGAGAATGTGTAAACAAAGATTTGATCCACTTTTTGGACAACTTACACATGATCTGTGACCTCCCATGCTTAGAAATTAACTTAGAATTAGGTCTAGGACCTCTTGGGTACCTAGAAGATGCAAATGTAAAATCCTTTCAGAAGATATGCCCTCTTTCCACGGCTCACAGGATCCCCCAGACAAACTCTGCTGAAATGGAGCTTACCATCTAATAGTACAAAATGCATGCAATAATCAGGCAATCTAAACAAAACTCAAGAGACTCAACAAAGAACTGATTAGACTCCCAGAACAACTAGAAAAATAAAGCTGTAAATGTAAAACTCAAAAGATGTGATACAGTACAGATTAGACACAGTGAAAAGAGAATTTGTGAACTAGAATGCAGAGCTTTAGGGGAATTCCCTGGTGGTCCAGCAGTTTAGACTCTGTGCTTCAAATGCAGGGGACACAGATTCAGTCCCTGGTTGGGGAACTAAATCCCACATGCCTTGAGGCAGCTTAGCCAAAAAAAAAAAAAAAGTGTAGAAGAAGAATCTTTAAAAATTACATGGAACGAAACATAGGAAAATAGGAAAAGGTGCTAAGAGAATATGAATATTCCATAAAACAGTTCCTAGAAGAACAGGATGGAAGAGAGCCAAAAAAGAATGGCTAGAATCTTATAGAATTAATGAAGTACATGAATCATCAGACCCAGAAAGTATAATGTGTCCAGGATAAAGTAGTATATTTCTTTTAAAAATACATTATTTAATAATGATGGAAAAACACTGAAATAGCTGCTGCTTTACATCTCTGCATAGCTCTACTCATATAATATTGTCCTGTGGTTAGATGTATTGTAGGAATCAGCTCTTTGAAACTGGCACTGTTGTGGCCTAGTATCAAGTGAGTGCTGAAAAAATAAATGAATGACAATGGATAAATGTAATCCAGGACAAATAGTTTAAACCAATCCACAGTGAAGTCAAATACTTTTCTAACATATTTTTTTAAATTTTTCAGGTGCATTTGTTTCACACAATTTTAAGGGGATGTCATAAGAGAAATGTGAGTTTAAAAAAAGTGCTAATCACCTAGCACTTCTGAACTATTGATTTTCTAGGTACTGGATAACTCTCTAAAATCTGGGGTCATGACATCCTTCAAATCTAAGCTTTTTCATTTCTTTTAAAGTTTCTTCCCTTCCATTTTCTTCTTCGAGGACCTTTGTTGGAGTTGTTTCTCTTAGTGGTCCTCCATGCCTCATCTTTTCTCTTGTATTTTCCATCTCTTTGTCTTTGTGACTGATGTCGTGGGTCACTTCCTACCTTTTTTCTCATCTTTTTATTGAATTTTTAATTTTAGTAGAGATAATTTTATCACTAAGAGTTTACTTGTGTTGAACACTGCTTTCTTTTTGCAAAATATTCTTGTTTGTAGCTGTATTAATGTTTTAAACATGAATATATTAGAAATTAAATTTTTCTTCTGGGGTGATGGAAATGTTTTGCATCTTCATGGGTGGTAGTTATAAAGTTATATAAACAGAAGTGAATGAGCTAAACACTTCAGACTTGTGCATTCTACTCTGTAAATTTTGCCTTTAAAAATAAAATGACTTAAATACTCTTCCAACTGACAGTTCTTGTTAAAAATTTTCCCATCAACATTCCTGTGGTAGTTATGTATTGAGTTTTATATTACATTTGTCATCAGCTAGAAATGTCATCCATGTTAATTCAGCTGGAAATGTTAATCATAGAGATTCTGATAATGCTATATTTGAAATGATAACCAACAAGGACCTACTATATAGCACATGGAACTCTTCTCAATGTTATGGGGCAGCCTGATGGGAGAGGAATTTGAGGGGAAGTAGATACATGTATATGTATGGCAGAGTCCCTTCACTGCTCACCTGAAACTATCACAACATTGTTAATCGGCTGTACCCCAATACAAAATTAAAAAGGTTTGTTTTTTTTTAAGTATAAGGGTATGGAAGGCTCTGTTCTCACAGAAAAGAAAAATGTACAGTATAGGGACGTCCCCAGTGGCTCATTGGTAAAGAATCCATCTGCCAGTGCAGGAGACATGGCTTTGATCCCTGATCCAGGAGAATCCCACATGGCAGGGAGCAACTAAGCCTAAGAGCCACAACTGCTGAGCCTGTGCTCTAAAGCCCACAAGCCACAGCTACTGAAGCCCTTGCACCCTAGAGCCCGTGCTCCACAGAAGCCACGGCAATGAGAAGCCTGAGCACCGCAACTAGAGAGCAGCCCCCCTTGCTGCAACCAGGTAAAAGCCCACACAGCAACGAAGACCAGCGCAGCCACGAGTAAGAAATAACAACCCTTTAAACAAATGCGCACTGTGCTTATAACTGTACACGCTGCGTTAGCAGAACTATTTCTGATAGGTTAGAACGTCCAGTTGGACTAGAAGTCACTGCGAACCAAATCCTCCATCTGTAACTTTATGAGTCTGATGATGGAAAGAATTTTCTACAGACTAACTCCTGGCTCCATTTCCATCTTGTTTCTCCCCCACACCCACATCCCAGGGTGCCAGGCACCACAGGACATGTCATCTCTCTCTCAATCCCTTTGTATCACAATGCTGAGTGATTGACAGAGTGGGCAGCGGAAATATTACTAGGAGTTGTCCCTATATCAGAACAACTGCCCACCCACATAAACATATCCCACTAAATCCATATTTAGTGTATCCCCAACTCAATTGCTCCTTACCCAGATCCCCAAATACCTGCAGCCATTTCCTTAGCACTCAATGGAGGGGAAGTCTCTGTGGAAAGTGACACAAGCCCTAACTTTTGCAGTTAAAATCTCTTTTATAAATGTTACAAAAACACACGACCATGTAAACATTCTGAAGGCTAACCTCAGGGTCTTGGAAGAAGCCAGTGTGAAAGAGGGAACACAAAGCTTAAAATCCCTCAGCCTCACAGTTAATCCACCTCTAGATGTGAGACAGACAGAAGTGAAATGAACTCTCTTCAGTCATTAATTCCAAAATGCATAGTACTCTTCAGAGTTACTTATTCCTCACATATTAACTGAGTACCTGGAAGTTCAGACAAAATATGTATTAATGATATCTTTTATCCCTAAAAGAAAACATTGACAGAAAAATCACATTGATTTGAACATCTATTCTTTATAGGAAATGAAGATGGAAACAGTGATTTCTGCTTGTGATGGGCTCACTTAGTAAAGAGTATAGTTTTTGTGCTGGAGAATGCTAAAGCTTATTAATGATTTTCAGATTTCAGCAGTTAAATCCTTACACTATCTTTCTCATATCTGATACTCACAGACACTTAAGTGTATCTAAGCATGTACCTGAGTATCATTTATAATCCTGTTATTAACTAAAGTTAAAGCACTTTAGGAGGGAATACTAAACATCTCTGCAGAGAATGGTAGAATAGTACAGTCCTTTTTAAAACTGTGTTGATGGGGAGCCTGTTTCCTATTCAGTTCAAATGCCAGGCAGTATGGCTGCTTCCTCTGTTCCCATGGAAACCTCAGCCTTGCTGAAGTTCAAGTTAATTTCTTACTGCCATCTGCCTGTTGAGCTACGGGGCTTTCTCTAGCTAATATCATGCAGAGGCCTGTTAGGAGAATGAAGTTTACTTAGGAACTCCCTGGGCTGTTCCAACAGGAGGTCAAGATTGAAAACAGATCCAGCTGAACCTCCATGCAGCATTCGCTAAAGGACGAAAGGAGTTAAAATATACTGTGTGAGGTTTTATTTAAAAATCAACCTATGTTTAATACCAATTGACTAGATGGGACATTAAAGAGTTCATTTTACATTGGACCAAGTTTGGGTCATTTTTCATCCCTTTAAACTCTAAAATTGCCACATTTCTATGTGTTTCTTGAAAATGTTGATGATGATATCTCAAATCAAAGGTTACAGACTAGTGACCGGTGATTCAGCTCTGGCCTGCAGACATGGTTTTTTGGCTCACACAGTGTTTTAAAACAATGCTTGAATTAGTTGCCAAATTCCAGAAATTAGGGAGCCCCATGAGAGGGGAAAAAAAACGTGCTCTGGATTTCCAACTTCTCTTTTAAAAACTTATAAGATGTGGCTGACTCTGCATTCCTGCATGGTCAAAGCCAAAGCACAGTAATGGCTGCCCCTGGGAGGGGCGTGGCTCTCCCATTTGCCACAGTCCCTGTGACTCCTTTCCCCTTTCACACCTGCCTGTTTCATTCATTGGTAGTAGCTGTGTGGCCTCTACGACACTTGCATTCACAAGTCCTCCCTTAAATTCATGTAGTGCTCATTTCCTAACCCAATCATGTACTGGTTCATAGAATACAGTATTTTTATCAGCCTAACACATAGCGTGGGCTTCCCCGGAGGCTCAGTGGTAAAAAACCTGCCTGTCAATGCAGGACATTCAGGCTCCATCCCTAGATTTGGAAGGTCCCTGGATTGGGAAGATCCCTTGAAGAAGGAAATGGCAACCATTCCAGTATTCTTGCCTGGGAAATTCCATGGACAGAGGAACCTGGCAGGCTACAGTCCATGGGTCAGAAAGAGTCAGACATGACTCAGTGACTAAACAACAACACATAGGGTATCGAATAATCAATCCTTTTCACTCATCAATAATATCAGTCCCTTTTGTTTGCTTCTCTAGCTTAATTCTCTAGCAGAAATTACTTGATTTAAATAGTTTGCAATGCTGCCCATCAATTATCAAGCAGAAGACTGTTCTCTACCGAAGAATGGTTATGGGTAATAATCAGCTGTATTTGTTGTTTGCTTACTAAGTGGCATCACTGTACTTTATAGCAACTCCATACAGAGTCATTATAATGTTCTGTTTTACAGATGAGAGAACTGAGCTTTAGAAGGATCAATAATTTGTCCAAAGTCATAATAGCTAATAGATAATTAATTCCAGCTTCACTCAGTTCTTTCTGATTCTAGAGTCTGCACATTAAACCACTATGGTTTATTTATCCTCATTTTAGGTAAGTGTATTCACCAAGAGTTTCAATTATTCCTGTATTTCTACATCTGTTTTTAGAATATGTTCAGAATGGGAAAAAAAAATCTGTGACACAATCCTTTTCTTCTAGGAATATAGAATTTCAAAGAGAAGCATCATTGTTTTAGCAGGTTTTATTGCCTACACTCCTGGAGAGGGGCATGGCAGCCCACTCCAGTGTTCTTGCCTAGAGAGCCCCCTTCGGCAGAGGAGCCTGGCAGGCTGCAATCCATGGGGTCACAAAGAGTCAGACATGACTGAGCGACTAAGCACATTGCCTACACTGCCCACAAACAAATAAATATGCAATAATAAATGTTATTTATTATCATATGTTAAACATATAGCACATGTGTTTAATAGTATATGTTAAACATATAGCATATGTACAGTGTACATATATGTAAATATATGTTAAACATGTGTACATATATGTTAAACATATAGCATAATATATGTTTCTTAGAGGGAAATAGAAAGACCTATGATAATGCACATCACTGAAACAAGGAATAGCCGGAAGAAAAAGTATGCACAAAGAGATTTGGAAGTACATGAGAGTATGGTGCTTTGGGAAAGTTGAAAGGAATTGGCCTGAGCAAAGAATAAGAAGAGGAATTTCACAAAAGGGTGAGTACAACTGGACAATAACATAATGGGATAACACTCTGAAATATTACCAGGTGTTTTTTAAATTTTTTAAATTTTATATTGGAGTATAGCCAATTACTAATGTGATAGTTTCAGATGGACAGCAAAGGGACTCAGCCATACTTAGCCATGTATCTATTCTCCCTCAAACTCCCCTCCCATCCAGGTTGCCACACAACATTAAGCAGAGTTCCCTGAGCTGTACATTAGGTTCTTGTTGATTATCCATTTTAAATATAGCAGTATGTACTTGTCCATCTCAAACTCCTTAACCATCCCTTCCCCTCATCTTTCTCCCCCTGGTAACCATAAGTTCTTTCTCTAAGTCTGTGAGTCTGTTTCTGTCTTATAAATAAGTTAGTTTGTTTCATTTCTTTTTAGATTCCCCATATAAGGGATAGCATATGATGTCTCTCTCTGTCTAGCAGGTGTTTTTAAATGGGCATTTTACTTTCTCCCTTTCCCCTTCCTTCCCAGCATCTCAGCAGCTCAGAGTTCCATACTGATGGCCTCAGGGAAGTGGTGGTGTGACTAGGCAGGCAGGTGGAGCCTTCCAAGAGCTTCATGATCCCTCTCACATGCCAGCTTGTCACAGGGCAGCAAATGCCTGTGTCCCAAAAGGGGCCTCAGAAATGGTGGAGTGGTGTCAGAACTGAAATCTCCTCCTACATGGGAGTAAGGGACACCTCGACATCTTTTTGTCTGATCCCACAGGGACTGATGATCCAAGACTAAGTAGAAGGATAGCAATCTCATCCCAATAGATACTAGAGAGGAGAAGTGGCATCACCAGTCAGCAGATACCCCCAAACTCACACCAACACTCATACCTAACATGTGATGATGTTCAATTGTGATCCCAGGGAAAAGTGTGTGAACTAAGTTCCCATCTGCCCAGTGGAATGAGGCCCCAGAGACTGAGAAAATAGGCTGAGCACAGAAAAATAAAGAAGCAGTGCCTTCTGCACACCTGAACTGAGAAACGAGGGTCATAACATTTTTTTAGAAATCAGAAATAATCACAGAAATACATATTATAATAAAATTCCACTTGCTTTGCCTAGCAGATTGACAAATGCTAAATAGGCTGACAGTTACTTTTGTCAGATTGTAGGGGGACAGACATTCTCCCTGGTGAGAGAGTAAAACCAGTATAAACACTCTTGACATACCCATTTCAGCACCACGGAACCATTGTAAGGAAATCACTGGACATGCACTCAGGGCATAAAGAAGACTCATTTCAGTGTTGCTTGTGATAGTGGATAATTGTGACATACCCGTTGAAAGTAGATATTAAGTAAATTATAATAAATTATTAAAGTGGGACAACACATAGCCATTAATATAATTGAGATCATTCTCTACTTACTGACATGTCCGATGCTTATAATATATAGTTAGAAAAGCAAGTTTTTAAATAATGTGTATATTATGATCAAATTCTTGAGACTATAGACTTTTGCTTGCATAGAAAAAAATCTGTGACGACACACACCAATGTGTTAACGATGACAATCTTTGATTGGTGTGATTATGAGTCATTTAAATTTTGTTTCCATTTGACTTCTCTGTGTCTTCTAATTGTTTTGAAATGGATATGAATTACTCATGATACTATTTTTTTAATGCTTATTTTAAAAAAGAAAGTACCTGAGGATGATGATCACAGATAAAAAATAAGGGTGAGAAATGGAGAAGCGCCCAGGGATCAGATCAAGAGATCAAAACCTGGTATTTGTTCTGCCTTATACATCACATAGACATTTTTTCCCAACATCTCAGTAAACAACACAAATATAAAAATGGCTGAGCCGTTTCTCTCAACAGGCACTGAGAGACCTTGATAATTAATACTAGAGCCAATATCTTAACATTTTTATTATGGAAACAGTTAAATACGGATAATTTATTTTCCCTTGCCTATGTTGCCTAGGCAACACAATAGAGAGTGGCATGTCTTTAAGGTGATAATTATCTGCTCTCCACCCAATACACCACAATTATTATTTGTACTTCTGGTTCTCCTACTTTTATTCAGAGCCAGCCCAATAGGGCCCCATGGACTCCCAACCAAAAGGTAGTGATTTTTCAAGTAGCACCTGCTCCCCGGCTGGTCCTCTCCTCCCTGGAAAGAAGGTGCGTTACACCTCCTCCAGGTAATTCAAATACATCTCCCCCAGCTGCTCAGTCCAATCTGTACTATCCTGTTGTAACTTGTCACATCCTTTTTCTTGGTTTAACATTTGCCCTGGTTTCCTAGGGCTGCTGTAGCAAATTACCACAAATGTGGGGCCTTACAACAGTGAGAATTTATTCTTTCACAATTCCGGAGGCCAGAAGCCCAAAATCAAGGTATCAGGAAGGCACTCTCCCTCTGAGGGCCTAGGGGAGACTCTTTTCTTGTCTCTACCTTCTTAGGGGTTCCTATTGTTCCTTGGTTGGGGGTAGCACAACTCCAGCCTCTGCTTCATCTTCACTTGCCTCTCTCTCTCTCTCATTTATCTTAACTGAACGTCTATCAACGGATTTAAGACTCACCCTGAATCCAGCATGCTCTCACCAACACTTCATTGCCTCTGTGAATAACCTTTTTCTTAAGAAGGCCATATTCACAGGTACTAAAGGGTAGGATTTGGACATACTTGGCGAGGGGGTAGAGGGACGGGGCGGGGGGGTGGCGCACAATGCAACCTAGTGGGCTTCCCAGGTGGCCCTAGTGGTTAAAAAAAAAAAAAAAAGTGCCAGCCAATGCAGAAGACATAAGACACGTGGGTTTGATTCCTGGGTCAGGAAGGTGCCCTGGAAGAGCACATGGCAACCCACTCCAGCATTCTTGCCTGGAGAATCCCATTGTCAGAGGAGCCTGGCGGGCTATAGTCCATGGGGTCTCAAAGAGTCCATGGAGTTGGAAAGAGCTGGATATGGCTGTAGTGACTTAGCACACACATAGGCAATGCAACCCAGTATGATGTCACACCTATATATACTCTTCTTTTTAGATAAGGAGCTAACTATCATTACAGCTAACATTTACTGAGAACTTATTCAAGCATTATGTTTAGCATTTTACCAACATTATCTCAGTTCAGTTCAGTTCAGTCACTCAGTCCTGTCTGACTCTTTGCAACCCCATGAATCGCAGCACGCCAGGCCTCCTTGTCCATCACCAACTCCGGGAGTTCATTCAAACTCACGTCCATCGAGTCAGTGATGCCATCCAGCCATCTCATCCTCGGTTGTCCCCTTCTCCTCCTGCCCCCAATCCCTCCCAGCATCAGAGTCTTTTCCAATCAGTCAACTCTTCACATGAGGTGGCCAAAGTACTGGAGTTTCAGCTTTAGCATCAGTCCTTCCAAAGAAATCCCAGGGCTGATCTCCTTCAGAATGGACTGGTTGGATCTCCTTGCAGTCCAAGGGACTCTCAAGAGTCTTCTCCAACATCACAGTTCAAAAGCATCAATTCTTCAGCGCTCAGCCTTCTTCACAGTCCAACTCTCACATCCATACATGACTACTGGAAAAACCATAGCCTTGACTAGACAGACCTTAGTCAGCAAAGTAATGTCTGATTTTGAATATGCTATCTAGGTTGGTCATAACTTTTCTTCCAAGGAGTAAGCATCTTTTAATTTCATGGCTGCAGTCACCATCTGCAGTGATTTTGGAGCCCAAAAAAATAAAGTCTGACACTGTTTCCACTGTTTCCCCATCTATTTCCCATGAAGTGATGGGACCGGATGCCATGATCTTCGTTTTCTGAATGTTGAGCTTTACGCCAACTTTTTCACTCTCCCCTTTCACTGTCATCAAGAGGCTTTTGAGTTCCTCTTCACTTTCTGCCATAAGAGTGGTGTCATCTGCATATCTGAGGTTATTGATATTTCTCCCAGCAATCTTGATTCCAGCTTGTGTTTCTTCTCCTGTCCAGCATTTCTCATGATGTATTCTACATATAAGTTAAATAAGCAGGGTGACAATATACGGCCTTGACAAACTCCTTTTCCTATTTGGAACCAGTCTGTTGTTCCATGTCCAGTTCTAACTGTTGCTTCCTGACCTGCATATAGGTTTCTCAAGAGGCAGGTCAGGTGGTCTGGTATTCCCATCTCTCTCAGAATTTTCCACAGTTTATTGTGATCCACACAGTCAAAGGCTTTGGCATAGTCAATAAAGCAGAAATAGATGTTTTTCTGGAACTCTCTTGCTTTTTCGATGATCCAGAGGATGTTGGCAATTTGATCTCTGGTTCCTCTGCCTTTTCTAAAACCAGCTTGAACATCTGGAAGTTCACGGTTCACGTATTGCTAAAGCCTGGCTTGGAGAATTTTGAGCATGAGTTTCCTACCGTGTGAGATGAGTACAATTGTGCAGTAGTTTGAGCATTCTTTGGCATTGCCTTTCTTTGGGATTGGAATGAAAACTGACCTTTTCCAGTCCTGTGGCCACTGCTGAGTGTTCCAAATTTGCTGGCATGTTGAGTGCAGCACTTTCACAGCATCGTCTTTCAGGATTTGAAATAGCTCCACTGGAATTCCATTACCTCCACTAGCTTTGTTCATAGTGATGCTTTCCAAGGCCCACTTGACTTCACATTCCAGAATGTCTGGCTCTAGATAAGTGATCACACCATCGTGATTATCCGGGTCGTGAAGATCTTTTTTGTACAGTTCTTCTGTGTATTCTTGCCACCTCTTCTTAATATCTTCTGCTTCTGTTAGGTCCATACCATTTCTGTCCTTTACTGATCCCATCTTTGCATGAAATCAATTAAGTTACAAAATATTTTATCCCCCATCCCACTCCTCCAATCCCCATATACAACACAAACTCCAGTTTCCGTTACTTTGCCTTCTGGTAAGGAGAGTCACATTTCAAAATTCCTGCCAAGGAATAAAGCAACAGCTTTCACAGGAGAGGAAGAATGGCTGCTCCTGGGCAATCACCAGTGTGACCCGTTTGGCCACTTTCTGAAGCTGCGCAGCTAGACTTACCCGTGATTCTAATGCCAATGTGATCTGCAAAACTTAATACCTGATACTAGGCTGAAGAATTGATGCTTTTGAACTATGGAGTTGGAGAAGACTCTTGAGAGTCCCTTGGACTGCAAGGAGATCCAACAAGTCCATCCTAAAGAAATCAGTCCTGAATATTCTTTGGAAGGACTGATGCTGAAGCTGAAACTCCAACACTTTGGCCACCTGATACGAAGAGCTCACTCATTTCAAAAGACCCTGATGCTTGGAAAGATTGAGGGCAGGAGGAGAAGGGGACGACAGAGGATGAGGTGGTTGGATGGCATCACCAACTCAATGGACATGAGTTTGAGTAAACTCCAGGAGTTGGTGATGGACAGGGAGGCCTGGCGAGCTGCAGTCCATGGGGTCACAGAGAGTGGAACATGACTGAGTGATTGAACTGAACTGAACTGAATGGAGGCTCTTTTTAGGACTATAATCTCTATCTGTTTCTCAATATATTTCAAGTGCGTGTGTCAAACTACATCATAATGCATACTGTTTCTTTTTTCCAAAATTTTGTTTTGAAAAATTTCAAACACACACCAGAATTGAAAGAATTTTACAACACCCGTATGCTCACTACCTAAAAGATACACTGACATTTTACTTTTCTTGCTTTGTTCTGTAATTAGGCAACCATCTATCTGATCTATGAATCCGTCTTATTTTTTCTCCCCAGTACTTCAGCATGCATATCATTGAATCAGAGCAGAACACAGGGTCTTCAATTGCAGGCAGATCCCTTAAAAAAAGACAAAGGTAAGAGGTTAAGCTGAGCATACCCAGTTTCTTCTTCCAGCGAACCAGTGAAGTTGCTCAGTTGAGTCCTACTCTTTGCAACCCGTGGACTATAGCCTATCAGGCTCCTCCATCCATGGAATTTCCAAGCAAGAATACTGGAATGGGTTGCCATTTCCTTCTCCAGGGGATCTTCCTGACCCAGGGATTGAACTCAGGTCTCCTGCATTACAGGCAGTCGCTTTACAGTCTGAGCCACCAGGGAAGCCCCAGTTTCTTCTTCCACACTGCCAATTAAACCAGGTCCTTCTTTTGCTGTGGGCAACAGTAAGAAGTGGCAAGAGAGGCCAAGGCTGGGATCGTAGGAATTTCTCTCCACAAGGAAACAGAAGGAATTGGAAATAAATTCCCTTACAAAGAGTGCGCTCAGTGATTTAGTAGATGGACATCTTCAGTAGCATCCAAATAATAAACACATCAGCCTTCCTTTTTTTGTTACCTTCTTATTTTCCACAATGGCTCAGAGGTAAAGAATCTGCCTGCAGTGCAGGAGATGCAGGTTTGATTCCTGTAGGGAAGATCGCCTGGAGAAGGAAATGGCAACCCACTCCAGTATTCTTGCCTGGAGAATCCCATAGACAGAGGAGCCTGGAGGGCTCCATAATGTCCGTAAGGTTGCAAGAGTCGGACCTGATTGAGGGACTAAGCATACACGCACCCAATAGCTGATTAACAATGTTGTGATAGTTTCTGGTGAACAGTGAAGGGATTCAGCCACACATATACATGTATTCACTCTCCCCCAAACTCCCCTCCCTCCGAGCTGCCACATAACATTGAGTAGAGTTTCCTGTGCTATACAGTAGGACCTTGTTGGTTATCCATTTTAAATATAACAGTGTGTACATTCCAAACTCCCTAACTATCCCTTCCCCCAACCCTGCCCTCCACAACCATAAGTTCATTCTCTGTCTATGAGCCTATTTCTGTTTTGTAAATAAGTTCATTGGTCTCATTTCTTTTTTAGATTCCGAATATAAAGGATATATGATGTTTCTATTTCTCAACACAACAGTCTTCTGGTATTCCTAACCCTCATACCTTGCAGCAAGTTGGACTTCAGTAACTCTAGTGTCTTCCATTTTTCACAGTTCTGCTGTGACTACAACCATTTCTGTTTCTTCCATTTTTATTTGCCGGTCACTCTCATTCTCACACACTCCAAGAGCTCTCCAGACAAAGAGGTTTATGGCAGCCCATGGTGATGGACTTTACATCCCAGAAGAATCATTTATTTTTAGCTCCAAGCTAAAACATTTCAGGAAAGGGCTGAAATTGGTCCAGATTGGATCACATATCTATTTTGGACCAGGCACTGGGGTCAAGAGGTTGTGTGTCAACCCCTGTGTTCAAAGGGATAAAGTCTACTACAGAAAGAAGTTAAGGATGCTGGGCCTCACTAGAAACACAAAGGAATTCCAACATCCTAGCTCTAATTTAACTCTGTTACCCCAGTGGTCACTCTGTCCATAAACTTTATTAAAAGTTGAAACTCCTGTGATGTTATAGGGAGAAAATCTCTTTAGCAAACATTTTTTACATTGCGACTTTGGTAGGGGGGCAGTGATTGTTTTTAAGGGTTTGTTTCAATTGAGTGATCAGTGAAAAATTAATATGCTTTCATATCAAAGAATAGTAATAGTTTCTATTTAGATCAATGTTGAAATGTTTTATTCTTAAAATTTTCATTGAGTAAAATTAAAAACTTTAAGGAAGAATTCAAATATCTAAAGAGCTTGGTATGAAGGGGAGAATAAACTGTTTAACCTCTGTTTAACCTTCTCCAGAATGTTTATTTAAACGTTCTGCCAATGTTGATACGATTCACCCAAGAATGTAACTCAGGTTATGTACAGTTAGATATAATTTATTTACAGATCTGCAGAATTTTGGTTACGTCTATAACAAACTTTCAGAAAATAAACTGAATGTTCAACTGCTTTAATCATATAGGGTCAACATGTAAAAGGAAGAACAAAACCGATACAGTTCCAGACTCAACTTTGTTTTTCCAGTTCAGAGATTTGACCAGTAGCCAAACAAAGAGATATCAGGACAAATAACACAAGCCTAGTGGCTCATATCAAAATCTCACCCATTTCTCTAACTTTCATATCAATAATCTATTCTATCAAAATCAAACCAACCAAAAAACCCGTTTTTGGAGGTGGGGGAGGGAGGCTCAAGAAAAAGAGGATATATACATACTTATGGCTAATTCATGTTGTATAGCAGAAACCAACACAACACTGTCAAGCAATTATCCTCCAATTTTAAAAAATAAATAAATAATAAAATAAAACTTTCTCTTTCCCGAGGAGGGGATAAAACATTTTCTTTTGCAAAATCTACAATCTTCTTTTATGAAGTGTTAACAGAACTAAAATTTTAGGACTCCTTATCTCCCAGCACATGGGTTTTAAAACCTCAAATACTTTTTTGTACCTTTTTTTCAAAGCACAAGGACTCAAGGACAAGGACTCAAAGACACAAGGGATTAGAACTTGGGTAAAAATGTACTCTAAAATTCAACCAAAGAAAGAAATGAACTATCAAAAGGCTCCCCTGTAAGATAGCTTCAGATATTCAGTTTAGAGTTATTTCAGAGATGCTGAGTAAACTCTGACTTGATTCTAAACCAAATGCTGGGACTTCCCTGGTAGTCAGTGGTTAAGAATTCACACTTCACTGCAATGAGCACGAGTTTGATCCCTGGTTGTCCCAAGGAACTAAGATCCCACGTGCCCCACAGCATGTCCAATAAATAAATAAGTTTAAAAAAAAGTAAAATAATAGAAAACCCTTCTTTCTTTTCTTTTTTTTAAAATGCACTGGGGACTCCCCAGTTGATTCCCAGAGTCCCCCGTAGCACGGTGACTAGACCCTTCCTTGGACTCTTCCCATGCGTGCTCTGCTCCCGCTTTGCAGACCGCCTATCTGCCAGGGGAAACTCTGCCTATCAGTCCAAAAGGCCTGGATGGGGTTTCACCACTACTGAGCTAGACTGCTTCTATGGATCCTTTAGAAGAGAAGATAGATGCATTGAACAGTTGAAACATAACAGGAAAGCAGTTTCTCCAGGTTCCTGTACCAGGAAATAGCTTCTAGTGCCAGGACTCTAACTCCAATGCCAAGACCACAAGCATATGGAGGTTGACATTCTGTATTTAATTCCACTGCTACTAAAGAAATAATGCTTTGCAAAAAGCCATGATGTCTACAGGGCATCCTGTTCGGCATAGAGCCTTGAGCAAACACAGAAGCCTTTGTCCCTGCTTCTATCAAATGGTAGACAAAGTCTACCAGTCTTAATTCTCTTCCCCTTCTCATCTTCTCAATAAATCCTTTTTAAAAAAATAGAAAATTAAAAGTAATACATTAGAACATTGGAACCACGGTACCAGACTAGAGGGCAAGCCATTCAGGCCAATATTTTGTTTTTTTAAGAGTGAAGATTGACTATTTTAAGGAATAGTGTTGTTGCCCTTCATGATCTAAGCCCCAAAAGTATCGCTATGTCTCAAATATGTCTGCTGCTGCTGCTGCTAAGTCGCTTCAGTCACGTCCGACTCTGTGTGACCCCATAGACAGCAGCCCACCAGGCTCCCTGGTCCCTGGGATTCTCCAGGCAAGTAGTGGGTTTTCCTTCTCAAATATCTCTGATTGCCCTTAATTATAGCCTATAAATCTTCATAGACCTAATTCAGGCATATAACACTTACACATTTGACCCAGACAGATTATCATGGATCACACATAGTCATCACACAGCATTCGAAGAGCTAACTCCTGAAGTTTCTGCTTCTTTCACTTCCTCCTCTTCAATTCTCCTTGAACATCCTTCAGCTTTTTTGTTAGTTTGTTGTTGTTTTTTTGGCTTAACCTTTTCTTAGACTGATGATTGCCTCTTCTGGTTTCTAATCCAAAGTTCTATTTCTTGCTTTGGGAACACTTACATCCCTCAGACAGTTCTTTATCACAGACTTGATGTTGGGAGCCACGTTATATATTTACATCACCACTTCACCCAGGCAAGTCACACAGAGTATGACTGCCTGCCTTCAACACATACTCTTTGGTGGGTAAGGCATTCCCCGTGGTAGGTGCCCCTCGCCTTTATACTGTAGCACTTTTCCTTATTCACAGCAAACCAAGCATCTAAGCCTATAGTTTCCAATGTGCATATTAGAACCAAGGGAGACATTTTAAAGACCTACCTGTGAAAGTGGAGAGTGAAAAAGTTGGCCTAAAGCTCAACATTCAGAAAACGAAGATCATGGCATCCGGTCCCATCACTTCATGGCAAATAGATGGGGAAACAGTGGAAACAGTGTCAGACTTTATTTTGGGGGCTCCAAAATCACTGCAGATGGTGATTGCAGCCATGAAATTAAATGACGCTTACTCCTTGGAAGAAAAGTTATGACCAACCTAGATAGCATATTCAAAAGCAGAGACATTACTTTGCCGACTAAGGTCTGTCTTATCAAGGCTATGGTTTTTCCTGTGTTCATGTATGGATGTGAGAGTTGGACTGTGAAGAAGGCTGAGCGCTGAAGAATTGATGCTTTTGAACTGTGGTGTTGAAGAAGACTCTTGAGAGTCCCTTGGACTGCAAGGAGATCCAACCAGTCCATTCTGAAGGAGATCAGCCCTGGGATTTCTTTGGAAGGACTGATGCTAAAGCTGAAACTCCAGTACTTTGGCCACCTCATATGAAGAGTTGACTCATTGGTAAAGATTCTGATGCTGGGAGGGATTGGAGACAGGAGGAGAAGGGGACGACAGAGGATGAGATGGCTGGATGGCATCACCGACTCAATGGACGTGAGTCTGAGTGAACTCCAGGAGTTGGTGATGGACATGGAGGCCTGGCGTGCTGTGATTCATGGGGTCGCAAAGAGTCGGACACGACTGAGCGACTGAACTGAACTGAACTGAACTGAATCCCTGTGTCTCACCCCCAGAGTCTAGCTTAATGAATGCAGGTTGCAACAGGGATTCTTCAAAGGTTCCAAAGTTGAGAATTCTTAGATGTGGAGCATACATTTCAGTTCAAGGTAACTTAACCTTCTCCACATCTGTCTTTACTGACTGAAAAATTTAAATCTTTTTAGTATGACTTCTTACAGAATTCTTGTGTCCTCTTGATTATTTTAACTGCTGCTCTCAAGTCACTAAAGTTTGGGATGTTAATTTGGACAGGTGAAAAGAATAACTGATACCACCTGTGAGTCACAGCAGCTAGAAGCCAAGCGGATGGAAGCAATCATATTGTAAGCTTCTCAAAGAAAGGGACATGCCTTATCCATCTTTGTATTTCCACAGCATCCACCACATACTTTGATCAAAGTACATGCCTAATACATATTTAGAAGGGAAAGTAGGATAACCCGTATATAGGATCTGCTTCCAATTTTTGAAATATCTGTAATGTGTATGATGTGCATATAGTTGGAGAACACATCATTTGGTGGGGAGCAACCAGAATATTTTCAATTGGCTCACTTTTTTAGCAGATATATTGGGGTATAAATCACATACCTTACAACTGACCCTTTTAAAGTGTACAATTCAATGATTTATTGTATATTCAGAAGGTTATGTAACTAACACCGCAATCAATTTTAAAACATTCATCGCCTTCAAAACAAACCCCAGCCCTATTAGCAGCCCCATCCCTCTCCAATCCCTTCCCCTCAGACCTAGACAACCACTAATATACTTTATGTCTCTATAGATTTTCCTGTTCTGGACATGCATATAAATGGAATCAGACAATCCTTGGTTTTATATGTCAGGCTTTTTTCACTTCGTATAATGCTTCCAAGTTTTATTCATGTTGCAGCAAGTACCAGCACACCATTTATTTTTGTTGCTATATAATATTATTTTGTACAAATATAAAGTATTTTATTTATCCATTCATCAGCTGATGGCATTTTTTATTTTCACTACTGGCTATTACAAATAATGCTGGTATGAACATTTATTTTTGTATGGACCTACATTTTTACTTCTCTTGGGTGCACACACAGGAGAATTGCTGGGTCACATGGTAACTCTACATTTAACCTTTTAAGAAACTGCAAAATTGCTTTTCAGATTGGCTGTACCATTTCACATGGTCACAGTCTGTGTCCCTCCTCCTCCCCTCCATTCAAGCAGTTAGGCCTTTCTTCTCCCATTGCTTCAGGGGAAGGATGTGACTAGCAGAAAGGAAAACCAAAGGAGTGTTCCTGACTTTCCTTTGCAAAAGCATACACGCTTAGGGACCAGTAAAGACCAGCAGGACAGACAAAAGGATGAGAGAGGGGACTTCCGTCACTCCACTCCACCCCATCCTCAGCACGAAGAAGTTTCCTCCAGGATGACACCACACCACCGTTATGGTAGAAAGCGAAGAGGAACTAAAGAGCCTCTTGATGAAGGTGAAAGAGGAGAGTGAAAACGCTGGCTTAAAACTCAGCTCAAAAAAATGAAGATCATGGCATCCAGTCCCATCACTTCATGGCAAATAGATGAGGAAACAATGCAAACAGTGACAAAGTTTATTTTCTTGGGCTCCAAAATCACTGCAGATGGTGACTGCAGGCATGAAATTAAAAGACATCTGCTCCTTAGAAGAAAAGCTATGGCAAACCTAGACAGCATATTAAAAAGCAGAGACATTACCAACAAAGGTCCGTATAGTCAAAACTGTGGTTTTTCCAGTAGTCATGTATGGAAGAGACAGTTGGACCATAAAGAAAACTGAGCACCTAAGAATTGATGCTTTTGAACTGTGGAGTTGGAGAAGACTCTTGAGAGTCCGTCGGACAGCAAAGAGATCAAACCAGCCAATCCTGAAGGAAATCGGTCCTGAATATTCATTGGAAGGACTGATGCTGAAGCTGAAGCTCCAATACTTTGGCCACCTAATGAGAAGAGGTAACTCATTGGAAAAGACCCTGATGCTGGGAAAGATTGAGGGCAGGAGGAGAAGGGAGTGACAGAGGATGAGATGGTTGGATGGCATGACTGACTCAATGAACATGAGTTTGAGCAAGCTCCAGGAGTTGGTGATGGACAGGGAAAATACAAGAGTCAGTTGCCATTTCCTTGTCCAGGAGATCTTCCTGACCCAGGGATCAAACTCAGGTCTCCTGCAGTGCAGGCAGATTCTTTACTGTCTGATAAGAGAACCCCAAATTGAGCAAGACTCAGTTTCCAACAGTGTTGCTAAATACAAGTTCAAAGTTAAAAGTCAGTTGTGTTTGGATAAAGTGAAGAAACTGTTTTTGAGTTAAACACTGAGATGAGTGGGCTTCCCAGGTGGTGCTAGTGGTGAAGAATCTGCCTGACAATGCAGGACATATAATAGATGTGGGTTTGATCCCTGGGTCAGGAAGATCTCCTGGACAAGGAAATGGCAACCTACTCCTGTATTCTTGTCTGGAGAATCCCATGGACAAAAGAACCTGGCAGGCTATAGTCTATAAGGTCACAGAGTTGGACACAACTGAAGTGACTTAGCACACATACACATACTGAGATGAGTACCCACCACATAAGATTGAAAGAAAGATTGAAAAGTCAATGTCCAATAAATATAAGAAACAACTCACTGCTGATAATAGCCTGTGCAGCCAGGGTGTGGAACAGAAGGAATTCCTCTGTTCTGCTGGTAATGATCAATGGGAACTACCATTTTGGAGAGCAACTCAGCAGGAGTTAGTCAAATTGAACCCTGTAACCCAGCAATTGCTTTCCTCTGTTTGTAAACGAGAAATCTCTTGCACAGTGTGTCAAAAGAGATGAAAAATACAAAAAAAAAAACGCTCACCATAACATTGTAATGGCTAAAACAGAAATTTACAGACAAGCTTAAAGTCCATCAACAGGAGACTAGATGAACGGATAGTGCCGCGTGCATTCAAAGGAATACTATACAGTCCTTTCCCCCAAATGTGATTCCTCACCAGTCTCATTGGCTCCACCTGAGAATTCCAGACCAACCCAACCAGAATCTGTATTTTAACAAGATCCCCTGGTGATTATTGTGCTTATTAAAGTGTGAGAAGTGCTGTTCCAGGCAGCTAAATGAATGAAGTAGGGCTGTTTGTGCCAGCCTGGATAACTCTTCAAAACATAATATTCAGAGAAAAAATATGCAAGTTGCCAACATGTAGCATAGTATGATGCCATTTAAATGAACTATGAAAGCATAAGTGGTAATGCTATATATTTTTATGAGTATATTCATATGTACCAGACATTAGGGCATGCAGAAATTTTTATAAACACCAAATCCTGGATGCTGGTTACCTCTGGAAGGAAAAGGAGAGGATCAGGAAGCTACAGAGGAGATGGCTTCAACTGCAATTATAATGATGACTTGTTCTTAAGCTCCTTGGCGAGTACCCTTGTTTCTTTCATCTATTTTTACAGGTCCCAAATTTTCATTTGAATAAGAAGCTTTTTAAAGATAGTATTTATCTCTGAGTGGGTCATTTTTATTTTTTCTGAATATTTAAATATTTTCCAAATATTTATAATGATTATGCATTGCTTATATGGTCTAAAAGTCTATATTGAAAGTAATGTTGAATTCTTTATTTTTGATGAACTAGGCATCTTTTTACTTCAAACATCAAGCGAATTGCCAGTCTTATTGCTTTCTAGACACTTCCTCCAATCTCCTACATCACACCTTACTTTAAGACACAGATTGAGGTTCAGGAGTCCCTGATACCCAAAGATCTACGCAGAGTGGGAGACACATTGAGATGGAGGAGGATTCTGAATTGGAACTCTGGTGGTGGTTCTGCCTTTGTTACCTGAAGCAGTGTGGAATCTGGAAAAACATTTCATTTCTCGGGGCCTCTCTTTTCTTTAAAGTGGGGATAATAATCATGCCTGGTTTATCTCACAGAAGAAAAAAGGAGCAGGAAAATAGTTTTGAGTTTTACAATGCTTTGGGAAAGTCAAGTTCTTCCTGAGCTGCTCAACTCCATGTATTAGTCACCAGTCCTGGACTGCCTGGAGATCACCATAGCAATTCCTTCCAAGAGGGCTTCTAGCCTTCATTCCATGCCTGGTTGGTGGGGTAGTCTATGGGGTTGCTCCCCAAATTTTCCTGGTTTCCCTCCTTTCTGGGCACATGGTAGGACTGCACTTTCCTGCCTTCTTGGAATTGGATATGGTCACATGGCTTGGTGTCTCCAGTAAACTTGGAGCACAAGTGATATATGTCCCTTCCAAGAAAAAAACTTGCAGAGCAGTTTGGGGGCTCACCATCTCACTTTCCAACTCCAGGGTGATGTGGAAACACCCGATGATGTGGCCTCAGAGCTCTTGCACCTCTGACTAAGATGAGCAGATATATACATACCTAGAGTAGATTTGTAGCATGGGTGAAAAATAAACTTGTAACGGTAAGGACCTGAGATTTGGAAACTAAGTCTAGCCTGACAGATTTGATAGCCAAGGGGAAGTGCTGTATAACACAGGGGACTCAACGCAGTACTCTGTGACAACCTGGAGGGCTGGGATGGGGTGGGAGGTTGGGAGGCAGTTCAAGAAGAAGGGGTCATATGCATACTTGTGGCTGATTCATGTTGCTGTATGGCCGAAGTCAATAACATTGTAAAGCTATTATCCTCCAATAAAAATAAATTTTTTAAAAAGAACCTAATAAATGGGAGAAAAAAAAAAAAAGAATGGATGACAATGACACAAGTCTTCATCAGAAATAAAAGTAACAGGGGTGTAACAGGATGTGGATTCATGATTCCCCTTCAGTTACTCCCTCCATGACTCAGTAGAGCCGTTCTTTTGCATTTAAGACCAGGACAACAATTTTCAGGCTCTTTTTGACCCTTGCAATAAAGTGCTCCCATCTCTTTCAGAGAGGGTTTTACACCCAGTAATAAATGGCCAGGTCAAGGATTGGCATGACAGCTATTAAAGCTGTTTGCCAAATATTTCTTGTTTTCCTCCTTTCCAGGAATATGGTAAGATTGTACTTCATTGGGTGGGGTCATGTAACTAATTTGGGGCAATGAGTTATGACCAATCAGTTACCAGTGTAAAACCCTCCAGTTTTTCCCTCTGGTCTGGTGACCCACAGTGTTAGAGATGGCTGCTGCTCCATCAACAGGAGATTCTGGGTATGATGAGTCAAGCCTTCTTGCCCAGCCCAAACTGGACATGTAATATTACGTGAAAAGTTGTTTTAAGCCACTAAGATTGTGGGCTTCTTTGTTCAAAAAGCATAACCTAGCCTTTTCTGCTTGATACAGAGAGAAATCCTGAGATAAAGTTATTGCTTCCCTTGAAACGATCACAACCATCATGACTCGCAAATGAAATTATGCATTCCTCTCCATAAACCAGTCAACTGAGCAAAAAACGAAACAGAAATGAAGCAAAAAGAACACTAAGTCCTCCGAAGCTTCATTAATGGAACTGCAGTCCTCTGAGGGTGCAGCCACCTCCTCCCATGTTCCTTCTGCAAGCTTTAGGTCCCTTCCTCAGGTGCCATCTCACCTGTGGCTTGATCACAGGAGCATCTTTGAAGCTGGGAACACAGAGCTCAAGGAAGGATGTTGCTCTTCCTCCAGCTTCCAGTTCCAAGGTTGAGTTCCCAGATGTGAGTTAGCAAGTGAATTTTTCTTATTCTTTTTATTATTATTATTGAGATAGAGTTGACATTTAGCATATTAGTTCCGGGTATACACAACATCTTGATTCGATAGATGTGTTAATTGCTCTGTTGTGTCCGACTTTTTGCGACCCCATGGACTATAGCCCACCAGGCTCTTTGTTCCATAGAATTCTCCAGGCAAGAACACTAGAGAGGGTTTGCCATTTCCTTCTCCAATGATTTGATATATGTATATTTATGAAGTGGTCACCACAATAAGGTCAATTAACGTCTATTCCCAAGCATAGTTACAATTCTATGTGTGTGATAAAAACTTTTAAGACTTACTCTCTTAGCAATATGCTGTACAAGATGGTTAACTGTAGCCATCATGCTGTATATTACATCCTATGACTTACTTATTTTATAACTGGCAGTTTTTACCTTTTGACCCCCTTCACCCATTTTGCTCACCCTTTATCCCTGACTGCAACCACCAATCTGTTCTCTGTATCTATCAGGTGGGTTTTTTGTATTTGTTTTGGGTTTGTTTTTTTTTTAGATTCTATATGTAAGTAAGACTATACAGTATTTGTCTTTATCTATCTGACTATTTAACTTAGCATATTGCTTTCAAGGTCCTTCCACGTTGGATTCCCCTTTTTTTGGCTGAATAAATATCCCATTGTCTATGTCTACCACAGCTGCTTTATTCACTCATCCTTTAATGGCCACTCGGGGTGTGTCCATGTCTTGGCTATTATAAACAATGCTTCGGTGAACATGGGGTGGATATATCTTTTCGAGTTAGGTTTTTGTTTTCTTTGGATAAATACCTAGAAGTGGAATCGTTGGATCATATAGTCGTTCTATATTTAATTTTTTGAGGAATCACTGTCCTCTTTTCCCTGGCGGCTATACCAATTTACATTCCCACAACAGTGCATAAGAGTTCCCCTTTCTCCACAGCGAATGAATATTTAAGGTCTGTTAGTGCTCATGAGCTTTTCTGATCTTTTTCACAGTATTTACAACTTACTCATTATTCCATACTTACATGTTTTCTTATAAAGGTGTTTGTTCTTCTGAGAAAAAGGAAAAAAAATACACCTAATGGAGTCAGGTGATCTGTTGCAGGTGAATAACTGTTATAACTTTGACCTTGGAATCCCCTTAACAGACCTTTTTTTTTTTTTAGCTGCCTTGTGGAAAGTACTTTATTTCAAGTGCTTGGAAGAATACCTGAAGGATTACTCATCCCATCAACTAAGGCTTTCAACTCAACTTGAAACGCTTTTACCTCAGCCTTTATTTGGTTTTGTTTCTGAGACAACATCTCTGGAACTCTTGACTCATTGCCAAACACATTCAAACTTTACTGATCCATGAATTCTTAAAAACATTTATTTATAAAGGTTTTCATCTGATTAAGGAGATAAAGAATGTTAATCACCAAAGAATATCCATCTGTAGCAGGAGAAATATTCTGAAGTTGATGTTTAGATGTTGACACAAGAGGTAAAGGAAATTCTTTACAGATTTTTAGAAACATAGCTGAATAGCTACATTGAGAGAAAAGAGAGGCCCCTCCAGATGAGGCTGTGGTGGGCATACTCAGTTGTCAGAAGAAGCTAGGCTATTGTAAAGTAATCGAGATATGGAATTCAAGTAGATTCATGGTTCTTTCTTCTGCCTTCCCTCCCTCCTTCAGCAAGGTTACTCCACTCAACCTCCTCAGTTCACTTCAGTCGCTCAGTAGTGTCTGACTCTTTGCAACCCCATGAATTGCAGCACACCAGGCCTCCCTGTCCATTACCAACTCCTGGAGTTCACTCAGACTCACGTCCATCGAGTCAATGATGCCATCCAGCCATCTCATCCTCTGTCGTCCCCTTCTCCTCCTGCCCACAATTCCTCCCAGCATCAAAGTCTTTTCCAATGAGTCAACTCTTCGCAGCAGGTGGCCAAAGTATTGGAGTTTCAGCTTTAGCATCATTCCTTCCAAAGAACACCCAGGACTGATCTCCTTTAGAATGGACTGGTTGGATCTCCTTGCAGTCCAAGGGACTCTCAAGAGTCTTCTCCAACACCACAGTTCAAAAGCATCAATTCTTTGGCATTCAGCTTTCTTCACAGTCCAACTCTCACATCCATACATGACCACTGGAAAAACCATAGCCTTGACTAGACGGACCTTTGTTGGCAAAGTAATGTCTCTGCTTTTGAATATGCTATCTAGTTTGGTCATAAATTTGCTTCCAAGGAGTAAGCGTCTTTTAATTTCATGGCTGCAGTCACCATCTGCAGTGATTTTGGAGCCCAAAAAAATAAAGTCTGACACTGCTTCCACTGTTTCCCCATTGTTCCCTTAACAAACCAGCCCTGAATCCTAATAGGCAGGCCCTTCATACAGTCTCTTATAGAGCTCTGTATACATCCATCCTAACCACATAATGACCACTAAACAAGCATTCTATAACTGTTCACTAAGTCTCCTCCATTACATTATAAGCTCTGTGACAGCAGTGATCACCTATGTATTGTTTGCCACTATGCCAGTATACCAACTTAACAACTCAACAAATATTCATCAAGTGTCTTATGTGCCAGGTACTATACTAGTTGCTTGAGATGCTTGGTGAACAAAACAAAGATTCCTGACCTGATTAAACTTACATTCAAGAGCAAGAAATCAAACAAAAGATGATTTACATAATAAAGTATATGATATATTAAAAGATGAAAAGCACCATGGAAAAAAGAGCAAGGTCAGGAAGGGAAGCTGCTTGCAGTGTTAAATAGGGTGGTCAGTCTATTGAGAAGGTGGGATTTGAGCAGGACTTGGAGGAGGGAAGGAAGTTGGCCAAGTGGATACCTGGTTAAGAGTGTTCCTGGCCCATTGTTGAGCAGAGTACATTCTTTAAGGCAGTGGGTGGTGCCTGCTTTGTTCTAAGAACACCAAAAGGCCAGTGGGACTGGAATGGAGAAAGCAAAAGGGACTTTTGCTTGGTGGTCCAGTGGCTAAGACCCCAGGCTCCCAATGCAGGAGGCCCAGGTTTGATCCCTGGTCAGGGAACAAGACCCCACATGCCACAACTAGGATTTTGCATGCCGCATCTAAAGATCTCTTGCGCCGCAGAAAGACCCAGCCAACCAAGACCCGATGCAGATAAATAAATAAAATAAAGTAAACATTTATTTCTTTAAAAAAGAGAGAAAGCAAGAGAGCCAAAGGTAAGGCCAGAGATGCTCAGTAAATGTTTGTCAAGAAAATGAATGAAAAAGCAAACACTTGTTTTTAAAATGTGCTTCACAAGATTGTCATGTGCTTTACAGGATTTTTACATGCTTTACATATTTTCCTATAGGTGAGAAAAGTCTCTAGATTCATCAAGTCCACAAACTGTAATCTCAGGTCCATGCAGACTCAAGAAGGCACCATGTCCTTCTATTGCCAAAGAGGAAACATCTGGCTGTGTCAAGAGACGGCCCTGCATCCTCTCAACCTTAAGTCCCTGAGGCTGGATTCACACAGCAGAGTCTGAAGCTGAGCAGATAAAGTTGATCCTGTGGCTCCACTCAGAAGGATGTGGTGCTGACAGGCCACTCCACCTTCAAGGCTGACGTGATGGGAACCAAAGTGAGACAGAGGAACCACAAAGCATTCAAAGAGGCCAAGAAGTTTATCTCACTCAGCACATTGAGTAGATGGAGGTAGAAAGGAAAATGGGCTCTTTGTGAACAAATGGCTTCCCCTCACTGAACATCCCTCTCTGAAAAGATTCTGAAATCCACATACTTTAATGGGATTTATCAGTGGTTTCCAGGCACTACTGCAGGAGCTGTTGTGGAGGAGCCTGGCTCACTCTCTCAGAATCTCCTGGGCAGTTTTCTCACAATATAGATCTCGGGAGACTATCTTTGGAAGATCTGAATCAGTGGGTCCAGGTGGAGTCAGAAATTAGTACTTTTAAGAGCTTCCTAAGATATTATCGTGGGCTTCCCAGGTGGGACTGGTGGTAAAGAATCTTCCTGCCAAGCAGGAGACACAGGTTCAATCCCTGGGTCAGGAAGAGTCCCTGGAGAAGGAAATGGCAACCCACTCCAGTATTTTTGACTGGGAAATTCCATGGACAGAGGAGTCTGGTGGGTTACAGTTCATGGGGTCGCAAAGAATTGGACACAACTGAGCACTTGGCAGCAGCAGCAGCAAGAAATTATCATGAATAGCCATGCTTGAGCAACGCTGCTGTAGTGCTCTAATCATGGACCTTCATTCGGCCAGAAAACAACTCTTCTAATGGTATAGGCATCTAGTGGTGGAACTGCAGGCATCTGTGATCAAAAGAAGTCATTATGTTGAGGTAATAGGCATGAGAAGGCTACTAGAATTTCTGTAATCACAGGCCTGAAAGGCCATCTTCACTGAGCAAATGTCCCAAGGGACAGCAATGGCAGAATCCGTCCTTTTCCCACGTGTCTCCTCACCCCTGCCAACAAGTTTTTCCAATAAGTTTATGGGTTTAAAAGGAGTTGAAGACTTTTATGCTTATTGATAAAATTTTAACAGGAGAAATGGGAAGTTGGGGATCTTAGAATTTCTACAAATATTCTAGTAAGAGGTGGTGAGGAAGATGGGCCAGGGCACCAGTCACCAAGATGCCCTCAAGGATTCGTAGCTCCTTGGGTAGTCTCATTTCCCTGTGCTAGGGTTAATCCATAAGGACAATAGCATACAGCAGCATACTTCTTAGGTTATTACTACACTTAGGTTATATACTACACTTAGGTTATTAAAAAAAAAAACGACCCTGTGGCTTTCATCTTGGACTCTCTTTCTCCCCGGCTATCTCACTCTGGGGGAAGCTAGCTGCCATGTTGTCACTATACTCAGGCATCCTTTGGAAAGGGCACTTTATGAGGAACTGAGAGTCCAGCCAATAGCTGATGAAGAAGTGGGGCCTGCCAATGAGGTGAATGAGGCGGGAAGTGAATCCTCTAGCCCCTGTCAAGCTTGCAGATGACTAAAGCCCCAGTCAGCAGTTTGAGTGCAACCTCATGAGTCACTCAGAGCCAGAACTACCAGCTAACTCACCTCTGGCTTCTTGACCCTCAGAAACCATGTGAGATAATGTTTATTTTTTTAAGCTACAAAGTTTTGGAATTATGGCTATATAGCAGTAGATAATATTATACAACAATGATTTCACAGCTCATCATAAAATTATTCATGTAATCCCAACTTAGACTTTTTTCCAATTAAATCATATAGCATTTCAATAAATTTTTATTGGAAGTATATTTCCAGCGGTCATGTATGGATGTGAGCATTGGACTGTGAAGAAGGCTGAGCACTGAAGAATTGATGCTTTTGAACTGCAAGGAGATCCAACCAGTCCATTCTGAAGGAGATCAGCCCTGGGATTTCTTTGGAGGGAAAGATGCTAAAGCTGAAACTCCAATACTTTGGCCACCTCATGCGAAGAGTTGACTCATTGGAAAAGACTCTGATGCTGGGAGGGATTGGGGGCAGGAGGAGAAGGGGACAACAGAGGATGAGATGGCTGGATGGCATCATTGACTCGATGGACGTGAGTCTGAGTGAACTCCAGGAGTTGGTAATGGACAGGGAGGCCTGGTGTGCTGCAATTCATGAGGCCGCAAATAGTCGCACATGACTGAGCGACTGAACTGAACTGAACTGAATATATATATTTATGTGTGTGTGTGTGTGTGTGTGTGTGTGTAAAAAAAAGTATACAAATCCTAAAAGAATGCATTCTTTTATGGAGACGCAGTTTTGATCTCTGGGTCAGGAAGATCCCCTGGAGGAGGGCATGGCAACCCACTCCAGTATTCTTGCCTGGAGAATCCCGCAGACAGAGAAGCCTGGTGGACTACAATCTATGAGGTCACAAAGAGTAAGACACAACTGAAGTGACTTAGCACAATGCATGCATATCAGAAAATAAAATATTACCAGACCCCAGAAGCCTCTTCAGACCCTCTTCTAGTTACATAGTCACCTTAAAGGTAACCCAGCATAGCACACGGAATAGTTTTTCCTGTTTTTGAACTTTATATGAATGAATTCATATAATATATACATTTTTGTCTGTCTTCTTGAGCTTACCATGTTAGTGAGATTCATCCACATTGCTTTGTGTATTGAAAGTATTTGTTGAATTGGCGTATTGATTCACAAGTTATATATTCTGGATACTAATCCTCTGTCAGATATATAAAGTACAGGATGTCTTCTCTCATGTTATGGTTCTTACATTCTCTTAATGGGATCCTCTAATGAAAGAAGTTCTTAGATTGAAGTAGTCTAATTATCACACAATTGTGGTTTGTGCTTTTTGTGCCTTGTCTGAGAAATACTTGCCTACACAAATACTTGCCTACATAATTTTCTTCTCTGTGAATATCCAATTGATTCAGCACTATTTATTAAAGACAATTCTTCCCTGGTGGCCCAGTTGGTAAAGAATCTGCCTGCAATGCAGGAGACCCAGGTTTGATCCCTGGGACAGGAAGATCCTCCAGTATTCTTGCCTGGGAAATCCCGTGGACAGAAGAGCCTGGCAGGCTACAGTCCATGGAATCGCAAAAGGGTTGGACATGACTTAGCAACTAAACCTCCATAGGGCATTGGAAGAACAACAACAACAACAAAAAAAAAATCTTGCATTTTATTGTCCCTTTGGCATAAATCTAGTGACTGTATAAGGTCTGTTTCTGAACTGTCTATTCTGTTCCAGTCTCTGTCTACTCTTATATCATCACTGTCTTAGTGATGGTAAGCCTTGATATCTGGTACAATCTCCTTCAGGACTGCCTTGACCACCTTAGTCTTTTGTACTTCCATATAAATTAGAATCATCAATTTCCTAGACACAAAATCTGCAAAAGTATTGGGGGGATTCCATCTAATCTATAGATCATTTTAAGGAAAACTGATGTTTTTCAAATACGAAGCCTATCAATTCATAAATATGGTGTGTTTCTCCATTTGTATCAGTCTTATTTATTTTGTTTCAGTAATAGCACTAGTTTACAGTGACTAGCACTTTGTTAATTTTTTTCTTTTTATTTTGAAATACTTTTAGGCTGAAGAAAGAGTTACAAAGATAGTACAGAGCTCCCACGCACTCATCACTCAGCTTTGTCTAATGTTAACATCATAGTATATTGATCAAAACTAAGAAAATTAACATTGCTAAATATTATTAACTTAAACTGCAGGCTTTACTTCGAGTCCCACCAGTTATCCCACTATCCTTTCTCTACTCCAAGATCCAATTCAAGTTATCACATAGCATTTAGGTGACCGGCATATTTAGAGAGCAGATTCCTATCTATGGTCAGCATTGCTTATCTCCCTTCATTCCCAGGCACTTCCATCACCTCTGGAGTTTTGACTCTTCTTCTACAGGGCTTCCCCACATTCCCAGAGTCTATCTAGCAGAAGGATGGTGGGTCAGATAAAAGTTACAGCCGATGATACCCCACGGTGGTGAGAAAGTTTCTGCACAGAATTCTTCCAGAAAACTGCATACTTCACTCTGTCCCTCCGATTGGGTCTCTGTTCAAATATCCTTCCTCAAGGACATCTTCCTTTAGATGTCTTCCTTGACCATTCCATCTAAAGCAGCACCCATCACTCTCCAACATCCGACACTGTTGTTTAGTCACTAAGTCATGTCAGACTCTTTGTGACTCCATGGACCATAGCTCCTCTGTCCATGGGAATCCCCAGGCAATAATACTGGAGTAGGTTGCCATTTCCTTTTCCAGGGGATCTTCCCAACCCAGAGATGGAACTGTGTCTCTTGCACTGCAGGACTCTACTGCTGAACCTCCAGGGAAGCCCTCTAATACCCTTGTGTGTGTTAGTCGCTCAGTCATGTCCAGCTCTTTGCAACCCCATAGACTGTAGCCCACCAGGCTCCTCGGTCCATGGAATTCTCCAGGCAAGAATACTGGAGTGGGTTACCATTCTCTTCTCCAGGAGATCTTCCTGATCCAGGGATTGAACCCTGGTCTCCTGCATTGCAGGCAGATTCTTTACTATCTGAGCTACCAGGGAAGCCCTGTAATGCCCTTACCTGGCTGCATTTTTAGTTCATAGGGCTTATTACCCCCTGACATGACATATACATGTTTTCATGTTTATTGTCTGTCCTTCCCAATCTCTGAGTGTAAGCTCTCTGAGGACTAGGAAAGCTATCTCTCTTGTTCTCTTATGTATTCTCAGCATTTAAAACTATTCTTGGCATCTGCTAGGCACTCAATAATTTTTTCTTAAGTTACAGGATAAATGAATAAATGTGCAGCTTTATTTCCATGGAGAACCTTCAAAGAGGCCTCAAGGTTGGAAAAAGTGTTTGCAAAAGTACCTGTTGTAGATAGCCTTGTATTCTCCTGCAGAGGAAAGAACAAAGTATATGGAGTCCAAACTCACTTTATATCCTCTCACCAGCTTTTAGCTTTTTTTCTGGGTAAATTACTCTGAACTCAAATATTCTCACCTAGAAGATGGATCCAGGAATACCTACCCTGCAAGGTTGCCCTGAGAACTGAAGGCATTAATATACATGAACCGATGGTCACTTGTGCAAGCCTTAAAAAATTACTGGTGAAGCAGTCTGTGTGCATGGCTGTATCATGGTAAGGTTTGGGGAGCACTTTGAGGTTAAATAACTGAAACAAGGCCAGTAACATGAAAACCAGGGGGTACACATTTGCAAAGGGCTTTAATTGTTTGCATGAATGTCTCAAATGTGTAGCTCCATCCTCTGAATAGGGATTAAAAAGAAAAGAGGGGTGGGGGGAATCATCAAAAACTCAATAGAAACAAGGGAGCAAGTAAAACAGAAGCACTTGAGAATTGAGTGGCTGCGTGACAAGCTGGACGCTCTACCAGCTGTTTCAAGGTGATTCCGCGGCAAGATCAGGATAAGAATCCACGTATTCTTCTCCCCTACCAGCCAGTCTTTCTTCATTTCAGCGGACACTGTCTTCTCTTCATTCACTGTATGGTTAAGAAGCTGCAAGCCTGCTGAAATGTTAATTAACTCCTCATATCCACTGCACATTTGACAAACAGAAAGTAGATGTCTGAGTATGATAAATCAAGTGGCTCATTGAGAAAAAAAAAAGTCCATGTGTTTTACTTGGAGCTTTAATCTCTTCTGGTCAAAAATGGCAGGATTCAAACCAGCTTTAAAAAAAAAAAAAAATGTACTACTTCCTGTAGCTGCAGAGTCCAGGCACAGTTAGGATCTTGCGATTAAATCAGGACAAGTTTGTCTATTTCTTAGCTTTGTTTCCTCTGTGTTGATCCCCTTTGATTTTGAGTTCACACTCCACCCCACCCCACACCCCCACCATCAAACAATGGCTGCCAGTAGCTCCTGGAGTTACATACTTCCGATTCACAACCACAGGAAAAAAAGCAGGAAACTCCTTCTCTGAGAACTCAAGGAAAAGCCATGAACTGAGTCTGATTGTCTCTGATTGGCCTGACTTGAGCTGTTTATCTGTGAGCCAATCTCTGACGCCAGCTTCTGATTAGTTCATATCTAGGCTGCATGCCTTCCACCGAATCAGAAGTGCAGCCCCACCTGAAGAACAGGGCCTAAAGGTGGGAGGAGAGGGCGGGCCCCTTGGGAGGAATCAGGCTATTTGCCAGATGGTGAATGGATGGTGAAGAATGACAGAAGAAAAAATTCCCTTGTGGCTCAGCTCGTAAAGAATCTGCCTGCAACTCTGGAGACCTGGGTTCGATCCCTAGGTTCAGGGGATCCCCTGGAGAAGGGAAAGACTACCCACTCCAGTATTCTGGCCTGGAGAATTCCATGGACTGTATACACCACAGGGTCGCAAAAAGTCAGACATGACTGAGCGACTTTAAGAAGACTGTGCCATGTCTTCAGACCCATAGTCTTTGTCCTTTTTCCACAGGACAGGCATTACTTTATAAGACTGAAGCCATTTTTTTTCAATGTTAAGCCTACCTTGTTGGCTTTACTTCTGTAAAGCTCAAGTCTTTCGCAGATAGATCTATTCAGGTTCACAGAATCATTTAAGCATTCTTAAATAAATCTGTCCAGTTGTGCAAAAAAAAAAAAAAAAAATCTCTAACTGAGAAGAAAGGAAACTATATAGGAGAAGACAGAAAGCAGAAAGAGAAACATAAATTGAAAATAGATGGAGAAAATGGCACAGGGAACAAAGCCCATCAGAACCTCCAATGTCCATTTGAATATTTTCTCCCTGCTTCTTATGTTGGGTTACCTAGTAACCATTCCCACTGAGGGAATGCTCTCAAGAGAAGAGCAGCAAGGGAAGCAGCAGGGCAGGGGGGACAGCTAAGCAAAGATGCCATCTCTCTTGAGACTAGCTTGAGTCTGATCCCACAGGCAAACTCTAGAGCACGAACTGTACCATTTTACACCTGGAGGTCAGGAGCAGCCTTTTGCACATGTGCCATTCAATCGTGCGGTGGGATAGAAGACAGCTCCTGTTCAGCCAAGAGCAATTTTCCAGAGAAAGCCAGCTGTGAGTTGTTATCAGTTGACACTCACAGCAGCTAGGGGATGGAGGATTGGCAGATGAAAAGAATGGGGGAGGAAGTACCAACAGCATCCACTACACCTACAATCTGATTTTCACCACACTTTGCCTGCAACTCTCATCTGAGCTTTAATACAACATCCCATTATATGACTAATTCTTATGTTGGCTAAATATCTGCTCCTCTTCACTCAGACCACTGCTGAGTTCAGCTTCTCATTGTCTCTTCCCTAATCTCTAAAAATAACCACCTGGCTTTGTGGCCCCCAAGAAACCATGCTTCCCCATAGTCACATCTTTGTGTTGTCTCCTCCTGCATGGCTTCGACCAGTCAACTGCAGTAGAAATGACATTGTGCAACCTCCAAGGAAGGCCTTGAGAAGACTTGAAGCTTCAGGTTTGCCTTCTTGGAATGTTCGCACTTCCGTGTAAGAAAACATGGCCTAGACATTAAATGATAACCAACCACTCATGATTCAGGAGAACACCACTGAGACCATGTGGATAAAGAGGTCTGTCCAGACCTCTGCTGACCTACCAGCTGATGCTGCCACGTGAGTGAGCCCAGGTGAGACTAGTGGAAAAGCCACCCAACTGATTCATGAAATTATGAGAAATAGATCATCACTGTTCTATTTACCCAGAGAAGGCAATGGCACCCCACTCCAGCACTCTTGCCTGGAAAATCCCATGGACGGAGGAGCCTGGTGGGCCACAGCCCATGGTGTTGCTAAGAGTCGGACATGACTGAGCGACTTCACTTTCACTTTTCACTTTCATGCATTGGAGAAGGAAATGGCAACCCACTCCAGTGTTCTTGCCTGGAGAATCCCAGGGACGGGGGAGCCTGGTGGGCTGCCGTCTATGGGGTCGCACAGAGTCGGACACGACTGAAGTGACTTAGCAGCAGCAGCAGCAGTTTTATTTACCAAGTTTGGGGCCATTCATGATAAAGTGATTGATAGCTGAAACACTCACTTCTTGCTTTCATCCCCTCAAATCCATCTTCCACAGAGATGAATCCCATGGTTATAGAGCCTCTAACCATGTCTCTTCCCTATTTGAGAAAACCCTGATGGACTTCTCTTTATAGAATCAGGTCTCAACTCCTTAGCCTGGTGTGTGGCCTAGGCAGCCCTTCACAGTTTAGCCTCGCTTCCTGTTCCAGCATGGTCTTCAAACATGAAACGGGCCCTCTGGCCACCATGAGCTTCTCCCCTTACTCTGGTCACATCACGCTGTCACATGCCATCCCTTCCACCCTCCTTCACCCCTCAACCCGGTTCCAAGGGTAAATTCTCCTCCACCCACCTCAGCTCCTTCACATAGAGTCCACCACTCTGGTCTCTTTGTGCCTTCTTATCTCCTTTACAGTTCTTACCACATTTGGCTTGTGCCCACCTCCTGCTACTGACAAACCCCGGCACTGTAGGAGCCATGTTGTATTAATTTGCAAACCCCCCAAACCTAATTCAATGCCTGCCATGTAGTTCAGCCATTGATGGCGGCTGACTGACTGTGGAGCATTGCCAACTACGTGCTTCTTGAGAGCAGGTGTTACTGAAACAGGTCCGTTTTGCCCACTGCCCAACAAGCCAAAATGCTGAGAGGAAAGGTTTGCAGCAAAGAAAGAGTTTGCTTACAAGGCAACCAAGTAAGGAGCAGGGAGAATAAGTCTTAGATCTGCCTCCCCAGGCAAGGGACTTGGGGTATTTATGGCATAAAGAACCAAGGAGCAGGGTGGTCTGGAGGTGTGGGGAGCATGGGGGAAAAGTGATTGGAAAAGGTGTAGTAACTGCCTTTCTGCACAGGTGTAACTAGGCTACAAGCCACTGCATGTGAAAAAATGAAGGCACTTAGCATGATCTGAGAATGGATTTTTCTGTCCTCTGGCACCAAAAGGTTATTGAGCAGACACTCACACATGCCTAGTTGGAGGGCCAGTGGTCCTAGCCAGTCTTAACCAGGTCAGCTTGAACTAGACTCAGCTGACTCCAAGTTCCTGGAATACAAATTGGGCAGACTTATTGTTTAGATTATATGCTGCTTGGAGGACATGCCAGTCTGTTATAGCAACAATTAAAACAACCCTAATTAGTGAAGGTAAGTGAAATGAACTTGACTAATGATTACCCACGATTTCACAGGCACTAAATCTTATTCATCTTATTGTGCTTGGTTCAGAGCCAGGAACATGATAGGTATTCACTGAGGATTTAATTGAACTGACTGATGGGAAATAGGAAAGTCAAGAACTGAGAAGGCCAATGGATAGCAAACAACAAGCGAGAGGCAGCCAGGAGACAGAGTCTTCAGAAAGACAAAGTCAATAGAAGCTCTTGCGGGGGAAGAGCTCTTACATTTGCTAAGCACTTTGATTCTAGTTGGTTCTCAGTTTATCCCTCTATTTCTTTTTGAACCAAGTAGTAAGTTTTAATAGAGGGTGAAGAGCCCTGTGATGTGGTCTGAGGGCCGGTATCACTGACTTTTCTCAGACACTTCCCCACAGAGGCTCTGGCACAGACCCTGCTCAGAGATTGGTTTGAGTGAGGCGGTGCCAAGATAGAGTCCAGGACGGCAGGAACCTACCATTCACACTTATTTCCATATGTTGTCTAATCTGCCACTATAAACTGGAGCCACTTCAGACAGGTCTAGAGCACGCACCTTCTTTTCCTGTTGGCCCAGGGGCAAGGAGATGAGAGATTTTCCCTGGGAGTTTTGCACTAGGCTTTATTGTTCAGAAAGCTCAAAGTGATTTCCATTTCCTATCATTTAAATCAGGGGTGAGGCATGGGTCTGCACTAATTATAGATCAGAAGAGTCCAAGATTGTGTCATTAGTGAGGAAGAAGATTGGACACATGGATATATATAAATAAGTCCCTGGACCAGTTGTTCTCAAATGTTAGAATCACCTGGAAGGCTTGTTAAAACAGATCACTGGGCTCACCTCCAGAGTGTGATCACTGACCTTTCTAACAGGTTCCCAGGTGATGCCAAGCCTGCCAGCTCAAACACCACACTCTGAGCACTACTGCCTGGACCATGAACTTCTTGTACAGAAAGAACTGGCCTTTTATTTCTGGATGCGCAATGCCTAGCACGTAGGAAGTGTTCATGTATGCTTTTTTATTGGAATTACATAAAAGTTCATTACAATTGTCAGAAAAGTTATTCAAAAAGTCATTCTATCATGTGTCTATAATGGCATCTTTTTGTATGTCTGGATTAAGTAAAACAAATCTTCATAGAGCTTAGTTCTCCCATTTTATCTTCATCAGCAATTTCTAATGAGAAGAGTAACTCAGATAATAGTTTCTAGCAACCACAGTCTAGAGATACAGATCATTCAAGTACATGCAGGAAAAATAACTTTGGCTGGTGGTGACCATAAACTGTTCTTGATGTTGTATTTGCTTGGTTCCAAGTGATAGAAACACTTCTCTAAGCAACAGAGAGAGAAAGAAGAACTTACTGGTTTGCAGAACTCAAGAAGAGTTAAAACAACCAAACCCAGCAGGCATGTGGCTGAGCTCAAGACTGGAACCGGGGCCCTAAAACCAGCCAGTGGTCCTTTCTCTCTCTTGGTCGCTGTTCTAGTCTCCCTGTTTTGGCTCTGTGGGTAGTCACTGTAGACTGGATTTCTTCGTATGACAATAAATTCCAGGAAGACACCCAGCTCAGCTTAGATTGGGGTGTGGGTTCACAGAAGAAAATGATGCCTCCCACAGGGGCCACGTGGGTGAGGAAGGGCACCAGTCCTCATAGGATTGGGACTAGAGCTGTCAGTCACTGACATTTTGGCCAATGAAAACCTATGTAAGTGTTGAAAGGTCTTTTAGTAAATATTCTTCTAAACCTTCAGTACCAACCAGATGTAATAACAGTCAAACACAAACACTAACAGATCACTGGAGAGCAGCTGAAGCCTGCAGCCAAGAGAGAAGACCACCCTGGAATTGAGATGTACTTGAGACATACTCCAAACTACCAATGGGATATTGCATCTTGATGCTTCTTTAAATCATACTCTCAAATGAGGGGATTATGAAATGCAAGGCGGAAGTTCTCTAATATATACCAGATCCTACTCACCAGCAAACCATGTTTTAAAGGATGTCAGCACAGCTTTCCTAGCTCTTTGCAAGAGAAGGTTCTTCTCTTCCACCTCCACATAGACCTGAAGACAAGACAAAATATTTCCTCTATCTTTGGCTAACCTGAACCTGCCTGAATTTTCCATACTGAAAAATCCTAGCACGTGAGGCAGATTCCCAAATAAAATGGCAGTCAATACAACCCATTGTCTTTTAGACATACATGAAAATCAGGTCATTCTTTCTACTCTCTGTTAGTTGTGAATGCTTCCTATTTTAAGAACAATAATGTCAGTTTTAGTTTAGATGGAGGCCCAGGAACAGAGATTCTTTAGGAGAAAAAAAAAACTGAACTGTAGCAAACACTAGCTTGCCACTATTAAGCACATAAACCACAAGTTCAAGCTTACTTTGAAAATGAGTAAGTTTTTTTCCCCAAAGTACTGACTCAGGTGCTAGGTTGGAAGGATACAAGAGCACAACGGCTGTCTCTGCCAAAACAGGTCCCCAGTGCTGATTCCAGTGGGCACCAACACTTTCAGCCGGTGACTGCTGTGGGGGCTTCCCATTGCATGTGGCCATCAGTGAGTCAAAAACCTCGGAGGTTTCCTATTGTGATTTTAGGCTGAAATTTAATGTTTACTTTTCTCTGTGCTCCACCTTCATACTCTATTATTGTTGAAGATGGAAAGCTCGCAGGTAGATCAAAATGTGTTCATCTGAAGAGAAATCAGACTATGAATAAATAAAATTCAACAAATGAAAAATATGGGGGAAAACTTGACAATCACCAAAATAAAGTACATTATGAAACTGTGAATGTTTTTCTAACAGCAAAATGGAGAGTAGAACCAAAAATAATAAAAGATTAATTAAGTCATGTGAAGCAGATCTTAATAATTAACAACAGGAGTAGAGGTGGAAAGTGTTTATTTGATGACGGCAAGACCACTGGAACATACTTTGCAAGATGCAGATATATACACATCAAAATGCCTTGATTATTATCTGTGCAGCTGTTTATATTCCTCTTATAAATTTAGACTTACCATCATTTTGGTATTTCCAAAGAGACATGGTCTATTCCAATCATTAATTGTATCAACAATTATAAATCTCCAGTCTATGCCAAGCCCTTGAGGTAACTGCTGGAGATAAAACATTAAATAAAGCTCCTGTCTCCAGAAGTTCTCCATCTAGCCAGGAGACAGACACATAAATAAGGAATTTGAAGGGAGATTACTAATCCTTACAATATAATTGTCTCCTTCACAGCTAAGCACATTCAATAACCACTGAACTGTTGAACCCTACCTGATCACGGCACCAAGACACCATAGGGACCAGAACAGGCAAGCCATTAATAGGCAGGTGACACTGATGTGGGTTACTGCTCTGGCTGGACTTCTCTTTGTCTGGATCTGGAATGTATTTGATCTGAGGACTGTTCAAGGTGCTGTGGGACAAGAGGCCATGCCTGTGTCTCTTTCCTTCTATACATCCAACGTAAGAGTATCTGGGGAATCCCCTGGCTGTCAAGTGGGCAGGATTTGGGACTTTCACTGCCATGGCCTGGGTTCAATCACTGGTCAGGAAACAACGGAATATTATTCAGCCTTAAAAAATAAGGAAATCCTCTCATTTCTGACAACATGACACAATCTGGTGGACATATGCCATGTGAAGTAAGCCAAACGAAGACAAATATAGCATGATATCACTTATATGAGGGGGAAAATTCAAACTCCTGGAAACAGAGTAGAAAAGTGGTTGTCAGAGGCTCTGAGGTGGGGAAAACAGAGGGAGACTGGTTAAAAAAAAAGTACCAATTTTTAGTTATGAGAAAAATAAGGTCGGAGGATCTAATGTATAACATAGTAATTATATATTTTTTAACACTGTATATGTAATTGAAATTTACTAAAAGAGTAAAACTGAAATGTTCTCTCCAAAAAAAGAGGTGAATAGGGGAGATAATGGAGAGTAATATGTTAATTAACTCGAGGGGAGGGGTCCTTCACAATGCATACATATACCAAATCACCACATTGTACACACTGCACCATATCTGAATGCCTTGTAATTTTGTCAGTTATACCTCAATAAAACTGGGGGAAGGGAGAAAATAGGGAAGCAGAAAGACAAAACAATGTCCGCAATAATAATTCACCCTGGTTACTCCTCATACACAGAGGTAGTACCTTAAAGGACAAAAAGCTGTTGATGTTTAGACCCTACCCCAGAACCAGCACCTTTGGGAGAAGGGAATTTGATTCTTTTTTAAGCCTTCAGATATTTTGTAGAAGAGCCAACCAATATCAAGAACTGAACTAGAGAGTGCTTCTTAAATTTGCCTGCTTCAAAGAATCAGCTGGGTAGCTTAAACCTGCTGAGTCCCATCTTTATTCTGGAGACTCTGGAGACTCTCTGATGTTAGTTCCAGAATCGAGCTTAAGAGAGCCCCAAGAGCTTTTTTAGATTGAGCAACTCTGGGAAGCACTAAACTAGACTGGATTTCCCAAACTTCTCTTGCAATAAGAATCACCTGGGGTTCTAGTTGGAAAGAAAATTTCTTTGCTCCCAACAAGACCAACAGAATGGAAATTTCTGGCTCAGCATTCTGGCAGCCTAATTATTTAATAAAGACCTCCACTTGACTCTTATTATCTAAGAAATTGTAATAAAGACTCACTGATTCCCAAGTTTGACTTGTCATTAAAATCACCTGGGAACTGTTTGCGTTTGTGTGTGTGTGTGTGTGCGCACATGTGTGTGTACACACATCCAGACACAAGCATGTGGGTGATTGCATGTGTCTGTATTAAAATATACAAATGTGAAATTTACACATGAGTGTCACATTTGTGACATTTACATTCACAATGTCATGCCATCTTAGCTCCAGAACATTTTCATCACTCATCAAGGGATTAAAAAAAAAAAAACAGATGCCTAGTCTGTACCCCAATCAAATGAATCAGACTCCCCAGGGTGGGACTCAGGCTTCAGTGCTCTTTAAAGCATTCCAGCTGATTACAATGCGAAGTCAAGTTTGGCACCACTTGGGATTCCTACACTCCAAAAGCCTTTGTTAATTAGTCCCACCAGGTTCTCTCATCCTGGTCCTCTGCTCTCTAAGTATATCCTCACTTTGCTTTATGTCATTCTCTTTTTAATACATTTGATTCTTATGCCTCATCCAGACCCTTAAATTCTTATGTCCTTCTCAGAAATGATGACCAGGTTTCCTATTGCTTTTGACCCCTCCCAGGGACCTAGTCACGGGCATGATTTCAAAGATTCACATTCAGTCGAATGAGTTTATTTAGAATAACCTTATAATGATATTTATAGGAAGGAATTGGTTTTAACTAATTTGGTTAACATAGATGGAGTACCAATTATGTAGCAGGCATTGTGCTAGCCCAGGCCCTACTCTCAAGGTGGGAACTGAGAAAAAAGGCAGATATAGGACAAGATGGCCTAAGCTGTGACATTCCATCACAGCAAGATGAAACTGGGAATACATCAACAGAGGTATCTAAACCAGGATCCAGAGACTTTTTCTGTCAAGGGCCAAGAATAGGTTTCTTTGCTTTTGGGGTCATATATAATAGTTACATCTATTCAGTCCTACCATCACCACTTTGTACAAAAGCAGCCACAGACAATACACAGGTGACTGGGCATGGCAATGCTACTCATCAAGTGGTGGGCTGGATCTGTCCTCAGGGCTGACATTTGCCATCTCCTGATCTTATGCATACTGGAAAGGGAGGAAGGTGTTTCAGGAAAATAGAACTGTTAAATGATAAATTGAGACATGTTAAATTTTTAAATTATTTATATGAGTTAAAATCTATTTGAATTGGGCAGCATCAAACCTGATGTGGTTAGGAGGGCTCTGCAGACAGGACATGGGGTTAGACTTTACAGAGAAGATGCAGAAGAAAAGCAAGGAGATGATTTGATTGGCTATAGCTTACCCAGTTGCCTTCAAGGGAAAGCCAAGTTGGCTGTTCATGATTGAGTGCCCTTAGATGTTGGTTTACCATCTGAGCCAGCTTCCCCGGTGGCTCAGACGGTAAAGCATCCGCCTACAGTGCAGGAGACCTGGGTTCAATCCCTGGGTAGGGAAGATCTCCTGGAGAAGGAAATGGCAACCCGCTCCAGTATTCTTGCCTGGAAATCCCATGGATGGAGGAACCTGGTAGGTTACAGTCCATGGGGTCACAAAGAGTCGGACACGACTTAGCCGCTTCACACAGATGTTGGTTTACCCTTGTGGTCTGCTCAGGCATCAGAACACTTAGTCTAATGACCTCCTTCTTTAACTAATTTAACAGTATCAGAAGAGTTGAAGTTCTATTTGAAGTTTACTAGCAGAGATGGGGGAGAAAGATTCCAGGCAGAGTGAGACTGTCCTGCCAAACTTTCAGTTCATTGTAGCCAAGTCTGGGAATCTTGTAAAGAAGTGGGGGTGGATGAGGCTGGAGAAGACAGGGACCAGATTATTAGGGCTATGTGTAGATTGTATGTGGAAGCATAAACAGAGTTTTAAATATTTATGAATGGTCACCCTGATCAGTGGAAGAGAATGGATTAGGTGGGCCAAGGTAAAGCAAGTCTATCATTTAAGAGGTTGTAGTGTTGTTGGGAAAATATATCCACACACAAAAGGATAACACTGGACCCTTACCTAAACCATATATAAAAATGAATTCAAAATTGATCAAAAACTCAAAAGTAAGAGGTAAAGCCATACTCTTAGAAGAAAATATAGGGGGAAAGCCTCATGATAATTGGATTTGGTAATGATTTCTTGTATGTGACAGCTAAAGCACAGATGACAAAATAAAAAGCAGATAATTAGGTAACATCAACAATTTTAAATTCTGGGGCTTCCCTGGCAGTCCAGTGGTTAGGACTCCATGCTTCCATTGCAGGGAGCGTGGGTTCGATCCCTGGTTAGGGAACTAAGATCCACATGCTACATGCTGCAGCCAAAAAAAAATTTAATTCTGCTCATAAAGGACACAATTGACAGAGTAAAAAGGCAATCTCCACAAGCCTCAGGGAGATTTTAATTGGGGAGAATAGATAATTTTCAAGTTACAAGTAGAGAGTGAGAGTGATATGGGAGAAATGAAAGAGGGCAATGTGGTGATGATGGTGATACCGGTCATCAAAGTGATAGCCGAGTTGTGTCTTAAATGATGAGGAAAAGTCTGTTTCTCAAAGATATGGGGGAAGAGTATATCAGACGCAGGTAACTTTACACACAAGAACTGGAGGCATGGATGATCTCAGCTGGTTTCAAGAACAGGAAAACATAAACAAAAAAATGCCAATGGGGCTGCAGTCTTTGGACTCGTTATGTTTGAGATTTTGATTAGCCATCTCTATTCGAATTCATCCTCAGAATATGTCAGGGAGGCAGCTGGAGACATTATTAAAAAATGCATCATGGGGGCAGAGGGAGTATTGGTGGATCCCAGAGAATTTTTACAGCAATGAAACTGCTCTGTGTGATACTATGATGGTAGATACATGTCATTATATGTTTGTGCAAACTCTTAGAATGTATGATATTGACTGAACTCTAACGTAAACTATGGATCTGGGGTGATTATGAATGTGTCAGTGTAGGTCTCTCAATAATAACAAAGGTACCACTCTGGTGGCGGGGTGTTGATAATGGAGGCGGCTGTACATAGGGGTTGGGCGGGGGGATATGAGAATCTCTGTATTTCCTTACAATTTTGCTGTGAACCTCAAACTGTTCTTTTTAAAATATAGTCCTTTTTAAAGCAGGTTGGTAAAAAGGGATTTAAGAGACATAATTTTTTAAGACAAAATGATAGCATCTAGAGACGCACACTTTGGTGACAAGAGGCAAGAATGTGATTATCTTTAAAGTTAGGATAATGGTTACTTTTTGGGGAAGGCAGAAAGCTGCGACTGAGATGGGGCACACAGAGGACTTTTGGGTGACTAGCAAAGTTCTATTTCTTCACCTGGCTGGTGATTTCAGATGTGCTTGCCTTATAATAATGCATCAATAATCACTCAAGGACCAATTCTACCTTCAGGGGCTTAGGACTTTTGGGACAACAAAAGATCCCTGCTTTTTGATGGAGAGCTGAAAGCTGTGCAAGACATGGGTATCATCTGGCATTGCATTTACTAGAAAATCAAGGACTCTGATACTTGGTATCCCAAAATATCCATTTCAATGCAAACAAGAAGACATTAAAAAATATTTGATCTGGTCAAGAGAGAAAAAGCAACCCCAGGTTCAGCAGCTAGACAGCTGCCCTTTAGGAAGAAGCGTGGAAATGATCACATGTATGATGTTCTAAGGATGCCTGAACTTACTGTCCACCCCTGATGCCTGGAGAGTTATGGAACTTGATCACAGACCATCTCACTCATAGGTAACAGTAAGAGAAGGACCATGGGAAAGGAAAGAAAAGCCATCCAAAATATTTGGTACATCTCAATTTTACCTTGAACCAGTGTTGAGCAAGGTAAATAACATGTTAGAAGGGCAGATTTGCTGTAAGAAATAAAAGATTAGGAAACCACTCATTATTTACAAATATTTGTCATCAAGTGGGACCATTATGTTATAGATCTTTCTGTGTTATATACTATAATTTAAAAGGTTTAAACAATAAAGTATATTCTAATTTTTTAAGTGTATTACCAGCACTTTCTCTTTGAATCTTCATAACAACCCACTAGTTTAAGTATTCTCCCATTTAGATAATGATCCTGAGACATTAAGTTGCTTGACCAAGGAAATGTATATACTTAATGTCAGAAACAAAATTCAAGTCCAAGTCTTCTAAATGCGAAGTTCTTACTGACCTGCTCTGTCTCTCACTGTAAATTCCAAATAAATATAGAGAGCATTCTACAACAGGGTCTTCTAGATTCCGTATATATGTGTGTTAATATATGATATTTGTTTTTTCTCTTTCTGACATTCTCTGTAGGATAATCTCTAGGTCCACTTACGTGTCTACAAATGATCCAATTTTGTTCCTTTTTATGGCTGAGTAATATTCTACTGTATGTATGTACCACATCCATTCTTCTACTGATGGATATTTAGGCTGCTTCCATGTCCTGGCTATTGTGAATAGTGCTGCAATGAACATTAGGTTGCACGTGTCTTTTGGCATTATGGTTTTCTCTGGGTATAGGTAACTAATGAGAACCTACTGTATAGCTCAGGGAACTCTATTCAATGCTCTCTGGTGACCTAAATGGGAAGGAAATCCAAAAAAGAGAGGATATATGTATACATAAGATCTCCTGAAGGATGAAATGGCAACCCGTTCCAGTACTCTTGCCTGGTAAATCCTATGGACAGAGGAGCCTAGAGGGCTACAGTCCTTGGGTTCACGAAGAGTTGAACACGACTTGACTTAGCAACTAGGCTCACCTGCACTGCAGACTCAAGGCTGAGAATGCGGAGAGTCTTATGCTCAGTGTCAGCCCTGGGGTGAGATTAGAGCTGGGGTGGGGTGGGGGTCCCAGGGCCATGAACGAGAGCAGCTGTAAATACTGTATTGTCTTCCCACTGGAGAGAGAGATGGATGATCCTCAGGCACCTAAGGCAGTAAGTACACCTCCCCACGATGCAGTCAACACGCCATCCATGCCTCGTGCAGAGGCAAGGATGACTCTTCTATTAACACGGCTTTGGCCCTGCTACCCCTTTAAAAGATTTTTTACATCTTGTTGTCTTTACTGAGCTCCAGGCATAATCCTCGGTGTTGGGAACACAGTATCAATACAGGGCACTATTTGCTGCTCTGTCACAGTGTAGCAAACAGAAGGCAAGAAATGTTGGCCTTGCACTTTTGCAGCAATATAGAGTCTGCTGTTATTGCATGAAGGAGATTTACCTCTTTCTTGCCCTGTCAAGCCTGGCTTGCATTACTGGAGAAACCACCCAGCTGTAAACAGTAAAGGGCAGTGGCGCCAGCGCCCATTAAAAGAATTTGATTCCAAGTCGCCCCTGATGGAAAAGGGAGGGGCTGCCACCTCTGTGCGGATCACAGGTTCCATGGAAAACCATCTGGGCTCATTCCTCTGCTTAAAGTTCACAGCTCCCCTCTGCCTAGAGACAGAAGCCAAAGTCTTAAGCGTGGCCTCCCAGACCCTGGCGTTTCCACCGCAGTGCCCTCCCCTGGGCCAGGCCCCTGCGCAAGTGCCTGCAGTCTCTGAATCAGAAGAGCAGGACTTCCCTCTCCCCTGTGCCTGGGACTCCGCTCTGCCTGGCCCATCACGTTTTTCCACGACCAGATTTTGCTGATATTCTCCTTCTCCTCAAGGCTTACCTCAGCCCCCAGGCACTTGTGAGGGCCCACTGCTCCCTCAGTCCCCACCCCCACAGAGTTAGAGACTTCACTCTCGCGTTACAAAGCACCCATCCCTGCAGAGACCTGTGAGCAGTCGGGTCAAGTCACCACTGAGCTCTTACTTGCCTCTCTTTCCCTCCCTCAGGGACTGTGAGCTGCTATTTCTGTGTCTCCAGAATGAGCACCATGTCCGTGCATGACTTTACTGAAGATAAGAAAGTTGGAAAAAGGAGGGTGGGCTCCTGATCACAATCCCAACCACACTACCACCCCTATCTGCTGGGGTGTGTGTCTGCTGGAATGTGTGTGTGTTGGGGTGCATCTGTGTGTTGGCAGAAGGGCAAGGAAAAGAAACAGATGCGAGAGAGAAGGTAGGCAATGACAGTACTGTAACCTACCCACTCTCATGTCATTCAAACCTGGATAGTGTTCACTTTGTAACTCTATTGTCTGTTTCTCTCTCGTCTCTCTCTGGAGAAGGAAATGGCAACCCACTCCAGTATTCTTGCCTGGAGAACTCCATGGATAGAGGAACCTGGTGGGCTACAGTCCATGGGGTCACAAAGAGTCGGACACGACTGAGTTGGACATTTCTCTGTAGTTCATTTTCCGCTGGGCAACCAGGGGGATTGTTTCACACCAAGAGTGTACCATGTCACCTCTTAGCTTGAAATCCTGAAATGGCTTCCCAACAATCACACAGAATAAAACCAAAGTCCTCACAGCAGCCCTTGAGGTCTCCTGTGACCTGACCCACCCGTGACCTCTCTGCTCTCGGCTCATATCTCTCCCCTTCACTCACTAGTACCCCGCTGGCCTCTCAGCACCAGCTCTTCCCTCACTGCAGAGTCTTCTTTCCCAGATGCTTTGGTTTTGCTCATTTTGTCAATGAGATCAAACTTGACTGCGTCAATTCAACACATTTCAAAACTGACCTTGACCTTTCTATTCAACCATGTGCCTCTCCCCCACCTCCTTAACCAAGCTCTGCTGTTTAATTTTCTCTTTTTTTCCCCATACCTTTCATCACCTTCTGGGCTTCCCAGGTGGCGTTAGTGATAAAGAGTCTGCCTGCCAATGCAAGAGATGTAAGACTTGGGTTGGATCCCAGGATTGGGAAGCTCCCCGGGAGGAGAGCAAGGCAACCCACTCCAATATTCCTGCCTGGAGAATCCCATGGACACAGGAGCCTGGTGAGCTACAGTCCATGGGGTCGCAGAGGCGGACGTGGCTGAAGTGACTTAGCATGCTCACATTCACCTTCTATCATACCAGATACTTTACTCACTTCTTTATGTTTACGGTCTCCTGCCTGCACCAACTGCCCCCCTCCAGATATTTTTGTCTGTTTTGTGGTTATGTAGCTATTTGTTAAGTCTTTCCCCTAGTCAGTTACATTGCTTCCTTTTTCACTATAATATTGTTAAGAATAATATTTTACTACATAAATCTTCACATAGACCTTTGATTATTTCCAAGAATTTGAGTCACTTGATCAGATGTTACATACTTATAAGACTTTTGATGCCTATTACAAACTTGATTTCCTGTCATGCTTTTCGTATAATATATGCTTGTTGAAAAGCAATGTTTTCCTGTTGGGGGCAGCTTATAAACTTAAACATGTGTCCCAGCAATTCCACCTTAGGAGTCTACGCACAAAAAATGAAAACACATCCACACAAACACATATATATGACTGTTCAGAGCGGCATTCTTCATCATAGTCCCCAAATGGAAATAACTGAGATGCCTATCCAATGGTGAATGGATAAACAAGAGGAGGTATTTTCGTACCATGGAATACTACTCAGCAATAAAAAGGGCGGAACAATTGGTTCTTGCTACCATAAGAAAGTGCTCGTGCTAAGTGAAAGAAGCCAGATACAAGCAACTACATCTGCATGCTTCTGTTTACATGAAGTGTCCAGAAAACGCACATCTAAGGAGACAAAAAGCAGATAAGTCATTACCTTGGGCTGGGGTAGGAGAAGGGATTCATGGTAAACAGACACAAGAAACATTTGGGGATGGTGGAAATGTTCTAAAACTGGATTTGTGGGGACGGTTTTACAACTCTATACAAAAATAACAGAACTGCATACTTACAACGGGTTAATTTTATGGTACATAAAACTATACCTTAATCAAGTCATTAAGGGAATTGGGAATAAATGTAATTAGAGGGAAAGATTGGGAAGAAAGCTCATATAAAGTGCGCGCTGTGATTTTAACAGTTTGAGGAGAAAAGAGTATAGCATAAGAGAAAGAAAGGAAGAAGGGAGGGTGGGAGGAGAGAAAGAGAAGGAAAGGGAGAAGCGAGGAAAAGGGAGGGACAGAAATATCGTGCATATACTACAGGGCCCCTTTTGTGGTGGCTCAAGACTATCAGAAGAGACCCCACGGAAAATCCAGGAAGTGAGTCGACTTTGCACAAATAATAACGAACTTCTAGCCTCTATACTGTCAGGAAGTGTCTTTAAAGACGAGGTACATGGGCCCACAGTGTCCCACAGAAACAGATGAAGTCACAGAGGTAAAAAACACACACACACTAGGCCTGGTTTCCTAGCCACTATTATTCTTTATTTCAAAGAATTTATGGGTCTAAATGTTGAAAGAATAATTATTATTAAGCTCTTGGGGGGCAGGAGTGGGAGGTGGGTGCAGAGGATTCGAGGAGGAGCTATAGATGAAATCGTGCTGGAGAGAAGCAGACAGCAGGTCATACTGGAAGGCCTGGAATTCTTCGTTACACACAAAATGAGAATTTTCAGTACCATGTTTTATTTTTGTTTTTTTGGCTACAAGACACATGTTGCAGGATCTCAGTTCTCCAACCAGGGATTAAACCCAGGGCACTGCAGTGAAAAGACTGAATTCTAACCACTAGACCACCCTGGAACTCCCAAGTACTATGCATTTTAAGGACATCATTTTTTAAAATTATATTCATACAGTTTGGATTTTTGTGACCTTCTATAGCAATGAGTAAAATGTGCAGGTCAGATTTCAGTTAGTGATTAAGGTTACATATCACCTTACCTGTTTGCATGAGTCTCAATCATGTCTGACTCTTCAAGATCCCATGGACTATAGCCCCGAAGGCTCTTCTGTCCACGGGGATCTCCAGGCAGGAATACTGGAGCAGGTTGTCAATTTCTTCAGGGGATCTTCTCTTACCTCTTTACGTTTCACCAAACTGGTCCCTCCTGACGACAAGTACAGGCAGAGCTAGCCGTGTGTTCCTGGGGCAAACTTGGGCTACGGGCTGAGCCAGGGAACCGATTGACCACACACCCCCGGGGAGAATGCAGAATATAAGGGAGGGCTGTTAAGTTCCTGGAACAACAGCGAATTCTTCACACCCTCGTGCTCAGAGATGTGAGGAGGGCAAGGAAATGAGAAGAACCAATGTGATTTCTTCCTGTGGTGGGGCACACACAGGGGTCAGTGGTGGGGACCACAAAGAGGTGGTTTAGAGAGGACAATCAGGGCAGGCCAGAGGCTCACAAATGTGTTGCATCGCTTTATTAACTTATACCTAGGTTTCCTTCTGTTGTTCAGCCACTAAGTTGCGTCCGACCCTGCGACCCTATGAACTGCGGCTCACTGGGCTTCCCTGTCCTTCACTATGTTCCAGAGTCTGCTCAAACTCATATCCTTTGAGTCGATTATGACATCCAACCATCTCATCCTCTGTCACCCCCTTCTCCTCCTGCCCTCAATCTTTCCCAACATCAGGGTCTTTTCCAATGAGTCAGCTCCTCAAATCAGGTGGCCAAGGAGCTTCAGCATCCAATGAATTGGGTTGATTTCCTTTAGGATTGACAGCTTTGATCTCCTTGCTGTCCAAGGGACTCTAAAGAGTCTTCTCCAGCACCACAGTTCAAAAGTATCCATTCTTCAGTACTCAATCTTCTTTATGGTCCAGCTTTCACACCCATACATGACTACTAGGAAAACCAGAATTTTGAGTATATAGACCTTTGTCGGCAGAGTGATGTATCTGCTTTTTAATACACTGTCTAGGTTTGTCATAGCATTTCTTCCAAGGAGCAAGAGTTTCCTTCTGCTGCATCACTAACTATACAAACTTAGATGCTTGAATCAACACCCATTTCTTAGCTCAGGGTTCTATAAACCAGAAGTCCAGCGTGGCCTGGCTGGGTCTTAAGATCCAGACATCTTACAAGGCTGAAGTGAAGGTAAGGTCTTACAAGGTCAGCTTGTTTCTTTCTGGAAACCCTGGGAAAGAATCTGCATTCAGGCTCCTTCAGGCTCTAGAACTTAGATCCTCACTACCCTACTGCCAGCTTAGAGGCACCCCTACCTCCCAGAGACTGCCCACATTCCTTTGCCAGGAAAAGCTTAGTCCTTTTTAAGGACTAGGTCAGGCCAACTAAGGATAATCTATCTTAATGCCAATTAATTTGGGACCTTAATTACATCTGCAACTCCCTTCAAACAGCACCTAGATTAGTGTTTGATTGAGTGCCCGGGAGAAGGTGTTTACACACCAGGGCCTGGGAGGCTTGGGGGCCACTCTAGGATTTTGCCTGCAGAGAGTTACTTAGGGAAGCTGCTTCGTGTAGCTAAGTGATCCTCAAAGCAGGTGGTACCAAGCCCTAACGAATGTTTTGGAAATTCCCATGCAAATATTTTGTTGCGGTAACAGGGGATAGGTTCCACCAGCATTTAGTGCTCCGGGCCAGGTTGTGAGAAGACAGCCTCGCACAATGAGGAATTAGGCTACATGTTACTCAGCTTTTTTCCTGAAGCTGGGAATGGCCAACAGGGTGAATGGTGGGGCATGTGGTATGTAAGCTCTTAGAGGTGGAAGGGACTTCTGTGAGCTTTGAGTCGATTTAATTACTTTATTTTAAAAAAGAGGAAACTAAGGTCAGAAAAGGGAATTAGTTAATGTCACCCAACTACTTAATGTTAATGCTGGTCTAGACCCAGTTCTCTTAATGAAAAGGTCAAATCCATCTACATGAAACTACTTGCAAGGGGATTTCCTGGTGGTCCAGTGGTTAGGACTTGGAGCTTTCACATCCAGGTTCAATTCCTGGTTAGGGAACTAAGATTCCACAAGCTGCCCCATATGGTTCCAAAAAAAAAAAAAGAGGAGAGAAGCTACTTGAAAATAAAATTAACATTCCGTAACTGAAGTATTGAGAAAAATATTTTCCTAAAGATCTGTTATAACAACTTAATATTATACAATTAAATCCATTATTTTTGGTTAAAGTGTTGAAAGCCAGATTCTACTAGATGTAGAGTTAATTATAGAACTGATTATATCAAATCATAACTTTTCTTCCAAGGAGTAAGTGCCTTTTAATTTCATGGCTGCAATCATCATCTGCAGTAATTTTGGAGCCCCAAAAAATAAAGTCTGAAAAGCAGAGACATTACTTTGTCAACAAAGGTCCGTCTAGTCAAGGCTATGGTTTTTCCAGTGGTCATGTATGGATGTGAGAGTTGGACTGTGAAGAAAGCTGAGCGCCGAAGAATTGATGCTTTTGAACTGTGGTGTTGGAGAAGACTCTTGAGAGTCCCTTGGACTGCAAGGAGATCCAACCAGTCCATTCTGAAGGAGATCAGCCCTGGGATTTCTTTGGAAGGAATGATGCTAAAGTTGAAACTCCAGGGAAGAGTTGACTCATTGGAAAAGACTCTGATGCTGAGAGGGATTGGAGGCAGAAGGAGAAGGGCACAACAGAGGATGAGATGGCTGGATGGCATCACTGACTTGATGGACGTGAGTCTGAGTGAACTCCGGGAGTTGGTGATGGACAGGGAGGCCTGGCGTGCTGCGATTCATGGGGTCGCAAAGAGTCAGACACGACTGAGCGACTGAACTGAACTGAACTGATATCAAATCAATTGTATTTGGGATACTATCTAACTCAATATGAGCAGAGGAAGCATTTATTTATCTAATGAACTTGTGACTTGAAATTATTCCTGCTAGTTTCTATTTAATTTTCTGATACAGGTTGATTTTGGCCAATCTATACCAAGACTGGTTAGATGAGTTCAAAACACTGGGTAAAAATGAGGCCAAATCACTATCATACTTCATCTTTCCCAGAGGGCCAGTCACCAAAAGCAACTGGTTTTTATTTCCCCACTGAACAGCGCTGGACATTATATAAACCTACATAACTCAGTTGGTAAAGAATCTTCCTGCAATGCAGGAGACCTGGGTTCAATTCCTGGGTAAGGAAGATTCCCCTGGGAAAGGAAATGGCAACCCACTCCAGTGTTCTTGCCTGGAGAATCCCATGAACAGAGGAGCCTGGTGGGCTACAGTCCATGGGGTCACAAAGACAGGACTGAGCAACTACACCACCACCACTGCCACTTAGCTTCGAAGTTGCCATAAGCTTTCCTTTGCTGCCACCTACTGGATAAAATTAGCATAGTTTTAAATAAAGCTTTTACCTTCTTTCTATTGTTTCAAGGGACTTTCCCAGTGGCTCAGAGGTAAAGAATCCATCTCCCAGTGCAGCAGACACAGAAGACATGGATTCAGTCTCTGGGTTGGGAAGATCCCCTGGAGCAGGGAACAGCAACTCACTCCAGTATTCTTGCCAGGACAATCCCATGGCAGGTTACAGTCTGTGGGGTCACAAGGAGTCAGACATCACTGAAAACTATAAGGAATTCAGGTATTGGACACCCAATTTGAACTTAAATACTGAAACACTGGACATTTAAATGTTGTTTCTTATAATGACCAGAGATACTTAAATACAACCACAGTAAATAAACCTATGAATCTTCATTTTCAAAACCCCTCTTCTGCCCTTAGAAAGCTATACTTTAAATTTCAAATCATGCTTCCCTGCTTAAAAATTCAGTGGCCTACAAGAGGGTACACTTGTGTTACTCATGTCTTATGAAACAGAATGTAGCCCCCTCACTGCAAAGAATGGGGCAATAATGGACGGACATGTAGTTGTCCTGTCTCCCTAGGCAACTTGTGGCTGTGACTTATTCAACTAAAACCAATTACACGGATCCAGGTGCTACTAATTTAGCTCTGGCTCTTGACAATTCCCCTTGTCCACGGTCTCCTGGGGCTACTCCCAGCAGCATAGCTTGTGGTTGAGAGCTGAGGGTTGTGCCATCGACTTCTAACACAGGACAATACTTGTGAAGTGCTGGAATATAGCAAGTGCTATGGTTTTAATTTTCATCACCACTTATCTCTGATCCATCTCTCCTTTTCCTCCAAGCTACCAAGTGTCCTTCACTTCCTGGGGTAAGACCCTACTTCCAAAGCATAAAATCTTCTTTGAAGTAAATAAAGACTCCTTGCTTCCACTAAAGAAGGTGTGTGTGGGTTTGATTCCTGGTAGGGGAAATAAAATCCTGTATGCCGCATGGTGTGGCCAAAAATAACTTTTTTAAGTGGGGGGTGGGGATACTTAGCATCAGGTGGCTTTGCCTGTTGCCTGTTGAAAACACTACAAAGTCACTTTCATTACATTCTGAACACCATATATAAAAATAAACTCAAAATGGATTAAGGACTTAAATGTAAGACTGGATACTATAAATTCCAGAGGAAAACATAGGCAGAACATTCTTTGACATAAATCACAGAATTTTTTTTGGATCTGTCTCCTAAAGCAAAGGAAATAAAAGCAAAAATAAACAAATATGACCCAATTAAACTTTAGCACAGCAGAGGAAACCATTAGCAAAGCAAAAAGACAACCTACCAAATGGGAGAAAATATTTGCAGATGATATAGCTGTTAAGGGATTAATATCCAACATATGTAGACAGCTCATACAACTCAACATAAACAAAATTCCAATTAAAAATTGAGCAAAAGAACTAAAGACATTTTTCCTAAGGAAATGCACATGAAAAGATGCTTAACATCGCTTATCATCAGGGAAATCAAAACCACAATGAGATATCACCTCAAACCTGTCAGAATGACTGTCATCAAAAAGAACACCAATAATAAGTGTTGGCAAGGATGCAGAGAAAGGGGAACCTTCATACTTGGTTGAGGGAAATGTAAATTGGTGCAGCCACTATGGAAAACAGTATGGAGGCTTCTCAAAAAATTAAGAATTCCACTCCCGGAGATACATACAGAAAAAAAAAAACCACACTAATTCTAAAAGTTCAGAGCAGCATTATTGACAATTTCCAATGTGGAAGCAACCTAAGTGTCCATGAACCAGATGAAAGGATAAAGATGTGGTGTGTGTGCATAAATATGTGTGTGTGTGCTTGTGCATACACACACACTAAAATACTCAGCCATTAAAAAAGTGAAATTTTGCCATTTGCGGCAACATGGATAGACTTGGAAGGCACCATGCTGAGTGAAATAAGTCAGACAAAGAAAGTCAAGTATTTGTAACATCACTTTTATGTGGAATCTAAAAAATACAACAAACTAGTGACTAGAACAAAAAAGAATCAGACTCTCAGAAAGAGGGGAGAGACAATGTAGAGGTAGGGGATTAAGAGGTGCAGACTATTAGGTATAAAATGAGCTACACGGATACATTTACAACAAAAGGAATATAGTATTTTGTAATAACTATAAATGGAGTATTAACCTTTGAAAGCCATTCCCTTCTCCAGCATATTATACACCCTTAACTTATATAATATTATACAGCAACTATATACTTCAATTTTAAAAAAGACCAAAGTCACCTTCAGTGCCAAAGATTAGTAACATTTTAAGGAATAAGCCAACTGGGCATAAGCTCACTGAAGAAACAGAACCTCTAAGTTGCACAACTCCAGAAGGTATTGTCCTGACAATAAGCTGATGGTACCTCCTCGGGTTATACATGGCTGAGGTCTCAGGGAGCGCAGTGGGGAAGATGCTGGTACAAGAGGAAAACTTCTAGACGCCAGGGCCTTCCCAGACATTTTCACTCTGTGTTGTCCATTTTAACGTGAAATAATGAATGAAGCCACGGAGGACGGTAATTCCTTTGTCCAAAGTTACCAAGAGGCAGAGTGGAGTTATTATATTGACTCGGAAATGAGGACAACTTCCTCTAGGTGGTCATTCCACAGCTTAAGTCCTGATTTCCCCAGTAATTAGCAGTAAGAACTTGGGCACATAAACTAATCTCTGTGTTTCCTCAGTAAAAGTGAAATTTCTCTGCACCTTCAGGGTTGCAATCACCCACATACATCAGCTATTATATGACCCTCCATGGTGTGACTTGCTAAAGTGTGTTAGAGTTTGAGAGCATTTTAATAAATAAGCTTCTCATGCATAAAGTCTTATAGCTACATTTAGTGGTATAATTTGTATTTCTAAGACCAAAAGCAGTATTTTCACCAGCTTCTATTGAAGGAAAGGAGCTTTGTTGTTTCCTTTCTCCTAAGACAATCTAAACGGTGACCATGAAATTCACACACCTTCCAAGATTAAAAGCAGTATCTTCACCAGTTTCTGTTAGAGGAAAAGAGCCTTGTTCTGTTTTCTTTCTTCTAAGTCAATCTAAACAGTGACCATGAAATTCATACACCAAGTCAGAACTGAAAATGCATCACCCTGGTTTCAGCTCCAAGCACTTAAAATCACCTGAGTCACTGTGTATTTAGTTGTCTACATTAGAAGACTGTTAACAGTAGTGATCACTTTGCTCCTAGGAACCAAAATATCCTTCACTTAGAAGTTAGAATCAGAAGTATTACCACCATAGAATAGTTAGAGCTGAAAACTTTAAGGCAGCTGAGACCCAAGCCTCCTGGGCTTCTGGAAACAGACAAGATGAAGTGCTTCTGTGATCAGACTAAGGGGTGAGGGGTGTTCTGGGGTGTCTTCCCTGAGGTCCTGAATTCCTACAACTAGAGAGGAAGTGCTATATTCAAGTATCAATTGTTCAGACAAAATGTCATTTAACATTAATCCAAGCTTATGTTACATTAGTATATCCTTATCTAAAAATTAGTTAAGGTTTAATAAACGGCAAATACATTAGTTTTTTTAAAAAACTAACTTCTGAGAAATAAGAAATCATTAAGAAAAAAAAAAGCAAAAGCCTCATTGATTGGGATATATCAAAGGGACACAGGAGCCAACTGAAATAGCTCTCAATGCCCAAAGCTAAAACAGAACACGAGGTACTAGATGATAACCCAGAGTATAAAATATTTAGGAGTTCATACTGATTACATAAATAGGTGACAAGAGACAAAGCTCCCTTACAAAAGAATTCTGAATCATTTATATAGATACTCTGCCTTCAAGGAGAAAGAGCTTGATTCAACTCCTATAGGGGGCGCTGTGCAGACCTCGTTCTGCTACACAGTGGAGTGGAGGCAGCAGTAGCTTTACTATGCAGAAATGCAACCACTATCTAGCCAGGTGATCAAGGTGGTATGTACTCTTGATATGACATGAGACCAGCACTTTACCTGTGGTCTTCCGCCCCCAAAACTCATAACCTTAAGTATGAGAACACTGGGCAAATCCCAAGAGAGGGGCATCCTACCAAATACTTGACCAGTACTCCTCAAAACTGTTAAAAAGTCTGAGAAACTGTGATAGCCAAGAGGAACCTTAAGAGTATTTTGGATAGGATCCTCAAAAGAAAAAAGACATCAGGTAAAAACAAAAGCAATTTGAATAAGCTGTGGACTTCAGTCAATAGTATTTTCAATGTAAAGTGAAAGTCGCCCATGTCCAACTCTTTGGGACCCCATGGACAGTGTAGCCCGCCAGGCTCCTCTATCCATGAAATTCTGCAGTAAGAATACTGGAGTGGGTAGCTGTTCCGTTCTCCAGAGATTTTCCGAACCCAGTCTCCTGTATCACAGGCAGATTCTTTACCAGCTGAGCTACCAGGGAAGCCCATATTATCAATCAGTTCATTAACTATGACAGATGTATCATATTAACATTAAGATGAAATGGGGGAAACAGATGAGGGGGTGTTAGTTGCTCAGCTGTGTCCAACTCTTTGTGACCCCATGGACTGTAGCCCACCAGGCTCCTCTGTTCATGGAATTCTCCTTGCAAGAATACTGGAGTGAGTTGCCATTCTTTTCTCCAGGGGATCTTCTCCACCCGCGGAATGAACCCGGGTCTCCTACATCACAGGCAGATGTTTTCGCGTTTGAGCCACCAATGGATGATGGCTATATAAGAACTATAATATCTTGTTTTTCTGTAAAATTACTCTTATGGCATAAGGAACATGATCACTAACACTGCGTTAATCTTGTAAGGGGACAGGAAGTTACTAGGCTTATCATTACTAGGATTATCATAGGTAATCATTTCATGATGTATTTAAACGTCAAATCACTATGTTGTAATCTGAAACTAACAATGTATTATCAACTTATTTCAATAACTGCTCCAAAAAAAGTCTAATTAAAATTTAAAAAGCCTATAGGAACACACAATAACATACACATTTGGGTAAACTCCAGGAGTTGGTGATGGACAGGGAGCCCTGGAGTGCTGCAGTTCATGGGGACGCAGTTGGACACGACTGAGCAACTGAACTGATAGGAAAAAATCTAGAAACACACTGAACTGATAATAATTTCATGGTAATTTTCTTCCCAGTACTATAAAAGTTCTTACATGGAAGGTATATATGTAATTTCTATGAAACTTTGGGATATATTGGAGAGAAGAAAAAATGAAAACCAGTTTAGGCTTATCTCTTATCAGCAGAAAAATTTTATTCAAGGACAAACCACATCCAAGGCCTTAACTTACAGACACAAACCAAAGTAGCCGTTAAAGCATTAGATATTGAGGTACAAGACACAACGCGGGGAATGCTTCACCATCACAGGCTGATGCCGAACTTGCTCCATCAACAGCTGAGCTCTGCCAGTGTGGGGGCGTGGTTGAGGGTAAGTGCTTATCTGCAGAACCGAAGCAGAACAGCTGTGCTCTACAAGTACTGAAGCATTTTATACCAGCATGGGGGGGCGGATATACTTTCACAATGAAGGGAAGAGGGGGAGAAGCAAAGCGCCCCATGGGGCATTAGGCTGCCTTGCAGAGGGCCACAGCGGAGAAGCGAACCTCCCCCTGCTCACGCTCAGTGAATTCTCTGCAGACCTTGGCAGCGTCCTGAGGAGGAGGAAAGTTGTGAATTAAATTTTAAACACCAAACAGCTCAAAATGAACACTTCAAGGGAAAATTATCACCAAGACCTGCAAAGTGCACCCTGACCAATGTTAAACCTCCCAACAAACTTGAAAACCAGGGCTTAAGAGGGGGAAAAAAAAAAAATCAGGTGACGGGAAAGACAAGGACCCATATCACAGATGTGGCTTCAGAAGCACTGATTGCCGCCAGCAAATGCTCTGCGCTCCTGCCACCTCGTGCCTGGCTTTGACAAGTATACCTTCTTCCCCTCAAATCCAGAGACAGAAAATCGACTTCTCTTCATTAGGGAAAAGCAAACATTTTGGTGGTGGTATCTTGTCCCACTCTTGCGACCCCATGGACTGTAGCCCCCCAGGTTCCTCTGTCCATGGGATTCTCCAGGCAAGAATACTAGAGTGGGTTGCCATTTCCTTCTCCAGGGGAAAGTAAACCTTCTACAAAATTTAAATATCTGGCATTCCAGGTACAGGTAAATGATAATTGCCTAGATATTTAGGGAATGCCATGAATTACTAATTCTAAAACCCAGATTACAAAGAATAAGGACAGAAAATTGATCCCAATGTTACCTGCTGAATGCAAGGGTTTAAATGTATTGGGATCAGAATATCGATCATTGTTCAATTTGTAAAAAGTCCAGCAGAAAGAGTCCAACCAAAATATTAAATGTAAGACCTTTAAGAGGCTATTGGATGCTCTAACAGAAAATCATGGAACACCAGTTCCCAAGGTCTAAAATATCACCAACGTGATCAGTTTTGGCCCTTAAAAATCATCAGCCATACCCTGGTTTTCTTCCTGCTTTGGAACCACTCAGAAAAACTGTAGGGGATCTAAAGTAACATTCTATCGGAATTTTTAGTACATTGGTATTACAGACTGCCTTCCCCAGATCCACTTTCCTTTAGGACCCACGGTGTTCATTAAGGGTGTGCCTCTAAAGACAACAGCCATCTGCTACACACACACTAAGCAGTGACTTAATTCACTCAAATTTAAGATGCTTGGGTTAAGTTTATATATTTTCTCACCAGTTTAGCAAGTTTATTTGGAGTATAATCTAGGGCTTCCCTGATAGCTCAGCTGGTAAAGAATCCGCCTGCAATGCAGGAGACCCTGGTTCGAGTCCTGCGTCGGGAAGATTTGCTGTAAAAGGGAGAGGCTACTCCAGTGTTCTTGGGCTTCCCTGGTGGCTCAAACGGTAAAGAATCTGCCTTCAGTGTGGGAGACCCTGGGTTGGGAAGATCCCCTGGAGAAGGGAAAAGCTATCACTCCAGTATTCTGACCTAGAGAATTCCCTGGACTGTGTATAGTCCATGGGGTTGCAAAGAGTCGGACATGACTGAGCGACTTTTTCACTTAGATAACCTAAAACATCTCTAACCATATAGGACCAGTCTTAGGAAAAGAATTCCCACTGATTAAGATGCTGGCTGATTGTAATATAGTTGTTTTTTTTCTTTTTTAACAAAAGGTTTTTATGTTCCCCACACCTCATAAATTCTACTCACAGAACAGTTTTAGGTACTCTATGAAGAGCACATTTTATGGCACATGCATTCCACATTTTATTGCACTTCACTTTACTGGGCTTTGAAGATACTGCATTTTTTTCTTTTTTACACAAATTGAAGCTTTGTAATAACCCTACAAGGAGTAAGTCTACTGGCAGCACTTTCCCAGTGCATTTGCTCACTTTGTATGTGTGTCATATTTTGGTAACTCTCATAGTATTTCAAACTTTTCATTAATATTAAATTTCTTATGGTTATCAGTGATCTTTGATGTTCCTATTACAAAAATACTGACTCACGGAAGGCTCAGGTAATAGTCAGCAATTCTTAGCAATATTTTAAATTAAGCTATGTATATTTTTTTAGACATAATGCTATTGCACACTTAAACATAGCTTTTATATACACTGGGAAACCAAAAAATTCAACTCATGATACCCACTTTATTGTGATGGTCTGGAACAGAACACACAATGTGAGGCATGCCTATATTAGTATAACCTTAGATAGGAGTTAAGTATGCACCTGGGAAACTTTATTAGAAGGACCACAGCCTTTAATCCAAGTAGGATGCAACGAGAATTACTGCTCCTATTTTTCTCTCCCATAAGTGAATCCTGACTCTCATGCAAAACCCCATCCTGTTTCTCTAGGTCTAGTTCTCATTCCGTATCATCATTCTCATGTACCCCTGCTATAGCCAAGAAGTAGCTCTGACTGATCTCAGGTGTATATGAAAGCTGGCTAGAGAAAGGGACCCTCCCTCCAAGAATGGCATCATTTGGTCCACTAACACCTTGAGGTCACCAGGCCTACGACATTCCAAAGACAGGCCTATTATAAAGGCAGTACTGTACAGTGGCTAAGAGCACAGACTCTAAAGACAGACCAACTATTTGAAGCTGGATTCTACAGTCTGTCATTGACCGTGGGCATCACTCACCTCTGCATTTCAGTCTCATCTGTAAAATGTGAGTAACTACCTCACAGCATCATTAAAATCATTAAAAGGACTCTGTGAAACAGGTAATTAACACAGAACAGCATCTAGCCTGGAGTCGGCAAACTGCAACGTGTGGGCCAAATCCAGCCTGCTGCCTATTTTTGTGAATAAAGTGGAACACAGCCATACGCATTCATTTAGACCCTGCCTATGGGCTGCCTTGGAGCTGTCATGGAAGAACTGAAATACATGCAACAGAACCCATATGCCACAGGAAGCCTAAAATATCTCCTGGCTCGTCACAGAAAAAGTTTTTGCCAACTGTCTGCACATAAGCACGCCAAAGAGTTTAGCTTTTGTTACGACAAATGAAGAAGTTATATCTTAACATCATGTTCAATTTTATTACAATTAAGTAATTTTCCTTTGTAACAGCAAACTGATTCAACTCTAGATTCATTTTTAGGGTGTAGTGGACTACTCTGCCAGCTGTTTTGGAATTAAGAGCTATCTGTAGTCACTTGTACCAGGATAGTTGCAGAGTGACCCTTGATCTTAAAGTTCTTTTCAGGCATGTTGTGAATTTGTTTCTTTTGACCTGTGAACAGTGGAGTGACCATGTGGGAAGAAAAAACTCAAAGAGTTAACTACATAACCAGAATTCACAGGTCAAGACTGACCCACACTCAGCTGTCACAGAGGGATTAGGCAAGGCTTGGGTTGCTGTTCCGTGAGTCTGAGTCAGTGGCTATGATGTAATCTGACAAAAGGACAATGGTCACCTTAATCCCACAGGGAAGTAAGCAATGACTTTCAGGCTAATTCTAACTGTGGGCTAAAGACAGAACACAAGACAGATTAATCAGGGCTGCTCTAAAGCATCTTGTTTAAAACCCTTTGCATAAAATGAGGTAGATAGAATTACTATGATGATCTTTAAGCCCTAAAGACTGCTCTTATCCCAGATGATTGATGCTGGCTGTACTGAAAAAAAGTCTGCATTTCAGAACAGACAAACTGGCTAACACAGTGTGGGCCCCAGTGGAAATGGATGCCAAGGATTACCTGCAGCAGCGAGTCCTCTGAGCTGGTGCCATGGTTCACCGGAAAAGGCATCCGTCCATCTGAAACAGAAAAGCCAGGCATGTTGATTCTCTCTGCATGTTTTTTGGTCACTGTGCTTGTCCCACTTAAAGGCAAGCTTTAGATTCTTCCAAATACAATTACCGCTCCCACCAAGGGAAGGCTGCCTGCAAACAGGCTGGAAATGAGGTTCAAGTGTTCCTAACATCCATCCCAGGCATTCTAATCTACAAGCGCCAAGACCACACGAGCCCAATCTAGTGACCTAACAGCAGGGCTTGTGCCCATCTCTCGAAAAGGACCACAACACAAAAAGTTAGATGCAGTCTGTGAGTTATACGGAAGGTGGAGGCAAGACAAAGGGATCTCTGAGATTTCATGTGTCCCTCAACAACTGCTGACTGGCCCCAAGTTTTCATTGCCCTTGCTTGCCCATAGGTAGTATCTTGGCTTGAGATAACACAGCTGTAAGTCTTTCCCCATTAATACAAAGGGGATGACTCCTAAAACAGAGATGGATGATCTTCCTTGTTAAAACCAGCTAATAGGAATCACCCCAACATATCTAAATTCTTTTTACACAGATCAGGTCATGTTTAAGTATTTATTTCCTTCTAAAAGTAGTGCTTGTCCGAAAAGGATGATGCTGGAAACTATATTGGTGATGCTATAGTAGAAGGTAGAAGACAGAATCTGAATGCGTATCTTGAAGTGGCTAACCAATTCTCTCTATTGGTTTGTGATTAAATCCATTCATTCCACTGGTCAGCTGTCTGGAGGAGGTACTCTGGGCACGACAAGGGTTAAATGCCCCCATAAGAGCTTAAAGATATACTAAGTGCAGCCATAAAGCCCCACACCAGTACTGTAAGAGGAACTATGTGTGAGAGAATACATGCAGTTATACTAGACTCCAAAAGTGAGACATACCAAGTTCATAGAGGTGGCCATCCACGTTGTTAAACAGAATAAAATGGAAGTTCACTTTGTCATCTACCTGAAGAGAATCAAGACATTTTTTTTCGAAAATGAGAATTTTTATTGTGTTATATACTACATTTAAAAATTAAGCTGAAAGAAAAAATTAAGATATAAATAACACTGCATGAGTCTGACATAACAATGCATAAGTTTAAGGTGTACAATCTGTTGATTTGATATCTGTATTTTGCAATAAACAATAAGCAGGACCTAATTTGTTAAAAAATAAAGTCCCTAAGTGGAATATGCTTGAACCAACTTGCCTATGTATTATTTTAAATGATTAGAGCTACTATCTATTTCCCATATATTAGGTTTTATTCTAAGACCATTAAAGTAGATATACAGTAACTATCAGAACTCTTAAAACTTGCTTTTTACTGAGGAAGAAATTAAGACTTCAGGAGGATAAGCATCTCACCCAAGGTCAAGACTGGATAGCGGCAGAGCCAACTAGGGTTGTATAAACTTAAATCTAACAGTTGACTCGAAGGCTCTGTTATTACTGGTATACCTAAGTCATCTAGAAACTGTTAGTCCTTGCTAGTCTAGCTTGCCCTCCAACTGACTCAAGAGTATCTAAAATGTTCATTACTAAGAAGGGTGTTATTCACTCTACTAGACCCATTTGAGTCTACATAAAACATTATTAGCCTGAATGTACTCAAGACTGTGTCAACTGCCAATCAGATATTTTGAAGAGCCATTTTTATGAACAGGTCTGGTCAAGGCATTATTCTGGTAGAACTTCCTGGCATTCCTGGGCCTTGAGAACACACATGTGCTGGATCCTGGTGACAGGTTTTTGCACATGTTTCTGGGGAAACACAGGGACCACCTGGGCCACATGGCTTTAACTTGTATTTACCCGACATTGGCCTTCCTGTGCCACAGCATCGTGGGCTGCCTGAATGGCCTGCGGAAAACAGAGGAGAGTCAGCACAGAAACCTCCAGAGTACTAAAAATCAATACTCTAGATGTTCTCTTCCTACCTCATTCTTTTCAAAGCACTTTGCTCTGTCTTCAGGGGATAACTTCTCTGTTTCAGAAAGAAACTGTTTCAGAACGGACCCATCCTCTGGGGGAAAAATTACAAAAGCATCATTAGTACAGGTATAATGTGAATGGGTGCACATTTACTAACGGCTGGAGACATCGCACCCTTGGTCATGTTTGGCAACCTGAAATTGTACCATGGCCTCAGAGGATGGGAATGAGCTGCCCCCTCCCCAGCCCCTTTCTCCAACCACTCCCTTCTCATTGCATTCAAACCGGAGAACTCTCCCTTCTTCTAGGGGGTTCAGGCTCCTCCTTACATCTTCTCCCTGGCTCCCCAACCCCTTCATCTTCCTCACCCTCATCTCTTTGATCACATCTGTTAGGGCACTGATCCAGCTGTAGCACCTATCTGTGATAGAGCACTGATCCAGCTGTAGCCCCTATCCGTGAGCTTTTTGATGCCATAAAGGCAGAACTGTCTTGTCTAGTCCTGTCATCTACAGCAGCTACCCATGCATAATGTTTACTGCATACATGATGCAACATTCAAATCTAGTAATGGTTCTCAAACCAAGACTTATTTCAGGGCCAAAAAATGCAATCTTAGTAACATGGTTACCCAGACAGACATCAACCTGAAGACCGGAAATGCAACGTGCCTAACAGCTGGCCTAGAGCAGCTGGCTAGCCGATGGTTGGCGTAAACACCGTGCATTGGTCAATGTGTACGAAGCAGCCACTTGCATTTCAAAAGACCTCGATTTGAATTTTCAGCTCTAAACGTTATCAGATTTGCTAAATGCACACCATTCAAAATTCGGAAGTTACAGGAAATGTCTCATAATTTTATGAGGAGAACTATGACTCAGATTAGGCCTATGGCACCATCAGGACCATGTTTACAGAATTACAGTATCTGCAGCTACAGGAATACAACATTCTAAACAAAATGATACTTACTGCAGAAGAAATAAAAAGGATCAAGTTACAACTTTTTAATATGACTATGCTGAGTCAATTATTTGAAAAAGCAGCTTCTAGAAAATCTGGTCCCTTATGGCTGGATAACCCCCTCCTTTTTAATTTCAAAATTATACAAAGAGTAGAGTCTGAAGCACAATTCCTTTGTTAAAAAAAGTATCTGACCTGCTACAAGCAACAGCCTGGACACTTAGATAAAGTTATTCAGTTCTCAGCCACCCCCCATCCATCGTCTACATCGGGAGTCGGCAAACTACTGCTGCATCTCTTTGTAAATAAAGTTTTACTGGAACACAGTCACATCCACTGCTTTACATCTTGTCTAAAGCTGCTCTTATAGCACTACAAGGGCAAAGAACATACGGCCCTCAAAGCCTAAATGACTTACTCTTTGGCTTTTTAAATGTGTTGACCCTTGGCCTAAATCATATATAATGCCATGTATTTTAGTATTGTTAGCACTGTTAATTGAGCTTCTGACAACTTCGGGGCTAAGACTCATCTCTTTGATGTCCTCCACAGCACCCGTTGGAGGCAGGCTAAAGCCCCTGACCCAGCTTTGTTCAGAGATGGATCTTTCAAGGTGCTGGGCTGTGGCTATGCCCCTGTAGGATCTCCTGCTGCTTTAGGCCAGGTTAGTTCTCCTGTTGCTTATGAGACACTGCACCATTAAACAAAGGTCCTAAAGGCTGGTATTTTATGGCTTAACATCAACTCTAGCTCTTTAGAATTGTTGAGACTAGACCAGGAGCACATGAGAATCATGACAATTTTCTGTCTGCTCATGGGAGAGCCCAAGAGTCTGACTCTCCAGGTGGAAGAAGCCACACCATGCTTCTTGGAAAATGAGCTTCCCTTCCTCAAAAGAGAAGCAACAATGAGAATTCACCTGCTGATCCTATATGCATGAGTAGGTTTTCAAAAAAATTTTAAGGCAATGGCTTTGCCGAATAGACCCTTGGGAGTGCAGTTAACTGAAGATCAGCTAGAGGGTAACTGGCCTCAAAACCCACTCACCGAACTCCAGTTTGTCCTGATTATTGGCCACTGCATGAATGAGTCCGATGGTTCCACAGGAGTTGCCAATGGTCTGCTTCATGAAGTACACCTTGGGACTGACTTCTTGTCCCTTCAGCTCTTCAATTTGTTTTTTCCTGAAGTTCTCATGCTGTGAGTTCAAGAAGACATTTTTACATCTCTAAATGCAAATGCAAAGAACAGATGGCAGCACAGGGAGTTCTAGTGCCTAAATGGAGACACAGTGGGATGTGTGACCAGGGGTCTTGGACCTAGGTGCTGGCCGGCACCTAGAGAATGGCCCGTCTGCCTCCCATACCAAGTCAGCCCGTGGGGTTCTGAGAGGGGCAGTCACGCCACCCTGCAGCTGCAGGGCGGTAGAGATCTTGGATTGTAGCCCAAGTCTGTCTAGACACCACTGCCACCTTTTAGCTTGAGATGGACGGCGTGCTGAAGTCAGAAAAACAGACAAGTTCGTTCTTTTCTTCCTTTTAACAGCAACAACTGTATCTTACACATGCATTCCAATCAAGCGTCGGTCAACTGAATGCCCAAGAACACCAGCTAGTTTATACTTCTTTATTCTTTGAAGTTATTCTAGTCCAAGTACATGTCACTTCAAAAACAAAACCAAAAAAAAAAAAAAACCAAACCATAGAAAGGAACAATTTAAAGAAATTAACTACTCCCTCATCTTTTTAATAAAAAACTGCCTGCAATGCAAAGACATGGGTCTGATCCTTGGGTCAGGGAGATTCCCCTAGAGAAGGAAATGGCAACCCATTCCAGTTACTCTTGCCTGGGAAATCCCACAGACAGAGGAGCCTGGTGGGTTCCAGTCCATGGGGTTGCAAAGAGTTGGACATGACTGAGCAACTAAACAACAACTTTTAGGGAGGAAAGACAACTGGTCTAGTGCACTGGATTGTGAGTTCACACAAATTTCTCCTGTAAGAAATAGGAGACACTTGTTTCTTTGCCAATTATACACTATATAAACACTAATTTTTACAACCAGCATAAATCGTACAGAATCCCAGAAGTATGTATATTTCTAATTCTAGGAGCCTTGCATTGTTTTACATGGTATTGAGGTTTCCGCTTTGTCTGTGGTACCATCAGAGGAACAAGCTCTCTTGTCACATAAGATCAACTCCAAGTAGTAGGAGGAAGTGCTGCTGCTGCTGCTGCTGCTGCTAAGTCGCTTCAGTTGTGTCCGACTCTGTGCGACCCCATGGGCGGCAGCCCACCAGGCTCCCCCGTCCCTGGGATTCTCCAGGCAAGAACACTGGAGTGGGTTGCCACTGCCTTCTCCAATACATGAAAGTGAAAAGTGAGAGTGAAGTCACTCAGTCCTGTCTGGCTCTTAGCAACCCCGCGAACTGCAGCCTACCAGGCTCCTCCGACCGGGATTTTCCAGGCAAGAGTACTGGAGTGGGGTGCCATTGCCTTCTCCAGTAGGAAGTGCTAGCATCATATATCTATCTACTGTACTTGAATTGAGCTTCCAATGACTGTTAAAGATTTTCACTTTTCTAAAAAAAGATTTAATTTTTCATAACTGGTAGCATCATCCTTTATGGTTGTCTGAACTTTTGCATGACTACACTTCTGTAAATATTTCATGATCACTTAAAATGTTTTAGAAGTAGTCTATTTAGGATTTCATAATATTCTTTGACAAAATTAGATGCTTTCTAAATTAACATTAGCTTTTCGGAAGTCCACCTATAAACCTCAACTTGCTTTCAATCTGCTTCAGTATTTAGCCCAGGAGCTGTTTTGTGTCACAAAATAGGCATTCACTGAATCTGATAGACTTAACTAGAGCTAAAGGAAAAAGTACCGAGCTCTCTCAAGCACAAAATGTTCAATCCAGAATGTTTTTTAACCAAGAGCTGCTTGATCCAGCAAAATGAGACCAGTGGGCTTTTGTAAGACAAATACGCTTCTCCACTGCCTCCCAGAGGCCTTGCCTTTTGAGTGCTGCTGCTCAAAAACCCCCGAGTCATCATGGTTCCTCTAATAAGAAACCTCTGTGAGAGGCTCAATTGAGAGAAAACTGCATTTGATTTGATCTACAGGGAACATACTTTGACTTGCAATTATTTGGGAACTCCATTTTCACCTAAGTGAAAACTCAGTAACAAACATGTCAGTGGGATTATCCTAATAGCTTTTAATAACTGTTTTTAACCCCCAATACTTGGCCCATTGGAGGAACGCCTGAACTTTCCAAAGGCTTAATTTATGCTGGGGATGTTTCTAGAAATGTCGCCTGAGGATGCTGCGAGTTAAACTCACTGTTTGGAATGATGCCCCATAGGCTAATGCCCCTGGAGTTTCACTTAAGCAAAATTCAACCACTCCTAAGTCAGGGATCGAGTGGCAGCATTTGAAGACAAAGCCATGCTCATTAGTGGGATTCCATACATCCGAGACAATCACCCTAGCCACCCTTTTACATCTGATACGCAGGAGGAAGACCATCTAAAGAGAAATGAAAAAGCATTTCCAAGACAGGTCTAACGTCCACCTGTTCAATAAGCTACAAGGTCAGAGAGCTAGAAGGTGATTTCCACACCGGAACCAGGCACAGTGATTAAGCTTTAGAAAAACACGTAAGAGAGACTAAAGAAAACAAGTGTGTAAGTTGTAGGGAGTGGAGGGTTGGGAAGAAACCCCTGCATCCACTGAAGGCCCAGGCAGAAGAGGCGTAAATTTAAAGAACCTATTGTTTTCTTCCGGTTTAGGCACGCCGGGATCCCTCCATTTTACACCAAGGTGGGAGTCTGAGAGAGAACCAGACAATAAAAAGATCACAGCCCTTAAAGGCAAACAATCGGCCAGCCACTCCTTGGCGTGAAAAGGTCGGAAAAGCCTAGGGTCAACCTGACTCACGAGCAGGATGAACAATCTTCCTGGATAATCAGGATGATGGAACTGAGATGCTGCTTCTCTTCCAAGTTTAAGGCAATGCTGATGGACGCAAGGCAACGCAATAAACTCAATAAACAGGACCCCCAGGAGGTAAGGAACCACGAAAATGTGAATTCTCCCTCCATCCCCAACAAGGAAGAGGCAGTGCGCCAGGACTGGGCGGCCAGGACGGGAGGAGACCCTACACCGTCCTCAACGAATCACTCGGGTTTGGGGGCAGCGCGCACAGCGCAGAGCCTGCGCACCCCGGGCCCCACGCCCTACCTGCGCCGTGAGCGGAAAGAGCAGCAGCAGCGCGCAGGCCGGCGCTGGCACCGAGCCCAGAGACTCCTCCTCCAGTCCCAGTACATCCTCGAAGCGCCACTGGCCGGCGACCCCCAGCCGGGTCAGCACCTGCGGAGAGAAAATAGGGCGGCCATGTGCGGAGACCCCAAAGTGCTAGCACCCGCCGGAAGGCGGGCGGAGGCGGCGGGCGCAGGCTCCGCATCCTCGCGCCCCTACCCGGGCCTGGGAGGAGCCCGGCCCAGCCCCGCCCCGCCCCCCACCGCAGCCGGGCGCAATGACACAGCACAAAGCGCGGCCCACACGTGGCTCCCGCGACGCCCGGGCATCCCAGCCCGCGCGCCCCGCGCCACGCCCTCGGGAGCTTGGCCTGGCGCTCGCATCTGGGCGCAGCCTCCTCCATCCCACCTCCGACCGGTTTCGCAGAGTCACCGCCGCCCCCCATGCAGCAGCAGGGAGAGGGCGCCCGGGCCGCGCCCCAGCCCCGCAGCCTCTGGAGTGCGCAGGGGGCCGCTGGGTCTCTGCAAAACAGCCGAAGGCGCCTCGGTGCTCCCGGGGGTAGGAGGACAGAGGCAGCGCGAGACGTCACTCACTTTGTTCAGCATCTGAAAAGCAAATGCAAAGAAAAAAAAAAAAAGCAAAGATAAAAGCAGTCAGCGATACGCTACCTAGCGAGGGCTGACCCTCGGCCCTGCGCTCCCCGCCACCCTCGGGTAACCGTGCACCTGACGCTCACCTCGGGGTTAATCTCCATTGGTTTGAGCTGCATCTTCGCGGACCTCGAAAGGAACACAATCCAAAGAAGCGAAAAAACAGCGAGCGGAACCGCCCAGGCTGCAGCTATAAGGCGCCGGCCTGACGCACTGTGGGTGCCTGCGCAGGGGGAGCAGAGGCAAAACCAAGCGAGGGGAAACGGTCAGTCGCAGCGAAATGGGCACGAATCCCCCCATGCGCAGCGCGGAGTGGTACGGCCTAGCCCCCAAACCTTGCAGTCTCACTTGCTGGTGAGATAATCTGGTGGTTGTGAAGATGGGTTTTGTTGGTAGGTGTTTCTTGCATGTGTGGAGCAGTCCTTTTGGTGCAGTCTAATTTTTTGGGAAGTTTCTGGAAAACCACGCTTTCGACCATCCCAATTACCTGAAAGCTTAGAGTCTCTGAAGCATTGAGAAAAAACCCAAATTCAACAGGTATATGTTTAATATGAATATGTCTTCCAAATCTAGCAGCAGTTTGCATTTGACCTTAAATAATTCATCCTCCATGTTAAATCAAACAAGCACCGAGATTCGTTTTTAATTGACCGCCTAGAATAAAACATAGTTTGTAACATAGCATTTATTGCATTAGTAATGCTGATGTAATGTGATTCCCAGGGAGGAATTGGTTGGTCTTGGGTAAGCGGTAGAGACAGGGGATGTGACTGTAATACAAGACACAGAGAAGGCAGGCTGTCGGAGACTTTAGAAAACAGATCCAGTGAAAAGACACGTATGATTTGAAGACAAGAGGCTGTAAAAGGAAAAGCATTTTTTTTTCCTTTCAAGGAATGTGAGGCTTTTGAAAAATAAAATGTTAAGTTCATGATAGAATGGAAGAAGAAAGGTAATGGCAGCTAAAGAAACCACTGTTCTTTAATGATCTCAAGAGGGGTTTGGGTTTTTCTACCAGCATATTCAAAAGATGGAGACAACATATGCCTAAGAATTAATAAGAAGTGGAACAAAATTTGTAAGAATAGTGCAGGAAAGCTTAACCTCAAAATGAAGTAGGGCTTGCTGAATAGTAAGGAAACAAAATTGGGTATTTTTTCATTTATGCTCAGAACAAAACAATGATAATGGTGAAAGAATAGACTTACCATTTAGGGGATTCAAGGTTAAAAGATGACAGAGAGAAGGGAGGGGATCTGCCTTTTTTTTTTTTAACAGTTTTTTTAACCTTTACAGTGGATCAGATTTTTTGCATGTCATCTCACTTAACCCTTAGAGACAGTGAAGAAACTCTTCTTAGTGCAGTTTTACAGCTCAGAATCCATGGCTCGGGGAGGTTAATTTCCTTTAAGATCACAATTGAAAGGGAAGACTGAGAAGTAAACCCTGGTAAATTGGACTCAAGGAGTCCACTCTCTATCCAAAACTCTACTACGTCCCACTTTCTTCCCATTTTTGCCATCAGAAAAAATTACCTTCACATGGAAAATAAGCTAGGAAAATATATTTGTAAGAAGAATTTAATGGATGGATGTTATTGTATGTAAATTATGCCTCAGTAAAGTTGCTTCTCAAAAAAAAAAAGACTTGAAAGTCAAGACAGATGAATAGTAGTACAAGAGTAGTTGGCTACATTAAATTCATTCTTGCCTTTAAGACATGACAGATTACTTCCCAATTTACATCATTTTTTTTAGCAAGCACTGATTGAGCACCTAACCTACTGTGTGAAGGGGGTACATAGGTGAACAAAGTAGCTTCTGATATGGAGCTCTTATCAGTTAATAAGAATGGTGTGGAAGGAAGTTGAGCTCAGGAGCACTTAGCCTAGGGAATCAGGAGGGCTTCCCAAAGGAAGCGACATTTAAGATAAGGCTGATGGACCCATAGAAGTTAGCAGATGACAATTATTACCAAAGTAAATAGTAAAAAAAGTAATGATAACATTTTGAGGAATCTTTATTAAACATAGTCATTCATTCATTCATTCAACAAATATATATATCAGGGCCCTATTATGTGTCAAGAAGCATCAGAGCAATGAATAAAACAGCTCCCTGCCTACAAGAAGATGCCATAGACTGGACATGAACAAACTGTATTCTGATCTTTAAAAAACAAAAAGAGATGGTAAAGGGAGAATATATTTAGCTCTGGAGATTTAATATCAGTGGTTAGCCAAATTCTCAGACTCATAATTCATAAACTCTTAGGAAAAAATAGAATGGTTGCATCTAGAACAAGTGATGTCTACCAGCACTTACCTCCTTTTGTTTTGGACTTGCTAGCCAGATAGACTGGTAGAACACTTCTCAGTGTATTCTTTCTTCATACTGCCTGAGTTGCCATCCCTTGATATTGTAGTTGAAGTGGTTGTATAGCTTATTTAAGTTACTTTACCTTTAAAAAAGGAAGTACTGCTGAATGGAGTATTCTCAGCCTACAGCCACCTGGCAGTGGTTCTGACCCCGTCTTGTGCAGTTTTACTGGAGCCGAGAGAGAGTGCATGCATGCAAGCAAGAATAAGCAATCTAAATAGCAGAATTGTGCGGCTCAGAGAGTTAAAATGGTGAAATTTGATAGAGATTTTTGGTTGTACAAAATGGTCATACACCCCTATGCATATACCAAAAAACTTTCAGTGGGTGAATATATCTTAGCAAAGCTGTTAAAAATGTAATAGGGATATGTATGAAGCTCTGTGCATCGATCATCATCGTACAATTGGCCTTTATAGTCAGTTGGTTTTGATTCTGTGGTTTTAAAAGTATGTAATTGAAAAATATCAAGTGAAAAATAATCATTAAATTTATAATCATTAAAATTAATAGACAAAGATCAGAAGGAAAAATATGTTAAAAAATCAATTAAACATGCAGCATAAACATGTAATAGACCTGTTATAGGTAGAAAAATAAAATCAGTGAATGGATAAGCTGTCCTTCATAACTAAAGAGGACATTTCTGATTCACCAGAAGTAGGATTTTTATCATAAGTGGTTTCCGTTTTTAGCCACAATAAAGACTTGGGACGGACCCTTTAAAAGATAACCTTTTTTTTTATTCTAATCACTAATTAGACAGATATTCAAATGACCTTGGTAGAACAGTTCTAGAGTGTATGGAAGTCAATCCTGAAGTCTCATCCCTAAGGTTAGTCCTTCAGCACTCCCAGTGGTTTTGTAAATAGGTATTTCCCTGTATTAAATCTCATTCTGTCTAAAATACCTAGAGGAGTTTTGGACTCCTGTATTGGTATACTGCAGTCATGTCAGTAGCGGTACATGACATGATTTTAGGTGAATCACAAACATGGAACGGTTATTTGTTTTAATGCAGATCATAAAAGCTGTATGTTCTTGTGAAAGTGAAATGGTTAGTTGAAAATGAAAGTCGTTAATCATGTCTGACTCTTTGCGCCCTGTGAACTGTAGCCTACCAGGTTCCTCTGTCCATGGGATTCTACAGACAAGAATACCGGAGTGGGTTGCTATTTCCTCCTCCTGGGAATCTTCCCAACCCAGGGGTCGAACTCATGTCTCTTATATCTAACATGCATTGGCAGGCAGGCTCTTTACCACTAGCACCACCTGGGAAGTTGAAGGGGTAGAGTACACATTGTCTTTATGAAGGCAAGTGACTTGAGCCCTGGAGCAGTACTCCCCAAATATTTTGAGAAGTGGGTATTTCTGACTGAAGTCAGAAGTTACCCAAGGAGGGAAATGAAGATAGAAAGAACACTAGCTTTTTTTATTATACAAAGGACATTGTATTTGTCATCCCCATTGAATCCTCAGACCAACTCTCTGATGTTCATATTTCTACCTAGATTTTGCAGGTAAATAAACAGGCCTTGGAGAGGCTGTTTAAATTGCTAGAAGTCACACAACTACTAAGTGTCTGACTCTGGGTTGCAACCAACTTTATTTGGTTTGAAAACCTGTGCATGTCCAACTATCCTGCCTACTTCCTTCTAAGGGCTAGCCTTACAGCCTTAGTCATAGTAAGCATGGAGATCAGCCTCTGAGAAGGAACGTAACTAATTTCCACGATGTCCAGGGCCAGAGCAAGTCACCCAACTCTCTGAAAAGCATGGCTCACTCTAAGGTCTAACAGTTTATTTTGAGTTTATAATTAGCACATAAATTATTGACAGAGTACTGCCTCAACATTTTTTTAAACTTACTTGGCAATTCCTGTCGATAATGTTTCCCCTGAAGCAAGGTTCTGACATCCAGATATTTTAAAGTTAAAAATAACACAGTAGAATTATATATAATGCAAAGAAGTTACTGCAGTTAGTTCCTACGGTAAAGTCAAGTTTCCTCCTGTTTCCTAAAAGCAATTCCTTAACTCTGTATTCACAAGTGTGTCCAAAGGGAAAGAAACATGAGGGAGAATGCATGTCCTCACCGAATTATACCTTACTTCATAGAGTCATATTCATTCAACGCAGGTTTTCTTGAGCACCTACTATGTGTCAGACACTATACTAGGCTTACCTGGGTTGGGGGTGAGATTAGCAGATAACAGCCATAAGGCATAGACCATGTGTTCTGGGCTTGTAAACATCATCAATTTTAAGATAAATGATCAATTTAAGAGCTTTGGAGAGGGAGGGGGAATCCAGTGCATGGAATGTATTTATCAGTTGTCAGGCACCTCTCTTTTCAAAAATGTTTAAATATGAAAAACCAGTGTATCTTAGACACAAGGAAGCACTAGTGTCTTTCCTTTCTTCTTTTTTTATCAAGCTCTTCATGATCAGCTTGTGTTCAGGAGAGCTCGCAGCATGCACTGTCCACAGTGAAAAATAAATGCGTATGTTCTTAAGGTATAGAGGAAGGGCTTTAGTACATAGGAGTAATAAGACACAACTAGCAACTGGTAGCAGAGAACAAGAGGTACTCTCAGGACCAATGAATAGAGACTGTGCCCTGCTGTCCCTCAGTTACTGCTTCTTGTGGAGCTGGGAAATTGGAATTAAATGACTTTGATGGGCTTAGATCAGCCATCAAACGTGTAAACAGTTTAATTAACTTCTTTGCATCCCAATATCCTCAACAGTAAAATGAGAAAAAAAAAAAAAGCACAGTAAAATTACGTGAACACTACGATTTCTCCCAATTCTAGCATCCCAAGGAACTCGAACAGCAGAAAATGAAAGATATATAGTCCAAATCATATAAAAGCCTGGGTTAACTATAGTTTCATCTCTAATTCCTTAACTTTATTATCATTATATTATTTTAGGCTGTGCTGTGCCTCCTTGCTGCGCTGGCTTTTCTCTATTTGTGGCGAGCTGGGGCCGCTAGGGTGGTGGTGCACAGGCTTTCCATTGCGTGGCTTCTTTTGTGGAGCATGGGCTGCAGGGTGGGGGCTTCAGCAGTTGCAGCTCCTGGGCTCTAGAGTGAGGGCTCAATAGTTGTGGATAAGGGGCTTAGTTGCTCTGCAGCATGTGGGCTGTTGTCAGATCAGGGATCGAACCTGTGTCTCCTGCATTGACAGGCAGATTCTTTACCACTGAGCCTCCAGGGAAGCCCCTAATTGCTTAACTTTGGCCATTGCTGCTGCTACTGCTAAGTCGCTTCAGTCGTGTCTGACTCTGTGCAACCCCATAGACGGCAGCCACCAGGCTCCCCCATCCCTGGGATTCTCCAGGCAAGAACACTGGAGTGGGCTGCCATTTCCTTCTCCAATTAGGCCTGTGTTATGTGGCTAGGATATAATAAATAAGATTTATTTGTTAAAATTGATTTATGAAGGGTGCTGCAGAGCTGTTTGTTACGTATATCCTTTTACCGTGAGATTAGCATATGAGGAATATGCTAAGCAGAAAAAATGTATAAATATACCAGGAAGAAATACCTTCTCAAGAATACCGCTGAGTTTAAAGACCTAACCAGGCATTTTATTCAGAAACTTTTGAGTGAATAAATCAATTTGTAGATGTCTAGTGTCTTGGTTTTACCTGGACAGTTAGTTTCAGTGGCCTAGGAATATGAAGGAATTAAAACAAAAACCCTCAATTCGTACATAAATTCACTAAGAAATTTACAGTTTCATTTCTCCATATATTCCCTCGGATACACGGGTGTTTGTGTAGCAAACCCTGTTCCTACTGAAATTTATTCTCCTCTTCTTTCTAACCTGGATGCCCACTGTTTAGCCCCAACTCCATACGGCTTTCTTAGACTCCAGCTCAAATCTATACTCTTCTGGGGGATTGTTGAGGGCAAAGAGGAGGAAGGGAAGTTGTTCTTGGAGATCTCCTTTACCTCTTATGAGATCAGCAGTATTTCATATAGTGTTTCCTACTTAGAGTATCAGTAGACCTTCACTGAAAGGGTGTAGGTCAGCCATGATGCTAGAAGCATATACTCTCTTTGTTTCTTTTTATCAGGAGCCCCTACCTCTTGAAAACTGCCCTTGTGAAAACTGACCAAAACTGAATCTCACACCTATCAGTAAGAGCACCCCAATCACTTAAGGAGAGCAGGAAGCACACTATATCTCAAGAAGGAAAAGTAAAAAGAAATCCACATTGTATCTCAAGAAGGAACAAAGAGAAATTTTTGAATCACCCACAAAGAAAGCATAAATGAAAATGATATTAGTCTCTTCAACCAAGAAAACCAGGAAACAGTGAAATAATAAATAACTCCAAAGTGTTGAGATAGAATGACTGTCATCCTTGACCTTACTCAGCAAAACTGTCGTTCAAAAACAAAGGTGAAAAGTGAAAGTGAAAGTCACTCAGTCATGTCCAACTCTTTGCCACCCCATGGACTATGCAGTTCATGGAATTCTCCAGGCCTGAACACTGGAGTGGGTAGCCTTTTCTTTCTCCAGGGGATCTTCCCAACCCAGGGATTGAACCCAGGTCTCCTGTATTGCAGGTGGATTCTTTACCAGCTGAGCCACAAGGGAAGCCAAGGTGAAAAAAATGTACATATTAACATAAGCTGAGTTTACTACTTTGAGACTCGTACAAAATAAACTTCTAAAGGATGTAATAAAAGAAGAAAGAAAGTGATCCAGTAGATGGTCTGAGATCATCAGTGGGGGACTTTCCTGGTGGTTCAATGGTTGAGACTCTGAACTTTCAATTCAGGGGGTACAGGTTTGATCCCTGGTCTGGGAACTAAGATCTCACATGTCACACTATGTGACCAAAAATAAATAAATAAAATCAGTCTTTCAAAAACAGTAGTAAAGAATAACAGCATACATGTAAATCTAAATATCAACAAATAGAGTAGTGCTAAAATTCTATTTTGCATAGTTGTATGACGTGACAGATGCAGGGAGAATGAAAGTATTCAAAGCTTCTTCATTGTTCTGGCAGAGGTTAAGAAATTATTTGTTAGACTTCGGTAAGCTATTTAGTCATGGTAACATCGCAAAGGAAATTAATAAAGAAAATTTTAAAAAGCACATAAATCCAAATAATTAGAGATAAGTGAAAGAAAATGATCCAGTAGACTGAGAAAAGGGATTAAAATAATATATTGCCCCCAACAAGCAACATATGAGGACAAAAACATGGAAAATCCAAGACAAATAGGAATAAGAAGGTAAGATATAAAAATAGAAAAAAGCCCCAATTTCAAAATCATATTAAATATAAATGGACAAAACTTAGATGTTTGATCAAATTAGGTTTTTAAAATCTAGCCATGTGTCATTTTTAAGAGACATATCTAAAGCATAAGGATATGGCACGATCAAAAGTAAAAGGAAGGGAAAGCTTTCCAGCAAAATTACTAACCAAAGAAACCTACTGTAACTATATTAACAGCATAATGTATTGTGGCGACCCACTCCAGTACTCTTGCCTGGAGAATCCCATGGATGGAGGAGCCTGGTAGGCTGCAGTCCATGGGGTTGCTAAGAGTCGGACACAACTGAGCGACTTCACTTTCACTTTTCACTTTCATGCATTGGAGAAGGAAATGGCAACCCACTCCAGTGTTCTTGCCTGGAGAATCCCAGGGACGGGGGAGCCTGGTGGGCTGCCGTCTATGGGGTCACACAGAGTCAGACACGACTGAAGTGACTTAGCAGCAGCAGCAGCATGATTAGAGATAAAGTGTATCATTATGATTATTTAATTCAGCAGGAAGATACAACAATTCTAAACATGCATGCTCCTAATAAAGTGGCCTCAGATGTGTAAAACAAAAATTGATAAAACTGTAGGGGAAAGTAGATAAATCCACGATTACCGTGAACTCCCCTTTCTCAATTATTTATGTCCAGCTGACAATATAGTGAGGAGTATGGGTGTGTGATCAAGCGTGTCCAACTCTTTGCAAGCCCATGGACTGTAGCCTGCCAGGTTCCTGTGTCAATGATATTTTCTTGGCAAGAATACTGAAGTAGGTTGCCATCTCCTACCCCAAGGGATCTTCCCATCCCAGGTATTGAACCTTCGTGTCCCTTGTCTCCTGCCTTGTGGGTGGATTCTTTACCACTGAGCCACCTGGGAAGCTAGCAAAGAGTGAGGAGTATAGTATCTGGTTTGATTTTGCAGGTCTGACCACAGGCAGTTAGTTACCAAGGCTTTACCTGGCAGCTCATGGAGAAGCGTACCATCCTACATCAGACTTGGGGCAAAGCCAATGTATTTATTGCAGCCTCTGAGACGAGTCACAGCCAAGGACTAGGGCCCCTCTGGCCAATCATGTTCTGTTGTGTATTGGCATTCCTACTCCTGAGCCTTTATTTCTAAGCCTTTATCTGAGCCTTGGGTTGAGGCCTCCTTATGGGGAGCAGAGGGGAACCCTCAAAGGCACTCTTGCTCAGACTTACTCAGTAGTTTTCCATGTCACACCCTTCCCTTCTCCCTTAGCCCTGACCCCAGGGGCCATGAACCTATTGGAGGCTTTTGTTCTAGGACTTGATCAGCAGTGGGATGATCCCCACATTGGCACTGACCCAGCTCCCTGGACCAGAACTGGAGGAGACTGCGCTTGGTGCAGTTTAACCACTTGCTTGTACCAAAGCCTGAAGTGGTTAAAGGCTTACCTCTTTCATTTTTGGCTTGTTTTCACCAGCTATTCTGATGCCTAGTAGCTCTCTCTTCTCCCTCTCTCTCTCTCCCTGTCTCTCTCTGTCTGTGTCTCCCCCAGCTCACCTGACTGAGTTTGTGGCATATAGAAGATTAAAAAGCAAAATTAAATACCACAATAAATAGTCTAAATCTAATGGATGTATGTAAAACTCTGTACCCAACAATTTTAAAATGTGCATTCTTCTCAAGCATTTGTGGAACGTTTACAAACACTGGTTAAATGCCGAGTCATAAAGCATGACTCAACAGATTTTATAGAATCAGTATCATTCAGACCACAGTTTCTAATTGCAGTGCAATTAATTCAAATACAAACAACAAAATGACAAGGGAGAGTTTTAAAATTAACTTTGGAAATTAAATGCATACTCTTTAGTAAATAATGGGTCAAAGTCGTCCTTGAAATTTGAAAATATTTAGAACTAAGCAATCATAAAAGTTTAATGCCAAAATTTAGGAGATGCAATGAAAGTAGTGTTTGAGGGAAATTCATCACATTAAGTGCTTTTATTAGAAAAGAAGAAATGTGGAAAAGTAGTGAGCTAGGCATCCAACTGAAAAGTCAGAAAAAGAACAACAAAATGGCTTCAAGGCAAGTAGAATAAAATAGGTAATAAGGAGCAGAAATAGATGATATAGGAAAATACAAGTCATCGAAAACAAGTTTTTTTAAAAGAGTAATAAAATCATCTGGATTATGGAGGTCAAAGAGATAATGCAGAAAGAGACAGTATTAAGGATGTAGGGTGGGAATCACAGATACATTATAAATTTAAAAGACAGGGCATAATACTATGAATACTTTTATGCCAATAAATTTCAAAACAGAGAAAATTTTCAAATACCTAGGAAAAAATGGAAAACTGTATTGTAAACCCAAATAAAACTGTCATTTTACATCTCTCCAAGAAGAAATACCCAGACTCCCAGACTTAAATGCTTTTATGGTGAGTCTTACCAAATATTTGAGGAAAAAGTCATTCTATTCTTACATTAACCATTCCTGAGAAAATAAAAGAGGGAATGCTAGCTGATATTTCAGGGAAAATGACAGTGTAAGAATGTCTGAAAATGTACCCATTTATAACAGTGATTCTCCATATCTTCATCAACTCTTATTTCCATGTTGATTGCAGGCATCCTCAGGTGTAAGGTGGTATCTCATTGTCATTTTGATGTGTCTTTCCCTGAGACCAACTAGTGTTGAACATCTTTTCATGTGCTTATTCTTCTTTGGAGAAACTTCTATTTACCATAACCTTTGGGATCCATTCCAATAATAGTTTGGCTCACAACACTCCACCAAAATTGCCCTTGAGACAGCCACTCCTTCAAGAATGATTTTTTTTTCCTCCCCTCCTCTTACTTGAATGACTAGCAGCATTCTCTCTTAAAAACACTGTGGACAACGAGCTCCCTGGGATTTGCTCTCTCCTCGTTGCCACTCCTTTTCTGCCTCCTTTGCTGATTCCTCTTCAGCTCCATGATCTCTGACTCTGGATGGCCCCCATGACTCAGCGGTTGAACCTCTTCAATTTATTTATACTCATGCCCTTGAAGAGCTCATTCAGCCCTATAGCCTTAAAACCCATTTTCCTACTGAAGACTCCCAAATTTTAATCTCCAATCAGACCTCCCCTCTGATCTTAAGTCCAACTATCCATTCCACATTCCATGTTGATATTTAATACTTAAATTGTCCAAAACTGAATTCCTCATCCTCTCCTCAAATCTGCCCTTTTCACGCTCTTCCACATCCCAGAAGCTTCACAGAACTTCTGACTCATGCCAGAAACCTTGGTGTCATCTCTGAGTTCCCTTTCTCTCATGCCCCAACTCAATCTGTCAGCAAATCCTAGCCACTCTGTCTTCAAAATATATCCAGAATTCTTACCACTGAAAAAAATTACAAGGCAGTCATTAAAAACAACATACAAGACATTTTACCATAAAACAGGGAGTGCAAAGTAGCATGCAAGTCTTACATCCAATGTGATTCCAACAATGAAAATATGCTTCTAATAAACGTTTGAAAGAAAGCCACAGAAATAATGTCCTAAAAAAATCACAGAGTTATTTTCATGTTGTCTCCTATTTTTCTTTGAAAATATTTATCTGGCTATAAAACTTCTGGGAAGATTTCAGTGTTGATAGAACTGGTGGATGTTTATGGGGTACAGTACCATTTTAAATGGCCCTTTGACATCAGTGGGGAAGGGAACTCCTATTTCTGGAGACTTTTTCTTGTACCACATGCTGTGCTAATTGTTTTGTACATACTATCTTATTTAACCCTCTCACCCTTTTAAAAAACAACTTTATTGAGGTGTAATTGACAAACAATAAATGTTCACAATGTTTAATATGTAACTTGATGTTCTGGCATACATATACACTGGTGAAACCATCACCAAATCAAGATCACAGGCAGGTCTACCAGCTCAGAGCTCTCTCTGTTCCCCATCTTTCCCTGCTTCCCAGCTCCTCAAACAACCATTGATCTGCTTTCTGTCACTGTAGATCAGTTGGCATTTTCTACAGCTTTATATAAATAGAATCATACATTATGTACTTTTTTTTTTGGTCTGGCTACTTCTGAACGATTTCTTTATGTCTTATTCACATCTTATGGCTGAAGAAATCAATTCATAGAAGTTATGTAACTTTCCTAAAACCACAGATTAATGAGAGATGGACCTGGAATTTCACCCCATGTCTGCTTGTCACCTCAACATGTAAAAAGTGAAGTTCCAAATGGTTATATGAATTGCCAAGAGTTATAATACCAATGAGTGGTCAAAGTAGGATGGAAACCCACTGTGCCACAAGCCTCTTGATTTATGTGGCTATTGGAAAGAGCATTAAGTCTCCTTTTAGATTTCACCAAGACCACATTTTTTCAGAAGTCCTGGCCATTAACTTGACCTTGATGATGGCCTTGGACAGAAGATCCAATGTGGTATGTCTTGGCAAAAGCTCCCTTCAACACGGCATCTTTCAACTTGTCAGAACAAAGAAATCTATTTCTCTAGAAACTGCCTTTGCTTTCCCTTGAATTGCTATCCTCTTTAGAAGATACCTGAACTAAGATTAAAGGGAACCGCTTGTAGCTTGGGTCCTTCCCCTTTCATCCCTCCCTCCCTTCTCTGCTCCTTTTTCCTCCTTCCTTTCTTTTTTTTCCCCCTCCAGTTTTATTCTTCAAAGGATTCATTTGCAGTGAATCTTCATCATCATTGTTGTTACCACTACTTTCTATTCTAAGAGGCCTAGACCGCCAGAGTAATGCATGGAACTCCAGCCAAGATGCTTGGTTGGTGATTATCTAAAACTGCCACATTGTTACAGCCTGGTTTCCAATTAATATATTTATATTTATTATTTATTTATATTTGTTAGGCTTATGTGATGCCTTTGTATCTAAGAGATCACATAAGTGTTAGTATCTGCGAAGTTTAGTTAGTTTAGGAGTTGTCTACGTATCAAAAACAAGCCTAAAAAGATGGAGAAGGATGTATATAATAAGCAATAATACCCTGAAAAATGTATTGAAATTACTGAATGCTTGTCAGAAAGACCTTCATAGTGATGTTTTAAATTTTTGTTGCAGTATAATTGATTTATAATATCATGTAAGTTTTAGGTGTGTATACGTGCTCAGTCGTGTCTGACTCTTTGCGACCCCATGGATTGTAGCCCACCATGCTCCTCTGTTCATGTGATTTTCCAGGTGAAAACCCCTGAATGGGTTGCCATTTTTTCCTCCAGGGACTCTTCCCAGGGATCAAACCTATGTCTCCTGCATCTCCTGCACTGTAGGCAGATTCTTTGCTGCTGAGCCATTGGGGAAACTCGAGCTTCGCATATACAGCACAGCAATTCATATATAGATATATTCTTTTTCATATTCTTTTCCTCTATAGCTTATTACATAATACTGAGTATAGTTCCCTGAGCTAGGTCCTTGATGCTTATCTATTTCATACCTAGTAGTGTATATATGTTAATCCTAGCCTCCTAATTTATCCCTTTCTTTACCGCCTTTCCCTTTTGGTAACTGTACATTTTTTTTTCTGTGTTTGTGAGTCTCTTTCTGTTTTGGAAATAAGTTCATTTGTATCTTGTTTTCTTTTAGATTCTACATGTGAGCAATATCAGAAGATTTCTGTCCTTCTCTGTCTGACTTATTTCACTTGTATGATGGTTTCTAGGTTCATGCATGCTGCTGCAAGTGACATTTTTCATTCTTTTTTTTAACTTTTTATTTTGTATTGGAGTATACCCGATTAACAATTGTGATAGTTTCAGGTGAACAGGGAAGGGACTCAGCCATACTATTCCATTGTGTGTATATATATATATATACACACATACACATGCTTTCATACTGTTCTTCATAGTGGTTATACCAGTTCACATTCCTACCAACAGTGTAAGAGGGTTCCCTTTTCTCCACACACCCTCCAGCATTAATCGTTTGTAGACTTTTTGACGATGGCCATTCTGACCCATGTGAGGTGATACCTCACTGTAGTTCTGATTTGCATTTCTCTAATAATTAGTAATGCTAAGCATCTTTTCATGTGCCTCCTGGCCATCTGTACTTCATAGTGTTTTAAATCATCTGTTTAAAATTGATTTTAATTGTGTATAACTATTGTACTGTATGCATGTAAACTTAAATGTTAGAAACCATATGCTTTGAGAACATTTCTGAGGATCTTGGCTAACTTACCTATGAAAAAATAATGTTCTGTATCCACCAGAGCAAATTATTTAAGGAGATACAAGAAACTGTGACAGCAGCTCCCATATCACAAATGCAAGCTAGAATACTCTGGGGAAATATATCAATATGAACATTAATTGATACATGAGACTGACTTATAAAACTTCAAGCCGGAAAAGAATAGTAATCATCTTTGGAGTCTGGCTAGATATGCCTCATATTCCTGGATTTATGCCCAGCAACTCAGCAGAGTAGGAAGAAAGTACTGAACCATTTTTTTAAAAATGATATTGATGAGGGAGGAATAAGTCAACCCTCCATCATTTCTCCTGTAAGATTTGAGGTTATAGATTTGAGATTGTATTTATGAGATCTGAAACAGCATTTAAATCTTTTTTTCACAGACAGATGTAAAGTATACACTGAACCTGGCAAATTTTTAAGAAAGAAAGAAACAAAATACTACCTTTATGCAGAGATTCTTTATGACCTCTAGACTTGTGAAACCTATGTATTCTTATCTCTAATATTTTCAAACTTATTTTTACATAATATACCAGGCCTAAGAGGTTATATCCAGGGCAAAATTGATGCAGATGATAACAGAGAACTAAATACAGCATGGCAAGAGAAAGAAGTCAAAGTTTTTCATTTAAAATACCCAACTGAAAAATATAAAATTGAGAGAACAGAAATATCAAATGATCATTAGGGTAAAAGATAGGAAATGCTCTAATTCAGGCAGGATTTCAGCCCTTTTTGAGTTCAGTGAGTGACATTTTATCCTGGAGATATCAAGTTCCTGGCTTTCTCTATTTTTATACGTCCCACATTTTCAGTACAAAGAGTGGAGAAGACACAGCATGTGGAGGTGGATGCCAGAACCCACATATTTTCCAGTCCCTTGGTGGTTATTTCACCTGACTGAATTTCTCTTTTCCCACATGTAAGTTGAGGCTGCTCACAGTAACCACCTCAAAGAGTATTGCTGGAATTAAATGAGCATATGCTTGTAAAGTGCTGAGCAAATAAGAAGCCCTCAAACATGTTAGTCATTATAAAGGGAAGGAATAGAAACATTAAATTGGTTTGGTGGAACTCCAGCTTCTTTCCTTTTTTTGCCTTGGTCTGAGGATTGAAAGCTGTTCCCTTCTCTTGTGGAAAGTGAAAGTTGCTCCGTCGTGTCCGACTCTTTGTAACCCCATGGGCTACAGTCCATGGAATTCAGGCCAGAATACTGGAGTGGGTAGCCTTTTCCTTCTCCAGGGGATCTTCCCAACCCAGGGTTCGAACCAGGTCTTCCACATTGCAGGCCGATTCTTTACCAGCTGAGCAATAAGCGAAGCCCCTTGTGGAAAGTAACCATCACCAACTCTGTCTACTCATCAAGCTGTCTGACCTGCATCAAACTTTCCCACCTCAGCACCCCCCATAGAAAAGGAACTTGAACATGGAGAGGGGGAACCTCACTGCCGCTTCAGGAGAGACATGCCTTTTAAGGTCATATATTACATCTAAAATTTTTGCCCATCTTGTACTCTACTTCATAATACACATAAAAGTGAAAATGTTAATTGCTCACTCATGTCCAACTCTGTGTGACCCATGGACCATAGCCTGCCAGGCTCCTCTGTCCATGGAATTCTCCAGGCAAGAATACTGGAGTGGGTTGCCATTCCTTTCTCCAGGGGGATCTTCCTGAGCCAGGGATCAAACCCAGGTCTCCTGTATTGCAGACAGACTCTTTGCCATCTGAGCCACCAGGAAAGCCTCATAATACATGTACAAAATATAAAATATCTGCCCCAAATTTTCTAGTGACATTTGTCACTCCAGGAGGATGTGGGTTTATCTATGATTATCAACAACTCCTAGAATGTGGTTCTATGTTCCCAGAGTATAAAAACCCAGATAGAGAAACAGAGACACTCCCAGGCCTCAGAATCTGTTTAGTTAGAACTAATGAAGGCAGATTCTTTGTCAAGAGCAGGAATTCAGCCTTTTTAGTGACCTGAGCAGGCATGGTTTCATTTCCTGACGCTGCCTCTCTCAGGAGCATTTTTTGATGGGGGTGGGGAGGTTGTCTTATATTGGGTTCTAAAAGAGCAGAGCCAGAAAAAGGAATTCAATGCACCATAATTTGTTGATGGAAAAGCATTTCTCCAGGAAAAGCTTTTAAAGGAGGGAAGAAAGCAAGATAAACAAAGGGAAAGAGGGGCTTCCCTGGCAGTCCAGTGGTGAAGACTCCACGCTTCCAGTGCAGGGAGCATGGGTTCAATCCCTGGTTGGGGAACGAAGATCTCTCATGTCTCAAGAAAAAGAAAGAAAAAAGAAACTGAGAGAGCCAGGCAGGGATGTGGTCTCAGGTAAAGTCTGATTTGGCCTGATCCACAGAGGAAAAGCTGGGGAGCATGGACCACCCTGCAAAACTGTTCTTCCTTTGGGACAAGAGTGGTCTTTGCACCTCTGAGCTGTTGGCTGTGCTGTCTTGCTGGGCCCTGTGAATGCTCCACCAGGGTGTCAGCTTCAGGTCAGCTTCCAGGTGTGTGGCTGGAGCACAATCAGTGGGTCCCGCAGTTCTGACCTCAGTCCCACATTTCCTGGGTCTCCGGGCCTGCTGTCCCCATGCCAGGAGAAATCAAACCACCCCTAAGTCCTCAGGTAGTGATGTTCAGTGAAGACTTGGTGGCATAAAATATCAAGCCATTCCAGTAATACATGTTTGTTTCTAATAACGTGAACTCCTGGCACTCTCAGGATGGAAGGGGTTCGGTGTAGTCCACATTCTGCCCCCATGTGACTGGTTGGTCTCCACTGGTGAAAGAACCATGTCACATGCTCATCAAAGCTTGAAGCATGCCAGCATCTTGTGGTGGTCTGGCCTTGTCAACATAATGTTGTCACTGTAATGGGTCAGTGTGATGTCCTCTGGGATGTGCACAGAGTCTTCCTAGACCTCTTCACCCTGTATTATGATGGAAGATGAGGAAGCGTAGCCCTGGAGCTAAACCATAAGTAGTATTGTTGCCAGTTCTATGTGAGTGCAAACTGTTTCTGCCCTTCTTTTTTGGACTAGAATAGAAAAATATGTTTGTCAAATCAGTGACTGAGCACCATGTACCTGAGGCTTTGTTAATTTGTTCTAACCGAGATACCACACCTGACAGGCAGCTGCGTATACTTGTGGTCTTCCAGCATCCATCTGGTTTTTGCAGGGGCCAGACCAGGGAACTGGAGATAGGATAGGGACCTCCACTTCGGCATTCTTTGAATCCTGAAAGTGTTAGTTGCTCAGTTGTGTCCAACTCTTTGTGACCTCATGAACTGTTGCCTGCCAGGCTCCTCTATCCATGAGATTTCCCAGACAAGAATACTGGAGTGGGTAGCCATTCCCTTCTTCAGGAAGTCTTCCCTACCCAAGGATCGAACCAGTTTTTTACATTGCAGGCAGATTCTTTACCATCTGAGCCACCAGGGAAGCCCTTGAATCTCAAAGCATGGTGCTAGTCTCTACCATTCCCCCTCTCCCAGGCTATGCTACCGTTTTTGTTTTACTATCTTAGCCAAAGATTATGGTTTCTGAACTCTTAGGCCACAGACCAAGAACTCAATGAGGGGATTGCATGAGCAGCCACATATACAAATTTCTATTTTGCATTTCAGAATCAGAAAACTGACCACTGGGTAGGTTTGCAGACCTAGTAGACCCACTGTAAACCAGGCCTTGGCCTGAACTCCTTTTATTCCTCTAACGGGGGCTGCGATAAGGTAGCAATTCAATTCAAACTCTATGTCCAATAGTCCTTGAAATGTCTGGGTGTTGCCTTTTCCCCAGTGTACATTTATGTATGTAAATATCGACAGGTCCCTTCTGAGAGGGACTTGGGTTATAATTCCCTTGCATACTCACTATGGTGCTACAGGAGCCTCATTCCTGGGGCTGAGTCTAGGTCTGAAGACACTCTGACCCTGAAACCAGACAAGGAATTGTAATGTCTTATCGTACCCTCTCTTAGGCTCATGCTCTCCTATCCTTGATTCCTTTTACAGGAAGCAGAATCCTTGTCAATCATCCATCTATTTTGCTCCTAGGGACACCGTGTCCTATTGTCTCCATAAATCGCTGCAAGTCAGACTGCTTCTTTACTGCCAATCTGAACTTACTAATTATTATAATTGCAAACCCTGGCTATATACCTAAGAGTAGAATTGCTGAGTTAAATGGTAATTTTCTGTTTAACTTTTTGATGAACTGTCAGACTGTTTTCCAAAGTGGCTGCACTATTTTACATTCCTACCAGCAGTGTTGGGCTTCCCTGGTGGCTCAGAGGTTAAAGCGTCTGCCTGCAATGCTAGAGACCTCGGTTCGATCCCTGGCTCGGGAAGATCCCCTGGAGAAGGAAATGGCAATCCACTCCAATATTCTTGCCTGAAGAATCCCATGGATGGAGGAGCCTGGTGGGCTACAGTCCATGGGTCGCAAAGAGTCGGACACGACTGAGCGACTTCACTTTCACTTTCACCAGCAGTGTTGGAGGATTTTAGTTTCTCCACATCCTCCACCAATACTTATCATTTTCTTTTGGTTTTAGCCATCCTAATGGGTGTGAAGTGACATCGCCTGTGGTTTTGATTTGTATTTCCGAGTGACTGAACTGAACTGAACTGAATGGCTAATTGGAAAAGACTCTGATGCTGGGAGGGATTGGGGGCAGGAAGAAAAGGGGATGACAGAGGATGAGATAGCTGGATGGCATCACTGACTCAATGGATGTGAGTTTGAGTGAACTCCGGGAGTTGATGGTGGACAGGGAGGCCTGGCGTGCTGCAATTCATGGGGTCGCAAAGAGTCAGACACGACTGAGCGACTGAACTGAACTGAATGGCTAATGATGTTAGTCACCTTTACTTGTGTGTTTTGGCCATTTGTAAATGTATGAAAAAAATGTCTGTTTGGGTCCTTTGCCGATTTCAAAAATTAGGTTGTCTGTTTATGATTGAGTTGTAAGAGTTCTTTATATATTTTAGATACAAGTCATGTATCAGATATATGATTAACGCATATTTTCTCCCAACTTGGGGGTTATCTTTCTGCTCGGTCAACTAGCAGAGCCCTCACTTTAAAATCTGTTTGTAGAGCATCTGGTAAATGACTGAGACTATGCTAGTTGTCAGGAATATGCAGGTCAAGAAGACATATTCCCTGCCCACGAGAAAAGTGGAATAACACAAAATCAGGAACCTCAGGTCAGTTTCCTGATTGTCCTTAGTCTTCTGGCCACTGTTCATCTCTTTAGCCCTTCTAACTGCCTCAGAGCTCAGTTCTGAACATTTTCGTTTCCAACTACTCTCATTCCCTTACTGATCCTATTTTCCGTGTGTATGCTTAGTCGTGTCTGACTCCACGGACTGTAGTCCACCAGGCTCCTCTGCCCATGGGATTTCCCAGGCAAGAATACTGGAGTGGGTTGCCATTTCCTCCTCCAGGGGATCTTCCCCACCCAGGGATTAAACCTGTGTCTCCTGTGTCTCCTGCATTGGCAGGCGGATTCTTTACTACCTGGGAAGCTTAATGATCTTACCTACCTGTAAATCATTCCAAAATGTGTAACTCCACCTTGAGTCTCTCCCCAAAATGCTACTTGACATATTGCCCTACAGATCTAATAGAAATGGCAAAGTTAAATGACTAAATCTGAACTATTGATGTTATTCTCAAAATATATCTTACCCCTTGCCTTCTCTGTTTCGTTAAATAGAGACCCCATTCTTTGTTGCCCAAGCCAAAAACCTTGGAGTTATTTTTGACTCCTCTTTTTCCCTCACACCCAATATTCCATCTGATGGCAAATCTTAATATCTCTATATTCAAAATATATCTTGATTCTAACAATTTATCACCTCACTCCATGCCTACAGCTGGATTTGAGTCAGTAACATCCCTTATCTGGATTATTACATCAGCCATTTAATTCATCTCCCTGCCTCTGTCCTTATCTGCCTCCTACAGTCTGTTCTCAACATAGCAGCAAGAGTGAGCTCATTAAAAATAAGTCAGATCGTGTCACTCTGCTTATAACCATGGCTTCCAATCTCAAGCAGAGAAAAAGCCAAATCTCCTCCAGTTATCTACGAGGGCCTACGTGACGTTGCTGCTGTGGACAAAAAAGTGTTGCCTGCCCTTTCAGTAAACAAAGAATGTTGCCTGCCATTCTGGTACACAATAAGGTATGCCTGCTGTCAAGCTACTAGGTGCTGCAGCCACCCCAACATTGTGCCCAGCGGGGAACTGAACATGGAGAAAAACAGGATCCTGGCCTTAGATAGTTAAGATGCATGTCAAAGCAGTAATTTCAGTGAGCCTGCATCTTCCCATATATACAAAAGCGTTCAAATCGTTACTAGAGATGTGTATACTTTTTGTGATTAACAGTATTCTTTTGATGTTTGATTTTTGTTTTCAGCAAAAATTGCTGGAAAAAAACCCAAAAGCTGCTGTATATCCTGGCTTCTCCCTGGCTTCTTTGGAACAGTTCCTCAGAGCTATCTGGGAGGATATATTCCAGGTGATATAGTCCTCAGTAATGTCCCCAAATAAAACATAATTCTTAACTTTTAAGTCGTATTTTTTTTTCAGTAGATTCTCTCTTCCCCTGACCTTTCTGATCTTATTTCCTCCGATTGTCATACATGTACATGCTAGTTGCTCAGTTGTCCATGAACTATAGCCCACCAGGCTTCTCTGTCCATGGGATTTCCCAGGCAAGAATACTGCAATGGGTTGCCATTTCCTTCTCCAGGAGATCTTCCAGACCCAGGGATCAAACCTGGGTCTCCTGCATTACAGGCAGATTCTTTACCATCTGAGCCACCAGGGGAGCCCCGCTCACGAATTCCACTAAGCCACACTACTTCCTCAGTCATGTTCATGCCTCAGGACCTTTGCACTTGCTGTTCCTTTTACCTGGAATACTCTTTTCAAGGCAGCCTCATTGCCACCCTCTTGCCTTCTTCAGGCCTTGACTCAAGTATCTTGGAACTGTCAGGGTTTAGTCATGGGAGAAGAACCACTGTGACTGTTGTGGGACAAGAGATTTGTTTTAGAAATTGGATCTTACACAGCTGCGGGTTAAGCTCGGGAACTGAACGTCTGGAAGGGTGGATTCAGAGGATCAGGCAGTCACTAACCAGTTCTCCTGGTCCAAGACAGAGCCTGAGGGGAATCTGAGAAGCCAGGAACATTCAGCCACTAAAGTGGACCACAGAGGGGGAGTTTGTGAGGAGATGGATGGGAATCTGGTTTTTTTTTTCTGTGTAGTTTACAGCCTCTGTGATTTTCCAGCCAAGGGTCTGTGGTGGGCCTGGGGCCATTCCTGGCTGTTCTTCTAAGAACATTTAATTTTCACATAATGAAGGCAGCAAAAACATGCATCTGTTTAACAAAATGCAACTATTTCTCAAACAACTGAAAACACAAAATTATACTTTATCCATATCATATCAGAGTTATTTACATCATTCTTTTTTCAACTGAGTCAAGCCCCTCTTTTATATTCTATAACATAAATCCTGAGATTTACAGTTGACCACGATTAATACATTACATTTAATAATAGGAAAATGGGACAGAAAAATAAATACAAACATATTCTTACCAAGGTAAGGAAGAAATTTCATAACTACTACAGTCCTTGTGTCTGCAACTGATCATGTGAACATTATTTGTATTTATGACTTCCTTCTAGTTTTACAATCCATAAGCACAGATTGAGAGACAGGAGGGATTAATGGCAAGAGTAGAAGCCATGGGATCTGGGTCACTTTCTCACAGAACTTACTCATGCCTGCAGGACCCACTAGAGGCCAGTCTTGACATAGCACTTAGACCTGATGATGGGGTGCTGCTGTGCACATCTGTCTCTAGCTTGATGGCTGAGCAAAGACCCAGAGCATGAGGGACAGCTCACTTTGAATAGTCCAGTCTTTGCTATGGCCCGATAGCAAGCCAGAAGTTGTTTCTCAAAGAATAGTTAGCTACAGAGGATGACATAGCTTTCCTCAAAGTCCTAAAGGTCTGAGTTGAGGAGCCAGCCAAAGACTTCATGATGGTAGTGGTGGTAGAGGTTTAGTTGCTCAGTCATGTCTGACTCTTGCAACCCCATGGTCTGTAGTGCACCGGGTTCCTCTGTCCATGGAATTTCCCAGGCAAGAATACTTCATACCTCATCCATATCTGTCACAGACCCTTTGATCAGCTTGAGATCTACTGGAGCACATAGCCCAAGTGGCCATTCAGCTTTCACAGCACCCTGAGCCAGTTAGAGAGCCATGTCTTTGTCTGTACTCCACTCAAAAATAGGAAAGACTTTTTGGTTGTTGGATAAATGGGTCAGGTAGCAATCCTAAGTAAGTATATTGTGTCTAAAATACTCTAGGAGGCATTCTGGTTTTTCTCATTGATAAGGGGGCCATACCCAGCAACTTGTCCTTATCCTTGGATATCTTGATGTGGCCCACAACTCTGGACTCCTAGAAATTTCACTGAGATGGTAGGCTCCTGAATTTTTGTATTTTCTATCCACCATCTGGCCCCATGTGCCTTTCCAAGGTGTCTAGGATGGTTGATATTTTCCTGCTTACCCAGAAGTCCAATCTATGTGAAATCACAATCATATTCCCATTGCAGATTGAGACAATATGAACTTCCTTCTCTTCCTGCACCACCCCCGCAAACCCTAAGTTCTAAAAACACTGTACTTTTACCATTCTCTAAAGATGCAATGCCGATAATACTCTCAATAGTGGATGTATCCTCCTAGTAAATTTCTGCTCTTCATCCAAGAAACAAAGGTAAAATGTCTCCTCTGTGAAGCCCATCTCTCACCCTCTTCCTCTGTGCTCCTAATCATCCTCTTTTATTCCTTGATGGTGAATTTATCACACTGTAGGAGAATGAGCTGCTTCCACGTGAGGGCTTAGTGGCAGAGTCTGCCTTCCTGCTCTTCCTATTGTAACCAAGCAAGACCCTGTGGGGCCTTCCCTGGGACAGACCCCTCCCCTCCACATCCTCCACTTTAGCTCCTCTCTGAAGTACCTAGATAATAATATCTGATGCATATTTCCTGAGCTTTTATGTGCTTTCAAATGGGAGAAATTAACTACTTGATGACGATGAGCACAAAGCCCTGGACCTTCTGGCACCTAAGAACTGATTGCCATCAACCAATCAGAGAATTGTGCATCACATACCCTGGGATGCCCTCTGTCACCTTGCTTTTAAGAATGCTTTGCTGTAACCCTTCGGTGTGTTGGGGGTGGAGGGTTAAGCATGAGTCACCTGTTCCCTCTTCTCAGCCCTGTGATAATCCTTCTCTGCTCCAGACTCCGACATTTCAGTGTGCTTGGCCTCACTGTGCGTCTTCTGTTTGGTAACACTATCTCCTCATCCTAGCATGCTTCAGTGCCCCAGTCAGAGCTCAATCAATGTGTGCTGGATTAATTAAGCTTCCTTCTTAGCCAGCTGTCTTCAAAGTGACTGTGATTAGTACAGGGCAATGCGAGGGATCTTAATTAACCCTTATCTTGCATAATTAATATGCTCAATTTTCTTCTCATACGTTAATTGATAATTGCACTTATTACACATTTTACAGTAAATTCCTGGGAATGAGATCTCCCTGATCTCTATTTCCACAAAGATTTCAAAATAAAATCTTACCTTATATTTAAACAAGAAAAAAACCCACACATAATGGATGTAATTCATCTTATGTTGGAAGAAGGCCAGATATTGTCCATAAATGTGAGAATGAGGAATGAGTTTGCCTAAAACTTTAGTTTAGGTGACCAGCAGGTCAAAGGAAAGGGACAGGATTGGAATTTGATTGTGATTAATATGAGCCTGGTATTCTGATAAATTCAATCTGAGAAGCATGGCCTCGCATAGACCAGGAAGCCCCCGAAGGCAGAAGCTGGCAGGACCTCTCCTAGCCCTGCCCATGCTGACAGCCTGGCCCCGAAACTGAGGTCCTCCAGGGCCTGTGGCAGGGGTCCCCTGCTGATGTCGCATACACACGGAGGCTGCTGGAACCTTAGGTCCCTACGTTCTCATATAACACCACTCTGAACCCTTCTTCTGCTTCCACTAGAACTAGCCAATGACCTTCTGGTTGTAATTTGGTTTCTAACGCTATGTCCTGGATGTGATAGTTGCAATTCTTACTATAGATTAAGTTATCTGCCAGTGTGGTAAATGTTGTTTAGTTGTTAATTCATGTCTGACTCTTTGCGACCCCATGGACTGCAGCTCGCCAGGCCTCCCTGTCCCTCACTATCTCCTGGAGTTTGCCAAAGTTCATGTCCATTGAGTCAGTGATGCTATCCAGCCATCTCATCCTGGGCCACCCGCTTCTCCTTTTGCTTTCCATGTGTGGCAAATATGAAGTATTAATTATAAGATATTCTACTAAGACTCTGAGACTAACAGCTAAAACTCTGATCCAGGTTTGGCAGCCAGCCTGCTTCTACCCCTGGGAACATTACCTTCCCCTGTACCATCTCTCAAACCACTGCATGTTTGATGGTTTCCTAAGCCTTTGTTCTGTGCAGGCTCCCTTAAGACTCGTATATTACATTGTTGTATTACTTTCTTTTTGAGTATCCATCTTGTCTCCTCCGATAGATCATTGTGCTTTAAGAAATTTTGACTAGGGTGGACTATAAACAATGTACTCACCCTCACACATTTTAAAATTGACTTCCACAATTTTTTTCTCAAGTGTAAATCAATATAAAGAATATAATTTCTGGTGCGTTAGATTTATTTACAAAGTATTATTCTTTTAAATGTAGCCAACAGAATTACATACCACAGCGATCTGATACTCACTATCATGTATTTTTAAAATATGCAAGCTGGCTGTCCATTAGTAGTTGGAAATTTTATATCGTTACTTTTTGTTCTTTATCTCATATTTCCATTCTGTTTCTCCCAGAAAATTTTATCCAAATATAATGTATTTTTGTGCCTAACAGTATTTCATTTATCATTCTAGCATAATTCTCTACAATGTAGAAATTAAATTTTATTTTTATTTCCTGTGACCTAAGTCTGTAAATATTTTAGCATATCTCCTAGTTTAAGTGACTGTTACTACCAGCAAATGGTTAAAGTACTGTACACATGTTATAGATCTCATGGATAATTATTAAACATAAATAAAATGTTTTTAGAAGTACATCTCAATGAGATGAATGAGGCTCCATTTTTTAAAATTAGCTTTTATATTGGGGGATGAATAAAGGTATTACAATTGTTAGAAGATTTAATAGTAATGATAAGAAATCTTTTTCTTCTGCTATTGAGACAGGGCTTAACATCAATTCCATTCCTGTTTGTCAATGTTACAGATAGAGCTAGGAGAAATCTTGTTCACATGAAAAGAAGACATGAAAATTGAAGGAATTTTGTCGTACCAATGCCACGACATTTTTTTTTTTTTGCATTTCATCTAAGTTATATGCCAGAATCATATACAAATTATGTTTGGTCATCTGTTAGCTGATGTCTTCATTCCGTCTACCTTCAATGTTGTTCATTGCAAAGAGTCAGAATCACCAGGCTTGTACACCAATACAACCTTCATAGTCGTAGCTACCTCAGCACTGTTGGCAGCATGTTGAACTGTACCTTTGCTTAGTTTTACAGCTGAGGCAAAGCATCAGAGGTAGAATCAGGCTGGGACAGAGCTGTGTCCTCCTTCTGTAAAGAAGAGGGAGAGTGACTGTGAAAGGGAAGGTGGGAAGGAGGACCAGCCTGACACAGATGCTCTCCCAGGCCGATATAGGAAAGATCTTACTCTCACTGAAGTGGTTGTAAGGATGAGGAATGGAAGCACCTGTGCTCATCACAGAATTGCTAAGCTACTTTATGTGTTGACCCTGATCAAAAGAAGTAACCCACATTAATTTTTTTTCTTTTTTTTTTACCTTTGTGTTAATCTCTCCTGATTACTATTTGTGTTTTCTCTAGTCTAAGAGAATTGGACATATCTGTACATTAATATAACCAACTAGGAAGACATTTAGTAGCTTGAGAGTATAGAGGCTGTTTCTTCATGTTTAATAAATATAATTAGCTGACATTATGTGGACAGCTGTTGTTTTTGCCTGCTCAGCATTCATTCCAATGTTATTAACAATGCATCCTTTTTAGGCAGAGGGGAGAGACCCTCACTAGTTCCCAGACTTTTGCTTTAGTGGGGCTGGACTCCCTCACTCCTCTGATGTTTCTGCCTTCAAGATGGGCAGGAGCCTTAAGCCAGGTTCTCAATTCTAGGACTTTGGCCAAAGCTGGTAGGGTTACTGGTCAGGAGAGTGGCCAGTGGAGCGGCTGGTGGCCGTGATGGGAAGAGGCCCCATGGTGAATTAGAGGGTGATTCATCCGGACATAAGCAAGGAGGCAGGACATGGAGTTGGAGAAAGACCCAGGTCTGATGATGTCCTCGGAATCCACTGGTCCCAGTCGTCACCAATCTGGTCCCATTTGTCCACTGGTCCCACTGGTCCCAGTCGTCACCAGTCTGCACCAGTCAGACTCTCTAGTTACATGTGCCAGTGCATCCTCCCTTTTCCCTAGTCTGCACTGGCTCTCTAACTTGAAATACCCCGACTAGTAGGCTTCCCAGGTGGCACAGGGGTAAAGAATCCACCTGTCAATGCAGGAGATGCAAGAGATGCAGGTTCGATCCCTGGGCTGGGAAGATCCCTTGGAGTAGGAAGTGGCAACCCACTCCAGTATTCTTGCCTGGAAAATTCAGTGGACAGAGGAGCCTGGCAGGCTACAGTCCATGAGGTTGCGTAGAGTTGGGCATAATTGAGGGCCTGAGCACACACACACACACACACACACACACACACACACACACACAACCTGACTAATGTAGTAAGCTGTCATCTTTAATGTCTTTCTACTTCCCCAAACCAATGAAAAAGTGAGAATTATTTTGTTAACTATAGATTACTGTATTTATAGTATATATATACATCCTCAGATGCAGTGAAATAGCATTATTATTTGTTTTCAGTGTACTTCCTTAAAAAAATTTTTTTAACTGTGATACAATACACGTAACATGAACTTTTCCTTCTGAACTGTTTTGAAGTGTGCAGTTCAATTGCATTAAATACGTTCACATTGCTGTGCACTCATCACCACTGTCCATCTCTAGAACTCTTTTCCTCTGGCAAAAATGAAACTCTAAAAACATAACTCCTTATTTCTCCCTCCTTTCAAGCCCCTGGCTTCAGCTTTCATTATATTGTAGATATCAAAGGCTGTGTGAGCTAATACCGAAGGGCAATCGTACTTGAAATATGAGACATTTATTGTGCCTCTCTTGTTACTGCAGATGACACTGGGGGATCCATTTATCAGATTTGCTGTTCATCTTACATATTGTTACAAAATCAATGCCAAAATAAAATTGAGGTAAAATAACTCTGAGTACCTCTGGACCTAGAGAAGAGGCTTTTTTTGGTGTGTCATCAATGTGTCACCACATAAAATGACAATTGCAAACCCTTTTTAGGCTTTATTTTGTCTTTGATACCTTGGACAATCTCTAAAGTTTCAAGATATTATTTTATGTTCATCAGAATGTTTCTATACGATGTTCATCTGTTTGGAAAGGTCTTTATTTGCAGTAGGAGGTGTGTTGGTTTCTTAGGGCCAGCATAATGAAACACTACAAAGTGAGTGGATCAAATCAACAAAAATTCATTCCGTAACAGTTGTGGAGGGTAGCTGTCAGCAAGGCTGGTTCCTTCTGCGCTGGGGGTGGGGCACGTGGAATCTGTTCTATGCGTTTCTCCTAGCTCCTGGTGTTCGTGGCTTGTAGATGAACCCCTCCCGTCTCTGTCATGTGTTTTTGCGCAGTCACTTAGTCGTGTCAGACTCCTTGTGACCCCATGGACTGCAGCACGCCAGGCTTCCCTGTCCTTCACCATCTCCTGGAGCTTGCTCAGACTCATGTGTATTGAGTATTGTGTATGGCGATGCCATCCAACCATCTCATCCTCTGTCGTTCCCTTCTTCTCCTGTCTTCTGTCTTTCCCAACATCAGGGTCTTTTCCAGTGAGTCAGCCCTTTGCATCAAGCAGCCAAAGTATAGCTTCTGCTTCAGTATCAGTCCTTCCAATGAATATTTAGGACTGATTTCCTTTAGGATTGACTAGTTTGATCTCCTTGTTGTCCAAGGGACTCTCAAGAGTCTTCTCCAACACCACAGTTCAAAAGCATCAATTCTTTGGTGCTCAGCCTTCTTTATAGTCCAGCTTTCACATCCATACGTGACTACTGGAAAAACCATAGCTTTGACTAGATGGACCTTTGTCAGCACTGTCTCTGCTTTTTAATACACTGGCTAGGTTGGTCATAACTTTTCTTCCAAGGAGCAAGCATCTTTTAATTTCATGGCTGCAGTCACCATCTGCAGTGATTTTGGAGCGCAAGAAAAAGTCTTTTACTATTTCCATTGTTTCCCCATCTATATGCCATGAAGTGATGTGAACAGCTGCCATCCATGATCTTAGTTTTTGAATGTTGAGTTTTAAGCCAGCCTTTTTTACTCTCCTCTTTCACCTTCATCAAGAGGCTCTTTAGTTCCTATTCACTTTCTGCCATAAGGTGGTTAGGACTCAGTGTTTCCACTGCCATGGGCCTGGGTTCTATCAAAGCTAGTGCAGGTGATGGAATTCCAGCTGAGCTATTTCAGATCCTAAGATGATGCTGTTAAAGTGCTGCTGTTGTCATGTGTAATTGTTTTTCAAACAGTTAAAACAGGAGCCAATGTGTTTGCTTTTTGGTGGCTGTACTCCAACAGGAGCTTCACCGCTCTAACAGAGGTAATGTTTAATGCTGGTTTTCTTTACTGTGAGCTCTGCTGACTTCGGTAGTTTACGTTTCAGGTTAACTGACGCAGTGAAGAAGAGTCTTCGTTTACTCTTATTATTCATTTGGTTTCGGTCGTGCCGGGTCCTTGTTGTTTCGTGGGCGTTTTCTCTAGTTGTGGCGAGCAGGGGCTGCTCTCTGCCCGCAGTGTTCAGGCTTCTCCTGGCAGCAGCTTCTCCTGTTGTGGCGCGTGGGCTCCGGGGCGTGTGGGCCTCAATAGTTGTGGCGTGTGGGCTCAGTTGTTGCGACCGTCCGGCTCTAGAGCACAGGGCAGCTGCTGTGGCTCACGGGCTTAGTTGCTCCACGGCACGTGGGATCTTCCCGGATCAGGGATTGAACCCTCGTCTCCTGAAATGGCAGGCAGATTTTTTTTTTTTTTTTTACCACTGAGCCATCAGCGAAATCCAAGAAAAGTCTTAAAAGCTAACAAATCCCTTCAGTTCCAGGGATGCCAGTTTATAAGCTAAGTGCTAGCTATAGGTACCTTTGGAAAACATAAACTAGTAATAGAGTTCAACAAAATGTTTACACCACCCGCCTAGGGATTTTTTTTTTGTTTTTGGCTGTTCCTTGGCAGCTTGCAGGATTCTAGTTCCCTGACCAGGAATCAAACCCAGGCCCATGGCAGTGAAAACACTGAGTCATAAGCATCGGACCACCAGGGAATTCCCAATGAAACGTTTTCTGCACTACTGTTTCATAGGTATCACAATTTTAAAATAAGGTTTTGAAACTGTGGATAATCATCCCAGAGAAAATGGATTATTTGGGGGTAAAACCCCCAAAATCCCAGTGGCTTAAAACAGCAGTGGTTTATTAGCTGCTCACACCATATGTCCACAGAAGGTCAGGGAGAGGCCCTGCCCATAATAGTCCCTCAAGGATCTAGGCTGAGGTGGATATCACCTGGACATGAGCAAAAGGTATGTTGGTGCTTCAAGTTTCTACCTGGCATGAACACACATCATTTCCACTCGTATTTCATCAGACGAAGCAAGCCATACAGCCATACCTGATTCAAAGGGGCAGGGGAAGTGCAGTTCCACCATATTCCTAGGAAAACAGCTAGAATATTTGTGGATGGGCCTAATGTCTACCATACCCTGAGTGGCAGGTGGGTGTCTAAAAGCCAAAGCAATTCTGATTATTGGAAACATTCCAATTTAGTACTCGAGAAAAGGGACTTCAGCGTCAGTTGGTCAGACTTTGGAGATGGGTAGTAGGTTCTCTAATGTCTTTCTTTGGCTTCACTATACTCTTGCCAGTTTATCTATGATCTGATATTTTATGCTCACTTTTTCTGTAAGAACTATAGGTGATTTTTAATGGTATGCACTATAAAATGTGTTCTATTTCTATATACTTTTACAATAACTTCTGAAAAGTTACAGCGGCTTATAAGTTCTTTAATCTAGATTCTACCTTCACTTTTCATCTCTCTTCCCACCTCTGAGATTTTTTTTTTAAGTAAGCTCTAGCTAGAGAATTGCATAGAACTCATTTCTGCCACTCATTTGTGTGCATTTAGGTAAATTACTTAACCAACATTATCAAAGCTCAACTGCCTTACCCATAAAGTCAAAGAATAATTGTTCTTACCTTCCAGTGTTTTGAGTATTAAATGATGTGATATTTATAAATTCTGCCTAATATCGATATTAGCTAAATCTTACAAAATGCTTTTTAGATGCCAGCCCCTTAGTGATCCCATTATTATGACCCACTTAATTTTCATAACAACTGTAGAAGGTAAATATTATTTTTACCTCCATTTTATGGAGGTAAAATGGATTCTAGGGGAATCCATCAGCCATGTTGTGAAGATCCCTCAGGCTACTCATGTGGAGGAGGAACAGACATCTCTGGCCAACAGCCAATAAGAAACTGAGGACTGCCAAAAATCACGTGAGCAAGTGTGGAAGCACATTCCCCCAGCCCAGCCTCCATATGACTGCAGTCTCAGCTAACAGCTTGCCTGAGAACTCATGAGAGACCCCGGCTTCCAGACGCTGGCCCTGCAGAAATGGTGAGACAATACATGTTTGTGATTTTCAGCTGCAAGGGGTCATTTATTACAGAGCAATTCATAGCTAAAATAGATAGTGGTACCTGGAAATGGGGTGATGCTATAATAAAAATAGACTTAAAACATGGGAGTGGCTTTTTAAAGAAATTAAGTCCTTTCAGTTCAGTTCAGTTCAGTTGCTCAGTCATGTCTGACTCTTTGTGACTCCATGAATTGCAGCACACCAGGCCTCCCTGTCCATCACCAACTCCCGGAGTTCACTCAGACTCACATCCATCGAGTCAGTGATGCCATCCAGCCATCTCATCCTCTGTCGTCCCCTTCTCCTCCTGCCCCTAATCCCTCCCAGCATCAGAGTCTTTTCCAATGAGTCAACTCTTCACATGAGGTGGCCAAAGTACTGGAGTTTCAGCTTTAGCATCATTCCTTCCAAAGAAATCCCATGGCTGATCTCCTTCAGAATGGACTGGTTGGATCTCCTTGCAGTCCAAGGGACTCTCAAGAGTCTTCTCCAACACCACAGTTCAAAAGCATCAATTCTTCGGCACTCAGCCTTCTTCACAGTCCAACTCTCACATCCATACATGACCACTGGAAAAACCATAGCCTTGACTAGACGGACCTTAGTCGGCAAAGTAATGTCTCTGCTTTTGAATATACTATCTAGGTTGGTCATAACTTTTCTTCCAAGGAGTAAGTGTCTTTTAATTTCATGGCTGCAGTCACCATCTGCAGTGATTCTGGAGCCCCAAAAAATAAAGTCTGACACTGTTTCCACTGTTTCCCCATCTATTTGCCATGAAGTGATGGGACCAGATGCCATGATCTTCATTTTCTTAATGTTGAGCTTTAAGGCAACTTTTTCACTCTCCTGTTTCACTTTCATCAAGAGGCTTTTTAGTTCCTCTTCACTTTCTGCCATAAGGGTGGTGTCATATTAAGTCCTTTACCTTCCTGTATAAATTTTAAAATTAGCTTGTCAATTACTTTATATAAGTATGCTAGAATTTTGGCTGAGATTTCATTGAATCTATAGAACAACATAGGAGCCATTGCCACCTTACCAATATTGATTCCTCCAATCCACAAACTTGGTAATATATCTCTTCATTTAACTAGGTTTTCTTTAACTTTTCTTACTAATATTTTGTAGTTTTACGTATAGAGTTTTTACACATCTCTCCTCATTTTTATTCCCGATATTTTTATGGTATATACACATTTTTAAAAACCTTCTATCATTACTGGTAAATATAAATAATAATTTTTTGATACTACCATAATTAAAAATTTTTTTTCAATTGTTCATTGCTTGTAAATAGAAACTAAGAAGTTTTAGTGTGTGTGTTAGCCTTGTTTCCTATGACCTTTTTACATATCCTTTTTAGTTCTAGTGGCTTTATTTATAATAAATTCAATTAGATTGGCTATATAAATTAGGTCTGCTGCTAAGTCGCTTCAGTTGTGTCTGACTCTGTGCGACCCCATAGACGGCAGCCCATGAGGCTCCCCCATCCATGGGATTCTCCAGGCAAGAACACTGGAGTGGGTTGCCATTTCCTTCTCCAGTGCATGAAAGTGAAAAGTGAAAGTGAAGTCGCTCAGTCGTGTCCGACTCTTAGCGACTGCATGGACTGTGGCCCACGAGGCTCCTCTGTCCATGGGATTTTCCAGGCAAGAGTGCTGGATTGGGGTGCCATTGCCTTCTCCGATGTGTAGTTGTAGTTGTATTCAATTTGCTAAACTTCTATTAAGAGATTTTATACCTATATTCTCTTTTTGATATCAGAGTGATACTGGCTTCATAAAATTGGAAAGTTTTTCTTCCTTTTCTATTTTATGAAAATTTTGTTTAGAAATTTTACTATTTCTTCTTTTAAAGTTTTAAAAGCTTCACTAGTGGCTTGAAGTTTTCAATTTCTTTAATGTAGATAGGGCTTGCTAAGTTTTCCTTTTCCTCTTGGGTTGGTTTTGGCAATTTTTATCTTTTAAGGAATTCATCCATTTCACCCAGGACATCAAATTTATTAGCATAAAGTTGTTGATATTCTTTTAATTAACTTGATATTGGTAATTTGTCAATTTTATTTTTCTTTGATCAGTCTAACTAGATGCTCAGAACCCAGGTCTCCTACCTTGTAGGCAGATTCTTTACCATGTTCAGTTCACTTCAGTTCAGTCACTCAGTCATGTCCGACTGTTTGTGACCCCATGGTCTGCAGCACACCAGGCTTCTCTGCCCATCACCAACTCCTGGAGTTCTCAAACTCATGTCCATTGAGTTGGTGATGCCATCCAGCCATCTCATCCTATTGTTCCGTTCTCCTCCCGACTTCAATCTTTTCCAGCATCAGAGTCTTTTCAAATGAGTCAGCTCCTCACATCAGGTGGCCAAAGTATTGGAGTTTCAGCTTCATCATCAGCCCTTCCAATGAACATTCAGGACTGATTCCCTTTAGGATGGACTGGTTGGATCTCCTTGCAGTCCAAGGGACTCTCAAGAGTCTTCTCCAGCACCACAGTTCAGAGCATCAATTCTTTGGTGCTCAGCTTTCTTTATAGTCCAACTCTCACATTCATTCATGACGAAGAAACCATAGCTTTGACTAGACGGACCTCTGTTGGCAAAGTAATGTCTCTGCTTTTTAATATGCTATCTAGGTTGGTCATAACTTTCCTTCCAAGGAGAAAGCATCTTTTAATTTCATGGCTGCAGTCACCATCTGCAGTGATTTTGGAGCCCCCCCCTAAATAAAGTCAGCCACTGTTTCCACTGTTTCCCCATCTATTTGCCACAAAGTGATGGGACCAGATGCCATGATCTTAGTTTTCTGAATGTTGAGTTTTAAGCCATCTTTTTCACTCTCCTCTTTCATTTTCATGAAGAAGATCTTTGGTTCTTCGCTTTCTGCCATAAGGGTGGTGTCATCTGCATATCTGAGGTTATTGATATATCTCCCGGCAATTCAAGCTTGTGTTTCATTCAGCCCAGCATTTCTCATGATGTACTCTGCATATAAGTTAAATAAGCAGTGTGATAATGTACAGCCTTGACGTACTCCTTTCCCAATTTAGAACCAGTCTTTTGTTCCATGTCCAGTTCTAACTGTTGCTTCATGACCTGCATACAGATTTCTCAAAAGACAGATCAGGTGGTCTGGTATTCCCATCTCTTTCAGAATTTTCCACAGTTTTTGTGATCCACATAGTCAAAGGCTTTATCATAGTCAATAAAGCAGAAATAGATGTTTTTCTGGAACTCTCTTTTTTGATGATCCAACAGATGTTAGCAATTTGATCTCTGGTTCCTCTGCCTTTTCTAAATCCAGCTTGAACATCTGGAACTTCACAGTTCATGTACTACTGAAGCCTGGCTTGGAGAATTTTGAGCATTACTTTACTAGTGTGTGAGATGAGTGCAATTGTGAGGTAGTTTGAGCATTCTTTGGCATTGCCTTTCTTTGGGACTGGAATGGAAATTGACCTTTTCCAGTCCTGTGGCCACTGCTGAGTTTTCCAAATTTGCTGGCATATTGAGTGCAGCACTTTCACAGCATCATCTTCCAGGATTTGAAATAGCCCAAGTGGAATTCCATCATCTGCACTAGCTCTGTTTGTAGTGATGCTTCCTAAGGCCCACTTGACTTTTCATTCCAGGATATCTGGCTCTAGGTGAGTGATCACACCATCTGAGCCAGCCCTTATTTCAAGGAACCAAGATTTGTTTCCATTGATTGTTTTCTATTTTTTTTTCAATTTCTGTTTTATTAATAGTCTTATTTCCTTTCTTCTACTTACCTTGGGCTTAATTTGTTTTTGTTTTTTGTTGTTTTATGTTCTGTTTTGTTTTAGCATAAAAGTTTAGATTATTGATGTGAGTCTTTTCCTTTAAAAAAAGTATTTAATGATGTAAATATTCCTTTAAACACTTAACTGCATCCCATGAATTTTGATGTTTTGTATTTGCATTCAAACTATTTTCTAATTTCCCTCTAATTGCTCCTAGAAATCACAGAGTATTCAGTTCTTTTCTCTTCCTGCTGCTCCCCTAATCAGAAATGGCCAAGTCTTTACCTATTCAAATCATGCATTTCTTTTCAGAACTGTGCTTCTCCTAGGAAGTCAGCCACTCATAGCCTGAACCCTTTATCTCATTCCCTGTGAGTTTCAGCATGTTTCCAACTGCGTCATCCCTAGAGTGGCAGACTTTCCTCTGGGCTTCTGGTCATATCTGTAATGATATGCTTCTGATCTCCTATAAGTAAGTCATTATTGTTTTCCCAGCTCCATTTAAGTTCTCATACTTAAGGACCATGTTTGAGTACCGTCTTCTATCCCCTGGTAGGGCTTCCCTGGTGGCTCAGATGGTAAAGAATCTGCCTGAATGCAGGAGACTCGAGTTTGATCCCTGGGTTGGGAAGATCCCCTGAAACAGGGAATGGCCATCCATTCCAGTATCCTTGACTGGAGAATTCCATAGACAGAGGAGCCTGGTGGGGTACAGTCCATGGGGTCACAAACAGTCAGACACAGGTGAGCAACTAACACTTTTCGTAGTAGGCTTACAATGTTCTGTTAATTTCCAGATCTTTTATTTCCTTGCTGATTTTTTGTCTATTTGTTTTACCCCCAATGGAGAAAGGAGTGTCGACGACTCCATGTATAATTGTGTGTTCGTCTCTTTATCTTTTCACCTCTATCAACTTGTGCTTTGCGTATTTTTGATCTTGGATTTTTAGGTAAACACACATCAAGGTTGTTCTATTACTGACAAATTCATCTATTTTTCATTATATAATGTCTTTGTTTAACCTTGGTGATTTTCCTTATTCTGAAGTCTGTGTGTGTGCCAAGTCGCTTCAGTCATGTCTGACTCTTTGTGTCCCTATTGACTCTAGCCCACCAGGGGAGTTGGTTGCCATGCCTTCCTCCAGGGGATTTTCCTGACCCAGGGATCAAACCTGTGTCTCTTATGTCTCCCAAATTGGCAGGCAGGTTCTTTACCACTAGTGCCACCTGGGAAGCCCATTCTGAAGTCTATTTTATCTTACATAAAAAGTGACAAATCTAGCTTCTTTTGATGTCATGGAGTGAACTGTGCCCCAAATCTCCCAAATTACATGCTGAAGCACTAACCCCAGTACCTCAAAATGTGACTGTATTTTGGAGATAGTGTCTGTAAAGAGGTAATTAAATTTAAATGGAGTCATGTGGGTAGGCGTCAATCTGATATGACTAGTGTCCTTGTAAGAAGAGGAAGAGACACTGGGCAGGTACTTACACAGAGGAAAGGTCAAGTGAGGACAGAGAGAGAAGGATGTGCTCTATAAGCCAAGGATAGAGGCCTCACCAAGCCTGCTGACACCCTGATCCTAATCTTTGATATATTTTGTTGTGGCAGTGTTAGATAACGTAAAAATAAAATAATGTTTGATTAGTGTTTTCATCATATATTTTTCCCATTTATTTATCTATATAGTTATCTTTAAATTGGCTTTCTTATATTTAAGTAAGCTTCCCAGGTGGCTTAACTGGTAAGGAATCTGCCTGCCAATGCAGGAGCCACCACAGGCTTGATCCCTGGGTTGGGAAGATCTTCTAGAGGAGGAAATGGCAATCCACTCCAGTATTCTTGCCAGGATACTCCCATGGACAGAGGAGCCTGGTGGGCTACATTCCATGGGGTTGCAAAGAGTCAAACACAACAGAAGTGACTGAGCGTTCATTCATTCTTGTAGATAACATATAACGTATAACTATTTCTATAGCTAATCAGAGAGCAATTGTCTTTTAATTCGAGTCTTTAGAGAACTTATATTTAATATAATTATTTGCATGACTGGACAGGCCCACAATTTTATTATTTTTCCGTTTTGGTTCCTTCACCACATTCTTGTGGCTTATTTAAATACTTTAAGTATTCTATTTTACTGTATGTGTTGTATTTTTAGCAATGTCTCCCTTTCTCTTTGAGTGGTTACTCTGGGAACTGTTAAATGTAAGCAGTGTAAACACACTGGTTAAAAGAAAGAAATTTGCTTATTTTTTCTTTGAGTTTCCCTTTGCAAATTTTAGGAGATTAATATAAATGAGGGACTGTCATCCTAAATGTCACTGGAATTGAGGCCAATAATCCTAACCACACTGGATTTATATAAACACCAGCCACTTGACAAAGGCAATGTGCTTGACTGGCTTTCTTCATCTCACTGACTTTTTTCAAGATCAAATCCAGTAAAAATAAAGTGAGAACAACGAACTTCTGTACAGGAGTTTTGTCTCAGCTGAACTAGCATCAGATTTAGGACACTGTAGACTGGGAGTTTGGGATTAGCAGATAAAAACTATTATATGTAAGATGGATAAACAACAAGGTCCTACTGTATAGCACAGGGAACTATATGCAATATCCTGTGATAAACCATAATGGAAAAGAATATGTAGAAAAGAATGTCTATAGGTATCTAATAGAGTCACTTTGATGTACAGCAGAGATTGACACAACACTGTAAATCAGCTATATTTCAAAAGCAAAAGTAAAATTAAAAACAGACAATATAAAAATCGAGTCCTCTGTCTAATATCATTCTCAAATTTGAAAAGATGCATGGGTTTCATGGGCTTACAGTTTAGTAGCTTAGAGAGTAATTTGTTAAAATAAGGAAGTCTTAGATGGAAATATAATGCATTTATGTATGAGATTATTCAATAAAGCAAAAATGTCAGTTCTCCTCAAATTAATCTATATGAAATATAATATTAATCAAAAATCTAACTGTATTTCATCAAAATGACTTATAAATTTTATGAGGAAGAGATATTGTGAGTGAAGGGCTAAGGCAGATTTAATAAAGCAGAAGGAAGAAGAGAAGTCCATCTTTCCAGGTATCGAGATATATTACAATGGTAACAATGCTAAAATTGTGTAATATTAAGCACGGTAATAGAAATATTAACCACTAGGAGGGAATAGAGAGCCTAGGATCAGATCAGTGAGATCTTGGTATGATAGAAGTGTCATTATATTAGATAAGGATTTCTCAATACATTGCATTAGAACAGTTGGCTCTCTTCTTGTAAAATTATATTTGTATCTTATACCACATTAGAAAAGAAATTAAAGATTTAAATATAAAAAGAAAAATACAAAACTTGAAATCTTCAGAATATAATAGGTAAAAATATATTTCTTGCCCAGGGATTAAAAAAAAATTCTTAAGACTATGTTTGGCCAATCATGTTTTTATTCACAGAAAAAAAAAACAACACAACATTTATCCAAGTATATAGATAGAAATGCTTTGAAAACCATAATGTATGTAAGGAGAAACAGATAAATCTCCTGTTTCACTTATTTCCCTATTTTTTCCCAAGCAAAATGTTCTCTAAGAAAATTCAAAGACTTTAGGCAAATTTTTTTCTAGTACATTTCTAATCTAGCTCTTTTCTTACAATAAGTTACATGTACGTGAGGATATTGTCCCCATATTCTCAAAAGTGTTATCTGATTCAATAATACAAAATTTGATATAACTTCAATGAAACTAAATGTTTTCCTCTCAGTGATAACTTTCTAGACAGGATATGAACTAAAAACTCAGGTGGAAACTAATAGAATATTTGTTTGCTCCACCTTTTCTGTTTTTGGACTCTATCCTATTCCTCTACTTCTTGAGAACTTTTTTAAAAATTGTATTCCAGTTGATTTATAGTATTTCAGTATACAGCAAAGTGATTCATGTATATATAATGGAAAAGAATCTGGAAAATAATATATATGTGTGTGTGGGTGCAGTTTGTCCTAGGTGTGTCTTTACACTGCTTGGAAACTGCAGGGAAAGTTGCTTTTGTGAGCCTGGATATTGGGGCCTGATGGAAAAGTGTAATATACACGGATATATTCTTTTCCAGATTCTTTTCCATTACAGGCTATTGCAAGATATCGAATATAGGTTCCTGTGCTATACAGCTATACCATGGGTCTTTGTTGTTTATCTTATATGTAATAGTATGTATCTGTTAATCCCAAATTCCTAATTTATTCTTTCCCCACTTGGGTATTTTATTCCAAGACTATTGTTAGTGCACAGGAAGGAAATATATTGTATTTTTTCATGTTTGCCAGTGTTTTGACTGTGGTTTTTTTCCTTGTAATTAAAATATAGGTGACATAAATATTATGTTAGTTTCAGGTGCCTGCAAATTTGATTTTTAACTTTTGTAACCTAAATAACAACTATTACTTGCAAAACCATTGTCTCAGAAACTATTTTCATGAGAAATCATAACTCATTCCCTTAAAACAAAGACAGAAAGTTCATCCTCAAAGAAAACTCATTTGTCTCCTAAGAATAGCATTTCAGAGATTCAAAGAAATTAGAGGTGGAAAAATCAATTAGAGCTAATCTACCAGCTTGTCAGAAAGGATTGGTTTCTACAAAATATATTCTAGTTCTTTGTCCAGGTTAATTTTTAAGTGTCTCAAGGGATGGAGCACTTGTTATAGGCCTTTGAAGTCTTTCCTTTGATATAATTGACTTTCCCAAGAACCTTGTTTTTTTCTAATATCTAACCGCCACGTTAGTTATTATTTCTGTGCTATTGCTTTTAACTACCACTCTTCTTTTTCTTATAGTAATTCCTCTTCTCCCAAATTGTTTTTATACTCTTAGATATTTGTAAAAAGCTAGACTTCATTTAACTTGATGACATAAGTTTACTTATAATAAAAATCTCAAGTCAAACAGATCATTAGGTCTTTTTCTCCATTTTCCCTTTTTGTCTGTCTGTCTCTGATACTCTACCCTCCCTGCCTCTTTCCTTCCCTCTCTCCCTTCCTTCCTTTCTTCATTTACTTTCTTTTTGTAGACTGGGCAATGGGGTGCTTAAAAGTGGAAAGTACTTGGCAGGAACAAGTAGAAAACAGAGAAAACAAATTTTTGATCCAGGAGACTATCAATTCCTTTGCAAATTAGCAATATAGTTCTTGTCTATCTCTGGTATGAGCGAAGCATTTTTTCTCTTGTGGTTCTTTTATAACCTCTTTAGTCTTTCAGCATTCTTTATTTCAGATTACTTCCTTTCTACTTAATTATGTTTTTATAAATTTAAAATTGAGTATTTTTCCATATTTGGATGATATTATATATGTTGTATCCTTTGAACATGAAGGTGATGGTTTTCCTCCATTTATAAGATTTAAATTCTTGCCCTTATCTGTGTAGACGATTAATGTTGAGACATCAGATACTTTGGTACTCTGGACTCAAATTTCTACTGTCTGAAGATAAGCAAAACAAGGATTTTAGAAGGGGTGAGAGGATATCATACAGCCAGTGAAGGAGATTGGCCTGAGCATAAGAACATAATTTTTTTGTAGCCAGAGCCAGTTTAACAAATGCCGGTGTCTGCAGGAACAACTCATGGTAACCTGGAAGAAAGGCAGAGATAAAGAATGTGATGAATTTTATCCTGTGCTTATGTGCTCATAAATTGAGTTTCTAAGTAAATGAAGAAAGGAAGGAAGAGAGGGAGGGAAGGAAGGAGGGTAGATATCAGAGAGAGACAGAGAGACAAAAAGGGAAAATGGAGAGAAAGACCTAATGATCTGTTTGACTTGACATTTTTATTATAAGTAAACTGATGTCATTAATGTAAAGCCCATCCATTATCATTGTTCAAGAATCATAGAATAAGCATTTATAAGATTTCCTAAATGTATTTTTAATAGTGAAAATTTACGAAGAATTTTAATCAGCTTTATCCTCTTACCAGGAAGCTGTCAGCACTTTAAAAACAAAAACAAAACTTGTAGTGGAATTCCCTAGAAAAAGGACCATGCACTACATTTCATTTCACAGTTATAGCATTTCATTAGATAAGAGTCTAAGATCTGGAACAAGCCTTGCAGTCTGGAACAGACTCTGCCTCTGTCTTTTAATAGCTGTGTGACCTTGGAAAAGTGACTTAACTCCCCTGTGCCTGTTTCCTTTGTTATAAAATAGTGATACAACCTGAGAAAAAACTGAGTTATAATTTGAGAATAACTGAGTTAAGATTGTAAGGTGCTTAGTTCAGCACCTTAATAAAAGCTAACTTTCCTTCATTCATTAAACAGATATTTATTGTCTTCTGACTCATCTAGAGCCAGACATCCTGGAATGTGAAGTCAAGTGGGCCTCAGAAAGCGTCACTACAAACAAAGCTAGTGGAGGTGATGGAATTCCAGTGGAGCTATTTCAAATCCTGGAAGATGATGCTGTGAAAGTGCTGCACTCAATATGCCAGCAAATTTGGAAAACTCAGCAGTGGCCACAGGACTGGAAAAGGTCAGTTTTCATTCCAATCCCAAAGAAGGCAATGCCAAAGAATGCGCAAACTACCACACAATTGTACTCATCTCACATGCTAGTAAAGTAATGCTCAAAATTCTCCAAGCCAGGCTTCAGCAATACGTGAACCGTGAACGTCCTGATGTTCAAGCTGGTTTTAGAAAAGGCAGAGGAACCAGAGATCAAATTGCCAACATCCGCTGGATCATGGAGAAAGCAAGAGAGTTCCAGAAAAACATCTATTTCTGCTTAATTGTCTATGCCAAAGCCTTTGACTGTGTGGATCACAATAAACTGTGGAGAATTCTGAGAGAGATGGGAATACCAGACCACCTGACCTGACTTTTGAGAAATCTTTATGCAGGTCAGGAAGCAACAGTTAGAACTGGACATGGAACAACAGACTGGTTCCAAATAGGAAAAGGAGTTCGTCAAGGCTGTATATTGTCACCCTGCTTATTTAACTTATATGCAGAGTACATCATGAGAAACGCTGGGCTGGATGAAGCACAAGCTGGAATCAAGATTGCTGGGAGAAATATCAATAACCTCAGATATGCAGATGACACCACCCTTATGGCAGAAAGTGAAGAGGAACTAAAAAGCCTCTTGATGAAAGTGAAACAGGAGAATGAAAAAGTTGGCTTAAAGCTCAACATTCAGAAAACGAAGATCATGGCATCTGGTCCCATCACTTCATGGCAAATAGATGGGGAAACAGTGGAAATAGTGTCAGACTTTATTTTGGGGGGCTCCAAAATCACTGCAGATGGTGACTGCAGCCATGAAATTAAAAGATGCTTACTCCTTGGAAGAAAAGTTATGACCAACCTAGATAGCATATTCAAAAGCAGAGACATTACTTTGCCGACTAAGGTCCGTCTAGTCAAGGCTATGGTTTTTCCAGTGGTCATGTATGGATGTGAGAGTTGGACTGTTAAGAAGGCTGAGTGCCGAAGAATTGATGCTTTTGAACTGTGGTATTGGAGAAGACTCTTGAGAGTCCCTTGGACTGCAAGGAGATCCAACCAGTCCATTCTGAAGGAGATCAGCCCTGGGATTTCTTTGGAAGGAATGATGCTAAAGCTGAAACTCCAGTACTTTGGCCACCTCATGCGAAGAGCTGACTCATTGGAAAAGACTCTGATGCTGGGAGGGATTGGGGGCAGGAGGAGAAGGGGACGACTGAGGATGAGATGGCTGGATGGCATCACTGACTCGATGGACGTGAGTCTGAGTGAACTCCGGGAGTTGGTGATGGACAGGGAGGCCTGGTGTGCTGCGATTCATGGGGTCGCAAAGAGTCAGACACGACTGAGCGACTGAACTAACTAACTAACTATGTGATAAGGCCAGAAATATAAGTTCACAGTATAACAACGAAGAATGATACAACATCTAACTCTATGTATGCATGGGTGCGTGATAAATCGCTTTAGTCATATTCGACTCTTTGTGACCCCATGGACTATAGCCGGCAAGCCTCCGCTGTCCATGGGATTTTCCAGGCAAGAATACTGGAGTAGGTTGCCATTTCCTTCTCCAAATTGTATGTATGGGGTGCTACAAAAATATATGTCATGCACTGCAGTCAAGAAGTGAGCAATTAACTATTACCGAAAGAAACTTGGGGCCACTCACCGGTTGCACAGCCGGTGACATCTGGGTTGTGGTAAAGGAAAGGACAGCATTTATTTGCAGGGAGCCAAGCAAGGAGTATGGAGGTGGCTCATGCTCAAAGGATCCAAACTTCCCAGTAGCTTTCAGTGAGGGGCTCTGAAAGGCAACATTTGGGGTGAGGGTTGCAGTGTGTGTGACTCTTTTCTAATCGGTTGGTGAGATAACATGGTGATGTTTCCAGAATCTTAATCATCCACCTTCTGGTTCCAACCACCTAAGGGCCACGTGCTAATAGTCACCGTCCTCCACCTAGGTTTGTGGGGGAGTGGTCGTAGTTCTGCAGAACAACTTCAAGATTGTCAGATTGTTCTGTATATCCATATTCCTGGAGGAGGAAGTAGCACTGTTTTATTGCTGAACTATTGTCATTATATTTCTCGCTTAACTGCTTTTCCTTTGTTTATTCATTCTCTCACTTATGCAATTAGTAACTGCTTGTACCTTTTCTTTGGAATTCATGGAAGGCCTAGGAGTCTGATGCATTTTTGTGTAAACAAGAAACAAGCGACTTGGAGGAGCTTTTATACTTGGGAGGGTCCTACAGGGTCTTTCTCAGTTTCATAACTTACTGTGCAGTAGATTCAAAAAGAAATCTTGGCGTTTAAGGAAAGAGTATGATTTTGAAAAGTGGACAAGGTGAATAAGTAAAGCAGGGAGTGTAAAGTAATCAACATAAGCAAAGTCACAAAAGCATGGAAGTACTTGATGTTTGCCAGTGAGTGACGAAGCCTGAGAGAGGGGATAAGACTCTCCTTCCATTTTTGGTGAATCCTCTACTGCATGAATTTGGGTGGTGAGAGGGCCCCACCTCCAACAGGGGATCTGGAGGGAGGCAAACGTTCCCTCTCCCTGCCTTTTGGCTGCCGAGGCATGGGCATGTGACCTTGGATATTTCCTCCTATGAACCTGAATAGGGAGATAGTGATGCTAAGTTGCTGAGACCCGGGAATAGTGGCCACAGCAAGTGGCCAGTGCAGTGGGGCTGTTGGTGACAGAGTGTGCCATAGTCTGGTCTCTGTTATATGCTGCCAGCCATACATAGATCCTGACCCTTGTCTGAACCAATTCTCCATCTATATGTTGATACAGTGGGCCACTTGACAACCCTCTTATACTTTTTTTCTGGATAAATTAACTAGATAGAGTTCCTTTTGTTTGCAACCAAGAAGTATCATAAACAGTAGAGAATGTCTTTTTTTTTTTCCTTTGTCATCAGTGTTACCTAAATTTTGTTCAATGAATATCAATTACTTTTGTAATAAAACATTTTTATTTAATGTAAAATCAAATATAAATGTGAAATATAAAAATTCTTGAAAGTAAACAATTTAATTAGAATGTAAAAAGAGCCACATAATGATAACAGGATAAAATGTATAAATATTAATCATAATAGTAATAATTATAAGGTAATAATATTGAATGCTTACCTCTGAGCCAGGTGCAACATTATGAGCTTTATCTGCATTATCTGAGTATAATGATAACATTAAGTTGTACATACTATGATTATCAACCTTTTCAGTTAAGAAACTGAGGTTGGGAGAGTGTAAGTCACTGTCCCCAAACCACCTGTGGCATTGTAGTGTAGCCAGCATGTAAACCTGGGTAGCCTGAACACAGTATCTATTCTTCTTAACCTATGACATCATTCGTAAGCTAGTCTCCAATTTTTCCTAGGAGAGTTGACTAAGCTTTTGTACTGGAGGTAAATAGAAAGATTTTGCCAGGTAAGGAATACATAATAGGGTCAGTTTAGCCTGAGAAGGGAGTGTGCAAGGGCAAAGACAAGAAAGGCCATTACCTGTTCCAGGAATTCCTCAAGGAGCACTGATTGTCAGTGTAGGAAGTATGTTGGAGGGTGGGGTTTGGAGGTGCGGAAGGGGTGGCTGAAAGGGAGGTTGGTAAGAGGAGTCCAAATAAAGGTTTGAAATGGAATGGTGAGTGATCATAGGTTTAGTAGTTTTGATCCTTAAGTAACTGAAAGTCATCAGTAGTCTTTAAGAAAGGGAATGACGTCATCAGCATCTTTTTTAGAAGGATCTCTCTGACAGCAGCACAGAGGAAGTACTTGGGCTGGGAGTGATGAGTGTCACCAAGGTCAGTTAGCAGGATACTGAAACAGTGCATGACAAGCCAACGAGAGCAGTGGGAGTGAGACAGAGAGGAGAACCCAGATTTGAGAAAAGTCCCTAAGACGGAAGCAACAGGGTTTGATGACTAATTTGTTGCGGGTGGTTGAGGAGGAAGAATTAAAGTTAACTGAGATCTAGTTTGGAAACCTGAGTAATTGGTGATGTTATTAACTGAAATAGGAATGGAAGGAAGGAAGTCTCTGTGAAGCCTATGAGTAGATTTACATGTGTTATTTCATTTAACCCTAAACAAACTGATGATGAAAAGATTAGGATGCTCATTTGCTAGATAGGAAAATCAAGATTCAATGAGGTTGAATAACTTGCCAAGGTCACATAGATGGCAAATAAAAAAAGCTGGGATGTGAAATAAAATTTTACTTCAAAGTCATATCTTTCCGTGATGGTATTCCACACTCTGATAATAATTTTTAGTTTGGAAAAAATAGGACTAAATCTCAGGGGAAAGCTAGATAGAGCTAGAAACATGGTTTGTCTTAGAGTCAGAATGGTGAAGAATGAGGAGAGAGTAAACTCTCACACTATTGGGATAAAGGAGTAGAGTAGTACTGTCCAATAACATTGTCTGCAGTGATGGAAATATTTCATGCACTGTCCAATACTATAGCCATTAGCCCACAGTGCTATCGAGCATCGGAAATGGGGCTAATATGACTAAGGAACAGAAATTTTAATTCTAATTTTATTTACTATAAATTAAAAAACCATATGTGGTTAGTAATGACCATATGGTATAATTTAGGACTAGAGGAACCAGCTAGACCTGAAGGTAGTTCATCAGAGGAGAGGCCATGTCGGTAAGGCCCCCAAATCATTAGGTATTAGATTGATTATCTGCTTTCTGTCTGTGAGGAAGATTGGTCTTGGGCTTCCCAGGTGGCACCAGTGGTAAAGAACCCACCTGCCAATGAAGGAGAAAAAGAGATTGGAGTTTGATCCTTGGATTGGAAAGATCCCCTGGAGGGCAGGCATGGCAACCCACTCCAGTATTCTTGCCTGGGGAAATCCCATGGACAGAGAAACCCAGTCAGCTACAGGCCATGGGGCTGCAGAGTCAGACACGACTGAGAGGCTGAGCACAGCACAGCACACAGCTCGCAAGCACACAAGGCTGGTCCTAAGACTGGGGACCATAACTCATTAATTAAGGAAGGGTTCCATCCTAATGCAGACAAGTTAATTTTACCAACTCCTCTTTGAAAAGAGAGTAAGTGTAATACTCCACCTCTTCTTCTGTTTCCCTTTTTTTGCTGTACCTCACAGCCTATGGTTGTCTTAATGCCCCTACCAGGGACTGAACCCAGGCCCTTGGCAGTGAAAGTGCAGAGTCCTAACCAACGACTGAACTGGACTGCCAAGGAATTTCTCTTCATTTTCTCTGTATTTACATTTTTCTATATAGAGTGTTACTTAAGCTCAAGCTCAAGGCAAACACCTGGGTTCAAATTGAAATTCTACCATTGAATTGGTTTGTTGTGTCTTGAGTTAGTTAATTCACATTCTCAAACTTCACTTTTATTACCTGTAACACAAGGATAGTAAGTACCTAACTCAGGGGGTAATTGTGAAGATTAAGTTATATAACCTATGTAAAACCCTTAGCTGTACGGGGCCCTGGTTTAGCACCCAGTTAAGGCTGGCTCTTCTGTAACTAGTACCTTATTGTGATGAGTTTGTACTTTGCACCTCTGTGTTTTGACATTTACTTGACTCTATTTTTGCATAAGTGAAGGTGTTTTCCCAGATCTCTAAATGTCAGAACATTCCAAAAAAGAAATACACGTTCATCAAGATAAAAAGGTAGATATGGTTCTGAAAAATTATTGTAGTATATGAATTTTGCAATTATTTTTGTATTTCACTTTGATTTGTTTTGATAAAATATTTTAAGTCAATACAGTGGAAAATCTTAACTCTGATATTTTGTTGTGATCATTAAAATTCCCTTTGCTTAACCTCAATTGTTCATACACCACATGATCAAGCAAAGCTACTAGAAGCTGTAAATGTTGACAACAGATTTCTTGATGTTTGGAAGTTCTTAAGAATTTCATACCACTCTAATTGAAGTATTTAATGCCTAGTTTCTGGTTATCTTAAAAGTAGTTGGATAGATTGTACAGTGGTTGGATACATCGAGGACTATTTAAAGAAGCAGGAATAAGTAAAAAGATCTCTTTTGTTGCCACCGATTTTGTACTTTGTAACCTTTGGACTAAAAAACAACATTGTGATGTCTTGCATTTTGTCTGTTATTTGTGCAAATAAATTTATTTTTTCATTAGATTGGGATGTCAAGAAATCTGTGTTCAAGTACTAGTTCTGCTGAGTAGTCTGTTAAGTAAGGAAAAATCATTTACCTCTTCGGACGCACCACAGAGAGGTCCTCTGTTAACATCTAAAAATTGATCCTGACTTAATTCTAGAATGATCTAAGTATCCTTCCAACTAAAATTCCTTGTATCTGCCTTTTCTTCCCCCTTAAAGTCTTAAATGACGTACAGAGGTAATTTTTACTTTCATGATTTTATAAACACGCTTTTGGAATACTTCATTTCCTTGAAAATTCACTGGCGAGTCAGCATGAAGAAAAAAAAAAGTCCGCTCACAATAGATATCAAAATTGCAAGAGGTGATGAAACAAAAAATGATTTTCTTAGTAAACTGAAATGATGATACATAGAGAAACCAATTATTTATAAAATGCATGGTGGAAGGCTTTATGTAGCAGAGCTAACGTGCTGTTACATATCAAATAAGATGGGGGGTGGCGGGGTGGCGGTCAGGGACTTCTCTCTTATTGCCTTAAAACGGCTGTTACTGTAAACGTTCTTTTCCATGAGGAAGAGGGAGAAAGAAAATACGTTGAGAGGCGGACGAAAGAAGCAACCAAGCAAGGTTAAAAGCTCCCCTCCACTCTTCCACCCCGCCTATCCTCTCTGGATATACACAATTAAGGGAATTTCCTCCAGCTACGGAGCGTTCGGTGGCCGCTTCCACGTCTCTATTAGGGCAGCCAGAGATTTTGCTTTTTCTGGCGGTGATTTCCCAACTTCTGCAGGTCCCCTGCGGGTCGCCGAATGTCGCCCTCTACCCGGGGCGAAGCCAAATGGCCAGGAGGCTCGGAAGCCGGGCCCGGGACAGAGCGGCCGGGTGAGGGCGCAGGAGCGTTTCCTGCGCGAGTGTGGCCACTAGGCCCGTTTCCGGAAGGCTGATTGCATCAGGTGTGGAGCGGGGCGCCTCCTTGGCCTAACCTGGCGGCCACTGCGCCTGCGTGCGTCGCCCCGCCCCGCCCCGCCGCCGAGGGCTCCACCGCGGGTTTTCCTCTCGTTCTGGAGGAGATCGATCCGGGAAGGGTGGACGGAGATTACCCCTCTGGGACCCCCGAGAGAGGGGATGGCAGGGATGGGTATCCGGGGAGCCGCGGGGAGCTGAGTCCGAGGGAGTAGAGTACCTGCGGAAAGAGGACCTGTCTGGAAGGCTGATGGTGCCCCCCTGTTGATGGGCGGAGTGGTCTTGGGCTAATTTTCTCTCTTCCTTAGACCAGAAAGACGTAGACTAGAACCAGAGAGCTTTCCGCATTTTTCTAAAGTGGGTTACACCGCGACCGTCGACTACCTGTGTGGTGCACGAACACCATAGGCAGAGGGGGTGCAGAGACAGCCCCGAGGATGAGCATGTTCATGGATTTATAGGGAATTCTTAGCGGCAATATTGTTTTTCTTTTGCGGAAGGAGTGACATAATTGTTGGCCTCCAGATTGGTCTGAGGGAAATTGTTTTTTGGGAGAGGTTTGGGGGTGCAAATGCCAGAAACTCCTATTCCGCAAGGCAGCTTTCTTTCCTCCACTGCTCATTTCTCCCAACCCCATCCGAGACTGCATCAGGGTCCCATTATACCTCCTTTACTACACACCTAGTAGATTTCCCTCCTAGCACTCTTCGTGTTTGAAATGACATTTTTGAGTAATTGTTTAATGGATTTCTGTCCACCTCTCTGGTCTAAGCTTTATGAAAGCAGGGGTCTGGGCTTTTTTATTCACTGCTATCCCTAAGCTAACTGTAAGATTTTGTGGGTCCTCAATAAATTAATGATGTTGAAGGAAAAAAGTAATGCGGGTCCCAACCACATAGGGTCGTCTCATGAAGAATAGGGACGAGTGAGTTTGCTGTTTGAAGGACTGCATTGTGGAGGTTTAGGGAAGAGAATGACAGGAGCAGCCATTACCTTGTAATTATTAGTCAATTACTTTGAGCATAAGCCTCCTGAAGGAGATAAGAAAGGAGGTAAGAAAGGCTTTTGTGTATGTGTGGAGCAGTAGTTCCCAAAGCGTGGTCTTCAGACCAGCATCACCTGGGAAGTCGTTAAATGTACAGACGCTTGGGCGCACCACAGACCTACCCATTCCGAGATTCTGTTAAGTAATCTGAGTTTCCATAAACCCTTAGGATATTCTGATGGAGGCTCAAGTTTGACAGTCATTGCACTGGTGAAGCGCAATCCTAAAGATGCTTTGGGGATGTTATTCAGTGTCTGGGGGCAGAAAACTGATTGCTACTTGGAATTCTTTATCAGGATCTTGCTTGTCTGAGTTTTAGTTAATATTCCTGGAGGGGAAAGGGAGATTATGCTTTCCCTCTCTTGCAGGTGTGTTCCTCCCTTGAGGTGAACTTGCTGTGATTTTCCCATGGAGAAATGGTGTGTGTGTGTTCACGCGCCATATGCCTGGGTTTCTAGATAAGGAGGCAGAAGGAAGGAGAAGGTCTCGCCCACAAAGTTGCAGCTGGATGGGCGTGGGCAGCTCTCATCTGAGGACATTTTCCCGTTATAAGGGAATGCAGACGTGTGGGAGAAAAGACTAGCCAGGGATAAGGTTACCCAACTGCCTTTTGGTGCAGACAGACACCGAGCCACAAGGAGGGGATGCCGGGCTGCCTCGCGTTGGGTCTCGACGTTCTGGCCCGCCTTGCCTCCCTGCCATCTTCTCGGATGATTAGGGGACTGTGAGTTCGAGAGGCCCCGAAGCCTCTGCCTGCAGGGGTCGCACTAGGAGCGCGGCCCGCCCCCTCCTCCTCGGCCCCCGCCCCCGGCCCCGCCTTTCTCGGGATCGGCCCCCGCCCGGTCAGGCCCCTCCAGCCTCTCCGCGCAGCCGCCGCCAAAGCCTGGAGAAGTGGAATCTCGCCGGCGCCGCTCCCTGCGCGGGACTGGCGGAGCGGCACTGGGCATGCTCAGTCGCCGGAGCCCGTCCCGGTCTCAAGTAGGAAGCTCGTGCGCTGCTCCCGCAGCTGATTCTGACGCTCCCGGCAGGGCGAGACTGGAGCAGAGCTGCCGGGTGCCGGAGCCTAGGCGAGCGCCGCGCACTGCCGGTGAGCCCAGCTTTCTTCCTTGCTTTTGCTCTGGATCCCGGGGCGGTCCGGGAGTGCTGGGGAGAGACCCGATCAGCAGCAGCGGCGTGGGGCGAGTGGCGGCGCGTAGCCCGGGCGGCTGCTCCTCTCCTCGCGGCCCCGAGGGCAGCGCGGCCACTGCCACTCGCCCAGCCGCAGCCCCAGCTGCAGCAGCTGCCACAGCATCTGCAGCGGGCGTTCGCTGCGGAGTCTCGTGTGCCCCGCTCTCGCGCCGCAGGGCCGGGTGGCACGGCGATTGCGGGCTCACTCCTTGACTCCATCCCTTTGGCTTCGCGGCGCCCTCTTTCCCTCGGCAGCCGGGGCTTGGCAGGGCCTGAGGCAGGGGAGACAGGGTGGGAGGGGGTGCGCCGGGGGCGGGGGTGCTGCGGAGGGGAAAAAGCGAGGGTGGGCGCCGGCGGGGAAGAGCGCACACCCCCTTGCCTTGGCACCGGCCTCCGCTGTGCGGCTGGGCTCTCCCTCCACCGGCGGCAGCGCACTCCTGCCGGGACTTGAAGACCGGGCTGGATTCTAGGGGGTTCAGAGCCTAGCCGCTGGGAGATCAAAGGGGGAAAAGTTCATTTCCCTCTCGGAGGCAGGGAGCATTTTAACTAGAAAATGGCTGTGCGAAGGGGACCGAATCAGGGAAGCTGATCCTGAAGTCCACTTTGCTGCCTGCCGGACAGAATGGAGGGTTGAACGCTAGAAATGACATTTGTGTGTTGAAAACATTGCTGGACGGAGGAGGGATGCGGAGTGCCATAGAAACAATCAAAGGTGATCTTGACATTGGCGAAGAGGTCTAGAACTGAGGGGTCAGGGGCTAAGGGTCGAAGGACCGCAGGGCCTGAATGAAAAAAAGAAAAAAAAAAAACATTGAAGAAATCAGACAGAGTTGTGGCCGTTTTGTAGTCAAGTTCAGGGCAGTTTAGAGCCATCACTGTCCCAGACTGTTTTGGGTGGATTGAGTCGTTGGGGAGGGCCAAACACTGAGAGGAGAATAAGGTCAGTGTCAGAAGCTCAGACAAGACTGGGCTCCTTTTTGATTAGAAGTCCCTCAATCACTGGCTTTACATTGTGCCTGATGACTTAGGTACAGTACTTAAAGGATTCTCTTAAAATGATGCCAGCAGTCGTGTCTGAATTCCAAGAAATGGGGAAACTTTGTGAGGTTGGCATTGGTTTGTTCTTTGTTTTACTATTTCACTGATTCAAAAAGCAAGCAGTGACATCCCGATCTGTTGTCCTGGATTGGGGTCTCTTAAGCCTTTGGTTTATTTTTCTTGTCATGAATTTATTTTTCACATCTTGTCCTCAAATGGCCATGATAGTTAAGAGTGTCTGCATTCGGGTAGCTGGGCGTTCAGGAAGGGGGGTTTCTTTATGAAGCCATATCGTGGTGTTTCCAGTTTGTAACTTGGAAGCAATATTTGCTGAGCAGTTGTTTATGGTAACTTGCAGAGTCCTAGAAATGGCAGTTTTGAAAGGGTGATATTTGTTAAGAGGATGAGGAACCTGGGGGGGTGGCGTCTGGAATGCTGAGAGAACACAGGTGGCAGTAGAGTGCAGTGGGCTGGCTGTCAGAGCACCTGGGGATAACAGATGCAGATCTCAATAGCTGTCCTTTGGTCATTGGCTAATTATATGACCTCGAGAAATCACTCAGGGACTCCATAGGCTGGGGTTGGTCTAGATATTTGCTCAGAGCGTTTGAGAAGGAATTCTAAAGTTAAGATCCTTGTCCAGGGAACTGGAAAGGAAAGAAATGTTTCTTTCATTATCTCTTCTAAAGGATGTTAATACTGTTAACTAAGTAATTCACCTGCATGGAGCCAGGACAGTCCCATTTTCTGAAACTTTTATAAAGTACTAGTGGAAAAACGCACGAGCTGAAGTTTAAAAGACTTCTTACAGTTAACTGGAGTAATAAGAATCCTGACTACAAAATCATATAAGAAAAGTCTGCTAAATAGTGGAAGAATCCACGTGTACAAAGATAAAATGTTTTAAACTGTTACTCTTTTTATGTCATGTTTCAAAGTTTGATAACTTTTTTTTCCCTGCCATCAGAGAAACAACAAAAATCAATTTTTTTTTCTTTTTTGTTACAGCAGGAATACTGGAAGGCTTGCCATTGTATTGGAACAGTATTATGTTGATTATCCTGATTTCAGGATATCTAAATTTGTCTCTTAAAAGAAATGGGATGTTGTCTCTATAACTTCTTTTAAAATATTCAGCACCCTGATGTAGTATAGCCCCTTACACTTTTCATGGGCACAGGACAGACTTTTAGAAAAGTATTGTAAGAAGATATTACAGCTTATGAGGGCGATGCTTATTTTCCTCTCCCAAGTTAAGGAAAGTAGCGTTTGTTCATTACTGTGTGTCAAGTCTGATATTCAGACTCTTACACATCTTATATGTTGTTGTCTCTGACATAAATGTCAGCTTCCCAAGAAAATCCCTCTGAGGAGGTGGACAGTTCATTGCTTATAAAGCAGTAGAACTTCCGAGTTTTATTTTATAAAAGACTATGTTTAACTGCTTTCATTATTCAATAAGCATTCTCTTGTAAAACATATTTGATTTGTTATTTGGAATTAGATTTGACTGGAACAGCATGTCTTCAGAATGACTTGAGTGTTTTTAAGAAGCTTCTATTCAGATTTTAAAACTTTTTTTATGTTCATTTATTTTCGACAGAGTTGTACTACTAACAAATGAATGTAAGGAAGATAAGCCCAGATTACCCATATTAATTTTATATGTTATTAGAGCATATTCTGGGGCTTCCCGGGTAGCTTAGCTAGTAAAGAACCCTCCTGCAATGCAGAAGACCCCAGTTCGATTCCTGGGTGGGGAAGTTCCCCTGGAGAAGGGATAGGCAACCCACTCCAGTATTCTTGGTCTTCCCTGGTAGCTCAGGTGGTAAAGAATCTGCCCGCAATGCAGGAGACCTGGGCTCGATCCCTGGGTTGGGAAGATCCCCTGGAGGAGGGCATGGCAACCCACTCGAGCATTCTTGCCTGGAGAGTCCCCATGGACAGAGGAGTCTGGCGGTCTACCGTCCATGGGGTCACAAAGAGTCACAACTGAGCGACTAAGCACAGTGCATATTCTGCATGTTGTTACGTGTCGATGGTGTGAAGTAGTTTGTCAGAGTCAGAGTGACAGATGCTCCATAATAAATGTCTAGTGAGATTTCACAAAAAGACCACCAGCCAGGGAATCCCAAGACTTGCCATCTGGGCCAGGGTTGTCTGCTACTTAAATTTACTGGGTGACCTTGGGAAACTCCGTTTTCCCATCTGTAAAATGAGGGTGTTGCAGTAGAAGGCACCCTCATGGTGTCTTTTGAGCCTTCAGGTTCCAGTCCAGGGGCCTGTGATGCAACCATTTGAAAAGGAGGACTACAGGTGAAGCCTTAGATGAAGCTGATTTTGTTTCACTAAGTCTGGGCCATCCTGCTTTATGGAACTGTCGTTCAATTGCTAAGTTGTGTCCAACTTTTTGGGACCCATGGATGGTAGCCTGCCGGGCTCCTCTGTCAATGAAATTCTCCAGGCAAGAATACTGTGGTGGGTAGCCATTCCCTTCTCCTTTGGGATATTCCAAACCCAGGGATTGAACCCAGGTCTCCTGCATTGGCAGGAGGATTCTTTGTCACTGAGCCACCAGGGGAGCCTACTGTGTGGCATGCCCTTCATTTGTTGCACATTTCCCACATCCCTTCTAGTTTTTGTATGTCAAATGATGGTTGTCATAAAATTAACTCTTTGTGGGGCTGCAGTTGAGGTAGGAGATAAGGTAATAATTAGATTTGGGTAGAGCACTTTAGGTATATAAAATTGTTTTTTTTTTTTTTGTGGTGAGTGTTTTTTTATTGGTCATCTTTGACATGTTTTGATAACAAATATTATTGAGACTATAAAAGAATTGGGAAGGTTTTTTTTACAGCATCTTCTGAAGAGATTCTGCTCCAGGGCGTGCAGGTGGTCTAAGGAATAAACCTCTTCAGGGGCTTTAGAGGAGGCTATCCTGTGCCTCGGTTGCCCGGGCACCTATGTGAACTTCGGGCAAACTTTTCCCATGTCCCTGCCTTGTCTCTTTAGCCTTTGGCCAGAGTTGAAGCCCTTGGTCTCTGGAATAAACTGATCATTGTCATCTCATGTTGGCACCGCCACTGTATCAAGCAGGTGCCCATGCTGCAGTGCCAGGAATGATGGCTGTCCAAATGCACCCACATGAGCTTTTTTGTGTGCGTGATAATCTGTGATGGGTCAAAGGAAACCTATCTAATTTGATGTTTGTAATGTACTTCGCTTTTACCATGCTCTCAAAACTCAGTCTCATTAACCTTTAAGTGATGCAGGTGAAGAGAAGCCAGAGCTGTTACCAGGATTTCAATAAGTGATAATAAGTAGGCGGTAAGTCTAGTGCTTCTGATCATAACTAGGCTCCAGGGCTGCTGGGCCAGTGGTAGGAGTAGGGCAGTAACTGCAAACACCAGATGAGAACTGGAAGAGAGGCAGTACATGGGGGTAGAAAGTTAAGCCATCACAACTTGGCAAGAAGTAAGAAGCCTTGGTCTGTTTCAGGGTATGAGGGGGCATAGGGTGTAGAGTTACAGGAGACATTCCCTCTCTGCATAATCTTTTTCATAATATTTGAATCTTACCTGGTCCTCTTAAGTACTGAACAAATACTAGGACAGGCATTATTTTTGTAATCAGGAAAAAGTCACAGCATATTATTTATTGGTATGTAAAATGTGTAGATTCATATGGATAGCCACGGAAAGAGAATATGGAAAAAATGAATGCTATGGAATATGAATTAAGGTTTTTCTTTATTGTTTGTTAATGATTTGGTAGTTGTTATAAATAAAGTGAACCGTTTTGTCCTTTGCTGCTTGTGGAAGTCTTACAAAATTTTATCTGCTAGGTTATAACTAAAGTTTGAAGTGTAGCTCTCTTGGAAAGTATGCTTCAGGAATGCTTGAAGTAGGAGGCAGAGTGGTTTTGTTTTGATTTTTCCTTTTCAAGTTGAGTAAAAAGAATGCGCTTTTGGAACTGAGCTGGAAGAAGTATGCACTTAGGAGGATGAGGTTGGGGAGAACTTACAGAGCTCCAGAGAGGGAAGGAAACGCTGTTGTTGAAGAAGGAAGTCTTGGCATGACTGGTGGTATGGAATGCAGCATTTCCCAAACAGCTGCCCTGTGAGAAAGAGCTTAGTTAGTGGGTGGCTGCTATATGCACATCACAGCGCTAGGGCTGTTGTCTGTCGGTGAGGTTTCCACTCTCCTTATCCGAGTGACAATGATGACCATATAGCGAATATTTTCCAAGTGTGTTCAACTGAGAAGATCTGTCCTTTTCTCTGAGAGTATGCCGTTCTGAACTGATAGGAATATTTTTATTTGGCAGTTTAATGGTCCATGAAATTGATAAGTCTGGGAATCTGGGCCTGAGATGTAGGAAGCTCTGCCCTCAGGATCAAGTTGACTAGTGGAGGCCAGGACACACTGGAGCTTGTGGGTGAGCTGATAGGGCCTTCCAGGAATGTGGAATCATTGGTACAGACTCGAGGTCCTAGGAACTGAGAAGAAGTTAATTTCGAAAGTGCTCTGGGAACCAGCAAGTATTTTTGAATTATAGCCCAAGAATGACAAGGAAAGTGCCAAGAAGAAAGATGAGGTTCTAAGAGAGCAGAAAGGACAAGTGACTGAAATGTGAATTTTAGCAGGCAGGGCCTCAGAATGACAGATTGTGGCGTTTGTTTTTTTACATGCTGACTTCTTTCTGCCCAAATGGCATGCTTTAACAACTCAGGATTGGTGATTCTAGGAAGTGCTGCTGGAGTTACAGCCGTTGAACTGGGAGTTGTGTTACAGCCGGCTTGGTTTGCACCTCTTCAGTATCATGCCCTCCAGGGTGAGCCTTGATGAATCGCTGGAGAAGGTTTATGGATAATTTGCTCATGGAGTTGGTATTGTTCACCTTTAGTTTGAGTAGCTGTTAGGAAGGTGGGAGGTGAGGAAAAAAACACAAATTACTTCTGAGTTTAAAATAGTAGCTTAAGAAAATAATTAATTTTCAGATAATACTTAAAAAATCTGTACTTAGTAGTATTTGGATCTCACTGGTCTTAATAATATATTATTGTGGAACTCTGTGCAAAGAGCTTGTTTTAGCTGTTACCCTATTTAATTCTTACAGAATACTGTAGTGCTGTTCCCATTTTAGAGATTAGGAAATTGAGGTCCTTTTCACTAAAGACTGCGTGTGTATACGTGCGCGTGCTTAGTTGTGTCTGACTCTTTTGAAACCCCATGGACTGTAGTCTACCAGCCTCCTCTGTCCATGGGATTCTGTAGACAAGAATACTGGAGTGGGTTGCCATTTCCTTCTCCAGGGGATCTTCCCTATCCAGGAATTGAACCCGTGTCTCTTGTGTCTCCTGCATTGGCAGGTGGATTCTTTACCACTAGCACCACCTGGGAAGCCCAAAGGCTACAATAGTGAACAGTAATGCTTGCCTTGTAACTGTTGTCAACCCAGAGGAGTCTGTGGGTTGCTGAGGAACTGAGGAAGTGAAGAAATAACATTTATCAAGGGTGAACTCTGCCTGGTGCTATATAGAAAACACTTCACTTTGTGTTTGGGGGTATCCTCTTTTTCCCCTTTTTATAGGTGAGTAAACCTGGTTCAGAAACTTTAAAGGACTTGCCCAGGTCCTAAACAAAGCCTGCATTATTCTTTCCACCACAACATGAAACTTTCCTAGATTCAGCCTTTGGGAAGAAGGTGAAAATTCCACCTTTCATCCATTTATAGAATCCCGCTAACCTAAATCTGCATACTTAGTGGTGGAGCCATTGCCTCCAGATGATGGCCTCCTGTGCATTTCTTTCATCTGAACACACACTGAATAGTAGAAAAATCCAAATCTAATTTCTAAATATGTCTGAATCTAAGGGTTGCTGTGTTGAATCTCTCTGGGCAGATTCTGGTCAAGAATATTTCTTTTGTAAATAAAATGCCCCAGAATCTGATCAGTTGTCACCTATCAATCAGGGGCAGTGTTGGGGTGACAAGGCCTTTGATGACTGGAGGAACCTGAGGATTTCAGGGCCTTTCCAAGCAGCCCCAAGGCTGACTTGAGACTTCTGGCTGCTGGAGAGAGGGTGGTGGATGTGCCTTCCTTCCTGGGAGCATCCTGCTTGCTGCTGGCTGATAGCTCTGTTCTTACCTTCTGATCTGCATATGTTTTCCCAAGTAGACCTTTGTTCTGGGCAGTAGAGTCAGTCAGTGGACCTGCAGTAATGAGTATCTCTGTTTGCTTGGCAGACTGTCTATCAGCACAAGTTATAATATGAATAAGTAGAATTTCCTTAGCATGAGTTAGGTTTCTTGAGTTCGTTCCCCAGTGAACAAATACAGCTGAATTTCTAAACAGAACTGAGGCATAGCCTGGACTTAAAGTGAACTGAGAGGGGTGTAGATACTTTGAAAAGCACCGATTCAACCTCAGATTCTGACCAGAGCCTCTCATCCTCCCTGCTAACCAGACTTTATTTGCTTATACCTTTTCAAGATCGCTAATGAAGACAGACATGCGATCATTTAGGGACACCCAGAAACCTCCGCTTCGTTTGTCCATGCCTTTGTTCAGCAAATGTTTATTGAATACAGGCTTGGCGCCAGGTACAGTGCAAAGTGCTCAGGAAGACGGGAATGTCCTGGAGTGTCTATAAGGTGCTTCAGTAGAGGCATTTGTGAGGCTCTGAGGGAGGGGAGAAGGGAGAGCAGGAAGACCTTCTAGGAGGTCTTCTAGGAGCCACGGCAAAGGACTATAGTAAAACTCACTGCTACAGAAAGTCCTTCAGCTGTCCCCTTTTCCATTTTACTTTGGTTTAGTGGAAGTGTGGTAGCCTGCTTCTTCTATCCAACAGCTGGTATTTGCTATTGCTGTATAAAGGACCTAGAGATCTGGCCTTTCAAATCTCTATAGCTGTGGTTCTCGGGGTGGGGGGTGGGTGATTTTGACCCCTAGGGAACGTTTGGCAATACTCCTGGAGACATTTCTGATTGTCGTGATTGTCAAAGAGGTATGACTGGCATCAAGTGGGTGGAGGCCAAGGATGCTGGTGAGTATCCTGCAGTGCATGCATAGGATAGCCCTGTGGGGAGGCAGCTGAGGTTTGGTGGTTTGACTCTCAGCATTCCAGTACTGCTCTATGGTTCCATAACCGTGTAATCTTGGACAGCACCGTTGGACCACAGACTGTACAGTACCTCAGCTTCCCCAGAACATGGTTGTTATGAGGGTTTCATGAATATGATAAGGGCTTACAGCACTACTTGGAGGAGTTCCCTCGTGGTCTCAGAGTTAGGATTCGGCGCTTTCACTGCCATGGCTTGGGTTCAGTCCTTGGTTGGGAAACTGAGATCCTGCAAGATGTGTGCTGAGGTCAAAACAAAACAACCCCCCCCCCCCAAAACCCAAACCAACCAAACAACGAAACAGCACTCAATCTCTAGTAAGACCTTATCAGTTATTATTAATATTAGTTTCAAGTGGAAACTTTAACTTGTGACTCTGGAGAGCTTGAGTTTGGAGAATCCAGGAGAGCTGAGCTTGTGTGCCACCTGTCAGTATGCTAGGGGATAAGAACTGGCCATTATTGTTTTTTTGCTTCCTTTTTGTCTGTGAGTTTTATTTTCCACTGTTTCCACCTCTTGATGCTAGGACTTTGCCTTTCATCCATTTTTTTCCCCAGGGACCCAAATTTCTGGGCCTTCATGAACTTTCCCCCTAGAGGGCTGAGAAATATACTTACAATTTTCCTTAGCTCTGTCTATTTTGGGAATGGTGAGAAAACGGGAAGCAGGTCAAGGGAGAAGTTGCATTGCTTCTGATTGTCGCAGCTCCCTTCTCCATAAAATTCTGTGCAGGATTCAGAGGCAGGCGGTACTGCCTGCTCAGTAACTCTTCCCACTACGCCCACCAGCTCCACCCCCAAGTTAGGGGCCTGCTGTTTCCAAAATACCCTGTAATTGGGTCACAACATTATCTGCCTGCTGGAAATCGTTTCTAAAAATCAAAGCAAACACTCAGTCTGTCTCAGCGGGCTTTGAAATGTCTCTGTCCTGTATGTTGGGGCTTTGCAGAGTTATTCTGAAAACAAAGCAGACTTCTTGTCTCAATTAGGTGGCAGTCTGTCTGTGACCCGGAGCTTTGTCATATCAGTATTTTCACTTGCAAGTGTGCTTCCAACTTCATGGTCGTTTCTGACTTTCGGCAGGTAGGTGAGCTTGTGAACTCTGTGTGTGTGTGTGTGTGTGTGTGTTAGTTGCTCAGTCGTGTCTGACTCTTTGTGACCCCATGGACTGTAGCCCACCAGGCTCCTCTGTCCATGGACTTCTGCAGGCAAGAATACTGGAGTGGGTAGCCTTCTCCAGGGGATCTTCCTAACCCAGGGATCGAACTTGGGTCTCCTGCATTGCAGGCAGATTCTTTATTGTCTGAGCCACCAGGGAAGCCCTGTGGACTCTATGCAACAGATCAAAAACTGTTGAATTTTTATAAGGTGATTGATTTGTAAAGGTTTTCATTTAGTGTTTTGAATGGTATCAACAGACTAGAGAAAAATTAAGTTCAATTGATACAGTTTTCTAATTCCTTCCCCATGACACAGTCCTCTTTCTGCTGAATGAGAGCAGTGGCCTCTCAGTGGCCTCCTGGCTTGTCCATTCATTCAGTTTGGCTTCTCAAGCACTGGGCGCTGTTCCAAATGATGCATGTGGAAACTGACCACGATGGCCACTGACTCTGATGGCTAAAAAATAGCTACATAAAACGTGATGTGTGCTCCCGGGAGAAGTGCTCAGTGCTTCCCTGACAAGCACCTGCCCTGCTGGGGTGTGGGGTGTGTGTCAGGCACCACCTCCCAGGAGAAGGAGTGCTCCATCTGTCCCACCGCACACCCGGCCCCTCCATCTGTGCAGCAGAGTAAGGCGTCCCTGATCCCCGGCTCCCACTCAGAGCCTGCTGTTTCTGAGAGTGTGCCTCCACTTTGTTACCATTGCTAGTCACCTCTCACCTAGGAGTCTGCAACTCCATCTCTGGCGCTCCTCCTTGTTCTCAACACTGCCTCCAAGGTGATCTTTTGAAGTCTGCAGGTCTGGGCACGTTCATCCCATTCTGCAGGGGCTCCTCGCGGCCCTCAGGGTGAAGCCCTGGCTCCTTGGTGCCACACCTGCCCCACTTCATGGTCTCCTGTGCCCTCCATCTCATGCTCTGAGCTCAAGCCTCACGGTTTTTTATAGACGCCAGGTTTTCTCTGGCCCTTTATCCTGTTCCCATCGCCTGCAACCATCCTTACCGTCTGTCTGTTCTTTACCTGCTTGACTTCTGTAACACTTTCAGGAAGTGGTTTAATCATCATGCACCTTGGTGTGCGTCAGTGACCTGAGGGCGTATTAAAACACACAGGGCCGGCCCCACGGCAGGGTTTCTCAACCCGCAGGCCTGTTGTGTAGCCTGATGAAAGTCTGTACTTCTAACAGCTTCCCAGGAGATGCTGATTCTGCTGGTCTGGGGCCCACACTTGGAAGACCACTGGTGTACCCAGGACAGGGCAGCTGGCTTTTCTGGCTCCCACAGTGAACTCCTCACCCCCTCTTACAGCCCGCCTTTGTCACCACACAGAATTGTATCCGTTTACTTCCCTGGCTCCTCTTCTGGTCTGCAAGCCCTTGAGGGACAGCACTGTGACTTCTCCATTTTCCTGTTCCCGGTGCTTCAGAAGTCCTGGGTACTCAATTAACATTTGTCAAAGAACGAGGATGTGAGTGAATAAGAGTGTTATCATTGGCCGCTTTGGTAGATATGCCCCAGGACATTTTCAGCACCTAGTTGAGAGTTTATCCCCAGATATAATGGTATAGACTTATAACATGATGTTAATGGGGTTGGTATGTGTTAATGTAAGAGCTGATTAACTTTTGTGATTTTTGTGTCCAAATTTTTAGAGAGATCTAGGGGAGGGGCTCAGTTTAAACTCATTGTTGTTTCTAGAATGACTCAAAAATACATTGTTTTCTTATCGTGGCTCAGAATGAAAACATGTGTCCACAGGAAATGGAGATATTTAATTTTGCAACCACAGCATAAGCATGACCTCTCTATTTGAACTAATAAATCATATTGAACTGAAATTAAATATAACCAGATGTTTCATCATTTCTCCAAACCAGAGGGAGGGATAGCCAGAATACTTCACTTCCTCATTCATTCTGCAAATGTTTAAGCACTTACTGTGTGCCAGTGGGGCCTAAGGGTACAGCAATGATTAAAACATTCTCTGCTGCCTTTGTGGGGGGCTCTGTGAAATAATAGAGATGGGTGATGTGATGTAGAATCCTAGTGGGCTCCTTTTGATCAAGTGGCCCTGATCTATGACCCGAATAGCAGTAAGTCATGGTCATGGCAAGATCATGAGTGAAAACCGCTCAGTCATGTCCGACTTTTTGCGACCCAATGGATTATACAGTCCATGGAATTCTCCAGGCCAGAATACTGCAGTGGGTAGCCTATCCCTTCCCTAGGTTATCTTCCTGACCCAGGGATTGAACCCAAGTCTCCCACATTGCAGGCGGATTCTTTTCCAGCTGTGCCACCAAGGAAGCCCACGAATACTGGAGTGGGTAGCCTATCCCTTCTCCAGGGGATCTTCCCAACCCAGGAATCGAATCGGGGTCTCCTGCATTGCAGGCAGGTTCTTTACCAGCTGAGCTATCAGGGTCAGGATCATGGAGATGAGCCACTTCAGGCCAGGAGAATGGTGTAGAGGGCGAATGGGGTTGGGAGGAGAAGAGAGGAGTTCTGGATTAACAGGTACATACTGCTGCTGCTGCTGCTACTAAGTCACTTCAGTCATGCCCAACTCTGTGACCCCATAGACAGCAGCCCACTAGGCTCCCCCGTCCCTGGGATTCTCCAGGCAAGAACACTGGAGTGGGTTAACAGATACACACTACTACATATAAAATAGATAAAAACAATTTAGGAAACTATATTCAGTATCTTGTGATAACCTGCAGTGGAAAAGAATCTGAAAAAGAATACATATCTATGTAAAATTGAAGCACTTTGCTGTACACCTGAAACTAAATAGATCAATAAAAAAAACCAAAAAGATAATCAAGGAATATATCCCCCCAACAATAAAAAACTCTTCAAGGAGTCCTAATGCTCCCATCGTCCAAAAACTATATTGACATTGACTTATTATTTTTTCTGCTCATTCAGGCCTCAGCTCTAGCTTGCCTTGGTTCCACAGCCTCTAAAGCAGTGTTTCTCAAAGTGATTGGAAACCTGAATCATTGGAATAAACCATAAATCATTGTGAATATAGGCTTCTGTGTTAAATTCAGAAACTTGTATGTACCTACTCATCAGCATACTCGAGAATTCCTGCTGAAAAGAAATTTGTTAGCTTTCTTTAACCCAGCACTTGGCTGTGGGTGCATTTGCACAGCCTCTTCTGAACAGGTGTTTCTTGGTGTGCACCTTAAACAGCCTGCTCTTAAGGTTCTGCTTTGCATGCACCTGAAGGAATGTTTCATGTGAGGCAGATTTCTCTCTGCTTCCTTTTCTGTTCCCTGTTTCTCATTGCTCATCAACACTTTCTCATCATTGTAGAGGACTACAGGATGGCTTAGTGGTAACAAATCCGCCTGCCAGTGCACAAGTCCTGGGTCGGGAAGATCCCCTGGAGCAGGGGAAGGCTACCCACTCCAGTATTCTGGCCTGGAGAATTCCATGGACTGTATAGTCCATGGGGTCACAAAGAGTTGGACAGGACAGAGCAACTTTCATGTTCACGCCAGTGCAGGAGACGCAGGAGACACGGGTTTGATCCCTGGGTTGGAAAGATCCCCTGAAAGAAGGTGAGGTAACCCACGCCAACGTTCTTACCTGGGAAATCTCATGAACAGAGAAGCGTGGCTGGCTACAATTCATGAGGTCGCAGAGCTGGACATGACTGAGCACTCACACATGCAGGGTATTCAGTTGGGACAGGATTTCTTTTATTGATTTTCCTCATGCCTGATCAGTTGGTCAGTCCCCCTGGCTTGGGTCCAGAGAGAATGGCATTTTGAGCCTCAGAGATTGTTGCTCGTTTGGTGCATTTAGGGGAGGAACTGGCTAATGGAGAGTGGGTTTTTACATCCGTTGTTCAAATTACGACTTCATTCTGTTTCCTTTTGGGTATCGAGATGTTGTCCTGGAGGTCAGCTGACTCCAGGTGGAAGGAGAGGAGTGACCAGTTGGAGTTGCTAAGGCTGAGCATTTGGTATGAGAAAAAGAAATTTGGGGTCACAACTTGGTTAACCTTGACCTGGGTTTTTGCTGACATGTTGGAATCTTAATTCCAACTTAAAAAAATACTGGCTTTTGGATTATTTTTCTGTTGAGGTATGTTTAGTTTTGGTCCTCCCTGAAATCAGGGAGGATGGACTAGGTCTATCTTTTTGGAGAGTTTTATTCTCCAATCATGTTTATGGTTCTAGTTTGGCATAGAGGCCAGGAAAGGAATTAGGTGGGGTGAGCTTACTGAAAATTTTCATTAGAGGGAGAGCCCAGAGTGAGTCTTTTGAAAGGACATTAGTGTAGATAGCATAATTCAGAGTAAAAGAGCATTTGATTCTGTTTTCAGGGGTGGGGAAAGGCCCCTGTCCCATATTGCTGACTTTTCTATATTTGGGGAGACTCCCAGAGAGATGCAGTAATACTTCACTGAGAAGAGGGTTAAAAGAAGCTGCAGATGTAGATGAAAGAGCCCACAAAAACCCTCCCCCCAAGGAAGGAACCTCCTGAAATGTGAGGAGAATCAGGGCTGGGAGTCCCTGAGGGCTCCTTTTAGTTCTGGGAATTGGTGCTTTTGGGTCCCCTGTGTCAGGGTGCTCTTTTCTTGGCACTGGTGCTTTCCCTAAACGGGATGGGAAATTGACTGTGACCCGTCTTGTTGGATACCATTACTATGGTCAGGCTTCCCAGGTGGTGCTGGGAAGTGGTCAAGAATCCACCTGCCAATGTGGGAAAAGCAGGAGACGTAGGTTTGATCCTTGGGTCTGGAAGATCTCCCTGGAGAAGGAAATGGCAGCGTGCTCCAGTATTCTTGCCTGGAGAATCCCATGGACAGAGGAGCCTGGCAGGCTACAGTCCATGGAGTGGCAAAGAGCCAGACACCACTGAGCATCTGAGCACAATTACTGTGGTCCAGCATCTCCATGTCTTCACCTATTATCCTAAAATTCAGGGAGAAGAAACTCCCACATTTGAATTAAATGGATTCCAATGCTTTGAGCAGAAAATCTATGAGCCACGCTGCAACAGAAGTAACGCTCACCACTCTTATTCATGAGACTCAGCAACTGGGTCAGTGTCATTTTCTAAAAATGTCTTTTTTTCCAGGACTTGAGGTTATTTGTACTAAAATAAATAAAGGAAGTCTTGCATTCCATCAACTTACGTATAATAGTCCTCCGATCAAAGCCATCTCCTGCTGACTTGAGTTTTATTTTAGCTTAAATCATTTTCCTTTACTGGTACTAGATCCTGCTGTTATGTATATATTTTACAAGCTGCAAGCAGAAATAAGAAGCAAAAATAAGATGTGGCATTTTATTGAATTTTGTCTTTTTTTCCTCTTTTGTTCTGAGAACGTGTGGCTTGCAAGAAAAACCAATAAAAATAGACAATAGGGGACAGTGTTGATTTGTAGCATTATTATCTTTATTTCTTGTAAAGGAAACAAGATTTTCATTCGATGCTGTTGTGCTCTTTTCCATTTAGAGAGAGAACAGTGGGATGGATGGCCCATTCAGAGTTTATATACATTTTTGCTTAACATTTAAATGATTTTCGTATGAACATTTATAAAGGTGTTACTTTCTTTTTGCAGCACCAACTATTAAGCAGGGTGGTACTAGCATGCCCAAAACAGTTTCTTTCCATTGGAGAGCTTGGTGGATACATATTTTCATGAAATCACATTTGCTTTACCTTCAGTGTTGACCTTGAAAACTAGCTTTTGAAATGCTTAGAGATATATCTTTTTGATAGATGGTTAAGTTAAAGAAGGAGTATACCTAGTGTGATACAGTTTTAAACATTTTATTTGCATAGAGTGGAAAATTTTGAGAGAATGAATAGAAACAAGTAGAGATTTCATGAAATTGGGGTGGCTTTGCTGGCTTACTCGCAGTTCTTCCCTAGCCATTCTTAGTGTTTTTATATCCTTTTGTTGTTGTTCAGTCACTAAGTAACCTCCGACTCTGGAACCCCATGGACTACAGCAAACAGGCTTCCCTGTCCTTCTCTGTCTCCTGGAGTTTGCTCAAACTTGTGTGCATGGAGTTGGTGATGCCATCCAACCATCTCATCCTCTGTTGCCGCCTTCTCCTCCTGCTCTCAATGTTTTCCAGCATCAGGGTCTTTTCCAATGAGTTGGCTCTTTGAATCTATCCTTTTAACAATGACTTAAAAGAGAAACATAGTTCTTGTGTTTAGTTCAGTTCAGTTCAGTTGCTCAATTGTGTCCAACTCTTTGCGACCCCATGAATCGCAGCAGGCCAGGCCTCCCTGTCCATCACCAACTCCTGGAGTTCACTCAAACTCGCGTCCATCGCATCAATGATGCCATCCAGCCATCTCATCCTCTGTCGTCCCCTTCTCCTCCTGTCCCCAATCCCTCCCAACATCAGAGTCTTCTCCAGTGAGTCAACTCTTTGCATGAGGTGGCCAAAGTACTGGAGTTTCAGCTTTAGCATCATTCCTTCCAAAGAACACCCAGGGCTGATCTCCTTTAGGGTGGACTGGTTGGATCTCCTTGCAGTCCAGGGGACTCTCAAGAGTCTTTTCCAACACCACAGTTAAAAAGCATCAATTCTTCGGCACTCAGCTTTCTTCACAGTCCAACTCTCACATCCATACATGACCACTGGAAAAACCATAGCCTTGACTAGATGGACCTTTGTTGACAAAGTAATGTCTCTGCTTTTGAATATGCTATCTAGGTTGGTCATAACTTTTCTTCCAAGGAGTAAGTGTCTTTTAATTTCATGGCTGCAGTCACCATCTGCAGTGATTTTGGAGCCCCCCAAAAATAAAGTCTGACACTGTTTCCACTGTTTCCCCATCTATTTGCCATGAAGTGATGGGACCAGATGCCATGATCTTCGTTTTCTGAATGTTGAGCTTTAAGCCAACTTTTTCATTCTCCTCTTTCACTTCCATCAAGAGGCTTTTTAGTTCCTCTTCACTTTCTGCCATGAGGGTGATATCATCCTCATATCTGAGGTTATTGACATTTCTCCTGGGAATCTTGATTCCAGCTTGTGCTTGTTCCAGCCCAGCGTTTCTCATGATGTATTCTGCATGTAAGTTAAATAAGCAGGGTGACAATACACAGCCTTTTCCTATATACTCCTTTTCCTATTTGGAACCAGTCTGTTGTTCCATGTCCAGTTCTAACTGTTGCTTCCTGACCTGCATATAGGTTTCTCAAGAGGCAGGTCAGGTGGTCTGGTATTCCCATCTCTTCTTGTGTATTCACTTTTAATTCATCTAAAGAGTGTGAATTTCAAGGATGTTTCTTCAAGGAGACCAACTGGGAACAAAGAGAGAACTAGCATCATGCTTAGTGAAATAAACCAGTCCAAAAGGACAGGTATTGTACGGATGTCCTTATATGTGGTGCCTAGAGAAGTCAGATTCATAGAGACAAAGTGGAAGGTGGTTGCCAGGGTGTGGAGGGAAGGGATAATGGGAAGTTATTGTTGAATGGGTCCAAAGTATGATGTGGGGAAGATGAAAAAGTTGTGGAGATGCATGGTGGTGATGGTTACACAACAGTGTGAATATGCTTAGTTCCACAGAACTGTACCCCTAAAAATGGCTAAAACGGTAAATCTTGTTATGTACATTTTACCACAGTTAAAAAGTTCAACAAAAAAACAAGAGAACTGGTCCCGTACAGTCACCAGCCCAGGTACTGTGACCTAAAGAATTTTGACTTATTATCAGTTTGGAACCTGGAGGCCTGTTCTAGCATCGGGGCTGAGGCTCTGAGGGTTGGGAGGCAGGCAAGGACCCTGGCAGCTTGAGAGGGAATAGATACCACTCACCTGAACCTGATCCCTAAGTTCTGTGTTTTCAAAAGCTTTCTTCACTGTGGAACTAACACTTAACACAGACAAATTTGAAATAATCAATTGGGTATGCCTTACGTGGGTCAGGGCTTCCCAGGTGGTCTAGGGGTAAAGAACCCACCTACCAATGCAGGAGACTAAGAGACGCAGGTTCAGTCTCTGGGTCAGAAAGATCCCCTGGAGGAGGGCATGGCAACCCATTCCAGTATTCTTACCTGAAGGCTTCCATGAACAGAGGAGCCTGGAGGGCTACAGTCCATAGTGTCGCAAAGAGTTGGACATGACTGAAGTGATTTAGCATGCACACACACGTTATTTGGGTCATGTTTTTGGCCGTGTATATTACTGACTTCTACTTTGGAGATGAAGTGATTCGATAAAAATTAATCTTCACTGGGGTGTCCTCAAAAACTGTGGTACCTTTCCCATTTATTTAGTTGATTATGCCCTCATAGCCAAGTGACCAGCTGACCTAACCCTTCTTTTGCCTTGACCATTTTGTTCTAAAGAGAGTGTAGAGTTTAGAGCTAGACAGAGCCAGGTTTCAATTTGGGCCCTGCCCTGGGGTTGCTGGGTATAGGAGGTGCCCTGCCTGAGCCACAGTTTCTCTATCTATGAAATATCCAGAATGATAACTACCTGGATGGGAGGGTTTACTGTGATCATGTGAAAATGTGTGCTATAAAGTGATCAAGTTATTTACTTTCTTGATTTCCTCACGTTGAAATGGTTGGTAGGTGGACCAGGCATTTTAGATGAACTCCACATTTGTTACTATGCTATGGAAGATGGTCCTTAATGAAAAACTTACATGCTGTTTAGGATTAAAATGTTTAAAAAATAATTCTTTAAAAAAAAAAGGCTGGTGGGGAGACATTCATAGTTGGTAGTAGTAGGTTTTTAACAAATTTTAAATTCTAACTTCTTGGCTGCACTGGGTCTGACTGTGCTAGGTCCCCACTGCTTTGCATGGGCTACTCTTGCTTGTGGTGCTGGGGCTTCTCATTGTGGTGGCTTCTCTTGTTGCAGAGCATGGGCTCTAGGCACACAGGCTCAGTAGTTGTGGCTTTTGGACTCTAGAGCACAGGCTTGATTGTTGTGGCTCATGGGCTTAATTGCTATGAGGCATGGGGAATCTTCCAGAGTCAGGGGTTGAACCCATTTCTGCTGCATTGGCAAGCCAGTTCTTGTCCACTGCACCCCTAGGGAAGTGAAGTGAAGTCGCTCAACCGTGTCTGACTCTTTGCCGCCCCATGGACTGTAGCCTATAGGCTCCTCCATCCATGGGATTTTCCAGGCAAGAGTGCTGGAGTGGGGTGCCATTTCCTTCTCCAGTCTTATATTAATGCTTTGTGTTCAACTACATGGTCTTGGTGTTGACTGTTATCTCCCCTGTCCCCGCTTAGTGTCTAAAGAGAATGTGGATGACAGTTCCCCAGTGTGTTTGATGCCTTGTATTATAGTTTGATAGATTTTGGAGACCTACAGATTGGGATTTGATCCTGGGTCAGTCTCTATCAGAAAAGGTTACCTCCTTTTTCTTACAGGAAGAAGAATCCTATAGAAGTTATAAGTGAAAGTGAGAGTGTTAATTGCTCAGTTATGTCCAGCTCTTTGAGACCCGTGGACCTTAGCCTGCCAGGCTTCTCTGTACATGGAGTTCTCCAGGCAAGATTACTAGAGTGGCTTGCCATTCTCTTCTCTCGGGGATCTTCCCAACCCAGGGATTGAACCGGGACCTCCTGCACTGAAGGGTCATTCTATACCATCTGAACCACCAGGGAAGCCCAGAAATTAATTAGGGTTAATGTTTATTGAGCATTTCCTGTGAGACAACTCATTTCCTATGAGTCACTGTGAGGAATGCCTTACGTGGAGAAGATCGTTTGGCCCCACTTCTCTATGAGGCAGCTACTGTCGTCATCTGCAAATACAGGTGGGGAAGCTGAGGCTCACCCAGGTTGTTCCAGGGCGCACAGCTGGAGCAGGTGCTGGAACTGGGCTGAATGGAGATTATGAGGACGGAACTTGGCATGGGGAAGGCACTCAGTAAATGTGAATGCAAATGCAAGTACGCGGGCACACACACACCCTTAAATGAATATTTCCCTGAGACACAAGAGCTACTAGATTGCAAAAATTAGGAAATTTCCCAGGAGAATGGAGAGTCTAAGGACCAACCAGTGTGAGAAAGCTTGTGTCAGAAACACAAACTGTTGTAATTGTAGCTGTTTTGCATTTTTTTTCTAATTGCTGTTTTAAACAAAGAAAATGTCTATCCTCTCTGTAGGGTGATATATGCTTTTAAAGGATGTAACTGGGGTTGAGATGTTTTTCTTTAGGAAAAAGTCAGTTATTTCTCTAATCATTGAGCATTCTGTCCTGAGAATGCACTCAGTATAATTAGAGAGGATAAGCTCCAGCCTCCAGGGGTGAGCAACTGGCCGTCTCGAAATGTTCTGTAAATATATTAGTCTGAAAATTGCATTTTAATGTGGTGTACTAGCAAAATTGAATTTTATTTGCCAAATTATTCCATGTTAATAGTGGTCTTTTTCTACAGGAAGTCTGTTACTTTGTTTAAAAAAATATATAGGTCATTTGTTCCTTCCAAAATTGAACCATCCTCTGGAATAATCTATTACTACTTCCACTTCTGATTTGAGTTAGGATACTGATGAAATACAAAAAAGCAAATAGAATTTCAAGTCAAGAATGTGACTTTAGAGAATATCATTTTGCCTGTGGTGTTTGCTTTTGCGTCCTGGTTTAAATGCTATATATTGATACTTAAAATGAATTAAGGCAGCTTTGTGGTCTTTTTGTCATCCAGGTGATGCTAGGAAAAATGTATTCATTTAATTAGTTATCAATGATGTCATCTAAGGAAACCATCTCGAAGAATAATTCTTGAGTGCTGAGCTGGTTAACAATTATTCTTGCCAGAGAATCTGTTTAAAGGACCAAAAAATTGTGAATTAGCCTGTTTGGAAATTTCTAGTTGTTTCCTTAGCATACAGAGAAAGTCAGGCTTCCACTGTGTGGTGATTAACAGTTGAAGAAATCACAGTTGATGTAGGGTGAGTGCACAAGTTTGACACTAGACTCCAGAAGGATATAGGGAAATTTAATGAGTTAAATTTGAAATGCATCCATTTACTTGCAAAAATTTTGTACTTCATTTGCATGTTTCCTTGACCATTAATTTTTGTTAATGAAAATTTGAAGGCTGCATGTAATCTTAAACTGTTAGCTGTGGACCCCAAAGAATCAAAAGAAATGGACACTTAGGAGTTTTAAAAGAAAGTATCAAATGATTATAAGTCACTATTATAAAATAGTGTTTGATGATTGTCCATTGTAAAAATTCAGAAGTATTGCTTTGAAGGAAGAAAGGGTGGTATATAGTAAACTGAGAATGCGAAAGTAAGCAGACTATAATATTTTGCTTTAATTTTTCTAGTATATTGATTGACTTCCATTCTAGGGAAATACTCTTATGATAAAAAACGTTTCTAATTTACTTAAAATATGTTTACATTTTGATTGTGTTCTGTTTATCTCGTATGTAAAGAAATCCTTGAATCTCAAACATTTAACCACTTCCTTCTGTATTCAGGGCTTCCCTGATAGCTCAGTTGGTAAAGAATCTGCCTGTAATGCAGGAGACCCTAGTTTGATCCCTGGGTTGAGAAGATCCCCTGGAGAGGGGAAAGGCTACCCACTCCAGTATTCTTGGGCTTCCCTTATGGCTCAGCTGGTGAAGAATCTGCCTGCAATGTGGGAGACCTGGGTTCGATCCTTGGGTTGGGAAGATTCCCTGGAGAAGGGAAAGGCTACCCGTTCCAGTATTCTGGCCTGGAGAATTCCACGGACTGTATAGTCCATGGGGTTGTGAAGAGTTGGATACTACTGAGCAACTTTCACTTTCATTTACTGTATTTCAGGGGTTTGCTGGTGGTAAAGAATCCACCTGCAATGCAGGAGACCTGAGTTTGATCCTTGGGGATCTTCCTCTGGAGGAGGGCATGGCAACCCACTGCAGTATTCTTGCTTGGAGAATCCCAAGGACAGAGGAGCCTGGTGGGCTACAGTCCATAGGATCACAAAGACTCAGACTCGACCGAAGTGACTCAGCACGCTCGCACTGTGTATTCATAAGTGATTTGAGAACTAACAAATCTTGTTCCAATCAAGAGAATTAACTGGCTACAAAAATGGAGTCATTTCCTTGCATCTCTGGAGTCAGTTCTGTATAGTGTCTTTGCCTCCCACCTCCCAGCCAATACCTTGAAGTCTTAAGCTCCGGTACTTGTGAATGTGATCTTATTTGAAAAGTGGTCTTTGAAGATATCATTAAGTTAAGATGAGGTCAGATTGGAGCAAGGTGGGCCCTTAATCCACTGTAACTGATGTTCTTATCAGAAGAGAAATTTGGACACAGAGAGGGAGAATATCACGTGAAGACAGAGATACACAGACACAGAAAAAAGATGACTATGTGAAGATGAAGGCAGAGATTAGAGTTTCATCAGGACTACTGGAAGCTGGGAGGGCTTCCCCGGTGGCTCAGTAGTAAAGAATCCACTGATAATGCAGGAAACCTGGGTTTGATCCCTAGGTTGGGAAGATCCCCTGGAGAAGGGCATGGCAACCCACTCAAGTAGTCTTGCCTGGAGAATCCCATGGACAGAGCCTGATGGGCTACAGTTCATAGGGTCACAAAGGGTCAAACACAACTGAAGAAACTGAGTACTGGACGCTGGAGGAGGCTAGGAAGGATCCTCTCCTAGAGGCTTAGGAGGGAGCATGGTCCTGCCAATATCTTGATAACAGAATTCAAACCTCTGGAACTGTGAGAGAGTATGTTTCTGTTGTGTTAAGTCAAATAATTTGTGTTTGGTCCAGTATCCATGGGAAATGACAGGTCTTTAGAGTCAGACTGCTTGAGTTTGAATCCTGGTTTCACAGTCTAATGTTGTGATCCTGAATCTCAAGTTATTGAAATTTGTCATGCCTCAGTTTCCTCATCTGTAAAGTAGGGCTAAAAAGGATACCTTCCTCGCATAGTCATTAAAAAAAAATATTTGCCTTATTTTTGGTTGCATTGAGTCTTTGTTGCTACCTGGGCTTCCTCTAGTTGTGGCGAGCGGGGGCTCCTCTCCAGTTGTGGTGTGTGGTGCTTCTCCTTGTGGTGGCTTCTCTTGTTGTGGAGCACAGGCTCTAGGGCGCATGGGCTCAGTAGGTGCGGCGCGTGGGCTTAGTTGCTCTGCGGCATGTGGAATCTTCCTGGATCAGGGATTGAATTCGTGTTTCCTACATTGGGTGGATTCTTATGAATTCAGGTGGATTCTTAGCCACTGTACTACCAGGGAAGTCCTCACTTAGCCATTTTGAAGATAAAATATGTGTTTAATACTTTGACCAGTTCCTGGTGCTATTACATGTAAAAAATTCAGTCATTCTAAGGAGATCAAACCAGTCAACTCTAAAGGAAATCAACCCTGAATATTCATTGGAAGGACTGATGCTGAAGCTGAAGTTCCAGTACATTGGTGACCTGATGCGAAGAGCTGACTCATTGCTAAAGACCCTGATGCTGCAAAAGATTGAGGGCAGGAGGTGACAGAGGAGGAGATGGTTGGATGGCATCACCAACTCAATGGATGTGAGTCTGAGCAAACCTCAGGAGATGGTGAAGGACAGGGAAGCCTGAGGTGCTGCAGTCCATGGGGTCGCAAAGAGTCGGACACGACTAAGTGACTGAACAACAACATTATTCATATATATATAGCAACTAAACAACAACAACAACAAAACTATATGGAAATGATTTTTGATCATTCAGCTAATATCTACTGAGCTTTTTTAACAGCAAACTTCATGCTAGATAGTGTTCAGGGTGAACATAAATCCTTCAGGTATCATTCCCTCCATTAATGTGAAGAAGAGAAGTAGTTTCTGTGTGGCATCTTTTTGGGCAAGAACTATCTCTGACCTTTCCTCTGGACCTTGGGGAGTGCAATACAGCACCTGTGTCCTGGGGAGGCAGTGAGTATGAAGCCACACTGCCTTCGGTCAAATTCTGATTCTTACTAGCTTTGATCTTGAGCAGTAATAGAATCTTTAACATTGTCTCCAAAATGTTGACAGTAATTGTACTTTGTCACTTGGGTTATGGTCAGAATTAAGTGGCTTCCCAGGTAGCGCTAGTGATAAAGAACCCACCTGCCCGTTCAGGAGATCTAAGAGATGCAGGTTGTATCCCTGGGTTGGGAAGATTCCCTGGAGGAGGGTACGGCAACCCACTCCAGTATTTTTGCCTGGAGAATCCCATGGACAGAGGAGCCTGGAGGGCTACAGTCCATAGGGTTGTAAAAGAGTCAGACATGACTGAAGCAACTTAGCATGCAAGGTTTAAGTGAATTAAAATACGAAAAGTGCCTGGAATAGTAAGCATGTAATAAATGTTGTTATATTATTAAGTAAACCTCAAAAGTTTTCAAATTTGTAAATTAGTTCATTCTTTTGATATTAAAGTATGGAGGATTGAGATATGAATCAGATACAGCCCCTTTTCGCGTAAGTGAATAGTTAAGTCAGGGAAGATGAATTCATTTACGTTTTAATAAAATAGTATATAAATAAGGCAAAGGGTGATATGAAGAGCACGGTTAATTCTCAGGTTTTCAGGGTTTGGAGGTTGAACTGGAGTTTTCTAGGCAACAAAGGAAAGAAATAACATTAGGGGAAATGGGAGTAGTATACCCAGAGGCATGGCATGCAAGGAGATACCCCCAGGGGTTACTCACAGAGGTACAAAAGTTCCTCTAGTACCTGAGTTTGGTCCTAGAGCCAGGGTTTGGATTCTGCCACTTAACTGCTGTGTCTCCTTAAGGTAATTTCTTGACCTCTCTGTGCCTCTGTTTCATCCTTTAAATAGGGATAAAAGACTTTGGGAGGATTAAATGAGCATATTAACTTGAAGTGCTTAGATTGGTGCTTGTCCAAAGTAAGTACCGAAACAAAAAGCATTGGCTCTTGTTAATGTTGTTATTCTTCAATTTGCTTAAAGACTACAAGGGCTAAGAAGGTTCACTTAATATTAAGTTCGACGATTCCTGTGGGCTTGGATCAATGCTGCACCATTGGGTCCATACAGTCTCTTGAAAATAGCTTTCACCATTTGAACATTTGGATTAGGAGGTGAAAAAAAATTACATTGTTTAACTAGAGGAAAAAGTGATTAAAATAGGCTAGACATTGGCACAAAGCTTTGTGCAGATTGCTGATTAGGCAAAATAAAAAAAAAAAAATAAACCCGCATGTTGAGCCAACATGGTTTTGTTTTTAAATCTGGTGAACCACCTGTATCTTTAAGTAATCAATTTAAAGATGGGTTTGTTAATTGTTTCCAAATTACCCAGTGACGTTAGTCTATGTTCTGAACCTGCGTAAGTTTAGAAAAACCACCACCGGAATGCAGCCCATTGGTGGTACCGCTCAGTTGGCAGATTTCAGAGGTGAAAGGAGGCATGTGGCCTCAGGATTTCTTTGGCTACACTTCTCAGAGCTGTGATGGCAAGTGCATGAATTATTTCAGCTGTGGTCCAGTCTACTCTTATTTTTAGTTTTAAAGGGGGGAGTCATTTCCAATTGCGGTTTTCTTTCATCATGAGAGTCATTCATTATGTATTCATTATGCAATGTATTCATTATGACAAGGCTTAGGCAGAAGGAAAATAAAAAATAAACATCACCAGATATGTCAACATTTGGAGATATTAATTGTTAACACTTGGGGTGGAGCCTTTTAAGTCTCTTCCCACTTGCAAAAAAATTAGGCCTGTCTCCAATGCAAGGGCAGGCTAGCATTGGACACAGGGCAGCCTGGTGAGGGAGACCTTTGGGGAGATGTTTAATTAGAAAATTCAGGACAGGAACAACATAATGGTGAGCATGGAATTGTTTTACACTAAACCAGTTAAAAATGGTGAGAATAAGTGGCTGAACAAAGGTCCTATTTACTCATTCACTGTATTTATTGAGGGCCAGTGAGATGCTGGAGACAAAGCAGGGAACACAGCAGATAGAAATCTGAGCCTTTGTGGAGCTTGCTTCCATTGTCAGGATTATAGACAGAAACTAAAGGAAATAAATAATCGACATGTTAAGGTATAAGTAATGTGGAGCACTGAGAATTGATGCTTTTGAACTGTGGTGCTGGAGAAGACTTTTGAAAAGGAAGGGGATCAGACTAGTCAATCCTAAAGGAAATCCACCCTGAATACTCTTTGGAAGGACTGATGCTGAAGCTGCAGCTGCAATACTTTGGCCACCTGGATGTGAATGGCTGACTCTTTAGAAAAGACCCTGATGTTGGAAAAGATTGAAGGCAGGAGGTGAAGAGGGCGACAGGGAATGAGATGGTTGGATGGCATCACTGAGTCAATGGACATGAGTGTGAGCAAACTCCGGGAGATTGTGAAGGACAGGGAAGCCTGGTGTGCTGCAGTCCATGGGGTCACGAAGAGTCAGACTCGACTTGGCGACTGAAAAACAACTGCGGAGAAAAATAAGTCAGACTAGAGGGATGGCGGCGGGGATTAGGGGAGGGTAAGAAGAGGGGGATGGATTTTAGTTTTTATTTTTTTAGTTGAAGTGTAGTTCATTTACAGTGTTGTGCCAGTCTCTGCTGTGCAGCAACAGTGACTCGGTTATATGCATTCTTCTTTTATATTCTGAGTGGTTTTCAATGGGGGTCAGTCAGGGGAGACATTAGAGAAGGTGTTTTGAGTCAGCACTTGGAAGAGGCGAGGAAGGATGTGCTATGCATACTTGGGGAAAGAGTGCTTCAGGCAGTGGTGTTGGTGGAGCAGGAGGATGTCAGTGTGGCTGGAGTGAGGTGAGGGGAGTAGACAGGGGCAGATAGATAAAAAGGTGGGGTGAAGGTGGTGAAGCATCCTGTAGGGTTGGTTGGGCCATTGAAACAGCCTTGACTTTAGAGCCAGTTAAGGTGTGAAGCCTCTGAGGGTTCCCAGCTAAGGGTCACTATCTGATTTATGTTTTACATGGGTCATCTGCTGGCTGTGTGAGAACAGACTTTAGGAGTGTTGGGTCGGACTCAGGGAAATCAATCCAAAGGTGACTGTGGTAATCTGGTTTGAGAGATGATGGAGAGTTGGAAAAGGCCAGTAGCAGTGGAGGTGACTGGATTCTTAATATATTTTCAAAGTGGAGCCAGTAGGATTTATTGATGGGTTGAATATGGGGTGTGGTAGAAAGGGAGGAGTCAAGGATGAGTCCAAGGATTTTAGTCTGAGGGGTTGGAAGTATGAGGCTGCTCTAGTGGAGAAGACTGTGATTCGTGAAACAGGTTTGGGTGGGGGAGTGTCACGGACTGAATGTGTCCCCTCCCACCAAATTCGTGTTACTCCTTGATGTGATGACATTAGTATATGGGGGTCTTTGAGAGGTAATTAGGTTTAGATAAGGTCACGAGAGTGTACCCCTCATGAATGGGATTAGTACCCTTCTAAGACTCATGAGAGAGCTGGCTAACCCTCTCTGCTCTCCACCACGTGAAGATACGAGAAGTTGGCAGTCTGCATCCTGGCAGAGTGTTCTCACTAGATACTGAATCTGCTAGTGCTTTGATATTGGACTTCCAGCCTTCAGACTGAGAGAAATAAATTTCTGTTGTTTTTAAGCCATCGGTCTATGGTATTTTGTTATAGCAGTCCAAACAGGCAAAGACAGGGTGGATCCGGAATTCAGCTTTGAATATGACAGTTTGAGGTGTTTAACAGACATTGATTGGAGATACGAACCCAGCAATTGGAACTTAGGGGAAAGAGGTCTTTACAGATTTGGAAGTACAGTAAGTCCCCTACATAAGAACCTTTAAGTTGCAAACTTTCAAAGATGTCAACGTGCATTCCATCAACATCAGGCATTAGTGAAATTACAGCTTGCCCTCTGTTTTAGTAGGCTAATTTTGTTGGACTTATGAACATGCTCTTACAACGGGACTCATTTGTATGTAGACTTACTGTATAAAGATCATCCAGGAAGGGGGTGAAGTTAGAGAAGACTTGCACCGACATGTGAGGATTGGAGACATAAGAAGAAGCAAAGGAGGCTTAGAAGGACTGGGCACTGATGGTGGGGTGTGATGTCTTCGAAGCCAAATGAGGATATCTTTCAAGGGAGAAGTGTGATCCACTGGGTCAAATCTAAAATTACATCTCCATGTAAAACTGTAGTAATTATTGAAAACTTATGTTTGTTCTTTAGGTTTTGTCTTATTTACCTCTCAAGGTATACAGAATTAAGTATAAGTGCCCCATTCTTTTCTTCCTGCTCCTTGGGGGGTAGCATTGTTAATAGTCTGGGTAACCTTCCAGATGTGTATAATTATATACATCATCTAAGTACCTATATCTGTAAAGTTTTGTCGTAACAAAATGTTTCAAATATTCAAATATCCCACTATTAGATCCTGATATACCGTATTAAGGAAATATGACCGCTCTTCTGTATGAATTAAAATTTATCTTTACTTCCTTTTTTTTTTTTTTTAAACAGTTCCACCATTCTTATTTTTCTGTGTGTACGTCCACCTTCTTGCTTGCGTGTGTTCTCTCTCTCCTTTCAGGCTCTTCTACCCTGCTCAAGGCTGTGCTGTATTTTTCAGACTGCTGCGGTAACAGCAGCAGTGGGGGGCCTGTTCCCAGCTGGGTCCTGGGAGAGCTGCAGAAGTACTATGCAGAAAACAGCAGCCTCCGCAAGGAATACGGGAAGCTTGCTGGTGGAAGTAGCCTTGGGGAGGCCCAGGATTCCATTTGGCGTGCTCAGGAATGCCAGTGGGAGGATCGTGGTCTAGGGGAGGTCTGAGGTGTCCTTCGTCTTTGCCTCAGACCTTAGCTCTGCTGCTAACTGGTCTTGGCACGTCACACCTCAGTTTTCTTCTACGGGCTGGAGAGATCAGTTTCTGCCTTAAAAGGGTGTGAGGTTTGTAGGCTGTCACATATATAAATAAAGTGTCTAAGAGGGCCTATCACATAGTATTAATGAGTACCAGTTACATTCATTCTTTCCCCTAGGTCTTTCTCATCTTTTTCCTGTTTTACTGTTAAGGTAATTGGTGGATGAAAAAGGCTTGCTGGTTTATCATCTAAGTAAATATATTCTGGTTATCTAGAAAGGAATACAGAATTTAAAAAATTTTAATACATGAAGTAGTTGAACCAAGACTAGAATTCTACTAGTTTTTTGGTTTTATTTTTGTTTTTGTAAATCCAGGTTTCTTAGCCAGTAAGCTTTTAAGTTTCACTGTGAACAGGTTCACTGTCAAGCTCACTTTCAGAGGTTTGTAGGTCTCAAAAAAACAACCTCATAATCTGGTCTGTCTTACTTCTACTGTGCCCTACCTATGCTGTTCTCCTGCCTCAGCGAAGAGTAACAGTTGAGAAGGCCCATCTCAGCATCAGATGGTGTGGTCTCCATTGTTAAAAACATCATTTGACTAATGCCACCAGCTATGGTTTGTGAAAACAGGTCCCTAATTTTGGTGGTGAAATGAAGGAGTTGAAAATGAAGAGGTGAGAAAAATAGCTTCATTTGTTTTGTCACTGAAGACAAGTGGTCAGTCCTGCAGGGGCTTCCCAGGTGGCGCTAGTGATAAAGAACCCGCCTGCCAATGCAGGAGACTTAGGAGATGTGGGTTTGATCCTTGGGTTGGGAAGATCCTGTGAGGAGAAAATGGCAAGCCACTCAGGTATTCTTGCCTGGAAAATTCCATGGACTGAGAAGCCCGGTGGGCTACAGTCCATGGGGTCGAAAAGAGTCAGACGTGACTAAAGTGACGTAGCATGCACAGTGAGTCCTGCAAAGCCAAGTATTCGCTGTGACTCCTTGGCCACTGCAGTGGAGGGTGTGGCTGAGTCAGGACTGCCCAGCATCCCAGAGGCATGGTCACTGGTTGCCCATTTGTGCTTCTCAGGCTGGTCACCCCGCTTGGTAAGGGGTAAGAACCATTGGTTCTTGTATTTGTAATAACCATCTTTTTTGACACCTGGGTAGTCTAGGGAGGGTTGGGGGAAGAATAAAAATAAATGAATGCTTGGTAATAAACTTTAAAAAGAATTGAATAGATATTGACGTTTTCAGTGGATCCTGAGTTAAGTCGATGAGCTAGTCTGTTGCTGATTGTTCAGAACCAGGGTTTGATCCTGGGAATCACACAGGCATTAGTAAAGCAGAGGAGGTTGCTCGTTGGCCAAAGTGGGCTAAGTGTTTTCCATCTCCTAGTCCTTGGTCCCCCAAACTCTGCTGCTTCTGTCCGTCAGAAAGAGACCACTGGCTCCTTCTCCATTTCTCCAAAGCTCCTTAATCAGGAGTGGAAGATTAGTGTTCACTGGCTTCCTTTTCAGTTCCTCTTAGAGAAGATTCTTGCTTTTTATTGGTTCAACTGCTTTATGTTTCTTAGGAGGTGAATTTTCGTCCCCTCTAGGAATGAAGCCATATATTAATGGCCAACTGTTTAAGATTAGTATGAAATTGTCTCTGATGCATAACCTGCACAACGAAACATTGCAAAACATAACACATCCAGTAGCCAAAGCTGATTATATAAAGGAAGACTTGTATCCTTTTCATGACTGGCATTTGCTTTTTTCTCACTTCTTCTGATGAGATGATCACAGACGGAACTTTAAGAAATAGCCTGTGTAGCAAAACATTTTTCACATAAGTAGTAACAATATTTTTGTTTAGTACAGTCTCCCAAGGCAAAAAGAAAGAAAAGCAAAAATAAACAAATGGGACTTATTCAAACTTACAAGCTTTTGCACCACAAAGGAAATCATAAAAGGGAAAGACCGCTTATGGAATAGGAGAAAATATTTGCAAACGATGTGACCAGCAAGAGCTTAATTTCCAAAATATACAAACAGCTTATACAACTCAGCATCAAAAAAACCAAACAGCCACAAATTAAAAAATTGGCAGAAGACCTAAACAGACATTTCTCCAAAGAAGATGTACAGGTGGCCAACAGACACGTGAAAAGGTGCTCAGCATAGCTACTTATTAGAGAAATGCAAATGAAAAAGAAAATGAAATATCACCTCACACCGGTCAGAATGGCCATCATCAAAAAGTGAACAAATAATAAATGCTAGACAGAGTGTGTAGAAAAAGGAACTCTCCTACGTTGCACCAATATAAATTGGTGCAGTCATTATGGAAAACAGTCTGGAGGTTCCTTAAAAAACTAAAAATTTGAAAAGATACGTGCACTCCAATGTTCTTAGCAACACTATTTACAGTAGGCAAGATGTGGAAGCAACCTAATTGTCCGCTGACAGATGAATGAATAAAGACGTGGGGTGTGTGTGTGTGTGTGTGTGTGTGTGTGTGTGTGTGTGTGAGTGAGTGTGAATATTGTTGTTGTTCAGTTGCTCAGTCGTGTCCGACTTTTTGCAACTCCATGGATTGCAGCATGCCAGGCTTCCCTGTCCTTCACCATCTCCCGGAGCTTGCTCAGACTTTGTCCATCGAGTTGGTGATGGCCTCCAACCATCTTGTTCTCTGTCGCCTCCTTCTCCTCCTGCTTCAGTCGTTCCCAGTATCAGGGTCTTTTCTAATGAGTCAGCTCTTCGCATCAGGTGGCCAAAGTTTGGAGATTTAGCTTCAGCATCAGCCCTTCTAATTAATGTTCAGGATTGATTTCCTTTAGGATCATCTGGTTTGATCTCCTTGTAGTCCAAGGGACTCTCAAGAGTCTTCACCACCACCATGTGAATATTACTCAGCCATAAAAAAGAATGAAATAATTATATCTGTAGCAACATGGATGGACCTAGACATTATCATATTAAGTGAAGTAAGTCAGACAAATATTATATCACCTATATATGGAATCTAAAAGATAGTACAAATGAACCTATTTACAAAACAAATAGACTCACAACATAGAAAACAAACTTATGATTATCAAAGAGGAAGGTGGGGGAGGGATAAACTAGGAATATGGGATTAGCAGATACTACAGTGTATAAAGTAGATAAACAAGGACCTACTGTATAGCACAAGAAACTATATTCAATATTTTGTAATAGCCTATGATGGAAAAGAGTAAAAAAGAAAGAATATATCCCTGAATCACTTTGCTATACACCCGAAACTAAGAAAATATTATAAACCAGTTATACTTCAATAAAAAAGAAATAGCTTATGTAGGAAATTCTTTTGTTATGGTCTGCTTTAGAAAACAAAAATACTGCATGAAGTCAGGCTAAGCAATATGTGCCACTGTGGAGCATTTTTATTTCTTCAAGGATGACGATATTAGAGGATTAAATCAACTTTTTTATGGAAAAAAATGGTAGCAAGTGTAGGAGTGCATCTACTTGGATAATTATAAGGGAAGATGTGACACGTGATCTTTACTTGTGGACTTTTAAGGGAATTTTACTGAAGGCTTGTTGAATTCTTCAAACGACATCCAGTACCTGTTGCTCTGTGCTGAGGAGACAAAAGTGAGTGAGCCGCAGCTTATCTCCCTGGGGCTCACAGATCATCAGTGCCAGCACAGAGATCCCTGTTCCTTCAGCACAGAAAAGGGATCAATAAATTACGTCTGGGCAGGTTTTAGAAAAAGTAGGAAAGAGGGGTGACATCCTCTCTCAGGGCCATACGGTTCTGCATCTGAAGAATCTGAGCCACATCCGGAGCATTTCATTCATGACTTCCTTGGGAAAGCTCAATGATAGGGATTTGTTGTCTCTGTAAAGCTGCAGGGCTAGGAGAATTTAATTTACTCATGAAATGTAAAAATTAAGGTATGGGACTTCCCTTGTGGCTCAGATGGTAAAGAATCTGCCTGCCGATGTAGGAGACCCGAGTTCGATCCCTGGGTCAGGAAGATCCCCCGGAGGAGGGCATGGCAACCCAACCAGAGTTCTTGCCTGGAGAATCCCATGGACAGAGGAGCCTGGCAGGCTATATAGTCTGTAAGGTTGCAAAGAGTCGGACATGACTGAGCTACTGACACTTTCTTTGTAGGGAGTGCACAAACCTTCAGTGAATTGCTGGGTGAGTTTTTCCGTATGTGTGCACCTGTGTAGCCATAGAAAATCTTCCATCCTTTCTGCTGCTTTCCTCTTGTCCTCTTTCAGAGAAGATCCCTCCCATCGTACCTCTGTCACTGTGGCTGAGTTTTATCTGTTTTGAACCTCACAAACATGGAGTCATACAGTATGTCCTCTTTCATATTGGTGGTCTAATGCTGAGCCTCCCACGTTGTTGTGAGTAGCAGTAGTTCATTCTTCTCCTCTGTGCGTGGTCTTCCATTGTGTGAACATACTTCTGCTTACTGACGTGACTATTGACAGACATTCGGTTTTCCAGTTGTTGGCTGTTGAGAATAATGGTGCTGTGAGCATTCTTGTATATGCTCTTGACACGTACACATGCATTTCTGCCAAATGTGTTCTTAGGCATAGGATTGCTGGCTTGTCCAGCCTTCATGGAGTCTGTTAAAGTGGTTGTTCAGGTTTACATCCCTGCCAGCCGTGTGTGATGCCAGCGCTTTTTAACCCTGTTAGGACTTGCTGTACCCACTCCAGTGTTCTTGCCTGGAGAATCCCAGGATGGGGGAGCCTCGTGGGCTGCCGTCTATGGGGTCGCACAGAGTCGGACACGACTGAAGCGACTTAGCAGCAGCAGCAGCAGGACTTGCTGTGTTCCCTGCCGTAGTGAGCAGCACGACTGTCCCCTCAGACACCAAAGCTGGAAACCTTCCTGCCTCTTTAAGATTCTTTTCTTTTGCCTTATCTAGGTAGATCATCAGCAGGAATGGCCAGTCTTCTGAAATGTCCCAGGAATTTGTTTTCTTTTTTCAGTCCCCAGATGTCATGAAGTGGAGAACTGAACTTCAGCAGTAATAATTTTGAGGGACTCATTAGGATTGCATAGAATCTCCATTTTGTGTGTGTGTGCTTTGAATGTGGTCATAGTGATTGAAGATGGCATGTTGTATTTTGGAACTTCCCAGATTCTGCTTAATGGCCAATAGGTAGTAGGGAACTGAAGCTTATGGTTGCAAAATGAGCGTGCACACATACACTGCCAAATTAGGTGCATACCAGACGGATGAATAACATGCTAATTATTATTATTATTCTACCTTGGAGAAAGTCTGGTAGAGTTATAGCTTCAGGCACTATGTAAGACTTAGCTTTTCAAGCTGGCAAAACATTGATTACTATTTTTAGTTCAACTTCTACCCTTAAAAAATTGGATAGTATATTCCTTGCTACTCCTGGATGGTTTTATGTATTTTAATTAATGTTATCTTATTGCATTTGTGCCCTGGGGCTGCTTCAGTGAAAGATGTAATTTCAGAAGGTTGATGAAATTAGATAGGTTTGACTGGGAAGACCCTGTTATTTATATTTATGGTTATAAAATATTTCTATGTATGGAATATTTATGTTTATCTATGTGTACATACAACTATGTATGACGTTTCTGTGCTATAAGCACAGTGTTCTAAATCCATTTGTAATTCAGACCAGTAGAGTAGCTCTAGTTTAGTGGTGATTTTGTTGTTAAACATGTCTTTACATTTTCCCTTTAGAATCCCATTATGCAATGATATGTAAAGAAATGAACGTGATTCTATAAATCAAGCACACACAACCCTCTCAGCTTTGTTACTTTGTAGTCAAACCTCACATATTCTTGATTGAATTGGCTTGAGGTACGTGACCAGGTGGAAATCAGCCTTATTTGGGTCTAAACAAGTAGCCAATTATGGAGCATGGAAAATATATTTTATGTCATTTGTCAGAGCTGAATGCAATTAGTTTTGCAATAACGTGAAAGGCAGTTCTCTGAGGAAAAAAAGTATATATATATAGAGAGAGAGTGAGGCCTGAAATAAGACACAGTCAATAAAGAGAAAGGCTATAATATACTGTTTATTACCATCAAATGCCAAGCAGAGTTTCTTGTTTAGTGGGAGTTAAGAATTAACATATAAGATGTCACAAAGCTGTTGAACAGTAATTACACAGTATTTTTCCTACCTGAAAGGTTCGGGTCCTGAAATCCTCTTGATGGTAGACCTTGAGGTTGCAAAATTTAAAATCCTAGGAGGAAGGGCGGAGTCAGGAGTATAAAGATACTAAGTGAATCTCAGAGACTTTGTACACAAATTTTTTTAAGTTTCTCTGAAATGAAACAGGCACGTGCACTTTGGAAACCTCATGCACAGTTTCATTGTAATAGTATGTATTCCTTTTGCTGTGTGACAGATAGTGACCATATTAAGAGTTTATTTTATCCAGGGGCTAGTCTCCTATCCAGAGTCAGTGCTCTCCCTCCTTCCCCCTCTCCCTCCCTTTCTTTTTTCCCCTCCTTTTCTTCCTTCCACCATCCCCATTCAGTTACTTCCTGATCCTACTAGGTAGTGTTTTAGGCTTTGGGAACACATTGAAACAAACTCTCTGCCCTCAATAAGATAATACTGAAGTGGCGGGAGGCAGGTAAGTGCTTCAGGGTTGGGTTTTCTTGAAGTAGGTGCTGATTTGGAGGTTGGGGAACAAGGTGTGGACTTGGGATCAACACAGTGAACAGAAGGGGGTGGAAACAGGATTGGGCAGAGGAAGAGGTTGAGCTGCGGTGCAGGTTTGGCAGAGCCTACACCGGCCTGCCTGAGAACCCTGGAGTGACATGGATTGCCTGACAGGTTGAGGCACTCAGCGATGAACTCACTGCCTTCAGGTGTGTTACCTGGTGTGGCTGCCCCGAAGGGGTGTGGCCTCCGGCCGGACGTTCTCTGGTCACTGAGGAGCTGGGCCCTGGAGTGCTTCTGCCTGCAGCTGCTCTGCAGGTCTTAGCAGTGGCTCTCCCAGTCTGTCACAGTAAGTAAAGTTTCCGGAGGTGACACAATGGTGGAGAAAGACAAGAGTTGGTGAGGGGAGTGGGAGTGTTGGAGGGAGGAGAAGGCCTTATGGAGGCATTGAAACAGACATCGGAAAGAACTGATGGCACCGGAGCAGAGCAGAGAGGCTGCAGGAAGAGCCATCACAGGGGCCTGAGACATGCGCCTGGCCTACTGGGGGGAACGTCAAGGGGGCCAGGGTGTGAGTCGGGGCACAGTCATGTGGGACCTTTGTGCCATTGCGCGGAGTTCACCTTTCATGCTGCGTGAAATAGTGTATTAGTTTTCTTGGGCTGCTCTAATAGAGTACCGCATACTGGGTGGAAGAACAACAGAAATGTATTGGTTCATGGTTCTGGATGTCATGAGTCCATCAGGGTCCTGCAGGGTTGGTTCCTTCTGATGGTGGTGTGAGAGTCTGTGCTGCTCTCTCTCCTAGCTTTTGGTTGTTTGCTGGCATATTTGGTGTTCCTTGGCTTGCAGGTCTCAACCCACACCTTCCTGTGGGGTTCTCCCTATGTGTGTGTCTTTGTGTCCAAATTTCCCCTTCTTATGTGGACACCCGGAGAAGGCAATGGCGGCCCACTCCAGTACTCTTGCCTGGAAAATCCCATGGACGGAGGAGCCTGGTAGGCTGCAGTCCATGGGGTCGGGAAGAGTCGGACTTGACTGAGTGACTTCACTTTCACTTTTCAGTTTCATGCATTGGAGAAGGAAATGGCAACCCACTCCAGTGTTCTTGCCTGGAGAATCCCAGGAGCGGGGGAGCCTGGTGGGCTGCGGTCTATGGGGTCGCACAGAGTTGGACACAACTGAAGCGACTCAGCAGCAGCAGCAGCAGCAGCATGTGGACACCAGTCATATTGGTTTAGGGTCCACCCTAATGACCTCATCTTAACTGATAAATCTGCAATGACTGTCTTTCCAAATAAGGTCATGTTCTGAGGTATTGGGGGGTTAGGGTGTCAACATGTGAATTCGTGGGGTGGGGTGGGGGGAACACTCCAACCCATAGCAGGTGGGAAGCCCTTAGAGGATTTTGAACAGGTTAATAATGTAATAATCAAACTTATGTTTTACAAATGGTCACTCTTTTGTGGAGATGAGAATGAAGAGAGGAAGCAGAGGCATTACTATAATCAAGGCAGGAGATGCTGTTCACTGTGTCGGGTGCTAGAGAGGGTGGTAGTGATTTGTGAGGTTTAAGATATACTAAGGTAGAGCTGTTATCCCAGTAGATTAGCTGCGGTGAGGAGGAAGGAGAGAGAGAAAGAGGAAACAAATGAAGAGGCAAGGATGACTCCTCAGCACCTGGAAGAATGGAGTTGCCGTTTGCTGAAATGGGCAAGGTTTTGCAAGGAGCCAGTTAGGTGGTAACAGTAGGAGTCTGATTTAGGACTTAAGTTTGTGATGCCTGTTAAACATGCACGTAGAGAGGTTGAGCAGGCAATTGGATGTATGAGAGATTCTGGAATCCAGAGTTCAAAGATGAAAGGGACCAGCAGGGACAACCCTGGAAAGAGGAGTCAGTGAGGTAGGAAGTGAACCCAAAGAAAGAGGGCAGAGGGGTTTCAGAAGGCATGTAATGAATGTGTTTCAAAAGTAATCTTCCAGTAGAATAAGAAACAGCTTGACCTCTGGCTTTGGCAACATGGAGGCCATTGGTGACTTTGACAAGAGCAGTTCTGATAGAATGACAGCAATGAAAGCCGGTTAGAGTGAACTCGGAAGAGACAAAGTAGAGACTAGAGACAGGCAGCTTTTAATTTTATGACTAGCTTGCTGGAGGTGAGGGCCCATGTTCACAGCAGAGATGAAGAATAACTAGGATGCTAGAAATGGGAAAACCTTTGTGTAATCATCTTAGGATGGAGGTCAGGTATTATACTTCTTAGGCTCCCTCCTCTTTTCTTTCATAGGGTTGTTTAGTCTTAACTCTTCTCAGAAATAGCAACTTCATGGCACAGTATGTAACGTTACCGCCTTTCAGACAAGTTTTAGCTCCTTTCCTCCTAACAGGATATGTAGTAATACTCAGTTCTTGAGGGTTGAGTAAGGCAGTGTTAAGGTTATATAGGCTTAGTCATGAATTTTTTCAAGGGAAGAAAAATTTGACCTAAAAGGAAATTTATCTGGAATTCATTTGCTTGAATAAAGAAAATGAAGAAATTATACATAATTAGTCCACAGGATAATTTACCTCCAAAAACAATTTTAGTAGCATCGCAATTTTCTCCTTTGCATATCTTAAAATCAAGAATTAGGAGCAAAGTATAATTAACGTACTTGAATTTTATCTCATCTTCCCAGTCTGCCAAGGTAAGGGAGCAGAAGATCTAAAAGGGCAACTCAGAGTGGAGTTAAACCGAAGGACCTTGGGTGTTGCTCCAGCTCCCTCAATGGCTCAGTGAAAATATTCGGAAAAGCTCTGTCCCCTTGCTGGGAATTGAATGTAGGTGAAAGTGTGAACTTAAACTTTCAGAGAGACTGGCACAATTTCAGAACCAAAGGAGACATTAAATGCTTTGTTTCTATAAGGCCAAATTAGGTCTGAATCTTTTAAACACAAATGAGAGAATTAAATTTGATCATTGATGTCTTCCCTCCTTTGAGGGGCACACCTATTAGCTATTCACTCATAGAATCTGCACATGTGATTATTTTGTGAGATAAAAGGGATTTTTTTTTTCTTTCAAGGATTTATTCCCTTCTACTGAGTTCACAGAGGAAAAAAAAAAGAGGGAAGTCGAATTAAACTGAGCTTTAGATATAATAAAAGGGAAGTTTTTCCTCATGAGGCTCATCTCTAGATCTTGGTCTCCACGGGATTTATTTATAAATCAACTGCCTTGTAGATGGTCAAGGTGTGGGAAAGGGAGGGTGATCAAGAAACTTGATGGGGGGGCCACTTGATCTGTTGGAAGATAAAAGAAAACACCTGGGCAAGTTTCACTCTACTTTTAAAGACCCTCAAACAAGAAAACCAGCACAATCCCACCATTCTGCAGGCTTGCTTAGGCTTGTTCAAAACCTGTGGTACCATGGCGTTCAAAAGCAGTTGTGTCCTTGTGGGAGATGGTGAGGTGGAGACAGGCATGCAGCTTTATACAGATTCACAGACCCACACCTTTACCTTGAGACAAACTATCTCTCAGGTTGTTGTCCTTTCCTCTCATTACTGTGTTCTTGCAACTTTCCTTCTTGTCTTATCTGAGATTGGACTCTTAAATTCAGCAATGAAATTTAGATGGGAAAGAAGGCGGAGGATTAGTTGGGTGGTGTTTCTATTAAATCCTGTAATGAGTTAACATTATGGAATACTGTTTTGTCTTCTTTCCCCTGAGGCTGTAAAATATTGTCATTTCCAAGATAAGATAAATTCACAGGCTGCTGTCTTTCCTTTTTCTGAATTCATATATAATCTTTTACTTTTAACCCTTTGCAGCTCTTTTGGATGCCAGTGTATGTCTGCTATGGGAAATTTTAAATACAGCCAGCTGTGTTAAATATTCATAGAATCGATTTGCACTTGTTTAAAGTCTTCGGTGATTTATCTTCAGAGAGTGTTAATATGGCAGTAATTCTGCGTTACATTTCTTGCACCAACATTTAATTGATACTATATTTCACGAGGATTATTATAAGTTTATTGCTGTAGTATTCAGAGATGTGGTTCTGTGCTGGTAATTCAGAGGAATAGGATTCCTGAATCTCTTGTTTCCATTTTAATTGTGTGTGCTTTTGAGCTGACGAGTTTGAGAAGGACCGTTAACTGTGTAAAAGACGTTATGGACAAAAACCATTTTGGTGGAGTAGACCTGGGGGTACTTGGCTTGTGGATGTCGTTGTATGAGTATTTTTCTTTAAAATGATGGTAAATTTAATCTATATTCTTTTTCAAAATGACATAGAAATTGATAAAATCTATTTAGTGGGAATTAGCAGTAACTTTTCAACTAAGGTAACTGGGATATCTCAGGCTGGGTGGCAGCTATTGTATTGCTTTTTAAAGCATGTTGATTTACATTGTTATTCTCTTCTAGAAACTTCAGTGGTTTTTCTAGCCACGGCAGTGGCACCCCACTCCAGTACTCTCGCCTGGAAAATCCCATGGACGGAGGAGCCTGGTGGGCTGCAGTCCATGGGGTCGTTGAGGGTCGGACACGACTGAGCGACTTCACTTTCACTTTTCACTTTCATGCATTGGAGAAGGAAATGGCAACCCACTCCAGTGTTCTTGCCTGGAGAATCCCAGGGACAGGGGAGCCTGGTGGGCTGCCACCTGTGGGGTCACACAGAGTCGGACATGACTGAAGTGACTTAGCAGCAGCAGTAGCAGGACAGCAGTGTCCTAACTGTGCAGTTCTTGTTGGAATTTCACACAGTCGAACACTTAGTAGGTGAGGTGAGGTGAAGTCGCTCAGTCGTGTCCGACTCTTTGTGACCCTGGGGACTGTAACCTACTAGGCTTCTCCGTCCATGGGATTCTCCAGGCAAGAATACTGGAGTGGATTGCCATTTCCTTCTCCAGGGGATCTTCCCGACCCTGGGATTGAACCCAGGTCTCCCGCATTGGAGGCAGACGCTTTAACCTCTGAGCCACCAGGGAAGCACTTAGTAGGTGCTCAGAATTATATTGAAATGTCCGTATGACTGAAAAGCATTTTGGTGAGTAAATACACAGATGTCCATGCACTGGCAGTGAAACATGTATGGCGCCTGAGGGAAGGGGGAACGTTTGCCCATCAATCACTGTCCTTATTAAAGAATGAGAATCAGGAAAGGAGGCAGGAGAAGTTCTAGATGGGTAGAAGGAAAGAGTAAAAACCACAGACACTGGAAAGTACAAGGAGAGGGCAAAGCCTTAGTATGATTTATTGGATTTAACTCGGGAGAATGTTCTGGAAGGAACTTCAGACTAGGGGTTAGCACACTGAATGTGACCTTCAGTGACTCTGAATTCTGGGGCCTCTGCCTTCCCTAAAGGCTCACTGTGAGACTCAGGTGAGAAAACTTATGTGAGGGTGTTTTGCAGACCCTGAAAGGTCATACCAGTGGGGTGTTTTGTGAGCCTTGATGGATGGTGAGGGTCATCCATCACGTACATAATGGCACGTGCAGCAGGCCATGCCTGTGATGGACAGTGGTGGGCGAAATGCAGGCCTTACCTCCCAGCCTGTCAGTCATTCTAGTGATGAGAAAGGTGTTAACCAAACACTCAAGTATATAATTATAACCTGTTACAAACTGGTAGATATTGTGAAGTGCAGGGTGCTAACGGCTCATTTAGTCTGGCTCTGGGGTTTACCCTGTACTGTGTGGAGTCATTGAGGTTCTTGGAGGGACTGACCTAAGCCCAACATTTCTTCCGGAAGTTTCATCTAGTGTAGGACGAAGTGATGAAGGATTGGAGCCTGGGAAAATACTTAAATGAAGGTACTGTCATATATAGCATACACCCGTCATAGGACATTATATATGTCATTATATTCTTGGAGTTATTTTAATGTTTTAAGTGTCTAATGTTGATATTTTTATGTGAGGTTCTCTAGGGTCTTGATGTTTGTTTGGTTTTCATTTGGTGTGTTAGTGAGCATCTATTTTTGGTTAAACATGAAAAAGTCACCATAAAATATTAGTGAACGCTTGTCTAGGTTCTTGTATGTGCAGAAATGCTGTGCTGAGTGCGGTACGTATATTAACTCCTGTTAATTCCCAGCAACCGTGTGAGATGATGAGACCATGTTTTCCTCACTTTGCAGATGAGGAAACTGAAACTTACTCAAGGATGTACAGCTGGTAAGTGGGACTTGGATCCAGGCCACCTGGCTCTGAGTGTATGTTCCTAATTACTTCATTATCACCTTTTCACTTAAAAAGAAAGAAATAATTTAACGTTCTGTGAGAGCAGATAAAGATGCCAGTAAAGCAGTCTTTAAATAACCACTGTGAATCCCTAGTCTCAATATACTTCCTTCTTGTTCTTTAAAAATAAAATTTTGCTAATTACAAAATAAGAAAACCTATTTGAACACAAACAAAATTTTTGTTTTAGAAGTTATATTGTGGTTTTAGTCATTTTCCCAGAAGGGATTATAAAAGTTTGCTTGTCCTCGACATTGCTGTCTGGGCTACATGTCTCCCCATGTTTCCTTTTTTTTCGTAACCAAGGCGGTGAGTATCCAGATCTGTCACCCTAGTAGATTTTATGTTTGCCTCTTGCCTTTCATTGCCCATAAGAGCTTCATTCCATTTCACTGTTGTTTAGTTCCACAGTAATAGAAGCTTAGCGTGGGTAGCACCTGTGGTGTACACATAAGCTGACTCCCTGAGATCGCAAATGGGGACCCCAAAAGTAAGGGTCATTGGCAGAGCCACAGTTGGAGGGCAGGGCCTGGAACATGCACCTGGTGTCCACCCCCCATAGCCTGAGCTTTGTGTGTGGAGGGTAATAGCATATGCTGCCCCAAATATGACTGGAGGAGTTTAGGACGTGCCGCCTCCGAAGATGTCACTTTGATATATTGATTATTTTGAACTGTAGGCCCTTGAAAAGTGAAAGTCACTTAGTCATGTCTGACTCTGTGACCCCTGAACTGTACAGTCCATGGAATTCTCGAGGCCAGAATACTGGGGTTGGTAGCCTTTCCCTTCTCCAGGGGATCTTCACAACCCGGGGATTGAACCCAGGTCTCCCACAATGCAGGCAGATTCTTTACCAGCTGAGCCACAAGGGAAGCTCTGAGCCACATAAATGCAGGGAGAGGCTTTGTCTGCTTCATGTCCCAGTTGTCTCTTTATCTGCCTGAAAACAGATCCTCCAAAAGGATCAGGTGTCATAGAGCCCCACCCCAGGAGTTTCATCACCCAGAAGGGATTAACCCTTATGGGAAAGGAGACTAGGAGTCAACACCAGGCCAAGACAGACTTTGTCACAGACTATCATTTGTCCCTCCTCTTCTTCTAAAGACCCATTCATCTTTCCGCTAAGATGCCAACTTCCCCCTCTCCTTTCCCTATTATGATGGTATTTAAGTCTGAATTCTAAGCCACCTCTTCAAGTTATTCATTTTCCTCTGGATATCTCCCATGTATACAAAGTATACATGTTAATGAGTTTCTATTTGTTTTTTCTTTCTTGTTAATCTGTCTTTTATTACAAGAGTTTCAGCTAAGAACTCAGAAATGTGGGGGGAAAATGATTTTTTCCTCCCCTGCATTTATTCCATGGATAAGCTCCAAAAAGTTTGATTCAGAATTAAGCTAAACCTGTGGCCATGGATTAGTTTGGTTTATGGTTCAAAACAGTTTTCTGTATTGATAGTAAGAGGGAAATGTTTTGCAGTATCTCGTAAAGGACTTTTATATATTACTTTTTTGATTCTGCATTTGTTTCTTGACCTTTGGAAAAAAAGTCCCCCAAGGGCTCTGCTTTTATTTGGTTAATGCTGTTAACTGCTAAAAAGCACATTCTCTGCAGGAATGCAGTATGGATAGAGTGTTACTAAAAAAGAGACATATGCTTTGCAATTTCACAAGTTGTTTCATTTTCTTAAAATGGTTAGAATCTTTGGACTCCTTATGCTTTTTGTGACTGTGGTGTCTTTCTATACATTGTATTTTGTCCCTGTTTTGTCACCTACCAGTCATGTCTCAGTAATAGAGCCAGGAGGTCAGAATCTCTTGAATATTCAGTGCAGAATTTTGTGTTTATAGGATAAGCTGTTTTATCTGGGACTATTATGACCAGCAGCTGCCCAGTTGAAGTGGAGAAGTGTAAAAAAATTACATTTATTTATATCTTATATTTAAAATTTAGACATATAAATGTACAACCATGTTGCTAATTTCTGAAGTAGGGCCTGATAAGTGGTTTCTATGTGTCTTTTGGCACATGAACCTGTAATGCCTAGTCTACCTGGTTTTCAGTTTGGCTTGCTTTAGAGTGTTAGGATACTTGGGAGCTATGAGTTTAGAATTCTTCCAGGTTCTTCCGATTTGCCTCCCCATCCTTTGCCACTTTTTCCTGCCTAATTTGACAGCAGTTATTTTAGTGTTACTCTTTCATTGAATTACTCCACAGTATTCAGATGTTCAACTTCATTTTCATAGAAACATTTTTCTGAGCTCATATTTTATGTGTTTTTATACAGGTTATTATGTGTTTACATACAATTAAACAACTAGCATATATAGATGTGAACACATCTGACCCTGGAGAAAGGTACAGCTTTACGGGAGCTGACCTCTGCTTCTCAACCTATATGTGGTGAAGGTCTAGTTTTTATATTTTCAATCTGACAGACATGGATATATTCTTTCATTAACAAAAAAAGGAGGAAAGAAATAAAAAAGTTATGCAAGCCTTAGCGTTTTTTAAAAAATATTTTAGAAACAACATAAATAAAATCACATTTTGTTAAATATAAACACAACAAATATTGGAAAGAAAATTACAAAATCTGTGCATCTCCTTCAAAAGCATGAATATAGGTAATTCACATAACAACTCACTATAGCTTGTTAATTTGTTAATCCAGTTATAGCTGAACAGAAAATTATGACTAAAGTGGTGATTCTCCATATTAAATAACCCTGTAGCTCAGACGGTAAAGCGTCTGCCTGCAATGCCGGAGACCTGGGTTCAATCCCCAGGTTGGGAAGATCCCCTGGAGAAGGAAATGGCAACCCACTCCAGAAAATTCCGTGGATGGAGGAGCCTGGTAGGCTACAGTCCATGGGATTGCAAAGAGTCAGACAAGACAGAGCAGCTTCACTGGTTTACTGGATGTAATCAGTGTTTTAAGATTTTTGATGTCATAGATGAAGTTACTCTTGCTTGTTAACCTATTTACTCTAGGCTGGGTTAGTGATAGCTTGTCTCAGGGTTAATGAATAATGTATATCTCGATTGATTATGATTTTGTTTTAGTAACACCCATGGTAGAGGAACTGGCCTTGTAGAGGGATGTTGATGAGGATGAAAAAAGAACAAGCAATTTCAGAAAGCTCACGATCTTCATTTTTCACTTTTCTCCAAAATGAAGCAAGTGATGCTCGTGTCAAAGTTCAGCTTCAGTTTTTCCTCAGTAGCCAGCTCCAACTTTCCTTTAAATTTATGGTCAAATGTAAATGATCTTTCAATGAGAGAAGTGAGTTTTGATTTTAATACATTTATATTACCATTGAGAAGGTAACCTTAAACTATCACTTGTGATCCCATGGTTCTACAGCACTTGACAACTCGACAACTTGCCTCACAAGGTCGTCGTCAGCAAAACTGGTCACTGAGATGAGTCCGCTATTCATGCACTTGGGTGTGGCAACTGTGTCTGATAAGAACCTGAATTTCTATTGTAAATGCTCACTTTCCATTTCCTGGGCAGCTGATAACAGTTTGCAGACTGGTGTCTATCTCTGGGCCATACTTGGAGAAGCCCTGGGCTCTAGTAGCGCCTCCTACTAGTTGTGAGCTGCTGGTGTGCTGAAACATCGGTCATTGAGCTGTGGAGAGGGAGTGGGGTGTGCTGGTTAGTCTGGCAAGGGGATTAAATCAAGAGAGCTTCTTTTGCTTAAATATCACCACCCCCCGACCCCACACAGGTTCTCAGCTTTCGTGAGATTCGAAGTATCAGATGCATGTGTGGTTTTGTGTGTATTGTATATGTGTTTTGTATGTATTATGTATCTGTTTATCCCATGACTGAGGATACCAATCATGCTTCCATCTGAAGGAGTTCACCGACATGCTTCCCAAAAGGTGCTACTTGGATATATTGATTGTTTCAAACTGCTGCTGCTGCTGCTAAGTCACTTCAGTCGTGTCCAACTCTGTGCGACCCCATAGATGGCAGCCCACTAGGCTCCTCTGTCTCTGGGATTCTCCAGGCAAGAACACTGGAGTGGGTTGCCATTTCCTTCTCCGATGCATGAAAGTGAAAAGTAAAAGTCGCTCAGTCGTGCCTGGCCCTTGAAAAACGCAAATACAGTGAGAGGCTTTCTCTGAGCTCCCCTTGTCTACCTGAAGACAGATCCTCCAGAAGGAACTCGGTTGTCACGGATCCCCCTCCCCACAACTTGCATCAACCAGGGAAGGATTGCCTCTTCACATACACCACACCCTGACAGACTTCATAACAAGCTATCATGTCTCCCATCTATTCTTCTAAGGGCTTATTCATCTTCTGAAAAATCGTTTACTCTCTCCAGAGAGGCTGATATCCTTCCCTTTCCTTCCCATGTTAAGATGGTATATAAGCTGTCAAATCTCACTGCTTTTATGGGGTACTCATTTTATTTTTCCTGTGATGTCTCCAATGTGTGTTATATTAAAAATTAATACATTCGTGGACCTTTTCTCCTGTTAATCTGCCTGTTCTCAGTTTATTTCATAGATCTAGCTATCAAACCTAGGAGGGTAGAAGGAAAGTCTCCCCCCACTCCCATCTTTGTCCATCTTTGAATTACCTACTGGACCTTGCATGCAGCTGCTAGGTATCGCTGCATATAATATATAAATCTGAAATTTCAGTGGAGACATTTTCTTTAAAGTGTAGTTTACTTCTAAGGAAGTAACACACTCTTGAATTCTCATTTCTCTTCTGGTCAATAGGAATTTTGTCTAGTTATCTCCTGAAAAATCTCAGTATTTGGACCCTGTTTCCTTTGCCTGAGCCTATTGTCTGGGCCCAGGAGAATTTCGCTGCTCTTGCAGTGAAACATATTTTGAAAAAATGATCAGTTTGGGAGTTTCAGTCCCCTATTTTTATCTGTTCACTGACTTACCACTGTAAATGATTCTAAATCCTATGAACAAGGACTGCTCAGGGTAGCTGATTTATCCTACTTGCATGAGTTCATAGTTGAGGTAAGCAAGCTTTTCATGTTTTTAAAGGAGGTGAAATTTTGGCCATAGTTTTAACTCCTTTTCATGAAGATTATTAGCAGAGTCTTTGAAAAAGGAGTCAGTGTCCTTGTAGTAATAACCAGAAGTTTGAAAGAGATGGTGATGTTGAAGACCATAGAAGGAAGTAAAAATGAACTGATGATGAGTATAGATTTATCTCAGAGTAACAAAAGTGTACTGTGTTAATTTTAGAAGTGTTTCCTTTCTTGATGATACCTTGCGATTTGAAGTTTTTCAGTAATCCTAAAATGAGCTGACTTGGCAGTCAAGAAATATCATCGAAAAAGTGACAACTTGGCATCTTTTGCTAGGCTGTTTTCCCCACCATCAGGTAAAAGAAAAAGCAGTGGTAAATTTCAAGCATATTTGGAGCAAAGACCTTTTGATGTAATTCTTATAGCTCTCATTGATGAGTGCTTACTGTATCCATATGCTTGACATACAGTGCTTCATTTAATCCCTGAAAAAAGTCAAGGACTTGGGCAGGATCATCCACCTCTCTGTCCAAAGTGCAGGATGCTGTGCTGGACTTTAGGATGTGGTGATCTGCAAACCAGACTCAAATCCCTGCCCTCTAGGTGCTCCTAATCTAATAGGAGACAAAGAGCCTTTAAATATATAGTTAGAAATGGTGGTAGGTTCTTTGAAGAGAGATCATAGGACCCCTGTTAATTCTCAAGATTGGTCAGTAAAAGCCACCCTGATTAAGTGATATTTAAGCTGAAACCTGAATGATGTTGATGAGTGAATCGAAGTTAGCTAGGCTGTGTGTGTGTGAGTGTGTGTGTATGTCAGGGTGATGGGAGTGGGAAGATATTCTAGACAAAGAGCGCAGTTTGCACTGAGTCTTTTGAGTGAAGATCAAAACTGACTCAGGGCCTGGAGCATGCAAGGCAGAGGGACCTTGATGAAGAACTGGGGTAGTGGGCAGGGCCCAGGACACTAGGCTACTACCAGGATTTTGTTTTTTGTTTTAAATGCAATGGAAAACTATATATGAGCTTTAGATTGGGGAAAGACATGGGTAAGATTACCTTTTATAAGGATCATTCTGGGCCACTGTGGATATAGGTTCTAAGGGAGTCTTATAAAAGTGTTATTCAATTCAAACCAACAGTCTGCTAAACCTTAGCTGAGTTGTGTGAGTTTGACTCTTGGTCTTTGACTGTTTTGTCCTTCATAATCCTTTATTCAACAAGATTTAGAGTTGGCTGCTGACATCTTCTCTTGCTTTACAAGGTGACTGTACCTTGAGTATTTTCTTTTTGTTGAGGGCTGCCTATTTTCTTTGCAGCAAAGTATGGAACAGTAAGGAACTTTGGGTGTTATGGTCTTGCAGAATGGTCATTGGGCAGTACATAGGGCAAGTAGCTGTTTATCACCAAAGTCTGGGGTTTGGCTTTTACCTTTAATAACCTGGAAAATCAGTCTTTTCTTAGTACACCTATAACAGAATTGGACTCTGGGGAACGGGTTCTTGTTAGTTCAGATCACAAGAGCTTCATATAAAATAAAAGTCAGTTGGTTAATGTTAAAGACTAGAGCTAGAAAGGAGTCTGGACATGCATTCTGGAGGGAAACCTACCTGAGAAGCCAAATGAGAGTCTGACATCTTGTGTCTGTTAGATCTCCATAAAGGCCATCTCTGTAGAGACGCGCCCCTTAGTGCATTGTACCTTAATTGACATTGCACAGGTTTCTGCTGTTTTGATTTCTTTTTTGTTGTTTCATACCCTTCTTTGTCTATTGAAAATTTTTTAGTGTTTTGAACTTTTTGTTCTGAAATAATTTTAAGCTTTCAAAAAGCCTGAATTTTAAGCGTTAAAAATATAGTGAAAAGTACAAAAAATTCCTTTACATTCTTCATTTAGATTTTCTAAATGTAACTATCTTACATAATCACTGTATAGTAATCAAAAATCGGGGACTAAACACTGGTCTAATATTACTGTCCAGGGACCTTATTTAAATATTGCCAGTTAATGCTCCATTAATGTTTCTTTTTCTGGTCTAGGATCCAATCCAGGATTACAAGTTACACTCAGTTGTCATAGTGCCTCAGTCATCTTAATATGGAACAATGCCTCACCCTTTCTTTGTCTTTCATAACTTTGACAGTCTGAAGGGTATTGGCCGGTTATTTTGTAGAATGCCCCTCGTTTTGGGTTTGCTGGTTTATTCTTCATGTGCTATGCATTTTTGTTAAGAATATTATGGAAGTGATATAAGTGCTTCTCAGGACCTCATATCATTCCTCTGTTTTAACTATAAAGTAATTTATTTGTTCTTCCTTCTAAAGGGATATGGTAGAATTAACTAGGCTCAAGTTCTTCAAACTTGAGAAAGTGTGGACTTCTGAGACTATGTCTGGGAGCATGCATTGCAGCTTGAGAAATACTAACTGGAGTTATATGCTATCATTTTGAATGATCCTGGTACAGCATGCTTATAAATACTATTGTAGGAATTGAGATTACTTGACTGTAAGAAGGTTGGGTTGTGAATGGTTTAAAGTATGCTTATATTATTATATATTTTAAAAACATCAAAAAAAGGGGAAAAAAAACCCAGAATGTTTCTAAATCTCGACTCCTGGGGAAAAATGTCTCCCAAATAATAATGTAGAACCCTTTTTTTAACTTTTCTACAAAGATACATACTTTCTTGTAAATTAAAAAAATTTTCATTATTCCTTTATAGGGCTTCCCTGGTGGCTCAGATGGTAAAGAATCTGCCTGAAATACGGGAGACGTGGTTCAATCCCTGGGTCAGGAAGATCCCCTGGAGAGAGGAATGGCAACCCACTGCAGTATTCTTGCCTGGAGAATTCCATGGACAGAGGAGCCTGGCGGGCTATAGTCCATGGGTTCACAAAGAGTCAGACACGACTGAGTAGCTAACACTTTAATTTTCACTTTCATTCATTTATAGATAAGGAAAGAAAAAATTGAAAGAAATTTCACTACTATGTCATCATGGAATATGTGTCAAATGGTATGCTAAGTGGATAAGGTAGCTGCTGCTGCTGCTGCTAAGTCGCTTCAGTCCTGTCCGACTCTGTGCGACCCCATAGACGGCAGCCCACCAGGCTCCCCCATCCCTGGGATTCTCTAGGCAAGAATACTTGAGTGGGTTGCCATTTCCTTCTCCAATGCATGAAAGTGAAAAGTGAAAGTGAAGTCCGACTCTTCGCAACCCCATGGACTGCAGCCTACCAGGCTCCCCCGTCCATGGGATTTTCCAGGCAAGAGTACTGGAGTGGGGTGGATAAGGTAGCAGTTTTGAGTAAAACACACCCAGTTCAACTCTAGCTCTGATACTAATGGAGGACTCTTGGGTTAAGTGCTTAAGCTAACTCTCTAGTTATTTACTTCTAAAATGTAGTCTACAAGATCTACTTTTAAGTTTGCCACCAAATAAAACAAGATCTAGGTCAAGATCTACGCATGTCCTGGGACCTCAGGAAATGTCATTTGTTTTTCTCCTCTCTTTCGTACCTGGTGCTTTAAGGATGAAAGAAAATGAAAGTGTTGGTCAGTCATGTTTGATTCTGTAACCCCACGGGCTGCAGCCCGCCAGGCTCCTCTGTCCATGGAATTCTCCAGGCAAGAATACTGGAGTGGGTTGCCATTCCCTTCTCCGGGGGATCTTCCTGGCCCAGGGATCAAACCTAGGTCTCCTCCATTTGAAGCAGATTCTTTACTGTCTGAGCCACCAGGAAGCCCCATGTAAGGGCAATATTTTCTGATATTACCTTGCGAAAAATAAATGATGATTTTCATTCAGACAAGAAAGATGTATTTTCAAAATAGGTTAAGTTTTTTTATGAAAGTGCAAATGGTCTATATTCATTGTCTGTGCAGTTTTGGCAGAAAGTGCCCATCCACAATAAATATGTTGTGAAGATATATAGCTAAATAAAAGGACCCCACAGTGATGGAGGTTTTAGAGGAGGCTGTGACTCTCCCCTTCCTAACTGCCTTACTCATCAGAGACTGTGCTATCCTATTAAGGGCTTTAGGAGTTGCCTGGCTTTGAACTGATTATTTAGGGTGGATACTAACTTGCCTCAATGGATGGGTAACCCCCACCCCATGACCTACTCACCTCACCTGTTATACATGGACTTTCTAACTTAGAGTAACCTTGGGTTGTTTTATATTAATAGAAGTAATAAAACTAGTCTACAGTTTTCTTAACAAAGTTCTTTCTTTCCTAATACCTTACATTTCTAGTTTTATCTTTAGATGGCTCAGATATGAAGCATCTGCCTGCAATGCAGGATATTTGGGTTCAATCCCTGGGTCCAGAAGATCCTATGAAGAAGGAAATGGCAACCCACTCTAGTACTCTTGCCTGGAAAATTCCATGGACAGAGGAGCCTGGTAGGCTACAGTCCATGGGAACACAAAGAATCAGACATGACTGAGCAACTTCACTTAAAACCAACAGCAGTATTTTCTTTTTCTTCCCCACCGCCATCATTTTTGGCTTTTCACCCTGGTAAAATACTACTAAAATAAATCAGCAAAATTTTAGCATAAATACAGTGAAAGCCAGCAGTTGAAATGATTGCAACTTGGAAAATGTTAGATGGAGGCACTTCAGAAGAAAGATTTCTCCATATCACAGGCTGCTGCTTTGAAATAACTCATGTTTCTTTCCCACCTCTAAATTGTCATTTTTCCAGTTCTCCTTTTTTGGAAGCTTCAGTATGCAAAGCTTTGACAACAGTTTAGGAAAATGAACTCACTCCCTACTGTGTGTGACATTTGCTTGAGGATAATTTGTTTGGCTCAAAATTGGCAGTTGCTTAAATGAGTGAAACAGTGAGATGTTTTCATGGGTTCATTGTTGAAAGAAAGGAAATCCTCCAAGGTGGCCATTTAATTTCAGGGCTCTGAAACCTTTATGTGATTATACAGCTTCGAATGGGTATTCTTTTCTTGAGTTTCACATAATGATTGGAATTCTTCGTACCTCTGTCTGCGCTATATCCTACCTCCATGTTTGTCCACTCTTCCACCTTACTTTCGGTTGGTAATCAGTAGATTATAAGGTAGAATATATTCTATTGTAAATGGCAGAAAATTCAACTCAGATAGACCTAAGCAGTAAAAGAGTATCTGTTGGCTCACTGAACTAGAAAGTAGAGATGAAGCATTTGGTTTAGGTAAGATTTGATCAAGGCTGTGGTTTCACTGCTCAGATTATTCAGTTCAATTCAGTTCAGTTGCTCAGTCGTGTCCGACTCTTTGCGACCCCATGAATCGCAGCACCCCAGGCCTCCCTGTCCATCACCAACTCCCGGAGTTCACTCAGACTCACGTCCATCGAGTCCGTGATGCCATCCAGCCATCTCATCCTCTGTCGTCCCCTTCTCCTCCTGCCCCCAATCCCTCCCAGCATCAGACTCTTTTCCAATGAGTCAACTCTTCGCATGAGGTGGCCAAAGTACTGGAGTTTCAGCTTTAGCATCATTCCTTCCAAAGAAATCCCAGGGCTAATCTCCTTCAGAATGGACTGGTTGGATCTCCTTGCAGTCCAAGGGACTCTCAAGAGTCTTCTCCAACACCACAGTTCAAAAGCATCAATTCTTCGGTGCTCAGCTTTCTTCACAGTCCACCTCTCACATCCATACATGACCACAGGAAAAACCATAGCCTTGACTAGGCGAACCTTAGTCGGCAAGGTAATGTCTCTGCTTTTCAATACGCTATCTAGGTTGGTCATAACTTTCCTTCCAAGGAGTAAGTGTCTTTTAATTTCATGGCTACAATCACCATCTACAGTGATTTTGGAGCCCCAAAAATAAAGTCTGACACTGTTTCCACTGTTTCCCCATCTATTTCCCATGAAGTGATGGGACCCAATGCCATGATCTTCGTTTTCTGAATGTTGAGCTTTAAGCCAACTTTTTCATTCTCCTGTTTCACTTCCATCAAGAGGCTTTTTAGCTCCTCTTCACTTTCTGCCATAAGGGTGGTGTCATCTGCATATCTGAGGTTACTCATATTTCTCCCGGCAATCTTGATTCCAGCTTGTGTTTCTTCCAGTCCAGCATTTCTCATGATGTACTCTGCATATACGTTAAATAAGCAGAGTGACAATATACAGCCTTGACGTACTCCTTTTCCTATTTGGAACCAGTCTGTTGTTCCATGTCCAGATCTAACTGTTGCTTCCTGACCTGTATACCAGTTTCTCAAGAGGCAGGTCAGGTGGTCTGGTATTCCCATCTCTCTCAGAATTTTCCACAGTTTATTGTGATCCACACAGTCAAAGGCTTTGGCATAGTCAATAAAGCAGAAATAGATGTTTTTCTGGAACTCTCTTGCTTTTTCCATGATCCAGCAGATGTTGGCAATTTGATCTCTGGTTCCTCTGCCTTTTCTAAAACCAGCTTGAATATCAGGAAGTTCACAGTTCATGTATTGCTGAAGTCTGGCTTGGAGAATTTTGAGCATTACTTTACTAGCGTGTGAGATGAGTGCAATTGTGCGGTAGTTTGCGCATTCTTTGGCATTGCCTTTCTTTGGGATTGGAATGAAAACTGACCTTTTCCAGTCCTGTGGCCCCTGCTGAGTTTTCCAAATTTGTTGGCATATTGAGTGCAGCACTTTCACCGCATCATCTTTCAGGATTTGAAATAGCACAACTGGAATTCCATCACCTCCACTAGCTTTGTTCATAGTGATGCTTCCTAAGTCCCACTTGACTTCACATTCCAGGATGTCTGACTCTAGATGAATGATCACATCATCGTGATTATCTGGGTGGTGAAGATCTGTTTTGTACAGTTCTTCTGTGTATTCTTGCCACCTCTTCTTAATATCTTCTGCTTCTGTTAGGTCCATACCATTTCTGTCCTTTATTGAGCCCATCTTTGCATGAAATGTTCCCTTGGTATCTCTGATTTTCTTGAAGAGATCTCTAGTCTTTCCCATTCTGTTGTTTTCCTCTATTTCTTTGCATTGATTGCTGAAGAAGGCTTTCTTATCTCTTCTTGCTATTTTCTGGAATTCTGCATTCAGATGCTTATATCTTTCTTTTTTCTCTTTTGCTTTTCGCTTCTCTTCTTTTCACAGCTATTTGTAAGGCCTCCCCAGACAGCCATTTTGCTTTTTTGCATTTCTTTTCCATGGGGATGGTCTTGATCCCTGTTCTCCTGTACAATGTCATGAACCTCATTCCATAGTTCATCAGGCACTCTGTCTATCAGATCTAGGCCCTTAAGTCTATTTCTCACTTCCACTGTATAATCATAATCGATTTGATTTAGGTCATACCTGAATGGTCTAGCGGTTTTCCCTACTTTAGGCCGTGCTTATCAAGCTATCTGAGAAAAGGAGCTTTTTTAAGAAAAAAAATCTTAACCAGTACAGATCAACACTTTCGTAAAATACAGTACAAATGCAAATGAATTACTAGAAAAAGGAAATTTAAAAAGACAAATATATCCCATATTTTTAAAGTTAAATCCAACAGATAAAAGTTTTCCACCAGGTTGCCATAAATGTTTCTCAACAGCTTATTTCAGTCTGACCTTGTTATAGACTGTAACAGGCACTGAGACTGGCCTCTTCTGCTAGCTTTTCTCAGTGTGGAAACATGGCTGCCAGTAGCTTCCAGAATGATTCATATGCTTGTCCACATTATAGGGAAAGAGTTTTCCTAACTATTGTGCAGAAGTGTTGCTCTTCATACTGACTGGACCAACTCACAGCCCTTCACTGTGCTCAGGGGAATGCCATTGAATTCTTGTTCATAGTATTTATCCATTAAAAAAAAATAGTGTTCATCTGGCTGTTCCTGGTCTCAGTTGAGCATGTGGGATCCAGTTTCCTCACCAGGGACTGAACCTGGGTCCTCTGCATTGCAAGTGCAGAGTCCCAGCCACTGAACTACCCAGGAAGTCTGTTACTTGTTCATTCTTGAGCCACTGACTGTTAGAAGGAAGATAGGAACACAGGGTTGTGTGTGGGCAATCTCACTTAGACCATATGCCGGCCATTCAGTGCTGGGGAAGCACCGGCAAAACTGACTGCTGTGCAGTATTAATACCAACAGCCCCCGTTTGTATTTGCATTTAGTATGTGGTGTAACAAAACGCAAGTGTTTGGTCTCTGTCCTAGGTCGTTGGCACAGAGCTCTGAGAATCGTTGGAATCTCTGTGTGGTCAGGATGTCTTTGTCTACTGATGAGATGACTCCTGGCCAGGGGGTGGGAGGGCACTGCTGGGGAGCTTCAGGATGAGGCCTGGGCACCAGGCCATCATTAGATGGTTGAGCTTTCAGCCCACCCTGGACTTGGAGTATGGGGAGAAGAGAGGGACTGGAGTTAGAGTTCAGTCAGCTATACAGTGATTTAATTAGGCATGTTTAGGTAATGAAACCTGCTTAAAACCCCCAATGACTGGGTTGGCAAACACATTGCAGTGCAGGAGGGTGGCCTGGACAGGGCCTGGAAGCTCTGCGCGCCTGCTCCCGTCAGCCCTTGTCCTCTGCATCTCTTCCATTTAGCTTTTCCTAAGTTACGTCCGTCATGCTTGCATGCTCAGTGTCTCAGTCCTGTGCACTGCAGCCCGCCAGGCTTCTCTGTCCATGGGATTCTCCAGGTAAGAATACCGGAGTGGGTATGATTTCTTCATCCAGGGGATCTTCCTGACCCAGGGATCGAACCCACATCTCTTGCACTGGCAGGAGTCCCCTGTGATAAACCATGAAATGTAAGTGAAGTGTTTTCCTGAGTTCTGTGAGCTGTTCTCGTGGACCGGAGCGAATGGGATGTGTGGCTCTGGTGTTCATCACTGGCCCTGAAGGTGGTCTGTTTTGTAGGGCTGAGCCCTTAATCCTGTGGGTCTGATGCTCCCTCTGGGTAGTTGGTGTCGGAATTGAATTGTAGGTCACCCAGTCGGCATTGGAGCATCAGAGAACCAGATAGTTCTTTAGCATTCTTGAGAGACAGGCCCTAATATACAGTGAAGACATAGACAAGTGACCTGCCCAATGGTGTGCAGCTAAGATCTGCATACCTCAGGTTCTTTGGGTTCCAAATCTCAAACTGTATTCCTTGACGTGCATGTGTTGTAGCCATCTCAAATAGTCAAGTAAAACACACAATTCTTTTGGGAGAGAGTTATTTTGATCTTTTTGGGAGAGAGTTATTTCAGATTTAATGGTTTAAGGAAGTGGTTTACTACTTTGATGGTGAAACTTTCTGAAAATGAGGCTGACGGGAAAATATACCCACTTAAAATCCTTTATAAAATAAATCTTAAAAAGGAAAGTGAAAACCCAAAATTACACCTTAGAAGGTAGGCATTATGTTAACCTAGATATGTGCTAAAACACCTGGATTTAATGTTGTCCTCCAAAGAATAGACATGTTTTAAGGGGTCATTTAGGACTATTCCTAAGTGAAAACAATCAACCTCTAAGTTACAACTTTCTCTGGGTTCTAAAAGCATCCAGAGTTTACTTTTTGTGCTTAAAGCTAGTGTGATACGTGATTTGGAATCCAGGGGATAAAATGACTGTTTGAGGACTTCCCTGGTGGTCCAGTGGCTAAGACTCTCTGCTTCCAATGCAGGGAGCCTGAGTTCCCTCCCTGGTCAGAGATCTGGGACCTATATTTCAAAACTAAGGCCTGGCACAACCAAATAAATAAACAAATACAAACAAATACTAAAAAAAGATGTTTTGAAATCCATTGGTTAAAATAGCTGTTCAGTTCAGCCGCTCAGTCGTGTCCGACTCTTTGCGACCCCATGAATCACAGCATGCCAGGCCTCCTTGTCCATCACCAACTCGCGGAGTTCACTCAAACTCGTGTCCATCGAGTCAGTGATGCCATCCAGCCATCTCATCCTCTGTCGTCCCCTTCTCCTCCTGCCCCCAATCCTTCCCAGCATCAGAGTCTTTTCCAATGAGTTAACTCTTTGCATGAAGTGGCCAAAGTACTGGAGTTTCAGCTTTAGCATCATTCCTTCCAAAGAAATCCCAGGGCTGATCTCCTTCAGAATGGACTGGTTGTTCTCCAACACCACAGTTCAAAAGCATCAATTCTTCAGCACTTAGCTTTCTTCACAGTCCAACTCTCACATCCATACATGACCACTGGAAAAACCATAGCCTTGACTAGATGGACCTTTGTTGGCAAAGTAATGTCTCTGCTTTTTAATATGCTATCTAGGTTGGTCATAACTTTTCTTCCAAGGAGTAAGCATCTTTTAATTTCATGGCTGCAGTCACCATCTGCAGTGATTTTGGAGCCCCCAAAAATAAAGTCTGACACTATTACCACTGTTCCTCCATCTATTTCCCATGAAGTGATGGGACCAGATGCCATGATCTTAGTTTTCTGAATGTTGAGCTTTAAGCCAACTTTTGCACTCTCCACTTTTGCTTTCATCAAGTTAACGTGAGAAGTGATATTTCAGTTTTTTAAACAATCTGTATAAATGATAGGTTTTTTTGGTTTGTATTTTAAGGGGATTTATCATCACAGAACATATCTATTAAATACTTAATACGGTTTGTGCTGTCTGGTACTAGGAGAAGTTAGTATGTTCTCTAATTAGATAAAGGGAGATTATGTGTTTTCAAATTGTTTCTAAATCAAAGGAGGCTTCTTTTGTGCCCTGTGTCCACCTTGGAAATTTATGACCCTGCAGTACTGATTATAATTTGTGTGTGCATTCTAACTGGTTGAGAATTCGGACATTGAGGTTGTGATTTGAACAGTTTTTATCCCTAGATAAAATAAGTATAGAGGCCTTTAGGACTTATCCTTACAGTTACTTTTCTTCCTTCCATGATCACTGTTTTTGAAATGTTGGAGAATGTTTATACTGATGTGAATGTTAATGCAAAGCTATGTGTGTGTGTGCTTAGTGTATGTCTGACTCTTTTTGACCCCATGGACTGTAGCCCACCAGGCTTCTCTGTCTGTGGGGATTCTCCAGGCAAGAACACTGGAGTGGGTTGCCATTTCATTCTCCAGGGGATCTTCCCGACCCAGGAATCGAACCAGGTCTCCCACTTTGCAGGCGGATTCTTGACCATCTGAGCCACCAGGGAAGCCCTTTAGAGCTATGAAAGCATGTTACTTGAAGTGTTATGGAGATACTCAAGAACATTGTTTCTGTTTTCTCAAATCAGCCTTTCATATCTTCCACTTTTCCTGCCTTATGGCCCTGGGTATTCAAGTGACAAATCATGTCACTTCCTTTTCTTTTTGATTGGCCTAGTTTGGGCTTCCCTGGTGGCTCAGACAGTAGTCTGCCCAGGGTTTGATACCTGAGTCAGGAAGACTCCTGAAGAAGGGAGTGGCAACCCACTCCAGTATTCTTGCCTGGAGAATTCCATGGAGAAAGGAGCCTGGTGGGCTGCAGTCCACGGGGTCGCAGAGTCAGGCACAACAGAGGAACCAATACACAAACACTAATTGGCCTAGTTCAGGGCCCTGTTAACTGGATTATTGGAACCCACCCTGCATTCTCATGCATTCTCAGTGCTGATGCTAATCCTGTCTAATAGGAATCTAGAGCCACTCTCCTCTTTTGATGATTCTCAGATCCCCAGAAGATATTCAGAGACTTTTCTTACCAAACTCTTTTCCTGTAAAATGTTTTCTCCACCAGCACTGCTGTCTGTTTAAAACTTGCCACAAACATTCCCACCTTACTAACATTACTCAGGTTATCCTCTGCATCATATTGTCCTTTGTTCTAAATGGACCCAAACCATCTTTTGCAGTCTAGCTTAGATCCCACCACATCCTTGAATTTCTTCTAGGGCTTTCTCTGATAGTTCTCATCTGTACCCCTTAAATTAACATAATGGCCTTTATCCCCCTCATTGAACTGTGTCTTTTCAGAGATAAGGATCTTGTCTTATTCACCTTGGTCTTCCATCAGCCTTGCCTTACTGGCACTCAGTAGATAGCTGTTGAGCTGAATCAACAATTAAATGGAATTTGCTGTTTTAAAACAGGGAGAAGGAGGGAGGGAGCGAATGACAATATAAAAATAAATTCAAATACCTGTGGGTGAGCCCAGGCATATTCCCTTTGTATAAGGTATAGAGCGGAGCATTGTGGGGAGATAAAAAGAAAGCTCAGCAAAATCTAGACTATGGGAAACCCTAGTAGGACAATTGACCTGGTTTCTTCAATAAATAGATGGTTAAAAATGAGAGAGACAGAGATGAATAGAACTTACGAAATATATCAACCAGTTGCAATGTGTACACTTTATTTGCATTCTGATTCAAACAAACAGTAAAAAACATAATACAATTGGGGAAATTTGAGCAATGATCAGATAACTGGTGTTAAGAAATTATGGTTAATTTTCATAGACATATTAGTGTGTTTATGCTTTAGAGAATCCTCATTTGTTACAGATACGCATTGAAATATTTGTGGATGAAAGGGCGTGGTGCCTGGGATTTACCTTCAGACAGCCTGGAATTGGCGAGCATGGTGGAGGTGAAGGGAGTGTGTGGGTATGAAGAGCAAACTAGATTGGGCATGAGTTGATAATTGCTGAAGCTGAATCATGGGTGCAGAGGTTTTTCATTCTTTCTGCTTTTTATGTGTTCGAAAGTTTCCATAATAAAAGGTATGAGATAAGGCATAAGACATGAAGCTTGTTTTTAAAGAATTGAAAGGACATGAAGTTGGCATCTGGGAGGCTCAGGTTCTAGCCCTGGCTTGCTCTGAGAGAACCCATATGACCTGGAATCACCCAGTCAACACTTCTGGGTTTTTCAGTGAGTTCACTGGATGGGTCCTCATGGCCACCGGTCACCTGGAATGCTGCTTTTTTGATAGAGACTTGGAGCCTGTGCTCAGGAGTCTGGCATCAAGGAGCTATGTTTATGAGGGGCATGGTTGGTTTCACTCAAGCTGTGTATTTACCAAATCCTACTTCTAGACTTGTCATCTTCTTTTCCCCAGGGAGGCTGGCAGCATTCTGTAATATGTATTGTCAGTTTGAGTTGATAGAACTTCAGGCAAAGAACAAAGTAACATCCTGTCCTTAGCTGAGAAGTCTTATCCATTAAGTTGATGCTGCCTGTATAGAGATTAAGATGAGCTCAGGCTGTGTGTTTCCTGGACAAGTGGCTTAACCTCCCTTCCTCAGAGAGTTGTTGTTAGAATTAAATGAGTCAGTACCTACTGTGTGTTTTGAGCGGTGCCTAGCCCATAATAATGGCTCAATAAATGGTGGATACTTTCATTGGCTGCAGGGTTAAGTGTTAGTCGCTCAGTCATGTTCGACTTTTTGTGACCCAATGGACTGTAGCCTGCCAAGCTCCTTTGTCCATGGAATTCTCCAGGCTAGAATACTGCAGTGGGTTGCCATTCCCTTTTCCAGGGGATTCCAGGGGATCTTCTTGAACGGGGGTTCAAGTCCACCTCTCCTGCATTGCAGTTAGATTCTTTACTGACTGAGCCACCAGTCGTTCTGCTTATATTTTGTATTTCTAGTTCTCATAGGTTCGTTGAGGCTTCAGTACATTTGTTATACTCAGATTCTTCCTTTTCTCCCTCTCTCCAATGGTAGAAGCACATTGGAGAGCTCACCACAGCCTATGGGACATAAGAGGGTAGTCTGGGAAGGGAGCTAGTGAGCACAACCAGCCTCTTAGAGGTTATCCTGTCTGTCCTGCCCATCACTTGCCTGCTCCTGGGCTGAGCTGCTGAGGAATTCGGCTGAGAGGGCAGAGATGGAGTGTTAGTGGGGCCACCTTTGGAATCTTCTTTCCTGCCTGCTGGTTATTTCAATGGCTGTATTCAGCTTCCTCAAGGCTCTTTTGGTTCCTCATTGATGACTGGGTGGTGGTAGGGAGAGAGAAATTCTCCCTGTCTTTCTGATCTGTCTAGTATTATTTTAAAATCCTCTGTGTTGAGAAGGAAGTCTGGTAATGCCCTAGCATTCACAGGGCAGGGAGATCAGAGGAAGTGTGGTGTTCTCAGGCTTGCTGACTAATTGCTTAAGCAGCAGGGATTCCGTCACTTCCTTTCTAAGGCCTGGTGATCTCAGACCCTTGTCCTCTCAGTCAAGGCCGGCAGCACCTGGGAGGCCCCTGCCGGTTCCTTACAGCCAGCTTGCCCTGGGCCCTGGATCACTGCCTCGCAGCTGTCTAAATCACATCCCCATCTTTGTTTTTCATCCTTGATGTTTCCCAATAAATACCATTGTTTTCCAGCACCCACAAAGCAGCATCCTGTCTTTTTTTCTTTTTGCCCTTAAGCCTGTTGCTTTCCTCCTTAATGTTATTTCTTGATTGCCTTCATTTTCTTTGGATGCTTCTATTTATTTTGTGTTCATTAAGCTGAAAATAGGTTTACAAGCTTCTCTTGTTTATTCCTTGGATGAGATTCCAGTTTATAGATTATTCATACCCCTTTGCTTTTTCTGCAGTGTTGAGGCACTTAACAGCTCCTGGAAATTTCCTAATGACAAGGGAAGTAATGTCTCTATAAAACCTGACAGATGACATAGCGAGTCCATAGAGAAAATAACATACTAGACGTAAGAGTTGAGAAGGCTAGATTTTATCCTGGTTTGAATTTCCATTCACAAACGGTGGGTCTTTGGACAAGTTATTTTTACCTTCTCCTACCTCAGTTTTCTCATTTGAAAAATGGAAATCTCTAGAGGTTGTTGGGAGATGATGTTTTCTTGGTACTGATTAGATTTAATAAATACTAGCTGATATTACTGTGAATATTGTGATCTTATTGAGCTTCACAGTATAGTAATTTTTTTGAGGTAGATCAGGTCATTTTCTTTATTTTCATTAATGCAGCTATTCCTTTCCCTTTGCTTAGAAAAAAGAGGGAGAGAGATAGGTAGAGAGTTAAGGCTCATACATTTTTTTCGTATAGATGTAGCATGAAGGCTTGATGAGTTTGAGATCTGTCTAAAATCCTTTCCTCGAGGAAGAGTTGAGGTCTAAGTGGAAGACTCCTTTCTGCATCCTTATACTCCGGCTTAGTCGGTTCAGTACCACCTGAGAAGACCTGGGGGTGGGGTGGGCTGTGTGTCTGGAGCTCCTCCTTCAGTCTGCTTTCATTGTCCTTGATTTAGGACATGTCCAGGCCTCCTGAGAGCAGGCAGGGGGCCCGGTGGCAGTGTGGTGCCATGGGCAGACCTGCCTGCTTTACTGCAGAACCTTCTCAGCTCTGCTACGAAAGCTCTCTGCCCCATAGTTCCCTCCTCCTGTACAGGAGCTCTGCCGTGAGATGTGAAGAGCAGGACACACTGGGGTGCCTGACACACTGGAGGTGCCTCCCCAAGGTTGATTCCTTTCCTGATTTAGAATGTGTCTCTGAGTTGTGCAATAGAAAGCTCCTGCTAAAGGAATTTCAGGCAGCAGCACTCAGATTGTAGAGGCATTTTTGTGGGCAGTGGTAGCACCCTGAACCAGCGTTGCCCTGCCAAGAAAGGCTGGTCTGGTAGAGTTGGGACTTGATCTCAGCCAGTGGATCTCACCTCCAGGTGGTTCTGAGAGGGACATGGTTTTGTCAGAATACACATTCTGGGCTCTAAACCAGACCTACTGTCCAGACACGTACCTTTTGGAAAAGCTTCCTAGGTGCTCCTGATGCCGCCCTGGCTTTGAGCTGTGGCTTGAGACAAACCAGAGTGACTGTTTATCCTCACAGTTCTCACAGCAGCCCTCCGAGTTCCGTGCTGTCATCATGTCCTTCTGGCATGACATGTCCATGGTCCCACGGCAAGGGTGGGATGGAGCCAGGTTTTGAGTCCCGGCCACCCGGCCCTGGAGTCAGTGCCCTTGCCCCTCCTCCTCCAGATAGAATTGCCTTGGGAATGGGCTTTGGAGCGTATAGCTCTTATGGAAGGGCTGGGGAAATTGGTCAGAACCAGCAGTTTCCTTCTTTACTGACACTTTTATTTCTTGGTATGTCCTGGCTGGCTTCAGGTTTCAAGAGGACTCATACACTGGAGCCCTTGTGTGTCCTGGTAGGTAGGGATGAGGGGCAGCAGAACACGTCTATAACCCCACCTCGAGTATTTGTTCCTTCCACTCTCCCACTTACTACTCAATAAGGGTTAGCTTGCTCCAGGGGTGAAAATGTTGAGGGTCATTTCTTTGGCTTCTTTCATTGTAGCTAAAATGCTCTTCTCCTAAGCGCCGTTCGAGGGTACCAGGTCGTTTGAGAAAGCCTGAGGAGACTGGCTTTCATTTTGTCTATACTTGGGGAAAGCAGAACATAGTTCCAAGGGTCTGCAGTCTCTCGGCTTTAACAAGCCTGGTGTTGGATGGTTATTTGAGAAGGGCTTTTGTGTGGGAGCTCTTTCAGCTTGGAACTGAGTGCTTGGTAGTTTGGAGAATACTCACTTCAGACTGACCTGCCCAGACAGAAAATTGTGGAGCCCTCAGGCAAATGCAGCAGGAGTGAAACAACAATAGAAACAGGCACTTGGAATGGTCCTTTAGGACACTGGCCCTCATCCCGCGCTCTCCAGGAGGTAAATGTTACATGTATGCTCAGTTGTGTCCAACTTTTTGCGACCCCGGTGGACTGTAGGCTGCCAGGCTCCTCCGTCCATGGGATTCTCCAGGCAAGAATACTGGAGTGAGTTGCCGTTTCCTTCTCCAGGGGATCTTCCCAAGCCAGGGATCAAACCTGTGTCTCCTGTGTCGGCAGGCAGATTCTTTAACACTGCACCACCCAGGAAGCCCAGATGTTATGGCCCCCAGTTTATAGAGGAGCGATCAAACTCAGAAAGTTAAATGATGAACCAGTCTCCAGGTCACACAGATAAATGAGCAATGCATTCAGGACTGGAACCCATTTCTCTCAAGACTCGGAAGCCTATAAACTTTCCTAAAACTGTGCACTCTGCTTCACAGTGGACATTAACTTGCAGATGAAAGTTTTCTTTCCTAATAGAACATCACGATTTACTTTTGGATAAAGTGAATAAAATTAACACTGCTAAATGTTATCCTGAAATGAAAACAGGAAAAAGGAATGAATGAATGGGTGGATGGATTGGTGAAGCTGGACTGGTGATGGATTTAGCACAAGGATATTCAGTGTCCTCAGGAGCTCTGGTAATTTCCTTCAGAACAGTGTCTTTCGTGGATTTCTTCCCCACCTTTTGTTAAAGTAACATAGAATCTGGGTGAAGAAGCATTTGTATTCTTCAGTTCAGTTCAGTTGCTCAGTCGTGTCCGACTCTCTGCGACCCCATGAATTGCAGCACGCCAGGCCTCCCTGTCCATCACCAACTCCCGGAGTTCACCCAAACTCATGTCCATTGAGTCAGTGATGCCATCCAGCCATCTCTTCCTCTGTCATCCCCTTCTCCTCCTGCCCCCAATCCCTCGCAACATCAGGGTCCTTTCCAGTGAGTCAACTCTTCTCATGAGGTGGCCAAAGTATTGGAATTTCAGCTTCAACATCAGCCCTTCCAATGAACACCCAGGACTGATCTCCTTTAGGATGGGTGGTTGGATCTCCTTGCAGTCCAAGGGACTCTCAAGAGTCTTCTCCAACACCACAGTTCAGAAGCATCAATTTTTCGGTGCTCAGCTTTCTTCACAGTCCAACTCTCACATCCATACATGACCACTGGAAAAACCATAGCCTTGACTAGATGGACCTTTGCTGGCAAAGTAATGTCTCTGCTTTTTAATATGCTATCTAGGTTTGTCATAACTTTCCTTCCAAGGAATAAGTGTCTTTTAATTTGTATTCTTAGCTATGTTTAATTCCTGACTTACTCTTGAATTTTCCTCCTCAATTAATTGTATTCCTATTCTTCCCCTTTTGTCTTCTCCCACTTGTCCTTTCTAATAGATTTTACTTGCCAGTATTACTTGGTTTAAAGTGGATAATGTATATAGGTTTTTTTTTTTTTTGGTGGCCACACAACATGCAGGATATTAGTTCTCCAACCAGGAATCAAACCTGCGCCCCTGCATTGGAAGCATAGAGTCTTAACCATTGGACTACCAGGGAATTCTCATAATGTGTCTAATTTTAATAGTTCAGATTTCTCTGAAAAAGCTATTTCTCTGAAATAGTTCAGATTTCTCTGAAATTTCTCTGAGAAGAATTAATAGAGCCATATTTATAGTGTATGAGCTATGAAAATATAGCTTTCCAACAAGTGTTATTTTTATAACAATACTTATGATTCCATTTCCATGTCAGCCATTACAGATGCCCCAAGGAAGCAAACACAGGGGGAAGATTAGATATGATCATATTAATTATGATTTCACTTCTGTAGTTAAATAGATTTTCAGCTAGAGCTGGAGTTGCTTCTTAACTAAACAAATATTTCTTGGGGGTCTGAAATCTGCCAAACCCTATACTGGTTTGTGATTTCACCTATTCTTTGGGTAATAGCACCATTTATGCTTTGAGTTGGTTTTTTAAGTTCTAGCACCCACTCTCAACATAATTTATTAGGTCACAGTTTAGGAATGTTATTCCATGAAAGCCCATTTCCCACATGCTTGAAGGGTAACACCATGTCTGTGTGTATGTCTGGCTGTATAGTATGTTTCTGCGTTCTCTCTTGCTCTTCTTCCTTTCTCCTCCTCTTCTTCTTTGTCTTTCTTGACTAAGTAGAAATAGTACCAACACTAGTTTTAATTTTTAAATTAAATAAATTTTTAAATTAAATTTTTAAATTCAATTTTTAAATTGAATAGATCGGTGTTTCCCTTTCAGATCATCAGCAATATAATACTTCTTCTTTAGAATGCATGTTCTTGTGCCCCACCCCGGATCTGAACTTGAGAATGGCTGAATTAGAATTTCATGTGATCACTGATATTTTTAAACTATCAGTGTAATGTTGTATTTCTCTCTTCAAATAAAAAGGTAATCTCATCCCTTCCCCCTCCCCCACCACCACGTTAATATACTCTGATTAAAAACAAAAAATGAAGGCAGCCACTTTCAAATAACTTGGAATTCAGAATTCGAGAAACTTTCATTAGAACATTATTGAAATATGAGCTGTTTCATACACTGTGAATATCCTTGAATTATTGCTAGTAAAATATCAAATTGCTTGACTTAAAAAAAAGTTTAATGATGACCAGAGGCATCAGTGTGAAGTTCTAGTTGAAACTACTTACGATTTAAAATGAAGCAGATGACGGACGCACAGACTTGGATCTTGGTGGCAAGACTGGATGGAACCAGGTCCTGGTCACTGCCCGCCAGCCGTGTGTCCCTGGGTCAGCCTTTCGCCATTCTGGACTCCAGTGTGCTCCTCTGTCCAGTAATGGACTGCTGTGACCTCCTTGTTCTGACTGAGCCAAGCTCTGTGAGAAGAGAAATACAAGACGTTGACACGTGTGCCAGTGTGTTGGGGAGAGGGAGTTTTTTCTCAGTAGGGGGACTTTTAAAATGAAATATTTAGAGATTGAAGGAACTACAGTCTATCAATCCATAAAGAATATAGAGGTTAAAAAGAAATGATCAGGAGTTTCTTGTACTCATTCAGAACAACAGTGCTGTACTCAGCCCAATTCCTGGTTATTGGAACCCAGCCAGGAAACGGACTTTGTTAAGGCAAGGACTAGCCTTTATTTGACACACTGCATTTGACACATTTACTCTATTGTTGCCAGGTATGCGTGTGCCATTTTATACAGTCCAGTATAAAATGGGTGGTGGTAGGAAGTGGACTGAGCAGTGTGTTTGCATATTAGAAGCATATTTCTTATCTGTTAGAAACCACTACTGTTGGAGGAAGGAAACAAAGCGTGCTGCCTTAAAAGATTCATCAATATTGAGCCGTTTCAAACTGGAGACTTAGGGGAAGAAACTGTAGTTTAGTAAATGATCTCTTGCTTGCGCTGTTGTAGTCCACTTCTCTATTCATTAATGCAGAGAATAATGAGTATATCAAAGGTGGTGAAGTATATAAAGACCAGTGTTCCGTAAATCTCAGTAATTTATGGACCGCTTCATTTAAAAGAAAAAATTACTCACAAACTCCCAGTACTGACATAAATATTTTTATTATGAAGTAGCTTAAATATGCCTGAACATAAAACTAGGTATAAACTCCTTATGCTTCCAGCTCTTATGTCACTATAAAACAATGACAGATTTATTAATTTAAGCAAAATCAATAACACTCAACATTAATTTATCGTGACAGATAATTTTTTGGACTAACATTGAACCTTTCATTGGTGATGTGATCATGGTGCTGTCAGCCAAAGTCCCAGTTCATTTCTCCTTCCACTTGCCTGAATTCAGACCTTCCCTCATAATAAAGCACCTTTATTTGGATGGAATGTGTGATTTGGGTTTTAATTTAGCTTCGTTTAATTTGCTTCCTTGTCCTTCATGATTAAATTTATACTCCTAGGTGCTGTGATGATTAGAAATATAAAAGCAGACCCACTTTTGATCAAGCCAGAAGCTGGGACTTGGTGCCTTGTTTTATTGGGTGGTGGAGGAAAGACTGGGGTCACTGGTCCCTGCTATACTGACTTTCAGATCTGCGTGAGAGTGAATGGTGTCATTCAGCAAAATGTGGAAACGAAGGAAAAGTAGGCTTTGAAAGAAGATAAGTTTGAGGCTTAGGTTTCTAGCAGTGTGGCTAGAAATTAATCACATTTCCCGACTCAGTTCAGTTCAGTCGCTCAGTCGTGTCCGACTCTGTGACCCTGTGAATCGCAGCACGCCAGGCCTCCCTATTCATCACCATCTCCCAGAGTTCACTCAGACTCACGTCCATCGAGTCCGTGATGCCATTCAGCCATCTCATCCTGGGAGGTCCCCTTCTCCTCCTGCCCCCAGTCTCTCCCAGCATCAGAGTCTTTTCCAATGAGTCAACTCTTCGCATGAGGTGGCCAAAGTACTGGAGCTTCAGCTTTGGCATCATTCCTTCCAAAGAAATCCCAGGGTTGATCTCCTTTAGAACGGACTGGTTGGATCTCCTTGCAGTCCAGTGGACTCTCAAGAGTCTTCTCCAACACCACAGTTCAAACGCATCAATTCTTCGGCGCTCAGCCTTCTTCACAGTCCAACTCTCACATCCATACATGACCACTGGAAAAACCATAGCCTTGACTAGGCGGACCTTAGTCGGCAAATGTCTCTGCTTTTGAATATACTATCTAGGTTGGTCACAACTTTTCTTCCAAGAAGTAAGTGTCTTTTAATTTCATGGCTGCAGTCACCATCTGCAGTGATTTTGGAGCCCCAAAAAATAAAGTCTGACACTGTTTCCACTGTTTCCCCATCTATTTGCCATGAAGTGATAGGACCCGATGCCATGATCTTCGTTTTCTGAATGTTGAGCTTTAAGCCAACTTTTTCGCTCTCCTCTTTCACTTTCATCAAAAGGCTTTTTAGCTCCTCTTCACTTTCTGCCATAAGGGTTGTGTCATCTGCATATCTGAGGTTATTGATATTTCTCCCAGCAATCTTGATTCCAGCTTGTGTTTCTTCCAGTCCAGCGTTTCTCATGATGTACTCTGCATATAAGTTAAATAAGCAGGGTGACAATATACAGCCTTGACGTACTCCTTTTCCTATTTGGAACTAGTCTGTTGTTCCATGTCCAGTTCTAACTGTTGCTTCCTGACCTGCATACAGATTTCTCAAGAGGCAGATTAGGTGGTCTGGTATTCCCATCTCTTTCAGAATTTTTCACGGTTTATTGTGATCCACACAGTCAAAGGCTTTGGCATAGTCAATAAAGCAGAAATAGAAGTTTTTCTGGAACTCTCTTGTTTTTTGATGATCCAGCAGATGTTGGCAATTTGATCTCTGGTTCCTCTGCCTTTTCTAAAACCAACTTGAACATCAAGGAGTTCATGGTTCATGTATTGCTGAAGTCTGGCTTGGAGAATTTTGAGCATTACTTTACTAGCATGTGAGATGAGTGCAATTGTGCAGTAGTTTGAGCATTCTTTGGCATTGCCTTTCTTTGGGATTGGAATGAAAACTGACCTTTTCCAGTCCTGTGGCCACTGCTGAGTTTTCCAAACTTGCTAGCATATTGAGTGCAGCACTTTCACAGCATCATCTTTCAGGATTTGAAACAGCTCAACTGGAATTCCATCACCTCCACTAGCTTTGTTCGTAGCGATGCTTTCTAAGGCCCACTTGACTTCACATTCCAAGATGTCTGGCTCTAGATTAGTGATCACATCATCATGATTATCTGGGTCGTGAAGATCTTTATTGTACAGTTCTTCTGTGTATTCTTGCCACCTCTTCTTAATATCTTTTGCTTCTGTTAGGTCCAGACCATTTCTGTCCTTTATCGAGCCCATCTTTGCATGAAATGTTCCCTTGGTATCTCTAATTTTCTTGAAGAGATCTCTAGTCTTTCCCATTCTGTTGTTTTCCTCTATTTCTTTGCATTGATCACTGAAGAAGGCTTTCTTATCTCTTCTTCTTATTCTTTGGAACTCTGCATTCAGATGCTTATATCTTTCCTTTTCTCCTTTGCTTTTTGCTTCTCTTCTTTTCACAGCTATGTAAGGCTTCCCCAGACAGCCATTTTGCTTTTTTGCTTTTCCATGGGGATGGTCTTGATCCCTGTATCCTGTACAATGTCACGAACCTCATTCCATAGTTCATCAGGCACTCTATTTGTCATATCTAGACCCTTAAATCTATTTCCCACTTCCACTGTATAATCATAAGAGATTTGATTGTGGTCATACCTGAATGGTCTAGTGGTTTTCCCTACTTTCTTCAATTTAAGTCTGAATTTGGTAGTAAGTAGTTCATGATCTGAGCCACAGTCAGCTTCCAGTCTTGTTTTTGTTGACTATATAGAGCTTTTCCATCTTTGGCTGCAGAGAATAGGATCAATCTGATTTTGGTGTTGACCATCTGGTGATGTCCATGTGTAAAGTCTTCTCTTGTGTTGTTGGAAGAGGGTGTTTGCTATGACCACTGCATTTTCTTGGCAAAACTCTATTAGCCTTTGCCCTGCTTCATTCCGCATTCCAAGGCCAAATTTGCCTGTTACTCCAGGTGTTTCTTGACTTCCTACTCTTGCATTCCAGTCCCCTATAATGAAAAGGACATCTTTTTTGGGTGTTCGTTCTAAAAGATCTTGTAGGTCTTCATAAAACCGTTCAACTTCAGTTTCTTCAGGGTTACTGGTTGGGGCATAGACTTGCATAACTATGATATTGAATGGTTTGCCTTGGAGACGAACAGAGATCATTCTGTCGTTTTTGAGATTGCATCCAAGTACTGCATTTCAGACTCTCTTGTTGACCATGATGGCTATTCCATTTCTTCTGAGGGATTCCTGGCCGCAGTAGTAGATGTAATGGTCATCTGAGGTAAATTCACCCATTCCAGTCCATTTTAGTTCGCTGATTCCTAGAATGTCGACATTCACCCTTGCCATCTCTTGTTTGACCACTTCCAATTTGCCTTGATTCATGGACCTGACATTCCAGGTTCCTATGCAATATTGCTCTTTATAGCATAGGATCTTGCTTCTATCACCAGTCACATCCACAACTGGGTATTGTTTTTGCTCTGGCTCCATCCCTTCATTCTTTCTGGAGTTATTTCTCCACTGATCTCCAGTAGCATATTGGGCACCTAATGACCTGGGGAGTTCCTCTTTCGTTATCCTATCATTTTGCCTCTTCATACTGTTCATGGGGTTCTCAAGGCAAGAATACTGAAGTGGCTTGCCATTCCCTTCTCCAGTGGACCACATTCTGTCAGGCCTGTCCACCATGACCCGCCCGTCTTGGGTTGCCCTGCAGGCATGGCTTAGTTTCATTGAGTTAGACAAGGCTGTGGTCCTAGTGTGAGTAGATTGACTAGTTTTCTGTGAGTATGGTTTCAGTGTGTCTGCCCTCTGATGCCCTCTTGCAACAGCTACCGTCTTACTTGTATCTCTCTTACCTTGCGCGTGGGGTATCTCTTCACAGCTGCTCCAGCAAAACACAGCCGCTGTTCCTTACCTTGGATGAGGGGTATCTCCTTACCACCGCTGTTCCTGACCTTCAGTGTGGGATAGCTCCTCTTGTAATCTGGATAAAACATTTTTAATGTACTTTTGAGATCATGGGAACTAAGACAACTCCAGAGTCTCAACCAACCACCAGATAGTAAGGTAAAACCCAAGCCAGGAGCTTTCTGTGTAAACAAACACAAAAGGCGGTTGCCTTCACTATCGGGGTTGAAGACTAAGCCGTGGGTGGGTGGCAATGTTAGAAGAGCCTGTATCCCATTAGGACCTGTAAAAGAATCTAAAGTGGCCCAGGTAGATAGTGCCTATGGGCTTTTGGCAGAACCAAACAAAAATCTTTCTGGAGGAAGACATCCCTACCTTAGACCTTAGGATTCTCCTGACCAGTATCAACCAAAAAAGAGTTCAGGATCAAAGATAGCTAACTCTTCTAGAAAACAAACCACGGGGGCCAGAGTCATCAGAAACAAAGAAGAATAGACTTTACCCTGAAGACTTTAGATATTGGAATTATCTGATACAGAATATAAAATAACCATTTTGAAATACTTTAAGGAATAAGATACAATTGCAAATAAGTTCAAAGAGCGTGAGATAAAAATTGACTGGGTGGGGAGGAGTGGGAGCAGGATAAATTGGGAGAGTAAAGTGCACACTGCTGTATGTAAAATAAACAGCAAGGGTTTACTGTATAACACAGCTGACTATATTCAGCATCATGTAGAAACAATCATGGAAAAGAACTGAAAAATGGAATTTATGTATATATGTTTAACTAAATCACTTTGCTGTATATCAGAAACTAGCACAATATTGTAAATCAACTATACTTCAATTTTAAAAAAATGATCAGGCATATTATTCAGCCATAAAAATGAAGGAAATTCTTCCATTTACAACAACATGAAGGCATTATGCTAAGGGAATAAGTCTCACTTATATGTGGAATTAAAAAAAAAAAAAACAACAACAACAAATGCCAAACTCTTAGAAACAAATTAGTTGCCAGAGGTCAGGGATGGAGGAAGTGGGTGAAGGTGGTTAAGATATAAACTTCCAATTACAAAAAAAATAAGTTCTAGGTAGGTAATGTACAGCATGGTGAGTATAATAAACCAAAATAATGTATATTTGAAAGTTGTTATGAAAGTACATCTTCAAAGTTCTCATCATGAGAAAATTTGTAACAATATGAGGTAATTGATGTTAATGAAACTGATTATGGTGGTCATTTTGTAATATATACATATATCAAATATTGTTGTATACCTTAAATTAATACAGTGTTTGTCTATTATATGTCAGTGTGGTAGTGGAGAGGAGTGTGTACAAAGAGCAATATAAATGTAGGTATTCTGTTTTTGTTGAGCAAATTTTGACCAGGAAGATTTGAGAAAAAAGAAATAAGAACAAAATGTAAGGGGAAAAATTATAACTGTTAAAAACTCAGTAAATTAGATTAGGAACAACTAGAGAAGCAATTAATGAACCAGGAAAAAAGATGTGAAGATATTAACCAGAATGTATCTTAGAAATAAGAAGAAAAACATGAAGGTGTAGTTGAAGGATATAAAAGCCATGATGAGATCTGTTCAGAATTGCAGAGAGATAATAGACAAAATAGAAGGAAGTAATATTTGAAAATCTAGGGTACAAATAATTTCCAGAGAGAGTTCATGAAGTGCATAAATGACCAGTGTTCCTTAAATCCAAGCAATGTCCGGACCGATAAGGGAAACACAGCATAGACCAATAAGGATAAATAAATAGAAATTCCTATCTAGACCTAAGGAACTTAAATATGCCAAAATAAGGAAGGTGATCTTAATACCCAGATAGGAAAGATAGATTGTTTATCAAGGGAATAATATACTGACGGCTGACTTCTCAACAGCAGTCTGGATGCAGGAAAAATATTTTCAGAATGTTAAAAGAAACTACTATTGATTGTATATCAGCAAAACTGTCATTCAAGAAAAAGGCAAAATATACTTTGCAAAAAATTTAAAACTACTGTGGCAGATTTTACTAAGAAACTTAAAGGATGTACTTCATGAAGAAGAAAGTGATTCCAGAAGGAACGTCTGAGATGCAAAAAGGAATGATAAGGAAATTGGTAAACATATAGATAAATATCATTAAAATTAAATAAAAATAAAAATTCAATGCCTTGGTCATACTAGTCACATTTCAAGGCACATGTGGATAATGACTACTATATTGGACAACACAAATATGACACATTTCCATCATCAAAGAAAGTTCTTTTGGACAGCACTGCTGTAGAATAATGGGAGGGAAATATACTAAGATAGTCTCTGGGGTTCATAGACTTTAAGATACCACTGTTTATAAGAGGCACTGTTTTGGTATGTGTATAAGATGTAAGAAAACATTGCCAAAGGTGTTTAAGATGCCATTTTTTGTAAGATACATATCACTATTACCTCTGTGATTTTGGAAGAAATGTGCCTGTTTTGTAAGACACATATCATGTTACCTCCATGAAACTGGAATAAATGTGACTCTTAGAATGGATGCAGTAGGGAGCAAGAACATAAATGAACTAGGAGTTGTGATCCTAGTGGTTTGGACAGAGAATAGTCAAGTGAGAGGTCTGACCTGGAGAGAACGCCTGGTGCATACTTGGCATAGAGCATGTCTCAATAAATGTTTGATGAATGAATGGATGATTTTATTGGATGGGTGAATGGGAGTCATCAGACTATCCAAGTAGCTGGACTTGGCAACATGGTTGAAGTCACCCAGAAAGTTTGTGTGAAGTTGTGAGGAGAGTCAGGATGAAGCCTTTGTAAACACCATTTTTAATATTCTAGGGGTCATATACAAAGGAGCCCAAGAAAGAACATTAGCAAAGATGGAGAAGAACCAGAAAGAGCTCAGGCCACCTGAGAACAAAGGGTGAAGGGGTAAGATGCTGTGAGGACTCCGTTAAGATAAGGCTTCAGTTCAGTCGCTCAGTCATGTCCGACTCTTTGAGACCCCATGAATTGCAGCATGGCAGGCCTCCCTGTCCATCACCAGCTCCCGGAGTTTACTCAAACTCATGTCCATCGGGTCAGTGATGCCATCCAGCCATCTCATCCTTGGTCGTCCCCTTCTCCTCCTGCCCCCAATCCCTCCCAGCATCAGAGTCTTTTCCAATGAGTCAACTCTTCGCATGAGGTGGCCAAAGTACTGGAGTTTCAGCTTTAGCATCATTCCTTCCAATGAACACCCAGGACTGATCTCCTTTAGGGTGGACTGGTTGGATCTCCTTGCAGTCCAGTGGACTCTCAAGAGTCTTCTCCAACACCACAATTCAAAAGCATCAATTCTTTGGCGCTCAGCTTTCTTCACAGTCCAACTCTGACATCCATACATGACCACTGGAAAAACCATAGCCTTGACTAGACAGGCCTTTGTTGGCAAAGTAATATCTCTGCTTTTGAATATGCTATTCTAGGTTGGTCATAACTTTCCTTTCAAGGAGTAAGCATCTTTTAATTTCATGGCTGCAGTCACCATATGCAGTGATTTTGGAGCCCAAAAAATAAAGTCTGACACTGTTTCCACTGTTTCCCCATCTATTTCCCATGAAGTGATGGGACCCAATGCCATGATCTTCGTTTTCTGAATGTTGAGCTTTAAGCCAACTTTTTCGCTCTCCTCTTTCACTTTCATCAAGAGGCTTTTTAGTTCCTCTTTACTTTCTGCCATAAGGGTGGTATCATCTGCATATCTGAGGTTATTGATATTTCTTCCAGCAATCTTGATTCCAGCTTGTGCTTCTTCCAGCCCAACGTTTCTCATGATGCACTCTGCATAGAAGTTACATAAGCAGGGTGACAATATACAGCCTTGACGTACTCCTTTTCCAATTTGGAACCAGTCTGTTGTTCCATGTCCAGTTCTAACTGTTGCTTCCTGACCTGCATACAGATTTCTCAAGAGGCAGATTAGGTGGTCTGGTATTCCCATCTCTTTCAGAATTTTCCACAGTTTATTGTGATCCACACAGTCAAAGGCTTTGGCATAATCAATAAAGCAGAAATAGATGTTTTTCTGGAACTCTCTTGCTTTTTGATGATCCAGCAGATGTTGGCAGTTTGATCTCTGGTTCCTCTGCCTTTTCTAAAACCAGCTTGAACATCTGGAAGTTCACAGTTCACATATTGCTGAAGCCTGGCTTGGAGAATTTTGAGCATTACTTTACTAGCATGTGAGATGAGTGCAATTGTGCAGTAGTTTGAGCATTCTTTGGCATTGCCTTTCTTTGGGATTGGAATGAAAACTGACCTTTTCCAGTCCTGTGGCCACTGCTGAGTTTTCCAAATTTGCTGACATATTGAGTGCAGCACTTTCACAGCATCATCTTTCAGGATTTGAAATAGCTCCACTGTAATTCCATCACCTCCACTAACTTTGTTCGTAGTGATGCTTTCGAAGGCCCACTTGACTTCATGTTCCAGAATGTCTGGCTCTAGGTGAGATAAGGCATATGTATTCCTGAATAAACATCAGCTTATCCTATGATATAGGAGAAGGATTGAAGATCGCAAAGTTTCAATGTTATTATTTCTACCAGAGCATCTGAGAAGGCTTTATGAAGGAGGTAATATTTGGTCTGGGCCTCAAAGGACAAATTGCTGGCACATCAGAGTAGTAGGGTGAGGCAGTCTAGGCAGATGGCATAACACCAAAAGAAGCATGAAACTGTTGAGAAGATGTGAAACTCTTGGCAGTAATTCCTAATGAGCCTGACTTTGCTGTGTCCAGCTTTTTTCTAGGAAAAAGTCTAATGTTGGTGAAGGAGCATATGTTCCCTAAGATCATAAGCATTCTTTTACTGATTTTAAGATGGAATGGAAGGTAATTAAAGTAACTACAGACCTGGCCAGGTACCTCTCTACTGCTCTGAATAGACCATGCTTTATGTATGATTTTCTCAGCACTCTCTCAGATTACACAGTTTATTACTGAATTTGCAGATTTAAGTTCTGTATTAATGCCTGTAGTATATTATTAAGGTGATTAGTTATATGACAACCTTAGACTGGAGAATGGTAAGCAGATTTAGCTTGCTAAAATTCACCAGATCAGAGTGCGAAGAAAATACAGGGCAGATGGAACTTGGCCAAAAATCCCACGTTCTTGATTTAAAAGCTGTGTAACATCAGTCAAATCATTTGACCTCTTCATGCCTCAAATTTCCCCATTTAAAAAGATAGGCATAGAAACAGTTCCTACTTCAGGATGAAAGATTAGTGGAAAGCACCTAGCAAAAGCATTATCCGTTATTATAATAAAAACGTTCCAGAACTTTTTTCAGTAAGGAAATGCAGTAAGTCAGTGGTTCCCAGCTGTGGGACTGTTGTGAATCAGTATCGTTTGGGTCTAGTTAGAAAAGTGAAGATCCATGGACATGTCCACTGACCTAGTACATCATCTGCATACCTGGGCTTTGGACTTTGTATTTTTTGGCAGGAACCCCCGAATTTAGGAACCTTGCTCTTGGGCTGAGTAGCATTTTGGTCTTTTTTTTTTTTTTTTAACTTCTTCTTTGCTATGCAGTATTTTGAACATTGGCTGTTGGTATTTGTTGAGCCTGTGAACTCTTCAGGTTTTTAATCCTAGAGATCATTGTGTAACTTTTCTCTCCTGTACCTTCCTTTCCTTTCTCTTTGTCCTCTTTTCCTCATCCCCCGCACCTCCATCCCGTATTGAATTTTTAGACTGTTGGGTTAACTACCTTCTGGACAGCCTAGTTCTCATGCCCTCCCCTCCCCTTAAATAGATTTTTAAAGGAAACTTTGTGAAGGCAGACGTTTGGCATGTTCAGTTTAGTTTCTAAAAAAAATAGAATTCAATTTTTTTTATCCTTTAAAAAAATGGCTACAGGAAATGATTCTAAAATAACTGATATTCCCCTTGTTAAAACTGAGGTTGTGTTTGGATGGATTCCAGCATATGTTCGTATTCCTTGGGTGGGGGAGGAGGGAGGTATGGAGAGTGTTCTCCATGCCAAAAAACACAAATCGTAATCCCTCAGACCCAAGAGTGCCTTTCATATGGTGGCAGTTATTTGGCATATTGTAAAATGTAGCCTGGAGATTTAAGAAATAAAATGTTTACTGTATTTGGATCAATTCAAATATTCCTTTTAACTTTCATGTGTGGCTATTTTGGTGGAAAAAGAAACCATTATATTGCAGCAGAAGCATCCTTTCTGCTTAACTTTTCCTGAGTCGGCTCTTTGCATCAAGTGGCCAAAGTATTGGAGCTTCAGCATCAGTCCTTCCAATGAATATTCAGGGTTGATCTCCTTTAGGATGGACTGGTTAGATCTCCTTGCAGTCCAAGGGATTCTCAAGAGTCTTCTCCAACACCACACTTCAAAAGCATCAATTCTTCCTTGCTCAGCCTTCTTAATGGTCCAACTCTCACATCCATACATGACCACTGGAAAAATCAAAGCTTTTACTAGATGGACCTTTGTCATCAAAGAGATGTTCTTGCTTTTTAATACATTGTCTAGGTTGGTCATAGCTTTTCTTCCAAGGAGCAAGCGTCTTTTAATTTCACGACTGCAGTCATTGTCCTCAGTGACTTTGGAACCCAAGAAAATAAAATCTGCCATTGTTTCCACTTTTTCCCCATCTGTTTGCCATCTGGTGATGGGACTGGATGCTGTGATCTTAGTTTTTTGAATACTGAGTTTCAAGCCATCTCCTTCACTCTTCTCTTTCACTCTCACCAACAGGCTCTTTAGTTCGTCTTCACTTTCTGCCATTAGAGTCTGCATATCTGATGCTGTTGATATTTCTCTTGGCAGTCTTGATTCCAACTTGTGATTCATCCAACCCGGCATTTTGCATGATGTACTCTTCATATAATTAAGTAGGATGATGATAGACAGCCTTATCCTTTGTACTCTTTTTCCAATTTTGAACCAAGTTTGCTTTCAAAGAACAGTTTTTAGAACATTAGAAAGCATAAATTCCTCCCCTTCCAAAGTGTTGCAACCCTCTTTACTTGAGAGCATGACAGGGGACATTACTGTATGAAACCTTTTCAAAATTGTCATGTCTCCACAGACTTCATTGGGTGCCAGTTTCGCTTATAGATTTCAGTTGCTGGTGATGTGTAACTTAAAACACAGTCCTCATTATTTCAAATAACTTATACTCTCTTCTCCCAAATATTTTAAGATGTGAAGTTATCAATACTCTCAATCTAAGTTTTTAAAATAAAATTTCCCACACCACGAAAGGAATGTTTTCTGACATATTCTTGCCTGGTCCTCCTGATCATTGTGAGAGAGAAATTTCAGAAGTATTGAATTGGCTTGGCTAATACTTCTGGAATCAGGCTTAGGAAGGACAAACTTTCCCTGTGATATTAAAATGGGGAAAAAGTGCTAACCATACATTTAAGATTCTCAAACAGTGGCAGTATCTAGGGGCACATTTTGCCAAAGATACTGAGTGAAGATAAAGAACAAAGTAGCACCCAGTCAGGGTTCCCAGTAAGAAAGGATTTCAAAATCAATGAATCTGATCTAATTCTGTTTAGTCTGTCATTGAGAAAGATAATTTTGTGATTTCAGCAAGACTGTGCCAAATTTGATTAGCAGGTCAGAGTTCATTCTATCAGACTGCTAAATTTAAACTTACTGTCGTTACCTTACAAATGACTTTCCAAGAGTCCCTAGAACAACACTCACTACCAAGCTTTGATTTCATTGTGAAATAGCAACAAGAATCTGATTCCTTTTGCCCTCTGTGGACATTAACCTTTAGTATCAGAGCAGAGGCACAGAAGGGGATGAATAAACTGTCAATATTGTCTTTCCTCCAGGGTCCAGCCATGGAAATAGATAGCGGGGAAGGAGAAGTTTGGGGTGGAAAAAATATGCGTTTTTTTCGGGCGCCTGACTCCTGAGATGAGGCGGGACGGGGCCATTGTGTTGATCCTGACCGCTTACAAAGCTGGCTCACATTGTCCTTGGATGCAGCTTTTTTCTTAGCGGCTTCACAGTTCCTGCCTTTGTGGTCCTGCTGCACAGTAGGCACGGGGTGACGCAAGGGAACTCAATGAAGGCTTTTCAGGGAGCATTTCTGAGTTCGTCACTGCCATCTGTCTTCTCCTCTCCCTTACTCATCAGGCTGTTCACATCTGTGGGACTCCTAGGTTTCCGACTGGCGTGGTGTGGATGCTATAGGTGAATGCTGAGAAAGAAGTGAAGAGGAGCAGTGTTCGTATATGTCACTTAGAGGAAGTGAGGAAAAGTCTTGCTTACCCCTCACGCTTGTATCTGGCATAAGAGATGAAGCATTAGGATTATTTTATTTTAGTTGTTGGTGACTCTCTTCTTTCCTTTCCTTCCTGTTCCTTCCTTTCTTTCTTTTCAAACAATGTTTTATTAAAGTATAATGGACCTACAACACTGTTAGTCCTAGGTACACAACATAAAGATTTGCTGTTTCTGTACTTTACAAAATGACCCCACTCTGTTTCTTAATTTTTGAAATCAATAATATCTCTTCCCTAAAACTTTTGGAAGGAGGAGGCTCAGACTTGATGTCTGATCATTTGGTAGATTATTTACTGCCAACGATGGGGTGAGCACGCGTCCCTCGTCTCACCCACAGGTGGCCCACAGGTGGCTCACAGTTGCCAGTGTTGTTTTCTCTTGTTGAAAACCTCTTGCCCTGCTTCGAGCAGTGGAGCCGTGCTGTCATCAGCAGGACAAGTACAGGACCAGAAAGCTTTTGGCACGACAGGCGGTTTGTGTTCACGGCACCTGCTGCCCGCTCACACTGCAGCCATTGTTACTCCGGCAGAGCGGGTTATGGGCAGAGCCTCAGCTAGTTTAGCCCAGCTTTGAGTCTCTGCTTTTCTTTTCCTGCATGCATTTCATTTTTGACGGAATACATTTCTTGTCTTGTTCTACTCGTTTTGCTAATATGAATTTAACCTGTGGTGGAGTACGTGCCGAGATGTAGTGGTGGATAGAGCACTTGGTCACAGTGGAGCTGGTGATCTGGACTTATCCCTGCCCCACCAGCTGTGTGGCCTTGGAAGACACATTTGACCTCTCTGGGCCACCGTGTCCTCATTTGTAAACTGAGGACGTTGGCTTCTTAGAGTGATGGACTGCCAGGTACCCCAGTATTAGTGGAAGTGTTAGTTGCTCAGTTGTGTCTGGCTCTTTGTGACCCTATGGACTGTAGCCCACCAGGCTCCTCTGACCATGGAATTCCCCAGGCGAGAATACTGGAGTGCCATTCCCTTAAGATTCCACCATTGTGTTTTGTGTTTCCTGAGATGCCAGAAATATCAGAAATGGCATGTGGCAGTGTTTACTAAGGGCTCTGCTCCTGTGAAATCTTAAGTGACATCAGGACATTTTTAATAAATGACAGTTGTATAGCATGGCTAGTGATAGAGAAATTTAGATGCATTAGTTAAGGGAGACAGGTTTTCTTTGTGACAGGTTTGCAAAATCAGTAAAAATTTCTTGTTCCTAGAAAAGTAGTTGTTCAGCCCTGGGGGTGTTATTGGACACTTGGCTTTTGAACTTCTAAATGAAGAGTTACAAAGTTCAGATAAATGAAGTCTTTTTAATTTTAGCTCTTATTCTTCAGATAAGAGGAAGCCTACAAAGAGGCTAGTATATTATATTGATATTCCATTTCTGATTCACGTTCCCATACTGTTTAATAAGAAAAACTTTATTTAAAAATATGCTAAAATGATAGATATTAATTGTAGAAAACCTGGAAAAACACTAAGAGGTAAACACAAATATGTCTAATTCCATGATCCAGAAATAGCCATTATTGTTCATGCTTTGAAATCTTTAGATTATATACACTCAGTTTGTAGAACAAAACTGGCATTATACCACAGATAGATACCTTGATATCTTGCTTTTTTCCTGCTGTGTTCCTTTTGAAATTATTTTTGCCACAGAGGTTTCAAATGAAGATGGAGATTAATGTAATATTATGCTTGGCACACTTGTGTCAGGGTCTGTGACTTAAAGAAATAGAATTGTGGACCTAGTATCTGAAGGTAACATATGTTTTGTTCTCTCTTGAATCAATATTTGACAGAATACCAGACCACCTGACCTGCCTCTTGAGAAATCTGTATGCAGGTCAGGAAGCAACAGTTAGAACTGGACATGGAACAACAGACTGGTTCCGAATAGGAAAAGGAGTACGTCAAGGCTGTATATTGTCACCCTGCTTATTTAACTTATATGCAGAGTCCATCATGAGAAATGCTGGACTGGAAGCTACACAAGCTGGAATCAAGATTGCTGGGAGAAATATCAATCACCTCAGATATGCAGATGACACCACCCTTATGGCAGGAAGTGAAGAGGAACTAAAAAGCCTCTTGATGAAAGTGAAAGAGGAGAGTGAAAAAGTTGGCTTAAAGCTCAACATTCAGAAAACGAAGATCATGGCATCTGGTCCCATCACTTCATGGGAAATAGATGGGGAAACAGTGGAAACAGTGTCAGACTTTATTTTTGGGGGCTCCAAAATCACTGCAGATGGTGACTTCAGTCATGAAATTAAAAGATGCTTACTCCTTAGAAGAAAAGTTATGACCAACTTAGATAGCATATTAAGAAGCAGAGACATTATTTTGCCGACTAAGGTCCATCTAGTCAAAGCTATGGTTTTTCCTGTTGTCATGCTGAGCACCAAAGAATTGATGCTTTTGAAGTGTGGTGTTGGAGAAGACTCTTGAGAGTCCCTTGGACTGCAAGGAGATCCAACCAGTCCATTCTGAAGATCAGCCCTGGGATTTCTTTGGAAGGAATGATGCTAAAGCTGAAACTCCAGTTTTTTGGCTACCTCATGCGAAGAGTTGACTCATTGGAAAAGACTCTGATGCTGGGAGGGATTGAGGGCAGGAGAAGGGGACAACAGAGGATGAGATGGCTGGATGGCATCACTGACTTGATGGACGTGAGTCTGAGTGAACTCCGGGAGTTGGTGATGAACAGGGAGGCCTGGTGTGCTGCGATTCATGGGGTTGCAAAGAGTCGGACACGACTGAGCGACTGAACTGAACAAAGACTTTAATCTGTTCTTAATTGTTCACTAATTGCTCTTATAAGATTTCCTCATTTTTCTGTTTCTGAATTCAGTCAGCCTAAGTTATTTTAGCAGTTTTTCTTGATGCCTTGATTCTTTAAGCTGAAGCATAGTAGCTAGTGTGGGCCAAGCTGCAGGTTTAGCCTGAAGCAGGATAGTTAAGTGATTCCTTTTGCCTGAACATATTATACACTTGATAATATTTATGATTCACTTGAATACTGGTTTTCATATATCATTTTCCTGTATTAGGAAATGAAAGATGATTAGTTTCTCCTTTGGGTTATTTAGCCTGTGAACTTTTCTGCTATACTATCTACTTTGCATTGAAAATACATTCTAAATTCTGAACCACACTGGAATTTTTTGTGACCTTTCCCTTGTGTGTCTTTTGGTGGTGCCCTTTGAAGTCCTGAAATGCTTTTGTATTTGATTGAGATTAAATCTGGGTTTCATTTTACTTTTTAAAAACATATTGAGCAAGTTAATTTTCTGTTCAGATTCCTAAGGGGAATGATCCCAGCCCTCTGTGTCCCAAGAATTCAGTCCGAGCCTTGCCAGAACATTCCTGTGGTTTTCCACAGGGCAGATCAGTGTGTTCATGAAATTTTAGTTGTAGCTTGTGTTTTCTGTGGTTAATTAAAACATCTGGCTTTTAAATTTTCCACAAACAGAGCATAAGCTTTTGGCCAAACCTTTTTAGTAATAATTAAACACTTCAGTCCTCCCCATCAGAATAACCCAAACTTGTAAGGTATCTTTAGGAGACCTTGTAAACTGTTGTCTCTGTTCATTAATGATTTTAAACATTTGGATGATGCTGGGGGTTCTCCTGCCAGACATACAGTCCTGAGAGAGAGAGTGTTTGTGACTGTGAATTCCTCTAATGGATTCCGGCCTTCAACCCCCTCCAGGTTGGAGCTGCTGTGGGTGAGCTGCTGCCGTCCGTAGCCAAGCATGCTGTGGTTGGACCTGCCCAGCCGGGGAACAGAAACGTTTGCTGGATGGAAAATCCATAAAAGAAAGCTCCTGTGAAAGCCTGAGACAGACGATAACTTAAGCAAGATCAGGTTGGTATAAGATGAGAGAGGCTGGGTAAAGTGGATTGGGTCACATGGGGAAGGTGGTTTTGTTATTTCATGGAGTGTTTTTGAGACAATCCTAAATAATCATCCCCAGTTATTTGAGGGATTCCTGGCCGTTGTACAAATGGCAGACAGCCTGGCAAACTTCTGTATATGGTGTATAGTTATCCTCCTTTCTTTTCTTTTCCCTTCCCTGTCCCATCCTCTCTCTCACAGAGAACAGAGAAAGGTCTTAAGCTTAGCAAATGTACAACAAACCACAACCAGAGGTCCCCCATAATTACTCCTTGATCTTGGCCGTATTTGGGGGAGAAAGCCTGGACTTGCCCTCGTGTGTGTTTCCACACTAGGAAGGGTGGATTGCGGAGACCTGCCACATTTTGAGGGAGGCAGGGTACTTCTGTGTGTGTTCCTTTGGTTTGCTTGGCAAATTTTTACCTAATCTTAAATCTCTCTCTAAGCAAAAGCTAGCAACACACTCCTTTTCAACAATGTGTGCACTTGGTGTTAAGATACCCAGGACAAAGGAGAAGAAATGTCCTGAAAACAATAGGACTGTAACTAAATGCAACATAGCCTCACTGTGAAGCAGGAGAAGGAAAGTGCATAGCCCGCCTCACACGTGGCAGTAAGATGGGAAAGAATTCATTCTGAGAAACAATATCATACAGGGACAGACACTGAAGACACTTTGTATTCGGTGTTCGCTGGTTACACATAATAAGTAGAAGGGAATTACACGTAATAAGCAGAAGGGGATGAGTCAGTGGTCTTCAGAGCCTGTGAAGCAGTGAGTGTCTGTTGGCTTTGCCCACCCAGCATCTCTTTCCTCCTTTCAATAAATCATCCAGATTTCCCCTGAGCCATCAGTCACCCTTGCTTTGTTCTTAGCCCATGTAGTCAGAGGAGGCCATGACTCCATCGCCTCTGTCGCGGGCATGTGACATCAGCTTGGCTAGTCAGGGTCACAAGGATCCGTTGTGGAGGTATGGAATTATGAAACTGTTGCAGAGAGCTTTTTCCTATCTGTGGGTTTCTTAAGCTGGAGCTGCTAGTGACCCTCTTTGCTACCATGTAGGAAGACCCTTTCTGAGAATGAAGTCAACATAGAGGAGATCAGAGTAGGCTGATGGCGGAAAGGGAATGGGGCTAGGGGGGCCACCTTGCACCCACCATGGGTGGCCCCAGACCCGCAGCCCCCAAAGCCAGCAACTCCAGTTTCACTCTCCCAGAAGGTTAGCTAGGTACTTTGAATTTGGGGTTGATCACTTATATCCCCAAACATCCTGATTTGCCATACCTTTCAGTGTGAAGTCTTCGCGTGAAGTGACCGTGGCTCAGCCCCTGTCCTCAGGGGCTTGCAGTGACAGGCCAGATCAGATCAGCATTAGGCTAGCTGACCCACAGAGTCAAAGTGTGTCACCAGAGGTAAGAGCAAAATTCTGTGGGAGTCAAAGAGATGCAGAATTATTATTATTATTATTTCTGCTGGCTTGGAAAGAGACTAGCAGAGAGAGCTGTTATTTCACAGAGGAGGAACAGGCACATATTTAGAACTATATTTAATTCAATTACTTGCTTTTTTGAGTCTGAAAGAAAGGGAGGCTTTCCAGAGCCTATAGTTAATTGCAGATAAGGAAGATAATTTCAGAGTTTCACCAGTAGTAGAATCTTGGTATTTACTGTAAACACAATTGTTTCGGGAGCAGCCAAATGAGAGGTTATCAAAAAGTTGTCCAGAATTGAACACCAGAGGGGAACAGCTGCTCTTCTCACCAAAAACATAAGTTGGCTTTCTGGTGTAAGCAGAATTCCAAAGGCATCATGAACTTTACTGATTTGTTTCCTTTTCTCAAGGTTGGGCTTTATGATTATTACTTTGTGTTTTTTATAATTGACCTTATTTGACTTAAAAAAAATTAATAGTCTTTGTTTGGAGGAAGCCGTTATAGGTTTCAGAAAAGCTGAGCAGAAAGTGGAGTTTCCATACTCTTTGCCCTGTTGTTGTTGTTATTGAGTCTCTAGGTCATGTCCAGCTCTTTATGACCCCGTGGGCTGCCAGGCTTCCTTGTCCTTCACTATCTCCCAGAGTTTGCTCAAACTCATGTCCTTTGAGTCAGTGATGCCATCCAAGCATCTCATCTTCTGCCACTCCTTTCTCCTCTTGCCTTCAATCTTTCCCAGCATCAGGGTCTTTTCCAATGAGTCAGCTCTTCGCATCAGGTGGCCAGAGTATTGAAGCTTCTGCATCAGTCCTTCTAATGAATATTCAGGGTTGATTTCCTTTCGGATTGACTGTTTTGATCTCCTTGCTGTCCAGGGGACTCTGAAGAGTCTTCTCCAACACCACAATCCAAAAGCGTCAATTCTTTGGCACTCAGCCTTCTTTTTTGGTCCGACTCTCACATCCGTACATGACTACTGGAAAAATCATAGCTCTGACTCTACGAACCTCTGTTGGCAAAGTAATGTCTCTGCTTTTAAATACACTGGTTAGCTTTTCTTCCAAGGAGCAAGTGTCTTTTAACTTCGTGGCTGCAGTCAACACCATCCACAATGATTTTGGAACTGAAAAATATAAAACCTGTCACTATTTCCATTGTTTCCCCATCTATTTACCATGAAGTGATGGGACCAGATGCCGTGATCTTAGTTTTTTGAATGTTGAGTTTTTACTCAGCTTTTTCACTCTCCTGTTTCACCTTCATCAAGAGGCTCTTTAGTTCCTCTTCACTTTCTGCCTTTAGAGTGGTATCATCTGTATATCCAAGATTGTTGATATTTCTGCTGGCATTCTTGATTTCCGCTTATGATTCATCCAGCCTGGCATTTGGCAACATGTACTCTGCATATAAGTTAAATAAGCAGGGTGACAATATACAGCCTTGATGTACTCCTTTCCCAATTTTGAACCAGCCCATTGTTCTATGTCTGGTTCTAACTGTTGCTTAATGGCCTGCATACAGGTTTCTCAGGAGGCAGGTAAGATTACATCTGTCTTAATCATTACCAATGATTACTGACTGAAGGATTTACATGTTTGGTATATTATTTCAAGAATTTAAAGTGTTTTCATTAATGATTATATGAATTGAGTCTTTACACAAAGAAAGATAAAATTTATAAAATGATTATTTTACTAAATGAAAACTGTCAGTTAAAATGTCTTGGGTTTGGGGATTATAGTATGGTTTTATGCTGTATGCAAATTGGGCCTTTTTTGTAATATAAAGTGCTGCTGCAGCTGCTAAGTCGCTTCAGTAGTGTCCGACTCTGTGCGACCCCATAGACGGCAGCCCACCAGGCTCCCCCGTCCCTGGGATTCTCCAGGCAAGAACACTGGAGTGGGTTGCCATTTCCTTCTCCAATGCATGAAAGTGAAAAGTGAAAGTGAAGTCGCTCAGTCGTGTCTGACTCTTCGTGACCCCATGGACTGCAGCCACACTTTTATCCTTAAGTGTGCTGTTTTTGCCTTTTGTTGGTATGGTTCTCAATAGACTGCTTGCTGTGAAGACATTAATTATATTAGAAACATAAGGACTGCAAATTTTTATCTCTTCTTTAGTTATGACTTTGTAAAAATTGTGAATGCATAAAGATCAGAAAAGGAAAAAAGTGCTTTATTGTGATGTTTGGATTCTAGTTGGCCATTTTATTTTGTTTTCTAGTAAAGTTACAATTTTGACTTTTATTTTTAATGTGAAAAAATATTAATTTTGTCTTTGTGAGATTCAGAGACATTTCTCCTCCCTGTCATTTAGCTAAAAGCAGACATCTGTTATTGGATTTTAATCAGATTTTAAAATCACACGATTAGATTTAGAACATGTTTTCTGCAATTCCATTAGTAGGTCAAGCCCTGCCTCCTGTTTTCCGGAGGGCTCAGTTCTCCAGGATGGCTTATCTGCTTCCTGCTCTTTCTTTGTAATCTTCTCATTTCCACCTGTGTGGAGCTGACGTGTTTGTTACCTGGCCCCTTTGCTTTCCTTGCAGTCCTTTGGTAGATAAGGTCACTTCATAAAAGGACATCCACGGAGCAACATGGAATTACTCTTTTTATTTTCATTTAAGAGAAAACAACAATAGGTAAGCTTTTGTTTATTTCTCTAGGACCTGGAAATGGGTATCAAGAATTTTTTAACCTGGTCACTCCTTTCAGTGTTTTCTTTCTCTTTGGTGTCCTTTTAAAAAATCCTTGTGACCTATTCACAGAAGGATGAATGACCCTCTGAGGAGTGTAGCATAATGTTCTAGGAGGCTGTGGCCTTGTTGGTCTTGCTTTTCTTAGGGAACTGAAACACAGTAGGGCTAAGTGAAGGTAACTTCTGAACTGCCCTTTAGTTTGAATGGAGCCTTACGCAGTCTGAAGTTAGAGGTTTGAAGGGACTGAGCTGCTGCAGTTGGAGTTGTGGTACAATTACATTTGTGAAGGTTCCTGCTTACTTATAATACTATGGTTGCAGATAAAGCCAAAATCAGGTCAGTGTGGTCACATTTGGTGAGGCTGGTGCAAGAATGAAGAGCATGTCTGGAACTGGCTTTCATTAGGAGAAACCGCATTCCTGTGAAACCTCCAATGAAGATGTTTATGGTAAAGGTACATATTAATTGAATTTGGAATGTTGCATCTTTTGATTTTTTGTGTGTCTTTATATTTGTCTTTAAAAAACCTGTAAGTTACTAGGTTTCCTTTAAAGGCCTTCAAAGGTACCGTACTCCGGTGACATGTAGTCAGTTGTCGTTTATTTTAGTATAATTACTGATGTAAGAACAAGCAGTGGTTTCTCAGTTCCATAATGATCTATAGTGAAAGAATCATTTAATCTGATGATACTGTCTGAATATGACCTATATACATGATATGGTAACTGTTTAGAACTTCTCAAGTTTCCGAATTGATTATTAACTGTTCAAAAAGAATTGATCTTCATTTATGAACAAAAATAAGTCTATTGGGTGTTTTTGCATAGACAGTGTCCAAACCAGTAATTTATTTTGAAAACAAATATCAACAGCAGTCTAGCTTTCATTAGGAAATTGCTGTATATAGTTTGCTGCTGCTAAGTCACTTCAGTCGTGTCCGACTCTGTGTGACCCCATAGACAGCAGCCCACCAGGCTCCGCCGTCCCTGGGATTCTCCAGGCAAGAACACTGGAGTGGGTTGCCGTTTCCTTCTCCAATGCATGAAAGTGAAAAGTGAAAGTGAAGCCATTCAGTTGTGCCCGACTCTCAGCGATCCCATGCACTGCAGCCTTCCAGGTTCCTCTGTCCATAGGATTTTCCAGGCAAGAGTACTGGAGTGGGGTGCCATTGCCTTCTCCATATAGTTCGCTAGTGTGTTCTTTTTAAGAATTAAAGGAAACAGTTTTTCTTGCATTCTTCATGCTGTTGAGGCCCTTTGAGGACAGAATTTAGAGTCTTTGTAACTAGTCCAGGCTTGGTGTCTTAGTGGTTTTCTTGATGACTTTAGGTTGTAAACAGTTTGTGAGTGCTGTGGCTCTTTTCTGGTGTCCGGTTCAAGTATGACAGTGGCAGTACCTGGGCAGGTAAGAGGCAATTAGTGGCTTTACCAGAGCCTTATCTCAGAAATAGCAAGTCTGGAGTTCCAACCGTGACTTTAGGCCCTCGCTGATTCTGAAGTTGGATGAAAAATGACTACTGATCTTGAAGCAGGCATTAATTTGTGAGTGCTAAGAGATGCTGAATTAATTTTACTTGGTTCAGTGCAATTCAGTTAAATTCCAAATGAACTTGTTAACAGTATTAAGAAAGTCAACTTTGGTAGTTGCTGGAGGGAACAAAATGAAGTATCCTAGGGGAGAGATAGCCAGAATACAAGCCCTTGTGGGAGAGCTAACACTTCATTGAGCTTGTCTAGTGTGCTGAGGACTTAAGCACTTTCTCGGCTCTTGGTGGGACTGGATGGGGCGGGGAGAATCCTCACAAGCATCCTACAAGAGAGACAGTATTACCTGTTTTACAGATGAAGATGCTCTGGAGCTGAGAGATTGAATGGTTTTATCCAGGTCTCCCAGCTACTGATTTAAATTTGAATCTAAACTTGCTTCTCAAATTTCGTGATATACCTGTATAAATAAAAAGCTTTGCACAGCTTACAAAGTGGTTGGTCTGTACAAAACTCTATGTGTCTCTCTTTGTATATCTTTCATCATTATTGTAACTAATGAGGTAATAAAGGCCCCAAAGCTCTATATGAGTAGGATGTTTTGGAATTTCCAAGTAGAGAGTGGTTAACATGGATGTAGATTAATCTGGAGAAGTGGCATTTTGTTATTTTTGATAAATAGGTAGGTGGGAGGTTGTCCGTGGATGGGGGTTTTTCAAGGCTTTTTACCTGAGGAAAGTACCTAATCAGACCCTCAGAGGCAGAAATAAAAATGCGCAACTGTTTGGAGGTCTGTCCATGATTTTACAGCCAAGATATGTGGCCTAGCCACATACTCGGTCAACTTGCTGTCAGCTACCTGGAGGTATCTGGTAGCTGAGGGAATCAGACACTCCCAAGCAGCTTACTTAGAGAAGGAAGGAAGGAGAATGCCATCCTGGACTTCCCTGGCTATCCCCGACTATCCCTGACCCTGACTCTGCACTTCTTGTCTGGGGAGCTTCAAGCTTCTTGGCAGTGTCTGCCATGGATGTTCTGTGGCATTTGACCATGAGGAGGGATCAAGGTGTTCAACTCTATGAGGGTTTCAGACTTCCAGTGTTTCCATCTGCTAGTATTCATAGTTGAGTACTGCTCTGGTCTCCATGGACTTCAGCCTGCCAGGCTCCTCTGTCTATGGAATTATCCTGGCAAGAATGCTGGAGTGGGTTGCCATATCCTACTCCAGGGGATCTTTCAGACCCAGCAGTTGAACCTGAGTCTCTAGCACTGCAGACGGATTCTTTCACCACTGAGTCACTGGGGAAATCCTGATAAATGTGTCCCCTCCCCAAATTCACATGGTAAAATCCTAACCTCCAGAGATGATGGTATGAGGAGGTGGTGGCTTTGGGAGGTGCTTAAGTCATGAGGCTGGAGCCCTGATTACTGCCATATAAACGAGGCTCCAGAGACATCCTGGCTCCTTCTACCATCTGAGCACACCGTGGGAACTCCGGCAGTGAGTCGGGAAGAGGGCCCTCACCAGATGGTGGCTGTGCTGCCACCTCGAGCTGGACACCCGGCCTCCAGGACTGTGAGAGAGAATACGTTTTTGCTGTCTGTAAGCCACCCAGTCTGTGGTGTTTCGTCACAGCATCCCGTGCACACTAGGATAAACACCTAGGAGATGGTAATCTCTCTACCCCTACCCACCCGTTCCTGCAGTTGTGTCTTAGGCAAAGAATGGAGAAAAAAATAAAAGGTCAGCTGCGCAGCACTCTTGCGAAGCTGTGACTGCCAGCCTCCAGCTTTGATCCATGATGCTTCTGGTTTCGTTTATAGAATCTGTGTTGTCTAGAAGAGCGTGACTTGTGCTGTGATGGGTTGATTGTCTGGCAGTTCCGTGATGTGGTTTGAGACAAAGCAGGTCAGTTGTAATACTTACATTATATGCAGAAAAGGGACTGCTATTTGGGATTGAATTATCTTATAAAGTAGATGCCACTGGAGGGCAATTTGGTAACATATTTCAAAATTTAAAATCACCAGCAATTTCATATAGGTTTTGTTAACTCTGTGCCAAGATATTTGTACAAGTTTTACTCTCATAGCTTATTTGTAATTTGTAAAGAATGGAGGAGCTCTATATGTGTGCCAATTTGGAATTTTATCATTTACATATATATACACACATATACTTGAATATATACATGTGTGCATTTATCTATATAAAATGAAAAAAAATCTTTTCCAAATCATGTGAATACCATTTCCTTTTGTATAAATGTTTTAATGGTACTTACATCTTGTTCCCCATGGAAAAATATGTACTGTTATTACACTGAAAAACTTTTCTTTTCTGTATTATTTGAGTTTTCTAGCCATTTTCACTTATTCATTTTCTTTCCTTTTAAACAAGTATAAAGAGCTTGCTGGGCAGTGTATGATCATGACCATAACCATTCACAGTTTATAAAACCTCACTGAATGTTTTTAAAAACACTGTAAATTTCCCCCCTTTTCTTGCCTCTTTACATGCAGAAGAGATAGGTAATTTTTATGGGCAGAGTGGTAAAGTATATGCTAAGACAGCGAACGTTCCCCTGAAAGCTTTTTAGTTAAAACATTGAGTTGAGAATGAAAAAAGAGAAAGATATTTACCAAATGTGATTTGAAGGACAAAGAATCCCATCATGCTGAAGTGTGTCTGAAAGTGTACTCTTATGCTCAGTTTGTTTGCTTTAAATATGAGCTTTGGACTGAATTGTATTTGCTTTTCAGACCACAAGGTTGGAGGTGGCCGTGGAAGTCTCCAAAATCTGATTGCTAATCAGGAGAGCTGTTTGCTAAGAAAGGCCTGCCTGTTTGGACTAGAAGTAATGACTGATGCACAGATAAAGCCAGGGTGCCTGTTAAGTAACTTCTGACTTCTGTGTCTAGATTTTGCTTTCCCCTTAATTAAAATCCCCCAGATAGGAGTCATAGGTCAAAGGAGGTGACTCCCCTAAACTCTTCCAGTAACAGTAACTGCTGACTCTTCTGCTGTTAGTAAGGTGCTCTGGAAACCTTTGTATCCATTTCTTTATGGTGTGACTTACCCTGGAGAAGGGATAGACTACCCACTCCAGTATTCTTAGGCCTCCCTTGTGGCTCAGCTGGTAAAGAATCCTCCTGCAATATGGGAGAGCTGGCTTTGATCCCTGGGTTGGGAAGATCCCCTGGAGAAGGGAAAGGTTACCCATTCTAGTATTCTGGCCTAGAGAATCCCATGGGATCACAAAGAGTGGACATGACTGAGCGACTTTCACTTTGCCTCCTGTGGTCTTAGTTTGGATGCTGAAATTTAATAATAGAAAGATAACAATTTTTCTTTAGCATGTAGGCAGTTGTGGTGTGGAGAACAAATCCATTGTTAACATCCCTTAACTGTACATATTTCAGTCTCTTATCCTTGATGTTTTTATTTTTAAAAATCTATAAAGCCATGGACATTTTTCTAGTTTCCACAATAATTTTAGTAACTTTTTTCCCCTGAAATGATTTGATAAATAGCTCATCAGTATTATTTATTTTTAACTTGTCTTCCTTTCTTTCTGTATAGCTTCTGTATTGACATCTGACCCTCTTACTCTTAGTTACCACAAGAATTATACCCTCCCCCCTATATTGGAAGGTATTTGAACCAGAGTATAGAAATTGTAATCTGTTAGAAGGTTAATACAAAGTACATATGTGTATGTATTGGTGTATGTATAGAATTAATGTAATTTTTTTTAATATAGAAAAGCCTAAACATGTTTGTCACTGTATATCATGAGTGAGAAAAACCAATACTACCTTCAGTTAATATTCAGTTCCCAAAAGAACTTGATATTTTAAAAATTCAGGGTAACCAGTGCCTGGTATGGGGATTGGAAACTCACGTGCCTACCAGGACCTGACAGAAAAGTAAGCAAGTGAACTGGAGCATAAAGGGGGAAAAAGGGCACAGTTTAGTTCAGTTCAGTTCAGTCGCTCAATCGTGTCCGACTCTTTGCGACCCCATGAATGGCAGCACGCCAGGCCTCCCTGTCCATCACCAACTCCCGGAGTTCACTCAGACTCATGTCCATCGAGTCAGTGATGCCATCCAGCCATCTCATCCTCTGTCGTCCCCTTCTCCTCCTGCCCCCAATCCCTCCCAGCATCAGAGTCTTTTCCAATGAGTCAACTCTTCGCATGAGGTGGCCAAAGTACTGGAGTTTCAGCTTTAGCATCATTCCTTCCAAAGAACACCCAGGACTGCTCTCCTTTAGAATGGACTGGTTGGATCTCCTTGCAGTCCAAGGGACTCTCAAGAGTCTTCTCCAACACCACAGTTCAAAAGCATCAATTCTTCGGCACTCAGCTTTCTTCACAGTCCAACTCTCATATCCATATGTGACTACTGGAAAAACCATAGCCTTGACTAGACAGACCTTTGTTGGCAAAGTAACGTCTCTGCTTTCACTCAGCTATTCAGGAACAAGGGCCAATGTTGCCTGATCTTCCAGTGATCTTGTCATATTTTGAGAAAAGATATACATCTGGATTTTTCTGTGACTCCTCCCACTTTTCAGATGTTAACAGTACACTTAAAATAATTCGAACATCGTCCTCTTGGATTTTCTCCTGTGATGATCTTTGTCAGCAAGTGTTATTGCTTCCTGTAGAGTAGGTGGGGGGGGGGGGGGCCTGAGAAGCTTGTGGCATGGCTCTTGGCTTCTCAGAGCACACAGTTTAGATGGGCCAGTGTGATGTGGATGGTTGGTACAAGTGCTAAAGACCACAGGAACCCTGAGGAGGTAGAAACCAACATGAGCCATACCATCCTGGGGAGAAGTCCTAGAGGAGATGGGGCCTGCAGGGAACCTGAGGGGGCAGCCAGGGCCTGAGGCTCAGGGCACTGTAGGGGGTCAGGGAGGGCGATGGAGGGCAGAGGTAGGGTGACGGAAAGGTTTGAGGCCTTGAGAGAGGGCTGAGCACGCGAGGAGATGGTGGAGGGCCTTGGAGCAGGTCTGTGCCCGAAAGGGGATGCACTCTGAGCAGGTAACGCCGTGATGGGGCAGCATCCTGAGCTCCAGTCCCCCCTGCCACCTGAAGGATGACAGGAGAGGCGAGACCTGAGCATGGGGAGAACGAATCCTGGACTTGCACAGCCGTCAAGGGTAAGGAGCAGGGTCTCAGCTGGGGCTTTGTTTCTCTCAGTGAAGTTAACTGTTATTCTCAGGAAAAGAAACACTTTTCCAAGGTCCAGCCAGTCTGTCAGAAACCTTATTGACTCAGCCATCAGAACATAGCCACATTGCTACCTTGACCTGAGCCGCCATGCTGTTTTGCCTGAGTCATTCCAGGGGCCTCTTCACTTCTTCCCTTGATTCTGTGCTCGCCTCTCTCTCTCTGTTCTCAGTAGAGTGATCCTGTTCAGACTCATGTCACTCTAGGGCACCCCTCTGCTCAGAACTTGCAATGACTTCTTTGTCCTCACAGTGAAAGATGCAAGTCCTTCCGGTTACCTGACCAACTCCATAACGAGCCCCCTCCTTCCCTCTTGGACCTCATCACCTCACGTTCTCCCCTGGGCTAAGTCTACTCCAGCCACACTGGCCTTTGACCACACTGAGCACATGTCTGCCTCAGGGCTTTTACTTTTGCTCTTTCTTCTTCCTGTATCCTTTCCCCCAGGTACCCACATGATGAACTTTCTCTCTTATGTAAACCTTTGCTCAGATGTTACCGTCCAGTGAAGCCTACCTGCCTACCCTGATGGTATTGAATATTGCAAACTTTCCTGCCCCTCCTCCCCAAATCCCTCTTATCCTTCTTTATTTTTTTCCTATAGAGCTTATTCTTTTATAACACATTGCCTACTTACATTTTAAATGATTATCTTTCTCCCTCACTCTAACATAAATTTGTACGGTAGGAATTGCTTAAATATAAATTGCAAAAGGCAGGGGTTTGAGGGTTTGTATTCACTTATATATCCCCATCATCTGGAATAGTTGCTTGGTGGGGAGTGGGTGCCTGATAATGACTTGCTGCATGGATGAGTAAGTGGCTTTCCAGAGGCACACAGTGTCTACTGGCCTGTCATGTTTGTCACTGAGAATTAAAGAAAATAAGAAGCCCTGCCCTCAGAGCACATGGTCTAGCGGGGAGACGGCCAGGAATACGAAACATTGAGTTAAGACAGTGTGTCCAAAGTTCTGAGCAAACACAAGTAACAGTGCAGATAAAAGGTGAGAAGATCACTTGTCCTGCTTTAGAGGTTTCATCTTCTAGAGAGGATGTGATGTACGTTGAGAAGAAGAATGACCAGGATTGTGGTGATGGAGTGGAGAGGTTGAAAGTGACTGGGGAGGGATCCCAGGGGTGGAAATAACAGCATTTGGTGAGTGATGAGGAGCAGAGGGCTGATGGCCAGGGCTTGGAGGTGGTAATATTGTCTGTATTAAGAAAGGCAAGTAGAGGAGGCAAGGTTGGAAGGGGCCACTGGAGATCCCAGGAGGGATGTGATGGAGAATGAGAAATACAAGATAGCTCCAAGGTTTTGTATTTGGGAAGTTAGGAGGCTACAGATTCCCATGTCCTAATCGGGGAAGTTGGGAAGGAAAATGTGTTTGCAGAACAGTAGGGGAAGTGATGTGTGTATCTTATCAGACTCAGTTCCATGAGGGCAGGGATCTGGTTTAGTGACGTATCTCTAGCACCTCGAATGGTGCCTGCTAAATAGTACAGTCTCAGTAAATGTTTATGGAATTGATAAATAACATAGTTAAATTTGGAGGACGTAAACAGTTATAAGGTCAGAAATTGGTGAGGCTTAAATTGATATTAAAACACCTTTAAATGATGCTGGTTTTGGTATTTCTTTTAAAAAGAGCTTGGGTAATCATTTTGTGGTTTACCAAATTTGGTGGACAGGCTCTTCTGTCCATGGGATTTTCCAGGCAAGGATACTGGAGTAGGTTGCCATTCATTTCCTTCTCCAGGGGATCTTTCCCACCCAGGGATCAAACCTGGGTCTCCTGCATTGCAGGTGGATTCTTTACCAAGTGAGCTGGTAGCTGGTAGCTCAGTTGGTAATCAGTTAGATACAGGATTTTTAAATGTTACATTTCACTCATAATATTCCTGGCCACACACCTCATTTGAATAGAAGTCTTGATTTCAGTATGTGTCTGTGCATGTGTGTTTTATTGAAGTATAAGTTTTCTTACAATATTAAATTAGTTTTAGGTATACAACACTTAGTGTTATTTTTTTTAACCCATTTGCTATCCAGAGTTGGCAGCACAGATGAACACAGCAGTAAGTAATCCTTCGTGCAAAGACATGAATTGTCTGCATGAAAAGGTATACATGAAATAAGTGAGAATGTATTTTTTCACACTTGCCTTCCATTATGATAAATGTCAACTGAGTGTCCTGATGTTTTCTTGTGGTGATCTTTGTTGCAGTGCAAATTGCTTAAAAAAGAAAGAAAGAAAGAAAAGCAGCTGAGGCTTAGTGTGACCCATTGCCAATGACTTTTCTTTATGATTGTATTTGGTATGTGACAAAGTATTTTATAAAGGCAGTGAAAATTATATACTGTTTTTTTGTTGTTATAAAAATGAGAGTGGTACTGGGACATTGTTGAATGTAACATCCTTTCATTATAAAGAAAGTTAGTTAATTTCCAGAATAGTGAGAATTGAGTTATCAGTTTATTGTCAAGCCTCTGGCACCGGTCAGAATGAATGGAAGTAGAGCCCTGCCATAGCAGTGGTTCCAGCAGGGCAAGGGGCTGACTTGTGTCCCCCCAAGATTCCTGTGTTGAAGGCCTAACCCTCAGTACTTTGGAATGTGATTGTATGTTTGGAGATAGGGTCTTTAGAGAAGCAGTTAAGTTAAAATGAGGTCATGGAGGTGGACTTTAATTCGTTACGACTGGTGTTCTGATAAGACAAGGAAATTTGGACACAGACACGTGTAGTGAGAAGACCAGGGCAATAAATAGCGTCTAAACCGAGGAGAGAGGCCTTAGAAGAGAGCAGCTTTGTCGATAGTGACACCTTGATCTTGGACTTGGAGATCTCTGTCGTGTAAGCTATGCCAGCTATAGTGGCTAGCTAGGGCAGCCTTAGCAAACTAACACGGGCAGAAGCCAGGCTAGTTCGGGGAAGTGTCCTCACCATCACTTCATCCATCACCTGGTTTCAGCATCACAGTCTGGATGTCTGGGAGAGGGTGATTCCCCGGGCCCCTGGTTATTCCCCAACAGAATGTATCGCTCTAAATGCCCATGGCATTGCCAGGCAGCTACAGTGGTGATTCCTTGGTGTATTTATTCACTTCTGATTATTTTTGCTGGAAGCCGTCTCCCTCATCTGCATTGCCATTTCCCTCAAGAACTCAATGAAGAGTGTGAGATGAGGCGGAGGCGCTTACCTTACAACTTTACGTGATTTGATGTCTCAACTTCATTGATATGTGTATTCCAAGCTTTGAAGAATGGAGGAGAGGTCTGGGAAGACGGGGAGGCTTTGTGGACGGCCGTCTTTGCTGTGAATTGGACCCTGTGTGTAAGACACCAGGGTTTCAAGCCAAGTCCGCTTTCTCAGGAGACCGTCTCTGGCATCTTGCAATTCAAGTGAAGCTTAATTTAATCCGTGGTTTTCAGAGTCAGTCTGTAGGCTGTGTTGCTTACAGTAGGAGTTGGAAAACCATTGGCTTCCTTTGGCCTGATTGTTTGAATTTGATTTACTGGGAAATTTGAGAAGCAGAGCACCAGAGGCATTGCAGAAAACTGAAAAAATTTGCACTCCACATTCCAGTAGATCTGCTTGCACAATGAGTAGGGCAAGTGGAGTATGTAATCAGTGAGTTTTGTTCCATGTCTCCTATGCTCAGAGAACGCAGGGGGTGGGAACTTTTCCTCTTGAGTTCTTTCTTGATTGGGTTGAGAGCATCCGAAGGGCTATTATGAAGTATTCCCATCCTCTACAGCATGTCCACGGTCCAGTAGGCATGCTTGATGTTAATACACTTCTTCCCTGTGTTGGCTGACATTTCTGAACGATAGCATGAAGAGTGCTTCTTCAGATTCCTTCTTTTCATATATTTCTGTTATGTAAGTGAGATGAGGCTATCATTATAAATGAAAGGAACTGAAAACCGTCTGCTTTAAGTTATGAAATAACATGTTTTGGCTATGTTACTGCCCACCTGGCATTTTCAGTAAATTTTTATGGCTCATGGGGACAGGTGACCCTGAGTGCTAGTAGCACCTGCAATCTAAATAGTTCTCATTCCAGGGCCCACACAATAGAGTGTGTTTGAGAGTACTTGCAAGCAAAGTTTGAGCAACACATTGTACACTTAATCAAGAAACATTGTACTGGAATCCACCTTGCCTCAAATCCTTGGGAAGCCACTCTCCCCTCTGTCCTAAGATTTGGTTACAGTTCCTCTCTCTGTAAAGGAAGAAGGAGCATATTGAAATTTCTAAAACAGGCTGAAAAATGAAAATACTTAGATAAGGGAAAAGATGGTGACAGAGCTGGCATTTGAAGATGACCAAAATCTGTGTAGAAAGTCAGCCCTGAAGAGGTGCCTTAGTAATCTTTATTCAGCTAAAAAAACTGTTTATCCAGCTTATTACTCTTTAACAAAAGCAGTTATTCCATGCTTAATTAATTGTAGACTATATATCCAAGAGATTCATGGGCCAGAATGTATTTCATTTGTAGAAAAAACAAAACAAAAACCACCCTTAGAAAGGATGTAAATTGGAAAACTTATAGTGCAGAGGTCAAATCTTGGTCCGCAGCCTGTTTTTATATGGTTCGCAGCTCTAGAATGGTTTTCACATTTTTTACGTGTTTGAAAAAAATTAAAAGAATAGTAATATTTTGTAACCTGTGAAAGTTATACATAGTTCAGTGTTTATCAGTCAAGTTTTATTGGCACATAGCTGTGCTTATTCACTGATGTATTGTTTCTGGCTCTTAACATCCTGCAGCAGCAGAGTTGAGTAATTGTGACTGTCTGTGGCTTGCAGAGTGAAAGTCGCTTATTCTGGTGCTTTATGGAAAACCTTTGCCACTCAGGTTTAAACAGTTAGGTTTATTCATTTTTTAAAAAATTATTATAATAATTATATTAGAAAATCCTCATGTAGACTCACCTTTTAATTTATAGAATTCCTTCCATAGCATCTCTAAAGATGGCCATTGAAAATCTTGGTCACTGGAAATTTAGTTGCAGTCATTAGGAAAGCAGACCAGCAGTTCTTTTTATTTTTCCCTAACCAAATCATTTATAACAAAAATTTAGTGAGTGCAGACTGTGCACTACCCATTTTTCAAACAAGAGGCATAAAGTGAAGTTGCTCATTTGTGTCTGACTCTTTGCGACCCCATGGACTGTAGCCCACCAGGCTCCTCCATCCATGAGAATCTCCAGGCAAGAATACTGGAGTGGGTTGCCGTTTCCTTCTCCAGGGGATCTTCCTAACCCAGGGATTGAACTTGCATGGGACCATGCATTCTCATGGGAGGAGATGGCCATAAACAGATAAATATATAGTCTATCAGGATAATAACCACAGTGTAAGAAAGTTAAGGGAAAGGAGAGAGCTAGAGGCAAGAGAAGGCTGCATAAGAGGTATTGTTTTTGTTGTTCAGTTGCTCAGTCATGTCCGACTCTTTGTGACCCCATGGAGTGCAGCATGACACACTTACCTGTCCTTCATCTCCCAGAGCTTGCTCAAACTCATGTCCATGGATGCTATCAACTATCTCATCCTCTGTCATCCCCTTCTCCTCCTGCCTTCAATCTTTCCCAGCATCAGGGTATTTTTTAATGAGTTAGCTCTTCGTATCAGGTGGCCAAAGTACTGGAGCTTCAGCATCAGTCCTTCCAATGAATAGCAGGGTTGCTTTCCTTTAGGATTGACTGGTTTGATCTCCTTGCAGTCCAAGGGACTCTCAGGAGTCTTCTCCAATACCATAGCTCAGAAGTACCAGTTTTTCGGCGCTCAGCTTTCTTTATGGTCCAACTCTCACATCCATACATGACTATTGGGAAAACCATCGTAGTGACCATATGGACCTTAGTTGGCAAAGTAATGTCTCTGCTTTTTAATACATTGTCTAGGTTTGTCGTAGCTTTTCTTTCAAGGAGCAAGCGTCTTTTAATTTCATGGCTGCAGTCAACATCCACAGTGATTTTGGAGCCTCAAAAAGTCTCTCACTGTTTCATTGTTTCCCCATCTATTTGCCATGAAGTGACGGGACTGGATGCCATGATCTTCATTTTTTGAATGTTGAGTTTTAAACCGTCCTTTTCACTCTCCTCTTTCACCTTCATCAAGAGGCTTTTTAGTTCTTCACTTTCTGCCATAAGGGTGGTGTCATCTGCATATCTGAGGTTATTGATATTTCTGCCAGCAATCTTGATTCCAGCACGTACTTCATCCAGCCTGGCATTTCACATGATATACTCTGCATATAAGTTAAACAAGCAAAGTGACAACATACGAGCTTGAAATTCTCCTTTCCCAATTTTGAACTAGAGGTGATGAAGGTCTAAGGCCAACAGATACAAGAAAATGTGATCACTGTCACTAATGATCAGGGGGATACAAATCAAAATCACAGTGAGATAATCACCTCACATCTGTAAGAATGGCTGTTACCAAAAGACAAGCACCAGCAGGTGCTGGTGAGGATGTGGAGAAAAGGAAACCCTGAGCGCTGTTGGTTGGCATATAAATTGGTGCAGCCACTGTACAACACAGTATGACATTTCCTCAAAAAATTAAAAATAGAACTACCATATGATCCAGCAATCCCACTTCTAGGTATATATCCTAAGGAAATTGAAACAAGGCCTTGAAGAGATATCTACATTCCCATGTTCATTGCAGTATTAGTCACAGTAGCCAAGATATGGAATAATCTAAATGTATGTCAACAGATGAATAGCTAAAGATGAGAAGATATTTTACATGGATTACACATATATACACATATATATGTATACATGCATACACACATATACATACACACTGTGGAGGAGTATTCAGCCTTGAGTAAGAAGGAAATCCTACCGTTTGTGACAACGTGGATGGACCTCGAGGATATTATGCTAAGTAGAATAAGTCAGACAAAGAAAGACAAATACACTCTATGGTATCACATAAATGTGGACTCAAAAAGAGAAAATGAGAGAGTAGAACAGTGGCTGCAGGGGTGAGGTTTATTTCTGGGCTCACTATTCTGTTTCGTTTATCCTGATGTCTGTTTTTATGCCAGTACTCTGCTGTTTTGATTACTGTAGCTTTGTAATATAGTCTAAAGTCTGGGAGGATTATGCTTTCAGCTTTGTTCTTTTGCCTCGGTATTGCTTTGAGAAGCATATTGTCAGCTTCCTTTGAGAAGCATATTGTCAGCAAAGAACAGAGTGGAAAAGTGGAGGGGCAAGTCGAATTTTAGATCTTAGGAAACACCGATGACACTTTTTAAGAGTGCCAGCTTTGTTGCTCGCCTTCCTCTGCTCTAACCCCGCCCACAGATATGTTGTGGCTCAGTGCTTGGCGTGCACACACACACACCTCCCCTCATTCCCTCTGCTATTCCCTGGTCACTTTTCTCACGAATGCAGAAGAGCAAGCCTATAATATATGCCACTGGACACCCAAGAAAGGGTTTGGAGAGACTCACAATCCTATCTTTCATTTCTGAAAAATTCAAAGCATATTATTATTGATGGTAAGATTGAACATTTTATTAGTTTTTTAAAAGTCTCTTGTATAGTTGGACACAGAAGGAAAATTACAGTGAGACAGAAATTTAATACTTTGGTGAACTATATTCAGTTTTGGTTATTCTGGTTAAAAACAAACAAAGGAAGCATTGATTTTTTTTTTTTTTTAGCCTCTTTGATCTAAATGGTTTTAGTTTTCCACTGTTAGACATATTAAAACTTTGAAGACACAGAAGTACTATTCAGTAAACTGCTGCTTTCAGCAACTTCTGTGATGTCCTGGGGCACTGGAAGCCTTTGGTTTCCTTTCAAGGCAGGAGTAGTTAACTCTGAATCAATCCCTCTCTGTGCAAAGTCAGAACCTTTATATTTTGTACCAGGAGAGCAGAGAAGAATTTTTTTTTTTAATGATTTGATATTTTAAAAATATTTGGCTTTTCATTCAACTTAGAGAATCCAAGGTTCTAATAACAGAATGGTCAATTTGGCCAACAAAGCTATAGAAAGAAGAATGCCCACAAGTCAGTTTTAGGTGTTATTTTGTAGAGGGTGGTTCCTGTAGGAGGAACTCAAACAATATTGCTGGTTAAACTCATTTTCCTCTGCTCTTTTTCTGGAATCTGGATGGAAACCAAGACCTGTGGCACATTCCCTGAATGTTCATAGCCCCCAGTTGGAGGCCTAGCTGAGGACTCATGTGGAAAACAACACCCTCTCTTTTCTATTTATGGTTATCAGCCATGCTGTAAAACTTAATTTATTTTACTTTAAGGTCAATGAAAAATAGTTGTCTGGAACTTTTAGTTTTCAAGCACCAGAACAGGGTATGTTTTTGTTCCGTGGCTTTTGCTCGTGGATAAGCTTTGCAACTCCAGATCATTTATGTGGTCATGGGCCACTGGGCTTAGGGAACAGCCAGAGTGGGAGGCATTGTGTCAGCACAGGGCAGGGGATGGGTGAGTGAGGCAGGGCCCTAGTCCTGAGTCGGTTTATGTAAGTCTCCTCCGGAGATTGGATGCATGAACAGATATGTGGCCTGCACAGAAAGAGCACTGCCAGAGATGAGGCAAGCACTGTGGACAAGTTCAGCGAGGGGCCCTGGCTTCCTGACTGAAGAGAGAGGTAATACAGTTGGCTTTGAGTCAGGCCATGGAGAATCCCCGGTGGAACAAAGTCACGCAGTGGTGTCTTTGAATGAATTCTCACTTCAACTGTAAGCCTCAATTTTCCTCATTTATAAAGTGGTGCCACTTTTTCTGACTGCACCATGTGGTGTGTCAGATCTTAGATCCTTGACCAGGGATGGAACCTGTGCCTCCTGCAGTGGAAGGCAGAGTCTTAACCAGCCTGGTGATGATATCTTTACCACCCATATTGCAGTACTTTTATGAGACTTCCAAAATGTACCACGGTGAAATCCTAATGTCGTTACTTCTTACTGTGGTTAATATTGTCAAACGGTGTCTGTTAAATATTTACGTAACTGTGACGATCTGTAGTTTTCCAAAGTTAGATCTAAAAAAGGAGATACTGTTACTCATGGTAACTTATTAGACTAACTCCCCATAGGAAGGTTTTTATATGTGGAAATGTAGCTGATATCACATATGCAGTGAAGAGAGTCATTGATTAAAGTGGAGAGACGTCTCTGAACAATAGCTGAAAGGCCGAGTTCTCTTTTTTAGGGAAGAATCAGGCACAGGATGGTAGGGTGTGTTAATGTGTAGGTGCCTGAAGTTCTAGATTTGAGTTGGCTATATAGCATGGGACTTGAAACTCTGTGATTCTTTAAGAAAACAAAAACCAGTGCTTAAAAAAGAAATGGAACTTCCTAGGGTTTTTCTGAGACTTTAAGAACTTGAGTTGACTTGGAGAAATAGGAGATGTGGTAAATTCCTTCCTGGGTCTGTTCATTAAAACATTGTGAATTAAGCTGGAGAACCTGGAGCCTGAAGCATGTTAGTGTTGTATGAGAAGAAGGATATACATGTATGATATCAGGTTTAAAATACATGTTCCACACATTCAGTTGGAGATCCTAGTTGTGATTCGCTCCCCAAATCACATATTATCAATACAATATTGATCCTTTTGCTAGAATGGCCTAACCACTTTTCTTTGAAATTGATGTTATAGGTAGTTTATGAGCCAGTCAAGAAAACTGACCTCATAGTCACACTCTATTTTTCCTTTTCTAAAATAGACTTTTATCTTTTTGTAGAACAGTTTTAGATTTGCAGGCAGACTGGGATGGTAATGCAGAGTTCTCATTAACCCTCTCATTCTATTCCCTCTATTATTAACATTTTTACATTCCTTTTATTGTTGTTCAATCACTAATCTGGTGCCCAACTCTTTGTGACCCCAAGGACTGCAGCACACCAAGCTTCCCTGTCCTTCACTATTTCCTAGAGTTTGCTCAAATTCATGTCCACTGAGTTGGTGATGATATCTAACCATCACAACCTCTGCCACTCTTTTCTCCTTTTGCCTTCAATCTTTCCTAGCCTCAGAGTCTACCAATGAGTTGACTCTTTACATGAGGTGGCCAGAGTATTGGAACTTCAGCATCAGTCTTTCCAATGAATATCCAGGGTTGATTAAAGTCCATGGTTTGTCCAGATTTCCTTTAACTTAAGTCAAAACTAAAAAAAAAAAAAAAAAAGTCAAAACTGTCCTTTCCACTCAAAACTTTCAGTTCAGTTGCACAGTTGTGTCCAACTGTTTGCGACCCCATGGACTACAGCACGCCAAGCCTCCCTGTCTATCACCAACTTCCGGAGTTTACTCAGATTCATGTCCATTGAGTCGGTGATGCCATCCAACCATCTCATCCTCTGTTGTCCCCTTCTCCTCCTGCCTTCAGTCTTTCCCAGCATCAGGGTCTTTTCTAATGAGTCAGTTCTTTGCATCAGGTGGCCAAAGTATTGGAGTTTTAGCTTCAGCATCAGTCCTTCCAGTGAATATTCAGGACTGATTTCCCTTACGATGGACTGGTTGGATCTCCTTGCAGTCCAAGGGACTCTCAAGAGTCTTTTCCAACACCAAAGTTCAAAAGCATCAATTCTTTGGCGCTCAGCTTTCTTTATCGTCCAACTTTCACATCCATACAGGACTACTGGAAAAACCATAGCCTTGACTAGGCGGACCTTTGTTGGCAAAGTAATGTCTCTGCTTTTTAATATGCTGTCTAGGTTGGTCATAACTTTTCTTCCAAGCAGCAAGTGTCTTTTAATTTCATGGCTGCAGTCACTGTCTGGAGTAATTTTGGAGCCCAAGACAAGAAAGTCAGCCACTGTTTCCACTGTTTCCTCATCTGTTTACCATGAAGTGATGGGACCAGATGCTATGATCTTTGTTTTCTGAATGTTGAGTTTTAAGCCAACTTTTTCACTCTCCTCTTTCACTTTGATCAAGAGGCTCTGTAGTTCTTCTTCACTTTCTGCCATAATGGTGGTGTCATCTGCATATCTGAGGTTATTGATATTTCTCCCAGCAAATCTTGATTCCAGCTTGTGCTTCATCCAGCCCAACGTTCCTCATGATGTACTCTGCATAGAAGTTAAATAAGCAGGGTGACAATATACAGCCTTGATGTACTCCTTTTCCTATTTGGAACCAGTCTGTTTTTCCATGTCCAGTTCTAACTGTTGCTTCTTGACCTGCATACAGATTTCTGAAGAAGCAGGTCAGGTGGTCTGGTATTCCCATCTCTTTCAGAATTTTCCACAGTTGATTGTGATCCACACAGTCAAAGGCTTTGGCATAGTCAGTAAAGCAGAAGTAGATGTTTTTCTGGAACTCTTGCTTTTTCTGTGATCCCGTGAATGTTGGCGATTTGATCTCTGGTTCCTCTGCCTTTTCTAAATGCAGCTTGAGCATCTGGAAGTTCACAGTTCACTTACTGTTGAAGCCTGGCTTGGAGAATTCTTAGCATTACTTTGCTAGCATGTGAGATGAGTGCAGTTGTGCAATAGTTTGAGCATTCTTTGGCATTGCCTTTCTTTGGGATTGAAATGAAAACTAACCTTTTCCAGTCCTGTGGCCACTGCTGTGTTTTCCAGATTTGCTGTCATATTGAGTGCAGCACTTTCATAGCATCATCTTTTAGGATTTAAAATAGTTCAACAGGAATTCCATCACTTCCACTGGCTTTGTTCATAGTGATGCTTCCTTAGGCCCACTTGACTTCTCATTCTAAGATGTCTGGCTTTAGGTGAGGGATCACACCATCGTGATTATCTGGGTCGTGAAGCTCTTTTTTGTACAGTTCTTCTGTGTATTCTTGCTACCTCTTCTTAATATCTTCTGCTTCTGTTAGGTTCATACCATTTCTATCCTTTTTTGTGCCCATCTTTGCATGAAATATTCCCTTGGTATCTCTAATTTTCTTGAAGAGATCTCTAGTCTTTCCCATTCCATTGTTTCCCTCTATTTGTTTGCATTCATCGCTGAGGGGGGCTTTCTTATCTCTCCTTGCTATTCTTTGGGACTCTGCATTCAAATGGATAGATCTTTCCTTTTCTCCTTTGCCTTCCCCTTCTCTTCTTTTCACAGCTATCTGTAAGGCCTCCTCAGACAACCATTTTGCCTTTTTGCATTTCTTTTTCTTGGGGATGGTCTTGATCACTTCCTCCTACACAGTGTCACAAACCTCCACCCATAGTTCTTCAGGCACTCTATCAGATCTAACCCCTTGAATCTGTTTGTCACTTCCACTGTATAGTCATAAGAGATTTGATTTAGGTCATATCTGAATGGTCTAGTGGTTTTCCCTACTGTCTTCAATTGAAGTCTACATTTGGCAATAAGGAGTTCATGATTTGAGCCACAGTCAGTTCCCAGTCTTGTTTTTGCTGACTGAATAGAGCTTCTCATCTTTTGCTGCAAAGAATATAATCAATCTGATTTCAGTATTGACTATCTGGTTATGTCCATGTGTAGAGTCTTCTCTTGTGTTGTTGGAAGAGGGTGTTTGCTATGACCAGTCTGTTCTCTTGGCAAAACTCTATTAGCTTTTGTCCTGCTTCATTCTGTACTCCAAAGCCAAGTTTGCCTGTTTCTCTAGGTATTTCTTGACTTCCTACTTTTGCATTCCAGTCCCCTATAATGAAAAGGATGTTTTTTGGGTGTGTGTTCTAGAATGTCTGGTAGGTCTTCATAGAACCATTCAATTTCCGCTTTTTCAGCATTACTCTTCAGGGCATAGACTTGGATTACTGTGATATTGAATGGTTTGCCCTGCAAATGAACAGATATCATTCTGTCGTTTTTGAGATTGCATCCAAGTACTGCATTTCAGACTCTTTTGTGGACTATGATGGCTTCTCCATTTCTTCTAAGGGATTCTTGCTCACAGTAGTAGATATAATGGTCATCTGAGTTAAATTCACCCATTCCAGTCTATTTTAGTTTGCTGATTGCTAAAATGTTGATGTTCACAACTTTACCTCATCACATAGGGCAGATGTTTCTGAATAATAGTGGCTTTTCAATGATTATTGGTTGAGTGAATAAATAAATAATATGCTCTACCTGCTCTTAAATTGTTATTAGGGAAGGATCAGGCCACCGTGCTGATGACATGCACACTAATGCTTAAGAGTTTGAATGCAAATGGGCTATGTTTGAATGAAGCCTGGCGCTGCTGCTTACTAACCCTGTGAATAAGTCACCCAACCTCTCATACCTCTTTTCTCACCTGTGGAAAGAGGATAGTGACAATTCCTACCTCAGTGGGGTAGGAAAGAAACAAAGAGAGGAGAGAATGCACGTGAGAACATGTGAACACAGCCTCACATGTGGGAAGCACTCAGTAAAGGTCAGAGTCAGTGTTTATCTTGCAGGATGGAATGTGATAAGTGTGATGAGAGGTACAAGGTGTCCTAGGCAGTCAGAAAAGGGGAGATGCATCAAGTTGGGCAGAGATTAGGAAAGAGGAGGTAGCATTTGAGATTGACCTGAAAGAATAAATTAGCCTTCACTAGAGGCAAAGTGCCTAGAGGGAGAAAGTTGAGAGCTCGTAATACGCAAAGTTGCAGAGGTGGAAGATGTGAGAGATCTTCTGGAGAAAAGTCTGTGGTCTAATATGGCAAGACAGGGTAGATAAAACTATTAGGGCCATATGTGTTTTTGATATAAATTTAAACTTTTACTTCTAAAGTTTTTCAAATAGAAAAACAGTGTAAAGAATACTGCAATGAATACCCATAGAACCCCTATCTAATTTCAGTGATTATTAACATTTTTCCTATTTACTTTATGTGTATAAATTTGCATATATTATTTTTTGCTGAACCACTTAAAAATAAATTTTAGAATTCATGGCATTTTCCCCCTAAATACTTTAGCATGCATTTCCAGAAAATACAGAAGCTACCTTACATAAAGGCAGTACTATTATGATGATCAGCAAAATAAATAATAATCCCCAAATATCATTTATTATCAATCCATAGTCAAACTTCCCAGAGACTTAGTCTGCTAAGTCTTTAGCATTAAAAACATTTTTAAAAACTAGAATACAAGCTAGAGACCACGTATTACATTTTATTTGTCATGCTTCCTAAGTCTCTTTAAATCTAAAATTCCAACTAAGATATTAGGACATGTAGGCTTTGGATCACTAAGAAGATTATGGTGCTTTCTCCCTTGCCATCTACAATTCCTGTAATTCAAAATAAAAACAATTTGAATTTCAATAAAAGAAGTGTAAGGTAGTCCAAGTAGATTTCAGATTTTTTTTCCCTCCCATCAAGATGATGACTTTGACATTACTTTTGAAATCTCACATTTTTAGAAATCTCAGCATATGTTTATTTGCCTTGAATGGTCCAGCTCTAGACTCACAGGATTCAGCAAAGAAACAGTGACTCACTGTTTTCACTTGAGCTGAATGTCTAGCATGTCTAAACTTTACAGATATGAAACCACATTCTTAATAGACACACACAGTGGTTTTTAGTCCTACTGTATATATAAGCCTTCCAGGCACTAAGTTCCCATCCTTTCAGGTAATTTCACAGTGAGTTTCACAATATTTCTTTACGGGAAAAGGTCTTTTAGAACTGCGGGTTGGAAAACAGAGAATGCAGAACCTTGTTCATCCTGCTTTAACCAGGAACACTCTGGTTCCAGAGGAGTGGTACTTGGACACCTCCTTTGTTTTTGTCACTTCACAGACACCTATGGCCTGGGCAAGTGTCTGGAATAGCTGCAGGTACAGAGTGGTTATGAGGGGCCTGCCTGCCAGGGCTGCAGCTTCTACAGCTGATAGACTAAACCTGGCATCCTTTGGAACTCCATGGAAGAGAAGGAGTCAGGTATTTGGGGAGTGCTTTCCTGCAAAGATGCATCCTCTAATTGCCTTTCCTAATGATCTCCCCTTGTTACACTTTGGAAGGAAGCTCCTCTTGAGGACCATTTCTTTCCACCTCACTTGCAGGTGCCTGGAGAGTGCCGCTCTAATTTATTCCACTTAGCCTTGTCGGGGAACCCAGCCCACCCTGCCTCTGCTGCGAGAATGCATTTCCACCTTCATTCCAACTTCACGAGGTTCTGTTGACCCACTTGGACAAGGTTCATTGTAGCGCCTGCTTGGTTTTTCTCTTGTCCTTAATTTGGTTTGCCTTTTATTGTCTTCTACCTGAATGAATTCTCTTTCTTTTAAGGGAAAGGAACCTGAGAAAAACAATGCTTGTGGTGGTGACTGCTTGTTAAGGGTAATTACTATTTTATGTTAATCTACATGTTAAAATGAGCAGACAGAGAATTGCTAAATTCACCATCTTGTTATTTCCCAAGTCTGGTCCTTTTAAGTATATTTGTTGCTTAAACAAAGATGTAGTCGAGCAGAGTAGAAGGGTCCAAATGGAGAGTCTTTTATGCATGTGTATATATAGAATTTAAAATTTTTATTTCCATCAGCAAGAGTTATTATAGAATACTTGGAAATTATAGAAAAGTGGAAAGAAGAAACCCAGAGATAACTAGCATTAACACTGTGAATTCATGTCTGGTCATTTAGCCTACATGCTATTTCTCTTTTAAGAGAAATGGGAACAGCTTCACTATTACAGTCTAGGACTTTTGTTCCTCAAAAGTGTGGTCCATAGATCAGCAGCACAGACATCTCTTGGGAGCATGTTAGAAATACAGAATCTTGGTTAGCCTCTTGTTTGCATCCTTTATCCCCCCCGACCCCCAAAAAAGAAATACAGAATTTCAGACTGTACTACGATATGCTGTGTGCATGCTAAGTTGCTTCAGTCGTGACCAGCTCTGTGTTGGTCTACATGGACTGTAGCCCGCCAGGCTCCTCTGTCCGTGGGATTCTTCAGGCAATAATACAGGAGTGGGGTGCTATGCCCTCCTCCTGGGGATCTTCCCAACCTAGGGATCAAACCTCCATCTCTCATGTCTCCTGCATTGGCAGGCGGGTTCTTTACCACTAGTGCCACCTGGGAAGCCCTATGGTATACTGAATTGTAATTTGTATTGAGTGATAGTTTATATATGTTAAAATTCAGAAGTACTTCTCCAGAACACAGTGTACCCGGGACAGCAGATAAAATGAGTAGGACCCAAAGACCAAGACTGTTTATCTCCATTTTCCCACTGTCACTCTTTCTTAAAATAATTTCCTCAGTATGTGATAATGATAAAAGTGGAGATCAATTTTCTAGCGAGACATAGCAGCCTTGATAAGGAACCCAGCTGTCTCATGCATAAACATTTCATTTGGTGAACATTCATTAAGTGCCTACTGTGTTTTGGGGCACAAACACCGCAGTTAGGGTGTGCCTATACTGCAGTAGAAGCATTCAGAGGGCAAGGATGAGGGGCACAAGAGGAGGCTGGAAGTCAGAAAGAAAAATGGTTTCTGAGCTGAGTCTTGAAATATAATTCCGTGAACATGAGTTATGAGTGTTACTAGACTTGGGAGAGAGCGCAGAGCCAGATAAAATGATCCCTTTCTTCAAGGAGTCTGTGCTTGATTTAAGGACAGGGGACAGTGTTTAAAATGATAAATAAAATCTGAAGCACCTTAGTATTAGGGTAGATCAACTTTGTGACCTCATACAAGTTATTTCATCTGATTATCCATTCTGTAAATAGCAAAATAATAAAGTACTTCACAGAATTACAGTGGTTTTTTTAAAAATCAGGTGACATAATAAAGCTCTTACCTACACTGAGTGCAGAATCCGTTCTGTGTGGCAAAAATATTGTGAAAGTGCCAATTAAGTGCCATAGATAAAAATACTGAGGAGAAACAGAGAAAAGAGAGGCCATTTCTGCCTGGACCGCAAGAGGCCTTGTGGCTAATATGGCCCTGAGTATGTGAATGAGGAAGACAGGGCAGGTGGGAACTGAAGTAAAAGATGAAACTGCGCTTTTGAGACTGGATGGACCAAAAGGTGGGGAAGGAAACGGCAACCCACTCCAGTATTCTGGCCTGGGAAATCCCACAGACAGAGGCGCCTGGTAGGCTATAGCCCTTGGGGTCGCAAAGAGTGGGACACGACTTAGTGACTAAACAACAACCGACTAAGAAGGTGATGGAAACACAGGGTCGGGTTTGGTGGTGGAGAACTCTGTTTCCAACACATTCAGTTTGAGGAGGTGCTGAAAGTGGCAAGCCTAGGGTGCTAGTTTGCTCAGACGGATGGTTATTCAGATGCATGCCCCTCTGTTGTAGGCTTGGCCAGGGCTGAGCATGAAATGAAATGCTCAGCTTCCCTGGTTCTGGTGTTTAGTTAGTTTCCATCTTGCAGTGGGACTCTTTCTCACTCATTGGAAACATTTACATCTACTGGGTCATCAGGATGGAAAACAGGCATAATTTTTAAAACCTTGGAACTTAACCTCTTCTTCAAAAGAAGAGGTGTGGAAAAGAACTGAACTGTGCCTAATTTTTATCCGTTGTCATTCTCTTCCTTAGGTTTCTTTTCTTTCTAAATCTTCTTCCTTCCACCTAATGACTATTAATTGCTACAGAGGAAAACTGAATTGGAGAAAGTTTGGTTTTTTTTGGTATAGACTAAATGCTGTAATTTTGTGTTACAAAAATTAATCTTTTTGTGTCAGTTTCAACCATAAGCACCTATATTATCTCTCTTTATATGGAGTAGACCTAACCTATAAGTAACTATAGTTACTGGCTTTTATAGGTTATAGCCTGCCATATAAAATGCTTACATTTTGCCAAATTTGTTTTCTATTTCTTTCTGTCTCTGAATACATATACTTTAAAAATACTTTTGCTGAACTATTTAATTATAATGCATGACCCTTTACCCCAATTACTTTCACATGTTATTTCACAAGCACAAGAGTATTTTCCCACATAGCCCATAATACCAATTCAGATTTCCCCAGTTATTCCAGTAATGTCTTTTATAACCCTTCTCCTCATCCAGAGTTCACCAACAATCATTCATTTCATTTTGTCTCTTTTCCTTTCATCCAGAAGAGTCACCCTGTTTTCATTTATTTTTGTCATTCATGGCACTGATATCTTGGAAAATTCCAAGATAATTTTCTTATAGAAAGTACCACAGTCTGGGCTTGTTAATTTATGATAAGATACAGATTAAGCATTTTGACAGACATAACATAGTGGAGACATGTGGCGTCCAGTTACCCTCTGATTGATTATACCAGCCATCACTTGGGTAAGGTGGTCTGCCAGAGCTCTCCATTATAAGGATACCTTTTCCCCTAGGTAAGTGATAAGTAATCCGAAGGGTGATACTCTGAGACTGTGTGAGTATCCTGTTCCACAGCAACCCTTCCCCTAATGGTCTTCGTGTCTATTAATGAGCCTTGACTGAATCAATCATTGAGTCGGTGGTTGCAAAGTGGGATTTTCTGTTTCTGCTGTTCCTTTGGTGTTTGTTAGCTGGCTGTCTTTGTAAAGAGCATTCCAGTATCCCCCTTTGCATGAAGATCTGTGGATTTATGGTTCCTTTTTTAAAGTTGAACGTGTTAGGATTTATTCATATCATTCTTTCCTTGTTCAGACTGTACCACATGTGCCTGGTGGGAGCCCCTTCAAGGCAGCTCCTTTGTCCTGTGTCGTGTCTGCATTAATATTTGAGCACTTCTTGCTTTCTGGCATAGTGAGAGGTTCTAGGCTTATATTGTACTTTCCTTACCCTCCAGGCGTGGATTCAACTATTTCTCCAGTGAGTTACAGTATTGAGAAAGGCAGGATCTGGGTATTCAAGCTTTTCTCTAAAAATGCATATAATCCAGAGAAAGTTAAAATTCATGAATCATTTGTTTAAACTCCCTCAATGCCCAGCTTTGCTGAAATATTCACATGGAGTCATCAGGAGTCTAGAAGTTGGAAAGGAAGAACCAGTGAAAGGAAGAGGCCATGGAAATTGAAGGTCACTGGGCTTTGGACCAGAGGTGGCTTCAGTGATGCAAAAGGGGGAGTGAGATAGTGCCAAGACCAATTTAGATTATGTTGGAATTCTGCCCAGGGAGTGACTAGAGAGCCTGAGAAAATAATTTCTGCTTATTTTCCAGGTAGACTCTGAAAATTGGTTGCCTTTTTTTATATCCAGTAATGCTGAGAAAGTGTATCCCCCTGAGCTACACATATGCTAATTCTTAGAGCAGTTTAAGAAATACGGCTTCCATACTGAGAATCCCTTAGTGTGAGGTGTGTATAGGTAAATGTATATTTCAGCATGCCTTCTTGTAAAAATTAAAACTCATAGTTTTTATTTTTAACACTCCTAATTGAAAATAATATTTGAATTTACTTGATTATAATATTTGGTTGCAAATTATTAAAGGCGCATATGTGCAGCATTTTAGGCAGCAATTTATAAAACATAGAAGCCAAGAATTTCTAAGTTATTTTCTAAAGTAATCAACATGCATTTAATAAAATGAAGCCTTTGCTCCTGAATTTGAACCGACCGATTTTTCTGGAATTCAGTATCACCTCTGTGATCTCTCTTTGTAGATAGCGTAATTAAAATGTTCAATTTGCCTTTTCTATTCTATGAAACAAAACAACATGAAGCCAGTAGTTAATTGTTTCCATATGATGGGGAACTTTCAAAAATGCTTAAATATACAAAAGCAAATTTGAAACCGAAGGGTTTTGTTTTTGTTTGTTTTTCATTGAAGTCAACATTTTTGGAAGTTAAAAAAAAGAACAGACTAGTACATCTATGTACAATAGGACTATGGTTATTATTCAGATGTATACATTACATGTTACAGATGCTTAGTAATTTTGTGAAACAGCACCCCTCCCGCCCCTGATTTTTTTTTAATTAAAGCATTAAATTGTACAAATTACAAATCTGTTCCAAAATATACTTACATTAAATAAAATACGCATTTCAGTAAGAGATCTACAGTGAATGACTGCATTCTGGGAAGCTTCACGACACGTAGGCAGGGCCGACATTTGTGGGAGGAGCTAAGAGACTTCGCACCAATCACAGTTTGTTTGTAGTGGGTTTCTGACGGCCAATCTGTGGGCTACTCTGAGCATCAGCATCACCTGCGTGGGACTGACGCACCTCTAGCCTCAACCCTGAGTTCATTTTCAGTTCATTCTCAACAGCCTATACAGTACAGTTTCAAAAAAGTAAACACGTTAAGGTAAGCAGACAACTATTTAGAACCCGAGACACATTTTCTGGCTGTATTTATTTGGAACTCTCCGGCTACAATGGGCAGTCGAGAAGAGGTTCTTCCTCAGGACAACACAGTCACAGGACTCGGACAAGCCGGCGGGACTGAGGGGAGCTGAGGATGGGGAGAGGTTCCTCTGGTTGCGGGTGGAGCCCATCTTCTCACGCACAGTCCGCGGCCCTGCGGTCCTCTCCGCGTATCATCTGGCGTAGCGCTTAATGTAGTCCTCCACTTTATTCCGGAAGTCCTTCTTGTCTCGAAAATGATGTTCCGCAGAGTCAATATTCAGTGGATCATCAAAATTCAAGAGATCAGTGAACAAAGAGTTTAATCCCCAAAGAACATCCTTCAGCATCCTTGTGGGGGCCCAGCTAGTGCCATCGATTGAGTGTTCTCTCAGTTCAGTTCAGTTCAGTCGCTCAGTCATGTCTGACTCTTTGCGACCCCATGAATCGCAGCACACCAGGCCTCCCTGTCCATCACCATCTCCCAGAGTTCATTCAAACTCAGGTCCATCGAGTCCGTGATGCCATCCAGCCATCTCATCCTCTGTCGTCCCCTTCCCCTCCTGCCCCCAATCCCTCCCAGCATCAGAGTCTTTTCCAACTGAGTCAACTCTTCTCATGAGGTGGCCAAAGTACTGGAGTTTCAGCTTTAGCATCATTCCTTCCAGATAACACCCAGGACTGATCTCCTTTAGAATGGACTGGTTGGATCTCCTTGCAGTCCAAGGGACTCTCAAGAGTCTTCTCCAACACCACAGTTCAAACGCATCAATTCTTCGGCGCTCAGCTTTCTTCACAGTCCAACTCTCACATCCGTACATGACCACAGGAAAAACCATAGCCTTGACTAGATGGACCTTTGTTGGCAAAGTAATGTCTCTGCTTTTCAATATGCTGTCTAGGTTGGCCATAAATTTTCTTCCAAGGAGTAAGCGTTTTTTAATTTCATGGCTGCAATCACCATCTGCAGTGATTTTGGAGCCCCCCAAAATAAAGTCTGACACTGTACATATCTCACCGGTCTTGGTGATGTTGGGTGCCAGATCCTGGTTAAGCATTTCACTTTGGGAGGCTTGGTTTGAGGAGCATGACAGTCGTCTCTCAGAATCTCACCACACAGGTCATCTCACAGATACAAAATCTTTGTAATGAAAATTTTTATCTTTGAGACCAAATCTAGAGAATATGTCACCATCCAAATCTGTAATTTCTCTAGTACTCTAATAGTGTCACCTTTCGAATCACCATGTTGTATGCATCAGAAACTTCAGTTTCAAACTGAAATTTTCCACCCTGGTAGTAACCCTCATCTGGGGTGACAGTTAGCTGAAAGCAATGAAGCTTGTTTGGATCAGGAAAATGCACTTTACACATACAAGGTAAATTAGCTTCATGTTCTGCAACCTCTTTAACAAGCAGCCTGTCCTTCACAGATAGCCGCCGAGTGGAGTCAGAGGCTGTGGCTGATGCCCGGGACCCTTTGAGACCATCATCCCGCTTCAGCTTGCTTGCCAGCGTCAGCATCACTGCTGCCTTTTTCATGGGCACCCCAAGACAGGCGAGGCAGCCCGGCACCCAACACCATGCCCCAGCCGGCCTGTTGCAGCCAGACGCGGCCCCTCACAGCTAGCATCGGCTCCCGGCGGCGGGCCGGCTCCTGATTTTTAACCCTCAGTACATTCTTGAGAATGGAGAGTGGTACTAAAGCAATTGCTCTACGCCAAATAGTTACTTGGTATTTGATAAGCTAGTAAGGTTACACTGAAAATGAAAAGGGGTGCATTGTTTAAATATGCTGCTGGCCGCCATAAGTAAGTGAACTCAAGTGTGTGGTCGCCAAATTGCCCTACATTAGCCCTTGACTCCCTAGTACTTTCTCCGTTCAGGTCTTCTGGGATTTCAGTGCATGGGATTAAACTAAGCAGACTGATGACTAAGGAATCACCATTTTTGGCAAATGAGTTATTTTCAAAGCCCAGTTTTATGGTTATCGGGAAAATTGTAACATAACTGAGTTCTTTCGGAGGTCATAAAGATCCAGCTCTCTTTTCTTACTTTCTGTTGAAAACTCCCCTTACTGAGGCATTCATCCCCATAACCAAAGCCATTGCTTCTTATATTTCTTTAATCTTGACCTTGTTTGAAAGGAGTTATATCCAGAGCACAGTTTCTTCATCCATAACTAAATTTCTTTTGGACATTAAGACAGCTTGTATGCAATTATATAATTAAAAATCTTCCTTAATCTGGATTTTACTAAATCCATAACTGTTTTAACCAGTACAAGCAAATTATATTTCAGCTTTTCTAACTGATCTATATACTTTGAGCATCTCTTTTGGGACTGTATTTGCCTTTGAATTATGAGATAGAAAATACTGTCTGTGACTGTTAATGCTTGTGGAGGTAGCATCTGGTGTCCTTGTTCTGGGGCTGATGTTCATTTTACTGGCTGGATTCACATTTGAAATTAAAGTGGGATAAAAAGAGTTTTTTCCCACCAGATGCCTTCATCCTATTTTTATATAGCATATTGTTATTTCTAACTGTAAAAGTAGACATGATTATTGTGGAAAATTTGCATGCCACAGGAAAATATGAAGAAAGTAAAAATTATTCTACTCTATTTTTATCTTTAATTAGCAACTATTCAAATATTGACTTGTTTTCAGTCTTTTTTTCTAGATATAGATACTTAAAAAAAATTGGGATCACATTGAAAGTATCATCCATCCTATAGCCAGCACTCCTCAGTGAACACTGCTTAGAAATATTTTCTCATTTTGTTAAGTATCTTACATATTAAAAAAACTATTTATCTGTTGCCAAACATTTGTTTTAGAATTGCTTAATATGTTATTGTAATGGAAAACTTTTTGTACATATCTTTATGTACTTTTTTAAAGGATAAATTCAATCTTTTAAAGATTTATTGGTTTCAAGGAATGACAAGTAATTCAGTTTGTCCTCTCAAGCAATTCTGGATAAGTCCTCCTCTGCAAGAATCTGACTTTAAAACACCATCATGTTGGTCTCTCCAGAATGGTACACCTTATTTATTAACAAGACCATCAGGGAACTTCTAATAAATAAATTTTTCATGTAACTGAAACACCCTTAAAAGTGTTCAACCCTTAAAAGTAGGTTACTGTGAAACCTAAAATGTGAGTGAGATTCTTTGTAAAGTTGTATGACATATATTTGGAGAAGGAAATGGCAACCCACTCCAGTAGTCTTGCCTGGAGAATCCCATGGACAAAGGAGCCTGGCGGGCTACAGTCCATGGGGTTGCAAAGAGTCAGACACGACTGAGCGACTAACACACACACATGACATATATTGCTGTTGTCTTTAGCATAATGAAAATATGTGAAAATCATAACTTAACTCCTCTCATTTAAATCATAAGCATCCTTATAAACAGTGGTTATTATACAGTCAGTTCTGCTAAAGTGCAGTACATGTGTTTCTAAAAACTGCCATGCTATGCAGAATCATAACAGGCTGCCTCGCCGCCCTGCCCACCCCCCGACCAGTGCTTAAGGGAAAAGTGGGATTAGGGACATACACTCAAAAACCTTTCTCGGTGACATGCTAAAAAAAATAGAATGGGAACTGGATAAAAATTGGAGCACAATTTTACACATATTTGTTGGGTTAAGAAATAAATAGATAAAAAGTACAATACAGCACTTTACCTTGAGAAAACCCTGACGCTTCCTGTGGACGGAGGCCCTGGAAGGGTTATAGCTTGTGAGTCATTGTGAGGTGATGGCAGGGGGGGTAACCTGAAATCGGAAGCTGAGTTGGGATACCGGGTGCGGAGGACCGTGGCTTGGCACCCTTGTGGGGAGCTGAGATTGCTGGCAGGTGTTTGAGGTGTGGCTTTGTGCATTCTGTGTAATCTTAGGCAGCGGGGTTCCGCCCCGTGCAGTCTTCTGCCGTTGCCGTGTGTTTCTTGCAGTGTGAAATCATGCCTAAACAAATGTGAAATTCGAGTTATGCTCAAGTTGTTCCCTGTGATATCAAGCACGAGAGTTAGAGGAGAACTGAGTGTACCATGTGGTACTACACTGATGTCTCAGGGATATTCGTGTAAAAACTGAAAAGCCTGGCTTAAGAGTCCACACTGTAACGTAACAATAACAATACAACAGTAATAGTACTCTCACGTGTAACAGTGACAGTAATAAATGATGCTTATTGATGTTTGTGGGTTTCTGGCTGCCTGTGGTGACAGTACTTCCTGCCTCCTCCTAATGGACCTATTTCTCAATCTCGTACGGCTTTTAAACGAGTTTATCACACTTCTTAGAATAACATCTTGTGTGAAGCCCGGTCAGTGTGGGAGAGCCTGACAAGTTTGGACTTCAAATTATGATTTACCTGTGGTGTCTGTTATACCTACTGAAACTCGTTTATCTTATGAATGAGTTACTACCTGTGTATTCATTTGCAAGACTGTGAGAGGCAGTAACTGATGTTTTAAGTGAGATCATCATCACACAGAACTTTCAGATTTTCTGTTTCATTAGAAAAAAGTTAACAAGACTCTTCTCATTCCCACCTGCAAAAGTGAAGTGTGCTTAAGTGGGTACACCTGACGGGCATGTATAAGTTGTTGATGAATTTCTTAAGTTGTTATTGTTCATGTCTATTTACAACCCGCTTCTGTGTTTGTGAGATGAGCTCATCTTTGGAAGGTGGGGCAGGCAAGTGTGATTTCAGAAGACCTTCCCTCCCAAGTCGCAGTATAATTAGAAGTCCAGATCCTCCCTCAGTTGCTTTTTATGACTCCCTGAGAAGGACATTTTTACCGTGAATGGTTGCCAAGATGCCTTGCTGGTTCCTGCTTCAGTAACTTTAATAAGGTGACAAGTCAAAACACCATCTAGATTTAGCAAGTCTCGTTAGTATTGTTCTGAAAGAAAAGTAGATAACACAGTTCATCATTTAGATAGTCCAGTGAAATCTGTATTTTAATTATGCATAGAGACTCTGAATAGCAATGTGGTATTTTGATTTTTAATTTCTAATCTGACTTAGTTAACTTTTTGTCTCTGTACAATTTCTAGATATATTTGGGCTGCCTGACCTCACTGAGTCATTGCTAGTAATTAACAAACAGGACTTTGTGGGAAAAGGGAACTTGCCTTCTGAGCTTCGAACCAAAGACCTGGGAAAAGTAAGTATTTTTCTAACTTGCTTTAAAAAAAAATTCTGTTTAATTTCTCTCAGAAAGTTAACAATGTGTCTGTCACTTTTCTACTTCCTTTCTTTCCTGGCTGTATAAGTTTTATATGCGCTTATGGGCTTGAAACATGGAAAGGGACTCAGGAACCTTAAGAAAAAAAAAAAAAAACCTTCCAAGATATTAGGATGATTTTCTGCATTGTGCTATTTCTTTGGGATTTCATAAGCTGAGTCCTCAAGGTTGTGATAAAATCTTTTACCAGGTGTTCAGAAGGTAAATTCTAAAGGTAAGAGTATAATATGGTGTGATAGAAAACTGAGTCCAGTTTTCTGAGCTTCAGGTATTTTAGACTTCTAAATAAGCTCTTTGGTTCTGAATTCTTTAGGATAAGAATGAAATCCGTTTGGTTCTTTTCTTATCTGGAAAGGAAGATAAAATTGAAAATCATGTGTTCAATAAGTCCCTCATGTAGGTTGGCCTTGGAAGAATTGATGCACCTGTGAGTTATTATTTTACAACTTAGAGAAACTTGAAGATAGTTTGAGACACCTGTAGGAAGGCCTTGACTGAAAAACTTATTTGGTGCCATAGAGTTCAGTTTTATTCCCTGATCTTTTTGAAAAGAAAGGTAAAATGGGCCCTAAAAATAATAAAATCAGTCTGCTTTCTTGTCGATATTACTTGGAAATATGAGTGGCCCCTAAGAATGTGAACAAAATAGCACACACACACTCATGCTCACCCACACCTCCTTTCTGGTGTGTTCCAAAAGCAATCTCATTGGCAATAGGAACCGTTTGCTCATTAAATCACTACGTAGTTTTCTAAACTTTGTATTTTTTGTGTATTCTAACTCCTCTACATTTCTGACAGTACAAATGAGATAGCTGAAACATTCCTAAAACAAAACAAGATAAAAGAACCTTACTCTAGAAGGTTCATAGACGCATTAAACAGTAAGATCAGATTTTATCATTACATTGTTTGTCATGTAAATTTATTTATAACTAAATTGTTATATGGAAATAATTATAGTAAGGTAAGTTATGACTCTTTTGAAATTAAGTAAGATAGTCATACTGAAAAAATATTATACACACCACAGAATATACACACACACTGCAGAAACACTTTGAGAGCTATGAAGTCTCTGCTAAAACATAAATTCACTGAAAGCAAGGACTTTGAAAATTTTCTCCAAAAACACTTTTCTGTTTATAGTGAAATATTGGCAGTAGTGATATACTGTGATATTTTTTTAAAATGTCCATGGAATTTTTAAAAAATAATAGCAATATGTTTATTAATAGTTGAGTTTTTTAGTTTGTATTCACATATTGACCTTAAAATAATGGAAATCCTGTGTGGTCTAGTTGTTATTCCATCCTGGAAGGATATTTGAAAGAGGATTATGTTGAAAGTCACCAATCTGTTCACAGAAGTGTAACGAAAAGAGCAAAAGATTAATTCTCTGGGCTTTAGGATCTCAATATTTGCAGGGGTGTTTGGATTGGAACTATAACAGCCCCAGAAAGTGAGCTACTTAGACTGCCTTTCAAATGATTTAGCATTTCTTTAAAATTTTATATAGTCCCTGGTGAAATAGTTCGCTTCTGTTACACCAAAATATTCCCTTTGTGACACTGCTGTAAAAGTTACTTTTCCATTTTGTAGAAGCGAGGCATTGGTAGGACCTTTGATCACCATAATAAACTAAAAACAGTCCCTGTGGTACCAGAGGCACCACGGCAGAAGCCGCTTACTGAAACTGATGTCATAGGTGAAAGTTTGTATGCACGAAGGATGTTCACAGGTGACTCTTAGGTTTAAAAAAAAGGTGATTATAATGTGGATGCTACACATAAATCTAGTCGTGAAGAACTAGTTGTATGGAAGTAAACAAGGGAGAGGGCAGGACAGAGAGAGATAGAGGCAGGTCCCTTCTGAAATTCACAGAAGCCACAGGCGAATGTTTCTAATAGCACTTTGAGAGCCTCTGTCCATGGGATTCTTCAGGCAAGCATACTGTTGTGAGTTGCCAAGCGCTCCTCCAGGGGATCTTCCCAACCCAGGGGTTGAACCCACCCATCTTAAATCTCCTGCATTGGTAGGCAGGTTCTTTACCACTAGCACCACCTGGGAAGCCCTTATAAGAGGTACTTAAATGAATTAGTGACTTATTTGGGGGGAGGTAAATGCACAGTTTTAGGGGAAATTCAGAACCCTAAACAACCACCATACTTCCTTTGAACTCCCACTTGTCCTGTGCTTTTATTTTTTTCCTAATCACAAACATGTTTTCAAAGTCTTCCTTGTTTCAAGTATGAAATTATTTGAAGTAGGTTTCTGAAAACTTGAGTCTATGACAAGATTAGATGCACTTTTGAAAAATTAGGCATGGATTATTTAAAAGAAGTAGAAAGTAGCTTCTATTTTATTATCGTCTTTTTTAAAATTTAAATTTATTTAATTGGAGGCTAATTACTTTACAATATTGTATTGGTTTTGCCATACATCAGCATGAATCCGCCACGGGTGTACACGTGTTCCCAATCCTGAACCCCCCTCCCTCCTCCCTCCCCGTACCATCCCTCTGGGTCATCCCAGTGCACCAGCCCCAAGCATCCTGTATCCTGCATCAAACCTGGACTAGCGATTCGTTTCTTATATGATATTATACATGTTTCAATGCCATTCTCCCAAATCATCTGACCCTCTCCCTCTCTCACGGAGTCCAAAAGACTGTTCTATACATCTGTGTCTCTTTTGCTCTCTCGCATACAGGTTTATTGTTACCATCTTTCTAAATTCCATATATATGTGTTGGTATACTGTATTGGTGTTTTTCTTTCTGGCTTACTTCATTCTGTATAATAGGCTCCAGTTTTACCACCTCATTAGAACTGATTCAAATGTATTCTTTTTAATGGGTAAGTAATACTCCATTGTGTATATGTACCACAGCTTTCTTATCCATTCATCTGCTGATGGACATCTAGGTTGCCCCCAGGTCCTGGCTGTTACAAACAGTGCTGTGATGAACATTGGGGTACACGTGTCTCTTTCAATTCCGGTTTCCTCAGTGTGTATGCCCACCAGTGGGCTTGCTGGGTCATAAGGCAGTTCTACTTTAATGCATATGTGTTTCTTTTTATGTTAATACTGCCAGCGTATAATATGCTATGAATTATTTGGTACCTTGCCTTTTCCACTTAATAAGTCATGAATTCCCATGCTAATAAATGTTTGTCTACAATATCATTTTTAGTGAAAGAGAAACAAGTGGATCATAGCCTTTTGTTTAATTTGAGTGATCCTGGCTTTCAGTTAGAAGGGAGTATAAATATGTGAAGTATATGGTGAGAGTTTTTTATCTGCAAACAGATAATAGACTAGAATTCACCTTCTACAATCTCTATAGAGTGTTTACTGTAACCAGACATGTTGTGAATAGGAGGCTTATGGGACTAAATATGTGTTCAAAATGGTGAATGTCACTGTTTGACAGGCACTGTGTGTAAAACTTTGCAGCTTCTTTGGTCCTTTTGTTATGTTACAGGAACGCGGGTGACATGTTCCTCCTGCTTAGCTGTCTTCATCAATATTTCTGTGCCTAAGGAAGGATTCTACCTGTGTTATTTCTCCCTCCCAAGAAGCTCTAAATATCTCAGATGAGGTGATGGGTACAGAAGGAACATTTCATAAACTTTGGGATATAATTTCTTGGAATAGATCGAAATCCACATCAGTAGGAAATGCAAGATGTATTACAGATCTTTGCATGCCTTCTCAGTTTTAGGTTCAATTATTAAACCAATTATTTTTTGCACAACTACCGTGTGCCGGGCACCATGTTCAGAGCTCATTGTTCAAAGATGAATGAGATATGCTCTTGCTTTCAAAGAACTTAATTTGAGTTTCAAATTCAGATTCAAATTACATTTATTCAGTGTGTACTATGTGACGAACAGTGAGCTGGATATTCTTAAATGAGGTGTTTGACCACTAACATTCAGTAATGATATTCACTGATCCATCTCTTCCAAAATAAATCATGAGTAGAATTTTCTCATCTTTAAGTTTTCCTTTTATTATTGTTTCCTAAACTTTTGGTATCTGCTACTACTTGTTAAATTAGCAAATGGAAAAAAAAAGTAAACAACAAGCATTTAATTGATCAATTTGGAACAGTGATTTAAAAAACGTGTTTATATATCTATACACGTATGAACATGTGTACACATATGCACATGTAATATTTGGGAATATGCATATAATATGGGGCTTCCTTCATGGCTCAGTGGTAAAGAATCTGCCTCCCAATTCCGGAGACGTGAGTTTGATCCCTGGGTTGGGAAGATGCTCTGGAGAAGGAAATGGCAACCTACTCCAGTGTTCTTGCCTGAAGAACCCCATGGACAAAGGAGTCTAGTGGGCTGTAGTCCATGGGGTTGCAAAGAGTTGTCAGCTAAACATCACCAACAAAACAACAATGCATATAAGGTAGTTATAATTTCTCCTAGTAGGATAGTTCTTAGTTCCCATGGTACAATTAAATATACTAAGAATTCTGATATTCTGCCCTTAGACTGGTTCCACTATCTGAATGAGTGTGGAAATCAAAGTATTGAGTCACTGGATTGTCACAGTAATTCTTGGGGTAGAGATTATTGAAACTCAGGGGAAAGGAACTTGGCAACATTCACACAGCTAAAAAATGTTTGAGTTAGGATTCTAATTGTAATCCATCTAACTTCAAAGCTCATGTAGTACCCATCTAACCCTGGAGAGCTGGTAGAGAAGATAGACTCACAAATGTCACAAGCCTGTGGAGGAAGGGCAGTCATTTCCCAAGGAATCAGGGATTTCTATGGCCTTGGGCATGTTCCCTATTTTCTCAAAGTCCATTTTGTCATTTTTTAAGGAGAGGGTTAGTATGATCTAGCAGGACCTTGGACCAGAGCAGTTAAGGGGCATTGGTAAGAGAAGAAATAATAGGTTTGGGACTGAAAGCCACTGCTAGCAGTTAACCCTGGGAGTGTGCTGGGAACTGTATTAAGAATTTTACATACTTCATCTTATTTACTCTTATATCAGTTCTGAGAGGTAGATGTTATTGCCCCATTATAAGGATTTTGAAACTAAGGCTCCATGAGGTTAAATAACTTGTCTAATGTCACATTAGACATTAGACAATGGCTCAGCTGGTAAAGAATCTGCCTGCAATGTGGGAGACCTGGGTTTGATCCCTGGGTTGGGAAGATCCCCTGGAGAAGGGAAAGGCTACCCACTCCAGTATTCTGGCCTGGAGAATTCCATGGGCTGTATAGTCCGTGGGATTGCAAACAGTCGGACATGACTGAGAGACTTTCACTTCACCCACAACGTCACATAGCTGGGAAGTGGAGTGGTCAAGACTTAAGCCCAGTTCTCTATGACCCTCGTGTTTATGCTCTTAACCACCATGCTATGCTTAGAAGTAATCTTTTCTATGTGTCAAAACTCCCTTAATACCCTACTCGAATCTCTCTGATAGTATGCTCTGATTTTATCTTTTATAGTTTTTAACTTGGGTATAGTTACTTACATAATGTTTAATAAACTGTAGTCTTGAGGGGGACTTCCCAGGTGGCACAGGGGTAAACAATCTGCCTACCAAGCAGGAGATGCAGGTTTGATCCCTGGGTCGGGAAGATCCCCTGGAGGAGGAAATGGCAACCCACTCTATTATTCTCACCTGGAAAATTCCATGGTCAGAAGAGCCTGGTGGGCTACAGTCCATGGAGTCGCAAAGAGTCAGACACCACTGAGCACTGAGAGTGTGTGTGCATGTGAGCGTGCACACGCATACACACACCCACCCACCCACACACACACCCCCACACACACACACCCCCACACCCACCCACCCACACCAGCCTTGAGCACTGGGATCCAGTCTCATTCACGTTTTTTGTATGTTTTTCATAACTCTTTGCTGAGTAAATTTTGCATTGATAAAGTAAATTTCTAAGATATTTTGTCTCCTAAAATTCAATATTTTAAAATTATATATGTAAAGCTTCTGTTGCAGTTATATAAAGTGTAACTTAAAAGGGGGGGTCATTGGATTTTAGTGTGATATTTATTTATTTACCTACTTATCTAATAGTTTGATATCTAGACTGATCTCAAAAGTTTCAGGAAATTCCTAATTGCCATTTTATCTAAAAATTAATTTATGACTTGCTGTCCAAAACTAGACTAAGTTTGGAAGCTGAGATTAAAACACACTTCTAGTGCCTTTTGGGGAGAAGGCAATGGCAACCTGCACCAGTACTCTTGCCTGGAAAATCCCATGGACAGAGGAGCTTGGCATGCTGCAGTCCATGGGGTCGCTAAGAGTTGGACATGACTGAGTGACGTCACTTTCACTTTTCACTTTCATGCATTGGAGAAGGAAATGGCAACCCACTCCAGTATTCTTGCCTGGAGAATCCCAGGGACAGAGGAGCCTGGTGGGCTGCCGTCTATGGGGTCGCACAGAGTCGGACACAACTGAAGCGACTTAGCAGCAGCAGCAGTACCTTTTGGAGACTGTAAAGCTGCCTTGATGCTCCTTTGCTATGATAGGTATGAAACTGTCTTAAATAATATTTTTGAGTCCATAAAAATATACTACCCTATCATTCATGTAGGTGAGGACCTCAGTTTCTAAAAATATGTGGAGCCCTTGTGCTGATGGTCACTACCGTTGAGTGACTTGTCTAATGTCACATAGCTGGGGAGTGGCTGGACTCAGACAACAAACAGAAGTACTTTTCTGGTTCAGGGCAAATTATGGGAGATCCTTGGAGTCAGGCACCCTAGTTTCTTGGCTTATGAACTCTGTGACTTATGGCAAGAAAACATCTGTAACATGAGAATGGACAAGAAAACAGGTTATGAAAGTAGGTTCGTGTACCTGGTTCATTGGGAATTTGGGGGAAAAATACCTGTATTCAGATGGGAGCCACTTTTGCTCAGATATTCTTTTAAAGGCCAGAATTGTGAACTTGTAAGACAGAATGTGATGGTTCAGTATTATAGCGCATGTTTATCCCATGATGACCCTTGGCTGTTTTAAAGCCAGAGTTCACCTTCTCGTGTAACTATTGTGTTACTTCTATGTGCTCCAAGGAGGTAGTTTAGACTGGGCTTCATGTTCTGTATGCTGGAGGAGAGTAGGAAAGAAAACATTTTCCAAAGGAAATGGAAAATGTTACTTGAGATCAGCATTGCCACTGGGCTTTGAAAAACTCTGGGGTTTCTTTCATCTTCCCAGCAAGTAGCACAAGTGAGCAGTGAGGGAGGAAGGCAAACCCTGGGGAAGGTTCATAGCTTCTCTGCCTCTGTTACTGGAAAAGAGGAAGGTGAGGGCCCATAAATAGCTCTCATGGCAGGTCCAGGTGTGTGAGAGCACAGGGAGCCGCTTATTCCCCTGGCTGCTGCTCAGCCTGACAGAAAGGAGACCACAGGAGAATGGGTCTCAGAGTCTGGCTCTACAGCAGAAACAAAGGTGTCCTGGCCATCACAGGCATGCATTTCATAAATTTCAAAGATTTGCACAAAGATTTGTGATGTTACTCCCTCTTGAGGTTTAATATCTGAGATTGCTAGAAGAGCGAGCAAATTGGATAAAAATACTCTTCAGTCTCAGTCTGATTCTTGCATTTTTTGACTGCTTAGTTTTGCACTTCGAAGGAAGGGCAGTCTTGGCCTGTACATTCTTAGTCATGAAAGCAGGAGCTGTCAATAAACACTGAATTTAAAAGCACTGCCAGTGTTACCTCCCCCAACTATGTGACCTTGCAAAAAAGCTTCAGTCTGCTGTAAGCTGGTAGTCCCTTAACACATGCATACCCTGGCAGGGAAAATAAAATCCCGTCTTATCCCTTTCCCTTTTACTTGTGAACTAATTGTTGTTTTCCTGCATTTAAAAGCAGATGTTAAACTCTCCCTTTGATGCTCCACAGCGGACAGACTCCAGTTGTATGTTACGACTCCAAATGCATATCTGTGGTTAAATGAAGACCAGCTTTGGCAAATTACATTTTGATGGTTATGTTTTGATCTGGAGCCAGAGAACAGAATGGCAATTTATTCTTTCATCTGACACACATTTATTGGGTTCCTGCCTGGCCCTTTACATAAAGTGTTTTCAGATCTCACAAATATCACAGAAACCTTGCAAACATGATAGTGCTATCTCTATTTTATAGATAAGGAAAATAAGGCATAGAAAATGGTGAGAAAACTTGCTCACGGTTCCATTGTTATTAAGTGAATGGGATTTGATCTTGGGTTTTTGGCTGACTCCTTAGAAAAGACCCTGATGCTGGGAAATATTGAGGGCAGGAGGAGAAGGGGACGACAGAGAATGAGATGGTTGGACGGCATCACCGACCGACTCAATGGACATGACTTTGAGCAAGCTCTGGGAGTTGGTGATGGACAGGGAAGCCTCATGTGCTGCAGTACATGGGGTTGCAAAGAGTCAGACACAACTGAGCGACTGAACTAAAAGCTGTTACTATGGCAGGGAGAGGGAGTTGGTGGGATAGGGAGATGGAACTGACTTTCAGAGGAAATGATCGATGGAGCAAAGATCTTGAGGATTGGCATATAAAACAGTTGATAAATCATGAGCCCCTGACTCATTCATTTATTCAGCAGATACTGATTGAGTATCTGTTTTGTGCTGGACACACTCTGTGAGGTGCTGGAAATTCAGAGGTGGGCAAGTCATAATCCTTCACCACCTTCAAGGAGGAACTAGAAATGCAAGAAAGAGTGTTTGTTGCCCCCAAAAACCTCAGTGTCTTGGGTGGGAGAGTAGAATAGCTTTTATAAAGTTTTTTAAGATGTGGAAATTTTGATGCCTTAACCAAAGTTGTAGAGTTTATTCTTCTTTTCATCCGTATATATACTGATGAAAAGAAAATTATCGACAAATAAACAGAGGGGTGGCTTCACTAGGAAGCTTGGCATCTGTACTCCTTGGTTGGGTTGCTTAGGACGTGCAGAAATGGAGGCTGGAGTGAAACTATATTGAGTTTTAAACAGTGTGGTGAACAAAAATTTGAGCAATGAACTTTCAAGGACTGAATCTAATTCACCTTTGGAATCCCCTTTTAATGTAGGAGGACTTAGCACAGTGTCTGTACTAAGTTCCCAGTAACTCTGGTTTATTGGTTCAGTGATGGGACATAAAATAAGGAAGAAAGGGGAAAGAAACTCGTATGCTTGGTGGGCAGGAGGGTTAAGATAAGGTGATATCAAGGAGGAGTGGGACGGTAGCAGTGAAGTAAACCGATCAATAAGGAGAGCACATGCCATAAGACAGACTTGATTCATATGTACAAACTGTATTAATACCCGAGGAGGGGAGGAGTTGTGTTTAGGGAACCTGGAAATGGGTGTGGATGCTTGAGAGAGACTTCAGCTTTCTTTTCACCTTCTAATTGGACTCTTCTGACTTTCTGTTCACATGTGAACCCACTCTTGTCCGCTTTCCCATCATGAACTTTATTCCACCTTTTTGAGACTTTCAGCTTCTAAGTGTGGTGAAAAGTGAAAGTGAAGTCGCTCAGCTGTGTCCGACTCTTTGCAACCCAATGGACTGTAGCCCACCAAGCTCCTCCGTCCATGGGATTCTCCAGGCAAGAATACTGGAGTGGGTTGCCATTTCCTTCTCCAGGGGATCTTCCTGACCCAGGGGTCGAACCCAGGTTTCCCACATTGCAGGCAGACACTTTAACCTCTGAGCCACCAGGGAAGCCAAGTGTGGTGGTGGCTGTTTAATAAGTAGGGTGGCCCATAGGTGGGGTAGTCCTGACTGTGCCTGCTGCCTAGTATTGTTTTTGATGATGCCCCCTTTCAATATCAAATGTTCTGGTTTGGATGATAAATTAGATGGCCACCCTACTGATAAGGGGATTTGGTGGCATTCTGTATCTTAAAAAAAAAAAAAATCTTTACAGTGTTCAGACTGCTTTGATGAATTAATGTGGATGTAGTACTCATAAAATTATGTATTAGACTACTGTCTGATCTCTCATAGGTAGAAAGAAGAGAAAATAAGCAGTACCTGAAAAGATTCAGATGTAGAGAGGTATAAGCCAATTTCAACAAAAGGAACTTTAATTACAACTAATGTTTGGCATGTGCTTAGTCAGTCAGTCAAGTTGTGTCTGTTTGCGACCCCATGGACTGCAGCCCGCTACGCTCCTCTGTCCATGGGGATTCTCCAAGCCAAAATACTGGAGTGGGTAGGCATTCCCTCATCCAGGGGATCTTCCCAACTGAGGGATCAAGCCCAGGTCTCCCACGTTGCAGATGGATTCTTTACTGAGTCACCAAGGAAGCCCAAGAATACTGGAGTGGGTAGCCTAGCCCTTCTCCAGGGGATCTTCCCCACCCAGGAGTCAAATTGTGGTCTCCTGCATTGCAGGTGGATTCCTTACCAGCTGAGCTACCCAGGAAGCACCAGTGGCTGGCATAGCCATATGAAAAAGGACATTTAAAGGTTGTCCTGAAGATGAATGGTGTTGAGGAGGTCTAGCATCCTTTGAGAAAATTTTGTCATGATCACTAGTTTTTATTTAGAGTTTCAGTGTTTCCACAACAGTGGTAATTTAATTTAGATGCATTTTCATTTGTTTTCCAAGTAGATAGTAGAAAATAATTTCTTAGAACAGAGGTTTTGTCAGAGGTTTAAATAAATGAGTAGAGGGGAAATTGTTGAATTCAAGTTTTTTTTTTTTTTCTTAAGTCTGTTGAGTCTTTTGTTGAAAATCAAATGAAGCATTCACATAGGGACTCAGAGCATACTAACAGAACATATGTTGGGATTTTTCTCCTAATAAATAGGATTAAATTGGTTTTATAGTTCATATACATAGATTTGCAGACACGAACTAGTATTTTGTCACACAGGTATATGTGAAAGCTTTTTAGGTGTTCAGGAAATGCGTGACAAAAATTGCAGTTTGAGGGTTGGATAGGATTAAAATCATGCTTATTAGGAGCAGTCTCTTCCATATTTTATGAGATAATGATGCATTTACCTTCAAGTCCCATAGTTTCTTTTTCCCTCCAGGGTTATCTTTCATGCTAGTCAAGCTCAGTTGTGACCTACTCTTTGCAGCCCCATGGACTCCTTTCCATGGGGTCGCAAATAGGGGACTCTGCTTTCCCATTTTACACTGCACCTCTAGCTTGGAAACATGTCCTTAATTCCCTGTAGTAGATAAAAGTTGAGTTCATGATTTTTAACAAAACCCTGAGAGTCCCATAAAATTGGCTACTAGATGTGGCAGAATGAGACCAACCCTCACGAGGCTGCCTCTCTGGCTTAGACACTGCCCCCATTGCCCCCTCCAAAAGTGATTGTCAGCATATTTGGTTGCAGAGACCAGGTATCCAATAGATTAAGGCTCTGGAAGAGTGAGGGTTTCCCTCTTCCTTCTGCCAGGTCTTTCCTTTCTCATATTAATTTCTTAGCTCTGCCTCTTCCCAGGATAATTGACAATGGCAAGTCCACCTCTCACAGGGCAGATCCTAACTGCTTTTGCCAGGAATGGGATGACAATGTTGGAGAAGGAAATGGCAGCCCACTCCAGTATTCTGCCTGGAGAATCCCATGGACAGAGGTGTCTGGTGGGCTACAGTCCAGGGGTTACAAAGAGTCAGACATGACTGAGTGACTGAGCACACACAGGATGACAACCACCACAGCTATCAAAACATCCAGAGTCAATACAAAGTCTTCTGTATAATCCTAGGAGGTTCCTTTCCTAAGGCAGGGGTGAGTTGGTTTAATCATATTGGGCATATACTGATGTGGTCAAGAATCTTAAAGAAAATGTTTTGTGATCACTTCATACCTGTTAGAATGACTGTCATTAAAAAATACAAGAGCTATTGACTTCCCTGGTGGTACAGTAGATAAGAATCCACCTGCCAATGTAGGGGACATGGGTTTGATCCCTGGTAGGGGAAGATCCCACTTGCCTCAGAGCAACTAAACTTGTGCATCACAACTACAGAGCTTGTGCTCTAGAGCCTGTGAGCTACAACTACAGAGCCTGTGTGCCACCTCTACTGAACCCTGTATGCTCTAGGGCCCGTGAGCAACAACTATTGAGCCTGCCTCCCACAACTACTGAAGCCTGCACACCCTCGAGCCCTATGCTGCAACTACTGAGCCTGTGTGCTACAACTCCTGAAGCCCATGCGCCTTAGAATCTGTGCTTCATAAAAAGAGAAGCCACCACAATGAGAAGCCCATGTACCACGATGAAAAGTAGTCCCACTCACTGCAATACAGAAAGCCTGCATGCAGAATGAAAACCCAGCACAACCAAAAATGAAATAAACAAATTGTTAAGAAAAATGCAAGAGAGAAAAGTGTTGGTGAGGATGTGGAGAAAAGGAGCTCTTGTGCACTGCTGTTGGGATTATAAAATCATGTAGCCACTATGGAAAATAGTATGGAGGTCTTCAAAAAATTGGAAATGGAACCACCATAAGATGCAGCAATTCCATTTGCTGAGTATATGTCCAGAGGAAATGAAATCATTATGTGGGAGAGATATTTGCCCCCACATGTTCATTGCAGCATTGTTTACAATAGTTAAGACATGCAAGTGTCCATCAACAGCTGAATGGATGGGTAAAGAAGCTGTGACATATATATCCAGTCAACTATTTTTTCAGACATCAAGAAAAAGGAAAATCTTGCTACTTGTAACAGAATGGATGGACCTTGACGGCATTATGCTAAGTGAAATAAGTCATACAGGGAAAGATACATTCTGTATGATCTCACTTATATGTAGAATCTAAAAAAATCCTGGACTTAGAGAAGCAGAGAACAGATTGGTGATTGTCTGAGGTGAGGGGTTTAGGGGTAGGAAGAAGTAATTAAAAGGTACAAACTTCCAGTTTATAAGATAAATAAGTCATGGGAATGTAATCTGCAGCATGTGACTATAGTTAACAATACTGTATTATGTATTTGAAAGCTGCTAAGAGATCCTAAAAGTTCTCATCCCAAGAGAAAAAAATTTTTAACCTTTTTATTTTGTATTGGGGAATAGCCAATTAACTAACTTACTGTGGTGATCATTTTGAAAATGATCAAGTAAATCATTTTGTGTGGAGACTTTCTGCCAGCAAACTAAAGTGGTACTCCCAACCTTAAAGAGTTTTACTAGGAAAGATGGAGGAATACAGAAAACAGAAGTTCTAGTCCTGGTTTTGCTGACTGCTAGTTGTGTGACTTTGTATTATATAAGCATTCCTTCCAGGGGTCATCATTTGCTTATCCTTAAAATGATTTTCACATGCAATATGATTTTAAAGGTCCTTGTCAATCAGGAATTCTGTGCATCTGTAATACCTCCTAAAAATACACAGTACAATTTTTGAACAAATTAAACCTCTCTGTATCTGATGATGGTGATTACCTTTCTAGACACCACCCTGGTTTGTGATTCTAGCTGTTCTGTGGAGACCCAGGCATTGATCTTGCTGGAAAAAGCCATTCCATCCCATTATCTGATACTATTCTATTCTGTTGGTGTGCTTTTCACATGCAATGGCAAATAGGCTTTCCAAGTATCCCCAGGGATTGTCTCATGCAAAAAGTTGTGAATTTGGTCCCTTATCAGCCTGAATGTTCAGAGAAGGCAATGGCACCCCACTCAGTACTCTTGCCTGGAAAATCCCATGGACGGAGGAGCCTGGTTCTGCAGTCCCTGGGGTTGCTGCGAGTTGGACACGACTGAACGGCTTCGCTTTCACTTTTCACTTTCATCATTGGAGAAGGAAATGACAACCCACTCCAGTGTTCTTGCCTGGAGAATCCCAGGGACGGTGGAGCCTGGTGGGCTGCCATCTGTGGGGTCGCACAGAGTTGGACACGACTGACGTGACTTAACAGCAGCAGCCTAAATATTAGTGATGATGCCATTGTGTTTTAAATGTCGAATCTTCTATGTAGCTGAATGGTGGCTTCAAATTTGCAGTGCTCAATATGTTACTTTATAGGTTTATTATTTTTATTGTTTGTTGGTAATTTGGAGCAGTTCACCATTGAAATGTATTAAAAAAGAGAATAGGTACAAATTTCACAATTTCTGGAAAGAAATATCTTTGAGGTTTTGATAAGGATTCCATTGAATCTGTATATCACTTTGGGCAGTATTGACATAAAATATTAAGTTTTCTGATCTAGGAATATGGGATATCTTTTCATTTATTTGACTTGAATTTCTTTCAGATTTTTTTTTTGTAGTTTTAAGTATATAAGCCTCTTGCCTCTTTGGCTAAGATTATTCCTAAATATTTTGTTCTCTTTTGATTCTATTATAAATAAAATTGTCTTTAATGTTCATTTTGGATTGTTTATCATTAGTGTATAGAAATGTAACTGATTTTTGTGTCTTGGTTTATATTCTATAACTTTGTTGAATTTGTTTATTCTACCATTTATTCCCTGAGATTGTTAGTGTTTTTTACATCTGTGATGAGTTTTAATGTTGTCTGTGGACAGAGATAATTTTACTTCTTCCTTTCCAATTTGGATGCTTCCCCCACCCCACCCCCGACTTTTTTCTCAATTGCTCTGGCTAGGATTTACAGTATTATATTGAACAGATGTGGCAAGAAAAAAAAGTGGTAAGAGTGGGCATTCTTGCCTTGTTCTTGATCTTAATGGAAAAGCCTTCAGCTTTTCACCATTGGGTATATTATTAGTTGTCATCTTTTCATATAAGGCTTTTATTTTGTTGAAGTAGTTTTCTTCTGTTCTTAATTTGTTGAGTGTTTTTATCATGAAATAGTGTTGAATTTTCTCAGATTTATTTTCTGCTTCAATTGAGATGATCATGTGATTTTTTTTTCCCTTTCAGTGTATTACACTGATTGATTTTCATATGTTGAACCATCTTTGCATTCCAGCAATAAATCCCACTTCTAATATTCTGTTGAGTTGTTTACTAGTATTTTGTTGAGGATTTTTCCTCAATATTTATAAAGACTAATGGTCTGTAGGATTTTTTTTTTTTTAAAGAACACTGTCTTTGGTGTCAGTATAATACTGGTTTCATAGAATGAGTTTGGAAGTGTCTTTATTTTTTATTTTTTTTAGGAGGATTGGGAAGGATTGATGTTAATTCTTCTTTAAATGTTTGATAGAATTTACCAGTGAAGCCATTGGTCCTAGGCTTTTCTTTCTGAGATTACTGACCAGTCTTGTTATAGGTCTGATTTTCTTTCTTCATAATTCCATCTTGGTAGGTGTAATTAGAAAGATACCTATTTTGTGATATCTAGGTTATCAAATTTGTTACCATACAATTGTTCATAGTACTCTTTTATAATTGGCTTTAAATTCTCTTATAATTTCTTTAAAATTGGTAGTAATTTCTTTTTCATTTCTGATTTTATTTGAATCTTCTCTATTGTTTTTTACTCTAAAGGTTTGTCAGTTCTGTTGGACTGTTAAAGAGCCAACTTTTGGTGTTGTTGATTTTTCTGAGGTTGGCTTTTATGACTTTTATTCATTCTTACACTACTAACCAAATTGATATTTATATTAGTTTAATATTAGACTTCTGTATTTTGTTTTTGTCATTTTGGCAGTGAATAAGACCCCTTTACCTTATATATGTAGGTGTATGAAGGGTTTAAATAATTACTGCTTTTGAAATACTGCACTTGACTTTATTTTTCTTCTTGGGTGATATTTTTCTTTCAGGGCTTATTGTTTGTATGTTCTTAAAATTTGTTGCATTGCTGTGGTTACTGTCTCAGGGATAGTTTAAGTACTGTCTCATGATTTGGTTTTCAACTGTAAAGTTCCTTATATTTTCTTCATGCCAAACTGATAGAAGTTCAGATGAGATTAGTTTTCATTATTTTAAATATAAAAGCCAATTATTTATGAAATGGGTGAACCTAGAGAGGAAAACTTAGAGAGCTAGTAGGTGAAAAGTTACAAATTTTAATTCTGCTTTTGTGAACCATGACATTTCATTCACTGATGTGAACTTACTGGCTCTTCCCATCTTAGTCCCTCATGCATAAATTTGAGATTACCAAAATTCAATCAGTGGCCCTCTCTGTGATTATAAACCAATAGAAAGTTTCAGCATTATTTTCAAGGGAAGGAACTCAAAGCCAATCATTTCATAGCCCCCATTCCAAGCTAAAAAAATCTTATCTAGGCCTGTTGGTTTACCTTAATTACTTCTTGACAATCCATTTACTCAAGTCAAGGCTATGGTCTTTCCATTGGTCATGTACAGTTTTGAGAGCTGGATCGTAAAGAAGGCGAAGTGCCAAAGGATTAATACCTTTGATCTGTGGTGTTGGAGAACGCTCCTGAAAGTCCCTTGGATAGCAAGAAGATCAAACCAGCCAAGGGAAATCAACCCTGAATGCTCATTGGAAGGATTGATGCTGAAGCTGAAACTCCAGTATTTTGGTCATCTGATGTGAACAGCCGACTCATTGGAAAAGTCCCTGATGCTGGGAAAGATTGAGGGCAGAAGAAGCAGATGGTGTCAGAGGATGAGATGGTTGGATGGCATCACCGATGCAATGGACATGAACTTGGGCAAACCTTGGGAGATGGTGAGGGACAGGGAGCCTGGCGTGCATCACAAAGAGTTGGACACAACTGGGTGACTGAGCAACAATAATCCATTTCCATTTGGACCAGAGATAGTTGATCTCAGAGGTGCAATGATGACTTGACTCCTGTTGTATGATGTCCTTGTTCCTTTTATTATCCCAGTCTCTGTATAGACTTATTTGTGACTCAAATAATTTACTTTCTTAAGAGATTTCTATCAATTTCCTCATAGATTTGTTAGTTTCTTGACTAATTTTTATTTTGAAGTTGCTTTATTCTGTTTATTCTTTATTTTTTCATTGATTCTAAGACATAGATCTTTCACATCTTAACATTCTTGAGATTTGATGTATCTTGTAGTTGCTGACCATCTACAACTATTACTGGCAGCACTTTTGTTTTATTCTTAGTACATAAAATAGTAGTGTATTTTCCAATAGCAGTTAGATTGATTAAATAAGTCACTATTAATAATCATTATAACAATTACCATTGGACACTGTTAAAATGCTACAAGAATTTGTAGATCACAAGATAGTTTTACAATAGGATCTACAAATAATGATATAAATATTAAGTATTACAAAATGTTTAGAGTAGAAAAATCACCTATAAGCTCCAAGTCTAAGTACTTAAGCAAGTGTTTTTATGTGTATTCTTTCCACTTTTCTTTCACATATGTATATATTTTTATTTGTTCATAGTTGTAGTATACATCTTATTTTGACCTTTTATATTTTATTAGTGTTATATCGTAATTTTCCTCTGATACAGGCCTTCATATTTGTCACTTTTAGTAGTTCCATACTCTATCCCATGTTTGACCCTAATAAAATAGCGCATTGCCCAATTGATGAAGACTTAGAATATTTCCATTTTTCCTATGATAAACAATGCTTCAGTGAATGCCTCGTTTGTGTATTTTTTGATTCTTAATTTTGACCATTTTCTTAATGAAATATAGCTTTGGAGAAACCTCCTGAACTTTGCTTTATTGTCAAGAATCAATCTTTGTATTCAGGTAAATCACCAAATAAATACTATTGTGGTACTTACCACTCATTCATCCATTCATCATTAGTATATTGGTTATTATGTGTTTAGTAGTGTCAAGAGCTAAGTATTAAAAAAGTTCTGTAGGGCGTACCTCTGACCTGTATTGTCTCATACTCCAGTGGGAGGCTCAGACTGGTCAAAAGTAAATACAGCAATTTAATGAGTGAGGTCAGAAAAAGATATGGTACGGAAGATATGGTAAAGTTTCTTAGTTGCGTGAAGTTACTTTGACAGTGTTGTTGACTTACATCCTTTGATATAAGAACAGTGGGTATAGTCGTGTCACATGAGATTTTTTAAAGTGTGTATAATAGGCTTAATAATATGACAGAAATGGGTCCCGTTTGACCGTCCAACCTCTTGTCCTTCACGTTTAAATCTCTCTGGGGGCCTGTGATCCAGTGTTCATCAGTGCTCCGCGAGTGTGTTTCTGCAGTCTGTTGGGTTCCCTGTTGGCAGCAAGTGTGCCACTTGCCTCATGCCTTGTCCATATCTACTAGACTGCTGCGTTTGTAGTAAATGTTGGAGGATTCATTTTCATTTGACTTGCTTTCAGTTCCAATTTTTCCAAATGAGCAACAGTGTTTCACCCTTTTATACTTTGTTTAGAATGTCACTGGCTATCAGTTTACACTGTGTGATATTGATTTATTCAATGCCATTTTAATTATATCTTGCCATATTTGTTGTTGGGACATCCCGGTAGCTCAGACGGTGAAGAATCTGCCTGCCGTGCAGGAGATCTGGGTTCGATCCCTGAGTCGGGAATATCCTCTGGAGGAGAGCATGGCAACCCATTATAATATTCTTGCCTGGAGAATCCCATGGACCGGAGGAGCCTGGCAGACTACATACAATCTGGGTCACAAAGAGTTGGACATGACTGAGCGACTAACACCACTACATTTGTTAAAAAATTTAGATTAAGAAGGTATTTTAGAGATTATATAAACATATAGAGATTCTTTTTTAAAAGAATTATATTTGTTTTTAGCTATGCTGGGCCCTTGTTGCTGCGTGTGCTTTTCTCTAGTTGCAGTGAGCAGGGGCTATGTTCTAATTGTGGTGCTTCTCACTGCGGTGGCTTCCCTTATTGTGAATCATGGGCTCCAGGTGAAGAGCTTCAGTAATTGAGGTACCTGGGTTCCGTACTTGCAGTCTCCAGGCTCTAGAGCACAGGCTCGGTAGTAGTGGCACAAGGGCATAGTTGCTGCACAGCATGTGGGGGTCTTCCCAGGCCAGGGATCGAACCCATGTCCACTGCCTTGGCAGATGGATTCCTATCCACTGTACCACCAGGGAAGCTCTATACAGAGATTCTTAGAGTAAAAGTTAAAAAAAAAATGTGCTACTTAGGATGATTGAAAGCATAACCTACACAGGATGAAATAGAACCCCTTGTTTCTGGATGATCCCTTAAGCCATTGGAGAAGGGGAAGAACGAAGAAACACTTCTGTATACCTAAATATTAACTCAGACTTTGAGCGCAGTGGGTTTTGGAAGTAGCAGAGTTTTGTCATTTTGGATTCATTAGCTAGCTATGAATTTATCTCCTTTATATTATGCACCAGGAACTGACCCTTATTTCACAGTTTCTCAAAAAAGTAGCCTTGGAAAAAGCTCTTGAGACTGATTTCTTGGAATCCTGCTGCCGTTCTCCTTTGATTTCTGAAACTGAAGGAGCAGGATTGTGCTTTGTTCTGTACAGAGCGGTGGTGATTAGATTGTTTATTTACTCTGATACATACACGTGTTACTGTGTGGCATCACTGTCCATTGTAATCCCAAAGAGAAACAGGGAGTGGGGGGGATGGCGAGGCGGTTGATCTGGGATTGACTAAAATAAATTTATCTCAGCTTTTCAAAACACTGTGTGAGCACAATATAATTCACTTGGACAACTGTGGAATGAAACCCTTGTTTTAGCGCCCATTAGATATTTCATAGGAACTGACGGCACAGGAGAAGAATTTATGGTAAAGATGCTTTGGCAGTTGAGAGAATTTGAGGTAGCATTTACATCACCAGCTGAAATACAGTTAATTTTTTTCCAAGGTGCCCTTACAGCCTAACTTCTGTGACTGAGGGATTGATCTCTTGGCAAGTCTTTGTGAAATAACACCACAGAAAGGAAAGTTATGTGCATACATCAGGCTTTGATTTATTTTGTAAGCTTTCTTTACAGGGTGGGTATAATCTTGTTCTGTACAATTAACAAAAACTGTAGCTATACTTTGTCTTGAAGCACTTCCTCAGTTTCCAAAAACAACGCCCACCACAGAAAGAGGCTTTCTTTCTTTGCGTCCACATTTCTGTTAATGTCATCATTGCATTTTGACTCTTTTATGAGGCCCTTTTGGTCAGATCAACAGTTCCTTCCAATCTATCTATCTTAACTTCTAGCTTCATCTGCAAAATTTGTGTGGTTACCCTGACACACATGCAGATAAATTGCCTCGGGTTCAGCCTTCTCAGTCTTGGGACTAAATATGCTGCAGTAGGCTGAGCTGATGGATGTAGCTTTTCAGCAATATTGATGTTTCTACCGTTGAGTATAAATCTTTGCATGCCTTGGTTTGCATTTTCATATTCATGTGCAGTTCTTGACCACTGGTTTTCAAATGGCTTCATCTCTCAGAAAGCTCTGTGTTGAGTAGAAAGACAAAGAAAATTGTTCTACTTCACCCACTGCTCTTCTGCCCACTCACAACAACAAAAGTCATGAGCACAAGTCTTTTGCCAAATGTGAGTAGTGACAATTCACAAACTGATTATGTCCTCATGGCTTAATGTAAAGTCAGCTTGTGATTTTGTACTTGGAGTGTGTTTTCTAGTGGGAGAAAACAAAGAATAGATGAGCCCACTGAAACTTTTAACCCATAACATTCCAGCAGTACAGTTTTATTTGTAGCTTAAAGCTTAACCTTCCCCCATGTTTCCCATGGAAAAATGTCCTTAATTCTGCTTTAGTATCATAAGGAATGTAAACGTTTCATCCTTAACTTCAGTAGATGGTCACCTATCTCCACCTGTGTATTCTGGGGCAGTGTATCAGGCAGGGTTCTTAGATAGATGCAGTAGAGACTGGCTGAAGGGTTTACACAGGAAGGTAATTTGTTGAGAAGATAGTGGGTAGTTTCTAGATCTGCTGGAAGTTGGAAACAGGATGGAGCAATTAGGCACTATGCAGCCAGATTCATAGCCAAGGTCATATGCTATGATTAGTTCAATGCAGGGTGGACTCTATCACAGATCCTGGACACAGGATCATGCTAGTTTACACTGACCACACCACTGGGGCCGGACTTTTGCTACCAGATCTGCCACCTTACCTGCCTCTGGGCTCTAGATGTTGTTGCTGTTGCCCTCACCTGTGGTAATTTACTCCTGCCTCTGGGTGCAGCTCTCAGTGCAGGGCTGGCCGAAACTAGGTCCCATGCCTTAGCTGCAAGGGAGTCCAGGAAGGTCCAGCCATTTTTGTCTCTATGTTGAAAGGTGTGTCTCTTCAATACTCATATGGTGAGAAGTTTCCCAAATATAGGAAGAGCATTCTGATGTTGAACATTCTCATCCTTCTTCCCTCTCTAAGGACAGATCTTCACTATAAGGAAGCACAGTCGGATCTCTGGTAGATGAGTAGACAACCCGTTTATCCACTTGCAATTGTGGTTAATGACTCTATGATCACAAAGATGGAGGAGCCCCCCTTGTGCCTTGATATCCAGGGACCTATCACCACGTGTTGACAATTTATGTGTAATTGATCTCTCATGGAGTGCTCGTTACTAGTTTAAGGTGCAATGCATTCAATTGAATTTTTTAACAATTTGATTAACTAGGAGTAGTCTAAGATTATCTGTTTTTTTTAAATTTATAGTGTAAAGTGAAACTTTACATCATCAATTTGTCTTTGATTAGGTGGTTTATATATTTTATTCATAACTTATACCCTTTTAAAAATGTATTTTTTTGTGTACAGTAATATTGGGTTGGCCAAAAAGTTCATTTGGGTTTTCTGTAAGATTATACAGGAAAACCTGAACTAACTTTTTGATCAACCTAGTACATGTATATAGGTTACAAGTTCCTGCTTGCATTTTTGCTCTATCTTTTCCTGTTTCTCAGAAGCAACTGCTTTCAATTCAGTTAGCATTTCTTCTGATATTTACTTCCACGTAGCTAATATCTTTATATTGATATTTCTTGAATTTTTTTCCATTTTTAGACATTAAATATTGCATTTCTATTAAGGAAGAGAAGGAGTTAGCTTTCTTTTATGCTCCTTCCCTTAAATACCTGCTTCTCACTCTCTGAGATAGTTATATCTCCATAAATATTTTCCATTGCCGAGTTATGCAGTGTAATATGGCTTTGTTTTCTTTTTTGTACAGCATGTTTAAAAAATCTTTGTTCTTTTTTTTTGGGGGGGGACTTTCCATTCTATTTATGTGCTACTTATTCATCCCCAAATTCTCAAATAAGGTCAAACACAACGGCTTGGCTCTCACTTCTTTTGTGTGTGTGTGTGATGTTTTTCCGGGAGCCTTCTGTTTGCCTGCTCCCTTCTGGACTGTTTGCTCTTGAGGCCTTATGCACAGCTGTTGACCTGGAATTTTCCTTTACTACCATGTTGGGAATTCTTGATTGACCTGTTTACTGAATAGCATCTCTCCTGGTTTCCTTTTTCTTTGGGAGGAGGCACATTGCCCACTTGCTTCTTGAGAGAAAAGAGTGTATATAATGTAATTATTTTGCGATCTGGCATGTGTGAAGATATCACTTAGTCTCTCCTCACATATGATTGATACAGAATTTAAAGTTGGAAATTATTTTCCCTGAGACTTTTGGAGTCCTTGCTTCATTTTCTTCCCCTTCCAAATTTGCTCTTGAATTGTTGGATGGTTTTCTGAGTCTGGTTATTTTATATGTGACTTTTTTTTTTTTTTAATGTAGGGGGTAGCTTGTAGAGTCTTTTACTTCTAATCCCCTAATGTTTCATATAGCATGCCTTGGTGTGTAACTTTTTTCATCCATAGTGATCATTTTTGTGGAAAGTAGTGGATGGTAATTTTCTTACCACTGTTTTCTGTATTCTCTTTTCTGAAACTTACTTGTCAGACATGCTGGAACTTTTGTATTTTCCCTCCAACTTCCTTATTGTTTAAAAAAAAATTCCTGACCTCTATCCTTCTCTGATTTTTTTCATTGTTGTTGTTCTACTCTTGAGGAACACATATCTCTATTATCTTCTGTCCCTTCTATGATTTTTAATTTCTGTGATCATAATATTAATTTCTAGTAACTCTTTCTTGTTCTCATAATATTTATGTTTTATAGCATCTTATTCTTTTTTCTTTATGGGTGCAAATATCTTTTTAATAATGGATATGAAGTGTTTTCCTGCTCCCAGAATTCACCCTCTTTTCTCCTGAAGTTCCTGTCTGTCACGTTAGACTCTTCATCACATGTCCAGTGACCATTTGCTGTCCATTTTTATTTATGTGAAGGCTCTCTGTGCGTGAAGAAGTGGGCAGGCTTCCTCTCACGTCACCTTGGAACCTTACTTACCATAGGATGATTTTCTGTTTTCAGAAGCCCCCTTTCTCCCTGGTTTTGGTAACTGCAGATCTCTTTTCTAGGGCTGGTTAGAAACCCAGCAAATGAAGTTATTTCCATTAGGAGTGTATGCTTTTGCTCAGTCCTCTATTTCAGAATGGTACCTCCACTCGGGCACTCTTCCTTGTGGCCCTGAGTCCCGACCTCCTCAGGTAGAAGGAGAGAGAGCTGGCAAGCTTCATGGCTCAGGATGGACCTGGAGGTTTGCTCCTTAAAAAGTCCTACAGGCAGTTCTGCAGTGGCCACTGCTGCCTCCATGCTGCCTCCTCCATTCATGCCCCCACTTGAGGTGTAACTGTGCCTGGCCTAGTACTTTTCTAGGGCTCTGTGCCCCGCATTGGCTGGCTTCTTTCTTCCTGTCAGTTCTCCCAGTACACATTTAGTTTTGTGTGTCCCTCTTTGAAAATTCACTCATCATTAGCTCATCTGCTTTCCATTTTCCAAAAAAATTTTCCATCAAATTTCCCCTCTTCCATTCTCTGTGAGTTTATCCCTGACTCTTATTTAGTGGAATCTGGAGGGAATGTAGTTATGAACATAATTGTAATCCACCACTCAATCCTGAAAATCCCTAATCATTAACTTTTCAAGTTTGGTTTTTCCACCTGGATACATGGTTGTCCAGTCCATTAAAGAAGAGTTAATTTGGTTACTCTAGGATGGATTCCATTTACTATATGTTTGTTTCATTCAAAGATTGTTACTCTCACTGTCAAAATTGAACTAAGTGTCATCCTTTCTTGATTTGAGTACATGATAGGAGAAAGGGTCAGCTATTTCTTAGGTATAATTCCAAGTCAGACCTCAAAACTGGTCACAAGAATAGCATACAATTTACAGTATTTCAAAGAAATGACTTCCATCCCCTTGGGTTTTCCACAGCCATAATCCCAGCTGGGTCACACTTTCTTAAGTTCCCTACTAGTTTGACTTGAGTTGTGTCCAAGCTGGCAAAAAACCCTTTTCTTAGTAGCATTTTATGCAGTGGTTCCGGGTATATTTTATGGGCTTCCAGGTAGCTCAAGTGGTAAAGAATCCACCTGCCACTGCTACTACTACTACTAAGTCGCTTCAGTCGTGTCTGACTCTGTGCGACCCCATAGACAGCAGCCCACCAGACTCTGCCGTCCCTGGGATTCTCCAGGCAAGAACACTGGAGTGGGTTGCCATTTCCTTCTCCAATGCATGAAAGTGAAAAGTGAAAGTGAAGTCACTGAGTCGTGTCCAACTCTCAGCGACCCCATGGACTGCAGCCCACCAGGCTCCTCTGTCCATGGGATTTTCCAGGCAAGAGTACTGGAGTGGGGTGCCATCGCCTTCTCTGCCTGCCACTGCTAGAGAGGCAGATTCTATCCCTGTGTTGTGGAGATCCCCTGGAGGGGGAAATGGCAACTCACTCCAGTATTCTTGCCTGGAGAATCCCAGGGACAGAGGAGTCTGGTCGGCTATAGTCCATGGGGTCCCAAAGAGTCAGACGTGCACGCATGTGTGCACGGGTGTGCATGCACACACAAACACACACATACACACAGAGAGACAGGTACATTCTGTAGGATACTGAGTTTTCATGAAATATATCCATAGATTTTATAGATGAATGTCAGACGATGATATCCTTCTTTATTCTTAGGATAAAATCTCAGAATATCCCTTGCAAAATGCAGAAGATTTCATAATGTGCAAGGGCTAATGTTATTGACCTTGTAAACGCCACAGCAGAATCAGGACCAAATATGACCTCTCTTTCAATTTTTTCCTTAAATTTTATTAGTTCCTTGGTTTTTAAACATTAAACATTTTTTAGGAAAAAAATTTTTTTAATGTTAATATGTTAAGGTATGTCAAGAATTACTGTAAAATTACTATTGACCTTATTGAACCATTGTTAAGCCAAGAGGAAGCCAATTCAAACTTTAAAGGTTTTTGTATCCTGTAGGGTTTGTTGAAGATAGGGTAATCTGATCTGATTCCCAACCTAGAGTTTGCCAAATCCTTTTTTTTTTTTTTTTTTTAAGAAAAATGTTGTTTACCTTCACTTGGTAGAATTAATACTTTTCTGTTTCAGACACCTCATGTTCTTTGTTGACAAATCAAGATTGAGAGTATGCAGAGCTTCTGAGAGGAAACATTTCTAGTTGAAGGTTCCTGTTTTCATCATGATCAGTAAAGAGTGCCAGGCATCTGTTTTGTGCTAAAGCTTACTAGAAGTGTTGCTGCCTCCGGAGCAACAAGCAGGAAGTACTTCTGCCCTTAAAACCAAAAATAGATGCTCTTTCTCATTATCATAGCTTAAAAGATCATCTTTTTTAATGAGATGGGCGCATCCCTTGTGGTTTTCACAGATTTAATGATCAGATTATTTAATGCAGAGCTTGGAGAAAAATAGGTCTGGTGAGACAGATAATGGAAATTTTCCTGAAAGTTAAAGCAACATCAACTTTGTTGTTTTTCTTTCCATAAATCTTTTTACTACTTCTTTTCTCTTTTATTTCTCTTTTACTATTTTTCATGGTACTTAAAGAAATTTTCCTGTCTTTTTTTAACATGTTGATACATTTACATAATTTTAACTCTATTTTAACTTCAAAACATCATCACTAAGGAAAAAACATTATTTGCAAGAAGATTTGGATGTGTCAGTATTTAAGTATACTGTATATAGTCTAAGTTGATTTAGACAACTCTATTGTATGTTAATGTGTTGGCAGTCAGAAGGAGAGAAATGGCCTCTTCACTGATTTTAGGAAGTTCTGTTTGTGTTTTGAAAAGTGGAGCAAGGGGAAATAGAGGGAAGAAGGAATAAGGGAAATAAAGGTAATGTATATGAAAGTGCCTTGTAAATTGCTAAATTACATAAAGATGGTAGTTACTGTTATTGCAATGACATAACTTTCAGTGAGCAAGCAAAGATTTAATAAAGAAAAATGGGAAAGGGGGAAAATAAATCATTTGAATTAAGAAAAAGTTAAGAAAGAAAGTGGGAATATCATAATGATGGAGGGTAGGGGGGTGGCCAGAGTTTTGCAGTCTGGTTTTTTTAACCTGAAGATTCAATAATACTTTTACTTCCTGTTTAAACAATGATGTTGAAAACATTTTATTAACAGGGGCTTTCCTATAGCTCAGAGGGTGAAGAATCTGACTGCAATGCAGGAGACCCATGTTCGATCCCTGGGTCAGGAAGATCCCCTGGAGAAGGAAATGGCAACCCACTCCAGTATTCTTGCCTGGAGAATTCCATGGACAGAGGAGCCTGGCAGGCTACAGTCTATGGGGTCGCAAAGAGTCAGACACGACTAAGCGACTAACACATACAAAGAAAGGTTGTTGAAAATAATTTGGGAAGAGGATCTTATCATATGAGGTGGTGAGAGTTGGATAGAAACCACCAGGCAGATGACTTTCTCAGTTCTAAATAAAGATCTATGTGTCATAGGGCATTAGGTACTGTGTTTCCATTTAATTAAGGTTTAATTTACATTTGCTTATACTGTCTAAGCCTTTCATTTGTTGTTCTTCATACCTTTGCAAGATAGGTATCATTAACCCATTTTACAGATGGGTGTAGAAGGCCAATTGACTTGCCTGCAGCTACTTAATCTAGTGGCAAAGCCCTCCCTTCTCCGGGTTTTGAATTTATTTCCACAGATACTTCACATCAGAGCAATTGATTTAGTTGTGTTCCTGGATATGCAGCTTGCTAAATGTCTCTAAAGGAAGTCCTTGTTAAATAACCGTGTATGTGTGTGTGTGTGTTGTGTGTTCTGTGTGTGTGTTGTGTGTGTTTGTGTTACTTAGTCGCTAAGTTGTGTTCAGCTCTTTGCAACCTTATGGACTGTAGCCCACCAGGCTCCTCTGTCCATGGAATTCTCCAGGCAAGAATACTGGAGTGGGTTGCCATTCCTCCTCCAAGGGATCTACCCAGCTCAGGGCTGAACCCAGGTCTTCTGCATTGCGGGCAGATTCTTTACCACTGAGCCCCCTGAGAAGCGTCATGACAACTGTAGGAGGTAAATATTACTATTATTTCCATCTTGTAATATCCATCTTATGGATGAGGAAACTGAGGCATGGTCACTTACTAATAACACCTCAGGACATTTTGGGTTTGGCTACGTTTGTACTAAATGACTTCCTGTGAGTCTTAAGGAATAGGAGTTGAATTCTACAAGAACCAAGGAATAAACAAAAAAAGACATCTTGGCTGCCCTAGTATGAGTTCAGAATGTGAACTGTGTCCTTCAGAGCTTATCTGGAACTTGGTATTTTAAGTTTTAGTTTTCTTAGGCTTTTAAATTTTATTTGGTTTCCAAACTCATAGCTGACTTGAGGAAGGGAAAGATTGATGCTTGAACAGTAATGAAACTCACCTCCTGATAGCAAGGGAGAGGAGATAACCAAATTAGGCAGGCAAAACATCTCCCAAAATGTAGCATTCATGACCTTTGAGTGGAGGAGCAGACATCCCTCTGTGCCCGGAAAGGCGGTGTTGCCACTGGCCGCTCTCAGTGGTATCAGTGGGTTCCCAGCAGCACCCACATAGAGCCAGCCTTTTATCCTGTCCCTTTGTCCCATCCATTCATCTTCCACTCAGCCTGACTGCACTTAGACCTAGACCTGGATCTGTGACTCAGTTTTCACCTTTGGTTCTCCTTTTCCTTGGTGTTTGAATTTCAGCAGCCTCTTCCCTTTGGTTCCCAGAATGTCCTGTTGCTTTGGTAGGAACTCCCCATCCAGTTCATGCTGGTAGAAACTGAACATCTGCTTAGTATCCACAGGGCTCCCGTCTTTTCCTCAGTCAATCTTTCTCATGTTCTAATAGAGCAAGATAATTGATAGGCATATTGATGATTCTGTGCCACCAGAGACTAATCATTTTCTGGACTTTCTGAGAAGGCATTATCTTCTAGGGAAAAAAAGTCCAATATGATTGAAATGAAACCCGTTTTATTACTTAAATGGGTTGTCCTTTAGCTATTATGAAAATCTTCATCATAATCATGTCTTACTCCTTGAGGTTTCTAAAAAGCAGAAATTATACAGTATTATAATGCAGGGTGATACCAGAGAATTATGAGTTATAGAATTTAGCATAACCGACTTTCTAGTAGCTTGAACTCGCCTTCATAGCAAAAAAGATGTTACATTGAAAATGTAGGAATATATGGATTCATCATTCATAGGAAAATATTTCGCTTACAAATTTGTCTTTTAGGGCAATAGCAGCAAGTCCTTAAGTAAAGTGATTATGTTATCATAAAATGGTTAGAAAGGGAGATAGCAGAACAAGTGCTTGTTGACATGGAATGTTTATTTTGGAGAGAATTCTTGGCATTTTTGCCCCATGTCAGCATAATAAGAATTTGGGGGAGAGAAGGGAAGCGTTAATGTATTTGTTGAGGATTAATGTCCCTGTAGAGAGCATTTGTGTTAGTGAATATATTATGGATAGTATCATAAATATAGTAATTAAAAAGTTGCACACTAAACACTTTGTGACTGGCATAAATATTCCTTTCCTCTCCTTGGTGGCTTGCATTCAAGTGCATAGTGTATTGTTCATCTTGGTCTCCCGGATTCTTTTTTCTCTTTTTGAATAATTAATGTATTTTTGGCTGTGCTGGCTTTTCTCTAGTTGCTGGGAGCGGGGGGCTACTCTAGTAGCGGGGCTCTGGTTTCTCATTGCGGTGGCTTCTTGTTGCAGGCTCTAGTCTACTCAGACTTCAGTAGTTGCAGCGCAAGGGCTTGGTAATTGTGGCCTGTGGGCTCCAGAGCACAGGCTCTTTCGTTGTGGTCATGGGTTTAGTTGCTCCACAGCATGTGGGATCTTCCTGGAACAGGGATTGAACCCGTGTCTCCTGCATTGGCAGGTAGATTCTTCACCACTGAGCCACCAGGGAAGCCCTGGTCTCCTAGATCCTTAATCAAGAATAGAAAAAAGATGGCAGTGTTCTGGATCTGTTTCCTTCTCGATGTGTTGCTGTTCAGAGGGGCAGAAACAAGTCAGTGTTCCAGGACCAAGTTACCAAGTGATTTTTTATCAGTTCAGAAGCATGGCACAGAGTGCATACTAACAGACAAAACAACCACCTACAATTACTTCCTTTTGGGAACTTTGTCCTTAAAGTTGTCTCCAGACAGTAGTGCAGTGTGCTTCTTGAAATGTGTTCACTGTGATCAGTGATACCTCAGAGCTTATGTGCCGTAAAAGAAGTGAGATGATGAATAATACAAATACATGTCAGGATCAGAATTTTTAAGGAAGCGAGACTTGATTATCTCATTAGGATCTGTTGCCCCAGTGGGTTGAAGCTGAGCGGGTGGCTGTGTGAATGAGCAGTAGGAGGAAAGGCACCCTGCTGTTAAGAGTAATGATGTTCTGTCCTTCTCACTGAAGGGTGACAGAGAAGGCAGATGGATGTAAAGTGGGCAATTTCTATTTCTTCGTATGCACAAAATGTTCGCACCTACTTATTTTCCCTTTTAAAAGGCATATTGTTTTTCATGATTTCTGAACTCTCTTACTTACACAATATTTATTTATGAGTTCATAAAGAGTTTCTTCTGTGGAGAGGAAAGTGAGTGCGATGGAAAGTGATTTGCAGCTTGGCTCTGACATCAGGGTGGGAAAGGAAGGAATAGAAAGAGTAATTCTGTCCTCACCATTTAATTGGCCTTTTTATCTCCTGGTTGTGAGAACTCTTCACTTATGTATTGGTTTATCGATTGACTCCATATTTATGGACTGCTTGCTGTATCCCCTGTGCCCCGGAAGGCAGAGATGAATGGCACAGTCCGTAGGCATCCAATGGCTCTGTAACCTTCTCTGTCCTGGCTGACTTTAAGGATAATCATGTGTTTATCTACAATTCTGAAATTCTGTCATCCTTCAACGATGGCCAGTAGATATGGTCATGTAACCAAAACAGACTAGTTCAGGAGCAGCCTTGGAGTTTGTGAGATCACAAAGGTTGCTTGGAGAACAGAAAAGCTACTTTATAAGGTGTTTTCCATCGCATTAGACTTTCTAATGAACCTTGCTACGCTTGGCATTGTTGGAGCTCTTTTCAAGAGCCGAGTTACTCCACCCACTTCCAGACTCGGCAGAAGCTGAGGTGGAAGCGTGGGCAAGAGACTGGAACACGGTGACATCTTAAGGGACATTTCACTAGGAAATCACGGGCAGGTGCCACTGCCAGCGCCAGCCTCCTCCTCTTGCCTTTTCTTTGAGTTGCCATGACTTCATGTTAGAAGGTGTCTGAATGGAAGCATCTTAAGAAGCCTATAGGATAGTAGGTTGTGGTTTCACTTAATGAAACTATGTGTAAATCTTTGGAAAGGTTGGCACTGAGATCGAAAATCCTTTTAAGAAGAGAATTCATCTGAATCTTTTGCTCGTGTGCTGTTTCTTTTAGTACTGATAGGTTCTGCTGTGGGTGTGCTGATCTTGCAAATGCCCCTTCCTGTCTTGATTCGTACTGGCTATGTTTATTTACCTTAAAACAGGGTTAGACTACTTTAATTTTAGAGGATAGTCCAATACCAAGATTTTCAAGATGTGTGGCATCAAACCATTTGTGTGTCAACTTATTCTTCGCAAAGAGCCATGGCAACTCTTTCGTCTACAATGTTCATGTCATTTGGCCCATTGCCTCTAATATCCCACCAATGCTGTTACCTTCAAACTTACCATAACCAGATTTGTTTTATTCCTTTAGTTCTAATGTTCTTCTAATGTCAGAGGGTTGTGGATTCTGCCTCCTCTTAAGGTCAGTTCTTTCATTTGTCTTCTTGACCGTTTTACCCACCTTCTTTGGGTCATTATCCTGTCCTTACCTCTCCCTCTTGAACTCTTACCCTTTCTCTCTCTACTGATTGCTTTAGCTAATCAGTGTACTTCCGTTAGCACCAGTCTCTTCCAAAGGTTCATTCTCCTTTCTCTTCTCTCGCTTGCTGTTATCTCTGCCTCCACCACTCAATGAAACCACCTTCAATCAAGGTGGCCCATGGCTGCTGAAGTGTCAAATCCAAAGCTGTATTTTTCGTTTCTTATCTTTAATCACCTCATTGTCTTCCGTGGTACCTCTCTGACTATCTTCTTTGATCTTTTCCACAAGGCCTTCTTCCTCTCCCCATTCTATCATTGTGTTCTCTAGGCTTCTGCTTTTAGCACTAATCCTCCAGTTGTCTCTCTCTACCCATATTCCTTCAGTGATCTTGCCCACCAATCTAATTTCTGCTACTTTCTATGTAATAACCACTTTTATGTTTTGCTCAGGTTTCTTCGCCAGCCTTCACACTCAAGAACATCTGGAAGTCCTCACCCAAATCTTCTACATCTCAATTTCTAATGCACCAAACTAAACCCATTGTCTTGCGTATTAAACATGTTCACTCACTAGTATTCTTTACCTCTCTTGTCACTGTCATCCACCCACGTGGAGTCAAGTACCATGTTGTTCTTCTTTTAGTGTCTGGATGTTTCAAGTACTAACTCTTCTCCCCTTTTTCCTTCCCCACCTACCTCCATGCCCTAATCTTGCCCGTTCCTCTCCTACCTGACAACCAAACTGGCCCTTCTGGTCTCCTTGCCTCTGCTCTGCCCTCTGTGAATCCATGCAGAAAGTAATGTATCTGAAACTCAGATCTGATCCATCAGTGGCTCTCTGCAGCCAGTTCAAAGGTTTCCTGGCTTCACCCTGGAGAGTCTAGCAACACTGAATTACACTATGCAGTTTCTTACTTCTGCCTTTTCCATTGTCCGGTCTCCCACTCCCCACTTGGCTGAGTCCTGCTCAGCCTGAGGACATGCTAGGCATCCCTTGTATTTGCAAGTCTTCCCTGCTTCTCTGTTTCTGGGCTGCTTGCCATGAATCTGAGTCACTGTGTGCATCCCACTGCCCATTGGGGATCATTTGTGTGTATTTCTCGGTCCCAGTAGACTTTGCTTTCCTAAAAGACAGAGACAGTGTCTTATCTCTGTAGCTCTCGAGCCTAGCACAGTGCTTCGCATATAGGAGGTGTCCAACGAATGATTTTTAAGTGAAAAATTGATAAGGACAGTGAATCAATTTGTCTACCAAACTGGGCAAAAGTAATCCCTGCATAGTAGTACCTTTACAGGGGGGCACGAAGTGGGACTTCTGGGTTTTGATCTGGTGTGTTCAGTTTAAGAAAATTCATTGAGCTGTCCATGTGTGGTATGTGTCATTTTCTGTATGTTTTACTTCAATGAAAAGTTTAAAAAAATTAGATTTTTTTGTTGCTCAATACAGAAAATCTCATGTCTTCTTTCAAGCTTTTCAAGTTTTTATGGGGTATGAGTTTAGATGTCACAGCAGAGAGCCAGGCTAGTGCTGTTCCTTGATGTGAAGGCAGAGTGAGATTAGAAGGAATCCGTGTGGGTGGGGTCGTCTGGTCTTCTTATGGGGGCCACTGAGGGCCAGCGCTGATGGACAGGCTTGTGGTCACCTGTGTTTCTGTCACACTCAGTAGAGGGACCACATGCTAATTATCAGCAAGCTCTGGGCCTTCCGGCAATGGCAGGGAGACTTCATCTTGGATGTGACCATGAATAATTCATCAACCTGGTTATCTGAAAATTTGTGGTCATCATTAGCATTTTAATGAAAAAAAAATGCAATCATTATCCTAAATCTGTTTTTTTTAATTTCTGCTTTTTTTTTCCTTTTCTTTTTGTCTCCCTCCTATAACAGCTTAACCATCTCAGTCTTTCCTGAGTACTTGGAAACTGCTGGGGTCCCTGACAATGTGCTGACTGGTCGTCGCTATGGGCAGACGGTACCCAGAGGCTCACTGTCATCCAGGCAGCTCATGTACGTATGGGATTTGTGTCTCTCTTTTTTCCCCCCTTTAATTTTCCGTGTAGAATATGGCAGGGTACTGAACTGGTGAAGGTTTATAAGCTATACATGAGAGTATTCAGAAATGCAGGAGAATGGATTGCTCTAGGGTAAGTTTTTAATATTGAATTATGGGAAATGGTACCTAAATTAGGATTTTTATAAACCAGTGGCCCTATAAGACAGACCAGAAGTGTGTATCAGCAGTCTCTCTTTTCTGTTTCAGTGTATTCACTTACACATAGGTAGTTTGTTTGTTTTTTTTGCTTGTTTGTTGAAGCTTTCCTTTTTCATTGCAATATATAACATTTGAAACAATAGCAATGCCATAAATTAGAACTACTTCCCAGTGACTTTAAAAATACCTTTGAAATTAAAAAATTCATGGACCCAGAAGTGGTCCTCAGGGTATGTCATTGTTGAATACATGTTGGCGAGAGAGTTCCCAACTCTAATATCTTACCATTCTCCATAGGAGCAAAGTGTTGATTCCCCAGTGATGACTTACTGTGTCTCACAAGAGTTCCCTTTTTCCAGTATTAGTCTTTTGGGAATGTCCACAAACGCAGCCTTTTCCTGTTTGATCCCACTCTGATTAACTTAGGAGAAACATGATCGTTGCACATTTAATGATCTCTTATTTCTATAAAGTATAGTCTGTCTCAGACTTATTTTTTGCCCACTTTAGTCTCTAAACCTTAGGCAAGCTCTTTAGGTATTTACTTTTTTTTTTTTTTGCATCCTTTGGACCTCTGGAGTTTTGGCTTCAAATCAGGGATGTGCTTTGGGTAATTCCTTGGAGTGCTTGTGCTCCCCATCCTTCCATAGCTATGTTTATTCATAGTCACCCTTAAGCCCCATTTCCTTGTACATTTCCTTTTTTTTTTTTTTTTTTTGCCTTCATAGAAAAGTTAGAACCACCCTCAACCCTTCCTCCAGACAATTGCTTCTAAAATAAGCCAGGTCATTAGAAGAAGTAGGGGAAGGGAGAGCTGACAGCAGAGTCGGGGCTCAGACCAAGCACACCAGTGTTAGAGCCACTGGGTGGGAGCAATGGCCTTTACACGTCCACTTTTGTATCCTTCAAGGGCATCACTGTATTACCCTAAAATTAGCGATTTTCATAGTGAACATAATCAGAAAAAGTTTACCCTTGTGATACTGTAAAATGGAGATTGGCAAGGGGTGGCCCTTGAGTCAAATCCAGCCCATTCCTGTTTTTGTAGGGACTAACAAGGGTTTTTATATTTTTGAATGGCTACCTGCCTAATCTTTGTTTTTTGCTTCTTGGCCCTCAGAGCCTAAAATATCCACAATTTGACCTGTTAAGAAAAAATGTTGCCTATCTCTGCCATAGAAATATTTTGAAGGCATGTACTACAATTGAACCATATGAAATTGCTAATATTCAACTGTCTTTGACCTACAAAAATGCTGATTGCTTATGTGGTGATTTAGTCGCCACATCATGTCTGACTCTGTGACCCCATGGACTATCGCCCACCAGGCTCCTCTGGCCATGGAATTCTCCAGGCAAGAATACTGAAGTAGGTAACCATTCCCTTTTCCAGAGGATCTTCCCCACCCAGGGACTGAACCTGGGTCTCCTGCACTGCAGGTGGATTCTTTACCAACTGAGCCACCAGGGAAGCCCATGATTGCTTATGGTTCAGTCTAATATATTTCAAGGAACTTCTTCCTTTAAAATGGTTAAAATTTAAAAATTTGGGTTCTTGGGGCAGAAGAAGTGAATTACCTTAGGAAATTCACAAGTGTTGACCTGCTCATTTGGGCCAAGCCCAAGAGGGTGTGAGCAAGGCCTCGAGGGCCATCAGTACTGCTCGCCTGCCCTGGCTCTCCTGCCCTTCCTTCTCTCCCACTCACAGTGTGGACATTTCCTCCCTTTCTTAAGGAATTGCCATTTAAGAAGTTTCAACAGTAATAGGCACATACGATTATTTCTTTTGGCCTTCTCTCCTTGACTTCCTCTGTTCTCAGCGATGAAAGACATGGATTTTGTTTGTTCTACCCTGTGCCACTCTCTGCGTCGTGACTTTACTAGAAGTTCTTTGCTTCAAGTGGGATATGCCTTGGAAAGTTCATATTATCATCCTCATTTCACAGATGAGAAAACTGAGGCTTGAAGCAGCAGAGTAACTTGGCAGTGTAGAGTCGCAGTTTGAGCCTAGACTCATTGCCTTCTGCTTGTGCTCTTTCCTCCCGCCAGACTTTCTAGTGACCTGGTCATCCCTTGGGTGATCACTTATTTAGATATTGTGCGCTGATCTGTTCTCCACGCCATATCTTTCAGTAATATGGTCTTAGAAGCCTAAAAGATTCAACATCAAATGATGCTGATATCTGTCTCAAATCTCCTTTTCTTATCCGTTATTTGAACCCAGTAACTACAGGTAATCTGAAGGCCCTAAGAGAGAACTTCATATAGAAAAAGTATAATAATATAGAAACAGTGCTTTAAAAATCATGCAAGTAATATATGTTTAATATAGAAATTTTTAATTTGATTTTTATTTTATATTGGAAGATAGTTGTTCTACAGTGTTGTGTTAGATTCTGGTGTAGAGCAAAGTGAATCAGTTATACATATACATAAATCCATTCTTTTTCAGATTCTTTTCCCATGTAGGTAATTACAAAACATTGCATAGAGTTCCCTGTGCTCTACAGTATTATCTATTTTATATATAGTAGTGTGTTTATACGGAGAAGGTAATGGCACCCCACTCCAGTACTCTTGCCTGGAAAATCCCATGGACGGAGGAGCCTGGTAGGCTGCAGTCCATGAGGTTGCTGAGGGTAGGACATGACTGAGTGACTTCACTTTCACTTTTCCCTTTCCTGCATTGGAGAGGGAAATGGCAACCCACTCCAGTGTTCTTGCCTGGAGAATCCCAGGGACGGGGGAGCCTGGTGGGCTGCCATCTATGGGGTCGCACAGAGTCGGACACGACTGAAGTGACTTAGCAGCAGCATGTTTGTATTGATTATTTTATATATAGTAGTGTGTATGTGTTAATCCCAAATTCCTAATTTATCCCTCCCCTGCATCTTTCCCCTTTGGTAATTATAAGTTTGCTTTCTAAGTCTACGAGTCTGTTATTGTTTTGTAAATAAGTTCATTTGTACCAAATGTTTAGGTTCCACATATGTGATATATGATGTTTGTCTTTGTCTGTCTAACTTCACTTAGCATGATAGGTTCATCCATGTTGTTGCAAATGGCATTGTTTCATTCTTTTTTTATAGCTGAGTAATGCATGGGTGCTTCAGTTCAGTTCAGTCGCTCAGTCGTGTCTGACCCCATGAATTGCAGCACGCCAGGCCTCCCTGTCCATCACCAACTCCCGGAGTTCACTCAAACTCATGTCCATCGAGTTGGTGATGCCATCCAGCCATCTCATCCTCTGTCGTCCCCTTCTCCTCCTGCCCCCAATCCCTCCCAGCATCAGGGTCTTTTCCAATGAGTCAACTCTTCGCATGAGGTGGCCAAAGTACTGGAGTTTCAGCTTTAGCATCATTCCCTCCAAAGAACACCCAGGACTGATCTCCTTTAGAATGGACTGGTTGGATCTCCTTCAGTTCAGTTCAGTCGCTCAGTCGTGTTGTTTGCAACCCCATGAATCGCTTAGTTGTGTCCAAATCTTTGTGACCCTGTGAATTGCAGCCCACCAGACTCCTCTGTCCATGGAAGTTTCTAGGCAAGAATACTGGAATAGGTTGCCATTTCCTTCTCTGGGGATCTTCTCAGCCCAGCAATTGAACCCCCACCTCCTGTAACCTTTGCATTGTTAGGCAGATTCTTTGCCATTTCGCCACCTGGGAAGCTCATGGCTGAGTAATATTCCATTGTATATACGCATCATGTCTACTTTAGCCATTCCTGTGTTGATGGACATTTAGGTTGTTTCCATGTTTTGACTATTGTAAATAGTTCTGCAGTGAACTTTGGGGTGCATGTATCTTTTAGAATTAGGGTTTTCTCTAGATATATGCCCTGAAGTGGGATTGCTGGATCATATAGTAACTCTGCTGCTGCTACGTCGCTTCAGTTGTGTCCGACTCTGTGCGACCCCATAGACGGCAGCCCAGCAAGCTCCTCCACCCATGGGGTTCTCCAGGCAAGAACGCTGGAGTGGGTTGCCACTGCCTTCTCCGATAGTAACTCTGCTGCTGCTACTGCTGCTGCTAAGTCGCTTCAGTCATGTCCGACTCTGTGCGACCCTATAGACGGCAGCCCACCAGGCTCCCCCATCCCTGGGATTCTCTAGGCAAGAATACTGGACTGGGTTACCATTTCCTTCTCCAGATAGTAACTCTAGCAGCCTTTAAGTCTTCAAAGCTTCAGCTTTCTCCACTGACTCTGATTTCCATTTTAAGTTCCAGCCCAGGGATTTATTTCTCATGATTTTGACTTGTTTTCTTTGTATTTAAAAAGTTGTTAGATCTTATTTAGTTTTTTCATGTATTTGAATTAGGCAGTCTTTTTTGTCATATTTGCTTACCATATTGACTATAAACTTTACCGCTGCAGTCTGATTAAAGGATTTTTAAGCCTTTTGAATAATCTGATTATAATCCCTATTTCCTTAGAACTTTAAATAGAAATAGAAGTTAAATAAATATTACTTCAGTGGATGGGTGTTCTGCAGATCCTTTTACTGAGTTGCCTTGTATCTGAGTAACCACACTTGTGTAGTTTAGTGAATTGCAGTCTCAATGATGGACACCTCATTCTTCGTGGAATACCACTTTCCGTGCATAGCTCGAAATCAGTAGGTTAGGCTATAGATTGTCAGATGTTATGTGAACTGAAGCTGTGAAATTGTTTTATGAGGCCTGTCTCCTAGCAGTATTTTTAGGTTATTTATAAATATGGAAACATATTTCATGTCCTAGTAAGTAAGGTTCTATCTTGACTTTACGAGTAATAAAGAAAGGTTACTCCTATATATTTATCTTTCTCTGAAGAAGTAATCGTCCAAAGTTCAGTCGTCCAAGTTAAAATCCCTTCTTTGTAAGTGTTTTTCTTTTTTAAAAATCCTTCTCTAATCTGTTTCGTCCGAGCTAGAGATTTGAGGTCTTGTTTTGTTGTCATAAAAAAAAAAAAGTTCTCCTTTTACAAGGATGCTGTGATCTAGTGCTTTCCTCTGCAGGAACAGGGAGAAGGGAACGAGGTAGCCTCATGTCAGGTCTTCAGTGGTAGGAGTCAACATCCTGGAAGGAAGCCCGCTTGATGTCTGTGTTGGTTGCAGAAGGAGACTCTGAAAAACATGGCAGAATAGTTCTTGGAGAGCTGAGTGTGCGTCCCGTTTCTCTTTCCAAACACTAGCTTTCTTGCTGCAAGGGAACCTGTTGGTAGAGTGTAGTGAGTACCTGCATGTCTAGGATTCCTGTAGGGGTTCTGAGCAGCCTTTTCCTCACACCCCATGTGAAGAGGATTGGGTTGGTGGGGATGGATAGCCTTATGGATACGTGGGCAGGCTTTGACTCAGGGAGAGATAAGAAGGCTGTGTTATCCTTGGGAGGTGGCCACAGCACTTTCTGCTAGGGGAGTAACTGGGCGAAAATGTCCCAGCCAGACTGGGGCCGTTAAGACCCATCTTCTGGGAGCCTCTGGAAAGGAAAGGAGAGAAATAAGCAACTTTATGGGGGCAATTTTGAAGCCAAAGCAAATAGAATTTGTTTTTCCAGGTTTCTTGGACATTTGCTCATTTATGCAAATTTGAAATTGTTCTTTGGGGAAGTGAACTTGGGTGAATTGAATGAAGGTCATGAAAACCATTGCAGAATGAAACCCATAGAATTCGGAAAGGAATGACTTGGTATATATCAGACTCACGAGACAGGTCAGTTTGTTGTTAGCATCTGTACCTTCTAGCCCTTCCTCGTATGAGAATGTGGATGGATGGATGGATGGATAGATAGATAAGAGAGTATATAAAAATAGGAACTAGCAAGCTATTTGAATACTCTGTTAAGAATGTTTTGTTAAAGCTATATTTAGACTTTTTAGTCATTTTCTCTCTCAGTTTTATGGAAAATACTTAAATCCATGGGCTTACTCTTGATTTCTCCTTTGAGTTCTTTCTTGGGACTGTCCAATTATGGGGAAAAAACAGTTGATCCCCATCTCTTAGAATACAAGAACATTCCTCTAAAAGCTTAAGTTATATATTGCTCATTTGGAGTTTGATACCAATAAATCCACCATGACTTGGCTAAATCATGCATACCTGCTACCATCTTATCCTTGTGACTGGGGCTTGGTTAGGGGTAAAGAGGATTTCCTGAACATCAGGAGATAGACAGTTTTTTGTTTTTTTTTTTTTTGAAGTCACTGTTTTTCACATTGAAGGATCCAATTTAAGCAAAACTTTAGTCACTCAGTTGTGTCCAGCTCTTTGCAGCCCCATGGACTGTAGGCTCCTAGGTTCCTCTGTCCATGGGATTCATCATGCAAGTATACTGGAGTGGGTAGCCATTTACTTCTCCAGGGAATCTTCCAGTCCCAAGGATGGAACCTGGGTCTCCTGCGTTGCAGGCAGACTCTTTAGCATCTGAGTCACCAAAGTAGACTTCTCTTTTTTATTTTTTTTCCTGGTTGAGTGACAGAGTGGAGTTAAGGCTGGACAGGTGATCAGAGCCAGTCAACAGATGCATTGATGCGACACCTGTTATACTCGTAATGCTGTGCTGGTTTTCTGGAGGGTTGAGAAGAGTTACATATGGTCTTTAAACAGTTGATGTTTTCATAGGTAGACATGACTAAAGGTAGTAACTGCATCAGGTAGACTCAAATTGTGTGATATAGCAATTTAGAGGAGAGGAAGGCTAGTAAAGATATGTATAATCAGTGAAGTTCAAGATCTAAAAATCAAACGTAGAGAACATCTTTCTCCAATCAGACACAGAGGTTGGGAATAGGTCTGATTCTGATCATGTAGATGGCAGAGCAGCTATGGGATTGCAGTGGTATTTGAAGGGCACGTGAAATGGGATATCATGGAAGGAACTCATGGATCGTGGGGTCACACAGTATGGGTCCATTGGAGTGCATAGCCTGGTGAGAACAAAGCATGTTCATAATAATGCCTGTTTTTGTTACTATTAATGACTGACACACACATAGCCAGACACTATTCTGAGCACTTCAGGTGTGTTCTTGTAATCCTCCAAGTCTCTGTGACATAGATGGTACTGTTATCACTCAGTTACAGACAAGGATACTGAGGCAGAGATGAGATAAGTAACTTATTTAAGGTTACATAGTAAGTGATAGAGTTGAGATTTGAACCCCAGAGTCAGGCTCCTGGGTGTGTGCTCTTAACCACTGTGTTGCCTGCTCCAGTCAATGTGAGAGTAGCAAAGGGTTACAAGCAAGAGATGTTACTGGTGAGAGAGAGAATTCCAGGGTCCAGATTGCAGAGGAACAGCTTCTGAGGATGCAGTGTCTGTTTGGTGGACACATGGAGGTGTTGGGCTTCCTGGTGGCTCAGCGGTAAAGAATCCACCAGCTAAAGCAGGAGTTGTGTTTGATCCCTGGGTCAGGAAGATCCCCTGGAGAAGGGAATGGCAACCCACTCCAGTATTGCCTGGAATATCCCATGAACAGAGGAGCCTGGTGGGCTACAGTCCGTGGGGTCGCAAAGGGTCAGACATGACTGAGCAACTAAACCACCACCTGGAGTGTTAGTGATGTAGATGGGAGTTAGAGGTCAGCCGCATCAGCCCGTCCCGGAAGCAGGGGGCAGAGGCAGCAGTCTGGAGCACTTGCTGGATGCTGGGCTCTGAGGCCACAGCCCTGAATAAGGCGGGTAAGGTCACGGCTCCCTGGGAACTTCCATTCATCCTGGTGATGGAGACAGAGAGTGGTGAAGCTCCCTGACAGGGAACGTAATTATGGACTGGGGAACGTGCATGATGGAGAGTTAGTGAGCAGGGCCCACGTGACACAGAGTGACATAGGGAAAGATGTCCCTGGAGAAGTGGCATTTGATCTGTGATCTGAAGGAGGGGACGAGCCTAGCCATGTGGATAATGAGAAAAGCCCAGTGCAGGCTGTGGGAGTATGGACAGTTCAAGGGGTGGAAAGGGAGCCTGTGTGGGCCCGGCATAGGGGCGTGGTGGGGCTTGGTGGGGTATGAGGATGGGGAAGGAGGCGGGGCTAAAGCTGACTCAAGGGCCTTGGTGAGGGGTTTAGATCATTTCCTCAGAGCAGTGGGAACCCACTGAACGTTAAATTGATGGGTGGCCTGGTCCCATGGGAGATCCAGGGGAGGGTAAATAGATGCACCTGTTTGAGCAGGCAGGGGAAGCGGGGAGGCTGAGAGCAGAGGGGAAGTGAGGTGGGGAAAGGACATTTAGAATGCTTGCTCTCATCTGGTACCGTGAACGTTTGAGCTGCAGCTAATATGGCTTTTCTGGCTAGGGGAAGATGAGCCCCACCTGAGATAAAACTTTTTAGTGTTTGGGTTGTGATCAGGCTTCACAACAGCAAGACTTGATGGCTACATTTTGGCCTTTTCACTGCCTATTTGTACCTGTTTACATATAGGGAGAAATTTCAGAGCATACAAACCTAAAGATGAGACAGTTTTTGTTTGTTTGCTTTTATATAGGCCTTGAATTTATAAAATTCAAATTTACTTTATGTATAATAGATGCTTTTGGTGTGGGGAACAGAAGACACTTTGGAAATATTGTAATTAATTACGTTCTCTAGTCCATGAATGACTTTCTTATTTCTGGGATGGAGACTCAAAATGGAGACGCAATTAATTGCTCACTCACTCAGTACCTGTATCCTGCTGCATTGTCACTGTTAGAACCTGGATTTAATTCAGGGTGATGTGGTGATCAGCCTCAGACACGTGCCAGTTCTGACCCCTGACTTCTGAGCATTCCTTGTAGCCAGTGTGGCCGTGTGACCTAGTCCTGGTCAGTGGGACCTGAGAATTATTCCACCGGGATGGGGATGGGATTTTCGAGAAAGACTTACTGTTCTGCTGAAACCTGACAGATGAGCCTGTCCGTACCATCCCTTGCTTTCCTCTGCTTTCTGCCTCAAGTGCTGGTAAGTGTGAGTGTGAGTGCCCAGCAACCCTTGTGTCACCGCAAGGTAACAAGCAGAAAGGAAAAGCCAAGAGCTTCACAAAGATACCTGCCCTAACATTGTTCTTGTCGAACCAGCACTAGCAGCCCTGAGCCTCCCCACCACTTCTGGTTTGTTGAATCCAATGTTTGTTAGGTTTCTAATACTTGAAGGTGAACTCAATGCTAACTGAAGCAAATATGAAAATGTGGTGTTATAAGCTTTGTCCCGTCCACTGTGACAGCTGTATAACGCCCCTTGATAGTCAGTATGACCTTTAGCCTATGGGAAAACAGTTTCTGAAAAGGAAATTTTAACTTCTATTAAAAGTTTGAAAGTGATGAGTTGTGGCCTTAGAAATATAATTTTCAAAATAAATGAACTTGTCTGTGTGAACCTGCTGTAGCAGGTATCACGGAGCCGTACTTCATGGCCAGTATCTTCCTTATGGTCTTTTTTATGGTGCTCTTAGTCAGTGCTCTGGTGAACTACACTGTGTGTATTTATGGCTTTGTAGGAAACGATAATAGTGCTAGAGGTAATAGCATAAATAGTCTGATTTCTTAAAAATGTGAAGCTCCAACAGGCTTTATTGGATTTCAGGGTAATGGTCTTATTAAATTTTCTGCTTCTTTTCAAACTTTTTTATGGCTAAGTTCCACCCTGGTGGTTTCAAGAAATTTGGGGGCTGTTCTGTATTTTTATGGGGGGGGGAACACTTACTCTGGAATTTTCGATTGCTGAATTAAAGGATAGGGGAAATAATTTGGATTTTGTTTTTAACTGTCTTGGCCTTTGGGTGTAGCACATTTTTTTCCATGGGGAAAATAGAAATGGCCCTCTGGTATGCCTCATGGAGAATAATATAAGGTGTAAAATGAAATTGTATTCTAAGCAGTTAGGGAAAAAAAGGGACTATAAGTCATAGGATCATCGAATTATAACAGGAAAGGAATTTTAGACGTCATCTAATAAAATCCCACTTTTTTCATAACCTTAGAACTTGACCTATAACAATTAGTCATTCATTTAAAAAATAATAATACATGTGGTTACCCTGTGCACCCTCTTCTTTAATGAAAGATTTCCCCAAAGAAACAAGGAAACATTGTGTAATCCAAGGGCCTTCAGAAGAAGGATTTCTAAGCCACCTATTCTGACTTCTTCATTTTACAGACAGGAAACTGAAGCCCAGAGAGGATGAAGGTTGTTTCTTTCAGGTGGACTAGAAAGGAGTAATAAGTCTCGGGCAGGTAGGCTCAGGACCATGAAACTTTCTAGGCTCTAACATCCTCAGTGCTGTATGTTGGAATCCAGATGGCAGATAGATGGCCTTGGGTGAGTTTGCTTTTGGGCTCATCCTTAAGCGCTGGTGAGGGCTTGACAGGCACTGGTGGGAGGCAGGGAGTCCCAGGCAGAGCACTGGGAGGAGCCTGGGGGTGGGATGATTTCAGGCAGTTCAGGAAAGAGTGCAGAGCCCATTCTGGCAGCCCTTTGGGGCCAGGCGGTAGAGGAGATCAGGGACAGATTCAGGCCAGTTTGGGCCAGTGCATGGAGTACCTCGAGAGCCCATCAGTGGAGTGGGGATTGTATTTGGGAGCCAGTGGGGTGCTCTTAAAATAATACTGATGATGGTAATAGCTAACAGTGACATAACCCTGACTCTACCACCAGCATTCTGAGTACTTCACCTGCCCTCACCTGTTTAATTCCCACTAGAAGCCTTTGGTATAGGCACTCTCATCTCCATTTTACACTTGAGGAAACTGAGGCACTGGGAGGTGAGATGACTTAATCCAAAGAGACACTGATGGGACGATGTGATGGAGACAGGATTCAAACCCATGTCTGGCCCTAGAGTCCTACTTTTAATCGCTGGGAGTGTGGTCTGGTGGTGATAAAGGGGATGAATTCTTTTCAGAAGATGGATCTGTAGCAGGGGGCAGGAGAACTGGAATGAGGGCAGAAGGGTGATCAGGAGATGATTGAAGGCTTCCAGGAGAGCAATAAAAGCTTGGCGTGGAAATGAAAGGAGGAAAATTCCAGGAGCTTCCGAGATGGATCGGTGGTGCCAGGTCCCCAGTTGCACATGGGGGCTGGGGAGGGACAGTCGCAGATGACTGAGATATTGCTTGGCTGTCTGCCTAACTGGATCAGGGAGATTGAGAAGGAGATTTGATGGGAAGGTGATGATTTATTTGTGCAGAGCCCTCTTCTCTCACTGGTAAAACTGTCTGGGGAAAAAGATCCATGTTCGTGTGTCCAAACAAATTTCGGAGTTTATGTACCCTCCCGAGGTCATCTGTATTAGCCTGGTTTTGGGTTCACAGTAGGTCTAAGCGGTTATTTCTATTTCACTTCGTGACCTCCACAGTTCTGAGGCTGCTTGGCCTCTTCCCAGCGTAATACCGTTGGGTGGGAGAACAGGAGAGGTGATGGGCGGGGGTCACCTTTGTTTCAGCTTCCCCAGGAGTGATCTTGGCCTTCCGCTTTCCTGTGTGCCGTTAGGTCTTGATGGGAGGGCAGGTCACGGCTGGAGATGCAGGAGGCGGTGGTGTTCCTTTGTGAATGGGCATCCGGTGTTGGGAGGAACGCCCTGTTCTGGTCTCCGTCCATGGGTCAGGGCTGAGAGCAGTGTTCTTTCCTCCTCCTTTCTGAGAAAGGCCATCGTGGCCAGGCAGGTCTTCTCTGAGACCTCTAACTGCAGGTCCCAGCTGAAGGCCCCAGTGCCCCCTTCTGGGGACAGCGGTTGTTGAGAGATTGGTAGCTGATAACCTTGTAGGAAAAAAAAAAAAAATCCTGAAGTGGATGAAAGAACATGGCAGTTGCCCTTTGGGTTTCTGTTTCATCACTGTTTGTGCAGTTTGGGGCATTTTCTTCATCTTCTCCCTCCCTCTCTTCCTTCTTTTTTTCCTTCCCTCTATCATTCCTTTTCCCTCCATCCTTCTTCTTTTCCCCTTCTAATCAGAGGAGTTGCTAATTGTGCTGGGTCAGTAAGTGTGATTGGCATCTATTGTATTTGATTTTGGTTTCCTTCCCAGGGAAAGGTAACCCTGGCAAGTCAGATAAGCATTGGTTGTATGTGGAATTTATACAGTGTGCACTGTTCAGGGTCTGGCTGCAAGGGGAAGATAAAGGGACCGGAAGACCAGGCTGTCCCTGTCCTCAAGCCCCTTAAAAACCTTAGAAAGGCAGGATGCATATGTGAGTTCAAAGTCCGGTCTCGGCATTCATGAAAAGTCCATGCATAGATTCTCTTGTCTCATCTGTAACATGGAGGAGGTAATATTTGTATCAAAAGGGTGTTGTGATGCACAAATGGAACAGCCTTTCTGAATGCTGAGCTCTTCCCTTATCTCTCTGTTCTCATCCAATTAAAGTTTTCTGGATTGTACCTTCGAATGATCCCAGAAATGCTGGAGGGAGATGAGGGAATCTAAGCATTATGTTAAACTGCTTTGTGCATGTTTATTTCATTTCTGTCTAGTAACCATGTTTTTGCTCTTCTTATTTTCAAGATGAGAGAGCTGAAGGTCAGAGAGGTTATAAACAAAGTAGCATCACTGCCTGCTTCAGATGTGACCTGGAGCACTTATTCAGTATTTTACTGCCTGTTACCTCACCTATGGGCTTCCCAGGTGTCGCTAGTGGTGAAGAACCCACCTGCCAGTTCAGGAAACATAAGAGACATAGGTTCAGTCCCTCAATGGGGAAGATTTCCTGGAGGAGGGCATAGCAACCCACTCCAGTATTTTTGCTTGGAGAACCCCATGGACAGAGGAGCCTGGTGGGCTACAGTTCATAGGGTCACAAAGAACTGGACACGATTGAAGCAACTTAGCACACACGCATGCTCCTCATCTGTAAAATGGGGGTGATAACAATTTCCTCCTCAGTGTGTGGTTTTAAGGATTTAAGTGGTTAATATATTTGTCTTAAAACAATGCCTGGTAAATAGTCAATGTGATAAAAGTATTAGAAACTACTCAGTTTCCAAATCTCTTCTAAGCCACTTTGTGGTGAAGTCAAGATTGACTCATATGCGTTATGTGTTGAAATGGGATTAAATTACGGTTTTTGAAATGTAGAGCAGATTTGGTTTTCATGGAGAGAGACTGGGGAAGTGATGCTAGAACCATCAGGAAAAGTCCAAAGGAGAGACAGGGAAGGATTTCAAGAATTCAGGGAGAAAGAGAGCTCCAGAGATCATGAAGAGATGGGTCAGGAGGAAAGCTCTATGTTGCTTTTGTTTTGCTGTGGAAAAGGAGCCATTTCCTAATGGTTTGATTAAAACACTGACTTTATCCTGGAACCAGCAGGTGAGCGATCAGTAAACTCTGTAAATGGGACCTTTGGAGTCGCTGCTTCACCAGCTTCCTCTTTCTTTTCACTTCCTGGAAGAGGCAGTAAGTAGACTATTAAGCTAAGGATTCTGCAGTCAGTAGATCAGGCTTGGAGCCTGAGCTCTGTAGCTTATCAGCTATGTGGTGTTTGCAAGTTTCCTAACCTTGATGTAGCTCCATGTCCTACTTTCGAAAAGAGGAGAATACTGGTGTTTCTACCTCCTAGGGCTTGTGAGTCTGAGAACAGTAGTGCATGGTGTGAATGTGTAGCTCAGAGGAGGCCTTCAACAATTGCTGGTTACTTAATGTTGCTGCTGCTGCTGCTGCTGCTAAGTTGCTTCAGTCATGTCCGACTCTGTGCAACCCCATAGACGGCAGCCCGCTAGGCTCCTCCGTCCCTGGGATTCTCCAGGCAAGAATACTGGAGTGGGTTGCCATTTCCTTCTCCAATGCATGAAAGTGAAAAGTGAAAGTGAAGTCTCTCAATCGTGCCCGACTCTTAGCGACCCCATGGACTGCAGCCTACCAGGCTCCTCCGTCCATGGGATTTTCGGGCAAGAGTACTGGAGTGGGTTGCCATTGCCTCCTTGGAGCTTTAGTTAGAAATTCAGGCTCAGTAGGCAAACCATCCAACCAATCCATTCTGAAGGAGATCAGCCCTGGGATTTCTTTGGAAGGAATGATGCTAAAGCTGAAACTCCAGTACTTTGGCCACCTCACGTGAAGAGTTGACTCATTGGAAAGGACTCTGATGCTGGGAGGGATTGGGGGCAGGAGGAGAAGGGGACGACAGAGGATGAGATGGCTGGATGGCATCACGGACTCGATGGACGTGAGTCTGAGTGAACTCTGGGAGTTGGTGATGGACAGGGAGGCCTGGGGTGCTGTGATTCATGGGGTCGCAAAGAGTCGGTCACGACTAAGTGACTGAACTGAACTGAGGCAAACCATACATGGTGACATTTAGGGGCACAGACTGTTCTAGATGAACCCCAGCCAAAACCATAAAAGACCTTGGCTCTTATCACTCTCAGTCAAGAATCTGACATGGAATCTTGAGTTGCCTTTGGGGTATACTTTTATCTGCCTCTCCTTTCCCTCAAAAAAGTGTCTTTGAGCTTAGAGGAGAATACAAATGGACACAGTCTCTTCTGCTGGGTTCAAAATACCTGGCCCCTCATCTCCCTCCCGCTGATTTTGGTGCATTGTTGCTGTCGCTGCACTGGGTCTCTGTTGATGCACAAGCTGTGGCGGGTGGGGCCCCTCACTGTGGAGGCTTCTCTTGTCCTGGAGCACGGGCTGTGGGACTCGCGGGCTCAGTAGCTGCAGCTTGCAGGCTTTCGAGCGCACGCTCAGTAGTTGTGGCCTATGAGCTTTGTTGCTCCCCAGCTTGTGAAATCTTCCCAGACCAGGGATCAAACCCATGTCCCCTGCATTGCCAGGCGGATTCCCATCCTCTGTACCATCAGGGAAGCCCCTTTCCTCTGATTTTTAATTCACAACAGTACCCTACAGTGGGACTTTGATGTTTAGCAGTTGAGACAAAATCTCATTATAAACGGATAATTTTGCACTTATAGTCTTTGTTAAACAGATTTTTCTCATTTCTTCCTTTGTTCTCACTGAGGTAGGATATAGGGGAATATTAATGGGCTTCTCTAAAAAATAAAATAACAGGTGACAAAGTGAACTAGATTCCTCAGAATCACAAGTTAAGATGTCAAATCCCATGTGTCCTGACTCCCCATTCCAGTGCTCTTTCAACAAGGTCGCAGTCCCCCTCCAGCCTCCCTCTTGCCTCTGTTAATAGGGCTGCCAGGGTGTTCCACACTGTCTAGAAGGCAGTTACCCTTGGAATGGCTTCCCTTTCTGATGTAGGCATTACCAAATGACCTGAGTCAGCTCTGTCAGGAAACTTGAAATCCTTTCTTCCAAAACTCACTCATTCTGTTTCAGATGAAATCATTTTCCTTGGCCAATTTAACAAGATCCTTGCTCTTTCGTTTCCTTTAATTATCTTGTTTTAAAAAAAAAAAAAGAAAGAACTGGAGAAGACCATCTGCTTTATGAGGCAGTTCATCTCTTATGTTTTCTCTAATAGATATATGGAGGCCCAGTTAAGCAAATTACGTCTCCATCTCATTCTTGTTTGGGATTGTCCTGTTTGGTGCTTTGCTTTCTCTGCCATCAGCATTTCTCGGGTGTATATTTGGCATGTCTTGGAGTGTAGATTTATGAAAAGATGTTATCTTTGTTCCGTGAACTGCAGGCGCTGTGAGCCATTTCCATATAGTGCCAAACTATCACAACAGGGTTCTTTGCTTTTTTAATCCCTTCCTCTCACCATGAGAAGTTCTATTAACATGTTTTCTGAGATGCAGAGTAAAATCTGTCAAATATAGCATGGAAAGCAGATGGGTGGTGGCTGTCTTCCTTTTCACAAACTCTAAACTTGTCTTCCTTAGTAAAACTTAGCCTTATCACCATTTACCCCAGAGCCTTCGTTTATGAATAGGAGACATAGGTAGTGCAGGTAGGGGGATGGGCTGGGCTGCTGCTTCTTTACATATTTATTTTTAAATGTATATGATATGTGGGTCGCTCAGTGGTAAAGAGTCTGCCCACCAAGCAAGAGACACAAGAGGCATGGGTTCAATCCCTGGATTAGGAAGATGCCCTGGAGTAGGAACTCACTCCAGTATTCTTGCCTGGAAAATTCCATGGACAGAGGAGCCCAGAGGGTTACAGTCCAGTCCATAGGGTCAACAAAGAGTTGGACACAACTGAGCGACTGAGCACACTCGTATATCTTCATGTGCACACTTTATTTCTTTCAAATTGAAGATAACTCTTTTGCTCTGAATATGAAAACACTTCATACTCGTCATAAAAAATGTACACAAATCAGCAACATATGAAACAGGAGAAGACACTTTCCTAAATCCTGCCACCCAGAGATTACTCCTGTTAACATTTTGATGAACTTGTCTACTCATTCCTTGATGAACAACTTATTAACTTTGCCATTCTTCTGTACTTACATGAAATTTTATAAAACATTAAGAAGATTAAATCCTATACAGACTTAACATTAAAAAAAGGGAACATAGTAAACACAGTAATATCTTATAGACTATGAGAAGGTCCCAAAATGGTATGCTTAAAAAAATAAAACTAATACATTATTTCAGAGTAAAAGAGATTATTAAAAAATGATATAAAACATGAAAGAACAGCATATACATTTTTAGAAAAATCTCAGATAAAATAACAGAGTTCAAAGAATTTGAAATTTTAAAAAATCACTTTAGGAATAAATTCTAAGTTGGAACACAAAATCAAGTAAATACCACAAGTACTGGCCTAACAGAAATCAAGGGTGAAAATTCTAGGGTGAAAAAGAGAAAGAAGTTTAAAAATGAAAGGAAATGAAGAAAGAAAGAAAATTTGGAAAAAAGTGAAAAATATTAAATATAGGAAAAGAAGATTGACTGTACCGTAATAGGAAAAGAAAACTGAAACCAGGGAACAAATACTGAATTTCAAGAAAATTTTCCCCAAAAAAGATTTAAACCATATTTTTTAAAAAGCAACTCATGTATTTTAGGATATCAACCTAGAACAACCAATGCCAAGATATTTTAGTAAAATTACTGGATTAAAAAGAAGAACAAGAAAAGTCCTTTTGACATCTAGAAAAAAAGATGAAAACAGCAACATTGTCAAGACTTTTTGACAGAAACTCTTTATGTTGGGAGAAAATGGCATAACATTTTAAGGTCTAAGAAAAGATGAGAGCCTGTACTTAAAAAAAAAAATTATTTATTTATGTATTTATTTGGCAGCACCAGGGCTTAGTTGCAGTATGTGAACTCTATAACTATGGCATGTGAGATCTAGTTCCCTGACTAGGAATTAAAGCCAGGCTCCCTGTGTTAGCAATGAGGAGTCTTAGTCACTGGACCACCAGGAAGTCCTGTGAGCCTATACTTTTTATGTCTAGCAAAATTGACTTGCACGTGTAAAGAATACTGACATTACTTTCAGGCCTAAGGAATCTCCTGAAGAGTGAGCTTTAAACAGCAAAAATAACTGGTGAGATGTAACATGAGCCTGAACATCTCAAGATAATAGCTAGCAAGGACATTATCAAAGATTATTAGGACTATGTCAAAAGGTCTCAGAAGCCAACTTGAAACTTGAAGAGGCTTCTACTGGCATGGGGCAGTTAGAGCTTCAAGAATAAGAATTGCAAATATATTTAAATCTGCGAGGGTTGATAATAAGAAAAAAAAATATTATTGGGTACCTGAGGTTAATGGTAATCAAGAAAAGTAGTCAAGAACCAAATGTGTACCCTGCCTTTCTTATATGAATGGATCACTGGATAACCACAGAATAGGTGAGGGGAGGCACTTCCTAAATTTTTTTCCACCAGTAAATGCCCCATCAATTTAACAGATTTGGGCACTGAGCGACAATGGCTTCTCATTAGATATCGTGTGCTTCCTGATGAAAGATCATACAACCAAATGGATTAAATCTCAGTTTTTTCAAGCCTTTGAATCCAGCTGCCAATTTGCAGGAAATTCAGAAGGTTAGGGACATGTTCACCTGCACCATAGATATGCAGCCATCAGAATTCGTACTGTGGAAACTCTATAGCTCAAATGCCCAGATTCTCTAAGGATAAATTATAAGATAAGATGATGGGGGACATAGACTGTAACCCACCAGGCTTCTCTGTCCATGGAATTCTCCAGGCGAGAATACTGAAGTAGGTTGCCATTCTCTTCTGCCGGGGATCTTCCCAATGCAGGGATAAAATCCAGGTCTCCTGCATCGCAGGGGAATTCTTTAAAATCTGAGTCACCAGAAAAGCCCCGATGGGGTATATAGAATGACTTAAAATTACTTAAAATACATGTCACATTTTTTTTTTAATGGATAAGAATTAACTGTATTGACCAGGGTTGTAACCTTGAGTAATGACATCATTAAAAAAACCAAAGAATGTGGATTTAATAAATTCAAGATAGTTTATTTAGTTTTAGAGGAAAGGAAGAAATTTATGGAATACATTTTGAGTTAGCTAGAAAAGTCTTGTTTCTTGATCTGGGTGATAATTATGAGCTTTTTTCTTTATAATACACTATTTGTTTTCTGTGATTTTCTAAATCTGTTTTTTTTTAACCATAAAAGTATTTTTAAAAATTTCTGAATGAATGGCATTGTACATCCTGCCTTTTTTCCAACTCTTTGTTATAATTTTCAAACATACAGAAAAGTTGAAAGCACTGTGTATGAAATCCCAATATACTCATCATACTGTTTTATTGTTAGGTTTTCATTCAGTGTTTAGTAGAGATCTTTCTATAAAACTAAATCGAGAAATATCCTCACTTTTAAATAAATGATTCATAGTATTCCATTGTATAAATTAAATCAGTCTCCTATTGATGGACATTTAACTTGTTCCTAGTAGAAATCTTGATGCTTGTACATCCTTATGACAAATTCCTAGAATTTGCTGTCACAGAATATTCTGATGTGCAGTGTGTAAATGGTTTTGTGATGTGAACAGACAGCTGTGGAAACCAAAGATACAGCCTATATTGATCAAGACAGCCCTGTGTAACTGACAGAGGGCATAAATCTCCAAGAAAGAATTTGATTCCCTGAAGCAGGATCCTCAGATAACATCATGCCTTCCCTGGATCAATTCAGGTTTAATCCCAGTGGCTCTTCTGTTATCTCACTTTGGTTGTTGTTGGTATGGTTAGTGTTATCTCTTGTCTGTGAACCACCCCAAAATTCAGTTGCTTAAACAATAGCCATTAGTTTGTGCAGAATGGATGAGTCATTCTTACAGCCTCTACTGGCTTCACTCAGGGGCTCACAGTCAGCTGAAGGTATAGTTGCAGAGCTCTGCTGGGCTCTCCCACCAGTCTGATGGGTCAGTGGGCTCAGACTGATCTCAGTGGCCTGGCCTAGAGGACTTAGCTATTCTAGCCAAGTCTCCAACATCCTTCCGTCCGGCCAGCCTGGGTGCAGTCTCATGGCAGTGGTACAGCTCATATCTTTCTCATGGGGGCTGGAAATGGGCCGTGCCTTGTGAATTTCTGTGCCACCCCACTTGCTAACCTGCCATTGACCAAAGCAAGTGACAGAGCCAGGCCAGAGTCAGTGAGAAGGGACTGCACAGCAATAGAGCAGAGGGTGAGCATACGGAGAAGTTGTTGACTGAGGCCATTAATGCAGTCAACAGCATATTTTAGGTTGGCACTTCTTAGAAGCCTTCAACATTGCTCTTATTTCTAAACTGCAGATGTAATGCCTTTGAAATATGAAAAATGGGGATCAAGTGTGTTTGTGGAAGAAGCATACAAATTTTCTTGTTTAGAGTAGTCAAGGTAACATGTAAATGGAAAAACCTACATTTATTGTTTTGTCTTGAAAATATTTCTTTTCTAGTTGTTGATGTTTTCCCCTGGGATATAGTTCAGGAAACAGGGTTTTCCCTGTTTGTGTTTATTTTTCTTTATTCTTGGAGTTGGGTTTGAAATCTGGCTTTGAGAACATTGACTCAAGTAAGATTGAAAAGCTAAAATCACAAACCTGCCTCTTTGTTTTTGCTTAAGATACAGACATGAGAGATATAATTAGTCCTTACACCTTTATTGCTGCATTTCCCCTTGTTTTAAGTGGTAGAAGTGGTAAATTTAGGCTCTTCCATAACAGTAATTTTTAGCAACAGATATCCTGCACCCAGGTGTACAGATGGCAAGAAATTATCACCAGTAATTATATCTCAGATTTAAAAGAAAAATCAAATTAAGTTTATTTCCATAGTTTACAGTATTATATGTCACACCTCTCTTCTCTGTGGAAAAACAAAATGCTGCAATAAACTTTACATATATATATTATATTAATATATTATTAGTATTAGAGTTTTATTAAATATTATTTATTGTGTATGCATCATAAAATTGCACACACTAATTGTTCAAACTAGAGGGAGTGGCTGGGGTCTTTTTTTGAGAGGCCCTTTGTTTTCAGTTTACCTGTATATCAGAAAGCTGGACATAAACTTCAAAAGAATAATAATGTGGCATGGATTATCTTGCAGAATTAATTAATTCAGACAATTCGAATCAGCTTCAAGAGAGAGAGTCCTGAGAAACGTGGCTTAGTAGTCATGAGCCTGGTCTTTGGATGCAAACAGATGTGGGTCCTGATAACAGCTCTGTCACTTGCCTCCCAAGTGACCTTGGGTGGGTTACCTAACCCTCCTTGCCTGTTTCCTCATCAGAAAATTGATGTAATAATAGTAATAATAGTTCCTTTCTCATATGATTGTTGGAGTGCTAAATGAGAGAATCCTTAAAAGTACCCTCTTAGCGCAATGCTGGGCACATAGTAAGTGACGGGTAAATGTGTACTTAGAGTTGGAACTGGAAGGAGCCCTGGGTATCTGGTGCAGCTCCTCCACTGTATAGATTGGGAAATAGAGATTACATTCTTTAGGGGAAAATATTTAAAACCTTTAAGACTGAATCAGTGTGAATTCGGAGACAAGTCTAATCCTCAAATGCAGTACCTATTTTATGTAAGTATTTATCAATGAGGGACTTCCCTGGTGGTCCAATGGCTAAAACTCCACACTCCCAGGGCAGGGGGCCTGGATTTGATCCTTAATCAGGGAATTAGATTCTACATGCTGCAACTGAAGATCCTTCATGCCATAGCTAAGACCCAGCACGCCACAGCTAAGACCCAGCATAGCCAAAATAAATAAATAAATACTAAAAATAAAAAGTATTTATCAACAAATATAACCCTGTAGATTTTCAATAGCAAGGCTAAGATGACAGTTTTTTGACAGCCCTTCCTGTGCTCAGCAGGTTACAGAAAAGATTTCAGTAATGGCAGAAAAAAAGTTTCCATTGTAACTACAGTGCTTTGCTTCATTCTTGGACTCAGTTTATTCATTATTTGTGAACATCTTCACAACAAAGCAAGATGGGGCAGGAAGAGAAGGCAGAGGCTGTGGACCACTAAGGTTTATTGAGTATTTATGGTGAATGTTCAAAGATCTCTAAGACACTTTGCCTTTCTTCAGAAAGCTTACAACCTTGTTGAGAAAAACAGGTCCTATGTGTCCTAAAGTAATAGATCAGTTAGCATTTACTGAAGTTTAGCATCTGCCAGGCACTAAGCAAAGCAAGCAGGCAACCTACCTATCATATGTCATTTGATCCTCAGAGCAACTTTCAGATAGATGTTAACTGCAATTTGCAGTTGAATAAGACACAGTTCAGATATTAAGTACTGGTTCAGAATCATATAGGACTGAGGTATTGAAGGAGTTAAGAAGAGAGAACTCTGTGCTGAGCTTATAATTTTCAAAGTTGGAGGTTTACCAGTATCTAGAGCACCCCTTAGGAAAAGGGCCCCCTACTTGTACTTTTTGGGTGGAGACCAGGGATGAAAAATGTCTTATAGTACCCAGCAACCCTGTACATTAAACAGTGTCTTATCTCTGCAAAGCTTACAAGCACCCTTACCAGATTTTCATGTAGGTGAACAATATGCTTATCGTGATCTGAACCAGAATTCTAGGTATAAAGTATTCTTTATGGCTTTATACTGTATATTCCAGAAGTGGAAACTCTTCATTGAAAGATAATTGTATTAATATTTGTTTGAATTTTCTTAGAATTGTTCAACCTTTTGAAATTGGCATCAGTAATAGAAGTACATAGAGAAGGCAATGGCGACCCACTCAGTACTCTTGCCGGGAAAATCCCATGGACAGAGGAGCCTGGTGGGCTGCAGTCCATGGGGTCGCAAAGAGTCAGCCACGACTAAGCAACTTCGCTTTCACTTTTCCCTTTCCTGCATTGGAGAAGGAAATGGCAACCCACTCCAGTGTTCTTGCCTGGAGAATCCCAAGGACAGAGAAGCCTGGTGGGCTGCCATCTACGGCGTCGCACAGGGTCGGACATGACTGATGCGACTTAGCAGCAGCAGCAGCAGAAATACATACAGGTTGTATTTGGGATGACAGCACAGAAACACACTTCTGTCTCAGTTTGCCTGTGTTGCTCTTGCGCTCACAGTGATTCTTCCCGTAGATTCGAGCATTCCATGACTGGTTTTTTTTTGTTTGTTTGTTTTTGTTTGTTTGTTTTTGACCTCTTGTGTTGTCAGGCCTGAGATTTGGCTTACTAGAACGTGTCTCTCTCCCTTTATTTCTCCTTTTCTGGAATTTATCTGTGTTAATAGGTTATATTATGTATGAATTGCACTTTAAGACAGCAAAGGGGACTTCATAGAATACTTGTTACAGCAAGAGAATGTTATAGCAAGGATTGCGTTGGGCCAGAGTTTCAGGCAGAGAAGGCAATGACACCCCCCTCCGGTATTCTTGCCTGGAGAATCCCAGGGACGGGGGAGCCTGGTGGGCTGCGTCTATGGGGTTGCACAGAGTCGGACACGACTGAAGCGACTTAGCAGCAGCAGGAGAGTTTCAGGAAGGTAGCTGTTTGAAGTTAGTGAAGAATTTTAGTAAATGAGAGGTTCTAGAATCAACTGTGTATGAATGTCAGTGGCTGAAAGAACTTGTTTCTGGAGGCCTTTGAATCAGGAGTGATTGTGAACAGAGCAGTGTTTATCTGGCTCTGTGCAGCAGGGGTGGATTTGGGCAGTGAGGGGTTGGGGGCGGGTATTAGGAGGGATTAGACTGAGGCCAGGACAGGATTCATGAAACCAGGTGAAGTACTAAGGGTCTAAAGAGTGAGTGGACAGGACAGAGAGCAAAGTAAGTTGAAAGGAATTTGTCAGATTTTTTTTTTTAATTTTTAAATTTTTTTTTAAATTTTAAATTTAGATTTTTAAATTCTATTTGGGGAAGACAGAGTGAAATTCTTTGTCTTTATTTTTTATTTCTCTTTGGCATCCTTTAAAGTACACAGAAAGTTCTCATCACAAGGTAAAAATAAAAAGTTTTATAACTGTGATGGTGATTGTTGTTAACTGTACTTATTGTGGTGATCATTTTACAATATATAAAAACATGAAATCATTGTTATATACCTATAAAAATATAGTTTTATAAACTATATTTATATAAAACTATAAAAATATAGTTTTATATTAACTATACCTCAGTTTTTAAAAAATAAAAATAAGGAAGCCTTCTCTTCAAGTTGTTTAGTCGCTAAGTCGTGTCTGACTCTTTACAGCCCCGTGAATGGTATGGTAGCACACCAGACCTCCGTGTCCCTCACCATCTCCCGTTCATGTCCATTGCATTGGTGATGCCATCCAACCATCTCATCCTCTGTCACCCTCTCTTCCTTCTGCCTTCAGTCTTTCCCAGCATCAGGGTCTTTTCCAGTGAGTTGGCTCTTCACATCAGGTGGCCAAAGTATTGGAGCTTCAGCTTCAGTATCAGGCCTTCCAATGAATATTCAGGGTTGATTTCCTTTAAGATCCATTGGTTTGATCTCCCTGCTGTCTAAGGGACTCTCAAGAGTCTTCTCCAGCTCTCTTCAAATTATTTACCCTCTTTAGGAAAAAAAGATAAAAATAAAAATTTAATGTCAAGTGTTAAGTGTAATAATAGAAGTTTGTAGAAAGTTTAGTGGTGGGGTAAACTGAACTGAATGGTGATGAAACAAGTAGGTAATTCAAAAGACATACTATTAAGGATGTGATACTTGAGCTGGATCTAAGTGGATAAGCACTTGTGAGTTTTCGTTTCAGTTCAGTTCAGTCGCTCAGTTGTGTCCGACTCTTTGCGACCCCATGGACTGCAATAGACGAGGCCTCCCTGTCCATCACCAACTCCCGGAGTTTACTCAAACTCATGTCCATTGAGTCGGTGATGCCATCCAGCCATCTCATCCTCTGTCGTCCCCTTCTCCTCCCGCCTTCAGTCTTTCCCAGCATCAGGGTCTTTTCAAATGAGTCAGTTCTTAGAATCAGTTTTCGTTTATTCTTTGGTAAAAGAGGAGTTAACACACAACTTTAGCTTACTAAAGAATAATTTCTTGTTCTTGTAGTCAGAGGATTAGGCCATGAGGCAGCAGTTTTGTACCGGACTGCTGAATGCTGGCTGTGGACCTCAAAGAAGATGGTGGTGGTAGGCAGTACCCACCCTGCACACAGCTCTCTCTCCCTTCAGACTAGGGGTGGCAACTTGCCTTTATAAGCCTGGAGTCTGTGGTATCCCTTATGGTTTTGCTACCCTGTCAACTTTTTTTTTTTTTTAATAGTCTCTTAATTAAATCCTCAAAATACTCAATTTGAATGTTACCTATTTCCAATTTGAAAGCTGTTAGGGACAATGTGAAATTACATATTGAAAAAAAGGTAAAATGCACAATAAAAATAAGGAGAAAAGTCTTTTTATTCTAAATTACAAACACAGTATTACAAATAAAAAAAAAATAGTAAGGCAAATGGAACACATAAGGACCTGATTATAGTGAGGTAATTTGCTGTAGCATTCTTGGTCAGGGGTATCATACTGGCAAAAATAAAGGCCTTGAGGATTGAATTGTTGTCATATAAAACACTGAATTAGTATACATGTGTATAATTCTGAATTTTTATACTTAACGTCCGGTGGATAGGGGAAGTACGTAGCGTCTTATCCTGAACCGAAGTTCCAGTGGGGCGTTTAATTTACTAGCCCACTTCTTTGTTTACCAGCACTCTCGTGATCTCCGCTTCGGCTGCTTCTCTGTGGTCCTCTTGGAGATTTATTGAGCTCCAGTGGCGTTGTCACAGGCACATGAGCATTATGGATTTTCATTAATGGCACACGTGGAAATGCTGCTGGCAAGCAAACTTGTTGCTAGATTGATTCTAGTTGCTAGTTTTAGTGTGTGTTATCCTTAAAGTATTCCTCTTGCCCAACACAGGGGACTATTTTAAGGATAATACACAGTAAAATATGCACGTTTTCCGTTTCTGTTCGAGTCTTTTCAGAATACTTCTGTAAATAAGCCTTTTCTTAGCTTCCTTTCTCCTTTATGGACATTCATTATCTTGATAGTTATCACCTCCCATCTGCTATGCTTATATCTGAAGGTATATTGAAGACAAAAACTAAAAAAATAAAAGTGAATTGTGAAATACTTCTAAAGAGTTGAGAAAGATATAGGGCAGAAGCAAAGGTGTGTAGAAGAAACATCTTTTGCTGTTTCAGGACAGTTGAAATTAAGCCCACCCTTTTAATTATACCAGAGTAATGAGCCTTACCCGTGATATGTGGAAATATAATTTAAAAATGTATGGTGGGCTGGTAAAGCAGGTTGTCAGGTCATTATCTGAATCATAAAGTTGGAAGGTAATGCCCATTAAAGGTTACTAGTTTGGAAAGGTTAGATTAGAATTAGTCTTTGCAAATATAAAGTTTCTCAACTTGAATAATGCTGTAGAAAACCACTAACATTTGACTCTTATTTTTTTTTTAACATTTTATGGAAGTGTGGTCAGCATACAGAAATGTGCACGTAAGGGTACATCTTGATAAATTTTCACATCCCTATCAAAAAAGTATATCACCATTGCAACATCCTAGGGGCTACTTTCTTGCTTCTTTCCTGCCCTCCAGGGCAAACTACTGTCTTGACATAGAAAGGCTTTTCCTGTTTTTATACTTTATATAAATGAAATCAGGCAGTATCCACATTTGAATATCCACATCCACTAATATAATGGATTATTATTCTAATTGACATTTCTGATACCACCTCACTGAAAACAAGGTCTGTTTTCAGTTTTCCTTATTATGTATCTAATTTGGTAAACTGGCAGTTTACCAGTGTATCTAGTTCTTTATTATTCCTTTAAGACATTTTCTGTGTAAATACAAGTATGTATGTGTGTGTGCATGTATCTACGTAAACGCAAGTATGTACATGTGTGTGTATGTATATATATGTTTTTAAAATTTTTATTCAAATTCAATCATGCATATTATTTACCTCTTTGTGATACATCTTAAGGCCCTTTTCGTATTAGCTGATGTAGATTCAATTCATTTTATTTATAGTGGGCGGTAACGGCAGCACAGTATTCCACTGAATGGCTGTATCATAACTTAATGAAGTCGTTATCCACTGATGAACAGCTATGTTGTTACTGATCCTTTGCATTTAGAATAATAGAGTCTATGTAAGTTTATATGTAAAATAAATTCTTAGGAAAAAAATTGCTGGGCAAGAAGGCCCATGCATTTTAAATTTGCTCATGTATTTCCAAAAGGCCCTCCATAGAGTTTTGCCAGTTTTTACTCCCACCAGCAGGAACTGAAAATTCCTATTTTCAATGTCCTTGCCTTAGATTATTTGTCATCGAGCCTGTTAATCTTTGCAGTCTGCTATAGGAAAAGTAGTAACTCATTTACAGTTGCATTTTCTTCAGTTTTAAGTGAGGTTAGTTATTTATATTTACTGGACACTTGTGTTTCTCTTAAGATTTGTTTCTGTCCTTTTCCCATTTTCCTTCAGGTCTGTTTATATTTTTCTTAATCATTTCAAAGAATTCTTTCTATATAAAAGAAATTTACCTTTTTATGTCATCTGTAGTATGAGTTCTTTTTTAAATTGAGGTATAGTTGATTTACAATGTTGAGTTTCAGGTATACAGCAAAGTGATTTAGATATATGTATATACACACATATAATTCTTTTCCATTATAGATATTGAGTATAGTTCTCTGTGTTATATAGTAGGTGCTGTTGGTTATCTTTTATACATAGTACCGTGTATCTGTTAATCCCAAACTCCTAATTTATATAGTATTGTGTATCTGTTAATTCCAAGCTCCTAATTTATATAGTACTATGTATCTATTAATCCCAAACTCCTAATTTATATAGTACTGTGTATCTGTAAAACTCGTAATTTATAGAGTACTGTGTGTCTTTTAATCCCAAATTCGCTGACCTTCCCACTTTGGTAACCATAAGTTTGTTTTCCTTGTCGGAGAATCTGATTCTGTTTTGCAAATAAATTCATTTGTAATGATTTTTTTTCAGGTGTTTTTTTTTTTTTTGTCTTTGTTGTGTTCATAGCCATTTTTACCCCCTTAACAGAAGGTTTAAATTTTTATGTGGTGAAATTTTCCAGTTTTTCCTTATTGGCTTCTGAATTGTGTGTTCTTAATGAGAAAAATCATTGGAAACTTGAGAAAGATAACTTAAACCTGGCATGGAAAAACAAATCTCAAGAAATGTTTGTGATTTCTCAAGAAAAAAATGTGGTTAAGCAGGAATTCAAATTTTAGTCAAGAGTGGTTTAACCAACTATAAGTAAACCAAATCTGGACATTGTCTATTAAGATTTGTTTAACATTTTTAACAGCTTTTAGAAGAAATTTCAATGCTATGTTTTTTTCCTTTAATTCTTTGTTATTTGGGGTTTTAATTTCTCAAATGATCCTTCTTTTCAGATTTCAGATTATAACCTATTTCCTGCACCATTGCTGACGTCCAGAGACCCATGTCAGAAGTACTTCCAGGTCAGATACACTTTCACATGTTTCAATGCATTGTACTAGTTGAGTATTAAAACTTTAGCATATATATACTCGATAACTGTTTTGATGTTAAACTTATGATTTGCTACAATAGCATGTTTTCTGCTTTTTATTGTTTTTCACTAAGGTATTAGAAACGTGGATCTTTACAATAAAATAGAAGAATTAATTGGACTTAACTGCATTCATCTATTATTTGCATGATCCTACTAATACTGTATTGTGAAAATATTTTAATCAACTATAACAGAAAATTAAAACTCTGTCAGATTTTGCCATCTACTGTTGCACATTATAGCCTGTTAACTGTTAAGTATGAACGAAGGAGATACTGGTGGTGAGTCTCCATAAATAGCCTCTTAGGCATTGTGGGATTTGCCTATAATAGGCTCCCAGTTCAGTATTCTTCCTGAATCTAATGCTGATTAATTTCAGGCTTTAAGAATACCAACCTAATTTTATTGTATACCCCTTTCTTTGTGTCATAATGGATGCTAGTCTACATACAATGTGATATGAATTTAATTCTTAGCCTCACAGTAATATAATAAAAATAGCAATTGCAGTGACATTTTGAATTAAACGTAATATAGAATTGTAAGTGGCAGATCTGGGTAGATTCTTTGTTAGGACACCTACCACTCAGCAGATTGGTTTTAAGTAAGTAAATTCAAACCATGAACAAATAGATGTTAATGTCCCTGAAATCAAAAGTTAAACTCAGCAAGTATGTCCAAGTCCTTTTCTCCTTTACATAACACTGCATGTTACATCTTCACAGAGAGATAAAATAAAACACAATAAAATAAACACTAAGCTCAGCAGAGGTAGATGAGGGACAGGAAATATCCTTTTATTAAAAACAGCTAAAAACAATGTGACTAACCTAAATTCATATGAGAAAATTAGGAACTTAAGAGACAATTTTCAGAGGCCAATTTACGGACAGAGTGTAGATTTTCTTTGTAAATACATATTTGAATAAGTATGTTAATTTTGCAGAATCAAAACAAATACATATGTCCTTTAGAAACTGCATGTTAAGTGTTGAGATGAATTCCTTGTAGGAATTCTTTAGTATTTAAAGTCTTTTACTACACTGTAAGATAGACTCAGTATGGAAATGTAAGAGTAAAGCTGGCAAATAATATATAAATGATGTGTTTTCTGATTTCCTCTGAGTAGAGGTAAGCTAATCAAATAACTTATAGAAATTTCTTATTGTCACTATATTTTGTTATACCAGTTATGTACATTTCCTGTTGTTAGACTGCTTTATTCATTAGTAGTTATATAAAAGATAATGAAACCATTAGCCAACATGGCTTTTAATAACAGCTATTGCTGTCATGCATTTGGTGTAGGACGTAACACATTTTATAAGGAGAACAGTATTCTTATCTCAGTGGAGTATCATTCCAGCCATTTTTTACCTGAAAATACAATAGCACCTAGTGGAGAGCGTGGGATAAGGCTTGGTTTCAGTCTCATTTTCCAACTCTGAGGAGCTGTGACTACCGGGAGCCTTTAAAAAAAAAACCCAAAACATACCAGAATATATACCTTATATGCCTGGAAAATTCCTGCTGAAATTTCAACATGCAGCACAGAAGTCCCTTGTGAGGAGGTCTCAGCCTGTGACATAGTCAGGTAATTAGCCTATTCCAAGGATTCTGCCATTGTTGAATGTTTTTTTTTTTTTCTCTTTTGAGATTGACTTGTCAGTTGCTCAAGAAAACCTGTGTCCTTACTTTAGCTTACCTTCTTTTTTTTTTTTCTATCTACACCAGCTTGACCACTGATTATATTAATCAAACTCCACCATATAACTCTAAGCTATATTTTAAACAATACAGTCATCTTCAGAAAAAAAGCATTATTTAAAAGAAGATAAAATGATGAAAAGAGCTTAGAAATTGAGCAAAGAAAATATGCTTGGTATAAGCATATAATTTCCCAAGGTGACTACATCTGCCAGGCTTGGTGTTGGAATGCCTGGTTTCCCCTGCTTCGAGTGCCTTTCTTTTCCTTGTCACTGGTGGACTCCTACTTACGTATCCTTCAAGACCCAATTCAGCTGTTACTTTCGTGAGAGTCTTCCCTCCACCTCTCTCCGCATCCCTAATACCTTCTGCTTGTAAGCCCCTCTGCCTGCTCTAACCACTGGGAGGTGGGTTAATAACTTCTCCTTCCCACTGCCCTGTCTGACCGAGTTTCTTAAGGGAAAGCTTTTGGTACATCTCTCTTGGCTTTCCTCAGATTCACTTGGGCTGTTGAACAGAGTGAGCCCTCAGGCAGTTTAGATGAACAGGGCAAGGGAAACCCTTAGGTGGGTCAGAGATGCAGGTTGAAATCACCCCTTTATCTCAGTGCCTGGGGAAGGTGCCCCATGAACCAACTGTGTGAGGTTGTCCTCCCAGTTTAAAAATGTCCAAGGTTCTAATCCTGTGATCTCTCTGACCCAGGAACCCTACCTGCTTCTCAATAACCTTTGCCTTCTTTGTTCATAGAGAACTTCTTATCATTTTTGCCACATTGAGAGTTTACTCTCATGAGTAATTTCAGGAACCAGCTTTATTTTGCCTCTCCTTCCTAAAAGGAAAAAAAAAAAATCTGAGTTTACTTCATTTCCTTAATACTTTGAGGTCTAGTTCAAAAGGCAACATTCCTCAGGGTAGAAGTTTTGCTGTTAACCCCTCAGTGGAAATAAAATTGTATAGCAGAAAACAAAAAGATGTGAGGTCTCATTTAGAAATTGGGCAGACGTTGGGCTTCCCTGGGCCCATTTGTCAATTGCCAATTTTGTAAGCATGTGACAGGAGCGGGAGGAAGAGCAGTAGGTTATTGAAGAGACACATTTCCTGCCATTACTGACAATTTTTCTTCAACAGGAGGCTAGAGGTCTCAGCAAAGAGAAGTGGGGAGGGTGAGTGTAACTATGGGCTCCAGCATGGGTTTATATTAGGATGTCATCTGAGTTACAGGGGTTGCATCTCAGTGCTGGGATCTTTGTGACTCAGGGTTTGAGGAAAGCTTTGTTAGCCATGAAATTAAAGTGACCCTGGCTTACCTAATTTTGGTTAGGCTTCATAAAAAATACTCTGTGCATTATATTAACTTAAGCTGAAAATCTGTTTCTCTAAAAGAGAAAAGAGCATGCTTCTCTTCTGATTATTCCAGAAAAAGTCTTAGGATTATTGTTCAGTTGCTCAGTCGTGTCTAACTCTTTGCAACTCCATGGACTGCAGCACGCCAGACTTCCCTGTCCTTCACTACCTTCTGGAGTTTGCTCAGATTTATGTCCATTGAGCCTATGATGCCATCCAACCATCTCATCCTCTGTCTCCCCCTTCTCCTCTTGCCTTCAGTCTTCCCAGGCATCCAGGTCTTTTCCAGTGAATCGGCTTTTCACATCAGGTGGCCGAAGTATTGGAGCTTCAGCTACAGCATCAGTTCTTAATGAATATTCAGGGTTGATTTCCTTTAGGATTGACTGGTTTGACCTCCTTGCTGTCCAAGGGACTCTCAAGAGTCTTCTCCAGCATTCCAGTTCAAAGGCATGCTTTTCCTTGAATCAGTCACCATAGCCATGGGGATTTGCTACTCTAATTGGCTGGGCTGGGGCCAGGGACCTCATGAATCAAGGGTAGAGTCATCTCTGCCTGAACACGGGGGCTGGATCTCTAGAATGTAAGCTCCATGAGAGCAGATATTTTTGTCAGTTTTGTTCACTTCTGTCTCCTCAACAGTTAGAATGGTGTCTGTGACTAGTGCATGAAAAAATACCTGTCAAATGAATGAGTGAGCATGGAGGATGGCTGATTCTTGAGAAAAATTGTGAAACTTTTATTAGAAAAGGAGGAAGTACTTGCCAGACCGCAGCGGATGTTTGTCCATCGAGCATGCAGGAGGGTGACAAGAGTGGTGATATGAGCCCTTTTCCCACTCTTGGTTCTGAACATATACCTAGCTCTGCTATAGGAATCCATCCTCTTGAATTGATGTTGAATCTTTGTGAGTTACGCTCAAAACAGCATGATGAATAGATGTGGAAGTGATGGCAATATCATGGGTCCCAGCCACCTTCCCCTGGGTTTGATCCCTGGATCGGGAAGATTCCCCTGGAGAAGGAAATGGCAACCCACTCCAATATTCTTGCCTGGAAAACCCCATGGACAGAAATGTCTGGCAGGTTCCAGTCCATAGGGTCACGAAGAGTCGGACACAACTAAGCAACTAACACTAACACATACATTCACCTTCCAGACTAATTAAATCAGATATCTGGAGTGTCTTTGGGGGTGGGCCTAGGCTTCTGTACTTTTTAACAGCTCCCCAAAGTGTGCATGCAGCTAGGATTGGAGTGGTTCCTTGTTCCTGTCATGCCTATTGCCTTATCTGTCAGGGACCTCTGACCCCTTAGCCTTTTCCCCCAGCTCTTCACCCTCCCACCCCAGACGAGATCCTGGAGTGCATTCCTCACTGTTCACATCTGGCACCTTAATCATGTCCCTCTCTGTGCCTGTTTCTTTCCTATTTAAAAATCCCATCCCGTAGGTTGCCTTTTCATTTGCTTGATAAGTTTTGTTTTCCTGAGCAAAACCTTTTTTGATGTAGCCCCACTTGTTCATTTTTGCTTTTGGTGTCAAACGCAAAATACCATTGCCAAAATCTCTGTCAAGGGGCTCACCCCGCTATATTTTCTTTGATAATTTTGATGATTCCAGGCCTTAATTTCAAGTCTTTAGTCCATTTTAAGTGCATTTTTGTGTATCATATAAGATAGTGTTCTAGTTTCATTCTTTCGCATGAAGCTGGCCAGTTTTTCCCAACACCTTTGTTGAGGAAGCTGTCCTTTCCCCGCTGTATATTCTTGGTTCCTTTGTCATAGATTAGTTGAACGTATATGTGTGGACTTGTTTCTAGGCTCTCCGTTCTGTCCCATTGAACTATGTGTCTGCTTTTATGCCGCCAGCCTTTTATTTATTTATTTATTTTGAAATTGTTTATTCTGTTTTTCTCTGTTGTGACTGTTTCAAAACTTTGTCCTCCTCATGTTCCCTCTAGACCGCTTCCCTCAGGGAAAGACTTTACGGAGAAACTGAGGTTCTCAGTTCTGCTTTTCTTTGGATTTGTGTCACCACAGTGATGTATGTGCCTGACCCTGTCCTGACTCCCGCTCCCTCCTCCCCACATCTTGGACGAGGCTGACGTTCCCACATCTGTTCTGCGGGTTCCCCCGGAGTGGTCTGTCCCTCTGTTGTGTTTCTTCTTTTCCCCTCTGTGCCGGCTTCAGCTTTCCCGGCCTATAAAAAAAGGAAACGCGGCTGGGACTCTCACTTTAAAGAACAGAAGTTCCTTGCCACATCCCCAGATCACCCTCCAGCTGTTCTTCTTTCTCCTTCTGCTTGTTTTCTAGTGAAGTTCCTTAAAGGTCACTCCCTGCCCAACTCTGCCATCCTCCTGAAGCTGAGATAACAGGAGACGCTGCTGTCCTTATAATCACTCAGTGCACCTGGCTCTTTTCAGTCCTTATCTCTAAATCCAGGTGGCTCATGGAGACCTCACTGTACAGCCTGGTCAAGAGATGAGTGACCAGAGCTGGCCCTATAGCAGTGTGAGTAGCTCCCTGTACCCGAGTCTCCCATGCCCACCTCATCCTCTCCCTACTGTCTCTTTTTCATATTGGAATATAGTTGTTTGTAATGTTGTGTTGCTTTCTGCTGTACAGCAAAGTGACTCAGTTATACATATTTCCACTTTTTTTTAGATTTCCTCCCCATGTAAGTCACCACAAATCACTGAGTAGAGTCCCCTGTGCTATACAGATTGACATGTGTACCCTCCCTACTGTCTTGACTGGACTGTTCCAGTAGCCTTCCAGCAAGTCTCCTTGCCAAGGCTTTGTTCTCCTCAGGTAAATAGTAGAGTCAGTCTCTAACACCAGACAGAAGAACATGAAGATGGACTCAGCCTGCCTCTCTAGTTAGGGAGACACCCTCTGTCTACTTTATTATGCTCTTTCCCTGACAACCACTGATGTTTTAATGCCAAATTTTCATTGTTTCTGTATTGCCTTTTATCGGAGTCATCTCCGTCTTGGAGAATATGTTTGAGGAAAGAAAAGAACACAACCCTCGCACACACACGTTTGAACCTCATTCATTCTTCTTGCAGCAGTTAAAGTGCTTGATATTCTTCTCTACCTCAGGGTCAAGTCCATCTCTTGGAGCAGGTCTTACAGGACTCTCTGCCCGATCCGTCCCCCCTTCTCTTTACTATCTCTCCTCTCATGTCTTGATTTGCTCAAATTCCCCAGATGGTAATCCATGCTCTCTTACCTGCAGCTCCTCTCCAATGTGAAGTGGGAAGATCACTTACCCCTTTGTGCCCTGATTGCTTTCTGTCACTTTGTGTGTGAGTGTCTGAGGCTGAAAGCACCTAGCGGGTGGGACCTTATGTGTCTTGGTTTCTGCATTCCCAGCGACAGCACCAGGCGAGAACGTGCTCAGTACATGATGGCTGGAGGTGTGGTGGCCAGAGAGAGAAGAGTGCGGCGCAGGAGGGAGCTGTGAGATGAGAGTCATCCCTGATGTGTGTTGAGCTCTTACAGTATGCCAGGCATTAGGTTCAAGCTTGACAGCTTTCTCTCTCAGTCCTCAGCAAAGCTCAGTGATGTGTAGATACTATTAAGCATTATCCTGGTAAAGAAATGAAGAGTTTAAGCAACTTTTATGTTATGTCAAGGAGATTGGACTTAACTCATAGGCTTTTTTGACCGTAAAGAAAATAACTAAATTTTAGAAGATTTAAAAAGACATTATAAGATTTTCTTCCCTTTAAAAAAAGAATCACATACCTCCTTTCTCTTAAATCTGAGGATTTTCTTCTGTAATTAAACTCCTCTAGACTCGGCTTCTTTACCCCTTCTTGTTAGTCTGTTTGCTCCCTGTGTCTCTGCAGCAAGACCATTTTTGTACAACTCAGATCAAATGCCTGATTAATCTAGGGGCCTGACAGCAGGCAGCTTTGTGCTCTGTCACTTGGATTAAAAGGCTGAAGATCACTCGTATTTATTGTTTATGCACTGTGCTAACCTCCTAGCACCATTTCGCATTTTAATCCTTACAACAGCCAAGTACTATTATCGTCCCCATTTTTCAGACAAGGAGACTGAGAGCCTGATGTCCTGGATCATTTAACCAGGAATTAGCATGGACCAGGCTTGTGCCTCATGTCTTGACCTGCGTTCTGTGCCGTCATCCTCATGGGCACTGCCTCCCCACTTTTGGGAGCCTCCTTTCTGCTGCCTTGGCCTTTCTAGGGAGTTGCTCATCTCTACCCCCTTCAGGACCCTGTGAGCCCAGAGGACTTGCTGGCTGATGTATTAACATCTAGGGACAACTGTGTACTCCTTAGGATTAACTGACTGCCTTAGTTCTAGATCTGAACCTTTTATTTTGCTTCTAGATGATACTATCATTTAGTATTTAAAACACACCTGGATTGTGTTCAGGCTTTGATCTATAAAAACAGCATCTACAGAGCTATTTTTGGTCCTGTTATTCTAACTTAATCCTCCCAAATTTTGCATTTGTGATTTCTAGCAAGCAGAAGAGTTACAGTGGGCTAGAAGGGGTGGTAGGATCCAAAAGGCTGGTGAAACATGGCTCAAAGGTTTTATCTGTCGCATACAAGATATAAAAGCTACTTAAGTATTAAATCACCTAAAAATTTTGATGGTATTCTTTGTGAAAGTGTTTATGGTTATAAACAAAGTAAATGAAAATTTCTCCCTAATAACATTGCTAGAATATACTATCTAATGTCTTAAAACAGCCTCATAAAAATTTTTTTGTCACATTTTCTTAAAAGTCAGCAGATTGCCAGCTTTCTCATAATAATGTCACTCCAAATACCCGAGTCTAAATATAATTTTCTCTCCTGTCCTATGTTATGGGTATTATGTCTCAGGGAAAACTTCATGTGGGTTCAAGGTGGACCCTTTTCATATCAAATGCTGCTCTGAAATGAGGTTGAATTACATATTAAAACATGTTTTCTGTAAAACGGTAGTACTAGCCAAAGCAGTATAAGGAATTTTTTTTTAATTCAGTTGTCAGTATTGTTTAAAAGATCCTAGACCCTAGATCCCCAGTGAAGCCCAAGTGCTGAGATAGGTGTGGGTAAGCAGGAATCCTCTGGGCTCCCGCCTTAGCCATCTCTGCGGGCCATATGGTCTTTCTGTTGTAAATATGGACACGGCTTGGAGGGCACAGATGTTGCCTAGCTCCAGAGAAGCACACAAGGCTCTAGCGGTGACTCTTTTCTAAAATATCCCATCCTGAGTGTTGGACAATGGAAAGGGACATTGCTAAGCTCCCAAACTGGAGAACATTCTTTCCTTCCTCCCCTGCAGATGCCTCTGTTTTGCTCGATGGAGAAGGAGGGGGTTGTCACACTACAATTTCAGAAATGTTAGGAGCTGTGCTTTGGTTCATCTACTGCTGATATAGAGCCCTTGGAGGTCTCTGGAGGGCAAGGGATCAGATAAGAAAGAAGTCATTCGTCACAGGCTGAGAAATCTGAAACTTTAGGAATACCCCCTGATGAAGTTTGTTCTTTTCTAGTTTGAGGAATCTTTCTCTCTTCCTAGCAAAGAGACACATGGAACAAATCACTGATGGTGTGGACAATATTTGAGATAAATGCAACTGCCAGACAGTTTTCCAGGAGTTCTGCAAGGGCACGTGGTGCCTGCAAACTGCTGAGTGTGTGTTTTAATTCACTGGAATATATTCAGACTCCTTTGGGGGCTCTAACACGTCTCTAGCCTTGGGCTCAATGCTGCATTATTATAAATTGTTTTATGTGTATGTTCTTGAGTAATTAAACCATTTCCCCAAAATTTATGGTTAGTACACACAGTAAGCCCAAGTCAGAAATGTTCACAAGACATTATCAAAACTCTAATGGAGGTTTGGCTTTTGCTGGCATTCAGAACACGATTTCTAAATGTGGTGGAGAAAAATTACCTTGGATACGTGGTGCCTTACTGAACAGTGACCTTTCAGGTTAATTAAGAATACTGGAGCCCCAGAGGCTTTCTGACCAACCTTTTTGTTGCCTGAGGTAATGACAAAATAGAAATGTGGTGTAAATGTTTAGAAAGCAGATGATTTTCGAGGTTGTGAATAAATGAAGACCAGCTGTGGGAAGGAAGTGCTTTTATATTACTTCAAAAGAGAGATAAATTTTTATTCTAAGTAAAATTTGAAACCTCAGACCACCACGCTTTTCTATAAATTGGCTTTTGTGTATCCACGGTAAGCCTTTTATTTGCTCCTGGTTAATGTATGAGCACATGGTGAAAAGAGAGAGGAAGATGGGTCAGTTCTACAAAACTGCAATGGAAGCATTGATTCCTTCAATTTTCTGTTATAGAAATGTTTGCTCACTCTGTACACTAAGTCATTTGATCATGCCAGGCATCTAATGACCAGCTTTCTTCTTCTTTTTTTCCCAGCTGACTCAGGTGTAGACACTTTGGCAGTGTTTATGGCCAGCAGCGGAACCACAGACGTCACGAATCGGAACAGCCCAGTCACACCACCAAACACCCTCAATCTCCGGTCCTCCCACAATGAACTATTGAACGCCGAAATAAAACACACAGAAACCAAGAATAGCACACCCCCTAAATGCAGGAAAAAATATGCACTAACTAATATCCAGGTGGCCATGGGCCTCTCGGATCCAGCCGCACAGCCCCTGCTGGGAAATGGCTCTGCCAACATCAAGCTGGTGAAAAACGGGGAGAACCAGCTCCGGAAGGCTGCAGAACAAGGGCAGCAGGACCCCAACAGGAACGTCAGCCCCACCGCAGTCATCAACATCACTTCCGAGAAGTTAGAGGGTAAAGAGCCCCACCCTCGGGACTCCCCCGACTGTGAGATTTTACCCTCCCAGCCCCGGAGAACCAAGAGCTTCCTGAACTACTATGCAGACCTGGAGACCTCCACCAGGGAACTCGAGCAGAACGTGGGCAACCAGCTTGGGGCTGTGGGAGAGAAGGCCCAGCCAGGCCAGGCCTCCCCCACTGTCGGGAATGGAGATGTGCTGCTTCAGAAACCAAACAAGCCCCAGTCTAGCCCCGAGGAGGGCCACATAGCCACAGTATCATCCAGCCCAGAGACCAAGAAGGATCATCCTAAAACAGGGGCCAAAACCGATTGTGCACTCCACCGGATCCAGAACCTGGCGCCAAGCGATGAAGAGTCCAGCTGGACCACTCTGTCCCAAGACAGCGCCTCCCCCAGCTCCCCGGACGAGACAGGTACCTGGGAGAGGTGTAGCCTGCGGTGGCACTTTCCCTTCTTGATGGAATTAATCTCTGCAGTGACCCCCTCCCCCCAAATTTTCATTTGCAGGTGGAGAAGAACTTGAACCTCTTAGGGAAAAATTGGGCAATTTATGTGAAAAGTACTCAGCATTTTCATTTTGATTTATGCATAAGTTGTTTGTCCTGGGAAGCATTTTTATAAAAGAAATAAGTCCCTGGTGTTAAATACAGTAAAACATCACTTATTTGGAAATTAACCTGCCAGTGGTTAGGTGAACCGTTTTCTACATACTATCTCGAAACACTGGGTTTTGTAAGGAAAATAATAAGACAGTTTCCAGGGGTGGATGCAACCTGAGAAAGAGAACAACTATTTTTAAAGTTCTCAGAAAAACGTGCTTATGCTCAAGCAAATGAAAAGTTTAAAGTTTAAGAAGTTGAAAGTCTATTCATTAAAGACATTTCCTTTTTGACCTTTACTGGGAAATATGTTTTTAGCCTTGTGCAAGTGATATTTGAAAGTGAGAAAGTGGTGTTTCTTTTAATATATTTTCAGAAGTTTTGGATTTTAACTACTCTAGTTGAGACCAGTCTTTCTTGACTTTTGTCTATGTTTGTAACATCTTTGGATTTTTCACAGAACTGAAAATTGTCACAGAAATGAGCAGGGTCCTAAAACTGAACTACTTTTTATCTCATCTTCTCATAGTCCCCTTTTTACTGATCATAAGGTTAAAAGATTGGAGAACTGAATTGTATCTGAATTCACTGTAAACAAGCACTCACAAAGGCTTCTTTCTTTACCCTAATCCTGCATCTAGTGGTTCCCAGGGCTGTGTTAATGTGATACAGATATTACAGATAGAACCACCAGGGAAGGAAATGACATTTTCCCAACCCATAAGGCAGAGAAGTTACAAGGACTACAGATAGGAAAAGAGAAGGAGAAAATAAGACATTACCTTGTTTAAAAAAAGAAAAAAAGGCTTTTTGAAGTGCCCTTTAAAATCACAGTGCTTTACGTGATAGATTTCATCAGCTTCCTTTTGCTGGACATATGGCAGTAGGGAGGTTGAGATGAGCCCATTTCATCTCATAAACGTCTGAGCCTGCACATTATTGGAATTATAATTATGTTTAGTAATGTCACTGAGTTCACAACTCTATTACTTTTTACATTTAGAGAATTCATATCCTGTAGCCAATAGAAACTGTCACCTGCCAGTGTCTGAATCTATATAAACGACTCCTTGAGTATCTCACGTTCAATCTTGCCCTCATGTGTTCAGCGCCCTCCGCTGAGGCCATGCCTTCCTCAGGTCATGGCAGCCTTTCTGCTGCTCTTCTGAGCACAGCGCTCCTGTTGTAGTTATGCTTTAAATCTTACTGAGATGTATTAGGTAAAGTCTCCCCTGTTCCTCACTCTGTTTGCCTTTTTTCCAATGAAAACCACTACTTTTTTTTTTTAAAGCATTTTTTTTTCAGGAGCCAGTTTAGGCATATACCCTCATTTATAATAAACTTTATAATTTCTTCCTATTTCATAATATTTTTAAAGAGTCTTTACCTTTTCGAGATACATACTAGAATATCATAGAATAATATATAGTGTAATATATTCTTATTGAAATAATACATGTATGCCATTTGTCCATAAGCTAATTCTTGTTAAAGGTGGGTACATAAGGCTTTATTATTATGTTCTCTCTACTTTTGTGGGCTTAAAATTTTCCATGGTAAAAAATTTTAAAAATGACTGACATTATTTTATGAATGCTTCGCTTTTTCCACTGAAGTATGTATTTTGCAGATCAGTCCATAATAGGACATAGCGGTGTTCTACCTCAGGCTAAGTTTAAGCTGTAGCTGTTAAGCATGCTGTTCCACCCTCTTAAAGCTCTGTGGTTTAACAATTCCCCTGATGCTGAGTGTTTAGGGTTTCTATCCCCAACCCCTTTGCTTATTGAATGCTGCTGTCAGTAAGGGGTGGCAGAGAGCACAGAGCTTAAACTGACCCCATGCACTGGCTCTCTCCAGGGATCCTTTCCAGGGTCTCCTTGGCTCACTGCTCATTTGCTCAGTGTCCCGGTGTTACTTGCTGCTGAGTTTCTCTACAGAACCCATTAGAGTGCTTGGCATGTTATGTGTACTGGATTAGAGTTTTCTGACTTGTTGAGGGGTTAGGTTCATTTTTCTTTCTTCAAGTCACTTTTGAAGACCTTGAGTTTTAGAGTAAGGATGACAGTATGGTGATGGTCCATAATGGATCACTAAGGATAGACATTTTGATTCACATGTGCTTGGAAAAATGTGTTAGCTGTGACTCAACTCTACCTGTGAGATTGAGGGGTTTTTAAAAGAAATTTAGAAGCTATCCCTTCAAAAATGAATATTTGGGAATTCTTTTGGAATTTCTTCAGAGCCCCTTGTGAACTCCCATTGGAAAAATACCTCTTGAGACTTCCCAAGTGGTCCAGTGATTAGGACTGTACACTCTCACTGCTGTGGGCCTGGGTTCAATCCCCAGTCAGGGAACTAAGATCCCACAGACCATGCAGTGTGGCTATTAAAAAAAAAAAAAAAGAGAGAGAAAGAAAATTGATGACTTTTCATAGGGGCTTAATAAAATTGAAGATATAGAGTATGAAACTGACTATCCTATAGAATGGCCATTTTCAAAATTTGATTCATTATTGATGTGTACAAAAGCAGGATATACACAGAGAAAACCAAATCAGATGGTGTGATAGTGGGCCTAATGCTTCATTAGCTTAGCATTGAGAGGACAGGCTCTTGAGTCAACTGCTAGAGTTCAGATCTCCTCTGGGTTCCACGTAGGCAGTTCGCAGAGCCTCTCAACTGTAAAGTTTGGTGCTAGTAATGTTTTAGCCTAGATCTGGTGTGAAGATTAAGTGAAGACATCTTTGAAGAGCCCTTAGAACAGTGTCTGGCATATATCAAGAACTTAATAAATATTAGTGCTTATTTTTATTATCATTATCAGTACAGCCGTGGGATATAAAAGTTTATTTCTCTCTTAATTATGAATCACTTGTATTTTGGTCTCTGATTTTAGTTAGGACTTTCTGTACCCTAAGAGAAAGGATTGGTAATTTGTCTTCATCTTTGTACTGTCATGACTTGCCTGAAATACAGCGGGTGAACTGGTAAGTAAATAATGATTAATTGAATAAAAATGGAGGTCATCTACATATCCCCAAATGGCCCTGATGTAGTGAGTAAATCATTTGATGTTATATTTTAATCAATGTCTGATTTTGATATTGGGTACTTATTTTATTTTATTTGATATTAGGTACTTACTGAGCATGGCCCCACCTATCAGAACAAGACCCAGTTTCCCCCTCAGTCAGTCTCTCCCATCAGGAAGCTTCCATAAGCCTTTTATCCTCCTCCATCAGAGGGCAGACAGACTGAAAACCACAATCACAGAAAACTAACCAATCTGATCACATGGACCACAGCCTTGTCTAACTCAATGAAACTATGAGCCATGCCGTGTAGGACCACCCAAGACAGACGGGTCATGGTGGAGAGATCTGACAAAACGTGGTCCACTGGAGAAGGGAATGGCAAACCACTTCAGCATTCTTGCCTTGAGAACCTCATGAACAGTATGAAAAGGCAAAAAGATAGGATACTGAAAGAGGAACTCCCCAGGTCAGTAGGTGCCCTATATGCTACTGGAGATCAGTGAAGGACTAACTCCAGAAAGAATCAAGAGACGGAGCCAAAGAAAAAACAACACCCAGTTGTGGATGTGTCTGCTGATAGAAGTCAAGACTGATGCTGTAAAGAGCAATATTGCATAGGAACCTGGAATGTTAGGTCCATGAATCAAGGAAAATTGAAAGTGGTCAAACAGGAGATGGCGAGAGTGAACATCAACATTTTAGTAATCAGTGAACTAAAATGGACTGAAATGGGTGAATTTGACTCAGATGACCATTATATCTACTACTGTGCACAAGAATCCCTTAGAAGAAATGGAGTAGCCCTCATAGTCCACAAAAGAGTCTGAAATGCAGTACTTGGATGCAATCTCAAAAACGACAGAATAATCCATCTCTGTTCATTTCCAACGCAAACCATTGAATATCACAATAACCCAAGTCTCTGTCCTGATCAATAATGCTGAAGAAGCTGAACAGTTCTATGAAGACCTACAAGAAAAAAAAAGCAAGAGAGTTGCAGAAAAACATCTACTTCTGCTTTACTGACTATGCCAAAGCCGTTGACTATGTGGATCACAACAAACTGTGGAAAATTCTTCAAGAGGTGGGAATACCAGACCACCTGACCTGCCTCCTCAGAAATCTGTATGCAGGTCAAGAAGCAACAGTTAGAACCGGACATGGAACAACAGACTGGTTCTGAATCGGGAAACAAGTATGTCAAGGTTGTATAGTGTCACCCTGCTTATTTAACTTAAATGCAGAGTGCATCATGAGAAATGCTGGGCTGGATGAACCACAAGCTGGAATCAAGATTGCCAGGAGAAATATCAGTAACCTCAGATATGCAGGTGACACCACCCTTATGGCAGAAAGTGAAGAAGAACTAAAGAGCCTCTTGATCAAAGTGAAAGAGGAGAGTAAAGGGTTGGCTTAAAGCTCAACATTCAGAAAAGTGAGATCATGGCATCTGGTTCCATCACTTCATGGCAAATAGATGGAGAAACAGTGGAAACAGTGACAGACTTTATTTTAGGGGGGCTCCAAAGTCACTGCAGATGGTGACTGCAGCCATGAAATTAAAAGACGCTTGTTCCTTGGAAGAAAAGTTACGACCAACCTAGACAGCATATTAAAATGCAGAGACATTACTTTGCCAACAAAGGTCCATCTAGTCAAGGCTATAGTTTTTCCAGTACTCATGTACAGATGTGAGAGTTGGACTACAAAGAAAACTGAGAGCCAGAGAATTGATGCCTTTGAACTATGGTGTTGGAAAAGATTCTTGAGAGTCCCTTGGACAGCAAGGAGATCCAACCAGTCCATCCTAAAGGAAATCAGTCCTGAATATTCATTGGAAGGACTGATGCTGGAGCTGAAACTCCAATATTTTGGCCATTCGATGCAAAGAACTGACTCATTGGAAAAGACCCTGATGCTGGGAAAGATTGAAGGCAGGAGAAGGGTTCAACAGAGGATGAGGTGGTTGGATGGTATCACTAAGTCAGTAGACATGGGTTTAAGTAAACTCAGGGAGTTGGTGATGAACAGGGAGGCCTGATATGCTGCAGTCTTTAGGGTCACACAGAGTCGGACACGACTGAGCAACTGAACTTATTTTATAACTTAGCTGAAAATGTTGCTTCATAATGGGGGGATACTGATTAATCAGTTATTGTGGAAGGCACAGTGAAATTCTGGGTTCCAGATCTTTTGGGGACTTTATCACACTCGGGCGACCATGCTGGCATGTGAACCAAGGTCTCTAGACACAGCATCCAACATTTTTCCACTGTATCATAGTTTTGAGACCTTGGCTTGTGGCACCAGTGGCTGAATACATCAGACTTTATACACTTTGACCAGAGAATCTTTATAATCTAGAAGATGGAAAATTATATTTTAGAGAATCTTTTCATTCTTATAAGCAGTTGAGTTTCAGCTCAACTCTTAGCTCCTCTGTGAAACCTTTCCAGGCTCTCTGAGCTGTTGAAAGTCCTTTTTCTGTACCTCAAGGCAGTATTTCCAAGTCTCGAGTTACCACATTCCTCTCAGAAGTTTGTAACCTTACTGAAAGGTTTTTGTTTGGACTTGGAGCTCTATGAAAGCAGGGGCAAAGTCTTTATCATGTGTGGATACAAAGCTTTTCTCACAGTAGGTAACACATAGTGACAAGCTCCATAAACCTTATCTGTTTGCTAGTTGGGTCGATGGAGCTGGACCACAACTGTGCATACTCTCTGTGGTTTACTACATCAGTCTAGTTATAAAAACAGAAAAAGTAAGGGACTTTCCTGGTGGTCCAGCAGTTAAGACTTTATACTTCTACTGGAGTAGGAAATGGAAACCCATTCCAGTATTCTTGCCTGGGAAATCCCATGGACGGATGAGCCTGGCAGGCTATATATAGTCCCTGGGGTTGCAAAGTCGGATGTGACTGAGCATGCGTGCACTTGAGCGCCACAGACACACATGTGCTTCCACTCCAGAAGGCATGGGTTTAATCTCTGCTTATGCTGAAAAAGTCAGCACAACTTATATAAAATAGTTGTTCAGAACACCTGGATAGGGTGATTCTTATTTTATTCTAGGCTCCAGGGAGAGATGACGACTTGGGGGCAGCATTTCAATCCATCACAAACATTCTTTGTATTAGATGTCTCTGTACTGCGCTCACTCATTTGTGTCCATCTCTTTGCGATGCCATGAACTGTAGCTCATCAGGCTCCCAGTTTTCCAGGCAAGAATACTGGAGTGAGTTGCTGTGGCCTCCTCTGGGAATCTTGCTAGTCCAGGGATTGAACTCAGGTCTCCCACATTGTGGGCAGATTTTTTACTGTCTGAGCCACCAGGGAAGCCCATGAATACTGGAGTGGGTAGGCTATCCCATCTCCAGGGTATCTTCCCCACCCAGGAGTTGAACAGGGATCTGCTGCATTATAGGCAGATTCTTTACACAGCTGAGCTACCATAAGTCTACAGTTCAGAGCAGCCAGAAAAAAGAACCATTTCGTGTTCACTTACCTGCATATTTTGTGAGTTGATTTCATTGTGAGTTGATCTGTACTGCTTAAGAGTTTAAATCCTTTGACGTCTTAAATTGATTGGTTTCCAGTCTTAAGGCAAGCAAAGTGGAACTCTTGCAAGTTGGATAGCTGCTGAGGGCAAAAGCCGAGGCACGAACCTAATTATGTCAGCACAGTCGGCTGCACTCATTATTTCTGGCCTTTGCTAGCTTAAGAGTGTTAGAGCTTTGGACAAGTTGATATTATTAACACTTTTTAGAAATTTTTAAGTTTTCTGTCAATAGATTTTGGCAATTTCAAACATAAAGTGTTTTTTAATTGCTGTTTGAAAGCTCCCATCCCTTAAAGGGAAAAAAAAAAAATCCAGAATATGGAAAAGGCTCAGTGTTCAGTTGGTTTGTCCTGCTGCATACATTTTAATCTTTTAAATACCCAGTAGTGATTCACTCGCCTTTCTGTCTTGTCATCTCAATTGAGAGTTCCCTGATGTGACAGGAGGAACTGAAGAAGACACATGTGAAATGTTTCCAAAATAGCTCGGACGGATTGTGTTCCGGGTGGATGGTGTGATTTCCAAATTAGATTTTAGTGCCTCGGGGCTCAGATGGATAAAAAGACTGTTTTATCTCATCCCATGAACTTAAGGAAGAAAATTATTTTGCTCCATTAATTATTTTTGGAAAGTTCTAGAAAATATATATATACAATTGAATGATAAGATAGATTTTGGTTGCTTTCCATTATGAAGTATTATAGGAGGTACTTCAGGGCACATGCTAAAAATAGATACAATGAAATGAGTGGCCACAAAAGTTGTAACAGTCTAGTCATGAACACAAGACTGTTGGTATATTCAAGATGGAACCAGGAAGGAGCTATGAAATGCTGGCATGCTATGGGATAGAGGGAGCTTAGAGGAGAAAGAAACTTGAATTGTTTGGGATATGGAAGTTCGGGCATTAAGTTGTCTGTGCTGAAGACTGAATAGGTTTTTGACAGATGAAGACCTGCAGGAGACCATTGCTCTTCAGAGCTGATAGAAAGTAAGGAATCCTTTTCTTTTCTTTTTTTAAATTAATCACTGTGTGTGTGTGCTTAGTCAGTCAGTCATGTCCAACTGTTTGTGACCCCCATGGACTATATAGCCCACCAGATTCCTCTGTCCATGGGTTTCTCCAGGCAAAAATACTAGGGTGAGTTGCTCTTTCCTCCTCCAGGGGATCTTCCTGACCCAGGGATCAAATCTGCATCTCCTGCATTGGCAGGCAGATTCTTAACCTTGAGCCACCTGGGAAGCCCATTGAAGAAATGTAATTCATGATTTTCCCCCCTCTCTCATGTCTGCTTTAATGGCATGTTGAAAATCAAAATTTTAGAACCCAGCTTCACAAGTTGCTTAGCATTTGGGGAGGGGATGTGGGCAGAGACAGTGGCTGCTTAGCAAACGACTGGATGGAGTCCTCTAGTAACCCTGTGTGAAGGGCTCCCAGAAGTGCCAAGTGATGCCTCCTTGGAGGATGGCATGTAGCCTCTAAGATTGTGATTTAGTGGATTATAGAGATGAAAATACTACCGGCCGCCTTCAGAAGCTTTCTGGTCAAATTTCATCATGAACATTCTCTCCTAACCTATTGTTCTCACAAAAGAACCTAAAGTTAATAAACACATAGAGGGATTTATGGTGAGTTTGTTCACCGTTGCTCTGTTTTAATTAATTAATTTTTTCATTAATTCATATATACAAACACAAAGCAGTTATTTTTTAAAAGTCTACTCTGTGGACTGTGCTAGGTACCTGAGACATAGAATTAAATTAGAACCAGCCTGTAACCTCAGATAGCTCACACACAGTTTCTTGTCTCCCTGGAGGAAGCACCCCCTTCACACGCGCACACACACATACATACATACATGTAGTTACCTTCTGAGATGTGCCTCTGGGTTCTTTGTCACATTTCACATGTTATGCCTCAGGAAATATGAGAAGATAAAGCCCATCCTCAGATCCTGGGCAATGTTAAGTTTTCAAGCAAAGAAGGGGAGATGTTTACATGATTTATCAGTTTCTCAGGGCTGCTGCAACAAATTGCCTTACACTTGATTGCTTAAGGAAAGATATTTATTCTCTCACAGTTCTGGATGCTTGAAGTTTGAAATCAGAGTATCAGTCGCGTCATGCTCCTCTGAAGGCTTTTTGCTTGCCTCTTGCAGGCTTCTGGTGGGTCCTGGCAGTGCTCGGCATGTCTTGACTTGTAGTTGCATCAGTTCAATGTCTACCTGTGTCTTCCCACAGCAGTCGTTGGTTTTAGGGCCTATCCTAGTCCAATAACTGATTATATCTGCAAAGACCATATTTCCGAGTAAGATCACATCCTGAGATTCTGAGTGGTTATGAATTTTAGGGGAATTCTGTCCAACCCAGTATGGATACCTTTGTAGGTAATTTGTTAATCTATGCAACACAGAGGAGCTGTGAAAGGATATTTGCAGGAATTATTGTATTCAAGTTTTTCAGGAAGGAAAATTAATACTTGCAGATCTTGTCAGAATGGATAAGTGAGTAGAGTATGCTGCAAAGGACCTCAAGATCATTTGGGATAGCTTTTGTCCAAATTCTTCAATGAAGGGACTTAAGTGTGGAACTGATACTGGTGAATCTGAAACCACAAGCCCAACCAAGATGGATGGGTGGTTATGGAAAGGGCAGGGGAGAAAAAACAAAAAAAAAACAAAAAAACCGATAAAGACCTAGTAAAGCTTCACAGTCAGCAGTTTTGCTTGGTTCTGAACAGGATAGTTCAGGGAATGTGGCTATATGGAGATGGTGTTATTCCTTCGGATCAAACTTAAAATCAGAGACACAGGGATGTCAGTAGCAACCATACTTCTCTTCCTTTTTTTAAATTGGAGTATAGTTGTAGCCATGCTTTCTTGCCTCTGTTTATGAGATACTGCTTACCAAATATACAGTATGTTCTTAGGAGCTGTGCAGAGTATAAAAGGAAAACTGTGACCCTAACTGTGAGACAATGCAAAGGCAATATGATGCCATGAAAGTTTCAGAGATCACAAATGGGTAGTGCTGGGGAGTGCACAGGAAACCCATAGACAGGCTTTGTCTACCAGATGATGTTTTGAATTAGATGCCAATGCTTAGAAATTAGTAGCTTTTACATAAAAATAGGAGTTTCCCATTCCTTAATCCAGATATCTCTCAATGCTGGACTCAGATGCCATGGAGTCCCCAGTCAGTGGCAGCCTTTAGATGGGTCCTGTCTTCTGGGGCTTAATACATTAGGCCTGTGGACCCCTGCTCTAAGTGTTGGTGGACTCAGCCATAAACACTCGCATGAGACTATTATAGTAGAAAGAACTTGGCTACAGTTGGTCTTGCCTGATACAGCTGCATGCATGTAATGCTATAGTAGCGGCATGCCTTCACCTACAGACTTCTTTTAATCATAGTCATCCTAGTCACAGTCCCATGCCTTCTGGTGGAATTATACAGCGTGGCATGAACTGTTAAGCAAAACATGCTTAAAATTTCCAAAGACATCTTTAGATGACTTCTCAGAGTTCTCCATCTGTTAATCTGGTTAGCGGAGGGAAAACATTAGCTTTTCAAAAGCTAGGATGTGGGTGGTTCATAAATTTTTTGTGCTTCAAGTCTGGCTCAGTTAAACACCCAGTTTGCTTTCATAAATGTGAGTGTAGTTACCAACTACTCTTTTAATTTTTATATTGTGTTTCCCTCTGAGATCCCTTGGGTTCAAAGCAGTTAAGTAAAAGCTTTCTATTCAAACAGATTTAACCGGAAGATTGAATCATTTAACTATTAGAAAATCATATGTAGTCAACATTCCATGTGTAAGGGTCAGAAAGTGAGAGAATGGGACTCTAAAACATTATTGTCAGTATCTAAGAAGGGAGGTGATATTTATTAGTACATTCTGCTGCTGCTGCTAAGTCGCTTCAGTCATTAGTACATGAGTTTTCCTTTTTTTTTTAAATTTTGTTTTGCCATCTGTAGATTTACTCTTGAATATGAGTTTAATCTTTGCAAAGACTGTTCTTTAATATCATTAAGGACATTGTTAGGCAATTATTTCTCTTCATCAGCATAATTTGAAGAATTCTTCATATAAAACTGTACTCAATTGGTACATAGAGGATATTCTAAAGCAGTATCTCTATCTTTTAAATGGCTTGCTTAGAAAGCTGATGTTGGTCTGTTATTTGTTTGTTACCAGAATACTGTTTTCTTACACAGGATAGTGTGTGTGTGTGATGGCTGGGTGTACAAGATGACTGGCTCATGAGACCCTTCTTAATCCCTAACTGATGTGCGGAATGGTGTTAATAGAACTACAGAACCTTTCCTCAGGGTATTCCAGAAGAAAAGACGGTCGCAGTTCCATGTAACATTCTCAGAAAGTAAGAGAATAGAGATGACCTCAACTCCAAACCATTGGGAAACGGCTCTTGGGAAGTGCAGCAGAGGAAGTTCAAGGGCTGGGAGGAGTGAGACACCTGATATCAGAAGCCTACGGGAACACTTCTCTGTAATGGGCTAACTCCTTTAGTTTCTGCTCCAGGGATGGGTTTTGGGGGGGACCTTTGACCAACATTTTCTTTCATCCTTTGCTCACTATGGACAAGAAAGACATTCTGTGACCTCCTGCTCTTCTTTCTTGCCCCAGAATAAACATCAGCTTCTTCCAGGATTCCTGAGTGGCTTTTAGTTGTTGTCTTGTCCTTCTGTCTCCTGTTTATTTTTCCTCTACATGCTGTAATTGAGAATGGACTCTTTGTATCAAATATCAGAGAGAAGCATTTTCAACCTCAGGTCCATTGTATCTTCAGTGTAGTTAAGGGTTATTGGATTGGTAAAATCTAGACTGTTTATTTTTAGGATACTGTTTAGTCAGGGTGATAGGTTAACCTGTACCTTTAGTAAGGCTGGTAGGTTAACCTTAATACTTTCAGTTGATGAATGTCTGCTGAGTTCCTGATATGTACAAGGAACCGAGCTATTTCTCTAGGTGGTTCCAAGATTGAGGCATAATCTTGCCTTCAAGGAACTCACAGCCTTCTTCCTCAAGATTCTTTTAAATCTTTAACTACCTTACAGCATTTACCTCTGTCTGGGTTTGACAGTCAAACATCCTGTTTCATCCCAGTTCCATCACTTTCTTAACCTCTGGGTGCCAAGTTTCTTTTCTCTAAAGTAGAAATAATAATAGAATTGACCTTATAAAATTGTTACTTAAAACCCTTGGCACAATACCTGGCTCATTTTTTGAAATGTTAGCTATCATTATAATTATTGTCTTATCTTTCCTATGAGATTGAAACCTTCCTCTCATAGCAAAGATAAGACAATAATTGAAACGATGGCTAACTTTTCAAAAAATGCTTGCTATGAGATGGAGGGCTTCCTTGGGCTTCCCAGGTGGCACAGTGGTAAAGAATCTGCCTGCCAATGCAGGAGATGCAGGTTTGATCCCTGAGTCAGGAAGATCCCCTGGAGGAGGAAATAGCAACCTATTCCAGTATTCTTGCTTGGAAAATCCCATGGATGGAGGAGCCTGGTGGGCTACAGTCCATGACGTCATAGAGAGTCAGACACAACTTAGCCACTGAGCACGGGTGCATCTGAAACTTTTCTTGGTGATGAAAGCTGTTTTGCCTTTGCTGTTGTCTTTAATCCCCAGAAATACAATGGGTACTCATGTTAGAATGAATGATTAGTCTAATTGGTAAACTGTATTATTTCTCTTTGCAACCACATAGACTGTAGCCTGTCAGGATCCTCTGTCCAGGTAATTCTCCAGGCAAGAGTACTTGAGTGAGTTGCTGTTTCCTTCTCCAGGGGGGGTCTTCCTGACCCAGGGAGACCTGAACCTGGGTCTCCTGCATTGCTGGCAAATTCTTTTCCACTTGAGCCACCAGGGAAGCCCCTTCATACTAGCAGTGCAACAAATTAAAGATGTAATAGTTTACATCTAAGAAGTTCACAGTAATTAGGAGGATGAGTAAATCCTCTGCTTCTCAAAGTTAATGTACAGGAAAATCTCCTAGGGATTGTATTGAAATGCAGATTGTGATTCAGTAGGTTTGGGCTTAAGGCCTGAGCTTCTGCATTAAAAATTTAAAAACAATTTTTTTTTTCAATGTTGGAAATTCTGCCTTTTTAGTAAGCTCTCTCATAACCGTGGTTGACCACACTGAGTGGTAACATCACTGGACTGTAAGCGGCAGGAGGACGGGATCCAGTCTGTTTTACTCACTGCTATATCCTGAGTATCCTGAGCATACAGGATAAACAATCCCTGGGATATGCTTGTGTTAAAAAAAAAAATGACGTGAAACAAATACACTGACCTCAAAACGTATGTTGTTGATACCAGGTAGATTTTTGCCAAGCATGTAGAACAGATCAGAGTCATGAAGTTCCAGATGAGGTATTTCTTGACCTGAAGGGCTCTTGGGACACAAGAAGAGGACAAAATTGAAAGGTGGGAGCTTAGAGAAGTAAAGAAGTAGTGGACTCACAGAAAAACCTAGAAGAAATCAAAAGAAATGTTGGTTCTAAGAAGCTGTTCTCCCTGTTTTGGTCTTGAGGACCTCATTACACTTTGAAAAATTATAAGAACCCAAAAGTCTTTTGTTTATGTGGATTATATCTATCAATATTTGTTATATTAGAAACTAAAGCTGAGCTATTTTGAAAAGTTACTCATTTAAAAAAAGAATTAAGAAACCCTTTAATGTTAACAAAATCGGGTGTTTTATGAAGCACAACCATTTTCCCCCCCAAAACCAACAAGAATTTATGAGAGTAGCGGTATTGGTTTATTAATTTGAAAATCTTTTTAATGTGTGGCTTAACTAAAGGCATTTGGGTTCTCTTTATCTGCTTCTACTTTTTAGCGTTATCTTAGTAAATTGTTTTGGTTGAAGGGGATAGATAAAATTCTGCTGGCCTATTACAGATATATAGGTAGAAATAACCTTTTCAGGCAATTATGGATTTTTTTGGGGGGTGGGTATTACATCAAAGCTTGATAATTGGTAATTTCAATGTAGAATCTGAAACCATAATAATAAACTTTTTGTACTCTGTTTTATTAAAATGCATTGGTCTGTCACACATAATTCTGTAACCATATATTGGTGGCTTAGAAACTGTCGATTCGCGTTATGAAGATCTTCCAAATGTTGACACATTTCTAATCTCACCACCTATCTCATCAGAAAAGTCCTTAATTATTGAGAGGCTGTCAGGCTCTCAGTGGTGCTCATGAGTTTTTCCAAAATTCTGATTTTTGCTTGAAAGCTCATATGTTATCATTGGCAACAAATACTGTCAGTTGTTTTCCTTGCAGTTACAGGCTCACCTCATTTGTTTTGAGAAAATGCCTGCCCTGTACTCAGGTTTGAATAACCACAGTTTGTCTGTCAGTGGTTCTGTTAATTTAAAGTGTGTTCCATGTGCTTTTTCTCAAAACAACAATCATACTTCTTTGTGCAGCAGGAGTGCTTTATGAATAATTACATTAAAGAAATGTGTACAGCGGTTGAGACTTAATAAAATTAATTATCTTTACACTTTCAAGGACATTCTTAGGTGAAGCTGGCATTGTTTTCAGTAGGAATATGTATAATGTTATTGGAAATATGGTAATTTCTAGTACATTCTGTGCCATTTTCTTGCTTCATGCTGAGATACCAGCAATTTCATCCATATTTTTTGCATGCTCTCAGTTACATGTCAACATAGTGAAAAAGACTATAAATAACATCTTAATATTATGAAAATAATTTTGACCTCAGAAGGCCCCTGGAATCCCTTTTGGGAACTTTTGCACTCCATGTGAGGGTTAGTGCTTGCAGCAGATTTGTTGGAGAGGAGAGTCTCTGAAGGGTTAATTGTGAGAGAGATCAGATGGGTAGGTGGCCATATTGGAGGATGCTAATGCTTAATTCTGAACTTGCTTCTTGTTAGTGAAAAATAATTGATAGTTATTTGAAAAGGAGTGTCATTTGCAAGGTGGGGTTTGAAGAAGGTACATCTGACATTGGTGCTTAGTATATGTCAGAGGGCAAAGGAGGTGGGCAGTTATGAGAGTTTCACCGTAATCCAACAGAGACCATAAGGAATGGACACTAGTAGCTTTAAAAATAGAACAGAGGTAGAAAAAAGGGATCTCTAGGGTTTAGTGATTTCGTGGATCTGGGTGAATAAGAAGAGAGTAGCATCAAAGTCAGGTTTTCAGTTTGAAGACTAAGAAGATACTGGTTTTCAGAAATAGTGAGGCTGGGTGGAGGAAATTAGGTTTTGTAGAAAGATGCTGTTTTTTACTTTATATGTGTGAGTTTGTGACATTGTAGCAATAGTCAGAGGGTAATGTCCTGAAGTTAGAGTTTTGACACTACTTGGACACAATTCTTCCACTAGATCTGGGACTTTTAAATGTTCTTTTGCTGTGTTGTTTTAACCATACTTAGATTTAGAAGAGTTAGAGAATAAGGATGGAGTGGGAGCATGGTGTCTTAACCAGACTGAGTGGTGTTAGAGGACTGCCCTCAAAAACACAACAGTGAAATAGTTATGATGCTTTGAACCAGTCTGCTCTTTTTCCCATTTTAAGTATAAAACCTGATTTTGCCACACTTCTGGAATAGTGGCTAGATATCACATTTGCGTACTATTGAGCTGTTAAACACAGGGATGATCCATTCCATTTCTTATTTTTACTTCCCTACAGTAAAGTGAAGGGGCCACATGTACAAAGACAAGCATTCTTTTCCACTGACAAGTGAACATTGAGAGTCTGTGCCAGGTAAGACACCCAACAGTCCTCAGTTCGGTTCAGTCGCTCAGTCGTGTCCAACTCTTTGTGACCCCATGAATCGCAGCACGCCAGGCCTCCCTGTCCATCACCAACTCCTGGAGTTCACTCAGACTCATGTCCATTTGTCGGTGATGCCATCCAACCATCTCATCCTCTGTCATCCCCTTCTCTCGCCTTCAATCTTTCCCAGTATCAGGGTCTTCTCAAATGAGTCAGTTCTTTGCATCAGGTGGCCAAAGTATTGGAATTTCAGCTTCAACATCAGTCCTTCCAATGAACATTCAGGACTGATTTCCTTTAGGATGGACTGGTTGGATCTCCTTGCTGTGCAAGGGACTCTCAAGAGTCTTCTCCAACACCACAGTTCAAAAGCATCAGTTCTTCGCTGTTCATCAAACAGTCCTTAACCAAGTGGCATTTTTGACCTTTCTAGCTGACAAGCTCTAAAAGCAGATCTGTCTCTTAGGGATGGAGTTCATGAGCCTGAAATACTCCAGCAAAAATAGCAATTTACTAATTTCTGATAAGAATGGCTATTTTTCTGTGATCTGAATTTCTTGACATTATACAATCAGTGTACACTCTTAATGCCAGTGTTTTATTTCCTAATTAGAAATAATAACATGATCTGATTTACCCTAAACAACACAACTAGGCACCACCATCTCAATAGACTTGAATTTGAGCAAACTCCAGGAGATAGTGAAGGACAGGACAGCCTGGTGTGCTGTAGTCCATGGGGTCGCAAAGGGTTGGACATGGCTTAGCGAATGAACAACAGGTCTAGGCATTCTTTCCCTCTTGGCAACCTTTCAGGAAACCCAGACTGAAGTAGAAAGTTGCTTGGGGAACATGTCATATGTAGGTGAAGCAGAATCAGATAAATGTTATGTTTAAATGGTATCAAACCAGAGTAGTCTTCCATGTCCTGCTTTTCTTCTTGGGTTGATGCTTCAAGGTACCTAGAATCCTTGAAATGTCTAAGATTCTCCTTTGAAATTTGAGTCCATGCTTTTTCGAAGCTACCTAGGTTTCTAGACTAGGTTTCTAGTCTGCTTTAGTCTGGGCTTGCACTTGTGTTGAAAATGCCATGTTCCTCTTAGAGTTAGTGCTGATCTGCCAAAATTTAACAAGAATTATAATTCTAATGAAAAGCATGTTAAACACATTTCCTTTTAAAAACAATGCTTTGTTTTGTTTTTGGTAGATGCAAGAGGTGTTCTTAATCACTGTAGGCTCCAAAAATTAAGCCGGTGGAAGTCTTTTCTCTGGTTCTTGACCCTGAAATGGGTCTGTGACACAAACTTGGATACTGCATACAAGTTGAATATTTAAAATCCCAACTCTGTCCTTATTTAATGGATGATTGTTGCTGAATCACTTAGCATCATGCATTTCTCCTTCTGTGAAATGGGGTTATAGCAGTGCCTGCCTCATTGGTGGCTGTGAGGATTAAATGGAGTCAAGTGTATGGAGCACGCAGTACGGCACTGGATGTGCATAAGAGGGACTAGGATTGTATACACAAACACAAACTAAATGTGTAGACAAGAATACAGTTTAATAAAGTCCTGGCAAACTGAAGGCTGGTCTGCTTTCCTTCAAGGCCCTGTAGAGTTTGGGTTGTCAGTCTGTGCCTGTGAGGACCAACCTTAATTAGAAAGATGGGACAGAGGAGTGCATCCTAAGGGTGGTGAGGTCACCTGGGTCTGGGCATCAGGAGGTCTGGGTTCTGCCCTTGACCCTCCCAGCCACATACCAGGGTCACTTGCTTATAGTCCCAGTGTTTTTACCCAGTCATCATCCCATGCTCTCATTGAAACAACTTTCCAGGTATTTCAATGTTTCTTTACTCTGTGGACTGTAGCCCACCAGGCTACTCTGTCCACGGGGATTGTCCAGGCAAGAATACTGGAGTGAGTTGCCATGCTCTCCTCCAGGGCATCTTCCCAACCCAGGGATCGAACCTGGGTCTTCTGCATTGCAGGCAGATTCTTTACCATCTGAGCCACCAGGTAAGCCCAAGAATACTGGAGTGGGTAGCCTTTCCCTTCTACAGGGCATCTTCCCAACCTAAGAATCGAACCGGGATCTCTTGCATTGCAGGTGGATTCTTTACCAGCTGAGCTACTAGGGAAGCCCCTTATTATTCTCACTATGTATTGGTATTTATGAGTCATCCAAGAGTACTCTATAGGAGATATTGAAGATGTTGTTGAATTGTATCAGGAGTCTGTAGCTGCTAAAATGAACTAAATACCTGTGTTGATAACCAGTCAGATGAAGTATCATACTTTTCATTTGCGAAAAGGTATGCTGAATATTAGCTAGGTTAGCAAAGGTGTTCTGAATATTAGCGAGGTTAGCAAAGGTGCTTTATTTTTGATATTTTTTTACCTTAATTGACAGTTTTCACACCATTACTCTCAGTATGAACTTATGGTATGTGCTGTGTCGGAGAGAGACAGAAGTAGAGAGTCGGGATTAAAACAGATGTTCTTCTGGTTGTAGAGTTCTATCACCTGGTAGGGTTTATAACTTTCTGATTCAGACTATCCTGAACATTCTCAAAGAAGATTCTTAAGAGAAGCCTCAGTCCACCTTATGAAAGGCTGAAATGAGTAGAATCCTCAGCTGGAAAATACTTTCTGTTGTTCCGAAGATTCTAAAAGAAACTTGGAAAACCAAGGGATAAACTATAGTTCAGGAAAGAGAATTTTCAAAGCTGTAAATTAAAAAGTGCATCTATCTTGGAAAGAGAAGTTAAAAAGTCTAGAGCTTTTCTGTGCTTTTTGCTTTTTTTCTCCCCTCATTTACCAAAAAAGAACAAAAAAAATCATATCACTTTAGACTCAGTACCAAGAAGCAGGAGAAAATTACTATAGTTAGAACTTCATGTATATTTTTTTCCTGTGTTCTTGGCATATGTTTTTAAAAAAATAATCAGGATCATTCATTATAAGTTACTTTGGGCTACTATAATTTCATTTAAAGTGTTTTGTAAGTTGTATTCTTACACTTAAGAAAGAACTGGTTAATGTTAATGGGGTATGAACATTTCAGAGTGCAAGACATTCTCCAGAGGACTCTATCAATATGAGGAAGCCAAATAAATCTAAAAATCAGAACCTGATTTAAAATTACTGGAGATCTGTTTATAGTCAGCCAACTAAACCCTCCACCCTCCCCTCACTATTCACTATGCTTATCTTTTCCTCCACTTTTCTTCATAGTTCATATAAACCCTACTTAGAGCTTTATGAGCTGAATCTCAGAGTCTTCGCTTTCCTTGGCAGAAGTGGAAGAGAAGATGCCATATACAGTTTGGAGTAACGTGGTGAAACATAGTTTTAAAATGATGGATGTAGTTTGGGCTAGAATCAATCACTGTTTAACCTGCCTTACTTTGGCCACATGGATGCCTTTGGACCCACCATCCATTTCCTGCGTGATGGCATGTTTGGTCTGGATTCTGTCTAGCCAAAGCATTTCTCCCAAGAGCTTGCATAGTTCTCTCAAGAGCCTTTTGGGAGTCTGGAAGGTTTGAAATGGTAAGCAAATGAAAGGCTGAGCTATGTGCTAAGTTCTTTTTTTTTTTCTTTTTGGTATAAAATGGTATGGCACGAGCTTTCATGAGTAATTATCAACTTTGGATGAATTTCACTACTCATCCTTGGCACTTTTGTAAAATGAACAGTTGTCTCAGGTTAGACAATACAGCTAGAATGTTTCTGTGATGCTGAGTAACAGTCTAGTCAAAGTCTATCATTTTAGGTTAAGTATTATTTTGTGAGACAATTTTTACTGTTGGATAAATGCATGTATGGCTACTGGATTATGATGAGAAAACGCATTTCTTACTCTCACCACATTCTGATCATGTAGTGAGAAAAAAAAAGTGATATTTAGAGTCAAATATGGGCTTCCCAGGTGGCGCCCATAAAGAACCCCACCTTCCAGTGCAGGAGACATATGAGAAGTGGGTTTGATCCTTGGCTCAGTAAGATCCCCTGAGGAGGGCATAGCAACCCACTCCAGTATTATTGCCTGGAGAATCCCATGGACAGAGGAGCCTGGTGGCTACAGTCTATGGGGTCACAAAGAGTTGGACACAATTGTCACCTTCCTCATAAAATTCCTGTGATGATTGATTGAGCTAATAATATGTGGAAAGTATATGTGCTAAAATCCACGCAAATTGTGTATATATGTAAAGTATATTCCTGGCGTGTGGTAGGAATCAATAAATACCTAGTTTCCTGAAAAATTTAGTACTGCTTGTTGGTGATTCCTCTGACTCGGTGTTAACATTGGTCTAAATTATTATTTTATAACCAGCAGAATGGAACCTACACTAAAATAGATTTTATGGGTTGGAGATCCAGTGTTTGCTCTGTTGGATGAATGCCTCTTGTTGCTCAGGTTGCTTGTGTGCTATAAGGCCTTCTTCCTTCCACATCTGCCCTCTTCTAGCCTGGAGCTTTACTGTTTCAGGCCAGCCTTCTAAGGTGGCATTGGGATTCACATTTCTTCCTAGGGAATCAAGTATTTTCCAAACTTTTTTCATTGTCCTCTCTGATATTTGAATATACATTGTGATCATATGTGTGTGTGTTTATAAACCCCACAGATTTACGACATACTGATATGCTTTATGCATAAATTCAGCATGACCCTGGGGGATGGGATGGGGAGGGAGGTGGGAGGGAGAGTCAGGATGGGGAACGCATGTACACCCATGTCTGATTCGTGTGAATGTATGGCAAAAACCACCACAATATTGTAAAGTACTTAGCCTCCAATTAAAATTTTAAAAAAATATACAGTACAATTAAGTGTAAATAGAAGATATATTTTCTTTATAATCCCAGTGGAGTATCTTGCACAACTCCCACTTAAAAAAAAAATTGTGATAAAATACACATAACACAAAGTATGCCATCTTAATAATTTTTAAATTTATAGGTCAGTTATATTCAGTACACTCTTATTTTTGTGACTGTCACTGCCACCCATCCCTGGAACTCTTGTAAAACTGAAACTCTGCATTCATTAAATAGTAACCCCCTTAACTTCTTCCCCCAGCCTCTGACGACTGCCATTCTACTTGCTGTCTCTATGATTTTGACTCCCCTGGTTGCCTCATGTAACTGGAAACACACAGTGTCGGTCTTTTGTGCCTAGCTTATTTCACTTGGCATAGTGTCCTCAGGGTTGCATCATGTCTAGCAAGTGTCAGAATGTCCTTACTTTTTAAGGCTGAGTCATATTCCATCTCGTGTGTGTTCCCCATATTGTTTATCCAGTCATCTGGTGATGGATACTTGGGTTGCTTCCATATTGTACCACTCCCACTCTTGAGACTATTGGTGTAACAGGTGTAGCAAAGACCCACGACAGATAAACATAGGATGAGGATAAGAAACGATGTAGAACTGTCTTTGCTAAGGATTCACCTCTGTGATTCTCACTCTGGCCTACAATATAATCTCTAAGCTTTGAGAATTATTTATGCTGGGGCATTCCCACCATAGACTCTGATTTCTTTGGTCTGTGAACAGTATTTATTTAAAGCTCTGGTATCGATATTTTTCAAAGCTCTCCAGATAATTCCATCATGTAGACAAGGTTGAGAATCATTGATTACCTTTTAGGAATTTACCCTCTTCATTTATGAAACACCATTGACAATCCTCACCTTATGGGAGTGTTCAGTTCAGTAGCTCAGTCGTGTCTGACTCTTTGCAACCCCACGAACCGCAGCACTCGAGGCCTCCCTGTCCATCACCAACTCCCGGAGTTTACCCAAACTCATGTCCATCGAGTTGGTGATGCCATCCAGCCATCTCATTCTCTGTTGACCCCTTCTCCTCCTGCCCTCAATCTTTCCCAGTATCAGGGTCTTTTCAGATGAGTCAACTCTTCACATGAGGTGGCCAAAGTATTGGAGTTTCAGCTTCAGCATCAGTCCTTCCAATGAACACCCAGGACTGATCTCCTTTAGGGTGGACTGGTTGGATCTCCTTGCAGTCCAAGGAACGCTCAAGAGTCTTCTCCAACACCACAGTTCAAAAACATCAATTCTTCGGCACTCAGCTTTCTTCACAGTCCCTCACATCCATACATGACCACAGGAAAAACCATAGCCTTGACTAGACGGACCTTTGTTGGCAAAGTAATGTCTCTGCTTTTGAATATGCTATCTAGGTTGGTCGTAACTTTCCTTCCAAGGAGTAAAGTCAGCCACTGTTTCCACTGTTTCCCCATCTATTTCCCATGAAGTGTTGGGACCAGATGCTATGATCTTCGTTTTCTGAATGTTGAGCTTTAAGCCAACTTTTTCACTCTTCTCTTTCACTTTCATCAAGAGGCTCTTTAGTTCTTCTTCACTTTCTGCCATAAGGGTAGTGTCATCTGCATAACTGAAGTTATTGATATTTCTCCCAGCAATCTTGATTCCAGCTTGTGCCTCTTCCAGCTTAGTGTTTCTCATGATGTACTCTGCATATAAGTTAAATAAGCAGGGTGACAATACACAGCCTTGATGTACTCCTTTTCCTATTTGGAACCAGTCTGTTGTTCCATGTCCCGTTCTAACTGTTGCTTCCTGACCTGCATACAGGTTTCTCAAGAGGCAGGTCAGGTGGTCTGGTATTCCCATCTCTTTCAGAATTTTCCACAGTTTATTGTGATCCACACAGTCAAAGGCTTTGGAGTAGTCAATAACGCAGAAATAGATGTTTTTCTGGAGTGTTAATTGTCACCATTTCTTGAATACCTACTGTGTGTTAGTCTCTATCCAAGCTTGAGGGAATTTCATTTTTACCATAATGCTACAGCGAAGACCTCCCGCCCTTCTTCCTTCCTTCCTTCCAATGAAGCTCAGAAAGCTGTATGAATTATGACTAAAATTACATAGTTGGGCAACTGGAACGATGAGAATTTACACCAGATCTGTCCTTTTGAAGTGCATGTTCTTTTTTTTTTTTTTCCGATTTTCCTGAAAATGTGGTTGAAAGTCAGATGTTTGAGCAGGGAACACTAAGGGGGATGAGGTCTGTTTCTGGAGCACTAATTTCTCAGGTCCATCTTTTGGACCTCTTCTTTGATAATTGACATTGTTTTAGTATGTTGTGGGGCTTCCCTGTTGGCTCAGAGGATAAAGCGTCTGCCTCCAGTGTGGGAGACTTGGGTTCGATCCCTGGGTCAGGAAGATCCCCTGGAGAAGGAAATGGTAACCCACTCCAGTATTCTTGCCTGGAGAATTCCATGGATGGAGAAGCCTGGTGGGCTGCAGTCCACGGGGTCGCAAAGAGTCGGACACGACTGAGCGACTTCACTATGTATAAACTACTGCACAATTACACTCATCTCACATGCTAGCAAATAATGCTCAAAATTCTCCAAGCCAGACTTAAACAGTATGTGAACTGTGAACCTCCAGATGTTCAAGTTAGATTTAGAAAAGGCAGAGGAACCAGAGATCAAATTGCCAATATCTGCTGGATCATGGAAGAAGCAAGAGAGTTCCAGAAAAACATCTACTTCTGCTTTATTGACTATGCCAAAACTTTTGACTGTGGATCACAATAAACTGTGGAAAATTCTGAAAGAGATGAAAATACCAGACCACCTGACCTGCCTCCTCAGAAATCGGTATGCAGGTCAAGAAGCAACAGTTAGAACTGGACATGGAACAACAGACTGGTTCCAAACTGGGAAAGGAGTACATCAAGGCTGTATGTTGTCACTCTGGTTATTTAACTTATATGCAGAGTACATCATGAGAAACACTGGGCTGGATGAATCACAAGCTGGAATCAAGATTGCCGGGAGAAATATCAATAACCTCAGATATGCAGATGATATCACCCTCATGGCAGAAAGAAAAGAACTAAAGAGCCTCTTGATGAAACTGAAAGAGGGGAGTGAAGAGTTGGCTTAAAATTCGGCATTCAGAAAACTAAGATCATGGCATCTGGTCCCATCACTTCATGGCAAATAGATAGGAAAACAATGGAAAAGGTGAGAAAGTTTATTTTCTTGGGCTCCAAAATCACTGCAGATGGTGATTACAGCCATGAAATTAAAAGATGCTTGTTCCTTGAAAGAAAACCTATTACCAACCTAGCCAGCATATTAAAAAGCAAAGACTTACTTTACCAACAAACGTCCCTCTAATCAAAGCTATGGTTTTTCCAGTAGTCATGTATGGATGTGAGAGTTGGACTATAAAGAAAGCTAAGTGTCAAAGAATTGATGCTTTTGAACTGTGGTGTTGAGAGTCTCTTGGACAGCAAGGAGATCCAACCAGTCCATCCTTAAGGAAATCAGTTCTGAATATTCATTGGAAGGACTGATGCTGAAGCTGAAGCTCCAGTACTTTGGCCACCTGATGCAAAGAACTGACCCTTTGGAAAAGACCCTGATACTGGGAAAGATTGAAGGCACGAGGAGGATGGAACGACAGAGGATGAGATGGTTGGATGGCATCACCAACTGGATGGACATGACTTTGAGTAAGCTCTGGGAGTTGGTGATGGACAGGGAAGCCTGGCGTGCTGCAGTCTGTGGGGTCGCAAAGAGTCAGACATGGCTGAGTGACTGTATTGAGCTAAATGTGTTCTTTCATTTTCTTCTTTTCTTTTCTACTTGAGCAGACAATCCACTGAAGATCTCTGTGAGGCCAGGATTTGCTCTTCCTGAATACCCAGTGATTGTTATCTTTGTTGCCGTTGGATTAGAAAGTGCGGTGGCATGCTTTTCTTCTTTGTCTGTGACAGCACCCCCAACCCCCCCGAGAGCAGATGCATCCCCCTTCAGATGAAACCCTTTCGAGACAGTGATCACTACAGCTCAGCATCGCAGAGACCAGGATTCAGTGGGAGGTTTTATAATGTCTGTGTGATGCAGGCACTTCTGTGAGTTACTCTAAATCATTTACTAGAGTAATGAGAGGATAAATAAACAAACAGGCATATTAGCAACAAAGTAAATATGTAGCTAGTTTGAAAATCCAACACACTTGGGATGGCTTTGGGGGAAAATTGTACTTTTTAGTCGACTCAAGGGAAATTAAAAACTCTTTCATTTTATTGATTTCCATTAAGCTCATCTGCACATTGTTTTTTTTTTTTTATAAAAGCTAAATAATGAAAGGAAAGCCATAATTTTTAGAAGCATAGATTTTAGATGCAGAGATTTTGGTTTTGCTTTCTGGAAATGAACCCTTTCTGCAGAGAAAAATCCACCTCTGGAAGGCATCTTTCATATCCATTCTGGTGTGCTTCTGTGAAGAGGTGAGGAGAAGCAAGCATCTTGTCTGAGCTGAGTGTGACTTTCCTTCTGCCCCAGAGCCCTGGAAAATGCAGGGAAAGGCAAGGCATCATGGGATAGCTACCTCCTTTGAAAATCCAAGCAGGTAATAATGATCACATGACTCTTAATCCTGTGCAGTGGTAAATGAGGTAGAAAAGGTGGCTTCATTATCAACCTCCTCTCTCTTTTCTGTATTACTGAAAAATCCATTTGTTTCTCATCTGCTGCATAAACATTGACAAACCTAGGAAAAGATTTTGGACAGGAGAAGAAAACTTCATTTACTTAGCATTCTTTACAGTAATGTTAATTGTATGTGTACCATGTCTGGCATTTACAAACCAAAAAAATGGATTGTTGGGAGGAATTAAGCTTTAATCATTTACATTCGAATATGGTGGGTATCGAAATATAAGGACTTTCAGACTTCTCTGGTAGTCCAGCGGTTACGACTCTGTGCTGCTTCTGCTGCAGGGGGCACAGATTCAGTCACTGGTTGGGGAACTGAATTCCCACAGTGGGAAGGAAAAGAAATAAGGGTTTTCAGCACAAATGCAGTAGGAATATCACCCTTGGGTCAGGTCTGGTTCTGCAACTGTTGGATTGTGTGTGTAGTTATGACACTGCTTTGAAATTCATGTCAGAATTGGCTTTGGATCATCCTAGGGCACAGTCACTTAGTCATGGTGACCATTTGCTTCTCGCCCACTATATGAACAGTGTGTTCACATCCAGTATCTCATTCAGCTCACAAAATATTCCTGGATATAATAGTTTCCATTTTTTTCAGACATGGAAATTGAAGTTTGGAGAGAGTCATTTTGTCTGATGAATGCTAATGTCTGAATGTAAAGTCTCATTTTACTGTAGTGAAAGACCATAGAACTTGGAATTTGAAGGGACTTTAGATTTTATCCACTCTTAATTCCATTCTGTTCCACCCATTCATCTCCATCCAGAGAGATGGTCATTAAGCCACATGCTTAGGATGAATCCACTAGGTTCTTAGAATCATAGAATCATTCTTTTTTCTTCTGTTTTTTCTTAAATTGAAGTATGGTTGATTTACAATGTTATGTTAGTTTCTGGTGTACAGCCAAGTGGATCTGTTTTGTATTTGTGTGTGTGTGTATGTATCTTTTTTCAGGTTCTTTTTGGTTATAGGTTATTATAAGATATTGAATATAATTCCCTCATGCTATACAATAGATCCTTGTTTATCTATTTTTAATAAAGTGTTACACATTAATCCCAAATTGCTAATTTATCCCGTTTCCCCTTTGATAACCATCAGTTTGTGTTCTGTGTCTGCTGGTTTTGTAAATATATTTGTGCTGGAATCCTTTTTTAGATTGCACATGTAGGTGATATCATATGATATTAGTCTTTCTCTGTCTAATTTACTTGTAGTCTCTAGGTCCATCCATGTTGCAGTCAGCATTGTTTCATTCTTTTTAATGGCTGAGTGATATTCCATTATGTACATTGATATAGATAGGTAGATACACACACACACACACACACACACACACAGCTTCTTTATCCATTCCTCTGTTGACGAACATATAGTTGTTTCCGTGTCTTGGCTTTTGTAAATAACGCTGCTATGAACATTGGGGCACATGTGTCTTTTTGAAATAGAGTTTTCATCTTTTCCAGATATATGCCCAAGAGTAGGATTACTGTATCATAGGGTAACTGTATTTTTAGTTTTTTAAAGAACCTCCATAGTCTTTTTCATTGTGGCTGCACCGATTTACATTCCCACCAACAGTGTAAGAAGGTTCCTTTTTCTCCACACCCTCTCCAACCTTTATTATTTGTAGGCTTTTGAACTGATGGTCATTCGAACTGATGGTCATTCTAACTGATGTGAGATGATGTCTCATTGTAAGTTTTAATTTGTATATCTCTAATAATTAGGTTATCTTTTAATTTTGTTTATGGTTTCCTTTGCTGTGCAAAAGCTTATAAGTTTAATTAGGTCCCATTTGTTTGTTTTTGCTTTATTTCATCTTGGGAGGCTCACAGAACCATTCTTAATAAAGAGTTCTAGAACCAGGGGCATTCACAAACATGGTGGTACATATCTACTGACTTTTTCCATTTTGTGATCACCAGCCAGAAACACCATGAGAATTCTCATGCCCTGGTTACAAATTGTATGCGGTATGTTCAATCCTTCATTTTGAGAAGTGATGATTATCTTAATTTTAAATACGTTTCAAAGAATTAGTCATTAGAATGGAATGTCGGATCTAAAAAAAAAAAGGCCTGTGAAATAGACCTTCTAATCCCTTAGGGTACAAATCATTACCTAAAGAAAACAAGGAACAGTAAAATAAAGAACTGACTCAGGATAATTTGTAATCAAACCATCAGAGCTTCCTGCTGATTACTTTATAACTTTAAGAAATTTGCTGAACTGAGAAAGGAAACAGCTTTTTATAATTACATGGCCAAGTTCTGAAGTATGTTTTGTCCCTATCAAATTCCAAATCAACCTTTTAAACTTTGACAGTAAATCAAATGTCCAAGTAATAAAAAAGATAAATTGATTATTCTTTTGATCCATATACTTGGTATCTTATTATTTAGTACCTGATACATATACTTGATATCTTATTATTTATTACTAAGCTATTCAAGTTAGTATATTGGCACACTGTGAAAAAGAGTTAATATTTTTACCTAATAATTCTCTGAAGAGTAGTAATTTCTTAACAGACACTAATTTAATTTTACTCCTACATTGTGCACAAAAAAGTTTTCTTGGTCATTTTGGCTGACGTGATTCTTGGCTTTGCTTTAAATTATTGATTATGGTTAAAAAGGGGAGGGACTCTCTGATGAGAACAGCACTCTGTTTAATAGCCTTTCACAAAAATCAATTTCTACCATTCCTGTTTTGCTCCTGTGAAGTACTGGAGTTTAAGAACCCTGGGAAGAATTGTGTCTCCTAAATTTGTCTTTATTATTTTTCATTATTTCTTCCCTTTCTCTCCTCCATGTTTAGCCAGACAGTTTGCAGTGAAGATCTTCTTTTTGAGTGGTTTCTTTTGCTCTAAGAGGAATGTGTATGTGAGGAGTTTTTGCTGTTTGGGTGGCTACTTAGTATCAATCATGGGTGATGGATTAATATAATAGATTCATGGTTCAAATGCCCTGGTTCTTGATCTGTTCTCTTAAAGGAATAAGTCAGATCATGCATCAGTGTCTTTCAAGCTGGAAGCAGCTCAGTGGTGAATGCACTTTTCTTAGCTGCTGTGTTCCCAGCCCATCCAGACAGGGAGGCCTTGATGCCATTTCATGTGGAGCTTCAGCAATGTGATGTCCAGGCCCAAGTGCATGGGAGAGGTGATTTCATTCTTCCCTACAAAATGGATTCTGCTTGAGCTAATTAACTAAATCCTTATTTATACACAAAACTGTTTGCCTTACTTGAAATGAGGAGCTGATTTGGAGGCATGAGAAGAGTAGGAAGCTGTTGAAAAATGTAGCTCAAAAGCCTGAAGGATGCTGGTTACAGATCAGCTGAGAGTGGGTTGCATTGTCCCAGCAAGAGGTTGTAAGTAATCTCTTACTACCTATGGTATGTTTTTGGTTAAAGCTTGCTTCTGGATTGTTTTGGAACTACTTTTTACCTTATTATTTTGTTGGGGTGGCAGTGAGGGGATCATAAAAAAAAGTAAATGAGCAATTTTGAATTGATGGAGTAGCTTTAAGAGTGGTCTCAAAATAAAGTTCTTAGCTTTCCTATGGTCTGACTGGTGAGGCTTGGAAATTGTGATCCATGGAGCCTGAAGCTTTTCAAACAGAACTAGAGTCTTTTAGAAAACTTCCTTTTTCTCCTTCATGTGTCACTAATTTCTTCTCTGGGACAGCCTATTAAATTATCCAAGTAGAAAAAGTCTGTACTCAAGATAATATGAATCAGCAAGTTCATTCCAGCCAGCCCGCTAGTGCAGGGCAAAGTAACTTTTTGCCATAATGAAATATCAAATGAATCTGAAGATCATCATTACCCATGATACATCTCTCAGTTTGACATGTATCTATAAATGCTACTTAGGTCAACTTTCCGGAAATTATTAATGTTCATCATTTTACCCAGCTTCAGTCTATCTCAAATTAATTAACCTTATCTTTTTATTGTTTTAATACTTAGAGATGTAACGTGGTTAAATTGTAGCAGGATGAAAAAAAAATTACTGTAATTTCAGTATATCTGGTAAGAAATCTGCCTTTAATAGTAACAGAAATTGCCATGATTTTTATCTTTTCTTTTATTGTGGTTTATAGAGTAGTCAATATGTTGAACATGAAACTTACTATAACTAAAGTAGATTTTACAAGATAATGAAATCAATCCTAACCTGAAAAGACCTGTCCTGATATTAGTTATCTTATCGTGGACACTGTGCTGACTCTCAGGTGAATATTTAGATTCTGCAGTCCTTTATGTACTCTCTTGAAAAGTTTTGCTTATCTCCTAAGATAAATCTTGCTGATATGGATCCTAGTTAATTAAACGTAGCTTACCACCTGTGGGTTGTTTAATTATTTAAAAAAAATAATTAACTTAAGCAGATAGTTTGAAATTTAAAAAATTTATTAACTGCATAAGTGTTCATTGAAGACAGGGTTAGATAGGGAGACACAAAGTAGACATAAATGTACAATTTAAAATCTTTTCCAACTCTGCTACCCAGAGGTAAGGACTATTATGTATTTTATGACTGTCCTTTCAGACTTTGTTCTGTGGCACTATCTTTTCATATGTTTATGTATCTGTTTTTTCCCTTCTGAATAAAGATGAAATTGCTGAGCAATTGCTTGGTATCTTGCCCCTTACAATTATTATTACATTAAATATTAGATATATTGATAAATTTTCATGTCAGCAAGTATACTTCTATTGCATTATTTTTAAAGGCTGCCTAGTAACTTGGATTGTGTAATGCCATCACCTAGTTAAGTACTTTCATCCTTGGATATTTAGGATGGTTTTTTTCTGCCACTCATTCATTTGACGAATGTTAATTGATTTTCTAGCAATGGTCTTCAGTAAAATAGAGCCAAAGCACGCTTGGTTCCTGTCTTGTGGAACTGATACCTTCACAGAGGAGAGTAGATTATACTAACTGTGAAAAGTGCTATGGGGAGAAACTTCTGGTAGCCCTGACTGCAGAGCCAAGGGAAAGGGTCGCCTTGGGGTCCCAGGAGATGTTTAAGGGAGGTCTGAAGATTGGAAAGGGTTAGCTGTGTCAACCGGTGGAGGCAGTAGATAGGGATGAGTGGGCAGAGAAGCAAAGTCCCTGGGGCAGGTGGAGGATGGCAAACTTGAATTGCCTAAAGGCAGCTAGCGTGGCTACAGCCTAGGCAGCAAGGGGTTGATGCCAAGTGAGGTCAGAGAGGTAGGGAGGGGCCAGATTAATGAGTAGTTTTTATTAACAAGAGAGTGGGAGCCCAGGTGATGATTACACTGACAACGTGAAGGTGATACAAGATTTGTATTTTGAGAGAATAATTTTGACCATGATGTGAAAATTAGCTATCAGGAATTCTTGACTTTTATTGTGCCATTGATGGCTTAGGCTGTTTGGTGATTGCTCAAGGAAAACTCTAATGTTTTAAAACCTATAACATAAAACACAAAGGGTTGCAAAGGAGACCGACTGTATTAAAATATAATTGTCAAAAAGTTAAATACACATGTGATGTCATGGTGTATGTGCTTCTTAATGCATTACATAGTCAGATTTAGTGGGGAGTCTAATAGCTACCTCGGTTTCAAAGTAATAATGACAGTAAACAATATAGCTAACATTTGTCATGTTACCCAAAAATACCTGATTTCTCTTGTTGGCAAAAGCACAGCAGTATTTGGAATATTGCTATTCTCCCAATACTATTTAATATCAGCATTCTGCTGATATTAATACCAGCATGGTTTGTTGCTAATGTTCATGACTCATTGAAATGCTAAATTTCAGCCTGAGATGAATGAAAATAAAAATGTAATATTTCTGGAGTCCATGGACCCTAGTTAAGAACGTCTGAGAGGAAGGATAAAATCTGGAATCCAGTTAGGAGGCAATCACAGAGTCCCAGGTGAGACTAATTGTTTTAGCCTGAAGAAGGTAGCAATTGAGATTTGGAGGGAGGGGTGGAGGTGGATGAAAAGGGGATAGAGTAATCCACTGTGAAGAAGAGGGGTTTGTCCAGAGGAGCCATGAGTATGTGGCTTCTATAACTGGAGGGATGAGATAGGGAAGGATGGAAGCCGGAGGATTGGGCCTCAACACGATAACTCGTTCAAAATATCCAAACGGAGATGCCCAGTGGGCAGCTGAGGAAGGATCTGGAGTGGGGGCGTAAGTGTGAGAGGAATGTCCCTAGAAATCATAACAGGAGCCTGGGTATTGAGGAGATTGCCTGCAAGTTGACTCAAGAATACAGAGAAAGAGCCCACGCATCAGCCTTCAAGGCCCAAGGCTGCGGTGGAGGGAGGAGAAAGTTGAGGAGACTGGGGATATGGGAGCAGAGCAGAACAGAAAGGTGTGGTTTCCTGGAAGCCACTCTTTTAAAAGAGTGTTGAGAGACAAAAAGAAGTGGAATAAAATGAGAATTGAAAAATGGATTTTCCTTTTACCAGTAGGAGGTTATTAGTGACTAGAGGAGAGTAATTTTGGAGATGTGATATGAGCGGAATGCAGTTTGATGTAGCATTAGGAGTGAGTAGGAGGTAAGAACTTGGAGAAAGCCGGTATAGATGATTCAGGTTCCAAAAGATTCAGACAGTTCTGAAGGCTAGACGTGTAAGTCAGAATTTCATCTCATACGCATTCCTATTCCCCCATCTCTCTTCCCTGGAGGGGAGGTGGGTGGGTGTGGGTGGGGGTGTGTGTGTGTGTGTGTGTGTGTGTGTGTGTGTGTGTGTTGGGGTGGGAAGAGAACGGGGGAAAGAGGAGAGCTGTGTTGTGGCTTATTGGCTTTATTTTGTATAAATGAGATAATCTATAAGTGTTTTTCTCCCCTGCATTCCCCTTCAACACACAACATGTATTGAGGAATAGTGCTACTAAAAACTAACACTTCGGTGGCCCTTACTCTATGTCAGGCAGTGTTCTAAGCACTTTACATATAAACCTCCCATGAGCCCTATAAGAAGACCACTGTTATTATTTGCATTTTACAGTATGAGGAAATTGAGTCCTAGAGAGGTTACAGAATTTTCCTAAGGTCATGTAGCCAGCCTCTTAAAACAGGGAAACAGCGATCCACGGACCACTGCTTGTTACAGCCTTGTTCATGGTCGTAAACCTTGTAAGAGGCATCAGTGGAGCTGGGATTAGAATACAGGAAGTCTAGTTCAAGACTCCACATTCAGTACAAAGACCTCCTCATTCCGCTGCATAATAATCTCAAATTTAGGTACCTTACACTTATTTTATTGTTCCTTATTGCCAGGCCTTAGGTTTGTTCTTGTTTTCCTCATAACAAACTAGTCTTCTATGAATACTCTTTTACGCATCTCATGAATATGTGCAAGTGTTTTTCTAGAGGAGTTATTCAGATAAAGAATTTCTGACAGATACCGCTGCCAAGAAAGTTTGCTGTTGTAAACAAAGCTGTGACAAAACAGTGGGTTCCCGAATCTGTTTCCTTGTGTGTGAGTCTCAGCAAGAATATTAAATATGGTATTCATCATGATGGTAGTGTCTTTTAAAAAAATCTATTAAAATGTATTTTATTATTAATTTCTGGTAGTCCCCATAATATGAATGCTGCAGTATATTAACATGTCTACTAGAAACTATTCCTTCTACCAAAAAAAAAAAAAAAAGAAGAAGCAGCAGCAGCAGCAACACTCAATTCCCAGCTTCCTCTGGGCAGATTTTCTCTGCCTCTTTGCTACTTGTTAGCTGTCATTTCACCTCTTTAGGCTCCAGGAGACTGGACAGTATAGAACTCACCATTCACTCTGCAGTGACCCACATGAACATATAGCCTGCAGTGTTAGAACAGAGCAAGATGCCCTTGAGTAGGGATGACAGGAAACACTACCTTCTTGACCCCCACCTGTTGTTCAGCCCTCGACTTCCTTGGTGGAACAGTTCATTTGACCAGTGACCATTTACCCTCTTCCAAAACCCTTAATTCCATGCTTAATTCTACCGAATCTATTTTCCCCTCCATTCTCTCATCTTAAAGTAGGCCTTTAATATCCCTGAAAGGAGAAGACAGCTTTGAACTCACCCAAAGATACCTGATTCTAGGCACAGTGACTTGAACTTTTACTTTAAAAAATTTTTTTGGCCACACCACGCAGCATATGGGATTTTAGTTCCCTGACCAGGGATCAAACCTAGGCCCTTGGCAGTGAAAGCACCAAGTCCTAACTGCTGTACCACCAGGGACTTCCCTGAACTTTTATTTTTGTTGTTGTTTGTCTCTCAGTCATGTCTGACTCTTTGCGACCCCACGGACTTCAGCGTGCCAGGCATCCCTGTCCTTCACCATCTCCTGGATCTTGCTCAAACTCATGTCCATTGAGTCAGTGATGTCATCCAACCATCTCATCCTCTGTGGTCCCTTTCTCTTCCTGCTTCAGTCTTTCCCAGCATCAGGGTCTTTTATAAAGAGTCGGCTCTACTCATCTGGTGGCCAGAGTATTGGAGCTTCAGCATCAGTCCTTCCAATGAATATTCAGGATTGATTTCCTTTAGGATTGACTGATTTGATCTCCTTGCAGTCCAAGGGACTCTCAAGAGTCTTGTCCAACACCACAGTTCAAAAGCACCAATTCTTTGGCCCTCAATCTTCTTTATGGTCCACCTCTGACCATCTTGAGATGGGCAGGCTTCCCAGGTGGTCGGTCCCCCTGTAGGTTTCCTGCTTGATCACTGTCCTAGCACGGCTGGGAAAGACCTCCTGTGTGTGATTCATGGAGACTGATGAGCCATCAATTTTCCAGCCTCACCCAGTGATCCCTTGCACTGGTCGTTCTGCACTGCTGCCTTCTTTTGCCCCCAAGGATCAACACCAAGTTATGAATCTGTGGACTAGTCCACCCCCAGCATATTAACCAGATGTTTGTTGAGCCAGGGTTTTGTTTGGATCATTTCATTAACCAGTGAACTCATCAGCGGTGTTGCAAAATAAGAATGCCTTTTTTCCCTTTTCTTACAAGAGACCTCATGATTCAGGGATCACAACATCAACAGTATACAGGATTCTGAATTTGGACTCTGACTTAGTGACATTGTACTAAGTCAGCTGTAGCTGCTCTGTTTATTACTGAGAAAAATAATATTTACCTAGCTCCTAGAATAGGAAGAGAGTATTTGTGAAATGTTTATTAGTTCCTGATATCTAAGATTTACAGAAATTTGTGTTTCATTCTCTTTTTGGCTTAAACAACAGAAATGAATTTTCTCACAGTTCTGTGGGCTGAGAGTCCAAGGTCAAGCTGGCGGGAGAGTTGATCTCCTCTGAAGTCTGTCTCCTTCGCTGTAAATAGCCACCCTCTTGCTTCCTTCTCATATAGTCTTTCTGCTGTCCATGCACCCCTGGTATCTTTCTTCTCATAAGGACACCAGTCCTATTGGGTTAGGGCTCACCCTAACACCCTCATATAACCTTAATTACTTCTTTGAAGGCTCCATCTCTATATCCAGTCACATTCTAAGGAACTAGGGGTTAGGATTTTAACGTAATGTTGAAGTGCTATCCTAATGAAGGAATACATATAAATCCACAATAGCTTGTGATTAGTTGGTGCTTGAGCGAACTTGGGGGTTATCTTAAGGCAGACTCTACTTTTCTGCATGCTCTGCACCTAAGGAAGGGTAGTCCTAAGCCTGAACGTGACTGCTGCAATGGAAGAACTACGGGGACCACACCTGGAGAGAGCAGGGACAGGCTGCCCACATCATCGTGGTAGACTCATTGCCTGCAGGGAACAGACACCACGCCTAAAACCAGAATGGACACTCATTATTTGGAGCTAATGGGTGGCTGGAAGGTAAGGGTCAATGAAGAACCTTCCTCCCAAGCCATTCCAATGATGACTCAGTGTACTGTCAAATTTTGCACCAGCCATACCATGCTAACTAATCACAGATCTTGGTGAAATGGAATTTTTCCCCTAATGTGTTTACATATTTCTGTCACTGCAGAGTCATTTTATCTTCAGTGCTTAATTATCTCTACTAATTGGGGAGAATAATAATGTGGAAAACACAGGGACATTGATTCATTTCCAGCTTCCTGGTCTGTGTTAGTAGATTTTACATTCTCGATTTTAATTTTAGCTCTCCTCCTTGCTAGCCATGTCTCTGTAAACAAGTTGCTTGGGCTTGTGTTCCTCATCTATAAATGGATGGAATTAACCATCCATTAGATCCAAGTTAGATTGCTGGCTTGCAGAATGACTGTGCAAGACTCAGCATGTTGAAATATATGTTCCCTGGGTCCTTCCCCCTAGAGATTCCAGTTCTTGGCTCTTTGGGGCCCAGGAGTCTCCATGTTGGCAGGTACCCTTAAGTGAATCTGACACAGGTGGTTCTCCTATCCCACTTCAGGAACCTGAGATTTCTCCTAGTCGAGAAAAAGGACTGGGAGCTGGAATAGACTTGAGAAAAATCTGAGTTTAGGAAATAGTAAATTTTGGATACTTCTTGCTGCCTTTTTGGTCCTTATCCCAAAGCTGCACAATTTAAAGTTTTATTCTGTGCCCATATGCAGCTATCAAGCTATGAGACTGTAAATACTGTCTACTAGATTGCACAAAATGTAGAAAGGATCTAACTTTAGGACTATAATTTCTACAGTTTTTGAAACTGTACCAAACCTTCCCTCTACAGTGTCACATATCTTTGAGCTGAATGGTCATACTTTATTGGACACTCACTGGCTCTGCTGGATCCACTTGTGGACCACATGTGGACCTTCTTCCTTTTATCTCATGTCCACAGTGGAATGGCTACTGCTCTTTCAGGCCAAGGTTATACAAGACTCTGAATCCAAAATGGATTCGGAAGAAAAAAGTCGTGAGGAAGCAGTGCTTTCCAGGAAAATGTGCACTGGAAAACCCTGGAAAAGGTCCGCTTGGTGGTATAATGGAGAAACAGCCCCTGGTTTTGTTCCCCAAAGTCTAGTGAAAGTCTCTCACTCTTGTCCGACTCTTTGCAACCCCATGGACTGTAGTCCATGGAATTCTCCAGGCCAGATTACTGGAGTGGGTAGCTTTTCCCTTCTCCAGGGGATCCTCCCAACCCAGGGATCAAACCCAGGTTTCCCTCATTGCAGGTGGATTCTTTACCAGCTGAGCCACAAGAGAAGCCCAAGAATACTGGAGTGGATAGCCTATCCCTTCTCCAGCGGATCTTCCAGACCCAGGAATTGCACTGGAATCTCCTGCATTTCCCGCATTGCAGGTGGATTCATTACCAACTGAGCTAACAGGGAAGCCCTCCCCAAAGTCTAAGTGTCCCATGTTAGTTTTCTATTGCTGACTAACAGATGCTCACAAGCATCTTTAGGTCCTGTGGGTCTGGATTATGAGTATGGGTTAGCTGGGTCTTCTTCTAAGAGCCTCACAGGCTGAAGCCAAGGTGTCAACCAGGGCTGCAGTCTCATCTGAGGCTTGGGGTCCTTTTCTAAGCTCACTGATGGCTGACAGAGTTCATTCCCTTGTAGTTGTATGACCAACATCTTTGTTTTCTTGCCAGCTCTTGGCCAGGACCACTCTCAGCTCTGGAGACTGTACTTAGGTCCTTGCCATGTGGTCCCCTCCTTTTACACGTGGAAGCTTGCTTTTTCAAGGCTGGTTTGTTGCTGCTTGTCTCCTTTAAGGGCTCACCTGGTTAGGCAAGACCCATCCAGGATAATCTCCCTTTCAAAGAGTGAAAAAGCTGTCTTGAAACTCAACATGAAAGAAACTAAGATCATATCATCTAGTCCCATCACTTCATGGCAAATAGAAGGGTGGAAAGTGGAAGCAGTGACAGATTTTATTTTCTTGGGCTCCAAAATCACTGTGGATAGTGACTGTAGCCACGAAATTAAAAGACTCTTTCTCCTTAGAAGGAAAGCTATGGTAAACCTAGACAGCATAAGAGAAAGCAGAGATGTCACTTTGCCGACAAAGGTCCATATTGTCAGAGCCATGGCTTTTCCAGTAGTCATATACAAATATGAGAGTTGGACCATAAAGAAAGCTGAGCACTGAAGAATTGATGCTTTCAAATTGGGGTGCTGGAGAAGGCTCTTGAGAGTCCCTTGGACAGCAAGGAGATCAAACCAGTCAGTCCTAAAGGAAATCAACCCTGAATATTCATTGGAAGGACTGATGCTAAAGCTCCAATACTTTGGCCACCTGATACGGAGAAGAGCCGGCTCATTGGAAAAAACCCTGATGCAGGGAAAGATTGAAGGCAAAAAGAGAAGGGGGCAGCAGAAGATGAGATGGTAAGCTAGCATCACTGACACAATGGTCATGAATTTGAGCAAACTACAGGAGATAGTGGAGGACAGACGAGCCTGATGTGCTGCAGTTCATGGAGTTGCGAAGTGTCAGACATGACTGAGCAACTGAAAAACAACAAGGTTAACTGATTAGGGATCTTAATTAAATCTACAGAATCCTTCACCTTATAATGTATCCTAATCACAGAAGTGATTAACCTGTCCTATTTCTCAGTCTTGCCCATTCTCAGGGGAGGGAACTGTCCAAAGCATGTATTTCAGGAGGCAGGAGTCTTGGAACCATCCTAAAAATCTGCCTACTACATGTCCAAAGATTGTTTATTGTATGTTGGGCACCAGATCTTGACTGTTAATTGGCTAGAAACTCTGTAACAGTATTAATTTCTAGAAATCTCTAACTAGGCATAAAGATTCTGATGTGCAACTTTTGGGGAAATGTTAAGCAGAATAAAATATCTAGCCTTTCCTTTCCAAATTTAAAATCAGAGAATGTTAGAAAACCATGGAGCTCACTCATCTAGTTCTGAACTCCTTGTACTGATGAGAAAACAGTCTCCGTGGAAACAGCTTGCCAAGGTCATGGAGTAGAGGAAAGAGGGGTGTCTGCTGGCTCTTTGTGTCTTTTCTTTTCATGCGTGTCTCTGAATTTTTCTAAAGGATAAGCTTCAAGTACTCTTTAGTCAGGAACGCATTGACTTTAATAAATGGTTTTCCTTGTTCCCCATTATTATCTTGAATTTGAACATTTTTCTTCTAATGTGTTTATGAATTAGTTACTAAATGAAAGAGAATCTTGGATAAAATAAGCTTTTGGTTGGTTGTTTGTATTTGTGTCATCTTCATAATTTTCATGATGACTCATATAGTCAAGGAATTATAGAGCTGAGGCTGGGGAGAGGAACCAGAGAAAGCTTTTATGAGTCAGCTGCCTCACCAAAAAACCCTTTAACTGTGCTGGACAGTTGGATTGATATACATTAACTAATTTTCCATGCTTTTTCCCCATATTTAGTGGTACTAGTTTAAAAAAAAATCCAAGTGTAAAGATGTTTGAATATTTTCTCCATTTCTTCTTCTGTAGTAGAATCTTACACTGACAAGGCAGTGTTTCTGTGTAGTGGTTTGTATTCAAGCTTCCTTTCCAGACTGCCCACTGCTAAGTAACCTCACAGGTGGATAGACTCACAGTTAGCTTGAAGAGTAACTGTTACCAGATCAGCTGGGTTTTGTCCCAGCACGGAGATGGTGGATGTGCTGACAAGAAGCAGAATGTCCTTCCCTAGCGGGTAAGGCTTAGCCCAGCCTCAGAGCTGCCTGATTTGGAGTGAAGCATTGGACTAATTGCCACTTCGGGGTGGAGCACACATCTTGGGCTGCTGTCAAGGAATATTGGTGGGCAAAATCTCCCAGACAGAAAACAGAACCACCACAGGTTGTTTCTGAGTCCCGTCTCTTGCATCTTCATATGTATCTGCTGGGCCTGGGTTTGTGTTTCACTCTCCACCTTATGTGAAACCTTAGTTTTGAGATTTGTTAAATCTCCACTGGAAAGAAGGTTCCTTGAAGTCAGGGACAGTGTCTCCAGTGTCTTCCTGGCAGTCATCTTTCTGTCTGTCACAGACTGTAGTAATTCCTAGTCTGTGGGCCTCAGACCTCTGAGAACAAGGAGATATTTCAGAGGCTCCGTTTCCATGTGGACCGAGTATATATTTATATGTGTGGGACTCATTTTCAAATGTATTTAGATGCTCTTGAGACAAATAAAGCACAAATTTCATTAAAGGTACACTGACTTCATTATAATTTGGGTCTTTTCCCAATGAGTACTTAGGAAGAATACAAGACACCCTCCTGCTGGCATGTTGAGAGCCACTGCCTTTCAGCATCTAGTAAGGTGCTTTGCATTTTGAGATATTTGAGATATTTTCTTATTGTAAGTCTTCCGGCATGTTTCATCTGTGAGGTATGTAAAGAAAACTTACAGAGGTTCTCCTTTGTAGCACAAATAAAATGTTCAGTTCTTTAATTCTTTGATGAATATCTGATTAATATTAACCCACACCCTTAGACTTGAAAGCATGTGATGCCCAGCCTGTGTCTCTCTATGACCCACTGCCTAGCAGAATGACCCTCACATGGTAGGTTCAATACGTATGTTAGTGGTCAAAGGCTTTGTGACCACAACTGGTAAGTGGTTTTAGGACCACTCTTTAATATGGGGACACTTTGGGAATTCCTATAGTAAGTAATGTGATCCTCAAAGGTATGCAGTCTCTGAATCGAAGGATTTAGAGAAATACCTATTAAAATAGCTAATTTTAATGTTAAAATGTCTGCCACCTGGTGTCAGATGAAGAATTAGCACCTTGGTTAATTCTCATACCTAATGAGTCCCATTAATGTTATCATTTCATTATTATAGTAAATTATACATTTCACATAAAATAAGCACCATTCTGAAGTTCTGTCTAATTTGCTACCGTGAAGCTGGAATTTTTGGATTTGTGTTCAACATTGTTGACTTTTTTCAGATGTAAAAAATAATTTGGAATTAAAGTCTAAATGTAGTAAATTTTCTGTATACTGTTAACTCTGTAGCACTGAATTTTATAGAAGAGAGAAAACAACATTTATGTGAAGCAAAATTAGCCTAAACATTGTAAATATTTCATGAGTTTGCATAGACCTTATTACTGTTGATAGTTTTCCTAATTTGTCCAGAAGAAGGTGTAAAAATTCATAAAAAAATAAAGACCCCCCAAAATTAAAATCTTGGAGTAACTTAAATTTGCTGTATGTGCTTAGTCGCTCAGTCATGTCTGATTCTCTGCGACCGCATGGACTGTAGCCCATCAGGCACCTCTCCATGGGGATTCTCCAGGCAAGAATCCTGGAGTGGGTTGCCATGCCCTCTTGCAGGGGATCTTTGCAACCCGGGGGTCAAACCCAGGTCTCCCACTTTGCAGGTGGATTCTTTACTGTCTGAGCCGGGGAATCCCAGACAGAAGAGAGTCCACCTGTGACTGAAATTTACTGATTTGGATTAAACAGAAGAGCAGATATTTATCAGATTCCCTTGAATAAGTAAAGAATGTCTGTCTGTTTTGTAAAGAATGAGGTTTATGTAGGGGTAAGTAGGGTTTCTTTCTTTTCTTACTGCATTCAAACCTCTTGGTTACCTGAAAGTCGTTTCTGTGCACTATACAGGATACCTTACGGCATAATGCCCTTCCTTATGGGCCAGCCATAAGATTATATGAGATAAAGTGTATGGTGCCTGGAGTAGTAGTAGTTGTTTAGTTGCTAAGTCATATCTGACTCCTTTGAGACCCCGTGGACCGTAGTCTGCCAGTCACTTTGTCCATGGGGTTTCCCCAGCAAGAATACTGGAGTGGGTTGCCATTTCCTTCTCCAGGAGATCTTCCTGTCCTAGAGATCTAACCTGTGTCTCCTGCTTCGCTGATAGATTTTTTACTACTGAGCCACCAGGGAAGCCTGGAGTAGCAAGAAGTCATAAATGTTAGAAGATGAATATACTTATTAACAGCGTGTAGTAATATACCAAATATTGTACAAGATGCTAAAGATACGCCATTAGATCCATCTACTCCATTTATAGCCTCAAGGAGCTGAAATTCCATTGCACGAATCAGACAATAATAAAACCATGTAATTAGATAGAATTAGTTGTGATTACTGCTCCTTGTAGAAAACCACCCTAGTGGAGAGGTGTAGGGGCAGGACTACATCAGTGATGAGAAGCTGAAACAAGGGCAGACGCCTGTTGAGAAGTCACAAATAGAGGCTCCATTGTCTCTACACTGAACCACTTTCATTTCACTTATTAAGAATATCCAGGTGCTTGCTCCAAGCCTATTTACTCTAATTTAGATACATTTCTCGCGTGGCTTTGTAGTAGACAAGGGGTCAGATTTAATGGGTTAGAAGGGAGCTGGGAGGTGGAAAGAAGGATCAAGGGAAAAAAGAAGCTGATAGAGCCACGCCTTCCAATATTAGCAAGGTGATAGCTCAGCACTGGGGCTGGTTGGGGAAGTGGGAACCAAGAACAAATCTTAAGTGCTCACAGAGCATGTTGAATAGCAGGGATACAGGTAAATGTTTAGTGCCTCTCATTGTAGTAGGTGACATTTGGAGTAATGGCCTTGAGTCACCAAAAAACAGGTATAAGTATGCTTGGGTACAAGATAAAAGCAGAGAAATGTGCAGTGAGCACGACAGCCTCAGCACTGGTGTATGAGGTTGTTTTGGCTTCACCGGAAGGTGAGCTCCTAGAAGGCAGTGACCATGGCTCATTCATATCTGTTTTGTGAGAATTTATCTTAGGGTCCAGCCCAAAGGCATGATTTGTTCCATAGATGTTCCCTGATTGTATTAAAGAGGGTTACTTCTCAAGACAGATCTTCATGGAGATGTTAGAATTAGGTATGTCTAAAACTAGATATTGTAATCCATACAAAAGCTTTAGCATAGTCAAGAAGCAGAAGTAGATTTTTTTTTTTTAATTCTCTTGCTTTTTCTATCATCCAGTGGATGTTGGCAATTTGATCTCTGATTCCTCTGCCTTTTCTAAATCTAGCTTGAACATCTGGGAGTTCTTGGTTCACATACTGTTGAAGCCTGGCTTGGGGAATTTTGAGCATTACTTTGCTAGCATATGAAATGAATGCAGTTGTGTGGTAGTTCAAGCATTCTTTGGCACTGCCCTTCTTTGGGATTGGAATGAAAACTGACCTTTCAGACCACCTTACCTGCCTCCTGCAAAACCTGTATGCAGGTCAAGAAGCAACAGTTAGAACCGGACATGGAACGGAACAGTTAGAATGGACTGGTTCAAAATGGGGAAAGGAGTACATCAAGGCTGTATATTGTCATCCTGCTTATTTAACTTATATGCAGAGTACATCATGCGAAATGCCAGTCTGGATGAAGCACAAGCTGGAGTCAAGATTACCAGAGTATCAATAACCTCAGATATGCAGATGACACCACCCTATGGCAGAAAGCGAAGCAGAACTAAAGAGCCTCTTGATGAAAGTGAAAGAGGAGAGTGAAAGAGTTGGCTCAAAACTCAACATTCAGAAAACTAAGAGCATGGCATCCGGTCCTATCACTTCATGGGAAATAGATGGGGAAACAGTGTCAGACTTTATTTTGGGGGTCTCCAAAATCACTGCAGATGGTGACTGCAGCCATGAAATTAAAAGATGCTTGCTTCTTGGAAGAAAAACTATGACCAACCTGGACAGCATATTAAAAACCAGAGACATCACTTTGCCAACAAAAGTCCATCTAGTCAAGGCTATGGGTTTTCCAGTGGTCATGTTTGGATGTGAGAATTGGACTATAAAGAAGGCTGAGCGCGGAAGAATTGATGCTTTTGAACTGTGGTGTTGGAGAAGACTCTTGAGAATCCCTTGAACTGCAAGGAGAACAAATTAGTCAATCCTAAAGGAAATCAGCCCTGAATCTTCATTGGAAGGGCTGATGTTGAAGCTCCAATACTTTGACCACCTGATGTGAAGAGCTGACTCATTGGAAAAGACACTGTTGCTGGGAAATATTGAAGGCAGGAGGAGAAGGGGATGACAGAGGATGAGATGGTTGGATGGCATCACTGACTCAATGTATATGAGTTCGAGCAAGCTCCAGGAGATGGCGAAGGACAGGGAAGCCTGGCGTGCTGCAGTCCATGGGGTCTCACAGAGTCGGACATCACTGAGCGACAGAACAACAGCAGCAAAGCTGATGTACAGGCAAACTGTAAGCTCAGCACCCCTCCATAGGATGCTCTAATGGAGAGGAAGTAGTTATACAACTCTCAGGCTCTGTTGACATGATGTTTTTAGCTATAATAAAACCACAATTCTGTTTTTAAATAGGTCTTACATGCCGTTCATTTACCAGCTTACTGTTTTGTTGGGTCTGTGAAGGCACACAGTGATTGCACCTTCTGTGGACACAGCCCTGGGCTAGGTCCTGTGGGGCAGATTGATGAGGATTTCTTCCTGCCCTCCAACAATTCTGGGTATGGAAGATGCCGCTAATATATTATATACTGTTGTGGGTTGAATTGTGTCCTCCCAAAAGATATGTTGAAATCCTAACACTTTGTACATTTGAGTGTGATTCTGTTTGGGAATAGGGTCCCTGCAGAGGTCGTCAAATCTGCCCTTCTAGGAAGAGGAGAATTTGGACACAGACGCCCAGGGAGAAGACCACATGAAGACACATACCATATAGATGCAGGAAGAAGATGGCCTTATGAGGATGGGGTCAGAGATCAGAGTGATGCTCCTGCAAACCAAGGGACATCTGCGGCTGATAGAAGCTGGATGAAGTTGGTCAAGATTCTCCCCTAGAGGCTTGGCTTGGGTTCATGGCTCCCTCAATACCTTGATTTTTCAATTTCGAGACTCCAGGACTGTAAAACAAGTTTCTGTTGTCATAAGTCATTCACCTTATGGTACTTTGTTATAGCACCGCTAGGAAAGGAATACAGTTATAATCATTTCTCTGTGAATCAGGGTTCTAGATGGAAACAGCCGATCTTTTCAGTGGAGTAACTGAGGAGAGTTTAAAAAGAGGCAGTGTTTACAGAGGTTTGGGCAAGATTAAGAAGAATTTCCAAGGGTTGGGGAAGCCTTCTGAAGTTGGCAGCCAGGTTCTCATCAGCATATCCAGGTTGAAAAGGCCAAGTGGAAGCAAGGTCCTTGAAATCCAGGCAGAGCTACGTTTGCAGCTCTGAGCATAGGAGAATGGCGGTGTTAAAACTGCACAACTCAGATGGACTTGAAGCCACGGGGCAGGAGTCAGACCTGGCCAAAACCCAGATTGGGGACTTGAACCCACTGTCTTTTAATTGAGATGATACACCTGGTCTCAGAACTTAATGAAGCTCAGGTTCTTTATGTCTTGTCACAGAAAGAATTTAATGAGAGACAAAATGATGGGTGAGAAGTGGATTTATTTAGAGAGGTATGCAGTCTCAGAAGGCGAGAGTGGCCCCAGGGTGTGGGGTCCTCCCAGAAAGTGAGAATGGCTGTGGGAGGAACGCACTTCACAGAGTGTGGGCTGTCTCAGAAGGTGAAAGCCCTGAAATATGGAACGGTTAGTTTTCATGGGCTGGGTAATTTCACGTGCCGACAAGTGGGAGGATTTGGGAGAAGGGGCAGTGATTTCTAGGAACTGGGCTGCTACCCGCTTTTTGACCTTTGGAGCTGTCTTGGCCCCTGTGCCGGGCGGGGGGCGGGGGGGGGGTGCTGATATGTTACAGTGAGCATATGATGAGGCTTGACGTCTACTGAAAGTCAAATCTTCCACCATCTTAAGACATAGTTGGTGTCCAAGGTGTCTTGTCACAGAAAGAGTTTAATGAGAGACAAAATGATAGGTGAGAAGTGGATTTATTTAGAGAGGTACTCATTCCATAGAATGCAGTCTCAGGAGGCGAGAGTAGCCCCAGGGTATGGGGTCCTCTCAGAAAGTGAGAATGGCTGTGGGAGGAATTTTTTTTTAAATTGTATCCTTAATGGCTGTGTCATTGTGTTAAAGGTTGTGCCCCGCCCTCTTCCTCTGTTTCAGCCTGACTGCTCTTGCAGAGAGGGAGCTGGGGAATTCATACTCAGACCTCTTTGTCCTCCCACACTCCTATCACCTGCTAGGCTTTTCATTGCCAGATCTACAAAGAGTCTGTCTAGCTCTTAGTGCCCAGGGCAGGGTGGAAAAAGTGGCTAGTAGATCTAGCAGGGGAACTAGAGACTATCTCACACATTTGGGATGAGGGGTATGTGCCATTCAAAGGTATCTGTTCTCTGTGAGAAAGAAAGAATTTAATGTCTAAGACAGTATGTGCATATTACTGGTTCTCAACAAACTCTGCAATTTCCAGTATAGGCCACCCAGAATTGTTTATTTGGGACTATAAAGTTTAAGGTGGTGGAATTCATTCAACAAATTCTTACCAAGCACCTAATATAGTGTGGGATACTAGCTAGCTCTGGGGATAAGCAGTGAGCAAATTAGACTCTGTCCTTACCCTTAAAGAACTTAATCTAGTAGGCCAACTATATTAATAAGGGTTAAAAGTCCCATACACCTCAACTTTTCTTACAATACTCAGTGTAATTTGAAAATACAAACTAGATGCCAGTCTTTCCTTGTGGACTGTGAACTTCATGAGGCCAGTCACGAATGTTTACTGCTAGGTCCCAACACCCAGCCCATAGCCTGGCTTCTGGCAGGTGTTCACTGAGTGAACTGATGAGTGCATGACACAGTGCCTTGTATTTGCCACAATGGATAAAAACTTTTCCTCTACCCTCTTAGAGTCAGTGGTTGCCGCCTGCAAATTAAACTGACCTCAGACAGATTAGCAAGAGAAAAAAAGATATAATTACATACTTACTTAGGAGAATTCACAAAGAAATGTGACTTAAAGAGGTTGTTTGTTAGAATTTGGGGCTTATATACAGTCTTAGTAGAAGATGGGGAGGAGCAGAGGGTACTTCTGGGAGAAGAAATGACTTTAGAAGAGGGGAGAAAGGGAACTCTGGAAAAACAAATAATTTTTGAAAGATAAGTTGGTTCTTAGGAGACTGGACAGGAGATACGATAGTCTGCTGACAGTTGGTTTGGGTGTGGATTTCTCATCTCCTAGAAGGGATTAAAATTGCTCCCAGGGAAGGGATTTATGTCTATTGAGTTCTTTTGGGAGGCTCTGCTTTTAGGCAGATAAAGGATTTCAAGAACTAAAATGCCTTCAGCTCAAAATTATTTCTATGCCACTTCAGCTTATTCTAGACCCTTTCATTTCACTATTTAGGAGTTTTTGAAAATTAGTGGGTGGCTTAAAATATACAAAATTAGGCAAGATAATTGCATTAGGAAATATTTGAAAGGATTATTTGAATGGATCATTTACAAAGCAAATGTGCTGAAAGAAAGCAGTCTACAATTTAATAGCTCTGGTTTTTGAAAGTTTTATTTTTTGTTGAGAGTGCTTTTGTTCATTTTTAGAGATTGAAATCAAGTGTTTTCTTTTTATTTTCTTTGGTCACTGTTCTCATAAACTGATTGGTCCATAAGAATATAGTTGTTGTTTAATCATGTTGCTAAGTCGTGTCTGACTCTATTGTGACTTCAGGGACTGTAGCCAACTAGGCTACAGTACTCTTGCCTGGAAAATCCCATGGACGGAGGAGCCTGGTGGGCTGTAGTCCATGGGGTCGCTAAGAGTCAGACACGACTGAGCGACTTCACTTTCACTTTTCACTTTCATGCATTGAAGGAAGAAATGGCAACCTACTCTGGTGTTCTTGCCTTGAGAATCCCAGGGACAGAGGAGCCTGGTGGGCTGCAGTCCATGGGGTTGCTGAGAGTTGGACATGACTCAGTGACTTCACTTTCACTTTTCACTTTCATGCATTGGAGAAGGAAATGGCAACCCACTCCAGTGTTCTTGCCTGGAGAATCCCAGGGACGGCGGAGCCTGGTGGGCTGCCGTCTATGGGGTCACAGAGTCGGACACGACTGAAGTGACTTAGCAGCAGCAGCAGCCCACCAGGCTCCTCTGTCCATGGGATTTCCCTGGCACGAATACTGAAGTGGGTTGCCATTTCCTTCTCCAGGGGATCTTCCTGACCTGAGGATCAAACCCGCGTCTCCTGCATTGCAGCCAGATTCTTTACCACTGAACTACCAGGGAAGCCCAATAAGAAGATTAACTGAAATTAAAGGAAACCTTCAAGACTTCCCTCGTGGCACAGTGGATAGGAATCCACCTGCCAACACAGGGGACACAGGTTTGATCACCAGCCTAGGAAGAGTCCACATGCTGTGGAGCAACTAAGCCCATGCACCACGACTGCTGAGCCTGTGCTCTAGAGCCCACGTGTGTGCCATAACTACCGAAGCTTGTGCACCCACAAGACCTGTGCTCCCCAAGGCAAGAAACTGACATGAGAAGCCCTGCTCACTGCCACTAGGGAAAGCTCGGGTGCAGCAATGAAGAGCCGGTGGAACCAAAAAAATAATAAAAAGCTGGAATGTGGCTATGAAAGATTTGTTATGCAGTATAGTCCTTTCACATCTACGTCGAGGGCATGGCAACCCACTCCAGTATCCTTGCCTAGAGCATCCCCATGGACAGTAGCCTGGCGGCTACAGTCCATGGGGTCACAGAGTCAGACACCGCTGAGTGACTAAACATAGCAGAGCATATCGATGGTTTAAATCTAGACCAAGAATTTGGAGGAATGTTACCAAAAAAATGGGTTTGCCTGTTGATTGGTAGCAAGCCAAAAAACACACAGCCAAGCCACAGATCAAGAGAAGGAAGGATTTATTACTTGCAGCAAGTAAGAAGAATACTGGGGATCTTTCCCAAAGCCATATCTCCCCAACAGCAAAACTGGGGAAGTTTTTAGCTAAGGGTACATGCATGTTCCTAAAGGGGCTTGAGCAGAGGAGAATTCAGCATAGACTTGGAACAAAGGTTAACAGAGTCCAGGCTTTACTTGATTGAAGTCACGAGGGTCAGAAAAAGTCAACACCCCTAGATGGGAAGGAAATCTGAAAAAAGAGTGGATGGATGCAAACGCATAACTGATTAATTCACTTTGTTGTTTAGCAGAAACTAATACAAGATTGTAAAGCAACTACACTCCAATAAATTTTTTTTTTTTAAAGAAAGCGTACATAAACTTTACTCTATCCTCCACGTGAATAGGGCTGTTAGTTCCTGCAGAACTCAAAGATAGGTATCGGATTGTTTTGTATTTCCCTTGAGGAGGAACTAGGACTCTGGTTTATGCTGAATTGTCTTGTCTTGCTTGGTTTTCCTTTGTTCCTGCATTCCCTCATTTTCCTCAAGATCACTAATTTCTGAGACCTGTTCGAGGGCAAGTGTTGTGGCCAGGCTTAGAGCACAAGATGGCTTAGGCCAATAATGGCTTCTCTTGTGTCAAGAGAGCCATGCCTGGTTCTGTTTCTTTGGGGACCCCCTACCCTGTCTGCTTACACAAATACCTTTACTAATTTTAATGCAAAATATCTGCCACCTGGTATCAGATTAGAGCACCAAAAGGTGTCAAGGGGAGCAGTTATGTGATAAACTTTCTTTCCCTGCTACTGAAACATTTTTGGTATAAAATTAGGGGTATTAACTCCTTTGGGCCTCCAGAGGAGCATTACTAAACAGAAAGCAGCACTCCTTTGGTTACCATATAAGGAAAACATTTCTAGGAAAAATATCGTAGAATCCTTGAGCAGCTATGCTATCTAATAGCCTCGGGATGAGGAAATTTAAAGAGAATGAAAGTGGCTGACTTAACCATTTTCCCACAGCGAGTGTCTGCTATTTCTGCATAAAGATGTATAATGTTATCCCTAGAGATTCTCACTCCATTATTGAGTCCTTTATTCAAATGAGTAAGTACAGAGTCTAGTTCTTATAGTTGTCAGTGGTATAAAAGGTTCTCGATTTAAAAGTAATGGAGGAAATTACTTGTAAAAAAAATTAATGAAGGAAACCAGAGATAACAAGAGGCAGGTTCAAAAAGCCACTGGTCTGTTTCTCAATATGTTGTTTGAGTTTTAGGTTTAAAATGTTTCCTTCCTCCTGAGTTTGAGTCTCCTAAGGAAGAATTGTGCTCCCCTTTGTTAGGTTTCGCTGGAGTTTCTCAGTCAATAGAAACGTGCCAAGCAATAAAAAGACATTTCATAGCTTTGACATAGGAATTATTCTCAGAAATGCTGGCTTGAAGGTTCACCCTTGCGAGGAACTAGTGAGCTGTAGAACCACAGAGAATTCCTGGAGGACAGAGGTCAGTGTATACTTACTGTCCTTGAGAGAGGAAGCTCTCCATTGTTTAGCAGGGACAGTCCTTTATTTGTGCTGGATTTAAGGTGATGGTTTGCATTCAAGGTGATGGGACTGGGCAGGTTCCCAGGATTCAGGACTTCTGGTACTAAAGCCAGGAGAGTTCTGGGAAAGCCAGGGCAGTTGGTTACCCTTGCTAGACTGACCTCCTCATTGCAGGACATTGAGCATCTCTGACCCCCACCTGCTGTGAGAACCCCAGACACTCCCATGTATTTCCAAGTGTCCCTTAGGGATAAGAGACTACTCTGAGTCTAACCCATGGTGCTGACACACTCTGGTGCTCTTGGTAAGATCATTGTTGAAGTGAGGTGGATGCCAGAGACCACGTTCAGACTTCAAACCAGCAAGGATCCAAATGCCTTTGGCTCAAGACAAGATGGTGGGAGGTGGCAATATTTTGTTTTGTTTTTAATTTCAAGATTAGATTTATTAATCTCAACAGATTTTCTAATAGACAGTGTGAATCCAAAATCCAGTGTGTGTTAAAAATTAAGAAAATCGATTCTGTTTATAAACTTTTAGTCAAGGTTTTGTCATTTGTGGTTCTTACTCACAAATACTGGTTCACACAGAATTTTCAAATTAATTTATATAGTTGTGCAAGGTGTCCAACATTTAGATAGTTTGGAAGCATAGAAGAGATAATGGACCGCCACCATCACCCCGATCCTGTCTCCTTGGAATCAAAGAGTCAGTGTCTAAGGAGAGTACATCCATCCTTCAAAAGGGATGAGACAGAAAAAAGGTGACTTCTGACTTGCAACGATGTAGGATAACATCAGTAAATGTAAGGACAGAATATATTTCGAAAAATTCCTCACTAATTACAGGGCTAGTGTGTGGAATTTAAGTGCATGTTATTATTATATGTAAAGAATGTAGGTGCTAAAGCATGGTTTTATTGATTCAAAACTCCCAGCCTGGTTCTATTATTAATGGGATTTAAAGAGATAATATTATATTGGGTAGCCTTGGTTGAAACATTTCAAAATTGGTCAGTTTATTCTTTATTTAACCTGGTTGATCCTCATCCTCTCCCTTTAAACATAAGCTTGTTCACAGAGATACGGCAGGCAGTCACGTTGTCATGACAACACTTACACGCTGGGAAGAAAGACTCTTTCAGATGGCCAATGGCTGCTTTTTTAATCACTGATTTATATTGATAGCAAAATTAAATAGGGATGGAGAACTGGTAATTATCTGTTCTTTTGGCTCAATATTTTCACTTCTGTTACTGACATGTAATTTTTGAACATGTGTTATAATATATAAAATTTATACCAATACATATAATGATATATCTCATCTATTTTCTTTCTTGTCAATAATGATATTCTCGAAATATATGGAGTCTCCTGCTCAAAATTTTTGATAGCATTTTGTTGCCTATATAATAAATTCTGAACTTAAGCATGTGGTTGTGTAGGGGGCCCTGTGAAAAGTAGTTTCCGCGTCACATTCAGTGCTTGCTCTCAGTTGCAGCCATTGTAGATCCCACACATGTATGATCCTTGACTCAGGAGCTGGGGGAGAAGACCAGGGTGTCACACTGGAAACTATAATATTAACATTGAATGAAAGAAAACCCACAGCGTCAGAGCTGTGAGTTGAATTTTATTTAGGGTCTTACTGAAGAACAGCCCGGAGACAGCCCCTCAGATAGCTCTGAGGAGGTGGGGGGCGGAGGGCGGCCAGTGTGGATACAGTTTGGGCCGGGGAATACGTGCAGTCAGGTGGACATCTCAGTGGGAGCTGTGGGAATCGGAGAGCTCAGTTCATGCTTTTAGTGCTCTTCTGTGTATGGGAAGATGCAAGAATCTGGGTTCATTAGAAGAATTATTTAGGGTGAACTTGCTTGGTGGTCCAGTGGTTAGGACTCAGGGCTTTCACTGCCATTGCCCCAGTTTCAATCCCTGGTTGGGGAACTAAGATCTTGCAAGTCTCATGGTGTGGCCATGTTTTTTGTTGTTTATTTTTTTACCCCTGAGATATCTCCAACCATCTTAGGGGCCTATTTTTCCAAAGTACAAAGTGCCTTATCCTGGTTTTTCCGTCTTGAATTCCTTTCAGGGTGTACTGTTTCAGGCAGCAAGTGTAGTGCTTAATGACTTGATTCTTGGAGAACTGGATTGGTGGGCAGTGTTCTTTGTTTTACACTAAGTAGAAAATTGCCCTAAGTAATTTTGTCACTAAAGGGAGGTAGGAGTACAGGGAGGAACTGGTTAATTTTAAAAAAAAAAAAAGGATGATTAGGAAGAATTCCATGGAGGAAAGATGACCAGGTTTTAGTTTTGAGGCTGTAGAAAAGGAGGAGATTCCAGTTCAGGGGAATAACACACACAAAGGCACAGGGGTGCAGAAATGCACGGCATGCTGAGAGACCACTGAGTGTGCAACTGGCCTGGACTGGAAGAGGCAAAAGGGAACGAGAGGACAAAGAGGGCATTGCAGAGGGCACTGGATGCACTGGTGTGCTCAGAGAGGTCACTTTCTTTTGTGCAGGAAGAGGAACAGAGTGGTTGAAGTGAGTGTTCTCTGGGAAATTGCCAGCTGGGATATGATCAGCAGCAGTATAGCCACAGAAATTGATCATGAACCGTTTTCAAATCCCGGTGAGACTCTTGAGAGCTTGGACTGATGCAGTGCTGTGGGGTTGGAATGCAAGCCAGGAGAATAAGAGCACTGTATTCCTCCCAGCACATTTCCTGAAATACATAATTTTGTGTATTGGCCAACAGGTGCTTGGGAGCGTGGGTTCAGATGTGGGACTGCCTGCCTTGAATCCAGCTCTGCCGTTACTAGTTCTGGGACCAAGGGTCAGTCAATTACCGTGTGTGTGTGTGTGTCTGTGTGTGTCTGTGTCTGTCTGTGTCTGTGTGTGTGTGCTCAGTTGCTCAGTTGTGTCTGACCCCATGGACTGTAGCCTGCCAGGCTCCTCTGTCCATGAGATACTGGGGATCTGTCCAACCCAGGGATTGAACCCGTGTCTCTTGCATCTCCTGCATTGGTAGGTGGATTTTTTATCACTAGCACCACCCAGTAAGCCCAATTATCCTCTCTAAGCATCACCTATAAAATGAGGATAACACTAACCTTAAAAGGTTCTTGTAAGGTGTAAATGAACAGGTAATTGTAGAGTGCTTCGAGCAGTGCCTGGCCCATGGTAAGCACTTTAGTAAACATTAATGTGAATGCTGGTGTTAATGAGGAAACATTGCTGAGTATTTGTTACTTTTTTATAATTTTATTAAGCAAAATAAGTTATCTGACTATTTCTCTCTCAGCATCTCAGTCTTCCCCTCTCGAAACATTCCAGGTGGTTTGATGAGTAGTTATTGACCATCCATTATGTGCTGAGCATTGTACTCAATGGCAGGGATACAAGGGTGAAAATGCAAGGGTCTGGTGAAGGAGCCTGGAGGCCTTTAATAAGTGGCCAATGACCCATACAAAAGAGTGCAGGGGAAATATTAATAGTCCGTATGCAACAAAGGACCACACATGTCAGAGAGAGAGCATGGGAGAGAGGGGGGTTACTGAATATGTCATCTCTAAATTGTTACTAGGGCATTTTCATTTTATTTGTAAGTAAAGTGTGTGTGTGTGTGTGTGTGTGTGTGTGTGTGTTTGCACCTTGAGGCTTGCAGCTTTAGTTCTCTGATGAGGGATCAAACCACAGCCCCCTGAAGTGGACATCCAGAGTCCTAACCATTGGACTGCCAGGGAAGTCCCTCATTTTGATTTTTGAAAAGCACCTCAGGGCTTCCCTGGTGGCTCAGTGGTTAAGAATCTACCTGCCAATGGAGGAAACATGAGTTTGATCCCTGATGTGTGAGGATCCCATATGCCACAGAACAACTAAGCCCATTCTCCACAACAAGAGAAGTCCATGGTCACTACAACTAGAGAAAAGTATGTGCAGCAACAAAGACCCAGCATAGCCAAAAATAAATAAAAATAAAATTATTATTTTTAAAGAGCATCTCCCAGGAGTGGATGGTTAAATCATATATTTGTACAACTGTATTGATAAACTATATCATGCTTTTACAACTGTATTTTATTATTCTAAATCATAGCTTTGGGATAAGTTGTAGTAGAATTTTTTCCATAGTCTAGTTTCAAGGACTGGGTTTGAAATTCCGAAGAGCTGCATTAATCCTAGAAAAGTTTTAAAACAAGAGCAATGGAAGATTGTGAGTGGTTCAAAAATGTTGGCAGTTCCTGATTTATAATTTTGATATATAATCTTGAACTGCTTTTATATCCTTCTAGTTTCGTAGACAGAATACCTGAAGAACTATGGTCAGAGTTTGTAACATTGTACAGTAAACAGTGATCAAAACCATCCCAAAGGGGAAAAAAAATGCAAGAAGGCAAAGTGGTTGTCTGAGGAGGCTTTACAAATAGCTGAGAAAGAAAGAGACGTGAAAGGCAAGGGAGAAAGGGCAATATATACCCAGCTGAATGCAGAGTTCCAGAGAATAGCAAGGAGAGATAAGAAAGCCTTCTTTAGTGAACAATGCAAAGAAGAAAACAACAGAATGGCAAAGACTAGAGATCTATTCTAGAAAATTGGAGATATCAAAGGAGCATTTCTTAGGCACAGATAGTGCAATAAAGGGACAGAAATGGTAGGACCTAACAGAAGCAGAAGAGATTAAGAAGAGATGGCAAGAATACACAGAACAACTGTACAAAAATGGTCTTAATGACCCAGATAACCATGATGGTGTGATCACTTACCTAGAATCAGACATCCTAGAGTGTGAAGTCAAGTGGGCCCTAGAAACAATTACTATGAACAAAACTAGTAGAGGTGATGGAATTCCAGGTAAGCTATTTCAAATCTTTAAAGATGATGCTGTTAAAGTGCTACACTCAGTATGTCAGGAAATTTGGAACACTCAAGAGTAGCCATAGGACTGGAAGAGGTCAGTTTTCATTCCATTCCCAAAGAAGGGCAATGACAGAGATGTTCAAACTACTGTACAGTTTTTCTCATTTCACATACTAGCAAGGTCAGAGAAGGCAATGGCAACCTACTCCAGTACTCTTGCCTGGAAAATCCCATGGACGGAGGAGCCTGGTAGGCTGCAGTCCATGGGGTTGCACAGAGTCGGACACGACTGAAGCAACTTAGCAGCAGCAGCAGCAGCAGCAGCAGCAGCAGCAGCAGCAAGGTAATGCTCAAAATCCTTCAAGCTAGGCTTCAGCAATACGTGAACCAAGAACGTCCAGATTTACAAGCTGGATTAGAAAAGGTAGAGGAACCAGAGATCAAATTACCAACACTTGTTGGATTATAGAGAAAACAAGGGAATTCCTAAAAAACATTTACTTCTGCTTAATTGGCTACACTAAAGCCTTTGACTGTGTGGATCACAACAAACTGTGGGAAATTCTTAGAGACGGGAATATCAGACCACCTTACCTGTCTCCTGAGACAGCTGTATGTAGGTCAAGAAGCAATAGTTAGAACTGGACAGGGAACAATGGACTGGTTCAAAATTGAGAAAGGACTATATCAAGGCTATATATTGTCACCCTGCTTAGTTAACTTATTTCAGAGTATGTCATGTCAAATGCCAGCTGGATAAATCACAGGCTGAAATCAAGAGTGCCAGGAGAAATATCAATAACCTCAGATATGCAGATGACACCACTCAAATGGCAGAAAGCAAAGAGGAACTAAAGAGCCTCTTGATGAAAGTCAAAGAACGGAGTGACAAAGCTGGCTTGATACTCAACATTCAAAAAACTAAGATCATGGCATCTGGTCCCATCACTTCATGGCAAATAGATGAGGAAAAAGTGGAAGCAGTGATAGATTTATTTTCTTGGGCTCCAGAATCACTGTGGATGTTGACTGCAGCCATGAAATTAAAATACACTTGTTCCTTGAAAGGAAAGCTATGACCAACCTAGACAGCATATTAAAAAGCAGAGACATCACTTTGCCAACAAAGTCTGTACAGTCAAAGCTATGGTTTTTCCAGTAGTCATGTAAGGATGTGAGAGTTAGACCATAAAGCTGAGCCCCCCAAAGTTGATGCTTTCGAATTATGGTGCTGGAGAAGACTCTTGAGAGTCCCTTGGACTGTAAGGAGATCAAACCAGTCAATCCTAAAGGAGATCAATCCTGAATAATCCTTGGAGGGACTGATATTAAAGCTCCAATACTTTGGCCACCTGATGCTGAGAGCCGACTCATTGAAAAAGACCCTGATGCAGGGAAAGATTGAGGGCAGGAGGAGAAGGGGAAGACAGAGGATGAGATGGTTGGATGGCATCATTGACTCAAAGGACATGAGTTTGAGCAAGCTCTAGGAGATGGTGAAGGACAGGGAATCCTAGCGTGCTGCAGTCCATGGGGTTTCAAAGAGTCTGACACAACTTAGCAACTCAACAACAAGTCATTTCATCAATACCTTCTAATTTGAGGCTCCAGAGAATTTTTATGGATAGAAGCCCTCTTGGACCCCTGGCTTACTGGAAGCCTGTGACCAGTGCCATCCACTAGAAATACAATGTGAGCCACATATGTAATATACAATATTTTGAATAGCCACATTACAAGAAGTTCTTTAAAAGGTAAAATGCATTGCTGTTTTTAGTATGTGTGTGTGTGTGTTCTTAATTTATTTAGAGTAATTTTTCCCCCCCAGGTGCTGTGTTTTAAAGATCTATCCGTTAGGCTGGGTGACATTTAATGCATTGTTTCTAGCTGCTGACTGCGTGGCACTCTGGGGTTTCCCTTTCTCCTTGTAGAACAATGGACTCCCAAGGCGCCCCTCTTTCCAGCCCTGCACGTAATCTCACAGGGAGCACCTCCTCCAGGGTAACAATGTAAGGAGGTGTATGAGCTCTATACTTAGTATTGCTGGCTATAAAATACGTATTATTTACTTGTTTTGAAAAAAAGATATCTTTATCTTATTGATAGATATACTTTAATGTTGTTCAGTGAAAATAGAGCCTTGCAATTGTTTGTTGAGTCAGATCCTTTTGACTGGTGTGTGTGTTAGTCACTCAGTTGTGTCCCACTCTCTGCGACCTCATGGACTATAGCCCAGTAGGTTCTTCTGTCCACAGAATTCTCCAGGCAAGCATACTGGAATGGGTTGCTGTTTTCTACTCCAAATTATGGCTTTTTTTTTTTAAGTTGTCGCTAACCAATTCAGTTCTTATAAATGTGTTTCTCAAACAGACCCAATGGCCATGAAAAGAGGTCAGCTTTCCCAGGGTGACCAGTTAGAATTTAGGCCAAGTGCAAGTAACCTTTATTTGCAATAAGAAAATTTAACAATCCTTGCTTTATCAGAGTAGAATATATTTTTAAAAAACGAGTCAGTCATCAAAGCAGCAAGTGGAAGAAAAATATTATTACCCTTAAGGAAGAAAACCCATGGAAAATTTACACTGAAAATGTACTCTTGCTTTCAAAAATAATTCATACTCTTTGTTTCTCCAAAGAGAACTAAACAGAACCAAATAAAAATACAGTGGGTTCTTTTACTCAGCTCCTTTCCGCTCCTGGCTCAAGGTTTGGTACGTCCGCTATGATATTTTCTTAAGGGTGGAATAGATGCTCTTAGTTCATTCATCAAAGCACATCTGTGACCCGGAAAGACACACAAAGTTTGTTTCTACAAGGAAGGAAGCACAGCAACTGTTTAGGGTGAAGTTCTCCACATAGTCATACACTTGTCCCTGCTGATCTCTGCCTATTTGCCTGCAACAAGGAAGACTTTGACACAGCATCCAATTCATTTGCTTCCAAAGAATGTTCCTCTGTACCTACTTCTGATATCTAAGGATCACTTGTGTGTGACGAGCAGAGTCTTCTCTCAAAAGGCCCAAATGTTATAGTAATTTCTTTCAGAGAGGAAGTAATGGGACAGAGTTGAGAAGGAAGATACTTATTAGAGCATACCAGAATTCAAGACCAGATAGACCATCATTTACAAGTGGACACTTAACTACCAGTAGATCTAGAAAGAAGGAAATGGAGCTAACCCAGAACAAAAACTGTATGAACCAGAGTTTTCACAAGTGAGTGGCTTAGATTTTGAGGCTAGAAAAAAGAAACCTATTTCTGTAGCATATTAAATCTGGACTCCTTCCCAGACACCCTGCAAGCAAGAAACCTCTAATGCTTTGGGAACATTTTTCTAGTAAGAAGATAATTTTAGCATATTGCCTGGGATTTGAGACCTTGTGGGTTAACCAGTACATTTGTGGGTGAATAAAAACTAGCAAACTGGAATTCTACTTTCTTTTTGGATGTCAGTGTAAAGCAGGACTCAACTCAGGAGGCTGGCAGCTTAGTGGTACAGGCCATACCCTCATATTCCCTCCCTCCCTCTCTTTCTTCTCCCTTTCCCTCTTTGTCTTCTGCTTTCCTATAGTTCTCATTCATATGAGTTGTTATCTCAGCAGCCTCTGGGATTTCAGAAGATAAATCCCTGTTGCTATGTTGTGTCCGACTTTATTTTCGACCCTGTGGACTGTAGCCCACCAGGCTCCTCTGTCTATGGGGCTTCCCAGGTAAGAATACTGGAGTGGGTTGCCATTTCTTTCTCCAAGGGATCTTTCCAACCCAGGGATCAATCCTGTGTCTCCTGCTGCAGGTAGATTCTTTACCCACTGAGTCATCAGGAAAGTCCTCCAGAGGATAAGATACGGAAAAATGGAGCCACTCCTAGCTACATCCACTTACCTTCAGAAAACTAACACCGCACACCTACTGTGTGTATGACATGTTTGCGGTACATTGGTTGATTAAAAAAAAAAGAGGAGCAAGCTTGATCCTGACTTTAAGGAACTTTGATCTGTTTAATTTGTGATAAACAGCATCTCTAGACACTTTTTCTAAACTTTTTACTACTGAGGACCCACAACTTCAAACAGTTCCACATCCTAATCTCTAAAGAAGTCCTTCTAAACTGTGAGCACTAATTTATTGTTTGAGGTTTCTGAGAATAATTTTTCTGTTTGCTTGTCCTTTCCTGGAATTTTGGCCCAAATATCTAATATTGTCTTATGCTGCATTCTATTTTGAGAAGATTTTAAAAATGACACTCTCTACACGTGCATCTCTGGCAGATGGGATCCACAAATACCCCTGCCTCTTTTCTGCCAGTAGCCTCAGCATCTCTGAGAAACTCGGAGCTCTGTGTACCACTCTTTCATTTGTTGGAAAAGAAAAACCAAGCTGTTACACAGGTGTGCATCAGCTAATTGGTTTTGTCATTTTGTTTTTCCCTGGAGAATCTTTGCTTTTTTCTCCTGACCTAGAATTGGAAGAAGTAGGGGAGGAGGATGGTACAAGTCAAAGCATCAAAGCCTTGAATCAAATGGATGGCTGAATGTTGCTTGTGGTTGGTTGAATCCTGATAGTTTTGAGGTTTGTGATAAATTAGACCCAAGATAGAGTCTGCATTTGGCATTTTTACAAGAGTTGGAAATGCGGTTAAGATGCTTGCTGGTACTGGTGGTGGTGAAATGAGTGAATGATGACCAAATTATATTCCAACAGTAGAGGGTTTGGGAAATGTTGAAGAAGTTGGGAGTCAGGAGCCTGGGTTTCTGAACTCAACTTTATAATTTATATGCCTGTAAGTTTGGTATTGAATATGGGGTTGCAAAGCTAATCCTTGGTGTACTAGTTTCTTTCCGAGGTCCTAGGTCTGAAATTCACTTTCCTGCCATTAGATGGATGAGTTAGGATCAACTTCAGCTGTTAGTAATGTAAAACTCTAAAATAACAGTGGCTTATTTACAATAGAAATGTATTTCCCTTTCGCACAGAAGCCTGGTAGTAGCAGTTCACCGATATAGTGGCTCTGTTCCACACAAAGACCTCAGGAACCCAAGTTCCTTGGCCCTACCGTTCCAGCATCCCTAGGGGGTAGCCAGTGTGCTGATGGTCCCAGAAGACTTGTCTGTTCCAGACAGCAAGAAAAAAATGTGCCTGCAAACTATTTTATGAAGAAGGTTCTTAAAAGCTGCTATACAGTCCTAGAACTTACATCCCAATATTGGAATGTAACCTGCATAGCCATAGCTAGCTACATGGGAGGCTGGGAAATGTATTTGGGATGGCCAAGTGTCCAATAAGAAGGAAAACACTCAGAACTGATGAACAGTTTGCAGTGTCTGCTACCTTATTTGGGAGACCCAGACACCAGGCTTCTCATGGATGAAAGGAAGATACAGAATAGTTTGCCCACTTTATTATTTTAAAAAGTTTACACATAATTACCTATTATATATTGTGGTTATAATTTATAACAAGATTAGAAAATAAAACCACCTAGATGCAATGTGAAGCCGTATCATTTACTGCTTTCCTGCCTCCAGTGCGGTCTACCACGTGCTAAGTTCCTTTTAGATTTGATGCTTAGGGAAAAGTTCCCTTTTTGGTAAACTTCTTTTATTAGATAACTCAAACTTTGTAAATTCTAGGGACAAGAAATTAAATTTCCTCTCAACTCCATGGCTCTTATTTTCTCATGTTATTTTACTGTTTCAAATATATTTCCATCTTTTATATAAGCTGCCTCAAATTCTCTTTTAACTTAGATGGAGAACAAATATCTCAGAGGAGTCATAAAAGAACAGCTTTTACCCTGATCCTTTACGATGTGTATTTTAAAAGTTAATATCCGAAAAACATTTTTCTCTTAACTCCCCCACCCAATCCATAGCCTAAAAATCCTGTCTTACATTTTACATCAAATATTAAAGCTTGTCCACTAACCACTCAGGCATACTGAACAAATTACTTCAATTATGCTGATGTGTTTTTAAGGACACAACCTTGAAAAATACTTACGTGAAAATACACAACCTTTAAAAATTCTAACAAATAGAATGGTTTGCAAACAAAAAAATGCACTGAGATGTCTCCAGTGTCAATGACAACCAGTTTCTCCGCCTTTGCTAAAATCTGTTTTTTTACCTGTAAAATGGGAATAGTGTGTCTCCTGTACCTGTCTTCTCCGATTGTGTGGGATCAAATGAGATTAAATTAGTTGCAGGACTTTGACAATTCTGTAGTGTTCTAGAATTGCTTGCTTTTGTTTCTATATCAGAAACAAAATATACACATTTTAATCTATGGGAGTATAGTTCTATGTGCTTCCACACAGATTTTGGTTTTAGAAAAGATGGCAGCCACTTCAGCATGCTTTACAAATATATATATATGTATAAATTTAGGCTGTGCTGGGTCACTTCATTGCTGCATGCAGGCTTTGTCTAGTTGTGCTGGGCAGGGACTGCTCTCAATTTGCAGTGTGACGACTTCTCATCGCAGTGGCTTCTCTTGTTGCAGGGCACAGGCTCTAGGGTGCACAGGCTTCAGTAGCTGTGGAGCAAGGGCTCAGTTGCTCCATGGCATGCCGGTTCTTCCCAGACCAGAGATCAAAGACCTGTATTGGCAGGGAGATTTTTTTAAATTAATTAATTAATTTTAATTGGAAGCTGCTACTGCTACTGCTGCTAAGTTGCTTCAGTCGTGTCCGACTCTGTGCGACCCCATAGACGGCAGCCTACCAGGCTTCCCCTGTCCCTGGGATTCTCCAGGCAAGAATACTGGAGTGGGTTGCCATTTCCTTCTCCAATGCATGAAAGTGAAAAGTGAAAGTGAAGTCGCTCAGTCGTGTCCGACCCTCAGCGACTCCATGGACTGCAGTCTACCAGGCTCCTCCATCCATGGGATTTTCCAGGCGAGAGTACTGAGTGGGGTGCCATCACCTTTACTTTATGCTATGGTGGTGGCTTTTGCCATACATTGACATGAATCAGCCACGGATGTACACGTGTCCCCCATCCCGAACCCATCCCATCACTCTGGGTTGTCCCAGTGCACCGGCTTTGAGTGCCCTGTTTCATGCCTCGAACTTGGACTGGTCATCTACTTCACATATGGTAATATACATGTTTCAATGCTATTGTCTCAAATCATCCCACCCTTGCCTTCTCCCAGAGTCCAAAAGCCCGTTCTTTATATCTGTGTCTCTTTTGCTGGCAGGCAGATTCTTAACCACGGACCACCAGGGAAGTCCTCAGTTTGCCTTTTTAATCTGCTGGCAAAAGACCAGACTATAGTTTGTTGTCAAATACTCTGTTAATTTCGTAGCTTCTCCCTAATCATCTTTTGTCCTAATACTTAATGTAGAAAGTCAAATCCTTGCATGCCACCATTTAGAATAACAGTGACCTTGAAGTTGGTCTAGGCAGCCTCTGGAATAGCTTCCACTTTGTCATCAGTGCTCTTGCCATCAGCCTAAAGAGGACCACAGCTCTAAGGGAAAAGTGTATTGAAGACCCTGCCAGAATAGTGGAGGGCTGGAAAATGGGCTTTATTTAACACACTTTCAGACCTGTCTACCTTGAAAGAGTATGGTGCTCGTCGTCATTGTGTCTGTCTGATTGAATGGAAGCCAAAGAAAGATTGCTGCCAGAGGTAGATGTTTGTCTTCTCTCCAGCTGCTCACTGTGAAATGATAATCAAGTGAGGAAGGTGTGTGGATGGATCGACTGCTGGCATGGCAGCTGGACACGTTCTCTGAACGTTATTGCACAGTTGCTTAATCATTTGATCATCGATATCCCTATTACACTGTATTTAGGCACTAAATGCCCAAACTTGAAAGCAAGGAATATTAGGGCTGACTTGTTGATCATCCTGCCAAACCTGAATAATCCCACCTGCTATTGAACCGGAGGCACTGCTGCCATTCAATGCACAAGTGGTCAGACAGCTGGAGGAAAAAGTAATAAACCTGCCTGGCAATTTTATGTATGCTGTAGCCTTTACTTTTAAAGTCACCCAACAAGTTGCTGATTCAAGAACATGCCCCCCCGCATACATTCTCCATTTTGTAATGTGATTAAACTGTTGAATATTGGAGATTGCATTGGTTTCATCACCGGTGTTTCCCAGTGCTTCTTAGAAAAACAAAATTGAGGTTATCACAATGGCCTGTAGCTTTCTTAAAATATAAATTTATAAATATATTTATAAAAATATAAATATAAAATCTAAATTAAAATTCAAGTTTTAATGTTTTATTTTTGCCTTTTTGGAGAGGGCTGGGGACGTTAAGCCCGTGGCTTCTCAGTAGTGATTGTAAATTATGCTGCTTTGTACTTTGTGCACACTGTGAAAGGAAGTAGTGTTCTTAGATTATATTTCATATCTTAAAATTTTAATACCCCTTTTTATAATTTGTAAGAAAATGCACATTTTATTGTGTAAGTGTGTCAAATGAGACCTTTGTATGATATTTTAAATATTCTGTAGCCAGGTCATATGATTAACTTCAATCATATGTATTGTATAGGTGTGAATGGATGAATTCATATTTACAAATACCAATTTTCCCTCTGGATAATTTTTAGTGGCTTACATCTCATGCCCTTTAGTCTTTAAATTTGTGTTTGCAGAGTCCTCTTGACTGTTTTGATTTTGGTTAACAGTCTGTGAACAGGGAGGCATAATTTCCCTTTTATTTTCCACCATCATCAGATCAGTTCCTTTTGCATACTTTCTTGAGGACCTGAGGCAGAGCAGTCTCTAAAGAAGGGTGCCTGAAATAATACTTAGACTTCATAAGCTATTTTGTTCTTGTTTCATTTCTACTTTAATGGCCTAGCTGCATGACATAAAGCAGCCACATGCTGTTTAAAGAGATGCCACAAACTCAAACCAGTGTGTCCTCATCTGATGCTTTGCTTCTGAATGGACATGTGAGTGGCCAACATGCTCATCTACTTTTCTTGATCTAAATAAAAACTACCTTTTTAGTAAAAATCACATTTGGGAATCTTAGTTTTTCAGTGAAGTGCGCTGTGGTTGATGCCATTTCAAAATGTATTTTCTCCACAGTCTTTTCCCCTAAAGCCACAATTGAATGAAGAAATTAATAGTGACTAGTAACCGAGATTTACTGAGTGGTTATTACGTGCCTGGCTTTGTGCTGAGCCCTGTGTTCCACATCAACTGTATGGTGTAGAAGCTGTCATCAGTTCTGTCATAGTAAGCAGACAAGCCATTAGAAATTAAGCCATTTGTCTGAGATGACACGGCTAGCCAGCGTTGGAGCTGAGATTCAAGGCTATTGACTGACTCCAGAGCTCTTGTCAGTAATATAGCCTTGAAACAAATTTAGTTGAGTAAGCCTAGCAAAGACTTATGTCCCCAGTGAGTTTAAATTAAGAAATATTGTGTTGCGCTTATGCCAAAATACTGGATAAAAATACACAAAGTATGTAGTAGTATAAGGCCCAAATTTAAGGACCGTTTAAATTGTGAGTTCTTGGAACATTTACTCAAGAATTTTCAACAGGAAAATCCTCAGTTACAAAGAACTCTCTATTTCAAAAACATTAAAAATCTTTACTTTTTTAAAGGAAAATATAGGAGAAAGAGTTAGAAAATCAACACTCTCAAAACTGTCAAGAGTTTTATTAAGAGATGTCAGAAGACTGCAACCACAGGAAAGCTCAATGGAGTAAAATGTGTAATTTTTGTGAGGCTGTGATAGACACTTCAGAGTCCTAGATAGGCCTTGCAAATAAATATAAGAAAGAGCAGAAGCGCTGAGACTGGGGCAAGCTTTCCTCCCCTCTGTCGGCAGGCCAGCAGGTCAGATTTCTGAGAATTCACAGATTTGGGGCATTTAGGGCTCATCCCCTTGTCTCCATAGTTATCATTTTTGCCAGTTCCTTTGACTTAGGACAGTTTCAAACCACCTTCTAAGCAGCCTCTGTGTGCTGCCTGGAAGCCTCAGCAAACCTATAATAAATGATCCTGACCTGGAGTCCTGGCTCTGTGCTCTTGTCGCCAGAAGTCAATGATGAAGCTGGAGGGGATGAAGAACTTTCTTGCTGTTTCCTGACAACAAAGTTCTAGGTCCAGAAAAAATAAAGGGGCTAAGTAGTGAGTAAGAGAAGAAGAGAGAGAGAGAGAGGCAATGGAAGCAGACCACTGGTGAGCAGAGAAACGGTTTTAACGCTAAATTCATATACAGCAGTTTGGACCTAGGAGCCTGGCTCCTTTGGGAATAACATTGCTCAGAAAGAGTAGCCAGCAGCAGCTGCAGCTGAGACTTCAGAAGAGAGAGGTTTTTCTTCTCCAAGAATGGGAGCATTGTGCAGATTGCTTTTCTGATTTTGAAAACACAGACCACACAAGAACTTCACGAGTTTTCCTTTGCATAGAGGGTGAATTCTTAGTTCTTATGGAGTTAAGTCTTATTCTGGACCACTCATCTCTCATTCACGTGACCTTCTGCTGTAATGACATGACGGCCTCTTTCCTGCCACGGGGACTTTGCACTTGAGATTCCCTCTTCCAGGAATGCTGTTCCCTAGTCTCTTCCCAAGGCCAGCCCCTTCTGTTTGGGGGTGACATTGTTCTTTCTTCAGACTGTCCTACCAAATAGCCCATCACCAGACACAACTGACGCCATTATCCGTAAATTGCCTCTTTTATTCATTGCTGTACATTCTCAGCTTCTAGAGTAGTGCTTGGTATGTAGTAGAGTCCCTCTGTGCATGAGAATGCGTGAATAAGTGGGTGAATGAATGAATGATGAAGTATAATTCACATTTTCTGTTTTCTGAAGCCAGGAGTCAGATGGCATTTGGTAGATAAGAATGATTACCTTTTGTTTTCCCAGACCAGTCGTTCTTAAAAAGTCTGGTTCCCAAAGCCAACAGCATGAAATCAGTAGCACCTGGGAACTGTTAGAGATGCAGAGTCTCAGGCCCCACCTCAGAGCGACCGAGTCAGAAGCTTGGGGTGGGGGTGGAGGGTGGGAGGCTGGCACCCGACGATCTGTGTTCTAGCAGGTTCTCCAGGTGACTGATGCTTGAGAACCCAGGTCTCGGATGCAGGGTCTGGCTAGGTCTATCTGATGACCTCTGTGCCCCCAGCCCTGGAACCATGCCTGGCACAGAGTAAGCAGGAAATGTTTGTGGAAGGAGTTCATCTGTCTCCTCTTTGTTCACAAGGTCCTCACCCCCTGCCTTGCACACTGAGGCACTGGGCACACAGCAGCTGTTGAGGAAGGGAGTGAGGGCCATTCAGAGGACCAGAGGGAGACTTTTGTGCTCTGTGCTGCAGACGTTACCAAATTTAGCATACCAGCTCACCCATCCCTCCTTCCTGTGGCCTCCTGAGCAGAAAAGGAAATTTCCAGCTGCTGCTAGATGCTCATTTGTTTCCATTTGACCCTTCGGTTCCTGCTAGTGAGCCCAAGGGAGAGGGTGAGGAGAGGCTGGCTTGCCTCACTCACAGACCCAACTGCGGAGGAGAGCCCAGTCCTAGGGGTGGAGCCAGGCCTGGGCACTGGCGCCCAGAGGCGGCTGGAAAGGCGGGTCCTTGCTGCTCACAGACAGGCCCCTTGTTCCTTTGCCAAGTATCACTCTTGGCCCAAGAGATTCTCAGCACAAGAGGGACTTTCTTGGGGCTATCAGCCTTGCTATTTTTATACTCGGACTTGCAGGCCCTGCTTCTGGGACAGAACTGCACACAGTGAAGTGGGCCACTTGGAAAGGACACCTGTACCTTTCCACACCTACCAGTGAACCTCTTCTCCTTGAAGGCACCTTCAGTAAGAGGCAGGGATGCAGCGATGACAGGACAGAAGACCATAAAGCTTCTTAGGTGTGAGATCCTGTGGGGAAGGGCGGGGGGAGAAACAGGTGGGATCTCAGCCTCCGCCGTGTGTCTGGGGGTGGAATTTGAAGCTCAGGCTTCTAATGGGAGAGGCTGCAGATCCACAGACCAGCTGAGGTGGCCTGAGTTTACTGGATGCAGATTTAATGAGGGAGTAAAGGAGGGAGGCCCCTATGCAAAGCCTGCAATGGCAGTGTCCTGGCGTTGATGTACCCAGGTCCAGGGTGGGTCCTGGTGTGCTCAGTTACCAGCTCTGTAACCCTGGTCAGGTCAGCAGGCCTCAGACTTGAAGCCATTGTGTTCTTTCTTTTGTTCCCATCCCCATTTACTCATCTGAATTCCCCCAAGCTGATCTTACTCAGGTCTCTGAAAAAATAGCATCCGTTTCTACACTGGGACCTAATTTACCCCTTGGCCTTAAACCAAACTGCAGAAACAACCCTCACACACCCCGCCCCCCCAACAAGGAGACAAGACAGAGGAGTGTATGCACATATTTGCTTCGAGTTGTTTGTGAAAGATTTGGGTAACTTGAAATTATTTAATCATGCTTAATTTCCTGTAGGGGGAGGGGAAGTTTCCATCATAATTTGAGACAAGCGGCAGTTTTGCCTCTGACAGATTTAAATGAGAAAAGCAAATGCTGGGATGCCAAACACCCTCATGAATGCACATCTGTGCCATCATCTTAATCAACGTCTTTGTTTGGCTTCTTTTTTTCATCTTGGCGATGGTAGCAGTCTCAGTGACATGATGCGGTGACATTTGCACAGGGCAAGGCCAGCCCAGTTTCTTTGAATTGCTGTACTGGCTCCAGCCTCTTATGAATGGCCACGTAAGAAAGGGCCTCTCCTCAGAATAAAGTGATCCCCCAATGTAGAGTGCAAATTGATTATGTCTTCCTACCTATGTATGTTCATCCAGCTGCTTGTAATTTCTCCATCATGCCTCTCACTCTATGGATTTCTTACTCTGCTTCCTCTTCTCTCCTCTCTTCTCTAGTACTTTAGCCCATTTTATAAGAAAGCCCAAAATGAGATATTTAAAAGCAAATAATCATCCAGTAAACTAATAAAATATTGATATGGTCCAGAGATGGCAGAAATTGCCCAGTAGATGTATTTTATTTGTCCCACCCCGCACACACACATACACACATACATACACACAGTGCATAAAGAATTATTTTTTTAATTTAAAGGCCTTTGGACTTTGTACATGCTTACTGGATTGCCTCATAGCTCAGTTGGTAAAGAATCCGCCTGCAATGCAGGAGACCCCGGTTCGATTCCTGGGTTGGGAAGATCCACTGGAGAAGGACTAGGCTACCCAGTCCAGTATTCTTGGGCTTCTCTTGTGGCTCAACTGGTAAAGAATCTGCCTGCAATGTGGGAGACCTGGGTTCCATCCCTGGGTTGGGAAGATCCCCTGGAGAAGGGAAAGGCTACCCACTCCAGTATTCTGGCCTGGAGAATTCCATGGACTGTATAGTCCATGGGGTTGCAAAGAGCTGGACACGACTGAGCAACTTTCACTTTCACCAGTTTGCCACAGTCCCCACCATTCTCTATTGTGTTCCACACTATGCTCATTCCTGTATTTACATTATTGTTCTGTTTTTAGAGTTCCTTTTTGAATTCTGAGGCTTTATCAGTCTGTCTTCTTTGGGGATCTTCTGTGTGCAGTTTGGAATTCCAGAGTGTTACAAAAGACATGGCTGCTTTTAGGTGTTTACCATCAAATGGGAGGAGTTGTTAAAGCAAAGATAACAAGTGCAGTACCCATAAATCCAGCAAGTCATCCAGAAAGCAAAGAAAGTTAGAATCGAACTCACTGCTGGGTGTGTGACCCCAAACGGTGAATCTTACTAAGTTACAAAGGGGCTCCATAGATTTTGTGTGTAATCTTGCAGATTTTGTTTGAGTAGTTGATTCTGACTAATGGAGCTTTAGCCTGTTCATAGGGTCCTTGGAACTATAAAATGATGATAATGGGTCCTTTCTATCCGTGTTATCAAGGGTCAACCTTGCAGTTCTTTCTTCCTTTCTGTATTCCCCCTCTTAACATACTTGGTGTTTGTAGGATGGCTTTAGTTCTCATTTGGGCTATGGACATATCTGCCTGCGGAGTTCTTCTGACTATTGGAACTAAAACCAGAAAACTGTAGTTGTTTCTTCTTTTAATAAAACCATCTCTCTCTCTCTTTTTTTTTTCTTCCATTTTCCAGCAGATATATGGAGTGACCACTCCTTTCAGACTGATCCAGATTTGCCACCGGGCTGGAAGAGAGTCAGTGACATCGCTGGGACCTATTACTGGCACATACCAACAGGGACGACTCAGTGGGAACGCCCTGTCTCCATCCCAGCAGATCTTCAGGGTTCTAGGAAAGGGTCCCTTAGTTCTGTAACGTCATCTCCCACCCCAGAGAACGAGGTAAAATGAAGTATCTTTTTCATGGCTTAGCAGAATGGATGTAACTTGTGATTTCTCTTTAGACTCATTGTTTCTGCCCCAACAGGTCATCAAGGTAAGCTTTCCAATTTTTATGCATGTTGCATTTGAAACCTCTGAAATGCTTCCTCTTTGTGAATAGTGTTAATATCATCTTTCAGGGATCTTTTTATTTTTTAATGGCTTTTGGTCGCTTTAAATACCATTTCAGGTACAGAAAGTAAGAGAGGCTGATTAATGAGAAGTGGTTAAGATTCCCTAGGGCTCACTGAGGCAGTACTTTACTCTGTAGGTGCCACTTCACAGTGCTGGTTCCATAAAATATTTACACATGGAAGAACGTCTCTTGGCCTGACGTGTTATAATTACCACACATCTTATTAATATCCTTGGGCTCATTTGATTGCACAGAGAGGATGTCTAAAGGAATAACCCTTGAGAACCCTTAAATGCTTAATTTCTAATAAGAAATAAAAAAAGAGAATCTGTTTATTTAGCAGAAGTGACATTATTTTAGAAATAATTAGCAGCATAAATTTGTTCTATCCCTGAGGAAGAAATCTGATGTTTAAACAAAGAATTGAGGCATTAAAAAAAATTCCATCATGATCGTTGTTAATACAGAAACTCCTGCAGTGAACCTTTCTGAATCCCGATAACAAAATATTCAAGAGAATTCCAGTAGGAAAAGGTCACAGTTAAGTAATGTGTGTTTTGTTTTGTTTTTGAGAAAAGAGGTTTGATTCCTGACACCCAGGCACTTCTGTCTTTTCTCTGACCACAGTCTTTTGTTCTTTAAACAACTTATTTTCTTTTACTTTGAGGACATGGAAGGAATTTGAGCTGCATCTCTTACCCAAAAGCCTCTCAACATATTTGCTGCTATTATTACCCTTCCTGTCTTTAAAAGTAAACGACATCTTCCATTATTTACTTGCTCTTCTCTAAGAGGCAGGAAGACCTACATTCCAACCACATTCTTGCTGTTACTGGGCTTCAACATCTCACTCACTCCACCTGGGCCTCAAACTCTCCATCTTTCAAGTAATGGTTAGAGCAAGCTGTAACCCTCTGTTGATAGACTGGGGCTTCAGTTTATTGGTTCAGGGCCCTGATGATCAGACACCTGCTTCAGTTCCACTGAACCATTTAGGATTTCATTGCTTATCACTGGGCAATTTTGGTAATTTTTTTTTATTAGCGCAATATTCCAACTCCCAGAGCAAATCCCATTCAGTCTTTTATTCACCTTGTGTGAGGTGTGCTGGGAGGTGGAGATGAACCAACTCAGCCTACCAGGAAGTGGAATCCTCCTCCATGCCAGCCCAGGTGTCTCTTGGCATTTCTCCCTGGACCTCAGCGCGGCTCCCAGGAGCCGAGTGGGCCAGGACACCCCTGGGCCCTCAGTGAGACTCAGAGGTCCTCTCTCATCTTCACCTGCACTGCTTGGCATCTCTGTTAGAGTCTCTCCAGCCCAGGACTTCACTCTCCTATTGCATTCCTTTACCATCCTCACCTCCAGGGAGAGCCCTGCAAGCTGAGAATGCCAGGGTGCCAAGGAGGCATCTGGCACCAGTGTCCATCCATCACAGACCGGGAAGCCGAGGCACAGAGAGGCCAGTGACCAGCAGCCACACTGGGTCTAGAACTCAGGGTTCCCAAATCCTCCTGAATTCCAGGCCAGAGTTCTCCTCACTTGGCTTCCCTGGTTCTGAGATTTCAGCCCACCTGCTTTCTCTTTGTCCAGAGGTGAGATGATCAGACTGACTTTGAGATACTGCTTTCTCTTCAGTGAGCCTCTCGTCTTCCGTATATGGAAGAAATGAAGTTTGTCTTGAAGCCCGCATCTGGAGGCTGAGGCGTGGGTGGGGTGAGGCCCAAGGTGAGCATCTCGGGGTTTGAGTGCCTCAGATTTTTTACCGCTCTGATTAACATGGAAGACTTTTGTTTTCATATTTTCTGCATAGAAGAACGCAGCACAGGTAGGCTGCTGACCCTGGGGAAGATGACCAGGTGGCAGTCCACGTTCGCATCCCTGAGCTTCCTGACATCCACCGTCACCTGCTCTGCCCCCGTCCTTGCCCGCTTCCCTCCCTTCCCTGTCACTGCCCAGCACCCTTCCCAGCTCAAACTGTGTCCCAAGGCCTGCCTGCCCGCCCACCCAGTTCCTCTCCTGGAATTCAGTATTTCCATCATATCTCCACTGCTCAGCCTCCCAGCAGCTATTCATGACTTAATGTAGCTTTCAGGATATTTTCATAAATGTCACTTCATTTGTTCCCTTCAAGACTCTTCATGTGGCAGAGAAGACGGCTATTCTGTTTCCCACTTAAGAGGTAACTAGGGCTCAGTGAGCTGAGTAACCAGGTCAGGGTGGGCAGATGCCCAGTTCTCAATTCCAGATCCCGTGATCTGCCCCAGCACTGGGTGAATTTCCACCTTGAAGTTGGTTCTAGTCCACTCGTCTGTTGCCATCATGTTGGATTAAGTCTTATCCCTCCAAGACACATGTTAACAGATGTGTAGCTTTTTGACATTTCAAAGACAGGCTCATACCCAGCACTTTAATAGACCAGTGGGATGGATGTTCTTCAGATCAACCTTTTGGTTGTTTGCTCCATACACATTTTTCCCTGTGCATAAGGCCATCCACAGAGTCAAAAAACCAAGCAGATAGAAAAGGCAGTACATTGAAATCCTAGGGGCAGAGGGATAAGCAGGTAGTAGAGAGGAGAGGTTGGGGAAGACCCAGCCTTCCATGTTCCCAGGTCCTGCAGGTGCTGACAAGGATATTAAAGCAGAGGCGCTAAGGGAGGTCGAGTATTTATAGCACCAGCGTCACAGCTTATCTCCTTACTCCTCATAAAACCCTATGCATCTGCATGGTAGTTGTTGTTCCCTTTTTATATTTGACAGCCCGCATGGAGAGGCGAGGGAGCTTACCCAGAATCACACACCTACTCCCTGGTGGAGTCAAGCCTGAGTGGAGGGGTGCTGGCCCCTGCCCTCACCCCAGGCTTCACTCTGTTTATCAGGGGCTTTGGAGAGCCTTGGATGTCTTCATCTCACTCCAGGGGAGGGTGGTGACATATGCAGAGCCTTCTAGAAAATGACTTCTTCTCATAACATTGTTTTGTTGTTCAGTTGCTAAGTCGTGTCTGACTCTTTGCGACCCCATGAACTGCAGCATGCTAGGCATCCTTGTCCTTCACTATCTCCTGGAGTTGGCTCAAACTCATGTTCATTGAGTCGGTGATGCCTCCCATCTCATCCTCTGTCATCCACTTCTGCTCCTGCCTTATGTCTTTCCCAACATTAGGGTCTTTTCCAATGAGTCAGCTCTTCACATCAGGTGGCCAAAGTGTTAGAGCTTCAGTTTCAGCATCAGTCCTTCCAGTGAATATTCAGGGTCGATTTCCTTTAGGATTGACTGGTTTGATTGCCATGCTGTGTGAGGGACTCTCAAGAGCCTTCTCCAACACCGCAGTTCAAAAGCATCAGTTCTTTGGTACTCAGCCGCAGGTGCTAATAACAGTTGAGAAAAAATGACTATTTCTTTAATGCCATTTCTTTGATCCCTAAATAGAATCTATTTTGATTAATTTGGAAACATGAGAGAAAGCAAAATGTTAAGGGCGAGAAGAAGCTTGTAATATGTCGTGTTAGAAACGCATATTTTTATACAGCTTTTTCCTGAGCTGGCTTTAAAAAAAAAAGTAAGTGCCAAATCTGTTGACTAAGCTTCACAAAAGTCTAGGACTGAAGGCTTCCTTACAGTTTGAAAATTGTACATTTCACATTCCAAAGTTCACCAGGGAAGTGTTAAGCGCAACGCATAGTGTTTTCCTCTGCAGACGCCAGCAGTATTTTTGCAAGTTTATAAACTGGACGGGAAGCACTTGCCGCTGAAATTTGGCCCAGCGACGGTCTCCCCCTAATCCATCAGTTTGTTCCAAATTACTTAGATGTTGCGTCTTAGAGAGAAGAGGGAGCTCCATAAAATACTTTAATGAGTAACTGTTGGCCCGTGAGCAAGTCTTACTTAGAATCTTCCCAGATGAAGGAGTTTCCCAGTTCTTTAAGAATAAGGGCAAGGAGGAAAAAAGTGGCTCCAGAGCAAGGGGAGGTCTGGTTGATTCTCAGGACTGTGATCTCTTTGTGATCAGTTTACTCTGTTCTTGTTGCATCACTGCTGGAGTCTGGGAGTGGCCTGTGCAGCTAAGTCCCTAGGAGAACAATTTTCAATTGTTCAATTGCAATTGCATTGCATTAAAACCTGAGGATTTTCACGTGCATTGAGAAATAAGATAGCAACATAAAGGGGCCGGTCTGTCATCATTTTCCTGACCTGCTCATGGAGTCTTACAATTTCAGAACTGGCAGGAACCTTTGAGAAGGGACTAGGGAATGCTACAGCAGTATTTCTCAGCCCACTGAACCAAGGACTGTGGCCAGGGTAACCTCTGGGGCTTGCAGAACATGCTGATTCCTTGTTCTTACTCTAGGCCACTGAGGTAGACTCTCTAAGGGTGAGGCCTGAGAGTCTGCCTTTATCCTATGCTTTTGCCCCACCCCCAGAAGGAGGGGTGCTTCGCTGGTGGCTCAGATGGTAAAGAATCTGCCTGGAATGCAGGAGACCGAGGTTCGATCCCTGGGTTGGGAAGATCCCCCGGAGAAGGGAATGGTTCCATTATTCTTGTCTGGAGAATACCATGGACGGAGGAACCTGGCAGGCTATAGTCCGTGGGGTTTCAAAGAGTTAGACACAACTGAACAACTTGCACTTTTCCAAAAAAGGAAAAAAAAAAATCATACGCTTTCCAGGAAATTATATGCCGAGGGATTACAAAAGCCAGTCTTCTAGTGAATCTAGTCTGTTTTTATTTATGTGTCACTTCTGCTTAAATACTTTGGCCTCATCTTAGCATCTCCTGGGAATCATTGCTCTCATTTGCCTGCTTTCTGAGCCCTTTGATCTTCATTGCACTGTGTCTGTTTGTAGTATTCTTACTTGAGGCATGTCAGCCTCCCTTTTTGGGGGATTGGGACCTGCCCCCCTCATCATGCATCCTCAGCACTTGGCACAGTGCCTGGTATGTGGCAACGTTCATTAAATATTTGCTGAATGAAGGAATAAACTGGCTTCATAGCGGGAGGGAGCTCCTCGCTGACTTATTGCAGCCACAGAGCCGGCGCTAGAGCCTCAACTCTCCTGATTTTTCTCTAGTTTATAGTTTCTAAATTGTGCTGCTGCTCACACAGACTAATTTAATTCCACAAGCGTTTGTCAATCTGTTTTCTAGTTAGATTTTTTAAAAACTGTTTTGTATTATGTTTGCATGACAAACCATAACTGTTCTTTTGATAGTGTTGCATCCAACAAAACATAGAAAGCAGTTTTAAAAGAAGGAAAAAATAATCTCATGTACATGGATACAGTGCTCATTAACAAACACTGTCTGGCTGATTCAGAATTCCAGATTCCAGGTGCTCTGCCATTTATGATCAAGGCCATGGCTCAAATCTTGACAGAAGAAGATTATGAAGCATAACTGATAATGCTCTGTAGTCCTTGGGCTCTCAAACATTTTATTCGTACAAATGCCTTTCTTTATTTTCTCCATGGCAAGAGTAGAGGACAGTGCTGTTTCCTGGGCAGCTTCAGGCAGCCAGCCCCTGGGCCAAGGGCTCACATTCTTGACCTCATGGTATCCACACTCCAGTGGGAAGTCTCTTTAGCCCTGTCTGATATGCAGGGCACTGAGTTCACAGAGCAGGTGAGGGCAGAGGCAGGGTTTGAACCCGAGCTTCCCAGACGGCTGTGTTGACTTCATAGCTTCCGAAGAGCATGCAGTGGTGATGTGATCATGGCTTCGTCAAGACCACTGTGGGATGTTCATGGGCTTCCCTGTCTGCCCAGCTGTCCGCGGGTTCAACCCTTCACTCTTGCTCTCCAGTTTGCATGTTGATACCACTTCATAGAGACTTTCGTAGCACCTCCAGGGACTTTCTCATCCCCTTGGACCCCATCCTCAGGAAAACTCTGTGGACATTGTCAAAGGATCAACTCTTAGCTTTGTTCCAGCAGAAGGACAGTGCATCAATTTTGTTTGATTTGAGGAACTGCTTTCTAAGATCCCAGAAGAGAAATCTAGAAGAAGAAAACTCTACTGTAGTTATACAATCAGATTCCCTTAAAGGGGTCATGAAGGGCACCATGCTGAAAGGTCATGAAGGGTCACGGCAGGTGCCATGCCCCAGGTGCTGGGTCAGTCCCCCAGAGCTAGGATTTTGGGGCTCAGACCTGAGCATGATCACCATAATCAGGATAAGGGCTGCTGCAGCCTGGCCAGGGTCATGGCAAGCACCAGGAGAGTGTGTGCCCACCATAATACTGACACCAGCATCTCTCCGCTATGCAAGGCTTTTTAGCTGCATTGTCCGAGAGATGATCAATTAGAGGTTGTTGCTCACAGATGATGGTCTCTGTTCTCCTTTTATCTCTGTCCTGTGTCTGTCTTTCCTAGGTTACTCCACCTGCCTTTTCCTCTTTTATTGTCTTTCTCTTTTCTTTCATCCCTCACTCCTATCACCCAAACTACAGACTTTCTGTAGAACCCAAGCATCTCTGTGGGTTTATTTTTTCTTTAAATTACTAACTAAAATGTTGTATTCTCTCTTAATTAAAAAAATAGATGAATAGACAATATCATTCTTAAAATTTAAGACAAGTTGTTTTTGTCCTTCGTTGCCCTTGATTTTAAAAAAGAAAAATTACGATCACTTATGTGGAGGAGAACATTTCTCATCTTCAGTGTCAGTGAAAATTTTAAATTTAGGAGGGAAAAAAAGACTCTGGCTTGTTCATAGTAAATCACACTAGTTTCCATTTTTCTTTGCTTGAGTTCTGTGCTAAAGGGTTTATTTAGGAATACTTATATGTTATTTTAAGATTTTGCAAAATCACTGTATATCACCTTTGTTTATTTAAATCTATAAAATGTGATTGTTGGAAGTTTGCCCACTGACTCATGTCTCCATAGCATGAGAGCTGAATTCATACAATCTTAGAAGCATAAACAACTTTTACTTTACAGGGACTCCTGCATCCAGTGAGTAAATATGTATGTACAAAAATTTAAACACACATGTACAGAGAAATGTTTGATTAAATGCCAGAGCCTTTTCTGAATACTTGTTTTTAAAAATGCTCTTATTTCACTCTCTATAATCCCAACACAGTGTCTTTTGAGTATGATTTCTGATTTCAGATTACTTTTGTCAGACACATGCCTTTTAAAAAAATTTCTTCATAAGAATGCAGTTAGGGAGAACACAAAACCCCACACCAATTTTAGGGGCTTCACAGTACTCTTGCCTGGAAAATCCCATGGATGGAGGAGCATGGTGGGCTGCAGTCCATGGGGTCGCTAAGAGTCTGACACAACTGAGCGACTTCACTTTCACTTTTCACTTTCATGCATTGGAGAAGGAAATGGCAACCCACTCCAGTATTCTTGCCTGGAGAATCCCAGGGACAGAGGAGCCTGGTGGGCTGCCATCTGTGGGGTCACACAGAGTCAGACACAGCTGAAGTGACTTAGCAGCAGCAGCAGGTCCTCCCAACTGACAAGTTGAAGATTTTCCTGTAATATTTTCTCCTTAGTGAAAACCGAATACTTTTTGGAGGATGGAGTGAGGAAAGAGGTGAGGGGCTGGATGACTTTCCTGTTCTGTGCTCTGTAAAAGAGATCATTTTAAAAAATAAATAGACCCAGTGGTCTAAGTTTGAAAAACTGCAGGTCAGCTGCCTAATCCAGAAAAGAAAGCAACAGTGACTCCAGCTGTGCAGTGATGATAGATCCAAATTTACAATGATTTTGCCCTCAGAGAGGCCTTCAGAGCCAAATAAATGCATTTGTCAACACCTGGGATATTTGAACTCAGCCACTTCTGTTCTGAGTGGCTTTGAAAATTGTATTCATTGTGTGCCGAAGCTATGGGTCAACACTACCATCTCATTTTCAAAGAACTTTAGTTGAAAAGTTACTTGGTGGAAGAGTTCCTCCTGTTGACTTATTCAAGAAAAGAGATCTGCCTGACAGATCAGTGGAACAAGTTCGTGAGAGTGTACCTGGGTGTCTCATTAGTATCATTTAATTCCCCAAACGTCACATAAAAAATACTTGAATATTCAGTTAATGGAGTAGAAAGAAAAAAGATGGTCACATGTTATCTGAGGTGAATGAAGGAAGGAGTCGTTTAGAGTCTAAGTCTATTATAAGAGGTTTGCCAGCAAGGCAAGGCTTCACGCTTCGTCCTATAACTATGTTTAGGAAAGCATTTTGTGACTGAATATTAATTTGTGAAGAGGCTTGGGTGGCAAGGAAGTAGAGCTTTGTATGAATGAGGGGAATTTACATTAGATTGTCTAGACTCTTTTTTATTAGATTAAATCTCAGCAAGATGAGGTCAGGCAGGGTGCCTTACCCTCCTTTATTATTGTTTTTTTCTGAAGTGGAGATAATTTGGCCCCTAGTTTAGTTATGCCCCTAGCTATGGACACTCCCCAGTTTTCAACCAGCTCATTGACCAGCCTATGAACTCAAGAAAACAGTTCTTTTGGTTAATAGGAGAGAAAAAATTCTTATGGAATGAGGTATGCTAGGCCTTTAATACTCCTATGCATATTGTGTGCTTTTAAGACCACATGTAGATAATAACTTCCCTGTCTGGTAATAACATTCAGCCATTTGTCTTGGTAAGTAATTAAAGCGCCCTCTTGCCCTCCTACCCTGGGCCTCTAGTGACGATGTGGATCTAGGGAGAGCAAGCTACGTGTTGCTGTTAGAGTGAATTTGTTCCCTAACCCATCCCGTGAATATCAATGCTAACAACAGTGTCTTGTGTGTGTTTTCTTTTCTTTTCTTTCCTTTTCTACCCTTTTATTATTTTCTTTTTTTTTTTAAATCAATGTGCTTTTTCCTATGTGAATAATTGTATGTCTAGAAACAGCCATGGAGTGATTTTGCTGTTCTGAATGGGGGAAAGATTAATAGTGACATTTGGAAGGCAAGTATATTGTCAGATTTTAGCTCATTCAATATTTTGTCCTTTTTGCATGGCTGTGGCTGCATCTTCTTTGTGAAAATCATGCATTCTGCAGGGACGGACTGAGGGGCTTCTGGCTCAGGCGGTGGGGCTCACACATGTCGCTTTTTTTGATGTCTCCCATTGTGAATGACTTCAGACTGGTCGCCCCAGGTTCCTGTTGTCTTGTAAGAACCAGCATTTGCACTGAGCCAGTATCAGCAGCCCATGCATGCCTTTTTTTCTGCCTGAGCTCACGTACACTCTCTGCCTCGTGCTGGGAGGATTTCTCTCCCTTCTAATATCTGAGGCCGTGTACTGGGCCTTCTGCCTTTCTGCATTAACAGGGATCTCATTTCCTCTAGGACTTGCACGCGGCCACAGTCAACCCGGACCCCAGTTTAAAAGAGTTTGAAGGAGCCACCCTGCGCTATGCATCCTTGAAACTCAGGTAGGACATTGGACTTACCTGCCAGAAGGTGTGGCTTTGTGCAGCTGGAGATTGCAATAGAATCCTAAGTCCCATTTTCTGTTTTTCTTTCTAGAAATGTTCCACATGCCGATGATGATGATTCTTGTAGTATCAACAGTGACCCAGAAGCTAAGGTTTGTAAGAAATGTGCTTTCAGTGACCAAGTTATATTCTTGCATCAGAATAATGACTTGGGATAATGGCCCAGGTTTTATAAACTATTAACCCAGAGCCACTTAATAAGCAATTATCCCTGAGTCCTCTCTCGTTCCTAATCTCCCTAACACTTAAAGTAAATCCTTTCAGCCAAGTTAGGTTTGGGAGGGTTTCTGTAATCATCACAACTCTGCTTGTATCTCACTCCATCAGTTCTTTGTGCAACATGATAAAATTATTGTTTGAACAGGTGGGCTTCAGAAGCCTTTGAAGATAAGCCAGGCTCTACCCTGTAATGCAGTGGAAGGGGAGTTGAACAGGTGCTCTGGACCCCTCACGCCCATCTCCTCCAGGGCAGCTCATACATGTGCACAGTGAAAGTTCCTTGCCATCCCTGTGGTAAACACTGGCCTGTTTTATGGTGGAAAGTGAGAGTGAACTTTTGCTCTGGATTTCTCGTGCTGGGTATGAGCTGTTACAGTTGTACATTGATCCCTAAGAATCAGGGCCCTGTGTTTCTCTGTGCAGTTGCTCACTTGATGTTCTTAAAGCTTTTATCTTTGCCTTTGTGTTCTGTAAGCAAAGTCCAGTGAGGCGGTGGAGAGTGCACTGGGGGGCTTGGAGCCTTGGCTTATGCACAGTCCTGCCACCTCCCTAACTCTGCTTCTCGGCTCCCTGTTCCCCTTTTCTTGGCACCTCGGGCTCTGCCCACCTCCCTATCCCTGCCCCTGCCCACCGCTTGCTGTTGCCTTCAAGCCTGGTATGGGGCTGGGTGTGAGCCTGGGGAGGGTTGTGTTAGGCACACAGTCTCCATGATGTCTTAGGAAGGAGCAAAGTAGTGACCTGCCCAGCCCGGGCAGACAGCATAGCGGTGTGTTCAGTGGGTGACGCATTGGGGCCCCGCCCACTCCCAGTTCAGGTACCTCGCATCCCCTGACACAGGTGCCGTAATAGAATGGAGGGTCATCTGTTTACTGTGAGCTAGGGTGGTGGGTCCATGGGAAAGGGGATTCCTGGCTCAGTTTCCCCACTCTTGGCCAGGGCATGGTACATCATCCCAGCAGCTGATGGTCTGTGGGGATGAGTGGCCTGTGGTGGTCTGCACTTACCCTGTAAGTATCCCCATCCTCAAGAGAGTACAGCACTGAATACATGTAAAAGTAACACCATTAGGAATCTAAAGAAAGAATGCAGAAGAAAGGAAAAAGCTTCATGTCAATACTTTTTTATAGCTTTTTTCCCACTGCTTTTTAAACACATTTTCATTTGCATCTTATGTAGCAGGACCTAGATATTCTTCTGAATCCCAAAGCAGATCTATGTCTATGCATAAAACAGCAAATAGGTTCCTGTAGCAGTAGTTAAGTGGGGAACACCAACCAGGTTCAAAACCTTAGCTCCTAGGCTGAAAGCTGCCATATTGCCATTGGTTCTGTAAGAATCCCAGGGCTTGCAGTTGAAATCTCCGTTGCTCTTAATTTGCTGAGCTTCGTTCTAAGCACATACTGGTTGGATGATGGCTGCGCCAGAGCCAGCGGTGTTCTGAACAAGTTCTTGGTCTGCTGCTGACACCCTGACCTTTAAAGATAAATTGTATGGTGAGAAAGGGAAGGAACGCAGTAACACAAGAAGGCAGGCTGTGAATAATTTGCTTTTCTACCAGATATTTTACAAGGGCTGTCAGCAAAGGCTGGAGGAAGAAAGGTGAGCAGCAGCATTATTTTGCTTTACCCCAGAAGGGCTGGGCCAGTGATGTCTGTAAAGCTGAGTGTGAAACTGATGAGAGTAGACCAGGAGGGTGATGCACAGAATGCAGATCAAATTAGTAACAGGAATAGGAGGCCTGGTTGAGCTGTTACCTAAGATGACACTTTCTCTTTTTTCCTCCCAGTTTATTGCTTACTGAATTCTTGACCTTCCCCTGTTCTATTGCCAGCATGTCTATTCCAGCACCTATTAGGAATTTATGTGAATAAGGAGGCTCAGCTTTCTCATAAGTAACTGAAGTTGTACTTAGTTCAAAACAAAAAGTGTATGTGTTGTATTATTTATTTTATATCCTTCTTTGTTCCATAAAAGATCTGAGAAGACTTATAAGAACACTTAGAAGCCACAGAAAACATAATGGATAATCAGTGCATCTGTCTGTACTGGGATAGTAGATGGAGTTAGGACAGATCAGACTGGGGAGAAGGAAAAAGCATGGTTTTTCAGCATATAGGACTTGGCACAGTTATGAGCATTGACCTTTGGGTTCATCTTTGTCCTTCCTGGTGATTATTTACATTGAGGATTCTTACAGTAAATGGTATGCATTCCTGTAAGGGCATCTCAGAATCCTGTAAGAACTTCTGCAAACAATGTATGCTTCTAACTCCCCCACCCCTCCCCTAGGTCTAGGGGACCTAGATTCTGAAGGTCTCCCTGCTATAGAAAGTCACTGGCACTCTTGGGGACCCCAAGCCTGTTGGGGGGAGAGAAGGGTTTCAGATTCCTGCCCTCTGTGCCTGCACTCTGCCTGAGGTAGAAGCATCTCAGGTCCTGATGGAATGCCATGGTTTTTCCAGGGCTCTATTATAAAATAATTGTAATAATGTATATTTATTGAGTACTAATTTTTTGCCAGACATAATCCTAAAGACTTCATTTCTGTTAACTCTCATCCTCACAAAAATTTAAGGGATTCAGTAGCCCAGCTACGTGAACCGTGAACTTCCAGATGTTCAAGCTGGTTTTAGAAATGGCAGAGGAACCAGAGATCAAATTGCCAACATCCACTGGATCGTGGAAAAAGCAAGAGAGTTCCAGAAAAACTGGAACTATTTCTGCTTTATTGACTACTCCAAAGCCTTTGACTGTGTGGATCACAATAAACTGTGGAAAATTCTGAAAGAGATGGGAATACCAGGCCACCTGACCTGCCTCTTGAGAAACCTATATGCAGGTCAGGAAGCAACAGTTAGAACTGGACATGGAACAACAGACTGGTTCCAAATAGGAAAAGGAGTATGTCAAGGCTGTATATTGTCACCCTGCTTATTTAACTTATATGCAGAGTACATCATGAGAAACGCTGGGCTGGAAGAAGCACAAGGTGGAATTAAGATTGCCAGGAGAAATATCAATAACCTCAGATATGCAGATGACACCACCCTTATGGCAGAAAGTGAAGAGGAACTAAAAAGCCTCTTGATGAAAGTGAAGAGGAGAGTGAAAAAGTTGGCTTAAAGCTCAACATTCAGAAAACGAAGATCATGTCATCTGGTCCCATCACTTCATGGCAAATAGTTGGGGAAACAGTGGAAACAGTGTCAGACTTTATTTTTTTGGGCTCCCAAATCACTGCAGATGGTGACTGCAGCCATGAAATTAAAAGACACTTACTCCTTGGAAGAAAAGTTATGACCAACCTAGATAGTATATTAAAAAGCAGAGACATTACTTTGCCAACAAAGGTCCATCTAGTCAAGGCTATGGTTTTTCCAGTGGTCATGTATGGATGTGAGAGTTGGACTGTGAAGAAAGCTGAGCACTGAAGAATTGATGCTTTTGAACTGTGGTGTTGGAGAAGACTCTTGAGAGTCCCTTGGACTGCAAGGAGATCCAACCAGTCCATTCTGAACGAGATCAGCCCTGGGTGTTCTTTGGAGGGAATGATGCTGAAGCTGAAACTCCAGTACTTTGGCCACCTCACAGGAAGAGTTGACTCATTGAAAAAGACTCTGATGCTGGGAGGGATTGGGGGCAGGAGGAGAAGGGGATGACAGAGGATGAGATGGCTGGATGGCATCACTGACTCTATGGATGTGAGTCTGAGTGAACTCTGGGAGTTGGTGATGGACAGGGAGGCCTGTCGTGCTGCGATTCATGTGGTTGCAAAGAGTCGGACATGACTGAGTGACTGAACTGAACTGAGTTTCATTATTGCAGATATGGAAACTGAAGCATAGGAAGTTAAGCAGCTAGTTAAATAGCAGAGTCAGGATTTGGCTCCAGAGCTCATGCTTATTAGATTGCCCCCAAAAAAGTCTCAATTGGAGCTTCACTTAGGGGCCACCATCAATTAATGTGATATACTCCAAATATATATATATATGTTTATTTGGAGTATGTATATAGATACACACACACACACACACACACACTTATATACACAGAGAGAGAGAGAGGGAGAGAGAACTTGAATTTTGCTCATTGGAAGAGAGGGAGAGAGAAATTTGAATTTTGCTCATTGGAAGCAAATGGCAAACCCATTTCAAGTAAACTGGTGGAGAATTATGACAGTGTGGACCAGCTTTCTGGTCTGACTTGAGTCAGAGGTGAAGTCTAGAAGTGAAATGGATGGGCCACAGGTGTTTTCAGACCATCCCTCAGTGATGTCGTTTCAACCAGGCTTTTGATAAAAGTTGGGCCAAAACAGGAGGAAGGACGGGGTCAGGGGGCCAGTGGTGGCTAGAGGGGCTCATTGAGTGTCTGGCAGTTGGCAGAGCCACACACTTTGGATGCCCCACGCACATGGAGCCCCTTTGGGGAAATTGAGTCTCGCTGTGCTTCTCTGGATGCAGGGTCTCGCCACCCTGCGACGGATATGGGCCGGGGGAGACCGTGCAGGGAAGGCTCAGATAATCCTTCAGTGCTGTTTCCAGCAACACTTAATGAAATTATTTTTTACAAATTGGGAATAAGTCCGTTGGTTTAGAACTGACATTGATGAGGCCACTTTGGAGGGGTTCTCCATCGCCACTACCCCCTGGCCTGTCCCATCTGCCTCTTGGTTTCTCCTTGCCTGTTTATGCTGCTGGGGCACCTAAGCAGGCAGAAGTGGCAAGATGTAGGTTCCCAGATGTTCAAGCTTTCCATAGATCTAAAGATATCTAAAGGGTATCTTTAGTTAACCCTTTCCATTCTTTTTAATTTGCCAACAACCCAGGAACTGAGTGCCTCATAAACAAGCAGAAGGTGTCCTTTCTTTAGGGACAAAAAAATATTTAATTTCATGTATGATGGAATTCTAAATACAGTCCCTGGAGAATAAATAGATTGTTAGAAAAAGTGTCTTCCTTACTCCCTCAATGAAACCTAGTTGCTGGAAAAATAAAAGTTGTTTTTAGGCCATCAGGATGTGAATATTTCAAAATTCCCTCTAGCCACTCTGAGTCTAAACATCCTGATAATCAGTTGCTCAGTGAAAATCTAAGTAGCAGCATAAATGATCTCTTCTCCCCACACTACCCCCCGCCTTCCCGCAAGAGCAAAGTATTTTTATAACTCTGCCAGTGTTTTATGAGCCGACCTACTTTTTTATACAGTGAATGTGTTTTTTAGTTGATTGCCGTGTATGCATAAGTTTGTATATGATTCTGAGCTCTTTAGCTTTTTCTTTTAAGATAATTATATATTTATACAAAAGTCGCCAAGACTGAGTTCCCATATTACCTTCCACCTATCTTCCCATAATAACATCTTCATAATCATGGACAGTTATCCAAAGTAAGAAAATAATATTGACACCATATTACTAACTAAAATAGGCTTTGTTCATTCCCATTTTCCAGTGTTTCCCACCGATAGCCTTTTTTTGTTCTAGGACCTCATCCAGGATACTACATTGCGTGTACTGAACTCTTAAAAAATTGTTTTACCTGTTCCTTTCCACAGTTCTCAGATTTATTATTCTTAATTCTATTAATACTATTCTATTTAAATAATTGCACCATAATCTGTCTAGATACCCAGTAGTCATACAATTTCCAGTACTACAGAGCAGAGCTGCAACTTCATAGGAATAGGTGGCTTTTTTTCCCTTTAGATCATTGCTTTGGTACAGATTGCTGAAACCAGTATTACCAGGTCAAAGGCTATCGGCTTATGGCTTCTGTCAGTTATTGCAAAATTGTTTTTCAGGAAGGCTGCAGCAGCATGTAATTCCATCTGTTAATACCCCAGAAGACACCTTTGTCCGCTGCCCGCTGTTCTCTAGGCTTTGCCATTTTTATTTATTCACATTATTAGTTATATTGCATGTGAGCTACTACCTCCTACTTTAAATTTCCTCCTCTTAAGTTATCAACTAGGACATTTGTTTTGTCAGTTACAAAACCCTGTGTTTATTATGGAACTCCATGTTTCTGTCCTTTCTTGGCTGTTTTTTCCTCTTGCTTTTCTGTCCATTTTTAAAATGAAAACTTTGGTTTGGGATAATTTGAGATATACAGAAAAGTGGCAAAGATAGTACAGAGAGATCCTATATTCCCATCACCCAGCTTCCCTTTTTTTACGTAACCGTAGTGCCCTTGTCAAACCTGAATAGTGGTACAAAACTATTAACTAAAATCTTTTCTGATTTTACCAGTCCTTCTTCTAGGTCTGTCTTTGGTTTCAGGACAGCACAGGGTGTTTAATCTCTCTGCATTTTTAAATGCAAAACTTTGTTTGTAATCTAATTATTTTTTTCTTTGTCTATTTTGTGTCACTTTTCCATGTGAAAATGCTGTTTTTAAACTTTGCATTTTATATTGGAGTATCTTTGATTGACAGTGTTGCGTTAGTTTCACGTATACAGCAAAGTGACTCAAGTTATACATATACGTGTATCTATTCTTTTTCAGATTCTTTATGTGAAAATGTTTTTTAAATGTTTGTATGTCCAAACGTTTTGTAGATAATCGCCTTTTGTGCTTCATTTGTCAAGAAGGCAGTTTCTTTGTCGTGTTTGGGTGGCCAGGTTGCACTTATCAATGTCCCTAATTCTGCATCTGCCCCTGTGCTCATCCGAGTTTCATACCTTAAAATCCTAATTTAGCCCTTTAAAACTTTCCTTTTCTCATGGCATATGGCTTACTGCTGGCCAAATGCTTGACTAGAATGAGTAACACTAAGATACATCCAGTTATAATTAATCTGTTGAAAACTGAATGCTTTGAAAAATACGTACTAATTCCTTAGAATTTCTTCCCTTTGTGTCACTATGCTGGACTTCTGTAAAGGAAGTGTTCTGCCATCTCGTGGACAGTATTGAAAATTACATCCATAGAGAAACTGGCATTTCATCTGGACTGAATTGCTTGTAGCTTGTTCAGCTGCTCAGTCGTGTCCAACTCTTTGCGACCCCAGCATGCCAAGCTTCCCTGTCCTTCACCATCTCCTGGAGCTTGCTCAAATTCATGTCCATTGAGTCAGTGATGCTTGTAGCTAGAAATGACATTAAAGATGGTCTGATGGGTCTCTTACAGGTGAAAAGGTAAGCTCCAGAAATTTTGAGTACATAACTTTACTAGGGTCACACAATCAGTGGTGGAGATGTATTCGAAGGTGGTCTCCTGGGCCTTTGATCACCCCATCCTACTGTCTTCTCTGAGTGTATAATAAATCATTTTCAGGATATTTGTGAGGAGAAGTAATTAGATCTGCATTTAGAACACTGCTCTTTGGCATTCACGACAAAGGAACTGGGTAAGGAAGGTGGTATTGTCCCAAGCATTAAACTATCTGGGTTCCAGCTTCCTTGGCTGTAAAATGAATGTGTTCTTAAGTCACTTCTGGTTCCGAGGAATGAAGTCTGGTTCTGAGGTCTGACGTGGAATGAGAAGTCCTGATCTCTGGCATCTGGAGATGAAGTAGTTCCGTCTGCTCTGTCTCCAAGTCCAGAGGGAGCCTGGCTTGGAGGGTTGCAGGCAGGGCTGGCCCCTTTTCTGACCTCACTCTCCTCCTGCGCCCCGCACTCTGTTGGACCCGAACATGCAGTTTTCCTGCTAATGCCAGGCACCATGCTTATTTCCCGTGTATTACAGATGAGAAATTGGTGCTTCAAGCAGGTTAAATAATTCTTTTATCACAGCCAGTAACCTGTGGAACTGGGACTCTAGGTTTGTTGCCATTGACTCCACAAAGTCTGAGTTGGTGTCCACCCACTCCCAGTGACCGTTTCCATCAGCTTTACGGTCACTGGCTATGTGACATTTGGAATGGAGGTAGCAGGAATATTGAAGGTAAGGCAGGGTAGGGAGGCCAGAGGGTCACTGCTTCAGGACAGATGCCTCCCTTCCTTTCCACCGTCCCCCACATTCATGTGGTCCAGTCCTTTTCAATGCTTTCAAACTTTCCTGCCCACGTTGGCAAATTCGAATTCAGTTGTCCTGGGGCCAGACTGCAAGGTACTGCGATTCTGCTAAGCTCTAGCGTGCTGCTGATGCTGCTGGTCTGTACACAACGTGCTGTCCAGTAGCAACAGTAAAAAGTTTGAAATCTGGTCAACAAGGCTTTGTGTTCATGCATCCTCTACAGTCTTTGTATCCGGGACCTCCCAGTTCAGGCATGGCCACTTGCAGCCAGTTCTCAGTGTATCAGGGGTGTTTTTCCCAGGCATTGCTTTTTGTGAAAGCTTTGCTTGTCTCCTTCCTCTTTTGTTATACCCTGGCCCAGATGGAGACAAAGGGGGAAGAGATGATACAGATCAGTAGGTCTGGTAGAGACACTTTCAGAAATGAACGGTGAATGAACTTGAGATTCCAGTATTTGTATGTGAGCTTTATTTATCTGTGTCCTCCCTTGGTTCCTCTTAGAATAGATTTTCCCGAAGTAATTCTATTAGTGGCTACTGACTAGATTAGCACTAATAGATAAACAGGAAGGGTAGGGAGTATCTTTTCTCATTCAGGCTTATTTCTGGTCTTTGTAGCAAATTCGCTGTCATTACTTAGCATTTATATGGGATTTTTTATGTCTGCGTATAGTTCTTAGAATTGATTTTTGTTCACATGGCACTGGTTTTTTTCTTTCAGAAATCCTCATCTGTGTGAGAAGCTTGGGTTTGATTTCTGTTGTTGACTCATTGAGTCAAAAACATTTATTGAATCCTGAATGTTAAAGGAGAAGTCATGTGTTATAATGGCCAAGAGCATGGACTCGGGACCCCAGCTGTTTGGGTTCAAAGCCAGACTCTGCTGGTTACTTAGCTGGATAACGCTGGGCAAGGTACTTAGCCTCTCTGTGCCTCAGTTTCCTCATCTGGAGATTGGGAGTGATAATAGTGCCTACCCCACAAAGCTATGGAAAACATTAAGTGAACTGATACAAACATAAGATAATATGTCAAGTGGTTAGAACTATCTCAGTCATACTTTCTGCATTAGCCATTATGACTCAGCTCTTGCAAGGAGGAGTGGCTATGACCCCTGCCTTCAAGGGGCAGACAGCAAACAGGCAAATTCAGTGCTGAGCTCTGGTGCCATGAAAGGATGCTCTGCCGCCATGAAAGGATGCTCTGCCAGGGACACCTACCCTGGCTGGGTGTAAGGATGGCTTTTCCAGAAGGAGATGAGGCCTAAGCCAATGAGTATACTTGGATTGCAATGGGATTTGGTGATTCTCTTCCCAGATTTATTGATTTATTTATGGCTGCACTGGGTCTTTGTTGCTGCGTGAGGGCTCTCTTTAGTTGCAGCAAGCAGGGGCTACTCTAGTTGTCCGTGGGCTTCTCCTTGCAACGGTTTCTCCTTCTGTTGACCCAGAGCATGGGCCTCAGCAGCTGTGGCATGCGAGCTCAGGAGACCAGGGATCGAACCCACGACCCTAGCATTGGCAGGTGGATTTTCTTAACCACTGGACCACTAGGGAAATCCTCCGAAATTTAAATGTAAATGCAGAAGATTAAAAAATAATTTCATGTGTAATTTTGTGTTGATTTTCAGCAAATGCTTCTAGGAACAGGTCTGTTAAAATGAGACCATCTGTATTTGTCCGGTACTGCAGATAACAGTTGTTTCTGCTGTCTTTTCCTATGTACATGTGTAATAAACTACACCAAAACATGGTAGCTTAAGACAACTATTTTGCTCATGAAACAAATTTGGTGGATTCAGGAATTTGGGAAGGGCTCCGTGGTGCAGTTCCTTTTTAACCCACATGGGGGCATTTGGGAGCAGGTGAGGCTGGAGAATCCACTTCCAATGGCTTCTTCACTCAGGTGCCTGGTAGCTCAGTGTTCCTAGGCTGCTGTCTCTCTTCAGTGGCATCTCCATGGGGCTTGGAGTTCTCACAGAGTGGTGGTCTTTGGGTTAGGCAGGTACACTTCTCATGTGGTATCTGGCTTCCAAGGAGTAGGAAGCTGAAGCCACCAGGTGAGATGAGGCTGTTTCAGGAAACAGCCCCACATCACTTCCACCCTACTCAGCGGATGAGAGCAGTCACAGCCCAGACCCGGGAGTGGAAACACAGGCTCCACCTCTTCAGGGAGAATGTCAAGGTCATGCTGTTAAGAGCATGTGGGACAGGGGAGCTTTATCATTGACATCTTTGGGACATACAGTCTATGACAGATGTTGTTCTCACGTTTTAGTCATTCAGGGAAAATGCCCTCAGTGAAGGGCATGGCTATCAACACAGCTGAATCAAGAAACCGAGGCACAGAGCCAAGGATGAACATACCAAGTCTCGGCCAAATGAAATGGCTTTCAGGTTGACATTCACGAAGAGAAAACAAGGACCATCTCATGAAGCCTTAGGAGAGGTGGACGGAGCACAGAGAGGCCAAGTCATCTGCCCAGGAGTGTATCGCTGGTCTGGGGAGAGCAGGACTCAAGCCAGGCTCCCGACTGTGGACCAGCATGATTTTCTGCTGAGCAGAGCGACACTCGCTGCCTCTTGGACACTGATCCAGTGGCCTTCAGTACTCATTTTGTCTCCCAGCCCAGAGGACAGCTTTTGTGTTTCTGAGACTGTTTTCCTCCCTTTATTTGCCAACATGACCACGCATAATGCTGCGTTTCCAGCAGAACCACGGCTCCTTTTCCCTTAGTAACTTCTGGTCACTTCGCTTGCCTGAATGAGCAGTCGAGGAATTGGCAGCCGTGTGAACCCTGGGTTTTGAAAGGCGCTGTTGAAACAGACTGCATTGTTATCCCACTGTTGGCAGCTGGCCCTGCAGTGGGCAGGTGCCTGGAAGGCTAATTAAGGAGGGGCAGACTTCCTCCTTCTCCTGAAGGAAGGAGGCAAGTGAGGTGACTGACGGGTGACCCCCAGCAGCAGTGGCAGAGGTGGGCGTCCTGGCCCCGTGAGATCCTGGTCAAGAATTCTGGGTTGTGGGTGGTCGCAGAGCTGAACAGCCTCCAGCAGAAACAGCAGCAGCAGCAGCACTGCCTTCATCCAGCGGGGCCTTCCAGGGAGAGCCAGCTGCTCAGGACCTAGGGGTCCTGAAGCTAGCAATCCAAGCAACACGTACTGGGCATTATCTTCTCAGGACTTAATCCTGGTGCCAGTATTGATGTAGTACTGCGGCCATTTCTTATTTATTTTCAGTTAATGAAATTGACAAAGAAACAATGGTTCCTCCTAGAGCACTATTAGAAAGATTCAGGCACTGAGGCATTTTAACTAAGCCACACTGTTCTCTCACTCTTTTACCTCCTATTTAAAATCACATCAGAGTATGAAGCCACAAGAATCAAAGACTGAGATCTTTCTCTGTTCAGGTTCTGGTGCTTTTAAGGAAATGGTTTTAATAGTCAGGCTTGTTTATTTTCAGTCTCTTAAATTGACACCAAGAGCGACAGCCCTCAAATTGTCTGCAACCAAGTAATCCATCCAGTCGTTCTGTATATGCGGTACTTAGTCAACAGCTGTGGTGTGCAAGATGATATAATCAATCAGATCGAGGAGGGGAGCCAAAGAAAATAATAGAGACAATGGTAGTCTCATTTAAGAATGACAGTTACGATGTTACTGAACTTAAGTTCCATAAGAAGGGAGAAATAATTTGCAGCTGTACGTGGAATTTCAGTTGCTTTGTGTTGAAGGAGACATTTGAGATCGGTTCACTAAGCATAATCCGTAAATAGTTTAAATTAACAGCGTTAAGTGTCCATCAGCAGATGGATGAAGAAGATGTAGTATATCTATGCAATGGAATATTATTCAGCTTGTCACTTGTGACAGTGTGAGTGGACCTCAAGGGTGTTATACCAAGAGAAAGACAAATACTGTATAATGTCTATTATATGTGGAATCTAGAAAAGCTGAACTCATAGAAACCGAGTAGCCCCTGGTGGTTGCCAGGGGCTGGAGAACAGGGAAATGGGAGACGTTTAAGGGTACATACTTGGAACTGGGAGGCAAATAAATCCTGAAGCTCCAATATAGTGTAGTGATTATAGTCAACAATACAGTATTGAAAATGTCAAAGTTGCTAAGAGACTAGGTCTTGGTTGTTCCCACCAGAAAAGAGAAATGATAAAAATTCGATGTGATAGAGGGGTTAATGAACACTACGGTGGTGATCTTACTGAAATATATTAACATATCAGCATGTTGTACCTTAAACTTACATAATGTTATATATCAATTATAGCTCAATTTTTGACTGTTTAAAATAATTCAATTTGACCTTAAGAAATCCTCAGACTGAAAATCAATTCAGTAAAACTGAACCAGCACATTCTTAACCCACATCTCCAGCCAAACAATGCTACAGTTCAGCTCCTGTGTGCAGGGCAGAAAGGTGTCCCTTCAGGTTCCTTTACAGTCGCTCATTCTCTCAGCAGACCTGCTGCTCAAGAAGGGGACACAGGTCCCCACCTGAGGCCCACTTTTCAGCTCCAGCCACATGCCCAACGGTCGGTTTGACCAGCATACTACCCCTGTCTCTAACAAAGCTGAAACGTTGGCCTATTATAAATGACACATGGACCCTAGAAGCCAGAATATATGATTTCTCAAAAAGGCTTTCTGAGAGTTGTGATATTATCAGAGCTGTGAGATCAAATGAGAGTGATAGCAACCTAGAGCTTATTTTATAGAAAATGTCAGTTTTCTCTCTTCACATAATGCTATGAGGCAATGCCACTTAGTAAATAAAATACCTTATAAAGAAGACATCTCTCCTGCTTCAGGTATTCTAATACATGTCTGCCACGTTTTGGTTGAGATGTGGAAACAATGAAACGAATGGATACCCAACGTAGACCTTCATCGTTTGGCAACGGTAGAGGGTGGGTGGAGAAGGTAACTAACAGTTCTGGCTCCAGCCATGTGCTGGGCACACTGCTGGGCGCTTTACTTGCAGTAGGCCATCTGATTCTCGGAGCAACCCTGCAAAGGAGGGTGACATTGTTCCTCCCATCTTATGGATGAGCAAATTGAGATTCAGAGACCCCCAAGTCACTTTCCTAAAATGACAGATCTGTTCTGTGGATGAATTTGAACCTGATTGAAGCCAACTCTAAAGCCTGCGTTCTGATAATACCAGTGATGATTGCTGATGTTCATTGAACATTTAGTATGTATCAGTTCAGTTCAGTCACTCAGTCCTGTCCTACTGTTTGCGACCCCATGGACTGCAGCACACCAGGCTTCTCTGTCGATCACCAACTCCCAGAGCTTGCTCAAATTCATGCTTAGTGTATGTGGGGTACACGTATACCAAGGTGGTTTGGAGCTAAAGTCAGAAAAAGCTCGTTTCCTGTCTTTCAGGCTCATCTAGCACCTCTGTGAGAGGCAGTTGCGAACACCCACATTCTGCTTCCAGCGCCTGCTTTCCGCAAGCCCTATGAGCTGTGTTCTCTTATGTCTCCTATATTTAGTTGAAACTGAGGCACAGAATCCTGCCCACAGTTCCACAGCTGATAAATGGCAGAGCTGAGATGTGAACCCAGGCAGCCTGGCTTCAGAGACCAAGCTTTTCATTTCTGGGCTGTGCTTCCTCTCATGGAGGTGGGCCTTCCCATGGCCTTGCAAGCATGCCATTGGAAGATTGAGAGGAAAAAAATGATCTTGTGTGTGTGTCTGTGCATGTGTGTTTCAGTGGATTGTTGAAGCAGCTGACTCCCAGGGAATGACCAAAGAGGAAAGAACAGCCAGAGCCTTTGTCCCTAATGTAGGACCATGTTCCAAGGGGAAAGGGTATGAAATAGGAGCGAGAATACCTGGGTTCTGGCCCCAATACTATTGTGTGACTTTGTTAACCTCTCTGGACATCACTTATCTCATATGTAAAATGGGATGGCACTAATGCCTAGTCTGGGAAACTCATAGTGTGAAGACCAAGTAAGATGTTATAGAAATGCTTTGATGTATATGACATGTGATTTTGGTCTTCCAAGAGTTTCTTTAGAAAATTCTGATGTAATGGTTCCCAGGAGACCAATCAGTCATGGTGAATTATTCTTTTTTGCTGCTGTGTAGGTCCCGTCAGCTAGAGGCAGTGTGGGGCTGAGCCCAGTCCCAAGCATGCCATCTTTAGGCCACCTTCCCTCTCTCTCTAATCCAACTGGTTTGGGAATCATTTTAGCAATTGGCATATTATAGCGTGGTGTAATAGCAACCCACTCCGGTACTCTTGCCTGGAGAACCCCAGGCAAGAGTAGGCTGCAGTCCATGGGGTCACTAAGAGTTGGACACGACTGAGGGACTTCACTTTCACTTTTCACTTTCATGCATTGGAGAAGGAAATGGCAACCCACTCCAGTGTGCTTGCCTGGAGAATCCCAGGGACGGCGGAGCCTGGTGGGCTGCCGTCTATGGGGTCGCCCAGAGTCAGACACAACTGAAGCGATTTAGCAGCAGCAGCAGCAGCGTGTTGTAGCTTAAGTGAAGCAGGATTACTTTTGTTTCTTCAGACTTTAGAAAATAAAACAAATAATGTCTGGTAACACACTGGTTATTAATGAAAATGCAGACAGTACCAGCTTATACAAGTTATATGAGGGATTTTTAAATCTAATTTTCAGAAAGGAGATAGTGACGATAGGAATAAAGAATTCCTCTGTGTCAATGGGGTTGAGTGTGTGGTGCCTCATTTAATAGATAGAACAAATCCTGAAACAGTTTTTTAACTGGTTGGTGTGTGTGTGTGTGTGTGTGTGTGTGTGTGTGTGTGTGTGTGTGTGATTTCTCACCTTACACAGAGCATATTACTCTCCCCTTCTTCTGTATGTTAAGGCACATTTATGTAAATCCTGCATCAATTCAGAATCCCTCGGTGGTTCAACCCAGATGGCAGTGACTTGAGTTCAGTAATGAGAGTCTTCCCTTCCCAATGCCCAGGGAGAAGCCAAATCTGAGGTTGGTCTCAGACCTCTGAGTTCTGGTTGAAAAGCTTTGGGCTTCAGCCACCAGGAGCTTTAGATTAGCTTTAAAACAAAGCAGAAACAAAAATTCCAAGGTTCTCTGTATTATTGACATCAGAGTTGCCCTCCTTTTACAGGAAACTCTAGATTGTTCCTTCCGTGGTTGCTACTTCTCCCCAGTGTTTGCAGTGATTTCAGAGATTACAAAGACTGCCAAAAAGTGGGGGATTGCAGCAGAGTCTGGCCTGGAGTCTGGCTTGCTGCCGTTAACAGCATTAAAGCACTTATATTGTCCGCAAGATAAGTGTTGATAAATAATGTAGCACCTGTAAAACATTTTCCCCAAAATCTTTTTTTAAACTTATTAAAAAGTTAACACATAAGGGCGGGGGGGAAATTGACACAGGAAGCTCAGAAATTCACCATTGGCCCATAGTTTTTTTGGCATCACATTTATGCAGAACCTCCGTGTTCCTCTGGAGTTCTTTGCAGACCTCTCTCTGTGGAAGGTTCAAGTCTGCCAAGATGAGCGCATTGCCAGCGCTCACTTTGTACTGGCAGGGTGGGGGTGTGCTAGGTGAAGCTGGTCCTCGTTCTCCCCAGAGGAAGCTGTGTAGAGTTAAGATAACATGATTTTGCCAGCACTGGGGCCTTCCACATTGTTAATACATGAAGAGATTCTCAAGACAGAAATAAACATTTTATTTTGTGTCCTCTTTTATGTGCTTAAGTGGAACTACTTTCTTCTCCTTCAAGATGTGAAGACTCTTCCCGAAGCAATTTGAGAAGTGGGACAGTTGAGGGTCTCATGTATTGTTGGGGAATAAGTTTCAAAGAGGTTGCCTTTTGCGTGCAGAGTCATAACTTAGATAGCACCTCTAAGCTGGTCATCTCTGTTGAAACAGGAATGTCACTGGGGACGGTTGATTCAACATCCTGCTTTTAAAACTTTGCCCCCAGGTGAAGAGCCCAAAGCCCCCTTGGTAGAGTTTCCTTGTTTTATCCCTTTATGTTGAGAAGCTCATCTGCCTCGTTTCGACTCACTCAAATGCGTTCCTTTTTATGGCTGAGTGTGTATATATACATACCACAACTTCTTGATCCATTTATCTGTTGATAGGCATCTAGGTTGCTTCCATAGCCTAGCTATTATAAATAGTGCTGCAATGAACATTGGGGTACATGTATCTTTTGCAGTTATGATTTTCTCAGGGTATGTGCCCAGTAGTGGGATTGTTGGGTCATACAGTAAAGTTCTTTCTTTTTGGCTGCACTGGGTCTTTGCTGCTGCCCTTGGGCCTTCTCTGGTTGTGGTGACAGGGGCTCCTCACTGACTGCAGTGGGCAGACTTCTCATTGTGGAGGCCCCTCTTGTTGCGGAGCACAGGCCCTAGGGCATGCGGGCTCAGTAGCTGTGATGCACGGGCGTAGTTGCTCCCTGGCATAAGCGATCTTCCCGGATCAGGGATCAAACCCATGTCCTCTGTGGTGGCAGGCGGATTCTTAACCACTTGACCACCCGGGAAGCTCCATATGGTAGTTTTATTCCTAATCTTTTAAAGAAATCTCCATACTGTTCTCCATTGTGGCTGTATCAATTTATATTCCCACCAGAAATGCAAGAGGGTTTCCTTTTCTCCACACACTATTACACAGAGTGAAGTAAGTCAGAAAGAGAAAAACAAATATCGTGTATTAACACTTATATATGGAATCGGGAAAGATGGTACTGATAAAATATTTGTACGGCAGCGGTGGAGATGCAGAAATAAAGAACAGACTGTGGACACAGTGGGGAAAGGAGGAAAAAGCAAAAGTGAAAGTTGCTCAGTCACGTCTGATTCTTTGTGACCCCATGGACTATACTGTCCATGGAATTATCCAGGCCAGAATACTGGAGTGGGTAGCCATCCCCTTCTCCAGGGGATCTTCCCAACCCAGGGATCAAACCCAGGTCTCCCACACTGCAGGCGGATTCTTCACCATCTGAGCCACAAGGGGAGCCTGGGGTAAGGAGAAAGAAAGAAAGAAAGAGAAGTCGCTCAGTCATGTCTGACTTTTTGCAACCCCGTGGACTGTAGCCCACCAGGCTCCTCTGTCCATGGGATTCTCCAGGCAAGAATACTGGAGTGGGTTGCCATTTCCTTCCCCAGGGGAATTTTCCCGACCCAGGGATTGAACCCAGGTCTCCCGCATTGCAGGCAGACGCTTTAACCTCTAAGCCACCAGGCAAAGAGAGAGTAGCATCGAAACATATATGTTACCATATGTAAAATAGATAGCCAGTGGGAATTTGCTGTATGACGCAGGCAGCTCAAATCATGTGCTCTGTGACCTAGAGAGGTGGGAGGGAGGTTCAAGAGGAAGGGGACATACGTATACGCATCAACATGAATGGCAGAAACCAACACAGTATTGTAAAGCAATTATCCTCCAATTAAAAATAACTTTATTTTTAAGAAAGCACAATCACAAAGTATAGAATTTTTTTTTTAAAGTTCATCATTCCCTCTCTCCAAATTCTTGTCATTCCAGAGATTACTTGATACCCTATGTAGAAGGAGGACTTTGGGCTGCATCTTCCCCAACACTTTTCCAGCTACTTCTCCATAGCCTTTCTCATTCTTCTCTGAAAAAATTAATCCAGACTTCCTTCGCCTTTCTTTATAGTTTATATTGCTTTAGTTAGTTTTAGTGACTTTCTTTAGGAGACCCTGCATCTTCTCATTAGAATAAAAAAATAAATCAACAGATATTAAGTGCTGCTGGTGTGTGTGGCACTTACCTAGGCATTGTGGGAGACGAGAAAAAGCACACACAAGGGGTCTCATCTCAGGTGGCTCCTGGGGGAGGTGGCAAGGGGGAGAATCAGAAGACCCCATTGCCTACCCATACCCGCCACTCATGGACCGGGAGACCCTGGGTGAGTCACTACCCGTTGATGGGCTTCATCCGTCAAGCAAAAGGGACAAGCAGAGCTTTCAGTTTGGCTCTGAAAACAAGGCTCAGAGGCTCCTGGGGCATTAATTCAAAGAACAGCAGAGCATTAAGAGATGGGCTACTGTTTCTACAGTGGAAACCCAGGAAAGAGGGAGGTGAGTTTGTTGATGAGTCTTCTCCTTGAACTTGGACCAGCAGTCTCTGGCCCAGATCACTGGATGGACCTCCACCCCAGGTCCATTCAAGGGGCACAGCTGCAGCTGTCACACAGATGGCATAATAAGCTTTGGGCAACATCAGGTGCTGCAGAGACCTGGGGTCCCCGCACCCTGCGGCTGGGTCCCCTGAATAATGTGAAGTTCTCTCTCCCTCCTTCTCTCCTTTCCCACCAGGAACTCTCTGCTCCTATCTATGAGTCTCTGTCATATTTGATGATGATCATCATCATCTCTGATGATTTCTGTTGTCATCTCTGGGAGTAGGTTTTTAGCTTTTATTCTGGTCTTTGCTGGAAATTTGCTCCATTTTAATTTTTCAGCTCTGTGTACATACATTCCTACCCTATGAATTCAATAGAGCTAATTTTAAGCAAAGCCTTTAAAACAGCTACTCAGAACTCTTTTTCCTTCTTGAATTGCTGTGAATGACTTGGAAGAGCATCTGCTCACACCCTCTTCATCTTTGCATTGCACTCTGGTGCCAGATGGTCAGGGACCATCTCCACAAATGGTGGTGACTAAGGAAGACTTCGATGAATGACCTTCCATGCCCACTACTTCCCCCACAAGGCAGAAACTCGTTCTTGTTGGCAGCAGCTCTGCAGCACTCTTGGGACTCGAGTTTACTTGTTTGTAAAATGAGGTGGCTGGGTTCCAGGTCCCCTGGGCCCTTATGCGCTAGGTCTCTATGCTGTGGGTAAAGGCTCTTCCTGTGTGCATGCTGTGTAGACTTCTAGGAGTCAGCTTTGCGAGTGAGGATCTGGTAAATCTCCCTTTAGGGTTGATCAAATCAACAGCTTTGCTTCTAACTGCGGTCTTTGTAGGTCGTCACACTCTATGAGTTCACTGTGTTCATCTCAGACCTTTTGTAAAAAGTTGCAGATATTTTGTTTCTTGGTAGCAGTGCAGTTTAAAAAAAATCTTTCTTATAAGCCAACAATAAAAACTACAATCAGTCCCAATAATGATGATGAGTATAGCTTTTGCGTGCATGCTAAGTTGCTTCAGTCGTGTCTGACTCTTTGCATCCCCATGGACTGCAGCCTGCCAGGCTCCTCTGTCCATGGGATTCTCCAGGCAAGTATACTGGAGTGGGTTGCCATGCCCTCCTCCAGAGGATCTTCCCGACCCAAGGATCAAACCTGCCTCTCTTGTGTCTCCTGAATTGCAGACAGATTCTCTACCACTGAGTCACCAGGGAAGCCGGAGTATCAGTTCAGTTCAGTCGCTCAGTCGTGTCCGACTCTTTGCGACTCCATGAATCACAGCACACCAGGCCTCCCTGTCCATCACCAACTCCCAGAGTTCACTCAAACTCATGTCCATCGAGTCGGTGATGCCATCCAGCCATCTCATCCTCTGTTGTCCCCTTCTCCTCCTGCCCCCAATCCCTCCCAGCATCAGAGTCTTTTTCAATGAGTCAACTCTTCCCGTGAGGTGGCTAAAGTACTGGAGTTTCAGCTTTAGCATCATCCTTCCAAAGAACACCCAGGACCCATCTCCTTCAGAATGGACTGGTTGGATCTCCTTGCAGTCCAAGGGACTCTCAGGAGTCTTCTCCAACACCATAGCTCAAAAGCATCAATTCTTCGGCGCTCAGCTTTCTTCACAGTCCAACTCTCACATCCATACATGACCGCTGGAAAAACCATAGCCTTGACTAGACGGACCTTTGTTGGCAAAGTAATGTCTCTGCTTTTGAATATGCTATCTAGGTTGGTCATAACTTTTCTTCCAAGGAGTAAGTGTCTTTTAATTTCATGGCTGCAGTCACCATCTGCAGTGATTTGGGAGCCCCAAAAAATAAAGTCTGACACTGTTTCCACTGTTTGCCTATCTATGTGCCATGAAGTGATGGGACCAGATGCCATGATCTTCATTTTCTGAATGTTGAGCTTTAAGCCAACTTTTTCACACTCCTCTTTCTCTTTTATCAAGAGGCTTTTTAGTTCCTCTTCACTTTCTGCCATAAGGGTGCTGTCATCTGCATATCTGAGGTTATTGATATTTCTCCCAGCTGGAGTATAGATTTTACCAAACACCAAATACTGTGCAAAGACTATATGACATGTATGAACTCATTTAACCCTCATAGTGATCATATTCTGTGCTTGGGGCAGAGAAGACTGCAGAACAAGCCTCTGCCTTATAATTTGTGTTACGGTGTGGGGAGAGAGAGAAATAGCAAAAGATAGCGTGTCCCAGCCCTGCCTAGCCCCAGGTCTCCAACCCTTAGCCTGGAGGGTGCCGCCTGTCTCCTGACCTCAGGCTCTCTGCACTTTCTGCTGGATCAGCAACCCCTCTAAAGCTCACATAGTCATCTTGCTTTCCCTGCAAGATAAAATGGCCAACTTTACATGCAAAACTTGGGTATTCATTATGGTTTTACTCTATGCTTACTCTGCAAATAAGGCTTCTCAACTCTGCAGCAGCAGAAATGAAATCAATAGTGTAAATCAACCATGTGGACCATACAACTTGCCTCTCGATCTTTTCCAAGACTCCCATAGGGGAAAACTAAAATATCATTCACACTTCTGGGGAAGAAGAATAGTTTCCCAGGAGTGAGGACATCTGCCACTTCTCTGCAGAAATAGGAACGGCTCCTGCCAGCCTCGCTGCTGGGCCTGGATGGGCGTGGGCTCTGCCTCAGGCTCTGAGATTGTGGGCCGTGAGCCCATGTTTACTGCCACAGACTCAGCTTCTGTTGGCATTCGAGTGTCTCCAGCGGCAGAAGTTCCCTTTTGTCCCACTGTCCCACCAGGAGAAGTTTCTGTGGTTACTGTCAGATCAAGGTTCTTGGAGATGTTTCGTGGTGACTTTGAGGTCTCCCGGGCCTTGGGCTGCAGCAGGCTGGGCCACCTGCGGGAGGCTGTTACTGGGTGTTTGGCTGGTGGGATTTGAAGGTGCTCTAGCTGGAAGGGTCAGGCATCAGGTTTAAGAAGTGCCCCCTTCTGCCCATATCCCACCTCCCTTTGTAGGAAATCCACCGTCTCATAGCATATCAGAAATCATCTTCTGTGGAAGCTTTTGAATTTTTGAGCGGTTAAAGTATTGAGTTCTTGTCCAGTGTTGCTTGGCTGAGTGTAGGAATGGTCCAAGTCTTACTCTCCAAAGACTCAGCAGGCCTGCTCCATGTCCAGAGGGACCCATATAAAGAGCCCATCCTTGTAGGATCTCGGTGGTCTTCAGCTCAGAGTCAGGATTGGGACAGAGGGCCCGCATGACAAGGAGGTGTCCAGATCCCACTGACGCCTAGAGGGGACATGAGCACCGCACGCTGCTCTGGGACAGGACTCCCAGACCTGCTGGGAGCCCAGTGTGTCAATCAGGAACCACCTGGAAGCCTGGAGAAAAGGGCTGCAAACACAGCCAGGACTCGAGTTTTCCTTGGTCTGCGTCTCCCAGAGCCCTTGAATGTGGGTTGCTGTCTGCAGGGCTGTGTGAAGGCCCCACGGGGTAGCGAAGAGGGGAGTCCTATCAGACCAATAAGGATGGATTGGACACTGGGCACGGATTAGCCTATGGAAGAATTGGCCCTCTGCTCTCAGAATGGAGGCACTTGGAGGCAAGTGATATCTGACCCTAGCTCATCTTACTGGTGAAATGGATATTTTTATATGACTTTAATGTTGGTGTTGGCGGTTTAGTTGCTAACTCATGTCCAACTCTTGTGACCCTATGGACTGTAGCCTGCCAGACTCCTCTGGGATTTCCCAGGCAAGAATACTGGAGTGGCCGCCCTTTCCTTCTCCAGGGGATCTTCCCGACCCAGGGAGTGCACCTGGGTCTCCTGCACTGCAGATGGATTCTTCACTGACTGAGCCACCACGGAAGCCCGTATGTCACCAGGCACGGCCTAGATCAGATTTGTTGAAAATTCAGAGATACTCATAACAAATAATAGCTAACACATCGAAGACTTGGCAAGTGCCATTCTAAGCACATTAGAGGTATCGCACCATTTATTGCTCCCGACATTCCTTAGGTCATAAGACTGTCCTTGTCTCCATTTTGCAGGTGAGAAAGCTGCGTCACTCAAGAATTAAGTGGGGAGCTGGAATTCAGACATAGGTGCTCAGGCTTCAGAGTCCAGGCTCCGCTTGCTCTGTGCTAGGCTCTCTGCCCATTCAAGGCGGAATTCTCAGCAGCATCTGCGGAGTTATCCCTCCAAAGAGGCAGACACTTAGATCAATTAACTGGCCAAGGGAGCAGCCAGAGAATAGCGGTCCAGGCAGTTCCATTGCTGTCTTGCCACCGTCCTCCAGTCTGTCTCCAGCCCAAGGGTCTTTATTTGACAAATGTTCAGTGAGCGTGTAGCTCGTGTCAGGCCCTCTTTGGGGTGGGGGGCGTTCAGAGGTCCACAGAAGAGTTTTGTTCTTGGAGACCTCCTATGGATGGAGTGCTCTGTTTCCAGAACAGCTACTGCTGACAGTGAGGAGGTCCAGCCAGTCCCCAGATTTGTCCCTTTGCTGAACCTCACTGAGCTGGTTTCCTCTTCTGTAAAGTCAAGACAACACAGCAGTCTGCCTTGAGAACTAAGCCTCAGATCACACTGTGGCTGCTGCTTGTTTACTGTGTGGCCCAGGGTGATTCTGCTTGGTTCTCCAGACTCGATTTCTCACATGTAAAATAAAGAACTGCTGCTCTGTAGGACTGTGAACGCGTGTTGTGCTACCTGTCGTAGGCTATGAAGCATTGTGAAAGTGATCTATAAATGTCAGGGCTGCCTTGCTTTCCCTGCCAAGCCCAGGCTCTTAATTTTATATATTAATACAAAATACTCAGCACAGAGAAAGCATTGGCTAAATGGTGACTGCTAGAAAGATGATGACAACTGCATATAAATTTGTTGGATGCACTGTACTTGCAGATATGTTTAAATATGCACGTACATCTAATTTGTTCTGTGATATTGTGGAAACACTGGGCCAAATCTTCTGGTTGAACCCACCTCCACTCAACTTTTCCATTGATAAAAATAGGCCTCCAAATGCCAGGCTGGCTCCTGTGCAGGAAATGACTAATACAATCTACTGTTTACGTATTATATCACAACCCAGAGGCCTGTGCCTTGCACTAGCTATCAGTCTCCAAGTATCCTAGCCATTAGGATGTTGAAGCAGGCTCCTCTGCTTGCCTCTCTACTCAGCCTGCGGTCAGCAGGTGGTCAGAACTGAGTGGATTTCCTCCAGAGGACGAATCTTCTTGTGAGCCAGGCTGAGCAACGAGTGAGACGTACCCTTTACTCTGTAAATGAGTAAATTGGCATTCCGGTGTTTGTTTTTAAACGTATTTAAATTCCTCATAATGTTGTAAGTCACCCTGTTCAGTAATAGATTAGCGACCGTCGCTGTGGACATCACCAGGAGATGCTGGCCTGTCTTCAACTGAAGGAACCTTTCATGTGAGAGAAAGAGCAGGACCCTGGCTGAGGGGCCCAGAGGCCTCAGTCCCACACTGGCTGCCCCTTGGTCCCTCCCACAGGTTGTTGCTGAGTCTGATCACCCTAGGACTTCCTAGAACACAATGTGAGCAGCAGTACAACGGCCTAGAGGGATGAGGGCACAGTCATCAGGCAGTTGATTAATTTTTTTGTTTTTTTAGCTTTACCTCGGTGGAGACTCCTTTACCCTCAGAGTTGGGGGTTGGGAGGGAGAAGTGTGATGGCGCCCCCTGGTGGAAAATGTGAGCAAAAGCACCTAGGCCACCTCCGGACTTGTGGTGGGGGCTCTCCTAGACCTCTGAGCCATCGGAAGCAGAGCCAGCTGGAAGCCATAAATCGAGGCCTGGGGAGGCTTGAAACCCTCATTCTCTGTTCGAGGAGATTTTCCTTCTTCTGCGCATGTTTCCGCCCTTGAGTCATCTGGGGCCTTTCAGAGTAGGACCAGGCCTCCTGACCTCTGGTATCAGCCTTCTCTGGCCGACCTAAGAACGAGGGGGAGGGGCTGTGCACAGGCGCGGGGCTGTGCACAGGCGCACGCCTGTGGGGTTGAGGGAGGGGTTGTAGACCCTCTCTGAGGTCTCTGGGTGTAGAGTGAAGTTTACCTGCCCCCCTTCCTCTCCCCACTTTAGGAAAACCAACGTTGTTGCAGCTCCTAGGAGACAGCGTGGCGTGATGACAGGAATTTGTTGGTACATAAACTGATGCTGAAGCTGAAACTCCAGTACTTTGGCCACCTGATGCGAAGAGCTGACTCATTTGAAAAGACTCTGATGCTGGGAAAGATTGGGGGCAGGAGGAGAAGGGGACAACAGAGGATGAGATGGTTGGATGGCATCACCGACTCAATGGACATGAGTTTGAGTAAAGTCTGGGAGTTGGTGATGGACAGGGAGGCCTGGCGTGCTACAGTCCATGGGGTCGCAAAGAGTCGGACACGACTGAGCGACTGAACTGAACTGAAACTGGGGTTTGAATACCGGCTTCATTATATGCTAGCTGGTTGCCTGAAGTTTATATACCACTGTATGAATCTGCTCCCATTACGAAATACCACACAGATCGAGTGGCTTAAACAACAGAAACTAATTTTCTACCCTTTGCAGGCTGGAAGTCCAGCATCAAGGTGCTGGCAGATGTCATTTCCCCCAGAGCCTCTTCTTGGTTTGCAGACGCCAGCCTTCCCTCTGTCCGCGCTTGGCCTTCTCTGTGTGCCCACGCTCCTGGTGTCTCCTTCTTTTCATAAGGACTCTAGTCCTACTGCATTAAGCCTACTTTATGACCTCATTTAATCTTAGTGCCTCTTTAACTGCCCTGTGTCCATACACAACCACACTTGGCCTGAGAGCTTCAATATATGAATTCTCAGTTCAGTTCAGTTGCTCATATCAGGTATGACATTCAGTTCAGTTCAGATGCTCAATCATATATGACTCTCTGAGACCCCATGGACTGTAGCACGCCAGGCCTCCCTGTCCATCACCAACTCCCGGGAGCTTACTGAAACCCACGTCCATCAAATCAGTGATGCCATCCAACCATCTCAGCCTCTGTCATCCCCTTCTCCTCTTGCCTTCAATCCTTTCCCAGCATCAGGGTCTTTTCTAAGGAATCAGTTCTTTGCATCAGGTGGCCAAAGTATTGGAGTTTCAGCATCAGTCCTTCTAATGAATATTCAGGACTGATTTCCTTTAGGATTGACTGGTTTGATCTCCTTGCAGTCCAAGGGATTCTCAAGAGTCTTCTCCAATACTATAGTTCAAAAGCATCAGTTCTTCAGTGCTCATTTTTCTTTATGGTCCAACTCTCACATCCATACGTGACTACTGGAAAAACCATAGCTTTAGATACAATTCAGTCTATAACAAGCACTCTGTGCCTTAGTTTCCCCATCTGTAAAATAGGAATAGTAATAACATCTGTCTCATATGTTGCCATGAGTTGATTAAATATTGTAAAAGAAAGTGCCCCCCCCCCCCACCGCACATGCACATACATCTAACCCTGGTTCCTGACTCAGAGTTCCTAAATCCTTTTCAGTTTCCTAGATGATAGTAATGTCTTTTATTCTAATGATGTGACTCTAGGTAGGCTTCTGGGTAGGGGCTGGTCACCAGAATGACCAAGCCATGATTAGAAGCTTAGAAGAGGAGATAGAAAGGAAGTTAATGAACAGTCATGCCTATTGGATAACGTTGCTATAAAAACCCCTAAAGTGCAAGGCTCAGAGAGCTTCTGAGCTGGTCAACATGCGGAGGCCCTGGCAGAGTGGCCTGATCCAGAGAGAGCCTGAGAACTCCACGCCCTCTCACTTACCTTGTCTTCGTCTCTCTGCATGTTCCTGAGTTGTATTCTTTTATAATAAACAGGTAATCTAGTAAGTAAACTTCCTCCAAGTTTTGTGAACCTCTCCAGCAAGTTAATCCTGAGGAGGGATCAGGGGAGTCTCCAGTTTATAACTGCTTGGTCAGAAGCACAGGTGACAACCCGGACTTAGTGATTAGTGTCTGAGGGGTGGGGGTTGCGGCAAGCAGCCTTGTGGGTCTGAGACCTTAACCTGTGGGATCTGACTCTCTCTCTAAATAGAGAGTGTCAGGCTTGAGTTAAATCGTAGCATACCCCTCTGGTGTTGCAGAGACTTGCTTGGGTGCAGAAGAGCTCCTGCGCATTTGATCATTAGATGGATCAGAATTGATGTGTTCTGTGTGAGTAGTAAAAGAGAAGTGGATTTTTCCCACCCAATATATACACACAGACGCTCGTAATAAATGTTGCGTGTGACACTCTTGTCCTCCACCTCAGTCCCCCCACCCCAATCCCCTCCTCACCACCACTTCTCAAGTGTTAGCATTCTGTGTGATGACCAGAGTCAGACTTTGCAAAATGTTTTACATAACCTTAGACTTGCCAGGGTTCCTTTGGGAGTTTCAGTCAGTTCAGTCGCTCAGTCGTGTCTAACTCTTTGCAACCCCATGGACTGCAGCACACCAGGCCTCCCTGTCCATCACCAACTCCCAAGTTTACTCAAACTCATGTCCATCGAGTCAGTGATGCCATCCAGCCATCTCATCCTCTGTTGTCCCCTTCTCCTCCTGCCCCCAATCCCTCCCAGCATCAGAGTCTTCTCCAATGAGTCAACTCTTCGCATGAGGTGGCCAAAGTACTGGAGTTTCAGCTTTAGCATCAGTCCTTCGAATGAACACTCAGGACTGATCTCCTTTAGAATGGACTGGTTGGATCTCCTTGCAGTCCAAGGGACTCTCAAGAGTCTTCTCCAACACCACAGCTCAAACTCATCAATTCTTTGGTGCTCAGCTTTCTTCACAGTCCAACTCTCACATCAATACATGGAAAAACCATAGCCTTGACTAGACGGACCTTTGTTGGCAAAGTAATGTCTCTGCTTTTTAATATGCTCTCTGGGTTGGTCATAACTTTCCTTCCAAGGAGTAAGCGTCTTTTAATTTCATGGCTGCAGTCACCATCTGCAGTGATTTTTGAGCCCAAAAAAATAAAGTCTGACACTGTTTCCACTGTTTGCCTATCTATCTGCCATGAAGTGATGGGACCAGAAGACATGATCTTCGTTTTCTGAATGTTGAGCTTTAAGCCAACTTTTTCACTCTCCTCTTCACTTTCATCAAGAGGCTTTTTAGTTCCTCTTCACTTTCTGCCATAAGGGTGGTGTCATCTGCATATCTGAGGTTATTGATATTTCTCCCACCAATGTTGATTCCAGCTTTTGCTTCTTCCCAGCCCAGCATTTCTCATGATGTACTCTGCATATAAGTTAAATAAGCAGGGTGACAATATACAGCCTTGATGAACTCCTTTTCCTATTTGGAACCAGTCTGTTGTTCCATGTCCAGTTCTAACTGTTGCTTCCTGACCTGCATATAGGTTTCTCAAGAGGCAGGTCAGGTGGTCTGGTATTCCCATCTCTTTCAGAATTTTCCACAGTTTATTGTGATCCACACAGTCAAAGGCTTTGGCATAGTCAATAAAGCAGAAATAGATGTTTTTCTGGAACTCTCTTGCTTTTTCCATGATCTATCAGATATTAGCAATTTGATCTCTGGTTCCTCTGCCTTTTCTAAAACCAGCTTGAACATCTGGAAGTTCACGGTTCATGTTTTGCTGAAGCCTGGCTTGGAGAATTTTGAGCATTACTTTACTAGCGTGTGAGATGAGTGCAATTGTGAGGTAGTTTGAGCATTCTTTGGCATTGCCTTTCTTTGGGGTTGGAATGAAAACTGACCTTTTCCAGTCCTTTGGCCACTGCTGATTTTTCCAAATTTGCTGGCATACTGAGTACAGCACTTTCACAGCATCATCTTTCAGGATTTGAAATAGCTCAACTGGAATTCCATCACCTCCACTAGCTTTGTTTGTAGTGATGCTTTCTAAGGCCCACTTGACTTCACATTCCAGGATGTCTGTCTCTAGGTGAGTGATCACACCATCGTGATTATCTTGGTCGTGAAGATCTTTTTTGTACAGTTCTTCTGTGTATTCTTGCCACCTCTTCTTAATATCGTCTGCTTCTGTTAGGTCCATACCATTTCTGGAGTTTATTTCTTCTCAAAAACGGGTGGAATAACTCATTTACTTGGTTATGAGAATTAAACCAAATTGAATTAGATAACTTATAAAAAGTCACTAACATAGGAGTGCAATAAATGGAAATTCCCTCCCTCACTCTGAAATCCCATTTAAGCACTAGTGAGAATATTGCTCTTCAACATAATCATGCTTAGAAATATGTTAAAAGCATATGGATGTCATGATTTCATTGCTGTGTAAAAGTGCACATCTTATGTGTTAAGTTAAAAGCAAGACACGTTGGTTTCATGATTTCAGTGCTGCTCACACGTGTTTTAAGTTAAAAGTCGGAATCCAGCACGATAGCACTGTCCCATTCTCCAGCATGAATGCTCCCCCACCCCCACTTGAGGGGACAGGAGGAGGCCAGGCCACAGCTCTGCCCATCTGAACTGGCTCATCTGCCAGAGACCACTTGGTAAGGAAGAATGGGGAGATTTTGCTTCCCCTGAGTAAGAGTGAGGAAGCAAAGACACCTCAGAGATGGTTGAATAATTATGTGCAGTCAGATCTCAGCCCTACCCCACCACCCCACCAAGTGTGACCTCCCCTCGAGCCTGCTCTTCAGCACGTCAGTGGTTCAAACCTGGGTTCCCTTAAATCTCAGAAGGATTGCTTTCCCCACGTGGTAGAGCGGTGAGTCAGCAAGCACTTTCTATAAAGCCGAGGGAGCGGTTGCGGGAGTCATCGCCGGCTGGAATGGCGCACAGAGAGGGCGAAATCCAGGCGCGGGGCTTTCAAAGAGCTCTTACATTTTCATTTAAGGATTTTAAGTTACCGAAGCCTTAAATCTCAGAAACCTGCATGACCCCACGCTGTACGTGAGAGACGACTAAAGGCACCGCCTCTAAACTGCAGCACATCTTTCACCACTTCCCTTAGATAACTTAGCCCTGATTCCATCACTGTGCATGCGCTGGGCATTTCCCAACCATAGGGAATGTGGTTGGTATTACTGCCCCTGACCTTGCAGGTCTCTAGAGTGTTTATTAGGGGCGGAGCCTGTTATTTACTAGAGACAGAGATCACCTGGGCTGGGAACCCCCCTCCGTGAACTGACCACCAGTAAGGGGTGGTGAGCAGGCAGGCAGGCAGGCAGGCAGAGAGGTGGGCGTTGTAGACGAGATTTCAATTACAGGTCAGTTGTTGGTGCCCGGCACACTGTCAGCACCAGATGCGTGTTAGTCATTATGATGAGTGTCCACTTCGATAGCATAAGCCGTCAGCATAGGATGTTAGCACAGGACAAATTTTTCCCGTCGAGTGATCTTGCCCTGAAAAGTAGGAAACAGGGAGAGTTAAGTAAGCGGTGCTAGCGGGCCCACGGCTCCAGAGGGCGGGTGTCTTGTTTTCTGCTTGGTTGCTCACCACGTTGCAGACAGTCTGGGGAGAAACAGCAGGAACAGCTGACGTGCTCATTGGGGTCAGTGTAGAAATGCTCTTTGGGTCCTCCCTGGCTGCCCAGGTTGTTACCAGGCTGAATAATTAATCAGACTGATTCCTTGCTTCAGCCGGATGGAGAACTAGGTCAGGCTCCACTCCAGAGTCCCCGGGCACCTCTCTGGTGCAGCCCACTGAGATGCTGAATTTAGAAAGCATTTCAGTGTTTCCAGGAAAACCAGTGGCAGGTGAAGCCTAATTTTGTTTCAGACTGTGTCCATAATGACAGTGATCTACAGTCCTATATATCGTGACCACAAGCTCTGATTTGCTGAAGACTTCCCTGTATGTTATGGAAACCACAATCTAAGGAAGATATTTGGAACCCTGAAAAGCCTGTGCATTTTTAGACAGCGCTCTGAAAGTCATTTGAGGTCACAGCCCTTTGTTTATTACTGGCTGCCTTATTTCTCAGCAAAATCTGGATTGTCCTGTAGGCAAAAATCAAGTCCGTGCCGTCTCTGATGCAGTAACTGGGGAGAGGAAGGACAGAGGACAGTTCCAGATTCTTAGAGAGACATCCCAGGATATAGGCTCTCAAACGTGATGACTTTATCCTAGATGGTTACCTTACGGCAGCCATTAGTATGAAATAAAAACGGATTCTCTCTCAGTTTCTCTGCAGGCTGTATGATAAGAGGTCCTTCCTCATAGTCACATACAACAAGAATACATGTATTTACCCACCTGACCCCAAGAACACAGATATAACCAGCCTCCGCAGAGCAGCTCTGTGTAGCTCAGGCAGCAGCGGGATCTCTATGTTCTTAGGATGCAGGCAACACAGGCTTGAGTCCCTGTCTCACATCCTGCAGAGTTCATGGGTCCACCCTCCCCCGCCCCCTGCACCCCTGCCAGTTCTGCCGGTTACCTGGGCTTATATTTCTCTTGTGTTGACTCCCAGCGCTCCACTCTGAGGCTTTTGCCACTGTTCTCCTCTGCCAAGCCTTTACCCAGGGCAGGAGTCCACCCTTCTCTTCATTCCTGATGATGTCAGCAGTCCCTCTATCAGGCTTTTGCTGAAGCATCAGGGGTAATATAGAGGGGGCTTACGTTGCATCAGAAGTTAGTCTCTGGGTGTTGGACCTCCTTCACCTCTCTAAGTCATTCAGGCACTGCCTGCCATTTCAGAACTTCCCCAGAGGCTCTGCAGCCCTTTCTCACTGCTCCTCCCCCATTTCCCTTTCTCCCCTAAACTTCTGACCCTTTCTTATGTACAGCCGGCTAACCATTTTCCTCATCCACTTCTCAAAAAAGAACTCAGATGCCTGCTACTCAGCTTTTTCTACCCTGAATGCACGTTACCTTAATTGATGTCTTGATGAGTTGAGTACTCTGATTTCCAAAGTCCTTGGGGTTCTTTTAAAGTGTTTTATATTCCCAGAACCTTTGGATAGCTTTGGATCCTCTTTCCATTACATGCAAACACACATAATTTTGGATATATTTGTAGGAGATTTAGAACTTCTTGAAGCCCATCAGTGGATCTCCGGGGCCCATGGACTCCTAGATGGGCTCATGAAATGATGGAGCCTGGGGGCTTTCTTCCCCTCCTTCTCCCTAGGCCTCTCCCATCCCCAGCCACCCAAGGTATAGCCATAGTAATGTTTGATCATAAGTTGGAAAAATGAAGCAGAATTGGCTGACTGACTGTTGGTGGGATTCCCCAGTCCTGAAGCTTTTGACTGGGCTTCCCAGGTGGATCAGTGGTCAAGAATCCGCTTGCCGTTGCAGAAGCTAAAGGAGACATGGGTTCGATCTCTGGGTCAGGAAGATCCCCGGGAGGAAGAAATGGCAACCCACTGCAGTCTTCTTACCTGAAAAATCCTATGGGCAGAGGAGTCTGGAGGGCTACAGTCCATGAGGTCTCAAAGAGTCAGACACAACCAAGTGACTCTGCACGTGTGCATGACACTTGTGAAAGGGACCAGTGTGCCTTCCTGTTTAGTGGCTCTGTCTTGTCCGACTCTGCGACCCTTTGGACTACAGCCCACCAGGATCAAGATCCACCAGGATCTTCCCAACCTAGGCATTGGACCTGCGTCTTCTGTGTCTCCTGAGTTGCAACTGGATTCTTTACCCCCTGAGCCAGAGACCTTGTGAAAATACCAGCCACCGTTTCTTGAGCATCCACTTTGGGCCAGGTCCTCTTCTTACCATCAGGCTTCCCATTAATCATGCCAGTACCCTCAGGTGGTCCATACCACCAACCTCACTGCAACAAGTGAAGAGACTGACGCGTACTAAGGTTTAGTAACTTGGCTCCAATCACACCACTTATAGTAGCCAACGTGGGATTTGATCCCCTGTCAGTGACTTGAAAACCTAGGCGCCAAACCACTGTCTCACATCCCTTCCCCCATGTACCCACTGTACGTTACTCGTTGTGGTTTATGTCAACAGAGCTGTGCGACCTCTGGTGTCACAGCCAAATGAATACACCCTTCCAGTTTTTTGAGATACTACTCAGAGCAGAGTGTTGGGCCTCTCAGGTTCACTGATGTGCCTCCAGTACTTGGCATATCACAGTTGTCAGTAAATCTTTGTTAAATGAATAAACCCATCCATCCTACAAGGCTCAGCTCAATACCATTTCCTTCACTGAGCTGCCCATGATTCCCTCTCTCTGAGTTTAAAGACTCCCAACACACACGTGTGCCTCTCTGTCCCCGTACTTCTCATCGCCATGCAATAGATTCCTGCTCTATGTCCACTCTGCATCCCGCTCATTTCCCTATGTCTCCAGGAACCAATAGGCACTCAATAAATGTTTACTGACTTCTATACACAGTTGTTACTGTGCTGCAGAGAATCCAGCTTAGTGGTAAGCAATTCCAATAAATGAGTATGATTAGGATTACACTTGCAGTGTAAACTAAATTGTAGCTTTTCTCTTGGATGTTCTTAGTTTTTTTAACATCTATAATTTAGTGTTGCTATCAATTCTGGTATCATTTACTTTTTTGTCACCATCCTTCAATACTTATGTAGAGCCTTAACTGTGTTCTGGGCATGGAAGGTGCTGCTTTGTGGATTACGCTGGTCTGAGCAGCGGCATCTCTGATGCCATGCACAGAGCTGGCTCACCTGGCTGGAGGCAAGGCTTGTGTCTGACTATAACTCCATCGGCTCCAATTCCCTTGTCTCTCCCCTCCCCCAGTTTTCAGCTAGTAGGCTCTCATCTTGCTTGTCCTTGTTAAAACTCAAGAGAAGGAGGACTTCTCCTCCTGTGGGAGAACGAAGGACATGAGAGGGTCTCTTGGAGCCAGAGAAAGAAGAGAGGGAACATTTGCTGAGGGCCTGCAGCGCCCCATCCCTGAGCTTCCTTGTTCACTTTGGGTCTCCTGGTGCTCTGAGCCTAGTGTTTCTGTCATTTTGCAACTGAGTAAGCTTAGGTTCCTGGAACCTGAGCCATACTGATGGGGCTAAGGGAATGTGGACACATGACTGACAGGCCCCAGAAACCAAGGCTTGGCACTGTGCTCTACCCCTCAACGTGTGCCTCGGAAAGAGGTTCTCCACAGGCGTCCGTCTCTATCAATAGAGGACTCAAACAGAAGTTGAAACGGGATGTGTGTTTCCAACCAAGATACGACCATTGGTTCCAGTGCAGGGGAGAGAGAACAGGTGGGAGAGAAAGAAGCCCCAACCAAGAGCCACATCCCTCCCGGTTCAGCCGTGACCTTGGTCCCCTAAATGCCCATAATAACTGATGGCAGCAACAGGCAGAGCAGCAAACTCTGCCCAGTTCATCCTCACAGTACACACGGGTTATTGTGAGACAGGGACTTCAGTGTCCTTGTTTTACAGGTGAGGAAACTGAGGCACAGAACAGTTAATGAGCATGCCCAATATCACACATAGTAAGTGGCAATCCTGAGATTTGAACCTAGATCTGCCATTTAGGATCAGTGGTCCCCAGACCTGCAACTTCAGCATCACCTGGGAAACTATTACAAATTCAGGTTTGAGGGCCCTGCCCTGGCCCATGGAATCAGAAACTGTGGGGATGGTGTCCGATTTTCTGTGTTTTAACAGAGCCTTCTGAGTGTTTTAGTTGTGGCTGATATCAGTTAAACTAGAGAAATCTTTAAAATCCATACATAAACGTTAAAATTTATCAATAACATGATGAATGTTTATTGGGTTATTATATGCCAGATATGTTAAAGATTTTGCCTATATTATCTCTGTCGAACAACAGTACTATAAAGTATAGGTACTATTATTATCCCCATTTTACAGATAAAAAAACTTAAGTCTTAGAGACCAGTGGTTTCCACAAAGTCACTAGCTGGTAGGTACAAAGTTGTGACTTGAATCTAGATCCTCCTGATGACACAGACCCCTGAACCATTCATTACTTATTTTTACCCTTTTGGTAAAGAGCTACTGAAGAATGAGCATCAGAGTACAAATGTTGATTTTGTCTTCTTCAAAGTTTGAAAAAAGTGTTTAAACAGTTAGATTGATTAGATATTTGATTATGTATTTGGATCGAATATTTTGAGTTCCTCCTATTCTATGAGTGTTTATTCCGGAAGCGGATTGTATATTAATAATTTCCTGACTTTAAGGAAAAGTGGTGGCTATAAACCTTCCTGGCCACACGGGGGCAGCACCAAGTAGCACAGGTTGCTCTTCGCTGCTTGGCTCTTTGGGAGGAAATAGAGCTGGCTTCTTAGTGGGGCTTCTCCCACACACATCCATTTCCTCTTACTGTAGCCGTAGGGACCAGTGGTGAAGTTTTTCAGATCAGAAACTAAATTACAACAGCAGAAGTATTGAATACATACAAAAAAATTAATTGTATTGTGAGGACTATTGTTTTTTTGAAACCCATGCATTCTTGGACTCAAAGACAAAAAACAGCCAGTATTCTTTTTCACCTTCCTTAATGTTAATAAATTCTTTGAGTATTCATGACTATAGGATTCTGTAACAGGCTGTATAAAAAGTGGGGAAATGTGTTCCTGGCTTCTAGTTTTAGAGCAAAGCACCATCCCACAGTAATGCTGGTGTATTAGGGTTCCCTGTTCACTGCCCCCTCCCCCCACCACACACACGCCCTGCCATGTTGAGCCCATTTCCACCTGGGCATATCTCATGCATATGATACATTCAAAGCTCAGTCTCTGTGCCATTGGGTGAATTCACTGGAATGTTGACTAGAGTGACTATAATTTATTGTGCAAACTAGGACACTTTTGAGAATAAAAGGAGCTGCTCTTAATGATTTTGCCAGAAAACAAACATAAACCAAAACCATCCTGGGGATAATTGGAACGTGGGGATCACACTAATTACAAATCTCCTAATCTCCTTTCATTTTCCCCCTTCGATGACTCCCTTTAAGGTGTATGTGGCACTGTAATCATTTGCACTTTCACTCGTTGGCAATCATTTGCACTTTCACTCAGCAGTGCTCATAATACAGGTTTTTCTACCTTGTGAGAACCCTCTGAGGTAAGCATTACTGTTGTTCTCATTTTTGCAAATTAAAAAAAAAATGAGATTTTGTAAGTTACACAGCCAAGATCACAGCACCTTTAGGTCAGACCTGAAATTTTAATTAGGCTGTCCCTGCTCTTGGGCTGGGCTTCCTTGGTGACTCAGATGGTAAAAGAATCTGCCTGCCAATGAAGGAGATGCGGTTCCATCCCTGGGTCAGGAAGATCCCCTGGACGAGGAAATCACTACTCACTCCAGTATGCTTGCCTGGAGAATTCCATGGATAGAGGAGCCTGGCGGGCTATGGGCCATAGGGTTGCAAAGAGACACGACAGAGTACACATGCTCTTGGGCCAGATACGCTCGACTGTATTGACCTTGCTGACTGTGTTCCTGTGCTCTTGTGGGCCCAGCCCAGTTGGACTCTGCCCCTCCAGCAACATCTCAGGCATAGGGCAGAGCAGTAAGAGGCCCAGAGGTTAAACTGCCTGGGCTGGAAACCTAGGTCCACCATTTATCAGCCTTGTGCTTCACTCTCCTTCCTCTTCTATAAAAGGGATACAGTAACTTAGTATCAACCTGGTAGGGTTGAGGTGAGGATTAAATGAGTAAATACCTATCAGATGACTTCTAGAACTCACCTAAGGGTGGGACCTGGTTGCCAGTAGAACCCACTGGGTTCAAGGGGGTAGAAACTTTCAGTCCCATGCCCATCCCCAAGGAAGGGAGAGGAGCTGGAGATTGAGTTCAGTCACCGGTGGCCTGTGATTTAACCAATCATGCCCATGTAATGTGAGAGGCAATGGCACCCCACTCCAGTACTCTTGCCCGGAGAATCCCATGGACGGGGAAGCCTGGTAGGCTGCATGGGGTAGTCCATGGGGTTGTGAAGAGTCGGATACGACTGAGCAACTTCACTTTCACTTTTCACTTTCACGCATTGGAGAAGGAAATGGCAACCCACTCCACTGTTCTTGCTGGAGAATCCCAGGGACGGGGGAGCCTGTTGGGCTGCCGTCTGTGGGGTCGCACAGAGTCAGACACAACTGATGCGACTTAGCAGCAGCAGCGCATGTAATGAAGCCTCCATAAAACCCGGAGGACAGGATTCAGAGAGTTTCCAGGCTGGTGCACATGTGGAGGCTGGGGAGAGTGGTCCCTGGGAAGCGCATGGGAGCTCTGCACGCTTCCTCTGCACCTTGTCCTGTGCATCTCTTCCTTCTGGCTGTTCTTGAGTTATATCCTTTTATCATCAACCTCTGGGAGATAGTGGAGGACAGAGGAGCCTGGCGTGCTACAGTCCATGGGGTCACAAAGACACGACTTCGTGACCAAACAATTGCATCAGTGATCTAGTACATAAAATGTTTCTCTGAGTTCTGCTGGCCACTCTAGCGAATAAAGCGAACCCAATGAGGATAGTCCATCAATACATTCAAGCTGTGGCTGGTTGGCTAGAAGCTCAGGTGATAACAGGTTTGCAGTTGGCAACTGAAGTTGGCAGGGGTGTCGGGGAGAAGGGCTGTTGTAGGGCTGAGCCCTAAACCTGTGGGATCTGCTGCTCTCTCCAGGTAGATAGTGTCAGAATTGAGCTGAACTTTCAGACACCCTGCTGGTGACTGAGAACTGCTCTTTGGCGTAGAGGAAAACCTCCACACATTTGGTGAAGGTGGACGAGGTGAGATTTTCCATTATCAGGTGGTGCATAGCAAGATCAAAATGGCAGATGGAAGCCGGGAGATTGTGGCGTTGTGATTTTACTCACCAGGGGCTACGCTGGGAACCAACAAAGAAAAATTACTGAGCTGCACAGTGCCCCCTGCAGGAAGCAGAAAATGAGTAGTGGAAGGCATGGCCCTTGAAGTTGTGGGTCTTAATGAAACGTGGGGAGACGCACTATGGTGTTCTCCTGTGGCATTTCTGACACGCCCACTTGCAGGAGTAGTCTGGTCTCAGGTTAAAGGGAGCAGAGCCTCCGAGGGAGCAGCCCTGGCTCCTGTGGCACCTTCCTCTTGGGCAGTGTCTCTCCAGCAGATGCACGTGCGCACATGAACTGCGAGGGCATCTCCCAGAAGCTTTCCCCAGGACCCCGGGTCCTGAGTAGCTTTTGCAGTTGTTGTAGCGATGACCTTCTCCTCTTGGTATTTCTGTAAGAGGCCTCATGGGCACCATCAGTGTGCGGGAGCTGTTCCATTCCACATGGGGTCTGCACCGGGTCCCAGGTACCTCGGTCCTTCCCCTCTAGGACCTGAGGATCCACATTCTGCTAACGTTTTCAGTATTTTGGTGGGATATTTTTTTGAGAAAGTGATTAACAATTCAGGAAGGAGGCATACCGTCTGGGTATAGGGGCTGAGACACAGAGAATGTTAAACTAGACTGAATGTGGTCACTTTGGGACACTTCGCTGCACTTCTTCATTTTGTTATGAAGTGCGGTTATGGAAACTTTAGAAGATGCTGAGAGTCAGCCTGTTGGCTCCACAGAAGTGTGGCACCTCGTTTGCCCCTCCTCTCCTGGGAACATGGTCCCTTCAATTGATGTGTAGCTCAGGAGGGGACCTGCGTCACAGGTTGCCGTGGGATACTGCAGTTCCAGCCACCTAGTAAACTTGGCAGTTAACCGCTAGGTAGAAGCTGTATCCAAACTGCCCTCATATGTCCCATGAACTTCTTTATAAATTTTTGGATTTTTTTATTTGTTGCAACATGCATATGATACTTTCCATATTTAAAAAAAAATTGAATACCTGAACTTTTAAAAAGAAGATGAGCATGATCTCAAAATGAATATCTCTAAATGATAAAAGAATAAATTGAATTTGTGCTCTGTTTTCTTACAGGTTCATTATTCTGTAGACTTTTCAGGATTTGGTGCTAATAACAAACACTGAGATTTGTTATGATGAACACACACCCCCACCCTCCATTTTCCTTCATTTCTGGGTATTAGAGAATACATTTTGCCCCATTGTTATTAGAAACAAGTGCCAAATATGTATTTAATTCTTCTCCCTTCTATTGTCTTTTCCTAGGTGCTTAACGAGTAACAAATCTCAGAGAAGTTACTCCTTGTGAGAACCCTCTGAGGTTCTTACTATTGAAAAATCCTGCCTGATACTAGATAAAAGATACTGATACTGCCAGATACTAGAAAAAAAGAGCTTACAAATGTTTAAACCCATTAGCCCTATCATTCTACTTCTAATAATCGGTTCTAAGAAAAAAAACTGAACACACACACAGAAAGGTAGGCAAGAATATAGTTATTACTACATTTTTTAGTAGTAAAAAATAGCCACAATTAAATTTTTCAACAATCGAGAATTAGTTATTAAATTAGATGACTGAAGATTTTATAGTCATTGAAGACACATTATGCACATTTTGTAGAGGATCTTAGGCTACCTGTGGCCAGTAAGTAATCTCCGGATCTCTGATTTTCTCCTAGTGTTTCGCTGTGCGCTCTCTGGGGTGGGTGGAGATGGCAGAGGAGGACCTCGCTCCTGGCAAGAGTAGTGTTGCCGTCAACAACTGCATCCGGCAGCTTTCCTACTGCAAAAACGACATCCGAGATACAGTTGGCATTTGGGGAGAGGTAAGTTACAGGTGAAAATAATTAATGTCAGACTTGCTTGCATTCCTGCTGTGCCTATGAAACCCCAGAGCCGAGAGACACAGGACTGAGAGCGCTGAAGGTTTTTATTGGGTTCCAGGGATGTTCCACACTCGGCCAATCATTCTCGCTTTAGGTGATCAGCCAGCAGTGGTCCCTGGTTCAGTCCTGTAATACGGAGATTGTTGGTAGGATTGACTGATGAAGATGGCCTTTGTTGCCTTTGTGAGGACCTGAATCAATCCCAAGGAAATGCTTTGTGTGTGTATGTGTGTGTGGTGGGGAGGAGCAGGGTGGATTTGATCTCCTGGTGGGTGGAAATTACGCTGGGGGCCACTCCCCACTGGGTCTGGCTGCAGATTTCTTTTAGGCTGCAGCCAATGACCCAGTTCCTGGTGGGAAAGAACAAAGAGAGAGAGGAAAAAGGCACCAAAAATTCCCAGTCAGCTCTCAGTTATCCCAAAGCAGGTCACCTGGTTAGCCTCCGGGGGCCCTAGGACCTGCCCTGCTCACGGGGCCCCAGCTCCTCAGGACTCTCGATCACGCAGCTCCTGAGCATGTGGCAGCCCTCAGCTGAAAGCGGGAAGAAGGGAGCCTGGCCTTCACTGGGGGGACAGGTTGGGGAACTGCAACCCTCCCCTGTAGCTTGGCTCGTCCTCTTGGCTCTGCCAACCATTACCTAGCTGCTCACCAGCTACCCAGCCTCCATGAGGTGCTGGGAGACAGAATCTCTCTAGGACCTCCACCTCAATCATGATTAATCCACATTCTGGATAATTAGCAGCTGGCTCTTTGCCCAGGGTCTGGACACAACTGTGCCATAGAAAGAAACTGCCCACACGCAAGCCTTGTGAGATGCAGTTCCCAACAGAGACACTGGGAGGCGCTTCAGGTCTGAGGCGGCCTGCTGTCTGTTGCTCCAGGCTCTGTAGGGTCAGTGCAATTTACCTGAAAGTAGCTCTCTTCCCCTTTTGGAAGATTTCAAATCATCCTGGATCTCAGTTGTAGATGCTTGGCTTAACTAAGCACTGACGAGCGGAGGCATTGCAACAACCATGTCTGCCTCCTCGGCAGCAGAGCTTACGTTCACTCTGAAAACTTGCCATGTCTGCCTCCTCAGCAGCAGAGCTTACGTTCACTCTGAAAACTTGTGATGGGACATCATTCTTAAAACCCAGACCAAGGAGCAGTTTATCTGTCCCGCTTTGGAATTTGAAGATTGGCCAAAAGCCTCACCATTCTTCCCCGCTAGACCATCCTGGTGGAGAAGAAAATGGTACCCACTCCAGGATTCCTGCCTGGAGAATCCCCATCGACAGAGGAGCCTGGCAGGCTACAGTCCAGGGGGTCACAAAGAGTTGGACACAACTGAAGTGACTTAGCATCACATAGCGTAGCACAGACTTCCCTGGCATCCACGCCACAGCATCTGGGCTGACTGTGACCTTCAGTGGACACAGCCTTTCCGTCAGACAGCAAACATTTAATAATTTCCTAAAATGCCTGAGGGTTTGCAAGGGGAATGAAGTTGGATAGGCTAGCGTTCCTGCCCTCAAAGAGCCATTAATACATGGGGAGACAGAAGACCAGAGCCTGAACAGTGATGCTGGAAACCTCCCCCTCCCCAGTGATGGTATCACTGCAGCACACCCCCTGTGGCTAAAGGCGTCTCGGCCTCTGTGTCAGATAATGAGCAAGTCACTTAACCTGTAAGCCTCGGTTTCCCCATCTGCTAATTGGAGATAATAACAAACCAAGCTCTGAGGCAAGTGAGAGCGTTCACGAGCCAAGGAGCCTGAAGCGTGCTGTAATATCTGAGATGTCATAAAGGCACATCAGCATTAGCTACTGAAGCACCGAGATGTGTCACACAGCTGTGCCTGCTATTTACCGGGCAAATCACACAGATCAGAAGTGGTGTACAAACCGAGAAGAGACAGCCCTTGTTGTGGGTCCAGGAAGTCCATCACAGGGATGGCTGGTAGGGTCTGGGCAGAAGGGAAGGAATGGGGACAGAGGGGTTATGAGAGGCTGGCCCACCTGGAGTTAGTAAGAGACCAAATTCTCCAGGGAACCTGCCATTAGCCTTTTTTCTTAAAGATTCAAAGTATAAATAATTAAAAATAAGAACCAGCTCAAAAGCAGGCTAGGGACACATTTCAGAGGATTTGGAGAAGGAGAGAGAAATTGGGCATGTGAGGGGAAGATGAAGGACTTATAAATATTTTAATCAGGAGAGGATGTTTCTCCCTTAAAAAACAAAGTTCAGACCCAGGGGGCGATATTTTGATCATTGAAGCGACATCCCTGGGTAGCCACAAACGTCCTGAGGATGCATAGTTTTGTGCAGAAGGTAAGCAGTCTTCTCATTGAATCCCAGGGGAAGGACATGTACCTGGTCCTGGAGAACGACACGCTGAGCCTGGTGGACCCCATGGATCGCAGCGTGCTCCACGCTCAGCCCATCGTCAGCATCCGCGTGTGGGGCGTGGGCCGCGACAATGGCCGGTGAGTGCCCCACGTGTCCTCTGTCACCTCGGCAGGTGGCCCAGTTTTAGCTTACCGCCAAGATGGAGCCTTGCTGTTACTGCATGTCACTGACTATGAATCTAGACAGTGAACTCTCTGCAGAAATGTGAAAAATGAAAGCACATGTCTATCCCAGCCTCATAAACCAAGCTACTTCCGTTTCCGGTTTCTGTCCCTCAGACCTTTTTCAGCCGTGGACCCTGCCTCTGGTTCTGCATGTTTCTCCACCTACCCATCCCATCTAAGTTCCCAGCTCATCCAGACTCTTGGCACTCTCACCTTATTTTTTTCCCTCTTCTCTGCAGTCTGTTTTAAAGAGTCTCAGCTATTTCAGATGCTCTGCTATTGGTATTTTCTTTGTAGAGGGCTTGTTGGAAGGGAGAGGTTGAACAGCCTCTAATCACAAGCTTTATTTTTTTTTAATTATTTTATTGAAGTATAGGTGATTTATAATGATGTGTTAATTTCTGCTATACAGCAGAGTGATTCAGTTACACGTGTGTGTGTATATATATATATTCTTTTTCATATTCCTTTCCACTATGATTTATCACAGGATATCAAATATAGTTCTCTGTGCTGTACAAGAACCTTGTTGATCACAAGCTTTAGGTCATTAATTCATGCTCATCAGGAACTTATGGAGTTTGAAGCTGGCTGAACATTTTTAACATTTTAAATGTCTGGTCATACCAACATTCCATTCAGTGTGTTTTTTTCTGAAATTCTACTGAATGTTTGTCGTTTCCAGCAAGTACTTCCCACTTAGATGTGTTGTGAACCTTTTTGTTCTCCAGAGTGACTGGAAACAGGGAAGTTTTGGTTTTCAAGTACATGTTCTAAGTAATAAAGTGGCAGGTATCACAGACTTCAGACTTTGATACTTTATTAAGTAATCAGGCTGCATGAAATGCATCTAACTCTTGAATTATAATTAATCTTTGGTAACTCTCAAGGTGCCCGAAGATCTCCTAGCATTTAGGGACAAGCTGTAGGATGATTTATTACTTTGTTGAAAATGGACAAGAGCATTGTGGAAGCTGGTGAAATCCCAGATGACAGAGATGGCTCTCTGGAGCCTGTGACTCCATTCCTGGGTTTTCTAGTTTATTGGGTTGTGTGGTCCTCTAGGGGGTTCAGCCTTGGCTTCACCCAGCCTCAGGCAGTAGCAAATTCAATAGTGTTTTGATTCAGTTCCAAATGCTAAGCCTGAAAGGAAAATGGATAAGCATTCATCAAAGAACAAGCATGTTTGCTGGAACCAGACATAGAAATGGTTGCAAAAGAGACAGGTGGAATGTCCTTTGATGGCTGATTGGATAAACCTTCCAGGGAGCACAGCTGTATCTTTGAGCTTCTGTAAGAGTGATGAGCAGTGACAGCTGTTCCAGGTGCTTTGAAGGGAGTAAGTAGCTAGATTATGCATCCACACCTGTCATTCACTTGCTTGGCAGAGCTGGAGCACTGAAATTAAAGGAAAATACATGATGATGTTTGTACATATTTAAAAACGTTTAGCCTTGATGGAAGAGTATAGGATGCTTGATCCTTCCCTACTTCCTATCCTCCATGTTTGTTTTTAAGACAGGAGCCGAGGTGAAGATCACTATATGCATGTCCAGCTGGATGGGGTTGTGTTTTCTTAAGATTAGCTTGTGAGTGGATTTCATCAGTGAGGTTTTCAGGTCACCCCAGTTCTTTAAGGCCAAATGCTCTCTGTTCAGGGTGAAAAATATGATTCAAATTCCAGTGGACAAAATTATTCAAGCCCTGAGCTCAGTTTCTCTCATGTGTGAAATGGGGATGATAACAAGGACCACGAAACATGTGTATGTTTATGCCTGTGTGTATGTATAGTAATCGGCATGGAGATGGGGATATAGAAAACGCTTAATGCACGTTAGCTTTGATTTGTTAAAGCAACATCCACTTGGACAGACAGCTAATCACATGGTTTCCTTTCAAACAGAGGGTGAGGGAGGGATCAGACCTCAGGGAGGTTTTGAGTACGGTTTATCATTTTATAACAGAGGGCCAGAGGCTGTTCTAGATGCTGTGTTCAGTTGTCCTACAAAGTGGAAAGAACTACCCACCCCTCCACTGCACCCAATGATATTGGTATAGATTAGGTTACCTTGCCTTGGTTATGTTTCTGAAATGTGCACTGGGTTACTTCTGTTCTTTAAACCCCTTCTTGTTCTTACTCAATGTTAGCAGGGAAGTGTAATTTAGAAATACGCTGAGGGTTCCACATTAGCTTTCAGGACCTCAGGAAGCTCCTGCATTGGCTGGGGGGCCCTTGAGCTGGGCTGCTTTTGGAAGCAGTAAATCAAAAATATGTCTTGTCAGCGAAAGTTTCAGTTTCTCCCCATTGCAGTTTTATGCTCTGAAAGAAGGGACCTTTGTATTCCAGATTTTTTTTTTTAAAGATACTTGGTTTTGCTTTTGATTCCTTTTTTTCTTTTTTTCCTTTACAGCAATTTACAAGAGCAAATTCAATTTGTATTGCTGCGAAGGGACTTACACTTTGCATGAATAAAACATAAAAGTGTTTCATTTTGCTTGCAAAAACAAGTCCATTTCGAATTCTCTTTTGTAACTTCCCTTGCTGAGAAAATGGAATCTCTTAGGGGATTTCTTGATGTGGTTAAAATGAATATGAAAAGTATGTATACCAGAGGCATGAAGGGCAGTTTCTCGTGAAATTCTGAGTGCTTCACTGAGCCATGTAATTTCAGAATTTATAAAGTTATTTGGGGTTTAGCATTTTCTTAAGGATTTCAAGTGGCTTTGGTTTGCTCTGCAGAAATTCCTTACGGAGGAAGTTTACTTTGGGTAAGGAGGTGATCCAGCTGTGACACCCCCCTACTGATGCCCCCAGGTTGATTCAGAGAAGCCTCTTATTATGATTAGCTAAAAAGTCTCCTTGGCACCAGAGGCTGATTCTCTATGGGGTGTCAGTGGTTGCTGGACAGGACTGAAGTTTTTGTCTTGTTCTTGAGACTCAACGCCAGCCTTAATTATGGTGCTTCTTAGAGTCCATTTGCATTATACTGCCATATGCTCAGACGCTCAGTCATGTCCAATTCTTTGCTACGCCATGAACGGTAGCCCACCAGACTCCTTTGTCCATGGTATTTCCCTGGCAAGAATACTGGAGTGGGTTGCCATTTCCTTCTCCAGGGGATCTTCCTGACCCAGGGATTGAACCCATACCTCTTTATGTCTCCTGCACTGGCAGGCAGATTCTTTACCACTGATATCACCTGGGAAGCATGATTACTAGGCAAAGGGAGGCCATCTTCCTCTTTCTTGACTGTTCTGCACTTTAGTTCTTTTTGATCACCGTGAAATAAATGTTAAGGCTCCCAGAGGCACACAGTGGGGAAAGGGGTTTCATAAAGAGCCCTGTATTTCCAGTCAGAATTGGAACTGCAGCCCCAGCGAGTGCTCAGATTGACCTGCTCCTGTGGGGAGGTGTCCTCATGTGTGCTAGTGGCACTGAATTGTAGAGCTGGCATTTTGCCTCCACGGACTGGAGCAGGTGACCACAGTGACACCTCGCATCTTGTTTCTGTGGTCCTACAGGCTTCTCTTCCAAGGATGGGTTGGGGGGAACTTCACATCAATTTCAGGGGCTCTGCCAATCCTGGCCACAGCTCTCCTGTTTACTCACTAGGCCCTGGGAGAAAGCATGCTCCTCATTCTTGTAAAGAGGTATCAGCAGCAAGGAGACACAGCTTCTGAACACAGGAGATTTGAGAGAGGGACTCTCTTTGCCTCTTGTGGCAGGTCTAGGAAGGGGCGCACAGATCCTCTGGGTGTTGCCAATAGTCTGCTATTCCCGTTTGTTTCCCACGAGAAAGAAAAGTGGTATAGTTGCAGGGTTTCAGACCCCATAAGTGGGATTTTCCAAGTCAGTGTAGCATGAAGCACTAATCAGGTCAGATGCTCATAGACTTCCCTTGAAATGGCAGGGGAAGAAAAGCTCTAGGGTCAGTTGGAAGAGTGTGTTAAACCAAGTGTAACAAGCCCCTTTGCTCCAGACCCTCTCACAGGTTCTCCTGTGCTGATGTGGACTAGAACTCTTTTCTTCATAGAAATGTGATCACCTGGAACAGGCTTTAGGAAATGCTGCTCTGGTCAATAAACTTGTTAATTTAAATTAGTGGCAATACTAGGTTGCTATTTTTGTCTTCAGGAAGAATTGGAATTCTTCGTAATAAATAACCATTATAAGTGGAGACCCCCACTGAGCCTGCTCCAAGGAAATAAAATTCCTTCCTAATTAACAACAACCCTCACAGCCATTGTGCACAAGTACTTTTTAAAAAGCGCTTTCTTCTGCAGGTTGAATCTTGGCGCTGAGATACTGTTTGTGCTTATAGTTTGTATAGCAGAGCGTCTCTTCTGAGAACGTGTTTTATGCATCTCTTTTCTCTTTTTGATGAACAATTTTTACCTTATGATAGATTATTCATAAATTTTCAAATGTTTATCTTGGGCTTAACTGTTTGATCTAGTTAAGATCTCAGGGAACTTTTATCTAAATAACATGGTAAGTCTCAGTGCACTGAGTATTTTTTTTTTCCTCATTTTCTCTTCTCTTAGGATATTCCCAACTGGTTTTATCCACCTGGTTTAAGTTGCTTTAGAAGTCTTTCACCACAGAGTTCATGCTTTTGTTTTCCTGCCACGGTTGTTTTGTGTTGATTCTTGTGAAAAATGCTGCTTAATTTCCGGACTTAGGGTGGGAGCTGATGCATGGGGCATCCTGACTGTAAATTAGTTAAAATATGTAAAACTGTAACTTACAGGCTTTTAAATGTAAAAGATGGCTGAGTAACCAATGTCTTTAAACCCTTTTATTTTAGGGATTAACTGAGGTCAGAGAGTGTGATTTGCCTTAAGTGACCCAACTAACTGGGCAAAGACAGACTCCTGGGAATTGTCCTCTGTCCAAGCAGGAGCTCCTCTGTTAATCCTGACAAGACATAATGGATGGTTCAAAGTAACCTGGGGTCAATGGGGAGATTAAGAACTCCACAGTCTAGGCCTGGTCCCTTTCCTTAATGAGATAAAACCAGGGGTATGAATTAAAAGTAGAGGCCCCTGAGCTAAAAGTGTCTTTCTGTCTTTAATGGATTATTTTAAAAAGGAAAGGTAAAAAACATGATGGGACTCAAATGTGGTGGACCCAATATGGCCTGGTTCTTTACAGAAAGAGTGTTGAAAGTAATAATGCATTCATCATTATTGAATCAGGCAGTCGTTGTGACTTCTGAAGGAAGTCTGTGCAAACAGCAAGTCCTGTTCTGCTATCCGGTGTCTTCCTAGTCTGACTGGCCAAGGGACTTGTCTCTAAGTTGACGGCGACCTGGAACCTTCACACGTCATGTTATGCCCACATTCTAGTCACATCCCTTTGGCCCCGTGCCACTGCAAAGGATTCTGGGAAATGAAGTCTCTAGCTGGGCCAACAGTTGCCAAGTCAATACCGCTATCACCAAAGAAGAGGTGAAACAAGTAGGCTTCTGACAGTCTGGAAACAAATCACCTCAGTGTTCCCAGCCTGTCACCTATTGCTTCCTATGCCGGTTATTGGGCCGCTGTCCCTGAGCTCCAAACCCACCGTTCTCTGCTTGCTTTGTGAGGCTGGAGCCAGGACTGTGCCGACCACACTTCTGCTTCTCTGGTTTGCTGCTGTTAGGCTCAGACTTGACTGGACTTTGTGGCTGGAGGAAGGGAGGGACTTACTTCCCGTGGTGAGCTTTATCCTGGAACAGGATTTTTATCCGGGTGTATCAGTTGTGACACAGTTTTCCCAGTACAGAAATGCAGAGCCACCAGCACAGCTGGCTCAGGCACGCCCTTTAAAGGTCCGTGTCCCTGGCCCTACTTCAAGTCTAGAGACACCAGCCCAGCATACCGCCTCCTCAGTGTCAGAGGTTTTGCTCCATGGGGCTTCTCCAAACTTCTGGGTTTTACTAGTTCCAACCTCTGCCCTTTGCACTCTCCACCCTTCAGGTCACAGCCCTGTCTTGCAGTGGCTGCCTTTATGATAACTTCTTCCTATTCCCCTTTCAGTTTTGTAGTTACCATTCTTTATATGATCTTCTCTCTCTGTTCCAATAACTGATGTGGTTCTGGTCTCCTGCCTCTACTCTCTGGTGTTGACCCTTAAATTGAATTAGCCCTGACTGCAGGAGGCAGTGTGGAGGGCGTGTCTGCCAAGAAGAGGGCTTTCAGGCGACCAAATTGAGTGCAGCTATTCTTTCTGTCCAGCTTTGCACACTGTAGGTGCCAAGGAAACATCCTTTCTAAATTGGTAGAAGTTGTCAGTGATAAAGGGCAGTTCTCTTTTAGGATTTAGAAATAATGGGCCTCTTGGTTTTTGAGCTAATCAGAAAGTTACCTCTATTTTCACTTTGCCATTGTTTCTTTTCCTAGGGGTAATGGAGGGAGGCGGGTCCTCACAGGGAGGATGGAAAGCCTCCTAATGACAAGAGGTCAGAGGGTTCTCTGAGCCAGCTGGTAATGAAAGATTGATGGAATTGCAAGATCTGCTGATAAAAGTTTAATCTAAGGTATATGCTGTTTTACCTCAGGGAGAAAAGTCTTCAGGGAGACAGCAGTAATTCTCTCCCTTTGCTCCAATATTATCTTGACCTCTAGAGTTAATTTCTTTTTAATGCAGACACACAGTAAGCAGAGGCATCAGGATTTACTTGACCATTCTGCCGACTTACACCTTGGTTGTATTTTATCTCTGTGAAAGTGGCCTCCTTGCCTTCTATTAATCATGCCAGGATGCTAGCTAATACTTTCAGTCTAGAATAACCTTTACGGAAAGACACTGTAAGTGATTGTCTAAGAGGTCCCTCAGAGGAGTGTGTGGAGGGTGTTTGCAAGCTGATCCATCTTGGTGGTGCTGTCCCTGTTGGTGGATGTATGAAAGACAACAATTTCTTCCGAGAAATGCATCTTCTGTTTTGATAACCGGTCCGCTCTTTCTCACAAGCATGTTTCAGCACCAGGCAGTGAAATGTAGGGGCTTGAGGCTGCCATGTCAAAAGGAAGCGAAAAATTGTGATGATGATCCCTGAGCAACTTCCATCTCTCGCACTTCCCCCGACTCCCAAGTCAGGTGAGGAATGGCCCTTTCTGGATGCAGCAGAGGGGTGATCCATCATGCTAGGCTCCAGTGATTCACTGTCAGCCTGGAAAGTGCCACAATCTTCGTGGAACACTGGAGCCTTCCGAAACCAGAAGGAAGTATAGTATCATGACGACATAGCCTAACGACCCACACCAACATGGATTCACATCTTAGCAGGAAAAGTTGTAACTGTTGTAACCCAGAGTGTCACTCAGTTATTGGACTGTTGTATATACTTAAAAAATGATTGTTTGATAAGCCGCTAAAAGCCTTATGTTACCACAGATGAATAAGCAGTCACTGCTTTCATACACAAATCATCACCTTGAACTCTTACACTTAAATGTAATCATCTGAGATTTTGGGCTTCATGGTGGATACAATGATTGAGGGTATAATGCAACTCCTTTATTTTCTTGGGCTCCAAAATCACTGCAGATGACAACTGCAGCCATAAAATTAAAAGACGCTTGCTCCTTGGAAGAAAAGCTACGACAAACCTAGACAGAATATTACAAAAGCAGAGACATTACTTTGCCAATGAATGTCTGTATAGTCAAAGCTATCGTTTTTCCAGTTGTCATGTATGGATATGAGAAGTAGCTCTTTGGACCATAAAGAAGGCTGAACGCCAAAGAATTGATGCTTATGAACTGTTGTGTTGGAGTAGAGTCTTGAGAGTCCCTTGGACTGTAAGGAAATCCAACCAGTCAATCCTGAATTCATCAATTAATCAAGGAAATCACTCCAGCATATTCATTAGAAGGACTTGATGCTGAAACAGAAGCTCCAATACTTTGGCCGCCTGATGCAAAGAGCCAACTCATGAGAAAAGACCCTGATGCTGCAAAAGATTGAAGGCAAGAGGAGAAGGGGATGACAGAGGATGAGTTGGATGGCATCGCTGACTCAATGGACATGAGTTTGAGCAAGCTCCAGGAGATGGTGAAGGACAGGGGAGCCTGGAGTGCCCAGTCCATGGGATTGCAAAGTTGGATACGACTGAGCAACTGAACAACAACAACAAATGATTCATTTCTGCTCACAGAACCACTTCTGACAGCAAACGTGTCAGTGTTCCACGCCAAACAACTCTCCAGGTCTCTGCCAACAGTAACCAAGTGTCCTGCAATGTAACTTGATTCCAACACTACCAGGAGTTAGCCCAGACCCCCAGGTTGAAGGCTCAGGCCCCATAAGACTGCCCCCACTTCAGTCACAAGTCCGGGCCACCCCTACATCTGCCAGAGCAGCTGTAAATCAGAGGCTCCCAGAGAAGTTTCTCCATTGGTTCAGTGATTTGCTAGAACAGTTTATAGAACTCAGGAAAACACTTTACTTACTACTACCAGTTTCCTATAATGGATACAAATAAACAGCCAGAAGAAGAAGCACATAGGGTGAGGTTCAAAAGGGTTATGAGCGTCTGTCCTTGTGGAGTTTGTGGATATGTTGCCTTCCTGGCACCTGGATATGTTCACCCCGAACCCCCAAAATTATCCCAACCCCATTGTTCAGGAGTTTTATGGAGGTTGCCTTACTCAGGCCGATTGATGAAATCATGGGCTCTTGGTGATTAGCTTGATCTCCAGGCCCTCTCACCTCCCTGGAAGCTGGGGTAAAACTGTAAATCCCTACCCTTTAATCACAGTGTGGTTTTTCTGGAACCAGCCTCCATCCTGAAGCTATGCAGGGGACCTCCAGACATCTCATTCGTGTACAGAAAGATCAGCTTGTCACTCTGCATGTTTCAAGGGTTTTATAAGCTCTTGTGTCAGGAACCAGGGACTAAGACCAACTGTTATAACAAAAGGCACTCCTACCACTCAGGAAATTACAAGGGTTTTAGGAGTTTTGTGCCAGAACAAAAACTAATATATATTTCTTATTATATTATAATATCACAGTGCACAGTTGGTCACTGGAGAAGACAAATTTGAGGACATTAGGTGGAATTCAAGAGTGTCTCACTGTATGTAATTATGTCAAGATTTTGAGAGCTAGGGTGATCAAGAGAAGGAATACTGGAGTAGGAATCCCACTGTCTGCAATTTAATAATAATCCTGGTTCTTCCCTTGCACTGGTATTGGGGACACTTAGCATTCTAGCCTGTCCATCTGCAGTGGGGATCATTGCTGGAATGGCAGAGATGTGGAGGTATCTTCATAGGACTGTCAGGCATTGCCCCAGGGGCAGTACTTTTATTGAGAATGTAATATTTTCCAGTAGTCATGTACAGATGTGAAAGTTGGACCATAAAGAAGATTGAGTGCCAAAGAATCGATGCTTTGGAATTGTAGTGCAGGAGAAGACTCTTGAGAGTCCCTTGAACAGCAAGGAGAACAAACCAATGAATCCTGAAGGAAATCAACTCTGAATACTCATTGGAAGGACCGATCCTGAAGCTGAAGCTCCAATATTTTGGCCACTTGATGCAAAGAACCAACTCATTGGAAAATACCCTGATGCTGGGAAAGATTGAGGACAGAAGGAGAAGGGGGTGACAGAGAATGAGATGGTTGGATGGCATCACCAACTCAATGCACATGAGTTTGAGCAAGCTCTGGGAGATGCTAAAGGACAGGGAGACCTGGCATGCAACAGTCCATTGGGTCACAAAGAGTCAGACATGACTTAGCAACTGAATAACAATATTTCCTTAAAGTATTACCCTGGGTCAATCATAACAGATTATAAAAATCAGTAGAAACTTTGAAACATGGGATGTTGGCATGATTTTGTCTTTGACTTTAAATATCTAAAACTCATCTGTTATTGGTTCCTTGTGAGTCTTGACTTGATGAGATAATGCCTCTTTAAGGCCTAACATTAATGTTTACAATCCCCTGGTCCCCTGCCACAACCAAGTGGCTTAGTGTGTCCCTAGCCCTCTTATTAAACTAGACTTGATGCTTACATATCACAGCTGTGAATTAAAGCCTGGCAATGAATTGTGCATGCGAGAGTTATTTTTTTAATAGAGAAAAGTGAGAATTTGTAAAAATTATCCTGTAATGAAAGTTCAGTCCAGTCACTTGGGATCCATGACTTCCTTCCATCCTTCCTTCTGGCATGAAGGCATGTTCATGCCTGGGTTGGCTTGAGTCACACCAGCTGCCACTGGGGTCTATGCTTCTCTTCTCCAGTTCGCTTGCCTCTCTCCTTCGGCAAGAGGACGACTGAGTTATGCTCCATTCTTTATTAATATGTTTGCTGCTTTTCCTCTTCGCAGCACCCAACCTATGGGCTCCAGCACCGCGTCTCCTGTTGCTTTGTTATAACTTCAACTGGGAAGTCTTCTTCTCCAGGCAGTCCCCAAAGAGTGCTCTTGGAACTACTTTTTAGAAAAAGGAAGAGAAGGAAGGAAATAAAAAATAAGAATTAAGAAATTGAAGTCAGGGTCCTCAAACAAGGACTCATTTCTGAAGGTAAAGTCCTGGGAGCAGAGTCAGGCAGGCATGGTTTCAGTGGCCAGAGATTAGAAGTACCAGATTAGAAAGTGAAAGTGAAGTCGCTCAGTCATGTCTGACTCTTTGCGACGCCATGGACTGTACCTACCAGGCTCCTCCGTCCATGGGATTTTCCAGACAAGAGTACTTGAGTGGGTTGCCATTTCCTTCTCCAGATTAGACTTGGGCCAAATAAAAATACATGAGCCAAAGAGTTCATTTTTAGTGGAAAGGGTAAATCTTGATAAACCCAGGAAAGAATCATTTAGATTATAAATAAAGGAACACAGAGGCAGTGACAGGCTCATATGGCACCATTCACATATCCAGCAAAGTTGAGTGGAATGGGGAGAAACTGGGGAGTAAGAAAAAGAAAACCTAGAAAAGTCTGTTATTTTGCCTGGTATTTTACACTAGAAACATGCCAAAGGGGAAGAAGAGTCTGAAAATGCTGGGATGGGATAGGTGGGGTAGGGGTGCACAGTTACAGCCTCTGCAGGAGCACAGGGTTGCAGGAGGCTGAGTTCAGGTCTTGCTGGCATGGTGAACAGAGCAGTCAGGTACTGCGGCAGGGGACTGGGCGTGCGTAGAAGGCCACCATTCTCTGAAGGCAGTGCCCTGTGCTTATAATTGCTTCTCTAGGCCCTGTCTTGCCAAGTCTGCCTCTTTGGATGAGTGGCTCCTCTTTTCATGCACAGAGCATGAAAACACAGAGGGGTGGGAGGGCTGCTGAGGGATCAGAGCCAGGGAGAATCAGATACTTTCAGTTGAGCCAAATGAGCCCTGGTGCATTAGAGATCCACGTTCGGGCAGGACTCAGGCACCTCGGCCCTGGATCCTGGACCACCCAGCTGAGAGCAGCACAGGTCGTGGTAGAGTGGAGGGTCCCTTTGTGGCTGGAAAATTGTGGCCCCTGCCTCTTCATCCCTAAATCTTTTCTTGGCACCCCGCTAAGGGAGTACTCCTATGTATAAATTTATTGCAAACAAAGCCAGAAAAATCTAAGTCTCAGTTATTAGCCCAGTAGAACCAAATGTTTCTACAAAGGCACTGAAAGCAGGTCAGTCCCAGGAGGCAAACTACATAGGGAACAACAGCCTGTACGGCAGGGTCAGCTGTGCAGGAAGTTTACAAACGGCACCAGTTGAGGCACCAGTGTCATTTCTTTGATTACCAAATCTGTGCAGTAGGTGTTTGGCTCAGATTGCAAGTATCTGATTCTCCCTGGCCCTGATCCCTCAGCAGCCCTCCCACCCCTCAGTGTTTGAACAGAACTGGAATGGGGATTGGGATAATGATGGGAGAGCACCAGTCATTCCTAAATCTGTAAGCATCTGTCTGAGTTCCAGTGAATTCATCCGCCTTATGAAAGAAGCTTCTCTCCTTACTGCAAACCATGAGGCTGTAGATAGTGGGATGTACACAGTGCCTCCTTGGCCAACCTATAGCCAGGTCACTTTTGCCCTTAGTCCACTGTGGTTCCTGACTCTGCTGTCTAATCAGCTGCACAGTCAACAACTTACTGACCCACCAATATGTAGGGAGTGGTCAGGTGCTTAGGATTCTGCCCGTGCCCCCAGCATGCTGGGATAGTGCCCTCGCCTTGCATTTCCCTTATCTGCTGTCCTTTCCCGCTTGCCCACTTTCTCCTCATGTAGCCTTTATGTTTCCTTGGATTGAACCGGCCATTCCCTCCTCCAGGGCACAGCCCAACCCAATGGGAACTTAAATCCCAGCACCTCTGAAGGGAGCCTTATTTAACTTGATGATTATGTGTGTGTGTTCACTCACATGAAAGTAAATTTTGCAAGGAGAGTTGTTAGATTTTTTTTTTAATTTGTTGTGTAAGCCCCCACATTCTTTGTAGCCGTCTGTTTTTTGTGTTATTGGCTTTCAAGCTATTTTGCCTTAACCCGTAAGAAATATAGTTTATGACACGGTCTAGTTTTTACCCTCTCCACCTTCCCTTTCAGTTCAGTTCAATTCAGTCGCTCAGTGGTGTCCAACTCTGTGACCCCATGAATCGCAGCACGCCGTAAGCCTCCCTGTCCATCACCAACTCTTGGAGTTCACTCAGACTCACGTCCATCGAGTCAATGATGCCATCCAGCCATCTCATCCTCTGTCGTCCCCTTCTCCTCCTGCCTCCAATCCCTCCCAGTATCAGAGTCTTTCCCAATGAGTCAACTCTTTGCATGACGTGGCCAAAGTACTGGAGTTTCAGCTTTAACATCATTCCTTCCAAAGAAATCCCAGGGCTGATCTCCTTCAGAATGGATTGGTTGGATATCCACTCACACAAAAATTTCACACAGCAATACTTATCTTTGCAGTGTGTTCTGTCCTTGATTTTTTTTTCTTTGCTACACTCTGTTTAACTTTTTGAATGCTGTTTGTTACCACTAATTGATTATGGTCTGAATTACACTGACCTTTGGTTACTTTTTCCAAAAAGTCCTTGAAGTGACCACTCTACCAGCCTAATACCTGGTGTTTAAATTTAAAACGATTGCACAAACAAATAATTTTGGGAAACATCTTATTCTCAGAGAGCCCCGAATACACAGCTTACCTGTTTAAGGCTCTAAGCTCCTCTGTGTGCATGCTCAGTTTTGTCTGACTCTTTATGACCCCATGGGCTGTAGCCCACCAGGCTCCTCTGTCCATGGGATTCTCTAGGCAAGAATACTGGATTGGGTTGCCACTTGCTTCTCCAGATCTTCCCCGTGCCTCCTGCATCTCCTGCATTGGTAGACAAATTCTTTACCATTGAACCATTGGGCTTCCCAAGCTGTCCTGCACTTAGCACTTTGTGAGCGTGAAACACATTATTTGCTTCCTACCAACGAACTTGAGGGAATCAGCGGCATTTCCGGGGCCCACCAGATTAGAAAACACTGCAGTGCGCTGATTTAGGGACTCGGAATGGTGACTCTATCAGTCTGCCATCACAGATCTCTATTTTAGATTTCCATTTGCCTAGCACTCCACTCCTCATGCCTGCACTGAGAAGTGTGGTATTGTCAGAAGCACAGCTTTCGGTGCAGTCAGTGGATTCTCCTTAAAGAATTTAGTTAACCAGGGCACTCCAAGCCAGTGCTCTGGGACAACCCAGAGGGATGGGATGGGGAGGCAGGGGGGAGGGGGGTTCGGGATGGGGGACACGTGTACACCTGTGGCTGATTCATGTCAATGTATGGCAAAAACCACCACAGTATTGTAACGTAATTAGCCTCCAATTAAAATAAATGAATTAAAAAAAAAAGAACTTGGTTTATGGTGAAAATTGCATAATTTGTCATGTTTCTCTTTTTGCTAGGAAGTTTCAAGTTAAAGCAAACTCTCATAAGTAAAATAGAAGGAATATTATAAAAAAATAAAGCAAACTCTCAGCTGCAGTAATATTACATTGAACCATATGACTGCCTTTTTTGAGGATCTGAAATGGTTGGATGTAGTTCAAATTAATATTTAGCCTAACTGATTTATAGAATCACTTCCTTCTTCCATTTGGCTTTAAATTTTATTCTAATTTAAGAGCCTGCTAGAATATGTGTCTTCTATTGTAAACCACTTTATTCTTTTGGAAAGCAAATGGATATAAATTTTAATAAGTAAATAGAGTCCAGCTGTAATGTCCTATTAACCAATAGAGTATTTAAAATACAGATTTTTTCCTAATCTCCCTATTTTCAATAGTTGGTAAATACTGTGCATTCTGCAACGAGGAGTATTTTGAGGGTTTTCCCCCCTGTACAATTCCTGGGTGGCTATGAGAACAACAAATTAAAAAATATATCTCTGTAGACAATGAATATTTATTGACCAGTCCAAATGACACTTTTGCTTTCTGCATGAATTAGGGAATAATAGTGTCACAGAAGCCACCTCAGCCCTCAAGGTACTTGCTCACCAGGCTCGTTTTCTCCACCAGGGATCTCATTACAAAGATAAGCAGCAGTTACTAAAAACATTACATCTAATGGATGGTGTGGAATTTCTTAATATATTTCCTCCATAGAGTCAGTGGCCTAGAGTAATGGGTGAGCCCCTTTATTGTCTAGAGGAAATATTTTGATTTATCTCTGTATAGCTTCTAGCTTAAGAGGTCCTTTGGGTTTTTTTTTTTTTAACCTTAGAAGAAACTGTGGAAGATATTTATTAAAAAAGATAAAACCTAATCCTATTCATTAATTTCATTGAGTCAAAGGTTGAAATAAAAGGGAGGGAAATTTTTTTTAATAAAAGATAAGGTTTTAGTATGTCTATACTGTACAAATTAGAGTGCCTCTCTTTTAAAAAAAAGAGAAGGTATATATCTTAAGTCTTTGAATCTTGGGTCACTTTTAATCATCATGTTGTTAATCATTGTCATAGGCCTTGGACTCATGCTATTAGAACAGATTATAGCAAAGAGGTATGTTAATCAGGGCAGGAGGAGAGTAGAAATGGCTTTCATCATCCAGAAGGGGCACCGTGTTTTGTTTTGTTTTGTTTTAACTTTATAATTTAACCATAATTGTACCTGTGTATTTTAAAATGATCTGTCAGGGTAGCTTTCTTTATGCCCAAGGCCACATCGTCCCTATTCCTGCCTTGAAGTTTCAGACTGTGGGATTTCTTTTCTCCCTCCTTCTTCCTCTCTTGTATGGTCCCATCTACCTCTCTGGGAACTTATTAGACACCCATATATTAAGTCCCCAATATGTGTCAGCCACTGTGCTTGGCACCAAGGATATAACTATGAACAAGCACTTCATGGTGCCTGCCTTCATGGGTGATACTAAATGGAATAGTAATAGTGAGTAATTAGATGAGTTCTTCAGTCCCATGAAGCACTTTGTAGTATAACTATCCAGATAGTAAACTGTCAAATATCTAAGTATATGACATGTCCTGATCACTTGGTCCAGGTCCCACCTCTTCTATTAGTCTTTCTGTCACCATTTTATCAGTCAGCACTGTCTAGGTTATTCTTCAGTAACAATCAAGACCCAGTAGCTCGGAACGGTCCTCATTCTACTAAATGTCTGTGCCGTGTTGGCTGGAGGTGCTGCTCCTAGTAGTATTGTCCTTATTCTTTGTCCAAGGCAGAAGGGAGTGCCACGGTTTAGAGTTTTGCCAGCCATGGTGTTGGGAGGAAAAAATGCACTGACTCTTAAAACTTCTGCCTGGGAACAACACTTAACACTTTTTCTCACATTTCTCTCGCCAAAGCGAGTTACATGTCCAAGTGTGACTTCAGGGGATGGGGAGATCTGCTTCCTTAGGAAAAGGACTGGATGCATTCATATCACTGCAGTGCCCTCTGATCTCTTTGATCTCTCTAGTCAAGTAGATCTTAAATGACACTTCATCTTTCAACCCTGTGTAGTTACTTAATGTAAATGTGTGCCTCTCCCCAGTTAGATTATAAATTCCCAGATAACTAGCACATGTTTTATACTTCCTTATGTGTAACTCAGCATGATGCTGGCCTTATGTTAGTTAGGTTCTTAAAAATGATCTTAAATTGTATGAAGGCGAGAAGAGAGAATAATCAGAACTCTCTCCATGTTTTAATATAATGCTTGATAGTCTGCTGAGGATCTGTGTATACTATCTCCTTTAATCTTTTCAAGGACCAAAGGACATAATATTATGCCTTTAACAGATGAGAAAAGTGAGACCCAGACCTTGTACATGACTTGCTTACTACTGTACCAAAAAAAAAAAGGGATTGAGCTACATCTGAAACCATGAATTCTAAATCTTGGGCCAGTGGTTTTTCCTACTCCTGTAGTTGTTAATGTGAACACTCTGAGTTTTAACTTCTGCTGAGGATCACACACGGGAAGGGAGAAGGAAACCTCAGAAAGAATTGAAAGCCTGAGATGTATCTCCTGGCATTTGGGTGATAGCAAAGCTGAGGGGGACACACAGCAAAACTCTCGGCTTGAATTCAGCAGGCCAGTGTATTAGTTTATCTATAGCTCTTGTAACAAATTATCATGAACTTGCTGGTTTAAAACAATATAAATTTGTTCTCTCACAGTCTGAAAGCCAGTAATTCAATATCAGCTTCATGAAGCCCAAATCAAGATGTTTGTAGGCTCACTGTCTCCAGAGGTCCAGGGGAATAATCCGTTCCTTGCCTCCTCTTCCAGCTGCTGGTGGCTGCGGGCATTGTCTGGCTGTGCCATCCTGTCTCCACATCCTCTTTCTGTAGGCTTCTCTTCCAAGTTTGTGATCTCCCTCTGACTCTCCCTGGTAGGGATGTGTGTAATTAGATTTAAAACCCACCCAGATAATCCAGGAAAATATCCCCATGTCAAGATCATCAGCTCTGCTCAATGTTACATGGCAGCCTGGGTGGGAGGGGAGTTAGGGAGAAAATGGATACATGCGTATATATAGTTGAGTCCCTTTGCTCTCCACCTGACACCATCACAACATTGTTAATCGACTATACTCCAAAATAAAATAAAAAGTTTTTAAAAAGAGATCATCAATTTAATCATATCTGCAAAGATCCCTTTTCCATATTAGGTAACAACGACAGGTTCCCGAGATGAGGGTCTGATATTGATACCTTTGGGACCATTAGGGTGGTGGGAACCTCTTTCTGCTACTCTACTTTTCTCCCCTGCTCTGCCCCTCTTTTATCCTTGCCCATCTCTGTCTCTCCTCCAAGTGCTACAGGTTGTATGGTATATTGGAAGGATCTCTGGAGTCTGATTCACATCCCGTTAATTCCTGGATCTACCTCTTCTTGGCTGTGTGACCTTGGCGAGTGAATTACCCTGAGCCTCAGTGTCCTCCTGTGTAGAAACAGAAGCCTTAGAACCTATGTGCAGCTTGGTGTGAGATGATAAATGAGAAGAGGGCCTGGCAGGGGCACCTGGCCCCAATGAATGGGCACCTGCCCAAGCGCCCCAACCCCCGCTCTGCGCTGTCCCTCATTTAGGCTCCCCATCCTCTGCACCCACAGGGCTGGGCCTGGTGGGCTACAGGTAGAGGATGCTGCCCACTGACATCCCTGGAGCACCTCCTCCCATTTATTTTTCTTAGTGAATCTAAAAATACACAATGTTTATTAAATAATTAATCATCCTTTCCTAGAAGGGTTATTTCATTTCATGGGTGAACAGTTTATTGCCAGAGAAACTATGTCTTCCTCCAAAATGATGTATAACATGTTTTGGTATCTACATTTTTAGACACTTCAGTGTTTTTTTTCTCTCTGCCAGTTAAACTTGAAGGTAATGTAGTGCGTATTCATTTGCACTTTTTTTCTTTTCTAGAGATACAGATGTGCATAGCAGTAGAGCAACCTCATATTTTTCCATTTCTAAAATAGTATGTAAAACCTGATATGTTAGTGTGCGTGAATGCCAATAAATTTTAGTATTTAGTAAATATTGACTAGTAATAAATACCATAGGTAGCAAGCCTTTATAATATTAAGCCTATGAAGAAAATTAAACAGTTATATAATTGGCAAGGAAACTAATGCAAAAGTAAAAAGAAAAAGATATGAAAGCCATTTTTTCTCAAACCCATTTTTGTGGTTTTACATACTTGTCTGCCTTCAGAATCTAAAATGCTAGCCTAGTTTGTTTATAAAGCAGTCCCTTTAGACATTTGTCTTATTTTTAGGAAATATTGATCCTAATGCTAGGTTAGTAACAGGGATTATTTGCCATCTTGTCTCTAATGACACAAGGGGTCTGAAATGCTGGGTGGAGAAGAACCAGGAAACCAAAACCAGCTTTGGGTGAGGGGTTCCTTGATCTGTTAGTCGTGTCTGTCACGGAGCAAAACATAGGCGTGGCACAGCATGACTAAAGCACAAGTAATTATTGAAATGTACTCCATCTAGGCCATTACACAGTTAGCTTGACCCAGAGTCACTGGTTAGCATTAACTTTTACACAGGAAAGGCAAAAAAATGAGGGGAAAAAAGAGAGTGGTCAAATATTGAATACTCTCAATACATATCCATTATATCTGAAACTTGATGATCTCTTGATAAATATAGAGGGGAGAAAGGAGGGAGAGACTTGTTCTAGAGTGCTGTGACCGTGCGTGCCGTGCGAAAACTTGTTTTCAGGACTTGACTGAATTTGGGGCTGAGTTTCTGGCAGCTGCCGGCACAGAGAGGTCCTCAGTGTTCAGAACGACCGAGCACATCCTGTAACTTCATTTGTGGATAAACAGCATAAATGCAGTGTTGGAATAGTAAATCCTTAAAGCGTTTGCATTGCCTAACAACAGATGCACAGTGCTGGCAGCAGTGTGGTCTTTTGTTTTCGGTTGGCACACCACTGGAAGGAGGAAGATGGACTCTTAAGATTTGAATCCCAGCCCTGCCACCAGCTGTTACAGTGGTCTTGTGCAAGTTATGTAACCTCTTCAGTACATCCATTTCCTCATCAGAGAAGAACACTGTGTCCCACCTAGGAGTAACCAGGTGACACTATTTTTCAATCTGTTGTTTTAAAATTATTTTTTACTTGAAGATAGTTGAATTACAATGCTTTGTTAATCACTGCTGTACAGCAGAGTGACTCAGTTATACGTATATACACATTCTTTTCATAGTCTTAGATTCTTTTTTTTTTTTTAATATAATTGCTGAGCTTTTGGTAAGAGTTGAGAACAGTGTCTGGCACCTCCGTAGTGAGAACCCCAGTCCTTTGGCCTTCAGTTCCATTCCTCTCCTCCCCTGCTGACCTCTGACCCTCAGGCGGTTTCTAGCTTTCCCCTGGGTTTGGCCCCTGGAAGCAGTGAAGGCTGGGGGAAGGGAGAGCACGGTTCCTCTCCCCGCTGTTCACCTCCAGGCTGTGCCTCCTCGTGGCTCCAGCACCCCCTGCCCAGGCTGCCAAGGCTGCGGCTCTGCTGGGAGCCTCTACCGCCTCCTCCGTGGGCCCTTCAGCCTGGAGGTGGTAGGTCGCTTCCTGCTGTTGCTAATTCCGAGTGCCGCTCTATCTCCTGTTTGCTTTTCAGCTCTTCCGCCACCAATCTGCTTCAAACATTTAGAGCGGTTTTTGTTTTCCTTGTTGTGCCCTTAATGGTAAGACTAAACATTTACTGTGGCTGTTGTTCCTGCTATCGTCACTGGCTCATGGTTCAGAGGAAACTCTGGAGTAACCTTGAGGCTCAGGAAGCGAAATGAGTGAACGCGGATCCCATAGCTGGTGGGTGACAGACGCCAGCATAAAACCCTTTTCACTCGATCTCTCCTACCAGCCTTTGGATGGGCTAGTATCCTTGACTCTTAATTAGTCTGAACATACAATGTATGTCTTGCCTAGGGGCCCACTTCTTTTTTGACTCCCACATACTGGAGTGACATATGCTGAGAAACAGTCATCCTCACCACCAGCGATTGCTTTTGGGATCACACATCACCAAGTCAGAACTGACCTCAGTCTTCAATAGGAGGGAGCAGGTTCCACCACAGTAGAGGGTGGGAGGTTACTAAAGATCATTGATTACAAGCGACAGAAATTGCGTCATCTTAAGCAAAAGACACGGCTTCCCAGGTGGTGCAGTGGTAAAGAACCCACCTGCCGATGCAGGAGACATGGGTTCAATCCCTGGGTCGGGAAGATCCCCGGAGGAGGAAATGGCTACCCATTCCCATCTTCTTGCCTGGGAAATCCCATGGACAGGGGAGCCTGAAGAGCTGCAGATAATGGGGTTCAAAGAGTCAGAAGTGCCTTTGTGACTGAGTGTACACGCACGCAAGCAAAAGACAGCTTGGTTGTCTTCTGAAACTCTGAGGCAGGGAGATGACCGAGAGAGGAGGGTGTGAAGAAGTGTCAGGACCATATCTATCTTTCATCTCGATTCTTGGCTTCATCCTCTCTTCTTCTTAATTCTTACGGTAGAAATGACCCTGCACATTCCTTTTCCAGCCAGTGTGAGTGCAGTGTCTCAGTTACAAATTCCTAAGGGAAGAGACTCATACTCAGCATAAACCAGGCATAGACCATCCTGGTCAAACTGACTGACCAGGTCACTTCATACACGATGTCAACCAGGGGGACTTCCTTGATGGTCCAGTGACTAAGACTCCGTGCTCCCAATGCAGGAGGTCCCAGGTTTGATTCCTGGTCGGGGAACTAGATCCCACATGCCACCACTAAAGATCCCACATGCTGCATCTAAGACCTGGCGTAGCCATATAAATAAAGATATTAAAAAAAAAAAAAAAGATGTCAACCAAGGCCCTGCTGCTGCCACATAGGTTGGGACAGTGTGGTATTTCCCAGAAAAGGGGATCGTAAGTGTGCACTAGAGAGCTCACTTCAAGATTTCTAACAGTCTAATTCATAATCACAAGAAGCCACATTTGGGTGCCCACCATCTGCCAGAAACAGTGGTAATCACATTATATCTTGTTTTGTTTGGTTTTTAAATTTTAATTCTTAATAACAGCATTAGGAGACAGATTTTATTATTTGCATGTTGTGGGTAAGACGAGGACAAAGGGAAAATTATGCATTTGTGCAGTATAAGCTGCACAGGGCAACTGAAATGGTAAGGGGCTTTGCTTCTAGACGAGATTACAATACATTAACTCAGAGTGGCAGCACTGGTTTGCTCATGCTGATCAGAAGTTATGATTAGTGGCTAAGTGTAACTTTGATTAACAGAGAAAAGTGGTGTGGGGACAAATCAAAGTAGCTTGTATTTGTGTGAGAAATGTGTGTTAAAAGATCTTAGGTGGTTAAAATTATAAAATAGCATGTTGGACCAATTTGATCCAACTCCCACTCTTTGAAAAGTAGAAATTTTGCTGGAGGTAAGTAATTTAGCTGTTTTGTGGGAAGTTTCTTCAGCTTCTAAGATGATTCAGAGCTTGGAATTACTGACTTAGCCTTCTGACTATATCAGGAGTGTTTAAATATACATTTTCCACTCAGTTAATAACTCATGAATTCGTTTAAATTTATCATCAGTGCACTCAGAAGTTATCAAAGTAGACTTTGAGCTGTGAACATTTGCTTGTCTCCTTCTGGTTAATCCTGACACATCTCACATGTCATAGTTTTCCAAAATTCTAAAAATGAGATTACTCCCTATTAAAATTGATCATTAGATTATTGTGTTCTTGAAGATAAAATTTTAACTTGCTTAAATGATATAGTCTCCCCTCTTTTCCTCAAAAAATGTTTTATATGAGTGGAGAAGGTGGAATCTATAGCCTCATAGACTGCTGCTGCTAAGTCGCTTCAATCGTGTCCGACTCTGTGCGACCCCCTAGACGGCAGCCCACCAGGCTCCCCCGTCCCTGGGATTCTCCAGGCAAGAACACTGGGGTGGGTTGCCATTTCCTTCTCCAGCCTCATAGACTGTTGCCGCTGCTGCTAAGTCACTTCAGTCGTGTCCGACTCTGTGCGACCCCCTAGACGGCTGCCCACCAGGCTCCCCCGTCCCTGGGATTCTCCAGGCAAGAACACTGGAGTGGGTTGCCATTTCCTTCTCCAGCCTCATAGACTAGTGATGCTCAAACCTGAACACATATCAGGATCAGCTGTAGATCTTTATGAATACAAAGAAAGTTGAATCCCTAGACTTCTCTGATGGTCCAGTGGTTAAGAATTCACCTGCCAGAGCAGGGGACATGTGTTTGATCCGTGGTCCAGGAAGATTCCGCATGCTGCAGAGCGACTTAGCCCACGTGGCACCACAACTGAAACCTGCACACCTAGAGCCCACTCAGCAACAAGAGAAGCCACTGCAGTGAGAAGGCTACACGCCACTACTGCAGAGCAGCCTCCGCTCACCACAACCAGAAAAAGCCCGTGCAGCAGCGAAGACCCAACACAACCAAGAAAAGAAAAGAAAGCTGAGTCCATCCATAGAAGTGTCTGATACAGTAGGTCTGGGGTGGGACCTGAGAGCTTACATTTCTAAAAAGTTCCCACGTGAGGCTAACTTTAGCTACAGACCGCTCTTGGAAGACTGGTGCTCTAGGCTGAAGAAGGAGAAGGCAATGGCATCCCACTCCAGTACTCTTGCCTAGAAAATCCCACGGACGGAGGAGCCTGGTGGGCTGCAGCCCATGGGGTCGCTAAAAGTCAAACACAACTGAGCGACTTCACTTTCACTTTTCACTTTCATGTATTGGGGAAGGAAATGGCAACCCACTCCAGTGTTCTTGCCTGGAGAACCCCGGGGACGGCGGAGCCTGGTGGGCTGCTGTCTAGGGGGTCGCACAGAGTTGGACGCGACTGAAGCAACTTAGCAGCAGCAGCCAGCTGAAGAAAGAATTTGCTGAGAATAATGCTCGCAGTTTTGTAGCTTTAAGAGAAAGTGTTGGGGGTGGCAGGTTTAAATAATTAGTCTCTTTAGTCACTAGGCTCCGGCTTTTTGCTAGGAACTCAATTTGGAATATATAATTTTCCTTTCTTTAGGGGGAAAGATAAAAAGCAGAGGAGGATTTACTGTTATGATAATGAACCTTAAAATTTAGGGCCCCTTTCGAGGCTCTGGGGAGGGGGCTTAGGGTTGAGTTCACATAGTGTTTATAAAACTTGCAAAAGGAAGATATTTTTGTATTCATTTTCTTAAAGACATCCCCAGAAATTGTCTCAGCTTTAGGTCCCATAAAACCTGAATCAACTCTGATAATTAATTAATATAATTAACACTGTATAAAAGGAACATAGTTTGTAACAAAGAGCAGGTTTTTTTAATAGGTTAGGCAATTTCTAAACATGTCAGAAATAACGGTAAATGGATAAATCATCTCAGAGGACATGTGAACTTTGTGTGGAACTTACTTTAATTGAAAGAGTTAGATGGAACATTAGGTAGATGAAAATCCAAGTGGGTCTTAGCTTGTGTGCTGTCTGGTCAGCTTGTATGTGCTGTATTTTATTTATTGCGTGTGTGCCTGTTAGTCATATCCGACTGTTTGCGACCCCATGGACTGTAGCTTACCAGGCTTCTCTGTCCATGAGATTTTTCTGGCAAGAATACTGGAATGGATTGCCATCTCCTACTCCAGGGTATCTTCCCAACCCAGGGATGAACCCACGTCTCCTGCACTGGGAGGCGGGTTCTTTACCACTGAGCCACATGGGACATCCATATTTTATTACATTTTATTTACTTGTGATGAGAGGAGAAATTTTGGAGAAATGAGTTAGGTCCCAGTCTGGCTTCACCTCTTGTAAATCAATTCACTCATTCTTTTTGAGCCTATTTTATCTGTAAAGGAAGATGTTAATAATAGTTGACTTAATAGGGATAACTGGATTCTGTAATGAAATGATAGATATGAACAGACATTTGTTCAGATCTGAAGATGTAAAATGCTGCAGAAATGTTAATAACTAGTAGCTGTACAATGCTATACCAGTAGCACACTAATGAGTGAAGTCGCTCAGTCGTGTCTGACTCTTTGCGACTCCTTGGACTGTAGCCTAACCAGGTTCCTCCGTCCATGGTATTTTCCAGGCAAGAATACTGGAGTGGGGTGCCATTTCCTTCTCCAGGAGATCTTCCCGACCCAGGGATTGAACCCAGGTCTCCCGCATTGTAGGCAGATGCTTTACCGTCTGAGCCACGAGGACTAAACGGCCATTCTGCTAGATCAAGATTTGGCAAACTTTTTCTATAAAAGGCCAGACTGTAAATACATTAGGTTGTATGGATCATTCTGTCTCTGTCTCAACTACTTAACTCTGCCCCTGTTAGGCAGTAATAACTATAGAGAAGATAGAAATGAATGGGTGTGGCTATGTTCCAATAAAGCTTTATTTTTTTATTTGTAAAAACAAGGGCAGCTATGCTAGATGATGTACCAAAATTGACCCAAAATGCCACAGTCCTTCCCAATTAGGAACTTCCAGTTGAGCAGAAGGTAAAACAAATCATAGCAACTATGTGATGTTTTTATTTAAACTCAATTTTGGAGGATCGAAATGCTGGCACATTTTATCTGCTTTACTTTCCATAGTTCCCTGATGTAGCTGATATCTGTTTGGGGGGTGAGCAAAGTGGGGTGAAGGAAGGAGTCAAGGTTAAGAAGTTAGGGGTCAGAATGCCACCTTTCTCTTTCTGCTTCCTGGCTCTGGAAGCGGTAATAACAGGGTGAGCTCCTGTTTGATCCCTTCTCTGGGATTCAGACTCAACAGCAAGTGCCTAAGCATAGAGATTTTTAACCACCAAGAAATTAGGTCATTCTGTTTTTTAATCTTTTAATTATTTTTAAACATCACTGAGATGCATAGATCTGCGAACTTTGGAAAACTGAAATAAAGGAGTTTTCAGTTCAGTTCAGTCACTCTTTCTCTAAAGAAGACATATAAATGCCCAGCAAGTGCATGAAAAGATGCTCGACATTACTAATCATCAGGGAAATGCGAATCAAAACCACAATGAGATATCACTTCATACCTGTCAGAATGGCTGTTATCAAAAAGACAACAAATACCAAGTGTTGGCAACGATGTGGAGAAAAGGGAAGCATTGTGCACTGTTGCTGAGGGTGTAAACTGATGTGGCAGCTATGGAAAACAGTACAGAGATTGCTAAAGAAATTAAAAGTAGAACTACCCTTTGATTTAGCAGTTCCATTCCTGGGTATTTATCTGAAGAAAACAAAAACACTAGTCAGAAAAGATACATGCCCTCCTATGTTTATTGCAGCATTGTTTACAATAGTCAAGATATGAAAGCAACATCAGTATCTATCAGTAGATGCATGGATTAATGAGATGTGTGCGTATATATGCATACAATGGAATATTAGTCGTGAAAAAGAAATGAAATCTTGTCATTATATGACAACATGGATGTATGTAGAAGGTTTTATGCTAGTGAAATAAGTCAAAGACAAATACTGTATGATTTCACTTATATGTGGAATCTAAAAAAATGAAACAAACATAACAAAACAGAAAGAGAGTTATGGATACCGAGAACAAACAAGTGGTTGCCAGAGGTAAGAGTTGGGTGGGAAAGAAGTACGTGTAGGAGATTAAGAGGTACAAACTTCCAGTTGCAAAATAAATGAATCAGGGGTATGAAATGTAGTGTGTGGGGATAATTGGTCAATAACTATGTAATATCTTTGTATGGTGACATAGTATAACTAGACTTATCCTGGTGATCATTTTGAAATACATGGAACTATCCAATCATCGCCTGTGTTGTGTAACAGGTACTAACGTAGTTTGAAGGGGCAATTACATTAATACTTGAGAAATAAACAGACTCGTAGGAAAAAGAGATCAGAGGTGGGGGAGTGCGGCGAGGGGGAATTGGACGAAGGCAGTCAAAAGGTACAAGCTCCTAGTTATAAGAATGATATGTCCTAGGGATGTGATGTATGACATGATAGCTATAATTAACATCACTGTGTGTTATATATGGCAGTTGTTAAGGAGTAAATCCTAAGAATCATCAGCACAGGAAAAAATTTTCTCTATTTAATTTTGTATCTATGTGAAATGATGAATATTCAGTAAACCTGTGGTAATCATTTCATGATGCATGTAAGTCAAATCACTATACTCTACATTTTAAACTTATATAGTGATATATGTCAATTATACCTCAATAAAACTGGAAGTAAAAAAATTTTTAGAGAAAAGAGGTTGGGTCTTATAATAAAATTTATCCTCCTCCCCCAAAATTAGGCTAAGTGAGAAAAGCAAGATTCACAGACTATATATGATATGATTCCATCTATACAATGTTTTAAAAGACAAAACTGTGGAGATGTAAACCAGACCAGTGGTGGGCTCAAGGAGAAGGAAAATGTAATTTCTTTCAAGAACTTCTCTTGGCTTCCCTCCACCAGCCCCTAACCTCTTACCCCTGCCCCCATCTTCCCTGTCAAGGATTTAATATCAATTTAAGGTAGAGTTTATATTGAAAAACACAAATGTGATTTTTCTCTAATTTTAATCATGGAAATTGCCAGAGAGCAGGCGTTCACCTTGGCCCCTCCAGTGTCACTGCTGAGTGAGCCTGAGGGGAGCCTGGCTGTGTCTTCACCCTGCTGTCAGCGCCCCTGCACCGCCTTGCAGTTCTGTGTCCCAGAGAGCAAGCCAGAGGGGGTTCAGAAGGGAGATAGTTGAGCAGATGCCTTTGAAGAATTGAGTGTTGTGCTGGTTCTATTAGGATCCTGAATCATCAAGGTAACAGTTTATGCTCAGCTCCCACCCCTAGCAGTTGGGAACATGAGGACTGTTGGGTAAGGTCGGGGGAAGACGGGTACGTCTCTTTATAATCCACTGAGTGCCAGGAAGTTGCCCACTGTCTTCAATCTAGAGGGAGGTTCTGTCTGCTGAATATTGCATGAAGGAAATGGTCTATGCTCCCTACCTAGGGCTTGGGAATGTCTTCCTCTTACAAAGGTTTTTATTGTACACATTTACTATAAATAGCCTTTGCATTTTATAGAGCAGGACAAGAAGGTTCCAGGCCATTGAACATGATAATTTTTTTCCCCAATATTTTCTTTCTGTGTATCTGATGTTTCATACAGCAGTGGAGGTTTTCTTTTACAAATGCACATTATAGTTTCTTCCAAGAGCTGCCATCAAGTACCCTGTCCTTTAAAATAAGTTGGGAAATATTACTCTTGGTCTGCCACTCCCTGCTTTCATTGCCTGAGTTCATTGTAGATCTGAAGTTGCATTCTTTTTTGCTGTTTCTTTGTCATTGCAGCCTTGTTTGGGTCATTTATCTCTGGGTTCTTGCCACTCAAAGTGGAGTCTTTGGACTAGAGCATTAGAATCACCTGGGAGCTTTTTTTTTTTTTTTTTAAGACATGCAGGCCCCACCCCAAACCTACTGAATGAGAATTGGCATTTTAACAGATGTTCAGAGATGCATTTGCACATTAAAGTTTGAAAGGCTTCAATCCTGCCCAAATATCCCACCAGCTCTGTTGATAACCTTGTTAGGACCACGTGTGACCCTCAGACGTGCACCCCTGGTGAATTATCTTGACGGACAGTATAGGTATGAGTGTGGGTGCATGCACTTTGCTATGAACTTAATTTAGTCAGTGCTCAAAGACACGAAACCACAAAAGGCATAGTTGAGCTCCCAGGAGCTTGGAGTCTAGTGGGGGACACAGAGTCTAGTGCTCCAGCACGGCGTTGTGGTGTCATCTGACTTCCTTCACCCACACAGAGTTCCTGCCCCCTCCTCTGAAAACAGTTTCTCCATGTGTAGTCCACAGGCCACCTGCCTCCCAGCCCTTGGGGTTCTGTGAAAAGAGCACGGGGTCACTCCAGACCTTCCGGATCATGCCCTTGGAGTGAGCCCAGGCATCTTCATTTTTAAAATTGTTATGCACATTATAATCTGAGGGCCACTGACACAGGTACAGCTTTGATATCCTCGATGATTACACATTTTGATAGGAAGGGATCTTTATATATAATCTCAAATGTTCAAGGACTCATTCAGAGCTTTCCTTATCCTAAGTTCAGGGGGAGTTTCGCATGGCCTCCAAACTCAAAGCTGCTTTTATCTTTGGGTGAGGCAATGTCAGGATCTTGTGGATAGTATTTAAAGATTGTTCAGATCATATGTTTATGTTTTCTAGCAGCATGTTTCCCAGGGGCAAATTAAAATCCTTTGCTCTATAATGAGTTAACAGCGTGAACATTGTTATGACAATCCCATGACTTTCTTGTTTAATGTTTATACTCATCTAATCAAACAAATTGAAATTGGATTATGGCTGTTGCACATTATAGCAGTTATTATCCAGTTTAAATGCAGGTCTGAAGGAAATAAAATTGATTTTTCTATGGTACTTGCAGACACTGTAGGTTATTGGTGTGCTGTTTGAATTTCCAATTAGGTTTGTACAGAGGAGAATAAGATTAGTGCTTGGACTTTTTAAAAAATTTTCTTAATGTATTATGTAAATAAAGTGATATTTCATTCTAATTAGGGAGGTAGATGACTTTTAAAAGTTTGGTGATCTGCTTTCATATTTTTATTTAAAGCATGTCAGGTTTTAACATGGATAATAATTTTGAGGAACATTTTTATTTTTAGAAAGAAAAGAAAATAATAGAGTAGATTACCATTACAATACTCAGTTACTACAGTAACAACTACCCTATTTTTCAGGGAATGAGCTGTAATATGTACCAGAATTTCACAGATAACTGAACCTATCTTTCAATAAACCAAACCCTTGTTTTTAAAAAGCTGCCTTTATTTTGCAAACACCTTTTGTATATCTGTTCTGTGTAAGCACCATGCCCAATGCTAGGGGCTCAGAGTTGATCCAACACAGACAGGTCCTTCACAACAAAGATATGCCTGACCACTGACTGTTCTGAAAGCAGAGCTATGGGCCAGAAAACACAGAAGCAAGAATGGCAAGCCCTGGAGAGTGGGGAAAGGCTTCAGGGAAGAGGTGCCTTTGAATCTGGACCTCAATTCAGAAGTAGGAGTTACATGGATATTTAAGTAGTAATACAGTTTATTCCTTAAATCCTAAAGGCATCACATGCTGATTATGTGCTTGTTATAAAAGTACCCATAAAAAGATTAATTATTAAGTTCCATCATTATTAAATGTATTGAGAACTTTGTTCAGGAAATGTGCTTGCTTCTGAAAATATAATGGAGAACAGTCCACAAATCCACTCTTAGGTTTGGTAGTCTGCTATAATGAGTCACAGAACTCACTCACAGCTAAAGGCTACAATTAAGCTCAGCCAGGAAGAGAGGCACATAGGACGAGTCCAGAAGAGGCCCACATGTGGAGCTTCCGTTGTCTTCTTCCTGTAGAATCATGGACAGCGTAGCTTTCCCAGCGTTGATGTGTGACAGTGTTCATGGAGCATTGCCGACTGGGGAAGTTCATCCAAGCCTTGGTGTCCACAATTTTTATGGGGGCCGCCCATCATGTGGGTGTGGGTGACCATACCCGTGACCATACACATGACTAAGCCAGAGGTGGAACTAATGCTCAATGACCCAAAGCCCTGACCCTAAACCACATTGTTAGACTATCTAGTGTGACCCAAGACCCCTGGGAAAACAAAAACACTCATATCAGGTATGACATTCAGTTCAGTTCAGTCGCTCAGTCGCATCCAACTCTTTGCAACCCCATGGACTGCAGCACGCCAGGCTTCCCTGTCTATCACCAACTTCCAGAGCCTACTCAAACCCATGTCCATCGAGTTGGTGATGCCATCCAACCATCTCATCCTCTGTCGTCCCCTTCTCCTCCCACTTTAAATCCTTCCCAGCATCAGGGTCTTTTCCAATGAGTCAGTTCTTTGCATCAGGTGGCCAAAGTATTAGAGTTGCAGCATCAGTCCTTCCAATGAATATTCAGGACTGATCTTTAGAGTGGACTGGTTGGATCTCCTTGCAATCCAAGGGACTCTCAAGTATCTTCTCCAACACACAGTTCAGAAGCATCAGTTTTTCAGCGCTCAGCTTTCTTTGTAGTCCAACACTCACATCCATACATGACTACTGGAAAAACCGTAGCTTTGACTAGATGGACCTTTGCTGGCAAAGTAATGTCTCTGCTTTTTAATATGCTGTCCCGTGCTCTTAAAAAGTACCTCCCAGAAGCCAAGGGCAAAGTCCAGACCTCTCTTTGGCCAAGGCTGAATTCTTTACTGTAGAGAAACAAAACCAGCACTACTGTAAGTTTACAGAACTCACAATAAAGTGAAGATCCTAAAGTGAAGAAGGTGAACACTGTGCAAGAAGAGTCTGGATGCTTAGGGTTGTGGGGTGGATGGCACTGTCAGTTAGGAGTTTCACAAGGAAGTAGACAGAGGTCTGAAGGGTGAGAGGGATTTCAGTTTCAGTTCAGTCACTAAATTGTGTCCAACTCTTTGTGACCCCGTGGACTGCAGCACACCAGGCTTCCCTGTCCATCACCAACTCCCAGAGCCTACTCAAACTCATGTCCATTGAGTCAGGGTGCCATCCAACCATCTCATCCTCTGTGCTTTCTTTATAGTCCAGCTCTCACATAGCCAGGTGAGTAGTGCAGCAAAGAGCATTTCAAGAGGAAGGGGTGGTTGGTGCAAAAACCCTGAAGTGGGAAGTAGCTGAGCATGTTCCAGAAACTGGAAGAAGAGACCAGAGCAGACAGGAGGAGGAAGGAATGTGGTTGCAGCACTGACTAGAGAGGAAGTAGGGACCAGATTCCAAGTAGCCTCAGAGACCCTGAAAATGATTATGGACCTTATTTCCAATCGCTGGAAAGCCACTGTAAAGTTTAAAAGCAGGAGCATGGATGCTCAGATGTGTGACTTGTCTACTTAAAGGGTCATGTGTGTGGCTGCTGTGAGAATGGCCAGTTGGGTACAGAGTGAAAACAGGGAGACTCAAGACTATTAGGACCATCCCAGCAGGAGGAGTCGGCGGCTGGCACCAAGGGTTGGCCATGAAGTAGGAGAGAGGAGGAGAGGTTGAGACAGTAGTAGGAGGTAGAGATGGCAGGTCTTGGTAAGCAAGCAGACCCTTGGCTGTGACCCTGTGCTGTCACCGTTGGCACCTGGCAGTCCTGTCTGATTTGTGGCTTCCATTTGGCAGTAGGCAGAGAAGCAGATGACCAAACTGACCAGAATTATGTGTACGGCAGGAGGGCACCCTCTGACAGGGTAACAGGTGCAGTCCTGTGAAGTTGGTTCATGTTTCTAGACTTGGTGGTACTTGCTCTGACCCCAAGACTCAAATCCACCCCCTCAACTTCTAAAATGGGCCGTGTTCCAAACAGCTGTGTTTGCCAGAAGTTCATTGTAAACAATTATAACTGAGGTATTACTGGTCATAGATTGAATACACCATGGATTAAATCATGTCCCCCTTGGGAGACAACTGCTAACCAGAAAAGCCTACTATATGGTTGTCAACACAAAGCGTGACACTTTTTAGGAGGAGCTTAATAAATGCTGAATGAGTGAGATGTTTAATCCTCTTTTAAAACAGGAACATTAAAGAGTTTCTAGTATATCTGTCATGTGTTTTGCTAAACCCAGACAAGCCCTTTCAGTTACGTACTCCCTTGATTTTCCATGTTTATTTTGTATTTTCTGTTCCCTATAAAAGGAGTGTATTGAACTTTGAATTTGGCAGAAACTATGGCTGATGTTCCCTGCCTGTTTCATTCTGTAATCGCTCAATCAGATAACTTATTCTTGCCCAGAAACAGAGAGAGGAAATACTTTAGGCACATATAGAACACACTCAGTAAAAGACCTTGGGTTTTCCTTTCAAAACTAGGATTTTGGCCAGCAGCTGGCAAACACTCGTATTTAAAATACTGTTATCTAGCCAAGGGAACACTTTCCTGCTTCCATATGTGTAGCAGGAGGGGAGCTCTCAGTTAAAGATGACAGTACTGGGGTACCTTGGAGAAGGCAATGGCAACCCACTCCAGTACTCTTGCCTGGAGAATTCCATGGACAGAGGAGCCTGGTGGGCTGCTGTCCATGGGGTCGCACAGAGTTGGACACGACTGAAGTGACTCTGCATGCATGCATGCATTGGAGAAGGAAATGGCAACCCACTCCAGTACGCTTGCCTGGAGAATCCAGGGATGGGGGACCCTGGTGGGCTGCCATCTGTGGGGTCGCACAGAGTCGGACACGACTGAAGCGACTTAGCAGCAGCAGCACTGGGGTACCAGGTGTCATCTTGGCTTTAAATCAGTGAACTAAAGGCATCTTAAGAGAGTCAGGAACAAAAGGTGCCTTAAGAGAGGCGCCGCGGGATGAGGAAGATATGGAAGGGTGGACCACTGTTAGTGCTTCGTGTAAATTGGCAGGGAATCTGTTTTTAAAAACAAACAAATCTTTTCAGCTCAGTTCAAAACTTGCTGCCTGATGGATCAAACTACAGTTTGTTTCTGCTTAGTTGTGGTATTGCAGAGGCTTTCTGACTGTGGGTTCACTGTGGCCCCTCTTCCTGGCATCTATCAGGCAGATCTATGAAAAAATCGGAAACCCAGGCCCGGGATGTCAACTTTCCAAAGAGGTGGGATTAGGAGGAATTTTCTGAGTCCTGGAAGTCCCAAAAGAGAAACATCCAGCATAGAATGGGGCTATGTTGGGCTGGGGCACTCCGCCTCTCCCTGGGGACTGACGCCGGAGGCTGAGAGCACCTGGCTGGAGGCACCTGCCAGCGGGGTGCGGGGTGGGCGGGGGCGACGGCCCACGTGCCTGCCGAGCAGCCAATGGGCGGCGGCGGCGGGCGGGCCGGGCTCTGGGAGGCGCGGACCGCACTCGCTTCAACTTGAAACAGAAGGAACCGCGCCGCTGCTGGTGTGAGTGACCGCCCCAGGGTGGCTAGTGCCTGCAACCTGGTCTTGTCCCTCGCATTGGGGGCGGCATCCTCGCCCAGCCCCAGGGCCGCCCTGGAGGCCAAGGTGAGGGATGAGGGCACGGGGCGGCGTGCCTTTGTCTGCAGGTAACCGACGGGTGGGCGCCGAGCTCGCGGAGACCCGACCCGCGGGACAAAGGCTGCAAGCTCCCATCCCTAGAGGCAGTGCTTAGCGAGGTCCAGGGCGGCCGGCAGGGCTGAGGAGGGGTCGCTCTGCCTTGCTAGAGGGAAGGATGAGAATTGTATGAAATGAGGGGAAGGTGGAGGAGTCTTTTGATGCAGTTTACGAGTGTGGCAGGAAGCTGTTCAGGGCCGGGCTGTTGAGATTATCTGTTTTGGGGGTTTCTGTTGTGCCCAGTGTTATGACTGAATAAATGAGTGCATTCATCTCGCATGACCTCTGAATCCACGTTTATGTACTCTTGTTTGTATTACGAGTGAAAAATACTCAGGATCTTGGTGATCCGATTTTTTAATTGAAAGCAGTATCTTTGGGTGTAAAAGACTATGCAGTTTCAAATAATTTTAGTTGTGTGACTTACAATATTGTTGGACTTCCATGTGGGAAAATGTCTCAAATTCCCAAAATGTGGAAAAACAGCCAACTTATCATGTGCTTGTTTTGGCACTGAAAAGAAGTAGATTTTTGTTTGTTTAAGAAAAATGTGATTTAAATGTTGCACGCAACACTTAATTGGATTCTCAGGGAATCTGTGTCTTTTCTATCTGTTATCTATTTCCCTGTACCAGTATTGGATCCAGGCATGCCTATCGATTCCCCAGTTAATGTGTTAGCTGTGAATCTTCATTACTGCTTTGGATGGGAGATGGCCAGGGAGAAGGCAATCCCATTAGTCTTTTTCTTTTTATAACTGCAGCTGCAGCCTAGCTTTGACTAGTGTCATGAATGGTGGGTTCCGCCTGCCTTCCTCATGTTATTCTCTTTCTGGTTTTCTCAGGTCATGGAGCAATCAGCTCCTCCTCCAGCCTTACCCTGACACAAAAGCAGTTTGTAAGTTTTCACCCTAAAGTGAAATCTTTGCTACTGCCTTTGAGTTTTATTTGCTTTGTGAAGCCTTTCAGGACAAAAGTGTCCTGAGGCCTTTCACAAGAAGTTAGCCACACAGTGCACTGTGAGGGGAACAGCCCTAAATCTCTATTTGTAAATTTCGTCTGTAATGTTTCTCAGTTATCAGTGGCTGTGTTGTCCAAAGTGAGATGTGTGTAACGAGCTTAATAGGAGAGAGACTTTCTACAAGGGATCAGCTGTCACCATTGTACAAGATGCTGTTGGACTTGGCTCAGAGTGAAGGCATGGGCTTTGGGCTGGTTTGCTCAGGAACCCCATCTTTCTGACAGCTGCTGGTTCATTTACGAGTTTTTCTGTCATTCTAGCAAGCCCTGGCTTTTGAACAATGGGGACAGTTTATTTAACAAGTATTTATCGAACACTTGCTGTGTGCTTGGCTTTGGCACTTGGTATTTGGCATTTGGTAAATGCATCAAGTACCTTCTTGCTTTTTTGGAGCTCGTACTGTGGCACACCAGCATAGGGCCCATTTCGGGCTTCTGAATTGGAGCATCCCTGGGAGGCACTGTGGATAGATTGACCCTGATGTGAACCAAGAAGATGCTGCTGGCTGCTCCCTGGAGGTTAGCTGAGCCCAGGATGTAGATAGGAACAGGTGGGACCAAAGTCACCTCTGCTCCAAGGATGAAGGTATTAATCATACAGTGGGTCGCATGCTCTGGAATCTGTCTTCTTGAATCTGTTTGCCATGGATATCTTTCAGAGGAGCCTGGGACTGCGAGGTGGGCCAGAGCTGAGTTCTCAAAGAGTTTTGAACAATGGCATTGTTTAAGATATGGTAATTCCAGTCTTTCAAAAACTGTTGTTGATGCAGGCTCCTAGTCTCACCTCAACAGCTTTCATCTTGAACAGCTCCTTGGGGAAATGAATTTCTTTCTGTACCACTGACTGAGCAAAGCTTTCTATCTGTCCCCAGTCTCCCAGGTGTTGAGGTGACTCCTAGGTTTAGAGACCTAGAGCATGGTTGGAAAACACCTGTCAAGCTCACTCTACTTTTTGTGGATTTGCAAGAGTGTTTCCTGATAATATGTACTTTCTTGTCTATCTTTTCACCTTTTTCACAAATCCCTAGGATCATGTGAAAACATACTAAATAGTCGTATAACTTGTTCTGTTCAAGTGCCTGTTTTAAACACAAATGTTTTTTAGAAAATCTTAGCCCTTTGAATTTCTCTGCCTTTAACATAGTGTCTAGGATGCTCTCCATAAATAATTGGAATTTATGAATTAACAATTTATTGAATTGTTTTTTAAGATTTAACTATGATCATCACATGTACTTGATAGATATAAGTAAGATCTATAGATTAATTTGCCCTTCAGCAGATGTGGAATGTCTGTGTGCCAGGTGTCTCATGAGGTACATGAAGGAATGAGACAGACAGGGTTCAAACAGGCAGGACATGATAAGTGCTGTGAGCGGATAGCACAGTGTGGCAGAGAGAGTATCTCGATGGGGAAAGGGGGCCCCAGGGGGCAGCCCATCCTTGCAGGTGACCTTTGAGCTCAGCCAAAAGCTGGGAAGAAGCCAGGTGTGTGGGGGGCCCTGGAGGAAGAGCAAGGGGTGCTCAGCATGTTCACGGATACAAGAGAGTCCAGTGTGGCTGGAGTGGGAAGGCCAGCGATACATGCTGGATGGAAGAGATGGTTGAGGGCAGGGGGACAAGATCACATAAGGCTTTTGGGTTATAGTTGAAGGTTTCAATTTTCTTTTCTTTTTAAAAAAATATTTTTAAAATTTATTTTGGCTGTGCCAGGTCTTAGTTGTGATATACAAGATCTTTTTGTTGTGGCACACAAACTCTTAGCTGTGGCATGTGAGATCTAGTTTCCGGACCAGGAATCGAACCTGGGCCCCCTACATTGGGAGTGCAGTGTTTTAGTCACTGGACCACCAGGGAAATCCCTGAGTTTTCTTTTTGATTTCGTGAAAAACCTCTGAAAGGTGGTAACTGGGAGAGTGCCATTATCTATTTTGTTTCATAAAGAAAGGTACCAGTGAATGCTGTTAAGGGGTATGGATGTTGGTAGCAGAGGTGGAAGTTGAAGGTTCAGGTAGCAAGTCCTGGTCCAGGAAACATCAACACGGCAGCGGGGGGGAGGGGGGGGGGATGAAGAGAAGCAGGTTGTGGAGACTGAACTGGCATGGTTGACAGTGGAAGGTGAAAGAAGAGGGGTCATCTAGGACCAAGCTGGATTTTTAGATTCATTGTTTTTTGTGGGGTTTTTTTTTTTCTGTTGGAAAGTAATGACTGTATAAAGACAATTAAGCAATGAGCAACTCACTTTCAGTTTCTATTATTCCAAGACCTTGACTTATGTTGTCTTTTTCTCCAGTATGGATGAGCAGCCCTGCCTATCGGCGTATTGTGCATTTGGCCATTTTTGTCCAGGACATTTTACCCTGCAGTCTATCATACCTTGGAGCATTTTCTTTGCTCTGTCATAAAAATAAAGGATCAAAGTAAGAAAGAAGGCAGGTTTCAGCTTTAATCCATATAGAATTACTCTGCCTGGGCTTCCAGATTTATAAGATACCATTGATAATTACATTTGAAGTTGTTAATTTCATTTCCAATATCCTCTGACTTTCCAACAACAGATACTCAGTTGTAAATAAGCCTAGTTCTGTATCTATTTAAAGTCAGCAGGAGTAAAATTCTTTAATAACACAGGAAATTCACTGTTCATTTCGAGAGCTAGAAAGCCATTTCCTTGTATCTGAAAAGTAGAGAAATGCAATATTTGGTCTCTGATGGGACTTTTTTTTTTTGGCCCCTCTTTCTAGCTACAGATTTGTGAACATGAAATTTTACAATGTCTTTGTCAGTTAACTTTGGTTTTGAAGCCAACTTTGGTTTGGGTTTGCAAAATTTTTATGCAGAAAATCCTCCTTCTGCAGTCAGAATTTTAGGCGATGAAAAGGGGCAGAAGTGATGGAGACTGCCACCCCTTCTGCTCTAGAAGCCTGGACTGGTTACCCTAGAACATGTAAGCATGTCTGGGGATGAATAAATTATGACAGTTGAAATAATTATGATAGAGGAAAAGCCGCTGAGGAGAACACAGTTGACAATTGGGGCTGATTTGACCTGATTCTGTCATGTGAAAGCATGCATCTGTTTGCCAGGTTACATGAAAATGCTGTTTCCAAGGAGTCTAGTGTGATTTGTTTGTCTACCCCACCCCCACCCCCCCAAAAATGGACAAACATTCTAAGCAGAGTCATAGCCTGCTAGTGATTCTTTCAAAATAAAGTGGCTGGAGCAGAGACCCATGTTGATTCTGGTCCTCATTCTGGGCATCCATGTAAGATTTTAGTTGAGCAAAAGGCACTCTGGCTCTAAAGCTACAAATTGAAAGAGTTCTTCCTCCTGCTTCAGGGTGGAATAGTTTCCAGCTGGCCCTGGAGTTTATCACCTGTAACAAGGATTATTCCAGCGTCTCAGCCAGTTGCACAGGTTTAACGCACACTTGGTTTACTGCTCTGCTGTTACAATCTTGAAATTCATAGTATTTCTCATGCAGGCAGAGCTTTGCATTTCATTTTGCACTGGGCTCTGCAAGTTATTGAACTGGTCCTAGTCTCACTGTTTGTCCACGTTGTATGTTGCACCCCTGAATCAGGCTGACATCTAAAGTGGGGTCCCTGACTTGTTCTGTGAAAGATATTAAGTATTTGGGGGGGTCTGTGGTTTCTGTTGCAGCCCCTCAGCTCTATCATGCTGGCTCGGAAGAGGCCATTGACAAGAGAAGTGACGGAGTGCAGTTGTGTTCAGTGACACTCTATTCATAAGAGCAGGCAGGGAACGGATGGACGGTGATCCTCAAGCCATCATTTGCAACCCCTGACTTTAATGACCTGAGTGGAAACCACAGTGATGACTGAAATAGGGACCTTGTTCTTTGGAAGCAAGAGGGCTTGGTCACCTTTGGACAGCTGTATGGTATTCTGAAAACCAGTCTCCAGAGAGCATTCCTGAACAGGTCTGGCTGGTAGGAGTACCTCTGTGACAGACCATCATTCAAACATCCCCCAGCCCACGCTTGAGCTTCTTCTCGATGAAGGCATGTTAATTCTATTTGTCAAGTATAAAGACATATGGACAATAAAAGGAAGGCAAACTCACAGTGAAAAGAGGATGCCACCATGATGGGATTGTGGTTTTGTTTTTTTGAAGACTTACCATATTTGAGGGAAAAGAAAAAAGATGCTAGCTGTAAGAAAGCTAGCTATGAATAAAAAGTAACCTTAGCAAACAGGAAAGATGTGTCTTCTTTCAAATTGTATCAAGAAGTTAACTCCTACTCTGTGTGTGTGTGTGTGTGTGTGTGTGTGTGTGTGTGTAGCCCAGCTCTACATACTTCTTCTGCCTCAGCATACATGGAAATGCCTTGTCTGGGGTCTTTTCTGTAAATGATAAACAAAAGTTTATTTCTCAAAGAATACAAATATGAAGACAGTTATCTGGGGAGTCAGTAAATCTTGATAGAAATCAACGTACAAGGGAAATTTATATATTGATTTCCTTAGGAGCAGAGGAGCTGTGTTTCATTTAGACAAATGTTCCGAAGAAAGAATCTAGTTAGGGGCTCTGGAAACACTTTCTGTGGAGATGATCAGGGTATAGATTTGCTTTGCTTTCATATTCAGTCATAAGAGATTATAATCTTCTCAGAACTCACGTTCTGCCCATTCAGATAAAATAAATGTTTTATTAACATTGTTTCAGATGACATGAGAACTGAATGTGAACTAAAGTCATTTTTAAAGTGCAGACTGTAATAAACAATAGCAGGAGAAAAATCCAGCCAAGTCCCTATTATTCACAGCATTATTCCTGTATCAATGTGATCAGGAATAAGGGGGAAAGACCTTTGTTTACACTACTCATTTATTCAGAAATATTTGATTACTTGTTATGTGCCAGGCAGTGATGAATGAACACTTACCCAGGTGGTGAGTGAACAAGGCAGAAAGGTTTCCCGTTAACACAGAGTTTACTTTTTTGTGGGGGAGAAGGAAGGACAGATAATAAACTAATAAACAGGGTAGTTTTAGATGCTTTGAGAGTTAGTGGTGACTGGGTGGTCTGGAGGGGTCTTCTACAGGTGATGACAATAAGAGAAAGTCCTTGGTGGGATATCCAGGGAACTGAGTATCCAGGCAGCAGGAACAGTGAGCACAAAGTCTCCAAAGGCCGGTGTATTTGTGAACAGGGTGAAGCCAGAGCCCAGCAGATATGGAAGAGGCAGGAAGTGAGGTCAGAGAGATAGATGGGGTAGGGTGGGGGGTCGGGAAGAGCAGGGAAGCAACAGGATAAGTGTCTGATGTGTAAAGAAGGAAACTGTCAGCCTTTGCCCTGGAAAGTTATTTAGACCAAGCACAGCACTTAATTTTTGTTACCAGGTCCAGTTGAGGCGGAACCAAAACTCCAACAGGGGTGGAGACAGGATCGGAGAACTGAGGCTGTCTTTCCTCATCAAGGGGTGGGTCCTGGGGAGAGCCCATTCATTGGCAGGGAGGCAGGCTCAGGTGCCAGGTGCCCCAACCACCACCCCAGCCAAAACACAGAGCGAAGATGAGACTGGCCAGGTCAAGCTGTCCTCCATTTGCGGATCCACCACTTTTCTCAGCTGTGGGGTTTTGAACCTTAGAGTCTCTTATAAAATGAGAGTCGTGAGGCTCCCCTGAAGGGTTATTGTGTGGCCTGGTGATAATGTGCACCGGAAACAGAGCCTGGCTGGGTGGCAGGTTGAATAAGGTGGGAACCACTCGTGTTATTTGCTTTTAGCAATCAATCATCCTAGTATTGATACCTATTTTTATGTAGGTATTATTGAGTTTACAGAGTATCAGGGATACTTGTATCTACAGGAAGTTTCCAAAATTCTGATGGCGGTAGAACGTCTTGGCTTTTTGTGTTATCTATAGTATTGTCCAACAGAGGAGCCCACCTGGTTACAGTCCATGGGGCCTCAAAGAGTCGGACATAACTGAGCAGACATTCTCGTATTCTTTCTGTCTGCACAAAGGAATTGGGATTATCTGTAAAAGTATAGCCCTAAAGCCTATCCCTGGTGGCTCAGACGGTAAAGAAGCTGCCTGCAATGCAGGAGACCCAGGTTTGGTCCCTGAGTTGGGAAGATCCCCGTGGAGAATGAAACGACAACCCACTCCAGTATTCTTGGCTGAGAAATCCCATGGACCGAAGAGCCTGGCAGGCTACAGTCTACGGGTTTGCAAAGAGTTGAACATGACTGAGCAACTAACACTTTCACTGAAACCTCTTGAAAGCCTCGATGAGGCCGGGTGCGTGGAATTGCAAGGAGTTCACCCACAGGCTCACTGTGGTTCATTTGGGGTGTGTGTGTTTATGTGTTGGCCACACCTTGACGGCTGTGCAGTATCCTAATTCCCTGACCACTGGTGGAACCCTGAAGTGAAAGTGGAGTCCTCACCACTGGACTGCCAGGGAAGTCCCTCATCGTGGTTTTAACTCAGAGCCTGGTCTGTACCAGCCAGTGGGAGTGACTTCATGGCACTTTTTGCATGAAAAGCACTTGCCTGGTATAGGGAGCTGTCATCTTCCCCAGAGGTTCCCTTGTTCTTGAACCTTGTCAGATAGGGGCTTTCTGGGTCTTGCTTTGTTTCAAAAAACAAAAGCAACTGTTTTGTTTTTGTTTACCATCTCTCCTTTCAGGAAGGAAGCCAGCCCATGGTTTTACAGTTCATGTATATTTTACATTAGTTTTATCCTTTGATTGTGCCCTAAACTTTATATCTTGAACATGGCATGAATTATCTCTTACTTGAGGACTAAACATAAATTATGTGTATTCTCTATTTGCTCAGATATTCAGAGAAGCAAGGTGGTTGTGTGTGTTTTTTTTTTTAATTGTAGTACAGCACAGATGCAAGCAGATGCTCATTAATTCTTGCTGTCTTCAAAGATGGACTTTAAAAAATTTCTCATTTCCTGGTTGCTCTCAAATATCCTTTTTTGCCTCATTAGTAAGCTTACTAGTATTGTGTCTTCTCTCTAGTGGCATGAGAAAGTCCTTTGTTTAGAAAAATGTGCCTTGAATTTCAATACTCTTATACCACTTTAGATCCTCAGCTTCACACTTTATTCCAGTTGGAGCTTTAGCTCCTGTGTCTGCCAGTCAACAGTTAACAGGTAGCTAGTGCTGGGAAGGGGGCACAGGAGGAGGGAGGTGGGAAGGGAGCTCATTTTGCAAAGGAAGGTACACTTGTCAGAGGTGTTCCTGTTGCTGTTTGGTCTTGGGAAGGAGAGAACCTTTCCCTGAGCTGAATTGTCTGAAACTTAGTAGACACCAGATGGTGAATTTGCATAAATTCAGAATTCAGTTCAGAGATCTTTCACCTGCAGCGTGTGGATTCTAAAAGGGTCTATGCATGAGTTTCTGGGGCTATTGAACTTTGTCCCGCATCCCCCTGAGATGGTGTGTCAAAGTGTGGGTCTGCAGACATTTCTTTCTGGAATGTTTTCATCAGAGTTCAAAGGTTTCATGATCCAAAACAGGTTTGGAAACCTTCCTCTTGGCAGAGCTTCCTCCCCTACTTCCCCTCAACTGACCACACTGTGCGGTGTGTATGTCAGGTCTACACTGCGGGCTGCCCCACCATGAGCCTGACACTGATTAACAGGGGCCATCCCTCCAGCACTAATATCTTAGGAGGTGAGTTACCAGTATTGCTCCCATTTCACAGATGAGAAAACTGAAGAACAAAGAAGCTAAGGGCCTTGACTGAGGGCAAGTAGTGAATAAATATCAGGAACAAGAAATCTGAAGCTGGAGGAAAAGAGAAACTGTCAGGTTCAGGCGTTGGTACGAGAGTTTTCGTGATATGAAGTTTTGTGTCTTTACTTCATTGCTGTGTGGCTAATGCTGGTCTGTGCTGGCGCTCATGGCTCAAAAGACTCTCAGTGATGAAAGACAAGCATCAAAAAGTAGCGTGAAGCAGCGAATTCTGCAAACATGGAGCGAGAAGTACCCTGGCAAGTCTTTGCTGTACGTGCTCAGTTTGTGAAGCATGGACAGTGTGTGCTGCATAAGAAGTAGGTGGCTGTGCTGGGGAGATATGTCTTCTTCCAAAAGCTAGAATAGACATTGTGATTCTGGTATGCTTTTTTTTTTTTTTTTAGGAATTTTCTATTCATTTGGATGCCCAGTTACACATGCCAAGTAGTTCTGCTATTTCAGACTTTTTTTTTAATGAAAACCTTGCCACTTACTTACTCCGTTCATTTTCCCAAGAAACAGTCGCCGAGAGCGTGCTGATCAGGCAGCATTCGCCTGTGTGGCTAGTGTGGATTTGATCCTGGGGTTGAATTCTTCCCACTGGCATCTTGTACTGTGAGAAGGGGGAGTAAGCTTACGCCTGACTCTAAATTTAGCCTTCCCCACTTTCAGAATGGCGCGTCTCACACAGAAGCCCAACTTTGGGCTGATGTTTCTTCCCCAGCACATTACAAGGTGTGGAGTTGATGAAGTAGCTGCCACCGGGACTCTTCTGCATTTTTTGCATGACATTTCAAAGATCGCTCTGAAGTGTCCCCAGTTATGGCTGGTTTTCTCTTCAATGCTTAAATCAAGCAGGTCTATTAACCTCAACTAAACAGACCTTGTTAGAAGTTCACAGTGTCATTTTTCTGAGTCCTGCCTTCAGGGAAAAACATAGTAGGTACATATAGATGTTATTTCATTAAGTGAACCACTAGTAACAATTCTGATTTCAAATAGCCAAGACGCCAATAATATACACAAAAGAAACAGATTGCATCCTCAGGTGTCTAGACTTAAGGTTACTTACGCATAATCCATATACTTAGGTATAATCTTTTTATCAAGAACCAAAAGCACCTAGCGTAAATAAAAAGTTAGTCAAGGAAATGCTGCCCAGGCATCTTTGTAGTAAGAATCAAAGCACTTGAATCCAAAAATCTGAATATGAGGAGATTTCGAATTTTCATGTCCCTGGTATTTATTCACTGTTTGCCCTCAGGTCAAGGCCCTTAGCCTCTTCGCACTTCAGTGTCCTTGTCTGTCTTAGATGAAAAACCCAGGATTCAGATTAAGTGACTTGCAGAGTGTTTACTCAAACCGGGACTGAAAGCCAGACCTTTGGATCCTTTGCTGATGAGCTAAATTGCCTCCAAATATTGGCTTTGATGGGGGCAGTGCAGAGGAGCAGGGGAGGTAACCCCATGCTATGGTAAGTGGCGCCCAGCAGATCCGAGGAGAGACCACCAATTACCCCCAAGCGACCTCCCTGCCATGGAAGATGTTTTGTCTCAGTCGCTGCCCAGCCCCACCCAGCTGGGACATGACACCATCAGATGACCTGGTGACGATAACCACAGCAATGCAGTCTGTTCACTTGCGACATAGCAGACATTCTTAGCACACGCCGTCTCATTTAACTGGGTTCTCATGATTACCCTGAGCCAGGGGTCCTTGTCCCTTTTTCACTGACTAGGAATCGGGTTCTGAGGGTCACAGAGAGGGAGCCCAGGAAAAAGAGAGTGTAAGTAACCAGCAGGATTTGAACACAGCTCTGACCACTTACTTAGCTAAAGGGCTTCTCTTAGGAATTTTCAGCTCCCTTCTCTCCCTGCAAAAGTTCACAGGCCACAAGGTGGCAGGGGAGGGTGGGGGGGTGCTCCTCTGTTTACCTAAAACCCCAGTTGCAAACCATTTCCCCATTTTGAACACTTGTGCATAGTAACCTGCTGGTTCATTCGGGAGACAGACTGTGAGGTGCTTCTGCAGGACTGTGAAGAAGCGTGGGGTCCATGTATTAGGTGCTTCTCAGGAGACCAGAATTAGAGTCCTGCAGGCCCACAACCAAATGCTGACTTCACCAGGTACTGCTGTGTGACCTTGGTCAAGCCCCTCGACTCTCTCTCAACTTGTTTCCCTTTCTATCAGTGAGAACATAGTATTTACCTTGTCAGGTTGCTGCTAGGGCAACACAGAGCCAGCACTCAGTAAAAGGTAGTCTGGTAGTTGCTACTGACTGGGAGTGCGATGGGTCATCACATACACTGCAGTATGGTTATTTGAGCCTTAGAGGTCGCTAAGAGTCGGACACAACCGAGCGGCTTCACTTTCACTTTTCACTTTCATGCATTGGAGAGGGAAATGGCAACCCACTCCAGTGTTCTTGCCTGGAGAATCCCAGGGACGGGGGAGCCTCCTGGGCTGCCGTCTAAGGGGTCGCAGAGAGTCAGACACGACTGAAGCGACTTAGCGGCAGCAGAGTATGCATATTACAATGCTTTTCTCAAGTGTTGAGGCCGATACTTACATATTTGTATGACAAATGTTGTGTGTTCTTATTGCATAAAATTCACATGACTATATTAAATACATTCCTCTGTTATCCCGTCGCCAGATAAGAGGTGATGGTTTGGATGTTCAGCTGTCCCAGATATTTTGCCATGCATATATTGAAATTCACACTCAAACTTTTTTTGTGGTTTTTCCTGTAAGACCGTATATCTGTGACTTGGGTTGTTTGCTTCCCCCCCCATTGAATAAGATGTCACAGTCACTGTTCAGTATCAGATGGACAGCCCTGCGTTTCTGCCCAGTGGCTGTACTCCACGGTCTCTCACATTCTGATTGCAGCTCTCATCTCCGCAGGGTCCTGCTGGCCGCTCCATGACCCTGGCCACAGGGTCCCTGCGGAGGCAGGTTTCTGGCTTTCCTCCTCTTTTTCTGTTATCCAGCCTCTTCAGTTTGGTCAAGTGTGAACTGCCTGTGACCGACTTGGGGCTCTGCCATCAGGCCCCTTCAGATTGGCTGTGCCCAGACCAGACAGGTGTGAGCACTCTGGGTCAGGAGGTTAAGTGGCTTCACTAGGGTCCCTCTGGAGGCTCAGAGCAGCTCCGGGGGTAGAACTCAAAGCGTTCAGGCCCAAACCCCAAACTGCTGCCAGCTTCTCTCCACATGCCGTTCCTCTCGTCCCTGGCACAAATCTGTTTTCTCACCCTTGAGCTCATTTCCTGGCCGGGCCTCGGCCCACCTCTGCCCTTGGCCTGCTGCCCGGCCTTTGCCTCTCCTGCTTCGTCCCCCTCTCCCCCTCTCCGGGTGCCGTCCTGGGAGAATCCCTGGATTGTGACACTGTAGCTCTATTAAAAAGTGCTGGAAGTGCTAGTAAAGCAGGTAAGGCTGTTGCCGTGTCTTTGTTTCCATATGTTTTTTATTGAGAGCAGGTGGAGCTGGAAAACGAAGAGAAGATACGTACTCTGCTGCTGTTCTCTGCAAATGGTTTCCCGTATTTCACTGTGATATTTTAGGCTTGATTACCTCCCACGGTTGATACGATCCTCTGTAAACTCAGCTGGCATCTTTTGGCTCCATCGTAAAGTGGCTCAAAATACACGCTTCTGTGTGAGGGAGTTCAGCTAAAATAAGCACCGAAAGGCTATTAATTACAGCCAAGTTGGGAAATAAGATGGAATGTCAGCGCTTAGAGTCAATGTTAACAGGACTGTGGTAAATAGCGGGTACCTTGTGAATGCTAACGTGTTGTTTCTGCTCTGTTCCCTCATGCCTTCCCGGATTCAGAGAGAGGTAACCGGCGATTTTCTCTTCTCCCCCTCTTTGTGCTGTCTTCAGTGTCTAGAAAAGCTCATTTGCTTTCTTCATGCCCTTCTCACCTTCATCACAGCCATCGCTGTCTTTGCAAGGTGGAACTTCATTTTAACTTTTTCTCATCATCAGTGTTATGTGTCCTGCTTTCAAAACAGTGTGGATGTGGCTCTGGGGCCGTGATCCTCTGCTGCTTGACCCTGTCTGGGGAAGGTGATGGGCAGAGCCATGACTTGGTCCCTCTCACTGCTAGCTGAGCAGAATCTAGTCAGCGTGCTGGGGAGAAGACATGATAGAAATAGCAGGTTAGGTACCAGGTTGCGTAAGGAGGCTTTTCGTGCTTTGTGAAGAACTAATACTAGGACTGGCCTGTTAGGACTTCTCCATAGAGCTTTGTTGGTAAGGTTTGACTCTAGGATGATAGCCAGAGGGACTGACTCAATTTCAGGCTGGATTATTAGCTAAAATATATGGAATTCTTCTCCTCTCTTCTCACATCTAGAAGAACATACCGATGGAAAGGCTGCACCTCCAAAATGAAAGGTATTTGTACCTCAGATGCGTGTATTTTCAGTACTCTGAATGTCAGCCTGACCATTGGCTGATTGGGGGCTTTTAAGCTCCACGATTCCTCAGCTCTGTCACTTCATAAAAGCTCCATTTCTGATGGAAGGAGAACCTTTGGGAATTTTTCCTGTTGAAAGAATGATTGTCAGTACTGCTTGGCAAAGTGAAGAGACACCAGCGACAGCCCCTTTGCTTGCTCCCTCGGGGGAGGAGGGGCTGAGCTGCAACCGGCAGCCACTTCCTCCTTTAGGATGAGCTGCAGTCGTTGCTTAGCGGCCCGAGGGAAGGGAGACTGCACAGGCTGGGTGGTGACACTTCCAGGGTCAGTCTCCCAGAGGCCATGCTTAGGAGATTTGGGGAGCTTGATTGACTTTCTCACGCCTTCTGAGGGGACCCTGGCCCCGGGAGGTGGTGGAAGTTTCTGGAGGATGAGAGCGTGGGTTCGGATACCAGCTCCCTGGCCTAAAGTTCCCACTAAGTCTTGTGGGAGCCAATGGTGAGAATGTGTTCACATGTTTGGTAGGTCCTGCCGTCCGGGTTTATTCAGGGCTCCTCTCTGGGAACCAGTGCTCTGAGTATTAACAGCAAAGGCCATTCTAGAGAGGGCTACAGACTCTGGTTTGCCCGCAGCACCTGTAGTATTTATTTGCAGGTGGTCGCTTTTCAGACTTGCTGGGTGCGCAGTCTGTGTGTCTCATGAAAGCACCTGGTAAAGAAAGGGTTCCCCGTGGAGAATGTGTGTTTACGCAGGTGGTGAGCTGCTACAGTGCCCCTTTCAGAGTTTACAAACTTAACATCTTCTTAAGTTTGCAAAGAAAGTTGAGTTTACCAAATCGGAGCCTGAGCTTTGTGAAATTAGTAATGCCTGCATATGGTGTGTGTGCTGCTGGGCGAAATAAGAAAAAATCAAAGTGGCTCGTACATGTATGTAGCCAGTATGTATGTGTAACCTCCTGGATTAATTAGCCTTTTAGGAGGAAAGCGTTTCTCATCCCATTTCCTTCTCTTCCTTTCCCCAAGCCCCGAGAACAATAGTTTCAAAGTGCAATAAGAAAATAAGAGCCGTTAGGCAAAGAAGAGCAGGCAGCCTTGAAAACAGGACTCCTCCTTTTAGGCCCTTTGCAGGTGAGATGAAGAGAGAAAGCCCCTTATCATAAAGGGCTGGATTTGGAATGTTTGGACCAAATCTCCCTGCTGCTCTTTTGTCCTTGTTTGCAGGTGGGACCTGTCCTCTGCAGTGGTAACAACTCTGTTCGCTTATCGCCTCTACAGAAAGACAAGCTGGGAGGAAAGGGTCTTGGGAACCTTTCAGCAAGTGTTATTATATTTGTACCTCTGCAAAGATTTATTAAAATGTCCTTTGTGGATAAGGAGACAGTAGGAGACAGTATTTCAAAGTGGACCTTTTTTTTTTCTTTTTACTTCTTTTTCCTTATTTATAATAACAACAAATATTATTCTGTTTCCTCCATGGGCCAGCGTGTGTCAGACATAACATGTATTTGACCTGAGCGAACATGGGTTACATAAAAGACTTTACCAAATTGTGGAGACTTCGTCAGGAGTGCTAACAGAAAAGATTTAGCGAGAGACTGAATGGCAGGGAATCTGACAGAAAAGAAGGGAGAGAGCTACTGCCAGACACATCTAGGCTGTCGTGTGTGGGACTAGGGCAGTTCCAGAAAGCAGAGCCCAGGCCCGTAGGCACACGTTGTGGGGAGGCAAGTTTTCATTCATCATTAAGAGAAAATAATGTGTTGGTTTGTGGGAGCGTCCCAGTAGTGGAGCTCCTCCTGATCTGTTAAGTAAGTGAGGTTTTATACCACTGATGCATTCTAAGTACCACCTGTCTGGGTTGCTGTAGAAGGAGGGAAGAAATGTTAGCCTGGGTAACCGCTAAGAGGTCAGTCAGTTCAGTCGCTCAGGCATGTCCGACTCTTTATGACCCCATGAATCGCAGCATGCCAGGCCTCCCTGTCCATCACCAGCCCCCAGAGTTCACTCAGACTCACGTCTATCGAGTTGGTGATGCCATCGAGCCATCTCATCTTCTGTCGTCCCCTTCTCCTCCTGCCCCCAGTCCCTCCCAGCATCACAGTCTTTTCCAATGAGTCAACTCTTCACATGAGGTAGCCAAAGTACTGGAGTTTCAGCTTTAGCATCAGTCCTTCCAAAGAACACCCAGGACTGATCTCCTTTAGAATGGACTGGTTGGATCTCCTTGCAGTCCGAAATCAGATTGATTATATTCTTTGTAGCCAAAGATGAAGAAGCTCTATACAGTCAGCAAAAACAAGACCGGGAGCTGACTGTGGCTCAGATCATGAACTCCTTATTGCCAAATTCAGACTTAAATTGAAGAAAGTAGGGAAAACCACTAGACCATTCAAGTATGACCTAAATCAAATCCCTTATGATTATACAGTGGAAGTGAGAAATAGATTTAAGGGCCTAGATCTGATAGATAGAGTGCCAGATGAACTATGGACGGAGGTTCATGACATTGTACAGGAGACAGAGATCAAGACCATCCTCATGGAAAAGAAACGCAAAAAAGCAAAATGGTTGTCTGGGGAGGCCTTACAAATAGCTGTGAAAAGAAGAGAAGCGAAAAGCAAAGGAGAAAATGAAAGATATAAGCATCTGAATGCAGAGTTCCAAAGAATAACAAGAAGAGATAAGAAAGCCTTCCTCAACGATCAAAGAAATAGAGGAAAACAACAGAATGGGAAAGACTAGAGATCTCTTCAAGAAAATTAGAGATACCAAGGGAACATTTCGTGCAAAGATGGGCTCGATAAAGGACAGAAATGATATGGACCTAACAGAAGCAGAAGATATTAAGAAGAGGTGGCAAGAATATACAGAAAAGGTCTGTAGATGCCTCTTAAATTCCTTTTGAAGAGGGGTAAGATCATAAGCAAGTTTTCATTTACGGAAGAGTTGCAAGGGGAGGGATTTAGGGAAAGGGTGAGCAGTTCTGTCTTGGCAGCTTTTTAATGGAACCCATTTGAATAAAAAATCATTGATTCATTCATTCTATACAGATGGATTAAGCCCCTGCAGGGCGATTAAAATGCTGTTCAGCTGAGAACAATAAAAGCACTCTTTTGTCTTTTCCCTTTGCCATTAAGAAATTTGAGGCTGTTGTGTAAGATGTCTTAGCACTGACATTTTTCCCTGACAGAACTCACCGCTGGTCCACTGGGGGAGTAATTACTGGGGAGAAGAGCAAAAGAAGAGGAACAAAAAGAGCTGGAAACACAAAGGTTTCCCCTAACGGTGAAAGTAGCTGATTCCTGGTACACCCTTCTGTTACAGTTTAAGGAGGAGACACAGCTGTGAACCTTCCACTTCCTGGTTGATGGAGGAAATGCAGTGATCCCCTGACTGCAGGAACCAGGCGAGGCGGAACTCCAGAAGGGACTCGCTCCCGGAGAAAGCTGCAGCAAAGAGCAGAAGTGGTGCTTGCTGCTCAGTGTCACACACAGTGTCTCAGACAGACAGGCAGCTTGGAGAATGTGTCCGAAAAGACAGGAGCCTGTTCTGACTGGACCTCGGGGGTCATCTGAGCCAGATTTGTGGCTTTATGGGTGACCATGCCGAGGCCCGGGAGGAGGCATGACCCGGGGGGCGGGGGCAGGGAGCAGAGGGGCATGGAAGCCAGCCCGAGTGCCGCTGGCGGCTCTGAGACGCAAAGTCGGGGACAGGAGAGACACTGAAGGCGCGCAGGGGAAGACGCTCCCGCAGTGCGCTACAGCAGGCTGACCACACCCTCACGGTGTCAGAGCCCCTGTGGGCCCTGTTCGGCTGGGTGAGAACCACCAGCTCGGGGGGCTCTTCCCTCCCCAACCCCCGTCCGTGGTGCTGGGCTGATTGATCAGGAATACTGTAATGGAGGCTGGTAATTATGGCAATTTCTTGTCCCCTCGGGATACAGGAGAAGCTCTAGAAAGTGTTAAGGCGATGTTACACATGGGCATAAGGACGTTTAGGATCATAGCACCGATCAGAAAAAACACCTGAAAGGCTGAGTCAGGCCCTGTCTTAGTCAACGTGAAACTGGGTGTGCGTCATTGACTGTCCTTTGAGAAGCTCCAGAGTGAGAAGTTTAAGAAAGGAGAAGGAAGGGCACTGCATTGTGGTCTCTCAACTGCTTCGCTCTGAAGCTGGGACCCAAACGCCATTCTCCAGGGGATGGCCCGAGAGGCCGAGGTCACCCCAGACCTCCATGGCGCTGGCTGACTGGCCTGCCTCCTGCTGTTCAGCCTCTGTGGCCCTGGGGACGTCTTCTGAAACCCCTTCCTTTGGGTCTTTGGAGCCAGCCTGTCCTGGGCTTTCCTCCCTCCCAGCAGCCTTTTTTCATCCTTTCATTGGGCCCTTGGCCTCAGATAGGCCTTCACGTGCCTTTCCTCCTAAGGTCCAGCCCTTGTTTTGTGTTTTCTCACGCCCTACCCTTTCATCTGCTTCTCTGTCTTCAGCTGCCTGCACCCCCGACTCCACCCGGCCAGCTCCAGACCTGGCCTCAGCTCAGGGACTGAGTGTCCACCTGATCAGTGGGCCCCCAAACACCTCACACATCTTGTCCAACCTGGAGCTCACCAGCCTCCTTTACTAGATCCTTCCCTCTCCCCTCCCCAGGGTGAGGGCGCTTAGTTTTCCCAGCAGGGACTCCAGAGCTATTCCGGATTCTGCCTCTCATCTCCCACACCCGTGAGTCCTCCAGGCATCCGTCTAATACCTCTTACCCATCTGTCTCCTCCACCTCCCCTTGACCCACTTTGTTCTACCAGAAGCAACTTTTTAAAACACATGTCAGATGGGGTCTTGTGTCATATGACAGACTTGATGGCTCAGAGTAAGAGCCAGATTCCTGCCAGGACATGGTGCAGCCTCCCTGCAGCCATGGACCCTCACCGCAGTGCCAGGGGTCATGCCTAGGACTAGGAGTTCTTCCAAACCCTCTGTGGGCTTGCTTACCTCTGTGCCTTGCTCAAGCTCCTCTGAGTGTTCCTTGAACCATCGCTGCCCTCTCACCCTGGGGAGTTCCTGGTACTTAGAGATGCAGCTTAGATCTCACTGAGCATCTCTGTCACTGAACAGCTGGCTGCCTAGGCTGGCGCCTTGTCTGTTTGTGTTTGCATCTCTGGCGTGTCATAGTGGCTCAGAAGGTGTTTGAGGAAGTGAACTGAATATTACTTTTAAATGTAAGTTCTTATACCATATCATAATTTGGTTAGAATGTAAAGCCTACTGGCAAGTGTATTAGTTTTATATTGCTGCTATAATAAATTACCACAAACTTAGTGGCTTAAAGTCACACAGATTTATTCTCTTATAGTTCTGGAGATCAGAAATCTGGTCTTAGAGGTGAAAAATCATGGTGTCAGCAGGGCTGTCTTCCCACTAGAGAAGGCTTCCCACTTTTCCAGTCTTTAGAGGCTACCTGCCTGCCTTGGCTTGTAGCCCTTGTGCCTGTTCTGTATTGAGAATTCCCTTTGTAAGGCAAGTGCCTCCTCTTTCCCTTGTGTGTCAGGCCCACCCAGATAATCCAGGGCCACAGCCCCAAATCAGAATCCTTCACTCAGTCCCACCTGCAGAGTCCTCTTTGTAAAGTCATCTATTCACAGACTCTGGGAGTTAGGATAGGAATGTCTTGGGAGGGTCGTTATTTTATCTATAGCTGCAGCCATTTTCAGAAATCAGGTGCTGAAAAGGCAGGATTTTACAACAACCAGTTAATAGGTATTTGGATTTCATTCTGAATAATGATGAGATTAGCTCAGCCATTTATTTCTCTCACAAGAAGGAAGTTGTTCGACTTGTCTGTGTTGCAGGCCTGAAAGTGAATTCTTTTTTTTTTTTTTTAGATTATTTTTTGGCTATTTTGGGTCTTAGTTGCAGCATATGGGATCTAGTTTCCCTGATCGGGGATCGAACCCAGGCCCCCTACACTGGGAGTGCAGCGTCTTGGCCACCGGGGAAGTCCTTGAAAGTGAATTCTTACAAATCCTCATTCTTGGGACTTTTTGCTCTTTTAGGGTGACTTGGGATATGTTTCATGGCAATTAAATAGAGACATGCAAATCTCCTGACCCCTCCACAGGGAAGAGATGAGGGAACTTGTTTTCTCTTGGGAGGTTAAATTACCAACAGATTTCTGCCTCCCTGATCTATTAGCCTGGTACCTAGGAGGGAACAGGAAAAGACAAAGCTGGTTTTTTGTGTTTTTTTTTTTAAAGTATCAGAATGCCCCAAACAGAGCCTGCGCTGCTAAGCTGCCCATTTGGGAAAATGTGGGTCAGATGGTCGCCTTAGACCTTAATCACTTTCTCCTGAGCCAGAAGAAGATGAAGATTAATAATAATAATTTTAAAAAATTACTCCTGTGGGGTTGCATCTGAAGCGTGATGGTAGTGATCCATTGCTTATCGATCAGGGCCTGCTTGGCCCTCCCTGATAGTGGCCTGACTACACTCATAGGCCAGCCAGCAGTCGCAGAGAGCAGGATGGATCTTGGATGCTTACATCATAGATTATCAGAGCTGGAAAGGAACCCTGGAGAATTCCATCTTTTTTTTTTTTACTTCATGCCCGAGACTGTATAGCTCAGTGAAATCAGGAATGGGACTAGAAGTTGGGGTGCCTGGGTTCTGACCCGTTGCCCTCTGGTTGTCCCTTCCTCTCTCAGAGAGGACAGATGCTGGTGAGGTCTCTACTAAAGGTGGGATATAACAAGCTGTAATCCTTTGTGGTCCAGAACGCGGATCCTTTCAGCATTCAGACACAAGCAAGGTGCTAGGGGCCAGAGGGCCAGAGGGCTTTCGAACTGGGCCATGCGGAGTAGATGGTGTAGTGAGCTGCAGACTGTGCCGGATGGCACACAGTACACACCTGGCCAGGCAAGGGGAGGTGCTGTGAGTGGACACGGGGACCCAGCTTGCAGGGGCAGAGGGGAGAGCTGCTTAGCTGGACTAAGGATGCTGGAAGAGTTGGTGGGACAAACTTTGGAACTCCAGAAACCCAGACAAAATTTTTTGGACTTGCCATGGGTGACCACAAGAACTTCAAAGACTTAGCATCAGAAAAATGCTGACTGAACGTGGAATTTTGAAGGAGGAGAGCAGTGTGTGGTGAGACACTATGTGTTATCACTTTAGGAACTGCCCAGAAAAGAGAAGTAGCCAGAAGGAGGCAGGCCTGAAATGACTTCCCTAGAGCATGGTCTCCAACAAAAGTGATGCCTTCTCGTCGTTTGTCAAGTCATGTGCTATCCCGATGGGGGTTGGGACTAGGGAAGGCCTTGGAAGCACAGTATGGAGCAAGGCTGTCAGTTCAGTTGCTCAGTCACGTCCAACTTTTTGCGGCCCCACAGACTGCAGCACGCCAGGCTTCCCTGTCCATCACCAACTCCCAGAGCCTACTCAGACTCATGTCCATCAGGGTGGTGATGCCATCCAGCCATCTCATCCCCTGTCGTCCCCTTCTCCTCCTGCCTTCAGTCTTTCCCAGCATCGAGATCTTTTCCAGTGAGTCAGTTCTTTGCATCAGGTGGCCAAAGTATTGGAGTTTCAGCAAGGCTGTGCTTACCCCCAAAGTCTGGGCCCAGCTTCTCACGCAGACCCACCCTCAGCCTCAGTATCAGAGCAGCCATTCATACCTCTGACCACAGGCCAACTTTCTCGACGGATAATAGGGTGCATGCTTCTTGCCCTGTGCTTGAGAGAGGGGGGCACTCAGTACCAGTTAAAGCCAGGCCCAGAGACTGGGTATTGAGGGTGAATAAGGCACAAAAGGAGAAGGCAATGGCACCCCACTCCAGTAGTCTTGCCTGGAAAATGCTATGGACAGAGGAGCCTGGTGGGCTGCAGTCCATGGGGTCACACAGAGTTGGACATGACTGAGCGACTTCATTTTCACTCTTCACTTTCATGCATTGGAAAAGGAAATGGCAACCCACCCCAGTGTTCCTGCCTGGAGAATCCCAGAAATGGGGGAGCCTGGTGGGCTGCCATCTATGGGGTCGCACAGAGTCAGACACGACTGAAGCGACTTAGCAGCAGCAGCAAGGCACAAATCATCTTCACGGAACTTCAGCGGGGTGTGGGGAAGACAGAACTCACAAGCAGACACTCATGGTACTCAGTGGTGGGTGTTACGTGTGCAAGGAGCACGCTAGCACTGGACAGGGTGCTCACCCAGCTTCATCCAGGTCTTCAGCTATGGCCAAAGCCTGGAGACGATGTGAGCAAAGGCAGGGAGGCGAGACCTGCCTAGAAATCCTGAGCACTGGCAGGGCTGGCAAGGAAGGGGTGGATTCGAGGCACTGTCAGGAGGGAAATAGGCTGAATGGGGGGGGTTGGGTACAGAGTGCGGGGGCTAGGAATGGCGGGGCGGGAGTCAGGACGGCCCCTAGTTGTAGTATGGAGGGCACCAACTGCAATGGAAGCTGAGGTCATGGGAAGGTGGAGCAGAGCAGGTCTGTGGGCAGGTGTTCACAGGTGGAGATTCAAGTGCCTGTGGGTGGCTAGGAGCCACTGCAAGGTGGCCTGGGGCACAGCAAGGCGATGGGACAGGCTTTTCTGGCCAGGCCTTCACAGTGGCCAGTTGCCTTCAGCCGATAGATTCCTGTTCATTCCCGAAGAAGCCAAATCATTGTTGGGGAAAATCTGTCCTAGTTTGCAAGAACATCACCAGCTCTTACATTGAGAAGTGATTAATAAATTCATCTGTGGTTATGCCTACAAACAGGGATCCAAGCTTGGCAACACCTGCCAGGAAATTACTGTGATCCATTACCAGATGGGGAAGTATGAGCGTTTATTTTTCATAAACCTCTGATCTTTTAAACTGTTGTCCTCAGTAACAGCAGTGAGAAATGTAGTTGTGTGGCGTGGTTCTTTGAAGCCAGATCATGTCACAGGCACTGTCCTTTCCATCAGTAAAGGAGATGCTGAAATCCAGGGCCAGCTGCAGGCTCACCACGGAGTCTGAGCTGACAGTTTATGGGGTGATGCCACCGCCACCACCCCGAGCCCTGGAGTGAGAGGCGTGATTAGCAGAATCAAGTGCCTTTGACGGGACTTCGGCCTGTGGCGTCCTTCCGTGTCCCTGTGACTGCCTCTCGGCCTCTCCGCAGCCGTGGGTCGGGTCCAGTCTCTGGGCACGTGCTTACATGTCGGAGCCTGTTTTGCTTCTGCTACATCACTGTGTGTGTCTCAGTATCGCGCATACAAATTCATGCTCCTCTCAAGCCTGCGTTCTGTTTTGTGATCATAATATTTATAACCATGACATTTGTTGTTACTAGATAGAAGGTTCCCATAAAGTTCAATTTTCATTATGTGCTGTTCATTAAGATTCCAGAAGCTCAACAGAGTCTGGGGAACATTGTAGTTATTTTAGTCAGAAATGAATTCCTCACATCCATACAACTGTTCCTCTATTTGTGGTGGCTGTTGACATTTATTTTTTTTAAACCACTGCATATTCTGTTTACCTCTGACACGCTGGCTTCTAGCTCAGTTAACATTCATAACTAGAATGTGTGTTGTAAAGGTTCCTCATTCTAATGGACTGATAAACTTTGTTTGCACAGAGATTTTGCTTATGTAGCAAGAGATAAAGATACAAGAATTTTGAAATGTCATGTATTTCGATGTGATACACCAGCAAAAGCCATTGCCACAAGTCTCCACGAAATCTGTTCCAAGGTAAGGTGGGTCAGGGCAGAGGAGTTCAACCCACTTTTTTTTTTTCTCACTGCTGAACAAGGAAAGGGGTGTGGAAGGACGGGAGTCGGCACGTTCAGGTCAAGCTCTGGGAGAAGCACGCCAACCACCAGTCCTCCCAGCGTGGTTCATACTCTTTCTGATGTCAGCTATTGCTCTAAATGGCGCTTTACCTACAAAGGGAGCATGGCCTCGGTCCCTCCCACAGTCCGGTGGGTCTAATAAGTCGAGAAGTGGCCATGTGCCAGCAGCAGGGGGTTACCACTTAATCTGTGTTCCTCTGATGGCTGTGGGCCCGGAGGTCTACAAAAGACCAGGGTTATTGTGGGGCTTGTTACATTAGAGATGGAAGAGGAATGCATTCTGAACAGTCAGGAGAATGTCAGTTACTCTGAGGTACCGTCACTTACTATTCCCCCCAGAGAAAAGGGCACAGTTCTCAAAGTATGCAGCTCGGAGATGGGGGTTGGGGGTCCGGCAGTGGACTAAAGCCGGTTTAACTTGAAAATGAAGCAGGCACTCCACTGCCTGGAACAGCTGAGGTCACAGGGTCCATAACCACGAGCCAAAGCTACGTTTTCTCTTCATTAGATTATGGCTGAACGGAAGAATGCCAAGGCCCTGGCCTGCAGCTCCTTACAGGAAAGGACTCACGGGAACCTTGACGTCCCCCTGCAAGGTAGGTCCGCCCCCCCTCACCTTGGTGCTGGCACTCCACGTCTGAGTCACCAAACGCAGGGTCTCAGACATGTACATGTCGAGTGTCCCTCAGAACCACGCTGGACCCACCAGACCCAGGCCGAGCCTGCACTTGGGGCCTTGAGTGTGGCTTAGAGCTGACTTTATGTCAACAGGGTTAGGTACTAAGAACCATGATGAGTTTTGCTGTTGGACAAAATTAAAGACAATTACCTTTAGTGGCTTTGTAACTCATGTACAGCCTGGGGTAAGGACCAGCTAGTTTAAAAATATGTGGGTTGATATTTTGGGGAGCTCTGTTTAGTCACTTCTCCTGTCTCTGATTGCACCCCTTTGTAATTAAATTTCCTCCGGGCATCAACCTCCCCTAATAAACCAAACACCCAAAGCTGCTACTTAGCATACTTCCAAGAGACCATCACAGCTTAACACATAGATTCCAGTTCCTTCTTTCAAATGCTTACCTACCTAGAAGTGAAAGGTGAATGGAGTTTCTTTTAAGCTTTTTATTTTCTATTGTATATAGCCGATTAACAAGGTTGTGATAAGTTTCAGGTGCACAGCAAAGCGACCCAGCCATACACACACATGTATCCATGAAAGGTGAAGGGGACTTTGATTGATGGCCCCAGTGTCGGGCAGAAGAAGTGGCTGTTCTTATAGAATGATAGTCACATTCACCTCTAGAAAGGCAGGATGTTATGTGTATGTTGGAACCTTTGAGAAAGATGTGTTGTTTTCTTCCCTGTAGTAGATTTTCCAACACCAAAGACTGAGCTGGTCCAGAAGTTCCACGTGCAGTATTTGGGCATGCTACCAGTGGACAAACCGGTCGGTATGTGAAACCTTCACAGTCTTTCCACTTGGCAAGTGTTTGGTGTTCACCTTCCCATGAGGGTGGCATCTGCTCTTTCACTCCTTTGCTTTGTCTTGAACCAGATCCTCACACTGTCACCAGCTAGAGCACACAGCAGTCCTGGTCAGAGAGCAGTGCAGGGCTTTCCTGGTGGCTCAGTGGTAAAGAATTCATCTGCCAGTGCTGGAGACACAGGTTTGATCCCTGGTCCAGGAAGATCCCACATGCTGCAGAGCAAAATAAAATTATAACAAAAGAACAGGACGGGCAGACTAAACTCCTTCGACTCATGGTCCCAGAATATAGGGACTTGAATGAAGAGGACCTGATTTCTCATTCACCCAACAGTTCAGAGGTGCATAAGCCAGGGCTGTGGAAGGGCCCTGCTGTTTTGAATCAGAGCATCTGTCTCAGACCGGGGCATCTGCTTCAGTCCTTGTCAAGTGCTGGGCGGGGACGAGGGCTGAGGGAGCCCTTCTGCTTTCCCATCAAGGTGTGTCCTAGAAGTACACCCAGCATCAGCAGTCAGCTACATTTCATGGCTGGGATTTAGTTGCTTAGCCATACCAAGCTGGAAGGAGTCTGGGAGATGTCGCCTTTTTCTGGATTAAAAAAACGGCTGTGGAGAAATCAGAACCCTCACGTACTGCTGGGGTGAATGTAGAATGGCGTGGCTGCCCTAGAAATCAGTCTGGCAACTCCTCAGAAGTTAAATGTAGTATTATCATTTGACCCAGCAGTTCTACTCCTGGACATACACCCAAGTGAAATGAAAACAACTGTCCACATGAAACACCTCGTACAGGAGTGTTCACAGCAGTATCATTCATAATAGTCACAAAGTAGAAACAGCCCAAATGTCCTTCAGCTGAAGAGTGAATAAAAAACACTTTTATACTGTGGTGATTATTTGGCAATAAAAAGGAATGAAGCGTTAGACTTGCTGCAACATGCCTGAACCTTGAAGACATCATGCTAAATGAAGGAAGCCAATTATAAAAGACTGTACCCTTTACAATTCCATTTATATGAAATGTGTCCAGAGTAGGCACATCTCTAAAGATAGGACTAGAAGGCTGGAGGCAGTGAAGGGTGACTCCTGAAAGGTATGGGGTTTCTTTTAGGGAGTGATAAAAATGTTCTAAAACCATGGTGATGGTTGCACAATTCTGAATGTATTAAACACCATTGAAGTTTGCACTTTACATGAGTAAATTGTATGGTATGTGAATTAGATCTCAATGAAGTTGTTATAGCACCCACCAAAAATAGCTGTGGGAACACTCAGCCAGAGGGCCCCATTGAACAACACATACTCTTCGTGTCCAGGGGCCATCTAAACTTGGCCTTACTTAAGTAACAAGGCACAATAAAAGATGATCAGGGTAATCTGGCAGAGGCTGGCTTCTGTTGGACCCCCCGCCCCTTTTCAAGGTTCCTTGCTTAGAAAAAAGGTAGCAGCATTTGAGTAATGTTTCTATACTTGGAGCTGGGGAATCTTGGGAGAGACAGTCTGGTTAGATAGGACATCACACATTACATCTCTGGAAGTTCTCATGACCCTTTGTTCTGTTGAAAACACTGGCATTTCTTTTCTTTTGAGCCATGAAATGCTCAAATGAAACGTCTGGGGCTACAAAAAAAAATGTCTGGGCATAGCTGCTGCTGGGTGATTTGGATCCATATTTGAGAGTCAGGAATAGCCTTAGGGCCTTTTTCAATTATCCCTTCCATCCACAGGAATGGATACCCTGAACAATGCCATAGAAAGTCTTATGACCTCCTCTAGCAAGGAGGAATGGCCGTCAGTGAACATGAACGTGGCCGACGCTACTGTGACTGTCATCAGTGAGAAGGTGAGAAAGGTGGCAGATACGGTTGGCCTGTCTGGGATACAGTGCAGTTTCACACACGATAAGCTTCTGTGAAACTCAGGCACATGCCAAGGCTTGGCCTCTGGGGAGCTGTGCTTGCTTGTGGTTAAAATAACTTACATTAAAAAAAAAGAAAACTGCCCTTTGTGTCTGGATCTATGCACACACCTCAGAGGATTCTGTTCTGGTGCTTCTCATTCTTCCTTTGCCCAGGAGATTGGAGTCATTTGCTAGAGGTGACTGTATGATGTTAGCAGTAACTCGCTAATGGGGCTTGGTTTCCTGACCACTCTCCAGGCTCCAGCATTGACTCGGCTGTTACCTGGGGCTGGGGTTTAGTAGATGCATCTGTTGTGGAAAGGTCCTGTGGTAGCAGGAGTCGCTGGTCATCTGGAGAGAGGCCAGCAATTAGCCTCAGACACAAATTATCTCAACTTTGTGGTTGAGAAAACTGAGGCACAGAGAGGTTAAGCAACTGGCACCAGGCACACAGCTATGTTGGGGTCCTTTAACGACCGGGACCTGATGGTCCAGAGGCAACGATAAGAAAGTGAAAGAGAGAAAGAAGCTGATATTCCCTGGTTTACGCAGAGAACCAATAAAGTCCTTGACACAGGACTTGCATTGCTCACAAAGGCACCGGGCGCCCTCTCAAGGAGGGTGAAGGCACAGGGCGCCTTCTCGAGAGAGTCTTAGAAGCCCGGGCAGGAGAGTGAGCAAGACGGGTCTCTGCATTCCAGAGAATCAGCCGAGGAGAGAGAAAGAAAGAAAGAAAGACACGGGCACCCAAGCTCTGATGGAGCAAAGGTGCTTTAATGATTTCTCTGTGAGTATATAAAGGCTGTGGTACAAGAAGTTTCCTTCGACAATAATAAAGATCAGAAAACCAAATGTACAGCAGCTGTTACCAAGGGAACAGGGATTAATAATGGTCACAAGGTCAGGAGACAGTCCATATCTCAAGAAAGGGGATTGAGACTAAGCAGTTTTGTCGTAAAGAGAATGTTTACTAAAGGAGACTCAAGCCTGTCTCACACAATGACCTCTGTTCCTGGGAGCAGCCTGCTGTTCCGCTTAAAAAGAAACAAAGGACTTGTGAGAAACGTCAGGTAGGAATCCTCCTGTTAAACGTTCCCTGACACAGCTAGCAGTAGCAGGGGCAGTCTTCCATTCTGCCTCTGTGAGGCGCCTGTCACGGAAAGATCGTAAGTCCTTGTCTGCTCTTGCTTCTGTCCACTAGCAGCTCGCCTTCACAGCCAGTTCAGTTTCTGAGGATGCTCACTGAGCCTGCAGGCCTGGCCTGCTGGATCTTCTTCAAGTCTGCAACATGTGGTGCCTTTTCCTACCCCAGCACCTTTGCAGGCGCTGCTCCCCTTGGCCTACCCAGATCTCAACATAAATGTCTTTCCTCCAAGAAAGCTTCCCACCTCTCAGACCAGCTTAGTTTGCCTGCTAAGCAATCCCACAGCACCTGAGTGAATATTTCATAAGACCAGATGTTCACGAGCCAAAAGTCAACATTCTGGATGTATTTACTAATTTTCACAAATTACAAATGGCTGTTGCAGAGGATATAGTGTTCATTAGAGTGAGTTCCGAACATTTCTTAACTCAGCATCATATGGATATCAGTTAGTGAAAAAGAAAAGAGGAAAAAAAAAAAAAAGCATTTGGTAACTTTTTGTTTACATAGTTTTTGATAGAAATATGATTCAGTAGTTCCTTGGTGGCTCAGATGGTAAAGAATCTAGCTTCAATGCGGGAGACCAGGGTTCAGTCCCTAGATCAGGAAGATCACCTGGAGAAAGGAATGACCACCCACTCCAGTATTCCTGCCTGGAGAATTCTGTGGACAGAGGAGCCTGGCGGGCTACGGTCAGTGGGGTTGCAAAGAGTCAGACACGACTGAGCAACTAACACTTAACGATTCATGTGCTGTTGAGTTGGGGAAGACCTGGGTGGGAAGAGATCCCGTGAATCTTTTCCTCTTGGTGCTCTGGGGTTTCCAGTGGGTTTTCCAGGGCAAGTGGATTCTGAGCCACTGTCTGGGCAATACATAAAACGTGTACATGACATTGTTCCTACCCACAGTGAATTACAGGCTTGGAGTGGAGTGGACAGAGACCAAAACACTCATACCTGGTTGCTCTGTGGCTCAGAGTAGATTCAATTTCAGAATGAGCCACCCACAGCGGTGAGGCCTCTCCAGACACATTTAGAAACTTCCCTTTCTAGAAAAAATACAAGTCCTTTCTAAACTCAGTCTGGCCGTATATTTTTAAATACCATTTCCTCTGTGCAGCCACTGTAAGCCAATTCTATGACTTACGGTCTGAATGTGTCTGTCACTGTGGCTGGGCTGCTGAACAGGGTCTCTTGCAGAATGAAGAGGAGACCCTGGTGGAGTGTCGGGTGCGATTCCTGTCCTTCATGGGCGTCGGGAAGGATGTGCACACGTTTGCCTTCATCATGGATACTGGGAACCAGCACTTCGAGTGCCACGTTTTCTGGTGTGAGCCTAATGCCGGTAACGTGTCGGAGGCGGTGCAGGCTGCCTGCATGGTGAGTAAGCCCACTGTGGGGGTTCCACCCTCAGGCCTTTGCTTTTGTCTGATATGCCATAAATTAGAGCAGAGTTTCTGACTTTAAAGAAGCTAAGTCTAAGCTCTAAAGCAAGACCTTACTGTGTGACACCCTCATTCCTGAGCTGTTTGCTGTCTTAAGAGGGCAGGACACCCGGAAGCAGCAGGACTGGCTGGAGTCGAGTTCTTCTTAGAGACTCCAGGAATGCTGAAAGCAGTGACCTTCAAAACCATGAATTTGAGGATTCTCAATTCTTGAGCCCTAGTTAATTTCAGTGTGTGATCAGGAGATGCTGGTCATGTGTGAATTGGTGCCAGTTTTGGAACCAAATCAATAATTTTTTTTTAATTCAGTGTATCAAATGGTCTTTATTTTAGATAGTTGGTCTAAGTGCATTGTTCTTGTTTACTTTGTATCTATGAACTCTATTCTTACCACACCCCTGTTAGGTAGTTCTCTTTTATTTATAACAAAATAGAGGCTCAGAGGAAAGCACGCTACTGGGGGCACTTGCTTATTTGTTTGGGATGGGGGCAGGCCCCAGGACAGAGTTGTTAAGTGACAGAGGCTGTGTTTGCCCCCAAGTCTGGATGGAGGAGTGACCCAGAGCAAGAAGGGGGCCCTGAAAATAGCTCGTTCCTAAAGTTTAAAGTGAAGGAGTAGCTGGAAGCATGCTGTTGGGGCACTTGGTCATTTGTTTGAGAAAGGGCTAGCCCCAGGGCAGCGTTGGTAAGCAACAGAGCCTGTGTTCACCCCCAAGTCTCCAGGCAGTAAAGCCAGTGCTTCTGTACCACATATATGATTTCAAATGATCCATGCCACAAATATCGTTTGAGCTCCTGTTATTCCAGCCCCTGGAAAAGTTCTAGTAAGGAGGAGGGAACTGTTTGAAGGAGGCATCCAAACCTGGGCTGCATGGTGTATTCTACAACAGCAGGTGGGGTGGGTGGAACCAGGTGGAAGGAGGTGCAGTCCATGGCACGAAGGGTGATCTCATGCCAGGGTGTTACCTTCAGCAGAGATTGTTAAGCAAGACAGTGAATAGACCATGCTCCAAAAGAGAGAGAAGAAAACAAAGTGGAGGAGGGTTAAAAGGACGCAGCTGAGGTGGGGAGATCACCAGGGGGCCAGGGGAGAGCTGCGTCTAAACCAGGAGTGGCAGTGGGACAGGAAGGAAGCAGGTGATGGAGAATCATCTGGCTGGTGACGAGGAATGCAGAATTTGAAGCACCTGCCCGAAGGCAGTGGCACCCCACTCCAGTACTCTTGCCTGGAAAATCCCACGGACCGAGGAGCCTGGTAGGCTTCAGTCCATAGGGTCGCAAAGAGTCGGACACGACTGAGCGACTTCACTTTCACTTTTCACTTTCATGCATTGGAGAAGGAAATGACAACCCACTCCAGCGTTCTTGCCTGGAGAATCCCAGGGACGGCGGAGCCTAGTGGGCTGCTGTCTATGGGGTTGCAGAGAGTCGGACACGACTGAAGCGACTTAGCAGCAACAGCAGCAGCACTTCCCTTAACTCAGTCCACTGTTTGTGGGCTGGACTCTGGGAAGTTCAAGTAGGACTAAGATGTGAGTACTGTGGAGTTTGGGACTGTGGGGAGATGCAAAAACTGACATTCTGTTATGGTGCAGAAAGTGCTCTAAGTGTAAGACTGCACCGGATGGAGGAGTGACCTGGAGGAAGAAAGGGGCCCTGAAGAAAGGCTGCTCGTCAAGTCTGAGATGAAGGAGTAGCTGGAAGTACGCCGTCGGGGCTCTTACTCATTTGTTTGGGATGGGGGAGAGCCACACGGTTTTGAGGCTGAGGGAAATGAGTCAGCAAAGCTGCATTGAAACGGGTGTCATATTTGTTGTTGGGCCAAGGTCTTGGTGGAAGTTGAAGATCCTGGAGCTGGGCTTAGCCTGCCGATTGGGTTAAAGTAACTTTGAGACCTGCCAGATGCCAGGCGTCCAGGAACAGGTGGAGCTGGCTGGGGCAGTGAAGGGCGTTCTCTGTTTCTTTGCAGACGAGCACGTTGCTAGGTTAAGAAGGAGAAAGGAAGGGGTGGCTGGACAGAGAGGCAGAGGTGGACACCTCTGAAAGCAGAGGGCAGAGGGGAAGGCGCTCTGTGTAGTGCACTTGTTATGTGGCTTCGTCCCCACCACAGTCCTTTGTCAGAGAACAGTCTCCCCTTATGTACTGTGGGGCCAGGATTCTGTCTCAGATCCACCTGCATATAAAGAACCAGGGCCCAGTGGAGGGGGACGGGGCAGTGGAGGAGTTGAGATGAACCTCCTGACTGGATGTAGGGAGCTGAGATGGGATGAAGGGACTGTGTGGAGAAAATAGAAAATGGGAGAATCCAGCCAAGCAAAAATGGATGGTAACTGTTTTGTGTGTGTGTGAAATTATAAACAAATTGTAACAGATGATTTTAGTCATAAAATGAATGGCTTTTAGCCTTAATTATACATTTTCAATGCTGATGACAAATAATTAGCTTTATCACTGGTTATAGTGATTCCAAGACTCATTGTCTCTTCTCTAGAAATAATTTCTACTCATTTACCATTTTAATTGTATGAGGGCCACCAGCTAAAGTGACTGAGCCAATCTAGTGTAAGACATTAGGGATGAACCTTTCTTTATACTCTGTATCCAGCATTTCTAACTTGGTGTCTTTCCTCTTGATTCAAATCTGCATGGTTCCCCATCTGAAATATCTATGTGTGAATGCGTGCAGTCTGAAATGTCTCTGGCATTAACACATTCTGAATTTACTTAATTGTTAGGCATGTTTTGCAGCTGAGTGGTAGACGCCCAGTTGAAAATATTTTGATGAAAGTGAGAGGGAGAGGGGTCCTCTTAATGAAATTCATCAGGCATAATTTTGACTCACACTGGATGTAACATAACTAACACTAGAAACTCCCCATCCGGTGTCCCATGTTGCCATACCTGCCGTTTATAAAACTGTGCTTTGGAATTGTGTACTTCTGGTTGTGATGCAAACCTAGAAACATACTTTACACACAGGAGACGATAAATTGTTTTTCATGTGACTGGGTTGAAAGGGGCTAATTTTGTAGCCTGTGGGCGATGACGGAGTATTGTGACAAAAGTCTCGCTGTAGAAAAGTTCATGCTTCTCAGAGAGAAACATCAACCTGTTTCACAGTTGTTCTGAGGAGCCTATTAATATTTAAGTAGATTTTTAAGAGTCACCTTAAAGTGCCTGGATTTTAAAGCGCTGGGATTAGAGGGAAAAATTGATACATTTTAATCTTCTAATCTAATTTTGAAGAACTAGTTATCTTTTCATTGATTCCAAAACAGGTGGATTGTGTCTTTATATTTCTGAAGGATAGACCCTGTCCTTTGGTACCAGTGCTAATGTATTTTTTAAAATTAATCTAGTAAGATTAGTGTATCCTAAAATCCTTAATACATATCTTTTTTTAAGTTAAAGCAGGAAACAGGAATGAGAACAAACGTTTATGAATGCCTTCTGTTTTGCTAGGCCTCTTTTAGGCATTCTGCAAGTATTTCATTCTAATACTGTCTTTTAAGGTCCCCATTCTTCACCCATTTAACAAATGAAGAAAAGGAGGCTCAGAGAGATTTAATAACTTGCCTGGGGCCATACAGTTCACACATGGTAGCACCAGATTCAAACCCTGCCCTTTCTACCACTCTGCTTCTCAATCAGCTACGAGCACCCCGCTCATGAATGACCTGCCTGAGGAAACAGTTGATACTCTCCCAATCCTTTTTCTTTTTCATCAGCTCATTCTTTGACTAGGAGGTGTATTAATCACAGCCTATCAATACAGAGAATTTAAAACACTCTACATTATGGAAAAAACTAATAAATTCTTGGATTCATGTTTAGGAGCTAGGTTGTGAACCTGTGGGAGTAAATATACCGACGAGTTAAAATCACATTGAACAGGAAGGAATGATACTATTAACAACCATAAAACTCTTTCTGTTTTCAGTTGCGATACCAGAAGTGCTTGGTAGCCAGGCCACCTTCACAGAAAGTTCGACCGCCTCCCCCGCCAGCAGACTCTGTGACCAGAAGAGTCACAACCAATGTGAAACGAGGGGTCTTATCCCTCATTGACACTTTGAAACAGAAACGCCCCGTCACAGAAACGCCATAGCTGCATATGTGAAAGGACTCTGTACTATTCACTGAAGGTTGAATAGCTACACTAAAGAAGAGGCGCTGATCTCTGGCCTTCCATTCAGTTGCTGATGCTTTGTCTTCAGAGAATTTATCCTTAACCAAACAGTGTTAGACAAGCATGTTCTCTCGTCTTGCCACCATCGTGTGATATGAAAAGAAGCATGACTAATTTTTTTTGCTGTTGGTAAGTTACATCATGAGCAGTGGAAGGTCCTTTTCTTATTGTAAATATCGTAAACATTGCATAATTTCACACACACACACACACACACACACACACACACACACGGGGAAGAACGTGGCCACATCCCTCCCAGTGAAGATGCTGACTCCTTGGAGTGAATGACACCTGAGTTAGTTTCACTGTCTTCTTGACTGGATCTGTCACAAGCAACTTTTAAGTCCTACAGCACTTTGCTCTGTTTTCAGCATTGGACTAGACACTGCATACTGGATGCCACTGACTTGCTATAGAAATTGGATGACGAAGTTTTGTTTTAGTTTTCCATAAAATTGAGCCTTTGGTTGACAAGACTGGCTGTTGGCATCAGAACAGAAACCAACTGGCAGCTTTCCTTGACGAGCTTCTTGACACATGGACACCATTTCATGTCTACAGCTGTTTGTGGGATATTGGGGAAAAAAAGTGAAACTTCACAATTGAAAAACTAAATTTCAGAAATTAAAATCAAACAAAAATAGCCTTTCTGTTTAGGTGGTTTTCAAACTGATTAAGAAAAAGAGATTTGCAAAATCAGGATGCATTTTGGGTGGGACATTATTTCAAACTTCTGCCTTATATTGTACAATGCAGCTACAGAATTATAGTTCACTATGGCCATTCTCTACATAAACATTAAAACGAAATATTCCTCGTAAGCCTTTCATCCTTAATTTGATAATTAGCCAATATGCAATTTGGAGTTGAGGAAATGCCATTTTCTATTTCAGATCTCCACCACCATGTCATGTTGTAGTCCCCATTCTAGGTAAACGTTCTGCTAGGATTCTACATCTAGCTCAGTCTTACCCTAATGCTTTTTGCCCAGAAAGCTGTCTGTCCATCATGTATTGTCCATGGCAACAAACTGCATTAAATTGAACCTTTCTGCATTTATGTGTTCAATATTAAAATTTGTTGAACTTTAGATATATTTTTAAATTTATATTTTTTTCCATTTATCGTCAAGATTTAAGAATTTCTTATCAGAGCAAAATATACATAGGAACAATGTACTATTTAACAGGTTTCCCCAAAATAGCACTTTCCTCCTTCTTTATCAATAGACAAGAGACTTAGCTGTAAAGATACACAGATTTAGACTCTTGTTAATACTGTTTAAAAGAAGTTGCTAAGAAGCTAAATCTAAACATGTTTTGTTTACTTTTCAGTGATAAAATTATCATTTGATAGCATCATCCAGTTATAAAAGCAATGCTTTATGTTTATCTATTGCTATGTACTTGTCAGAATGGTTTCCACATTTTTATCATCACATTTTGAGCCTTATGAGGTAGAGAAGGTAATAATTTGAGAAATTTAAAAAATATTAATTAAAGGGGCTCAACCACCTAGCCTAAGACCTCAGGAAAGTGAGTGAGAAAGCCAGGACTAGAACTCATCATGCATCTCAACTCCCAGTTATTAAAGTTACGCTGCTTCCACGCAAGTCAGGGGGAGTCTTTTCAAACTTACTCTGAACATATCCAATTATTGTCAAGCAGTCTTAAGATTCCCTGTATAAGCAGGGAAGTATGGCCAAATTACTTGTGCAGTAGAATTAAGTATGAAACCAGTGCCCTCTCTCAGTCCAGGACTGTCTTCCTGCATCGTGCCTCAGATGTGTTGTAAAGACAGGATTCTATGTGCAGCACAACCTGTTCAACCCACAGACTATCCAGAGATGGTGTTACATGTGGTAGAAATACTCCTAATTCATGATACTTAGCCACCAGAGAACACGATGGAATGAGCAGGTGGCCCCCTGCCTCTGTTCCCTCTCAGAACTCTGGAGTTGTTTGCTCGCACCCTAGAGCTATGGCAAAAAAGATGCCACTCTCACCAGCCCAGATACTATTCTGTGGAAGTTATCAATAACATCCTAAGAAATTACTTCATTAAAGAAATCCTTACTGTGCCCTTCAGGATTCAATCATGATGATTTTTCATCTTGACCTCCACAGTGAAACATTTTAGTGTGATAAACTTCAGAATTCTTAACTAGTGAGCCACTTTTATATTGGAAATCTCTACCAGAACCGCATTCATTTTTAAGGCATACGTTTGTTTTCAGGATCAAGAATACTGAGCTAGCTTTAAATAGCAAACTGATTTATATATGCAATTATAGGATGCATTAAGATGAATGATAGCCTTTACATACTGAAAACTTTACTGCAGATATTTTGTTTTAAAGATAGCTTTGCATAGTAAATGCAATTACTTTTGTAAAACTAATTATGTTAAGCCGTATGTTCAGACACTTTCTGCCATGGCCAAAAAGTATGTATGAAAGTGTGTGTGTATTTTCTGTGAAAGGATGCCAGTGTTTTACCTGATATTGTAGTGACACTTCAGTTATCTATGCATTCTTTGTATCTGTGATTCTGTAAACAGGCAGCCATGTTCACTATGCCTTGTATGTCTTCTCATTTTTTTAATTAACCTGTTAAATACAGCTTAAAATATTTTTATTTTATTTATTCTATTTTTACTGAAATATACTGCATTATTGTGTTTAATGTATTATTATCTTTACTGGATATTATCTCTCAGTGTATCCAGGTCTCAGTAATCTCAGTGAACTATACATTGCCTCAAAGGTGGTTTTGTAATGATTTGTAGTCACATTTTTATTGGAATATGTAGAAGAAACGGCAAAATACCTACAAGTTTCTTTTTATTTTTTAAAAGCAGCTAGATAGACGCATACTTGCCACCTCGTATGTGTGCTCCTTGGCCACATCAAGGGCAACAGCCAACATGCCTATGGCTAAACATTTTACTTTGCAAACTTAAAGCACTGCTTGGTGCTTCGTTTTTATATCCTTCACAACACGTGTGAACTCATCTAGAGACACACACATGTCCTCATTCCCTTTGTTTCCACCTGAATATATGATCAACCATAGCTAATTGGGACCATTGTTTATTGTTTATGTCTGTCTTACTGCATGAAGCAACATTAGACCCATTCTCATTAAAATAAGTTCTTGGTGATAAACTGTTGGCACTGCTACTTTTTAAAAAATGCCACTTTTATGATTTTATGATGAACATTTGTACAAGTCTACACAAGGTCATTTACTAGAAGCCCTAAGTCTTTCCTCCTTTTCTTACATGACACACTCACTTCATAAGCATTGCAACACAAATTAAAGATTTCATTAACAATGTGAAAAACATTTCCCTAACTGATATTAGCACAGCTTAACTAGTAAAAGCATTAGCTCTCTAGTTTGCCAGACTTACTCCACCCAATACACAGCTAACATGTGTTACACAGCCTGTAAAATGAAGTTTAATTTATTTCAGCTTCAGAGAAAAGATACCACACACATTATCAGTGAGAGCACTCCCTGCCATCCAGAGCAGCTTGTTTATCCCAAAAGAACATTTGGTTTTGCTTTTGGCCCCTTCTGCTGTTGACCACTTTTACACATTTAAATGTAATATGTTGTGAGAATAAACTTAGCTGCGTAAAATGTTTGGCTCATTTATCTGACATCAGTTATACATATCCAGGCATAGTGATAAAAATCTCCACGCCAGTCATTTTATTTTCAAATTATTCTTAAAACCATTTTAGTAATGTAAGATTTTGCTTTGATTAGCTGTTGTGTATTTCTACCTGGGAAGAACTAGAAAGTAACTTTAAATTTTGAGTAGCTCATCACACTGTCCTTATTTGTTGCTCAGGAAGGACCTCCGGCATTTTGGACTTAGAGGCCTGTTTAGTCACCAACCTGATGCTCGTGTATGCACTGTCTCGTATTAAGAGAGTCCATTTTTACTTTAAGACCGTGATGTCAAAGAATGAAAGAGTTGTACAGGCACTAAATCCAAAATGAAAAGTAACTGGAAAAACAGTATTTGAATCTGGTTTAACTGTTAGGCATATGGAAGAAGATAAATGGAATTTAAAGTGTATAGCCATTTTTGTTGTTGTTGTTCATCTCGTATTTCCTTTTTTTCTCAAAGGTAGTTACTCTTCAAAGAGCAAAATTTCACGTATTATACAGAGGTAAATAATTACAGGTTAAAAATATGAATTTGCTATTGGGATATCTAAATACCAGTAATTTCATTATTTTAGTTTTTGCAGCATTTTTCTCTTAAGCTGAAGAAAGAAAAATGTGAGTGTAATCAGTATTTTTCACTAGAATTCTGGCATATTGTTTTTATCCAAAGTATTTTTCCCTTTTCACTCTACCAAAATATTTAAACAATTGATCATGTCCTTCTTAGAAGATTCTCAAAGAAGAAAACCACAGACTTAATGAAGGAATGGTTTAATACAGAATCTCCATATACTTATAAAGAGAAAAATAATTTATAACAAGATTCATGTTATGAGATACTGAAGTTAAGCGGCTAAAGTTGTGACATGACATGAACTATACACTGCTATAGAGATGAGAAAAATATCCTGAACAACTCCATAATAGGGTGAGTTTTCTTCTTATAACTTATCACAGAAAGTAAAAATCTTGGACCTGCTACTTCTGGACAGTGGAGTGCTCTTCAGCCTGGGGCAGAGGGGTGAGGGCAGGAAAGGGATAAAAGATTCCCGGGGTAAAATGTCAGGTCTTTACTGAACAAAGGTCAGTTCAGCTGCACTTGGCCTCCAGTTTTTGATTTTTGAAATTAGTAAAATAAGCTGAGCATTTAAAACATTTCCATAGTTTTTAAGTCATAGTTAACATGAAAATTCTTTGGGGATTTAAAAAATATGTCCGGTTCAAATATAAAAAGTCATGTTTCACTGACATGCATTAATGATGATAAGTGTAAATCTTCAGCTAAAGAAATTTATTACTACTAAATGAAATCCACCATCTTTATCCTCACTTCAAGTCAGGAAATTAGAGCTGAAATGAATACTAGAGCTGAAATAGACCTAAATATTCATCTTGGAGAAGATAATATTCTCCTAAAATTGTGACATCTAAATTGAAATTTAAGAATTTATATAACACTATTCAACACAACTGGATTCTGCAAATAGAACTTTAAATTCAAACTTTATAAATGTGTCTGTGAACATGTTCTTAAACAGCAGGATTTATAGTTGTAACTTACTTGATTTAATATCAATTTCTGTTGCCATGATGGAAAAAAAGTCAATAGAACCAGAAATAATAACCATAACCAATTCTTGGAAGGCAATTGATAATACAGTCAAGATGAACTGACTTTTAATATAATTAAAATAGTGCTACAATATATTTTAATTGAGCATCAGAAATGATTTACCAGGGCTTCACTACTTTGTGCCATTTGAAATAACTGTTTTCACCTGATCTTTGAATAGACCCAGAAATTTGTATACATTTCTTGAACAATAGGTGTGTCACTTACATTCAACATTTTGACGTTGTCCTCAGAATTACTACTTAGAAATTTGCTTATAGTCTTTTTTTGTTTGTTTTTTTAACAACAGTATTTGGCCTAAATAGTCAGAAGGGAGAGCTTATGTTCACTGTGCTTAGGATCCTGGAAGCTCTTCCAGTGAGAAAGTTTTCACTCTGAATGGACATATGAAGTAAAACATTGGACCTTTCTGTTTTTCCTATTTCTACTCAACCTCAATCACATTACAAAAGATCAACCTTGATAGTGATTGGAATGTTTAAACTACAGCTGACTTGGTACTGAAGAGTGATCTAAGGTCTGTGCAAGAGCATCTTTTCCACACTTGCTAATAAACGCCTCAGAAATTAACTTTGAAAACAAGTCTGTTACAAGGCAAACACTGTTTCCCTTGTGGAAAAATTGTTGCAGCTTTAAAACCAGTGTCCTAAGTCCAGACTGGAAGTTATCAAGAGTGAAAACAGTACTAACAGCTGTCTAACCTGCAGACTCTGGGGGGGGAAAAAAAAATCTACTGACCCTGTAGAAAAAATGCAAGACACTCACAGCTATGGTCGAGGATGCCTGGATAGAGAGGAAGGTAAGTTTTCTTTAGATTTTTCCCCTCTTCTGGGTATTGATGGTGTGGAAAGATAGCCAGGCAAGACAGTCTTGGGCCCAACCCAACGATAGTAAAAATGTGGAGCTGGTATGTGAGGTCTGATCCCTTGGGGACTGGGAAACGGCAGCATGACTGGAGGCAAAGCAATCTCTATGGGTTTCAGTGCAATCATTCTGTCTTCTGGCCGAGGTCTCACAAAGTTTGTTGGCCGTTCATATGGTCTGGCAGATGTGTTCTTCATAATTGTAGGCACTAAAGGATTGGTGGTGGACTTGCTGGGTTTTCTTCCCTGTGAGGAAGAACCCACTTGATTTGTTTTTTTCCCTGGAAGAGATGTTTTTGTTGTTAATGTCTCCGACTGATTAGCACTCGCATTAGTTTCTCGACTCAGGAACTCAGCAATTTTCATTTGGATGCCGCTGTTATCAGCAATGGAAGATTTTGGCAATGACATTTTTTGTTTCTTCTTCTTCTTCTCCCGTTTTGAGGATTTACCCAACTCAATCCCCTCCAGTAGACCCTTTGCTGCTGCACGGGCCAAAACATCTTTCACAGACACTGTCTCAGATGGGTCCCGCTATAATTAAAGAAGCAGTTAGTAAATGTGGGAGTTAACTGTTACCATGTATATCACAAATACTTATCAATGTTTCAGTAAAGATAAAAGAGTATCATTATTATACTAAAAGAAACAGTTTTTAGGCTTCAGTTCCTACTATATCCCATAAGCTTCAGGAAATTACTTTCATTGTACTCAGACCTCCCCATTTGTGAACCTGATAGAAAGAAAGAAAGGGAAAAAAAAACCAGAATTACAGAGCTTATTTCTTATCTGTGAGCTAAAATGAACTAGATGTTGACAAGTGCTTAGAGAGGTGGGTGTAGAGAGTAAGCAAGGAAAGAACACTCAGGAGAAGCATAAATAAAAATGAGGGTTTTGGCCACATAGTAATAATTCTTTTTCATGCCCTTTAGGTATTTATGAAATAAGCATAACATTATGAAATGTTCATAAAAGTTCCTAGGTTCCTTGTATGAAGCTTTGTTGTTTTTTAATCCCTAAGTATGAAATGGATTGGGATTTTATCCTTACCTCCCTTGTTAGAACAGAAAGAAAACAACCATTGGTAATTTCAGATGGTTCCATTCTAAAAAATTTGTCAGTAGACAAATGTATTTCCTTTAAGGAGCACAGTGGAAGGACAGGGGGACTAAGCCTGCAATAGATAACAGCAAATAATTAATAGTTAGAATGTTTTATTTGCCAATCAGGGGAGACAGTAAATTGCAACAAAGCATGCATGCATGCACCAATTGTTTAAACAAAAATTCCAAATAATAAAATGTCAAGGGGAGCAATCAAAATGGCAGAGTACAGCATGATGTGAGCCAACCTCCTCTCACAACTATGCAAAAAAAAAAATATATATATATATATATGGAATAATTCTCACAGAATATCTACTGAACACTGGCAGAAGACCTCAGACATCTGAAAGGGCAATAAAATATCTACATAACCAAGGAGGACAGAAGCAAAAAGAGGGAGAAAAGGATCAAAACGGAACCTGTGCCCCTGGGAGGGAACTATACAAGAGGAAAGGTTCCAGCACCCTGTGAAGTCCCTTCACCAGTAAGGAGATCCACTGGGACAGAGAGGGCACTTCCTCAGAGGAGAGCGCAGAACCTGTCTGCAGCAGGCAGAATAGAGAGAGACCTGTACAGATGGTCAGTGCCTCAGCTGTGCACTCCCCAGCCTGAGACACACATCTACTGGTGCAAGTAGTGACTGGGAACTGAAGCTCGGGCTTCAGAGGGCCAGTCTGGGGAGAGGACCAGGGTTAACTGTGCAGAAACAGCCTGAAGGGGCTGGATTCTGGTGCAACTGCAGCCAACTGTGTATGCAGAGAAAGCCTGAACCCACCATACTGGTGATACGTGCCATTGTTGAGGGCATGTGAAGGGAGGGGCGGAACCTGTCATAGCAGCCTCTTTCCCTGCACACACACTCCAAGACAATAGGACACAGGCTACATGAGTTCCAGGAGCAGGCACCAATCACTGCATGTGAATGCCAGGAACTGGCATGAGCCATTGACAGTATCACAAGTTCCAGCGGCACGAGCAAGCTCCCTCTGAGAGCTCTGGGAGTGGGCACTAGGTGTTACTCAGAGAGAATGCCAGCAACTGCATCTGCACACACTCTATCAATCAATGGGATAATGGATAGCACACATTGAGGAAAGAGGCAGCAGGCATTCATACTGAAAACAACCCTCACACAAAAAATACTAAACCCACACAAGCTACACAGGGCTGTTCCCACATATAAACAGCCCTCTAAGTCCACAGAAGATAACTCCTAAAAGGGAAAAATATGCAACCTAGAATACTATACCCAGCAAGATTATCCTTTAGAACAGAAGAAGAGATAAAGAATTTCTCAGACAAGCAAAAACTAAAAGAATACAGTAATACTAAACCTATCCTAAGTAATGTTGAAAGGTTTTCTAAATATATTTTAGGAGCAAGAATTTGTAAAAAAGAAAAAAAAGAGAAAACCATAACTGGACAGTAAGTCACATAAGCCAGCAAAAAGATAAACAGGAAGATGTGAAAGAATCAAAACACATTAAAATCATAAAATGTTGGGGAGGAGAGTAAGAAAATGTAGATTTTTTTTTTTTAGAACGTGTTTGAGCCTGTATTACTATCAGTCTAAAGCAAGTTGATAAAGGGGTAAACATCCTTAAAAAACAGAATAACCACAAGTCAAAAACATACAACAGATTTACAAAAGCCAAAAGAAGAGAACACAAACATAAAAGGAAATCATCAAATCACAAAAAGAAAAACAAAAGGAAAAAGTAACAAGAAATACAGAATCAACTGGAAAACAAGGTTTAAAATGGTAATAAACATATATCAATAATTACCTTCAATGTCAATGGCCTAATTGCTCCAAACGAAAGACAGAGTGGCAGACTGGATATTTTTAAAAAACCTACAATATGCTGCCTTCAAGAGCCCCACTTTAGGACAGACAACACACAGATTCAAAATGAGGGGGATGGAAAAAGATTTAATGCAAACAGAAATGACAAGTGGGGGTTGCAATAACCAAATAAGACAAAATAAACTTGAAAACAAAGGCCAAAAAGAGATATATAATAATAAAAGAATCAATATAAGAAGAGGTTTTTATACTCATCAACATACATGTACCTAACATTATAATTGTTCAGTTGCTAAGTTGCATCCAACTCTTTTGTGACCCCCATGGACTGTAGCCCGCCATGCTCCTCTGTCCATGAGGTTTCCAAGGCAAGAATACTGGAGTGGGTTGCCATTTCCTTCTCCAAGGGATCTTCCCGACCCAAGGATTAAACCCACATCTCCTGCATTGGCAGGCAGATTCTTTACCACTGAGCCACCAGGGAAGCCCTGCACATAATATAGGAGCACACAAATATATAAAAACAAATGCTAACAGACATAAAAGGAGAAGTTGATGAGAATACAATAATAGTAGGAGATTTAACATCCCATTCACAGCAATGGACATATCTTCTGGACAGAAAATCAATAAGGTAACAGATCCTAAAAGATAAAAGAACAGTTAAGAATGCACAGCCAACATTCTCTAGGGATGATCACATACTGGGGCACAAAACAAGTCTCAGTGAATTTAAGAGTATAGAAATTATCTCAAGCATCTTTTCTGACCATATTCTCATGAAGCTAGAGACCAATCACAGAAAAAGAAATGAAAAAAAAAATGACCACATGGAGACAAAATATGTTATCTTAATAATCAGTGGGTGAATGATGAAATCAAACAGGAAATTTTAAAATACCTTGAGACAAATGACAATGAAATCACAACAAAATTTATGGGATGCAGCAAAAGCAGTTCTTAGAGGGAAGTTCATAGTGATAAAAGCCTTCCTCAAGAAACAAGAAACATCTAAAACAACTTAACCTACTACCTGAGAGAATTAGAAAAAGAAGAACAAACAAAACCTAACATCAGCAGAAGGAAGGAAATAATAAAAATCACAATGGAAGTAAATACAGATGGCGATTCCTTAAAAAACTAAAAATAGAGCTACCATATAATCCAGCAATTCCATGCCTGGGTATATATCTTGAAAAAGATGAAAACTCTAATTCAAAAAGATACATGTACCCCAATGTCCATAACATCACTATTTACAATAGACAAGACATGGATACAACCCAAGTGCCCATCAACAGATAATTGGCTTAAGAAGATGTGATGTTATATACATATATAATGGAATATTAGCCATAAAAAGAATGAAATATTTCCATTTGCAGCAACATGGTTAGACCTACTAGAGAATATTAGTGAAGTCAGACAGAGAAAGGCAAATACTATATAACTTAAATGTAGAACCTAAAGATAATACAAATGAATCTATATACAAAATAGAAAGACTCACAGACATAGAAAACAAACTTATGGTTACCAATGGGAAAAGGGAGAGGAGGAAGGGGCAAATCAGGAATATGAGATTAACAGTTCTAAACTATAATACATAAAAATAGATAAGCAACAGGATTTACTGTATAGTAAGTACAGGGAGCTGTATTCAATATCTTGTAACAATGGAAATATATATATAAATACATAATAAATATAATGGAAAATGATCTGAAAATATATATTCAATTATATATACACATGTGAGCTTTCCAGGTGATCACATGGTAAAGAATCCGCCTGCAATGCAGGAGACCCAGATTCAATCCCTGGGTCTAGAAGACTCCCTTGGAGAAGAAAATGGCAACCCACTCCAGTATTCTTGCCTGGAGAATTCCATGGACAGAGGAGCCTGGTGGGCTACAGTCCATGGGGTTGCAAAGAGTCAGACAGGACTGAGTGACTAAGCATGCATAGATATACATAAATATATTTCAGTTATATATAACTGAATGATGTTATGATATACCTAAAATTAATATAATATTGTAAATCAACTATACTTCAACTTAAAAATAAAGAAAAAAATCTAATGAAATACAATACATACAGATTTTCCTCTATTTTTGCCATATTATATTCTTAGAAACATCATTCCTGACAGACAAATCACTCACACTGATGAATGTGGTTATATTGTGCAATAATTCTCCTTGCTACTAGATGGTGATTTAGTTTGTGCTATGTTAAGAAGCTGGCAGAAATAAGGTTGGCTGTTAACTACCAGCAAGAATTATTAAAGAAGTAAAGAAAGAAGGGAAATATAGATGTGGTTAACATGTCCACCTGTGAATTGGCAAAGGGAAAACATCAAATTAAAAGGAGGGAGCAAACCATATACCTATTAAGATCCTACTATAAGAATTACAGGGACATCCCTGGCAGTCCAGTGGTTAAGAATCTGCCTTGGAGTGCAGGGGATGCAGGTTCGATCCCTGGTTGGGGAAGTAAGATCCCACATGCCTTGGAGCAGCTAAGCCCACACCACAACTACTGAGTCCAACACAGCCAAAGAAATAAATAACTTAAAAAAAAAGAATTACAGGAAAAGTTCAGAACAAGGGAAATAAGTTAAAAGTTGGAGATTTTAAAATACCTTATTAATTGTCACAGTCTTAAAGAACTAACTGGTGTCATATATTATTAATAGACATACTCCTTATCTTGATGTCCAGGGTTTGGATGGAGTATTACAGTTTTTCTTCTCTACCCCTAGTTTAATATATCATTTTGCCCCAAAGCTATTATAGTTATTCAGGCTATTTTTATTTCAATCCTTGTGGGTGCCAAAGGCCAAACAGGTCTAAGAAACATATATTTTCAGATAATAAACATCCAATTTTCTTGCTACTTTCTAAGGTTATTTTATACTTTCATTCTATTGAAGCATGTATCTAAGACTCAGGATATAAAGTTTATATTCAATTTACCCAGAAATCAATCAAGTTGAAACCCAAATGCCTTTAACCTTATTTAACAATAATAATAACAGCAACAAAACAAATCTTTTAGTGTACAATACAATTCACATACTAAGCCATTACAAAATCTACTGTAAAAAGCCATTTTACAGAATCTACTTTAAAGTTGTAAGAAGTTAGGCTATTTGGTGTATTAAAGTCCAATAAAAAAGAAATGAAATACCTTCTAACTTAGAAAATCGTAATTTCTCACTTTCAAAGATATTTAGTTGAGTTGTTTAGAAGAATTCTTTCTTTCTTTCTTACCTGTAAGGTTGTACTTTAATCCCATGGTCTTGAAATTCCAGTGCTTTCTTAACAATAGCTTCATTTTCCTCTGGATAAACTGAACATGTGCAATACACAATAGCTTGAGCTCTAGTAACTATATTTAAAGAAGATGGAAATAATATAATGACTCCATTAACAATCGTGAACAAATCTTGTGTTTTCAGTGCTGGTGTAGTTTAGTCACTAAGTTGTGTCCAACTTTTGTGACCTCATTGCAACCTGCCAGGCTCCTCTGTCCATGGAACTCTCTGGGCAAGAATACTGGAGTGGGTTGCCATTTCCTCTCCAGGGGATTTTCCTGACCCAGGGATCAAACCTGGATCTCCTGCGTTGCAGGCAGATTCTTTACCAACTGAGGTACAAGGGAAGCCCAGATGTCTGTACTAATACCCCATGGTTTTGACGGGAATGATGTCTACAGATGTTTGCATGGCTCCCCTTTAAAGCATGTATTAGTAATATAGTCTGGCCAATAAATGAAGTAAATATAACTGGATCATACAGAAACTGAAAATTCAATCCACGTGACCAACCTTATTACAAACACAAGCAAATAAATACTGCAGATTACCATAGCTTGACACTTCAGCCATTCTTCCAAAAGCCATATCACATAACTAGTTAAAAGGACTCTCTAGAGACAGACTTAGGTCTGTCTTAGACAGACTTAGACAGACTTAGGTGTTAATCCCAGTTCTGTTATTTACTGATTTATGAACCTGGGAAATTACTTACCTCTCCAATTCCTCAACTCTAAAGTGAGGTAATATTACTACTCACTCACTCACGTATTCACATTTACCAAGCACATACTACATGCTAAGCACTGTTCTTACTATTCAATACATACACACAAAAAACCCTGCCCCAGGGAGCTTATTTTCTATGTTTCATTGACATAAGACATAAACAGGGCTTCCCTGGTGACTCAGTCGTAAAGAATCCACCTGCCAATGCAGAAGACACGGGTTCCACCCTGGTCCAGGAAGATCTCACTTGCCGTGGAGCAACTAAGCCCATGAGTCTAACCTGAGCTCTAATGCCCATGGGTTGCAGCTACTGAACCCACAAACTGCAGCTACTAAACACATGTGCTACAACTACTGAAGCCCATGTGCCTAGGCCCCTACTTCACAACAAGAGAATCCACTGCAATGAGAAGCCTGTGTACCACAATTAGAGAGTAGCTCCTGCTCTCTGCAACTACAGAAAAGCCTGCACAGCAATGGAGACCCAGCACAGTAAAAGATAATAAATAATTTTGAAAAAACATAAATAAGAAAGAAATTTTGGAATTCCTGGCTGGTCCAGTGGTTAGGACATAGCACCCTCACTGCCAGGGGCCCAGTTCTTAGTTCCCATGAGGGAAAGAAGATCCTGCAAGCTGCGCAGTGAGACCCCCCCACCTAAAACTGAAGCATTAGGAGATGACAGATGCTATAGAGAAAATCAAAGCAGATATGAAGGATAGTTAATTTCAAGAGATTATCTTGCCATTTTAAACAGAGTAATCATAGAAAGAACTTTTAAAATGTATTATTTATCAGCTCCCTAATCTTCCAACCAACTCATTTCATTGATCATATGCATACTATCATATTCAAAATAGTATCTATTAATAGCATCAGTTAAAAGGACAGAACTCCTCTGTATTTTTCTATTTTGCCTTATTTCTACTTCATATATGCTATATCTTTATATATTAAATCATCTATACCCTATACTAACCTTTGAGCCTTTGGAGGTCAGTATTTATCCAAACTCATATTCTTAACAACTGGCTTAATACCTGACCCAGAGTAGACATTTGATAAACATGCACTAAGTTAATAAAAGTTAATGTGATTTCTCAGAGACTTCTAGATTTCCATATCTAAGTGTGAAAGGGCATTGGTACTCAAAATCTAAATGGTACTCAAAATCTAAATGTAGGGATTGAAGCAATAATATAAATACTTAAATGGCCTTGTTACTCAGACTTTAAGAGATCTAGGCTTTATCTTTAGTTCATTTATTTTCTTTTTAGTATTAAAAAAATTAAGAGTTTGATTAAAGTTGGGATTATAGAAGAGTTGTTAGGGCGATACAAAACAGGAAAATTACACCAAAAAGCCAAAGAAGAGAAACCGAGAAGATGGAATTATACAACTGATGTACATAATTCTCTCATTTCAGCATTAAGAAACTGATCGTTCTTCTTGCTAACCTATATTTAAAATGATAGTAAAGCATATATTTTTGAGACTTAGATTGGTGAAAATAAATATTTTGTTATTTTAAGGAGCTATGACTAAGGGTTCTGGGAAATCCACTTATGGTTCACACATCATTGCCTGAATATGATAAATGAAGTATTAATGTTTCTAAGATTTACAACATATTTTCAGTTTGTGCTGATAACAAACTTACATTTCATGGCATGTGTTAGTTGTTCATATTGCTGTTGAGCAAGAACATGAAGTTTATCTTCTGATGGGCCTCCTTGAGAGAAATCCTTAAGTAAATCTGTATCTAAAAACAAATATATGCTTTTAAATATATCACTATTAGATTTTTCATATATTGCTGTGATCACATTATTTAATATTTTAATCATTTTCCCTATTAATGAGTTTTCATAGAAAATATTTATTAAAAATACATTATTATAAAAATGCTGACTTAAAATTTTAAAATCTGAATTGATAATTTTGCTTAGCTTTAATATTACTTTTCCTTTATTCTCCAAATTCTTATCATAGAGTTATCTAACCAGCCAAAATAAGTCACTCAAGCACAAAAGATAGAATGCAGTCAGCCTGAGTATGAATAAAGGGAAAAAAGATTTATTTTCCAAGGCAGAAACTGATGGGCTATAGTCAGATCTGAGTAAGAAAGAATACAGTTAAAAACATTAGCTTACTAAAAGAAATCTTGGAAGAAAAAACTTCAGGGAAGCAACTGTATGTCTTCATAATAGATAAAAAAACAACGGCTCAAGAAATTCTTACAGTAATTTTTTAAATTTCTAAAACTATTTTAACATATTTCTTGATAATATTAACTAAGATATATTGACTACTACTCTATATAGATTATTTTATTCAACAACCCATTGAAGCATTATTATCCCTCTTAACACTGAGAAAATTCTTCAAGCATACATTAAATAACTTGTCTAAGGTCATACAGCTACTAGATCAAAACCAGGTTCTAGCCTGGCAATCAGACCAAACTTCTAAGCCCTGTTTTATTCTGCCTCTCAGTAACTCCCTGGAATATGTGCTAAGTCACTTCAGTCATGCCCAACTCTTTGCTACCACCAGCCTTCTCTGTCCATGGGATTCTCCAGGCAAGAAAACTGGAGTGGGTTGCCATGCCCTCCTCCAGGGGATCATCCCAACCCAGGGATTTAACCTATGCCTCTTATGTCTCCCGCATTGGCAGGTGAGTTCTTTACCCCTGAACCACCAGGGAAGCCCCCTGGGAATATAAGAGGCAATTATTTATACCAAATATTGGGCTGGTCCCCATTCCAGTAATATTACTAACGGTTAATTAAACTTCATTTCTTTCCAATTTAGTTTTGCACTTCACATTTTTCTAAGTCTTTAATCATTTTTTAAAGGATATTTATACATTATACTCTAAAACCATATCAACTTACCTTTTTCACCCCATTTTAAAATAATTTCAAGTGGTTAACAAAGATCAATTTCATATATTCCTCAAATATGGGAATTTTTTTAACCATTCTAAAAATGGTTGTAATGTTTTTCAATATTAAAATGTTTTTCAAACTAATTCATGATTTCTCATGAATCTAAATTTATGATCATTAAATTTATGACTAATATTTTTACCATAATCACTAGGTCACCAGCTCCTTATTTGCTCTGGCTATTACCGCCTCAAAGTAGTTTCCTTCAAAACCTTCCTTTTTTCCAGGCTTGCCAAAGACCATTTCTTGGCTTAGCTGGCCACCTCATCAAGAATTTCAAAATATTACCAATATCTAGGAAACTTTATTTGCCCTTTTTGTCATTTGTGGTTCCCTTTGGTCTTTTCTCCCCTAGACTGTAGATTATTTTTACCAATGGTTTATTTTATTCTGCATTCCTACTTCAAGATGGCTCAGGATAAGGCCAGTCTCACAGGAGTTCTAAGCTCGAGTTCTTTTGACTGCAGTGCTTATTGTAGCTGCTGCTATTACTTCCTATCTTCTTTCAAAATTTAATTCTTCTCTGATCATTTTCCAAAGTGAGTGTAGTAATTTTCTCAGTCTACCACACTCCCCTCTGAGCTGGTTATTCTTCTGTTTAACTCTTGTGGAAAGAAATTTTCTATAGCAAGACAGAATTCCACATGGTTCAGTATAATAAGCCCAGTTAAAAATTGTGTGGTATAGTGGAATTCTTTCTATAGTGTAGTATAGTGGAATATGCTAACTAAGCTGAATTTGAATTCCAGCTTTGAGTCTAGCTACATGACCTCAGGCAACTTGCTAAATTTGTCTGAATCTTTGTTTTTTTGTCCTCTTTTATAAAACAGAGATAATTATATAACAGCACCCCACTCCAGTACTCTTGCCTGGACAATCCCATGGACGGAGGGGCCTGGTAGGCTGCAGTCCATGGGGTCGCTAGGAGTCAGACATGACTGAGCGACTTCACTTTCACTTTTCACTTTCCTGCATTGGAGAAGGAAATGGCAACCCACTCCAGTGTTCTTGCCTGGAGAATCCCAGGGACAGGGGAGCCTGGTGGGCCACCGTCTATGGGGTCGCACAGAGTCAGACATGACTGAAGCAACGTAGCAGCAGCATCCTCACAAAGTTATTGTGAATATTAAGTTATAATGTATGAACACTTCCTGGAATATCGATTGGGGCATAGCTGTACTCCATAAATATTTCTTTCCCTCAATTTCTTTTCCTTCATTTTAAATTCTTTCCTTGCTAGAAATAGCAAATAGTTACTCAACATATTCTGAATGTTAGTGGAATGTCTTCTCTGTTTAATATCCAGTTAACCTTATCTATGCCTTTCACTATAAACAAGAGATTAAAGTAAGAATCAATTTCAGTTAACATACTGTGATGTTTGATTCAAAGGGCCAGAGTCAGAGCAGTAGTGTTTGAATCCAGGCTCTGACACTTACTTGTCAAAACGCCAAGAGGCTTCAACCTCTCTGAGGCTTGTATTCAGTATTTGTAAAAGAGAAATAATAAGAGTTAACCACTTCACAGAGTTCTTATAAGGACTTGATGAAATAATCCAAGCAAAGTGTTCAGTTCAGTGCCTTATATGTTTATATGTAACTGCTCAATAAATGCTAATGTTAAAAATATTTCTTAATTTATTAAAGAAGTAAATAAAATATTCTCAGAATTAATATTTGAGATATATCATAAAACATACATATGGCAGGTTAAAGAAGTCTTTGAAAGTGTGTTTATAATTTGATTAGAATGATCTTAGGACACAGCCTCTAGAGTTAGGCAGATCTAAATCTTAATCCTGACTCTGTTACCAACTAGTTATATAACCTTATAAAAATGAATCAATGTCTCTCAGTCTCAGTTTTATTTATAAAATTCTCATCAATTTTAACGCCTATATCTTGAGTTCTGGTATATACCAAAATAGTATACTGGCCAGCATCTGTTTTGATTGCCTATATCGCTCTAATTACTAAATATTTTGAATATCCCCCTTGTCCATATTTCACAGAACTGGTATAAAGATTAAATGGTATAATGGTTGTAAAATACTTTCTACATAACTGCCTTATATATGGTAGCTATTCATTGATCAGATGTATCTATCATTTTAATGATTTTAAATAATTTCATTTTAAAATAATTATTTTAAGTGATTTAAATAATTTTTTAATTCTTATAAATGATTTTAAAATATTAACAAATTTAAATAATTTAGAAATTAAAAATTAAAGCAAGTACCTTCATGCTCATTTAAAATAAATTCTACTGGATTACTAACACCCAGCCCTGAACAACGAGGTAGCAGCAGAATCACTTTAACTTTCTGTAATCGATGATCCTTTAATTCAAGTTTCATAAATGTCTCATGAAGTATCTCAATATCTGGGAGAGAAAACAGAGAAAATGTATGCAAAATATTAATTAAAAATCTTAATGCAGTATGTAGTTATATCTATTTATCACTATTCATTTTTAAATCTTCAGCCACACAAAATGTTATTTTAATGCAGCCAGAAAAGAGGATTACCTTCTGATAACATCCTTAACACATGAATTCTCTTAATAGAGTCCTTCCTCCTTCACTTGAATGATTTTGAAGGTTAAATATCTTCTACATAAAATATAATTTAGATCCATCCTGAACTTCAGATTCCATTTAAAGCAGTATGGTGTAGTGGACTTCCCTGGTGGCTCAATGGTAAAGAATCCTCCTGCATTGCAGGAGTCACAGAAGACGCAGGTTCCATCCCTGGGTCAGGGAGATCCCCTGCAGGAGGGCCTGACAACCCATTCCAATATTCGTGCCTGGAGAATCCCATGGACAGAGGAGGCTGGTAGGCTAGAGTCCATAGAGTGGCACAGTCAGACACAAGTGAAGCAACTTGGCATGCACGCCCAATGTAGTGGAGGGAACAGGGTTTTAGAGGCAGAAATACCCAAGTTTGACTCCCAAATTCACTATTTACTGTATCTGTGTGACAAGCCTCTATTTCCTTATTTGTAAAATGGGATATCGTTGTCCACACCTCATTTAATTGTAGTGAAGATTGAGATAAAGTAGTTGGCTTAGCATTGTGCCTAGTATACAATAAATGCTCAGTACTGGTTACTTCCCTTTCCCATTTTTTAAATCCCCTTTTATATTCTATTTTCCCTGGAAAAAATTTTATTAGCTTTTATATATTTTTTTAGCATTTTATAATTTTTACTTAGGCACAGTCTAAAGGCTCTTAGGGACCCTGTAATTTGGGACAGTCTGCCTTCCCTCAGGTTGTAATTGTCTGTGACCCTGTATTAGGGCAAACCCCCTCTAGTCCTACAATGGCTCTCATTCTCCTCATCTGCTGAGGAGTCACTCTTGAAATTGTGATACCCTACCCCCTTTCTCTTGTCTGATCAATCGTCTTTCTGTTATGTCTCTTTTGAAAAAAAATTTTAATCAAGTGCACCTTTCTCTTTTTTCCCCCTATTTTTAACTCTTCATTGCAAAAGTTCACACATTATGTCAAAAACCCTAAAACAGTGAATTTTCAAATGTTCATTATATTGCTTCAACAGTGAAACATTCATGCCCAATCATGTTTCATCTATATCTGCACACACTTCCACCCCCCCATACTATTTTGAAACTATGAAATATTTCACCATTTATCTAAAAGATAAGAACTTCTTTAAAAAATAACCCCATACATTTTAAAAAGTAATTCCTTATTGCCATCAAATTATAATAGCATCCAATCATGGCTCAAATTTTCCAAGTCTCACACATCAAAATTTTTTTAGTTTGTTTAAATCAGGAGTTACATAGGTACACACATTGCAATGAGTCAATGTCTTACTTTAAAATTTTTGGTGACAGGTACCCTTTCCACTTTTTCTTAGCATTTATTACTTAATGCAACATGGTTACTTGCACTACTAGTTTCCCAGAGCCTAGATTTTGTTCATTGCTTTCCTAGAAAGTAGTTTAACATGTTCTTGTCTTCTGTACTTCCTATAAATTAGTAGTTGGATCTTTAGAGCTTAATTTAGGTTCAAGTTCTTTTTTTTTCCCTTGGGAGATGGAGGGCACAAAACTAATTCACAAGTGATGTCATACTCATTCATTAAATTGCCTTTATGGTATGAGCAAAGGTGCTGCAAAACAGTCATATTCTAATTCCATCTTCTTTTTTTTATCAGTTGGAATGCTTCTAAAATGAGACATTTTCATTCCTCTACTTCTTGGTTACCCAGTGGTTCCTATTCTATTTAACTAGGTAAAAATTCATACAGGTAATAAAACCAGAAGTGAAATGCTGGATCATAAGGCATGTATATTTTCAATTTTAGTGATCAATGCTAGTTTTCCAAAGTCATTGTACAACTTTATAATCCAACTTGCAGTGCTTGAGCATTCCTAATGTTCCATACTTTGCCAGCACATGGTATGACCATCTTTGAAGAATGAGAGTTTTCTTCATTTAGATGAAGTTCGATTTACCTTTTCTTTTGTTGTGCTTTTGGTGTTTAAACAACCACTGCCAAATTCAAGGTTTGAAAGTTTTACCCTTGTGTTTTCTTCTAAAAAATTTGATAGTTTATATCTCTTATAAATAGGTTTTTTACCCAATTTATGTGTATGATATGAAGTAGGGGTCCAACTTTATTCTTTCACATGTGGGTATCCAGTTATACCAGCACCGTTTGTTGAAAAGACTATTCTTTCTTTGTTGAGTGGTTTTGGTACACTTGTTGAAAATCAGTTGACCATAAATGTAATTAGGGGTTTATGTTTGGATTCTCAATTCTATTCCATTGGTCTATGTTTATCTTTGCATGAAATATTCCCTTGGTATCTCTAATTTTCATGAAGAGACTCTAGTCTTTCCCATTCTGTTGTTTTCCTCTATTTCTTTGCATTGATAAAGGACAGAAATGGTATGGACCTAACAGAAGCAGAAGATATTAAGAAGAGGTGGCAAGAATACACAGAAGAACTATTCAAAAAAGATCTTCATGACCAAGATAATCACGATGGTGTGATCACTCACCTAGAGACAGACATCCTGTATTGTGAAGTCAAGCGGGCCTTAGAAAGCATCACTACAAACAAAGCTAGTGGAGGTGATGGAATTCCAGCTGAGGAATTTCAAATCCTGAAAGACGATGCTGTGAAAGTGCTGCACTCAATATGCCAGCAAATCTGGAAAACTCAGCAGTGGCCACAGGACTGGAAAAGGTCAGTTTTATTCCAATACCAAAGAAAGGCAATGCCAAAGAATCCTCAAACTACTGCACAATTGCACTCATCTCACACGCTAGTAAAGTAATGCTCAAAATCCTCCAAGCCAGGCTTCAGCAATACGTGAACCGTGAACTTCCAGATGTGCAAGCTGGTTTTAGAAAAGGCAGAGGAACCAGAGATCAAATTGCCAACATCCACTGGATCATGGATAAAGCAAGAGAGTTCCAGAAAAACATCTATTTCTGCTTTATTGACTATGCCAAAGCCTTTGACTGTGTGGATCACAATAAACTGTGGAAAATTCTGAAAGAGATGGGAATACCAGACCATCTAACCTGCCTCTTGAGAAACCTATATGCAGGTCAGGAAGCAACAGTTGAACGGGACATGGAACAACAGACTGGTTCCAAATAAGAAAAGGAGTATGTCAAGGCTGTATACTGTCACCCTGCTTATTTAACTTATATGCAGAGTACATCATGAGAAACGCTGGGCTGGAAGAAGCACAAGCTGGAATCAAGATTGCCGGGAGAAATATCAGTAACCTCAGATATGTAGATGACACCACCCTTATGGCAGAAAGTGAAGAGGAACTAAAAAGCCTCTTGATGAAAGTGAAAGAGGAGAGTGAAAAAGTTGGCTTAAAGCTCAACATTCAGAAAACGAAGATCATGGCATCTGGTCCCATTACTTCATGGGAAATAGATGGGGAAACAGTGGAAAGTGTCAGACTTTATTTTGGGGGGCTCCAAACTCACTGCAGATGGTGACTGCAGTCATGAAATTAAAAGATGCTTAGTCTTTGAAAGGAAAGTTATGACCAACCTAGATAGCATTTTCAAAAGCAAAGACAATACTTTGCCAACAAATGTCTGTCTAGTCGAGGCTATGGTTTTTCCACTGGTCATGTATGGTTGTGAGAGTTGGACTGAGCAGAAAGCTGAGCCCCGAAGAATTGATGTTTTTGAACTGTGATGTTGGAGAAGACTCTTGAGAGTCCCTTGGACTGCAAGGAGGTCCAACCAGTCCATTTTAAAGGTGATTAGTCCTGGGTGTTCTTTGGAAGGACTGATGCTAAAGCTGAAACTCCAATACTTTGGCCACCTCATGTGAAGAGCTGACTCACTGGAAAAGACTCTGATGCTGGGAGGGATTGTGGGCAGGAGAAGAAGGGGACGACCGAGGATGAGTTGGCTGGATGGCATCACTGACTCAATGGACGTGAGTCTGAGTGAACTCCGGGAGTTGGTGATGGACAGGGAGGCCTGGCGTGCTGCAATTCCTGGGGTCGCAGAGAGTTGGACATGACTGAGCGACTGAACTGAACTGAACTGATGTTTATCTTTATGGCAGTACCACATTGTCTTGATTACTAAAACTGCATAGTCAGTTTTAAAATCAAGGAGTATGAGTCCTACAACTTTGTCCTTTTTCAAAGCTATTCCATATCCCTTTGATTTCCATGTGAATTTTAAGACAGAATGTCAATTTCTGAAAACCACCACCTAGGGTGTTTTTTAACAGGGATTACATTAACTTTGTATTTTTTTCATGGATTCCTTAGAATTTTCTATATACAGAGCATTTTATATGCTGATTCTAGATAACATGGCTTTATATGTTTTGAGACTGTATTAGTCTTCTTTAGTACTGTATATTTACCTGATGAATTAAACATGTTCTAACTGTATTTCCAGTAATTTTTCTTGATTTAGCATTGCTTTCCTGTATCTCTTTTTGTTAGTATGTTTACCGGATATCTTTTTCTGTCCAATTTTTAATACCCTTTTATATTAGGGGTATCTCTTACAAAGAGCGTTTTAGTTGATCTTTAAAACCATATGATTATCTCAATAGATGCTGAGAAAGCCTTTGACAAAAGTCAACATCCATTTATGATAAAAACCCTCCAGAAAGCAGGAATAGAAGGAACATACCTCAACATAATAAAAGCTATATATGACAAACCCACAGCAAACATTATCCTCAATGGTGAAAAATTGAAAGCATCACCCCTAAAGTCAGGAACAAGACAAGGGTGCCCACTCTCACCACTACTATTCAACATTGTTTTGGAAGTTTTGGCCACAGCAATCAGAGCAGAAAAAGAAATAAAAGGAATCCAAATTGGAAAAGAAGAAGTAAAACTTTCACTGTTCGCAGATGACATGATCCTCTAAAACTTTAGAGTCTTTTAAGTCTTTAGAAAACCCTAAAGACTCCACCAGAAAATTACTAGAGCTTATCAATGAATATAATAAAGTTGCAGAATATAAAATCAATACACAGAAATCCCCTGCATTCCTATACACTAACAATGAGAAAATAGAAAGAGAAATTAAAGAAACAATTCCATTCACCATTGCAAAGAAAATAATACTTAGGAATATATCTACCTAAAGAAACAGAAAACCTATATATAGAAAACTATAAAACACTGGTAAAAGAAATCAAAGAGGACACAAATAGATGGAGAAATATATCATGTTCATGGATCAGAAGAATCAATATAGTGAAAATGAGTATACTACCCAAAGCAATCTACAGATTCAATGCAATCCCTATCAAGCTACTAACGGCATTTTTCACAGAGCTAGAACAAATAATTTCACAATTTGTATGGAAATACAAAAAAACCTCGAATAGCCAAAGCAATTTTGAGAAAGAAGAATGGAACTGGAGGAATCAACCTGCCTGACTTCAGGCTCTACTACAAAGCCACAGTCATCAAGACAGTATGGTACTGGCACAAAGACAGAAATATAGATCAATGGAACAAAATAGAAAGCCCAGAGATAAATCCACACACATATGGACAGCTTATCTTTGACAAAGGAGGCAATAATATACAATGGAGAAAAGACAATCTCTTTAACAAGTGGTGCTGGGAAAACTGGTCAACCACTTGTAAAAGAATGAAACTAGAACACTTTCTAACACCATACACAAAAATAAACTCAAAATGGATTAAAGATCTAAACGTAAGACCAGAAATTATAAAACTCCTAGAGGAGAACATAGGCAAAACACTCTCCGACATAAATCACAGCAGGATTCTCTATGACCCACCTCCCAGAATATTGGAAATAAAAGCAAAAATAAACAAATGCGACCTAATTAAACTTAAAAGCTTCTGTACAACAAAGGAAACTATAAGCAAGGTGAAAAGACAGCCTTCAGAATGGGAGAAAATAATAGCAAATGAAGCAACTGACAAAGAATTAATCTCAAAAATATACATGCAACTCCTGCAGCTCAATTCCAGAAAAATAAATGACCCAATCAAAAAATGGGCCAAAGAACTAAACAGACATTTCTCCAAAGAAGACATACAGATGGCTAACAAACACATGAAAAGATGCTCAACATCACTCATTATCAGAGAAATGCAAATCAAAATCACAATGAGGTACTATTTCATGCCAGTCAGAATGGCTGCTATCCAAAAGTCTACAAGCAATATATGCTGGAGAGGGTGTGGAGAAAAGGGAACCCTCTTACACTGTTGGTGGGAATGCAAACTAGTACAGCCACTATGGAGAACCGTGTGGAGATTCCTTAAAAAACTGGAAACAGAACTGCCATATGACCCAGCAATCCCACTGCTGTGCATACCCACCGAGGAAACCAGAATTGAAAGAGACACATGTACCCCAATGTTCATCACAGCACTGTTTATAATAGCCAGGACATGGAAGCAACCTAGACGTCCATCAGCAGATGAATGGATAAGAAAGCTATGGTACATATACACAATGGAGTATTACTCAGCCATTAAAAAGAATACATTTGAATCAGTTCTAATGAGGTGGATGAAACTGGAACCGATTATACACAGTGAAGTAAGCCAGAAAGATACACTATATACCAATACAGTAAAATAACACATATGTATGGAATTTAGAAAGATGGTAACAATAATCCTGTATGCGAGACAGCAAAAGAGACACAGATGTATAGAACAGTCTTTTGGACTCTGTGGGAGAGGGTGAGGGTGGGATGATTTGGGAGAATGGCATTGAAACATGTATATTATCATATGTGAAATGAATCACCAGTCCAGGTTTGATGCAGGATATAGGGTGCTTGGGGCTGGTGCACTGGGATGACCCAGAGGGATGGGATGGGGAGGGAGGTGGGAGGGTGTTTCAGGATGGGAAACACATGTACACCCATGGCAGATTCATGTCAATGTATGGGAAAACCAATACAATGTTGTAAAGTAATTAGCTTCCAATTAAATAAATTTATATTTTAAAAAATAAATAAAAATCCAGTATTGATGCTGTCTTGTAATTTAAGTATGTCATGCATATTTAATATGTTTAATTAATTTATATATTCATATTTTGTTTAATTTACATACTTGTTTTATATTTATTTTGTCTTATATATGTTAATATGGTGTTTCCAATTCTATATTCCACATCTCCCCCTTAGCTTTTTAGTTTTACATTCTTTATTTATTGATTGCCTCTAATATTATAACACATTCATTGTTGTTTTAGTCACTAAGTTGTGTCTGACTCTTTTGCAACCCAATGATATAAAACCTTTATCATATCTTAGATAAAGCAAGGATGAGAGAACACATTAATTCATTTCCTTCTCTAAATTATATACCATTAATTACATGACATATATTTTTAGCTCCAAAGACATTAGTTTACAATCCCGCAAGATATTAGACTACAACTATTTAGATTTACCTACGTACTAACCTTTTCCATTGCTCCTTTCTTCTAGCACCTATAACTTTCTGTATGAGATAATATTCCTTCTACTCAAAAAATAATCTGTAGTATTTCATTTATTGTATCTGCTGGTGACAAACTCAGGTTTTCTTTTCTGAGAATATATTTTATGTCAAAGGAAATTTCTGCTAAGTATATAAACCTAACCTGGCAGTTTCTTTCTGCACTGAAGATACTGTCTCTGGCCTCAGTTGTTTCTGTTGAAGTAGCTCATTCTTATTTTTATTCCTATTTCATTAAAGGTAATATGTATTCTCTCTTACAGCTTTGAACATTGTTCTCTATCTTTGGTTTGCAGCAGTTATGCTATGATATGATGTGCCTACCATGTTTTTTTACACATTTATTTTTGTTGGAGTTCATAGGGCTTCTTGAATCTGTGACTTTCATCAATTTTTAAAACCCCCCACCTGAATTTCACATATTGATTCTTCTCAACTCCTTTTCTCCTCTCTTTCTGGGTTTCGACTCACAACATACATGAGATCACTGGATCACTGAGTGTCATGTGTATTTTATGATCTCTTCCATATTATTCATCCTTTTCTCTTCTGATGTTTCAGTCTGGATAGTTTTTTCTGACTCATCAGTTCACTGATTCCTTCTTTTAGTTCTAATTTACTGTTAAAATCTGTTTCTTAATTTCACATATTGTATTTTCAGTTCTAGATTTTTCTTCTAGCTTTTTTAAAGTTCTAAAAGTTTTTTAAAGTTCTGGCTTTTTAAAAGTTTCTAGTTCTTTGCTGAAATTCTACAACTTATCATTTAGTCTTTTCAGCATATTAGTCATAAAGTCCACATCTGGTATCTGCAGTACCTGGACCTTCGTGGGTTTTCTTCTATTGCAGTATTTTTCTTTTTATTTCACCCACATCTTTCTTCTATCTTTTTTTTTTTTTTGAGTTCCAGACTCTGTATTTGAAAAAATTTAGGAGATAATATGAGATTCAGGATATTGTTACTTTCTTCCAAAGAGAATTTACTTTTGCCTCTGGTATGCAGTGAAGCTTGGGCACTAGTAATCTTACATCACCTTAATTCAATTGGGAACTGAGATGACTGGAATTTGGGCTTTACTTCATCAAAGGACTGATCACTACCCAGAGTGTACTTCTGTGCTCCAATGAAACCCTGGGAATTTACAGTCTGCCTCTCCATGTTAAGCCCTGAATCCTACTTATTGTCTCTCTGACCTTGTGAATCTGTCAAAAGATTAGTTTTCCAGCTCCACTGAACCTATAATAAAATGTTATCTTTTGTCACAGCTTGATCCAATGGAAACATTTTTTAAAAATAAGAAGCCTAAGGACTTAGAATCTGGTCCTTGATATTAGCTTTGTCCCTTAAGTGCTCCTGTGATTGTGTTCTTATGTATTAAGAGATGACAATTTCTACCACTTACTTTAATTATTGTTTGAACCTCAAATTATGTAGTAGCTGAATGTTAAGCAATATACCAAAGTGCTAATATATTCATTAATTTAAACTGCAGTTGTTTAACCAATATTAAGCAACAGTAGTCTGATATAATATAGTGGGGATTTTAGGAATATATTTCATATACAGAGTTTTGCATTTAAAAAAATAACAAATTCAAATATTTTTAACATTTCTAAGTCTTATAGAACGTAACACCAAGCAAATAAATATTTGTACATACTTTTACATCCCATTTTTGTGAAAAGGTTCTTCAGGTCAGGATCCTTAGCTTGTGATTGTACTCCACACACAAATATTTTTGAGGTATTATTATTTGTTAAGACTGACATATGGGCAACTGTGTACCAAGAACCTGTATTGACCATTAAGATATCATCATCCATATTTAATAAAGCCTTTACAGAATGGACAGCGAGACTTCGAGATTTGTCCTACAAGATAAGAGTATGATTAGAATTTCAAAGGGTTTAGGTAAAACAAGGTATTGGCAGAAATCTTGAGGTTACCTAACCCATTCTGAGTTTAAAACACCTTAAATATATGTTTAAATATAAAGTTAGTAGTTTATATTTATAAACTTTATAAATTTATATGTATATATGTTTATATTTATAAAGTTAACAAACAAAATTGGTTTAGCTTAAATTATGACTTTTATCATTTAACTATTATATAGTGATGGAACAACAGACTGGTTCCAAATCAGAAGAGGAGCACATCAAGGCTGTATATTGTCACATTGCTTATTTAAATTATATGCAGAGTACATCATGCGAAATGCCAGGCTGGATGAAGCTCAAGCTGGAATCAAGATTGCTGGGAGAAATATCAATAACCTCAGACATGCAGATGACACCACCCTTAAAGCGAAGAACTAAAGAGCCTCTTGAAAGTTAAAGAGGAGGATGAAAAAGTTGGCTTAAAACTCAACATTCGGAAAACTGAGATCATGGCATCTGGTCCCATCACTTCAAAGCAAATAGATGGGAAAACAATGGAAACTGACAGACTTTATTTCTGGGGGCTCCAAAATCACTGTAGATGGTGACTGCAGCCATGAAATTAAAAGACGCTTGCTCCTTGGAAGATAAGCTATGACCAACCTAGACAGCATATTAAAAAGCAGAGACATTACCAAAAAAGGTCCGTCTAGTCAAAGCTATGGTTTTTCCAGTAGTCATGTATGGATGTGAGAGTTGTACTACAAAGAAAGCTGAGCACTGAAGAATTGATGCTTTTGAACTGTGGTGTTGGAGAAGACTCTTGAGAGTCCCTTGGACTGCAAGGAGATCCAAAGAGTCCATCCTAAAGGAAATCAGTCCTGAATATTCATTGGAAGGACTGATGCTGAAGCTGAAACTCCAATACTTTGGCCACCTAATGTGAAGAACTGACTCACTGGAAAAAACTCTGATGCTGGGAAGGATTGAAGGCAGGAGAAGAAGGGGATGACTGAGGATGAGATGGTTGGATGGCATCACCAATGTAATGGACATGAGTTTGAGTAGGCTCCGGGAGCTGGTGATGGACAGGGAACCCTGGCGTGCTGCAGTCCATGAGGTCACAACTGAGCAACTGAACAGAACTGAACTGATAGTGATAAGGCAATGCCAAACTCCCCAAATGTGATTAATAGATTACTGGTGTCCTGCCTTAGTTCCCATTCTTAAACTTTCATGAAAATGTACTCATCTGCCACTGCCATTCTTTTTCCCCATCACATTGTCATCTAACTGGCTGCTAGCTCACAGAGATTAAAAGTAAGATGGTTGACAAGTTTAAAAATCGGGCTAAGCAGATGAGTTTATGCAACTGACCTCAGTGCTCAATAGGATGTCACCACAAGATAAAGCCAAGAGACACTACCCAAGAACGCAGGTATTGTAAAGGTATAAACCTTACAAGATCAAAGTGAGTCTGAAGCACGAATTGGAATCTAAGGACATAAAAATTAATTTAACTCAATTTCTTGAAACTTTCCTTTTTCATTCTATTGAAATACCATTATAACTCACATTCTCTTCCTGTATTGACAGCCATTATACATATCTTACAAATCAAAGCTGTAAGACTATAGTAAAGAGATAATGGGAACATATTACACATTGCATTTTCAAATGCAGGATGGCACTAGCATCTTCCCCAGAAACAAGAAAAGAAAAGGGAATCACCATGCCTTCTCTTGAATCCTCCCTTGGGAGAGAAAAATTTAGCTTTTCAGCTATGAGCAATACAAGTTCCCCCATCTATGGTGTCTTGGAAGGAGAATATGTTCCTTACAATATGCCCACTTCACATGGGGCAAAGATGCCAAAGTACAACAGGAAAACTGATGTAGCAGTATTAATTTTATATTTCTATGTGGAAATTAGGCCTTATAAACCTCCTTGATAACCTATACAAAATATAATCAATTTCTTAGGTTTTATTTTTAAGTAGAGAAATTCTTTGGGTGAGCAGGATTATTGAGAGACTCACAGTATTAAGAACCACAGTGAAAGTAAAACTTTGTTTACCTGAAATATAAGTTTATAATCTTTAAAAAGATCTATATTTAGAAGATCACTTTTAAGATGAGATGGAAAAATTAAGACATCATAGCAATGTTGATCCACAGCAAAGACTTTATTATCAATATGCAATACAGATTTGACTTTATTATAGCCATTTTTCTTCAAAGTATAATAAACTTCTTCAGGGCTGTAAATACATAATATTAGGTTATAATTATAAATATAATACATAAAAATGTATTTAATATCAGCATCTTTTTCCTACAATAAATAAAATTATCATTGCATATACTGCATCCAATGGAACTTATAATTTAAGCCATCAGTAAGTCAAAAAAAAAATTAGAGACAAAAAAGTTAACACATCTATTAAATTACTTTTGGTAATCTGGTGATAAAATCCTGAACAAAACTATAATTCCCACTCACTCCCTCAGATGAGCCCCTCATCCATTAAAAAGGTAATACTTTTATCACATTATTTTGAAAGGCAAATGACTTGAGTAAAGAATTTGATTAGAACTCTTACCTGATTTTACAAGTATTTATCCAAGCATAAAGTGGCAAAGTAGAGGCCCTTAATTCTTGGTTCCTAACTGTTTCTGGAAGAATGTGGTAAATTGAAAGGGCATCATGTTTGATTCGACATCTTGCCAATGCTGCAGCCAATTTTGTCTTAAAACTAGAGACAGAAAATCCATTCTTGGTAACTACTGCATTGAAGACAAGACTATCAATTTTCCACTTGAAAAATTAACAATTAGATTTAGAATTATAATACTCTATAATTCTATTTCAAATTTTTGAAATCTAAAGTTAAAATTTGCCATATTTAAAAATGGGAATCCCCCCAAATTTTTAAAAATGGAAACCCAATAATTCTGCTTCTTTTTTTTTTCAGGTTTTGCTGTCTCTGTATAGTTGTATATCTTAATTGTTTATAACAACTGCTGGTTGAAAGACAAATTTTATGTAGTAAAGGTGAAGGGCTTAGAGCTTAGAGTCAGACAAATTTGAAGTTAAATTAAGGCTCGGTCACTTACTAGCTGTGTGACCTCAGGTACAATGCTGACTCTCACCAGCCTCAGTTTTCTCATCTGTAGAATGTGATCAGCTTACCTTGCTATTACTGTAGGGATTAGTATCATGGGGCTTCCCTGGTGGCTTAGCTGGTAAAGAATCTGCCTGCAATGTGGGAGACCTGGGTTCAAACCCTGGATTGGGACGATCCCTTGGAGAAGGGAAAGGCTACCCACTCCAGTATTCTGGCCTGGAAAATTCCAGGGACTGTATAGTCCATGGGGTCTCAAAGAGTTGGACACAACTAAGTGAATTTCACTTAGTACCATGGGTGTCACCAAGCACCATGCCTGGCAGGCACTCACTATAGATCAGTCTGTGTTATCAGAGATGGCAAGAGTGTAGTCTTGACAAGATTAAGGAGCTTTCATGAATTGGTATCAAGTCCTTCCCAGTTCTGATTATCTCATATCTTATAGTTACAAATAACAGGAAACAAAAACAAGAACTGGTTAGCATAAAATGAAAACCCAATAATTCTTTTTTAATCTTATGGCCTAAATCACTGGGAGGTATTGCGCACTGACTCTGTCTCCTTGACCACAGGTGATTGGCAGAAGGTGGGCACTTGACCCAAACCAGTCAAGTGAATTTTTGTGTGTAGTAACAGAGAGCCAAGTCAGTCTTTCTGGGTTTTGGTGCTGTACAATATAAAGCTCCTGAGTTGATAGCAGCCAAGTTTCCCATTCTACACACAGAAAAAGATGTAAGAATGAAGCTAAAGCACACAAAGAGGCAGAGACCAGAGTGGAAGAGAGTCCTGAGGGTACCTGAGTCACAGGGTTGTCAGGAAGCATTTAATAGGGGGCTTCCTGTGTGCTGTTTTGGATCTGTCATGAATCCTCTGTCGCTTATTAATTCCTGAATATTCGGGAATTAAGTGGAGTAGCAAACTACTTACTCCTGGGGGCTTAGGAATGCATGCATCTTCTGTTAGTTTTTCCATACGGTGATAAGTAACTATTTACGAACTTCTTCCTTTTTATGAACCATAAGGTAAAAGTGATTACTTACAACCCTCTCTCTTTCATATGAATGACTTCATGTTTCCTTGATAACTTGTAAGTTTTGATTTTATCTCTGCTGAAAATAGCTACCTTGTAAGACAGTATAAATACTCAGACAATGTTAAATAAAACACCTTTGCTCCATCAGAGCTTTGGTCCCCGTGTTTTTCTTTCTCTCTCTCTCTCTCTCAGGCTAATTCTCTGGAGCACAGAGACCCGTCATGCTTATTCTCCTGACCAGGTTTCTAAGCCCCTCTCGACAAGGAGCACTGCGCCTTTGCCCCCCTCGAGAGGGCGCCAGGTGCCTTCGTGAGCGACGCAAGCCCTGTGTCTAAGGACTTTATCGGTTTTCTGCATAAACCAAGGAATATCAGCCTCTTTCTCTCTCTCTTTTACTTTCTTATCGTGGACTCCGGACCACCAGGTTCTGGTCCATTAAAGGACCTCAACACAGGATGTGGTTAGCAGAAGCAGAAGCACATCAACGTCCTTCCTGCAAGTCTCACTGTGCAATTCTTTGGTGAGATACTTTATAATAAAGTTTCTCTTTTGCCTAATCTAGTTTGAGTTGGATTCCTGTCTGGTTGTCAAAAAGGAATCCTACCTAGTACACCATTTTCTCTTAGTTTATTTTTTTTAAAGAAATGGGTTTTGTTCCTTTTTAGCTTAAAATTGTCAGAAATTTTATATACAAAGAACTAATGATCTCAAGGGGTTTTTTTGTTTTGTTTTTTGTTTTTGGTGGTGGTGGGTTTTGTCTTTGTTTTTTTGCTGTGCCATGTGGCTTGTGGGATTTTAGTTCCCCAACCAGGAACTGAACTCAGGCCTTCCACAGTAAAAGCACTGAGTCCTAACCACTAGACCACCAGGGAATTCTCAAAATATCTCAAGTTTTAAAGTGCCATTAGTAATGCCTAACACAAAAGAAATGTGGCTCTCTTTAGATATAAATTATATTCTTAATGCCCAAAGATAATCTTCAGTGAACTGCTTGAATTTCCCATAGGGGAAAAAAAAAAAATCAGACATTATACTGAGAACTGTTTCACAATATTCACTAAGTAAGTAAAATGGGCTAAGAGTTTCTAAAGAAGGGGTGGAAAGAATATGAGAGATAAAACCCCATGAACAAGTGTTCAGAAGCATTTTGGCAAATGAGAAACTCTAAGTATTATGTGAATAAGAAAACTGGGAATAGAAGAAAAGGAATATCTAAGCAAATGTGATTTATCCCCCAAATCCATGAAAGTTAAAAATGGTTTTAACATTCATGAATCACTCAAGGTAAATAACCTTACCACATTAATAAAATCAAGAAGAAAAATGATCATATCCAAACTCTGGTCTCTGTTTTCTTAATTTAGTAAGACTACAGTTTTCTCTAGAGATCATCCTTCCTGCACAGCAGTTGGAAAGCACCTATAAGCATAAAGCCAGGACTATTCTAGGGCTCACCTCATTTGTTTTCATTTTCTCAAGGATTAAATTTCTGTGCTGCTTTTTGTCTAATGTCCAAAATCTTTGCCTCATATATTTTGCCCATCTAGTCATTTATAAGGGCTTCCCAGGTGGCCACTAGTGGTAAAGAACACGCCAGCCAATGCAGGAGATGGAAGAGATATGGGTTCACCCCTGGGTCTGGAAGATCCTCTGGAGAAGGAAAAGGCAACCCACTCCAGTGTTCTTGCCTGGAGAAGGCCATGGACAGAGGAGCCTGACAGGCTACAGTCCATAGGGTCGCAAAGAGTTGGACACAACTGAAGCGACTTGGCACGCACAGTTATTTGTAGGAGGAATGAATAAGTTTGATCCAAGACACTCTGTCATGACTATATAACTACATTTTTAAAAGATCAGTTTATCTATGGAAGAGATTGTGAAAAAAGAGTTACAGGCAGGAAATAAAGAAGCTATCACAGTAGTCCAAGGGACAGATTATAAATAGCTTGGGTTTGGATAGTAGGAGTGGAATGGAAACAAGTAGACACATTCAGCATATGGCTTCCAACTGGAGTTACAGAACTTGATGTAATAGGTATGGCAAGGGCACCGGGGAGGGCAGGAAAGAAGAATCAAGGGTAATATCTAAGAAGCTGGTGGTGCCTTGACTGTAATAGGATAGTTTTGGGTGATTTGGGAGGAAGGGCTACTCAGTTTTTCCTCTCCTGTTGCTTCTCCAGTCTTTCACTGCCCATTTTCTAATTTCACCGTGCATTTTCTAGCTTTGCCTCACCAAAGTCCAACAAATTATTTGGCAGAATCAGATTCTTGGGCTAGTATGAAGCATGCAGAGAAAGAAAGGAAGAAGCTGTGGTCTCCTTTTATTTAATCCAGTCACACTATTTCAAAGATAGCTGCATTTGTACAAGAAATGAATTCTTAAAGCCCTTGCATATATCAAAAAGATAGGGCTTCCCTGGTAGCTCAGCAGTAAAGAACCTGCCTGCCAATGCAGGAGACACAGGTTCATCCCTGATCTAGGAAGATCCCACATGCCACAGAACAACTAAACCCACATACCACAACTGTTAAGCCTGTGCTCTAGAGCTCAAGAACTGCAATTACTGAGCCCATGAGCCACAACTACTGAAGCCTGAGCACCCTAGAGCCTGTGTTCCACAACAAGAGAAGCCACCACGATAAGCCATCAAAATAAGAAGCCTGAGGACGGCAGCTAAAGAGTAGCCCATGCAGCAACAAAGACCCAGCACAGCCAAAAATAATAAACAAATGAATGATAATAGGTTCATCTTAGATTCTATCCCTAGAGCCATGAACAAACAAAGAAAAAGATACCAGTTGGTATACAGAGTGATAAAACACAAGGATCTCTGGTACAGACAACAACAAAGATCAAACACAATTTTTATAAGGAGAAAATGATCCTCATTCAGTTTCTTGTTAAATAACTGCTTCTTCTATCATCTCTTAAAATTAGTCTTCATCGTCTTGGTAGAAACATACTAAGGTATACTTCAAGCTTAAAATGATTCTACTGCCCTGGGGACAATACTGCCCAGCCCCAAGGCCCAGATGGTCTATAGAGGTTGGCCTCCAACATTCTGAGTTCAAAATTCTACTCCATTAGCTATGGAGGACTGGCCCAAGGGAATACACTTGACCCACGAGGAGCCAATCAAGTTCCCTGGAAGGGGGTAGAATTTAGAACTGGGTGTAGAGATAATAAATTAATCTAAATGAAGAAACTAACATACAAGTGTAACAAGTAAGCTTAAGACTTGGGGTGCAGCAGTAAGGCTTTTTCCTTGTAGGCTAGAAACAGAGAAGGCAGATCAGGAGAGAAAAGGAGAATGAAGCAGATATTAAGAGAGAAGCAGAAATTAAAAGGTAAAGAGACAAAGAAAATCCTGACGTCTTTCCAGTTCCTGATTTCCTCCTCTTCCTGAGTCTTCGAATTGCATGAGACATTCTAGGATCTATTTAAGAACATTTTCCATTTTTGCTCACGTTAACTGAAAATAGCTTCTATTACTTGAAAGCTCTGATTCTTGATTAAAACCTTCTAGGTTATCTTTATACATGTATTTTCTTAGCATTATCTTTCTAATTATACATGGATTTTCTCAGTGTTATCCCTATACCAGTATATTACACTACTATTCTCTTCAATTCAACCACTAAATACACACATTTCTCCTATAACATATTATGAATTGAGCATAGCATGTATTGGATATAAAATAACTTACTAATGTGGGAATAAGATCTGTATTTTATGAAGCCTGATTGGTTCGGGTAGTTTCTGTTGCACTGACAGGAATGTAACCAGATAACCTCCTCCAGCAGGAGGTAGCACAGTATGTATTACAAGGAAAGGTAAAAATCTAAGGAATCAGGAACCTTAGACAATAATATCTTCTGGCTCTTCTGGCCTCTTTGCTTGCCCTATTTCCTACCTGCCTTGCTAGCGTTCTCAGCTAAGAATCTGCTGCTGCTGAAACCACAGTCTGGTCTTTCTTACTTAGTTAGAGCTCTGTGGCTTTCCTGGCCGCTTTAGCCTAACCGCAGCTCTCATTACGCACACTAAGTTGAGACTTCCACGAAAACCTCCTTAGTCCTAAGACAAACGGAAACTGAAAGCAGTTCAGGAAAGCTGAAACGCAGAGCTTGTCCCAAAGCACACTGCCCCACCACTTTTTCTCCAGTGTATCTGCACCCATCCTGAGTACCCATCCTCAGAGGCAGGTTGCCTAGTACGGGTATGGGGGGGTGAAGTGGTTGCCCAGGAATCTATGTAGTAAACAGGAGCAAGATCCTTGCATATCTAAGGTACATACATTCAATTGCTTTTGCTTTTCTCCATCCCCAAATTTCTCATGGCTACAACTGACCTATTACTATGTCATATCTGTCATCGTCTAGCATACTTTACCCAAGATTCACTATCTTAAGTGGAAGGAACAGTAGCATATAAATGGTTAAATCTTGAGCTCTGAAGTGAAAGTGTAAGTGTTAGTCACTCAGTCCTGTCTGACTCTTTGGGACCCTGTGGACTGTAGCCCACCAGGCTCCTCTGTCCTTGGAATTCTCCAGGCAAGAATACTGGAGTGGATTGCCATTCCCTTCTCCAGAGGATCTTCCCGACCCATGGATTGAACCTGGGTCTCCTGCACTGCAGGCAGATTCCTTACCATTTGAGCTACAGGGAAGTTCTCTAGAGAGCCTTCCTGAATTTGAATTCTGGCACTTCTCTTTCTAGCTCTATGGCATTAGACAGGTTCCTTTAACATGTCTGTGCTTCAGTTTTCCTCTGAGTAAAAATACAGGTCGGTAACAATATTCACTTGGAAGAATTGTTATGTAAAGAGCTTCTTGTAATAGTGATTGATACTATAACTCCATTCAGTGACTCTTTTGGTCTCAACCTTCAAAATGAAACTGAGTTTTCCATAACAATATAAAATGAGATATGATAACTGTTTCAGATTATTCACCAGGTAAACATCTTCCTACAGGATTGTTGTTGTTTGCTATGTTGTGCTTTCTATTAAGGCTTAAGAGCATAGGAGACTTCCCTGCTGGTTCAGTGAAGACACTGCATTTCCACAGTAGGGGGCATGGGTTCCATCCCTGGTTGGGGAACTAGGATCCTGCAGCCCTAACAACAGTAGCATTTAATGAATGACCATCTACTATCATGTACTATGTGTCTGGCTCCTAGCTCAGCATTTTACATACATTACTTTAATTAGTTCTCCCAACCACCTTTTCAGGTAGGTGCTATTACTGTCCTCATGCTAGGCTTCTGCTGATATTTAGGGTAAAAGGAAAACAAATTTTAAATATGTTAGTTTTGCTCTTAACTACTGACATTAAGTTGTAAAAGCTGTAGATTCTTTTTTCAATTTGGCAAAGTGGTGGGTTCTTATCTAATTGGAATTTTCTTGTTTGATACATGTTAGTTTAAGAGCTGTAAACAAAGCCAAGTAAATAAATAATAGCTGTTTCAAATGAAGTGTAAGTTATATATGTGCTAAAAATTGTCAGGAATTTTTCATGATTTTCCAAATACTTACAAATTGGATCTTATAATTCAAGCTTTCAAAACAACTTGAATTTAAGTAGACTATTTACTTTGTTCAAGATCTGTTTTTAAAGGAACTCAAGAAAACTTATGAACTTGTATATATTTTCTCTATAAAATTTTAACACTTATCCACACATTATACTGTATACTATTTCACCAGTGAAATACTAATAACGAATTCATGTAAAACATCCTTTTAACCTTTACAGTTACCTGTTAAGAAGGTTCTCCACTTCTAGAACTTCTGCTATAGACTCTTCGTTACCAGAAAGGAGACGAGCTTGAAATTTTCTGTCTTGGAAATCATATAGCATCACAATGATAAGACTGTTCAAATGATCTGGCTACCAAGGGGAAACACAGAGAAGGAATAGAATACAAAGAATATCTAACAGCAGTATTTCCCATTCCATTATTTTTCAAGAGAGCAGGAGTATGACTATTTTCACATCATCTGATTAAACTGGGAGATAGAAAAGGACTGCAAACTAGAAAAAAATTCAGTAAAAAATAAATTTCAAAAAGGACAATTTCTGGCATGTTCACTGAAATGAAAGGGGTAGGATCTCTATTAGAACCTTGGAAGTAGGAAAGAGTTAAGGCTGTGTTTTGAAGAGGTCTTAGCATTAAACAAACTTGTTATTTAAATCCCAAGGCTTATTTTTAGTACTTTCTAAATAACACTCATGTGACAGCTAATTATATAAAAGTTATACACTTACTATTGTGGTACTTGGGAAGATATAGCTGTCTATTAATATAGTTTCCAAAATATCTTGATCTGCAAAACAAAGAAAATGTCTGTTATGAAAACACCAAAGCTGAAAATGAAAACTTTGGAATCAAAATACACTTTAGCCAATATTGCAAAATACTTTTACTTTCATATCCAAAATATACCTTAGTTCTTGATAAAAGACCCAAATTACAATGGCATAATGAAATATTTGTAATCTTTATGAATCCTAGACCCCTGTGACCCAGGCTCCACATGGTGTTGTTGTTGTCTATTGTTTACTTGCTAAGTTGTGTCCGACTCTTTGCAACCCCACAGACTGTAGCCCACCAGGCTCCTCGGCCCATGGGATTTCCCTGGGCAAGAATACTGGAGTGGGCTGGCATGCCCTCCTCCAGGGGATCTCCCAGATGAGGGATCGAACTCACATCTCCTGCGCTGGTAAGTAGATTCTTTACCACTGAGCCACCAGGAAAGCCCAGGCTCCACATGGAATCATAGTCAAAGGAGCATTATCTGAATAGCTGAGGTAGTAATAAAGGAATTTCAATCTTTATATCCTTGAAAAACATTAAAGAAGATCTAATTAATAATGTCTTATCCTTTTATGTACTGTTGAATTCAATTTGCTAACATTTTATTTAGGACTTTTGTTCTATGTGTATGTTCATGAAGGATATTGGTCTATAATTTTCTCTTCATAATATATTTGTCACTGTTGGCCTTATAAAATCAGGGTTATGTTGGCCTTATAAAATTTGTGGGAAATATCCCCTCTTCTTCTAGTTTCTGGAATAATTTGAAGTAAATTGGTGTTATTTCTTATTTAAATATTTGATAAAACTCACTAGTGAAGACACTGATAAGATGACACTTACTCTAAGACCCAAATGACAAGGAGTTACCCGTGTAAAGATCCAGGATGAGACTGCATTCTGGTCACAGGCATAATTACAAAGGTATTAAGTAAAAACATATGGACATATTTTGAAACCTCCACAGGGCACATGAGTTATAATGACTTAACTAAATATACACGTCATATAACAAATGCTTTAATCAGTTAACAGAAAGCTTGTATAGCTTCAATTCATCAGCGTTTGTGGAACACCTCCTACATACACAGTACACATTGGATTTCAGTTTTTATCTAGGGGATGGGAAAACTAATAAGAAGTGACAAATTTGGGAGAACAGACTCCAGTTTTCACAGGAAATCTTTCAGGTATCATTATCCACGTTTTAGTCACCAATTATGGCTGTATTGTACAAGGCAATATCCCCATTTCACTTATGAGGAAAATGAAGTTTATAGATTCACACTCTTAGTACTTGCAAACCAAATCCTATCTACTTCATAGTTTCTCAGCATGGGTCCCAATTTTTGTCATAGAAAATACAGTCATCATAAGAATGAAGGCCTGCTAACACAGGAGACCTGCATAGGCTGTAGAACTTTGAGCAGTGGAGTTACTGGACTCCTAAAAAATAGGAGAGGCAGAATGAAGGAAAAGAAGACAGAACATTTGATTTTGCCAACACTGCATTTTTTCCTTAGAGCTCTTGTCAATTGCGCAGAATGCACTGCCTTTATATATCTACAGTTTAAATAATATTCTCACACAGCAATATGAACATTAATTATGTATACTCTTTGTGTGGGCCATGCATGTGGGATCTTAGTTCCCTGACCAGGGATCAAACAGATGCCCCCTGCATTGGAAGCACAGAATCTTAAACACTGGATCACCAGGTAAGTCTCTAATAATGTGTATTTTAGATAGTGCTTTCTATGTGATACACATTGTTCTAAAATGCTTTCTATATATTAATTCATTTAACCCTCTCAAACAATCCTATGAATTAGGTACCATCATTATCCCCATTTTATAGATTAGGAAATGAGGCACAGGGTGGTTAAGTAATATGTTCAGGGTCACACAGCAAGCGGCAGATCAGGGAGTCAAACCCAGGCAGTGTGATACACAAATGCATTCTCACCACATTATGCTGCCTTTCCTGTACTTACTCTTACAACACACCACACTGGCTAAATAAAACACACTGCTAACGACGGAGTTATCAGGACTTTTTGAAGATTGCAAAATTTACCTATCCTAGTTCAGCACAATAGCTCCAATTATCCCTCATCTCCCACTAATTCAAAACTTCTCTTTAGTCTCTTGAAGGGAACTCAATCCTCATTCCTCATGTTTCCAATGTAGAAGGCCTTCCCTAGAGAAACACTCCTAGACTCTCTCCCTACCTACTCATCACTCTACATGAAAGGAAAATTGAGTTTATTTAGTTAGTGAAATTGGAAGAAAGGATGGGGCATATCTTACTCCTTACCCTTCCACTCTTTGTGTGCCAGTGTTTCTGCAGAAGGTGGGTGTGCATTCTAGACTGCTCTCTGCCATGTGCCTTGTGAGTTGGGTGGAGGGACCTGCATTTCTTCAGCTGTGTCTGGATTAGATGGAAAGTTCTAGTTCTACTTCTAAAGTATTTCACAAGCCTGCCTTGACTGACAATCTAAAGCCATGTCCCTGAACATTTTTTTTCTCTCTCTACTGGTTACAAACTCAGGTGTAAGAAAGTAAATGCTAGTTGCTCAATCATGTCCAACTCTTTGCAATCCTATAGACTGTAGCCCACCAGGCTCCTCTGTCCATGGAATTCTCCAGGCAAGAGTCCTGCAGTGGGCCGCCATTTCCTTCTGCAGGGAATCTTCCCGACCCCAGAGACTGAACCCAGGTCTCTTGAATTGCAGGCAGGTTCTTTACCATTTGAGCCACCAAGGAAGCCCCAGGTGTAAGAGGGGTGCTATTTATAGGACCCCTAAAACTCACACAGTCTGTCTGATCATCCCTCCCATCCTGGAAGAAAGATGGAAGATGTTTCTTCTTTTGTCTTTCCCCCAGGTTCTCCTTCTCTGTTTTTATTATGTGTTCATAGTGTTTCCTTCAGTGATCTACTTTATATAATTCACTTCTAAAACTTACATTTCAAGAATGCCAAGGCTGAAAGGGAATAAGATGGTAGAGTAGAAAGATGTGGATCTCACCTCTCCCCATAAACACACTGAAATAACTTCTATATGTGGAACAATTCCCACAGCAAACTAACTGAAAACTGGCAGAAGAACGGCTATAAAACCAAGTTAGCAAGAAAGAGCTCTACATAACTGGACAGCGGCACTTCCCAATCCAAAAGGGTGAATATCATGGCCCCATTCACTCCACGCCACAGCCTGGAGTGAGACTGGTGCAGAGATTCAGTGTAGCACAATCTTCAGCTCTACCACTCCAAGTGGGGAGCAGACCCCACCCCTGACAGGGCAGTGACAGCCACGGAACGGAGAGGACACCCTGCTTCACATGCAGTACAGGCTCTGGACACCACAATACCAATCATACTCACAACAAGGGGAACAAATAGTAAAATAGAGCTCATCAGTCTGCTAGACCCTGAGTTCAAAAAGGAGATAATAAAACGCTAATGGTATTAAGAGTGTCGATAGAAATGCACATCACCAAACAATGAACTAGAAACTATAAAGATGGACCGATAAAAAATAGACAATATAATTGTCAAGATGAAAAACAAATCTAGAACCAATGAATAGCAGAGTAAATGCCACAGAACAAATAAGTGACTTGGAGGATAGAATCATGGAAATCACTAAATGAGAAGAGCAGACAGAAAGACAATGAAAGAACAAATGCAACATATGAGATCTACGAGATGATTTCAAACATGACAACGGACACATAATAGGTGTTATAGAAAGAAAAGAGAACAACAATTGAAAGTGCATTTGAAGAAGCTATGGATGAAAACTTCCAAATCCTAAAGAAGAAAACAGATACCAAGTACAAGAAGGACAGAAGGTCCCAAACAAGATGAACCCAAAGAGACCCATACCAAGACATATCATAATTAAAATGATGAATTTATTTTATCTTATTTGGCTGTGCCACATAGCTCGCAGGATCTCAGTTCCCCAACCAGAGATTAAACCCAGGCCACAGCAGTAAAAGTGCCAAGTCCTAAAAACTCAACTGCCAGGGAATTCCCTAAAACGACAAATTTAAAGATAAAGAAAGAATTCTAAAGATAGCAAGAGGAAAACAAAGAGTCAGTTATAAGGGAACCCCATTATCACTATCAGTAGATTTCTCTGCAGAAAACCCTGAAGGTCAGAAATGAGTGGCATGATAGATTCAAAGTGCTGAAAGGGAAAAACCTGCAAGCTAGGATACTCTACCCAGCAAGATTATCATTTAAAATAGAAGAGAAGTTTCTCACAAGCAAAAACTAAAAGAATTCAGCAATATTAAACCTACCCACATTCAGAAAACTAAGATCATGGCATCTCGTCCCATTACTTCATGGGAAATAAATGGGGAAACAGTGGAAACAGTGTCAGACTTTATTTTTTTGGTCTCCAAAATCGCTGCAGATGGTGACTACAGTCATGAAATTAAAAGACGCTTACTCCTTGGAAGGAAAGTTATGACCAACCTAGATGGCATATTCAAAAGTAGAGACATTACTTTGCCAACAAATGTCCGTCTAGACAAGGCTATGGTTTTTCCAGTAGTCATGTATGGATGTGAGAGTTGGACTGTGAGAAAAGGGAACCCCATTTCCCTTTTGATGCTTTTGAACTGTGGTGTTGGAGAAGACTCTTGAGAGTCCCTTGGACTGCAAGGAGATCCAACCAGTCCATTCTAAAGGAGATTAGTCCTGGGTGTTCTTTGGAAGGAATGATGCTGAAGCTGAAACTCTAGTACTCTGGCCACCTCATGTGAAGAGTTGACTCACTGGAAAAGACTCTGATGCTGGGAAGGATTGGGGGCAGGAGGAGAAGGGGACGACAGAGGATGAGATGGCTGGATGGCATCACTGACTCAATGGACATGAGTCCGAGTGAACTCCAGGAGGCGGTGATGGACAGGGAGGCCTGGCGTGCTGCAAATTCATGGAGTCGCAGAGTTGGACACAATTGAGCAACTGAACTGAACTGAAAAGAAATATTGAAGGATATTCTCTAAGAAAAGAAACAAAGAATTTATAGGACAAGGAAAAACACAATAGGATAGGCAAATATATAAAAGGATTGATCATCACTTCAGTTCAGTTGTTCTGTCATGTCCAACTCTTTGCGACCTCATGGATTGCAGCACGCCAGGCTTCCCTGTCCATCACCAACTCCCGAAGCCTACTCAAACTCATGTCCCTCATGTCGGTGATGCCATCCAACCATCTCATCCTCTGTTGTCCCCTTCTCCTCCCACCTTCAATCTTTCCCAGTATCAAGGTCTTTTCCAATGAATCAGTTCTTCACATCAGGTGGCCAAAGTACTGGAGTTTCAGCTTCAGCATCAGTCCTTCCAATGAATATTCAGGACTGATTTCTTTAGGATGGACTGGTTGGATCTCCTTGCAGTCCAAGGCACTCTTAAGAGTCTTCTCCAACACCACAGTTCAAAAGCATCAATTCTTCAGTGCTCAGCTTTCTTTGTAGTACAACTCTCACATCCATACATGACTACTGGAAAAACCATAGCTTTGACTAGACGGACCTTTTTTGGTAAAGTGATGTCTCTGCTTTTTAATACGCTGTCTAGGTTGGTCATAGCTTTTCTTCCAAGGAGCAAGCATCTTTTAATTTCATGGCTGCAGTCACCATCTGCAGTGATTTTGGAGGGTACATAGATCAAAACAGAATCAAAAATTGTAAAAAAAAAAAAAAGTTATAACTACAATTAACAGTTAAAGGATATGCATAACGATGTAAAATAGGACATCAAAATCACAAAACGTGGGCGATGGCAGTATGTAGATCTTTTACAGTGTGTTTCAAATTGGATGACTATCATCTTAAAGCCAGGAGATATAGCTTTGAGTTAACGTACTTGAGCTCCATGATAACCACAAATCAAAAATATACAACAGTGTATTTGAAAAGAATATAAAGGAAATCAAGCATACCACAAAAGAAAATTATCAAACCACAAAAGGAAAAAGAAACAAACAAACAAAAGAAACAGAACTACACGAACTGAAAAACAAGGATTATATGGCAATTGGTACACACATACCCAGTATTACCTCAAATGTCAATGGACTAATGCTTCAATCAAAAGACACACAGTGGCAGATTGAATGGAAAGACAAAACAAAACCAAGAACCTGCAATATGCTGCCTATATGAGACTCACTTCAGGGTGAAAGACATACACAGACCAAAAAGGAAGAGATAAAAAATAGATAGCTCAAGAAAACGGAAAACAATAAGGAAGCAGGGGTAGCCATATTCACATCAGACAAAATAGATTTTAAAACAAAGCCCATAAAGAAAAGCAAAGAAGGGCATTATATAATGATAAAGGGATCAGTGCAAGAAGATAACATGCTTGTTAACATAAATGCCTCCAATAGAGAAGCACCTAAATATACATTAAAAAGAAATACTAACAGACATAAAGGGAGAAACTAACAATAATACAATAATAATAGACCTTAACACTCCATGACGATAATACAATAATAAAGGACCTTAACACCCCACTGACATCAATAGACAGATTATTCAGAGAAAAAACTCAGTAAGGCAACAGAGGTTCTAAATGACACAGTCATTTGAACTTAACTGATATCTACAAAACACTATATCCAAAAAACCAGAAGACAGATTCTTTTCAAGGACACATGGAACATTATCTAGAATAGATCACATACTAAGTCGTAAAACAAGACTCAATGAATTTAAAAGGGTAGAAACTATTTCAAGCAGCTTTTATGACCGAAATTCTATGAAACCAGAAATCAATCACAGGAAGAAAAATTGAAAAAAAATGAACATATGGAAACTAAACAACATGCTACTAAAAACCCAATGAGTTCAACAATGAAATTAAGACTTCCTTGATGGTCCAATTGTTGAGAATCTGCTTCTAGTGCAGGGAGCGTGGGTTCAATCCTTGGTCAGGGAACTAAGATCCCACATGCCACAGAGCAACTAAGGTTTTGAGCCACAACTAGAGAGTCTGTGTGCCACACAAAAGTTCCCCATGATGCAATGAAGATCCTGCATGCAGCAACAAAGACCCAACACAGCCAAATAAACAAATCAAAATGTATTCAAACTGGAAGGGAAGCAGTAAAACTGTCACTATTTGGATATAATATGATATTCTACATGGAGAACCCTAGAGTCTTCACACAAAAACTATTACAATTAATAAATGAATTCAGCAAGGTAGCCAAATATATAAATTTATTGTAGTTCTTTACACGATGAAAAAGAAAGGTTCTTTTTAAAAAGTTATCTCATTTATTGCATTAAAAACAGCCAGGAATAAACTTAAACAAGGAGGTGAAAGACCTATACATTGAAAATTACAAACACTGATAAAGGAAACTGAAGATAATTCAAAGACATAGAATGATAGTCCATGCTCTTGGATTGGAAGAATTAGTATTGCTAAAGTAAGTGGTCAGTCTACCTAAAGCACTGCACAGATTTAATGCAATCCCTATCAAAATACCCATGACATTTTTAAAGAACTAGAACAAATAATCCTAAAATGTATATGGAACCACAAAAGGCCCAGAACTGCCAAAGCAATCCTAAGGAAAAAGAACAAAGCTGAAGGTATATCCCTACCAGATTTCAGACTATACTACAAAACCACAGTAACCAAAGTAGCATAGTATTAGCACAAAAACAGACATAAAGATAAGTGGAATGGAATAGACAATCCAGAAATAAACCCACATACCTACTGTCAGCTCATCTAAGCTGACAAAGGCAAGACTATACAATGGAGAAAAGACAGCCTCTTCAGCAAGCAGTGTTAGAAAAACTGGACAGCTATTTCTATCAATAAAATTACAGCACCATCCATAAAAATAAATTCAAAATGGCTTAAAGACCTAAATACCACACATGACACCATAAAACTCCTAAAAGAGAACTAAGACAAAACATTTTTGGACATAAAACGTAGCAATATTTTCTTAAGTCAATCTCCCCAGGCCAAAAAAAAGAAATGAGACCTAACTGGTCAAAAGCTTTTGTACAGCAAAGGAAACCATTCACCAAACAAAAACACAACCTATGGAATGGGAGAAAAGATTTGTAAAAAATGTGACCAGCAAGGGCTTCATATTCAAAATATACAAAGAGCTCATACAACAGGTAGCAAAAAAACAAACAACCCAATCAAAACAGGGCAGAAGACCTAAATAGACATTTCTCCAAAGAAGATATACAGATGGCCAACAGGCACACGAAAAGATGCTCAACTTCACTAATCATTACAGAAATGCAAATCAAACTACAATAAGATATCACCTCACATCAGTCAGAATGACTATCATCAAAAAGTCTACACATTACAAATGCTGGAGAGGGTGTGGAGAAAAGGGAACCCTTGTATACTATTGGTGGGAATGCAAATTGTTGTAGCCACTATTGAAAATCATACGGAGGCTCCTTAAAAAAAAAAATTCATATCGTCAGTAATCCCACTCCTGGGTATATATTCAGAAAGGGCAAAAACTCTAATTCAAAATGATACATGCACTCCAGGGACCTCTCTGGTATCCAATGGCTAAGACTCTGTGCTCCCAATACAGGGAGCCTGGGTTTGATCCCTGGTCAGGGAACTAGATCCCACATGTCACAACTAAGAAGAGTTCACATGCCGCAACAAATTTCAAAGATCCCACATGCCAAAACTAACACCCAGCTCAATCAAACAAATAAATAAAAGTTTTTAACATTTTAAAAAAAATACACACACTTCAATGTTCACAGCAGCACTATTTACAACAGCCAAGACATGGAAAGAACCCAAGTGCCCATCAATAGATGACTGACTTAAGATGTGGAATATATATATTTATATATATACACAACAGAATATTACTGTCATAAAAAAGAATGAATGTTACTGCCATTTGCACCAACATGGATGGAACTATAGAACACTATACTTAGTGAAGTCAGAGAAATACAAATAAGCTATCACTTATATGTAGAATTTAAAAATAATGCAAATAAATCTATATACAAAACTGAAACAGAATCACATAGAAAACAAACTTACGGTTACTAAAGGGGAAAGAAAGGAAAGGAGGGACAAAATAGGAATATGGGAGTAACAGGGATTAACTACTATAAATAAAATAGATAAGTTACAAAATTAATTGTATAGCATAGGAAACTATACTCAATATCTTGTAATAACCTCTAATGGAATATAATCTGAAAAAATCAGTAACTGAGTAATTTAGCTGTAACCTGAAACTAACAGGATATTGTAAACCAACTATACTTCAATTTTAAAAAGAATAATTATAAATATAAGCACATGGGGTTTTTGTATCCATGGAAGGAGGGAAATTTGACAACCTTCATTCATGTTGTCAAACATTGTTGCTAGGAGAATTAAGTACTGTCCCTAAGACTCCTTTGAGAAAGGACAATAGAAAGCTTGTACCTGGTCTCTTCTGAACTTTGTCCTGTGTACATTTTTCCAGTGCTGACCTTAATCTTAATCCTTTCATTGTAATAAACTGTAACTATGAATATAACAGCTTTGCTGGGTTCTGTGAGTACTTCTAATGAATCACTGAACCTGAGGGTGATCTTAGGGATCCATGACTACAGTTAGTGATTCCCAAAGCCATAACTCAATTATACATTAAGTATTTGCCAGGTTTTTCACTGACAGGTTACATGAATCTAAAATAACCAGATTACTGACATAACCAGTTCCTTGGACTGAGAGGTCACCAATAAGAGGTAGGAGAAAGAATTAAGCCAGAAATAAGATCAATATTCAGAAAACTAAGATTATGGCATCCGGTCCCATCACTTCATGGCAAATAGATGGGGAAACAGTGGAAACAGTGTCAGACTTTATTTTGGGGGGGCTCCAAAATCACTGCAGATGGTGACTGCAGCCATGAAATTAAAAGACACTTATTCCTTGGAAGGAAAGTTATGACCAACCTAGATAGCATACTCTAAAGCAGAGACATTACTCTGTCACCAACGGTCCATCTAGTCAAGGCTATGGTTTTTCCAGTAATCGTGTATGGATGTAAGAGTTGGACTATAAAGAAAGCTGAGCACAGAATTGATGCTTTTGAACTGTGGTGTTGGAGAAGACTCTTGAGAGTCCCTTGGACTGCAAGGAGATCCAAACAGTCCACCCTAAAGGAGATCAGTCCTGGGTGTTCACTGGAAGGACGGATGTTGAAGCCGAAACTCCAATACTTTGGCCACCTGATGCAAAGAGCTGACTCATTGGAAAAGACTCTGATCCTGGGAAAGATTGAGGGCAAGAGGAGAAGGGGACAACAGAGGATGAGATGGTCAGATACATCACCGACTCAATGGACATGAGTTTGGGTCAACTCCAGGAGTTGGTGACAGACAGAGGCCTGAAGTGCTGTGGTTCATGGGGTCGCAAAGAGTTAGATACAACTGAGCAACTGAACTGAACTGATGAGCAATAATTTCAGGAATACCTTCTTCCTCAATTTTTTTTCTTAATGGGTTATTCATTAATTTATTTTTTAAGAAATCATTTTGCCAGTTTTTCTTCTGTTTTAATATTTGGTAGTCATTGAAACATCCAGAGATTCTTTGAAAAATAAATTAGCTTCTAATACTCTACTTCTCTGACATAAGTCAAACTTAATAGGAATAGATTATTCTTCATTACCTTCTTTAGTAGAAAAATGACCTTGCATCTTATTTAGCAGAGTAAGAAAAGGGGTTATCATTTCAAAAATCATTATTCTGAACCCTTTAAACAATTAATCAGAAAAACACACTCTCTGCCTTGAAAGAGCTTCTACACAAAGGACATCAACAAAAGGGCAAATAATAAAACTAGAAATCATAAAAAATAAAAAAGATGATTATTACCCAAGCTCTCTTTAGTTTGTGCATTAACCTTTTCACCTTTACTGTTCCTATAAAACCTTACAGAAGAAATCCTGAGTTTTCTTTCCTGAACCATGATTCCCTGAACCTATGCTATATAAGCCAGATGTTGAGTTTATAAAATATTACATGTGAACATATTGAAAGAACACTGATAATACATAAGACAAAAGTAAAATATATAAAAACTTCCAATATTTTAAAGCAAAATATCAGGCTCTTAATTACCTTGGAAATCCACTGCGTTTAGGAATTCTAGCTTCATCCCATATGAATATTCGGAAATTATTCAGATGATAATTTAAAGCAAGATATTATTATCATTAAGAAGAAAACAACAGCTGTACCAAGTAAACAACCAAAGCCATCTCATCTTAGAATTTGAACTTATGAACATTTCAAGGAAAAGTAGGTTTATAAAGGCCTATGATGAAAATGAAAGAGAGTGAAAAAGTTGGCTTAAAATTCAACATTCAAAAAACCAAAATCATGGCATCCAGTCCCATCACTTCACAGCAAACAGATGGGGAAACAGTGACAGGCTTTTTCTTATGCTCAAAAATCACTGCAGATGGTGACTGCAGCCATGAAATTAAAAGATGCTTGCTCCTTGGAAGAAAAGCTATGACCAACCTAGACAGCATGTTAAAAAGCAGAGACATTACTTTGCCAACAAAGGTCCGTCTAGTCAAAACTATGGTTTTTCCAGTAGTCATGTATGGATGTGAGAGTTGGACCATAAAGAAGGATGAGTCCCGAAGAACTGATGCTTTTGAACTGTGGTGTTGGAAAAGATTCTTGAGAGCTCCTTGGACTGCAAGGAGATCCAACCAGTCAATCCTAAAAGAAATCAGTCCTGAATACTCACTGGAAGGATTCATACTGAAGCTAAAGCGCCAATATTTTGGCCACCTGATGTGAAGAGCTGACTCACTGGAAAAGACCCTGATGCTGGGAAAGACTGAAGCCAGGAGGAGAAGGGGATGACAAGGGATGAGATGGTTGGATGGCATCACCGACTCAATGGACATGAGTTTGAGCAGACTCCAGGAGATAGTAACGGACAGGGAAGCCTGGCATATTGAAGTCCATGGGGCCGCAAAGAGTCGGACACAACTGAGAGATTGAACAACAAATGACAATAATTTATCTAAATGGAATCTGGGTTATTAAAAAATGTCAGTCACAAGACACTTTCATAAAACAGAAATAAAGATTGAGAGAAAGAAAATGATAATCTACCATACACATTACTACAACATGACCATCTAATCAATGGATTAATTTTACAAAGAATAATCTCAGGCTTTTATTACTGATTTCTAAAGGCAATCCATTCCAGTATTCTCGCCTGAAAAATCCCTTGGACAGAGGAGCCTGGCGGGCTATAGACCACAGGGTCACAAAGAGTTGGACATGACTGAGCAATTAAGCACACACAGCACACACAAAGGTAAGATTCAATACTCTATCAGGAAAAAATTGTCTATAATACAGTTTGGGCATTAACATTAAATATCAATTAACTGACACAGATGCCTAATGTGTATCTCACTATTGCAAGGAAAAAATCTTCAATGTTAATTTGACTCGTGATTTAAAGTACCAACACTCTGGTTGGTCTTTAAATCTAAGTTTTAAAAAAGAAGAGGAGGGAAGGGATGAAATAGAATCTGAAAGTTTAAACTGGAGGAGGGAAAAATGGCTAAGACAGATTTAAAAAAAAAAGATCACAAGCAGAAACTAAAGAAATGAAACTCAAAGAGAAGCTGCCTCTGAACATCACACAAATTTTTCTCTGTGATGACAAATTCCTGGCTTCAGAACTGAGCTACATCATGTCTGTAGACAACCAAAAACATACATTTATAGCTGAGTAATTAATGGGACATTTTAATTCAACTGAGCAATTGTTAACCACCTCTCAGCAAGGATGTGCAAGGCCCAGTATTAACAGTAAGTAAATGATGCATGTAATGCCCTTTCTAGGTGTCTCTTTAGGAAGTTTTATCATTTTAGCCATGCTGGTAATACTCCAAACATTTCTGGAACTTCTTCGGAACTTCTTTTCAGTCAGTATACAAATCAATACAAACTTTACAGTTTATATTGTATTATAGTTGATGGCTAGTACTAAAACCTGTCTCCAGGCCCTTTGACTACTCTCATAGGAAAAATATTTGGTTTTGTTCTGGAATCAACTCCATTCTCAGAAGTTGATAATTACCCACCATCGAGGAAATCTGCAACATTACACCTCAAATCCTGGAGGCAGATTAAAAGGGATTTCTACAAAAATTTGGAAGAATAAATTTACAAGCTTCCCAAAGTAAACAAAAAAAAATGGCAGTGAATAGGATCATCTTAATTTTGACCCACCTAAGCACAGGGAAATCTACAGTGGGAAACATATCTGACTGTTTTGCTGGAAACTCTCCTTAAAGCCTTGACATCTGCAACTGACCAAAGATATTCAGAAGCCTAAAAACAAAACCTGGTGTATGTGTGTGAGGGTGCGAGGAGGTTCGATGGACCTCACAAATTCTCTCATTATTCTCTTTTAGTGCTGTCAAAACTGGTACTACTCACACTTAAGTGCACTGAAAGCCAGCTCATAGGACAAACGCTGAAAGGATTCATCCTCGGATTCGGTTGAGGACGGCAAGGGCTTATTTCCATACTTTATTAAGGCTTTCTCTGGTGACTTTTCGAGTCTAGTGCCCTGAAAAATGTTCGCTGCCAGAATGTAAACGGAGTCCGGATAGCCAGTTTTTTCGGGTGAACCAGTTGAGCTGTTTTCGCCGCAGGCTGGGTCACCTGACAGAGCCAGCGAAGAGAGTTGGGAGATCTCAGCGGTTGTTTCTTCCAAAAACTCCAGTTCATTTGCGGAGTTAAACATGTTTGCCCCCCTGACTGTCCTAGGTAACTCAAGCTTGAATTACAATTCAGATGTTCCGGGAAATGGTTTTCCTTGTTCAAGCATCGTCTGTGAAAATAAAAAGATTATCCTGGTTAAACCACTATTTCCGCAGGACCACACTTGGTGACCCACCTCGTGTGGCCCTAGAGAGCCAGCGGTGGCATTCCCTGGCTGCCCCGAGCATCCCTTACTTCAAGCCGGGAAACCTCCACACACTCGCAAAGGGAGAGGGGTGGAGACGGCTCCGAATGGCCTCCGAAGCTACCAGACCTTAACCGAGGCCCGTTTTGGTGCAGAGCTCCCCCAAGAGCCGCACCTGCGGCCCCTGGGGCGCTCCTTTCACTGGCTCCCGCGAGTCCTCCCTTACCCCAGAGGGCGGATGTTCCCCGGGGCTTTAGGAACAGAGACGCGGCAGCCGCAGCACTTTAGGCCCGGGTGGCTGGAATCTTACACAGTGCCCTCGGGGGCCCCGGGACTGCAGGGCTGCCGCGGCGGTCCGCGCAGGCAGTTTGGTTCAAATGAGCTTCTCCCACCCGCCGGGGTCGGGGCAGGGGGGTCGCGACCCCCTGCTCTCGCTTCGCTCGGGTTCCTGAGGGAGGATGCGCCTCAGGGCTCCGCCCGCCAGCACGGTAGTCTTCACGAATGCGGCAGCTGAGCCGGGTAGAGCACGAGGCCGGTGGGCCCGCCGGCTCCGGCCGCGGAAAGGTAGGCCTCCCCTGTCTGCGGCAGTCAGCCGGCCCAGGACCGGGGTCTCCGTGGCAACCAAGGGTGCGATGAGGGGGGAGGGAACGCTGCCAGAGGGCAGTTCCCGCGGGATTTGGCCAGCGCTTCCTTTTCTTCTTGAGTTGCTCCTCCTCTCTCACCCCGGACACCTGTGCCAGCCCCGCCTCACGTTGAAGGCCCCTGCATAATTGGACTGCGCAGCCCTGAAGATCCTCGACTTCCCCAGGGTCACAAGTGACCCTTCTTCTCCAACTTGTCACCTGTGATCTCCTTGAAAGCAAGAATTTTGTATTGCTGACAACACCTAGTTTAGCGGATTAGCGGGCACGCAGGAAATGTTAAAACAGCTCAGTGTAGAACTATTGAAGAAAAGAAAAGGTAAAAAAAACAGACAAGTTGACTGTATTTCCACGCTTTTTAGAACAATAGATACCACAGATACCACATTAGATGGACCCTTCCAGGAATGACTGTGCTGCGCTTAGTCGTAGTGGACTCTTTGTGACCCCACGGACTGTAGTCCTCCACGCTCCTCTGTCCATGGAATTTTCCAGGCTAGAATACTGTACTGGAGTGAGTTGCCATTTCCTTGTCCAGAGGATCTTCCCAATCCAGGGATGGAACCTCCGCCCCGTCTTCCGTTTTCCTAAACTGCAAGCAGATTCTTTACCCGTTGAGCCACGGGTGAAGCCTTCCAGGGCAAGCTGTATAAAGATCTTTGCCAGCTTCCTTCCCAGGAGCTGCCTGAAAAGAAAGATGTTGCTGAAATAGGCCTACAAACAAGCAAATTCACACCCCTTAAAGTATAGAATGGCTCTGGGGATGTATATGAACTTCCCCCAAAGGGTTTTAATATGGCTACTTTAATTTTTGAGTGTCCTGGAGAGAAGTCTGCATCCTAACTCATCAAAGAAAAACCAGCTGTGCTCAAGTTTTAAAGGTAGTGGAAAAATACTTTAATTTCTAGAATAAAAACCAACTGACTGAGATTTAAGTTTATGTGCATCTTAAGCTTTTCATTGATTGCCTGTTAACCTGTCTCCAAAGTGCAAGTTCTAAAACTGGAGAAAAAGAAAAGGTTGCATTTTTCCTCTACTGTATACCATTTGTGTTGCTGCTTTGAAACTTCTCCAACAGACTTCAATAGGTCTAATTTTTGAGAGCTTCAATAGCTCTCAAATTTTTCTTACAGTACGATTCAATGAACAAATGCAAATATGAATATATAAAGATCATGTGATGAGTAACATGTATGTACTTCACATTTCTTGCCTGGTTTAGAAAAGTCCTAGGTTTTAAAACAGAAATGGGCATTGGATTGTGCATCTTGACAAATTACATTTCAAGTTTTAAGTGAAAACAATTATGAAATCATTTAAAAAATAAGATTTTATTTTATTGAAAATAAAATAGATGCTAATATCTACTTAAAGAAAAATCTGCTAGATACTTGGTCTCCATTTTCTATATGAAGCAAAAACCAAAGCCTACAAGTTGAATGAAGTTCTTCATTTTGGACTGAGATCAAAGTCACAGGAAAATCTTGCAAGTGCAAGCCCCAAATTCAGCAAGAAGTATGGTAAATATACTTGAGTAAATACCTTATTTGCTGCTGGTTGGGAATCTCAAACTTTGTTCATCTTCTTTGTAGAAGTGGTCCAATCTGGAAAAGAAACATAATTTATGTAACTAAGATCAGTATCAGAGAAGGCAATGGCACCCCACTCGAGTGTTCTTGCCTGGAGAATCCCAGGGACGGGGGAGCCTGGTGGGCTGCCATCTATGGGGTCGCACAGAGTCAGACGCAAGTGAAGCGACTTAGCAGCAGCAGCAGCAGCAGCAGCAAGATCAGTATAGTTGCTCAAGAGATTCTAAATTGTGTTCACTGGTTCTTTCTCCATGTGTTAAACAGGAAGGGCTAGACTTTGGCATTTGGTTTACTATCTCTGTAACCTTAGGCAAGTCCTTACATCCCTCAGCTTCCGTTTCTAGACCTATAAGGCAGACTGAATAATAATGCTGCCTTTGAGGAGGTTTGTGAGTATTTAATGGAATGATGTATGTCAAGATTGTCTGGAAAGTAGTAGCTCAATAGTTAGTTCCTCCTTTCCCCCTCTATTGTTAAGAAGGGGAGAATGGATATTGGGGAACTATTAGTAGCAGTTTGCTACAAATTTGTTTGCCCTACCCCATCACCCACCAGTTCACTCACTCCCATTATTCTCAATGTGGAGTCTCCCCTACTTTATGTTCCCATAATATTTTGTGTATGTATATGTGCATTCATTCATTCATTTATCAGATATGTATTAAATTCTTACCATGTGCCTCACACTTTCCTCAGTCCTAAAGGTTAAAAAAAAATGTATAGAATGATTGGGGACCTTACTCTCAGGAAATTAATGGATATGTATACTTATATTTTGAGACACTTTATTTTTTATTGTATATATTTATTTTTTATTGTATACACTTCTGCCATCCTTACTTGCACAACCTGAACAATACACACACTCTATAAAATAGTTTTATTGTGTCTTTTAAGTTTTATTATTTCTTTTTATTCCCAGAAAGAGCAAAATATCACTGTTTCACATGCACAGATTATAAGTATGAAGGTATCTTTAAGGGTCATGGTATATTTTATTATGCATCACACAGTACACAGTATGATCTGTGGAAAATGTGAGATAAAAAGCTAGCTATAAACTTTAAAATACTATTGTTTTTCAAAATATAGTTTGAGTAGCTCTTGTTTGGTATTTTGTTTGTTTTTTTAAATGATATATCAATGTGACAACTCACTGTATTAAAAACAAGATTTAATGAGAGTCTTTATCCCCAAAGTAAAGCTTAGGCCAACAGTTGTGGGTTAGTGAATTCGTGGTTACTATTTACTCTAACCCTGACTCCTTACCTTTCCTGGTTTATGGGCTCATTGTGGACTTAAAGTATTTGAGGGGAGGACTAGAGGGAAGCATATCAAATCTCAGTGAGCATTCTACAAAAGTAACCGGAGAGATAGGTATGTGGATTCAGCTGTTGTGAAAGCACATATGAAAAAATACAGTATTTGTTTAAATTGCAATCTGTAATATGATCAGAACATTAAGTCAGAGACGATGTAGAAAATTAAAGTTTAGTTACCTGGAGCTTTCTGCAAAGGAACTTAAAGGAGTAATTTTCTTTCCCCAGGGGGTAGAGTATATTAAATATTTGTAAATTAACATTCCTTGTATTTGAATCAGAGTAGCTCCTGTGTGTTAGTCAAGTAGGTATTCAAAAAACATTTGCTCTATGTCTGCACTTCCTTTGCTGCCCTGCAAATAGGTTCATCAGTACCATCTTTCTAGATTCCATATATATGCGTTAATATACGATAATATACTCATGGTTGATTCATGTTTGATGTATGGCAGAAATCAACACAATACTGTAAAGCAATTATCCTTTAGTTAAAATAAATAAAAAACAAAACTAAACAAAAACACATTTGCTCACTTGCTTCAGTTTGATCTGGGCATAAAAAGTTGTGCTCAGTTTCACTGCAACTTGTTATAGAAATATAAAAAGTGTATGAAACAAAGAATTTTAACTTATGTTCTTAAACATCACAGCACAATTTATCATTATGGCTACTGAGAAATAGTACTACTGATTTTTTTTTTACAATAATTTTTTTCCCTTAATCTTTTTTATCTGACACAGCTATCTAATGTTCCAGCCTGGACCTAAGCTTTTCCCAAGTCTGAACTTTAGAGCTGATAGATACTGAAATAGCCCATTCCAGAGGAGGAACGAGGGATAGACAACCCAAGAAGGCAGGAAACTCACTTTGAGGTAAAGAGCATCAATCTTCTGATGGTGTGTGAGTGTTGATGTGAAGGAATACTTTGCATTATTCAAGTGTTTCCTATCCTAGTCCTTATGGAAACTTGTTTCAAGCAACTTGAAAAGGAAATGCAAAGATCCCTTTGGGAAAATCAAAATATGATCGTGGGTTCTTTACTACAAGACAGTCAAAGATTAACCAGAAGAGCCATAACCATTTGCCGAGGCGGGGAATATCTTCCTTAATTTGGAAGCAGCAGAAGACTGAGATGGAGCAAAGATTATTGAAGGGTAGGCAAGTGAAAAAGAACAAAAGTCCAATTGAGCAAAAGTGCCATTAGGAATAACCTTGAGATTTAGAAACCAAAAATTACAACAGCAACTAAGGAGGAGTTTGTTACCTAAGATGCAAGAGGAAAAGAAGATTCGGGAGACTTGTAACCCTAGCCCTTGATTGTTCTTGTGGCCTAAGAGAATCAAGGGTTACAGCAGACAACCATTGTAATAAATTTCAGCCATACAGTAGTCTCCCAGAGTTAGTCGTTCAAATACCACATTCATGAATTATTTTTACATATTCATATACTACCATTTATATTACTTACTCAGTATTTTATTTTAACTCAGAATCATGGCTTTTCTTAAATAGAAAACTTGTACATGGAAAATCATAATCATTTGCCATAAATGAAAATAACCACAACAAAAGCAAAATAACACTATTAAATTCTAGTTAGAAATGGTTGTACCAAAGCTCCAGGCTTGAGGTTGACTGTTCTTGGTTAAAAAGGAAAATGGGTGGGCTTCTTGGGGGCTCCGTGGTAAAGAATCTTCCTGCCAATGCAGGAGGCAGGGGTTCAATCTCTGATCCAGGAGGATCCCTCATGCCACAGAGCAAATAAGCCTATGTGCCTTAATAGAAAGAAAGAGGAGAGAAAGGAGGATGGGCAATGTTAGCAAGGTGTTAAATACCAGTATAAATGACACTTTTCTCCTTGACAGAGGGAATAAAAGAGAATTGGATAAAGCAACTTTCTCATTGTGTGTTTGTTGGCATACTCTAGGTTGGCATACCACTTCAAATCATTTCCCATACTTGGGGAAATACCATGTTAAGAGATTTGAGTTCAAGAATTAGAGAAACAATGCTGTCTGAAATAAGAGGAAGAAAATGCAAGAAATTTGAAATTGATCAAAAAAAATTAGAAGGACCTAATGGCACAGTGGAAACAGTGTCAGACTTTATTTTGGGGGGCTCCAAAATCACTGCAGATGGTGATTGCAGCCATGAAATTAAAAGACGCTTACTCCTTGGAAGGAAAGTTATGACCAACCTAGATAGCATATTCAAAAGCAAAGATATTCCTTTGCCAACAAAGGTCCATCTAGTCAAGGCTATGGTTTTTTCAGTGGTCATGTATGGATGTGAGAGTTGCACTGTGAAGAAAGCTGAGTGCCAAAGAATTGATGCTTTTGAACTGTGGTGTTGGAGAACACTCTTGAGAGTCCCTTGGACTGCAAGGAGATCCAACCAGTCCATCCTAAAGGAGATCAGTCCTGGGTGTCATTGGAAGGACTGATGCTGATGCTGAAACTCCAATACTTTGGCCACCTCATGTGAAGAGTTGACTCATTGGAAAAGACCCTGATGCTGGGAGGGATTGAGGGCAGGAGGAGAAGGGGACGACAGAGGATGAGATGGCTGGATGGCATCACTGACTCAATGGACATGAGTCTGAGTGAACTCCGGGAGTTGGTGATGTACAGGGAGGCCTGGCGTGCTGCAATTCATGGGGTCACAAAGAGTCGGACACGACTGAGCGACTGAACTGAACTAAACTGAACTGAATGAAAAAATATAAAAAAATAAAAAAAAATAAACTGAACTGAATGGCGCAGTTGTAGTGGGACTTTGAAACCAGAGTCAGAAGACCTGATTTTTGGTTTTAATGTGTGTGTGTGTGTTCAGTCACTCAGTCGTGTCCAACTCTTTGCAACCCTATGGACTATAACCCTCCAGACTCCTCTGTCCATGGGATTTTCCAGGCAAAAATTCTGGAGTGAGTTGCCATTTAGTTGTGTAATCCTAGGCAAATCTCTTTGTTCTTTCTGTTTGTTCTTTGACATGTTCAAATCAAGCTTCCCTGGTGGCTAAGCGGTAAAGAATCCACCTGCAGGAGACACAGGTTCAATATCTGGGTTGGGAAGATCCCCTGGAGGAAGGCATGCAACTCACTGTAGTATTCTTGCCCAGAGAATCCCATGGCCAGAGGAGCCTGGTGGGCTGCAGCCCATGGGGTCACAAAGAGTTGGACATGACTGAAGCAACTTGGAACGCTTGCATGCTCAAGTCTGTGGTTTATTTACTAAGAAAAAAGTGAGTGGGGAAGGATTTAATGAGCCTGAAAAGATTGGCAGTTTATAGGGGAAAGATATATAAATATCTATTTTAATACCTAATATCTATTTAAAATATCCATTTAAAAGTTTATTTTGACAAAAAATGCAGAAATGGAAGGATAAAAAAAACAAAGATTTACAACATATAGAAAACAAATAGAAAAATGGTTGATATAAATTCTATCTAATCTGTATTTACATTAAATGTAAAGAGGTTAGTAAAATGGATTTAAAAGTCCAACTATAAGCTGGCTGCAAAAGACATGTTTAGATTCAAAGATTCAAATGGATTGAATGAAAGGATGGGAAGCTATAGCCTTGCAAAATAGAACCAAGAGAGCCATCAGAGACTGGCTATACTATTATCAAACAAAATAGACTTTAAGATAACGGTTGTTTCTATACTATGTTTTTCTTAGAAAACATACTTGAATATATCAATACACTCTGGCATTTGCAAAATGTTAGTAAATTTGTGGCATGTCAAAAAATTCCATTGAATCAGTGATTTCATTGGGAGCATTAGATATGTATTTTGGGTAACAGTACAGCATGTGTGAAGTGGTATGAACAAATACATATAAAATAAACTATAAGGATATATTACACAACATGGAAGATATAGTTAACATTTTATGATAATTATAAATGGAATATACTTCCCTGATAGGTCACTTGGTAAAGAATCCACCTGGAATACAGGAGACCCTGGTTCGATTCCTGGGTCGGGAAGATCCATTGGAGAAGGGATAGGCTACCCAATCCAGTATTCCTGAGCTTTCCTTGTGACTCAGCTGGTAAAGAATCTGCCTGCAATGAGGGAGACCTGAGTTCAATCCCTGGGTTGGGAAGATCCCCTGGAGAAGGGAAAGGCTATCCACTCCAGTATTCTGGCCTGAAGAATTCCATTAACTGTATAGTCCATGGGATTGCAAGTTGAACACGGCTGAGCAATTTTCATTAAGTGGAATACAACTTTTTAAAATTGTGAATCACTACATTGTACACGTGTAACATATATCAACTATACTTCAATTTTTTTAAGTATAAATAAATTGAAAAAACAGAGCTCATGCCTCAGTGCAACTCCATGGACTGTGGCCCACCAGGCTCCTCTCAGTTCAGTTCAGTTCAGTTCAGTTGCTCAGTCACGTCTGACTCTGTGACTCCGTGGACTGTAGCACACCTGGCTTCCCTGTCCATCACCAACTCCCAGAGCCTACTCAAACTCATGTTCATCGCGTCGGTGATGCCATCCAATCATCTTATCCTCTGTCACCCTCTTCTCCTCCTGCCTTCAGTCTTTGCCAGCATTAGGGTCTTTACCAATGAGTCTGTTCTTCACATCAGGTGGCCAAAGTATTGGAGTTTCAGCTTCAGCATCAGTCCTTCCAATGAATATTCAGGACTGGCTTCCCTTAGGATGGACTGGTTGGATCTTCCTTGCAGTCCCAGGAACTCTCAAGAGTCTTCTTCAACACCACAGTTCAAAAGCATCAATTCTTTGGCGCCCAGCTTTCTTTATCCATGGGTTCCTCTATGCATGGGATTCTCCAGGCAAGAATACTGGAGTGTGTTGCCATTTTCTTCTCCAGGGGATCTTCCTGATGCAGAGATTGAATCCACATCTCCTGCACTGCAGGTGGATCCTTTACCACTGAACCATTGAGGGATCCAGAGAGACTCAATGCTAGAATATTCTAGCAAATCAGACGGCATGAAAGAGGTAAAAGTTTAGTTTTCGTGGAGATCTTTGCCTTAAAGCTCAGGATACATAATTCAATTGGTATGAAATTCCTTTGTGAAATGTCAGAGTCACTTTACACTGAAATTGTGTATGTCGCCTTAGCCTTTAAATGCTTGAGCAAATATAAAAGAAAATTATTAAAAATGATTTTTTTCACTTTAATTCTAAAGTTAAGGATTATGAAGAATCATATGAAATGGCTGGAAGGGATATTTTATGTTTTCATATAACTAAGTAAAAATTCCCATCTCCCCACCTGCCAACAAATTAACCCACCCACAATAGACTAATCAAATGAGTAAACACTCATAACAACAAAACCCTGAAACAATGACTCCTCGCTAGAGTTGAGTGTACTATTTTAAACTAGATTTAGGGAGCCATCTGCTGGTAAATTGATGAGCTGTCTGATTTTTTTAAAGAATAGAGTTGCCAGATAATTTACAAAATGCTCAGTTAAATTTGAGAATTCCATGGACTATATAGTCCATGGGGTCGCAAAGAGTCGAACTTCTACTTTCTTTTACTGAGTGAATTTTACTTTCTTTCACTTCAGTTAAATTTGAATTTCAGATAAACTACAAATAATTATTTTAGCATAAATATGTCATGGCAGTACTTGCTTCATATTCCGACACTACTTTGTTTTAAGTTTATAATTATACTCTTTTAAGTGATTCAGGAAAGGTTGTCTTGAAATCCAGATAGTATGCTTACTTAGGAATGTGTGTTTGTGTGTGTTAGTTGCTCAGTCGTGTCTGACTGTTTGCAACCGCATGGACTATAGCCCGACAAGCTCCTCTGTCCGTGGAATTCTCTAGTCAAGAATACTGGAGTGGGTTGCCGTTCCCTTCTCCAGGGGATCTTTCTGACCCAGGGATCAAACCTGGATCTCCCGCATTGCAGGCAGATTCTTTACTGTCTGAGCCAATGTATTCGTTGCTATATTCACATGCTCCAGCATGATGTGTTTGTCTTCCTCTGTTGTATTTTTATCTGTCTCTGTTATTTTTCACTTGAGTTTTTCCTAGTCTGTGTATTTCTTTCCTGCTGCTACAGTCTCATATTTAAAGGAATCTAGGGGACTTCCCTGGTTGTCTAGTGGTTAAGACTCCACACTCCCAATGCGGGGACATGGGTTCAATACGTGGTTGGAGAACTAAAATGTGGCATGATGTGGCTTAAAATTTTTTAAATTTTTCAGAAAAGGAATCTGGGTCAATTACAGTTGAAAAATGGAAAACCAAAAGAGAATTCATCTTATTTTCTGTTGTACCTCAGTTGCAGATTCCACTTATCTTTTAAAAAGTAAAAGGTATACATGTATATTTTATTTTTTACCTTTAACATTTTAATGTGTGTTTAATTGGTAATTTATTCACATGGTTTTGATTTTTTTTAAAAAATACAAGAGAATATTCAGTAAAAAAAAAGTCTCTCTCACTCCTGTCTTTGACATAGAGACAACTAATATATCTTATGTGATCCTTAGTCATCTTAAGAAAGGTCATTTATTTTAAAGTAAAAGAAGGCAATAGGGTTGTCTCTCAAGGGGAAAAAAAGTATTGTAGGTGACAATAAAAGACATTTCTTTCTTCATAAACTATAGTTTTTAACTGAATGGCTCAATTTTACTTTGCCTATGGGGCAAATATCTAGAAAATGTATTCTCTTAAATCTTGGTAGCATACAAATAATTGCCTATAGTTGCAAAATTCAAATTATTAAAAACCCATGTTATAAAATATCGCAAGAGGGAGATATCACTTCATGAAAATAGTTAAAGAGGGTGAGGGAAAAAAAGTCTTTTGTCTGTTTTGGACACTTTTCCCTCACTATCTTGTCTTCAGTCATTTGAGATAGTGACAGCATTCAGATGGCCTGTATTCAAATCCCTGGTTTGTCTCATTCTGTTTGTAGTTCTGAATTAAATTGACCTTTAGGAGTCTTAAGGTCATCTGTAAGTTCAGGCTTATGCTCTTGTTTTGAGCATTACATTAAATAATATATTTGAAATGGTGATGCCCTCCAGCCAAAGCTAGGAACACACCTGAAGTTGGACAAGTTGGGTTTATCACTCATTGCAATAAGGCAGAATGCACGCCATGGGTGGAGGGAGGCCCCTCAGTAGGAGGAAAGGACCTATTATAGGATTTGGGCTGTGGTTGGACAATTTGTGGGAGGATCTGATGAAACAAGGTTTCCTCTAGATTGAGTGCTGTTAGAATGCAGGGACAACTAATGACTGGATAACTTGAAATTTATTTATAGGGGAGGGTGTGTGCTGTGTGCTTAGCCGCTCAGTCATGTCCGGCTCCTGCCAACCCATGGACTGTGGCCTGCCTGCCAGGTTCCTTTGTCCATGAGGATTCTCCAGGCATAATACTGGAGTGGGTTGCCATGCCCTCCTCCAGGGGATCTTCCCAACCCAGGGATAAAATCCAGGTCTCCCACATTGCCAGTGGATTCTTTATCATCTGAGCCACCAGGGAAGCCCCATAAGGGAGGGTAGAGTGAGGCTAAATTTTTATGGTAAAGAAGCAGTACTGAGTCCTATGAGCTGGAAAAACAGCTATTTGGTATTTTATGGGTTGTAGAGTGACTTTGTTTTTGTCCATGCTTAGACAAAATTAAGAAGTTGTCTTGTTTTGTCTCACTTTCTCGTGGTCCCAGAGTGACCTTGACTGATTTGGGTGTTTTGTGAAGTGGTATATGTCCAAAGGAGAATAACTTGACCTAGCAATGAGCTCCAGGCCAGCTTCTGAGCACAGCCAAGTCTAGCTGTAAGTTTAAGGTCAATTGTTGGATGTCAGGGGTTGCTTTTTTCTTTCTTAGAAATCATGTGGCACTTAGCTGATGCTCAATAAAACTTGATTAGATCTAGATTGTATTCAGATTATTTGATGATATATTCTTCTCGCCTGTCACTGGACAGTGAGCTTCAACAGGACAGAGGTAACGCTTCATTCAACCTCTCTCTCTCACACGAAACAGGTACTATACTGATACAATAAGTGTCTTCACAGCCTTGCTCTTGGTACCGCTACTTCTCTCTCCCTCCTTTCTGTGTTCACCCTTCCTTTTCACTCTCTTAATCAGCTGTAGTAAATATATGTAAGGTTGATAAAGCAGTGATTTCTGTAGCACAATCATAGAATGATATTGTTTCAAAGAAGTCAGCCAAAATAGAAATTGTCTTTGTTCTCCCAACCATTTAAGGGGGTCTATAGTAGCTTGTTTAAATTTGTCACTATTTTTTTAAAGTATAGATAAATCAATAATCCTCACTATTTAAAATTCTCTTGCACCCAGAGGCTTCTAGGAGCCTCTCATCTGCCCTCACCACAATTCCATACACTCGCTTTGTGGTCTGTGGTCTCCTCCCTTCTCACCTTTCTGCTCTACACAGTGCCACACAACACACTTGGAAGGACCTCCTCCTTTTCATAGACTCTGTTTGGTTTCCTCTGGTTCTATTTCCTTCTTAAAGAGTTTGGGTGGGTGTGGGTGAATTTTCATTTCCTGTAATGGTGGGCAAGGTTTTTCAGATCAGTGTTCTCATAGGAAAACAAAATTTCTGGAAAAATATGAAAACAGTAACTAGATGCTTCAAAATAGACAAGAATCAAAAGACGAAAGCTAAAGCTAACGCAAGAACCGATAAAAGTGATCAGAATACAGAATCTGCTTTTACTCTGAGAGCATTCGTTGATCCCAGCAAATCTGAAACTTCATTGAGATGGCTTTGACCGGTGAGGAGGTCAGAAATGAAAGCACTGGGTCTACAGAAGACGCAAAGTCTAGTAAGAAACCATTCCCACAGTAGGCTGAGAGGGTTACAAAGAGTTACACCCTTAGAGTCAGGCTGAACCAGAAGTAAATAAGACTTCAAGCACACTTCCTGTGTGAGTTGGGCAAGTCTTGGACCCATTGGTCTCATGTTGGCTGTGCCCCCAGGGACCTGTAAAAAATAAATGCACTAGAAGATTCCTCAAAATCTTCTTTTGAGGAAGGGACCCTTCATCTAGGCCTCAAATCATTCCTACAAATAATATAAGATGCATGTTTCCTTTACATTAATGTTTATAATATATTCACTTTATTTTTCATTACATATTTCTGAAAACAAAACATCTAAAACAGTTCTTAAAAGACAGGCTCTAAGTGTGAACAGTAAAACATTGTATGTACAGCAAGTTTTAAAATAGTTAACTCATAGGGATCCAAGTTTCATGAGATCAGAGTGGAAGAAATTCATGTTTATAGAACAGAGAGGACTCTGGGCAGAAGGCAGGGACCTAAGGAGCAGCCATGGCAGAAGAGGAGGTTTTTGAAACAATGAGAAGTTTCACTTCTGGGAGCAGAAACCAACATTCGTGAAATTGAAAGTTCTATAAACTGATCGAAGAAGTAGATGAGAAACTGAGCGATGCGTACGTCATTAAAAACTGTAGGTCATTTTATGACCTGCCTCCTTGCATAAGTAGGCATCCTTTCCAAGTTAAGGAAAATAAAACACAAGAGTGTTTAATAATTTGCCATTAGTCACTATCTTAATATTCTTATTTAAGAAGTTAGTAGCTAGGGACCTTCCCTGGTGGTCCAGAGGTTAAGAATCTACCTTGCAATACAGGGGTTGGGGGGTTGATCCCTGGTTGGGTGACTCAGATTCCACATGCGTTAGGGCAACTAAGCTCAGGCACTTCTGCACCTAGAGAGGCCCTCAGACTATGACTAAGACTTTCCCCAGCCTAATTAATTGATTAATCTTTTTAAAAAGTCCCCCTAAACATCTGTCTTTTTTAAAAGTTAGGTCCAGGCTCAATATTTGTCACTGTGAACTTGCTGACAGAGATGAATTTCATAGAGAAAGAAAATAGGTCAATGTATGCCAGGGGCTGGGGTAGGGAGTGGAGAAGGAGTGACTGTTAATGAATATGGAGTTTTATGATTAAAATCAGTGGGATGGTAATGGGAATAGACACAGTTCCTGCCCTCATGGAGATTTATTTATGAAGGAGATAGACAAGTAAAACAATCATTGTAGTACAGTGTGTTAAATGAAATGGAGTAGTGAAGGAAGAAAAGTCAGTAGCATTTATTCAGGAAGTAACTTCTAATAATGAGTAAGAGTTAGTCAGAGGCGGAAGGATGAGAGGCAGCAGGAAGTAAGTTATGGTGTTCCCAGCAAAATAAATATTCAAGGGCTCAGGGATGAAACACCTCATGGCATGTTAAGGAATCTGAAAAAACTAGATCAATGGGAATATGGGAAGCAGAGAGAGACCTTGGATGGGAGTCAAAATGACTACACAGGGTCTCATAGGTCATATCAGGGAGTGTCAACTCTATCCCCTAAGCAATAGAGAACCATCACAAGTTTTAAAGGAGGCAACTAACATGATCTGAGTTGAGTTTTTGAGAGATGGAAAAAGGTATTACAGAAGGCAGGAGACATTCACTTCAGATAGGAGAAAAGGACAGACAGCTCTTTCATTGTAACTGAGAGGGAAGGAGAGGGTATTTTGGATGCATTTAAATTCTGAGCTTCAAGCAATGTGTGCTCTAGTCAGCTTCTACTAGGTATCAGGCTGCTGCTGCTGCTAAGTTACTTCAGTCGTGTCCGACTCTGTGTGACCCCATAGACGGCAGCCCAACAGGCTCCCCCGTCCCTGGGATTCTCCAGGCAAGAACACTGGAGTGGGTTGCCGTTTCCTTCAGGAGCCAGTTGTTAAATTTTCAGGAATTTTGAGATCTGGTAAACTTATGCTAATAGCTTGGATTCAGCCATAATGGGAATATTTATCCCATGGAAGTTGGCAACATTACAAATCAGAACTCCTCCACATCGCACTCTGCAGATTATCAATTATTAGGCATCTACCGTCACACCCCTGGAGGGCAGGAAAGACAAAGAACTCCCATCTAAACATCACCGTCTTCTCTGTTGGATAAGAAGACAGATTTCATGCTAATGTCAGAGCTTAAAGGAAAGTGAATCTAAGTTGAATCCTATGAAGCATGGCAGAGAGAGAGAGAAATATATTGAAAGATCCCCTGGAGGAGGGCATGGCAACCCACTCCAGTATTCTTGCCTGGAAAATCCCATGGACAGAGAAGACTGGTTGGCTATGATCCATAGGGGTGCAAAGAGCTGAACTTCACTGAAGCAACTTAGCTCACACACACACACATGCACACATCCCTATTTAAGACATCATATGTTAAAGATTGCAGTTCCCAGTGTCACTGGAACAGCCTAACAGCATTATTAACCCCACAGGATAAATAAACTGAAGCAGGGATAGGCAGATTCTTACCGTTTTAGGGGGGATGATCAGATATTTGGGAATCTTTGCTCATCATTTTGATGCATATCACCGGTGAACAATGACTGATACCTGTCCTATATACAATCACTCTAGAGGAGCAATAATCATGAGGACATCATTTTGCAAATTATTAGAACGTAAAAGTATTAAGTAATATGGAAGAACTTCAAAGAGTTAATGTGAAATTTCTAAATCACCTTCAAATAGCTTATTTTCTTACAATAATTTAACCACCAGCAGGAAAATCCTTTCTGGATTATTGTTTATGGGATATGACCAGAAGCTGACTTAGTGATGGGACTGTTAACTGGCAGAACCTCAAAAAAGAACAAACCAGCTATCATAAGACAAGACTCAGGGCATATGAAATATAAATTAAATATCAAATGACAATGGATTGTCCTAGCTGACACCTGTTTATATCTTCCAAAACGTACTAAAGAGTATAACTGTCTAGATTCAAACCAAGTGACCTTGACTGAGTGGTGAGGATTTCCTGTATTTGCATGTTTTGTCACTTAGATGTCACCAGGATGCAGGCAGATGCAGGGCGGGCCACTCTGTGTGGTGGAGAAGGGGTTGTGGGGAGCAGCCCTTCCTGGGATGTCCCTCACCCTGGAAGACTGTGTTGGGCTCTGGGTCACATTTCTACATGTGACAGACAAGAGGGCCCTATGGGTCAGGCAGCTGCTCACCTCTGACCTCAGAAAAAGAAATTTTAAAGAAGAAAATAAAAATAAGAGTATAACTGTCAAAAAGCTATGTACTTGGTGACTACATTTGCCATGCTGCCTTTCCCTAAGATTGAATACATTGAGTGTAGTGCCAATGTTATTTCTCAATACGTATATGTTACCGGAATTTTCTGTCTGAATTAAAAATGTCTTTTCAATGAGATAACTGAATTCATGGTACTCTTGTGTTTGTGATTCATCATGATTAGTGCCAGATTCAATAAATATAATTCATTTTCACCCACTACCTTGAGATTAGCTGGATGTCATGGGTTTGAAAAAGCTAGACTCCCTGGTGCTATAGATATAAATCTTGTCCAGTGTAACTTATGTTCTTTTTTATGAGATAAGTGAGGGTGAATGGCATGTAGTTTTCATACCGAGGAAGGCACTTCCTTCTCCTTCAAAGTGATTACATCACTGCATTTCCCACTGGAATACCTGACCCCTCAAAAACATAGCAAACAGAACTATTGATTTTAGTCCCCTCATACTAGATTTTTTTTCCTACCTTTTTTTTTCCTACCTGACCTTTTTGTCTTTTCTAACGTTGAGGTATTTGGATACGCAGTAAGAGGAAGAAATATCTGGGAGAGCAGGAAGTATACACACGATTTTCTTTCTCTTGTCACTCTCCACGTTGGCCAGCAAGGGGAGTTACAGGAACAGTTTCAGGGATTTGAGCTGAGATACTTGCTTCCCATAGATGGTTACTAGTCACCATGTCTCTTGCACTGGACTTTCTTGTGTAACTCAGCGAGAATTGTTTTCTACTTCCGTGTACCCGTATAGTTTTTCTTTCATCTAATAGTTTGCTGATGAAAAATTGTGAACTTCAAAGTAAAAAAATCTAACAGAATGGTGGGACACTGGAAATGAAGTGAGTTTCTGTGCCCAGGTGGTGTAAAAATCTAATTGTAGCCAGGAGCAGCCCAAGCCCCCTTAATGCGGATGAGGCAGCATTCAACTGGCTTCAATAAAAAGGGACTTAAATGGAAGGGAGGTGGCCTTAAGGAGAGCCGCCCCGGCTGCCAGGACTGAGAAGGCCATTGTTCTGAGCTCTCCTGGGGCTTATGGAGATTGAAGAAGCACCTGCTGCTTTCCAGAGCTGAATGTTTCAGGCCAGGGCTGGAACACTCCCCTGGGCCTCTAGCCCCCAGCCAGTCAGGTGCTAGAAATTCAAAGACTTGGGGAGAAGGTGTGGGAAGAGCCCTCAGGAGGGATCTGGAGAGACAGTTTCCACTCTCTGAACAACTCAGGAGAGCTCTCTCCCCTTTAAATCACATTTCATGCTTCTTGTATGACAGTATGAATCTGTGTTCAGTTGTGTCCAACTCTTTGTGACCCCATGGACTGTAGTCCACCAGGCTTCTCTGTTGATGAAATTTTCCAAGCCAGAATACTGGAGTGGGTTGCCATTTCTTCCTCCAAAGAATCTTCCCAACCCAGGGATTGAACCCTCATCACTTGCATCTCCTGCATTGGCAGGCAGATTCTTTACCAACTGCACCATTAGCTCCAACCAAGCCTCTCTGTGGTCTTCAGTGGAATCCCTCTACTAATAACATTTTAATATCTGACCACTCTCATAGATAATGGTTCACTTCATTTGCTTATTTTGGGACTAGAATCAATGATCATGTACCCTCTTAATGCCTTGATTCTGCTTCCCCAAACCCCATCCTGACTAAAGAAAACAACACTTTTCTGTTAGTGGCAAAATACACTAAAACTCGTAATCACTAGTTTTCTCTATGTGAAGGTCAAATTCTAATTTAAATTATTTTAAGTATATGTCTTGAATAAATTATGATCCCATGCTGTGCTAATGAACAAACATTGCATAGTATGGAGAAAGGAATCTGGTCCTGAGAGGAGGAGATGTAGATTTTAGTTTTGACTCTGCCATTTAATAGCTCTACAGTCTTAGACAAATCACATGATTTGAGGGAATTTAAGTATTCTCACTGCAAAAATAAGGAGGGTGGACAAACTCAGTGGACAAGATTCCAGACTTGAGAGTCAGGCTGAGTGGGATTTTAATCCTGGTTATTTCATGTATTAGCTAGATGTCTTTAAGCCAAGTGACTACTAGCATTGTTTTAATGCTTTAATGAGATAATGTACATGAAATCCTTAGCCTCCTTCTTAGAATGTAATAAGCACTCAACAAAGAATAGTTATGATAATAACCATGATAATGATCTTAAGTATTAAGGTTCTATTAGGGCGTTTTAAAAATACTCTGAAAGACAATGACTCGACCCAAATGGTATGACCAATTGCTCTGAATGCACCTGTTTATGTGATTCTGTGCTTCTTCAGAGAATTTGTTGAGAAACAGACTGAAAGTATAGAGAACTTTGGAAAGGGTTAGATTTTGTTATGCAGTATTGCAGCCACATATTCTGCAAACAGCAAACAATGAGATTACAGGCATTGTGATAAATACAGTCTTGGGCTGATTTCCCTTTTTTATGGCATAGTGTAACACCTACTAGAAAATCTGAAAAGGTTAAAATTTATTTTTAATAGTAGTGCAGTGAATGAAATAAGAAAGGAATTGGTTCTTTTTAATTTTAAAACTGACAGTTTTCTTTCAGTTTACAAATTTTGAAAATGTTCTGTCTGTAATGTTCAGGTTTAATTTAAAATTATTCTCAGATAATAATAATTACTGGAAATGAGCTGTGTTTACCAGCTCCATGATGAGAATGGCAAACAGATAGAACTTACTGAATTAGTATCTACTGAATGTCCGTTATGTTTCAGGCACTGCTCTAAGTGTTAGGATATAGCTGTGAATAAAACAGACCAAAGTCCCACCCTCTTGAAACTGACCTTCAGTTGAGGTTTGCCCTTTGTCCGGATGCCAGATCTAATGGAAGGCCTGACTGTCAGGCTGTGGTGACAAGAATCAGGACACCACACCAGGGGTCATTGAGAAAGGATGTTGTGGCTGTCAGGTGAGTTCCATCAGGGATGAGTGTGGAAGCATCCTGGACTGAGCTGTATTTACCATCCTATTTACCATCCTCACTGGAGAGCAGCGCTGCCCAGTCAGGTAGCCACTTGCCACATGTGATTATTGAGCTGTTGAACTGTGGCTAGTCCAAATTGAGATCTACTCTGAGTATAAAATACACAGTAGATTTCAAAGACCTAGTAAGAAAATAAGAATAATAATTTCAAAATAATTTCATATTGATGACATTAAAACAATATTGTAGATATATTAGGTTATATGAAATATGTTATTAAAATTAATTTCATATTTTACTTTTTAAAAAATGTGGCTACTAGAACATTTTAATATTATACATGTGTGAAAGTCTCTCAGTCATGTCCAGCTCTTTGCCACCCCATGGACTACACAGTCCATGGAATTCTCCAGGCCAGAATACTGGAGTGGGTAGCCATTCCCTTCTCCAGGGGATCTTCCTAACCCAGGGATCAAACCCAGGTCTCCCACATTGCAGGCGGATTCTTTACCAGCTGAGCCACCAGGGAAGCCCTTATTATTATACACGTGGCTCTCATTCTATTTTTGCACAGCAGCGCTGGTGCAGTGTTATGTCCTGACTGGAGTCCATTAACACCACAACCTTCTCAACCAGCACAGGCAGGAGGCAACACTATGAAAAAGCAAAAATGTGCTGGCTTCTTCTTTTACTGTTTCTTTTTAAAAATACTGTCTTATCCCTTAGTATTTGGCCTATAACTCCTCCTCTCAGATACTTTTCATGGAGCTATTTCCAGGCAGTTTTCCATACTTCAAAGCTGTCCTATCCTATAAGAACTTTACTGCTAAGTGTCCCTTTTCTGTGAGATATTTAGCTTTCTAAGATGTTAATAGGTTCTGATAGTTTAGGATATCATCTTTTAAAATGTGTCCATTAAATGCATGTACCCTGTAATTTTAAAAAGTGGGCTACCCTTGTGGCTCAGTGGTAAAGAATCTGCTTGCCAGTGCAGGAGATGTGGGTTTGATTCCTGGGTTGGGAAGATCCCCTGGAAAAGGAAACAACAACCCACTCCAGTATTCTTGCCTGAGAAATCCCATGGACAGAGGAGCCTGGTGGGCTACAGTCCATGGGGTCACACAAGAGGTGGGCATGACTTAGCGACTGAACAACAACAACAATCCTTTAATAAAATACCTTAGCTGAGAAAAATCAGTCTCAAGTAGTGGTGATTTTGTGCTAAGTAATAAAGCTGGAGCACTTTTTCTTGCTGGCACAGAAGCATAGAGACTATAACCCCACCTTGTCCACAACTGTCCATTGTGATCAAGACTGGCCAGGTCTTCCCTACACATCCTCCCTCCCTAGTATTTGGGCATCATTTCACAGTTCACTAAGTGCTTGCACAGGTTTCTTATTTTCACCTCCAACTAGTCCATGAAATAAACAAGGATGGACCTATCAGTTGATTTAAATGGAAGATTTTTAAACATGAGGCCAGGGGGCAATAGGTCTTCCAGCTATTGGGGTCTGTGGAGAAAGAGTAGAGGAGGAGTCCCAGCTGATCCAGGGGGATGTGGGGAATAGTAGAAAAGGAAAGTGAGTAGAACTATCCTAAAGGTCTTAGCTATGGGTTGGAGAGGACTTAGGGTTGGCATAAAGGGGCACTAGGGCTGGATTAGAACACTGTAGTGAGAGTTATACTGTATCTCAGAAGGCAACTTATTTTTCAAATAATATTAAAAACATATGTTCAGATATAGAGGAAAGGGAAAGGGATGGAATGAGAGAAAATATAGGAGATACGCCAAATTAATGAAGGGGATGATGGGAAGCATATTAACTTGTTGAAATGAGAGAACCAAAATCTAAATCAAATCAATCAGTATTGTGTAAGATGAGAACCTTAGATGTGATAAGCTAAATATAACCTTTAAAAAGCAGAAACTGTCAGATGTGGCAGAAAAGTGAAGTTCAGTCATGTAGTAGCTACAAGGAACATGCTTAACAAAGTATCAGAAAAAGCATATGCGTCCAGACAGGATGATAATTCAAAAATATACATGCCCCTAGTTCATAGCAGCACTATTCATGATAACAAGATATGGAAACAACCTAAATGAATGGATAAAGAAGATGTGTTATGTATATATACAATGAAATACTGCTGCTGCTGCTGCTAAGTCACTTCCATTGTGTCCGACTCTGTGCGACCCCACAGACGGCAGCCCACCAGGCTCCCCCATCCCTGGGATTTTCCAGGCAAGAACGCTGGAGTGGGTTGCCATTGCCTTCTCCGACAATGGAATACTACTTGGCCATAAAAAGGACAAAATAGTGCCATTTGCAGCAACATGGCTGCAAATAGAGATTATCATATTAAGTGATGTAAATCAGAAAGAGCAAGACTAATGCCGTGTGATATCACTTATATGTGGAATCTAAAATATGACACAGATGAATCTATCTATGAAACAGAAACACAATCACAAACTGAGAGAACAGACTGGTGGTTGCCAAGGAGGAAAGGGCTAGGGGAGGGATGGAGTGGGAAGCTGGGGTTAGCAGATGTAAGCTTTTATATACAGAATGGATAAAAAACAAGATCTTACTATATAGCACAGAGAACTGCTTTCAACATCCAATGATAAATCATAGTGTGAGAATATTTTTTAAAATGTATTTATATGTATAACAGAATCACTTTGCTGTATAGGAGTAATCAACACAGCATTGTAAATCAACTATGTTTCAATTATAAAAAAGAAATAATATTCAAAGAAAAAGGCTGGTAACGTTTATATCAAACAGATGAAATTAAGATTGAAAGCACCAAACAAGATGAAGAAGATTGTGTAAGCACATAAAACAAGGTAAATTCATTTATAAGTTTTAAAATCTGTGATAACCTAGAGGGGTAGGATAGAGGGACGGGAGAGAGGCTCAAGAGGGAGGTGATATATGTCTAATTATGGCTGATTTGCGTTGTATGGCAGAAACCAACACAACATTATAAAGCAATTTTACTCCAATTAAAAAATAAATAAAATGAAAAACAAAAAAATTATTTGTAGAATGAAAGATAAAATGTTATTATGGAAACAATCAGTATTAGAAAATGAACGTTAAAGGAACTAGGAATCTATTTTAAGAAATTAGCAATGAGAAAAAGGAAAACAAAATAACCAGAGAAATAAGGAACAGTTATTAAGGCTAACAGCCAAAACCAACTAAACAAAAGGCAAAAATGATAGAGAAGACGAATCTGCAACCTGGCACTGTGAAGGACTTCTCTGGCGGTCGAGTGGTCATGACTCCACACTTCCACAGCAGGGGCAGGAGTCTGATCCCTCGTTCGGGAATAAGATCCTACATGCCGTGCGGCATGGCCAAAAGATAAATAAATAGAAATTTTCTTTTTTTAATCTGGTGCTTTGAAAAGATTAGTGAAATAGATGTTTTCTCTTCCACCCTTTCCCTCCTCCTACGTTGCAAGGAGCAGAAATTCACAAAATGAGAAATGAGAAAGAAGTCCTATTCCCAGATATAGGAGAGGTTAGAGGACTATTTAGAGATTACTTCATGCAATTTTATGGCAGCAGTCTGAAATTTTAGACAAAGTTAATGATTTCCTGGTAAAAACCAATAGAGTAAAATTAGCCGCCAGGGAAGTAGAAAATGTGAATAGACCAATTCCTATAGAGGAGATTGAAATGATGATTCAAAGTCTTCTATCCAAAAAGGCCACTGAAACCACATAGCTTCCCTGCTCAGTTTATCTAACTTTAAAAGAGGAGGTAATTACCAAGTTGTTTATCATTCCAGATGAAATTCTTTTCAATCATAGTATAAAACAGCAAACTTTAATATTAAAACCTGAAAAATACATTCAATAGTATAGTCAAGTACAGACCAATCTCATTTATGAATGTAGATGCAAAAATTCAAAATGAAATATTAGCAAACAAATCTAATCATGTAGCAAAACAATAATATACTTTGGCCAAACAGTATTTATTCAAGAATATGAAAGTGCAAATTAGCAAATAATTAGCAAATTAGTAAATAATCTACTATATAATCTATTACATCAATAAAGTAAAGGAGAAAAATATAAGCATATCAATAAACACTAAAAACATATTCAATAGCATTCAGCAACCATTCCTGAAAAAATCTTAGAAAAATAAATAGAAGGAAACTATCTACATACATTTAAGATTAACAAAACTCAGCAAGCAAATATGCAGTGGCAATTCACAAAAATCACTTCTATCAAAAATAGGATAACTACCATCCCCAGTATTACTTACATTGCCTTATAGATTTTGACAAGCAAAGAAGTAAAATAATTGCCATCTGTCTCAGAGAAAATGAAAAAGGAACTCCACTATACACTAATATTAAATATATCCTTAGAAGATTAAAAGCCTAAAATTAAGATTAAAGATTAAAAAAATAACTCAGTGGAGATTTCACACAAAAAAATCTAAGTTATTATTTATGTTCAACCTAAAGGGTGAAGGAATATCTCTTTCTAACCATGGCTGAAAAGTTCTGAAGCTCTAAAAGAAAAGCTAGATATACTTGACTATCTGTGACAGAAGACAAACAAAGCAATAAACAAGCAGTGGAGTTGGTAACATAGTTTTATCCTTTGTTTTGTCCTAGATACATTATTTACACATTCAGAAAAAAAAAATAGAAAAGACCATTTTCTCTGTGGAAAACAAATCTGATAAGAACTAGCGAATCTCTGAGGAAACAGCAGAAACACATACAGTGTCAGGGTCTGCTTAAACTGCACTCACTCACACTATTCCATGTGTCTTAAATTGAAAACAGACCAAAACCTTGAATTGATATTCCTCCAAAGAAGATATGAAAATGGCCAACAGCAGGGACTTCCCTGGCGGTCCAGTGGTTAAGACTCCGTGCTTCCATTGCAGGGGCGCAGGTTCGATCTCTGGTTAGGGATCTAAGATCCCACATGCCATGCAGTGTGGCAAAAAAGAAAGAAGGAAGCTGGCCAACAGCATATGAAAAAAATACTCAGCATCATTAATTATCAGGAAAATGAAAATTAAAACCACATGAAATATCACCTCATACCCACGACAGTGGTTATATAGAAATTAAAACAGAATATAACATGTTTTGGTAAGTATCGAGAATCTGGAATGCTTGTGAACTATTGGTAAAAATACAGAATAGCTGCTGTGGAAAACAGGTTTCTCAAAAATTTTTAAATAGCATTATCATATGATCCAGCAATTCCATTTCTAAATATATACCAAAAGAATGGGTTTCCCTTGGGGCTCAGCTGGTAAAGAATCCGCCTGCAATGTGGGAGACCTGGGTTCAATCCCTGGGTTGGGAAGATCCCCTGGAGAAAGGAAAGACTACCCACTCCGGTATTCTGGCCTAGAGAATTCCATGCACTGTATAGTCCATGGTGTTGCAAACAGTCAGACATGACTGAGCTACTTTCACTTCACTTCACTTCAGTTCACCAAAAGAATTGAAAGTAGGATCTCAAAGAGATCATAGTACATCCGTGTTTGTAGCAGGATCATTAACAACAACCAGGAGGTAGAAGCAACCCAAGAATCCTGCAACAAATGAATGGATAAACAAAATGAGATACATGCATAAGATAGAATATTACTCACCCTTAAAAAGGAAGGAAATTCTGGCACATGCTGCATCATGGATGAGCCTTGAAGACATTATGCTCAATTAAATATGTGTGTGTGAGCTCAGTCGCTCAGTCATTTCTGACTCTTCATGACCCAGCGGACTGTAGCGTGCCAGGCTCCTCTGTTGATGGGATTTTTCAGGCAAGAATACTGGAGTGGGTTGCCATTTCCTCCTCCACGGGAATCTTTCTTACCCAAGGATTGAAACCATGTCTCCTGCATTTTCTGAATTGGCAGGTGGATTCTTTACCACTGAGCCAACTGGGAATCATTTTATGGTAAATAAACAATCACAAAAAGACAAATATTTATATAAGGTATCTACTGTAGTTAAATTCATAGAAACAGAAAGTAGAATTGGTGGTTTCCAGGAACTGGGAAAAAGGGGAAATGAGGAGTGTTTGTCTAATGGTAATGAAGATGCAATGTTGCAAGATGAAAAAATTTTTGAAACTGGTCACACAACAATGTGAATATACTGAACATTACTGACCTATATCCTGTATTTTTTAATGGTTAAGATGGTAAATTTTATGTTATGTGTATTTTGCCACAATTATAAAAAAAAAATCCCTGCCGTAACATATTTTCTACACATAGTGTTAACTACTTAATAAGCAAATACAAATGACCTCCAGATTTGTAACTTCTAGTACAAAATTTTCCCCTAAAGTGATGATTTGGGCTTCTCTTACTGGGTTATATTTCACTGGCTTTTTAAATTCAGCATGTCTGAAACTATTTTACCCACAAACCTGGTTCTCCTCCTATTTTTGATTCTCTGCCTGTGAATGGATGAATAAGTGAATAAATAAATGAATGAATGAACTTGGATTTTTTTCTTCATAGGAACCTAATACTTTGATATCAAGATCATTTGAGTCATTTGAGTCCTGTTATATTCTTTGTAACAATTTTAAACATATAATTCACCTACCAAACAATTCACCCATTTAAAGTATACAATTCATGACTTTCAGTATATTCACACAGTTACTCAATGTTAACCATAATCAATTTTAGAATACTTTCATCACGTCCTTCCAAAAAACCCTTCACTTTTTAGCTATCACACAATCTTCCCAGCTTCTCTAGTTCTAAGCAACCACTAATCTACTTTCTATCTTTGTAGATTTACCTATTTTGGATATTTCAAGTAAATGGAATCACATGATATGTGCTCTTTTGTAACTGTCTTCTTTCACTGAGCATAATGTTTTCAAGATTTACCCATGCTGTAGCATGTGTCAGTAGTTTGTTACTTTTTTTCTGAACAAATAAGTTTGCATTCTATGGATAAATTAAATTTTGTTTATCCCTTCATTAGTCAATGGACATTTGGGTTGTTTCTACTTTTAGTCTATTATGTATGCATAATGCTTCTGTAAATATTCATCTCTAAGTTTTTGTGTGGATATATGTTTTCATTTCTCTGATGCATATTTCTAAAAGTAAGTGAATTAATAGGTCAAATGGCAACTATGTATTTAACGTTTTTAGGAACTGCCTAACTAGTTTTCATAGTGGCTGCACAATCTTGTATTCCCACCAGCAACAGATGTGGGTTCTGATTTCCTTACATCCTTACCAACACTGGTTATTTTCCATTTTTGAGGTTTTTTTTGGCCACACCACATGGCATGTGGGATCTTAGTTCTTCAACCAGGGATCTAACCCAAGTCCCTTGCAATGAAAGTGCAGAGTCTGAACCACTGGACCACCGATGAAGTCTCTGATTTTATTTTGCTTTTTGCTCTGTTATTATTCTAGACCATCCTAGTAGGTATGAGGTAGAATCTCATTGTGGTTTTGATTTGCATATCATTGGTGACTAGTGGTGTTAAGCATATTTTCACATGCTTATTGGCCATTTGTATATTCTTTTCGAAGAAATGTCCATTTGGAGATCCCATTTTTTAATAAGTTTTTATTTATTTATTTGGCTGCACTAGGTTTTCGTTGCAGCATATGGGGTCTAGTTCCCTGATAGGGGTTGAACCCAGGCCCTCTACACTGGGAGCACAGAGGCTTAGCCACTGGACCACCAAAAATGCATTTTTAAGTTGGGTTTTTTTTTGTTGTTGTTGTTGTTACAGAGTTCTTTATGAATTCTTGACACAAGTCGCTTATCAGTTATAAGATTAGAAAATATTTTTTTCTATCTTGTAGTTTATCTTTTCACTGTCTTGATAGTATCCTTTGTATCACTAGCGTTCATTTTTGATGATGTATATTTAAACTTTTAATGAAGTCCAATTTATTTTTGTCTTTTGTTGCTTGTGCTTTTGGTGTCGTATTTAAGGAATTTACCTAATCTAATGTCACACATTTACTCCTGTATCTTCTTCTAGGAGTATTATGGTTCTGGCTCTTACTTTTAGGCCTTTGATCCATTTTGCATTTTTACATATGGTTTGATATAGGATTTGATTCTTTTTTTTTTTTCTTTGCATTGGATACCTAGTTGTCCCAGAGTTATTTGTTAAAAAACAAGACCATCCTTTCCTATTGAATGGTCTTGATACATTTGTCAAAAACCAATTGACCGTAAATCATATGAGTTTACTTCTGGACTCTCAATTCTATTTCATTGATCTACATATTTATCTTATGCCAGTACCACACTATCTTAAATATTGTTACTTTGTAATAAATTTTGAAATAAAAAAAGGTGAGTCTTCCAATTACGTTCATTTCTTTTCAGGATTATTTTAGCTATCCTCGGTCCCCTGAGTTTACATGTTACTTTTTAGGATAATCTTATCAATATCCACAAAGAAACAACATAGGATTTTTATAAGGACTGTGTTGAATCTGTAAATCAATTTGGAGAGCATTACCATTTAAGAATATTAAGACTTCCAATTATGAACATGGGATTTCTTTCCTTCTTAATCTTAATTTTTTCTTTCAACACTGTTTTACAATTTTCACACTGTACATTTTTGCTTCTTTTATTTAAATATTCCTAGGTGTCTTATGGAGAAGGCAATGGCACCCCACTCCAGTACTCTTGCCTGGAAAATCCCATGGACGGAGGAGCCTGGTAGGCTGCAGTCCATAGGGTCGCTAAGAGTCAGACACGATTGAGCAACTTCACTTTCACTTTTCACTTTCCTGCATTGGAGAAGGAAATGGCAACCCACTCCAGTGTTCTTGCCTGGAAAATCCCAGGGACGGGGGAGCCTGATGGGCTGCCGTCTATGGGGTTGCAGAGTCGGACACGACTGAAGTGACTTGGCAGCAGCAGCAGCAGGTGTCTTATTCTTTTTGATGCTGTTATAAATGGAATAATTTCTCTATTTCTTTGTAGTTTGTATATTGCCAAGTATATAAAAATGACTGATTTTTTGTACTGATCTGTACTCTGCAACCTTGCATGTTGTATTTTGTTTGCTTCCTTATATTTGAACCAGAAAATTACAAACCAAAAGGGTTTATAATTGTCGCCAATGTTACCATTTGAAGTAGAGGGCATAGAGGAATCAATTTCCAATTAATACAACATTTTATTAGCGAATGTGGCTTTCACACCAAGTTTTTTTTTTCCTGCCACAGTTTTCAGGGAAATTTATTGTTTTTTCAATAAATTAATTTAAAGCAAGAGAATATAAAGACAGTACTGAAAAGCAAACTGTAATTTGTAAAATTTATTTTGCCACAATTTCAAATTAAATTAACAGTTTTACACTTAACTAACAAGTTTACTTATCTAACAAACAGTTTTTTAATGGTTTGGTTTGTCAGAAACCTTGTAAATATCTGGTAACTCATTTGCTTATGATTCTGGATGGCTATAGATAGAATTCAGATTGTCCCAGTCTAAATGTCAAGGTTTATATCGAGCACAGTGTTTTATAGTTTCTTTAACTTTTTAAATTAATCAAGATATTAGTTTAAAAGAACAAGGCCCCAGTTTACATCAGTACATTAAAAATAAATGAAGATTTATTTCAATGGAGGATAATTATTGTGAAAGCTTTTTTTGATATGAGCACACTTTCTGTATTTATACTTTGCTTCAGAATAAAGCAGTTTTTGTCTCCCTAAGCTGTTGTGTTCTTGAAAGCTTTCAAAATCATTTACACATTTTTTTGCAGCATTATAACACACTCATATATAAATGTCACTTTGCTAGTAGTACTAAATAAACTGATCATTTATTAAAGTTGTTATACATTATAGTTTCATATTACTATTTCTTTTGACCAGCATATTGTAGCACCTCTTTTAAAATCAGGAATATGAAAGAAATCATGTTTCTTCACATATTAAAGGATAGTTTTAAACTTATTTTGACGAAAGAATCACTGTCTACGTTTAGGACTTAAAAGCTTTTCTTGCTAATATTTTCACTGTTTGAGGATAGTGGCTTAACTGATGTTGTTAATACTGCTATTATATCTGGCGTTAAAAACAGTTGCTTTTACCTGTTCCCTATTATCAATAGTAACTGTCTTTAATAACGGTTATCAGTCTTTCATTTCTGCTAATAAAATATATTAAAAATTAATATTAAAGATGACTCCAAGATTGTAATCCTCAAGACTTTTACCTTGGCCCAATCTTAATCCTCCAAAGTTAGGCTTTTCTAGAACACTGTCTGTTGACCTTTAATTGTAGGTTCATCAAAAAAGTATTTGGCTGGGGTACAAATGGCTCTTTTCCACAATTAAAGAGCTGAAAGCACAATATTGGTGGTGTCAGATCAGTAAGGTAAGTGTCCTACATTTCCTAAGTTTTCAAGGACATTTTGCAGTAAATTACCTGAATCATCATCTTTGTGTGGCATGTCTCTTAGAAAGGGATATATTCTGAGGGTGCTTTCTAATGCTTAGAAACACTGGGGCATACTTGAAACCCACAGCAGTGGATAATTGGGAGACAGAGTAGGTAGGAATAATTTTTCACTGGGTAACTAGGACTGAGATTTGCAAGTAAAATTGTTGGAAAAGAAAGACTATCCCCAAGCAACCTTAAGTGTCCACCACTGGATGAATGAATAAAGAAGATGAAAAATATATGTGTGTAATGGAATATCATTCAACCTTAAAAAAAAAGAACGAAATCTTGCCATTTGCAACAAGTCAGAGAAAAGCAAATACCGCATGGTATGACTTACATGTGGAATGTGAAAACCAAGAAAAGCAAACATGACAAAACAGAGACAGACTCATCGATACAGAAAACAAATTGGTGATTGTCAGAGGGGAGGAGGGTCGGGGGATGAGTGACATAGGTGAAGGGGATTAAGATGTACAAGCTTCCAGTTACGAAATAAGTCCTGGGGATGTGATGAACAGCATTGGAAATATAGTCAATAACATGGTAATAACTTTATATGATGACAGTGTAGATGATAACTATACTTGTGGTGGTGATCATTTTATAGTGCAAAAATGTCAAATCAATAAGTTGTACACCTGAAACACATAATATCGTAGGTCAATTATACTTCAGTAAAAATGAAAGTAAAGAGAAGGAGCATCTCCAGCCGGAAAATTTTTTCATCAGAGTGACTGGGCCTGTAACTCATTTAGTTGGGTTTTTATTTGCTTTCAAACAATTGAGGATTGTTAGCTAACAATCCATTGATAGGATTCAAGGTGATCTTAGATGAAAAAATTAAATTTTGTTTTCACTAACCCCTAAATAAAAGTTGGCATTTCCTTCAATAATGAATGTAGGCAACATATGACACTAGTATTAGCAGTAGCTGTGACTTTTCTTTAAAAGAAACCACAGATATTTTCATATCATGTTCCAATTATTATAGATATCGTGGAAATATTGTGTAAATGACTTCAAATTTATGGTAGTTATGAGAACCCAGGCTTTTTTCTTTTCCAGTATGGTTTATTACAGAATATTGAATATATTTCCCTGTGCTGTATAGTAGGATATTGTTGTTTATCTACTTTATATATAATAGTTTGCTAATCTCAAACTCCTGATTTATCTCTCCTCCCCCTACCCTACTATCCCTTTTGCTAACCATAAGTTTGTTTTCTGTGTCTGTGAATCTGTTTCTGTTTTGTAAATACGTTCATTTGTATGTTTTAGATTGTAAGTGATATCATATGATATTTGTTTTTTTCTTTCTAACTTATTTCACTTAGTATGATAATCTCTAGGGTATCCATGTTGCTGCAAGGGGCGTTATTTCATTCTCTTTTTGGCTCTATAATATTACATTGTGTATATATACCACATCTTCTTTGTCCATTCATCTATTGAAGGAAAATTAGGTTGCTTCCATATCTTGGCTATCATAAATAGCGCTACTATGAACATTGGGGTGCATTTATTATTTCAAATTAGAATTTTCTCTGGATATATATCCAGGAATGGGATTGCTGGATCATATTGGAGAAGGAAATGGCAACCCATTCCAGTATTCTTGCCTGAAAAATCCCAGGTGAGCTACAGTCCATAAGATTGCAAAGAGCCGAACATGACTTAGTGGCTATACCACTACCACCATGGCAACTCTATTTTTAGTTTTTGATTGCACTGGGTCTTTGTTGCTGCAAGCAGGCTTTCTCCAGTTGTGATGAGCAGGGTCCACTGTTCATTGCAGTGGGTGGGCTTGTCATTGCAGTGGCTTCTCTTGTTATGGAGCATGGTCTCTAGGCTCAAGGGCTTTAGTAGTTGCAACACACACGCTCAGTAGTTGTGGTGTGTGCTGTGTGGCTCTAGGGCACACAGGCTTCAGAAGTTATGGCACACAAGCTCAGTAGTTGTGGCACACAAACTTAGTTCCTCCTTGCTATGTGACATCTTCCAGGACGAGGGGTCAAATCTGTGTCCACTGCATTGGCGGTGGACTTATGCACTGCACCACCAGGAAAGTCCTATTTTTAGTTTTTTAAGGACACTCCATGTTGTGTGAGTAGTGGCTGCACTGCACTAATTTATATTCCCACCAACAATGTAAGAAGGTTCCCTTTTCTCCATACCTTCTCCAGCACTTATTATTTGTAGACTTTTTAATTGTGGCCATTTGACTGATGTGAGGTAATACTCATTGTAGTTTTGATTTGCATTAGAACCCAAATCTTATCTAATGTGTTAATAAGGAAGCACATACATTATTATATAAAAAATCATAACAGTATTTCAATACATTTTTAAATCATATATGTTTTATTCATTTAAAAACATTTCTTTTAGAACGAGTAAAGAAATCTATGGTGCAAAAAAAGATTAAGAACTCAGCAAATACAGGTTTAAGTACATTGGGACTTGCAACGTGTGCTGGGGGAGAGGGCTACTTATGTGTGGTCACTGAACATGCCCCATCCATTCACTCCCTGTTTTTGAATGGAACTATGCCAGTTTCCATATCCAGCAGAACACCAGGTCCTGGATAGCCCCAGTCCAGAAGCTGAGATGACAGAATTCCTTGTGCTGACCTGTGACCAACTTGAAAACTTACTTGAAACTCGTCTCTGGATCTGCCAAAACTAGATTCAAACTGAGAGTGACCCTTAGCCAGCCCTGGATCTTATTCTCCTTTTTTTTTTTTAATTATTTGTTTATTTTTGGCTGCACTGGGTCTTCTTTGCTGCATGCAGGCTTTCTCTAGTTGCAGTGAGTGGGGATTACTCCTCTTCGGCACACAGACTTCTCGTTGCAGCAGCTTCTTTTGTTGCAGAGCACAGGCTCTAGGGGCACAAGCTTCATAGTTGCAGAATACAGGCTCAGTAGTTGCAGTGTGTGGATTCTAGTTGGTCTGTGGCAAGTGGCATCTCCTGGACAAAGGGTCAAAACCGTGTCCCCTGCTTTGGCAGACAGACTCTTATCCATTGTACCACCAGGGAAGTCCAGCTTTGGATCATCTTAATTTCAGATTTTCATCCTTGTACCAAGCTCTGGTATTGTGAGATGGGTTAGCACATACTGAATGGAGTTCGCCCATCACCAGTGCCATCACTGCATTTATGCCTTAATTTTCCATTAAATACCTTGGAAAGTATCAGATAATAGCCGTCCCAAACCCTAAGCAGAAGTAGAAGAACAATACTGATGAAGCCATGAGTTATACAAGCCATGTCATTTCAGTGGTTGGACCAGGAGTACTGGCAAGACAAAAAGATAATTTGCTCAAGGAAAAGTCAGCCATCTAATAACAGTGGTTTAGTTAAACCATCACATTTCAGTTATAGCTGTTTGTTGCACATTTAAAGTGATCTTGCAGGCAAAAGGTTAAACTTACTATGTGTTAATTACCTCCAGGTCCATCTGGTATTTCTAGTTTTTTATGTTCGTGGAATGAGAGTGAAAAGGAAAAATGATTCCTTGTTTTCACTCAGCTTAAACTGTGTGTGACAAACAGAATTTGCTATACAGCTGGAGCTGCCTTTCTGATTAATATTTTACTTATAATTTTAGTATAGTATATAATGGGTAAAGGAAGAGTCTTAAAAACAGAAACTCTGGATTCTAACCCTGATACTTGCGCCACTTACGCTGCGACTTATGTTGTTATATGAGTCCTTATATTTTGCTATGCTTGAATTTCCTCGAACTATTGACATAGAGATTGTGAGAGGAATGAAGGAAGTGGGAGAGAGAGAAAATTGGTGTGAAGCTCTTTTGCATTTACTGAAATGTTGAACAGACATATAATTTCTACTAGTTATAGTTTGCCTTGCAAATAGCAAGTGAATGTTTGTTGATTTGAATTCATCTGGAGTTGGTATCATTCCTTATGCTTCAAAGTACTTTGTAATAAATAATGAACTAATCAAATAACTGTTATTAGTGGGTTTTATTTTTTTGTTGTTGATTTCCATGTAAAAAACAGAATGGTAGCTCAAGTTTGTCAGTGTGAAGAACTTTATATTATACATTCCGCTGAAAGAGGTGTAAGAGCATTTGTTCACTGTAGTTGGGCTTCCCAGGTGGCACTAGTGATAAAGAACCTGCCTGCCAATGCAGGTTCAGTCCCTGGGCTGGGAAGATCCCCTGGAGGAGGGCATGGCAATCCACTCCAGTATTCTTGCCTGAAGAATCCCATGGACAGAGGAGCCTGGTGGGCTATGGTCCATAGAATAGCAAAGAGTCAGACACGACTGAAGTGACTTAGCACACACACATGGACATGCACTCGGAGCCTAGAATATTTTCTGGAACACGGGCTACCTTCAACAAATGTTAAATGATATAAAAGCCCAATCATCACCTCTTCAAAGTAATGCTATATTAATTAGATATAAATTATACATAAATGTTCATTAATGGAGAAAATTAGAGCAAATGTTTCTTTTAAATCCACTAATTCCAGGATGGGACAACAAATACTGTAATGTAAAAATTTAACCTAGTGCTTTCCTCTCCCAATGGACATGAACTGGGCAAACTCCGGGAGATAGGGAAAGGGAGGCCCAGCATGCTGCAGTCCATGGGCTTGCAAAGGGTCAGGCATGACTTAGCAACTGAACAACAACAATTCCTCCCCTATGACCCTTTAGCTTAATATTTGCAGAGTTTTGCAGTTAGTAATAGTATACAATTTTGTGGCAGAGGGAAGAGAACATTACTAATAGAAAGAGTGTATTGTATTATAGATAAGGCATGTGGAGTAATAATGGCAGGCATTCTGACTTGGCTTTAATTAAGAATGTTTCATAGCAGCCATGGCTCTTGGCTTTAAAATGCCCCTTTCCCACATATAATTAAATTACCTCCTTGTAGCTTTCATTATTTTCATTTCTCTATGTTAGGGTACAACCCACGAAGTTGGGTAAGCAGGAAAAATAGAGCACAGTCCTGGTTCTTCCATATGCTTTTTTTTTGTCTTCCTTTTTTTTCTTCCATATTCTTAAACTTAAGTTTCTTCATTTCTGCAGGTTTTGATTTTAGGCTCTGGAGTAGGGGTTGGCAAACTATGGATCGCAAGCCAAATTTAACCTATCACATTTTTCTTTTAAGGCTTACCTAACACTATTTTTTTTTTCTTTTGAGCTTTTTATTTTGTTTTGGGGTATGGCCGACTAACAATGCTGTGAGAGGCTCAAGTGACCTGCCAAGGGACTCAGTCATACATGTACACACATATCCATTCTCCCTCAAACCCCCCTCCCACCCAGGTCACATAACACTGAGCAGAGGTCCATGTGCTATACAGTAGGTCCTGTTGGTTATCCAGTTTAAATTATCACCTTATTTTTATACAGCCCATGAGCTAAGAGTAGTTTTTTTATGTTCTTTTTAAAAATTAATTTATTTATTTTAATTGGAGGCTGATTACTTTACAGTATTGTGGTGGGTTTTGGCATACATTGCCATGAATCCACCACGGATGCACTTGTGTCCCCTCATCCTGCACCACCCCCCACCTCCCTCCCCATCCCATCCCTCTGGGTTGTTCCAGTGCACTGGCTTTGAGGGCCCTGTTTCATGCATTGAACTTGGACTGATTGTCTATTTCACATATGGTAATATGCATGTTTCAGTGCTATTCTCTCAAATCATCCTACCTCACCTTCTCCCACAGAGTCCAAAAGTCTGTTCTTTACATCTGTGTCTCTTTTGCTGTCTTGCATACAGGGTCATCATTACCATCTTTCTAAATTCCATACATATGTATTCATATACTGTATTGGTGTTTTTCTTTCTGACTTACTTCACTCTGTATAATAGGCTCCAGTTTCATCTACCTTATTAGAACTGACTCAAATGTGTTCTTTTTAATAGCTGAGTAATATTCTATTGTGTATATGTACCACAACTTTCTTATCCATTCATCTGCCGATGGACATCTAAATTGCTTCCATGTCTTAGCTATTGTAAACAGAGATGCAATGAACAGTGGGGTACGTGTGTCTCTTTCAATTCTGATTTTCTTGGTGTGTATGCCCAGCAGTGGGATTGCTGGGTCGTATGGCAGTTCTATTTCCAGTTTTTTAAGGAATCTCCACATTGTTCTCCATAGTGGCTGTACTAGTTTGCATTCCCACCAACAGTGTAAGAGTTCCCTTTTCTCCACAATCTCTCCAGCATTTATTGTTTGTAAACTTTTTGATGGCAGCCATTCTGACCTGCATGAAATGGTACCTCACTGTGATTTTGATTTGCATTTCTCTGATAAAGAGTGATGTTGGGTAGTTTTTATATTTACAAATGGTTGGAAAAAAATCAAAAGAAGAATATTTCATGGTGTACAAAATTTTTAAATTCACATTTCAGAGTCCCTAAATGCAGTGTTACTGGCACGTAGCCAGGCTAATTTGTTTATGTCTTTTCTCTAGCTGTTTTCACACCAACAATGGCGGAATTGAGTAGCTGTGGCAGACTCACAATCTACAACATGTAGTAACTGGCCCTTTACAGAAGAGGCTTGCTAACCTCTCTTTAGGCTGTTTAATGGATGAAAGAACTTGATTAAACTATATGAAATTAAAATATATTCAGGCTTTAAAGTAAATTAAAAACAGTTTTAGATGTTTCCCACGGATTGAGGGATAATCTTTAAAATGAATTTGGTTAAGATAAAAGAATATTCTGAATGAAAAGCTAAGCCTAATTTTGCATCAAAAATGTCCTGGCTGCTTCCTTCAAGTACTTTCAGTTTATTTTTGTGTGCATGTACCTATTTGTTTTTCTTTCTTTCAGTTTGTTTAAACTGATGCTCTGATATGTTCTAATATTCTAGTTTTCTCAGAGCTTTAACCCCAAAATCAAGGAAAGTTGAATCAGAGTCAATGCCACCTGATGGAATTCTTGAGTTGATAAGATCAGGTTTCAGTTTTGGTTCCACCACTTGTTACCCAGGAAATACTGTATTTAACCTCTTCCCATCTCAGTTTTCCCATCTGTTTAAGTGACAGTAACGACATTGACATCTAACGCCAGACCGGGCATGAGGGCACCACAGATATTAATTTAGTGCAGTGCCTTTGCTTCAAACCATATTCTTTACTTATTTACTAATCGTTAGTGAGAGTAAAGAGAAATTGATTTTCTATTGACAATGATAAGTTGCCCTATTTTTTCATGATCAAAATAAGGGATTTCATTCACTCACCTATTTGCAATCACATTTCGCTTTGCAGCTGTTTTGTCACTGACAGCTATGTCTATTACTCTCAGCCCACCAGGTATTAAGCTAATTTATGTGGATATATTTATTAACTATCATTCAAAATACATTTTAAAAGTCTCTTTTTTTCTGTCTTGCAAAATGTCTCCCATCTTGCCTCCATTTGTGTATCTGTGTAGTCACACATGTGAATTGTGTAGTTTTTTAAAGCAGACCATTTCTTGAGGAACATATTAAAAGTTTTATAACTTAGATGATAAAGGACCAATTGATCTTTCTCAGTAAGGAACCAATTTACATTTACTTATTGATTAAGGATTTGAAGCTATGGGATGGAGGTTCATGACATTGTACAGGTGGTGGTGACCAAAATCATCCCAAAGAAAAATAAATGCAAGAAGTCAAACTGGTTGTCTGAGAAGGCCTTACAAATAGTGAGAAAAGAAGAGAAGTGAAAGACAAAAGATAAAAGGAAAGACACACACAACTGAATGCAGAGTTTCAGAAAATAGCCAGAGATAAAAAGCCTTCCTACATGAACAATGCAAAGAAATATATGAAAACAATAGAATGGGAAAGACCAGAGATCTCTTCAAGAAAATTGGAGATACCAAGGGAACATTTCATGTAAAGATGGGCACAATAAAGGACAGAAACAGCAAGGCCCTAACAGAAACAGAAGAGATTAAGAAGAGGTGGCAAGAATACACAGAAGAACTGTACGAAAAGGGTCTTAATGACCTGGATAACCACAGTGGTGTGGTCACTCACTTAGAGCCAGACATCCTGGAATGTGAAGTCAAGTGGGCCTTAGGAAGCATAACTATGAACAAAGCTAATGGACATGATGGAATTCCAGCTGAGCTATTTCAATCCTAAAAGATGATGCTTTTAAAGTGCTCCACTCAATAGTGGAAATAGTGGAAATAGTTTTCAAATTTGGAAAACTCAGTAATGGCCACAGGACTGGAAAGGTCAGCTTTCACTCCAATCCCAAAGAAGGGCAATGCCAAAGAATGTTCAAACTACTGCACAATTGCACTCATCTCACATGCTAGCAAAGTAATGTTCAAAATCCTTCAGGCTAGGCTTTAATAGTATGTGAACTGAAAAGTTCCAGATGTACAAACTGGATTTAGAAAAGGCAGAGAAACCGGAGATCAAATTGCCAACATCCATTGGATCAGAGAAAAAGCAAGGGAATTCCCAAAAAACATCTACTTTTGCTTAATTGACAATGCTAAAGCCTTTGACTGTATGGATCACAACAAACTGTGGAAAATTTTTACAGAGATGGAAATACCAGACCACTTTACTTGCCTCCTGAGAAACCTGTATGCAGGTCAAGAAGCAATAGTTAGAACCAGACATGGAACAATGGACTGGTTCAAAATTGGGAAAGGCTGTATGTTGTCACCTTGCTTATTTAACTTATATGCAGCATACATCGTGTGAAATTCTGGGCTGGATGAGTCACAAACTGGAATCAAGGAGAAATATTAATGACCTCAGATATACAGATGATACTACCCTGATGGCAGAAAACAAAGAGGACCTAAAGAGTCTCTTGATGAGGGTGAAAGAGGAGAGTGAAAAAACTGGCTTAAAATTAAGATCATGGCATTTGGTCCCGTATATCTTCATGGCAAACAGATGGGGAAAAAGTGGAAACAGTGACAGATTTTTTTTCTTGGGCTCCAGAATCTATGTGGACAGTGACTGCAGCCATGAAATTAAAAGATGCTTACTCTTGGAAGGAAAGCTATGACAAACCTAGACTGGGTATTAAAAAGCAAAGACATCACTTTGCCAACAAAGATTCATTATAGTCAAAGCTGAAGTTTTTCCAGTAGTCATGTATGGCTATGAGAGTTGGACCATAAAGAAGGCTGAGCACCGAAGAATAGGTGCTTTTGAATTGTGGTGCTGGAGAAAACTCTTGAAAGTCCCTTGGACAGAAAGGAGATCAAAGCAGTCAATCCTAAAGGAAATAAACCCTGAATATTCGTTGGAAGTACTGTTGCTGAAGCTGAAGCTCCAATACTTTGGCCACATGGAGCTAAGAGCTGATTCATTGGAAAAGACCCTAATGCTGGGAAAGATTGAGGGCAGGAGGAGAAGAGAGTAATAGAGGAGGAGATAAGTGGATGGCTTTAATGGCTTAATGGATGTGAGTTTGAGCAAACTCTGAGAGGTAGTAAAGGACAAGGAAGCCCAACGTGCTGCAATACATGGGGTCACAAAGAGTCAGACACAACTTAGCAACTGAACAACAGTAACAACAACAACAAGGATTTAAATATGGAAACCTGGGTTAGTGGGCATCAACTTTTCAATTTATTACAGTGATATTATAAAATAGCCTCCTTGAGCTGGCTCATGGTTTTATCCTAATTAGGAATAAATAAGATTATAATACACATACATATATAATAAACACACATACATACATATATGTACGTATACACACACACACACACATACACACATATATATATACACCACTCTACTACCAAACTGCTTGGGACAAAGTAGGCACTGAAAGTAAAGCAATTGATGTATTAATAATTGTTGCCGCTCTGCTACAGGTACTTCTTAGAAAGAGAAGCTATATCAAAACACTATGGAGCAAATTCCCTGGCCATCCAGTGGTTAGGATTCTGTCACTGCTTTTAGCCCAGATTCAATCCCTGGTCAGGGAACTAAGACCCTACAAGAACCACAGTGCAGCAAAAAAAAAAAAAAAAAATGGAGACAGGAAAGGTAGGCTCTAGAACAATGTTGTCCAGTAGAACTTTCTGTAATGATAAAAAACATCCATTATAGTATCTGGGCTATCCAATATCATAGCCACTAACCACATGTGAACCTGGGAATGGATTTTTTTTTAAGTCAAATTAAACAGCATGACTCCAGAATTTTTAAATATATCAACAATGGCTCAGACAAAATAACATACATTGGTAACAAAGGAGACTGAATTCCTATTAAGATACAAAAATAGGATAATCCATAATAGATAAAGAGCTACATCATATTTGTGATAAACAACCTATATTTGACAAGATTTTTCATATAATTGATCATGCTGCAATGATGAGGGAAGGTGAATTTGAATTATAACATCTAGGAAAGGCATTCCAAAGGGTAATCATATAATTTATTAATATCACACATATTTATTCCAAAATATATTCTGTGCTGTGCTCAGTCATGTCTGACTCCTTGTAACTCTAAGGACTGTAGCCCTTCAGGCTCCTCTGTCCATGGGATTTTTTTTTTTTCATACAAGAATACTGGAGCAGTTTGTATTTCCTACTCCAGGGGATCTTCCCGACCCAGGGATTGAACTCACATCTTTCGTGTCTTCTGCTTGGCAGGTGGATTCCCTACCACTGCACCACCTGGAAAGTCCCAAAATATTCACAGAATTTTAAATAATACTGAATGGAATTTCAGGTTGGTGAAATCTGAGCTTTCTTATAAAATAGAAATAACTCCAAATAGTCGATTCACTGATGACTTCATTTTATGTATCACATTCAACTGATAAATTATCTAATTCAACAAACCCCTGGAGCCTTTGGACTCAAGGTATGCAAGGAAGAACCAAACAGACATTTCAGGACGTAGAAATGACCTGGGAGAAGGCCTTGTACTACAATGAACTGAAATAAAAGCAACGTGGCTGGAGGAAAGATACAGATGGAGAGGAGTAGAAAAAGAGAAAGGTGGTTGAGGGCTAAATCTTACAGAACCTTATTGGCCAGAGGATGGAATTTGAACTTTCACCTAAGAGCAAGTGAAAATCATTTGAAAAATTTTAAATTGGGGGATGAAAAGGGTTGATGAAAAGATCAGACTATTTCTAAAAATCTAGTGATTGGAAATAAAACAAATGGATGGAAACTTGTCTAAGAAGAAGCCTAGGAACCAGTCTGGGAAATATGAGGGCACATACACAAAATCTTTCAAGAATAAAGTAGATTTTTATTGCATTTCATGACACAACCCCAAAATGTTTTCCAACACAGGAGCCAGACAGATACTTTAAAAAGTCAGATCCTGTCACCTCCCTGCTCAAAACCCTCCAATAGGCCCCCATCTCACTCAAGCCTAACACTGGCCTATAGGGCCCTGTGTGATCTATGCCCCACAGTCTCTCCAACCTCATGCCACATCAACACCACTGTTGGCATCCCCTAGCTGTTCCTTAACCATGCCAAGCTCTCTCCATAGCACAGTCTTTGTACTTGCTGTCCCTTCTGCCTGAAACTGTCTTCCCCAGATATCCCCATGGCTTCCCGTTTTCTTGAATCTCTGTTTAATTGTCATTATCAGTGGGCAATACCTTATCAGCCCTAAACAACATACATAAGATAGCACCTCGCACCTCCCAAGAATCCTTTTTCCTCTTATCCTATTCTCCACAGCACTTATTGGGGCTTCCCAGGGGGCACAGTGGTAATGAATCTGCCTTCCAAGCAGGAGACACAAGAGAAGTGTAGGGAAGAAATGGCAACCCCCTCCAGTATTTCTTGCCTGGAAAATTCAATGGACAGAAGAGCCTGTGGGCTACAGGCCATGGGGTTGCAAAGAGTTAGACACGATTGATTGGCTGAGCACACATGCACAACCCTTATAGCTAGCAGATATGCTATATATTTATTTGCTTGCTGTTTCTCCCCAGCTAAAATGTAAGCTCCGTGACGGCAGGGACTTTGTTTCCTGCCGTATCCTCGGCATTGTGCATACATGGGTGCTCAGTTTTGTCTGGCTCTTTGCCACGCCATGGACTGTAGCCCGCCAGGCTTCTCTGTCCCTGCAATTCCCCAAGCAAGAATACTAGAGTAGGTTGCCATTTCCTCCTCCAAGGGATCTCTTCCTGACCCTGGAACTGAACTCAAGTTTCCTGTGACTTCTGCATTGCAGGCGGATTTTTTTACCACTTGAGCTATTGGGAAAGCCCAGCACTGTAGGTGTTCAATGATTATTTGTTGAATGAATGAGGGATGGACTTGATGAACTCTCCAGTTCTTCCCCAGCTCACTGACCATAGCTTAGAGAGGCATGACCAACACGTCACATTCTGCTCCTTTGTGGGGAAGCTTCCTGCCACCACCCCCTGCCCTTTGGGGGAAAGTCTAGAAATTGTGGCCAATCTCTTCCATCTTCTACTTCTTTCCCCAGCTCAGCATCTACGAGGAACTGTGCCAACCCTTCACCCAGTACCAACTCTTTCCAGTGCCAACTACCATCTCCCTGACTCCTGCACTTTACCAGAGGATGAGGGAGGAGTTCAGAATGGCTGAACTGGGGGGAACATTTGGTGGCGTGGCTCAATTGCAGAGCTTTGGACACTTCCAAGGACACACACAGGGCAGCTGCTGCTGGACTATACACTTGTTTCCCATACACCACACAGAACCTTTCATGGCGGTACAATACCTAGACTGCCAATCCTGCAGAGGAGTGACTCCATGTTGGTAGTAGCACAGATGTTCCACATGTGTTGAACTTACCTGGTGAGCTCTTTATTGTCTTTAGATTTCACAGGAGGAACCAAACAAATGGGCTGTATAGTCTGTCTCAAAAGCACCAGTAATTTTTATTTTATAGAAGCATAAAGTAGAGAAAACAAGGTGGGTGAAGCTTCAGAAGATCTGGGTTTGAATCCCAACTTGTGTCTTGGTTTGTGCTGTAGCCTTGGGTGATATGATATGATAGCTGCTTAGTTGTGTCCAACTCTTTGTGACCCCACAGACTGTAGCCCTCTAGGCTCCTCTATCCATGGAATTCTCCAGGCGAGAATAGTGGAGTGGGTTGCCATTCCCTTCTCCAGGGGATCTCCCTAACCCGAGGATCAAACTAGGGTCTCCCGCATTGAAGACAGATTCTTTTACCATCTGAGCTATGATACTGTTCTCTACGATCCTGCAACTCAACCTCTCCTGGCTACAATTTCCCATCTGTCAATAGGAACAACTATTCCTACTCTACCCAACCTCTCAGGGATGTTGTGGGGATCCTGAGATTATAATTGGGTGTATATTAGGTGAACTGTACAATATTCTTCATATACAGAGATTTTCATGAACAGAAATATAATGGTAGCCTTGCTCAACTGCCCAATAAAGAGTGATCGCTCTTCATCCAGTAACGAGCGGAAAGATTCCCCAGAAGGAACCTTGATGCATTTTGGGCTTTGCATTTCCATGGAACCATCGGCACACTACCTATTGTCTGTAGAGAGATAATAAATTGTACATGTATCTTTATGGCATAGACAAATGGACTACCCTTAGTTATTTAAGTTCTCTTAACCAAAAAAGATGGTTTTGCAGAGTCATGATGACTAGTTGAAATTATGGCTCTCAGAAGGAATTTACTTCTTTAAAAATAGTTGCTTTGACTGTGTGTGTGTGTGTGTGTGTGTGTGTGTGTGTGCTTAGTTTAAATAAGTCTGCATGCAGAAGTGCTTTTAAAATATACTCCACATAATTTTAACCTAAGCACAATAGTTTAATTGAGATTGACAGGCAAAGTACAATGTTATGAAAGAAAATGTCATCATCTTTGTTAAGAGCATGAAAGCGGCTTTAACATAGTATTTACCTGTCATTTGAGAGTGTGAGGTTACTGAGCTAATCTGGAGAAGTGGCCAGACTGCTCTACTGTTTCTGGGAAAAAGAGTAGGTGGGCACAGGTGAAATCACAAATGAAAACTCTATAGCAAGTAGAACTAAGTGATCTATGTCTCTTACCACACACCAGAGAAGACTTGAGACTTATCGAAGAGAAAAATCTAAAATTGCCTTGGGTGGTTGATTCTGAGAATGAGGCAAGCCTCCTGTTCTGTGTAAGCCGAACATGAGGTCCTAATGTTCAGTTTCCCAAGGGTCATCACCCTATAAGGGACTGAGTTGTCGCCGCAGCATCTGTCCACAGGCATTTCCTGACTCAGTAATTTCTCTGCAGGACGAGGACGGGGAAGAGGGCGGGCTCCTGCCTGCGGTGTAGACCTTGGTCACAGCTGTGCCGCGGTGACAAGAAGAGTAAAACTAAACTGCCGAGAGAAGGGCTTGAGTTTATCTGTGAGTTTCAAGCGTCTGTGGAACTTGAATGTGTCTCTCGTCTCCTGAAACTGGCACATTGGCAAGGCTTCTGAGCAATGAGATGCACTATAGGTTTCCCCCATTTTGCTGGGTAATGTTTGCTCTGGTTGGGAGGGGATTGGTGTATATCTGGTGGTTTGGCCTGTGTTACTTGAGGTCGTTCTGTCCCCTGTTGAACTGAAAACCCCACTCTTCAAACCTTCCCCTTGATTCCAGGTTTTTCATATGTTTACCAGGCTACTGATCCCATTGTCTTCCATGCATGTCTTAATCATGCAATACATGAAGCTTGTGAAATGAAATATCCATATTATATAAACTGCAATAATCAGCTCTTGACAGATTTCTACAAAATCTATGTCGGTAACTTCCTTCAGTGTCCTGAGACATTTTACAAAGAATCACTGTCAGTGTTTCAGAGAGAAAGAAAAAATGAGATACTTATCTATACTATTTCTCCATTCTAGTATTGCATGTGCCTGGAAGCCAACCAGAATTCTAACAGGGTTTAAAATATCAGCCAGAATGTACTAAATATATAGTAGAGGCTAAGATTAAATTTCCTTTGGTTTACTTAGATAAACTGGGCTTGGGGTTAGTTTAGGGGGAGGAAAGGGATCACTGGTCTAATAATATTAATATAATTTATTGCCCTTAAATAAATCTTCTCTTGCTTTCCCCTTCAGTTAGTGCCTTTCAATGATTTTTATCATATCCAGAGAGTTAGGCAGTATTCAAGTCAATTAAAAGTCATCTTGTTTGAATATGTCTAAAAAAAATTATCATGATAAATTCGTCATCAAATCACCCACATTTCTCTATACCATGAGAAAATATAAACGAAGCAGTTCAAACCATTCCCGTACATTCTCCCTAAATTGAATAAATATATGGGGTTTCCCAATGAAAATGAATTTACTTTTATCAGTCCCAAACAGCATTACTTTGTCTGAAAATCAAGTAGATGAGGATGTTTTCTGTTTGATGAAAACCAATTTCTGCTCTTAAGTTTCAGACAAATCTGCCAAGTTCCCATGTCACTCCTGGACCCATTTGAGTATTCCTGGAAGTGCTCCAGATTCAGCCCAGCATAGCAAGAAGCACAGGCTTCTGGGACATTTCTTGGGCCTCATTTATGGCTGAAAGAGCTCTTCAGAGCTCTCTGCACCTGTCTCCCTACTGACATTGACAGAAGCAGAGCCATTATTGCTGAGGTGCTACAACTCTTTTTTAAAAAAATATTTATTTATTTTTAAATGAAACAAAGATGAATATTTTTAATAATAAAAGGTACAATTCACAAAAAAGACACCTAACAACAAAGAAACAAAGATACATAAGGCAAAAATCAAAAGAAATATAAAGGAAAAGAAAAAAATATATAACCACAGTGAGACAGATTAATATATCTCTGAGAACATTTTATCAAGTGCAGGAAAAATAAGAATAGGAGCATCTTAAATGATTTCATTAATAATTCAAATATAATAGATTTACACATATTAATCTTATATCCTATACATGCTCAGTCATGTCCAACTCTTTGCAACCCAGTGGACCATATCGCTCCAATCTCCTCTGTCCGTGGGATTCTCCAGACAAGAGTACTGGAGTGGGTTGCCATGCCCTTCTCATATCCTACACAAATATATTTAAAATTTTGTATCTCATAATGTTGTTATTAGACTTTCATAGGGTATTTTTAAAAACTGGCAAAAAGATAAACATTACTAAATTTCAAAAAGTAAAATTCTTTTCTTTTTGTGATGCAGTTATACATATACACACATATTATTTTTGAAATTATTTTCCATTATAGGTTATTACAAGATATTGACTACAGTTCCCTGTGCTATACAGTAAACCTTTGTGGCTTGTTGCATACCTATTTTTTTGAAATTAGAAATCTAGCATTCTATTCATACTAAGTCAAATAAGTGGAATCAAAATATCATAAATTTTTTAGTAGGGCAAAAATTCATAAGTTTTCTAAAATATATATTATATTCTACAACTCTTAAAAAAATATAAGGCTGCTGGCAATATCCAGGCTCCTTCTCTTCTGCCTCATTCCTTATCTTTCTTTCCTAGCCTCTGCCTAGACTCCAGGACTAAAGTCCTGCCATCAGGGCGTTCATGTTTCCTTGGCTCAGGGTAGAGAATCACCATGATCCCATGCTTTAACTCCATGAATTCCAACTACCTTCTTATATACATGGCTTAATTATAGGGACGAATTTTATATGTGACTGAGGTGCCATGACTTCACCATCATACTTTGAACTTAGACAATTATAGTTTACTGCTTAATTTGTGAGAATAAAACTATGTAAGTTTTCCTGATTATAGACATATGGACCTGGGTGGAGTCCTCAGGGTAAGTCCCCTTGCTTCAAACCAGAAATGGACATTAGCTGTCTTTCAAAGATGATGTTTGTTTGTCTTGACCTCAAAAATATGAAATATAAACAAAAAGCTGGACACATTTCTAAAAAAGAGAGACTGACTTTTCTCTACCTTCCTTATCCCATTGCTTCTCCTTGGGGAAAAGAGGAGGCCGTGACATAAATCTTATCAACATTCCTTCTCTTGGTGGGAGACTTTCCTTAAAGATAATTTAGTCTGATTCCTCTATCCAACAGATGAAGAAGGAAAGCCCAGAAAGTTTCAAGGAATTATAGGTGTCTGATAAGGAACTGCACTGGGACCTCAGACTCCCTATGTCTAATAGCACTTTAAGCATTTCGTCACCATGTCTCTGGGTCATTAAACCACCTTGGGAACATGGGCAACATTTCAGATGCCACGTTTTCAGCTACTCCATACAGGCCTCTGGAGTGCTGTCCTTGTGCTAAAATAACATCTGTGTTTTCTACTCTTTCCACAAGGCCAGTACGTGTAGATAGGCCACACTCCCCGCTAAGGCTGCAGAATATCTCTGCACTTTGAGGAAGGCTGTGGCCAGGAGAGAGGTGGGGTAGGGCAATGGTTTTCAAGTTGTTTAGCCATATTAAGAAATACATTTTATATTGTGATCCAACTCCCAGGTAACTTGACTATGAAGAGGCAAGTATATGTATACAATGTAACTGAAATAAATTCCATAGAAAAACACTCACCTTTATTATTTCAATGAATTTAGCTCTATTTTATACACACACACACACACGTAGTTTGTGACCCACTGAATTAATTTTCTGTCCCTTTAATGAAAAGAATATCAGCCTGAGGCTTTACTCAATGGGAATGTTTCTGGCTTTCCTCATCATGCTATTCCTGTCCCAAATACAACCAAGCATATTTATTTCTTAATGTGGATCCAGCCATACCCTATAAAACATTTCACTGGGAACCATGTTGGTTGGTACTCAGCACGATCAAAGGGCTTTCCCGTGGGCATGGGTGTGTCCTAGGAGAGCAGATGCTCTTTGAGGACTGGGCTTGTAGCTCCTCTTTCAAGCTGCTGAACTGTCTTTTGGGTCTCCTCTCCATCTCCCTTACCAAATAGGAGTAATCAATAAATGATTCCAGACCAACCCATTCTACTCTATGCTGTGACCTTGAGCAAGTCATTTAAACTCTTTGAGCCTCAGTCCTTTGATGTATAAAATGAAAACTCTCATTCTACCTCACAAAGCTGTTGTGAGCAAAAAAAAAAAAAAAGTTAAATGAGAAACTGCCTTCTCAATTTTAAAGTAAATGTTACATATAATTATAATTTTACCTATAACACTGGAGGGCATGACACATTAAACATACAATGACAAAGAGAACTGGATCTCTGAGAGGGTTCCTAATGCTTCTGCAATTCTCTGGTATTTAATAAACTCACAATACATTAATATATTCTAAAAGCAGATTATTAAATCTATCAGTGTCTATATAAAGTTATAAGCTGCTGCCTAACAAACTGCCTTAAAGCTTAATGATTTAAATTCATAGAGAAAAAAGTAAAACAGTGGTGACCAGGGGCTGGAAAGAAGGAAGAGTGAGGAGTTCGTGTTTAATGGGGATAGAGTTTTAGTTTGAGATGATAAAAAAAGTTCTGGAGACGTACCATGGTGATGGCTGCACAGTGTGAACGCCACAGAGCTCTATACACTTAGAAAATGGTTAAAATGGTAAATTTTGTTATGTATGTTTCATGATAGAAAAGAAACACTTAATGACTTAAAGCCACCACCCTTTTGGAGTCAGGATTAGGGGCAATGCTCAGCAGGTGTGGGTCATCTTTGCCCTTTGTGATGTCTCAGTGGGCAGTTCAGATGGCTTCACTGACCACTGTGAGGCTGGCCCTTAGCTGAGGTGCCTCTGTTTTCCATGTGGCTCTCAACCTCCGAAGCTTCTCATTACCTGCAGCCTCTCTCTACAGCTGGATAGCCTGGACTTCTTTACAAGGCAGTTGGGTTCTGAGAACTCAGAAGCTCCGGATCTCTCAGGGCTTCCCAGGTGGCGCTAGTGGTAAAGAACCTACCTGCCAAGGCAGGAAACCTAAGAGATGCAGGTTTGATCCTTGTCAGAAAGGTCCCCCTGGAGGAGGGCATGGCAACCCACTCCAGTATTCTTGCCTGGAGAATCCCATGGACAGAGGAGCCTGGAGGGCTACAGTCCATGGGCTGGCAAAGAGTCGGACACGACTGAAGTGACTTAGTGTGCACATGTCAGATCTCTCATGGACCTGAAGTCCCAGAAAGTTGCTTCCATCGTATGCTATCGGCCAAGCAAGCCATTATGCTGGCACAGATTCAGTGTGGAAGGGGACTGCACAGGGCATGCATCTGGGGAGGCATTGCTCACGGAGGGCATTTTCTAACAATGTACCACAACCTCCACGCCACTTTGGTAGGATCTCTTCCCTGCTCTGCTTATCTTGAATTCTGTTCTAGCGCAATTTCTACAGATGAGCAAGGTAGTGTGGTCTTTTACAGGAGGCTTCAAATGTTGGCTCTGCCATTTGTTGGTTGTGTGACCTTCGGCAAGTTATCCACCATCTCTGGGTCTCAGGTTTTTTTGGTTGTTTGTTTTTTATCTGTAAACTGGAGATGGCAATAGTATTTATCGCATTGTGCTATTCTGAGTACTGAAGGAATGAATCTGAGTAGAAAACAATAACAGTGCCTGGCACAAAGGAAGAACTATATGAGCATTTGCTATTGTTGTTATTGTTGTCCTTTTTTGTTATAAAACAAATAAGGGTGATACGGTGGGAAAGGGAATATTTAGGGCGAACTAAGGCAGAAGTCTGGAAACTTATTTAAGTACACAGGACCTCCCTGCCTCAGAGTTCTCACTTACATCTAAATCCCCTGCTGACATTTAAGCCTCTTCCCTTTTGTTCTGCCCACAGGAGACATGGAGAACAACTGATCAACATCTCCTCATAATAATCCCCTGAACACCTGAAGACAGCTGTGAGCGCTTAAAGATTTGCTGAGGCTAATCTGAACACAGGTAATTGAGTTGATGATATGTTCAAAGGTGCATAAACCTGTATTTGGCACATGTGTTGTGTATTAGGGCACCTCACACTTCTCTTCACCCCTTAGAAACTGGAGTGGTGGGTCTTGTCTGCACACAGTTAGGGGGTGAGTCTCCTTTTGCTGAGCAGAAAGCTGAGGAGGAGGACAATACAGGCAGGGCCCGAGAGACGCCCTGTGCGTGGCAGCCTTCTGGTTCACACGAAGAGCTAAACTCAGGAAGTGATAATGTGAGCAGTTAATTAGCACCTACTGTTTATTCCAGTGAGTTCTTGCCACGCTCAACAGTGGCCCTCACTCCTAATCCAATTGACACTTTTCAGTCCTCAGCTTCCTAGAGGGCCCTGTCACATTTGCAACCCTCTCCTATTTTGGAGTGAGGCAGGACATTGCAGTTTTCACAAGTATTGGAGCCAGAATGCCTGGATTAGAATCCTGGCTCTGCCACTTACCAACTGCATGACCTGCTGCAAGTTACCTGGCGGGTGAGTTTCATCTTCATCTATAAAATGGATTTGATAATAGTGCTAAATTATTGGGTTGCTTGAAATATTTTTTAAAAATTTTTTCTTAGCACAATGGGGAGACATAGTAAGAAGTCAAAATATTTTTAAACTCTTCCCCACTGACTTTCGGGACAGTGCTCCTCTTCTGCCTATTAGACTACGCTTTCTGTACCTCTTTTGTCAACCCTTTTCTTTCACCCATCCATGAAAAATCAGCAGTTCCCCCAAGGTCCTACCTCAGATCCTCTACTCTTCTCATTTTGTGTTACCTCCTAGATGATTTGTGTTCACGGTCTCAATTACCATCTATACACTGATGTTTTGCAAACCTTGGTCTCTAGGCTACCTTTCCATTGTAGAATATCTCTATCTGGATAGTACAAAGTTTCTTAAATTCAGAAGTTCTAAAATTAGGATATCTACCCCTGACTATGATGAAGTAGAAACTAGTGCCAGATGAGCCATCGCACCACTTAAAAAAAAAAATCACTAAACTGAGCAAAATATTTGAGTCAACTGTTTCAGACAGTACAAGTCTGTGGTCCCTAAGAGAAACTGAAGAGGTGAGGCCCAGAATCACTCTGGCTTTTTATCTGGGGAATATATCCCAACTAAGAAACAGTGGTGGAGAAGGCAATGGCACCCCACTCCAGTACTCTTGCCTGGAAAATCCCATGGACAGAGGAGCCTGGTAGGGTGCAGTCCATGGGGTCGCTGAGGATCAGACACGACTGAGTGACTTCACTTTCACTTTTCACTTTCATGCATTGGAGAAGGAAATGGCAATCCACTCCAGTGTTCTTGCCTACAGAGTCCCAGGGATGGGGGAGCCTGGTGGGCTGCTGTCTATGGGGTCGCACAAAGTCGGACACAACTGAAGTGACTTAGCAGGAAACAGTGAACTGAGGAACTGGCTGAGCTGAGCAGGCAGAGATTGGAGTTTGGGGTAACTGAGCAGTTAAAATTTGCAAGGTGGGGCATTGAGAAAAGGGAGCTTTGCAGAGGGAGGTCTCTAAAAATTCTGTGTGAATCCCCTGTTGGTGCTTAACTAAAAGCTGGTTTGATATGTGTAAGGCGAGACTATCATAGGATTACCAGATACCAGCTTCTGTGGGGTTGAAAGCCAAGCAGGGTTATTAGAATTCAAGCAGTGATAGGGTCATAGAAGTTTGGGTGCAGCCTAAGTGGAGAGCCACAATTAACACTTTATTAATAACACCTCAGGCATCCAGCTGCGATGCCAGACAGAACACAGTTTAAAAGTAAGGATCATGGGAGCTCCCCCTGTGGTTCAGTGGTAAAGAATCTACCAGCAGTGCAGGAGACATAGATTCAACCCCTGATCTCAGAAGATCCCGCATGCCACGGAGCAACTAAGCCCATGCTCCGCAACTACTGAACCTGTGCTCTAGAGCCTGGAAACCGCAACTACCGAAACCCACAAGGCCTAGAGCCTGTTCGCTGAGAAAAAAAAGAAAATAAGGATCATGTTCTGAAGCAGTATTTCTCAGTTGGTCATTCCCAACTTGAAGCATTAGCATCACCTGGAAATTTGTTAGACATATAGTTGGAGATACGAATTCTAGAGTCCTACCTCAGATCTACTCAATCAGACTCAAAGGAAAAAGCCTAGAAATCTGGGTTTTTAACAAACTCTTCAGATGATTCTGATACATGCTAAAGTTTGAGAACAACTGCCCTTAAAGGAAGGCCTATGACTAGAACCACCCTAACAACAAGCTTGGAGAAGGCAATGGCACCCCACTCCAGTACTCTTGCCTGGAACATCCCATGGGTGGAGGAGCCTGGTAGGCTGCAGTCCATGGGGTTGCTAAAAGATGGACATGACTGAGCGACTTCACTTTCACTTTTCACTTTCATGCATTGGAGAAGGAAATGGCAACCCACTCCAGTGTTCTTGCCTGGAGAATCTCAGGGACGGGGGAGCCTGGTGGGCTGCCATCTACGGGGTTGCACAGAGTTGGACACGACTGAGGTGACTTAGCAGCAGCAGCAGCAACAACGAGCTTGACGAGATCACAGGGGAAACTGTGAAGGCTGAGCACACTGTCAGAGGGCTTGGGAAGACAGATTGGGCTTCCCAAACATCTACTCTAAAAAAAGAAAAAGAAAAAAAAAAACCTTCCAAAATAAAAAACTAAACAAACGCCTACACAAATTCAAAGTGGTCAAACAATAATTGAACTACCTACTAGAACAAAAATCAAAACTTTCAGAGACAAATAACAGACTACAAAATCCACAATTTCTACAGTGCATCATCTGTAGCCTTAAATATGACAATAAAAAATTACTACACAGACACAGGAAAACAAAGTAGAAAATAGAAGTTGACCTTAAGATTACTCAGATATTTTACCTAGTAGACAAAGACATTAAGATAGCTATTATAAAAATATTCAAAGAATTAAAGGCAAAAATGTTCAAAATAAAGAAAAATATGATCAGGATGAGTAAAGTAGGAAATAGGGAATCTTGATGATGAAAACTATGAAAAAGAAGCAATGTAAGCTCTAGAACATTTTAAAGTAAAATAAGTACACAGTTCAGTTCAGTTCAGTATCTCAGTCGTGTCTGACTCTTTGCAGCCCCATGAACCACAGCACGCCAGGCCTCCCTGTCCATCACCAACTTCCGGAACCCACCCAAACCCAAATCCATCAAGTCGGTGATGTTCATTAATGGCTTAACAGCAGGTGGAAGATGAGTCAGTAAACCTCAAGATTAATCAATACAAATTATCTGATTTGAAGAACAGAAAAAAAAACTGGAGAAAAATGAATAGCTCCTCTGAGACCTTTGGGACAATATCAGACATATGTATAATTGGTGCCTCGAAAAGAGACAGTGAAAATGGGACAGGAATATAATCGAAAGAAAAATTTTCCTGAAGTTGTTGAAACAGTCAACTTAAACCCCCATAGCTCAGCAAACTCCAGGCAATATAATTAGAAAGAAAAACTATACCTAGATACATCATTGTCAGACTGCCAAAAAACACAAAAATAAAAATTTGAAAGCTGCCAGAGAAGAATAATGCATTACATATAGAACAACAACCACATGGAGAGGACCAACTTCTTGTCAGAAACTGAGAAAACAGAAGACAATGAATGACAGTATCAAAGTGCTGAAAGAGTCCTGCACCAAGTTCATTACCTTCCCCACCCCTCGATTTGCTCATCATTCTTAAATCTCTATTTGAATTCCTGGTCACTGTTCATTTGACTGTCCAAGTCAGAAAACTGGGAATCATTCTAGATACCTATTTGTCCTCTCTCCTTATATAATTGCCCAGCAGATCTTTTGACCCTACTTTTAAAATGTCACTGAACTAGTCCAACCTGTTCATCCCAATTTCCATTGCTTTAGGTCAGGCTCTTCCTACCTAATCTTGAGAAGTCAGATTGCCTGAGTTTGAATTTTGCCTTATTAGCTGTAACTTTGGGCATATTCGTAGACTTTTCTGAGTCTCAGTTTTCAGATCTATAAAATGGGAATACATCATCATCACCATCATCATAAACCTATCTGTGGAGATTTTAAGATTGCACAGAAATTTTCCATCTCCTCCATAACAATCCAGGTGAACTGGGTTATGCTACAGCTACAAATATTCTTCAAATCTCAATGACTTACAACTGTGACTAACTGCACATGCCTGCTGGAAGTCAATGGGAGCTCTGCTATCAGTTGTTCTCACTCTGGAACCGGGGCTAAAGGAGAAGCCACTGTGTGGAATGTTGCCAGATGCCATGGCAGAGAGAAAGCAAGAGCCAAACAAATTTTGTTCTAGTTCTTAGTTCTTAAAGGCTGCTAGTTCTCAAAGTTTCCTCTATTACTTTGACTGAATTGGGTCACACAGCCAGCCATATCCAACTTCAGAAGCAGGTCAGAAAGTAGTTTTACTCTATGGTCTGAACAGGATGTGGTAGTAATTAGTGCTGGTATCTAAGTATTTCTGGTTCTCCTTTTGGGCTCATGGTAGGGTGGTACTTCCCTGCCTTCCTGGAGTTGGTTGTGGCCATGTAAAACTGGGGCAGAAGCTTCGAGAGTCTACACACAATGAACCACACTCCTGGCCTACTACTGGGACGGTGACACCCACCCCCCGCCTCCCTCCTGTGAGGTATATATTGAGGTGAAGTCTCCATTATTCCAGGATTCTATGTGACTGTGAGAAGAATTGCTCCCCGGCCAACCTGCGTGTGACATATGGTAGGAGCAAAGAATTATTTTAGTTGTTTTATGCCACTGAGATTTTGGGGTTATTTCTTGTCACAGCATAACCTAACCTGTCCTGACTAGTATAGTAGCTTAAAAAATAATTGTGAGGATTAAATGAGATAACTTTTGTCAAAGGCTTGGCACATGATTAGCACTCAGTGTATATTAGTAATTACCATTCTTGCTTAAACTCTTGTACTAACCTCCTAACCACTGATGTCTGACCCTGTCCAATTTTCTCCATCCGCTCCATTGTCTCCAGAGACATCTTCCTAAAACGCTAAACTAATCGTTTACTTCCATCAGATAAAATTGAAATCTTCAGTTTTCTCCTGACTTCGATAAACCTTAAATTCCCTTGTAGGGATCAAGACCTTCCATGGCCTGAACTCTGCCTACCTCTCCAGTCTCATTTCACACTCGCCCCTCAGTTCCTCTGGAATCAGCCACATCGGGCAGCCAGTTCTTGTTACACTCTTGTATTCATATCATTGCAAATGCTGTTCCTTCTGCCTGGAATGCTCTTCCTTCATTCCAAGGGAACTTGCCCATAAGGCAAACCGCTTATCATTCTTCAAGACAGCTCAGGGATCACCTCCGCTATGTATTTACTCTGATACCCTTGGTAGCAGTTAGCTATAGTCCTCTGTTATGCCCTAACTGTTGGTTTGCTTGTCTATTTTCATTATACTGTGGCCCTCAATGGCAAAGGTTTTGCCCGCTTCATTTTTGCACCCCCAGTGCCTAGTACTACGCCTTCCATGAGCCAAATATGTGCTTGTGTTAGTCGCTCAGTTGTGTCTGACTCTGTGGCTCCATGGACTGTAGCCCGCCAGGCTTCTCTGTCCATGAGATTTCCCAGGCAAGGACACTGGAGTGGGTTGCCATTTCCTTCTCCAGGGATCTTCCCGACCCAGGGATCGAACCCACATCTCCCACATTGGCAGGCGAGTTCTTTACCACTGAGCCATGAGGGAAGCCCTACATTGAAAGAGTGAATAAATGAATATTTATTGAAATACTGTTTCTAATACAAGTCATTAATTAGGGCACACCACCGTGGGCAAAGTTTCCAACTTTTCTTCCTAGACACGACAGAACCTAAAAATAGAAAATATTTTCAAAATAAGAGCAAACAAAACTAAGGTAATTTGTAATTACACATTTTTTCATTCTGAAGAGTCCAGTACTGATCTCCAAATTCAGTACCATGGTGGTCACATAAGTGGCAGGGTAATGTAATAGGTAGAGGTGATGACTGTTACATATAATGCTTATTTTTTGACATGTTTGACTACCTGAGATACTTTATATGACAATATTTTTGATATAATGAAAAAACAAACCATCAACAGATAAAGCATCTCAGGAATATGTGTCTAATTAGTATTCTATGGGTGCATTTTCTTTTTCGAATTGTGGTTTTCATAGCCTTGAACATCTGCAGTCACTTTTCTGGTAGGATTGCTACCCTTTCAATAGCAGATATTTACTTTGCTTTAATCTGCAACTTCCTTGAGAGTTCTTTTGTCTCTCTTGTTAAGAATGGTAGCCTTTTTCTGTCAAGTTTTCAGAACTTAAAAAAAATAATTTCTTAACTTAAGGCCGTGCTGAGTCTTCACCGCTGCTCAGGTTTTTTCTCTAGTTGAATCTAGTGGTGTCTCCTCTCAGATTGCAGTGCTCAGGTTTCTCACTGTGGTGGCTTCTCTTGCGGAGCACAGGCTCTAGGAGCTGCACCTTCAGTTGTTGCAGCATGTGGGCTCAGTAGTTGTGGCTCCTGAGCCCTAGAGCCCAGGCTCAGGAGTGTGGCGCACGGGCTTAGCTGCTCTGAGGCATATGAGATCTTCTCAGCCTAGGAATTGGACTCATGTCTGCTGCATTGGCAGGCAACTACTTTACCACTGAGCCACCAGGGAAACCCTGAGTTTTCAGAACTTTGTACCTCCACTTTCACCATAAAATTCATAACCATTACAAAGGGTATTATCTGAGATTTTTCCAACAAAACTTTCTGTTCATTGAGTCCATGACTTGATTTCTGTGGACCATAATAAGCTCCAGAATGCTTATATTGCTTCCCTGGCAGCTCAGTTGGTAAAGAATCTGCCTGCAGTGCAGGAGGATTGTGCACAGATCACAAGGATACTGGAGTGATTTGCCATACCCTGGAGAAGGAAATGACAAATCACTCCAGTATCCTTGTCTGGAAAATCCCATGGACAGGAGAGCCTGGTGGGCTGCAGTCCATGGGGTCCCAAAGAGCTGGGCCACAACTGAGTGACTAACAGTCTCACTTTCCATATTGCCCATTACTATCAAACTATCTTGGTTTTGCAAGACTGAGGTAAACCAAAAGCAAAATTCTTAAATAAGAGAACTCTAAAAACTTTAAGAAATATATCTTAAAGATTTATAAAGATCAGATGGAGCAGAAGTTGAGATGAGGAGGGCATGTGATAATCAGTAAGAATAGGAATCTTGAAACCTGAGTATAAATCAGCCTACGTGTGGGACTTCCCTGGTGACCCAGTGGTTAAGACTTTGAGCTTCCAATGCAGGGGACACAGGTTTAATACCTGGTTGGGAAACTAAGATCCCACATACTGCATGGTACAGCCAAAACTAAAATCATTTAAAAAAAAGAAAGAAATTATGATAATCTCTACAGAGATGGTAATCTCTGTAGAGGAACAGGGATGCCCAGGAGGAGGGGAGGAGCAAGGATGGCCAGGAGAGGGGGCTGGGTGAGCACTGAGAGGGTGGGGACTCCTGGACAAGGAGCAATCTCAACAAATTAAGCAGCAGACTTAAATGGCAAAAGACCCTGATGCTGGGAAAGATTGAAGGCAGGAGGAGAAGGGGGCGACAGAGGATGGGATGGTTGGTTGGCATCACTGACTCAATGGACATGAGTTTGAGTAAAGTCTGGGAGCTAGTGAAGGACAAGAAACCCTGATGTGCTGTAGTCTATGGGGCTGAAAAGAGTCAGACACGATTGAGCAACTGAACAACAACAACAACAAAATCAGCCAGTGTGTGGTACAGTACAGGGACCCAGGGTGACTTGGAGAAGGTATTCATATAGGAAACTGGGTATTCATATAGGGTAGATCTTCAGAGAAAAGAAAACATGGTTAATGATGAGATAAGTATAGCTCCCAGTTAAGTAAAGGCATGACTCAACTTTAACACTTCTGAGAAAAAATCGTGGTGCCACCCACATGGGCTTGTCTTTAGATTTGGAAGCTGGGGTAACTGCGCTTAGCAGAGAGAAGGAAAGAGAAGAGCAGAAACACAGTTCTGGGGCGAGAAAAGGACACCTCCAAAAATACTCATCTCTTCTCATACACCAAGGACAGAGGTGTTTTGACCTGCCAAAGACAAAAATGACTTCAGCCATAGTCAGTGATTTCAAAAGTAAATTCCATGAAAAGAAAGAGGTGGAGCAATGGCACAGCCATGTCAGCATTGGTGGAGAAATGTGTTATGTCATGTGACTGCACCGACATTTTAGGTTCCGATAATCTGTGGAATTATCAAGGGGACCCATCCAGCATTTAGCATATTGTGTCTGCAAGAAAACATGTTCTTGATTGAAAACAAGACTGGAGTATAGGCTATTTTTCATGTGTGGCATCTTGTATCCAAGAAGCCACTTCTTTCAAGTGTATAACATCTTTAACAGAATATGACTAGTCACACAGTACAGAGGAACTGGCAAATTAAACATTTAATGGTCACGGAATGGAAATATCTATTTTTATTTTATAAAGAAACTAACTGCCTAGATACAAGGAACAATGAAAGGAATGTAGTTATGAAGTCAGTTCTTTCTTGGATTGGCTCTGAAACACTTTGAACATATGAATTGTTTGTTGTTACTAATGAAATGTGTTTTAGAGAGAGGTCACATCAGATCACAAAGCAAAATTAAATATAATTAGCCAGGAGTTCCCAACATTGATCAATTCAGATTGTGATACTGTAGGTTTTGGACTTCTATTTCCTAAACTTGCTTCAGGTATAGTTCAGTAGGGAATCTGATCATTTTTTGTTATTTCAGATAAAAATCAATGAATAAAAGTAGAAGTGATGGGTTCTGTGAAATTATTTGCTGGTATTAAATCAGAGTTCCAAGGATAAGAACATGTCTACTCCCTGTGTGGGGCATCTGTTGGCTCTGTGGTAGCTTGGAAGGCAACCCAAATATTACTCTGATCAAGACATATATTTCCCCAAGTGAAAAGAACGTCTGAAACACCAAAGCTGGAGCCACTGGATTAGCTTGGGATTCAGGAATTTACTGTGACAGAAAATTAGGCCAAGTTGAAAATTTTTTTGCAAGAAGACCAGAGATTAAGGAAGTCTATTTTCAAAATACACTTGAAAAGCCTTAAGAGCATGCCAGTGTAAGAAGTCAGCAAATTGGTGAGATTGAGGATTAACAGCTATGCACGATGATTGTTTGTAATGCCCCTAAACTCAGAGGGTATTTGCTTCTCTGACTCATGTGGGTCAACAAGAGTGCAGTATAGGAGTAAGGTGGGGGAAGGGGTGATGGCATGTAGTTGATAATACCATACTCCAAAATTATTATTGATTTTATATAATTTTAATGATTATGCATAATTTATCTTAAAATTTCAAGTAATCTTAAAGCAGGAGATGTAATCTTTATATTGATTAAATAAATATGTTGGTTAGATGTACCACATGTTGCATGAAAACCACTGAGTGTCCCCTCATTAGACTCCTTTTTGCAAAGAGTTCATGGCAGACCTTTCAAATAGATTAGCCATGATTCCCAATACTTACAATCTTTTAAACTATAATCTCCAGAGCAACAATAAAGTCAATATCTTTCTATCTAACCACTAGTATCTCAAGTTTTACTCTGCAAGGATTTCTGCCCTTTCTTCAAAGTATCTATCTTTGTTAAGGGTGAAAGGGACATAGCCAATGTCCCAGTGGTCCTTTTCCACAGAAAGGTGAAGTCTATCTGCCTTCAAAGTACCAGCTGCCTCTACCCACCACACACTGTAGCTATGTTCAAAAGGAAGAGTATACTAGGAGCAAGCTTCCAGAATACACGGTGCCTCATAAAACATGTTCAGCTGGAGCACAGACCCTTTCAAGTGCATTGCCTAATCCCACAATGACTTATCTGAATGCTCCCTCAGAGCTCTCTCTGAAGGACAGGGTCAGATTGAGGCTTTAAAGTGCTACAAGTGTGTTTCCAGGCGTCTTCATCCAGAACTTCCACTGAGCCAGGCAGTCGGTCTGGTTAGATCACTAGTCTTTGGGTGGGTATCATGACTTCCTGCCCTAAATGCAAGCCCATCAACCTTTTAGGTTTCATTGCCATTACCTCACAAAAGAAGCCAGAAAACTCTAGATCAGTGGTTTCCAACCTGCTTCTTTATCAGAATCTCCTTATTAGCATCACCACATTGCTATTTTATTTGGACTTTTACTGAGTGAGAAAACTCTGTAACTGCAAAAAACAACAAAAAAAAAAAAACCAGTTACTATCAACCTGAGATTGAGATTAGCTTGTTAATCAACTTCTATAGGTATTTCTAGAAAATAATGCTTATATATGAAACATAGTCAATCTTCAGACTTGAGTTGAAGACCCATTTTACTTAAGGCTGTTTTGGTTGCAAATAACAGAAACAAACATTGGCCAGAATAGATTAAAAGGCTCCAAGGAAGAGAGGCACACCAAGCCTTGGGAAGGGTCATGGTCAGTGGCAGTTCATGGCTTCATTCTATTTGTCTAGTTGACAGCAAGAGTCAGCTCATTCCCAAGAGTTACATCCTTCCGCACGGGAAAGACCTTCAAAAACTCACTCAAATTCTATAGTTTTATTTATTTATTTTTCCCTGAAAATCACACAGAATTAGTTAGCTAGGGCTGCCATAACAAAATCACACAATCTGGGTTGCTTAACAGAATTCTGGAAGATGGAAATCCAGGATCAAGGTGCCAGCAGGATTGGCTGCCCTGGCTGACAGATTATCACCTCACTGTGTCTCCACAAGGCATCCTCTCTGTATGCATATCCCTGGTGTCTCTCCCCCTTTCCATAAGAACAGTAGCCATATTGGATTGGGGGTCACCCTTGTAATCTCATTTAACCTTAATTAATTCTTTAAAGGTCCAGTCTCCAAATACTGTCACATTAGGGAGTAAGGCTCCAACATATGAACCTTGAAGGGACACAATTTAGTCTGTAATAGATATTGTATCTGTCTTTTTCTCTGTCGACTTTATAAACTGCTATTGGCTGAAAGTACAAGAATCCCACCAAGCTGGGCACCTTCTAAAGTAGGTACAATTATATAATTTTGATAACTCAGAATTGAACGCCAAGTAAGCATTGATCCCAGGTTGTCACACTTTACAGGAACATCTCCTGGCAGATTTAAGTATTACTACTTCACTAGCTGCTCATTTTGAAGTCCCAGTCAGCAAGGAATTTCATGAGTTTCAAGACATCTGTATGGAAAAAAAAATTTTAATATCTGTGAATTCTTATAAAATATGTTGTTGTCCAGTTGTTAAGTCATGGCCTACTCTTTGCAACCCCGTAAATTGCAGTACGCTAGGCTTCCTTGTCCTTCATTATTTCCTAGAATTTGCTCAAACTCATGTCCATTGAGTCAGTGATATTATCCAACCATCTTATTCTCTGTTGCCCCCTTCTCCTTTGCCCTCAATCTTTCCCAGTATCAATGTCTTTTCCAATGAGTCAGCTCTTCCCATCAGGTGGCCAAAGTATTGAAGCTTCAGCTTCAGCATTAATATTTCCAATAAATATTCAGGACTGATTTCCTTTAGGATTGAAAAGTTTGATCTCCATGCTGTCCAAGGGACTCTCAAGAGTCTTTTCCAGCACCACAATTTAAAGCATCAATTGGCATCAATAGCATATCGAGTATATTCAAGACCAAATTGAGATAGTTCATTCATCTGTTTTTTGACTTACAGATTAGGGAAAAGCAAGGGAACACTACATGCATGGCTGGTTTCAACCAAATTCTTTATTTAAATGACATAATATCAGTCCTTATAGGTTTGGATGCCCCTGTCATGGGGAAAAGATGAGGGAGGTAGGGAAAAGTTATATGTTATTTAGTGAAAACTGAACAAAATCTTATCTAGAGCAGAAAGAAAAAGCATTGAGACTTAGAATTTTACCAAACTTCCAACCAACTTGGACTAAGATTAAAAGAAAAAATACAGTTGACCTATAAATAACTCATGGATTAGGAGTGTCAAACTTCCATTCAGTGAAAAATCTGTGTGTAATTGGCCCTCCTGATCCCTGGTTCCTGGTTTCTCCCTATATGTCATTCCTCCACATGTGCGATCTGGCATCTGTGGATTCAGCCAGCCTCATAGTTGTGTGTGAGTGTATTACCATCATATTTACTGTTGAAAAAAATCTGCTGTAGGTGGACTGCACAGTTTACAACTGTGTTGTTCAAGGGTCTGCTGTATATGAACTCCCAAATCAAAGACAAATATTCAAAAACTGAAAAGACTTTACCAAACGAGGCTAAGGTATAAGAGAATCTAAACTACAACTATATGTAATTCCAATATGTAGTATCCATAATTCAAACCTTACTACTTTAGAAAGGTATGGATTTTTATCTGGTCTTACAGCTTCTGTCCTCGCTAGGTAGGAAAATAAACAAAGTTTTTCACATTTTGGTACATAAAATCATTTTTAGGGTATTGCCTGCTGTTAATTATCACATGAATAATATCATAAAGTATAATATTACTTTATGAGTAGTTTTAAGTATTTCAGCTTCTCAGAAATGAGTAGTTTTAAGTATTAGCTCAAGGAAGGAAACTTCTTTCACTTGCTAAATACCTTGGCATGAACTGGCTCCTCCCAGGCACAGGGACTGCTGCTTCTCAGCAAGAAATAGCCCCAGATATGCCATATTGATGAGCGCACATGAAATAATCATCGACTCCAGCATTTTCCTGATTGACTCTTCCCTGTTGATTGGCTTGCAGTTTAATGTTTTTGCTGCACTGGTTTCTGAATTCAAAGAGCTCTGTCATACCTATTTATTTTCAGAATAAAACAGCCCAAAGTCCATGTTCCAAATTAGCAAGTGCTGTGCCATTGGCAACCCACTCCAGTGTTCTTGCCTGGAGAATCCCAGGGACAGGGGAGCCTGGTGGGCTGCCGTCTATGGGATCGCACAGAGTCGGACATGACTGAAGTGACTTAGCAGCAGCAGCAGTGCCATTTATATGTCCCCATCTGATGCTGGGAGGGATTGGGGGCAGGAGGAGAAGGGGACGACAGAGGATGAGATGGCTGGATGGCATCACTGACTCGATGGACGTGAGTCTGAGTGAACTCCGGGAGTTGGTGATGGACAGGGAGGCCTGGCGTGCTGCGATTCATGGGGTCGCAAAGAGTCGGACACGACTGAGCAACTGAACTGAACTGAACTGATGCCATATAAACCTTAGGGGATCTACATTAAACAGACAAAGTGGAAGATATCTTATTTGCTTATGGAAGATTGTTTTATAGAGGAATCTCTGTCCTCATCAAATCATTGCAGTCCTTTTTTTAATTTTAAAAAATTTTATTGAGATATAGTTGATTTACAATGTTGTATGCCAGTGATTCAGATATATAGATATATATATAATATATCTGAAGATATATTTATCTTCTCTTTAAAAAATATTTATTTGGCTGTACTGAATCTTAGTTGCAGCACAGGGAATCTTCAGTCTTCATTGTGGCATGCGGGATGCATGATCTTTAGTTGCGGGCATGCAGACTGTTAGCTGCAGCATTTGGTTCACTGAAAGGAGTTCCCTGACCAGGGATCAAACTTGGGCCCCCAGCATTAACAGCACAGTGTCTTAGACACTGGACCACCAGGGAAGTCCCTACTTATCTTCTCTTTTAGATTCTTTTTCCATTATAGGTTACTACAAAATATTAAATATAATTCCCTGTGCTATACACAGTAGGTCCTTCTTGTTTATATGTGAGTCTTCACAGTCTTGCATTGACAGCTTTCCTACAGAGAATGAGATAGAAGCCACATTTAGCTAACCATGCCTTAAAGGATCTTGATTTCCAGAGGTCAGTTTGTCTGCACAATCATGACTAAGAGCATTCCTATTTATTTCCACTGTCACTCTTGCTAGTAAGTATGAATGACCATATTGATATCAGAGGGTTGAAGTCAGACTTACAGCAAAGATAAAAACTTTGAAATAATCAACAGTTTTGGTGAAGGGGTGGGAAAATAGGCACTATTACTTTGCCAACAAAGGTCCATCTAGTCAAGGCTATGGTTTTTCCAGTAGTCATGTATGGATGCAAGAGTTGGACTGTGAAGAAAGCTGAGCACTGAAGAACTGATGCTTTTGAACTGATGCTTTTGAACTGTGGTGTTGGAGAAGACTGTTGAGAGTCCCTTGGACTGCAAGGAGATCAAACCAGTCTATTCTGAAGGAGATCAGCCCTGGGATTTCTTTGGAAGGAATGATACTAAAGCTGAAAGTCTAGTACTTTGACCACCTCATGCAAAGAGTTGACTCATTGGAAAAGACTCTGATGCTGGGAGGGATTGGGGGCAGGAGGAGAAGGGGACGACAGAGGATGAGATGTCTGGATGTCATCACTGACTCGATGGACATGAGTCTGAGTGAACTCCGGGAGTTGGTGATAGACAGGGAGGCCTGGCATGCTGCAGTTCATGGGGTTGCAAAGAGTTGGACATGACTGAACGACTGAACTAACTAAACTGATATGGTAGAGAGAGTGTAAATTGATTCAACCTCCTTGGAAGACATCTTGGTAACAGGTGTCAATACTATACATATTTTCTGGCTGAGCAATTCCACTTCTAGAAATTTATCCTGCAGATATATTCACAGACATGCAAAAGAATACATGTTCAAGGGTAATCGTATTGTTGATTGTAATAGAAAAACTTGAAAACTAAATATGTATCAGTAATAAATATGATATACACATTCAGTGGAATACTCCATGGCCATCAAAAAGGATGAGGCAGTTCTCAATGTGCTAATGCGAAAGGATTTCCAATAAACAGCAAGGTAGAGAACAGAATACCATGGCCTCACCTGTGTTAAAAACATACCTTTGAAAATGGTTTACATGATATGTTATCACAGCAATATCCGTACTATTGTCTATGTACAGTGAGTCTTAGGAAGATGTACAAGAGACTAGTATCAGTGATTACTTCTGGGAGCCCAGTGTGTGGATGCCTTGGGTGGGAGAAAAACTTAGTTTTTATTGGTCATTTTTTGTTCCCCTTTAAGTGTTGTAGGATGTTAAGGTTTAGAAAAATCCATGCCACTGTCTAATAAGAGGGTAGACTGGGCTGGGGAAGGAGAGAAGCCTTAAGTGACTCTTTTGCTACTTCTTAGCAGCTCTGCTGAAAGTTGATGGAGGAAATATATTTAACAAGCACTTGTATAGTACTTCTCACTGCCAGGCCCTGTTATAAACATTTGATAAATATTTGATTCAATCCTCACAACAACCCTATGAAAAAGATGCTCTACGAATGAGAAAACTAAGCACAGAGGTTAAATAACTACTTGCCCAAGACCACATTAAAAGAAAGTGGCAGGGACAAGACTTGAACCCTAGCAGCGAGTCTAGAGCTTATGTTCTTATGGATGCTATGTTGTGTATCATGATTTCACGACATGAAAACTGCATGATCTCATGAATGTGGAAACTATAGCCTTGATCATGTTTAACACAGTCAATCCCAGTGTCCTGAAATTAATTCAGAACCCTGGTTGGGGAACTAAGATCCTACAAGCTGTGCGACCAAAAAATAAAAATATCTAGTGACTGTGGTGAGAACAGGATTTGCCTTAGGCCTGACTTCCCAGTCAGTTCACCTTTGTCCCTCACTACCACACCGCCCACAGCGAGGGAGCAGACAAACCTGTCCACCCACTGCTGAGTAACCTTAACCAACCAGGAGCCAAGGGGGTAAAAGGAATAAGTTCTCTCTCTGACTGAAAGGATGACTCAGGTTCTTATTTTTAGAAACCAACATGAAACTATCGGCTGAACAATAGCTAGGTTTTCTACTGAGACCTTGGGCTGTAGGGGTGGCCCTATCTGCTCTGTGGAAATGTATTGGTCTCCTTTTTTAGCTCCAAGCGCTAGACGACTGATTTCCAAACAAGTGGAGCTGAAAGGATTTAAACAGATTAGCATTCTAACAACAAGAAATGGAAGAAAAGCAAATCCTGTGGAGTTTGTTAACATATTGAAACACATTCAATAAACCCCCCTCTCCAAGGCCTAGCTTTTCAAATATTTGCTTTATAAAGATGTGTCAGTTTAAAAGGAAAGAGCAGTTGCCACCAGGATCTGGTCCCATGTCCCTGTGTGACCTTTCTTCCTCCTTCCGGCTTCCTCCACTCCAACCGCAGGGCCCCTGGGCATTCCCCAGAACATGCCAAGCCCTATGCTGCCTCAGGGCCCTTGTGCTTCTGTTCCCCTTGGCCTGGGACATTCTTCCTCTAGTGTCTGCCCTGAATTCACTCAGATCACTGCTCAAGTGGCATCTTGCTGAAGTGTCTTGCCCCAACCATCTTATTTAAAGCAGCTGTGCTCCTGTCTGTCACTCTCTGCTGTATTTTTCTTGATAGCACTTTGATCACTTTGTTATCTTCTGTGGCCCACACAAGAGTGTAAGCTCTAAGAGGGCAGAGATAATTTCTTTGTTTTATTCTTTATTATCTATCCAGTATGCAGAACAATTCATGGCAAATAGCAGAGACTCAGATAATTGTTGAATGAATTAATAAATCAGGAACAAAAGCATTGCATCTGTTTAAAGGTTTCCCTGGTGGCTCAGTAGTAAAGAATCCACCTGCCAATGCAGGTTTGATCCCTGGCTTGGGAAGATCCCCTGGAGAAGGAAATGGCAACCCACTCCAGTATTCTTGCCTGGGAAGTCCCACAGACAAAGAAGCCCGGAGGGCTACAGTCCATAGGGTCGCAAAAGACTCGGACATGACTTAGCAACTGAAAACACACAAAAAAACCAACTTGTCACTCCTGAGGTATCTTTGCATCCACTTTGTTTTCTCTTTTTTAAAGCACTTGTTAACCTACTCAATTCGGAAAAGATACTTGATCATGTGATTGTACAAAGCCCAGAATAAAAAAAGATATAAAACCAGAAACCAACTAAGAATGAAGTTTTTCCTTGCCTTTCAATAGCTGTGTGACCTTAGAAAAGTCAGAGGGATGGTATGGGGAGGAAGGAGGGAGGGGGGTTCAGGATGGGGAACACGTGTATACCTATGGCGGATTCATGTTGATGTATGGCAAAACCAATACAATATTGTAAAGAAATTAACCTCCAATTAAAATAAATAAATTTATATTTTAAAAAAAGACAAAAAAAAAGAAAAGTCGTTTATTTTTCTTGGCTCCAGATTTCTTGTCTTTTAAATGGAGATTAGAGTCTTTTTTCATTTTTTTAAATTGAAATATAGTTGATTACAGTATTAATTAAGTTACAAGGTACAGCATAGTGATTCACAACTTTTAAAGGTTATATTCCAAACTAATACAACATTGTAAAGCAACTATACTCCAATAAAAATTAAATACATAAATAAAGGTTATATTCCATTTATTGTTACTACAGAATACTGGCTATATTCCCTGTGTTATAGCTTGCAAACTATAGAGTCTTCTTTGAAAGATCAAAGCAAATGGGATCTAGAGGTTTCTTCCTACACTAAGATCCTTTGAAATTTAAATTCACTTGGTAGGGAAGCAGGAAATATCAGCTTTACTTTTCCCAATGTTAAACGCAAACAGAGTATGTAACCCTGGGCAAGTCCTTTAACCTCTCTAGGCCTTCAGAGAAACCAACATTTTTTCTGAGGTTCTTATGAGGTCAGGTCGTTGTCACCAGTAGGGGTGGGAATGGTGGGGAGCTAGGTCAACCAGATTTTCTGCTGTTAGTAAGACCTTGATCTCTGTCTGTACAGGGCACGGGTCCACCAGTTGTTGGGTTGGGGTGAGGCTCAACACTAAAATGCTGGTTCAATAAATATTTTCTGAGCACTTGCCATATGCTGTGTGCTGGAGGATACCACAGGGAACACTGCCAACAAGGTTCCTGCCCTCTTACATTCTAATGGTAGGAAATGGACGATAAATAGGTAAAATGATAAATGAATCAAGACAAATAAGTTCTAGGAAGGAAGCAAAAGAATGCTATAATAGACAATAGCAGATGGGACCTGTTGAGGTAACCTGAATCAGGGAAGGCCTTTCTGGAACTTTCAAGGATGAGAAAAGTCCAGCTACAGGAAGAGCATTCCAGATCAAGGGGAAGGAGGGCCTAATTATCTAGGCCTTGAGAATGAAAAGTGACATTCTAGGACCTGACAAAGGCCAGTGTGCAAAGGGTATAGTGACTGAGGGGACAGTGCATGAGATGAGGCATTGAGTCAGGGAGGAGCCAGTCTATGTGCTTAATGTGATCAGTCACCCCTATTGTCCAGAACTGGGGAGTTTTTGAGAATGCGAGACTTTCAGTGCTTAGATCAGGAAAGTCCTGCGTAAGACGAGGGACAAGTTGGTCACCCTCACCATGGTAGAGGGTTGTACTTTATCCTGTCTGCAATAGGCAGTCACTGAACATTTTCAAGTAGGGAAATGATATGTTTTGATCTCTCTTTTTCAAAGGTCACGCTTGGTTTTTGTGTGGCAAATGCATTGGAAAGGAGCAAAAGATGGAAAAAGAGGAGGCCAACTAGCCAATTATTGCAATGTTCCATGCAAGAGAGGATAGTGGGTTGAAGTAGATTGGTGGCATTGAAGATGGAGAGATGTGGATGGATATAAGATACATTTTGGAGATAGAATGAATAGGACTCAGGAATGTATGTTAGTGAAGGGAAAGGAATTAAAAATGACTTTAACTCTTGGACTTCTGATTTTAATAGCTAGGTAATTTTTTTTTTTCAACAGAAGGAAATCTGAGAAGGACTAGGGGTAGAATTTGGGGTAGGAGGGGAATGGAGGTATCTAGAGTTCCATTGGGAGGAAAATGTGATACTTGGAGGGAAGACACTCTTAATGTTAATGTTCAAAGTATTTTGTAAGCAGAAACTAATTAGTTCTCATAACAGTTGTTCTGGGTTGTTAATTACCCGAACCCCATTTTACAGGCTCTGGAGAAGAGCAAGTGTCAGTAATGTGCCTAAGGCTAGAGTAAATTAAACAAATCACAGCAGCACCAATTAATTCCTGGTAGTTTTATGCTTTGCCAGTCTTTTAAAAGAGCAAGTCTTTGGGGGTAGGATGAGTAAATCAAATGGTATTTTGGAAGAATAGGGCATGGATTTTGAGGTTAATAGACCTGGAGTCGTCTTTTGGCTTTGCCCTTTGTTACTGATGTGATATGGACGCATATGTAATAATAATATACTGGAGCCTTCAGGTTCCTATGAAATAATACTTATAGAGTCAAATACTAGACATATTCTTATTTCTGCTGTATCCCCTGCCTAGAAACTTTTTTTCCCCAGAAAACCAACTGTCATCCTATTACAGAGAGCTTCTCTGATCACCCTGTAATAAATTAGCAGCCTTCCACCCCCACTCAACAGCATTCTCTACCCACTTTAGCCTGGCTTGATTTTGCTATAGCATTTATTACTACATGATCTGTTATATATCCATTTCCATAAGATCAGGGATTTTCTCTGTTCTGTTCCCTGTTGCATCTAGAATGATGCCTGGCACAAGAGAGGGCTCAATCGTTGTTAAAGTGAGTGAATAAACTAAACAAAATTTTACATATAGTAAAACTGTTGGCTTGATATCCGCCATGGTAGGAACTCAATAATAGTTATCAGAATAAAAATTGAGAAACACACTCAAGTTTATATATTCCTTGTCTAAGAAACTGTTTTAGCAGTACTTTTTATATATTATAATAAAGATAGATGTTTAGATTATACTTGAAAACGTATCTACCAATTTTGTGCTTCATTTGATTAACATACAGAAAGACAGTCTTTGCTGTTCTGTGGTAATTCTCATTGTCATTTCGTGGTTTACAGTTACATGGTCATAAGAACAACCCACTTCATGCACTGACTCACAAAGAGTATATGCATGAACAAACAAAACTGACTGAAGGTTCAAAAGTACGCTACCACCTCTTTGGGGTGGAAATTGTATTTCTAAGCAATTGAAATAAAAATTGAGTTATAGATGCTTTGTCATTTCCCAGACCTCCCAGGGAAGAATGGGAAAGCTACAGGTTACTTTTGCTCTATAAAAGTACTCAACTACTCAGTAGTAATTTTCTTGTAAAACATTTACTCTTAACTTCTCTATTCTGGTAATATGGGTCTTACTATTCTTATTATTTTCTTTCTTTTAATCTCATCTCTTTTAAATAATTGCTTAAATGCCACCCTATAGGTAAAATCTATTCTGACCACACCCCCTCCAGCCCTGACCCCTCCTACTCTCCCTTACACTGCTCTACAACTTTTGCCACCTTAGTGCTATTATGTAATTATTTATTATGTTTATTGTCTGTGTCCCTCCAATTAAAACATAAGCTTCATGAGGATAGAAATTTTTATCTGTTTTGTTCACTTCTATCTTCCTAAGGCCCAGAGAATAGTTTATCCCTTCATAGTGAATGAAACGGAAACTCCAAGATTAAACAAAATCTAAGTTTGTTGGAATTTAGGCAGACAGGATGGAAACTGCAATCTCTGGTCTCCATTCACACCAGACAGATGTAGTAGCGTAATCCCTGCATGAGGCCAGTGTGACTTCCAACCAAGACATCAGCCAAGGCAGCCGTTGTCTTTTCTGCCTCTCCCCTGCACTCCCAGCATTCATCTGTACTTGGTCACTAACTCTAGCTCAGTTATTTTTCTGGCCACTTTCATGTTATTAACTGTCTCTTTCCCCATCTTCCTGATATTTTTTTTATCTTTACTCCTTCATCAAAAAGCCACCAAGGTTTCCCTGGTGGCTCGGTGGTAAAGAGTCCACCTGCCAAAGCAGGAGACACAGGTTTGATCCCTGGTCTGAGAAGATTCCACACGCTGCGGAGCAGCTAAGCCCAGGCGCCACAACTATTGAGCCTGTGCTCTGGAGCCCAAGAGCCGCAGTGCTGCAACTATTGAAGCTCACACACCCTAGAGCCCGTGCTCTGCAACAAGTGAAGCCATCACAACGAGAAGCCTGAGCTGCAACTAGACAGAAGCCTCTACTCTCCACAAGCAGAGAAAAGCCAGAGCAGCAACCAAGACCCAGCACAGCCAAAAAAAAAAAAAATGACTAAACAAATGGAGCTTCAATCAATGAATCAGTCAAGAAGCATTTATTGAGTATCTGCCATGTATTTAGCACCAGCCAGCATGTAGCATATCCTAACGGTCGAGTCAGCAATTTTGGTGTTGGACATGCTTTGGTTGAAATCTTGGATTTGCCCTTCACTAGCTGGCTGACTTGGAGAAGGCGATGGCACCACACTCCAGTACTCTTGCCTGGAAAATCCCATGGACGGAGGAGCCTGGTAGACTGCAGTCCATGGGATCGCGAAGAGTCTGACACTACTGAGCAACTTCACTTTCACCTTTCACTTTCATGCATTGGAGAAGGAAATGGCAACCCACTCCAGTGTTCTTGCCTGAAGAATCCCAGGGACAGCAGAGCCTGGTGGGCTGCCATCTGTGGGGTCTCACAGAGTCGGACATGACTGAAGCGACTTAGCAGCAGCAGCAGCAGCAGCTGGCTGACTAGGGATAGTCACTTAACTTTAGTTTCCTCACATGTGAAATGAGGGTAATAATGACATGTGCCTCAGAGGCAGTTCTGAGGAATGAGAGTATGACTATGACAGATTTAGACTATTGCCAGACACAAATGAGGTGATCCATAAGCATTAGCTCTTAAGATCACTTCTGTCCTAGTGTCCAGTGAGGAATGGGCTGTACATCTAGGATTTGATCCTTGTCTCCATAGAACTTCCCAACTCATAAGCCAGTTAGAAAACAATCCAGGCCTGGATATATGGTAGAGTACTCATTTCTGTAGTTTAGAGTGTATAGAGATGCAGTGGTGTTGAAAGGAGTAAAAAGGGAAAAAATGCAAATGCCAGAAATACTGATTTGTCATATATTGAAGAGACAGAATATATATATATATATATATAATTTGATTTGTGGTATATTAAAAATTTTATATATAATAATTTAAAATATATAACTAGCTATGACCAACCTAGACAACATATTAAAAAGCAGAGAGATCACTTTGGCAACAAAGGTCCATCTAGTCAAAGCTATGGTTTTTCCAGTAGTCATGTATGGATGTGAGAGTTGGACCATAAAGAAAGCTGAATGCTGAAGAATTGATGCTTTTGAAGTGTGGTGTTGGAGAAGACTCTTGAGAGTAACTTGGACTGTAAGGAGATCAAACCAGTCAATCCTATAGGAAATCAGTCCTGAATATTCATTCATTGGAAGGACTGATGCTGAAGCTGAAGCTCCAATACTTTGGCCACCTGATGTGAAGAACTGACTCATTTGCAAAGACCCTGATGCTGGGAAAGACTAAAGGCAGGAGGAGAAGGGGTTGACAGAAGAGATGGTTGGATAGCATCACCAACTTGATGGACATGAATTTGAGCAAGTTCCAGGAATTGGTGATGGACAGGGAAGCCTGGTGTGCTACAGTCCATGGGATTGCAAAGAGTTGGACATAACTGAGTAACTGAACTGAACTGATATTTTAAACACATATATTGGATGCATAGTATTAGAAGAAGAAAATTGTATGAATCTCAAAGGTTATTAGCCTTTTGAGGTACCATGCTTTGTGGCAGATGAGAACTTCAGTATCCTAGAGCAACCTTGAAGGTTCAAATCCCAATCTGACACTTAACTAGCTGTGTGATGTTGATCAAGGTATCTAGGGTCTCTGTACTTGTTTTCTTCATGTGTAAAGTGGAGGTGATGATAATGGTAAATATACTATAGAATTATTATGAAAATTAGATTAATTAACACTTGCAGTTGGTCAATGTGCCTAGCATATGGCAAGCACCCAAGTGTTAGCTAGTATCACCCCACATTTATTCTTTTTCTAAGTCTTCACTAGAAAACAATAGCTTAAAATACCATAATTCAATTTTTTCATTACTTACTCCTAATATAAAATATTTATATTATTTTTGACATTTATAAAATGTTTAACTTAAGCTACATATAATCTGTTGCTAGAAAACAAAGCAAAGGTAATACAGTTCTCCTTAAGAGTAACCTCTCTGGTGGCTCAGATGGTAAAGAGTTTGCCTGCAACTCAGGAGACCCAAGTTGGATCCCGGGATTGGGAAGATCCCCTGGAGAAAGGAATGGCAACCTACTCCAGTATTCTTGCCTGGGAAATCCCATGGACAGAGGAGCCTGGCAGGTTACAGTTCATGGGGTCTCATAGAGTTGGAAACGACCGAGTGACTAACATTTTCACTTTCTAATGCAATGATGTCAGGTTAGCCTCCTGCTGTCTTCTGAGAGGATTAGCTCTTGAATTCTGAAAATGAACTATACCGTGTGTGAAGATGATATGGGCTTGATTATGTATATTATGTTATATATTGCCGCATATGCCCAGAATATCAAGCTCTGATATTTTGTATTTATAGTATTACCCTTCCTCCGTGTGGATTTCCAGTCTCTTTCACTGGCTTAATTTTTTTCCACCCAAAGACTTACTTACATTTGATGACTTATACATGGCACATACCTAATACATAGGCCTCACTGTTTGTTTGTTTTCCCTTTGTTTCGCATGTTCATTACAGTGCAAAATTTCCTTTATCCATGTGAAGTTTACAATATTGTTCCATTGGTCTGTGATTCTATGATAAAGCTTTTAGACCCAGTTCAAATGAGCATTGCATAGAAGTAACCAAAATGATTTTTCATTTGAGCTGTTACTCAAATTATAACGTAGTTCTGTCTCTTTTACTTTCAAATAATAAAGCACATTGAAATATTGGGTAATATGTATAAAATCTTTCATAGAGCAGGATGCAAATGTAAAGTTTGTTACAGAAGCTCTGGCATGCCAAAAAAAATTTTTTTTCCTTTATTCTAAGGTTGCTAACAATGTCTTCTATTCTAGAAAACAGTGTATAACTTTGCAGTGAAGAAATATTAGCCAAGTAATCAGAGTCAATGTCACCATTAATAAAGACATATTAACCTCCTCTTCCCCCCAGATGATACAGCAGTGAAAGTGAAAGTCGCTCAGTCGTGTCTGACTTTTTGCGACCCCATCAACTATATATACACTCCATGGAATTCTCCAGGCCAGAACACTGGAGTGGGTAACCATTCCCTCCTCCAGAAGATCTTCCCAACCCAGGGATCAAACCCAGGTCTCCCACATTATAGGCGGCTTCTTTAGCAGCTGAGCCACAAGGGAAGCCCAAGAATACTGGAGTGGGCAGCCTATCCTTTCTCCAGTGGATCTTCCTGACCCAGGAATCAAACCAGGGTTTCCTGCATTGCAGGTGGATTCTTTACCAACTGAGCTATCTGGGAAAGCCTGATACAACAAGGACACATCATTTCTGTGGGCAAGCTTCAATCTAATCACGAGTAAATATCCAATGAACCCAACTCTGAGACGTTCTATAAAATACTTAGCTGATACTCATCTACAGCGTCAAGGTCAGGATAGAAATGCAAAGTCTGAGCACCTGCTATGGACTGGAAAATACGAAGAAGACACAACAATTAAATGCAATGTGAAATCTTGTGTTGGATCCTGGGCTTTGATGGAAAATTGCTGAAATTTGAATAAGATTTATAGTCTAGAGACTTTCCTGGCAGTTCAGTGGTTAAGACTCCACACTTCCACTGCAGGGGGCATGGATTCAAGACTTGACTGTGAAACTAGGTCTTCTCTGTGCCTCCCCCCCAAAAGATTTACTTAATTATGTTCAGTTGGTTCACAGTGCTTTTCAGATACACACTATCCTTCTATTTTCTGTCCATTCTATTAATATTTGAGAGCTTGATATTCAAACTCCAACTAAAAAATCTTAATTCATCTAGTTATAAAAGTATGATATGTAGTGGAACTATATGTAACTATGTTCTGTATTTTCCAAGTCTCCTGTAAATGTGTTATCATACTTTCATAATTTAAAAAATAGAAAAACAAAAGAAAAAAAGATTTATAATTTAGTTAACAGACTTGTTCCTACATCTGTTAACTAGCTTTAATAATTGTACTATAGTTATGAACGATGTTAACACCAGGGTAAGCTGGATAAAGGGTAGTTGAGAATCCTATATTTTTGCAACTTTTCTGTAAGCTCACAATTATTTAAAAATAAAAAGTAAACAAAAAGCCAAAAGAGTTCTCTGTGTCTGACTTTATAGCCCTGACTCCTAACCACCAGAATGTACTTTGAATTCCAGGCCCAGGTTATGTAAGGACTGGTTGATGATTTGCTTCTGGAACTGCACTGCAAGACACCTGCCTAGTGTCTCAGAGTGAAATCTTGTGTTTAAGGTACCTGGAAGTAAATAAGAAAAAGAATAAGGAAAAATTTGCCTTCTATTAACCTATTAACAAATTTTCAATCCAAAAACAATTAGAAAGCATGTCAGTGTTCTAGTTATAACTAGCATTTATATGGCACTTACTATGTACTAAGCCCCTCTCTAAGCATGTTACAAATTTTAAGGTATTTAATCTTCATACCAACCCTATGAGGGTAGTTATTATTAATTATTCCTTTTTTACAGATGAAACTGAGACATAGATTTTAAGTGACTGGCCCAAGGTCACTGATAAATGGGATAAAACTGATAAATGGGAAAGCTGGAATTCAGACCCAAGCAGTCTGGCTCTACTCACGGATATGTGCTTATCCAAAATTCTACATTGCCCTCCACTGTTATTGAAAAACTTATTTTGAATCAGCTGTAGCTGATACAATTTAGGAAGCACCAATGTTGGTCAACATTTAGGGTCTTGACGCCTGTACTTTTTAGGCCCTAAAATATGTCCAGGCATGGCCTGGTATGCAGCTCAAACCCATCCTTCAGTGTCCTGGGTCCACAGAAAAGGAAGCACTGAAACCTCCAGCAGGTTGACTCACTGATCAAATTTTGCCCCAGAAACCTAGAGAGAAAAGATTCCCTTTCTGAGCCCAGGTCTCAGTTCTCTCTCTTGGGAGTGGGTTTTATTTTCTCTACACAAAAACAAAATCAAATTTATGCTATGTAATCAGTGAGTTTGCAAAGTAAGGATTTCATTTCCCCGTGACAGTATCAAAACTGAACATGCGAACCAACAGGCTCCTACAACTATCGGTGAGTCAATTCAACTAGAAAAACAGAAAATATGCTAACCGGCATGGCTGCGCCAGAGTGGGTGGAGGAAGGCTACATTCTATTCACAAAGCCTGATTCATTTAGGAAAAGAAAAAGTCACATGCCATCAGATTGGGATTTGTGTTCACTGCACTGAGGAGTACAGAGCCTTCATACTCTCAGGGGTGACTAAGCCATTACTTCACTTGGAACACAAAGCGCTGTTGCTTTGCACACCCCTCACTGTAATTAGCTCTTGCAAGCAAGGGATGAAGAATCGAACACGAGAGCTCCTTGGCTGTGGGCCAGACACTCAGAATTATTTATTTTATTTTGCTTAAGGAGACAGAGGAGAAGAGGGCCACATCTAATAGTCTGTTTCTTCATGTGTCCCCAAGTTACATGCAGTCAGATGATAATTATCCTCTTCTGTCTGAAAGCAATAGTTGGGTCCTTTCAAGTGAGGCCAAATGCATATGCTGGTTCAAGCCAGGGGTGTACCGGTAAATGTTTAACAACCAGCCTTGGGAGAGGTTGAAGACTGATTTGTTGTGTTTGCAGATATCTCCAGTATTAAATACTCCTACCTTGACAGATTTCAGGCTACTCACCTGACATCACTGAGTGAGGAGGTAGGAAAAGATGAATGCACAGTAGCACAACTGTTATTTACCCTTTCCACCATTCAGATGCAGCTGGTGTAAATAACTTTACAAACAGAAATAATGGCCAAAGTAAAGAAACCATTAGGAAATGATGTGTTGAGTATTTGCCACTTCATTTTAAATGGAATTTACTGAACTATAAGTCCACGTCATGCAATTTCCCTGGTGGCTTCCCTAGTGGTTCGGATGGGAAAGACTCCGCCTGCAGTGCAGGAGACCCAGTTTCAATCCCTGGATCAGGAAGATCCCTTGGAGGGGGAAATGGCCACCCACTCCAGTCTTCTTGCCTGGAGAATTCCATGGGCAGAGGAGCCTGGCAGGCTACAGTCCATGGGGTCACAAAGAGTCAGACATGACTGAGCGACTGTCATAGCACACATAGCTGTCATGTAATTTTAATAGTGGCTGTTAAACAACTTGTTGTTGTTGTTTAGTCACTAAGTCATGTCCAACTCTTTGCAACCTCATGGACAGTAGCCCACCAGGCTCCTCTGTCCATGGGATTTCCCAGGCAAGAATACTGGAGTGGGTTGCCATTTCCTCCTCCAAGGGCTCTTCCTGACCCAGGGATCGAGCTCATGGCTCCTGCCACATATCCTGCATTGCAGGCAGATTCTTTACCACTGAGCCACCAGGGAAGCCCTTGGAAGTTTAACGACTGGCTCAGCAGCTGTGAGAGCCAGGACAAGGCAACTCCAGCACCGCTGATCATGTGGCCCCAGGCACAGAAGAACTCATAAGCCTGTTAACTTCAAAACGAAGCCCACACATTGTCGCCCAGGCTTCTATTTTCTCATTCTGTGAGAACAGTCATTCTAGAATGTCTTGCCTTGCTTTACTCACCTACAGAACAGAGAGAAGACCATCTCTATCCCTGTTATAGTCTGCGGATTATCTAATTCAAGCCTCTGGTTTACCTCGCATCCCAGGTGCCTCAGTGGTAAAGAATATGCCTGCAATGTAAGACATGAAGTTTCGATCCCTGGGCTGGGAAGATCCCCTGGAAAAGGAAATGGTGACCCACTCTGGTATTCTTGCTTGGGAAATCCCATGGGCAGAGGAGCCTGGTGGGCTACAGTCCGTGGGGTCGCAGAAGAGTCAGAAACAACTTAGCAACTGAACAACAATTTTACCAAAGAGGAAAATAAGTCTCAGAAGAGTCAAATAATAGTTATAATAATAGCTGACATTGATTAAACTTCTACTATAGGCCAGCTGCTGTGGCTGTGTTAAGAGTGTCATGGTTCCACAAAAAGCAGCTCCTCCTTTTTTTTTTTCGTTCTTGCTGTGTGGTTTGTGGATCTCAGTTCTCCAACCAGGGATTGAACCTGGGCCCTTGGGGTGAGAACACAGAGTCTTAACCCCACTGGATTTCTAAGGAATTTCCAGCTCCTTCCCTTGACTTTGTGTTTTCATTAACCAAGCTGCCTCCCAGTTATTCTTTGACAATGAAAACTATGGCTTTATTATTTTTATATACCCTGACATAACTTGCATCTTAGATATAATAGGTGACAATAAATGTCTACTGAGTTATAATAAGATGCTTAGGTTCCAGACCCAAATATGCTTCTTGTAGTCTTGGAAAACACTGCCCCAGTATTCTGTCACTGCCAAAAGGCCTTTAGAACCTTTTTTGGGGGTAAAATATACATATTATAAAATGTACCATTTTAACGATTTTAAAATTTACAATTCAGTGGCATCAGGTTGGGTTTTGGTTTAGTCACTCAGTTGTGTTCGACTCTTATGACTCCATGGACCGTAGCCTGCCAAGTTCCTTTGTTCATGGAATTTTCTCGGCAAGAATACTGGAGTGGGTTGCCATTTCCTTCTCCAGGGGATCTTCCCAGCCCAGGGATCAAACCCTGGTCTCCTGCATTGTGGGCAGATTCTTTATTAATTGACCTACCAGGGAAGCCCATTTACAATACTGTGCAACCATTCAGTTCAGTTCAGTAGCTCAGTCGTATACAACTTCTTGCGACCCCATGGACTGCAGCAAGCCAGGCCTCCCTGTCCATCACCAACTCCCAAAGATTGCTCAAACTCATGTCTCTGTAGGGATAATAGTAGTACCTACCCCCAGGGTTATTGTAAGGATTAATGCATTCATATGTATAAAGTGTATAAGGAAGTACTATCCACTTCCTGTGAATAACACTCTGGGATTATTATCTCCCTGGAGACCTTAGTGCATACATGAGTGATATTTGAGTGTGTACGTGTTGCAGGCAGTGTGGGAGCACTGAAGGATGAGGGATGGGTGAGGCAGCAGCAGATACTGGGAAAACACCGTGTGGAAAGCTGAAGATTGGTGATCTTCCGGTGTTGCTGACATGCTTTGGGGCCTTCAGGTGTTACCTCTCTGAGCCTTTGTTTTCTCACCTGTGAAATGAGAACATTTCACCAGATGAAATCTAAGGTCTGCTTCACATTTAACATTCTATATCTGTCTCTAACAGGTTTGAAAGGTGCCAGGACTTTTTAAGGGAACTGAAGAAATCAAATTAGCAGGTAGGGAGGAGGGTTCCTCAGACAGACACTGACACTTGAATGGAAACGAGACTCTTAGGTCAACCGTGCCACCTGCTTGAGTCATCTGGTTTCCCACATCCTCTTTTAAAGGAGCCATACACCATTCCTCTGCACTAAGGTTCAATTTCAAGGTCACATGGTCCAATTCTAAAAGGCCAGAGAGATTCTTTGTTGGCCTTGATGACTCACAGGGACAGTTTGCCACCTATTTTACTGATGACAGTCCGGGATTACAGCACTGATAGATTACTGAGTCTTTCTTTTTTTTTTTTAAAGGTAAAATTTACCAGCTGGTGATCTCTGGTTATTTTCTGATCTGCTTGGCCAGATGGCACTTTCAGTGATAAAACTGCACAACGCAAAGAGGTTTCACTTTGCTCTGTATCTTCTCTGCACCATTTCTCAAATAACATGTCTACTCTGCAGACTTTTTTTCTGAACCCAGAAGCTTAGGCATTCAGTGATGAAACCTGATGAGGGAAGCTCTTAGGCTCTGATTACCTTGGAGACATCATCTAGTTGCTGTTTGATTAGACATTCAAATAAAATCATATGCATTCCTATTGAATATTCACTTTGATTACAAACATTTAAAAATTCACTGATATTATTGTTGTTACTACTACATTATCATTGTTGTATTGATAATGAATATTGTGTAGACTACTTCTACACCACTGACTCATTGGAAAAGATACTGATGCTGAGAAAGATTGAGGGCCAGAGGAAAAGAGAGTGACAGAGGATGAGATGGTTGGATGGCATCATTGACTCAGTGGACATAAGTTTGAGCAAACTCTGAGAGAGAATGAAGGACAGGGAAGCCTGGCATGCTGCAGTCCACTGGGGTCACAAAGAGTTGGACAGGACTGAGTGATCGACAACAACAAGAATACTTCCACATTTCCATTCACAAAGCATCTCTTAAAAGAGTCATTTATTTGATATATGTTATTGTCCTTCGGGGACGTGTAGGACTGTAGATAAGAGAATACGCTTCAGAGTTTTACCAAACTGGGTCAGAATCCCAGCTCTGCCCTTAGATTCAGTTAATCTCAATGTCCTTATCTATAAAATGGTGATAATAATACCCAAGTTATACAGTTGTGGGTGGATTTGGAGACATAATACAAAGAGCCTAGTTCAGTGCTTGGTACATAAAATATTCAATAAATGAAGTGAAGTGAAGTGAAGTGAAGTGAAGTCGCTCAGTTGTGTCCAACTCTTTTCGACCCCATGGACTGTAGCCTACAAGGCTCCTCTGTCCATGGGACTTTCCAGGCAATAGTACTGGAGTGGATTGCCATTTCCTTCTCCAGGGGATCTTCCCGACCCAGGGATCGAACCTGGGTCTCCCACATTGTAGACAGACGCTTTACCGTCTGAGCCACCAGGGAAGTGTTATCATTCAATAAATAGTGGCTATTACTACTATTGTTGTGAAAGAAGAGAGTGAAAAAGTTGGCTTAAAGCTCAACATTCAGAAAACGAAGATCATGGCATCTGGTCCCATCACTTCATGGCAAATAGATGGGGAAACAGTGGAAACAGTGTTAGACTTTATTTTTTCGGGCTCCAAAATCACTGCAGATGGTGATTGCAGCCATGAAATTAAAAGACGCTTACTCCTTGGAAGGAAAGTTATGACCAACCTAGATAGCATATTCAAAAGCAGAGACATTCCTTTGCTAACAAAGGTCCATCTAATCAAGGCTATGGTTTTTCCAGTAGTCATGTATGGATGTGAGAGTTGGACTGTGAAGAAAGCTGAGCACCGAAGAATTGATGCTTTTGAACTGTGGTATAGGAGAAGACTCTTGAAAGTCCCTTGGACTGCAAGGAGATCCAACCAGTCCATTCTAAAGGAAATCAGCCCTGGGTGTTCTTTGGAATAACTGATGCTAAAGCTGAAACTCCAGTGCTTTGGCCACCTCATGCGAAGAGTTGACTCATTGGAAAAGACTCTGATGCTGGGAGGGATTGGGGGCAGGAGGAGAAGGGGACGACAGAGGATGAGATGGCTGGATGTCATCACTGACTCGATGGACATGAGTCTGAGTGAACTCTGGGAGTTGGTGATGGACAGGGAGGCCTGGTGTGCTGCGATTCATGGGGTCGCAAAGAGTTAGACACGATTGAGCGACTGAACTGAACTGAACTGAACTACTATTGTTATCATTATTCTCCTTTTCTACATGAGGAAATTGAGGCTCAAAGAAATAGAGATTTACTCAGGGTTGTTTAAGCCATAAGCAATAAAGCTATGATTCAAATGTAGGGCTTTGGATTCAAAACTTGTCCGTGTTCTTTCCACAGTGTGACATTGCCACTCAAAGAACTGCCTTAGTCTACTAAAAGTGCCTAGCTTTGTTATTCAATTTGTTAAAAATGTACTTATTGTTTTTTATTTGTTATTTTACTTTTTCCCTCTTTACCTCTTTTTTTTTTTTTTTTTCCCCTTGTTTTTGGCCGCGGGGCTTCTGGAATCTTAGTTCCACAACCAGGGATTGAACTCTGGCCCTCAGCAGTTAAAACACAAAGTCCTAAACACTGGGTTGCTAGGAACTCCTCCCTTTACCTCTTCATAGTTCTCCTCCCCTGCTCTCTCCCCTCTATTTCTCTGTCTCTCCTTCCCTCCTTCTCTCTCTGTCTCATTTAGTAGAACCCAAATTAGGGAATTTGAAGTAAAGAGCAATAAAAATAGTCCCTGGGTTTGTTTCTGACTCATAGCCAAATAGCTCCAAATTACACTCAGATGCCTACCATCTTTCAACATCTCCAAATGTTCCCTTAGATCTTTGGAGCTAGAAGCTCTCTTCCATGTCATCTAGCACAGCTCCTTGATGAAAGCAGAGAAAAATCAGTTAGCATAGGAAGTTCAAACCAGCAAAGGAGCCAGAGCTTAGAGCCCACAGGTGTAGGATCCCAGTCCTGGTTTCTTTCTTCTTCTCTTTGCTCTTCAATGTGTATTATCTCTCCTTTACTCTTTTACTAAAACTAATGTGCATTAGCTTCATAATCCTATGTAGTTGGTTTGATGATCATTTAAAATATCAGCTGGTTACACAATTGTGACATTCGAGACTTCACAGTCATAAGATCAGCACAGCTTCTTTGGAAATCATGCTGTCAGGACGGGAGTCTCCTCCCAGTGCTTTTGTTCTGGTCTTAGGGTGGTAACAAGAGGCTTTCTCATGATTTACCTAAGCCTTCCTGCTTTGGGCAGAATTGAAAGTAGGGCAGTACTTGCCAATCTCGTGGTATTTCAGTGTCTCCCTATGGTCATAACCAACATTAGGAAGTATGAAAATTTAAATTCTATGCTTGCAGCCTCTTTCTCTTTCTCCCTCCCTTCCTCCCTCCCTTCCCTCCTTTCTCCCTTCCTTCCTACCCAAGCCAAATATATTGCTAAACCCAAATTTGGAGATGTTCCAGGAGTGAGGCCTCTTTAAACTTGATCCTCTAAAAGATCTTTTCCTCCTCTTTTCTCCCACTGTCACAGTGCCTACCTCACTGGGCACCCAAAGGCAGTGAATGAATAAATGCACAGAGGAGGAAAAAACATGTGCCCAGTTTTGAATTTTGAGTCCTGAGCATATCACCTAAATCATAGAGTGATGGTCATCTTGTGTTTTGAACTTGGTTTGAATTCTTTTCAAACTCATCTTGTCACTTGAACCTAAACTTCATCCCTTACCCCATGGGTGAATCATTTGACCTCTCTGGGATTCTATTTTTTGCATTTGTTCATGGCTGTTCATGGCTCTAAGGGGCAGTAGAAGAAGTAAATAAGTGCTGTTTGTCTGGCTTCCCTGGTTGCTCAGCAGTAAGGAATCCACCTGCAACGTGGGAGACTCGAGTTCGATTCCTGGGTTGGAAAGATCCCCTGGAGAAGAAAATGGCAACTCACTCCAGTATTCTTGCCTAGGAAATCCCATAGATAGAGGAGCCTGGCAAGCTACAGTCGATGAGGCCGCAAAAAGTCAGACACGACTACTGAAAAGCAAACAAAACTTGCCTGGCACATAACAGCCCTTAAATAATGCTCATATTCTTTCTTCCCTTGCCTCCTCAGGGCCTCTACTGCCCCTCTTCAAATCCTCCTTGGTTCTCTCCTGATTTCCACTAGCAACATAGTAGAACTTGGGGTCATTTTCCTGTGCCAACTCCCATTTCTTACACTGCAAGCTGCTTAGTTCATTTCCATTTCTACTCAGCAGGGAAGACCAACTTTCCTTCTCATGGATCTGGAATTTGTGTTCCTCTTTGTTTGAAGTTGAGTGCTGTGGGGTATCAGCCCACACCTTCGATCTAATCCCTGCTAGTCCAGAGGGACAGGTCTTCCTTGGCAGTGAGATTTTAAAATAACACCGCAGGCCAAGCATTGCTGAAATTCAGCTGAAACCAGCCTTCCCTAAAGACCAGCTGCCTGCTCAATCAAAAGTCTTGGATTCCTCTGCAAGATTACATCTTCTTCTGGGCTATTTACTCAGTCCACAGCTTACTATAAAGCTGGTTTTTACCCTGTGGTAAAAACTACAAAGATAGCCTGCTTTCTTAAAGATGGATGGCATCTTTGAGTTGCCTCAGGCTTATCTGCAGCCATTTTCCTATAGCCATTCCACCAGCCCTCAGGCCTCTGCTCTCTGGTTTTTCACACTTTTGGAATTTATTCCTTGGATTCCCAATGACTGGGTAAGTCTGCTTGGTGACTTGCCCTGAAGTGAAAGACTCTATTATTATTACTATTCACAATCAGAGTCAGTCCCAGAAGAAAGGCAAGGAAAAGTTTCCTAACTACCTCTCAAGACGTGGAAGAATTCCTCTTGGTCCAGAAGTGCAGGGTCAGGAACATGGCTTCCAGCTTCTTCCTGTGTACCCGGGAATTATAGCCAGGAAACCATGGCAGAAGGCTCATGTATTCTTCCATCAAATATGTATTGGGCATCTACTCCATACCAGGCACCCTGCTAGGACCTGAGCTGACAAGATGAATAAGTCATAGTCCCTAGTGGGCAAAGGCGGATACACCTAAATGTCGTTACTGCCATGTTGTTGCACATCGTAAGAGAAGGCTGTATAAAGGGCCAAGGACCTCAGGGGAAGGAGGCCCTCACGCTGGATGGTGGAGTGTGGTAGGTGAAAAGGGCATCCCAGAGGTAGGTGACTGACAGAACTTCAAGAATGAGGAGCTCAACCAACTGGAGACATGTGGCATAAGGGCCAAAGTGGAAAAGAAAGGAGAGATTGTTTGGTTTGGATCCCTGCAGAAGTAGGTTCCGAGACAGTGACTTGAATGCAATAGTTAGTTTGGGAGATGACCCCAGGAAACAGCTGTAGAAGAACGGGGGATGCAACCGGAATGGAAGGAGGGTGTGTTATCAAGACAGTTACCATTGTGGGTAGTTGGAGTTCAACTCCTTTGGACAGCCCTGGGAGTCAGTGTAACACAATGGCTCAGAATTATCTCAACTAAAGAGCGAAGAAGCTGGAGTAGGAGGAGCTGCCTCCAGGGACACCTCTACTTCTGGTGTGCCCTGCCTAGGGTGCTCCCACAGCCAAAGGACAGGCACAGGTGTTTGCAGCAATTTTCAGTGTGGACAGGTACATGTAACCTGAGACATGAAAGGCACTGAGACATGAAAAGTCTCAGTGGTCCATGAATTATGGACCATTAGTGAAGGGGCAAGAGATAGAGTTGGAAAAGAAAGTGGGAGTCAGGACTTCTGTGCGCCCTAGGGCCCACGCTCCACAACAAGAGTAGCCACCTCAGTGGGAAGCCCCTGCACTGCAAGGAGAGTGTAGCCCCCAGTCACTGTAACTAGAGGAAAGCCCATGCAGTGTCAAAGGGCCTATGCACCACAATGGAGACCAAGAGCAAGCAAAAAGAAAGAAGAGAAGAAAGAGAATGCCTTGCTAAGGGGTTGGATCTTTACTCAACAGGGGATGGGAGTCACTGAGGGATTTGGGGAGCCGAGTGCTATGGTCAGATGAGCCAAGTGCCACAGAAGCAGGAGAGATTGTGAGATGGGAAGGCAAAGCAGCACCCAGATCCTGGACCTGCCATCAGACTGGATGGACAAGTTGGCAGCACTTACAGGGCCGAATTCATTGTTCTTGTTCCTTCTGAACTAAGGCAAAGCAGGGCCCTTGTGCTATTATAATAACTGTGCATGCTTACTTAACCAGACCATCTGTCTATGGTCTCTGATTTCATGCACCATGCTGAGGCCAATACCTAGTGCAGGGTCTGGCACATAGCAGGTACTCAGGAAGTGTTTGATGGATGGAGAGTAGGTTGGTTTATACTCATAGCTCTACCCAGAGCTATTAACTGCACTTACAGCAGGATTATCCTTGATTCCAAAGGGCACTAGATTATTTTGTGTATGCATGTTGAAACTGGACTGCAAAGGTGGTACTGGCGGGACACTGAAGTATTTGGGGTCTCCTCTAAAAGCCCAGAGAAGGTCCCAGAAGAAGCCCCCTCCCCCTGGGCTCCTCTAGCAAGGCCTTGTGGAACTTTGCTTAATTGTCACTTGCATGGAGACATTTGCCACAGTCTCTATGTCATCACCAGAGGCTGGACTTTCCCTCTGGCCTTGGCCAACTAAGTGTCCTAACCCTTTCTTTCTGCCTAAATCAGATAGCAGTTGCCTCTGGTTGCCAACCAGAGAAAGAGGCTATCATTGTCATTCAACAAGAGGATGGTTTTCTGAGGTGGCTGTGTGACCTTTTTAGAAAATCCCCATGGAAAGGGGAAATATTCTGATGGTAAACAAGAGGAAAACAGAAACAATTCAGTAGCTAAATTGTTTCTGGAAGGGGCTCCACGCCCAGTAATTCTGACCCAGATCTCAAAGGAGAGGAGAGTTAATAGGATCCCACCACCCAAAATCCAAAGAGAACCTCTAGAGGTTATGTAATCCATGGCTTTGCTGAGCGCGCAACCAAACTGAACCCATTAGACAGTGATACTTCAAACATTTTAGGAAGGAGATTCTTTATCCTTTTCCATTAGAGATCAAGCAATTTTATGGTTAAGAAGCCCTTCAAGGAAGTAACAGAACTTACGACCTGGAAACTCGTTTCATAGCTGAAGAAACTGAAGCCAAGCTTCAGTTCAAGCCAGTATTAAAACACTGTCCCTTGACCTCCTGTCTAGAAACTTCCTTTCATCACTCATCAAGCATTCCTTGAGTGCCCACCATGTGGACCTCTAGTTGGAAGAGGGGGAAAACCCAGCTCAATAAGATAGTTTTTGCACTCGCAGGAGGGGCTCATAAGCCAGCTGAGCAGAGATATTTGCATTTAATTAACTATAACCAAATGTCACCAATGCTACAATAAAGGCATATTCAAATGTGTCTTGAAATCTTACCAGGAGTCTTTTTTGTTTTTAAAAAATAGGTGCTAATATTTACAACAGATTGCAAACGTTTCTACTTCTACCTCCTCCTCCAAACCTCATGTCCATTAACAAATGTACACTTTTCATCAGGTACACACTTAATGACAATTTTGTAAATACCAGATTTTTATTATAAAATCAGAAAGCACATGCTCCCATCTCAAGTTGCAGCGTCAGGTTGTTATTCGTCCGAAGAGTTAAGGAAGCTGAACTGAGGTTTGTTTACCATCCTACTGCCTACAACCTTAGGAACATGGTCACTGTGCTGATAATAAATGGAATCAGATGCTAAAAAAAAAAAAAGTAAATAAGAATAAAAAAAGGAATGCCTACTACTTGTCCATGTTTACTATAACCTCCACAATGAAACACAATATCTTTTTTTCATTTTTTTTCACACTTTAAACTTTTTATTTTGTATTAGGATATAGCCAATTAACAATGTTGTGGTGGTTTCAGGTGAACAGCAAAGGGACTCGGCCATACATATATATGTGTCCATTCTCTTCCTAAACCCCTATCTAATCCAGGCTGGCATATAACATTGAGTAGAGTTCCATGTGCTATACAGTAAGTCCTTTTTGGTCATCCGTTTTGTGAAACACTATTTTTGAGAGGAGTCATACAACGAGTCACTAGCCCATGGCTGGGTTGTCATCACGAAAGCAACAGGCTGAAGTTAAAATGTCATTTTATTTGAGGAACACTGTGTCACTTAGGGCCTGAAAGAAACATGCTGCTAGACAAGCATCTTATTCTAAAAAGAAAAAAAACCACACTATTGCTACCAAAGTTAAGAAAGGAGATACTACCAGAATGATAGCTTTCTTAATAGTAAGATATGAGGGGGAAAATGTCCCTGGGAACAGACAGGTAAGTGTGTATAAATTTCACTAACTCTGTCATTGTTCGGAGAAGGCAATGGCACCCCACTCCAGTACTCTTGCCTGGAAAATCCCATGGAGGGAGGAACCTGGTAGGCTGCAGTCCATGGGGTCGCACAGAGTTGGACACGACTGAAGCAACTTAGCAGCAGCAGCAGCTGCTGCCATTATTATTTCATTTGACTCTTCCATTCAATAATTGAACTGGAAAGTGTAAGTCAATGATGCATCACAATAAAAACTTACTTTCTGGAACCAAATCTCCTTCTGCTCCCCTATTAGTAATGACCTAGCTTCAGTTGCCTGTCCTGCAGCTAGATGCTGCAGAGAACTTGTTCCTGACAACTCATGAGATGCCCCGTTCTCCTATCCACAAGTCTTCAGTTCTCTCTGTGAATCCCTATTTTGATGGATGGCCACAAGAAGCTAGAAACCTTGGAAGCAGTTGCCTCCTCTCTTTTTCTCACTACCACCCCCATCCTTCTTCCTTTCTGCATTCAATTGACATCAAATTCTCTCGGTTCTATTTACTCAACAAATCAGGGATTGTTCAACTGCAGTAAATAGAAATCATTCTCGCTGGTAGCCATTCCCTTCTCCAGGGTATCTTCCTGACCCAGGGATGGAACCTGGATCTCCTGCGTTGCCAGCAGATTTTTGCTGTCTAAGCCACCAGGGAAGCCCTTTAATATACACAATTAAGTCCTTATACAGTGATTGGAAGAGCAGGCATCCCACTGGACCTGGAGGTCAGCCTTCCACAGTAACACTGCCAGAACCAGCCTGTCAGGGGAGCTGCTGCATTGCCACAATCAGGAAGGTGAGGAGTCAGAAAACCACCACTGGAACTGTTGAGTTCTGGGACACACCACTTTCTGGGATCAGAAAGCTACTCCGCCATGTTCGCAACAAAGGCATGTTATGTCTGCTAGATCCACACCAGCAGAAAAGAGTGCCTGTGCCCTTTGCTTTGTGCTCTACCCACAAGGCCAGCAGCCCATGGGGTGATGCCACAGGAACATGTGTTTACAACTGTGCTGGCTGGAGGAAACAGCAGAAGCAGCCAGAAATCTGCCCCCTTCCTCAATTTTAACAAATCTTGCACAAAATGGATGTTTGTCAGAACTCACATTGCATTTGGAACTTTAACTGCAAGGGGTCTGGGAAATGAGTGTTTTAGCTTTTCAGCCTTTCAAGAAGGTTCACTGGAAGGAGAGTGGAATGGGATAATTCCTGATATTTACTACATGCCTCATCTCTTAAACTGCCACTGCCCTGTGGACCTTGTCATCTCTTACCTGAACCATTGCAATATCTTTACACCGAGTTTCTCTGCTCCCAAGTTATTCCCTGTTCAATCCATCCTCTGTGTTGTGCTTAAAACACACCTGTAATCATGTCATTTTCCTGCTCAATATTTTGTCACCCATAAGCAGAAGGACCATTTTTCCATTCAAGTCTCTGAACCATCTGGCCCCAACTCACCTTACCATCTGCAGATCTTGCTACTTCACCACCCGCTAGGCTTTGGTCACACGGGGCGTTAAATGCTTTCACCACCTCTCCCCTATCTGGCTGTTGTTTGTGACCTTCTCCTGACTAGAATGCCTACTACCCTTCATTTTTTAATTTTTAATTCCACCTCTGAGAAGTTTCCTTCACTTTGCCCCTCTTTCCACACAGGCAGCATTAATGGGTTTCTCCTGGCATTTTGCATCTCTCTCTATTGCCTTCCTCACTTTGTACTGTATATAGTTATATACATGTCTGCCCTTCCAATGAGGAAATGCACTGTGTTCTATTCATCTGTGTATATCCAGTGCTTATCTCCTGGCTTGCTGCAGTCCATGGGATCGCAAAGAGTCAGACACGACTGAGAAGCTGAACAACATGTTCTTGGTACTCAATAAATATTTGTTGAACAAATGAATGACTTGTCCTGTGTGTCTAGGATACCCAGTCCCATCTGACTAGTTTTTTTCTTCAGCTTATAGACATTCTGAGGCCTTTCTCCTCTCAAAAAGCAAGTTTTCCTTTGATCCTCTGGCTATTAGCCTATCACTCTTCTTCATTTCAAGACCAGTTATCTGAGAGGGTTATCCACACCTGTTATCTACACTCCTTTACCACCCAGCTTTACCACTCCACCAAAAGCACCCTTGTCAAGGTCACCAGTTATCTCCTGGTTGCTAAACAAAATGATAGTTTTCCATCATTATTTCATTTAATCCTTGCCTCACTTGACTTCATGAACATGCCTTCTTTCTTGAGTCTCATTCTTTCCTGGGCAAACACTTTCTCCTTGGCCTTCTCCATAGACTCTTCTCCCTCGGTTGGGACAGAGATCCTGTGTCTTGTCCTCCCAACACCCTGGGAGGTCTCGTGGCCCCGTTCTACTCCTAACTCATGTCCTATCATTTTCTCCTTCCATCTCTCCATTCCAGCTGTACCAGCCCTCCAGATGTTCTCAAATTGATCCACATTCTGGCTCAGCCCAGAATCCGTCTGTAATCCAGGAGACCCAGGTTTGATCCTTGGGTAGGAAGATCCCCTGGAGAAGGAAATGACAACCCATTCAGTATTCTTGCCTGGAAAATCCCATGATCAGAGAAGCCTGGAAGGCTACAGTCCATGGGGTCACAAAGAGTCGGAGGTGACTGAGTGACTAAACCACCACTGGCTCTTGCTCTGCTGGGAGTACACTGCCTCTGGGTATTTGAGTTGCTCTGTCCCTCACCATCTTCATCCCTCTCAATGTCACCTTTTCAGAGAGGCCTTCTCTGACCACCTTCGAAATATTGCAACCTACCTCAGCTTTATATTCCTTTCCTGCTTTACTCTTCTATTCCTTTCCCTGCTTTATTTTTCCTCGTAGTACTTACCGTCATTAAACCTGCTGTATATTTTTATTTATTTGCATATTTATTTTTGTCTGTCTCTTCCGGTGAGAATGTAAACTCCATGACAATATTTGGTTGTGCCTGTTTGGTTCACTGCTGTTTTCCCAAGTTCTAGAACAGTGTTTGGCACATGGTAGATGTTCAACAAATGTTTCTGGAATGAGTGAGTGTCTCTACTCCAAACCTTTTTGTGTCTCCTATTTCACCCCCAATATCTGATCAGTCACTAAGCCCCATGACTCTTACCTTCTAAATATATCCTTAATCCCCTCTTCTCCCTCTACTTTGCCTTTACTATAGCCTCTCACAGGTTTGCCAATCTGATCTCTGCACCCCCTATTCAAAGCTCTTCTGAAACTCCTTAGCATATCAGATGATTCTCATGAACTGGACTGTCAATTTCATCTTACACTACTGCCATCTAACCCTCTAGCTGTAGAGAGCTCCTTGTCTCACACCCCTGAATCCACCATCTCTTTTGTTCTGGTGAAACAGAAATACACCTCTCCGCCTTCTTTACCTGGCCAGCTCCTAAGCAAACTTCAGACTTCTCAGTTCTGACATCATCTCTCCTAGGTGGACTCTTTAAGCTAAAGTTAAACTGCCATGAACTTCTTGGGCTCATACACTGTAAGGCCATTGGATGTCTCTTACTTGTTGCCATAGAACCCAAATTCCTTGAAAATAGGGACTGTATCTCATTTATTTTTCTATATTCAGCATGATGTACAGAACCTGATACATGGTAGATAGTCGATAAATATTGGTTCAGTTCAGCTCAGTTCAGTTGCTCAGCCGTGTCCAACTCTTTGAGACCCCAGGGACTGCAGCATGCCAGGCCTCCCTGTCCATCACCAACTCCCAGAGATTACTCAAATTCATGTCCACTGAGTCTGTGATGCCATCCAACCATCTCATCCTCTGTCGACCCCTTCTCCTCCCACCTTCAGTTTTTCCCAGCACCAGGGTCTTTTCAAATGAATCAGTTCTTTGCATAAGGTGGCCAAAGTATTGGAGCTTCAGCTTCAGCATCAGTCCTTCCAATGAATATTCAGGACTGATTTCTTTAGGATGGACTGGTTGGATCTCCTTGCAGTCCAAGGGACTCTCAAGAGTCTTCTCCAACACCACACTTCAAAAGCATCAATTCTTTGGCACTCAGCATTCTTCACAGTCCAACTCTCACACCCATACACAACCACTGGAAAAACCATAGCTTTGACTAGATGGACCTTTGTTGGTAAACTAATGTCTCTGCTTTTTAATATGCTATCTAGGTTGGTCATAGCTTATCTTCCAAGGAGCAACGTCTTTTAATTTCATGACTGCAGTCACCATCTGCAGTGATTTTGAAGCACCCAAAAATAGTCAGCCACTGTTTCCATTGTTTCCCCATCTATTTGCCATACAGTGATGGGACAGGATGCCATGATCTTAGTTTTCTGAATGTTGAGTGTTAAGCCAACTTTTTCACTCTCCTCTTTCGCTTTCAAGAGGCTCTTTGGTTCTTCTTTGCTTTCTGCCATAAGGGTGGTGTCATCTGCATATCTGAGGTTATTGATATTTCTCCCGGCAATCTTGATTCCAGCTTGTGCTTCATCCAGCCCAGCATTTTGCATGATGTACTCTCCATATAAGTTAAATAAGCAGGGTGACAATATACAGCCTTGACGTACTCCTTTTCCCATTTGGAACCAGTCTGTTGTTCCATGTTCAGTTCTAACTGTTGCTTCCTGACCTGAATACAGATTTCTCAAGAGGCAGGTCAAGTAGTCTAGTATTTGCATCTCTTTCAGAATTTTCCAGTTGTTGTGATCCACACAGTCAAAGGCTTTGGCATAGTCAATAAAGCAAAAGTAGATGTTTTTCTGGAACTCTCTTGCTTTTTGAATGATCCAGCAGATGTTGGCAATTTGATCTCTGGTTCCTCATTGCCTTTCTTTGGGATTGGAATGAAAACTGACCTTTTCCAGTCCTGTGGCCACGCTGAGTTTTCCAGATTTGCTGGCATATTGAGTACAGCACTTTCACAGCATATCTTTTAGGATTTGAAATAGCTCAACTGGAATTCCATCACCTCCACTAGCTTTGTTTGTAGTGATGCTTCCTGAGGCCCACTTGACTTTGCATTCCAGGATGTCTGGCTCTAGGTGAGTGATCACACCATTGTGGTTATCTGGATCATGAAGATCTTTTTTATATAGTTCTTCTGTGTATTCTTGCTACCTCTTCTTAATATCTTCTGCTTCTGTTAGATCCATACTATTTCTGTCCTTTATTGTGTTCATCTTTGTATGAAATGTTCCCTTGGTATCTCTAATTTTCTTGAAGAGATCTCTAGTCTTTCCCATTCTACTGTTTTCCTCTATTTCTTTGCATTGATCACTGAGGAATGCTCTCTTATCTGTCCTTGCTATTCTTTGGAACTCTGCATTCAAATGGATATATCTTTTCTTTTCTCTTTTGCCTTTAGCGTCTCTTCTTTTCTCAGCTGTTTGTGAGGCCTCCTCAGACAACCATTTTGCCGTTTTGCATTTCTTTTTATTAAGGATGGTCTTGATCACTGCCTCCTGTACAATGTCATGAACCTCCGTCCATAGTTCTTCAGGCACTCTATCAGATCTAATCCCTTGAATCTATTTCTCTCTTCCACTGTATAGTCATAAGGGATTTGATTTAGGTCATACCTGAATGGTCTAGTGGTTTTCCCTACTTCCTTCAATTTAAGTCTGAATTTGGCAAAAGGAGTTCATGATCTGAGCCACAGTCAGCTCCCTGTCTTGTTTTTGCTGACTGTATATAGCTTCTCCATCTTTGGCTGCAAAGAATATAATCAATCTGATTTTGGTGTTGGCCATCTGGTGATGTCCATGTGTAGAGTCTTCTCTTGTGTTGTTGGAAGAGGGTATTTGCTATGACCAGTGCAGCCTCTTGGCAAAACTCTGTTAGCCTTTGACTTGCTTCATTTTGTACTCCAAGGCCAAATTTGCCTGTTACTCCAGGTAGCTCTTGACTTTCTACTTTTGCATTGCAGTTCCCTGTAATGAAGAGGATAATTTTGGGGGGGTGTAGTTCTAGAAGGTCTTGTAGGTCTTCATAGAACCATTCAACTTCAGCTTCTTCAGCATTACTGGTCAGGGCATAGACTTGGATTACTGTGATACTGAATGGTTTGCCTTGGAAATGAACAGAGATCATTCTGTCATTTTTGACATTGCATCCAAGTACTGCATTTTTAAAACAAAAAGTAGACAGTTGGATGATGAATCCTAGCAGGAAATACTTACATTGGGCTTATAATGTTCTGGTGGTCTTCCAAGGACCCTACTTGTAGTAGCACATGGAAAATTCCCAATAATCCTAATGCTGAGGGTACTGGTAAGATGCCTAAAGGCCCTAGATGGTTATTTGACCACAGTTACACAGTTGGTAAGCAGGAGAAACAAGATTCAGACTTAGGTATCTGGCTCCACATATTTGTAACTACTATGATTAAACCAGTGTTGGATGGATGGAAGGTGTATACAACGATATTCTAAGGAGAGAAACAATGGAAGCAAAGCACATATTATTTTATGTGCTTTTTATGATCAGTAAATTTGACTAAATCTGAAATGAATTCTGTCCTGTAAAATATTCATCTTGTACAATGTGTCAAATTAAAACCTTATTTTGTGTTCAATCACCAATGTGACTCTAAGCTCAAATCCTAGCTGAGTTAAACCCTATCTTCCTTGACACCCACTTCTGCAAACTGATATCACAGTATTCAAATGTATATCCACATTCACGTATTCATTTAACAAACATTTTCTGAGTGCCTACTGTGTGCTGGGCCCTGTCTTTACACTGGTACTACTGCTACTAGATATATACACTTATATATAATGTAATTGCAGATAATACAGAATCTTTTTTGAGGCTGTAGAGTATAGTGGTTAGGATCACAGGCTCAGGAGCCAGACTGCCTGGGTTAAAAATCAGTTCGGATGCTTTTTAGTTGTGGGACCTCAGCATTGTCACCTGTCCAGTGCATTGGTCTCTTCAACTATAAAATGGATATAACATTTTATCCTATCTCCTGGGGTTGTTGTGAGGATCAAATAGTTAATATGTGTGACGTGCTTAACACAGCTTCTAGCAAAAACTCTGGGGAGCACTTAATAAATGTTAGTAATTTTATGTTGACAATCATTTTTAATTAGTTATCGCTGAACAATTGAGCTTCTTATGTGAGGCTGTTTTCCACTATAAAATAAAAATAAATCTGGAGACCTTCTCTGGTGGGGCATAAGCCTTAAAGGGATATAAAGGAATTAACAGCATTTGTTGCTCTAACAAAACCATGTTTTGGTCTCGAGTGGGCCTTTAAGGGCCTGTAATTTCCATCAGGGCTCCTTCCATCCCAGCAGGCGGGTGATTCGGGGAAAGCCTGCAGTCTAAGCAGGCGGGCTTTGGCAGAGCTATTTGTGCAGGAAGTACGGAGGTCAAGGGACTCCTTGTATTGAAGGCCTTTCTCAAAATGAAGGATTTGGCTTCTGAGATTAATGTTCGAAGTGAACCCCTGCTATACTTAATTCCCTTTTCTGTGAACTCAGTGCATTTTTAAAATTCAGTTAGGGGCCCTCCTATGGTGTGGCATGGAAACCATAAACCCAGACGCCCTTCTGACGGAGTTCACACTGCCCTCCCTTATCCCTTGACCCAATGGACTGCTGACTGAATTCTAGGATTAATCACTGTGCTGAATTCTTTGGGTTAAAGTGTGCCCAGAAATAACATGCCTTAAATTTGCACACATTAGGTCCAGTGGGGATTTAATACAAATATATAAAAATAAAAGATTCATTACAAAAGGCTTCTATGAGTAGCTAGGGCTTCCCTGGTGGCTCAGACAGTAAAGAATCTGCCTATAATGCAAGAAACCTGGGTTTGATCCCTGGGTTGGAAAGATCCTCTGGAGAAGGGCATGGCACACTCCAGTATTCTTGCCTGGAGAATCCCCATGGACAGAGGAGCCTGGCAGGCTGCAATCCCAGGGGTCGCAGAGAGTTGGACACAACTGAGTAGCTAGTGGCCACCATATGAGGAAATGAGAAACTGGAAATGGGGGCTGAGAGGTCTCTCTGGGTTGAGTTGCATGTTCTAAGTTACCAGAGGATTGATAATTTAGAACCCTCCTGCGTTGCCAACTGATCTATGAGGGAACGCCACATCAGAGGGTTACTTTTTTTTAATAAATTCTGTGGGGCAAAATATCCATAGCCTCAAGAGTAAGTGATTGGTGATTTTATCCCATCTACTAATAAATTTTCTATTTCAGGTAAAATTAGGTGGAACAAGGGAAACTGGTAGAAAGTAAGTCCATTGAGAAGATATTTGCCTTTTTCACTTTATGATCTCAGCTCCCATAAGAAATAAACACTAGAGGCTCCCTCCCCATAAAAGTCAACTGCTTGAGGACTTCTCTGGTGGTCCAGTGACTGAGACTCCAATCTCTGGTTGGGTAACTAGATTCCACATGCCTCAACTAAGACCTTGTGCAACAGAAAAAAAAAAAAAAAATATATATATATATATATATATATATATAGAGAGAGAGAGAGAGAGAGAGAGAGTCAACTGCTTATCATATAACCACTGTTACAAAGAGTTGTTATATAGGGAAATAATTATAACAGTAATAACTGAGAACAGTTATAGCAATTACTGGGCTATAATCTTCTGGGCATCGTCCTAAGCTCTTTGCATTTATTACATGCCTAATTTAGGCCTAACATGTACCATTTTAGTGCATGGTCTTTGGTCTTTAAAAAAACAACTGTGTTGAAAACTTTGACTGTGTTTAGCACTATGGTTTTTTTAAATTTTTGGACACACTTCATGGCATGTGGGATCTTAGTTCCCTGACCAGGAATCGAGCCTGCACTCTCTTCAGTGGAATTTCAGAGTTATAACCCTGGACTACTAGGGAAGTCCCGAGCACTGGGTTTTTATGTCTGTGGCCTCTTTTAATCCTCATGATGACTCCACAGTTAGGTGTTGCCATCAACCATAAACTGAGGCTCAGAGAGTTAGGTAACTTGCTCCCCACAATTGCCAAGATGCAAAGTTTGGTCTTATTGACATCAAGCCCGAGCTCTTTATCTTGCTGCTCTTCTATCTGTTATAGAATTGGAAGCATATTGCGTAGACTCAGCGTGCCTCACTCTCACACGGGTCTTTGATGGGGTTCTTTGTGGGTTTCCGTGCCTCCAAGGTGAGAAGTATCCCAAAACTCTGGCTAGAATTTCCCGGATTTCTCCCCACAAGTGGGAGATAAAATAATTGTTTGGAACTCCTTGATCTTGTTCCTTAACTGGATATAGAAATAGAGTAACCATAGTTCTAGCTATAGGAAATAGTGAAAAGAAGTTTTAAAAAGGAACCTAAAGCAAAAAACCTTGACTCTGCTACTTACTAGCACCTGGAGCAACTCTTGATAACCTGTTTCCTAATCTGAGCAATGGAGTGATGCAAATTATTTGTGCTTTACTCATACATACCTTATACAGTTTTGATGACCAAAGATGACATCACTGTTGGAAAGTCTATGTTAGATGCATTGTTACTATTATACTGTGATTAAAAAAATAATAATTTATTTATAAATTTTTTGGTTGTGCTGGGTTTCCTTGTTGTTTGGGCTTTCTCTAATTGCAGCTAGCAGGGGCTACTCTTTGTTGTGAGAAGGTGAGGCTACTCAGGCTTCTCATTGCAGTGGCCCTTGTTGCAGAGCAAAAGCTCTAGGCATATGGGCTTCAGTAGTTGCAGCTTGCAGGTTTAGTTGCTCCGAGGCAAATGGAATCTTCCTGGACCACGGATGGAACCTGTATCCACTGCATTGGCAGGTGGATTCCTATCCACTGTACCACCAGGGAAGTCCTATACTGTGGTTCTTTACAAATGTCAGAGGATTGGTCCTATTAATGAGGGTGTTTTGGGAATAGTGTTATTTGATCTTAAACATATGAAAGACAATTCTTTGTGAGCCGTGGAGTAGGTTTTTTCCAGGTGCCAAAGGCAATACCACTTCTGGAGTATCTACTATGTGCCAGTAATCATAATGAGACTTCACCTTTCATTTAATTCTTATACAGATCCAGAGAGGGAGCTGTTATTATTTTATAAATGAAGTAACTGAAGCTCTCCATGGGGTTGCAGAGTCAGACATGACTTAGTGACTAAACAACCACCACAAACTGAAGCTCAAGAACAACTAAGCAATTTACCCAGCAGCACATCACTAAGGTAAAATTGAGATTCAGATTTAGAACTATGGGGAAACAATTTCCATGCTATTGGAATTCACTTTAGCCCTCTGCCTTTTAGGCAGAAGGGAAAGAAGAAAACAGAAAGCAAAAGGTGGGGGTCTACAGAACTCAAATGCCCCAAGATCATGGGATTTGCCTGAGCACTAAAATAATGATGATGATAATGATAATAATAGTAAAGACGAGGAACAGACATCAAGGTCAACCACAAAGAAGTAGTAACAAACATTCATATTTCTTTTGCCATAGACTGTCACTTAAAAAATGTTTTATTTTCTCTATATTCCTAGGGACAGCAGGGGGAAGTAGTTAGGAATAAGAATAATATCCACTTAATAGGTGGCAGTGTACAAAACTGAGAAAGAAGGAGCAGTGCCAGACATCATTTGAGAGAAAGTGAACCACTGAGGACTGTCATAAGGACTTGCTTCCAGAGAGCTGGGCTTCCTCAAGGGCCATCTTCCCTGATTCCAGCTCCAGTTCACTTGCAGTCACTGACCTCCACACTTGCAAACTTATTTGATTATTCCTAGCCATTATTCCCCTGGTTTGGCCCATTGCTTCCTATGGAAAAGCGTGGAAAAAGAGATGGGAAAATCTGTGAGCCTGGGAATGTCCCCTCTTGAATTCTTTAACTCAGAAGGTCCCTGACACTGTGAGGCTCTCAAGGTAACAATCCTGATACTTATGGAAAAGAAAAGAAAAATCTGAGCTATGTGGAGTCAGAGTTTTTAAGTTGTCTTGAGGTTGTGGAACCCTTGTCTGTACCTGGCATCTTAGATATGGTGAGAGAACCTTGAAGGGGTCACAGTGCCAGATCTTCATATAGTAACAAGGAATGAATCTAAAACTCAGAAAACATTTAATTGATCTGTTAAGTCTTGCACCATAGGGAAGATAAAAAGTCAAAGAGATTTAAAATGTTTCAGAATTCTTGGCTGGTTTGAAGGAATCATTTTTCCAAAAGGTGGCAAACACTGCATTTAGATTTAACGAGCTGAGAAATGTCTCTGCCTCACCACTCGGGGAAAACGGGCTCTAGCTGACCTCAGTGCCTTCAATCTGCAAAACAGGAATGAAGTGCTCCACAGGATGGAACTGTAGGGTAAAACGAGGTGGGTTAACCTGCACCGCAAAGTACTAAAGGCCTCATTCGGGTAAAGGGGCTATGGTTTCTTTAAGAGGGAAGTTAAGTGTAGAAAAAAGGGCATCAGCACTGCACATCCTAGTCGTCAATAATTACTTTCAAATACTTATGAAGAGCTTAAAAATTTATTTCCCCCAGTTTCACACTGATGTTTAAATGATAATGACCATTATTTGTCCAGCATTGGATAGGATAAGTAACTCTCCCGGTGTCAGACAGCAAATTAGGTGCCTAAATTCGAATTCGAATGAAGCACACATCCGTGGTAGATGGCTAGATCCTGAGTTCCCTCGCTGTCAGAGAACTTCATGGAGTGTACAGGTCAATTTATTTTCATGTATCTTGTCCATCTTGCAACTTTTAAGTGAGATGGAGATCACTTAAACACTATTTTTTACAGGACCTTTATTTTTCATTATATTCAATGATTGTAAACTGCAGAAATTTCACCGTGAGAATCTTCCAGATAGGGAGGCTGGGAGAGGTTAAAAAAAAAAGAAAGAAACTGGCTCATGGCTTTACAACTAGAGAGTGGCAGTGTTGGCTCAAGAGCCCACTTCTCTGATCACGACCCCACCTCTTCAGAAAAAAAGCTATAGCACAAATAATAATAATTTTTAGAAATAGTGGCATTAGTGGCAACACAGTGTGCCAAGCACTGTTCTAACATTTTTGTATGTATTAACTCATTTAACCCGCAAAAAAAAAAAAAAAAAGATTTTAACTATTCCTTCACTAAAACAGCCCAATGAGAAGCAGCACTTTTTTTTTCCTCCCCTCAGTTGAATGACAGTGCAACCCGAAATCACAACTCCGTTTTAGGTTCCTGGTGGTGCCTGCTTCCTCTTCTAGTTTGTTTAGTCACAGAATTCGATTCCTGTTGGCCGATTACGCGCCTACAAACAGGCTTAGCGCTCTATTGAAATGCGTGAGGCTCCTTAACTCTTGTATAAACAGGTAATGCGAAGGGGTGGGGCACAGATTGCGGGTTTCTTGAGGATGGGGCTGGGATGGGGGTTAGAACCGGCTCCCTAGAGGATCGGGCCGAGGTTAAGGGAGGGCTTGGCTGCTGTTTTAAAATGCAGTGTTTTTTTGTACCCTTTCTAGAAACCAGCTGTAACTTTAGGTCAGAGCGTATTAAAATGAGCCACTTCTGAACCAGCAGCGCCCAGGCCCCAGGCCCTGCTGTGAAGGCCCCGGCAAAGGTCAGGGCTTGGTCCGCGTGACGCTCCTTCCCGTGCCGGTCCGAGCTGCTCTGCCTCAGGTAAGGACACTCTCGGGAGGTCCCCCCTTACCTTCCTCCCGCCCGCCGCCGAGCTCGCTGTGATCCTACCTGGTTACACGACTTCTTTAGAGGGGTGTGGGGGAGGGAAGGACGGGGGTGGGGTGTACCGACCGGCTCGTGATTCAACAGCTGGTTCCTTATTCCTCAAACGTGGTTCTGCTTGGTTTCCCTCAACCGCCCAAAGCCGGGGGCCAGACGTCTGATTTCGGGCAGATGTCCTCAGGTGGAGCAGGTGCCACTGCTGGGGCTATTTCTTGGTTGTCTAAAATGGATGTGACTTTTTGAGCGGGGAGCGACAAGTCTGTGTGGTGAAGTCCCCACGTCTCTTCCCCATCAAGGCAGATTTGTTTTGTTTTGTTTTTTTCCCCAACCTTCAGCAAAGGTATCTGCGCTCCTAAAACAACAGGAATGTTGCACTGGCCTTCAGCCAGCGGAGGCTCAGCGAGCAGGATAAAATTTCAGAGCAGATTTACGGGAAGTTGCCGGTGTTGGGAGTAAAAATCTGGTTTGGTGAGTTTAAGGGAAGGGAGTAGACGAGAGACAACCTTGCTACTGTGAGGCGAACGGCCTCGGATGGGGGAGGGCAGAAGCGGGAGGAGGGAACAGGGAAGAGCCGGAGCCGAGGCTCGAGCGCTCCCCGCGCGCAGCGCCGGACGCACGCAGGGCTCCCGGGGCCGCCGGTCTCCCCCGGGTGCGGGTCCGGCGCCGCTCTGCCAGGGGAACTCGCCGCGCTTTCGAATTCTCGCTCCCGCCAGGAATTTAGCCCCGAGAGAACTGCCTTCTGGTTATCGCGCCGGCTTCTCACTTTGGAATGTGCAGTTGGGACAGTGAGAAGTTGGGGCTCGGGGAGTTGTCCTCGGAGAGTTTCTCTCCTGCGGGTTTCCAAGGTTAAGAGATTCTGACAAACTGGAATTCCCAGAGCCTGGGAGTGAAGCCTGAAACGATCTGTGGCTTTAAGCGGCGCGGTAGGGAGTCGCTGGACACTCCTTATTTTGGTTTTACATTAAAAAGAGGGAGGCCGAGATGTTGTAGGTTACTTCCTAGCTGTGTCAGTCGTTACCGCGCTCTGAATGGTGTTAATTTCAGAAGTGGGCGACTGCAAATACATCACAAAGGTAAGGTCATTTTTGGCAATCTTTCTAACTACTGTCCCTTAATCTTACCTGTGCGTCCAGATTTTGAAATTTTGTTTTCCTCTCTCTTTCGACCTTATCTCCCCTTGTTCTACCGTCCCACTTCCGACTCTGGCATATTTAATGGGGAAGAAATAGTCTATAATAAGATTTTAAAAGCGTCAGCTTCTGGAAAAGCAGAAAATTATATACAGTCAGCCCCATCGTTTCCTCTGGTGATGGAACCTTCTCCATACAATAAACAATTTTCTCCCCAGCTCTTGAAAGCATATGGTTGGGCTGTCCAGAGGCACAGGTGACTTTTTAGACTCAGATTATTAAAGTGAGATTGAGAAAACTTTTATGACAGGCATCTCACAGTGAGTGGTAAGGAGGGGAGGGTTACTGGGGGATGTGTGTTGGGGGAGGATATGAGGGGAATATCTTCTTGGAGTCATTTACCTCCCAAGGTAACACTGAGCACAGGCTTAGTTGTTTAAAGTTAAAAATTCAATCTGTATAAAAGTCTAGGGCTGATGAAATATGACAGCTGACAAATCCGCCACTGGATGTTTAAGAAATCAGATGAAATAAATGAAGTGGAATTTTTCAAATAGTGGTTCATTTTTTATTAAGGTAAAAGTTCATCTACTCTTGGGTACTGTCCCAAAGCATTTGGGGATGTGTCTTCTTTCTTGAGGCTTATCTTAGATGTGTCCTCAAGGTACTTGACTCATAGGGCATGCTGATTTTTGCCATACTGATTTGTACTGTTACTGATGTAGCACATTCTAATGGCTCACCCAGTGTTCTTTAGTATGAATATAGATTAGAAATCTTGTTCTTTAAAAGTTGTTGTGCTTGGGGAGGGAGGTGGGAGGGGGGTTCATGTTTGGGAATGCATGTAAGAATTAAAGATTTTAAAATTTAGAAAATAAAAAACTAAAAAAAAAAAAAAAAGTTGTTGTGCTAGAGTCACAAGAATTTTTTCGGGCAGAGAAAAGCATAAATGTGAAGAGGTTGCCACAGGTTTAAGCACAGTTGCAATTTAGATCAAGTGCATGAGAGAGTTGTAGGTGCCTGTTCTAAAAGGTGAAAGTTTTCAACAGCGTAAAACACAATCTCTAGACAAAGCCAAGTACCCAATCAAGGCGATGAGATAGCGTTTTCCAGGATTTTGTATTGCTGTTTGGCATGGCTCAGGTGGTAGAGTCTGTCTGAAATGCAGGAGACCCAGGTTCGACTCCTGGGTCAGAAAGATCCCCTAGAGAAGAGCATGGCTACCCACTCCAATATTCTTGCCTGGAGAATTCGGTGGTCAGAGGAGCGTGGTGGACTATTAAACAATAATCCTTGTCAGATTGATGATCTGAAATCTTGGAGGGAAACGAAACTAACCCAGTCCAAAATGGAAACAGGAGGAAGGAAAGAAAGGAATTTGGGTTTTCATATCCTTTCTTGTCTACCTTACCCTTCACCTTGTTCTGTTAAACCGTTTTGGCCTCTTTGACTTAACTACTGAACAGAGGGAGAATCAAAAGTCTGCCCAGTGTTATTATTTCAATATTTGTTAAAGGAAGAAATAAACTGACAAAAACCAAGCTCCTAGTCTGACTCCGTCATGCTTCTTTACCTGACAAGGCTACACTTAAATTCATCTGCTCAAGAGTGTTTTGTGAACAGATGCCAAAAATGAATCAAGTTTTGAAGATTCTTTATCTTTTTCTTGGGTTTTGAGTTTTCAGAAGCTTGTAAGATTGAAAATTTGGCATCATCACTTTACTCCGATCTCTATAGTCTTAATTGTCAGCGTATTTTTGATTCCTACCTGTGCTGCCGTAGACTAAATTTTGCCCAAAACAGCTGGTGACACTGAGGATGAAATCAAGATAGAAAGCAAGGAAACTATGTGCTTCGGGACATGTGTCCTCATACTTTCTCTGACTAGTGTTTAGGATGACTCTTTTTTTTTCTCCTCACATGATAAGAGCATTCAGATTAGACTGTTCTCTGATTTACTAGTAACAGAACCTGTTCTCAGTAATTTAAACAAAGATTAGAAGATTGAAGCCAATAAAATAATTTTCTTACAAAATGAACTTGCTTTCCAAATTCTACTCTTGATCTGACGATTTAAAAATCTATCACGTCCCAATTGATTGAGCTTTGACTGCTAGAGGGAAGTATTTGCCTATTTCAGACAGGTTTCCACCTCTACATTTCAAGTCCCTTCTGGTTTTTCAGCACTGGATACAGGAGTGCAAGTAGGGGGAGGGAGATATCCTCAAAGTTGGCCTGAGGTTCAAGTGAAACTCTGATTTGGTTTTCCCAGAGGATGCATAATCCTAGAAAAAAACTTGCTCTGAAGCGGGCTTAAGTGTGGGATTCGTACGACTTAGCTAAAGGATAGATTTTGTAAGAACCTAGGGTTTGTGTGCCAAACGTTTGTGAAGTTACATTGAATACAAAAATACAGTTTAAAAAAATGTTTGTCAGAATGATTCCAAGTTAAAGGTTATATTGGAACGCTTCAGCCATTGGCCCGATTAAAAGATGTATTTTTCCTCTTGGGAGCAGTCTCTGTGTCTTATGATGATGTTGATTTTCTGATTTAATATTGTGAGACGTGTGTGTTAGTCCAGACAGCCACCTGCCCAGGGTCTTTGCTTCAAAGAACAACTAGAAAAGGATTGTCAATAATGGCAAGGCAGGGATGACTTGGGTTATGAGGCTTTTAGAAACTCCTGAGAAGAATAGCATAGCAATGATAATATGCGATTGTTCAACTGCCACCTCAAGTTGTTAGAAACCTCTCATACTGGGATTTAGGGGGAAATGGCACCCTGCCACTTGTTGTGTGTGGTCCTGAATCATCTTGTCAGTAAAAGACTCCTGAAATGGTCTGAGCTTGCGTTCTGATGGTTTCTGCCTCTTTATAGCTGCATCTCCTTCTGCTCTGTCAGCATCTGTATGGGGCGAGGACTCAGAGGGAAAGGATGTCTTTCCCTTCAAGTCAGTGTATCCCCCTCTTTCCAGAGCCTCTCTTTTTGCCCTGAGAAGTGGGTGAGGAAGGAATTTTCCAACGGAAGTAGAAGGGTACAAAGTGTCTGGAGGAATAAATGGCCAAGACACAAGTGAGCTCCAAACCCCTAAAATAATGTGGGATTTAATGCCGTCCAACTATTGCAGGTGAACTCAACTGGAGGAATCTGAGGCTCACCCCCACCCCCACTTTTGTAATTCAAATGCCCCTAGTGCTCTGCAATAGACGGCTCATTTGAATGAGTTCAAGATGTTGTCTCTAGGTGCAGCCCAAAGTAAACTGATTACAAAAGGCACAGGCCCTTCAACCACACTCCATTCTGGCTTTCATCTACTTTCTGCAGTGGTTTAAAGGACACCTGAAAAGAAAAAACAAAAACCCACAGCTTAGTTTATGTAACTTAGGTATATAATATGAGCATTCTTTTTCACTGTGAATATGGAGATTTTGTCATCTTAGGCAGTTAGTTTATGCTGAAGTGATTTGTGGGAGTGTTTAGATAGAAACAGTTTATACATCTATAAAATACAAAACAACAAAACTGAGACTATAGTAGAAATGCTTGACTGTAGTTTATAGTTTTTCTTTTTGGTAAACCCTACCAGGTTTTAAAGAGTGGGATCATTTTAGAAATCAAAAGAACAATCTCTACCTTTCTGAAGGCCGCTGAAGAGAGATGACACCAGAAGACAAAGCGCTGGTATAGCCCTGAAAACGCTTTGTGATTTTGAGGAGATATCAGTCCTTTGGTCTCAGCAGATTCTCAGCAGTGCAAAAATGTCATTTACATTAGTCACGAAGACAATCGCTGGCCTCAAATCATGATATTTGTCTTCGGGAATATTACATGTTTGCAGCTCTTGACAACATAACGTCCCAGTGCCAAGACCATAGTTGGTGGGTGTATGTTGATGAAAGGGGATTTGCAGACAGTGTTTGCTTCCTGATTGTGCTTTGCTTTGCCTAATGGTCAATTTTGGTCATATTCCTTGAGTTTCCATACTGGGGAAAAAAACCAACCAGACTGTAGAAGCAATGGATAATCCACATGTGGATGAACAAGGGTTAATTATACACACCAGTGGGCAATGGGTGGATGTACAATGAATGTGGGGCATTGTGTAGCTGAAATAGAAACAAGACACCTCTGCCTGACCAAGGAAATGCCAACCTATAAGAATTATAATAAAAAGTATTCACCTTTCAGAGCACTGAGTCTTCAATCATTTTTGTAAAGCGTTATATATCATGCCAAAAGAAAACAAAAGAAGTACTTAGTAAAGTGAGGAAGATTTTTTTCAGGTGTTAATTTCTTAGATCAGTTTGATTGCCATTCTGAGAATGTGTATTTGGGCCTTTTGAGGTCAGGTAAAATATTCATGTGTCCGAAAGTGGGGTTCCATGTCCATGATGATGATAGCACTGTGCCTTTTGAAAAGACGGCTTAAATAATATTTCTCTTTGTTTGCTGTCATTTATTTTCAAAAATAATAACATGGTTCTCGGTACACCAAGCCCTTGCCAAGATTAGGCCCATCTTCTTAGTAGCTGTCTCAAGACAAAGTTGCCTTTGTGTAACTACAACTGGGAGAATTTGGTGACATGGAAAACTCAGTGGAGCACTGCAGCTTATTATTAACAGAAAATTCAATGGCCTGATCCATTTTTTGTTGTTATTGTTGTTGATTTTATTCTTCCAGCTAATAATCATGATACATTTCTATGTGCAAATGTTACTATTTTCCCAGGGAAGAATGCAGTGGTTGAGGATTTACCTTGGACTTTAGTTAGATTATAAAAGGCAAAAGCTGCAGCATGATGATGCAGAAGAGACCTCAGCTCTGTGGGCTGGTTTGTTCTCAGGGTGTGTGCCCAGTTACTCAGTCGTGTCTGACTCTTTGCGACCCTATGGACCATAGCCCACCAGGATCCTTTGTCCATGGGATTCTCCAGGCAAGAACACTGGAATGGGTTGCCATGCCCTCCTCCAGGGGATCCTCCCAACCCAGGGATCCAACTCAGATCTCCCTCATTGCAGGCAGATTCTTTACCATCTGAACCAAATTTGGTCACATGTGGAGAGAAAGAAGGAGTGGTTAGCCCGCATGAAAATGACAGTCTGTGAGGAAAGGATGACCATTCACATTAAATTCAAACTCCATGGAGAAATGGCTAAGAATACAGTCTGCTGCTGCTGCTGCTGCTAAGTCTCTTCAGTCGTGTCCGACTCTGTGCGACCCCATAGACGGCAGCCCACCAGGCTCCCCCCGTCTCTGGGATTCTCCAGGCAAGAACACTGGAGTGGGTTGCCATGTCCTTCTCCAGTGCATGAAAGTGAAAAGTGACAGTGAAGTTGCTCAGTCGTGTCTGACTCTTTGCTTTTATATATCATTTTAGGATGCCTTTCTGTGTTTGAATTCTTCTCATCTCACAACTCTACTCTCTTTGTGACTTATTCTGGTGATGGTAATCTAGGATCCTCTTCTTAAGATCACTTCTTTTGACCAAATGCCATTGCCATTATTCAGTTCAGTTCAGTTTAGTTGCTCAGTCGTGTCCGACTCTTTGCGACCCCATGAATTGCAGCACGCCAGGCCTCCCTGTCCATCACCAACTCTCGGAGTTCACTCAGACTCACGTCCATCAAATCAGCAATGCCATCCAGCCATCTCATCCTCGGTCGTCCCCTTCTCCTCCTGCCCCCAATCCCTCCCAGCATCAGAGTCTTTTCCAATGAGTCAACTCTTTGCATGAGGTGGCCAAAGTACTGGAGTTTCAGCTTTAGCATCATTCTATTATAGGCAGGCACTGATTTTTGCAAGTTTCTCTTGGTCTTTGTAACTTAGTTGTAGAAAGAAACTAACAGAATCATTAACATGCCTTTTTCTTTCCTCTCTATATATGATCATCAACTGTACATCATTCTGATGTTTTATTAGAAGCAAAAAGAATGATGCTATCATATCTGTTAAGTGAGAGACTGCCAAATGTTCTGCTGAAAACAGTATAGATCTGGAAGTGGCTAATGCAAAGTAGAAATACTCCATGTAAAAGCCCTTAATACAGCAAACTTAAGTAGTTCCTATTATGACTTCTGCTGGTTAGTGTTAATGGGTCATATTCATAATCAGAGTATGAGACTTTCTCAGAACTGCCAGTGTCTTATCTATGTACTTCTCATGGCATTTTATATCATTTGATACTTTTTGTACATATACTGTTTTCCCCTGCCAAACAGACGTTAAGTTTCTTGGAGGCAGGATTTGTGTCTAAATAATATTTGCATCCCTCAGTGTCCCTAGTTTATAGTTAAGTGCTCAATAAATAAGAATTTCTTTGCCCAAATTCATTACCATCTAAAATGACAGCTTTTTTTTTTTTTTCATTTCATGGGCATGTATTATGAATCATATTTATTTGGATGACCTCTATTTTTCCACAGGCATTTTAGCAAAAATTAGAGAAAATAGGCATTTTAGAGAAAATATGATGGAGAAGTAGTGAACTCAAAAAGCAACCAGAATGGAAGCTTTATCCACAGCCAAGCTTCTGAAAGCATGTCTGGATGGGGAAGGGAGGGGCTGAATTGTTGCACTGCTTAGGTGCCCATCACATTGGCAAACACTTAAATGTTTATACCTCTTTTCTTCTGCTCTTTAACAGCCTTTAGAAGGCCCAGACTTGTTACTAGGTAACAATGAGAAGGGGAAAATATATTTTCCCAAATTACAAGGAATTTGTTAGGTAATTATCAGGGAAAAGTGCATTTTCTCAAAACTAGGGAGAGTGAACAGAGATCCACCAAGGGCAAACAATATCGAGGGAGTGCACAGCTCTGTGAGCCCCGCTGGTTGGTGTTTCTGGTACGGCTGTTGTACTCTCAGCTAAGCGGATGGAGGGCAAGTGGTGAAGACTTGTGTTCAGAGAATTGCCTCCAGTGAAATCCTATTTGCAGGGCAAAGGGAATCCAATAACAAGCTAGCTGGTGCAAACAATAGTTTGTCCCAGGTACCTCCTTTGCTCTTTGCCCTGTATTGTGGGTTCCAGGATCCACCTCAGGTTATTTGTAGTTGTGCCAGTGAGTAAGCAGAAACTACTACTTACTACTAAGGAGCCCTGGAATTTGTGCCTTTTATCTGCAGTGGCTCCATATTCAGTCACTCCCAGTGGCTGAGACCAACCCTGGGAAGGCAGGAATCTTCGAATATTCGCCCAGCTCTCTTCCCAGAGTGGGACCTAGGAGTCACTCCCCCAGTGGGAAGTGTATGAGCCACACAGACCCTGAATCAAATGGTGACACCTGTGTTCTCACACATCGTACTAAGGTGTGAAGGGTCTTGTCTTTTCCCCATCGCCTAAAGTTAATCAATGAAATTGTCAGTGGCACGGCAGAATCTGCTTTTCTCTTCCCTCTGCTTCCACCTTTGCCCTGATCCCATACGCTTGGTATTTGACACAGTATCCAGAGTGACTCATAAAACAGTCAGATCATGTTATTTCCCAGCTGAAAACTTTCCAGAGCTTCTCCATCTCCCTCAAAAGCCAACGAGGAACTGCATTTCTAGTCCCATTACCTCTTTTTCTTTTGGCCACACCGCAGAGCATGTGGGACCTTCTTTCCCTGACCAGGGACTGAACCCGTGCCCCTAGCATGGGTAGCATAGGGTCTTAACCACTGGAATGTCAGGAAAGTCCGCATTACCTCTTAAATCCCATCTCCTATCAGTCACCCCATTATCGCTTTGCTTTAGCCACAGCTTCATGCTTCCTTGGCCTTTGCGCTCGCTACTGTCTCTCCCTGAACTGTCTTCCCCAGCTACATCCAAGCTCCACTTTTCCACCTCCTTCACGTCTTTATTGTTCCTCCCTTTGTGGAAGGGCAGCAATTCCTCCTTCCTGTTGGCGCTCTCTCTCCTTACCCTGCTCTATTTTTAATACTGTACTTTTTAGCATATTTTATGATTGTGTGGCTTATTGTTTGTCTGTTCCCTACTAGAACATCATTTATTGATGTTTGTCAAGCATCTTAGAGCAGAGTCTGCCACAGAGTGCTTGTGCGCTCAGTTGCACTTGACTCTGCAACCCCCTGGACTGTAGCCTGTCAGGTTCCTTTGGCCATGGGAGTATCCAGGCAAGAGTACTAGAGTGGGTTGCCATTTCCTCCTCCAGGAGATCTTCCTGACCCAGGGACTGAACCCTTTTCTCCTGCATCTCCTGCATTGGCAGGTGGATTCTTTGCCACTGAGCCACCTGGGAAGCCCCTGCCACAGAGTAGGTAATCCATAAATATTTGTCAAATAAAGTGAATAAAGCACAGACTCTTACACAGCACAAGTACAACTGAAAGTGTAGTACTTACTTGTGTGTTCTACTCAAAATGTAACTACAAGCATGTCTTTCTGAATAAGCATGCTTTTTTCCCCCAGACCTCTCCTATTAAGCTACCATATCTTCTCTGGTTTCTCTGGTTTCTTTATTTTCTGTGCCACCATGAGTCCTTGATGGAGGCCAGTGACTAAGTAACAAGCAAGGCAGAGCTAAGTGTGGGAATGGCGCAATCATTTCAGCACTTCTGTTTCCAAATCAAAACCTAGTCTTTGGCAATCTTTTTGTGATTTCCATATAATCATACAGCTCTGTTTTGAACCAGTCTTGTGAATTGCGTGCCCTACAGATAATTACACTTAACTAACTCATGTTACTATATTATCACTTCTTCTATTGTCATTTAATTATAATTAATGATTGCTCTGAAAGTAACTGTCAAGACAACTTGCACTTTTTTTTTTTTTAGCTGTTTCTCCAGACCTTTGAGATTTTGCCAAATGTCAACTGTGGCTACAGGATTCCATCTCAATTCTTTTCTCAGTTGCAGGGCTCAGTTAAGTATTTCCCCTTGACCTGGCATGAGATAAGTGCTAGTGTCATTGTCTGAGTTGTTAATATCTCTCCAGAACCTTTTACAAAATTCTGGTCTTGCGTTTACTGAGTGGCACAAAGCTCTCCGATCTGATCTGCCGTACTGGTTTGCTAGTCCCTGCCTTATTCCCTCCCTCTGCACGATTTTCCTTGGTTAAATAAAACTGCATTTCTTGGTGCTTGGAGGTACAGCTTCCTCTGTGTGTCCTCCTGTTAGTTTTAGAATTGTAACTCTGTAAAGAACTTCCCCAATGGCTGGTGGGATCCTGTGGCTCCTGGGTTTGGGGACCCTAGAAGGGTTTTTGTTGTTGTTGTTGTGCCACGCGGCATGTGGGAGCTTAGTTTCTTGATCAGGGATTGAACCCATGTCCCCTGAATTGGAAGCTTAGAGTCTTATCTGCTGGATCACCAGGTTAAGTCCCTAGAAGTGGTCTTGAAGGTGAGTGTACACTCCAGGAAGGTTCTTTGCAGTTAAAAAACAGGAATTCCTTGGTGGTCTGGTGGTTAGGGTCCCAGTGCTTCCACTGCAGGGGGCCTGGATTCCATCCTTAATCAGGGAACTAAGATCCCACAAGCTGCATGACACAACCAAAAACTAGCAAATGAAAAAATAGTAAATTCTGCTGAAGGTACGTGAAGATCGTGGATTTAGTTATTTTTGACTGTTGTTGATCATGGCTTGTGGCTGATTTACAGTTATCCAGATATTTTTCATTTCTAAGTTGATTTGGAAACTGTCATCATAACTGACAGTAAAATGGACCATTCAAGAAATTTTTAAAAACCCTGAATAATCAGCTAGTATTTCTAGTACTTTCTGCAAATCATTGTATTACTTATCATATGTACCGAATGGGACATTAAGAATGAGTAGCGTGTAAATGTTTAGTTAGAGCTGTGTTTAAGAATATACTGGGCCTCCTTGGTGGCTCAGATGGTAAAGAATCTGCCTGCAATGCAGGAGACCTGGGTTTAATCCCTGGGTTGGGAAGATCCCCTGGAGAAGAGAATGGCTATCCTCTTCAGTATTCTTGCCTGGAGAAATCCATGGACAGAGGAGCCTAGCGGGTTACAGTCCATGGGGTCACAAAGAGTTGGACACGACTGAGCAACTTTTTTTTTTTTTTTTAAACAATATACTATGTAGGTGGAGCTAGTGGTAATTCTTTATGAATTAGAAAAATTTATCAAAATACAGACCTAGTTAATAGGTATACTTTAAAAAAAAAGATGAATATGGAATACTTGGCAGGCAGATTCTTTACCACTGAGCCATCAGGAAAGCTGAATGTGGATTAAACGGGTTTAAAGCAGACTTTGAAAAAACCTATTTTCCTTATGTAGGCATAGACTCAGCTGTTATTTATTGAGTAGCTGCTATGTGCCAGATGCCGGTACTAGGTGTGCAGCGGAGAACAAAAGTTCTCTGTCCTCGTGGGGCTTTCTTTAGTGGTTGGGGTGGGATTCAGTGCTCTGAAGGAACTGAGGGGTACCGGACAATAGAAGATGGGACTCTTAGCTGGCGTGGCCTGAGAAGGCTGCCCCTGGGATGTGATGTGGTGCTAAAGGCATAGCATTTATGCAGTTCCTAAGGCTGGAGGAAGCTGGGCGTGCTGAAGGACTTAAAGGAGGCCGGTGTTGCCCCCGTGCTGGGAGCAAAGGGCAGGGAGGCACAGGTAAGGTTGTGGGACTGACTGAGTCCTAGAGCAGGCAGGCCCTTCAGCCTCAGCAGAGCTTGTTACCCCCATTTCAGTGGAAAGCCGTGAAGAAAGGACTTACTTGTTAAATAATAACTCTTAGGTAAAGACTGAATTGGACGGAGGCTGTCATGGCAGACAGATACGATTCCTTTTGGGAAACGGGCAGTGGAAGTGGAGTCATGCTGGTCAGCTGGGCGCCATTTCTTCTGTGCGCTCTCTTGCCTTTTTTTACAGCCTCAGTTCAGCTGTGGTAGGGGTTTTGTCAGTGACTTGAAGAAATAGCAAGACTTACTGATGGCCTGGATGTAGGGGTGAGGGAAAGAATAAGGATTCTAGGTAAAGTTACTGGGTTCGGTGTGAGGAACTGAAGGAGAACAGGTTCAAGGGAAGTTGGGGAAACCAGGAGCTCAGTTTGGGGAATGTTCACTGAGATGCCTGTTAAACACCCCAAGGAGATGTTTCCCTTTTGTATCCAGCACTTGTAGCAAGAGTGAGAGGCATTTATTTTAGGCAACTATTTTGGATTTCATTATTTCTTTTTATCACTGTGTCCAAATTAACAAATATAGATAAAGAGTGTAACCTTTATATCACACATAATTAAACAATATTCTAACAAATGAGCCATCCACAGTGTATAAGACACTGTCATGCGGGCATGGGTTAGGGTGGGTTAATGTTGAAAAATTTTAGGTATAGTTTCAGCCATTAAGAATTGTCTAATTCAAATTAATCCTATATATATTTAATATGTCAGTATTATATGTTTGATATTTGATATGCTGCTGCTGCTGCTACTGCTAAGTCACTTCAGTCATGTCTGACTCTGTGCGACCCTATGGACAGCAGCCCACCAGGCTCCTCTGTCCATGGGACAAGAATTCTCTAGGCAAGAATACTGGAGTGGGTTGCCATTTCCTCCTCCGATTGATATGCTACTATATTATAAATATAAATATGCTAAGAATTAAATGTTATATTTAATATATTTAATGTAGAAGATATATTTAGTATATATTGAATTTATATTAAATAGCATATTTAATATAGAAAAAGTAAGTGTAGATCATGCATGAACAAAGACTCATTCCATATTATAAAAGATGAAAATATTACAACATGAAGTACAGTGGATTTCCTTGTGAGGTACAACCACTTTTAGAGACATGCAAATTCATGCTGTAAATATTGGCACGTACAAATGGATCCATTTAGGACATGCAAATGTATTTCTTGTCTCTTCTTTACCTCACTTGACGAAGGGTCTGTAACACTGCTGCCTAGCATGCGGGTGGACACTGGAAGCCAGCCCGGACACACTTTAAACTACATTGTGAAAGGCTGACTTGCATCTCTAGCAGATCCATTTCTTGAGCTTCTAGAGCAAGCGCTTGGGAATCCGATGACAAATAAGACATGAGGCTTTGGAGCTTGGAGGGCTGGAAGCTGCATCTATACCACCACTGCAAGCACTCCTCCCCTCCCAGTGGTTCTTCTAAAAAGAAGAAGATTGAGCTTCTATTTCCAAGTTTGTAGAAATAAAACACTATATTGTCTGAAGCAATAGAAAACTCTAGTCCAAAAAAGAAATGTTGTAGAAAGTCATAAACCATTACATTTGGGTGGAGGTAGGAGAGGAGGTTACAATGGACAATGTTTTGCAATCACGGCTATAGAAACTGTCAACGGCTGCAGCTTTTCATTCTGGCTTGTCAACACCAGTGGTGCCCATGAGGTGTAATAAAATTTATTGTTGCTTAATTGGGACAAATGGTGTGGTTCTTGGTTTTGCATCAGATGGGTCACTGCTCAAAAGGATATGTAGTCTCTGAAGATTTCACATTTATTTCAGTTTTGTTTTTAATAAGGAAAATACTTTGGTGACAAATTATATATGTGTGTACCTACAGTAATCAATGAAAGAAAAGGAGAGTCTTATACTTGAGTAATTGCGTAACAGCTATCTGTAACTAAATATTTGAAGTTGAAAGTTAAAAACAGAAAATAATAATGGCTAACAATAATAGCTGACATTAAGGAGTGCCTACTGTAATGCCAGGCTTGACTTTATTTAATCAGCAGAATCAACTGTAAGAATTAGGTCCTACTATTATCCTCATCTGGGCTTCCCTAGTGGCTCAGATGGTAAAGAATCTACCTGCAGTGCGGGAGATCTGGGTTCAGTCCCTGGGTTGGGAAGAGTCCCTGGAGGAGAGCATGGCAACCCACTCCAGTATTCTTGCCTGGAGAATCCCATGGACAGAGGAGCCTGGTGGGCTACAGTCCACGGGGTCACAAAGAGTTGGATATGACTGCGTGACTACGCACACATACAGGATCCTCATCTAGCAGATATGGAAATGAAGGATTAACAGATCAAGCAGTGTGCTCAAGGTGAATAGTGGTCGGGATTTAGATTCTCATAAGGCTTCCTGAAGGAGGTTGGATTTGGGAAAAATCCCTGGACCAGGACCGGTCTTCTTACCAAGATCAGCCCTTGGTTAACAGACTAGGGACTTTGGACATGGCATTTTATTTTATTGGCTTTCAGCTTCCTTGCCTTTAAAATTGGATAGAAGGCGGGGGAGATTTGAGACATGTTTTGCATAGCCCCAAATTTCTCTTAAGTTTTTTTACTTTCAAGGTTCAAATCTATAAAAGGTTGCTATTCATAGGATTTCTAAAGAGAAGATCAAGATGGTGGGAGTAAATGAGGATGGGGGTTAGGGATGGTTTAGAAGGGCAGTCACCCTGACATTAAGTCACAGAAAGAAAACAACTAGGTTATATGGCCTGTACAACAAATCTTACAGAGTTCTTACAGGCTTGATTCTCCATTTCTGAATCCCATTTGAGGGATTAAATATTACTGATATAGTTCCCTGGTAGCTCAGCTGGTAAAGAATCCACCTGCAATGCATGAGACTCTGGTTCGATTCCTGGGTCAGGAAGATCCTCTGGAGAAGGGATAGGCTACCTAATCCAGTGTTCTTGGGCTCCTGGTGGCTCAGATGGTAAAGAATCCGCTTGTAATGCGGGAGACCTGGGTTCGATCTCTGGTTTGGGAAGATCCTCTGGAGGAGGGTATGGCAACCCACTCCAGTATTCTTGCCTGGGGAATCCCCATGGATGGAGGAGCCTGGTGGTCTACAGTTCATAGGGTCACAAAGAGTCGGACACAACTGAGCAATTAAGTGGGCAAGGTGGTTCTAGACCAGTGGTTCTCCACTGCAGGAGATTGTTGTCCAGGGGACATTTGGCAAATGTCTGGAGATATTATTGGTTGTCACAGTCTGGGAGGGGTGGAACACTTCTGGCATCTCTGGAAGAGGCCAACGATGTGTCTAAACATCCTGATGCACACAAGAGAGCCCCTTACAATAAAGAATTATCTGACCCAAAAGTCAGTAGTGCCAAGATTTGGAAACCCTGTTCTAGGTGAGTCTTTACTCTCTACAACCACTACAGTCTGTACAATAAATAGCGTTCTTGCCTTTATTATTATATTTTAAATTCTTATTTATTTATATTTATAGCTATGCTGAGTCTATGTTGCTGTGCAAGGGCTTTCTCTAGTTACGGCTGGTGAGGGCTACTCGAGTTGCAGAGTGCTGGGTTCTCCATGTCGTGGCTTCTCTTGTTGCAGATCACGGGCTCTAGGCTCCCAGGCTTCAGTAGTTGCAGCTCTAAGGCTCTAGAGCTTGGTGCCAGTAGTTGTGGTGATGAGTCGCTCCGAGGCACGTGGGATTCTCTCAGACCAGGGATCAAACCTGTGTGGCCAGTATTGGCAGGCGGACTCTTTACCATTGGACCACCAGGGAAGTTCCTCATGTATTTTGCTGACATTTTCCTCTGAGGAAACTTTTTGGTCAGTATGTGATGTCCTATAGATTTAGGGGAAAAGGATAAATGCATTTAGGTTTACAGTTGTTCCTGGCTGAAGGAAGCTTAGTTTTTAACTAGTTTCCATAAGAAATTAATTACAATCAAAGAACACCTTTTTGTGTTATGCTAGGTCAGGTCATTTAAGGTCCCAAAAGCTCCACAAATACCCTGTTAGATCAGGGCCTTTGCTCCTGCCTTTAGCAGACTTCGTAGGATATATTTTGTATGGTGTAATTCGTGAATTTCTAGTTATACTCTGAATGTCAGATTCAAACCCTAGATACCATTATCCAACGCTCCACATATTATAGATTCATGATCAGTGAATGCTCTCAAATTCCAGGGGCCTTATCTCCATTTCCCTCCTTTTACCCTTAAGATCAACTGGCTCAACCATTCCCTTCTCCAGGGGATCTTCCTGACCCAGGGATCAAACCTAGGTCTCCTGTATTGCAGGCAGATTCTTTACCATCTGAGCCACCAGGGAAGCCCCTACAATTTACTATGTTGTGTTAAAGAAGTGCTTACTTTTCTTCCCTCTAAAGCTAACTTTCAGGCTTCTCAAGGTAGCGGATTTACCTGCACGTGGCTCTCTTGACCCTTCATGCTTTTGACATGAGTCCTTTTCTTTCTCAGTCTTCATCTTTCTGTTCTGAAGAGGCTTGTGTCCTATCAGTTCAGTTCAGTCTCTCAGTCATATCCGACTTTTTGCAACCCCATGGACTGCAGCACGCCAGGCCTCCCTGTCCATCACCAACTCCCAGAGTTTACTCAAACTCATTCCATTGAGTCGGTGATGCCATCCAGCCATCTCATGCTTGGTCATCCCCTTCTCCTCCCACCTTCAATCTTTCCCAGCATCAGAGTCCTTTCAGATGAGTCAGTTCTTCGCATGGTGGCCAGAGTATTGGAGTTTCAGCTTCAGCATTAGCATCAGTCCTTCCAATGAATATTCAGGACTGATTTCTTTTAGGATGGACTGGTTGGATCTCCTTGCAGTCCAAGGGACTCTCAAGAGTCTTCTTCAACACCACAGATCAAAAGCATCAATTCTTCGGCGCTTAGCTTTCTTTATAGTCCAACTCTCCCATCCATACATGACTACTGGGAAAACCATAGCTTTGACAAGACAGACCTTTGTTGGTAAAGTAATGCTTCTTAATATGCTGTCTAGGTTGGTCATAACTTTTCTTCCAAGGAACAAGCATCTTTTAATTTCATGGCTGCAGTCATAATCTGCAGTGATTTTGGAGCCCCCCAAAATAAAGTATCTCACTGTTTCCATTGTTTTGCCATCTATTTGCCACGAAGTGATGTGACCAGATGCCATGATCTTACTTTTCTGAATGCTTGATTATTTTCACTGTTCCTCTCGTGGCACTGGAAATGTAGATATATACATCTATGGTATTTTTGTTATGATGGAAAGTTGTCCTGGTTAACCTAAGATGATCTGTGGTTTTGCCCAAGAATCAGCGTTTTCAACTTTGCTTCCAAAACTCTTCTTCAAAATTCTATGTGATTTGCTGGCCTTTCTAGTAGTAGTAACTTCAGCCGTTTATTCATGGAGTAAAAGGTTCTATGTCAGGCATTAGAGATACAAAATGAATAAGAAACACTCTCAGTACTCTCAGTTGTTTTATTATTACTCATTTGGTTGTGCTGGATCTTAGTTGTTGCATTTGGGATCTTTCAGTCTTCACTGTGGTGTGCAGGATCTTTAGCTGCAGCATGTGGGATCTAGTTCCCTGACCAGGGATCGAATCAGGTTCCCCCACTTTTGTGATAGAGGTATTTATTTATTTGTCCATTGATTCACTGAAAACCATTTGTTTTGTGTACATTTATTGTGTCTATTACATTTGTGTCAAATACATTTATCATCTAGAAATAAAAACAGATATGATTTAAAGGAGCTCGTAGGCTAGTACAGACAGACTGACAACATTAAAAATGAGTGCCGTGAAATCTTCTAGATGCTGTTAGGGATCAGTAGCATCAGTTTAACCTGAGGAGGTGTATGTGGGGAAGAGGGAACCTTAGGAAACTCCTCATAAAGATGAGACCTTTAATATACTTAACATTTATGTGAAAGTGAAAGTGAAGTCGCTCAGTCGTGTCCGACTCTTTGCGACCCCATGGACTGTAGCCTATCAGGCTCCTCCGTCCATGGGATTTTCCAGGCAAGAGTGCTGGAGTGGATTGACATTTCCTTCTCCAGGGGATCTTCCCGACCCAGAAATAGAACCCGGGTCTCCTGCATTGCAGGCAGATGCTTTACCATCTGAGCCACTAGGGAATAGCATGTGTTAAATGCCTGGTCCTATCCTAAGCACTTTACAAAGATGAACTCATTTAATTCACATAAAAATGCTATGAGGTACATACAATTATTATCTCCATTTTACAGACTGGAAGACTGAGCTTCAGAGAGATCCGGTAACGTGGCTAGGGTTACATTGCTTGGTAAGGGCAGAACCAGATTTCAAAGCCAGGCAGTTTGGCTCTGGAATTAGCTGTGATTCCTTTGTTTTGTTTAGTTTATTTATTTTTAATCGAAGAATAATTGCTTTACGATGTTGTGTTGGTATATGCCATACTTCAACATGAATCAGCTTCAGGTATACATATGTCCCGTCCCTCTTGAACCTTCCTCCCACTTCCCACCCGGTCATCCCACCCCTCTAGGTAGATATGATTCTTGAGTCTTGAAAGAGACTCAGAGATATGAAAAACAGGTAGTTGCCAGTTAGGGGGAATCCCTAACCCCAGAAAGAGATGAGGCGGGAAGAAACTTTAGAAATAGAACTTTATCTCATAGGCAAAACATGTAATTTATAGAAAGTAAATAAAATGGAAACTGAAAAGGAAAAATCACCTGGGTTCCTACTTGTTAAATTTTTTGTACCTTTGAATAATGTGCTTGTGCTTTTTCACATAGTTGTCCTTGAACCATAAATGGAAGTCTGTATTACTTTCCTTCATGTTAGCTCACTTGATCCTTGTACTGTCCCTGAAATATTCGGGGTCTCCATTTTACAGAGGTGGACACTGAGGCCCACATGGAAAAGTTCACATGGAACCTGCAGTCTAACTCAGGACTGCTAAATTAATGTTCTGATTTTTTTTTTTTTCTATTTCACACCTACCGTCTGAAACAAAGGTGGGTATAAGAAGAGGTATGGAACTGTATCCAAACACTGCAGATCATTCACATGTTTCATGTCATCTTGTTTTTCCAACTCAGTGGATGACAGCGGGATTAGCAGACTAAGTCTAAGGAATGTTCATGTAAGATACTCTACTTCGTTCACCACTGTCCTGCTTGCAGGATTTCTGCGACTTGTGTTTACTTCATATCATGCATTCACCCACAGTGTGGCTTCCTTGCCAGGATCTTAGAATTGTACCTGCCTTTACTAACAATGGCTTTGGCAGGTCAGTGATTATCAGAGCAGAGACTGTCATTGTTCCAACAATCTCTAAGTTCAGGATTTGCATGTTTGCTGGGTACAAACAAGCCTAGTTGACAGGAGAGAAAAAGAAATCCAAGTCTAAGCTTGTTTCAATCTCGATGGCAAAAGAAAGGGCTTTTTATGCTGTTTTGTACACAGTCTTAATACTCAACAGGGGTTGGGCCCCCGCATGGGGGCATAAGATCTTTAGTCACTGGGTTGGTACTTTAGAGCCTGGACACTTGGGGACATTCAGTATTCTCCGAGTCTGCTCTTCCCACAAATTGTAAGGTTCTACTTACTCTATCAGCAGGCATGGACTGGAGCAACTAGTAGGTACTGGTCATTCTGATAAATTCTAAGGAGTTGTAGATGAATCACCTACCCTCCCTGCCTTTCAGGTTGCTTACACTCCAGTGGGGACAGCTGATGTCTCCCAGTTCAGTTCAGTTGCTCAGTTGTGTCTGACTCTTTGCAACCCCATGGACTACAGCACGGCAGGCCTCCCTGTCCATCACCAACTCCCAGAGCTTGCTCAAACTCATGTCCATTGAGTCAGTGATGCCATGCAACCATCTCATCCTCTGTGGTCCCCTTCTCCTGCCTTCAGTCTTTCCCAGCGTCAGGATCTTTTCCAGTGAGCCTGTATGTTTTCAAGGTCAATCTGTGTTGTAGCATATATCAATGTTTCATTCCTTTTTATAACTGAAAATATTCCATTGTATGGATATACCATATTTTGTTTATCCATTCATCAGTTGATGGACATTTGGTTTCAGCTGGAGTTTGAATAAACGGACAAGGGTTTGCAAGGCATAGAAAGGAGGGTATATTTTATGGCAGATAAAACCCATCATATAAATTAACACATATGTATGTGCTGTAGTACCTGTTGAATGCCAGGCACATTTCACGTCCTCATTACAACCCAGTGAAGTGACAAACAAAGCAGAAAGACAATTTGCCCAGGTTATCAGCCTGCTACCAGCCAGGTTACCAGGTAGAGAGCTGGGGACCAAATCCAGGCAGTCAGGCTTTGGAGTTCACTGCTCAATCACCTAGATATGCTGTGAAGCCAGGGTTGTGGGACAAGACAAGCCTGTTCTGGAGGACTGTCTATGGCAAGAGGGATGCAGGAGAGTGAGGTAAATGAGGCCAGAGACTGAGTAGCCTGTATGCAACAATTGTCTTTGTGAAAGACACATCTGACTGCATCATTCCCCTGTTTTAAAACTGCCTCTAGTTCTATGTTAGTTTCCCAGTGCCAGTCATTTCTTACTGCCTTTATAATTTCCCCCCTATGTCTTACCTATATAAGTGTTTAATTTTTTCTTTAAATCAGCTCACTTTTGTTTTGCTTAGGCACATTTATTTAAAGTGGAACTTTATCTCCCTACATTAACCAGAAAACTAGTATTTTTCTAATGCACGTTTAAATTCTCCAAACCATTAGATTGAAGTGCCTTCACTTATTACCACCTAAAAGCAGCTTGCTCACCAGTAGGATGCGTCAGATTTATTGAGAAGTTGAGGCTTACGGGGTAAGGTTTGGACACTGTATGGGCCCTTCAGAACCCTGCTCCAGTCCATGCTCCAGCCCCACGTGTGGCTTGTCACCACAGTACCCCATGGAGTTGCCTCATCAAACGTGCTTCCCTTCTCGTTGGACGCATGCTTTTTCATTACAGTTTGTTGTTCTTTTCCTCTTCTCTCTCCATTCTTTATCACCAGCTCATAAAATTCCTCCCTTCTTAAGTCTTCCCATATCCTCTGGGTTCTCCAGAACTTGGCTCTAAGATGTCTTACTTTGCTATTACTGTTTTAGTGTGTCCCTATCAGATTTGAGGTGCTTCAAGGCTGGGAACTTTGCTTGTTAAATGAGTAAGCGACTGATGAAGGCCAAAGAGGAAAGACCTTGATTGTGACAGTGTTATGAATGACATTTCCAAATCGCAGAATGTTTTGAGACAAACATGATCGATTCTGTTCTTAACAAAATTAAGTGCGGTTTGTTGTATGAGATCAAATGAAAGAGTAAGATCCTGGAAGCAGGGAGAGGAGATATAAAATAAGCACTGATTAAAATGCCGGGTGCCTAAAAGAGGACCCACTAAGCCTGAAAGTATACATACATGCTTTATGAGCCAGCAGTTTCACTCCCAGGTATGTTCCCAACAGAAATCTGTTACATATGTTCACCAAAAGGTAAGTTTCACAATGCCCTTAGCAAGCATCATTAAAAATATCCCCAAACTGGAAGCAACCGAGATATCCATGAATAGTGGAATGAATTTTAAAACTATGGTATATTCATTCAATAGAATACTATATACAGTGAGAATGAAGAACTATCACTGCATGTAAAAATGTGTTCACAGTTCACAAACCTAATTTTTAGTGAAAGAACCCTGGCTTAATAAAATATATGAGTCCCTTTTACCTAAAGTTCAAAAAGAGACATATCTGTGGAATTAGAAGTCAGGATAGCTGTCAACCTTGGCTGAATGATGACTAGAAGGGGACGTAAGAGGGACCTCTGTGGTGCTAGTGACGTGTTCGGTTTGTGAAATTCATTGAGAAATACTCTTTTAATCTGTGCATTTTCTGTACATATGAAATGCTTCAATGAAGTTTATATTTTAAAACATACGAAGAAAATAAAAGCAGTTAACAAAAAGGATTTTTAATTTTTTTTAATAATTGTGTTTGTTTTCGGCTGTGCTGGGTTTTCGCTGATGCACGGGCTTTTCTCTAGAGGCCAAGAGTGGGGACTGCCCTTCATTGCAGTGTGCGGGCTTATTGCAGTAGTTTCTCTTGTTGCAGAGCGCAGGCTCCACCATGCAGGGTTCGGTAGCTGTGGCTTGTGGGCTCAGTAGTTGTGGCGCACAGGCTTAGTTGCTCTGAGGCATGTGGGGTCTTCCCAGACCAGGGATCGAACTCGGGTCTCCTGCATTGGCAGGCTAATTCTTTGTCACTGAGCCACCAAGGAAGCCCCCCAAAAGAATTTTTTTAATTAAAACATCTTGTTCCAGAAAGAAATAAACAGCAAACTATGAAAACTAAGAAGAGAAACTAATGGTGAATCTAAGATCCTGAGCTGCTTCTCTCTGTTTTCATCTGGCTTCATTGTCTTGGAATTTATTACCTGCCATGATTTTGCTGTGAAAGTAATAACTACTAAGAAAAAGGCATTTTGTTTTACAACATATGAACCATATGGAGTCATTATTCTATTTCATCTTTAGAACATCTCTATCAGTTCAATTCAGTTCAGTTCAGTCACTCAGTCGTGTCCGACTCTTTGCGACCCCATGAATCGCAGCACGCCAGGCCTCCATGTCCATCACCAACTCCTGGAGTTCACTCAGACTCACGTCCATTGAGTCGGTGATGCCATTCAGCCATCTCATCCTCTGTCGTCCCCTTCTCCTCCTGCCCCCAATCCCTCCCAGCATCAGAGTCTTTTCCAATGAGTCAACTCTTCGCATGAGGTGGCCAAAGTCCTGGAGTTTCAGTTTTAGCATCATTCCTTCCAAAGAAATCCCAGGGCTGATCTCCTTCAGAATGGACTGGTTGGATCTCCTTGCAGACCAAGGGACTCTCAAGAGTCTTTTCCAACACCACAGTTCAAAAGCATCAATTCTTCGGCACTCAGCTTTCTTCACAGTCCAACTGTCACGGTTCATTAAAATCCCCATTCTCCAGATGAGGAAGCTGAGGCCCAGAGAGATTTCTTAATGTGCCCCAAGTCACAGGACTAGTAAAGTGCCTGAATTGAAACTATTTCTGTAAGTCCTGTCTATGACTCAGGGCCATCTGGGAATGGCAGTTGTACTTGAAATTTGAGTCTCCAGGAACAGAGGAAGCTGGCACTAAGGGAGGGAGAATGGTGCGCCATCTACATGATAAATCCACAATGGAGCTTTGTAACTCTTTGTGTCAAGTCAACCAACAAGTAAAGCAAAACTTTTTTGACACGTGAGTTAAATTAATTGTTCTTTTCTGCTTAAATAATTAAGGACTTATGTACAAATTAAATGACCTCAACTTAATAGAAAGAGAATGCCATTGACTTGATTGAGTTGTAATTGCAAATGTTTTTGGCTGCTTCCAGCTAGCTTTCAGCAAGCAAAGTTGTCCATGGGTGGACATCTAGCATTTTTCAGCTGGACAGGACCACAGGGGCTTTCTGGTTCGACATTCCATCCAGTGTAAGAATGCTTTTGCAGCATTAGTGACAATCATGCTCTGATAACGTGCACTGAGGGCATACAAGGGACCAGGTGCTCATTACAGCTGCCAGAGTTGCTGTTGTTAATATTCCTGTTTTACCGACGAGCAAGTAGACTTCCAGAGGTTAAGCAGTTTTCTCTGGATCACAGAGGTGATTATAGCCAAACAGATCCAGACACAGGTCTTTCTGACTCCAAACTTGCAGGGTTTTGTTGCTGTGCTTCCTGTTTCTGTCTTGGCCTTGAATTCTTACCGTGGTGGTGCATCATCATCCATGAGACACTTTAGGCTAAGAATGGAGAGCCCTACTAGGAAGCCCTTATATTTAGCTAGAATCTTCCTTCTCTATGCAGGAATGGAAAACTGAAAATGATATAATAGGATAAGAGAATAAATTAGCCTATTTGTAAAAACTTTCATCTATATAGGGCCTAGTTTTGCTCTCAAGAGTAATACTGCCTAAGATTCCTTGTTTTGGGTGGAAGTCGCCTCTCCAGAATTTTTTTTTTTTTAAGTTAATCAGTTAAGAAATTTTCACCACACTGTGCAGCTTGTGGAATCTTAGTTCCCTGACCAGTGATCAAACCTGAGCCCTAGGCAGTGAAAGTGCAGAGTCCTAACCACTGGACCGCCAGAGAATTTGCTCTCCAGAAATTTTAAGTGAGGGGTTACATTAGTCTGTAGTTTTCAGAATGATGCAAGGGCTTCAATTATCTCTTTTTTTAAATTAAAAAAAAATTTATTGAAGGATAATTATAATATCATGTTGGTTTCTGCCATACATCAACATGGCTCAGCCATAGGTTCAATTATCTCTTGGTGTACATTAAACTACTCTGATTTCCTAGTAGGTCAAGCAACCACCAATGAATACCTGTCATCTCTCGTGATTCGGGCATTGCCCAGCAGGGAGATTCTTCATGTGGTTATATACATCAAAAGGGACCTGTTGGTGATGATCAGTTTGTGGCTTGTCTGGTCCAAGAATCCAAAATGGCTTCTCTCACATGTCTGGCACCTTGGCAGGGATAATCTCAAACCTCTTCATAAGGTCTCTCCTACAGGGTAGTTGGACTTCTTCATGTCAGCCAGGCACTCCAAGGGTGAGTGTGCCCAGAGAGGACATTAGAGCTGCCAGTTTCTGCAGACCTGGGCCTGGAAGCTGGCACAGGGTCACTTTCAGGTCAAAGCAGGCACAGAGCCCACCCAAGTTCAAATGGAGGAAAACACACTCCACCATTCAGTGGGAGGAGTGTGACAAAGGCTCTGCGGTAATTTTTAATCTTCTGTACTAAGGATCAGCCTAACTAAATCCCCATTTTCCTGGGTTGGAGGTGGTACTTCCTGTTTGGGTTCTGAAGTCCTCCTGCTGAATTTATTCCTTTCTCTTTTGGGGGGTATCTGAACTTTAGGAATATCTTTTTCTAATAATTATTTTAGTTATAGAGCACAGGCTTTGTCAGTTCTAATTATTTGCTGAAGTTAAAGATGATGAACTCATTGGTATCAGAGCCCTATAAGGATAGATTCTCCTTCTGACTGACAGACAGACGACATGCTGATATGATACATTTGCAGGTAAAGCACAGAACCGAAGGATGCTGGAGAGTGGGTAGAAAAAGAATATAGAAACCCTAAATCAAAAGGTTTTTATAAATAGTTTAATTTATTGCCTTATCCTATTACATCATTTTCAGCTTTTCGTTCCTGCAGAGCATTTGTGATGTTTTGATTCTTTAAAACAGCGTTTTAAAAGTTCTGTAATTTTGGTCAGTGATGCTTGTTTTCCAGTATAAATTGAGGCAAAATTCAATGGTTATTCTGCTACTTATATTAGTAGAAGGAGTTAATTAAAATTATTTTTAATCTTTTGATCCCTGTCACACTACTCTGCTGTGCAATAATACACAAAAGAATTTTCAGAAAGCAACTGTTGGGGCCTAGCATAGCTCCCTGCCTTAAAAATGTGCCATTTTGTGAAGTTGTATTAGCAATTTGTATACTGAATTGACCACAAGGTGCTGTTTTAGAAAACAGTAAGTGCTTTGCTGCTAAGTCACTTCAGTCGTGTCCGACTCTGTGCAACCCCAGAGACGGCAGCCCACCAGGCTCCCCCATCCCTGGGATTCTCCAGGTAAGAACACTGGAGTGGGTTGCCATTTCCTTCTCCAGTGCGTGAAAGTGAAGTCACTCAGTCATGTCTGACTCTTAGCGACCCCATGGACTGCAGCCTACCAGGCTCCTCCGTCTATGGGATTTTCCAGGCAAGAGTACTGGAGTAGGGTGCCATTGCCTTGGCAGAAGTAAAATCAAGATGTTTTGGATAAGAGATGTGAGTACATTGTTGCCAGGTACCTAGTTCTTTGTGCTTGAGATCCTGAGGGAAGTCTCATATAGCAGTTCAAAAATTGAAAAATTTTCATGGGTAAATGTTTGTTTATTTGTTTATTTGTCATTAGTGCAAATAGAAATGAACTGGAGCACACTCATTTTATGTACCTTCCTTTTTACTTCTACTGAAATATTTCAGACCTACTGAAAAGTACAAGGAATGGTACTTTTCCAAATAACCCTGTGTCCACGGGCCAACATAAGGAATAAAACATGAGAGAACTGAAGCCCCTTGCAAACTGCACCCAATCCCAATCCCCTTCCTCCCTTCACAGGAGGGGTCTCACCCAAAATGTAGGGATTATCACTCTCTGGCATGGCTTCTTGCCTTTACTATAATATATATGGTATAAACCCATATATAACCTGTTGGCTTACTTAATGGTTAGGGAAAAAAATCAAAAGAAGAATAATCTTTTGTGACACCTGAAAATCATATGAAGCTCAAATTTCAGTTCCATAAATAAAGTTTTATTGGCATACAGTGTAAAAACACACTGTCCCTGGTTGCTTTTGTGTGACTTGGCAGCTCTGAGTAGCTGGAATAGAAACTGTATGGCCTGCAATGCCTAAAATATTTACTATTTGATCCTTGCAAAAAAATATTTGCCGACCCCTTGTCCAGCATGCGCGCACACACACATAAACACAGAGTACGTAATTTGGCTAGAGAAAGATTGATGTGGAGGTGTGTGTGCCTTGGCTGGGAGCAGGCTGAAGTGGACAAAAAGCTTTTTTAAAAAAAAAAAAAAAATTTATTTGGCTGCACCGGGTTTTAGTTGCAGCTTGTGGAATCCAGGTCCCTGACTAGGGTACCCTCTTAGCCCCTAGATCACCAGGGAATTCCCTCTCTGGTTTCTTGACAAGAGCAGTGATTGACCATTCCCCTCCCATCCCCCTTCCCCTGGATGATTACATTTTATTCTTCTGCTCTAAGCTGCTTTTCCTCTTATGCTTGCTTTTCCCACCCCCATGCCTACAAAACCAACAAATTCTGTTTGTCCTGTGATAGAACAGCTCCAAGGATAGTCACCTCCTCCCTCCAGAAAGTTCTCAGCTTAGCATTGTGCTAACTGTCTCTTCATTTAGCACACTGAGTTCCCTTGGACTTGCCTTGTCTTCTTTCTCCTAGAGTTCTGGCTTATTGTACCCTAGGAGATTATGTCCACACCAGCTGCAGAGACAGGCAGAGGTCAGCAAAGAGTAATTGAACAAATGCCCTTTTAAAGATAAATTTATAAAAAGTTGATGAGGAATTTCAGTTCCTTTTGCAAAAATAATGATACCTCTTCCTTGTTTTTTAACAATGGATCTTTTCCTTTCCTAAGCCAGAATTAAACAGATATTTGTTCCAACTTGATGATTTCCTCTTCTAATAATAGATGAATAATGGATGGTGCTGTGCACTCCAGGGGTTCCCCATGGCGAGCTTCATGGACTTTGAAGCCAGGTAGCCTGTCTATTACTGGGGAGACTCTGGAGTTCCCTTAGGATAGAAGAGGGGAATAGCAATCTGGGGTGTTTGCCATAAAAGTTAAAATACAGAGAGCAATGATACAGTCTTCAGTCTGAAGGAGCTTTTAAGTAAGTGAAATAAAAACTGAACAATAGAAAATGATAAATACTACAGGGTAAATACAAAGTAGAATGTGATAAAAACTGTAAGAGAGGTACAGAAAAGTTACTGGATTGGAAGGGATGGAGAGATGATTTCCTTCTGGGGACAATTGGAAGGACTTCCTGAAGGAGGTGGCAGGGGAAAACAAGGGTTTGGATCAATGGAATTTAGAGCAAGAATTTTCTTGGCCATGGGGACAGCATGAAGAAAAGCACCGAGGCAGAGATATTAGGTGGCAAATAGATCAGTCTGACCTTCTATGAAGGGAAATAAGAGAGATGAGCAGGGGAATGAAGGAGACTGTCTGGTGAGGCGAGGCCTTGAATGCCAGGCAGAGGAGTTTGGTAGCCATGACCGTTTATCTACTCCTGTTTGAAATAGGAGTGCCTGTAGAATGATCAGTCTGAGCTCGGGCTTCTGCTGTACCACGCGGCCTTGACTCTTCCTGTCCGGGCCCATTGTCACTCCATGCAGATTTGCTGTCTCAGTACGGAAGATGTTAAAGACACTGGAACGTGCTGTTTCACAGAATGCCTCCAAAAGAGCCAATCTGAGCAGATTGCGTAAGGGCCCCCATCGCTCCATTATCATTTCAAATCAGGAGAAATATCCCTGACTGTAGCGGAATTTGCTGTCCTTTGTGTTCCTCACTTTTCCACAGTTCTGGTCAGAAAAGAGGCCAGAGTGGAAATTTTCATGTTTAAAGTGGGTGGAAGAGAGGAGGAGAGAAAAATAAGAGATTTTTCTAAACTATTTCCTTGGGTCAGTTTCTAAACTATTTCCAGGGACATACGTTTATGAGGGTTTCAGATACCTCTGAAGTGGTCTTCCAGGGGTTTCTTTCTTTTAGTATAGTAGTCAGGTATAATTCAAGGTTTCCATCCTTGAGGGTGGTTTATTGAATAAAAAAATTAAGTAGTGTTTTTATAATAATGTGTATCCTAAATAGTTTCCATTGATACTAAATGGGATGGGGAGGTTAGTAAACTGAATTAAGCTTCAAAATGTCATTTCAGTGAGGAGAGGAAGGGGCAACGATTCTCTGGTGTGTACAGCTTGAGACCTGGGTCAGACTCACTCAGGGTCCAAAGCCTGAGAATCTGCATTTTGATAAATACCTGAAATGAAAGAGTTTTTAAAATGTTTTTATTATGGCAAAATATAACAATATAAAATTTATTATTTTAACTATCCACTCTGGAAATTTTTCATCTCCCCAAACTGAAACTTATTAAACAATAATTTCCCATTTTCCCTTCCCCAACCTCTAGCAACCACAATTTCACTTTACTATGAATTTGACTAGTCAGATGACTCAAAAGTAGAATCACATGGTATTTGTCTTTTTGTGACTGGCATATTTCACCTAGTGTAGTTTCCTCAAGGTTCATTTGTAACATGTCAGAATTTCATTCCTTTTTAAGACTGAATAATATGTGTGCTGCTGCTACTGCTGCTAAGTCCCATCAGTCGTGTCCGACTCTTAGCGACCCCATGTGTAGTCCCGCATTTTGTTTATCCACTCATCTTGATGAATCTTTTTATCACTCTTTCAGCTGTTGTGAATAATGCTGCTGTGAATACTGATGTGCAAGTACCTCTCTGAGTCCCTGCTTTTAATTCCTTTGAGACTATAGCTAGGAGTAGAATTGCTGGCTCATGTAATAATTCTGTTTGATTTTCTGAGGAATCACCATGCTATTTTTAACAGTGATAATGTAATGTAACCATCATTTCTATCTACTTCCAAAACACATTTTCATCACCTCCAGAGGAGACAGTATATCCATTTAAGAAATCACTGTTCACCTCACTTTCCCCTACCCTCTGTGTGTGTGTTAGTCGCTCAGTCAGGGGGTCTTCGCTAACAAGGAATTGAACCTGGGTCTCCGGCACTGCAGGCAGATGCTTTACCATCTGAGCTACTAGGGAAGCCCCTGCTCCTTCAGTTCAGTTTGGTTCAGTCGCTCAGTCATATCCGATTCTTTGTGACCCCATGAATTGCAGCACGCCAGGCCTCCCTGTCCATCACCAACTCCCGGAGTTCACTCAGACTCACGTCCATCGAGTCAGTGATGCCATCCAGCCATCTCATCCTCGGTTGTCCCCTTCTCCTCCTGCCCCCAATCCCTCCCAGCATCAGAGTCTTTTCCAATGAGTCAACTCTTCGCATGAGGTGGCCAAAGTACTGGAGTTTCAGCTTCAGCATCAGTCCTTCCAGTGACACCCCTGACTGATCTCCTACCCCTTAGTGACCACTTATCTGCCTTCTGTCTCTATGGATTTATTTACTTTGGATATTTCATATTAATGGAATCTACAACATGTGGCCTTTTGTATCTGGCTTTTTTCGCTTAACATCATGTATTTGAGGTCCATCTATGTTCTAACATATATCAAGACTTCCTTCCTTTTCAGGTTTGGATAGTATTTTCTCGTGTGGCTAGACCACAGTTTGTTTGTGTATCTGTCGATGGACAACTGAGTCGTTTCCACCCTTGGGTGTTGCTTTTTAAGATAGCCACAGCCAAGTGGTGTGCATCAAATGAGAGGTGCTGTGTCCTCGGCTTGGGCACAGGGGCCCTTGCTCCAGGAGGAGGGACCTCTACCAGGATCGAATAGTCACCTGCATAAGAGGTGGCAGATGGGCAGTCCACTGGAAAGTGAAGCTCCCAAGGCGTGTTGTGTTTGTTCTTCCATGCACTGTTGTTCTGCCCAATCTTTAAACATTGCATCAGTTGCATACATTTAAACTTGGAGAGAATTTTTTCTGTCTCTATCCCTTCCTCCCCACTCAGTGCACCTGGGTTTCTGTCTTTTGAGAAAACGATACAAAGCACAGGTTCATCAGTACCTGGCCTAGCAGCTACCACCTAGTACCACCTAGCAACTACCAGCTAGAGTTGGGTGTGGGCTTCCACCTTCTGCCCACTACCCTTTCCAGGTAGTCACAGCCCTCACCCCTCCTTAGTAAGGCCAAAGATTAGACCATCTGAGTGGCTGTTTTTTCTAATTAATGGAATTAGAGGAAAGTGAAAGATGGGCTCATGTCTCTATCAAAAGTAAAAAAAAGAAATGAAACTAGCTGCTTCCCTCGAGGCCTTGCATGCCCCCACAGGCACTGAGGATTCTGTCCTCTGTTTTAGTGTTCATCACTTTCCTAAATACTAGAAATAAGGGGGGGGGGAGTTTTATTGAGATATGATTCATACTTTGTACAGTTCAGCTATTTAAAGTGTACAATTCAGTGGATATTAATATACTCACTGATTGTAGCCATCACCACAGTCAGTTTAGAACATTTACATCACCTTGAAGAGAAACCTTTAGTTATCACCTCTATCCCCCTTACTCTGCCTCAGACCTAAGCAATCTCCCATCAAATATCAGAATTTTTTTTTTTTTCGGTGTGAGGTGGGGGCGGGGCTGCATCTCCAAGCTTATGGGATCACAAACCCATGCCCTCAACAATGAACGTGTGGAGTCCTAACCACTGGACCGCTAGGGAGTTCGTAAATATCAGAATTTTTAATGGCACTGCAGAAGGGGTTGAAAGGGAAGCAATGCTAGGGACTTTCCTGTGGTCCATGGGGTTGCAAAGAGTCGGTCACTGCTGAGCAACCAACACTTTCACTTTCAAGCAGTTCATCACTGTAGTACTTTGGCCTCACTCAGAAGGGGTGAGGATGAAGATGATGGAAGCTAAAATAAATCTCCTTGATCAAAGTGTAGCTACCACCACACCTGGGAAGCTTGTAGGTTCTCATCCCAGCCAGTGAATTTCTATGTGAATTTCAGAAACAAAACCATTTGTTTTATAGATTTGTTCCTTCCTTTGTGCGCTGTGGGGTACTTTCTTTGTATGCTTTGTCCTGTCCAACTTCTGTGACCCCACGGACGGTAACCCCCCAGGCTCCTCTGTCCATGGGATTCTCCAGGCAAGACTACTGGAGTGGGTTGCCATTCTCTTCTCCAGTGGATCTTCTTGACCCAGGGATTGAACCCAGGTCTCCCCTATTGCAGGCAGATTCTTTACCATCTGAGCCACCAGGGCAGCCCCAATGTAACACTACTCAGCCATGAAAAAGAATGAAATTTTGCCATTTGTAATAGCAGGGATGGACGTGGATGGTTTTATGATAAATGAAGTCAGAGAGAGAAAGACAAATACTTATATGTTATTACTTATATGTGGAATCTAAAAAATACAACAGGTAGTGAATATAACAAAAAAAGACTTATTGATGTAGAGAACAAACTAAAGGTTACCTGAGGGGAGAGAGAAAAGGGTAGGAGAAATACAGGGATAGGGATTAAGAGGTACGAACTGAGGTATAAAATAAGCTACCAGGATATATTGGAATATTGTACAATACAGGGAATATAGCCAATTGTTTTATAATAACTATGAGTGGAGTATAACCTTTCAACATTGTGAATCACTATATTGAATGCCTATAACTGATAATATTGTACATTAACTATACTTCAATTAAGAAAACAAAAAGACATGCTTGGTCATCTGGTGAGGAAAAGTTCAGCCGGAAGTAGACATATATAAAGACCTTCCATGTGTTATCATTACTCTCACTGAGTGTTCAACTGTGGCGTTTTGAATCCTGAAAGAGAAACCACCACAGAAATAATTACCTTATGGGAGAACCATTGAATTTTAAATGAGGAGGCCTCAGGGATCCTGGAATGTTCCCCCTCAAAACCTGCCAGACTCACCTTGCAGGCTGTCTTATGTTCCTGTTGGCTTCAGGTTGCCTTGTTTAGCAAGTGAAGATTATTGGTTGTTTATCTGAAATTCAAATATCACTGGATGTTCCGTTTTATCTGGCTGCCTTCTTTGTCTACAGCCCGATATATCTCATGGCTCCACGTCTCCTCTGTATCACTGGTCCTTTGAGTTGCAGGGTCTGGGAGGGCTCTGCATACTTCTCAAAGAAGTGCAAATTCAGTGGGGCAGGCACTAGGCTGGGGTCCCCTTATCCAGTTGACATGGCCAGACCCCTTGAACTGGCCAGGCAAAAGAGTGATTTAAAAAAAATAGATGCCAGTCATGGTGCTGTCTGGCAGCAGCCCAAATTTTGGGCCTGGCTTCATCACTTTGACCAGAGGCAAGTCACTATAATTCCTTGGAACTGCATTTTCATCTTTTTACTTCCTTGAAATGAAACCAGTAGAAATGCCAGTAACCAGCATTTGTTTAGGGCACTACCATTTACTTGTCTCGTGTAATTAGCAACCCTAATTAGTGTGGCATTCATTCCCCATCCCGCCCTGGGCAGCTCATTTAATTCTTACAATTAATTATCTTTGAAGAGTGTCATTATACCCCTTATGTAGACAAACCTCTGAAGGGTTAAGGAAAGAAAGCCACTCAGCTCTCTCCAAGATTTTATTTAGTGAAATCAAATGAAATTAAACCCCAAAACATGCCCGAAAGGGGAAAGAATTCGTAAAAGTGGAAGGATAAAGCAGGCCACTTACTGTTTTCATTCTTAGTGTCCATGTTCTCCCTGCCCCCAGCATCTGGGGCCTGGCACACAGTTTTAATATGTTTACTGAATGGGTAAATGTTTGAAGGGCCTCTCAGGTAGCTCAGTGGTAAAGAATCCTTATATGATGCAGGAGGCACAGGTTGGATCCCTGGGTCAGGAAGACTCTCTGCAGAAGGAAATGGCAACCCACACCAATATTCTTGCCTGGGAAATCCCATGGACAGAGGAGCCTGGCGGGCTGCAGTCGATGGGGTTCCAGAAGAGTCAGACATGATTTAGCGACTAAACTCACTCAAATGTTTGGAACCACAGGGAAGTTTGAGGAGTCGGGGCCTCTGGTCTCTTCCTTAGTGTGACTCCCCACTTCAGCCGCCAGCTCCTCATTCAACCCTCCTTAAGGTCCCTGCATCTGGTCCCAACGCGTTAGTACTTCCAATCGTCAAGGATTCCCCAGTCTAAGGCTCGGAGTCTATTTGAACTGTTTTTCCATTTGTCTCTTTCCCTCTGCTTGTCTCCCTAGATAGCTAAATCCTCTTTATCCTCCATCCCCTTGCAAGTCCTGCCTCCTCCACCAGGACCTTTCCAACTATGCCAGCACACTAGAATTCTCCATTCTTGACTCTTCGAGCAGTTAGTGTGTATCACGCATTTTAGCTCACAGCAGAGCAGGAAGTTCCCTTTGGTAATATTTGGACCAAACCCCTCATTTTATGGATGAGGACACCGAAGACCTAGGAAGTCATGTGATATGCCCAAGGCCACACTGCTATCTAAAATTTGTTTCATTGCTTGTGCGCAGCTGTTCTGAATCTCTCCCCAACCCCCATTCACCCCATCGTGGTGCCATCTTGCATTTACCTGCTGTGTGTATATATGCACTGTCTATGGCAAGGAAAACCCAGAAAACACCCTTAAAAAGGAACCCAGGTCTTCCAGATTGGCAATGGAAAAGGTCACCCTTGGGGAGGGGTGCCTGGTCCTTCTCTCTAAGACTTACTTCGCACGACCACTTTCTCCTTGGACATCTGTCACCAGTTACCACTACCACCCCCTTCCCTACCCAGCTGTTCTCAGGAGCCCTTCTCCCCACATCTTGAGTCCAAGCTGGATATAGTATACTTGAGGGAGTGGAATAGCACAGAAAGTTACGTCCAACTAGATACTCTAACAACAAAAGGCTTTTCCTCGTTTAGTTGGACCTTTACTTTTAGTCTCCTTCCTTCACATTTACGTGAAACGGAGGTTGCCATTAACACCCTCTAGAAGTGTGACTCCACATCCAAGAGAAAACCCCAAACCTTAGGAGTTTCTGTTCCTGGTGATCAAAGGCTAATCTTCCAGGTTCTCTTTCTGATGTGAGGTGCCTCTTCTTTTCAATGTGTCTAACATTAGGGAACACAGTCTTTAGGGAAGCCTCCCAGCACCACCACTGCTCAATAAGAGTTTTTTTTTGTAACTGTAGACTTCAACAGGGTGAACCAATCAGATCACAACACAATTAATCTTCACATTCGACATGTTCTGCAGAGAAGTGGGAGATGGGGAGCTGGCCTTTATGGCGTCTCCCTAACACGTTAATTCTCTGATGAGTACCCTCTGTTCTCTTATGGATTCCTGTCCTAAGTCTTTTAGCCATAGGTGCTGAGCATTTAATGAATCTTGGTTGAACTGAGTGGATGTGACCCATCGAGTGTACTTTAGGGAGGAAGCTTAGGGTTGGGGAAAGAGGGAGGATGGTATGGGAAGAGAAGAATACCACTCTGCTCACCACCTTCCAGACTGCCAAAGAATGCCCACTCCACTTTTGTTCCTGAATATATTCATTCATTCATTCAACAAATATTTCTAGAGTGCCTGCCACCTGCCAAGAATTATAGTTGGTGCTGGGCATCAAAATGAATAAAAAATAGCCTCTGTGCCTGCCCTAAAGAGCTATGTTCTCTGTATGGTGCTTGATGGATGACCCGTTGTGACCTCATTAGTAGCCGAAGGAGCCTGGTTAATAAACCATGCTCCCTCATGTGCTGAGACATCCTCATCTTCTGGAGATGCCTGGGTTTACTTTGATTTGTTGTGAAGCATGAATGCTAAGATGAGTTTTGCCCTGAGAAGCCCCAGCAACGTGGTTACTCCAGTTAACCAGCACGGCCAGTGTGAGGCAAGAAAATAATAGGTGGTTATGTAATGGATGTGCTTTTCTTTACACGAGACCTTTAAAGGTCAGTTTATTAGAGCCTAATGAAACAGTTAGGGATATATATGGGGTGATTTAGTTGCTTCCTTTCTTCTACAATAAATGTCACAGTTTTGGATGACTATAAACTAGTTCTGGTGCTCTGAAATGAAAAAGATACTAAGAATGAGGCTCAAAGGAAATTGATCTATTTTCCCCTTTTCATTTTTTATTTGGCACATGTGTTCCATTTCATACCAATTTTTTCCCCTGTGCATAGTAAAGTTTTAAAATAAACAGCAGCAACTCTGTTTCCCTAGTTTAACTAACATGGAAACGTCTAATCCTCTTAGTTTTTTTGATTTTGCAAACAAGGATTTGTTGGGATAAAATCTTTAAGCAGTCCAGTCACATGAACTAGGTATTCATTTAATGGCCCCAAGTACAACCTGTTGGAAAAGCAAAGTAATGAATTAATAATATTCCTCACAGTCATTTTGTCTGCCTTATTTTTCAGTCACAGGGTATGCAATGTTAATGGAAGTAGTGAATGTAAAGGTAATTCACCCTGTAAATTGAGAATAGTTGCTTCACATTGTTAGCCAGCATTACTTTCAGCTTTTTGAGCATGTGGGGGAAAAAACCATAATCTACAGCTACAGCCATGCTTTCTAGTATAATGACCACCAGCTACTTGTGGCCACTGAAATGTGTGTGGCTAGTGTGACTGAGCTGAATTTAAAAATTTTAATTAAATGTAAAAATGGAAGCAGTTAAACACAACTTTATTGGGAAGCTTATGTTAGGAGCAACCTGGATATGTGAGTCTACATTTTCAACTGTAAATTTTATGCAATACTGATTATTTCCAGTGAGAATGTAGCATCCAAATTGCAATGTGCTATCAGTGTAAAATGCACACTAGATTTTGAAGATTTCAGAAAAAAAGTAAAATATTTCATTTAATAGTTACTAATTTTTATATTGATTACGTGTTGAAATGATGTTTTGGATATATTGGGTTAAAGAAAATATATTAAAATGAACGTCACCTGGTTTTGTACTTTTAAAAAGTGACCACCATAAAACTTAAAATCACATAAATGTCTCGCATGAATTAATATAGAGCAGCACTCCTCTGCTGGATCATGGTCCACAGGGTTCTCACCAGTTTACTTGATGAGAATATCACAATGAGCTCAGTTAAAACACGAACAGGGAATTCTGTGTCGTAGCAAATCATAACATATATTTAATAATTGTTTTTTTATTTTTTAAGCTTGTCAAACCCAGGTGATCTTGGGATATCTTTGATTCCAAAACTGCATCACATATTTAATCCCATTTATTTTAGGAGAATCTCAATCTAAACTTTGGAACTTTAAATAACTTTTAATTGGTTAAAAGAGCCAATCAACAGTATGGTTTAATGAATCTAATTATAGACAACTTTATAAAGCACTTAAATAATATTTTATCCTGTAATCACCAAAGAAATTGTGATTAGGGCTTCCCCAGTGGTCCAGTGGTTAAGACTCTGCAGGGCGCACAGGTGCCATCCCTGGTCGGGAAAGTTTCACAGGCCTCGCAGTGTGGCCAAAAAGAAAAGAAAAAAATACCACACACACACAAAATGAAATTGTGGTTAAAAACTCAAATTTTGGAGTCAGGCAGACCTGGGCTTGAATTACTGATCTGCCATTTTCTAGTTGTGTGACCTCAGACTAGTATTTTAAACTTGTTAAGCCTTGATTTCCTCATCCATAAAATGGGACAATAATAGTCCCTACCTGATAGCATTCTTATAAAGATTAAAACATGTAACCCATATAAAGTGCCTGGCATATGAGAAGCACTCAGTTTGTTCATAATTATTGAATTATGAGGTTATTATTGTTGTTGTTATTATTAAGGGCTTTATAAAGTATCCAACATTGTCTTTGGGGACCCAATCTGCCATGTTGCTATAGTTATCTGCAAGGCTTGGTCAGAGCTTCATTCGTTTGCAAGTTGTGTTTGATGTTACAATTACTTGTTCTCTTTGAGTCTTATTCTTGACTTTTCTTTCTTCTCCTTTTCTCCCTCCTTGTTCTTTGCCCCATTCTGCAATTAGCCTTTGATCCTGAAGTTTCTCTTCTTTTACTCTGTACTTGGCACACTCCATAACTCTCCTAATGTTTCATTTAGGAGTATGTATCGAGCACTTCCTATGTGCCAGGCTCTCAGATAGGTGCTCAGAATACGAAGGTGAATATTATAACAAGGCTCCTGCCTTCGAGGTGCTCACTAACCAGTTAGTCCAGGGGGAGAGTTATGTCTGATTATGTCCCTCAATACCGATTAGTTAGCAAAGCATACCAAGTCCTCTGCAGTGGGTTCCCGGTCCCCTGTGTGTCTGATGTCTCCTCCCAACGCCACTTTCTGTACTATGACCCAGTTATTCCTTACAAACTATTGACATTTCCTGAACACATTGTTATGGCTGCAGGCTGTATCATGTGTCTACACCAGACCCCCTAAGTGTTTCTTCTCCAGTTTTAAGTCCCACTCTCAATACCTGTTCATTTATCAAAACAATTCAACTGTCATTTCCTCTGAGAAGTTGGTCTAATCACCAACCTGGTATAATCCATTTTCTCATTACTGCCCCTGCCCACACTGAACTCTCCTCCAACTTAGGGACATGTAATTGTCTTTTTAAGCTCTCCCACCATCACCATCACCACCACCACCACCTCCATCCACGTCCACCACCATCACCACCACCACCACAACCACCAACCCTCTTCAACCAATCACATACTTTGAATGCTCTCTAGGTTATCTTTCAAAGTGTTTTCTATCAGTGGGTTATGAGCTTTCTTCTTCTGAAGTGCTAATTCAACCCCACTCCCCACCCCACCCCTTCTCATCCTTTCAGAAACAGATTGTACCAGGAAGAAGTCTTCCGCTAGGAAAGCAAACAAACCATCTCTGTGGGATGCTTTCAAATTCTCTGTCTTCCCAAATGGTGCCCTGCAAAGCTCAGCACTCTTCAGTGACATCTCCTTGTATTTAGAATAAAACTCAAACTCCTCACCAGGGCTTCTTCATCGCAGGACCTCTGGCCACTTCCCCAACCTCAGCTTTTTCATCTCTGCCTCCATCACCAGATTTCTGTTCCTGAATTAAAAGCAACACGAGCAAACAGACTTCTTCCTGGCAGCCATTTGCACAGGACACTTGTACTTGTCTATGCCTAGATTGTCCTTTCCTCAGATCTCCACTCGTGCCCCTCCACTTCTTCCAGTTCTCAGCACGAGTGTCTCAGAGCCTTCTCTGATCCCCGTGAGTCTCCATCCCATTGCCCAGCTTTTACTGCTGGGCAGAGCTTACTGTTGCCTGAATTTTTTCAATTTGTATACCTGGTCCTCCTTGCTAACGGGTAAGCTCAAGGTTCCCCCCATTTCTGGCACCTAGCCCAGTGCTGACATCATAGCAGGCAGTCATTAGACTTTGGTTCTAGGAGCTTGAAATCTTGGTGAAGCATCCTCAAATTAAGGTGTGGCCCCTGCCCCCCAGCCACTTCTGCTAAGTTGTTTTGACACTATCTTTTGGAGTGGGTTGGGAGCAGCTACATCAGTCAGATTCCCGGCCCCGCACCTCCCCCCCCCCCCCCCCCCCCCGCCAACAGAAACAGATATACACTCACCAGGGTAATTGAGGAGAGATTCATAAAGGGATTATCAGGGTTTAGGGAAGCCAGCAAGGATTGTGAAGTACTGTCAAGAACCCAGAGAAAACAGAGACCCTCCCAGGAGCCTTTGGTAAAGGGCCGCAGCCACCCTTCTGTCACCCAGAAGGGAAGTAACCTCAAGAATAAATGCCCTGACCTTTCTCTACTGCCAGCCTCTCAGTGTAACCCTCCATAATAGCATTTCAACAGTGCCCCAGTGCTTGACACACAAGGATGATATATGGTTATTTTTTGTGTTGTCAGGTTGCTTGTTTTAGTGTATCACTTATAGCCACAGTCAGAAAACTCCCAACTTTGCTTGGGAGTATGTATAACTTTGCTTCCTAAGTTAGAAAATATTCTCTGTAGGGAAGTGAACACTTGATGAATCTTCCAGGGCACTTTCTGTATCTGGGCTGACTCTAGTCTGAGGTTGATAATATTATTAGAGGGTTAGTGATGCAGCATTGTCCTGTCAAGTAATATATTTTAGGAGAAGAAAAAAGTAATTAAATTTGATGGTAAAATAAAAGTTGTTCTGACATATCTATTTTTTTACTGTTTGTTGAAAGCTCTTGAGGTAGACCATGAGTCCCCAGTGTAACAAAAATAATAGCTGACTCTTTTGTGCCCCTACTGTATACCAGGCCCTGGAGTCCTTGACATGACATTTAACAAGCTCATGGAGTTGTTATTATTGTCACAGTTTTAAATATGAGATGGTCTTAAAGTTATTAGCAAGAAAGGGTGATTCAGGATTCAAAATCACATCTGCCTGAAAGTGAGGACCAGGTTCTTGCCACATGCATAGGCGCCCTTAAATAGGACTACTGGCGTCCATGTTGGAAACCTGCATTGGGTAAGGGTGGGACTGTGAGCTGGTCAACTAGGACAGGACGTGTGTGACTCACTGTGGCTCTGCCACGCCATGGGAGGTCAGCACTGCAGAGAAGAATGAGGGTCGGCCAGGACCAGGGGACAGGTTGACTGACGCCATTGGTGAATGCCTGTGAACCAGCCCCCAGCGGCTTGACTCACTGGCAGATGCTGTCAACCATAATCTCAAGCCTGTTTTCCCTTTAACGTGTAGATCAATTGTCACTGTGCTCTGGTCACAGAGCCTCTGCCGCATGTGGGAGGTTCCTCGTTGCTTGTCCACAAGGCCCTCCTGTAATGTTCTGAGGAATTCTTGGAGCCTGAAACCAGGAAGAGGATCTAGAGTTTTAGGTTTCAAATGAGGAACCCAAACTCATTTGTTGTGCAGTTTGATTATCTTTCACAACTGAGAGAAGGCACTATAAAGTTGGAGGAGGAGAATGAGGAAGAGGAAAGGAATTAAGCAGACAGGTAAGTCACTTGGATTCTAATTGTGGTATTTTTTTTTTTTAAGTAAAAGTAAACAAATATAGAAAATGTCCATGAGGTGGAATTATTTGACTTTGCTAACTAAGCAAAGTTTAGTTGGAAAAAGATTTCCTAGTGGAGAGAAGCCCATGGTATTTGGCACGCTGGAGTTTAGACAGAACTAGAATTTAGGAGCACTCTAAAAAGCATTTTTGGGCTCAAAAAATTATTAGATATTGCTTAAAATTTTCTCTATCATAATGATTAGTTGGGGAGAAAATGTTTTTTATTTCTGCTGATCAGTAACTACCCTAACACCCATTTTCTCAACGTAGTAACTCCAAAATCTTTGGAGAGAAAGATCCACAGAGGAAAATGCTTCAGAAAATTTCTTGTTCATGTGGATTTACCCATGCGTGTGGCAGAGTTGATCTGATTTGAATGACCTCCATAAAGTGGGTCCAGTGAATTATCTAATTCTTCCTGAAGTCAGATCTTATTTTTTGTAATTACTCTAAAATGTTATCAGTAGCATTTTTCCTACATAGACAGTCAGAACTAGTAGATTCTGTTTAATTTAGGGCTTTTGTTCATTGACTGTAGCTATTATGTTTTGAGCACCTACTATGCACCAGGCATTGTGCCAGGCATTTTATGAGCATTATCTTTGTCAGTCCTAAGGCTTTTTAGACATTGTCCTCTCCATATCCTAAGTAATATAGTCACTCGAGAGTTTACGGTGAAATAAAAAAGGATATATATATATATATATTTATATGTATGTATATATAAAGTTTCCACTACTTTCCCATCTATTTCCCATGAAGTGATGGGACCGGATGCCATGATCTTCATTTTCTGAATGTTGAGCTTTAAGCCAACTTTTTCACTCTCCACTTTCACTTTCATCAAGAGGCTTTTTAGTTCCTCTTTACTTTCTACCATAAGGGTGGTGTCATCTGCATATCTGAGGTTATTGATATTTCTCCTGGCAATCTTGATTCCAGATGGGGAAACAGTGTCAGATTTTATTTTTGGGGGCTCCAAAATCACTGCAGATGGTGATTGAAGCCATGAAATTAAAAGATGCTTGCACTTTGGAAGAAAAGTTATGACCAACCTAGATAGCATACCAAAGCAGAGACATTACTTTGCCGACTAAGGTCCATCTAGTCAAGGCTATGGTTTTCCCTGTGGTCATGTATGGATGTGAGAGTTGGACTGTGAAGAAGGCTGAGTGCCGAAGAATTGATGCTTTTGAACTGTGGTGTTGGAGAAGACTCTTGAGAGTCCCTTGGACTGCAAGGAGATCCAATCAGTCCATTCTGAAGGAGATCAGCCCTGGGATTTCTTTGGAAGAAATGATGCTAAAGCTGAAACTCCAGTACTTTGGCTACCTGATGCGAAGAGTTGACTAATTGGAAAAGACTCTGATGCTGGGAGGGATTTGGGGCAGGAGGAGAAGGGGACGACAGAGGATGAGATGGCTGGATGGCATCACGGACTCAATGGACGTGAGTCTGAGTGAACTTCGGGAGTTGGTGATGGACAGGGAGGTCTGGCGTGCTGCAATTCATGGGGTTGCAAAGAGTTGGACACAACTGAGTGACTGAACTGAACTGATATATAAAGTTAAGAAAACTAAAAATGAATGAAAGTAGAAAATGGAGTCAGAGGGAGACCATTTAATCAACAAGTAAGTGCTAGGGAGGAAAAAAGATGATACTTGTGCGTTTGCTGGTTTCTTGACCAGGGAATAACACAATGTACTATATCTATCTAATCTCAAGATTTGTGCTGAAGTAGGAGAAAACCCCAGAGTTTGAAAGTGCTTGTTGATAAGGCAGAGATCTGGGGCTTTTGGTTTCTGATTTGGCTGCGTTCCTGTCTCTCTGTAACTATAGAGTTATTCTGGACATTTTTTTTTTTTAAAGCATGAAATGCCCAAAGAGAAGATCAGGAAAGGGAACACAGGACTTTTTAAACACTGGGACAGAGGAGGTGAGAATAAATGGCAGAGAGGAATATCTTTCTTTTTTCATAAAATCTGAGAGGTACCTATCTGCACTTGTCTGGATTGTCAGACATGTGAACTGTTTCCAGAACTGTCTTCATGTAACTGTTAACTCCTTGGTCTTTCTGAGGCTGCCTGCAAGGTGTCTAGTCTGCTAATAGGGTGTTAGTCAAGGACCCTCGTGAGCAGGCATTTCCACATTTGAAGAAGTTCCCGTGCCCTCTGTTGGACTGGGGTCACCAGCTAACAGAGAGTGGGAGTGTGGAGGCAGTTATTGGCTAGATGGGGTTTAACCTCTTCCCAGAACTGAAACTGGTCCCCATCCATTTGTTGGCTCAGCACTCGAAAAAGGCTGTTTCAGGAAGCAAACCCACAAGGAACTAAGAGCACAGTCATGTGTTTATGAGTGACGCATTCAGGGTGTCTGCTCCAGCACATGCCCTCAGGCAACCAACTGTATGTTGTGGGCTCAAAGTTTATGATGCATTAGGGTGGGAGGGCATTTTCTCTAAGCCACTTTTCTTTCTCCTGAAATGGCTTGAGTGATAGGTAGTAGCATCCAGCATGAACTTCAGAGCCAGCCTGCCTGAATCTAATCTCCCATTACCACCAGCTCTGCGACCCTGGCAAAGTTATTTAATATTATTCTACCTCAATGTTTTCATCTGTAAAATGGGCTTCATCATAGTAATACTTGATAGGATTTTTGTTGCTGTTATATGAGATAACACACACACAGTGCTTATAACAGTGCCTCTGTGTGTGTGTTAGTTGCTCAGTCGTGTCTGACTCTGCGACCCCATGGACTGTAACTTGCCAGGTTCCTCTGTCCTTGGAATTCTCCAGGCAAGACTACTGGAGTTGGTTGCCATTCCCTTTTCCAGGGGATCTTTGCAACCCAGGGATCAAACCCAGGTTTTCCACATTGCAGGCAGATTCTTTATCATTTGAGCCACCAGGGAAGCCCCATAACAGTGCCTACAATATGCTAATTGTAAATGTTTAGCAAGAAAGAGAAATAACTGTCCATTGCTAACCTCAGACAAATGATTTCTCATTGAGAGATTAGTATGCTACATTTATTTTCTATTTTCCGATTTGTGAATTGCTTTCCTATGACATTTCATGATGTCCTTTGATCAGAGGACAGGCAGTACTTAGAATGTTAAACATCTTTAAGAAATAGGAGAGAGTATAATGTTAGGACTTCCCTGGTGGCTTAGAGGGTAAAGCATCTGCCTGCAATGCAAGAGAACCAGGTTCGATTCCTGGGTTGGGAAGATCCCCTGGAGAAGGAAATGGCGACCCACTCCAGTACTCTTGCCTGGAAAATCCTGTGGATGGAGGAGCCTGGTAGGCTACAATCTGTGGGGCCACAAAAAGTCAGACAGGACTGAGCGACTTCACTTTCACTATAATGTAGGAAAGATAAGGGGAAAGGTTTCTACTCTCAAGAAATGCATTCCATTGCCTGGAGTGCTTGCCCAGGGGGAGTTTAAGAAAGGTAAACCAGGAGGGTATGCTGATTGCATACCCTCCCTCTTAGCAAGGTATGTGGTCCTCCAGGGCAGCCGTGTTTCCAGGGCTCCTATCCAAAGAAGATTCTGGACCCCTGGCCTGGGTGGGGGTAGAACAATGAACTGTTGACAAGCCAGAGACCCAAGAGGCTCCATCCTTCCCACTAAGACTGATGCCAAGATAGTCTTCGGATACAGAGCATCTGAAGGATCAAACTCTGTCTTTACCTCCTGGAGCCAGATCTTAGGAGCTTGTTACATACGAGAAAGGATCAGAGAAATCCATGAAGGAACCAGATTTTTTCTCTTGTGACCAAACGACACTGTGCTCTGGGTCAACAGAGTGGCTTTACTTCTCCTCTCAGTACTAAAACCAGGACTGCTGCTGCTGTGCTGGGCTCAGTTGTGTCTGACTCTTTGCAACCCTATGGACTGTAGCCTGCCAGTCTCCTGTCCATGGGGCTGTAGCCACCCAGGTCCTCTGTCCATGGGATTTTCCTGGCAAGAATACTGGAGTAGGTTGCTATTTCCTACTCCAGGGGATCTTCCTGACCCAGGAATTGAACCCTTTTCTCTTGCGTCTCCTGCATTGCAGGCGAATTCTTAACAGCTGAGCCACTGGGGAAGTACTGGGCAAATCCACGGGAGTTGGTTACCCTGGCACACAGCAGGCCCTGATCAAAGTGCCTAAAGGGAGGCTGAAGCCAAAGCTGTTACTCAAATTTCAGGGCCAGACACCTTGATGATGTTTTTTTTTAGATAGCTACTTCCTTATAGGTAGCTATGGTAATAATACTCCATTTGTGAATTGTAATATTGGTTGAGTATTTCTGTGTGGCCAATTCACACCCGCCCCTGACTCTCTCACCCCCTCCACCGAGGCCAGGATGTCTTAATTGCCTGGCAAAATTGATGTTTTGGATTGTTGTGGATGTTGTCCGGTGCATTGTAGAATCCTTAACAGTATCAGTAGGCCCCACCCACTAGATGCTGCCTGCACCCACCACCAAAAATGTCTTATGTGCTGTGCTGTGCTTAGTCGCTCAGTCGTGTCTGACTCTTTGCAATCCCATGGACTGAAGCCCTCCAGGCCCCTCTGTCCATGTGGATTCTCCAGGCAAGAATACTGGAGTGGGTTGTCATGCCTCCTCCAGACGACCTTCCCAACTCAGGGATCGAACCCAGGTCTCCCGCATTGCAGGCAGATTCTTTACTGTCTGAGCCACTGGGTCTTTGGCCATTGCCTAGTAATGTCTGGGATGGGGGGCAAAAGGACCACAGTTGAGGACCATTGCTCTGAGGTCGATAACATTGCCTACATTTTAGAAAATTGACCTCCTGATCATCTTTGTAATCTATGTGAGTCTCTCTTAATTTTTTTGTTCATTCTCTACAATTTTGCTCCTCTTCTTCTCTCCTCCTCCTATCATCTAGGATCACATGTTTACTCACAAAATTCCAAAACATACCTACAGAATACAGGTTTGCCTAACAGACTAAAAGGGTCATTGAGTTTTCTCAAATCTGTGGAAATTCTTTCTTGTCTTAACTTCTTTTGTTTCAGTAGGGTGTCCTCTGAGGTTTACTGGAATTGAGTAGATAAAAGTCTTTTAAGATTTTTAGAAAAACCATAATTAATTTTGATCTTACTAGGAAGCTTGTTTCTTCTCATGGTGCTAGTTTTGTCTGGGCCACTTCTGAAACAATAAAACTGTATTCTCTGAAGGAACTTTTGGAGGAACTTAGATTCTTAGAGAAGATTTGAAATAATCTATAACGCCTACAGAGAGACTTCAGAACTGAAAACTATTTGTACAATCTAGATTTTTCTACCTATTCAGTCAGCCTCATTCTTTCTAATTATTTAACTGAAAAAGTATCCTAAATACCATTCTTCAGTTACTGTGACGGCTTTGTGACAAAAGACCATCTGATCCACCTTTTAGCATTTAACAAACGAATATTTAAATCAGAGATGTCTAATACTGTTTTTATAAAGTTTTGCAGACATAGAAATTCCAATTATCTTTATTAAACTGTTCCAGTTTTTAATTACCCTCTAAATCAACATTTCTTCCTTTTCTTAAATGCTGAAGACAGTGTTTATAATATTTACTTTATTAGAATAAATTTTAATCCAATTATAAAAATAATTCAGGCCAATAAAGAAGCTGAGAACACAGAGGAGAAAATAAAAATCATCTTAAGCCCACACCCAGAGATAATGCAGATAATATTTTTGAAGTTATACATCTTTTAAAGATGTATATGATATATGCTTATCAGATTAAGTCTTCTCCAGTTCCATTCTCACTTTCACAGTTTTGTGGCGAATTTTAATATATTGTACCTTTTGTTGTTCAGTGACTAAGTCATGTCTGATTCTTTTTGACCCCATGGATAGCCGCAAGCCTGGCTGCCCTGTCCTCTGCTTTTAAATGAATAAATAAAGTGTTTCACAGGAAAATTAAATTGACAGAATGCAAAATGGTGAAGATGCAATACTTTTTTCATTATTAAGTTGATTATTTTGTTCAAATAAACTAGATGTGGATATCAGTTGTCTTAATTTCTTACCTATCCTTTGGGAATTTCTTTATATACATATACGTATAGCATCTACTCCCCACTCCCCTTTTCCTCAAAAGGCAGACTGTTAGGTGAATTGTTTTGTAACTTGTTTTTCTTCACTTGTCAATACATTTTGGAGTTCTCAATTTCAGTACACTGAGATTTTTCACATTGACTATTATATTTATTTTTATTATTTTGGTTTCACCAGCTCTTAGTTGCGGCATCTTCCATCTTCATTGCTGCATGTGGGATCTAGTTCCCTGACCAGGGATCAAACCCAGACCCCCTGCATTGACAGCCCAAGTCTTAGCCACTGGACCACCAGAGAAGTCCCTCATATTGACTTAAAAAAAAAAAAACAGAGACATAGTATTTCATTGTATGGATATACCATGATTTATTTAACTAGAATCCTATTTGATAGGTTTCTAGTCTTTTGCTGTTAAAAACAGTGCTGAACGAAATTGTCCGTACACATCATTTTGCAAATGTAAAATATATCTTTTGTAGGATAAATTCTCCAAAGTACAATTGCTAGGTTAAAAAGTATATGCAATAATAATTATAATAGAGATATAATATGATAGATAAGTGTCCTTCACAGGTGTAACAATATATACTCCCATGAGAAATGTATGAGACATCCAGTTTCCTCATAGCCTTGCCAACATAATATGTTAATATGTTACAGTAATATATGGAATTTAGAAAGATGGTAATGATAACCCTGTATGCGAGACAGCAAAAGAGACACAGATGTATAGAACAGTCTTTTGGACTCTGTGGGAGAGGGAGAGGGTGGGATGATTTAGGAGAATGGCATTGAAACATGTATAATATCATATATGAAACAAATCGCCAGTCCAGGTTCGATGCATGCTACAGAATGCTTGGGACTGGTGCACTGGGATGACCCAGAGTGATGGTACGGGGAGGGAGGTGGGGGGCAGGTTCAGGTTGGGGAACACATGTACGCCCGTGGTGGATTCATGTTGATGTATGGCAAAACCAATACAATATTGTAAAGTAATTAGCCTCCAATTAAAATGAATAAATTTATATTTAAAAATATGTTACAGTAAATTTGTAACATATTTTTGGGGTTTTGCCAATCTGATACATGAGCAATGATATTTCAGTGTATTTTCAATTTGCGTATTTTTATAAAGGTTAAAGTCATCTGTTCTTGGTCAGCGCTGTCTGTGTCCTGTGCCCATTTTTCTATTGGTTTATTGATCGTTTTCTCATTGCTTTGAATAAGCATTTTAGGTATTACAGAAATGAGCTCTTGGTGATACGAACTGTGAATATTTTTCCGTTGATTACTCATCTTTTGTTTTTGTTCTGTGGTTTAAATAAATTTTGTATCTAGTTGAATTTATCAGTCTTTTATTATAGCTTTTGGCTTATGAGCCACAGTAGAAAGGTCTTTCTCATTTCAAGGTTTTAAAAGAATTCTCCCATGTTTTCTTGCAGAACTTAGAGCTGATCCATTTGGAATTTATCCTGATATGAGATATAAGGTATAAATCCAACTTTTCTAGATGAAATTCTAGATGTCCCAACACCTAGACTATTTGTTGAATAGTCCCCCTCTTTGTTGGTGTGAGATGCGCCTTTCATTGTCTAACAAATTTCCATATAGGCTTGTATATATTTTGGATTTTCTATTCTGTTTCAGTCATTGCTGTGACTGCTTATGTGCCAGAATATGATTTTTGTGTATAGGTGTGTATATTTTATCATTCCATTTCCCCCTCTATTAGTTTGGAATTCTGTTTATATATATGTATTTAGTGCTCACTGTGTATGTTACTAGACAGTTTTAATCTACTTTTTTATGGCTGTGCTGAGTCTTGGTGGCTTCACGGGCTTTTTTCCAGTTGTGGCGAGCTCGAACCTCTCTTCAGTTGTGGAGTGTGGTTTCTAGGGCACGTCGGCTTCAGTAGTTGTGGAGCACAGGCTCGATAGGTGTGGCGCCGGGGCTTAGTTGCTCTGTGGCACGTGGGATCTTCCCTGCCCAGGGATTGAACTCATGCCTCCTACATTGGCAGGCAAATTCCTTACCCCTGAGACACCAAGGAAACCACTAGACAGCTTTTAAATTCATCCACCCACCTACTGACTTATGTCATGTGTTTTAATTCTCTTTATAGTAGTTTTAATGTATGAAATATTTGTAAAACTTAATAAGACATGATCATGATTGTTTTATGTAGTCAGTGTTTATTTAAATTTAACATTTTTGTTGTTCCTCATTATAGTCTGTATTCTCTGACTTTCCATCTTGGACCAGTTTCCTTCTGCTTCTAGAGCATCCTTTAGTGGCAGTCTACTTGTGACAAACTCACTATTCATTTTACAGAATATGTCATTATTCTGAGCTTCATTTTTGAGAGGTATTTTCAGGAAGAATAGCATCATAAGGTTGATTTGCAGCACACTGAAGATATTATCCCACTGTTTTCTGGCTTTCAGTGATGGTGCTGAGAAGGCAGTTGTCTAACTATTAAGCCTTTTGATGATAATACTGCATTTTGCATGATAATCGTAATTGTTTATAGACTATCTAATAATTTCAAATTATGAATTCTAGAGTCAAATTTCAAAACAATTATTTCTAGAGTTGTGTGAGTTTCATTTTATTTCCTGTATTTCTGCTGATTCTCACACATGTTATGATGCACCTGGTTCACCTTGCCTGGATGCTGGATCCTGTATTTGAAAAAGTTTTTGTAGAAATTATTTGAGGTTTAGCACTAACTTATATTCTTCCTGGGTCAAACTATTTCTTTATTAAAACTTTCTACCGTGTTTCGGTGTTTGATAGTGCTGGTGGCCCTTCTATCAGGATTCTCCTGGTTATGAAGTTTAGGATTCACTTAACTAGTTCAAAACTGCCCTTCCCTTAAAAAAAAAAAAAAAATTTATTGTTTTTTTTTGGAGGTGGACATGTTAAATTTATGCATTAATGCAAAATGGCATCTGATGTTGAGTTTTTCCATTCAAAAATATGGTAGAGACAATATTTTTACAAAAGGAATGTTGTTGGGATTCTCAGGTGTTTTATTCATTTTATTCATTTTGGGACTTTAGAAACATCTACTGAGGTCATAATAGATGTCAGGGTATGGTTTAATATATAAATAGTCATTTTAGATTGTCTTATTTATAAAGCATGATGACTTTATCAAGGCTATTATGATATCAGGCTCATGGCCTCTTGATTCTCCAGCATTAGCTTTTATTTGTCTACCTCTCTCTCACCTGAGTCCTGCCCCACCCTGAGGCATGTCAGACAACGGAAAGCTCTTTTGTCTTGATTCTATTAGACTAGCCCTAACAGAATTTTAGAGACACTGGATTGCAGTCCTTTCTTCAGACGCCTTTGCTGCGCTGCGGCCCTGCTCGTGATACCCCAACAAGCATGCTTGCACTGCTTTCACAGAATCTCAGGGTCAGAGGCCACAAAGCACAGGGCTTCAGAGAGCGAAATCTGGTGTCTCACCAGACTCGCTTTGAAGTGGTGGCTGGACTTCTTCCAGCTTTGTGACTTTGGTTAGATAGTTCACCTTTTGAAGATCAGGTTTCCTCCCCTGGAAAATGGATGTAATAAGGGAATCTTCATTACAGTATTGTGAACATTAAATGAGGGAACCACATATTAAGTGGTCAATAAATGTTAGCTATAATGTGCTTCCCTCATTTTATAGATACCTGCGCTCAGGTTCTTTCATTTACATAACTTTCCTAAAATCCCTGGGATTTGAGGAAGTGGCAGAGCTTTTCGGCTCTGAGTCCAGTGCTCTTTTTTTTTTTTTTTCACAGTGCCACCAATGAATAGTATGAATAAAGAATAGCTATCAGGTAGGCTATCAAAATAGCTATCAGGTGGGGCTTCCCTGCTGGCTCAAACGGTAAAGAATCTGTCTGCAATGCAGGAGACCTGGGTTCAATCCCTCTGTCGGGAAGATGCCCTGGAGAAGGAATTGGCAACCTACTCCAGTATTCTTGCCTGGAGAATTCCATGGACAGAGGAGCCTGGCGGGCTACAGTCCATAGGATCACAGAGTCGGACACGACTGAGCAACTAACTTTTTCTTTTAGGCTATCTGGTTGGCACCGTTCTTAGCACTTTACCTGTAGCTCAGTTTATGCTTATTAACCAGAAGGTAGATGCTAAAATTATCTCCATTGTGCAAATGGAGAAACTGAGATATGGAGACATTAAATCAGGTACACACAGCTAATAATGACAGAGTAAGATTTGAATCAAGACAATCGAACTCTAACCCAAAGGTCTAATTGGTCTGGGAGTCCCTACCACTGGCAGCAGTTCTTCTCAACAATGGGTACCAACTCCCTCCAGGTTCCTCTTTGCTGCCTTTTTTTCACACCTCCCATCTCTCCTTCTGTCCTCTTATCCTTTTCATTATGTATCCTTATCATTTATCCTCTATCGTTTATCCTTGTACCTTGAGCTTGCTCTGAAGATGGTATAACTTAAGGAGGAGGTTTTAAGGAAACTAGCTTTTACTAAGCACCTACTAAAATCACACACTATATTAGTTGCTTTCATATCTATGTTTTCATCTTCCTTTTGCAGTTGAGCAAACTAAGGCTCAGAGAATATAAGTAATAAGTTACCCACATTTACTCAGTTGGATGGTAACAAAACTGAGATTGGAGCCTAGGTATATTTGCAAAGCTTGTGCTTTTCACCAGGGCTGGTAAACAGCTGTATGCACTTGATCCGGCCATGCTGGTTGTTAAAATAGTGCAATCTCTCTGAACCTCCTGATGGATAGCTGCCATTCCAAGTCTCCTTTGTGTCTCTACCACCACCCGCCTGGCCTGCCAAGCCCCCTCCCCAGGACATCTAGACTTTCCCATAAGCCAACAAGTGAAAATTGGCATCCAGTCCAGCAGGGGCATCAAAGGCCTGCTCCAGCGCCGAGGTGGCTGGCGGATGTGTGTCTGTGTCTTTGCAGTCCTCTATCACAAGGCTGTGTAGTATCAAGTATCATGCTGAGCACTGCTTAACATCACTAGGATAGCTCAGGATAAATGAGAAAATAACTTCACAGCTCATTACTGGAACTGCCATTTGGGGTCAAATCAGAAACACTGTGGAAGTTTAGTTGAATTCATTGCTTCCCTTGATGAAGTACAAGATGAGGAATGTCGCATCTGAACAAATGGATTTTGTACTCTCACCAAGACTAAGGTTGCTAAAGAGCAAGTGTTTCTCAGCCCCTACCCAGTCTTCACTCCCACTATCCAGCCTGGCCAAGCCACCTATGCCAGAGCCCTCCTTCTACACCTCAGCCTTTGATTAAAAGCTCTTCTGCCCCTTTCCATGCTTCTGAGGATTTTCAGGCCTCAGAGGCCCACAAGACGGGTATTACCTTTAGAAACATTTCTATTGCACTTGGGTGAAAAAAGATTTTTGTAGGGCCTGGGGCTCTGAACATCATTTCTAACATTCTTTCTTTGAAAAAGCCATTTTGTGTTTCAAAAAGCTACTTACAAAGGAACGTTTCTAAAATCAAGATAGGGTTTTTTCAAGACTTCCCTGGTGGTCCAGTGGCTGAGACTTTATGTTCCCAATGCAGGATGCCCAGGTTTGATCCCTGAGCTGGGAACTAGATCCCATATCTGCAACTAAAGATCCCACATGCTGCAATGAAGATCAGAGATCCCATGTGTGCAACCAAGACCAAGAGCAGCCAAACAGATAAATAAAAAATTTTTGAAAGAAGATAGGGATTTTTCTTGTATTCTGGAAAGAAACTAAGTTAGTCTGATATGTTTTACTCTTCCCCAAATCCCGTTGATTCCTTCCTGTTGTTTTGTGGTTGATGATAAACCGACAGATCTGTTACCTGGGCTGTTTGTTTTTCCTACTTTAAAGCCGTGCTTTCCCCAGTCTTTAGAGATTCCTTGTGTATTTGTCAGGATAAACTAAGTAGCAGTAACATAGAGACCCCAAGATGTCAGTGGGTTGCCTGATAGAAATATAGTTCTTGAAGTCCTGGTGTGTGTGCAGGCTTGCAAAGTATCACCTCCATGAACTCATTAGGAGATTTGGACTGAAAATGTGCTGTGCTTAGTTGCTCAGTCGTGTCTGACTCTTTGCCACCCTATGGACTGTTGCCCACCAGGCTCCTCTGGCCATGGGAATTCTCCAGGCAAGAATACAGGTTGCCATGGCTTCCTCCAGGGGAATCTTCCCAACCCAGGGATTGAACCCAGGTTTCCTGCATTGCAGGTGGATTCTTTGCCATCTGAGCCACCAGGGAAGCTTAAGAATACTGGAGTGGGTAGCCTATCCGTTCTCTAGTGGATCTTCCCAACTCAGGAATTGAACTAGGGTCTCCTGCATTGTACGCAGATTCTTTAGCAACTGAGCTATCAAGGAAGTCCTTGAATAGCCCTTGAATAAGTCCTTTGAATAGTTTTGCCTTTTCCAGCACGTGATGTCCAGAGTTGCTTAGGCATTGCTACCCCAATCATCCAGACAAGGAAAAAACCCAAGGGAACAGATTTTTAGGGCCAGGTCCACATCACATCATCATGGCACACATCATTTCTTTCTGTCCATTGGCCAGAGCTAAGTCAAATAGTCACACCCCACTGTGATGTGGGAACTGTGTTCTTACTCTGGTCTATAGAAAGGAATGACCTTTATACCTATATTTTTTGTAACTTTCAAATATGACAGGAAGAGTCCACCCAGGTCCTGCCTACTGGACATTACCATCTCTGAGGACCATCCCACATGCCCTGGGAGAGTCCCCAGTTCTGGGTGGCCATGTAACCTCGGGCAAGTTACCTGTCTGAATCTCAGTTTTCTTATCTAAATCAACCAGTAAATATCTAAGGTATTTAAATGTTTTAAGATGGCATGGTTCAGAAGAATTTGTCTTCTGGGGATCCCATAGGGTAATCACAACACAGCCACAAAGTTCAGAGAACATTTTACAGCTTTATAAAGCCATTTAATCATGAGAGAGAAGAAAAGAAAAATTAAAAAAGAATCACAGATCATCAAAGTGTTCATTGTTTAAATGCTGTTTATGAAGCAAAAAGGATTTATTTGGAGCCAGTCTTAGGTGAGTGGTGAACAGTTTAGAGGTCTGAGATCATACTAAAATGTACTTTAGAATGCCAGTATAATATAGCACATGGATTCATTCACCTTGATTTTTAAACTGCAAGTTTATCACTGGATTTGACCCTCCTTGGGATATTTCATTTGGAACTTCACACCCACCAACATGACTCTCAACCCTTGGAGTGAATTCCTCATTGATGTCTCTTCTAAGAATAATATTACTTCTGAGCATCCTTGTGTATTGAACCAACACTACTTAGTATGGAAAAAATATATTATCAGTGAAACAAGTTTTTCTTTCTAGGGAGTATCACAGATAGAAAGGAAGCATCTTATGGACAAATTATGTTGCCCGTTGCAAGGAGCGGTGCCCTGTGCACACGAGTTCTTCCGTAGGCTTTGGCAGGCCGTTGACAAAGTATTGAGTGCTCACTTGCTCAAAGCATTGGGTAAGGGCTGTGTTAATTCACAGAATCGATATCAGTGTGGGCTACCTAACATTTGCTGGTCTTCTGAATATTACGTCATCTGAGATCTCAATGAGATAGGATCTAAGTTTCTGAGACTTCTTTTGGTAGAATTTGGGGCAAAGGAATGAGGAGAAAAGAGCCTTGGTTTGATCATAGAAGCTGTTATACTATTATTTCTCAAAGAAGTGAAAGTTGCTCAGTCACATCTGACTCTTTGCAACCCCATGTACTATACAGTCCATGGAATTCTCCAGGCCAGAACACTGGAGTAGGTAGCCTTTCCCTTCTCCAGGGGATCTTCTCAACCCAGGGATCAAACCCAGGTCTCCCACATTACAGGCGGATTCTTTACCAGCTGAGCCACAAAGGAACCCCAAGAATACTGGAGTGGGTAGCCTATCCCTTCTCCAGCAGACCTTCCCAACCCAAGAATCGAACCGGGATTTCCTGAATTGTAGGTGGATTCCTTAACAACTGAGCTATCAGGAAAGCTCATATTTCTCAAAGCAGTTTTTAAATACTCTGACTCCTCAGTCTTTTTTTTTTTTTTTAATGTGGACTATTTTTAAAAGTCTTTATTGAATATTGCTTCTGTCTTTTGTTTTGGTTTTTTGGCCAAGAGACATATGAGATCTTAGCTCTCCAACCAGGAATGAAGCCTGAATCCCCGGGATTGGAAGGCGAAGCCTTAACCATTGGACTACAGGGAAGTCCATCCCCAGTGTATCACATTGCATTAAATATACTGCCTCTGAGCCCACATCCACAATAGGTTAAATGAATCACCAAAGGACTGTAGTTGAAAAAGTTCCTTAATGAATAGAATTACTGGGACAGTAATTCTGGGACTGTTTAAGATGAGAGATTTCCAGACCTTTGCTTTGTGTTGCTGATGCAGAAAGTCCAAGGCAAAATCAGGAGTCTGATTTTTAACAAGCTCTCCAGGTAATTGGATCAGCTTGAGAAACTGCTCCAGGGCAGTGGTCCTCCACCTTTCAGAAGACGGTTGGTTGCTCTGAGGGGCGCCATGGGATGAGAATGCTCCTGTTCCAAGGCAGGGCAGAAGATCTAGAAGGGACACCTAGCACGGTGATGGCTTGCAGCGTGCCCCCCATAAATATTTGCTGCGATTCATGGGGTCGCAAAGAGTCGGACACGACTGGGTGACTGAACTGAACTGAACTGATTGGAAATAAGGTTACTTTGAGGAAATGAGCACACTGTCTCAACCTTGAGTGGATAGGGAGAAGCAAATTATTTTGCAAGACTATTGGATGAGCATGCAACTAGAGCTGAGGAGAAGAGGGACCTAGAGTCTCACTGCACCCTCTTCCTTGGCCCAGTGCAACCCCAGCCTGTTTCACAGTAGGATGAGCTTGTTGTCTTGGCAGCTGAAAACCTTCTGAAGTCCAGTGACTTCGGAAGTTCCAGTGGGCACCGTCAATTTTTTCTGACCAGCTTTTCCTGGGCTTCCCAGTGGGGCCCACCTCTTCTTTTGATAGTTATTAATACATTTTTTTTTCTTTATTTATTTTTATCTTATAGTCTTGGAGCCCAGGAGACCAATAGTCTGTTTCTGTTGTTTTTGCATATCTTTAACTCTAGTGGATCTGGAAGATTTTCTCTTAAGGGGCTTGTTCCCTGATTTGTAATCTGACTGTACAGATTGTAAAACATGTAATTGATTTAAGTGATAGCTTAAAGATACAGATTGGTTATTTGGGAGATGTTAAAATGTAAAACTTGGTGTATTGTTTCTAGTTACTGAGCAGACCATGCCCTGTAGACCTCTGATGACTGTTACTAACAGAGATTTCTGATCTCCTAGCAGAAGAATCTATTATTTTAGGATAAGGAATAATATTAATACCAGAAAGACCAAAGTTTAAGCTTCAGCCTACTTCTTTTTTTTTTTTTTCTCCCCCAGTCTACTTCTTAGAAGCCTTTTCTTTTTTTTAAACGAGATACTCTCCAAGCCTCAGTTTCCTTCACTGAAAGTAGGCTTACTGGTTCCCACCTGGCTTGGTTGTTGGAGAATTAAAACCAGACACAGGGTCTGTTTTAATGCAGTTTCTGGCACATAGCGAGTGTTAAAAACATGCTGCCTCCCCCGCCCACCCCCCCATCCCCCGCCAAAAAAAAAGAATGAAAGAAAAGAGAACAGCATCAACTTTAAAAAATCAGTAATTAATTTGGCTGCACTGGGACTGCGCTGGATCCTGAGTTGTGGCACTCAGGATCTTCGATCTTTGTTGCAGCACGCAGGATCTTTAGCTGTGGTGTGTGAACCCTTAGATGCGGCATGTCGGATCTAGTTCCCTGACCAGGGATCAAACGCAGGTGCGCTGCACTGGGAGCTTGGAGTCTCAGCCACAGGATTACCAGGGAAGTCCCAACAGCATCAACTTTTGACTTGTTATGGTGGTCAGCTGTCAAAAAGAACATAGATCAACACATTGTAGAGAATATGTTGAAAATTGAAATGCAAGAAAATGCAGGGAAGAGGCAGACAGGGCCACCTTCTGGCTGCTCAGCCTTTAAGTGACACATGGGCCACACTGGGAGGAACAGGGCGAGCCAGGTCATCTGTCATCCCCCTCAGGGAACTGGTTATATTGTGAGCTCTGATTAGATTTTTTAAAATGAAACCTGGCAAAAATGCTTTGAGTTCTGTGGGTCATCTGAGGGTGGGAAGGAAATGCCGGGTCATGCAGAATCTCAGTTCTAAAGCGCCTGCGCCTCGGGAAAGGAGAGATAAGCATAACTCAGAAATGTATGCCCTTATATTTTAAAGGCTGACCTTAGTGAATACTTAAAGCATTTGGGGGATTTTCTGCAATTTTCACGAAGTGGATTCAGATTCTGCAGGTGATGTTGGTGAAACCATTAACTGTCAGTGGCCCTAGCCATGTTAGGAAACGCCCCCAAATCGTGAACATTCTGAGTGGTTTGGCTGTGTTTTGACGACCGCATTTTAGCTGATGAGTTTGGTTTTTCACTGTTTTGCTTCTGGGAGGGTCGGAGCAGAAAATGAGAACAGGGTAATGCTCGAGATTGAGTGCTTGGCTAGAGACGAGTGATTCACAGGCCTGTTTGTTAATCCATCTATCGTCTATCATAAGTAATTAGACTAAAAAATAACCATTTAAAACTGCTTGAAATATAGATTTGAAGGCACACGGAGTTATCTATTTCATTTGTGGTTTGTTGTACTTGAGAGTCAGGGCTAGGACATATTTTGTGCTGCCAGCAGAAATGAGGAATTGAGAAATAAGGAACCAGTGTTCTTTCTACCCTGTAAAAAAGGGCCTGACTTAGCAGAATAACAAAAAATCCTGCTTTTGCACGACAGAGCTTTCCTGAGCTGGGTGGGACCTGAAGGATGGTGGAAGGGATATTTCATGAAACTGAAAAGAATTCTGCTGAATTAAGATGTTCTCTGCCCTTGTGCGAGTCTCTCACATAAGCAAAGTTAGAACCATGCTTTGTATTTAAACAACACTCAGGTCTTCCTGGGCTCTCCTGATTTATTTAAAAACATTTTTTAAGACACTCTTCTGACCTTGGGGGCTTCAATATTCAGTAGTATTACCTGCAAAAATACCTGTTTTGAGCACCAAGTAAAGCAACCATTTAGAACGAGGGCCAGTGAGGAAGCTTTGAGGACTTCAAGGCAGTATAGCTTACACTTGATGTGCTTCTAAATCTAGTTGTGAAGATAAGATCTAAACAGGCTACAAGTTAAATAAGAGTAATAAAGTGAAGAGATAACCTAAAACTGTAGCGATAACACGTCATTGGGCGATGCATTGCCAAATAGAGTTGCACAGGCGGTAAGGCTTTCACAATTCAGACGGGAGCAGACCTTGTGTGTGTCTGCTGGTGAAGTGCTGGCCACCTGCACGTCTGTCGTGATATTCAGGACTCCTTCATTCCTTCAGCAAATATGTATTTGTGTCAGGTGCTGTACTGCACACTGGGCATACAGACGTGAGTAAGCCGAAAAGGGTCCTGCCCTCATGGAGATTACAGTTTGAGGTGGACGGCCAGACAGTGAGCAGAGAGTAGTTCATCACACATCATGATGAGTGCTACAAGGGAAAGCTCACACCAAGATGCGAAACGAAGGAAACAATCTGGGCTGCTGAAGGGGAGAGCTACCCCGAAGAAGTAACATTTGAACTGAGAGCTGAACAGTTTACCTCAAGTAGTTCGTGAAGTAAGAACACTGCTGGACCCAAATAAGTAGCTTCTTTTCTTTCCACAAAGAATTGGTTTAGAGGATAGTGCTTTCCTTAGTCGCTCAGTCATGTCCCACTCTTTGCAACCCCATGGACAATAACCCACCAGGCTCCTCTGCCCATGGAATTTTCCAGGCAAGAATACTGGAGTGGGGTGCCATTTCCTACTCCAGGGGCCAAACCCACATCTCTTGTGTCTCCTGCATTGGTGGGCAGATTCTGTACCACTAGCAAAAAGGCGAAACACAATTTGTAATTGTTGATGTTTTTGCAATGAGCATATGCTTCCATGCATATACACACACACTCACACCCTTTCTTCTTACACATTGTCTTGCTCACACCCCACTGACAGCTCTCCTACACAGCTTGGTAGAGTAATTTTGCAAACGAATGTGGAAAAGATCATTCCAGATTCCTAGCAGATCTGTCTCAATGTTTCCCCGAAGCTCTTGTGGATGCCTTCAGGGAGGTGAAATTTTGATTGCCGGAAGCTTTGTGTACCGTCTTCCCAGATGGCGCTAGTGGTAAAGAATCCTCCTGTCAGTGCAGGAGACTTTAAGAGACAACTGATTCGATCTCTGGATCTGGAAGATCCCCTGGAGAAGGACATGACAATCCACTCCAGTGTTCTTGCCTGGAGAATCCCCATGGACAGAAGAGCCTGGTGGGCTGGAGTCCAGGGGGTCGCAAAGAGTCAGACATGACTGAGTACCCACATACACAGACTGAGAGTAAGCTGAATCTGCAGTGTTATTTCCCTGTCTTCTTCCTCGCAACAAATAGGTTTTGATTATGTGCCAGGCACACTGCTAGGAGCTAAAGAAAACAAATATGAACCATACAGGGCTCCTGCCTTGCATTACTGCCGCAGCGCCCATGGTTGGAGACACTGCTAGCTTTTTGATCCCCCACTGCCCACGGACCTCCTTTTTTTTTTCTTTGCCTATTCCACTTTTCCTAGGTATTTTCCATGCTAGACAATTTTAGTTCTGTTAGATCAGCCCCCAGATAGACAATTGTGGTGTCTGGTATGTTGTCATACATATATACAGAGGACAGGAAATGATGACACAAGTGACTGGAAACGGTTCTCAGATAGGAAGTTATCGGTGGGACAGTGATGAGAGGAAGGAAGTCAGTTCAGTTGAATGAGCACTTAAGAGTAGAAGTGGGGACACTTGTTCCTTGGGCACACTTCTTGGCAGGCATCGTGTTGGCTGTTGGGACTATAGGAATGAATAAGGTGAGCACTCTGCACCCTTGACGTGATGTGGTGTTTGCTGATATTCACTGTTTCTGTGTGAGCCTAGAGAAACCAGTCAACCTCTCTGAGCCTGTGTCCTTATCTTCAAAACTGGAGTCAGTTGTAACTAAAGGCTCCATTTCACCTTCAGAAGTCTGTGGTCCTAAAGAATTATTTAACAGCTTGCTGGTCAACCCCTGTCCATCACTCTAGGATTCAAATAAAGGATAGTGGGGGCTTTTAAATATATATATATGTAGTGCATTTATTAATTTGACTTTCTTAGTTGCAGTGCTCGGGGTCTTCGATCTTTGTTGTGTGGCATGTGGGATATTTTCCTTGCAGCAAGTGGGATCTAGTTCCCAGACCAGGGATCAGACCCTGGGTCCATGCAGTGGGAGTGTAGAGTCTTAACCACTGGACCACCAGGCAAGTCCAGAATATTTGCTTTTGTTGCAATAAGAGAGACGTGAGATAGGTCTAAGGAAGAACTTGTTGGTGATAGAGTGTTGAAACAGCACATTAGGGTTTATTATCTTGGACTGACAAGTGTCCGGCTCTGTTTCAGGAGAGAAAGCCCCTTCTCTCAGGGAGCTCACATTTCATTGAGGCAGAGAGATAACAAAAAGTGATAAAAATGAATACACAATGTAATTCCAGATAATAAAAAGTACATCAAAGAAAAATAAAGTAAAGAACTTCCTAGAGAGATGGAAATTCCTGTATCTTGGAAAGAAGAGAGAGAGTACAGGACTGGTGATTGGAGGGCTATCTTCACAGAGTGATCTGGGAAGACTGCTTGGAGGAGGTGAGTCCAGCTGCGGGGAGAGCCAGACAAGGAAGGCTGGGAAAGGAAATTCCAGGTGGGGTCTGAGGCAGGGAACTGGGAAAGCTAGCACATTGGAGTGAGGAAGTGGTAGAGAGGCCGGGAAGGAAGTAGAAAGTCAAGAAGGCTCAAGAAAGCTTGCTGTACTAGAATATGGATTTAGCAGTCATTCTTCAGGAGTGACTGTAACCCTGGTGTAGGTTAACTTAGTCCAGCCTGATGTTACTGGATCTGGACTAGGTGCGTTTTTAACATCTCAACAGTTGAAATACAGCATCTATTTCCATCTACATCTTTGTCTTTTCTTTATGTATTTCTTTGACAAAAGGTCTTGTATTAAGATGTGTTGCTTTTTAAAGAGAAAATATTATCTTTTGAGTTAATGCTTATGCCGTCTTTTCTTTTTTTAGTGTAACTTTTGAAAAATGATGCTACTTGCTCGTCCCTCTCTTCCTTATTTTTTTAAACAAACATTTAATGTTTCATAAGACACTTAGATTCCCTGCCTGCCTGCCTGCTAAGTTGCTTCAGTCTCGTCCAACTCTTTGTGACCCTATCGACTAGCCCGCCAGGCTCCTCTGACCTGGGATTCTCCAGGCAAGAATATTGGAGCGGGTTGCCATGCCCTCCCCGAGGGGAATCTTACCGACCCAGGGATGGTACCAGCGTCTCTTATGTCTCTTGCATTGGCAGGCAGGTTCTTTACCACTAGCGCCACCTGGGATGCACACCAGTGTTAATGAAGACCAGTGTTTGGGTGGTATTTGCTGGCTTGTTATTTTCTTTCTTCATGCAAACATTATCTTGGGAATATTGAAAAGTATTCACAGATGGTGGAAATGAAATTTTCAGTTCTATTTTTTTGCACTCACCTTGAGACAGATGTTTGCTTCTGATATGCTGATAGTTGTATTACGAAAATGAAGTTTAAATTCAGTTACAATGTCTCTTGAATTTGTTAGCCTCAAAAATGTGTATTTTGTGGCAACCCTGTTTTCTTAGTTATTTAAAAGTCAGCTGTGACACAAGCCCAGGATGGCCTGTGTAACTGTTGTATGCAAGCAGCCAGCATAGCCACTCCCAGTCGTTGAGGAGTATTTATTTACAGACAGGCTGGGCTGGCTACACGAATAACTTAGTTAACTGCCCACTTTTGTGCTTGGGAAATATTTATCAGAGCCACAAGAGGGCAGCTTGTCCAGTGAATCTAGGGATAAAAAGTTCTGTTCTTTAGACAGAGGTTAAAGTGCTGAATTTCTCAGAATGTTTCTTGAATAGTTTTTACATTCTTAGCCAGCTTCATCCATTCTAAGAGACAGTGTTTTTGGAAATTAAATGTTTTAAGGCAAGTTCTTTCACTGATATCTATTTTCCCTTTTCTTTGAAATATGAGTATCCATTTCCCCTTGAGTCCCCGGTTCCCCGATCTTCCAGCCCTTTTATCCTTATGCAGTCTTTATTGAACTATAATTTGCATATAATAACATTCAGACAGGTTTTAGTGCCATGTGGAATGCATGCAGGTGTGGAACCACTGCCCCAATCAAGATATAGGAACTTTCATCTCTCTAGAAAGTTCTCTAGTGCTTCTTTGCAGTGGGTCTCCCTTTGCAGGTCCCACATCCCCTTGGATCATTAATCTTTTTTTTTTTTTCATTAATCATGTATATATATATATTTATACCTGAGACAAAGCATTTTATAAATTGAAGTTAATGCTCGTGCACTTTAGGGTCCTTTCTGAAAGGCTGTGTGAGAGCTCTGGAGAGATTAAGGAAATTGGAGGCAGCTCCTTTCGAAGCAATTATATAAGTTTTTACATTTTGTGGTTGTAGGGGTGGTTTTAATCTGCCTCATATTCTCTTAGTGGGAGGATTATCCTTAACTGCACAGTCAATAATTATCCATTTGTCCTTTAAAGTTTATTTCTGCTCTCATAATAGTTGATTTAATAATCGTTTCTGGCACTTTGCTTACTTTTATTAATGAGCTCAAGGAATCTGAAGGAGGTACCATTATTATCCATATTTAGATGAGGACACTGAGGTACAGTCACATGTGACCTTGACAGATAAAAAGGAGTAAGTTAGTTTCTTGGTGTGAAATGTAAGATAAATGAAACTAAAAGCTTCCTAGGAAATGTGTGTTCTCATCTATCAAAGTAGTACCCTTAAAAAATTAGTGCTCTCTTGATGCACGTAATGTTCTTGGACAGTGTCACCTGTGGCCATGGTTGAACGCCATGACCGTTTCAGTTCCGCATCTCTGACCTTGACCGCCCAGATTCCCTATGTCTGTTTCCCTGGTTCCTGCCTTCATCTTCTCCTTTTGGGTCGCCCTGCCTTTAGTCCCCTGCACTGTGGTCAGGGTGATCTTTCCAACAAGCAGTCCTGGTCATGCCACCTTCCTGATTAAAGTTCTCCAGTGATTCACCGTGCAATAAAATGTGAGCTCCTTGCCTTGTTCAGCCATGAATCCTGCTGCTCCCTCCACTGCCCACCCTCAGTCCAGCTAGTCTTCAATCTCCAAAGAGCCACTGCTTTCTCATGTCCCGCACACAGGAGCTGACTATTCCTTCTGTCTGGAAAATGTGCGCTCTTCATCTGCTATCCTGTCTGACAGTTCAGTTCAGTTCAGTTCAGTCACTCAGTCGTGTCCAACTCTTTACGACCCCATAAACTGCAGCATGCCAGGCATCCCTGTCCATCACCAACTCCCAGAATTTACTCAGACTCATGTCCATTGAGTCGGTGATGCCATCCAACATCTCATCCTCTATCGTCCCCTTCTCCTCCCACCTTCAATCTTTCCCAGCATCAGGGTCTTTTCCAATGAGTCAGTTCTTCGCATCAGGTTGCCAAAGTATTGGAGTTTCAGCTTCAACATCAGTTCAGTTCAGTTGCTCAGTCCTTCCAATGAATATTCAGGACTGATTCCTTTACGATGGACTGGTTGGATCTCCTTTCAGTCCAAGAGACTCTCAAGAGTCTTCTCCAACACCACAGTTCAAAAGCATCAATTCCTTGGTGCTCAGCTTTCTTTGTAGTCCAACTCTCCAAAGTCCATCCATGACTACTGGAAAAACCATAGCCTGTGGAAAATTCTAAAAGAGATGGGAATACCAGACCACCTGACCTGCCTCTTCAGAAATCTGTATGCAGGTCAGGAAGCAACAGTTAGAACTGGACATGGAACAACAGACTGGTTCCAAATGGGAAAAGGAGAACGTCAAGGCTGTATATTGTCACCCTGCTTATTTAACGTATATGGAGAGTACATCATGAGAAACGCTGGGCTGGATGAAGCACAAGCTGGAATCAAGATTGCCGGGAGAAATATCAATAACCTCAGATATGCAGATGACACCACCCTTGTGGCAGAAAGTGAAGAAGACCGAAGAGTCTCTTGATGAAAGTGAAGAGGAGAGTGAAAAAGTTGGTTTAAAGCTCAACACTCAGAAAACTTAAGATCATGGCATCTGGTCCCATCACTTCATGGCAAATAGATGGGGAAACAGTGGAAACAGTGTCAGACTTTATTTTGGGGGGCTTCAAAATCACTGCAGATGGTGATTGCAGCCATAAAATTAAAAGATGCTTACTTCTTGGAAAGAAAGTTATTACCAACCTAGACAGCATATTAAAAAGCAGAGACATTATTTTGCCAACAAAGGTTTGTCTCGTCAAGGCTATGGTTTTTCCAGTAATCATGTATGGATGTGAGAGTTGGACTATAAAGAAAGGTGAGCACTGAAGAATTGATGCTTTTGAACTGTGGTGTAGGCGAAGACTCTTGAGAGTCCCTTGCAAGGAGATCCAACCAGTCCATCCTAAAGGAGATCAGTCCTGAGTGTTCATTGGAAGGACTGTTGTCGAAGCTGAAACTCCACTGAATTTGGCCACCTGATGTGAAGAGCTGACTCATTTGAAAAGACTCTGATGCTGGGAAACATAGAAGGCAGGAGGACAAGGGGATGGCAGAGGATGAGATAGTTGGATGGCATCACAGACTCAATGGACATGAGTCTGAGTAGACTCTGGGAGTTGGTGACGGACAGGGAGGCCTGGCGTGCTGTGGTCCATGGGGTCGGGACGAGTCGGACACAACTGAGCGATTGAACTAAACTGACTAGACGGACCTTTGTTGGCAAAATAATGTCTCTGCTTTTTAATATTCTGTCTAGGTTGGTCATAACTTTCCTTCCAAGGAGTAAGTGTCTTTTAATTTCATGGCTGCAGTCACCATCTGCAATGATTTTGGAGCCCAAGAAAAGAAAGTCAGCCACTGTTTTCACTGTTTCTCCATCTATTTGCCATGAAGTGATGGGACCAGATGCCGTGATCTTAGTTTTCTGAATGTTGAGCTTTAAGCCAGCTTTTTCACTCTCCTCTTTCACTTCTTCCTCTTCACTTTCTGCCATAAGGGTGGTGTCATCTGCATATCTGAGGTTATTGATATTTCTTCTGGCAATCTTGATTCCAGCTCATGCTTCTTCCAGCCCACATTTCTCATGAAGTACTCTGCATATAAGTTAAATAATCAGGGTGACAATATATAGCCTTGACGTACTCATTTTCCTATTTGGAACCAGTCTGTTGTTCCATGTCCAGTTCTAACTGTTGCTTCCTGACCTGCATACAGATTTCTGAAGAGGCAGGTCAGGTGGCCTGGTATTCCCATCTCTTTCAGAATTTTCCACAGTTTATTGTGATCCACACAGTCAGAGGCATTGGCATTGTCAATAAAGCAGAAATGGATGTTTTTCTGAAACTCTCTTGCTTCTTCAGTGATCCAGCAGATGTTGGCAATTTGATCTCTGGTTCCTCTGCCTTTTCTAAATCCAACTTGAACATCTGGAAATTCACAGTTCATGAACTATTGAATCCTGGCTTGGAGAATTTTGAGCATTATTTTACTAGCATGTGAGATGAGTACAATTGTGTGGTAGTTTGAGCATTCTTTGGCATTGCCTTTCTTTGGGATTGGAATGAAAACTGACCTTTTCCAGTCCTGTGGCCACTGCTGAGTTTTTCAAATTTGCTGGCATATTAAGTGTAGCACTTCCACAGCATCATCTTTTAGGGTTTGAGATAACTCAACTGGAATTCCGTCACCTCCACTAGCTTTGTTCCTAGTGATGCTTCCTAAGGCCCACCTGACTTCACATTCCAGGCTGTCTGGCTCTAGGTGTGTGGTCACAGCATTGTGATTATCTGGGTTGTGAAGATCTTTTTTGTGTAGTTCTTCTGTGTATTCTTGCCACCTCTTCTTAAGATCTTCTGCTTCCATTAGGTCCATACCATTTCTGTCCTTTATTGAGTCCATCTTTGCATGAAATATTCCCTTGGTATCTCTCATTTTCTTGAAGAGATCTCTAGTCTTTTTCATTCTATAGTTTTCCTCTATTTCTTTGCACTGATCACTGAGGTAGGTTTTCTTATCTCTCCTTGCTATTCTTCGGAACTCTTTTTTCTCCTTTGCCTTTAGCTTCTCTTCTTTTCAGAGCTATTTGTAAGGCCTCCTCAGACAGCCATTTTGCTTTGTCAGACAGCCTGTCTGACAAGCAGACTGTTATTCATCCTCCAGAACTTGGCTCATGTCTTCCTGGGTCAACTTCGACAGACGTTGGCGGTCATCTTTTGGCAGTCATCTTTTCCCTTTCCATTGCCCCTTGTGCAGCCAGTGTCCCATTATTTCATGACTGTCTTGTTCCGTGTCTGTGGTTTGTTAATCTGTAGCGCCCTGGAAGGCAGCAACTTTGTCTTGTCAAGTTGGCATTTCTTGCCCAGCTCAGTACCTGGGCTCCCTATCCCAGACCACCACATACCATGCAGACAAAGACACCTTATATTAGTTACCACTGATATGCCTAGTGTCTAGTATAAGATCTAGTCTGTAGTAGGTGTTCAATTAATATTTGTTGCAAGATAAATAGTGGGCGCTTTTAAGTATCTGATTGCATGACATAACCCAGGAGTTGCCACTGAAAGGCCCGTAGCATAATCAATCTGTGGACATATTTTGTGTGGCCACCCAGTATTTTTTGAAGTTTTAAGATTTGACACCTCTCCTGTTATTTTGTTCTTGGTCAACTTCCTCATTTGTTATCTGCCTGGTCCTGGGACATATAGTTGGGGGTATAGAGAGGTGGGTAGTGGTTTAGATCGCTAGGGCTACAATAAAAAAAAATACCGTAGACTGGGAAAAGGAGAGGAATTTATTTTCTCACAGTTCTGGAAGCTGGAAGCCCAGGATCAAGTTGGCAGGTTTGGTTTCTGTTGAGGCTTGTGTCCTTGGCTTGCAGATGACCACCTTCTCGTTGTGTGCTCACAGGGTCTTCCCTTGGTCTGAATGTGAATGTGTCCTAATCTCTTGGAAAGACACCAGTCATACTGGGTTGTGTGTGTGTTAGTGGCTCAGTCGTGTCTGACTCTGTGTGACCCCATGGACTGTAGCCCACCAGGCTCCTCTGTCCGTGGGGTTCTCCAGGCAAAAATACTGGAGTGGGTTGCCATGCCCTCCTGTAGGGGGTCTTTCCGACCCAGGGATCAAACCCTATGTCTCTTGTGTCTCCTGCATTGGCATGCAGGTTCTTTACCACTAGCACCACCTCAGAAGCCCTAAAGAGAAGCTAAGAATGATTCTAGGCACCATACTATAACTATAATACTATAGCAGGGCTCAGCCTGCTCTTTGCGACAGCATAAACTGTAGCCTGCTGGGCTCCTCTGTCCATGGGATTTTTCAGGCAAGAATACTGCAGTGGGTTGCCACTTCCTACTCCAGGGTATCTTCCTGACTCAGGGATCAAACCACATCTCCTTTGTCTCTTGCACTAACGGCAGATTCTTTAGCCGCTGAGCCATTGAGCAACTTTAGGGCTCACCCATATGACCTCTTTTAACCTTAGTTACCTTCTCAAAGGCATCTCCGAATACTGTCACATTCTGAGGTGCTGAGGCAGGGGTGATGTCAGCACTTCAACGTATGAATTTGGGAAGGACACTATTCATCTTAAAATAGGCAAGGACGTGAACGTTCAGGTGCTGTGGTCTCTGCTTTGTGGCTGAAGACTGTTGTAGAACTCTGGAGCCTTCAGAGAGAGCAGTTTGCTCACTGAGGCAGAATCTGGAGACAGAGCATGCACCTGCCCCAACACCTAATCTCTGCTCTGATCACTATCATCTGGGGATCATATTCATGTTTCTTAAACAACTGACATTTAGGTAATGTGCCAGGTAGAACTTAGGTGCTTTTCAGTTTGGTAATCCACACCTTTTCATTCTGTTCACTCCAAAAGCCGACGTGCAGGCTGCAAACTGTCTTTGCCAAGGGTTGGGTGGACAGTTGGGAAAAGCTCTGTAATGACATGGCACCACCTCCGTTTGCTGTAAGCAAACACCCAGGTCCTTTATTACCCTTGAAACCTGCACTTGTGACACAAGTTGGGCTTAGAAGCGAGTCAGATGCCAGCTTTCTGGGTCAAAGTTCCTTCAAGCCCTGCATGTTAATCAAAAGCTCAACCTTGGTTAATGAGGCCATTGAGTTGGGAAGAACTTTGGAACAAATGATTACCTATTTCAACTAGAGGAGTTAACAGAACTCAGTATTTTGTTTCCCAGAGGTAGGTTGCAGACTTACGGTCTTTCTTGGAAAGGGAGGGAGTGAGAGTCCTGTGCGGTTTTATTAATTCTTGGTGGACTAGTAGCGTGATGAAGTCTGCTGTACAGAGCCTAGTTAATCAAATATGTTTACGTAAAGATGAAGCTGAATACTTAAGGAATATTGTTCATATATGGGCAGAAAAGCCAGCTGCAAAGGGCTTCCAAAGGTAAAGAAATATTTTAAAACGCTAACAGCTCACAGACTTCAAACCATTTTGAGTGTTTGGTGATTTACCCTAAAAGACCACAACTTAATGTGCCCTGCAGAAAGAAATTTAAAGGAATATAGTAATCATAGCTGCCCTCCATTGAGTGGTCTCTCTCACGGGGCCCTAAGGGCTTCATGGCCCTCATAGCCCTGTTGTCTTATTTGTTGTCACAGTGTCCCTAACAGGTGGATAGCAGGCTCATATTGGATGAGAAAAAGAAGGATCAGAGAGGTTGAGTAGAATGTCCAAAGTCACTGAGCTAGCAAGCAGTAGAGCAGAGTTTGAACACCTAGGGAAATCCATGAGCTCCCTCTCCCAGTTACACCACTTCTTTATGTGTTTTCCTCTTCTCTCCTTGTCAGAGTTGAGATTTTTTTCACTTGAATATCCTTTGTGCAGGCATGTGTGCCCCTTCAGTCATGTCCGCCTCTTTGCAACCCCATGGACAGTAACCTGCCAGGCTCCTCTGTCCATGGGATTCTCTAGGCAAGAATACTGGAGTGGGTACCCTGCCCTCCTCCAGGGAATCTTCCCAACCCAGGGATCGAACCTACATCTCTTGCGTCTCCTGTATTGACAGGCAGGTTCCTTACCACTGTGGCACCTGGGAAGCCCTGAATATGCCTTAGTTAATATCAACCTGAATAGCCTTGTGGAATTGGCAAAAGGACATGACCTATTTTCTCCATGTATGTGAGCCAGTGCAGAACTCTTGTACTGACTGGTTATGTAGCTTTCCCTGTAATCAATGCACACATAAAGGTGTGCCGTAATCAAAGCGCCGTATTTCTTCTTTTTCCCACCTCCCCTCCGTCCACTTAGCTGTCATTAACCGCACGCTCCTCGTTAGCCATCTCCGGGTTAATAGTGTTATCTTTTCCATTTCAGAGTTCGGGTAACAGAGGCATCAGGACACCTTGTGTCTGGCACCCTAGCAGTGAGCAGCCACTCCTGGGCTCGCTGAGGAGGTTTGGTAAGTAATCTGACTCTGTCTTCCCGTCAGACAAACATCATCAAGGGTTGGAGAAAAGTAGGTGAATAGTACATAGTGACACCAAATGTTAATCCTCTCTCTCTATCATTATTTATTTATTTTAAAAGTTATTTAATTCATTTTCGGCTGCACTGGGTCTTCATTGCTGTGTGGGCTTTCTCTAGTTGTCGTGAGCCAGGGCTGCTCTCTAGTTGGGGTGTGTGAGTTTCTCATTACGGTCGCTTCTCTTGTTGTGGGTCGTGAGCTCTAGGGCGAGCGGGCTCAGTAGTTGCGGCCCCTGGGCTAAGAGCACAGGCTCAGGAGTTGTGGTGCACAGGTTTAGTTGCCCTGTGGCATGTGGGATCTTCCTGGATCCGGGATTGAACCCACATCTCCTGCATTGACAGGCGGATTCTTTACCACTGAGCCACCAGGGAAACCCTTCTCTCTCATGTTTTAACCAACGCTTATTGTTTTTGCTTCTGGACATTTGCTTAATTTACTAGGCCAGAGTGTCCTATATGTTTATAAGTACCGTTGGCCCCAGAGGACTCCCACAGTAAAAAAAAAATGACCGAGGCTATATGCGAATGACTTTGCTTGAAGTCTTTTAATACTGAGTTTTTCTTGTAGTTCACTGCATTTCATAACTCTAAAAGTACATTTCCCCTCATAATTTAACTTGTCTAAAATGGGGATGCATGTTATGGAGATTCTGATTTGGTGAAATACAGCATTCTTCTAATAACCATCAAATGACTATCATTAAGTGTTCTCTGTGTCCTATTTTTCACAAAGTGCAAATGTCTTTAGAAACTAGTATCTTTGTTACTCCCTCTGATGAGACAGGTAGCCCGTGGACCTCCTTAGCAGTGGTGCTGGCATTCAGAACAGCCCATGTGACCTCATGGAGCAGTCAGTTAGATAGCAGATCCTAAAGCCAGATACTGTCTTATCCAACACCTGCTTCCTCTCCAGTGGTTGGCATCGTGGCGTTTACAAGTAAGATGCTCTATTTTAGAATATTTCACCCCAGAATGATTTGTCAGGATGATTTATGTATGCATGAGTGCTTGTGCTAAGTCACTTCAGTTGTGTCCGACTCTTTGCAATGCTGTGGACTGTATCCCGCCAGGCTCCTCTATCCATAGGGATTCTCCAGGCAAGGATACTGGAGTGGGTTGCCGTTTCCTTCTACAGAGTTATGTGTGAATGAGTCCAAATTCACATTCATGTTAAATGCATGGGTAAATAGCGTCTTTATAGAGTATAATGCAGTATGGACTGATTTATATAGGCTTTAATATTTTCAGAACCTCTATATTATAGGGAACCACACGTGATAGTACATTAACCTTAAAGTCAGTAGGTGAATCAGTTAACAAAGGTTTTCCCTAGCACAGTGCCAGGCTCTGTGCTACATGCTGGGTAAGTAAGACAGAAAAGATTGGTTTTCTGCCCCCAGGAACCTGGTCTAGTAGTCAAAAACAAAGTGAAAGTCGCATCTGATTCTCCAGGCCAGAATACTGGAGTGGGTAGCCATTCTCTTCTCCAGGGGATGTTTCCAACCTAGGGATCGAACCCAGGTCTCCCACATTGCAGGCAGATTCTTTACCGTCTGAGCCACCAGGGGTCAAACCAGACATTAAATAATGAAAGAGTTGTGAGTGGGCCGAAGAAGAATTATAAGAAATTAAGAAAGGACCTACTTTGAACGTTAGTGAAAGGAGTGACCATCAGGGAAGGTTTCTTGGAATTTCAGTGCTGTTTTAACTGAGACCCAAAGAAGAAGGAATGATTTACTAGGCATGGGAGACTGGGGGCAGTCAGTAGCGACTTGTCAAATGAGGATACCTGGAGGGTTTCAAAATGGGCCAGTGAGCATCAGGTTCAAGGAATAAGCATGAACCTAATGGGGAAAGAGGTAAAGGAAAGTGGCTTCAGATGAACAGATGTCAAATTCTGGAAGAATCTTTTGACCTAGTCAAATGTCTGTAAGAATGTCTTTAAAAGACCTTTAAAGAGACTTTTTTGGTTTTGTGATTCAACATATATTCTTCCTTTCCTATTAGCATCATTTCCTAGAGCTGGATTCCAGATTCTATTTCCCTACCAATCTTTTGAGTTCTCAAATCTGTGTTCTTAATTTCCCTCATTTACCCCTCACAGAGGGTGATCAGCTTCTAATGAGGGATTGTTTTCATGAACAAATGTGTCCACTTTTCTTTTTCTCTGTTTATTTAATGGCATCAGGGAGGGGTGATTTCTCGTAATGGGATATATAATTCCTCCATCCAAAAGCCAGGCTTAAGGAAAAAAAATGGAGGACTTCCTTCGTGGTCCAATGGTTAAGACTATGCTCCCACTGCAGCAGGGGGCCAGGTTTGATCCTGGGTTGGGATCCCACATGTGATGTGACATGGCCTCTCTCTCTCTCTCTCTCTCTCTCTCTATATATATATATATATATATATATATATATATATATGGTTTAACTAGAATGGACAGAGGTCAGCTACTGACCTTACTTCCATTTTGGACCATTATGAGATTCTCAGATACCAAATCTTCATGCTCTATGTTGACATTTTCTATCCAGAGTACTGTTGAGCAACTGAGTAACTTAACTGACAGATTCAGAAATTCACACCTGTGCATTTAGACATGTGCACATACACACACGACGTGGAACCCCAGTTTGATTGAATTGACCAAACTTGCTGGTTTCTTAGTCATGAATGAATTTGATGTCATTTTTGAGAGATCTATTGAGTGTAGGGGCCTACCAGGGCTAGATATATCTTTTTAACAGAACTTCTAATTTTATTTTTCAAGATTTTTCTACCTCAGTTTGAGATAAGATTGATCTGTTTTCCCCATTCAGAAGGAAAGGGAATCACTGGCCATGATTGATATATAGAAATTTGAACTTTTAGTGTAAACTTTTGGTGACCTCTTTGGCCAGTCCTCTTAAAACATTAACATTTAGGTCATTATCTGACTTTTCTCAAGTCACAGGAAGTCTGTGCACCTCCATCAAGACAGGACATCAGGTGGTGGGCATTCATAGGAAGGGCAAAGGGGGAAAATCACAGAATTTCTGGTGGCCTTTAAGTAAAATAGTGAAACATTTTGAGTGCTGACCTTTCCTGGTCATCATAGCCTAGATTTCCATTCCAAGTAAGTTAATAAATTCAGGAGTGGATATTGTTTAACCTGTAAGCTGAAGATGCAAGTTACTTTTGAAAACGAGAAAAAGGTGAACAGCTTAATATACTGTTTTCTTTGCTAAAATGACTCTTCGTGTTCCTTTACTGTAGATTTCATTTGATGAGATCACAAATTTCTTAGAAGCAATTTTCCTCAAATCCCTAAAAATTACCAGAAGGGCTGCCTTTTGGAAAATGATCTTGACATCATTTTGTTTGAAGAAGGCATGCTATACCTCAAGTAGAACTAGGCTCCTTACAGTCACCTAACTCATGTGGTCCATATGAAGGAAACCTGCTAAAGAACAGGTACACAAAAGATGAAGCGAGTGAGTTGAAACAAACTTCTTTCATTTGCTCAACTACAAGGCTGCTGAAGTCAGTCTCCAAAGGCAGGTTCTAATTGTGGCTTTTATGCTTCTTCTGAAAATAGATGTTTTTTTTCCATCACATGTTATGGATGTGATCACTTAGTATTTACTTTGTACCATATAACTTATTACTGCAGAGAGGGGGAAAAAGGCCCATAATTTAATTTGATGCAGGTGAATAAACTTAAAAGTACTCCATAATGAGAGATGCTGGGGCAGGAGTGTGAGGAATACAAAGATGGACCAGATGTGATCCTGGCCCCAGAAGAGTTTCGGGGTGAAAGCTAAGCCATTTAGTTATGCTTCGCTGTGCTGCCCTGTGCTGTGCTTAGTTGCGCAGTCACATCCGACTCTTTGCAACTCCAGGGACTGTAGCCCGCCAGGCTCCTCTGTCCATGGGATTCTCCAGGCAGGAATAGTGGAGTGGGTTGCCATGCCCTCCTCCAGGGGATCTTCCCAACCCAGGGATTGAACCCAGGTCTCACACATTGCAGGCAGATTCTTTACCATCTGAGCCACCAGGGAAGCCCAAGAATATTGGAGTGGATAGCTTATCCCTTCTTCAAGAGATCTTCCCAACCAAGGAATCAAACCGGGGTCTCCTGCATTGCAGGCAGATTCTTTACCAGCTGAGCTACCAGGGAAGACCATTTAGTTATGAGAAAATGTTAATAAAGCAGGAATGAATCAAGCAATAAGCAACAATATATGAGTAACAAGTAAACTCATATAGTTAATGTATTTTTGAAAATGCAGTAGAAGTTAATGAGTCTCTTTTCTCATCTCTATCCAGGTTTACCAGAGAACAAATTTGCTACTTTCTTGTCTAGACCTCTTGTCTCCTTTTGTTTTGTCTGATATCTGATCCAGTTTAATAAAAGTGCTAATTCAGGTATGGAGCTGGCTGGTGTTGAGAACTTATGCAAAAGTAACTTATTGTGTAGCCAAAGTCCTTTGCTATTTATAAAGACCAATGGTGATATATGCCAAAGAAATTTCCAAGACTTGGTATCAAAGTAGTTATGCCCAATTCACACTTAGCTTGTTGTGGATATCAACCAGTGACTTCATGACATGTCATTCCTGTAACTAAGATGATCCTGAGGTGTGTTTTTTGGATCCAAATCAACAGACGTTAGGAAAAACTGGTTTTCTTAAGGAAAAATTGGGTTTCATGGGGAGTTTGTGGCTAATCCCAAACTGATAATTTCTCTTACTAAAATTATTTCATCACTTGGACAAAAGTTTCACAGAGCCAGTAGTTCCTTTGGCAACCTGCTTGATGACTTGCTATTTGCAAAACAAGGTAACCCGTTTTCAAAAATGGAAAGGTGGCGAGGTGAATGTAGGCCATGACTCAACCAATAACATCATGACGGATGTTTGCCTACAAAAGGAGGACTGTCTTCCTAAAAGGAAGAGGTTTATTCCCATCATGGACAAAGAAAAAGAAAGCTATGGGCATCAACAGGATGTGTGTCTTTTGGCAGAATGACGATCGATGATGGCAGTATGCTCTGTAGGAGGCTATTGGTATGGTGGAAAGCAAAGAGAACACTTCACGGTTATGAGGCTGACATCTGTGGCTAACGTCAGCATTGGGCCTTTAGGCAAATTTCATGGGCAACACTCAAATGTCAACCCCGAAGTTTCCAAGAACAACGTCTTCATTCCAGTCATTAGACAAGCATCAGAATTATGCTGAGTTGGGGGGGCCAACGTTCAGGCAGTTTGCCCCCAAGTGTTAGCAGTTGATGCAGCAGGGACAGATGGAGGCAGAGATCTGACATTCACTTCAGCCAGGTTCACAGGTGTCTGTGCTGCCCAGAAATATCAGTAACAGAACTACATTGCTTTCATCAAGAATGACCCACGTTCTGTGCCTGCAAAATAAGTGACATCATTTTGAAACTAAAACCAGCATCTGCAACATATAAGGGACAGCTTAAGCAAAGAATGAAGCAGTTATTGAAGAGTCAGGCTGGGATGAAGGGAGCCGAATCCAGTCTGGGCCTTTATTTAAATCTTAACTTGTTAGTACCTGCTAATTTTTGGCAATCTCCATCTGTGCAGTCAGCCACCAGCGATTCTGAGAACCATAAAATATTGGTGTCAGAAGAAACCCAGAGGTGATGATGAAAATAAATGATAAATAATGGCAATAATGATAATATTTATTGAGTGCTTACTCTGTGCCAGGCACCAAAGAAGTCTTTTAATGGTATTATCTCTTTTACCTGTATGAAAATGTTAGTCACTTATTTGTGTCTGACTCTTTGTGACCCCATGGTCTATATCCTGCTAGGCTCCTCTGTCCGTGGACTTTTCCAGGCAAGAATACTAGGGTTGGCTGCCATTCCCTTCTTCAGGGGATCTTCCTGACCCAGGGATTGAACCCGGGTCCCCTGCATTACAGGCAGATTCTTTACCATCTGAGCCACCAGGGAAGCCTTTTACCTGTATGGCCTCATTTAATTTCTACAATAATCCCATATAGGCATTAAGATTCCTGTTTGGCAGCTCAGGAAACTGAGGTATGAAACAGAATGTGTAACTTGCACACAGTCACAGAGTTTTAGTGAGTGCACAGCAAAGCTGGCACGCTCACTGAGGTCCATCTGAAGCCAGCGTCTACACTGTTTAACTAGTAGCCCCTCAGAAGGCAAGGGATCCTCAGAAAAAGGCATGTTTCTTTGGCCAGAGTTCATTGAGTAGCCACAGTCCCCAGGAGTTCAATCACACTTTGTTCAGTGAAAATGATGAAAGGGTGTATTGAAAATGACAGATCATATATTCTGAAAATAGAAGCTATGTATAGTTTAATATGCAAATTAAAAAGTTCCGTGGTGGGTTCTCTTTTGGCCTCTAGTTCCCCTTCACTAAAGAACTGGCTGCAGCTTTTCACCAGTGTGGCTAAGAACACAGTCATTCAGGTCTGGATCACTCACTGCCCCTAGACCCTTTGAAATGTTCTAGCTCTGGGATATCTGCTGACGCTTCAGGCATCAGTCATCTTGAGAACTTAAAAAAAAAAACAATGCATAGGCCCTGCTTACTGAGACCCTAATATCATTGGTCTGAGAAGGAAACCTACTGTCAATATTTTTTGAAAACTCCAAGATTTTGAGTCTCGTGTAGGTCCCATGTGGAGAACAACTGGTTTACACTTGTGGAAAGCATAATTTGTGTTCTCTAGCAGCTGTTTTTGTTTTTTTGTTTTTTGTTTTCCTGTGGTCTGTGAAGATGGTTTGGGCCTTAAAAACCTTTGGGTCTTAAGAAGACGCTGTCACTGCTTGGTGGCGTACTCTCTGAGACTGGATCCCCTGTTTACACCACCCCATGACATGTCCTGGGAACCACATCTACACATTCTCCTTATAACACTGCCGAGAATATACACTTTAATTACTTTTCACCTAAAATCTTACAGATTATAGTGAAAGTGAAGTCTCTCAGTTGTGTCTGACTCTTTGAGACCCCGTGGACTGTAGCCCACCATGCTCCTCTGTTCATGGGATTTTCCAGGCAAGAGTACTGGAGTCGGTTGCCATTTCCTTCTCCAGAGGATCTTCCTGACCTAGGGATCAAACCCAGGTCTCCCGCATTGTAAGCAAGATGCTTTACCTTCTGAGCCATCAGGGAACAGTGCAATGATCAAGGAAACTTTACTGTCTTGACAAGTCCTGCTATCTATATATGTGTTCACTAAAATGCACAGAGCTGCTCCTGTTGCTAAGTTGCTTCAGTTGTGTCCTACTCTGTGTGACCTCTTAGACAGCAGCCCACCAGGCTCCCTCGTCCCTGGGATTTTCCAGGCAAGAACACTGGAGTGGGTTGCCATTTCCTTCTCCAATGCATGAAAGTGAAAAGTGAAAGTGAAGTTGCTCAGTCATGTCTGACTAGCAACCCCATTGACTGCAGCCTACCAGGCTCCTCCGTCCATGGGATTTTCCAGGCAAGAGTGCTGGAGTGGGGTGCCATTGCCTTCTCTGAAATGCACAGAGACATGCATGTAAACAGTTTAGTTCCATTTTAGGTCTAGGCAGGTCTCGAAAATGTCATCTGTCCTTTAATGAGACACCAATAAGAAGAGATTATTTTTACTCATCACTCTGCTGTCTCACTTAAAAATTCCTTTTGTAAGCTTTCCCTCTTTATTCACACTACCACCTTCCTCGTTCTAGTCCTAACTTTATTCCTGATTTATTCCAATAGCCATGGAAGGGGAAAAAAAAAAAAACCAGCCTAGAAGAAGCTACATCAAAATGCCAACTATGGTTGAGTGTGAAAGGTAGAGGTCTAGTTTTAATTTTTATATGTGCTTTTCAGTGATTTACTCATTTTCCTAAGTAAGCAAGTGTTACTTTCCTAAAGGAAAACCAAGACCCTTTAGCAGAATAGCCCTCTTTGTTATTCAGTTGCTAATTCGTGTCGGACTTTTTGCGACCACATGGACTGCAACACACCATGTTTCCCTGCCCTTCACCGTCTCTCGGAGTTTGCTGAAACTCAGGTACATTGATTCGGTAATGCCATCCAACGAGCTCATTCTCTGTCACCCCCTTCTTCTCCTGCCCTCAATCTTTCCCAGAATCTTTCCAGTCTTTTCCAGTGAATCATCTCTCGGCATCAGGTGGCCAAAGTATTGGAGCTTCAGCTTCAGCATGAGTCCTTCCAATGAATATTCAGGGTTTATTTCCTTTAGATTGACTAGTTTGATCTCCTTGCTGTCCAAGGGACACTCAAGAGTCTTCTCTAGCACCATATCAATTGTTATCTTGAGTGAGTGAAGTCGCTCAGTTGTGTCCGACTCTTTGCAACCCCGTGGACTGTAGCCCACCAGGCTCCTATGTCCATGGGATTCTCCAGGCAAGAATACTGGAGTGGGTTGCCATTTCTTTCTCCAGAGGATCTTCCCAACCCAGGGATCGAACCCAGGTCTCCCTCATTGCAGGCAGACGCTTTAACCTCTGAGCCACCAGGGAAGCCCCGATTGTTGTCTCACTGGTCTCTGAATGTATGTGTCCATTATACAATCCTATCTGTGGTTCACTATCAGATCAAATTCTCAAAACATGTTTTTCTCCTGTCATTATCCTGCTTAAACCTTCAGGGGCTCCCATTGCTCTTGAGAAAAAGTCTAACCTTCTGGAATCCAAAGGTCTCCTTCATCTAGTCCCACCCTCTGCATGACCCCTTATCTCACCATACCCCCCTTTCTGGCCAGCCCAGCATCCCCCTTGTCCTGGAACCAGGAGAACTCTATCAGTTGCTTTGCTCATGCTCTTCCCCCCATGGAGAGCCCCACACAATCTGCCCCTTTCTGTGTATCTGTCTAAATGCTGCCTTTCCAAGCTTGGCCCAAGTACTTCCTTCCTGCTACATTTGTCACCTTCTATTTGTCTCAAGGACGGCAAATAGGTTTCATTATATACGCCACATCCTAGCAATTGAAAATATGGAGAATCCCGAGAGCTCATCCCTGCCCAGAGGGAACGGGTTCTGTGAGCCACAGTGGTTTCTGCCAAAGGTGCAGGGGGAAGAAGTGACAGGATATCTGTTACATATCTTCCATCCGTATCTTTAACTGCTTTTTTAGACCTGTGATGCCCCGTACAGTAACCACTAGCCACATGTGGTTATTCAAACTAACTAAAATTCTGGTGGTGGGTTAGTCCCTAAGTCCTGTCTGACTCTTGGGATTCCATGGACTGTAGTCCACCAGGCTCCTTTGTCCATGGGGATTTTCCAGGCAAGAATACTGGAGTGGTTTGCCCTTTCCTTCTCCAGGGGATCATTCTGAAGCAGGGATCGAACTCCAGTCTCCTGCGTTGCAGGCAGACTTTACCCACTGAGCTACCAGTGGGAATTAAAAATTAATATCATTAAAAGTTTACTTCGTTAGTCATGAGACAGTCTGGGTCTTGGGTCCTGGGACCTTTTACTGCAGTGCTTGGTCCTGGACAAACGTCTCCTCGAGCAACAAAACACAAAGAAACTGTGAGGAACTAAAAATAACTGTGCACATACTGAGTGGAGGCAAATTAGGAACAAAACACTAAAAGGCCAAAACCAAAAGGGCCAACTGCTACTTCTGAGGTGCTGGGAGCCAGAGCAGGGTACTGCCCGTCCCACTGCTCTGTGCCTACTCTCACCCCATTTAAGGGACCAGCTCACCCCACCTCACTCTCTTGTGCTACAGCAGGAGTCTTAATAAAACCTTGCCTGAATTCCTCTTCTCGCCTCTTATTAATTTTTATTGATTAAAGAGTCCAAGAACTACCCACATTTTAAAAAAATTAATTTTCTTTTTGGCTGTGCTGGGTCTCCATTGCTGCGTGGCTTTTCTCTAGCTTTGGTGAGCATGGGCTACTCTGCAGTTCTGGTGTGCCGGCTTCTCACTGAGGTGGCTTCTTTCGTTGTGGAGCACAGGCGCCCTAGAGCAAGGGCTTCAGTAGTTGGGGCACGTGGGCTCAATGGTTGTGGCGCACGGGCTGAGTTGCTCTGCAGCATGTGGGATCTTCCCAGACCAGGGATTGAACCCGTGTCTTCCTGCATCAGCCAGCGGAGCCAGCAGGGAGGCCCCACTACCCACTTTTGAAGTACTCAGCAGCCACACATGGCTACTGGCCACTGTGTTGAACAGCAAAAACAGAGAAATGTTCCATCATCATAGGAAGTGTTATCAGTTCTGCTTTAGCCCTGCAATTATGTAATAATGTAAGGCAATATATTTATTTCATGTGTGTGTGTGTGCCTTGTTTTCTCAGTGAGCTCAAAAGTTTTTCTTGGGCAGGACTCTTCTCTTGCACTTCTTTTGTATCCCAGAGCACAAGCCAGTGCTGGGTATATATGGAAATACTGTATTTGTCGAATTGAATTTTTAGTACCAACTTGGCAATGTGCAATGAAGTCGAGTAGTAGAAATAGAACTAATTTTGGAAATTAGGAAACCAAGTTTCTGGCCCCAGCTCTTCTGCCAGTCACTGTGTCAGCTGGACTATCTCATTTAACTGAAGTAGGTTATAGTTTCCCCAAATGTAAACAGTTATAGGCTAGGCTCTGTCGGAGGGTTTTTCCATGTTTGGAATTTTGTGATATATATGCATGCTTCCCAAGTGGTGCAACTGGTAAAAAAAATCAGCCTGCCAGTGTAAGAAATGCAAGTGATGCAGGTTCGATCCCTGGGTTGGGAAGATCCCCTACAGTAGGAAATGGCAACCCAGTAAGAATATTCCAGTATTTTTGCCTGGAAAATCCCATGGACAGAGGAACCCAGTGGGCTAAAGTCCATGGGGTCACAATAAGTCAGACGCAACTGAGCACACACCCAAGTATGAGGACTACCAAAGTATGGAGTGTTCACTTTTAAGCAGAAATGCAGTCATGTACAACACACACACACACACAGATACACCTGAAGAAAACCAGAAAACTAGCCTGTTAAAAATATTCTAACTTATTTAAAATTCCATCGTATTTATCTGATTTTCTGACTATATAAGACTATCATTTTAAGGATTGATTTCACCAGATCTATAGCTAAATTCTTCTTTGAAGAGGATCATAGCAAAGGGAAGATGACTCCACAAGCAGAGAATGTTAGACCAGGCAAGTGCGAAGGAGAATTAGTGGTCTTTGTCAGCAACAAGGCAATGTCACAGCTGCCTCATGGTTTGTTTTGTTTTAATCAGTTAATTTATTTGTTTTGGCTCTGCTGGGTCTTCCTTGCTGTGCGGGTTTTTCTCTAATTGTGGCAGGCAAGAGCTGCTCTCTAGTTGCATACACGGGCTTCTCATTGCAGTAACTTCTCACAGGCTCTAGGGGCTCTGGCTGCAGTAGCTGCAACTCCCTGCCTCATGGTTTTAACAACCAAACTGAAAACCCCTAGTTTATGCTGCCCACCCTTAGCTGTTGCTCTAAGTAAGGGACCAGTAAACTAAGGCCCACTCTGCTGCCACTTTTTGTATGTCGCTCAGAATGGGTTTTTACATTTTTAAGGCTTTCTCAAAGAAAGAAAAAGAAACATATATAACCATTTGGCCCACAGAGCTGAAAATATTTACTATGTGGCTCTACACAAACAGCCAGTGAGTGACCTTCCTGTACAGATCCAACCACTTTTCAAGGCAGATCGCTTTCTGAAATGTCGTGATGGCCTGTGGCTCAAGCACAGTGGATAAAACTCCCTGTTCTCCATGTGCCAAGTCAGGGAAGGGCAGCTGCTGGGGGCGAAGGCTGGGCCATGGCTCCACCCCCTTTCTATTGAAAGCAGGCAGGGGCCTTGACTCTGAGTGCAAAGCCAGTCCTTGGATCCAGTCTGTGCTCTCTGGTCTTGACGTTGGAAATTTGATGAGTCACAGTTTCTGGCTGTGTCTTCCTTGACATTCAGCATTCAGGAGAATAAATTCTGGAGGCCCCTTGAAGGGAAAAGCTGCACACTCCATGGTCATCCAAGCTTATCTGAGGCAGGAGCCGGGCTTGCATCTCCGTTTGTTATTCTTTTCCTTTTCCCCTCTCCTCCAAGACACTCCTTTCAGTGCTTGAGGGATCTAGATTGCATATGCAGATAGAGAGACTGCTGGGGAGACACAGGGGCCACCAGATAGGGCTGGGCCGGTATCTGAGCTCAGACAGCAGCCCTGTCATGTGGGCCTGAGACACAGGGTGAAGTTGACTGTTTAAAAAATTTTTTTAAATTACTCTTTAACGTTCTCTTCAGACACCCCATGGAAAAGGCCCTTGGATTTCTCCAAACCCTCTCTCTACCTAGGCCTGCTCTCTAGGTTCTCACCGAGATTTGGTTCCTAAAATGTACTTCTTAATTATCAAACGTCCCTGGTCAGTTCAGTTCAGTTCAGTCACTCAGTTCTGTCTGACTCTGTGTGATCCTGTGGACTGCAGCACGCCAGGCCTCCTTGTCCATCACCAACTCCTGGAATTTATTCAAACTCATGTCCATTGAGTCGGTGATGCCATCCAACCATCTCATCCTCTGTCGTCCCCTTCTCCTTCCGCCTTCAATCTTTCCCAGTATCAGGGTCTTTTCAGATGAGTCAGCTCTTCGCATCAGGTGGCCAAAATATTGGAATTTCAGCTTCAGCATCAGTCCTTCCAATGAATATTCAGGACTGATTTCATTTAGGATGGACTGGTTGGATCTCCTTGCAGTCCAAGGGACTTTCAAGAGTCTTCTCCAACACCACAGTTCAAAAGCATCAATTCTTCGGCGCTCAGCTTTCTTTATAGACCAACTCTCACATCCATACGTGACTACTGAAAAAACCATAGCCTTGTCTAGACGGACCTTAGTCGGCAAAGTAATGTCTCTGCTTTTTACTATGCTGTCTAGATTGGTCATAACTTTCCTTCCAAGAAGTAAGCTTCTTTTAATTTCATGGCTGCAATCACTGTCTGCAGTGATTTTGAAGCCCCCCAAAATAAAGTCTGTCACTGTTTCCACTGTTTCCCCATCTATTTGCCATGAAGTGATGGGACCAGATGCTGTGATCTTAGTATTCTGAATGTTGAGCTTTAAGCCAACTTTTTCACTCTCCTCTTTGACTTTCATCAAGAGGCTCTTTTAGTTCGTCACTTCCTGCTATAGGGTGCTGTCATCTGCATATCTGAGGTTATTGATACTTCGCTGGCAATCTTGATTCCAGCTTGTGCTTCATCCAGCCCAGCATTTCTCACGATGTACTCTGCATATAAGTTAAATAAGCAGGGTGACAATATACAGTCTTGATGGACTCCTTTTCCTATTTGGAAGCAGTCTGTTGTTCCATGTCCCGTTCTACCTGTTGCTTTCTGACCTGCATACAGATTTCTGAAGAGGCAGGTCAAGTGGTCTGGTATTCCCATCTCTTTCAGAATTTTCCACAGTTTATTGTGATCTACACAGGCAAAGGCTTTGGCGTAGTCAATAAAGCAGAAATAGATGTTTTTCTGGAACTCTCTTGCTTTTTTGATGATCCAGCAGATGTTAGCAATTTGATCTCTGGTTCCTCTCTCTGCCTTTTCTAAAACCAGCTTGAACATCTGGAAGTTCACGGTTCACATATTGCTGAAGCCTGGCTTGGAGAATTTTGAGCATTACTTTACTGGTGTGTGAGATGAGTCCAATAGTGCGGTAGTTTGAGCATTCTTTGGCATTGCCTTTCTTTGGAATTGGAATGAAAACTGACCTTTTCCAGTCCTGTGGCCAATTTCCCTGGTTGCTTAGTCAGTAAAGAGTTTGCCTGCAGTGTGAGAGACCCTGGGAGGGGAAGATCCCCTGGAGAAGGAAATGGCACCCCACTCCAGTACTCTTGCCTGGAGAATCCTATGGAGGGAGGAGCCTGGTAGGCTACAGTCCATGGGGTGGCAAAGAGTCACGACTAAAGGACTTCACTTTCACTTTCCAGTATTCTTGCCTGGAAAATCGTTCAGATCTACACTTTTTTTTTTTCTTCTCCTTTTGTCCCATTCTCTCCTCCAGGCTAATTTTCAAAGTTCTATCACCCTTCTGTATACACAACCTCCTTTAATATAATCTGGTGTGCCTCACATCTAATAAAAATCCAGATTTACAAAACAAAAGATCTGAAAGGTAAATCTTCCCTTTGTTAAAGAATTTTCCTGTCTGAAAGACTAGTATCTCTCTCTGTCTCTCTCTACCTGCCTTGCTTGTTTTCTTGCTTTCTACACTTCATTATGCATAGTAGTAGTAGTAGTTAGTTACTCAGTGGTGTCCGACTCTTTGCGACCCTATGGGCTGTAGCTTGCCAGGTGAATATTGCTGTCCTCATCGTACAGGCAGCCTGGATAAAGTAAATACAAACACAGGGATCAAACCTGGTTCTTTTCGGTGCCTTGGGGGCCTTCCCCTTTCTGTGCAGTCTAGACTTGTGTAGCCCCTCCTCTGTGTCTAGCTGACAGGGGACATACTCTTGAAACTGGAGGAGAAGAAAGGTGACTAGGGCACGCATGCTAAGTCACTACGTTATGTCTGACTCTCTTTTGACCCAATGGACTGCAGCCTTCCAGGCTCCTCTGCCCATGGGAATTCTCCAGGCAAGAATACTGGAATGCATTGCCATGCCTTACTCCAGGGGTTCTTCCCGACCCAGGGATTGAACCCACATCTCTTACATAGGCAGGTGGTTCTTTACCATGGCGCCACCTGGGTGATTGGGGGCAGGCGGGGGGAGGTCTGAGTTGTCTGCAAGCAAATTCATTTTTGTATTTGCAGATCTTGAGGTGCAGTGAGTATATACCCATGCTGCCATCTGTAACATAAAAAATGATAGTTTGTTTACTGTCAAACCTTGGCTCATTAAATATATCCAGTAGCCTGGGTCATGATCATACGAAAAATCGGACCTTGGCTCACTTAAAACAATAGTTGCATTTGCTTCAGTTGGTACAGATTCATTTGGAGAAATTACCAGTCCTCAAGGATGATTCTAGTCCAGCACCAAGCTCCCAGCAGCTTCCAATTAATAGTAACGAGCAGTGCCTGTGTACCACTGCTCCATTCTAGAATTCCCAGCCTGGAAAAAGGCAGTTGTCATGCCCAGGGAAGCATCCATTAGGAAAGTTTGCTCTGAGTCAAATACTCACAGCCAGTTCTGGATAGAATTTCCTGACACGCAGCCTTGGCTTCCATCCTTTCTGAGAGAAGAACATATACACAGCTGTGAGACAAAGGAGAAAAGAAATCAATTTGCTAAAATTTGGAGATACAGATATTCAGAAAAACCCATCATCTTTGGGATTCTCCATTAGACTTCAGTGTAACCCTAATGGTTACAAGTTGAGATTTTGGTGTCTGAGTGAGTGGGTTCCAGTCTTGCCTTCCACCAATAACTAGTTTTACTTAACTAGGGATCTCAATAATACTTGCCATATACGGTTTTGGAGATGACTGAAGAGGTAGTATTTGTCAAGAATTTAGTGCTGGGTATGATACACAGTGGGTGTTAAATACATGTTAGTGTGTAAGCACATGTGTGCAGGGCATGGTCTACTGCAGCTTTTCTCAAACGTTCTGGGCTCAGAACATCTTAATAGACAAATAAAATAAAGGATACTCAGATAAAAACTTCAGATAAATAATAAAGTAATTTTTTTTAGTATAAATATGTCCCAAAAGTTTCATGGATACTTAAACTAAAATATTATTTGTTGTTTATCTGAAATTCAAATTTAACTAACACAACAGTGTTAATCAGCTATTCTTCAATATAAAATAAAAATTAACAGAAATTAACTCTGATTTGCATTTTTATTTGCTGAATCTGGCAACCCTGTCTTTACATTCTTAAGAATTATTAAGGAACCCAAAGTGCTCTTGTTTATGTGGGTTGTATCTGTAACTATTTATCACATTAGAAATTCAAACTAAGAAATTAAAAATATTTATTAAGCACTTCAAAAATAATTGGAATTTCTTATGTTAACATAAGTAACATTGTATGAAAAACTATATTTCCAAAAAAATAGATGATAGAAAGCACATTATATTTTTGCAAATAATTACCAGCTTGATAGAAGTCAACTATATTCTTATATCTGTTTCTGCCTTCCATCTGGTGAAATACATTATTTTTATTGAAGTAAATAAAGAATACTCGGCTTCACAAAGATATGTAGTTGGAAAAGAGAGGGGTATTTTGATATACTTTTCAGAGAGTTGAAAACATTCTTCTTTGCTATTAAAGCCAAACTCTATAAGAGATAGTTTCTTAAAGATTAGTTGTAGTATGGAATCTGAAACCATATCAGTGAAATTTTTATACTCATGTTAAAATCCACTGGTTTACTTGTACTATGAATGGGTCTTTTACTATGTGTGATTCTGTAACATTGTGAATTGGTCATTTGGAAAATACTGGTTTACTGAGTTGTGAAGATCATTGAAATATTGACACATTTCATTATATAATATTTTTAAAAATCACATTTACTAGTATCACAACTAATTTCATCAGAAAAGCATTTAATTATGACCAACTATTAAGCTCATGGTGGTGAATGTAAGTTCTTCAAAAGTTTAACTTTTGCTTGAAAGCTCCGATTTTATAATTGGAGACAAATACCATTAGTTGTGTTCTCTGAAGAGACAGGCACATTTCATTTGTTTCTCCAGAAAGTATCTACCAGATACCCAGAATCCGGATAACCATAGTTTAGCTTCAGTTATTCTTTCAAGTGAAAATAGTGTTCTGTGCCAGAAGCAGCTGTAGCTCCCCTGTAACTGTCACACACTCGGCTTTTCTTGAGTCTATAGTCATGATTAAGTATGCAGCAAGCGTGTTTCGTGCATGCTTCCCATTTCATCACACAGAATATTTAAAAAGATGTATGCTCAAGAGTCAAGATGTGTTAGATGATGGAATTAATGTTTCCCTGCTTCAAGTACATTCAAAAAAATAATAAAGACAACTTCTAGTGCCTGCTAATAGAAAAATGCTATGATTACTAGTGCAAATTGGTGCCACTGTCTTCTTTTGTGCTGAGGTAACAGCAGTGTAACCCTCTGCTGCCTTTTCATCATTGGTGCAAAGGTCAACACAGTGGAAAAATACAGAAATGTCAGTATTATTATGAAAATTGTTTTGACTTTGCAGACCTCTGAAAGGGTCTCCCAGGGGATCCAGGGACCTCACTTTGAGAACCTTCTGGTCCCAGTGAAACTGTTACTGTCCCAGTGAAAGACAGTTGATTCTTCATGTGTTCCCCTTATCTGTCCCAACATCTCCTTCCTTAAGCAGTTTGGAAAAACACTAGAGACTGTTGGGACCTTTCTTAGGGTTTGATTTAGGCTGGGCTGGGTTAGTTTCTGAGGCTGCCTTCAGGATGCTCTCAGATGCCCTCTCCAGAAAACTGAAGGGGCTTGAATGAGTCAGGGTAGTAGAGACCTCTTCAGGATTCTGTAGGACTTACTCGCCTCGCTCCAAATAAAACATTCTCCTCTTGCTGCTTCCTCCTTATCGTTGGTGTCTGAGAGAACTCAAAACCCCTTTCAGAATCTGCAACCATCTTGCAGATCAAATACATGCTGCTACTGCTAAGTCGCTTCAGTCGTGTCCGACTCTGTGCGACCCAATAGACGGCAGCCCATCAGACTCCCCTGTCCCTGGGATTCTCCAGGCAAGAACACTGGAGTGGGTTGCCATTTCCTTCTCCAATGCATGAAAGTGAAAAGTAAAAGTGAAGTCGCTCAGTCGTGTCTGACTCTTCGCAACCCCATGGACTGCAGCCCACCAGGGTCCTCTGTCCATGGGATTTGCCAGGCAAGAGTACTGGAGTGGGGTGCCATTGCCTTCTCCAAAATACATGCTAGATTCAGATATATCTAAGCTAGAGGTGGGCCTCTGGAATGACAGACACTCTAGTGAAAGGGCAGAGAGAGGTTGATTTTTCTGCCCTGACAGAACTCGGCAGTTAGAAGTACCAGGGGGACACCTGCATGCTGGCATACCCAAAACAGTAGCACAAAACCCAACTTAGAATTGCATGGCTGGAAGTGGGAAAATGCTATTATCAAACATTTATATTGCCTGGAAGGCACAGTTCTTTCTCAGGGACAAAGCATTTATCCTCTGAGCAGCATGAGATGAAATATTTGAATACAATAGAACACCAAGGACTATATTTGACACGGGGAATTTTAACACAGCCCACAGTGTTTAAAGTCAAATATCAAATTTGTGGCCATAGGAAAAAAATGAACATAAAGGCTTACTTGAAGTGGGGAAATCCATACTATCCATATCTCAGTTTTTGTGGTTAACTGAGATCCTCGATAATAGAATCTGTCAATAGATTTCAAAGTGAACAGGACAGATTGTCTTGGGGTGGAAAGGTGAAAAGAAGGATTGGGGAACCCAAGGAAAAGGAGTGGAAGAACAGGGCCAAATGTGTTCTTGTAGAGCCTAGAAAGCGTGCACAGGTGACTCTGGATTTGAGCAACAGATCCTCCCTGGAACCAGGGTCCTTGTGGCAGAAGAGAGTGGATTAGATGAAGAGCAATGACTGGATTGGATCTGCTCTGATTCTCAGCTCTGCCCATATCAGCAAAGAGCATGCCCTGGGGCAGATTCGCTGAACCTATCTCCTCCTCTGTTGGATTAAATTAAATGAGATTATAGATCAGTTCAGTTCAGTCACTCAGTCTGTCCAACCCTTGGCGACCCCTTGGAATGCAGCACGCCAGGCTTCCCTGTCCATCACCAGGACTGTTAATCAGGTAACCGGTAATTGTTGTTCAGTTGCTAATTTGTGTCCAGTTCTTTGAGACCCCATGGACTGCAGCATGCCAGGCTTCCCTGTCTGGCATTTAATCATCAGTTCTTGTTTCATGGCATGATTTGATGGTTAATTTATTTGCCACCTTGTCTTTATAATCCACTTTTCTCATCCTCTTTGAATACAGAACAAAACAAAGCTACTACATCAAAACCCTAGACTCTCAAGTCATACCTGGAGTCATGTTTACTCCATTAGGCACTGCTTTGGATTCTGATATTGTCTTCACACTTTTTTTTTCTTCAGAATTCAAATATGTTCCTTAACCATAAGCACTGGACAGCGTGCTAAGGATGCAGAGGAGGCTACTCTTATGGTCTAGAAAGTGGTTGCCTTGTATGTGGATATGTGGTACAACGTGGCTTGGGTATCCAAGAGAGGTACTAATGAAAGGAGACTCCTATGAAGTGAATAATTATTCCCCAGTTGTGTGGGTTTGTCACTTTGCAGATTTGTTCCTCTTCGGTTTGCTTAAAGAAGGGGAGGTGGGCTGTGGGGGTCAAGTGAGATAGACCCCCCCTTGCCCCGCAAATAGGATAAGAATTTGATGAGCCCAGAGGGAGGAAGATGAGAATATGCCAGAATTAGCAGGGAGACTCAGTCATACCATGTGGCGAATTTGAGGCTCTGAGAAGAGGCATATCTGAGGGTGGGGAATTGGGTGGTCCTGGCCGTGAAGGAGGGAAACCCTGGCCTGTCAGGAAAGTCCAGCTTCAGCCTCGTGACCTAGAGCCAGCTGTTGAATCTTTCTGGATCTCTCTTCAGTCGAATCTGGATGATAACACATGTGTTTCACTCCCTCGCCAGCTTGTTTATCACATAAAATAAAAGAAGAAAGAGGATGATAGGAGTAATTGATACGCACATCATCTCTCTGTCAAGGAGTTGGGCAAAAAAGGAAGTATAGAAAGGGGTGTAGGAAAGAGAAAATGAGAAAAAAAAATAAGAGAGAGAAGGAAAGGGGAAGGGAGGCAGGCATGCAGGTATCTGTGTTAGAGGGCAAGACGAATTCAAGAGGAGAAACGCTGGGAAAGCACAGGCACTGCCAGCCTGGGCTGGAGGCCCGGGAGGCCCGCTCACCACGCCTCTGCAAGGCAGATAACCAGCCTGAGGATGCCCACCCGAGGTGGATTAGTCACAGCACTAACCTGAGGCATCTGTAATACTGAGGAAAACAAGGCAGGACCTATAGCGGTAAGGGGTGGGGGAGAAAAATGGACAACTACCTTGAAAATGCTTTGGAAATGTGTATATGCCATTTTCTATGCTCTCAGATTAAGAGCGCTGGCAGTTCTTTGGGAAAATCTTTCCTGGTTTTAGACATTTTTATTTTATAGGTGAGGAAAACAGGCTCAGAGAGGTTAAGCGATTTGCTCAAGGTCACACAGCCGGTGTGCCCAAAAGCCTTGATCGCACTTCCCTGTTCAGGTTTCTTTCTACCCCGCTGGATATCCTGAAGGTATGAAATGAAGAATTCTAGGTATTCCTGGGGACTCCGGTGGGGGTGGAGACTAGAAAATGGGTTTTCTTATTTGCCTAACCTGGCTGTGTGTGAGATTCCAAAGCCAAAGTCAATTCCTTCTCTCTTTGGCCTTGGTCTCTTTTTATGGAGTCGGCTCGACCGTCACGGGATAATTCTGTTTTCTCATTTCTCAGCTCCAAGAACAGGTAAGTGCGAGCTGCCCGTAGGAGCTCCGGACTTCATCGACGTTCATGTGTGCTGTGGATGATCCGTGGGTGCTCTCTCTTTATCTTGTTAACCCTGGTGGTACCAAGAGGCACCTGACTTTTGGGTATGCTAATAATTCAGTGCCAGCCAGTTTCTGTTATCCTCCAGTTGTAATTGTTAACCTGAATGGAATGCAAAACTTCTGGTTTGGAGCAGAGTTGGTTTTTAACTGTGAATTACTTGAAGGGTATGGAAAATGGGAAGTAACGTTTAATTTTTTGTGGAAGATGGTTTCTGTAAAGCTTTTTTTTTGGCTTCCGCTTTGCTCTGAAAACTAGAAATACATGGTACATGTTTAGATGTGGCAGTCTCTACAGATTCACTCGTGACCTCTACCCTCTATTAACTCTTGCCTTTGACACTTTTTCATTTTAACAAGCCAAGACTTGCTTGGGGATTAGAACAATGAGCTTATCATAATGAGGCTTAAAAAAAAACACACACACACAAAACTCCGAGTTTGTATCTGCTAGCCCACCCCTACGCCTTGGAAGTTTGGGATTTTCTTTTCCCCCTTAAGGGGAAGTGTGGAAATAGAGCCCGCCTGTTCATTTGCATTACTGCACATCACATCACACGATATCTTTTCGACCATTATATTGTGTTCTCTCAATGGTGTTTGCTCTGAGGGTGGGACACAAGGCTGTTTAGTGTCTCGTGAAACATTTACCAAAAGCACTGAGCCAGGGTTTTGAAGGGCATTCCGTTGCCAGAGTGTAGGAGGAGAGAGCCAGCAGGGGAAAGGGAGCTCCAGGTGTGCGGCAGGTACTCGTTTCGTACTTTAGTTTTTATACATGTTTAAAATGTTAGATTACATACGTGTTCCTTCTGCTGAAGGGGCAGGAATGGTGAGGAAAGGGGCCAAAGGATTGCTTTGCAAACTGTATTTTTCTGTGGATCGGAGTCCCTGGATAATTGTAATCTTCAGTTTCGGTTGAATGTTGTTTTCGGTTTTAGTCCAGGGACGTGTATGTCACAGAGAAGGAGGTAAAATCTACCTGCGCAGGAGGTTTCCCCATGACCTGGATCAGAACTTAGCATTTGCTTTAGCAAAGAATTCGGAACCAGCTGCAGTGTTCCTAGGAGGCAACGTGTAGCCTTGTGATTTGCGTTTCATTATACCCCGTGACTCACTCCCTGAAAAGCTTTTGCTAAATGGTGGCTTGGGTTTTGTGAAAATACTCTTAAGCTTTCTCTCTTATCCTCTCCTTGCCCGGATGAAAAGTCAGCTTGAAAGACTCTTCCTATCCTTAAATTTTTGTTTTTAGAACACAGTTGCTAGGAATAACTTTATATCCTGGTCATACATAGTTTTGGAGAAACGAATGACTCAATGCTTCTTGGGAATGCTAAGTATTCTACCTTTTTTTTTTTCCCCTTTGTAGAAAACATGAGAGTCTATGATAAAATTAGAGGCATAATCAAATGTTTACGTTTGATCCAGTGTTATAATGATATCCTGGTCACAGATACTTGGAGCTGTGTTATTAGTGGTTAAAACTCAAACAGTAGGTAGGAAAATCTAGAAAAAGGGTAACTCCAGAAGGTGACTGTAATGGCCAGTTCCTGGGAAAAGAAGTTGCTGGATGGTATTTGCAATGTAACAAGCATGTGGAATCTTTAGTCTGTTTTTATTTTATGGCAGGAAACCTAATCATAAAGACGGTACTGAAGTTAAGATTAAACTGCAAGCGTGTTGTTGTTCAGTTGCTCAGTCATGTCCAGCTCTTTGTGACCCATGGACTGTAGCACTGATTATGAAGGAACATTATTAGCGTACTCTTTTCACCGGTGACGCTAGCAGTCAGAAGCTGAGAGTCTTTCTTCTGACAAGTTCCCAGTCATTGCAAAATGGTTGAAATAAATGATGGTTTCAAAATTAGAGGAAACTTCCTTCATGGGAAAAGTTCACTGTGGCTTTGTGTATTTAGGCAAATAGGACTAAATCTACAATTTCGAAGGGCCGAAGACATCAGTTCATCCGAGGGATAGCAGATTTGATTGTTTTTATATGCGTATCAGAAAACTGAATTTTACGTTGAGTCATTTCACTACGCCGATCACTGTAAGTTTATGTAACTTGCCACAAGTGTATTACCTTTTTCTTATCTCTCTTTTAAAATTTTGAAACAGAGGTAGGAATACTGCTGTTTACTTCTCTGTCTCATAGACTCACCTTGATTGCTTAAGGGTCTGACAAACTTTTGACCTTCAATGTTATTAATACTGCAGAAATCCAAAATAGATCCTGACCAGTGAAGAAACTCATGCATTAATTCTACTGTCTCTCGGGTAGATGGATAGAGTTTTATGTCTGAAATTTCATCAGAGGAACAGGAAGACTAGAAAGAAGTGTAAAAATAAATCATTTCCAGATATTTGCCATTCCCTGTTTCCCATTATTTCACTGGGAAAATCCTACCCAGTGCAGTTCCTTTGTTTGCTTATTTAAATCAGAAGTCCCAAAGGTCTGTATGGAATTGTAAGAAACTAAGATCAACAAAGTCTGCATTTCCATCTCTTGTTAGGAGTTCTTGCAGTTATTGGGCAGTTTGTTAATGGATCCACTCAGATGTCAAATTATACTCTGGATACATTGGCCCCTGTCTCTGGCATTTAAAACTTTGCTGCTATTCCATGGGATATGTTAATAGTACCAGGCTGGCTTTATCAGCCATGTGTGTGTTAGTTGCTCAGTTGTGTCTGACTCTTTGCAAACCCACAGAATGTAGCCTGCCAGGTTCCTCTGTCCATGGGATTCTCCAGGCAAGAATACTGGAGTGGATTAGCCATTCCCTTCACCAGAGGATCTTCCTGACCCAGGGATCGAACCCCAGTCTCCTGCATTGCAGGCAGATTCTTTACCATTTGAGCTACAGGGAAATCCTTATCAGGCATATATTTGGGTAAAGTCTCTCCACAAAGATTTTGTCATCTGCTCCTTCTCTCCTTTAGAGAGCAAGCTCTTGGTTTGTAATATATCATGAAGGTGAAATCTCTAGGGACAGTAATTGGCCCCCAAATTAGGTGGCAGTTTGCAACATGCAGGAATGCCCAAGGAGTCAGGATTGTTTTGGCTTGCTTGGACAGCGCTGTCACGAGAAGGTGTGGGTGAGTAACGCCCACCTTTCCAGATTTTTGGGTGACTGTGCCAGGAAAGTCACAGTCACGGGAACCTGGGATCAGGACTGTCAGGCAGACTAGGGGAGTCAGCGTAAAGATGTGGGCTATTTGGGGCTGGCTTTGTTTTGGTAAAAACTGAACTTGTATAGGTTAGTCGAGCAATGATTAAAAATCCTTCACTTGGGGCTTCCGTGGCAGTTCAGTGGTTAAGACTTCTGCTGAATGGGACACAGGTTTGATCCCTGATCGCGGAACTAAGATCCCATGTGCCCACAGTGGGGCCAAAAAAAAGAAGGGAAAAAAAATCCTTGTCTAGTAACACAGGGTCTTAAGTAAGGCAAAAAACAGTCCTCACAGCATTCAAAAAATTCAAGCCAGTAAGTCCATCAGGGCCTCACTCTGCCTACTCGCTTTTGGTTTAGAATTCCTGTTTTCTTAATGCACAATGAATCAAAACTCTTCTTTGATGGCTAATGATCAATCATCCATTCATTCAACAAATGCTTACTAAGATCTCATTCTAGGCTAGGTTCTTACCTCTGAGTTCTTAAATGTCACTTCTTCAAGGTGACCTTCCCAAACCCCCTAAATTAGGTCCTGTCCTCCTGTCCCTTTAAGATAGTCATCACACTGGTTTTATGCTTGCCTCCTCTGCCCAAGAATAAGTCCCCCTTACATCATGAATTGTGACTGTCTTATTCACCACTCTATGTTCAGTGCTTAGCACATATTAGGCATGCTAAAAACAGGTACCAAATAAGTGAATGAATAAAAGCAGAGGATAAGGACCAGGATGGTTAGAGGCAGGCACGGAACAATGAAAAATTACCCCTGATAACAGGGAAAGGGCAAAAATTACTGTTACCCAGTTTGGAAGCAATGACCCCTGAAGCCCTCCTTTCATTTCAGCCCAGCTCAACCATGTAAACTTCTAAAGATAGCCTTGGTTCACCAAGAAAAATGGGCTCAGTAACATTTGTTTAAGATGACAGTGAGGACCACAAATCATTTCATAAAGATTTTCTTCCAAGAAAGTAATAGTTTTCTAACTTAAGTGGGTATATTCAATTAAGGGAGAAACTTCAATGTGATGAGCTTAAGTCAAATAAGTGCTTTGAAAAATATTATTTTAAATCTCATTTATTGAAGTATAACATAAAGGCAGTCAAATGAACAACTCTGAAGTATACAGCTTGAGCTTTTACATATAGCTGTGTAACCACCAGTCTTAGTTCAAAGTCTGGGGCATTTTCAGTGTCTCAGAAAGCTCCCTGTGCTCCTCCTCCCAGGCAGCCACCCACCCTGCTCCAGGTAACCATTATGCTGACTTCCATCACCACACATTGTCTGTTCTTTAGAATAATTTTTATTTATCTATTTACGGCTGTGCTGGTCTTTGTTGCTGCGAGGGCTTTTTCTAGTCACGGCGAGTGTGGACCTACTCTCTAGTTATGCACAGGCTTCTCATCTCTGTGGCCTCTCGTTTTGCGGAGCACCGCCTCAATAGTTGTGGCGCGTGGGCTTAGTTGCCCCATGACATGTGGGATCTTCTGGGATAAGGGATCAAACCCATGTCTCCTTTGGCAGGCAGATTCTTTCTTTCCCACTGAGCCACCAGGGAAGCCCCTACATTAGCTGTTCTTGAACTTCATAAAAGTGGAATCATATATCCGTGCTCTTCTGTGTCTGGCTTCTTTCACTCAACGTTGATTTGTGTAGCTGTAATGTATTCCTTCACTGATGCATAGTATTTCTTTGTAACAATACACCGCAGTTTAATAAATTTGGCATGGGGAGGTTAAAAACATGACTCTATGAGCTGAAAATTATTCCATGTGTGCCAGCCCTTTAAAGTTGCATGATCTCATAAAAGGTGGGTTGGAAATGTTATCATTTGAAAAGGCGGAAAAAGAGAAGTCCTTCTGGGTGTGGATTTATTAAGTACTCTGCATGGGCTGTTCATTTAACTGAAACCATTACCCTAGGAGGTAACAGCCATCGTTTGCAGAAGAGGAAAGTGAGCCTGGGAAAAGTTTCCTAACTGCACAATCGATCTTAACACCCAAGTTGTTGGTTACAGCAGCGAGCAGTGCTATCCTGGCAATGAGCATGCTAGGTGGCTTTTGAGGCTGTGCTATCTCGTTAACAAAGACTCAGCATTTATACAGTAGCACAGACCTATTTCTGGTCAGAAAGCTGGCAATTGACCTGACTTTTCTTAATTCAATTTCTCTATCTTTCCCTTCAGTGTTTTTCTTGTTTTGAAAAGAAGTGTCCCTTCTATATTTTTCATTCTGACTTTTGTTTATGAATAAATTTTTGTGGCTTATGATTTTTTTCAGATGCATATCTGAATCTAAAATCTATTCAGCAAACTATTGACCTTTTTTTTTTTTCTCTTTCTTTTTTTCTAAATTTTGGCCATGCCACACCCAAGCCACAGTAGTGAAAGCACTGAATCCTAACCACTAGTTCAGTTCAACCGCTCAGTCATGTCCGACTCTTTGCGACCCCAATGGACTGCAGCATGCCAGGCTTCCCTGTCCATCACCAACTTCCGGAGTTTACTCAAACTCGTGTCCATTGACCACCAGACCACCAGGGAATTCCATAAGATCAGGTTTCAATACCTGTGCATAAAGAAATGTTCAATCACTGTAAGCAAGGTAGATGAATTTCAAGTCAGAATTGCCAAGAAATTTCCTGGGAGGCAAAAGTCACATCTTTCATTGTGGGGTTTGAAGTGCTTTAAGTTCTAACTCCCAGAAGGTCTATATGTCAAAGTCTCTGACTCAACTGATCATGTTGGAAATGAACAAAATTTCTAAATTTCCTCTTCCTTAGTACCTTTCCTGATTTTCACCCTACAAGTATACACATTCACAATCCCATTCTTCAAAAGTTACCAGAAACTTGCTCAGAATGCCCTTTAGTCAGAATAAGAAAAGGGAGAATATACCTTTTAGATTCTTTTCGAGTTGGGAATGAACGAGGTTATGTTTTTAATTTTGCATTAATATTGGAAGGTATATCAGTGTGATCAGGTCACCATTTCAGTGAGGCCACAGCTAAGCAGTCCTGTATGCCCAGTGACAGACAGGAGAATACCCTGAGTGTCACAGTCCAGCGTTTTGAGTCACTTCTAGAAAAAGCAAGAAATGCCCAGATTCTTTGCTTCAAAGGCATCATTATTTTCACGGTAGAAAGCCCCTTCCATATGGAATGTTTGAACATCAAAGATTTGATATGATTCTTTTTAATTTTATGGACAATCACAGGACCAATATCTTGTGTTTTACACTTAAGAAAATACTTTCCGAAATAATTTTATACTTACCTTTTAAAAAAAAATTTCCGAGATGTAACATCTACACGTTTTGTATATAAGGAAGCTGAAATAGAGAATGTCACACACCTAGTTAGTGAAAGAGGAGACATTCAGATTTTCTGCTTCCATGGTGCCAGCTCTTCCCACTGCCCAGATGGCCACCCAAGCAGTGTTTGGTGAATTGCATAAGCCATTAAAATCTGCCCTCTTTCAAGACATTCTTTGGTCTGTGATGACTGCTCAAGTCACACCATTTAATTGTACACGTACTATGTGCTAGGCATTGCTCTGGCTGCTATATGTATATCATCCCCAATTCTTGAAATTGCAGGCTAGGAATCATTAACCCCTTTTGCAAATGGGAAACTGAATCACTAAGCTCAAGAACCTTGAATAAAGCCACATTTTTGGTAAATGCTGAAATCTGCCTTCACACTCAGATTAGTTTGACCCCAAAGTTCATTCAGTTTCCTCATGCCATCCTGACTCTCATCAGAAAAAAAATGTCTTTCATCTTCTCAATTACAAGTGAGGCAAGTGCAGAAGCCCTAAAACTGTTGACAAGTCTTAACTCATCTCAATATACCTTTCTGACAAGCGGGCATTTTCTTTAGAACTAAACAAAGACAGGTACTAGGTTAGATTCAATTTTTAAAAAGATTGTTTTGTTTTGTTTTTTAACTCTTGGAGCTATAAGAAAACTAGATTAGGTTGCCATGCAATCAAGTTTTGTGTGCAGAGTATCCTCGCTTCATCAGTGAAATTGGGAGACCCCTGATGGGGAAGCTGGAAGAAACGTTAGTTCTTGGGAATGGAGATTGGTCCACGTGATTCTCAAGATCTTGCTAATTCTCAAGATTATTGTGTACTAAACAACAATTCCATGATGGAAAATTGGAAAGAAGTGTTCAAAGCCACAGCTTATTTCTCTCCATCAAAGTTATTGTTTACCTTCACCAAAGAACCAAGTCTTGCAATAGAAGCATGTGGTTTCCAGCACCTAAGACAACTATAATGTGGCTGCAGGTAGAATGGTCTCAAAGACAATGAATCAGACAGAAAGATACCTCAGATGCCAGTTGGGAACAAAACAACACCGTCCTGAGGTTAACCTCCTGCTGATGTTATCCTTCGTGATAAAAATAAGAGCCAGCTAGCTTCCCTAGTGGCTCAGATGGTAAAGAATCCACCTGCAGTGCGGGAGTCTTGGGTTCCATCCCTGAATTGAGAAGAGCCCCTGGAGGAGATCATGGCAACCCACTCCAGTATTCTTGCCTGGAGAGTCCCCATGGACAGAGGGCTGACAGGCTATAGTCTGTGGGGTCGCAAAGAGTCGGACACAACTGAAGGACTAAGCACAGCCAGTTGCCTAATGCCCTCCTTTTCCCAGTGCACTGGCTTTCTCTGTGTGGCAGTTTTACTTTTTCAGCAAATTTACCAACCATTAGCAGTTACTGTCAGGATTAATTGAGGTAACATGAAGTCCATAAAAGTATCTGGCACATCACGGGGGATCTTAGTTTGCCTTCCTCTCAAACAGGATTCCCTGGAAGGAAGTTGGCACACATGAATGGAATTGGACTCTTACTTAGTAGTGAATTCAATGGGTTGAACATTGTCACGTGTAACATTTTTCCCCCTTAAGGATTGTGAAACCTCACCATTTAAATTTGCCGTTGTTGAAGCAAGCTTGATCTCTGTGTCAATCACAAATGCAAACTTTGAGTAGAAATGAAACAAAGGCTTTTTATTCTACTCTAATTAAATGGCTTCTTATAAGAAAGCTGTAAGATATGCCTACTCTTTCATTTTTTAATAAAGAATATTAGAGTAGTTCATAGGCACAGAGCCTGCTGTTGTTTGAATAGATATGTCAGGGAAAGTAAGATCATATAATGAAGGTGTTAATAAACACATGGGCATCTGCACACATTGAAAATGATTGAATATAATCCCATTCATAATATGATCCCTGGGTGGGAAAAATCTCCTAGAGAAGGAAATGGAAACCGTATTCTTGTATTACGGTATTTTTGCCTGGAAAATCCCATGGACAGAGGAGCCTGGTGGGCTACAGTCCATGGGGTCACAAAGAGTTGGACACGACTGAACATCTGAGCATGGAGAGCTTTATGATGAGGGCTTTATTTGCTACACAGAAGAATAGATGTTTTCATTGGAATTTTAAAATGATATATTTTATAGAAAATGTCAGGTTCTGCGGGAGTGAGGTGGTATAGAAAGAACACTGACCCAGAATCATGGAATTGATTTATTCCTGGGCCTTTTTCCATTTAGTCTGTGACTTCGAGAAGCTTCTCCATGCTCCTGCTATCTCATCTGTGATGCTGTCACACACTGTATGCTTCCCAGGAGCATTCTGCTGTTTGTGTGCAGTGAAAAGCGTTGTTTTGCTTTTAATTCTAGGAAATAGCACTGATTTGGATATATTATACTGTTATTCTGTAGAAAAATATCAGAGGATCCTGGTTTATGAAGTTTAGTCTAACTCTTCTTCATCTTTGCCATAATAAAAATTAAGGACTCTTCTTATTCTGAAAAATAAAAAGACAGCAAATGACCTTTTTCATTTTCGTAATTTGCCTTCAGAAGTTAACAGTCCTTTGCCTTTCCTAAGCTCTTCTTTAGTAAAGAACCTGCCATTTACAGATATTTCACAAGTGGACTATTTCCGGGTCACATAAAAGTGGTGACCAAAATAAGAAATGTGAGTGGAATGTGAGCAAATTAAGTTAATGATGATAATTTTGAGTGGGGAAGGATTTGCAACACAGAGAAGTAATTCAGTATAATTTTATTAATTCATTATTCTATTCATAAGGCCTTATCATGGAAGGCCTTATCTGAGAAGTCAAACAACAGAAAAAGGAACAATAGAGCAGTACTGGTATACCATAAGGAAGAATGTCAGTATCACAAATAACCTGCAAATTAAAACAGTGATGTACCATTTTCCTTCCATGAGAGAATCCAGTTTACTTAGGCATGTCTGGTGGCCACACAAAGACAACATATTTGGTATGACCTCGTAGGAAAACAGTTTGGCAGTATGTATCAGGAACCTTAGAAATGCTTAATCTAGTTATGCTTAATCTTAATCTAGAAATGCTTAATCTAATTCCATGGATGGTACTCTGTTTGGAAAAAATAACCTAGAGGAATAGAGAAGAATAACACTGAAGAATCCAAACTCCCACCCAAATTCCCACTCATGATGGATTTACAATTTTACATTTAATTATCCATATTTCCAACTCATATCCTCTTTCTTCTCTATGGCTTTTAATAAGAAATCATCCATCCCAGACTGTGAGTATGTGTGTGGGGCAGGGGTGGGGTGGTGGGGGGTTTCTGTGTTTTCCATGGTGAACACTGATTTTTTTTGTGTAATCAGAAGCAGCATTCGAAAATCTTGTTTCTAAAAATCACTAAAATTCAAAGTCTGCTATCAGAGCCACAAGTCAAAGACAGGAAACATGGTCCAATGGGAAGAAGGTTTTTGACCTTCCAGTTATACACTGCTGGTAAGGCTTTCAAACTCTTGAACCCTCTGAGTCTTCTCGGAATGTTCGGGACTGGTGTTACCTATGCCCACAGCTCTCCTCCACTACTTCCTCCCCTAAAGTCCAGCCTGCAATTCACTTTTCATGAACGATCTGCCTCCATGATCTGGAGGAAGCCTTCTCCTTCCAGTTCCTGCCACCCACTGCTGGCTACCAGCAGCCACCAAACACCTCTGCAGAGCTCACCTCTCTGTAGCCTCCTCCCTCCCTGCCCGGTGCAGACTCATCGTACTTCTGTTACATTTGTTCTTCCCTCTGAGATTTAAGCTCTGATTTCAAGGCTTTGTAGTTCTTATTTCAAAGACAAGGAGTGAAGAAAACCAGGGAAGATATGAAGCATGGGCTTTAGTCACCAGTTCTGTGATGCAACACTGCCCTAGGTCTGTTCAGGCTTACCAAATTCAACTGTTTTCAAGTTCTATATCATTGAACAGTGACTGGTTCACACACAGTCATCAGCCTCGCTCCCCGCCTTTTCTTCCCTGCCTTCCCATCAGAGAGATGGGAAAAACATGGGCTTAACCAGGTCATTCATTTCATTTGTCAACAACACTTGGAGCATCCAAATCCACTTCCTCATTCATACTTGACTTTTCCTCAATTCAGACCAGGCTCATTCATCGAATGAAGTGCTGTACTCTTTTCTGAACAATATAACAAGGACCAATCTAAAAAATATTCTGTGGAAAATAACGTCAACATGATTACAATACACCAGGCAATTTGTCCAACTCGACAGACCCACCCAAACGATCAACTTCAAGTTTAGATTATGCTCAGATTAAGACTAGGAGTGTTTCCGTTTTTATTTTACTCGTCATCATAAATGAAACCATTGTCTGATTGCCTATGCACATTTGGACTCCAAATTAAACCTTTAGTCACCTAGACCTCTTGTTTTACAGGGCTGCTATTTTTAAAATTTATTTATGTCTTTTTTGACTGTGCTGGGCCTTCGTTGCTGTGAGGGCTTTTCTCTAGTTGTGGCGAGTGTGGCCTACTCTCTAGTTGCGATTTGCGGGCTTCTCATTATCGTGGCTTCTCTTGTTTCAGAGAACGGGCTCTAGGGCACTGGGGCTTCAGCAGTTGCTGCTTGTGGGCTCCAGAGCCCGGGCTTAGGTGCTCCGCAGTATGTGAGACTTTCCCAGATCAGGGATCGAACCTGTGTTTTCTGTTTGTCTTTCTGTTTTGTAAATAAGTTCATTCGTATCATTTTTGTAGATTCTGTATATAAGTGATATCACTGGGGCAGCTGTGTAACCCCATCAACAGTGGATGGTGTGTACTGTACCCCTAAACCAGGGAGTGCATGGCCGCAGGGATGCTGGCTTTGGCCCCCAGACTCCAGAGAGGGCTCTGGGCCTGGTCTCAACCATTGCAGAGGTGAATTAGAAGTCCTTCCCCAAGAGTTCTCATGTTTTCTTTTTTAAGTCTAAAAGTAGAATTTAGGGATAAACGAATACTGCCATCTTTTGTCAATTTCCCTTTTTTGTAATACTCAAAGTACAGTTCAGTTCAGTCGCTCAGTCGTGTCCAACTCTTTGCGACCCCATGAACCGCAGCACGCCAGGCCTCCCTGTCCGTCACCAACTCCTGGAGTCTACCCAAACCCATATCCATTGAGTTGGTGATGCCATCCAACCATCTCATCTTCTGTTGTTCCCTTCTCCTGCCCTCAATCTTTCCTAGCATCAGGGTCTTTTCCAATGAGTCAGCTCTTCACATGAGGTGGCCAAAGTACCCGAGTTTCAGCTTCAACATCAGTCCTTCCAATGAACACCCAGGACTGATCTCCTTTAGGATGGACTGGTTGGATCTCCTTGAAGTCCAAGGGACTCTCAAGAATCTTCTCCAACACCACAGTTCAAAAGCATCAATCCTTCGGTGCTCAGCTTTCTTTATAGTCCAACTCTCACATCCATACATGACTACTGGAAAAACCATAGCCTTGACGAGACAGACCTTTGTTGGCAAAGTAATGTCTCTGCTTTTGAATATGCTATCTAGGTTGGTCATAACTTTCCTTCCAAGGAGTAAGCATCTTTTAATTTCATGGCTGCAATCACCATCTGCAGTGATTTTGGAGCCCCCAAAATATGTATTGCTAGAAGGTTTGCTACTGATATATGGCCCAAATCAATTGTGCACTCACCAAACTAAGCAAAACCAGCTTGCTCAGCAAAGTTGGTTCACATTGCAAATGGACATTAGAGTTTAGAAGGTAGGCTGGTAACAGATCTTGACATTTGTCTCTTTCTAGAATGAGTGAATTTTTTTCTTTTTAAATATTGCAGTACACAGGCTCTTTGTTGCAGCAAGTGAGGCTTTCTCTAGTTGTGGCAAAAAGGAGCTATTCACTAGTTTCGGTGAGCTGGCTTCTCATTGCAGTGGCCTTTCTTATTGCTGAGCGTGGACTCTAGATCATATGGGCTTCAGCAGCAGCAGCAGCTGCATGAGGACTTAGTTGCCCTCGGCATGTGCAGTCTTACTTCCCAGACCAGGGATCAAATCTGTGTCCCCTGCATTGGCATGTGGATTATGTCCCTATCTATCTATCATCTGTCTACTTATTTGGATGTGCCAGGTCTTAGTTGTGGCACCCGAGATCTTTAGTTAAGGCATTTGGGATCTTAGTTCCCTGATCAGGGATTCAACCTGGACCCCATGCATTGGCAGGTGTATTCTTAACCACTGGATCACCAGGGACGTCCCAAGAATTAGAGAAATTTTTTAAAACTAATAAGCATTAACAGTTTATAAAATGAAGAAAACTTGTTTTGAGTATATATATATTTCAAATATATATTTCTCTGAGTTTTCACCAGTTTTTAAATACTTATATTTGCATATGTGGTAGAATATTAGAAGAATACCAATTTTCGATTAAAGACATGAAGACAAGGGGCTATCTTTACAGTGGAGAGAGGGCAAGCTTGGATTGGGGTCTCTGTGCTACTTATTTGCTGTGTAGTAAATTCCTTTACCACTGTATTTCTCCATTTCTTGTGCTGAAATTGGGAATGTACTGTGTACTTTCCAAGGTGATTGCAGATGTTAGAGATGACGTCTGTAATGTGCTGGGTACAAACAGATATGCAGTAAAGACGCTAGAACTGATAGCTTTAATTATCTGCTTGTGCAGAAGCATTGTTACTGGTCGTTTTGGTTATAGCCCAAGCTGCCCAGCATAATCGCAACTGTTGGATAAAGAGTTTGTTTGGATGTCTGTAGAGATGATTGGTTTTGACTTTGGCTACATATTAAAATCATTAAGAAGAACTTTTAAAAATGACCAAGGGCTAGGACCCTCCACAAATTCTAGTTTTATTTTGTTTTTCAATGCTCTCCAGCCAAGGGTGTTCATCCAAGGTTGATGTATAATAGTTTAGACCGAATGATAGTTTAGAAGCCATAGTTTCTGCTGATAGCCCTACTTTGCACTATAAATAAACAGATATATGAGTGAGCCACTGTTTAGTCCACACAAGTGCTGATTTGGTTCAACCCTTGTTGAAAATTCTCTTACAGATTCTCCATAGTTTGCTGTAAGAGTTACTTCCCACTAGGTTTTGTTCTTTATTCTTGTCTGTCCTCTCTGACTTTTTTTCTAAGAGGGAAGCAGAAGGAAGATAAAAGGAAACAGAAAATGAGGACGATTGTTTCTGTTCCTTTCCCTTTTTTTTTTGATAGATAAAAAGTAGATTTGTTGAGAGAGATACACACTCCACAATGTGGGCCATCTTGGAAGGTGAGAGGCCTGTTTCTGTTCCTTTGAGCAATTCCAGTTAACACTGCTCAGGAAAGCAGGCACAGAACTGGAGCTGACAGGCAACGGAGCCTTTAAGAGACTACACATCAGTAGCATTTGAGTGTAATAACTGGAAAAGAATTCTCTCCAGGAATATGAGAATTTTCTATTAGGAGAGAGAAAGAAGCCCTGAGACTTGACCACTTTTCACAAAGGAAATTCCAGAAGGCACCTTCTTTATTGGAATTCAGTTCAGTTCAGTTCATTCACTCAGTCGTGTCCGACTCTTTGCGACCCCATGAACCGCAGCACGTCAGGCCTCCCTATCCATCACCAACTCTCGGAGTTTATCCAAACTCATGTCCATTGAGTCGGTGATGCCATCCAACCATCTCATCCTCTGTCGTCCCCTTCTCCTCCTGCCCTCAATCTTTCCCAGCATCAGAGTCTTTTCCAATGAGTCAACTCTTCGCATGAGGTGGCCAAAGTACTGGAGTTTCAGCTTCAACATCAGTCCTTCCAATGAAAACTCAGGACGGATCTCCTTTAGTAAGGATGGACTGGTTGGATCTCCTTGCAGTCCAAGGGACTCTCAACAGTCTTCTCCAACACCACACTTCAAAAGCATCAATTCTTTGGCGCTCAGCTTTCTTCACAGTCCAACTCTCACATCCATACATGACTCCTGGGAAAACCATAGCCTTGACTAGATGGACCTTTGTTGGCAAAGTAATATCTCTGCTTTTAAATATGCTATCTAGGTTGGTCATAACTTTCCTTCCAATGAGTAAGCGTCTTTTAATTTTGTGGCTGCAATCACCATCTTCAGTGATTTTGGAGCCCCCCAAAATAAAGTCTGACACTGTTTCTACTGTTCTCCCGTCTATTTGCCATGAAGTGATGGGACCAGATGCCATGATCTTCGTTTTCTGAATGTTGAGCTTTAAGCCAACTTTTTCACTCTCCTCTTTCACTTTCATCAAGAGGCCCTTTAGTTCCTCTTCACTTTCTACCATAAGGGTGATATCATCTGCATATCTGAGATTATTGATATTTCTCCCGGCAATCTTGATTCCAGCTTGTGCTTCTTCCAGTCCAGCGTTTCTCATGATGTACTCTGCATATAAGTTAAATAAGCAGGGTGACAATATACAGCCTTGATGTACTCATTTTCCTATTTGGAACCAGTCTGTTGTTCCATGTCCAGTTCTAACTGTTGCTTCCTGACCTGCATACAGGTTTCTCAAGAGGCAGGTCAGGTGGTCTAGTATTCCCATCTCTTTCAGAATTTTCCACAATTTATTGTGATCCACACAGTCAAAGGCTTTGGCATAGTCAATAAAGCAGAAACAGATGTTCTTCTGGAACTCTCTTGCTTTTTCGATGGTCCAACGAATGTTGGCAATTTGATCTCTGGTTCCTCTGCCTTTTCTAAATCCAGGTTGAACATCTGGAAGTTCACGGTTCACATATTGCTGAATCCTGGCTTGGAGAATTTTGAGCATTACTTTACTAGCGTGTGAGATGAGTACAGTTGTGCAGTAGTTTGAGCATTCTTTGGCATTGCCTTTCTTTGGGATTGGAATGAAATCCTATCCTTGGTTAATTTTCTGTTTGAATGTCAGCATTTCTCTTCAAAGATACGTTAGCCCCACTCTTCTGTTATACAAAACAATGAAATGCCCTTTTCAATAAGGGCAAAAAGACATAGAGTAAAATTTTACTAAAGGAATTCAGAAAGGAAAAAAGAAAGCTTTTTACTGCACCTGGAGAGTACATTTGTTGAACTGTAAAAATGAGTGAGAAGAGTGAATTGGGGTTAGGTGAGAGTACTATGTGACCTTGGTTACCCCATCCCATAATAATACATACTAAGGAGGAGAGCTTCAGTGAGACCCTTTGCCGTTTAAGGATTCATTTGGTTGCAAGCAACAGAAATCCAATCCCAAATAGTTTAAGGAATCAATCCACGAATATACCAAATAAAATCACATAAAATTACATATATACATATATATTTACTTAGCTGGAAATTCTAAGGAGTTAGAACGTGACTGGATCAAAGGAATCAAAAGAGGTCATCAGGATTGATTTTCTCCCTCGCTCTCTCAGTCTGTTGTCCTGTGTGTTGGTTTTTTGGTTTCAGCTTCCTCGTATCCAAAAGCACTCCAGTTCACCAGCACACCTGGGTGTGTCCCTGAGTCCTGGGACATAGAGGGGTCCGTTGCCAGGAGCCGTGGGAGGGTGGATGGGCAGGAGAAAGTAGGTGTCTGTTGCACTTGTGGGCTCCCTTTCCTCTGCGCTGCTGCTCCACTGATTCCCACATCTTCTGCCTCAGACTCCAGAGTTGAATTACACCACCTTCCTTGCACTAACATGGATTTACTGATTATTGGGTGGTTTATCTATGTGGCTGAGGCTCTTGATAACTGCTGGAGGTTTTATCATTTCAGCAAGATTTACTCTGAGAACATTGAGTGCTTGACTTGTCCATATTGAGAAATTTTTATCATTTTTTTTTCCCCTACCAAGTAAAAGCCCATTTGCAAATGTCTAGTTCTAGAAATTGGTATAAGAGAGCAGATCTGATTGGGAAGGAACCAGTATTATGAGCATCAGTTCTCTGCTTTGTTTCAAGAGCAAGAAAACCTCCCAAATAATTCTTGTGAGGAAATAGATACCACATGTTATTCTGTCAACATTGCAATTATTAAGGATTTGTTTTCTCTTCCTTAGTCATTTGTAAGGTTGTGGTAGTTTCAATTTTATATCTCTCTTTCCTGGTACCACATAGTAGGGAATCAAAAAATATGTATTGAATGATTGAAGAGTCTGGAATTCTTGAGTGATTTTCCTGAATTTGGCCAAATTAGAATTAGGTTAAAATTCGTAATATTACCCCAAAACACCCACATTTATTTGTTATAACTTTGATATATTACAATAATATCTTTCTAGTTATATTTATAAGCAAGAAGAAATAAAACATTGATGCCCACCTTTCTTCAGGTAAATTAAGCCCCTGGAAAAGGAAATAGCAACCCACTCCAGTACTCTTGCCTGGGAAGTCTCATGGACAGAGGAGCCTGGCAGCCTATAGTCCAGGGGTCGCAAAAGAGTCAGACATGACTAAAACAAGAACAGTAACAGGCTGGAACAGTGAACAGCCCTTTCCAGTTTCTTATCTCTCTTAACAAAACTTAAAAATTTTTTCTTGTACGTTCCTTGCACCCTTTGTGGAGAAAGAACTTCACACATTTTGAGCACTTGCTATGTACCAAGTGTCCTGTGGACACATTGTCTAGTTGAAATCTCACAGCCATAGCATAAAGCCTTCCTCTTTCTCAACTCCCTCCTTCATGATGTCATCCATCATGGCGTTTATCACACCGTATTGCAATATTTGCTTCTTTTCTTGGTCTCCTACTAAACTGTGAGTTTTTCAGCTGCAGAGTCTGTCCTATTCAGGTATGTATTCTCAGTACCCAGCTCACAGTGGGAACTCTGGAAATATTTTTTAACAATTTGGGTATTGTGTAATCTTTATTTTACAAATTAACATCCAAGGTTGCTAAGTAGAAAGCGACTAAGGTTAGTTTTTGAGAAAGAATCTGCCTGCCAGTGCAGGAGATGCAGAAATATGGGTTTGATCCCTGGGTCAGGAAGATTCCCTGGAGGAGGAAATGGCAACCCACTCCAGTGTTCTTGCCTGGGAAATCCCATGGACAGAGGAGTCTGACAGGCCGCAGTTCATGGGGTCATAAAGAGTCGGACACAACTGGGCATGCACACACATACCAGACTCGAAGGCTTGTTTTCTTTCTGCTAAATCACTCAAGGTTGTTAGGAGGGTTGGCTGGAGTGATGAAGCAGATTGAGGAGGGGAAGTATAAGGGGATGATGAAGAGAGTATTCATTTCTCTTGGGTATATACTATGGAGTGGAATTGCTGGGCTATGGTAAAGCTGTGCTCCACCTTTTAAGGACCTGCCAGACAGCTTTCCATCCAAAGTGACTACACCATTTTACATTCCCATTAGCAGTATGAGGCTTGCAATGTCTACACATCCTTCCAACACTTCTTTTGATCAGCTTTTTTTGGTCACGATCATCCTGGTGGTTGTGTAAAACTGATATTTCATTGCAGTTTTAATTTATATTTTGCTGGTGGCTAATTATGTTGAGCATTTTCTGTGTGCTTTTTGGCCATTTGTATATCTTCTTTGAAGTAAGTCCATTCAGATCATTTGCCTGCTTTTCAATTGGGTTGTCTTTTTATTATTAAGTTGTAGGAGTTCTTTATATACTTTAGATACAAGTCTCTTATTAGACATATAATTTGCAAATATTTTCTCCCATCTTGTGGGTTATCGTTTTACTTTAGCAATGATGAGCTGTGAGGCACAAAAATGTTTCATTTGGCCAAGTCCAATTTAATGATTTTTTTCTTCTATTGTTTATACTTTTGATATTATATCTAAAATGCCATTGCCTGATCTAAGGTCATGAAGATTTACATCTGTCTTTTCTTCTAAGAGTTTTATAATTTTAGCTCTTATAGTTAGGTGACTCATATTATTCAGTTTTTGTATATGGTATGAGTTATGGGTCCAACTTCATTCTCTTGCATTTGGATAGTTGCTCTAGCATGACTTCTTAAAAAGATATTCTTTTCCCATTGAGTGAACTTCATACCCTTGTCAAAAGTCAGCTGACTGTAGGTGTATGGTTTCATGTTTTACTCTGTTTTCTTGTCTCTCATTTCTATTCCACTGATCAGTGTGTCCATCCTTATGTTAGTACTGTACTGTCTTAATTACCATCAAGTGCTTGGTTGTTCAGTCATGTCCGACGCTCTGCAACCCCACAGACTGTAGTCCTCCAGGCTCCTCTGTCCTTCACATTTCCCAGGCAAGAATACTGGAGCAGGTTGCCATTTCCTTCTCCAGTGGATCTTCCCAACCCAGGGATCAAACCAGCATCTCCTGTGGCTCCTGCATTGGCAGGCAGAGTCTTTACCACTAGTCTAGTGCCACTTGGGAAGCATAAAGCTATATTGGAAGTATAAAGCTATATACTAAGTTTTGAAGTTGGGAAATGTGAGTCCTCCAACTTTGCTGTTCTTTTTCAAGATCATTTTGCCTTTTGGGCCCCTTTAATTCTCTTACAAATATTAAGACCAGCTTATCAATTTCTTCAAAGAAGTTAGCTGGAATATTGATAAAGATTGTGTTGACTACATAGATCAGTTTGAGGAGGACTGCCATCGTAACAGCATTACACCTTTGATCCATGAACATGGATGTTTTTCTATTTATGTTGATCTTCTCATTTCTTTCAACAGTGTTTTGAAGCATTCATGTTACTGTGATATTTTTGAAGCTATTTTAAATGAAAATTTTTTTATTAATTTCATTTTTTGGACCGTTCATTGATAGTTTATAAATACAATTGTATTTTAATTTAAATTGTAATTTAATTTAAACACAGTTGTATTACTTTTGTAGATTGGTTTTGTATGCTGCAACCTTGATAAACTTATTGAATATTTAGTAGTTCTACTAGTATTTTAGTGGATTCTTTAGGATAATCTACATGTAAGATCATTTCAGCTGTGAGTATATGTAGATTTTTGTTGTTGTTGTTGTTTTTGGCTGAGTTGTGTAGCTTGTGGGATCTTAGTTCTCCAACCAGGGATTGAACCCAGGCCACAGCAGTGAAAGTGCCAATTCTTAACCACTGGACTGCCAGGGAATTCCTGAATATGCTCAGTTGCTCAGTCATGTCAGACTCTTTGCGATTCCATGAACTATAGCCTGCCAGTCTTCTCTGTCCAGGCAAGAATTTTCCAGGCAAGAATGCTGTAGTGAAGGACCATTTACTTCTCCAATTCCTGAGAATATGTAGTTTTATTTCTTTTCTTTTCTTTTCTTTCTTTCTTTCTTTTTTTTTTTTTTTTTTTTTACAATAGGATTGCCCTTTATTTCTTTCTCTTACCTAATTGCTCTGGCTAAAATCTCCAGCACAATTTTTAGTAAATGTGACAAAGAATGGGCATATTTATCTTGTCACAGATTTTAGGGAGAAAGCATTCACTCTTTTACCAAGATGTATGATGTTAGTTGTAGACTTTTGTAGATGCTTTTTTTTTTTTTTTAACCAGATTGAAGAAGTTCCCTTGGTTCCTAGTATGTTGAGTGTTTTAATCATTAAAGGTTGTTGCATAATGTCAGATTTTTTCATGTGTGTCTGTTAAAATGATTGTATGGTTTTTGTGCTTTATTGGTAAGGTACAATGTATTGCATTAGGGCTTCCCTGGTTGCTCAGTGGTGAAGAGTCCACCTGCCAACGCAGGAGACAGGGTTCAATCTCTGTGTCGGGAAAACAAAAGAGCAACCCACTCTGGTATTCTTGCCTGGGAAACTCCATGGACAGAGGAGCCTGGCAGGCCATAGTCCACAGGGTCACAGAAGAGTCAGACACAACTTAGTGACTAAACAACAGTGTATTTCATTGATTGATTTTCTTATGTTAAAATCTTGCATTCCTGGGATATATCATACTTGGTCTGGTATATAATCTTTATATGTTGTGTTCAATTTGGGTTTTGTTGAGGATTTTTGCATCTGTATTCATAAGAGATGTTGATTTGTAGTTTTCTTGTGATATCTTTGTCAGGATTCTGTAGTAGGGTAACACTGGCCACATTGAATTGAGAAGTGTTCTGTCTTTTCTATTTTTTTTTTACAAGAGTTTGTGGAGGATTGGTGATTATCATACTTTAAACATTTGGCAGAATTCATGAGCAAAGTTCCTGGGCTCTTCATGAAAAAAAAATTATTACTAATTCAAATTTTTTGTTGTTGTTGTACTTATAATAGATTTATTATGTTTCTTCAGATTTTCTATTTCTTCTTGAGTCTGTTTTGATATAAATATCTTTCTAGGAATTTGTCCATTACATCTAGGTCATAGATTTGTTGCCATGCAGTTGTTCATAGTATTCCTTTACAATTTTTTATTTCTGAGAAGTCAGTAGTGACATCCCTCTTTTATTCCTGAGTTTAGTAAGTTGAGTCTTCTCTCTTATTTCTTGGTCATTCTAACTAAAGGTTTGTCTATTTTTTTCTATTAAAGAACCAACTTTCAGTTTCATTGATTTTTTTTAAAATTGTTTTTCTAGTCTCTGCTTCTTTTATTTCCATTTGAATCTTTATTCTTTTTTATTTCTATGCCTTCTTTGTGTTGTTTCAAGTTTAGTTTGCTCTTCTTTTTCTAGTTTTTTAAAGTGGAAGGATAGATTGCTTACTGCATTTTAATTGGTGTCTTCATTTTCTATCTCACAAGACAGTTTGCGAGTGTGGGTGAGCGATGCCAATTCTGAGCCATTCCATTGAGACCCTCCTCTGGGGACAGAATCACAAGGCAGCTGGATTCATGAGGCAGGTACACAGAGACTAATTGTGGAAATACTAGCTTCTCACTGTCATGGAGTCTATGTGGCATTGTGGTTCTGGGGCTGAAACATGGACTCTGGAGTCTGGCTGCCTCGGTGTGAGTTCTGTCTCTCACTTAGTAGCTGTGAGACTTTGGACAACTCATATAAGTTCTCTAAGCCTCAGTTTCCACATCTGTAAAATATGCATGGAGATAGTCACTACCTCATAGTGTTGTTGTAAGGATTAAATGAGCTAACACGTGAAGTCTTGGCCAGAGTTGCTGTGCTTAGTCACTCAGTTGTGCCTGACTCTTTGTGACCTCTTTGTGACTGTAACCTGCCAGGCTCCTCTGTCCATGGGGATTCTCCATGCAACAATACTGGAGTGGGTTGCCATGTCCTCCTTCAGGAGATCTTCCCAACCCAGGGATCAAACCCAGGTCTCCCGCATCACAGGCAGATTGTTTACCGTCTGAGCCACCCAGGAAGCCCAGAGTCGGCACATAGCAAATGGTTAGCTATTCTGTTGCTGCTGTTGTTGTCAGGTCAGATGGGTCTATGTTGAGCTACGTCCATGTAAAGTAACTGCAGAACTTGGAGTTCTGTTTCCATTAGTTTGTGCTTCTTTGCCAACCATCCATGACCTCACCCGAATGTGCTACCAGAATGAACCTCACCTGCGTTTACTACCAAGACACGTTTCCTACTGAAGTGTGGCCACCTTGTCTGTTACTCCCAAACAGGAGATCTTCTTTTCTCCAAAAGATTGCAGATTTAACTTGTTTGATCATCCATCTATCTAAATTGTAATGATACTATGAGAACGATTGCAAGAAATTTCATTTCTCTTTAAAATTTATTTATTTCTGGCCATGTTAGGTCTTTGTTGCTGCACTCAGGCTTTCTCCAGTTGTGGTGTGGGGGTTTCTCATTGAGGTGGCTTCTCTTGTTGCAGAGCGCAGGCTCTAGGCACACGGGTTTCAGTAGTTGCAGCATTCAGGCTCAGTGGTTGTGACTTGCTGGCTCTAGGGTGCACAGGCTTCAGGAGTTGCAGTTCAGGGGCTCAGGAGTTGCAGCTCCAGGCTCTAAGGCATGGGCTCAGTAGTTGTGGCACGGGGGTTTAGTTGCTCGGAGGCATGTGGAATCTTACCAGACCAGGGATCAAAGATGTTCGCCTGCATTGACAGGCGAACTCCTATCCACTGCACCACCAGGAAAGTCCCAAGAAATGAATTTTCCTAAACAAATTTGAGACAAGGTCAGGATGGGAGTACCATAAATTATGAAAATCGTGTCACTAAAAAATTCTAATTTCAGCTTTATAGTACGTCAAATTCTCCTCTTGAAGTGGGGATAGAAATGCCCTCTCTGAACTCGACAGAGGAGCTAACATTAAGATTCTGGTGCCTTAGGACTTCCCTGGTGGCTTAGACGGAAAAGCGTCTGTCTACAGTGAGGGAGACCTGGGTTCGAGCCCTGGGTTGGGAAGATCCCCTGGAGAAGGAAATGGCAATCCACTCCAGTATGGTTGCCTGGAAAATCCCATGGACAGAGGAGCCTGGTACGCTACAGTCTATGGGGTCGCAAAGAGTCGGACATGACTGAGCGACTTCACTTCACTTCAGGCTCCATAAGGGTAGCACGTCCTCCCACTGCAGCCTCAAGACATGGGCTGCTATTTATGTGCCTAAATGGAATTTTTAAAAAACACATACAGGTTATTCCCATCCTTCAGCCAAAGGATGGCTGTTACTTTCAGAGAAATAAAAAAATATATATATAGATTAATCCTCATCAGCAAACCTTTGGTTAGCTTCCTTTAAAATGAAAATATAGCCAATCTCTAGTTATTTATGAATAATAATAGTTAAGATAATCCTAAAACCTTCAAGCAAAGTAATATTTTAATTAAAATATTTTATTGACTATAACTAGATACAAGTTTTATGTTTTTACCATTTGAATATAAGTATTTACTATTAAAACAATAGGTGAGCATTATTTTAATAATAATACATTGCTTCTCTTCCCGAACACTCAGAACATTTTCATGCATGTCGTATATTTTTCTCCCTCACAACATCTCTTGGGTTGTTATAGGAAAATAATTATTACTATTTTACCCGAAGATAAAGTATTTTAAAGACATTTTCCCCCAGTTATTTTCTAGTTAGTAGAGTAAGTACAACCAGTACTCAATTACTCAATTAGTCTTTCTCCCTCCCCTGTCTTTTTTTTCTCATTAAAATTTTTTAATAGAAGCATCACCACGTATTAGAAAGGATGTGGATATCCCCCTTTTTTCCTCTGGCCTTGTAGATACAGAGAAATTTGAGAATACTAGATTATACATAGGGAAAAAGTGAAGAAAAGAACTCATTAGTCTATAAATTGACAATCAGCTTTCTTTGTGATATATAAAATTAGATGAATTTTATCCAAGGATGGGTAAGAAGTAGATTTATATTTTGGAAGACTGAACTTAGTGTGAATTAGTCAAAGATGCAGTTATATTAATAACAGTTAAATTTTGTTTGTCTCTTTATACGTGGGGTCAAGCCACTCTTGTTCTTTGTGTAGCCTGATTACAAATAGAAGGGTGTGAAAGATGGGGCAGATGCGCTGAGCGCCATAAGTAATGGGCCATGAGTTCTAAATTAAGCAGTTAGAGTGGCCTGGGATCAGCATCAGAGACACCTACCTCTCCAGGCCTGAGCTCCTTAAACACTTAAATATCCAATAGAATTTTCTATACTATGCTGAGAATATATTATTAAAAGCTTTAGGTTCAATATATTTTGTAGCTCTGTATTACCAACCTGTGTTATTGGCTGTCTACTATTTTCCAAAAACTTTAGGCCAGCCAGAATAAGAGACCACTAACCCTCAAGATGATCATTTCAAAGAGTGCCAAGGCATCAAGTTAAGGCACAGACACCCTGAAGCAGCTGTTAAGGTGTGTGTGTGTATTTATTATATATTATATCTAGATACTAGTTTTTAACAGGAAAGAAATGCATGATGTACAGGTGAAATCACTAACATCATCAGATAATAGGGACCACAAGGACCATGTCAGTTCCTGAGACTCTGACCCATTCTGTTTTTTTCTTTGCCACATTGAATTCTACCTGCCAATCCTCAATAAAGATTTCTAAAAGAAATTTCTGGTGTAAAAGAGCTAATAAACTTTGGCTATCCTGTGGTTGCTCCCTCCTGGGGGAGCACAAGGAGTAATTTTTGGTGACTACTGAAATCTTAAGACACATCCACTCCAGTATGAGTAAATAAGTACTGGCATTTAAAAAAATATATATATAAATAAAAAAATTTAAATATATATATATATATGTTTTAATTTTATTACTTGTTTTTAATGTTTGGCTTAGTTGGGTCTTTGTTGCTGGACCCAAGATTTCTTGAGCTGCAGCTAGCAAGCTCAGTCGTTGTGGCACACAAGCTTAGTTGTCCCGCGGCATACAGGATCTTTCTGGACCAGGGCTCGAACCCATGTCCCTGCAATGACAGGCAGATCCCCAACCACTGGACCACCAGAGACCACTCTAAGTACTGGCATTGACTTTGGGATCCAAAGTAAATGTGAATCCTTGTGAGTAGACTAGGGGTGACTTACAGAAAACAGTAACAATTAGGGATCACCCAACAGATAACAGTAGATGAAACTTTATGTTTAATTATCTAAATTACCCAGAGACTAACCACATAATGTATGCTAGGTGAGTGCCTTTACAGTTAAACAGGGCACATGTGTGCTCTGTTGAATCATAGTCGTATGGGGAATTGGACCTACCACAACTTCTAAATTCATAAGCTAGTGTTTCTCAACCCATTTCTCTTCTACTCAGCATTCATTTCACCACCCTCCAACACCTTTCCTCTGAGGATTTTACAGCTTCCATTTAAGTCTGTTCCCCATCCCAGGGTGTAATATCATAAGTATTCCTTATATGTAGTCCATTTCTAAAAGTTGATGAGAACTTTAATTACTCCACCACAATCTGAGATTAAGTATGGACAAGAATGAATTCTATAAGTTATACAACACTATACAAATTAGTAATTATCCTTACTACTGAATATATAAACATTTCTTCATTTTGATAGGACAGGAGCTAGATTGTTTTCTTATGCAAGTGAAAAAATTAATGTATTGTTGTTATTTAACAGGTTTTGAATTGAGGGTCTATAGTGTATGAGTAAGGGTCTATAGTGTAGGTCAGGCAACACAAAGAATATGCACATGAAAGAATTTACTCTGGGGACTTCCCTGGTCAGGGAGCTGAGATCCCACATACCTCAGACCAACAAAAGAAAAAAACCAAAAACATAAAACAGAAGTAGTATTGTAACAAATTCAATAAAGAGTTTAAAAAAAAATGGTCCACACCAAAAAAATCCAAAAAAATCTTTAAAAAAAAGAATTTACTCTGTGTCCTTAGGCATCTTAGAATGCTTGATCACGTCCTTATACCCATTTATATTCCCACTAGAGTATATGTGAATCCCTGTTTTTCCCACCTTTCACCACCAGTGGGTGTTATAAATTTCCAAATTTTTGCTGATTTGATAGGACTTTTAAAATTTAAATTTACATTTATTTAATGGAACAAAATTCAGTGTGAATAAAGTGGAACATATATTTATGTGTATTGGCAATTGAATTTTTCTGCACATTGCCTATTCATATTTTTCTCATATTTATTGAGTTACATTTGCTTTATTGGTTTGTAAGAGCTCCTGCACAGTAAGGAAACTGACTTTTCTTTATATGTCTTGTAGCCCATCCCATTTGTAGTTTGTCTTTGACTTTATTTTAATGCTATGAAAATGAAAGTTGCTCGGTTGTGTCCGACTCTTTGTGACCCCATGGACTATATACAGTTCATGGAATTCCCCAGGCCAGAAACTGGAGTGGGTAGCCTTTCCCTTAATAAATATTTTTAAATTCCATTTAATTCTTGGTTGAAAGAAAAACTAATGATTGGAACCAGTTTTTAGTTTGATTTGAAAATTAGTTTCAATCTTAACTACTGCATTTAGTTATTTAATTTTCCAACCTAAGTTCAATTATTAACTGATATGTCTCCGTCCTAAGTTCAATTATTAACTGAATCTAAAATGGAGATTTCTTATCATAATTTTCCTTTCATTTTTGAAAGAGAACTAAGTACTATAAATGGTATTCTGTCGCTTCAATTAATTATTATTATTATTTTGTAGTTTTACTTCCAATAAATACTTTGGAGACAGCCACTCAAAAGAAATCTAATAAGCAGTTTTTGTTAATCACATGCTTGTAAGTTTGAGGGCTGTGTGTACTTCCTCTTTATAAAACTATGTTTTCACAGTAATGTGTTTTTCCAATTAAAAAAAAATTGTCCGTTTGAGTAATTCTCTGGTGGCTCAGTGGGTAAAGCGTCTGCCTACAATGCGGGAGACCCAGGTTCGATCCCTGGGTCGGGAAGATCCCCTGGAGAAGGAAATGGCAACCCACTCCAGTACTCTTGCCTGGAGAATCCCATGGACTGAGAAGCCTGGTAGGCTACAGTCCATGGGGTCGCAAAAAGTCGGACACGACTGAGCGACTTTCCCTTGAGTAATTTTAAGGAGTCATGACTGACACTATTATTTTCATTAACATCAGATCAAAGTGATTTTCATATATATATCCTTTCATAGTTTCACTTGGAACTAACTCTGGGGCTGATGATTTCAGCATTGGTGTTTCTAAAAACACATTGTGTTAACAAGTTGCTCCATTGCCGTTTTGTTTTGTTTCCTTTCCTATAAAACAATGCCAGAGAAGTGAGGTGCTTCTCAGTGCACTGTGGTGTCAGGGACACATATGGATTTCAGATTGGGAGCCTGAAACAAACATGTAGGAGAACAGAAGAGGCACACACGTGCAGGCTCTTACTACACAGAGGGAGCATCTGTTACTGCGACTTTCCTTCTTCCCAATTGTTTTCATAGTTGTTCACCAAAGTGTTAAAGATTTAGCTTTGCGGTCTTTGTTTCACAAGGATTCTTCCTAAGCTGAATTTTCTAACTATGATTTATGGCTCCATATGGTAAGTCAAAATATTTTACCAGTAGTTTGGAATTTTATCAAGAGCATTGAGCACCCAGGTTAGTGAATTTCTGTGTGTATGCCCTTAGCAGAGAGACACATTGAAAGCAAATGGCTTGTATATGATGTATTTTGTAAGGTATTAATACTATCAGCTTGTCATGCAAATAAATGGCAACCATGTAAATCAACAACAACCCCCCCCCCAAAAAAAAATCAAGAGAAAGTCTTAAACTTTGTGTATAAGTTTTAATTTTCAAATGTGGAATTATAGTTTATGCAATGCTGTGATAACAGAAATTCCAAACCATTTTGCAAATGACACACAGTTGTCAAATAGTCACACACACACACACACACACACACACACGTATGTCTATATATATGTGTCTGACGCAGAAATGCTGAAGCAGTGTGGCAAGAAAGCCATGTAGAGAAAGGCAGATACCTACATAAGAAGCTTTTCTGAGAAGATGACTCCAGAGAAGAGTTGTGAAAGAAAACACAGATCTGTTCAGACATAGAAAGTAGAAAGAGAGTAGGGGATTTTGTACGTGGGTGTGTATCTGTCGAGGTTGAGAGGAACAAAGGGAAATTATGCAGTGGTTTGTAGTCAGAAGTTAAGATTTGCAGTTCATGATCAAAAAGCTCGTAACGTTATGGATGATCAGGATCACATCAAATTCCTTTCATTAAGCTAGATGGTTCTTACTGCTTTCTGGATGGTTAGCAGGAAAAGTGGCTATCAAATGGGAAGGAAAGAGGTTGTATGTGGTTAGTGTTAGCTAAATTGATAAGAGAAAGGGAAATAATTGGCATTAAGAACTTAAAATGATGGGTTGAAAAGGAGAGAAAGGGGCTAAAACAAGAAATTATCTTATCAAATCATTTAAATTTTTCTGATAACCAAATGTAATGTTAAAATATAGACTACAAATAGGAAAAACTTAAATCACCATATTTAATATTCTTATTATCCAAAGACAACCACTATCAACATTTTGTTATATTTTTCTAGTTTTTACATCTATAGTATCAGTTGAGATCATGCTATACATACAGTTTTCTGTACTATTTTCTTAATCTCACATATCATAAACTTTTATTCATAACATTAAAATTCTATGTAAATGTAATTTTTAGTGGCTAAAGAACTAATATAATTTTTAGTATCTTCTGTACCATCATTTATTTAACCATTCCCTCAAGGTGAAGTGTTTGGATAGTTTCTAAATGTATCACTGAGATAAGCATCTTTATATATAAACTTCATTTTAATTATTTCTTTAGATAGATCTTAATGATTTAATCACCAAATGAAGAGAATAAATATTTTCAATGCTTTTCATATATATTACAATTTTTTTAAGGAATGGTTTTGGTCAATTTATATTTGTCTTACTAAAGAGTGGCATTTTAGCACTACTCATTAAAAATATTTGCTAATTTTATTGGTTAAAAGTGATATTCTAAGCATGTATCTTGTCTGAATTTACATTTATTTGTTTACCAATGAGGCTAAACATCTTGTCAAGTTTCAGTCATTTGTAATTCTTGAAATGAGAGATTAAAATACATCTACCATGCATATATGATAAGTATATTAGCTGGTATATTTCATATTATTAGCTAACAGGACATCTAAAGAGACTGTAGACTATTCTTTCAAGTGGAAGAATAGAAAGTAAAGGCCAAGTGGTGTAACCGGAGAGTGGACACAGAGGATGAGGGAGGAAGATCCTAGACTGAAGTCAGTGTTGGGGGACAGAGGGGGAGTCAGAAATAAAGGTCTTCCAAAGCAGAGCATAGTCATGAGGGGAATTCAGTAGGATGGGTCATGAAGTCCAAGATGGAAAGAGTATGCAATAGACAAAGAGCAGCAAACTCAAAGGGCCCGGTGGAGACGACGGCCAGACAGCGAATGAGGGAGGCACCCACTTAGAGTCCTCCACCTTCACTTTCAGGAAGCCTGGGGAGGTTCCCAGGTTTTCCACGGAGGATCTTGTTTACACAAGTCTGTGTTTTCCTCAAATCTGGAAGTTTTCAATAATATGGATCTTTTGTATAGCCTCTCTCCCACCCACCCAGCGTGTCTCTTTTAATAACGAAGGTCGATGAGACTGTATTTCGTGTATTTATTGTTTCTAGGCCCTGAAGTCAGCTTTCCATAGCATGCACATGTTTTTGAATTAAACAACCATAAAAGTACCAAAGAAAACTAGAAATGGAGAGGACTGCAGAGTTTACGCATAATATATTTAGCAGTGAAGTGAAGGACTGAGTTGATTAGCTTAAACCTAGATTTTAAAAATAATATTCTGAGATGCTGCCCGATGGTTAACATCACTGATACTATACATTTGCACTTTTACTGCTTATGAATGAATGCCATGCCATGCAAAATGTTTTACCCATATTACTGACACGGTGTTATGGAACCACCCTGACCCCAGCTGCCCGGGCTGCAGTGTGAGGATCCTGGACACTGCCGGCCTACAGGTCATCCAGCAGTCAGCTCTGCCCATTCTGCCTTTATGATGTAATTCAAAGTCAACTTCTCTTCTCATGACCCCAGGGTTACCAGGCCTGAACAGCCTCCAGTCCATCTCTCTGCTTCCTCATCTGCATGCCTGGGATCTCGTTTCAGCCCAGAGTGATCTTAAGAAAAAGAAAATCAGATCTCGTCACTTCTCTGCTAAAAATCCTCCATTAAGCCCAGTAGAACTAAAATCCTTGCTTGTCAGCCCCGCATTTGACCCCTGTCTCCTCTGCTCACTCTGCTTCAGCTTCACTATCTTTGCTTCCGATACCCCACTGCAGTCTTTCCTTAAGAGAAAAAGGACTTCCCTGACCATCCTACTCAAAATAGCTCCCCCTTTTCCCTCCTAACTCTGCTTTATTCTTCCTCATAGTATTTGTCACTATGCTCCCTCCCCAAAACATATATATTTTCATTTTGATTATGTTTCTCCAGCATAACAGGAAGGACCATGTCTGTCTTAGTCACCACTTTATCTTCAAGGTCTAGAACAAAGACAGTCAATGACAGTAACCATTTGTTGAATGATTGAATGACTCAGCTAACCAATTTAAATTGAGTATCTTGAGACGTTACCGTGCGCTCATAGAAACTTAGGTTCATTATGTCTAAACTATTTGCTTCAGTACTATTTTATGTTGTTCTTTTTCTTGAACATACACTGCTTGCTAATTTTAGCATTATCTAAACTGATCAGCCTTGCAATTGATCTATTAAAGGTGTCCTCATGTTTCTAATTAATGACTTAACCGATGTTTATATATGCACAGCAGTTAAAGTTTTAATCTGCTAGATTCTTTTTTACATGATTTCTATTGTTTCCATATTAAATTTTTTCTTTAGAATATCTGCTTCTATGTTCTCAAAAAGTAAGAGCTTCTTTTAGAAAATGGCAAAAGTATATTGATCAGATAATTAAGCTTAAACAAGAAGTGAACCCAAGAGTTTAAAGAAAAAAAAATGTTCACAGTCTTTTAAAGACAACATGACTTATTTAGGACCTTGCCAGCCATTCAAGCCCCAGATAAGATTCAATTTCTTGGTTGATTAAGGTATTATACTTATGAAATACATTATGTAATTCTTCAGCAAAGAGGGTTTTTTTTTTTTTTTAAATCACAAAGTAAACAGAGAAGTGTATTTTTATTTTTAAAATTTTCTTTTTAGCTGTCCTGGGTCTTTGTTGCCTTGCGGCCTTTTCTCTAGTTGCAGTGAGCAGGGGTCCAGTTGCTATGCACAGGCTTCGCATCGCGGTGGCTTCTCTTGTTGCAGAGCACGGGCTCCAGAGTACTCAGGCTTTAGTAGTTTCGGCTCATGGGCTCAGGAGATTCGGCTCTCCGGCTGCCGAGCATGGGGTCAATTGTATTGCATGGGTTTAGTCACCCTGACGTATGTGGGATCCTTCCAGATCAGGGGTCAAACCTGTGTCTCCTGCTTTGGCAGGTGGATTCTTTACCACTGACCCACCAGGGAAGCCCCAAGAAGTGCATGTTTTCAAGTTGTGAGCTTTGTGATTGTCATGTAAGTAACCTAAAATGACTATAAATCAGAAGGCAGCCTGCTGGCACCCCCGGATGGCAGCTTTCCCCATGGACTCTGGTCAACTTGATAAGGCTCCTACCTGACCTTGCAGCACTTGGTGTCTGCACAGCACGTGGTGCTGCGGTTCGCCCTGTATTTTATGTGTTTCAGTTGTTTGATATTTAATTGTCTCCAAAAAGATTATTAGTTATTAGCTCCCAGTTCATAGAGCCCACATCAGGGTCCAGGTCTTTGACTGCTTTTTCCCTCTGTGCTTGAATATATCGCAGAGCATTACTGAAAATAAACACATCTGGACAGAAAAGCACAGTGCTTGGTAAATCCAGAATGGTAGGGGATTTCTGTGGTAATTTAGAGGAAATTTAAAATACCATTTAACTATTAAAGAGTAAAACCTACATATTACTTTGCAAAATCACACGCTTCCTGAGCTCTTGTTAACCAGATTGCTCATTGTGGGGAGGGGATTCTCCTTTTTACAGTATGGCTTTTGTGTTAAAAGTGGAACACAGGGCTTGGATTTTACACATTATTTATGACTTTGTAATAGATATCTCCTCTCCACCTGCATTCAGTACTTCTTCTCAACTTCTTCTTTTAAAAAATAAAAAGTGTGTTAAAACTACCACAGGATATGTAAAGTAAAGACTGGTAATTAGGTAATTACGAGGTACTACAGTTTGCTGTAGTTCCTGGAATGTGAAGTCAAGTGGGCCTTAGAAAGCATCACTACGAACAAAGCTAGTGGAGGTGATGGAATTCCAATTGAGCTATTTCAAATCCTGAAAGATGATGCTGTGAAAGTGCTGCACTCAATATGCCAGCAAATTTGGAAAACTCAGCAGTGGCCATAGGACTGGAAAAGGTCAATTTTCATTCCAATTCCAAAGAAAGGCAATGCCAAAAAATGCTCAAACTACTGCACAATTGCACTTATCTCACATGCTAGTAAAGTAATGCTCAAAATTCTCCAACTCTCCAATTCTCCAAAATTCTCCAGTTCTCCAAAATTCTCCAGCCATGAACTTCCAGATGTTCAAGCTGGTTTTAGAAAAGGCAGAGGAACCAGAGATCAAATTGCCAATATCCGCTGGATCATGGAAAAAGCAAGATAGTTCCAGATAAACATCTGTTTCTGCTTTATTGACTATGCCAAAGCCTTTGACTGTGTGGATCACAATAAACTGTGGAGAATTCTGAAAGAGATGGGAATACCAGACCACCCGACTTGCCTCTTGAGAAACCTATATTCAGGTCAGGAAGCAGCAGTTAGAACTGGACATGGAACAACAGACTGGTTCCAAATAGGAAAAGGAGTACATCCAGGCTGTATATTGTCACCCTGCTTATTTAATTTATATGCAGAGTACATCATGAGAAATGCTGGGCTGGAAGAAGCACAAGCTGGAATCAAGATTGCCAGAAGAAATATCAATAACCTCAGATATGCAGATGACACCACCCTTATGGCAGAAAGTGAAGAGGAACTAAAAAGCCTCTTGATGAAAGTGAAAGAGGAGAGTGAAAAAGTTGGCTTAAAGCTCAACTTTCAGAAAACGAAGATCATGGCATCTGGTCCCATTACTTCATGGGAAATAGATGGGGAAACAGTAGAAACAGTGTCAGACTATTTTGGGGGCTCCAAAATCACTGCAGATGGTGACCGCAGCCATGAAATGAAAAGACGCTTACTGCTTGGAAGAAAAGTTATGACCAACCTAGACAGCATATTCAAAAGCAGAGACATTACTTTTCCAACAAAGGTCCTTCTAGTTCAGGCTATGGTTTTTCCAGTGGTCATGTATGGATGTGAGAGTTGGACTGTGAAGAAAGCTGAGCACCGAAGAATTGATGCTTTTGAACTGTGGTGTTGGAGAAGACTCTTGCGAGTCCCTTGGACTGCAAGGAGATCTAACCGGTCCATCCTAAAGGAGATCAGTCCTGGGTGTTCACTGGAAGGACTGATGCTAAAGCTGAAACTTCAGTACTTTGGCCACCTCATGCGAAGGGTTGACTAATTGGGAAAGACTCTGATGCTGGGAGGGATTGGGGGCAGGAGGAGAAGAGGATGACAGAGGATGAGATGGCTGGATGGCATCACTGACTCAATGCACATGAGTTTGGGTGGACTCCGGGAGTTGGTGATGGACAGGGAGGCCTGGTGTGCTGCGATTCATGGGGTCGCAAAGAGTCGGACACGACTGAGTGACTGAACTGAACTGACTGACAGTTTGCTGTGGTAAGGGAGCAGAAAGTGATCACTGTCAAACCTAGCGGGTTTCTAAGAGTTAGTGAAGATTACTGTAGGTAAAGGGATGTTAACAGTGCATGCAGCTGAGGCCAAGGTGTGTGTATGTTGAAAACAAAAGATGTTTGGAGGTGTTAATCCTTTTATAATGTTGCCATTCTTTTGGTGGGTTCCAAGAGTCTTTAGGAGGACTCTTATACCTGCATGCCTTCAACTCTTTGAACTCACCTTCCCAATGTCGATTAGTTACCAACTATTGTTGCTGACACCACCCATACAGGTAATATGGCTTCACGCCAATAATTGACACTTTTTCATATGAAGGCTAGTACCTTGGTGTGTGTGTGTGTGTGTGTACCATTTCTTCCTCTTCTGCTTTAGTCATGCATTAATACAGTAACCAATTTCAGCAAAAGTTTTGAAATTCTAAATACTTAGTGTAAAGTTTACTTCTGGAAAACTATATACTACTATTAAATATAGAGCAACACACATTCACTTGATCTTCACACTGGCTAGATCTTTAAGTCTTTAGGTAAGATAAAATAAAAAATAATGTTCTCCTAATAGGATGTAAAAGGGACTTTAATAAATGTTGTTGGTCAGTCACAAAATCATGTCCAACTCCTTGTGACCCCATGGACTGCAGCCCGCCAGACTCCTCTGTCCATGGGGATCTTCAAGCAAGAATACTGAAGTGGGTTGCCATGTCATTCTCCAGGGGATCTTCCCAACCCAGAGATCGAACCTGAGTCTCCTGCACTGGCAGGCAGATTCTTTACTGGTGAGCCACCAGGGAAGCTCTGAGAGATATTACCTATATTTAAAATAACCCACATGACAATTTCCTGGCTTATTACCAGGTCTCCATCCATGCTACAACATCTCTTTTCCATGATCTGTCTGAATCTTATTTCTTATTCTTTTTTCCAGATTTACCTTAGAGCTTACCTTAGGGTTTTTTTGTTTTTGTTTTCTTGCCAGTCTCAGATCTCCTATTTGCCTGCTGTCAGTCCACTCTAAAAACAAAGTTGCTTTGTTAAGACAAAGGATGCTCCTCCAAGGATGACTTATGTATGCCAGAGCTATCGGAAGTTAGGCAGCAAATGTAGTGTGTGTCTACTGTGATGCCACCAACATACAGTTTTTGTACGTCTCCCTTCACCGAGGCTTATGTAATAGGAATCGGTGTCCCTACCAGCAGAACGGCTGACTTTTACTTTTCTTGTGTACTTGTCTATATCGTGTGCATTTATGATAACTTGTGTGCCTTGTTTTTTGCCAAGACCATAGATATTGGTATGCCATGTGTATTTTTAAAATTAACTCTATTCAAAGCAGAAGCAGGCAGAAGTTGCTCATTTTTGTTTAGGGTAGGCTGTAATGGTAATTATGCCTTTAGATATTCAGTGAAAAGCTGCCCTGCCCTTACTCTAGAAATTTATCATCTTGAGATGGTTTGTTCCCTATGTTTTTGTATTCTTGGTAATGTTTGTATAAGAATTCACACACACACACACACACACATTTTCTCTTTTTCTCTCATATATATTCACACACTTGACCAACAGGCATTCATAAACCAAACATTTAAACCAAAAATATTCTTCCTAATGCTTAAAGCATGTTACACATCCAGAATTTATTACATTCTTATATAATATTCTTACATAATATACTCAATTACACTTATATAAAAAGGCAGATTTTCTGGGTTCCTTTTGTAGTCAAAAGGAATTCAGTGTAAATTTACTAGTTTTTTGGAAACACTGCCTTAGTATCATTGCCAAGAGATTGCTTCCATTTTCCTTTAATTAGAACTTAGCAATTTAGTTTTATATAATATTTAACGTGATTATAATCTTAGACTTGTTCTGGATTTTGACCCTTTACTAAGTAACCTGTTGATAATTTTCTTGTCACTATTGATAGCTTTAGATTATTTCATTTGGGAGTAATAAAACTGTCTCTCTTAAAAAATATAAGTAGATAAGTAGATTTAAAACTTGTTGCTCTGGCCTTTTTCCCGTCCTGGCTACTTCAGATTGTTAAAGTTATGGGATTTACAAAATAACAACTAAGGGAAAATTCAAGACCGCAAGTTTGAAATGTTTGTTTCAGGAAGAGTTATAGATTTGTTCCTTTCTTTGGACCCTGTGGGGTGCTTTCTTTGTATGCTAAGTCCTGTCCAACTTTTGTGATCCCCGCCAGGCTCCTCTGTCCATGGGATTCCCCAGGCAAGAAGTGGGTTGCCAGGAATCAAACTCTCATCTCCTGTATTGGCAGGTGGATTCCTTACCCCTGAGCTGTAGAGCTCATGTTAATCCTGGCCCAGGTGGTCCCAGATGTCACTGGTTAGCTTTCAGGGAGCCTCCTGTAGTCCATCTTCTGGTCCCTTCTTCCCTGATCTACTGGCTGCCTGAAGTGACCATCTCAACCCCCAGAGCGGTTCCATCTCTTCACTGCTTACAGAGGAATATATTTACTCTGCTTAAGTGCTTCTGGTCCTCCGAACCCGTTGTTATGTACGGACTGTTTTTATTGTCCATGAATCATGTTTTACTGCTCCTTTTTATTTCTACCCCTTCTACTTTCCCCTGCCTCTTACCAATAAATCCATTGCCAGCTCCAAATGGATAAAGTAAAATAAATGAGGGTTTAGTTCTTGTGTAATTTTTGCCTCTCTCTTTTTTCTACCAGGCTTATCTAAACCCTATTACTGGTAGTGATTAGGAGAAAAGATAAAGGGTACTCACTCCCAGTTACCTACCCCAGATACAATGAGAAGAAAAAAAAATTCTATATATAAATAAAGTACTAAAAAATAGAACATTTCTAGGAAATCATGGTAACATTTTTTGAGTACTTTCTATTTTGGAAATTTTCTAAGCACTTCATGAAGTGTTTAAAACTCAACAACTCAGGTGAAGTAAGAATTTTTTTTTTTTTTTTTTTGTAGCAAGCAGAACAATGTAATTGGCACCCACCTTATTTCTAGGAAGGTGAATTTAAAAAATATATTTGTTTCCTTTTAGTTAGTATTGGTGATAGAATAAAATACTTCAGGTACATTTCCTTCTCTATGAAATGTCAGAACTTTTGTCTTCTTGGGTCTTCCCCAGATCCATTTGCTACCGAAAGTTTGCTATTACATTGTCAGGCTGCTGTGGAGCATTTTGTATCTGGTGATTTAAACACCTCCCTTCTTTCTGTACCACCCACTCAAGTTCATTCCAGGTGCCCTTAGCAAATGACTCTCAAGGCATTTAAGTGGCCAAAGCTCATTGACCAATGAGGAGAAGTGTGTCATGTATAATAGAGTTACGCAGTTCCTGGATCAGGAGCAAAGTTTGCTTAAGCAAAGCTTTTGTTACCATTAGCCTGTCGCATCCAGATTTCAAGACTGGAAAGGTAGGGGACACCTTATTTGTTGTAATTGGAAGAGAGGAGGAGATGGTTTTGTTTAGTTAAAGTAATTTAGATCAGGTTGAATAAACAAGTGATCCATTTTGTTTTTAATTGAGGGCAAAAAAAATTTAGAAGTTTGTGAGAATTTCAAATGCTGCACAGTTTGCCTTACCAGCAGCAAAACCAAACTTCTTAAGAACATTTAAAAAACAAAAAACAAAACAGTTTGTCTAGCATCTTTTCACTTTATCACACTTGAAACAACTAGGTGGAAAAAAGTCATGTTTTCATAGATTGCTGCTATTTTCATTCTGGGATTAAAAGCAGGAATTTATCAGTAATATCCACATTTGTTTTTCAAAGTCATTTCAGACTCAGTTGTTACAAAAGAATTTTGTGTGATTATTTAAGTGAGATAAGGAAAAATATGAAATTAATAGAATTAGCTCTTGAGAGTTACTACATAAAGGTTACTGATAATGACTGAGAAAAGTTCAGGTGTAAAAAGACTCTCATATCAATCATACTGCTTTTTTCAAGCCAACAGTAAAGTTTATGAAATGGAATTAGTTAAGTGTAGGTTTATATACTTTAAGCACTATATAAGTTAGTTTCACTTTTATTAGAAGGAATAATTTAGTTATATTTTATGTGCTGTTTAGATGTTCTAATATTAAAGAAGCCAGAGATAAAGAATCTTTATTTGCTTTTTCCTACCTGGAAATGGAGTGATCTGGATAGTATTTGAAGCTAATCCTAAAAAGAAAAACCCTTGTCATTATGAATAAAATACGATGAATCAATGTTATAACAAAATGTATACATAAAAACATTTATTACTGGTATTTTTCTTATTCCTTAGCCTACATCTAAAGTTTAGTATCAGAAGGTAAACTTAGGTTCAAAGAAAAGTAAAACTGGTTTCCCAAGATTGCTTTTTCATAGAGCTGACTTAATATGAGTTTGTATTTTATACAGAAATTAGATAATTGTTTAAATATACAACATATGAGAGATTCATTTGATTAAAAATTTTTAAAGTTTTAATGTATAGTCAAAACTCTATTTTTGCCTAATTTATAAAAAATTATTTAACACACATTCTCACTATGTCTAAATGTCCAATAATTTCAGTTATCTCAGATTCTCTTCTTTTTAAAAATTATTTTTATATGCTCCCTTAAAAAAGTTACATCCTGAAATTTTCTACTTTAATTAGATTTTTTTCATAATGCCACTTTATGAGAAGTTTACCCTCCAGATCTCCCTCTTGACTCTTCAGGGCAGGTGGAGATAGATGGAGTACCAGGCACACGGGGTTAACTATTCACAGCAGCCATCTTCTTGGGTACAAGTAAATACTATTTCTCAACTCCAAGCTGAGGTTCAAAGGTTTAGACTTAACTTCACAGATCAGAGGTCAGGCACGAATTGCTGCAATTTGTAGTTCAATTCTGCCGATATGACAGAATTTCACAGCTATGATGATTGCTTTTTCCACTTCTGCACACAGGCCAGGCCGGGCAGTTAACAGCATAATTTGTACAAGTCAGCCCTTGGCACCCAGGTTTAATAAGTAACTAGCTGGTGCCTTAGGTTTCACTGGTACAAGGTGCACATTATAAAAAGGGTCAAATGTCACACACAAGAAATGGAAGGAGTGGGTAGTGAGATTGCAGTAACCACCATTTATGAATCATACATAAAGAATTGGTAATTTGCGTTCATTTTAAAAATAATTTCTGTGATGTTAATGTTACTGTGTTCATTTTCCTTGCTATGAAAAGACAAAAAGACAGATAATTTTGTTAACTGTTAGCGAGAAAAAATAATCTGATTAGAGATTATTAACAGCCATAGACAGTGACATTGCAGGCTCTGATTATGCCTTTCATAGGGTTTCTCGAAAACTTCCCCAAGCATGCCAGTTTTTCAAGAATCTAGGGAACAAGTTGGGTAACCAGGTATTTCTGAGCCCATAATATTTATGAGTGTCTCACATTTTCTACTCTTCAGCTAAAAAGTTATACTCCTGGCTTTATTTCTAACCCAAGCAAGAATATCTTTTACTGTTTGAAGGTGGATATTAAGATTCTTCAGAAAACCCTTAGATGGTGGGCCTTGACAATCCATGGATTTGCCATTCACAGTTTTGACTTCTCATAAATGACTCTAAAACTGCCATATAAATACATAGAGTGATTTGTCATTTCTGTTGTAACAGAAATTTTCATTTTCTACTCCCAAACTGGGGTATAGCAGCAATTGGATTTTTCCATAGAGCACAATAATTAAGAGCACAGACTCAGGTCTCAGACCTCTTGGGTTTCAATCCCAGCTTCATTACTTACAATTAAGGAACCTGAACAAATGAGCAGTCTCCCTCTGTTTAATTCCCTCATGTTCAGGATGAGTATAAACAGAATTTGCTTCATGGAGTTGTAGTAACAATTAAATAAGTGTACATGAAATGCTTAGCACAATGCCTGGCACCTAATAAGCACTCCGTGAATATTTGTTGTAATTAGTACTATTGGGACTGGCCTCCTCTACCCTGCAAATCATCCCAATTTGTTTATTATTTTTTCAATATTTATTTATTTGGCTTCACCAGGTCTTAGTTGCAGCATGTGGTACCTAGTTCCCTGACCAGGGATTGAACCCAGGCCCCCTACATTGGGAGCTCCGAGTCTTAACCACCGGACCACGAGGGAAGTCCATCCCACTTGTTTGGACTTGGTCTTTGCTCGGTTCGTTTCAGGAGAGACATAAGATAAGGTATACTTGGCAAGGTGATCTGGGGATGTTTTAGGTGTATTCTTTTTTAATACCATGAGGAAGTGTGTTTTTAAATTCCTGTTTCAAGTCCAGCATTCTTTTGTATGCTAGTTTTCCCCCAACTGCTTTGCTGTCATATGGCAAAAGGTGTAAAAAAAAACAAAACAAAAAAAGATAAATCCAAATCATCTGGTTTCCTTTGAGAGTTGTTTTCATTCTGCCGTTTGGTAAGAAACATTTGAGTTGAAAAAGAAAAAAAATCCATAAATGATACCTTATCAGTGGGCTAAATTCTATTCCTGATGATATGTGTTTTACTTACTAAAAGTCATGGTTTCCAGAATTGACTTTCCAGGAAAGTCTTAAAAGGTGATTTTTTTTTTCTTTTGGCTATATTTTATTCCTATGGAACAGTAGCATTTGAATGAAAACATGATACTACCGATGACAGTATATCAATTATGTGCTTAGTATTGAAAAGGTAGTAACAGTCCCTCTCACTAATTAAACAGTGAAGCACCTACTGTGTGCTAGGATTGTGTGTGGGACACTGGGATTATAGCTGTGATCAGATCTGGATCCTGCCCTGGTCAAGTCATTTATAATTGACTGGAGAAGACTGCCATTATACCAACTACTGTAAAATTAAACCAAGTAAAATTGCCACTATTCTACTGTTTTTGTCCCCTCAGGGGGCAATTTCATTAGATTCGAGCCAGTGTTATGAGAGGGGCTCCAGAGATGACCTCTGAGGAGTGAAGTGTAAGGATGAGAACAAGCTAGCTAGGCAGGGCATTGGGGAAGATTTAAAGCTCTAGGAGTAGCAAGCGTTGGGGAAAAGTGACACAAGATGAGGCTGGGGAAGGAGCCAAAGTCTTCCTTACATCCCTTACTGAGGACATTGACTTTCTTCTAAGGGTAGTGGAAGAGAGGGTAGAGATTCAAGCAGGAGGGTGACATGATCAAATTGTGTGGGTTTTAATTAGTCATTAATTTTCTGCTGCTCTGGATCTGGTTGCTGCGCACAGGCTTCTTTTCTAGTTGCGGAGAGCAGGGGCTATTCTCCAGTCGCGGTGCGCGGACTTCTCGTTGCAGTGGCTTCTCTTGTAGAGCGTGGGCCCTGGGTGCAAGACCTCCAGTTAGTTGCGGTGCTCGGGCTCAGTTGCCCCAAGCCGGGTGGGGTCTTCCCAGACCAGGGATTGAACCCATGTCTCCGTCATTGGCAGCTGGATTCTTAACCACTGGACCACCAGGGAAGTCCAAATTGTGTGTTTTTAAAAGGTCACTTTGCCTGTCTTGAGAGCCAGATTGATTGCAGCAGGTAAGAGTGGATGGGATGAAGTCAGCTGGGAGGCTGTGCAGCTGTCCAGGCAGGAGCTGATGGTTGGCAAGATGCTTTCAAAATGTAGTGTCTCATGTTATCCTCGTAATGACTCTCACCTGTGGCATTAATATCAGCTTCAGTGTGCTGGTGAGGATGCTAAGGCCAGAAAGCTAAGTGGCGTGCCTGCAGAGGGTCTCAGGCTGCTGCTGGCAGAGCTCGAACCAGCACTCTGTTACCAGACTCTTGCTCCGGTAGTCTCCTGGTAGCTTTAGTGAAAAGTGAAAGTGAAAGTCGCTCAGTCCTGTCTGACTCTTCGCGACCCCATGGACTATACAATCCATGGAATTCTCTAGGCCAGAATACTGGAGTGGGTAGCTGTTCCCTTCAGACTCGTATACTATTGTCCTGGGGTGTGGACAGTTGATTTATGTTTAGAACCAGTTTGTTTTTAAGAAACAGAATTCTCATCCTTGGTGGAGGACTGGGGTTGAGAAAGTTATTTTTAGCCTCAGTTTATGCTTGAGAGTTGAAAGAAGCAGAATGTGACATGGAACTTGATATTAGACTGGAGCTTCCTTTTGGAAAAAAGACAGTTATTAATTTCACATATTTATTTATACCTTGCCTCATTCCAAAAATAGATTTGAACAGCTTTCAAAAATACATATGGCAGACAAAATAGAGAGGGAGGAAATCAGGGCAGGCAAATGAAGATGACGCCATAGGTGTCGTAAGCCCAACAGAAGGTTGCCCTCGGATCCTACCAACTCTCTGTAACCGTATGGACCATAGCCCGCCAGACTCCCCTGTCCATGGGATTCTCCAGGCAAGAACACTGGAGTGGGTTGCCGTGCCCTCCTCCAGGGGGTCTTCCCGAACCAGGGAACGAACCCACGCCTCTTGGTCTCCTGCATCGGCAGGTGGGTTATTTACCACCAGGGCCACCCAAGAAGCCTATAATGGACACTATCTGTAGCTTTTTCACGGAACAAGGAGTGAAGGGTTGGAGTGAATGCATTAACCCAGTTTCTGTCTGGAAACTATTTTGTTTCTCTATGAACTTCCCCACAAATCTTACGTGACCTTCAGTAAGACAGTTTACTCCATAGTAAAAGGGAGGATTTATACTAGAGATGGACTTCTTAAATGGGGTGCCCCAGGACACCCAATATTGTGTCAGGATGAGTGTGGAGTGAAAGGAAAAAAAGTGGCCTGTGGGTTTTGCTTGAAGATTTTCATGATAAAATAGTATTAAAATATTTATGAAATGACTTGTGTTTGGAGTCATTCTGGAAAATCAGGTTTTTCGGTAAATAAATAGTCCTAAGTATTTTTCCCCCCGGGAAATTTTCTGTTACTTAAATTGCCATGAGAGGCACTTCAGTAATCCTTTCCATCATTAAGACTCAGCACAAAACTATGTAAAACCTATAATTTCATTTATATATTAATAATTTGCTTCCACTTCATAGAGTTTACATCTCCATTACCATGACATTATTTTTCAAAGGGAAACATTTGCCATTATAGAGAGAAAGCTTACAATTTTGCACCAATATTATGTGCCAGGAATAGGGTTTTATAAGTATTTTCTCTGTTCTCCATACAGTCACACAAGAAATTAGCTCCACTTTATGGATATGGAGAGTGAGGCCCAGAAAAGTTTAGCAAGTTTGTCAGGATTCACTTAAATAGTAAATGAATAGTGCAGGAGTTTACATTTTATTCTGTTGTCTTGACAGGGCAGAATTAATTTCAGGACACACCTTGTAATTTCCACATTTATTGTTCTTTATCAAACACTGTGATGGTGATCAGTAGGTATTATCTAGGTTGCCGCATTTAAGAAAGGTGAGGGTTATATGCTTTGAGATGTACAGAGTTTAACAGCAATTATTCTATGATTTATTTGAGGGTGTGGCTTTATTTTTAGTAGATCATTAATAATTAGGATTAAAGCCAGTTCATGGCTTAGTTTTATTGCTTGTGTTGCTATAATGTTATGGATGCCATTGAATGCCTTGCCAGTCACTGCAATGTAAAGATAGTTATGGTGGAATAATTTTGGAGCTGTAACTGACTATGTACGTACATGTTAAGTCATTTCAGTCGTATCCAACTCTTTGTGACCCCATGGACTGTAGCACGCCAGGCTCCTCTATCCATGGATTCTTCAGGCAAGAATACTGGAGTGGGTTGCCATGCCTTCCTCCAGGGGATCTTCCCAATCTAGGGATTGAACCCATGTCTCTTATGTCTCCTGCATTGGCAGGTGGGTTCTTCGCCACCCGGGAAGCCTGTAACTGACTTAAAAGGCTGTTTCATTGGCAGGTTCTAAATTGTGCTCTGTGGTTCTAAAGAACCTATGGTGTTCCCACACAGCCTGCATGGACGATGGAGCAGAATGGGTGGAGATGTTTCCCCATATCCCCTACTTCAGCTTAGCCAGCTCCTATTTTATCAGTTTGTTTCTGTATCTAGGTAAATTTTTGGTGAAAGAAAGGATGCTACACCTTAAAAAAAAAAAAAGAAGCGAAACAAATATTAAAAAACCAGTTTGAAAACTACTGGTGATCCAACTCTTTTATTTTTCTTCAGGGGAGCAAACTTTAGCTCAGCCAGGTAAAACGATTTGCCTAAGAACATAGAACAAAGCACGGCAGAGCTAGAATTAAAATCCCAGTCTTCTAGGTCCTCCAAGTCTGGCGCTGCAGCCACTGCACCATACTGGATTGTAGCAGTCATCCTGGTCTTCAGATGGCTTCATGAGGGCCCTCGTAGTTAGGTGAGAATATTCCTGAAGTTTGGCAGATTATATTAATATTTCCAGGTGTGAAATAAAGGTAAAAGTTTTGTGCTCAGGATATATATTTTTCACATACCCTTTTAAAATACCTTTCTCTTGAACTTAAGTTTCTTTTGAATGCTTTCTATATTATGACTTTCAAGATTATCCTAGGACTCTAAATCCTATTTTTTACAGTACTCCATGCAAACATCCTCCAAAGTGTCTTACACATTTTAGGGCAGAATAACAAGTTTCTTTTATACCAGCTCTGATCAGTTGGTGACGGTTGGCCAAAGGGCTTGTTTCACTGGTTTTTGAGACCCTCTGGATCTAGCAGGAAAGAATGTGATGATCCATAGTGATGTGTGACATAAGCCCCCAAATGGGGATGGAGGAGTCCATGAGCTAGATAGTGTCATCTCTTTAAAGGGGTACCACCTCTTCTTCTTATGGATTTATAAGCATAAAATATAAGCTACATCTGTATTCATTCCTAAACGCTGTGTTGTTCATCTTGGAGTTGGGGTGGGGAGGCAGGGTTCTAAATAAGACAGAAGGGAAAATACAACAAAGGGAAGAAATTGGTCATTTTCTTATGGCTGTTGCCTGTTTCTTCAAGGACAGGAGGAGGAATAAAAGGTTGCGTTTCTTGATCTGAAGAGAATATGATAATTAGAGTAATAGTAGCTTAGGTTTTTGAAGAAAATGGCCCCAAATTCATAATGCATGTATGAAAATTTTATTGAAATAGAAAACATTCCTAGCAGGTTGTTTTTTTTTTTTTTTTAACTCCTTAGGATTTGTCTCACGGGGCACTCCAAAAACTGAACTGAGAAATCCCAAGAAAGCTGCCTGAATCTTCCTGTATTCTTATTCTACATCGTGTAGAGGATCAGACAAATCGAATTGGTGGCTTTTGGTAAGTACACCTTGCCAAAGTTTGATAAGTTTTCATTCTTATCAACCAGTACATCTGCTGTATAGAGTATGTACCAGATGTATGTTTATTGACATTAGTACATATGACATGATAAGTCATTTGGTAAGTCATTTCGAACCAACAATATAAATCCTTATTTCCTTGCTCAGTTTACATCTTTGAGGCCCAAGACGAGACGCTCCTGCTGCTGCTATGTGAGCATCTTAGGAATTAAGGGAAATTGTTTACTGCTTCTATATCTTGTCTCCCTCACCCTCCCCAACCACCCCCAAATGAGTTCAAGCGACTTCACTCAGAGTTGTCTTTTGAAATTTTTTTTTGCAAGGAAGGTCCTTTGTAAAAGGTAGAGAGCTACTGATATGTCCTTGAACAATCTGTATGCCTCCTCTGATTTCTGTTTCCTCACCTGTCATATAAGGTAGAAATAACTATGTTAAACTCTCCAAATCATGGTAATCCTGTGAACTGTAATATATATAAATGCACTTTGACAACTATATAATTCTCCATAGACAGAAGGTATTATTCTGTGGGTGCTAATCCTAGGTATGCTATGGCAGGGATAGGGGACATAGAAGAAAGAGGTTACTTGCATCAGCCTCACCCCGAGTCTTGGATGGCCAGCCCTCCCAGCCGTAACCACAGCCCTCACTTAGCTCTGAGAGGTAGAGACAGCAGATCCCTGTATGTTAGGGAGGAGCTACTGTGACACTGGTTGCCCGACTGTCTCCCTCCCTCCCCCTACCCCCAGCCCACCTGCCTCACCACGTCCGTTTTCATATCCTCTAGGCTGGGTTCTGAACATGCAGGGACAACAGAGAGCTAAAATTGTTTCTAATTAAATATTTTTTTCTTTTTATCAGAGCATATTCATTAAAGGAAACTTGGAAATTAAAGAATAATATAAAATTACAATCTGAAAATCCAAAGATAACCACAGTTAACACGGTAGTATATTCCTTTTTCGTTTTTAAAAATTGTTGTTGCTTAGTCACTAAGCCATATCTGTAGTCTGCTGGACTCCTCTGTCCATGGGATTTACCAGGCAAGAATACTGGAATGGGTTGCCATTTCCTTCTCCAGGGGATCTTCCTGACTCAGGGATGGAACCCTCATCTCCTGCATTGGCAGGCGGATTCTTTACCACCTAGCCACTTGGGAAGCCCTTTAAAAATTTTTCATATATATTCTAAAATATAATTTAACAAAATAGTTAAATTTAACATAGTTGAGAACATGAAATAAATATTCTAGCCTACAACTATGCTGTAATTTTTAAGCCATTTTCATATTTTTGAAGGTTTGTTACATCATATATAAATACATACTATTATGTTCATTACATTGTGCTATGAATACCACAGTAGTGAACATACCTGACCATCAATTTTACCCATGTCTCTGATTATTTTCTTGGGTTAAATTTCTATAAATGGAATTAATGAGAATGAACTTTTTTTGGAGGATGAACTGTTAATTTAATGACTACTGTAATTGAGGTTGTGAAACTATCCTCCAGGAATGTACTAAAGTATACTTGCCATCCCCACCCCCAAACATGACATATGACAGTGTTCATAGGTACACATACATATGACCACTGTACATGTGTACAGATTGCATTCTTTCACATTAAGATTTAAAATCATAAATGAATCTAAGAAGGTCAGGAAATGTAAGCCTGTCCCCTCCCCTGGCCCAGCCCAGCCCTAACACACACCAGACCTCTGAAGTAGACAGTATCATCCAGCTGATGCCGTGTCCACCTCAATGCCTCTGACCTGCTCATGGGGGAATGCACCCGTGAGGCTTGCAGTCACTCACTTGGCATCTATGCCACCACTTGTGTTCATCTCTGTTCCACCTGCTTCCAGGGAACAAAGGTCTTTTCATTGTCTACAAGAAGCTAATTCAGTTGGTGAGTCCAGACAAACAACAAACAAAAATACTTAAACTTGGATGGGTCACAACTTATCAAGACCTGTTTCTTCCTTTTTAAAGTGAGAGGTTCAATTTGTCTATATCTAAAGAGTGTCTGCTTGGGTTTGATCCCTGTGTGGGGAAGATCCCCTGGAGAAGTAAATGGCAACCCACTCCAGTATTCTTGCCTGGGAAATCCCATGGACAGAGGAGCCTGGCGGGCTACAGTCCATGGGGTCGCAAAGAGTCGACATGACTGAGCACGCACGCACATACAAAGAATGAGGTAGTTTTTAGTAAAAATATGTTAGTACACAGGTAGTGAAAACAACAATAAAGGTATCTAAACTTAACTGTGAGCAACATGATGTGTTGTTTAACTTCCATTTTCTGGAAATGCAGCAGTTCTGTAGGAGAAAAAAGTTTCCCTGCATCAAGTATTAGGAAAAAATTTCAAGTTAATCATATTTTTATTTACTTAGTTTTATTATTGTTACTTTTTTAACCATATCACATGGCATGTGGGATCTTAGTTTCCCCACCAGAAATCAAACCCTCACCCCTTGCATTGGAAGTGTTAACCACTGAACTGCCAGAGGAGTCGCAAGTTAATCTTATTTTTAAATATAAAAGTAAAGTAATAGGAAAATCCTTCAAGATAGCCTCTATGGTTTCTTTTAACTCTAACATCTTTATTTTATAAGTAATAGATAATATAGCAAAGGCCAAGGACCTTTGCCTTTCCCATCCCCAAACATTACATATGACAATGTTCATACCACCACACACATGGACAGATTGCATTCTTTCACATTAAGATTTAAAATCATAGATATATCTCAAAAGAATGGTCAGTGGCCTTCACAGAGATTTGTAGAGGTGGCACTACTGGTGAAAAACCCACCTGCCAATACAGAAGACATAAGAGACCCAGGTTCAGTTCCTGGGTCAGGAAAATCCCCTGGAGGAGGGCTTGGCAACCCACTCCAGTGTTCTTGCCTGGAGAATCCCATGGACAGAGGAGCCTGGCGGGCTACAGTCCATAGGGTCACAAAGAGTTAGGCATGACTGAAGCAACTAGCATACATTCACACGACTAGAATTTTAAAGTGATAGTTTCCACAGACTGGTTCTGTCTAATCAGCATCCTCACCAATTGCCACCCATCTCAACAAAGATACACTGAAAGTCTATACTAATACTGTTCATAAATTTAATCAGATTCTCAAACAATGGACGACATCCAACAGGTTTAAGGAGTAAATAAGCTCATGAATATTTAGTTATGCTTTGCCATTACCACTTACACCTACCAGAAATGTTAAAATGGTTTGACTCAACTACTGAGCAATGTCAGGAAGACTGGAGCAAACTTTGGAAGAAAGTATGCCACTGGCCATTGAGCCCTCTCTTTGGAGTAGACTATCCCTTCCATTTTAACACACAGTAGATAGAAATATTTGCTGGCTTCCTTTCTACTAGGATTTTGTGTCACCCTGTAGTATCGGTTTGTCCTGTACTTACAAAAAAAATCACACACATGTTGGAGCAGCTCCCCATATCTAAAAGCATGAAGGAATTTTAGTAGTACCTCAGACTAACTCTAGTCTTAGAACAAGGACACTTTTAGACTAGATTTCACACACTTGAAAAGTCTCAGTTGATAAGCCAATACATTGATCAGTTTTCTCTCTTTGCCATTTGAATCATAAACATGAAGAAAAAGCTGCATAATCTAGACATCATTTTTTCTAATAATTTTCCCATCTTCTCTTAAAGACCTGCATCCCTTCCTCCTTTTTATTCCACGTACTAACTCTGCTGGTTTTCCACGACTCTTTTTTTTTTTTTTTCTTTTTACTGTGGCCAAATATCCATGACATAAAGTTTACCACTGTAATCATTTTTAGCTGTACAGTTCAGGGACATTAAATGCATTTCCGTTGTTGTGCAAATATCACATCATCTATCTATCTCCGGAGCTATCTCATTTTCCTGTCCTAAAACTTTGTACCTATTGAACAATAACACTCCATTACTCCCTCTCCCCAGCTCCTGGCAACCATTCTATTTTCTGTCTTCATAAATTTGACTACTCCAGGTCGTCTCATATATAAGAGGAATTATACAACATTTATCCTTTGGATCTAGTATGTTTCACTTAGTGTGAAGTTTTTATGGTTCATCCACATTGTAGTATGTTTCAGAATTTCCTTCCCTTTTAAGGCTGAATAATACTCTATTTTGTATATGTGCCACATTTTGTTTATCCGTTCATGCACTGATGAACATATGAGATAATTCCACCTTTGAGTATGTGAATAAAACTGCTATGATCATGGGTGTACTAATATCTGTTTGAATCCCTATTTTCAATTCTTTTGGAACTAGTCCCACCAGCTCAGTGGTGGAACTAGTAGATCATGTGATAGAGTTTTTGAGGAACTTTTCCATAGCAGCTGTACCATTTTGTATTCTTACCAGCAATGCACGAGAGTTCTAATTTCTCCACATTCCTGTCAACTCTTATTTCTTTTTTGTTTTGTCTTAAATAATAGACATCTTTATAAGTATGAAGTGGTATGTTATTGTAGCTATATGTTACTGTGGTTTTGATTTGCATGTTCCTAATGGTTAGTGATGTTGAGCACCTTATGCTTGCTAGCTATTTGTGTATCATCTTTGGTGAATCACCTGTTTATTCCTTCGCCTATTTTTAAGTTGGTTGGTTTGCTTTGTTAGTGTTGCATTTTAGGAGTTCTTTATGTACATGGACTATTAATTCCCTAATATTTTCAGAAATTATTTTCTCCTATTCCATGGGTTGCCTTTTCAGTCTGCTGATAGTATGCTTTGGTTCACAAAAGTTTTCAATTTGCTATAGCCCAGTCTACCCTTTTTTTTTTTTTTTTTTGCCTGTGTTTTTAGTGTCATGTCTGAGAAGTCAATGGCAAATCCAGTGTGATAAAGCATTTCCTCCATATTTTCTTCTAAGAGTTTTATCATTTTAGCTTTTTACATTTAGATCTCTGACCCATTGTGAGTCAGTTTTTATATATGGTTTATGGTAAGAGTCAGAGTTCGTCAGGGTTCTTCGAACAGGTACTTTTCAATACCACCATGTCTCACTGATGACATGTGGCATTTAAGCTACTGACACACATATTCCCGCGTATGCTCATCCTCACTCACTTTGCCTTCCAGTCTAGGCTTCGGTAGTTTCCCAATAGACAAGTGAGAGAAAGCTGAAGTGGTTAGAAAACTAACAGCTCAGCTGGCTTACCTCCCGTAACTAGGATACAGCGGTGAGAGGAGTGAGGCAGTGGCCAGGATCAGCAGGCATTTTGATGTAAACATGCTTGATGAAATCCCCAACAAAAGAACAGCAGAAGTAGGTAGCGTTTTAGGGTAAGAAGGAAAATGGGAGCGTGTGTTATGTGTGTGCATGTGTGTGTTATGTACACATATATGGCAGCAGAGGGAAAGAATGAGGTCACGCCACACTAGATACTGGATGTGGCTGTGAGCTGTAGGCTACAGCAAATTTTTATTCACGTTCATACAAAAATAAATTTCTCTCTGTGCTGCTTTAGAAAAATCAAACTAGATTAACCATGGTTTTGTGGGCCAAGTGTGTTTTCCAAACAATCATCCTAGTTCTATTTTACAGTGGACAGAACCTAAAAGTGCTTACAGTGTAAAATGTGAAGGTCTGCTTAGCCTTCACTTGCAGAATATTGAGAAGTAAGAAGAAACTACCAGGCCATGTAAAAGCTGCCTCACCCAGTATCACCAGGACCAAAGGTCTTCGCTGGGCGGGCTGCTCTGATGGGCTTGGAGATAACAGCACCCCACTCACATAACTCATAGTTGCAGGGTTCTACAGATGATTTGGGCTTCCCCCAGGTGGCTCAGTGGGTAAAGAATCTGCCTGCAATGCAGGAGATGAGGGTTCAGTTCTCGGGTCAGGAGATTCCCTGGAGGGAGGGCATGGAAACCCATTCCTGTCTTCTTCCTGGGAGAATCCCATGGACAGGGGAACCTGGTGGACTACAGTCCATAGGGTTGCAAAGAGTCAGACACGACTGAAGCGACTGAACACACATGTGCACACACACATGAATTAGAAACTCTGCATCAGAACCCAGGACTGGCAATTGGGCATCCAAATCTCAAATAAATTAGTGTTAAATCTACTAAGGCTGACTTCAGGACCTATGAGAAACACACTGACCCAGTCTGTCCCCTCTTATTTTTCATGGCGACTGGTTTACAGAGATAAACTGTTTGCTGTAGGTCCTCATCTTCTCTATGCCATAAAAGGCAATTTGGAGAAAAAAGAAATAACTAAGCCTATTAAATTTTCTGGTTTGACTAAGCCACGCTTTCTAAAAACAGTTTGCAAGACTGATATAGTATATATCCCCTGAAACATTAAAGTCATTTCACACTTTATTAACTCAGAGAATATCCAGTCTTTTCCTCTGAGACTGGGAATAAATGACTAGCTTAAATCAGAGACGTTTTTGCTGGTATGCTAGTTTTTCAATTGAAATATTAACTCCGAGTGCACACAAGGAAAGTACAGACTGTGTGAGGCGTGAGCAGCAATTATGTCTCAAACAACAGTCCCAGAAGTTTATTATACCTGAAATATCATAAACTTCCTGACACTTGACCATTTCATTCTAAACACCCTAAGTTCAGGAAAACTCTGGATATAGGTTTCTACACGTTTCCTTTCTTAAATTTCAGTCTGTATTTCATGGGTTTAACTAATATAGTTTTGATTTCTGTGTAGCATTTATAGTCTTTGTAACTTTTATGTAAATTTCCAACTAACTTTAACTGCCTAGTTAAATTATAGACACTGGGAAAACTGGTTCTTCTCCATCCGCCCCCAACTTTCCCTTCTTCTAAAAGTATCTTTCCTCAGAATAGAACAACTTCCCTCTCCTCCCCCAAACCTGCAAATTCTACCTTGGAAAAAAAATTAGACATTTAGCATTTCAATAATTCATAAATGACAAACTCTTCTCCTTTCCGTAGTTTAAAACCGTATGTTGCCACATTTTGTTCAAATGGTAAATTCTCAGTAAAAAGGTGTGTGTGTGTGTGTGTGTGTTATTTAAATAAGGATTAAAGCAAACAGCTGCTAATCAGACAGTAGCATCACTCTAGTCCTATATGATCACCTGGAGTACTTATTAACCGTGTATTTACATTTGAAAACCAGGAATATAAAGTGACAATTTAAGATGAGAAAGAGAAAAAAATAATTACGAAAAAGAAAAGATGAAAGAAATAAGAATAAACAGGAAAAATGGCAGTAGTGCTTTTTTTTTTTTCCCTCCCCAAAGAGACCAGAGATTCAGTGCTGCTGCCGCATTTCTTACCCCCTGAACAAGAGGCTGTGCTTGCCTGCGTGGCAAGATAAGTGACTCTAGTGGATCGTGGAGATTTCCTGTGTGGACATTTATGAACTTCTGTATTCTATCCAGTGTCAGATTAATTTGCGATTTCTCTTCCAAGTCATCAGGACTCACTCCTGCATGGGAGAGAACTGCCCAGGAGCAGAGAAACGCCAGGGGGAAAAGGACCCTACAACAGTGTGTGAGCTCAAGCACTGTGACAGCCAACCTTTCAGGATACCCGCACATAAAAGAGCATTTGGAAACTGCCCTCATGGTCAAGCCCTGGCTTTGTGTCTACTTCCTTGTGGCAGCATAAAATCTCTACCAAATCTCTAAGACAATATAGTAGAAGCTAAGCATATCAGCTCAGGCAAAAAAAAAAAAAAAAAGAGGAAAAAAGGAATGGAAGTTCTCCAGCTGCCTGACTGACCAGTGCCTGCTTTCCAAGAAGACTCTTGGGAGCCTTGGCTATCGTCCATCTATCAGTGATTGGTGGGGCTTTTCCCCTTGACCTTGCTGATGCCTGAGCTGTGTATTAGAAATGCCAGCTCCTGTGCCAAAGCTAGGGCTTCCCTAGTGGCTCAGTGTTAGAGAATCCACCTGCCAATGCAGGAGATGTTGATTCAATCCCTGGGTTGGACAGATCCCTTGGAGAAGGAAATGGCAACCCAATCTAATATTCTTGCCTGGGAAATCCCATGGACGGAGGAGTCTGGCAGGCTACAGTCCCTGCAGGTCTCAAAAGAGTCGGACACGACTTAGCAACTAAATAACAGAAACGACAATGCCAAAATGGACCTATCCATTCTTTGTGTGTGTGTGTGTGTGTGTGGCTCGTGGGATGTGGGGTCTTAATTCCTCAACCAGAGATTGATCCCAGACCCTCAGCAGTGAGAGTGTGGAGTCCTAGCCAATGGACTGCCAGGGAATTTCCCCTATCTATTCCCTGGACAATACTCTGTATGGCTATTTGTACATAGTTCTAAATGCAGGTAAAACACAAAAGTTAAATATAAATAGGATATCCAAAGCAATTTATTGGTAGTTATATATATAATATTACAATTCTTTTTCGAGCTTTATCTTACTACATTTCTTATAAAAGACAGTGCTCACTCATCGGTTCTTTCCTTTTTTTTCCTTTGCTGGAACATTTCTTCATTTCGTGCTAGGCACTGGGGATACCAATTAAGGTCTCTGCCTTTGAAAAGCTTCAATTATAGACAATGAAATAAACTATGTTTCTTTACTTTTTCTAACACATTTCAGACAGTGTAGAATAAAGTGGAAATAGGCTAAACTGTCTACAATCACTTCACAATAGGAAGCAAATTTTACTTTTTCTGTTACAAAGGGCCCTTTCTCAGATGACCCCATTTCTAATAGAGTCCAAGTTGTTATAAAAGAATTAAGCTACCGAGTACTAGGGTTTAACTTTAGGCATACTTTTGCTAGAAGCACGTGTTCTTTAAACTATTATTTTCATTTTTCACTATATGCAAAAATAATATCAATAATAATAAACCAAGTATCACTAGAGGAAGAACAAAGCTAGAAAGTTAGTTAAGGAAGAATAACATTTAAATGTTTAGTGGATAAAAAGAAAATGTAATTTGGGGGTTAGTTTAAAGTTGCATTTTAATGCATATTGTCTCGGCCTCCCACTAGAAAGTATACTTCCTTTTATATGTTTTTTCACAAAGAGCCTGTGATAGTCATATTACTGTAGTATTTGAAAATATTTTTAACTTCAAAAATATCCCAAATTCAACTTAAATATTTGTAGAAGAAAGTAACCCTTGGCTTAATCAATGTTGAGAGTATTTCTGGCCAACTTCTATTTCACTGTAACTAGTGCCTTGGGATACTTGTCAGTGAAATACAAGAACATCAACAGTAAACAGGATCTGATTTTTTTTCTGTGCTGGCAGATACTGTTCCCTAGTCAGAACTGAGATGACTAATGTTAACCAAACAAAATCAGAAGGTCACACCTAAAACTGAAACTAATGTTTGTCTATGTCACTCCATCTTAGAGTCTTTGTTTCAGAACAGGCAATTTGTCATTTTTCTTATAAGGAGACCTAGGATATTCTTGCATACTATGATTTGACATACCACCAGAAGGTAATAAAAGAACATAACCCATAAAGCATGTACTCATGTATAATATGGCACAATAATAATAGCCATACTATTACTATATAACTATCACTTGCTAATATACTTTGAAACTGGGGGAAAGGAAGAGCATTTACACACCATCATAAAGCTACATACGCTTATGTTTGGGGAAGTTCACTTTCTAAATCTATTTTGGTATAAATTCAAGAAACTAAATGAATGAAAAATACTCTTTATACAAAAATTTTAGAATATATATATGTAATATATATATTCCAAAATATGTATATGTGTATATACTCTTAAAATATGTGTGTGTGTATATATATATATATCTTCATATTTGGACTGTCCAGATTTGTCTTGAAGATAAATGGACCATTTATCAAACAGAATTTAAACTAAAGACTGTACTCCCAAAGATGAAGCTCCTTTATTAAATTGTGATTCCCATTTTATCACTGTGTAATTGTGATTTTGAGCTTAAGTGCACGATTATCCAGTTTCCGAAAATGGGACTGATACTTTGGCATAGTGTTGTAGGTCTATATCGATATAAGGAAGGTATATTCAGGAAAGATATATATAGAGAGAGAGATCAATTTTTCAATAACTTGAATCATATTCTAGATGACACAGAAGACTTCCTACCTAAAGGAACTCTATGATAAATCCCTTTGCAAATTAAAGAATATTTTTATGATAAAAATTACCATCCATCAAACCACCAGTTCATATATTCACAGTATTTACAACTATATTCAATGGGTAAACACAAAGCATTAGTGTATACTAAGTAGTAAGAAAAAGGTAATACACAATTGAACAAATATCAAAAAGAACATAGTGTTTGCTCTTTTGCATAATCATTAGCTTTGAAAAAGGCATCATTATAACCACATGTGAAATGGGTGGTTATAATGATGCATTTCCTATAGCAATATAGAAGGTAATAGCTATAGAAGTTCCCTTTCAGTTTGTCCACAAAAATCTGGGAGTAAATTCCTTCAGATTGTTTAACTTTTAAAATTATATTGTCAAGCAGAAAATGTGTGATTCTTAGGTATGACTTAGACACGGGGCTGTACTCCCAAGAGTATATCCTTGAAAAACATCTATTTTGCTCAACTGGAATAATAATTATTTAAAAACATATGCTATATAAAATACAAAATAATAAATTTGAGCACTTAATATAGCCAAGTACTTTTCTATTTTCTATGCATTGTCTCAATCTTCACAACATCGTGAGGTGTATTATCACCATCTTATAGATGGTGAAGCTGAGGCTTAGGGAGATTAAATGGCTGGTGTGACGGCACTTGCTTCTCAAGTGGGGGAGCCAGGGTATGAAACTAGGTCTGATTCCAGAGCCTGGCTGAGTAGCCCCCATTCCCACTGCTATATCATAGTCCCATATTCTCACTTGAACATTTGGATTATGTGAACTCTAGTCCTTAAACATTTCCATTTAATAATTTAATAGTTCTTTTTTAAGTCTAAAAAGTCGAATTTGAACCTATTAACTACTTTATAAAGGGCCAGAAATAGGCTGTGGAACAGTTTGCAGCACTCTCTGAAGGGTGGGAGAAGTGGGGCAGTGCAGTGAGGCATTTGGTACTATAGAAAGGGATGGTTTTCCAACAATTTTACTGTGGATCTGTGCTTGAGTTTCCTTCAACTCTGTGAACCAAGGTCCATCTCTCACTGATAGTAGTTTTACCCTGTAAACACTGGCTGCAGTTAACTCTGCTATTACTAAGAACATAGCAAAGAGAGTTACCATGGCAGAAACGACCCTGGGCTTTGTCATCAGTTAAATTTCAATTCTGAGTGGTCTTGGGTAAGTTATTTGATCACTCGGAGCCCGAAGTTCCTGATCTTTAAAAAGGAGGCAATAATAGCTAACATTTATCAAATTCTTACTGTATACTTAGTTTTGTTCTAAGGACTTGGTATCATTATCTAATTTATTCCTCACAGTGACGCCTTGAGATAGTGATTGTTGTTACCACCAGTCCAGTCTCATTCTGCAGATGAGGGTGGTGAGGAACAAAGACTTTAAATAAATAACTACATCACTGTCACACAGCTTCAGAGTTAAAGAGCTGGGGCTCAAAACCCAGGAAATCTGACCCAAGATAGCAGGCCTTTTGCTAGAAAGGGCCAGTCAATAGGTTTTGTGGGCCATATAGAACCTAAAATAGAGATGCCAGGCTCCTCTGTCCATGGAATTTTCCAGGCAAGACTACTGGAGTGGGTTGCCATTTCCTCTTCCAGGGGATCTTCCCAAACCAAAGGTCAAACCGGCATCTCTTTTTGAATTTTGCTGCAGCAATTCAACTCCACTGTTATAGCATAGCAGCAGCTATAGACAATATGTAAACAAATTGAGTCCAACAAGACTCTGTAAGAACAGCCACAGGGTTGAATCTGGCCCTCTGCCTGTCTGCAAATTCCCTGCTCTAAAGCCCACATTTTAAACTTCATCTCATAGGGACATCTCGAAAAATCAGATAACTTCCTTAAGGTGTCTTATGCACACAGTAAGTGCTCAACTTGAGAGTTTTTAAACCATACATTACAGAAATTTTGTAAGGGATTATTTCTAGTCCATCTCCTTCCCTCTAGGGAATTTATGTCATCTGTTGCATTTAAGTTGCATTTAAGTCATCTATTCTCTTTTATGCCACTCTCTTCTTAAGAAGCATATGAGTGAGATAACACTCTCCAACCACTTTCCCAGGAATGCTGGAGATGCTGTGGAATACAGTCCTCCTCTGAAATCATCCTGCTGTGGTAAATGATAGCAGTGAGCAAAGTGTCTGGCTTATAAAGATGCTCGATAAAATTGATTTTGATCTTCATGATTTTAACTAATTCATTCTATTACAACATCATTGGGTATTATATTTGCAGTCATGCAATCAATATATGATAATGTAGTTTTAGGTGTAGGTGGATAAGGTGGATTACCCTTGCAGAATTTCCATCTGTCTCTAAATATAATTAGCCAGATGTGCAGATTTTCAGTCCTCACCCACCTGTTAAAGCTGGGACACTCTTTGGGTTCTGTTTTGACTCCCAGTCCATTGTTGCTTGTAAACTTTACAAGGCTATGATCATACCTCTGGCAATGTTTGTTGAAAGAACATATGTGATCTCCTGTGTGTGTGTGTGTGTATGCACTCAGTCATGTCCAATTTTGCAACCCCATGGTCTGTAACCCGCCAGGCTCCTCTGTCCATGGAATTTTCCAGGCAAGACTACTGGAGTGGGTTGCCATTTCCTCCTCCAGGGGATCTTCCCAAGCCAGAGGTCAAACCAGCATCTCTTGCATCTCCTGCATTGGCAGGCGAATTGTTTATCAGCTGCACCACCTGGGAAGTCCTAGGGTTAAAGAACCTTATGTGGCTGCCCGTCTTTGCACATGGTGTTTGCTCTGCCCTCTCTTTTCTCCCTCCTCCGTCCACCCTTGCTAGGCAGGGAACCCCAGGGACTGTGCTGCATTCACGACTGCATCACCAGGCACCTAGCACAGCCTGGCAATCAGCAAGTGTTCAAATGAATGAATAAATGAGTGACTGAATGAATGCGTGCACAGACATTGTTTGAGCATCTGTTTTATCAGATCATTGCCTTCTGCCTAAGGGGTACAGAGGCTGGTTCTAGTATCAGTGAATTGACTTGTGTTCCAGGGGCAATAGTTGTTCATAGCGTGTCAAAAAACAAAATTCTGACTCTTAAGTGAAGCTTTTGACATAATTAGAAACCAGCAGTGACGCCAGATAAAGGTCTAGGTCTTAAAAACCAGATTGTCAGCAGTTTTCACATGTCTATGAAGCCAAGGGGTCTGAATCTAATAAGGCATTTCTACAGCTTGGCAGATCCTTAGCCTGATTGCAAAAGTGCTATTTGTGTGACGTAAGCCTGTCAGTTTGCTGGATGGCAAGTCAGTCTAAGAACAGAATCAGTGTGATAAGGCTTTATGGTGGTAGTGCTTTGCTTTGAAAAATTAAATTGATATATTTCCAACCAAATTAATTTGAGTAGTTTTGTATCAAAGAGACATTGCTTTGGACCTTTGAAATCTCTTGCACATGTCTGTTTTGATAGCCTTGACAGGAAGAGCCAGGTCAAGACAGCAAGCCCTTGCTGAGTGTGGAGATACTACTATTTCATTAGTACCTCTCATGTGTAAGTGTATGGGTTTCCCCAGTGGCTCAGCAGTAAAGAATCCACCTGCAATGCAGACGCCTTGGGTTCGATCCCTGGGTTTGGAAGATACCCCAGAAGAGGGCATGGCAACCCACTCCAACATTCTTCCCTGGAGAATCCATGGACAGAGGAGCCTGGTGGGCTACAGTCCTTAGGGTTGCAAAGAGTCAGACACAACGAAAGCAACTTAGCACACACACATTTATAAGTGTATAATCTGTTTATAACTCCAAGGTAGACTTGATCAGTAATTCTCAACAGGGAGCAGTTTTGCCTCTCTGGAGACGTTTTTGGTTGTCACGTGTAGAAGGCGTTGGGAAGGTAGAGGGCAGAGATCCTATGAGACATGCTATAGTCTACAGGAGACCCCTCCACCCAAACCAAGAATTATCACACCCACAACGGCAGTAGGGAATCCAGTTCAGAAACGTTGGGTTAAATGACACTCAAGGTTCCTTTGCAGCTCAGATTCTGGATTTTAGGAAATTAAATTACATACATCAATCAGTTTTCTAAATTGCCAAACACTATATACATTCAAGCTACTATTATGATATAAGCCGTCACTGCTTTTCCTTCTCCTCTCTGGTATTTGTGGGCCTGTCAACCTTTCTGTTCTGAGCCAGATCCCTCAAACATTTAGGTGAGAAGAGCCAAGATAGGGGGTGAAACTAGAAGTCCCTTCTACTGCTTGTTCACGGCTTGGGAGAACATTAATTCAGGAAGCAGATGTGTCCGAATTTGCCGGTTTCTTTTTTTTTTTTCAGCATTACCCATCAACCTGTTGAGAAAGAAGTATATGTATGTAATGCTTATTTAACCAGATAGCATATTCTTTTTAACTTTTTATTTTGTATTGGGGTATAGCGAATTAACAATATGACAGTTTCAAGTGAACAGCAGAGCATGAAGGGACTCAGCCATACATATACATGGGTCCATTCTCCCCAAACTCCCCTCCCATCCAGGCTGCCACATAACGTCAAGCACAGAAGTTCCATGTGCTATACAATAGGTCCTTGTTGGCTATCCATTTTAAATACAGCAGTGTATACATGTCTGTCCCAAACTCCTTAACTATCCCTTCCCCTGCCCCCAGGCAGCCATAAGTTAGTTCTCTACTTCTGTGAGTCTCTTTCTGTTTTGTTAAGTTCATTTGTATCAATTTTTTTTTTTAAGATTCCATATATAAGGGATGTCCAGTGATAAATCTCCTTCTCTGTCTGACTTCCTTTACTCAGTAAGACAATTTTCAGGTCCATCCATGTTGCTGCAAATGGCATTATTTCATTCTTTTTAATGGCTGAGTACAGATAGCAGATTCTTAACTGGTATTTATGCGCTGCCAAAACCCCACAGAAAGTTCCCCCACGCCACCTCTCTGAGGCAGGTGGTTCTACACCTCTCCTGGTACACAGCCAATGTCCCTGGGAACCCACAGCCAAGTGCCTCATTTCAGGGATATGTTGATAGAAATGCCTGGGAAAAGTGAACCTCTCGACTTTCACCTGTTTATCAGTCATTCACCGAATGATGTGCTTTACCGTAACAAAATCCGTGCCAGCATCAGTGCAGTTGAAGACCCATCATGAATTAACCCTTCTCAGAATCAGCCAGGAGCTGGCAGAAGGTATGGCCGAGAGTGCCACTATCTAGGGCCTCTTTATCCTTCCAGGACTTTCCCTAAATAAAAGAGAATCATGGGAGGATTTTGTGTGTCCCAAGGGCCATGCCTTCAAATAGCACAAGGTTACTGGCCGAGGTAGAAAAGGTTGCTGTGCTTCAGCTTTTTGTTTGGGCCCCCAGGTAATTTCCAAGTATCCTGCCTCCATTTTGATCAGAACTGCTCTTATATGTTCAAGCTCTGGGGTAACAGAAATGTCCCTATCCCCAGAGGCCTGCCCACCTGTCCGCATGCCCAGAGGCCTGCCCCGTGGTGGGAGTGTCTGCTCTGCTGTTTAGTCTAATGGGTGGTGGTGACTTGGCACAGAGCAGTAAGATAACCGCTCAGGGTGAGACCGAATCTTGGAAACTTTTTGTAGAACTTGGTCTTCAATTCTTTTCCCCCTCATGTGTGATATTAAATATCATTTAATCTTGGAACCAATCCTCTTGAGATGGGTGCTATTACGAGAACCATCTTAGAGATGTAGACATGGAACCTCATATGACATGGTGGGTAAGTGGCACAGTCATGACCTGAACTCATGTTTCTTCAGCTCCAAAGTCCTTGCTGTCACCAGTATGGTATGTATTTTATTATATCTATACATTGTGTCAGAGAAGGTGATGGCACCCCACTCCAGTACTCTTGCCTGGAAAATCCCATAGGTGGAGGAGACTGGTAGGCTGCAGTCCATGGGGACGTGAAGAGTCGGATACGACTGAGCGACTTCACTTTCACTTTTCACTTTCATGCATTGGAGAAGGAAATGGCAAGCCACTCCAGTGTTCTTGCCTGGAGAATCTCAGGGACGGGGAAGCCTGGTGGGCTGCTATCTCTGGGGTCACACAGAGTCTGACACGACTGAAGTGACTTAGCAATACATTGTGTATGCTGAGTCATGCCTTAAGAAGTGACTATTAGTAAAGACACATTTTATGTTATAAATAAGGGGACATAAAAATAGAACTCTTAACTGCAGACAGAGCCAGAATTACCTCTTGAATAAATTCTAAAACCCTCCATGGGATTAAATTCCAGTTAGTGCACTGCTCACCACTGAATATTATCTTCAAGTTGCATTGTGTCTATTAGTGAGCAAATAAACCACCACCACCACCACCCCAAGAATTCCAATTCCAAATTGCATAGTAATCACACACACATGGCTGTGAGCCAAAGTTAACTGGTAGTTTGCATTACCATGAGTGTAAACTCATGCCTGCTTTAGATCCTAGGTAAAGACTGGTTGGTAAACATTGGAAATATTTCCCAGTACAGTGTTATCCCTTGCCCTCTAAAATGTCCCACTTCAGAGAATTCCCTAGTAGTCCAGTGGTTAGGATTCCATGCTTCCACTGCTGGGGGGCCTAGGTTCGAACCCAGCCAGGGAACTAAGATCCCACAAGCCATGCATCAGAGCCAAAAGAAAAATGCCCCACTTCAAACTTAAAATCCTACTGAAAGGTACTCTAAACCAGTATTCAGTTCAGTTCAGTCGCTCAGTCGTGTCCGATTCTTTGCGATCCCATGAATCGTAGCACACCAGGCCTCCCTGTCTATCACCATCTCCCGGAGTTCGTTCAGATTCACGTCCATTGAGTCAGTGATGCCATCCAGCCATCTCATCCTCTGTCGTCCCCTTCTCCCCCTGCCCCCAATCCCTCCCAGCATCAGAGTCTTTTCCAATGAGTCAACTCTTCGCATGAGGTGGCCAAAGTACTGGAGTTTCAGCTTTAGCATCATTCCTTCCAAAGAAATCCCAGGGCTGATCTCCTTCAGAATGGACTGGTTGGATCTCCTTGCAGTCCAAGGGACTCTCAAGAGTCTTCTCCAACACCACAGTTCAAAACCATCAATTCTTCAGTGCTCAGCCTTCTTCACAGTCCAACTCTCACATCCATACCTGACCTCAGGAAAGACCACAGCCTTGACTAGACGGACCTTTCTTGGCAAAGTAATGTCTCTGCTTTTGAATATGCTATCTAGGTTGGTCATAACTTTTCTTCCAAAGAGTAAGCATCTTTTAATTTCGTGGCTGCAGTCACCATCTGCAGGAATTCAAATCCTTGATGATTTCTGCTTTAAGCCTGAGTTAACCCCAAGATGTTATTTTACACTAACAAGCCCAAACTCAACCTAAAACAAAAACAAAATTTCTAGCTAATAGTCCAAAATAATAATAGCTTGATTTTGATAGTATATTCTCCTGTTTTACATGCCAAACTGCGAATAAATGAGTAGTTTTGAATATAATGCCATGTTTGTTTAATGAGAGCAGCCTTCAGTGAAGACTAATGTGTTTTCAGTGTGTGAGAGCATAGCTCTGTGTGGGGAAGGTCCTGCTGCCAGGGATCTGGCATCCATGTGGGCTACGGGACCATCTGAGCCCAGTGCAGCAAGTCTCTGCAGATTCTTTCTGGAAGAGCCTCTTGCAAACTGCTATAGCCAAAGGTTAGGTAAGAAACAGGCTTATACTCGGATGGCTGAGCCACGTCACCAGTGGAGAATCACACTGCCAGACAACTTACCTGCTATGAACGGAATCTGGGAGGCTCTGATATGCCAGTCTACACCAGAATTCACAGGCTAGGCTTCTCATTCTGACTAGTTTAAGGTTGGCTGGGGTAGCCTCTTGTTTCTCTGTAAACACAAGGAAGATTCTTAACTCAGTCTTAAGACAAGACTGGGTAAGATTTTTAAGTTCAGATTTCTTATGCTAACATTTCTTGAGCACTTGGCCCGAGGTTCTGCACTGGGAGCTTTGCGTGGATCATTTCAGTTCAATGGTAGGAGTTACTCAGGGCAGCTGTGGTACAGACTCTTAAGACACACTGTCAGGGTTCAAGGTAAGCTCCAGGAGGACGAGATCCACTGGTATTTGGCACATAGTAGGTGCTCAATTTGGAGAAGGCAGTGGCAACCCTCTCCAATACTCTTGCCTGTAGAATCCCATGGACAGAGGAGCCTGTGTATGCTGCGGTCCGTAGGGTCACTAAGAGTTGGACACAACTGAGCGACTTCACTTTCACTTTTCACTTCATGCATTGGAGAAGGAAATGGCAGCCCACTCCAGTTTCTTGCCTGGAGAATCCCAGGGACAGAGAAGCCTGTCAGGCTACAGTCAGTGGGGTCATAAAGAGTCAGATATGACTGAGCACGCACATATGCGTGCACACACACACACACACACACTGGCATGCTAATGGATGCAGAGTGGTATCTCATTGTGGTTCTCAGTTGCTTTTATGTATCTGTAGTGTAAAAATAGTTCATTTAAATACTATACTAATTTATATTTCATGCAAATTATATTTTTTTTCCATGGGTATATGCATTTATTCCTCTCCTAACTCCAGAATTATAGAGATGGCTTCCAAGGACATGAAAACAGTTAGATGAATAATATACATAGCTAAATTCATGGCATTGGGTATATAGGAGACTAAAAAAATGAAACTATAGCCAAGATCGGATGAACCTGAGAGTGTGCTGTAATGTCTTACACAATTATAAAACTAAAGTGACAAATTCAATTCCAAACCTCCTAGGGTTCAAAGTAAAAAGGGAAGGGGGGCCAGTAACATGATTCATTTATCTCAGATGATGAAAGCTCAGGAAAAAAAGGCTTTTCTTGGCTTGCAGGTGCAAGAGAATAAGCTATAACTACTTCCTGAAAGCAACAGATTTTCTGGTGAAATTAATAGGGCTGGAATTGAAAATGACTCCCCTAACCTGACATTATACAGCTTTTTGTGTGAGTTAAAGAGTAGTTTCAAAGTACAATTATGAAAGTATTAAGAAAAAGTCAACTCTACATCTCTCAGAAGAGATAGAAGGACTATTCCTTTGGACTTTAGTCACTGTTTTATGTAGTTAAACCATGTTAAGATCTTGAATTCCCTCATATGTGTTTATATATATATATATATACCTGGCATTTCCTTCCCAGGTCACAGATTATAAATGCATAGGTGTTTGTACAAAGAATCTTCTTATCTTAAGAATATATCCTTATCTTCCTTTTGGAAGGAGGGAAAGATCTTCATGTTCAAATCTGATATGAAATTTCTGCTTCAACACAAAACTCCAGAAACTATATTATTTTCAAATTTAAACCAGAAAAAAAGGCTTCATAATAATTAGATATGCTGCCAAAACAGCTTTCAAGCAACTGAAGAGCAAAGAAAATTAAAAATAAGAATAGCAGCCATGTCAAACAGATGTTTTTAAAGAACTGAGAAAGTGTCAAAATTACTCTAAAACTAAATTGGTCTGAAGTTTTACCCAGAAGTTTGGATGAAGTGTAATAACTGACATTTCTTGAGCATTTACAATTTCCCAGGCACAGTTCAAAATGCTTGTATGTATTAACTCACTTTTGTAAATGTAACAAAGTTAATACTGTTATCATTGTTCCCATTATATAGATAGGGAAACTGAGGCATGAAGGAGCTGAATATCCTTGCTTCAGGTCATACAACTAGGAAGTGTTCAAGCTAGGATTCACACATAGTCATGCACTCTGGTTCTAGCTCAGTTTGGTTCAGTCGCTCAGTCATGTCCGACTCTTTGCGACCCCATGAACCACAGCATGCCAGGCCTTCCTGTCCATCACCAACTCCCGGAGTCTACTCAAACTCATCTCCAGTGAGTTGGTGATGCCATCCAACCATCTCATCCTCTGTCGTCCCCTTCTCCTGCCCTCCATCTTTCCCAGCATCAGGGTCTTTTCCAGTGAGTCAGCTCTTTACATCAGGTGGCCAAAGCACTGGAGGTTCAGCTTCAGCATCAGTCCAGTGGCCACTCACTAACGCATGAAACTGTACTGCTGCTTGATGTTTCAGCAGATGAACCAAGGTAGTACTGGTTGGGCAGCAGGTGAAAACATACATTCTGTTGTGTCCATATCATTTTTTTTTTCTTTAGATGAGCAAATGTACCTTAATTAACCTTGAAATTTCCCTTAATATCCTGTGTAGAATTCCCAGCAGTACATTTTTAAAAATGAAAAAAAAAAAATTTAGTTGAATGATGAAACCATATTCCTATTATAAATCATATTTTTACAGTTTTAAGAATGTGGAGGAATGCTTATAAAATGAAGTAAAGCAGCAGATGTAAATTTGTTGGAAGCCTAACTCCACCACTCCCATTCCCCCCAAAGAAACTATCAAAAGCAAGATGGGAAAGTTTATGTGGCTATCACTGGGTAGGAGAATTAGGAATAACTTCTTTTTCCTACTTTTTCTTAATTTCCATAAAATTTACTTGAATACTTTCATAGTCCAAAAACATGAAATAAACTTCATTTTTTAAAAAAAAGCTAATCAGAGCTATTCTTTACAAAGGCACAGTAAGAAGCGCCTAGTGATAATCTCACTGTATAATTTTAAATCATTTCTAAGGGTCTTGTTCTGAAGGAATGAAGGTGGCGTGCTTTAGACTTGCACTTATGTAGCTATTTAATTTTAGAAAAAAATGAAAAACTCTGCAATTGTCCCATTTCAAGTATTCAGTAGCCACAAGTGGCTACCGACGGCTTTTTCATCATCACAGATAGTTCTATTGCCCAGCACTGGTTTAGAAGAAAGAACACAAGATGGCTTGAAATCAAGTCCTGATAGGAGCAGATACCTACTGTGTGAAATGAGTAATTTATTCAACCTCTCTGAGTCTATTTCCCCGTAGACAAATTGGGACTAATGATACTGTCACTTACCATGAAAGGATATTAAGATCAAATAAGATAATGCATGTGACAATTCTCTGAAAACTATCCTGTAGTTTACCAGATAGTTGTTTCAAAAATCCCCAGCCTGAACCTAATCTAGCTCTTTGTGCACTGATTCCAAATCCATGAATGGTTCATAATTGCTGACAGGGAGTGACACCATAAAAATCAGACTTACCAGCTCTTCGCACAGTTCTTCGCCCAAGTCCTTCCTTATTGTGGATATTCCATTTCTTCCCTGTAAAAAGCTTCAGCACACAGTTCTGTATCTTCTATAATAACACCTCCTCAGTTTTTTTCCTTAACAATGTAAATACACTGCCCTCTTTCCATTCCTAAATGAAAAAGCCTCTTTAAAAAGAAAGCAAAGAAAGCAGGCTTTGTCTGCCAAAGAAATAAAGGGGGTAAAACGCTATACTAAAAGGAAATCAATCTGAGTTGACAGTGCAGGAATTAAGCAAAAGATGTTGCCAACTGCCTCAAGACGTGAGATTTGCACCCACAATGACAGCAGGTTCTCTATGCTTCAAAGCTGTTGGGGGTGCTGATTAGGCGGAAGTACCTGCTCCTTCTGATTTTTTTTTTCCTGAGTCACTTCTGGTTTTTCCTGCAAAACAACTTGCGTAATTTAGACGATTTTAGAGCCGCCGCTCATCCAGAGAAGTCCCCATCTTATTTCTCATTTAACCACCCGAGAGTTAAGCGTGAGTCTTGGATGGCTTTAAGAAAAAAAAAGAGAAAAAGAAGAAAAAAAAATTGTAGTCAAGTTGTGGCTCGACTTGTTGTAGATTCTAGGCTCATCCTCTCCCTCCTGCCTTCCCCAGGTCTCCACCGGCCGTGGATGCCTGTGACATTATGACCGCAGAGGATTCCACCGCAGCCATGAGCAGCGACTCTGCCACAGGGTCCTCTGCCAAGGTGCCCGAGGGCGTGGCGGGCGCGCCCAACGAGGCGGCGCTGCTGGCGCTGATGGAGCGCACGGGCTACAGCATGGTGCAGGAGAATGGGCAGCGCAAGTACGGCGGCCCGCCGCCGGGCTGGGAGGGCCCGCACCCCCAGCGCGGCTGCGAGGTCTTTGTGGGCAAGATCCCCCGCGATGTGTACGAGGATGAGCTGGTGCCAGTGTTCGAGGCGGTGGGCCGCATCTACGAGCTGCGCCTCATGATGGACTTTGATGGCAAGAACCGCGGCTATGCCTTTGTCATGTACTGCCACAAGAACGAGGCCAAGCGCGCGGTGCGCGAGCTCAACAACTATGAGATCCGCCCCGGACGCCTGCTGGGCGTGTGCTGCAGCGTCGACAACTGCCGCCTCTTCATCGGGGGCATCCCCAAGATGAAGAAGCGCGAGGAGATCCTGGAGGAGATCGCCAAGGTCACGGAGGGCGTGCTCGATGTGATCGTCTACGCCAGCGCGGCCGACAAGATGAAGAATCGCGGTTTTGCCTTCGTGGAGTACGAGAGCCACCGTGCCGCCGCCATGGCGCGCCGCAAGCTCATGCCCGGCCGCATCCAGCTGTGGGGCCACCAGATCGCTGTGGACTGGGCCGAGCCCGAGATCGACGTGGACGAGGATGTCATGGAGACCGTGAAGATCCTCTACGTGCGCAACCTCATGATCGAGACCACCGAGGACACCATCAAGAAGAGCTTCGGCCAGTTCAACCCGGGCTGCGTGGAGCGCGTCAAGAAGATCCGCGACTATGCCTTCGTGCACTTCGCCAGCCGCGAGGACGCCGTGCACGCCATGAACAACCTCAACGGCACCGAGCTGGAGGGCTCGTGCCTCGAGGTGACGCTGGCCAAGCCCGTCGACAAGGAGCAGTACTCCCGCTACCAGAAGGCAGCCAAGGGTGGCGGCGCAGCCGAGGCAGCAGTGGTGCAGCAGCCCAGCTACGTGTATTCCTGTGACCCCTACACGCTAGCCTACTACGGCTACCCCTACAACGCGCTCATCGGGCCCAACAGGGACTACTTCGTGAAAGGTTAGTGGGGGTTCCTCGCCTACGTGGGCGGGAGTGGGGGGGACGCATCTGCCAGATGGATGCCCTTTGGGGCGTGGTGGCTGTCATTTACTGAGCTGGTGGACGGCGACCCCTCCTACTAACCCTCATTGGGGCAGTCACTGCTACAGCATCGAGGAAAATGTAGATGGTTCATATATACAGCGTGAGGTAACGTTACCCATTGCGTGCAGCATGCAAGCTTTTCTTGCGTTCTGCCCTCCCAGGGCGTTTATCCAACGTGGGGTTAGACGGCAAGTCTCTGGGTTCTTAGGTTAAAGCCTACTTGTGAAATTAAACCTTTAGATGTTGGGGAGTGAAGGGCACAGTATTGTTGGGTTTGTTTGTGTTGTTTTGTTGTTCTTAGTCACTGACTAGCCTGTACTGAAAGCAGGCATTACACTGGAAAGCAAAATACTTGGGTTCTGTGTCCTGCCGTCTGATTAACCGGCTCTGTGACTTTAGTCAGCCCCTTTAAGCTCCCGAAGCCTGTTTTCTCACGCCTAAAATGAAGAAGATGAACTAGCACTTCCCCTTCTACATCTACTTGTGTGACCATCTTAGAAAATTTTTATTTATTGGAGTGGCAGTTTCAATCCTAGGAACTCACCCTTCAAGTTCATCTTGTGTACTAAGCAGACATCTTAGGATGCATCTAGGCTGGAGCCAGAAAGTCTGAAGCATCTTCCGAGCTCACTAAAGAGCAGAGGTGTAGCCACCTGTAGCTTAGAGCCAGGACATATACCAAAGTGCCAAGAACCTTGGGTTAAGATCCACCTCCTGTACAGTTGCTGTTGGTAGCTCATCATTTTTTGTGTTGTTATTATAAGCAGGCAGCATAAGAGGCCGGGGTCGAGGTGCAGCTGGCAACAGAGCCCCGGGCCCCAGGGGTTCCTACCTTGGGGGATATTCTGCTGGCCGTGGTATATATAGCCGATATCATGAAGGAAAAGGAAAACAGCAAGAAAAAGGATATGAACTTGTACCGAATTTGGAAATCTCTGCCGTCAACCCAGTTGCCATTAAGCCTGGTACAGGTCAGTATAAACCAGAGTGAGAATGCATTTATTCAGCCTGAACCCCAACTCTCTCTCTTTGAGCTGACTTCCTCGGCACTTTCATCTGCATGTGGGTTCCTCTTCTCAAAGGCAGGCAGAGATTAGGCAAGGATCATGGCCTCCTGGGCCTTCTTATCTAGAGCTTGGGGGATGGTCTAATTTTGACGATGTTCAAGTCAAACTTTCTTATAGTGGGTTTCCCAAATGGCTGTTGCCAGTTGTTAGACTTTTTCTCAATTAGGCAGGTTCTCAGTTAGGGAGGTTGGGGTGAGGGGTGCGGGGGTAGAAAAATGTGAGGCTCTTCTGTATCTTCTACCAGCTAAAAGCTTTCTATCCCTTACTCAAGCCTGTTTTGACCCCAGTCATCAGAAGCCAGAAGGTGCAACTCTGCCAGTTCTGAGAGTTGTTGGGAAATTCCCCTTCAGGAGTAAATAACGCTGCTGTCCCTTATCGTGGTCTTAACCAACCAGAACACCTGGGAGTAAGGCAGCAGAGAAACTTTCTGCAGCTAATTCCCAGCTCTCATTTCCGCCTCTTGCTGGATCAGTAGATTGAGGGTAGAGGGGCACTCAAGTAGTTGAAGCGAAGGACCTTGAACTTTGCTTCCATCCTCCAGGCCCCACAAACCAGTTTTCCAATGTTGTTAATGCCGTCAGTCATCTGAGACAGGTCTTTTTTCTGATCCTAAGCTGCAGGGAGCTTTATTGAACTGCGCAGTGTGAGCACGGCACAAACCCCCTGTGTGCACACACCACACAAGCACCCAAACACATGGGAAATTCCATCGTGATACTCCTCCAGACCTTCTCCCAGTCTCATGGAGGGTAGGTTGAAGAGCTCTTTGAGAGCATCTGCACTTCGAAGCTCAGCTCCTGACTTCGTGTTGGCTAGGACTGTACTCCTTCGTCTGGCTAAAACAATTTCAAGGGAGCTGTGTATAAGGAGTGTAGGTTGGCATTGACCACATAGGGGCTTACAAGGCCTTTTCTCAGTAGAGCTTCCTTTTGAAGTAATCCAGTGATTTTTTTTTTTTTTTAATGCCTGTGAAAAAAATTCTGCCACTTCTGCAGTTAAGTGACTCCTTAGACTGGATTTCCTAGGAAATGTCATTGATGCATCAAACAATATAAAACTGATCCTGTTTCTCTCTAATTCCATAAAGCAGAGCCTGGATACAGGAGTTGTCTCTTCGACTTGTTGGGAAAAGTATTCCCGTTGGCAGTAGTTTAAGATTTAACTAGAGAAAAGAAAAGTCACTCAGTCATGTCCAACTCTTTGCAAACCCATGGACTGTCCATGGAATTCTCCAGACCAGAATACGGCAGTGAGTAACCTTTCCCTTCTCCAGGGAATCTTCCCAACCCAGGTTTCCCACATTGCAGGCAAATTCTTTACCAGCTGAGCCACCAGGGAAGCCCAGAGAAAAGAACTCAAAGATCTTTAAGCATGTAATTGTGTTCTGAGGCATGGGGTAGAAATTCCTTTGGCTGGTAGCCAGAACAATCCGGAGTTGCTTAGTACAACTCAGATGTAGCTCAAACTTATAGCCCTTTCTGGGCCCTGTCCCCTTGACCTCTGTTTCTGATTCATTCAGAAAATTAGAACTCTGTAATTTTAGGAGGAACACCAGGCAATGGTGAAGTATCTAGGCACAAGATCACATAGATGGAAAGGCAGGTAAAAGATCTGGTTTAGATTTTAGATATATTTCATTGAATGACTGTACCATTGTTTAGCCTACAATCATTTCTCTTTGGGCTTCCACAGTGGCTCACTGGTAAAGAATCTACGTGCAAAGCAGGAGACATGGCTTTGATCCCTGAGTCGGGAAGATCCCCTGGGGAGGGCAACCCACTCCAGTATTCTTGCCTAGAGAATCTCATGGACAGAGAAGCTGGGTGGGTTACAGTCCAGTGTCACCAAGAGTTAGACACGAATGAAGCAACTGAGCACACAGCATGCAAGCATTTCTTTTTACCTTATATCAAATCGGCTTTTATTTGAAAAAATTACCTACAGTTGGAGAATAGAAATAAGTGAAAGTATACTCTGTTGTGTGCATTTCAATATTCTTACCATCCTCAAAACATACAACACACGCTCACACAACCTCCCCCAAATCAGGGCCTTTTTTTTTTTTTTTTTTTTTTGTCTTTTTACCTCTCCTTATCATACATTGGAGAAAGGCATGGCAGCCCACTCCAATATTCTTGCCTGGAGAATCCCATGAACAGAGGAGCCTGGCAGGCTGTACAGTCCATAGGGTTGCAAAGAGCCAGACATGACTGAAGCAACGTAGCAGCAGCAGCAGCAGCAGCATCATACATTGACATTCGAACACTGTGATCTGTCTGATCCTCTGGTTGAAATGAGTCCTTTGAACTTTATTCACAGAAACATGTCTTTGCATTGGCAGGTCGGGGAGGATATACACTGACCTCTGAGTTCTCAGAATGAAACTCTCAGTAGCACCTGCTCTTTAAAACGTGGTGAAAGTGAAAAAGGGCAGTGGGGCTGGTACTGAGTAAGATAGGTGATAAGGAACTGGCAGGCTCTTCTCACACTCTTGGGCCTCAAGCCTCTGCTCTCACTTCTTATTCTGAGCCTGTTTTCTCAAAACTGCAAGGCCCTTTCTTGCTCTGTAGGACCTCAAGAATACGAGTCTAAATGCTATTCTGTTCCAAATTCTGTTAGCAGTAGAAAATGTGGGCACAGAAACTTAACTGTAGGCTTGCCTACCCTGAGGATCTGTGGGGAGATCCCACCCATTGCCACATGGTTCCTTTTGAAAGTCCAGCAGGATATAGGGTACCTCCACCTCCCCTCTTGGATAGCACCTGTAGTGAGAGAGCATTCGTTTGCAGGCAGAGCCCCTGGCTGCTAAACTTGTTTTTGAAAATATTGAGGAAGTGATGGCGCTTCCTTCAGTGACCTGTGCTTCCCTTTTCCTTCTCTTACAGTGGCCATCCCTGCCATCGGCGCCCAATATTCCATGTTTCAGGCAGCTCCGGCCCCTAAAATGATTGAAGATGGTAAAATCCACACAATGGAGCACATGATCAGCCCCATCGCTGTGCAGCCTGACCCAGCCAGTGCTGCTGCGGCCGCCGCGGCTGCCGCTGCGGTCATCCCTGCGGTATCCACGCCGCCGCCTTTCCAGGTAGGCTACTTGCTGCAGTGTTTGTGTGAGGTCTCATGTATCATGGATTCACTTAATACTCCGCAGGAGCACTGACACTGTGCCTGGCTTTCTGCTAGAACTATGGGTCTGAGTGATAGAAATATTTTTGTAAGATAAATCATGACAGGACAGGAAAATGTTAGATAAGAATTGTACTATCCTAAAATTGCCACTGTATTAAAGATAGGAAGCAATATCCAAAAATGACATATGTAATTTCTCACAGTGTCGTTATACATCCTATTTTTTTTTAATGACATAGGATAATTTTTAATTCATGTACGTATTGTTACTGAGATGACACATGGAGTCCCAGGGGATAGTTCATGCCAGATTGTAATTTTTGCATTCCAGATTATAGTCCAGTAAAGGTTTTTTAAAGTTCTGCCCCCTTCCTCCCCTCCATCTCTCTCTATGAGTATATCCATAGGTATATATGTATGCGTGTATATATATATGTGAGTGCCTGTAGAGAGACAGAAATGTCTATAAAGGTTTATGAAACTTTACAAAACTCTCCCAACCATATCCAACTATTCCCATTTCTCCTCCCAATCCAGCTTTACCATTCCATCCTCCTTCCCCACCTTTACTCATAGTGTTCTCCTCTATCTGTTTTTTTCTCTAGAACCTTTCCTCACCTGGGAAACCATCTGTCCTGTACGTCTCAATATTGGCTACTTGACTACCAGTCAAGTTCTATGTTCTGTCTCCCCAATTAAAGTATTTTCAGACCAAGAGCCACATCTTGTATATATTTCTTTGTTTCTGCAATATGTAGCACACAGGGAATACCTATACTATATATCATTTTCCTAAACAGGAAAAATAATCTTGTTGAAGCTATTCTTTGTGAAGCAGTGAATATCAAACACCTCATCAATCCATAAGCATAAAAACTCAGGCCGGGGATGTCTTGTATCTAACTGGATAAGAATTATCGAGGAGACATGTTTATAAAACAGAGATTCTAGATTCAAACCCCAGAAGACTCCAATTCAGCAGAACTGGGCTGGCGTTCTAGAATCCATATTTTGTCCCACCTCCTCAGTAATGCTGAAACAGCTAGGCTTGTGAACCCCAGCAGCAGTCTTGGGTTGCAAATGACTCACAAGGTAGTTATTACTGTGTCCTGACTATAAATACATACAGTAACCTACAAGCATTACCTAGTGGAATTCTGCTAAATTCTAATTCCTCTTTACTGGGAAACTTGTGAACTTTGGTCTTTGCTGAGTGGTCACAGTTGTGGTTGGGCCCAAATTTCAGGCTTCACGATTACGTTCTGGATTGCAGGCTGTTTCTGTCTTATATCAGTCTGCACGGAAGCTGGCGTCGGGGTCTTGTGGTTTGGGATTTGTTCAGTGTGCTGTCATCATCAGTAGATTTCTGTGGCAGTGCTTCCCTCCTCCAGTACAGTCTGCAGAATGCCTGGAGCCACTTGCTCGGTAACGTGGGAATGGCTTCTTTGAGTGTTTGGCCCCGCTGCTCTCCCTCAAAGCTGAGTACTGTCTGTCCTGCCTTGAGTTCTTTGACCTGGGTTGCCTGATACATTCTGTCCTCCACCTCCTCTGTGTTCTCTGCCAAACTGCAGTAGAGGAAGGAGCATTTTAATCTCCACAGATTGGTAAAAAGGACACTTTCCAGAGTGAAACCACACATCAGTTCCCTGTGACCTTCCTGGGGAACACCTTCCATCTTCCTCCTCTGTTTTGCAGGAGCTCAGAGATGTTCCTTTGTAGCCATTTAAATCCAAAATTTCATATAGCCTTTGCAGGCAATTAAAAAAAAAAAGCTTGCATGTGTAGACAGTCCTTTTTTCATTTATTTCTCAAAATGTTTCAATCTTCACAGCCAGTCAGTGGTATAGGTTGAGCAAGAACCATTCCTTTTTTGAGAGGAGGGGGAATTGAGGTCTTTCTCTCTCCTCCTCCCCAGCTCCCCACACTCAGCCTCATCACACTCCCCTGAGCTCAGGTGTTGGGCTGCACTTTTGTACATGGAGTGGTTTCTCTCAGATGTCACCTTCCTGGTGATCCTTTCCTTTGTGCACTTGTCACTCAAGAGATGTCCGCAGATTTGGAGAAGATAGCTTGTGTCCTGCTATGAACCACAGTCTTCCCAGTTCCAAAGTTTCTCTCCTTGGTGTAAAGTGTTACTAACGTTCGTTGTGGCTGCGTTGTAGCAGGCAGGATAGTGCAAGGCTAAATGCACAGGTGCCAGACTCACACGTCCCATTGCTTAAAAGCTGTGTCACCTGTGCAAGTCATTTAAAACGTCTAAGCTTCTCCATATAATCCACCAGCTTCATTGGTGGTTGTGATGATGTTTCAATAGTGTCACTTAAATAAGGCTCTTAGAATAGTGCCTAGCAGACTGTAATCTCTGTTATTGTTATCATTTAGATATTATTTGTAATTATTATTTGGATTACAGTTGAAAAAAATGACTCTTCAATTCTGAACATAATTTTGTAACTCTAATTTGTAGATTTTTGTAAAGGAATGATAAGTAATTCCTTTATAAAATCCAGGAAGAAATAATTTTTTTAAAATCTAATTCTCCCTTTTACATATCCTGAACTATTTGTACCACAGGGCATGCTATGAAACATAAGGTCCACAAGATGTTTTCTTAAATAAATGTATGATTTATTTTTTTTACCAAATTTTTACCAATATTATTTTTACCAAAATTTTTACCAACATTATTTTTTGTTTTACCAAAAATCTCCTTTTCCCTTAAGCAGTCCACAGAATGAACTCCGTAGCAAACATTTTGGAAAATACTGAACCACAGTCTTCCTTGTCTACTTGTTCTGAAAATGTATGTTTCACTCTCAAGCGGAGGGAAGGAAGCATCCTGGACTTTCAGAGCGAGCATGGCATCTACAGTAAGGCAGCTTACTTCGGATAGCGCCTGTTTCCTCACTTCCTCATCATGTGGAAATCCCACCTTATCCAAGTGAAAGTGAACGTGTTAGTTGCTCAGTCATGTCCGACTCTGCAACCCCACGGACTATAACCCCCAAGGCTCCTCTGTCCACAGAATTCTCCAGGCAAGAACACTGGATTGGGTAGCCATTCTGTTCTCCAAGGAATCTGACTGACCCAGGGATCGAACCCAGGTCTCTGGCATTGCAGGCAGATTCTTTACCATCTGAGCCACCAGGGAAGCCCCCTCTTATCCTTCAAAACCCAGCTCAAATTTTTCCACTTCAGAGATGCTTCCTCTTGCCCCTCAAGTTAGTTGGCCTCTTCTCTAAGCTTCCACAGCAACTGTAAATTTAGTGGTGTCAAATCTTAGGTCTGTGATGGCTGACGCGAACGCATTTGTTGAAGATCCTGTGTGATCACAGTCTTTTTAGGTCAGAGCTTAAGATGCTGGCCCTTGGGAGAGCTGTGTACTTTGTTCCATAAAGTCATAGGCTGTGCTCCTCTCCATTCTTGGTACATCATGTTCCTTCAGTTAGGAATGAGTTGAGGCAGCTGGGATGTATTTTAGGAAAAATACGTATTCATAATTACAGTGAGATCAACTGAGTAAAAGGTAGACCTCAACTCCCATCTCTAGCTCGCTCTGGTATGTAGGCTGATTGAGTAGAATGGTGGGCAGAAGATTCCAGAGTATGTGCACTTTCCCTGAACATTCCAGTTCTGTCGTAGTCACCAGTTAGGAATTTGAACGTGCCTTGAGGATGCAACTGCACTTCAGTGGCTCCCATCTCAGTCCCTTACGATTATTGCTTATCTGTCCATCTGCCCTGAGAATGGAAACTTTCGCTTCTCTGTCATTCCCTCACCCCTGGGAGTTGAATGAATGAATGGGGTTGTTGAATGAATGGGTAGGTGGTTGTTGTTCAGTCGCTCAGTAATATCCAATTCTTTGCAACCCCATGGGCTGCAGCACACGAGGCTTCCCTATCCTTTACCATCTCCCTGAATTTGCTAAAACTCATATCCATTGAGTCAATGATGCCATCCAACCATATCATCCTCTGTCGCCCCCTTCTCCTGCCCTCAATCTTTCCCAGCATCAGGGTCATTTCCAGTGAGTTGGCTCTTCACATCAGGGTGGCCATAAATATTGGAGCTTCCGCTTCAGCATCAGTCCTTCCAGTGAGTATTCAAGGCTGATTTCCTTTAGGATTGGCTGGTTTGATCTTGTTATCCAAGGGACTCTAAAGAGTTTTCTCCAGCACCACAGTTTGAAAGCATCAATTCTTCGATGCTCAGCCTTCTTTATAGTCCAGCTCTCCATACATGACTACTGGAAAAACCAAAGCTGCGACTATACAGACCTTTGTTGGCCAAGTGATGTCTCTGGTTTTTAATATGCTGTCTAGGTTTGCCATAGCTTTTCTTCCAAGGAGCAAGCATCTTTTAACTTCTTGGCTGCCATCACCATCTGCAGTGATTTTGGAGCCCAATAAAATAAAGTCTCTCACTGTTTGCATCATTTCTCCATCTATTTGCCATGAAGTGATGGGACCAGATGCCATGATCTTAGTTTTCTGAATGTTGAGATATAAGCCAGTTTTTTTACCCTCCTCTTTCACCTTCATCAAGAGGCTCTTCAGTTCCTCTCTGCTTTCTACCATTAGGGTGGTGTCCTCCGCCTATCTGGTTAGATACCTACAGGTGATCAATAAGGATGCTCTCTCTCCCCACAGGGTCGCCCAATAACTCCAGTGTACACGGTGGCTCCAAATGTTCAGAGAATTCCCACTGCTGGGATCTACGGAGCCAGTTATGTGCCATTTGCTGCTCCAGCCACAGCCACGATCGCCACACTACAGAAGAACGCAGCGGCCGCGGCTGCCGTGTACGGCGGATACGCAGGCTACATACCTCAGGCCTTCCCCGCCGCTGCTATCCAGGTGCCCATCCACGACGTGTACCAGACCTACTGAGACCCGCCGCCGCCGCCACTGAAGGAACACTTTACTATTTATGAAGAAAGACCGTGTTCGGTTAGCACACACGAAACCTGAATGCGAAGAATGTTATCAAAACCATACTGGAATATTTTATATTACATGAAGTTTTCACTAGTTTTTTAAGACTGTTTTCAATTTAGCAGACCTGTGTTCATACATTTCTAAGAGACTTGCAATGGTTTGTGCCTTAAACACCATCTCTTAAAAATTTGTACGTGGTAGTACATTTGTATAGAGGTTTTTGTTTTTGTATTTTTAAGGATATATTTTCAGTTATGAAGGTTATTTTCTTAACTTCTGCACTCCAGAGATTTCTATTTTGTAGTACCTTCAATAATATATCAAGTATATATTAAAAAAGCACACTTGAGCAGTTAGGGAACTATTTTGAAAAATATATTCAATATTTAAAGATACAAACAATAGTGCTTTAAAAATACTACAGAAAACATTATTTTAAAAGTTATACTGGAAAGTGCAATTATAAAATGAATGAAACCTCTATTTCTGCTGGAATTAAGGGTTGACGGGTGTTAACCATGTGTTATTCACGATGGTTCTGTTCTTTAAACGCTCGACCTCTCCTTAAGCCAATATTGAAAAGACTTGTCACATTTCTGAGTCCAAACACTGGAAGGCGCTGTCACCTGCTGCCATCGTCCTGGGCCCCTACTCAATGTCCATGTGCCTTTGCTCTTAGACGTGTCACCTCCCCCACCCTCCCCCCTCCCCCACCCTCCCCCCCACCCCCACCCCCACCTTCCCCAGACCCACCTTCATGTTTGGCAAGTCAAGGACAAATTAATTACTCTGACAGAGAACATTGATGGCTTTTATACTAATTTTTGTTAGGGTTTTTTGTTTTGTATGGGTTTTTGTTTGGGGAGGGTTGTGGTTTGGTTGGGGAGCTATTTTCAATAGCAGAGTATGTGTAAGCACAAGATTTTCATAGTTTGCATAAGGCATCTTTGCATAGCTATTTAATTGTCCAATATGAAACCTTCACTCCTTTCTTAATGCTTCTATTATATATTTGTTTTGAAGTCTAAGTTTGTAGAGACAGAGAATGTTATTATAGACAAGACCCCAAAGGCTCTTGTTAGCAGACGGCTATGCTTCTAGCTGCCTTATCGTGTTTCATGCACAATGTCTGTGTTGTCAGGGGTATTGGAAATATTGTGTTTATTGAACAGGGCCTCCCTCCCGCTGTTGCTGTGTGTGTGGCAAGTGAACTGACTTGGGGCGTACACAGCCAGGAGGAGGGGGAGAGACCTGTAGGAGTAAAGGATAGTTTGTAAATATCTCCTAATGCTCATTTTTAGTTGTTTTATGTTGCAGAAATTCATGGTATATAGTTGAATGCAAAACGAAACCATTTTATTTCAATGTTATTAAACAGTTTTGTTTTATTAGGAAGTAAATGTATTGTTGCAGTGTTTTGTGCCTGTTTAAAGGCTTTTGTTTAGCAGAGTGAATGTAAAATACAGTAAAATGTTAAGATTGTCATCTACTCTATGAAATACATCAACTTGGAATTTTTTTTTTAAGGTTCTAACAAGGAAGTGAGGTGTGCAATAGATGGCAAGGACATAGTTGTGTTTTTACGTCATATTAGAGATTCCATCAAATGTTTCCACTCACTGAATTTTGCTGATGGCTGAATTCTTATTGTGGATTAATAATAGGATCATGCCCTTAGCAGATGTTTTAGTTCTGTTTTACATTTTAAATTAAGAGATTCCCAGATGCTCTCTTTTCCCTCATCTTAGGGTGGGATGAATTTTTTATATATAAGCAATATTTATTTAACTATTCTATAAGACTATTGAGTGCCTGCAAAGGCCTTTAAACATTCCTAGCCTTCCTTTCCATCATTGTTAAATGACAGAAAGTAATTGTGCAATGTTTCTGATGATGTACCCAGCGAGCTGCATCCAAACTCAAATCCGTTGTAATGAGTAATCCAACAAAATGCAGTTTGCGTTCAGTCCCCATCCCTTGACTTTGTATGAAAGAAGTGCTGTCTTACTCTTCTTCCAGTGAAGGGTTAATTAGCACAGAGGTTCACTGGATGAGACTGACCCAGGGATCTTACTGTATTTTACATGTGCCTGTAAATTATTTGCAAAAATGGAAAAAAAAAAAAAGGAAAAAAATGGTGTCTTAACATGGCAACTACCAAACTACCTTAAAAATAAATGTTGGTGACATAGCCAGTTAAGTATCAGTGAGCCTCCTACCTACCTTTAGGTCTGCCTGTTCCTCTTGTTTCAAAACCATTTCACATATGTACACTACTGAGGTAAGTTTGTAACTTGAAATGTGAACTTTTTTTTAGGGTTAAGAACAAACTATAAAAATGTTTTAAAAAAAAAAAGCTTTCGAGTTCTCTGTTTTCAAACATGCTGGCAGTTTAGTTGTTATCTTTAGTTGCTTTGTATTTGAAAAGCTTTTAAGTTTATTTAGATCTTGCTTCATTTACAATACATTCTTAGGATGTATGCAGTAAATAAAACTTTCTTAAAGCAATTTCAGTACCTTATTTTAAATTGTGTTTTCTTTATACACTTTTTTTTCCCCCCCAAACAAAATTAGAAAAAAGCCCTTATAGCATAGAAGGAATCGACTGTTTCTGGCTGGGGAAAGTCATGTCTTTGATTTGGAATTATTAATGAAGTTGAGGTACATAGTAGAAATTGTGAATTATCAGTGTTTGTTATCAGTGGGTCCAGGTGGTAGAAAGTTGAACACTCAACTACTACTTAGCGTCTGGATTAGAGTAGGATGTGGCAAAGCCTGTTACTGTTCTCAGTGCTGAAGCTTTTTTATGATCCCAAGAGCTTTACACTTAGATATCTACATGGACTCAGTTGATGTGACATTGAGTTGTTCGATGGTCTCATGAAAGTACTGGTGTGACCTGTATGTTGGTCACCTCACTGGAAACCAGAGTTTTCTGTTTCACCTTTTTTGACAGCATGCAGCAAGATTAGCAAGACGCTGCCTTTTTCTCTGTAGATCGTCACTAACTTCAGGTGGGATCCATCAGCAAAGCCAATTAATAATTCAAGGGAAAGTGGTAACTTGTCAGTGGAATTACCTCTAAAAACTGCCCTACGCAGCTTTGCCATTGATTAAGAATTTTACGTAGTTAGTCTTGAGTAGCCTGAGTTATGGGCCTTCCCAACCTACAGTTCTTGGAATTCTAACTTCCTGCTTCCTCTTAAAAGGATAAAGTCTTTTTCACAGACAGGAAAGGCCAGAGAACTTCCCAAAGTGAGAAATCAACGAGATTTGCTGATACTGTCTGGTTCTAGGAGATGAACACAGATGCCCTTTAAGTTGCAGAATCAGAGTTTGATTGCTTTTGTCAGAAAACGAATTAAAAGAATTAATCTTACAGAACATTTCTTACATCTCTACTAAATGCCCCGCTTTGTTCTAGGTGCTGTGGTGAGTACAGCATGAATAAAACCAACAAAACTTTGTACACATTGAGCTTATATTAAAGTGGGAGAACACAGACCCAATAAGCAGGTAAACAGTGTGTTGGGTGGGGATAAATGCTATGATTGTGTGATTCATTAGGCTCTAAGGCTGTTTGGTTTCCGTCACCTCGGGACCTCACAAGCGCTTAGTGAAGTAGGCAGAGCTGATACGTGACTGGCCAGGGTCCCACAGCTGGTAGGAACCAGGGCAGAAATTCAGACTCCAAGTCTCAGCACACTGACCCTGGAAATAGATTTAGTAGTACCAACAGCCTGCTTCACAGCCTACAAAAAGAAAAGCTGATCTCCAAAACTAGTTTCTTTTCTGTTGACTTTTAATGTGTGTTCACATGCAGCCTCTTTCCTCGGGGATAGGAACTGGAGGTAGAATGGCCGAAATGCCTACGTTCAGCTCGGAGGACATAGCACTAGGTGAGCTGCTACAATTGTCTGGTAGATGGAATTCGACTTATGATGCTGCATCAAGGATTATGGACGGGACTAAAAAACTACTGTAAAGGCAACTATACCCTTCTGATTCTTTACTAGACTAGATCCCCAAGTTTTAAATTCCAAAAATATCTGTCAAGACAACATGCATAAGCACTTATTTAGGTGGAAGTAAAGACAGCTAGAATACAAAAGTTCTAATTTTTCTTTCCTAAAGAAGGATAACCTGTGAACAGTCCCAACATTTTACTGGGTGCTGTGACACGGCATGCCCCATGCTGAGTGTATTTTGTCAATTATAGTTGACCTTACTGGCTTACCAGACCCTGTTTTAAGGGCATTAGGGTACTTGACTATTTTAAAGAGATGTATATAGTATATCACATGTTATCTTTATTATAAAGTATTCTGGGGAGAGTTGAGTTTAAAAAAAAAAAAACATGAAATGTGACATTTCGGTGTGGCTGCTTTGGAAAAAATCACATTTGACACAACAACCTTAAAGAAGGAAAAAAAAAAAGCATCTTCAGCTTTAAAAAATAAATTAGTGGTAGGACAACACAGATGTACTCATTTTATCCTTGTCCTGGCACTTCCTTGACACACTCCTCCTCTCTGACCGTTCAAGGTCAAGGGCATGATTAGGCTTAAACACAGAATGAAACTCAGGAGACATGTTTTGCTTCAGTTCCAAGTTCTAAGCTATCAGATTAGACATGGCCTTCCTTCTCCTTCCCCTCATTAGTCTTCCATCTCTAGGTGCCCAGTGTCCCCCAGTGATTGCCCAAACCCTTGGCAAGCACTGTGGCCTGGCGAAACAGGCTGGTCTTGCAGTCTGGATGCCTAGGGGGTGAACCCCCGGCTTTGCTATTTATCAGCCATGTGACCTTGGAAAGGACACCTTGCCTCTCTGAGCACCAGTTTCTTAATTGGTAAAAGATGATAACCTCATAAGGTTACTGTGAAAATCAGATAAGTTAATGAATCATTTAAAAGCCTGGATAAATAAATTTTTAAATAAGCTGGGTACATCATAGACAAGAAAGTTATTTCCTTACTCTTCCTCTTTATGAACTGTAGTGAATGCATTCCACTGTCTTAACTGCATTAAGCCTTTCCATTTTACCCCTTTCTATGCTTTTGTTCACTTATTTATTCAGTAAACACTTGTCAAGTGCCAGCTCTCTACCAGAACGGGATGATGCACTGGAAAGGTGATGATCAACAAAATCAACCCCCCTCTGCCCTCCAGAAGCTCCCAGGCATGATAAGACAGTGATGAAAAGGCTATGAAATGGGAGGGGGCACCCACCCTGGCCTGGGCAAGGGGTTAAGAAGACTTTGGAGAGGAAGTGGCATCTAAGCAAAGAACAACAGGATGAGTTGAGGGGGAGGAGGGAGGGCAGATGAGCAGGAAGAAGAGGAAACAGGAAATGCCCAGGCCCAGAAGAAAACGCAAGTACCTGAACGACGTTCAGTGTGGCAGCCTCAAAAAAGAGGAGGAAGGGTGTGTGGGGACAACCTTTGTCCCCACCAACACTAAACATGGTTGATAGGCCCGTGTTAACTCTGGAAGGAAGAGATTTGGCCCTTATAACAAGGAAGTAGGAAGAACCCTAAATCGTTCCAATTTAGGACTTTGAGTTTCTTTTAGAAAATGGTGGCAACTGCCTTTATCTAAACTGAAGGGCTGAGGGATTGTCTAGCAATCAATAGCATCTGAGCGCTCCCCCTAGTGGCTAACTGCCTCTCTTCAGCCTTCCTGGCACCAGGTGATGCCCACCAACGCTGATTTTTGCCATGGGAGTTTGTAGGGCCAGCCGAGGCTCTGAGAGTTCTCACCCCTTCTTTCTTTAGAGGCAGGTTCCACCCTCTGGGACCTTCCATCCTTCCTGTCTGGAATCACATAGCAGCTGCCAGGATTGGCCAAACTCCCCACTCTCTCTTGGGAAGAGAGAATGCAGCTTTCTTGGGAAAGATGATGGAGGCCCATAGTCCTGCAGATCAATGTGAGGATGGAGGAAAGTCCTAAATAAAATCTCCTAAAGACACACTGGCTTCCTTAGCAGGGTTATATATCCTTTTGACTCCATTCCACGCAATTATACTCACAATCGAAAACACCACCAAACCTTTCATTTGCAAGAAATATGACCTTTTCCGAGCTAATTTTTAGCCACCCTTCTTTCTTGGCTTGTTCTACTTTGTTTGTCAAAAATCTTCATTAATGATTAACCAACCATGAGGCTTAAATAGGCCTTAGTCATTCTGAGGCAGCTAAGACAAGTTGCTGAAGCCCAGTTGTTTCTGAGATGACCTTGCTGGGGGTGCTGGGTCAAGACATTTTGAGCTCATGGTGTCATGATAGCACTGGGCCTTGCCAGTTCCCTCTGCTGGGACTCTTCCTCTCCTTTTTCAGAATTTTTTTTCTAAGAAGTGTTGGCACCAGAGAACAGTATTTCTATCAGCTTCACCAGCTTCACCCCCACCCCAATTCAAATATGTCCATTTGACATTTTCTCAGTCATACCAAATGACATGCAAACTCAGCTTCCCAAAAGGCACCTTCTCTCCTCTTTCCAAATAAGATGCTTTCGTAAGAGGAGAAATTCTGGAAATGTAACTATTTCTAAATGTGCTCTAACACCTATAGAAGGAAGCAGTCTGAGCATGAGACAATAGCAAAAATAACCTATTTTGCATAATTTCCCAACCCCTAAGTACAAATATCTAATTAAACCATTGAGTGCCCAGTCAAGGCCTGCTGTCTGTACTTCTTGTTTTTGTTTGTCAATTTCCTTGTGTTTGTGTGCATGCCTGCTCAGGCACTTCAGTTGAGTCCAACTCTTTGTGACCATGTGGACGGTAGCCTTCCAGGCCCCACTGTCCATGAAATTCTCCAGGCAAGAATGCTGGAGTGGGTTTCCATTTCCTATTCCAGGGGATCTTCCAGACCCAGGGATTGAACCCTCATTACCTGTGTCCCCTGCATTGCAGGCAGATTCTTTACCACTGGGGACTTCCCTAGTCACTCAGATGGTAAAGAAACTGCCTGCATTACAGGCGACCCAGGTTCAATCCCAGGGTCTGTAAGATCCCCTGGAGAAGGAAATAGAAACCCACTCCAGTATTCTTGCCTGGAGAATCCCATGGACGGAGGAGCTGGAGACTACAGTCCATGAGGTCACAAAGAGTTGGACACAACTGAGTGACTAACACTTTCACCTTCTTTACGGCTGAGCCCCTGGGGAAGCCCCTCCTTGCGTTTGGGAATAATGTTAAAGCTTAGACAGTGATCACTGAGCAGGAGATCAAGTAATGGCTGATAGTAACTTACGATATGTCAAGTAGTTTACATGGATTTTAAAAAGCTTTATTAAAAGATAACACAGATGCAATATTATGCAAATATCATATACAGCATGATGAGTTCTCACAAACTGAGCACATCCATGTAACCAGCATCCAGATGAAAAATATGACCAGCATGCCAGAAGCTTCCCTAGGGCCCTTTCCAGTCACACTCCCTCCTCATAAAGAAATCACCACTTTGACTTCTCACAGTATAGAGGTGTTTTGCATGGGTTATTTTTCCATACTTGAGATAGCTACTAGGATTACCCCCATTTTACAGATAAATACCAAGAAGGCAAAGAGAGATTCGATAACTTCACCAAGGCTGCGTGCCTGAGTGCTCAGTTGTTCAGCTGTGTCCAACTCTTTGTGACCCCATGGACTGTAGCACACCAGGCTCCTCTGTCCATGGGTTTATCCTGGCAATAATACTGGAGTGGGTTGCCATTTCCTACTCCAGGGCATCTTCCCGACCCAGGGACTGAACCCACGTCTCCAGCAGCTCCTGCACTGACAGGCCAATTCTTTACCACTAAGCAACCTGGAAAGCCCAACCCCGCAAGACCCCATAGCTGGTAACTGAAAGAGTTGGAATTTGAACATGGATTGTCTAACTCTGACCTGGGGATGGGGTGGGGAAGTATAATTGTAATTCACTCATTTTGTGAGGACCTAAAGTCATTTGTTTCTTCTAGAAATTATACTGGTCTCCTCACAGAGTCACTTGACCACGAAGGTCATTGGAAAAAAGAGATGAAAAATCAGCCCACATGGCAGAACCTGGAATACAAAACCTGGAGTCTCCAGGCGCTGAAGGATTACCTTCCCAAGCCCATTTCCCCTGGGGGCTTCCAAATCTCTCGCCCGTGGACATTCCCATGATCAAACTTCCCTCTCAGAAAGGAAAGTAATGAACTAATTCACACTGAGGTGAGTAATGCATTTTCGCCAAGGACAGATCCCTTGTTCAATAAACTGAAGAACAAAGTTCTAATTTTGGAATGTAAGGCCTTACCCAGTTAAATAAAGTTATTAACTTCAAGGGTCAAGAGGTCCTCCACCTGCTCATGACGTGATAGCAGGCATGTCATCACGAAGGCATCCCAATCGAGGGAGCTTGGGCTAGGAATTCTGAGTTGCTAGGGCCAAAGGTGCCAAAGAATGTTCAACTATGGGACAGTTGCACGCATTTCACATGCTAGTAAGATAATGCTCAAAATCCTTCAAGCTAGACTTCAGCAGTATGTGACCTGAAAACTTCCAGATATACAAGCTGGGTTTAAAAAAGGTAGAGGAACCAGAGGTTAAACTGTCAACATTTGTTGGATTATAGAGAAAGCAAGAGAATTCCAGAAAATGTCTACTTCTTCTTCATTGACTACTCAAAAGCCTTTGACTGTGTGGGTCACAACAAATATGGAAAATTCTTAAAAGGATGGAAATACCAAGCCATCTTACCTGTCTCCTGAGAAACCTACATGTAGGTCAAGAAGGAACACTTAGAACCTTACATGGAAGAACGGACTGATTCAAAATTGGGAAATAAGACAAGGCTGTATATTGTCACCTTGTTTATTTAACTTATATGCAGAGTACATATAAGTACTAATACCACTGTAATGGCAGAAAATGAAGAGGAACTAAAGAGCCTCTTGAGGATAAAAGAGGAGATTGAAAAAACTGGCTTAAAACTCAACATTCAAAAAACTAAGATGATGGCATTCAGTCCCATCACTTCATGGCAAGTAGATGGGGAAAAAGTAGAAGTGGCAGATTTTATATTCTTAGGCTCCAATCACTCCAGACAGTGACTGCAGCCACAAAATTAAAATACACTTGCTCCTTGGAAGAAAATCTATGACAAACCTAGAGAGCATATTAAAAAGCAAAGACATCACTTTGCCAACAAAGATCTGAGTAGTCAAAGCTATTATTTTTCCAGTAATCATGTATGGATATGAGAGTTGAATCATAAAGAAGGCAGAGCACCAAAGAACGGTGGAGCTGAAGAAGACTCCTGAGAGTCCCATGGAGAGCAAGGAGATCAAAGCAGTTAATCCAAAAGGAAATCAACCCTGAATATTCATTGGAAGGACTGATGCTGAAGCTGAAGCTCCAATACTTTGGTCACCTGATGCAAAGAGCTGACTCACTGGAAAAGATCCTGATTATGGGAAAGATTGAGGACAGGAGGAAAAGAGGATGACAGAGGATGAGATGGTTGGATGGCATCACTGACTCAATGGACATAAGTTTGAGCAAATTCTGGAAGGCAGTAAAGGACAGGGAAGCCTGGCGTGCTGCAGTTCACGGGATCGCAAAGAGTGGGACATGACTTAGTGACTGAACAACACAGGGACCAAATAATTAGACTCCTGGAGAATTAATTGAACAAGGCTAAGAGCAGTGTCCTAGATATGAGAGGAACTGAATAAAATTCCAGAAAGTCACTCTAGTTAAGGAACTTCCTTTACCTTAAAACACTGCTCATAATTTTAGCTTATTTTTGAGTAGCATTCACAGTCCACAGAAGACTTTCTTCAGCCACATGTCACCTAAGCCTCATGAGAATCTGTAAGATAGTTACAGGTGACATTCTTCTTTCTCTCCTCCCCCTCATTCATCCATTTGTTTATTAAGAAATGTTTTTGAGCATCTACTGTGCCAGACTTTGTGGTGGAACCTAAAAGCACAATGGTGAGCATTCTCTCCATTTTATCAAGGAAGAAATTGAGGCTTAGAGAGGATAAATGACTTGCCCAAGGTCATATCAACACTCTAAATTAAATAATGTGGTGCAAATGTTTACCCTGCACCAAAGACTTTAAATGCAGTGTCTCATTAAATCCTTACAACAACTTTATGAGGCAGTTATGTTATCTCCCATTTTACAAATGAAGTAACTAAAGGTCAGAGAGTTTACATGACTGCCTGAGCTCTCACAGCTGTGTAGGTAGAAGAGCCAGCATTTGGATCCTTGTTGGTCTGACTCCAGAAATGAGAGCTTAAGTATTACCTTGTAGACTCAACTGCTGATGATGTCACTGGCCCATCTGGGCCCTAAATAGAACTCATGAGAGTTTTGACTCCATTGTGAACAATAGGATTAGAGCTCTTCGGTTCTGTGAGAGGCTGTACAATGACTTAGTTGGCTCGATGTAGTCCTGCCTCTTAGGTTAAACAGACATTTCTGTGCATCTCTTACAGAACAGCCTTTTCACTCAAATGTTAAAAATATCCATTCAAACAGAACTAGAAATAAAGTCCTTGAAATCCAAAGTTTTAAAAAAACATGCCGCAAATTAGTAAGAACATACTGTATATATAGCACAGGAGAACGCTCTACTCCATACTCTAGAATGGCTTATATGAGAAAAGAATGGGATATATCCCCTCTAAAAAGAGGGGATGTATATGTATACGTGTATATATGTATATGTATAACCGATTCACTTTGCTATACACGTCAAACTAACACAATATTGTCAATCAACTATACGCCAATAAAATTTTTTTTTTAAGAATAGAAAACATGCCACAATAGCTTAATGCCCTAATTTAAACACTCTATCCTGAATCGAGCTGGACCTGGGACATACCAAGCTTGAGATGCCTGTAGAGAACTCAGACAAAGTTCAGAAGGTATCTGGATATATGAAAATGGGCTAAAACTATGAGTTTATAAAGTATGATACTTTATAACAATACTTCATTCAGAAATCTTGAATGGATGTCTTTTTCATTTACCTTTAATCAGGTGTTTTGGGACTCTTGATGGGATCAGTGTGATGCAGTGCTTCAGGGAGGGGAGAGTAGGATGTCAGGCAGGTGTCCAAGTCATCGCTCAGCTTTGACTCTCCATTTCCTTTCTGTCCATAGTGAGACAATAGTTTTGAAAAGCTGTAACAAAAGATGAGCAAAATTTCTGAACTGTGGCAGCTCCCTTTTCAAAGATCCAATCCCATCAAGTCAGACCATTGAGCATTGTCAAGAGTGCTCAGCTGCCAGCACCTGGGTAACAACCAATGTTCACTCTGATCAGCATCCATTCTGTTTGGTGGGTTCTGTGTCATGTCAACTGGAAAGGAGAAAAGGGGAAGCTAAGTTTAGGAGAAAGGACAGGAGGTCAGTGGCAAATGTCCCACTCCAGAGTGAAAAACAAACCAGGCAATTATTTTAAAAATATTTTTGTACAGAGGAGCAAGAAGAGATACTGCAAAATCAAGTGGGACCCCAGACTTTTCAAAGAGAGTCATAGAACACTGCAGCCAGTGCAGACCCCTATCACATCCCACACGGCAGGGAGAGGCAGAATGGTGTGTCGGAGGCGGGACTGGATGACATACCTGCATTCGTGCTGCTAGCTCTGGGTTCTCCACTGTCTCACTGTGACGTGTTCCCACATCTTCCCACCACCCCACTGCCGGCATGTTCCACTTGTCCGGCAGAGAAGGAAATGAAACCAGGGTTACCCACAGAAAACATTGCGGAGGCAGGGCTTTGGCAGAGGGCGTGACTGCAACTCCAAGGGTCTGCAGGTCCAGCACCATCAAATGCTCTCATGAGCTAGATAGAGCTCAACTCCCTGTGCATGGCTAAGAAAACCAGGCCTTTCATTGACTGGCACCAGGACTAAACACTCAGAGATCAGATTAAATCACCACACTGCATCAGAAACCACGCCTTGGCCAGCAGGAAGATCCAAAACTTCCTACCTCTTGCAATGACATTATATGAGCTTCTTTAAACACAGAGGCATTTTGAAGGAAAAAGAGCAAGAGGGGAAAAAGAGTTCAGGCAGGGAGATGAACTTTAAATTAACTGAATATGTACTTAAAAGAGACTTTTAATGGCAAAGAGATTATTGTAAACCAAAAGAGCCCAAGATGCCTTTAATTGCTAGACCAAGTATTTTTTAAAAGTTGATTTCACTGTACTTGATTTACAGAGTTGTGTTTAATTTCCACTGTACAGCAAAGGGATGCAGTTTATATATATATATATGTGTGTGTTATTTTTCATATTCTTTTCCATTATGTTTTATCACAGGATATTGAGTATAGTTCCTTGTGTTATATATAATAGTTTGCATCTGCTAATCCCAAATTCCCAATCCAGCCCTTCCCCACCCCCTTCCCCTTTGCAACGACAAGTCTGTTCTCTCTGTGAGTCTGTTTGTTTCATGGATAAATTCATTTGTAAGGCTAAGTATCACTGTTATTCTGGCTCCCCAAGAAAACAAACTGCAACCTGTTATGTAAAACAAAGAAACCCTATTTCTTTTCTACATCTGAATGTGTATTACCAATGAGGAAGTGTCATCACTTCTCCTGATGCTTCCCTTCATGGATAGTGAGTTCAGTGAATATAACACCTGGCCTCTCTCTGCCTCTGTTTTCTTTGCGCTTCTGGAGCAGTAGTTTCACCTCTGATTGATAACTTTGGAAATGATTGGGCTTTAGTGGCTATGCAATTTCCTCTTTCTCTTGAAAGGGAGCCTAACAGTAGACAAGCTTCCCTCTGTTCTTTCCTCTCCGAAATCCTCCCAGATCCATTGTTGCCTGGGAGGATTGCTTACCAGACTGGGTAAACCTGCTGAATTTGAGGGCTCAGTTAGTAGGCCCATTTGGCTTTTATGCTAAGCTAAGATCCCCAATGTCCTCCAGTCTCCTCCACCAGTAATAAACATGACATTTTCATCTCATTTTAAAAACAGATGGTAAAAGTAACATAATATAATATTCATCAATTCTTTTAAAGTAGACGATTCAGTGGCTTTTATTACCTTCACAATGTTGGATAACTGTCATCACTATATAATTCCAGAGCATTTTCATCACTGCCCCCGCCCCCTGCAAAAGAAACCCTTAGCCAGTAAGAAGTCACTCTCCATACCCTCTCACTCCAGTCCCTGGCAATCACTGATCTGCCTTCAGTCTCTACAGAATTGCCTATTCTGCTCATTTCCTATAAATAGAATCAAATAATATGTGGCTGTTTATGACTGGCATTTTTTCTCTTTAGCTTCTTTCCAAAATTCACCCATGCTATCTCACGTATCAGTACTTCATTTCTTTTTATGCCATTGTTTGGACATATCACATTTATTTATCCATTCAGCATCTGATGAACACTTGTGCAGTTTCTAGTGTTTTGGGTATTATGAATAATTCTGCCAGGAATATTCATGTACAAGTTTTTGTTTGAACACTTGTATTTATTTCTTTGGGGTTTGTACCTACCTGGGAGTGGAATTGCTAGGTCATATGACAATTCCATTATTCTATGTTTAACTTTTAAGGAACTGCCAAACTGTTTTGAATGGCAGTGACGCATTTTACATTCCCATCAGCACTGTATGTGGGTTCTAATTTCTCCATATTATTGCCAATACAGGGCTTTTTTCCCTTTTTTCCCCTTTTCTCTCTCTCTTTTTTTTTAAATTATAGCCATCCTACGGTACTCTCACCTGGCAAATCCCATGGACAGAGGAGCCTGGTAGGCTGTAGTCCATGGGGTCGCTAGGAGTCGGACACGACTGAGCAACTTCACTTTCACTTTTCACTTTCATGCATTGAAGGAAATGGCAACCCACTCCAGTATTCTTGGCTGGAGGATCCCAGGGACGGGGGAGCCTGGTGGGCTGCCATCTATGGGGTCGCACAGAGTCGGACACGACTGAAGCCACTTAGCAGCAGCAGCAGCAGCAGTGGGTATAAAGAGGTATATGTTGTGGTTTTGATTTGCATTTTCCTAGTGACTGCTGTGTGCTTGCTAAGTAGCTTCAGTTGTGTCTGACTCTGTGAACCTATAGACTGCAGCCCACCAGATCTCTCTGTCCATGGGATTGATTCTCCAGGCAAGAATACTGGAGTGGGTCGCCACGCCCTCCTCCAGGGAAATTCCCGACCCAGGAATCAAACCTGCGTCTCCTATCTCCTGCACTGGCAGGTGGGTTCTTTACCACTAGCCGCCACCTGGGAAGCCCCTCCCTAATGACTAGCGATGTTAATAACGTTTTTGCGTGCTTATTGGCCACTCATATGTATATATTCTTTGGAGAAACCTTTATTTGAGTCTTTTACCCATTTTTAATTGGGTTGCTTTTTTGGTTTTGAGTTATAAAAGTTCTTTATGTATTCTGGATACCAGACCCATATCAGATACATGATTTGAAAATAGTTACTCCCATCATATGGGTTACCTTTTCATAGTCTTTTTTTAGATAATCCAAAAAAATTGGGGGCCACACCACGTGGCCTGCAGGATCTCAGTTTCCTGACCTGAGGTTGAACCCAGGCCTCGGCAGTGAAAGCACCAAATCCTAACCACTAGATCACCAGGGAACTCCCATCCTTTTCATATTCTTGACAAAGACTATTCTTGACGTTTGGTGTCAAAGTTTTACCTTTGATGAAGCCCAGTTTATGTTTTTTTTCTTTTGTGCTTGTGCTTTTAGTGTCATATCTAAGAATTCACTGCCAAACCTAAAGTCATGAAGATTTTACCCCATTTTTTTCCTGTGTTTTCTAGTTTGGCTGTTACCTCTTTGATCCATGTTGTGTTAGTTTATGCCTGTGGTGTGAGGTAGGGGTCCAACTTCACTCTTTGGGTATTTTGTTGTCCCACTACCATTTACTGGAAAAACTATTATGTCCCTATTGAATTGTCTTGGCACCCTTGTCAAAAGTCAATTCACTGAAGAGGTATGGGTTTGTTTCTAAACTCTCAGTTCTGTTTTGTTGATCTATAGCTACCCTTATGTCAGCATCAGTCTTAACTACCTTAGTCTTGTAGTAAGTTTTGAAATTGGACAGTGAATCTGCACTACTTTTTCAAGAATGTTTTGATTATTTGGGATCCCTTGAATTCCATATGAATATTCAGGTCAGCTTTTTCACTTTTGCCCTCCCCCACCAAAACTTTGCAAGGACAATTCCACTGGATAGATCGCTTTGCAGAGTATTGCCAAATTAACAAAATTAAGGCTCCCAGTTCATGAACACAGACTGTGCTTCCATTTACTTAAGTCTTCTTTAATATATTTCAGCAATGTTTCATTGTTTTCAGAATACAAATCTTGGTTAAATTTATTCATAAGTAGTTCATTCTTTTTGATGCTATGTAAATGGAATTATTTCCTTTTTATTGTTAATGTGTTGAAATATAATTGATTTTTTGTAGGTTTTCAGTATTTTTTTATTGAAGTATAGTTGATTTACAATATTATATTAGCTTCAAGTGTACAGCATAACGATTTGGTATTTTTACAGTTTATACTCCATTAAAATTTCAGTTCAGTTCAGTCGCTCAGTCGTGTCTGACTCTTTGTGACCCCATGAATTGCAGCACGCCAGGCCTCCCTGTCCATCACCAACTCCCAGAGTTTACTCAGACTCACGTCCATCGAGTCAGTGATGCCATCCAGCCATCTCATCCTCTGTCGTCCTCTTCTCCTCCTGCCCCCAATCCCTCCCAGCATCAGAGTCTTTTCCAATGAGTCAACTCTTCGAATGAGGTGGCCAAAGTCCTGGAGTTTCAGTTTTAGCATCATTCCTTCCAAAGAAATCCCAGGGCTGATCTCCTTCAGAATGGACTGGTTGGATCTCCTTGCAGTCCAAGGGACTCTCAAGAGTCTTCTCCAACACCACAGTTCCAAAGCATCAATTCTTTGGTGCTCAGCCTTCTTCACAGTCCAACTCTCACATCCATATATGACCACAGGAAAAACCATAGCCTTGACTAGACGGACCTTAGTCGGCAAAGTAACGTCTCTGCTTTTGAATATGCTGTCTAGGTTGGTCATAACTTTCCTTCCAAGGAGTAAGCGTCTTTTAATTTCATGGCTCCATTAAAAGTTACTACAAGATAATGGCTATAATTTCCTGTGCAATACAACATATCCTTGTTCCTTATTATTAGCATCTGTTTTAACTCCTTGTTTAATTTCTTAGTTCATTTAGAACATGGAAGAGAAAAGGTTCTATTTATTGGGATTGTTCAGAAACCAACACTTGATATATATGAATTTGGTAGCCGAGGACACAGAATGAAGATCAGATAGAGTATACACATTGACAAAGGAGGGATCAAGAACGGGACTTTGGTGAATATCAATGATTAGGGGGCAGATAGGAGAACAGTCCTTCATGTAGGGGTCTGGCTTCATAGAAATGACTTCTTGGACCAGAGAAGTTTCTTTCTCAAGCCAGAGAAAAGGCTTGACAAAGATCTTTCATCACTTATTGCTACATTATATGTAGAAGTCCACCACAAAGCTTAAAGCCTTGAAATGACAGCTAGTTGAGCTTTGCTTTTCCTTATTTCAGTTCCTGGGTTTCCACATGGTATTTGACAAAATAGTTTTGCCCAATATAAAATAAGTCTGGAGAATACTAAATTAGATTTATATGTTCTTTTAACCCCACGATATAAAGGTTTGTTGTCTGTGATGAGGAGGTAATGAGCTAGAGCACTGGCTTGCTAGTAAATGTGTAACAACTGGCTCTCTAGAAAGAAAAAGCCCCGAGCCTTTGCCAGTTTCGATGGTATGAATAATCCCACCATGGTTGATTTCAAGATACCAAGGTGCTATCACCAAACACCTGCTTAGGAAGAGAGTGCAATAGTCCAGCGTTATTTAGCATTTCCACCGTATGGATAAAACAGGCTTGAATAACAGAACAGCATAGATAATAGTGGTCAGTTTTTATTATTTGTTACCTTTGTTTTTGCTATAATTTATTTTCTTATAAGTTATAGAATTTCTTGTTTCAATAATGGCTGTGTTTAACAGTTGGCTCCCACAAATTCCTGAAAGTCAAATAATCAGCTCTCACGGGCTAGTACAAATCACTTCAACCTGAGCTACAGGAGTACTTTGAGCTGACAGAGCTGTGCCCTTGCACAGACACAGAGCATGCAATGAGGTCACGTGGACCTCTCTCAGACTTCCTCCTTATAATAACTTGGTAAGTCACTATATCTCAGTTTCTTCACCAGTAAAATGGGATGATGGTGTGGGACAGGGAGGCCTGGAATGCTGCAGTCCATGTGGTCACAAAGAGTTGGACACGACTGAGAGACTAAGCATACACACACACACACACACACACACACACACAAGGTATAGCATTTGTGTGAGGACACAAATACAAATAAGTGTCATTCACTATGTACTTGACATGGGCAGAGCCTTGGAAATCTTGCCCCCTGGAGTTTGGAAGGAGGGAACCAGAGTATCAGGCTCACGGCAACCCTAGAAATTGGGAAATCAGATTGTGATCATATGTCCCTCCTACAAAGCCTTCCTGGCTCCCCAAATATATTCCCAACAGACTGCTCAGAAACTTAATTGTTCTACCCTTTAAATTTCAGATGTGTTGCCTAAAAGGAAGGAGGCTTTGCCCTGAGCACAGGGATCAGGGATCAGCCAGCCTCGGGCAGGCAGAGAGCAGGATCCCAGAGAGTTGTCACCTGGGGCAGGTATGTTGCTGTGGGGCAAAGCTCCTGGCCTGGAGGAGGGCTTCGCATGGGGCTGTTGGGACATGAAGGAAGGAAAGACACCTCTCAGTGGTGAGAGGGAAGGGTCAAGAAGAGGCACACACCAGTTCTGCCCTACCTCCCAGACCTGCACTGAGACTCTGATTTCATGCCACCTCATGAGAAAGCTAACATCCTCTTTGCTTTTCTGTGTCTTCAGCAGCAAATGCCAGGTATACACTTCATCCGGAAGTAAATGCACAGCTGCTGGCACTTGATCTCGTTTGTCAACATTTCGCAGCCTCTTTGGAGAGGCCTGAGGAAAGATGAACTGAGGTATAATCCTTTCACCCTGGGAAGGCCAGGTTTTTTTTTTTTGCACCCTGGTATATAGTGTTCACTTATGAAACCACAATATTAACCTGTCCACCATATCTTAGGTATGGAAAACCCAGCATTCTGGCAATTCCACCAAAACAGGGTCTTACTTCAGAGAGCAGTAGCCAAGTATGTGTTGGGAACCTGGCTTTGTGCTCAACTGGGAGTCCCCAGGCAAGGCACTTGGCTGCTCTTGGCTTCTGTATCCTTTCTGTAAATCAGAGATAATAGTACCTACCTTGGAAAGTTGTTTTAGGGAGACCTAAAAGCTATGGTTTTTCCAGTGGTCATGTATGGATGTGAAAGTTGGACTGCGAAGAAAGCTGAGTGTCGAAGAATTGATGCTTTTGAACTGTGGTGTTAGAGAAAACTCTTGAGAGTCCCTTGGACTGCAAGGAGATCCAACCAGTCCATCCTAAAGGAGATCAGTCCATCCTAAAGGAGATCAGTCCTGGGTGTTCTTTGGAAGGACTGACGCTGAAGCTGAAATTCCAATACTTTGGCCACCTCATGCGAAGAGTTGACTCATTGGAAAAGACTCTGATGCTGGGAGGGATTGGGGGCAGGAGGAGAAGGGGACGACAGAGGATAAGACAGCTGGATGGCATCGCCAACTCGATGGATGTGAGTTTGAGTGAACTCCGGGATTTGGTGATGGACAGGGAGGCTTGGCGTGCTGCGATTCATGGGGTCGCAAAGAGTCAGAGAACTGAATATGAGTAAAATGCTAATGTAGTAGGTGCTTAATAAATGGGAGCAGCTGGTGGTGTTACTACTGCCCATGTGACCTTGGCAAGGTTATTTCTTCTTTCTGGGTCTTAGTTTTTTTATCTGTGTCTTGTGGACCAGATGACCTGGGAGGCACCTCTGATTCTAGCATTTTGTTATTCCATGACGAACAAGATTCTTTGCCTCAACTCTGGCCCTGCTTATCTAAAGGAAGAGATCAGACCATTTGCTATTGCAATGCTCATATAGCAAAGACCTTTGACAGCCCAGAAGGCTTGTTCATCCATCCCCTTGAAAGGAGTTCCAAGGCTCTGGTGCAAGGAGAAAACTGGGGTGTTTCTCTAATCACAGGATTAGAAGAGGGTGCAAGGTGCCCGGCAGGAGGACCTGGGTGTATTGAAAACAGTTGTCCTTGAAATGCTGCCTGGTTGCTGTCATTCAGTCACTCAATCGTGTCTGACTCTTTGTGACCCCATGGCCTACAGCACACCAGGCTTCCCTGTCCTTCGCCATCTCCAGGAGTTTGCTCCAACTCAAGTCCATTGTGTCAGTGATGCCATCCAACCATCTTGTCCTCTCTTGTCCCCTCCTCCTCCTGCCTTCGGTCTTTCCCAGCTTAGAGAAGGAAACAAACGTGCTCTTGGGCCAAAGTCAAAACAGACATGTCAGCATTTTCTCAGGACCATCTCCTGTATTCTACCCCCCAAATAAGTGGTGGCTGAGCGGGAAAGACAGTTCTCCATTTTCAGAAAAAATTCCCCTCTGGACTCCAGTTGAATGGGAGAAAGTCTTTTCGTTTTGAATAAGACCCTGTGAATGATTATCAGAGAGAGTTGGGTAGATGAAGTCAAAGTTTATACTCTGGGCTGGAGGGAACAGAAAGACAGATTGAAGGCAGGTGGCGCCCTATTGATGCTCTTAGTCCTGCCTGGTGTTTCAAGTCATCCTAATATAGCTCAGAGGTTAAAGTGTCTGCCCGCAATGTGGGTGACCTGGGTTTGATCCCTAGGTTGGGAAGATTCTCCTGGAGAAGGAAATGGCAACCCACTCTGGTATTCTTGCCTGGAGAATCCCATGGAAAGAGGAACCTGGTGGGCTACAGTCCACGGGGTCGCAAAGAGTCGGACACGACTGAGCGACTTCACTTTCACTTTTCACTAATGTCCTTAGCTCAGACACAGAATGTGACAAGAATCGAGTACCTTGGACACAGTAGAGGGCAAGACTTCTTTCCCTCAGCCTCGGATCCCTAGGGCAGGATGCTGAGGGCTTCAGGCTGACTTATTCCCAGAATATCTTGGGTCAACCCCATTTCCATAACAAAAAACAGAAAAGGGGGAAAAAAAGCCTCTGACTATGTACAGGGTGCATTTTCTACAAATGGCTTTCTCAGAGCCTCATTTGTAGCCTCTTTCTCAGAGCTGTGTTTTCTCAGAGCCTCATATCTAGGAGGGGCCCCCTGATTTCCATGAGTGATTTCCAGATGTCGGTTAAGGAGCTGGTTTCCAGCTGGTTGGAAGCATTGCTCATTAAGAAAACTCACAAGATCCCAGGCCTTTAGATGACAAGTCAACAGGTTTCTGTCACCCTCCCAGCTGGAAGATTTCTGCTAAATGACAAACTTCCTGAAGTTTTTCGCTACACATCTTGTACTGTGATCAACGTTCAAGATTACATTTCAGTTTTTTATACTGTCTCTCTTTGTGTGCTACTAATTCCATGCCTCCCCATCAGTATAAAGGAAGCATCTGTCACAGAAAAATGGCTCAAATGGGCAAGAAGCACACCCAGCTGCCATCCTCGTGTGCCTCTGGCACTCTATCTCCTGCCTGCACTCAAAAGAGTGAGAGATGCAAGGACCCTCAGATTGTATGTTCTCAGTTAATACCATCGCTGATCCATCATGCCCTGGATGCACTTTTATGCTAAATAATGGGAATATACTTAGCAATATCCTCAGAACTCTGCAACTGTAAAAAATGTGCCAGTAATGGACTCCAGGTGGGGCTCTCTTAAACCATGGGACACTCATGCACAATTCTGTTATCCAGGTAAAAACAAAGAAAGATGAGTATATTCATTTGCTAGGGCTGCCATAACAAAAGACCACCGACCGAGTGGCTAAACCAACAGAATTTATTTCTCACGGTTCTGGAGGCTGGAAGCTGATGATCACTGTGTTGGCAGGATTCTGCTAAGGGCTCTCTCCTTGGCTTGCAGACGGCTGCCTTCTCACTCACTGTGTCCTCACATAGTCTTTCTGCTCTACGTGTGCATCCCTGGTGTTTCTTCAGTTCAGTTCAGTTCAGTCGCTCAGTTGTGTCCGACTCTTTGCAACCCCGTGGACTGCAGCACGCCCGGCCTCCCTGTCCGTCACCAACTCCCAGAGTTCATTCCAACTCACGTCCATCGAGTCAGTGATGCCATCCAGCCATCTCATCCTCTGTCGTCCCCTTCTCCTCCTGCCCCCAATCCCTCCCAGCATCAGAGTCTTTTCCGTGTTTCTTAGTGTGTCGTAATTTTGCCTTCTTATAAGGACACCAGTCAGATCAGCTTAGAGTCCTCCCTAACGCCTCACATTAACTTAATTACCTCTTTAGGGCCCTCTCTCCAAATGAAGTCACAGTCTTACAAACTAGGGGCTAGGACTTCAACATATGTATTTGTGGGGACACATTTCAGCTCATAACAGTAAACTTCCCTACTTTCTGTTGTCACTGATGTTAATGAGGAGGAAAAGAAGAACATACTTTATAATTTCAGAGGATATAAACACTCAGGAACTTTCCAGAGGTTAGCCATCAGGACTAAGAAAGTATTAAGAAATGAAATCACTGGCATGAAATAGAAAAAGCTGATTTTCTTCCACTGAAATATTGGATAATAGACTTAAATAAAATTATTGCAAATGGTGACTGCAGCCATGAAATTAAAAGATGCTTGCTCCTTGAAAGAAAAGCTATGACCAACCTAGACAGGATATTAAAAAAGCAGAGACATTACTTTACCAACAAAAGTTCATCTAGTCAAAGCTATGGTTTTTCCAGTAGTCATGTATGGGTATGAGAGTTGGACTATAAAGAAAGCTGAGCACCAAAGAATTGATGCTTTTGAACTGTAGTGTTGGAGAAGACTCTTGAGAGTCCCTTGGACTGCAAGGTGATCCAACCAGCCCATTCTGAAGAAAATCAGTTCTGAATATTCATTGGAAGGACTGATGTTGAAGCTGAAACTCCAATACTTTGGCCACCTGATGTGAAGAACTGACTCATTGGAAGAGACCCTGATGCTGGGAAAGATTGAAGGCAGGAGAAGGGGATGACAGAGGATGAGATGGTTGGATGGCATCACCGATGCAATGGACATGAGTTTGAGTAGGCTCCAGGAGTTTATGATGGACAGGGAGGCCTGGTGTGCTGCAGTCCATGGGGTCACAAAGAGTCGGAAATGACCCAGCAACTGAACTGAGACTTAAATATCTTCATCATACAACTTGGATGTGCAAAGAAAGTGTTTCTTTCATATTCTCATCTTATTTGTTGCTACTTGCTAGGTAAAGAGGAGAAAGACAACTGAATGCCCAAACCAACTTAAACCTTAGTCAGTTGAATGTTATTCAATTGGTCCCTTTTGGGTTCTGGCAATGATGCTGGGAAGAAGGCACCTTGAATTTATGCAGGTTCTTAGTAGGTGTTTGGCCCCATTACTGGTGTCTGCAACTGGCATAGCTCTTGGTCTACCCCTCCACCCACCCTGCCACCCACATGTCCCCTGGCACCTTGCTTCATCTAAGCTCCTTCTCAAGCTGTGGGCCCTTCAGAGTTCTGTCCTAGGCTCCCTCTGCCATGTGGGTGCAGTGGGCATCAGGGCTGGCTCTCCAGTGGGAATGGAAGGAGACTTGGGACTGTGGAGCCCTCCTCTCTCTCTGCCTGACACATTGCCTGCTTTTCATACCACACTAGACTGCCCACCCTGCCACTGGCCCAGAGCAGAGTCTGCTACCAGAGAACTCTTCTAAGCTTATCCAGTATGCCTTTCATCAGAACATGTATCTCACCACTTTCCCTCCTAACTTAGCTTCTCTTCATGGCCTCTTCTTCCCACGATGCCCCAGATGAGAAGAGACAACTCATTGATTTCCTCTGCTTTATAGTTCCCTGGCTCTAACCCAGATACAACCTACAGACTCTTGGCCAAACCTAAATCAAAAAGAGAGTTATCTTCTCTGCCCTATTGGAGAAACTATGCTCTAGACCACATGGGAGTTTAAATTATTTAGAAATATCATTTCCCTCATCCCAGACTCAGCATTCAAGTTATTGTCTTGCTGCGAAATCCCATTTTTGATGTCAGAAACTGAGTATTAACTTTCTTTCTCTTTGAATTTCTTCAGGAACCATTTTAATCACTTCTCTAGATAAAATGATTCCTCCATCCAATAGGGAGAAAGCAAAAGAAAATCACATTAATCCCTCCAATTATAACTCCCATAACAATAGTTTGTGTATTTCTTAACAGGCAAAGGCAAATCCCCAAAGCACTTGCTTAATATTTTTTAAGGAAAGGAAGGAAAAGAGGGAAAGAAATTAGTATTTTGAAGGCCATAACTAATTATTGCTGGTCTATGATAGGGTAGAATAAGGCAATTTGGTTTCAATCAAAATGGAAACTATTTTGAACAGTTTGAGAGAAGCTGAGCCTATCACCAAACTTGAGAAGTGGACTAAAAAAGGGTCAGCATGGTAAAGATGAAGAGATGAGCTAAAAAAATCCTCTAGATCCCACTCCTGCTCTAACCCCAAAAAGGCCCAGAGATGATGTCGGAGCCATGTTTCCTGGAGCCCAGTGTATACTTGCGGCCAGGGCCCACCCCCGCATGGCAGCCTCTGTGAGAACAGGGATGTGGCAGGACTGAGGAGTCTTTGGCCCCACAGAGTCTGTGCCATCTTTCCCAGCAAGGCAGCTGAAGCGGGGCAAACTTCAGGAGACGTGGAGTCTTCTGGGAAGAAGAGAGTCAGAAAGGCAGCAGACATCCCTCCACCCCTGGAGGTGGGTGGATCCTCCACCCTAGAGAGGGTCCCGAGAATAAGGTCATATGGCTCCCTGAAGCTTCAGTTTCCTCAAGTGTACAAGGAGGGTATTGGTGCCAAACACCTGCATTCACTGAGAGGGTTACATGGGGTAACCCAGCGTCTAGAACTAGGTTTGTTACCGAGCAAGTTGTCGGCACATGGTGGCTGTTTTTATAACAGCCATTATTTTTTTATGAAACCTGGAAAGAAAGAATACAGGAACAGCAGAGTGGAAAAACCTGCAAGACGATCCTCTGGTATATAAAATAAACAAAGGATCTCTTTGTTTGGCCCTTTTTCCTCCTTCTGGGTAAAACCAGGGAGCAGAGATCTGATTCTAAAGTTGCAGTCCATACTGTCTAAGGAACATAATGTAACCAGCATCCTCTGGGTGTTTACTGAGAAAATGCCGAGGATATTTAACCCCATGGTGCAGGGTGAGGGTCACGTGCTGAGAGCCCAGCCCCTCTACTGTTCTCTTGTGATCCCGGAAGTCAGAGTCCTCAGGCTGAGTGATTTGGGGCAATGTATACATGATACTGAGTGGGAGGACTCTGGCTTGAGTGAAGAATGGAAAATTCCCCTTTTTACTGTGACTCCATAACTGGTGTGTTAAAATGAACAAAAGGGATAGAAATAATGCAGACCAGAATTAAGAGTAGGAGAACCAGGAAAGGCAGAAACCCAGGAAGTGGAGTTGAGAAAAATAAAACACTGAAGTTAGAACCACTATCACTGTGATTCAGCTGCTAGAGAAATCTTTACAGTCACCACTCCCTGGGTTTTCCAGAAAAGGAAACTGAGGCTCATAAAGTCAAATTACTTGTCCAAGTCCATGGTTAGCCAATTTGAGTCTCTCTTCAATCTAGCGCTCTTGCCTCATCCAGGGATTAGAGAGAAGACCCTCAGAGAGAAGAGTCAAAAAGGAAGGAAAAGGTCATTACAATCCAAGTCCCAAGATCTATGATTAGCTGGCAATGTGCAGCCTCATGAAAGGAAACTTGACGCCAAGACTTCAGCCAGAAGAAGGTGCTGGGGATGGAGGCCCAATGTTAAAACAACAAGCAGTTGGAGTTGAGCAATGGATGGCAGGAATCCAGGTGCTGAAAGGGAGCAAATCCACCTGCTTAGGTACTGAAGCATAACAGGACTTGGCCAGGCTCAAGCTCAATAGGAGAGAAGGTGGAGGAGGGCAGAGCAAAGGGCTTGGTTGAAAACCCAAAAACCCTCACTTTACAACACTAAAGATTCTGGCACATCAGTGGACATTCTTTTTTTTTCCCCCTTGCTCTTCAGCATCTAAATCCTCCTTCCAAGTTTTGAGGAATTCACTCCCCTATTATAAGCCAGAGCCTTCTTTTGGCACTAGCATCTCAAGAGTTAACCAGAGGACATGAACTCAGTGTAGCTGCACTATCTTCTGAGGATTAGCCAACATACGCATAATGTAGACGTGAAAAGATGGCAAATCTTGCACTTCTTGTCTAGGATACCACCACCTAGGACTCTGAACTGTGCAAAGTCATAGGAGCAATGGTGTTGGGTCCATGGTGGTAGTCAAGGCAGGCTTTTGTTAAGATTGATGTCCAAAGATGGTGGCCATGGTTGGTAAGGGTGGTGGCATCCTGGCCACACTGTGTCTGCTGCCTAGCCTCCTTGGTTTCCAAGCCTGTTTCTCCTACCTTCTTACAAATTCTGTGAGCAACTTTTCATTAACTCATTTTCCATCGTTGTCGGCAAGCCTCCAATCACAGATACCTGGCTGTTATAGGCCCATGCCTCACCTGCCGCAGGAGGAGCCACGGAGTTTTAAAAGGCTTTGACTCAGATCAGTTGTGAATCGTACAAAGGGAAAGGATGTGAGAATAGGATGGAAGACTGAAAGTTCACGGGGGAGCACACACTGTGGAAACACATTCACAAAATCATCTGTTACGCTTGCTAAAACCACTAATCTGGTGCTGGGAGAGAGATCTGGCTGAATGGTCCTCCCACAGCTGGTCTCCACTGGGAACAGACCCATGTTCAGGCTGGAGGTTTAAAAACTTGCCCAGTATCACACAGGTAGTGGCAGAATTCTTGGAAGCTGTTGCGTTCAGCTGGACCTTGAAATGTCAGGAAGAAAAGAGGCTTTGGTTTCTTTTTAAAAGAGGCATTAGATGCTAAAGGTCTGGACTGGATTATACAATCTGCACCAAGGACTTCCTCAGCTTCATAAACAATGAAGCATTGATTGCTGGACAGGGGGAGTCAAGAGCTATTTCCTGATGGGAACAAAGAAAACAACCCCTAGGATTTTTAAGCCATGCTGAAAAAGATCCATAGCCATGCTCTCTCCTAGCTTTCCATGCTAAAACAGGAAGAAGGGAAAAAATTTTGAAATAAAATAAAAGAGGAAGAAGGGAGAAATCCAAAGTGGATATGGAAATACCCTCCGATCTTCTATCAGGCCACCATCCTCTAGGCCAGACTCCAGACTCCCTCTTCTTTCTTTGCAATAAGCCCTGAAATCTTAACCCGTTTCTATTTCCTCTCTAAAGCTGCGTTCACTTTCTCTGTCCCTTAGAGTTCTTATCACTCTTTCATCCCACACCAAAATGGCTACAGAGTAAGAACATCTCATTCCTGCTGTCCTCAAAGACAAATATAAACCTATTCTCTTAAGGGTTTTCCTCCTAAGAATGTAAGACAAACAAACAAGGGGGCAAAAAAAAAAAAAGGAGGGGGTAGTTACAAAGCTTCAGAATCTTACAAGATTCACATAATCCTGGATCTTTCATGCTGAGCCAAGACGTTATTAACCATAGCTAACATTTACCAATCATTTACTATTTACAAGGCACTGGACTAAGTATTCCATTGCTGTTATCTTACTTTATATTCCCAGCTACCCCTTGCATTTTATTAATGAGACTGAAGCCAAGAGAGATTAAATAATTTCGAAGGTCAATCAGTTGTTAGTTCAGTTCAGTTCATTTCAGTCGCTCAGTCATGCCCAACTCTTTGCGACCCCATGAACCGCAGCATGCCAGGCCTCCCTTTCCATCTCCAACTCCCGGAGTTTACCCAAACCCATGTCCATTGAGTCGGTGATGCCATCCAACCATCTCATCCTCTGTCGTCCTCTTCTTCTCCTACCCTCAATCTTTCCCAGCATCAGGGTCTTTTCCAATGAGTCAGCTCTTTGCATCAGGTGGCCAAAGTATTGGAGTTTCAGCTTCAACATCAGTCCCTCCAACGAACATCCAGGACTGATCTCCTTCAGGGTGGACTGGTTGGATCTCCTTGCAGTGCAAGGGATTCTCAAGGTAGTTAGTTGCAGGATTGGAATTTGAACTCAAGTCTCTCTGACTTTAGATCTAATGCTCTTCTTTCAAATTTTATTTTTATAATACTCACTTCCATCCTCGTCTCTTATTCCCATCCCTTCTTCACCTTACAGATAATTTTCACCTTACAGATAATTTTCCCCTTATAGATAATTTCTATTAATTTCTGATGCACCTTGCTAGTGGTTTTGTTTTGTTTTTTTTAGAATATACATAGACACATACATACACTGGGTTTCCCAGGTAGCTCAGTGGTAAAGAATCCACCTGCCAAGCAGGAAACTCAGGTTCGATCCCTGGGTCAGGAAGATCCCCTGGAGGAGGAGATGGAAACCCACTCCAGTCTTCTTGCCTGGGAAATCTCATGGGCAGAGGAGCCTGGAAGACTAGTCTGTGGGCTCACAACGAGTCAGACATGACTTTAGGGCCTAAACAACAACAACATGCATGCACAATGAGAGATTAAAGCTGGTGTTGTTTATACTTGAACAATAAGTTCTTGAACAATAAATTGAATACTTATTCTATCTTTTTTAAAATGAAACAATCAATTTAGTCAGAAGGAAGGACTTTTCCAGAGCCAAATAAGAGGGGATTTGTAGGAAATGAATTCTTCTTTAGATGGATGAAAACAAGTATGTACGTATTCTCCAACACTGCCTAGTACTTCCTAGATAGCTTTTTAAAGTGTCTACAGTACTAACACTAGTATTTGGATATCAGAAACAGAAGTGTGAAAGAAATCGTCAAGTTTCCCTAACATAAAAAGCAATCAAGTATAAAGTTAATTTGGTGGGGTGGGCAGGTAGCATGCTAAGCATTTTATTTTACTTAAATACAACAGTGATGCTACGAGATGGTTAGATAGCATCACTGACTCAATGGGCATGAATTTGAGCAAATTCTAGGAGACAGTGAAGGACAGGGGAGCCTGGCCTGCTGTAGTCCATGGGGTTGCAAAGAGTCAAACATGACTTTGCAAATGAATGAAAACAACAACATAACCCTAATAAAAGCCATGTGCCCATGTGACCAAGTCTCTGAATAGAGTCACAGATAAGGAAGCATATTACTGTACTCAAAATTAATAAAAACTAAATTTCAATCTTTATTCATATCTCTCAAAGAATATCAACAGAAATCCAATTCACAAGCCTTAGCAAATTTCCCAAATCCAAATTCTCCCCAATACTCAGCCTATATTTTTTCTTCCTCCTTCCACCTTTCCTCTCTCCGCTAGCTCTTCAGTATGTAAATTACCTTAGGTTTTTGTGCTAAGTCTTCTGTGATTTCTTCCCACTTCCCAGATTCCATTTCTTCTTATCTTCCTTTGTTGTTGTTATTTAGTTGCTAAGTCATGCCTGACTCTTTTGTGACTCCATGGACTGTAGCCCACCAGGCTCCTCTGTCCATGGAATTTTCCAGGCAAGAATACTGGAGTGGGTTGCCATTTACTTCTCCAGGGGATCTTCCCAAACCAAGGATCTAACCCACATCTCCTGCTTGGCAGGCAGATTCTTTACCACTAGTGCCCCCTGGGAAGTCCTTCATATTCTCCTAGGATCTGGGAAACTGAACTGGCAATGATTTTTAGAGGCGGGCTACTTTAAGCAATTGGCTCAGATGATCCTTGGGTTCCTCCGGAACCTGAGTCCACTGCAAGGCAGACTCTTAACCACCAGGCCACTAGGGAAGTCCCAGGCACCTATTCTTAAAACAGAAAGTAGAAGTTTATAGTCTGGTCATGAGGGCACAAGCAAGGTCTGCATTATTAGAACTGGGGTTAAGTCAAAGTCCTTGGACAGCAAGGAAATCAAACCAGTCAATCCTAAAGGAAATCAACCATGATTATTCATTGGGAGGGCTAATGCTGAAGCTGAAGCTCCAATACTTTGGCCACCTGATGTGAAGAGCCAACTAACTGGAAAAGACTTTGACACTGGGAAAGACTGAGGGCAAGAGGAGAAGGGAGCAATAGAGGATGAGATAGTTGGATGGCATTACTGAGTCAATGAACATGAGTTTGAGCAGATTCTGGGAGATAGTGAAGGACAGGGAAGCCTTGCCGTGCTGCAGTTCATGGGATCACAGAGTCAGACACAACTTAGTGACTGAACAACAAGTCAAAGGAAGTAAAGAAAATGAAGGAACATGGTGCTTACAGATATTAAAATACTTATGATTCTGCATCCCTCCATCACAGGGCCTTCTTTAGCAGGTGTGCTAAATGGCTTTTCTCAGCAATGCCTTCCAAACAAGCACTTCCTTCTCCCAGTGTTTGTCTTTTCCATCATTGTTGTCCTAATGTTTGTGCATGCGTGCTAAATCTCTTCAGTTGTGTCTCTTTGTGACCCTATGAACCATAGCCTGCCAGGGTCCTCTGTCCATGGGATTCTGAGGCAAGAATACTGGAGTGGGTTAGCTATGCTCTCCTTTAGGGGATCTTCTCCGCCCAGGGATCAAACCCTTGTCTCCTGTAGCTCCTGCATTACAGGCAGATTCTTTACCACAGAGCCACCAGGGAAGCCCATCCTAATGGTTGTTCAGTTCAGTTCAGTTCAGTTCAGTCGCTCAGTTATGTCTGACTCTTTGTGACCCCATGAATCGCAGCACGCCAGGCCTCCCTGTCCATCACCAACTCCCAGAGTTCACTCAGACTCATGGCCATCGAGTCAGTGACTCCATCCAGCCATCTCATCCTCGGTCGTCCCCTTCTCCCCCTGCCCCCAATCCCTCCCAGCATCAGAGTCTTTTCCAATGAGTCAACTCTTCACATGAGGTGGCCAAAGTACTGGAGTTTCAGCTTTAGCATCATTCCTTCCAAAGAAATCCCAGGGTTGATCTCCTTCAGAATGGGCTGGTTGGATCTCCTTGCAGTCCAAGGGACTCTCCAGAGTCTTCTCCAACACCACAGTTCAAAAGCATCAATTCTTCAGCGCTCAGCCTTCTTCACAGTCCAACTCTCACATCCATACATGACCACTGGAAAAACCATAGCCTTGACTAGACGGACCTTAGTTAGCAAAGTAATGTCTCTGCTTTGGAATACGCTAACTAGGTTGGTCATAACTTTTCTTCCAAGGAGTAAGCGTCTTTTAATTTCATGGCTGCAGTCACCATCTGCAGTGATTTTGGAGCCCCCCAAAATAAAGTCTGACACTCTTATTTGAGGGTAAATCAAATTCCTTTAAAACAACTGAACAAAGCAGCTTATTGCAATTTTCTTTGACTGAAAGGTTGAATTGCTTAACCACCTTGCTCCTCCTAGTTCTTGTGCCTACTCCCTGCCCTCAAAGCCATGCCTCTCACCTCCAAAAAGATTTTAAGTCATTAGACACCATACATCTAGAACTATTCATCACAGAAAAAGAACTGGAAAGACTGTCAACAGGACAGTCCTAACGAATCATCCACTTGACTGATTTATTATTTTCCTTTGGTAGTCATTCAGATTATTCAGTGTCCCAGAAACGGAAAGTCTGGAGTTCTATTGATTCTTGTTTTGGTTCACTGGCTATGGAAAAGTTATCTTACATCATTCGGCAAGTGGATACAATCCCTAACATACAGAGAGCATTTTCCTGGTTTTGAAATACTGTCACATATATTAATACCATTTAAAACTTCCCATTGTTCATTGAAGTGGAATTTTACAGTCAGGGAAATGAAGGCTAAGAATGGTCGAATAACTTTTTCAAGCTTACAGCTAGTCAGTAACTAAGCTGTGACTCGGACTTAGGATCCTGACTCCAGGCTCAGCCCTCTATTCATTTTCATTGTTTCCTCCTCTCCTTCAATACTTGTGTCCTCCATCCTACCTCAACCACGGCTACGGTCGTACCTTAGACTCTGTCTAACATCTACTCACAGGGTTAATGTTAAGCATCTCAACTACTGCCCACTTTTATTTTTTCCAGTTTTCTCTCTCTTGACTCTCACTCCAACATTTCTTTTATCCCACCAGGACTTACAGTAGTCCTATCTCTTGACCTCCTGTTCTGACCTTCCAAATTTCCCAGATCCTATTCTACAGGAGAAAACTGTCATCGTTCCCATACATACATCTTCAGCTCCCTTTGCCCCGCCCCCCCATCTCTTTCCTCATAAAGTTCCAACCCTGAAGAAATCGAATTTGACACCAGTCTTGCTATTCAGCAGCTGGCCACTGAACATAGGTGAGAAACACACACACATAAACACACATACCCCACCCTGCTCTACCTCTTGTTACTCTGCTGAATTTTTCTTCATTGCACTGTTGACGGTCATTGACTCTCACCCCAACTGGAACAGAAGCTCCATCAAGGCAGAGATTTTTTCCTGCTTTGTTCACAGCTATATTCTTAGAACCTAGAACAATGCTTGACCCAGAAGGGGAATTCAACAAATAGTTGCAAATGGATGAATGAATTAGTGAAAGAGCCTCTCCTCCGCAAATTGGCAGCTCAACCATGCTGTCTTCTTCTTGATCTAGGAGACTCAAAAAGCAGGTTATCAACAGCCAAGATATACCCAGCCGAGGACATCAGGTATGACTTTTAATCTCCTAAAGAGAAATATTAATGAATCGGAAAACGATTCTCTCTCCTTCGCTCTTCCTTAGCCCTTCCCAGTTCCTCTGAAACAAGATGAACTCTAAGCAGCATATGCTGAATAAAACCTGAGCAAATGCCACTGGCAAGTTGCGCTGCCCAGTTTGGCTTTGATGAGAAGCAATGTGGCAGAGTTTTTGTGGATCAGTGACACTGAGAACATATCCGGCAGGGGTCTATCCACAATGGAGGAAGGCCATGCAATCCCAGTCCACAGCAAAATCAACAAAAGAAGAGAGGATCAAGGACAAAACCTACAATGCATCATTCTGTGCCTGATATTACCAGAATAACTAGGTCCTGAGTTTGCAGAGGGAGGGAGGCAGAGGAGGAACTGAAAGGAGGAAGTGGATTTTTGTTTAATGAGTTTATTTTTCTTATAAGCAACATATTGGAAAAATTTAGGACAATCTTAAAAATAAACTGAAACAATTTTTCATAATCAAAATACCCAGATATTACCACTGCTCAGATTTTTATGTTTCTTTATAGTTTTTTGTCGTATTAGCTTTTTGCTAGAAATAAATACAACACAATAGTCTTCCTTGGCAAAATTTCTGATCATTTCTGTAGAATACTACTCCAAAGTTTTTGCTCAAATGAATGACCATTTTAAGGCATTTTGAGATACATTGCCTCATTGCTTTACAGAGAGGTCATACTAATTTCCACTCTCTCCCACACGGTAGGAGAATACATACCTCACTTGGCTTCACCTGGCCTCACTTTCCTCAACTCACTTCGCCTTACTTGACCTGCCCTCACCTCATCAGTGCCAACCAAAATCACCTTGAAAATATTTGAATCAAAACATTGTGTAAAAATATGGAATTAACTAGCATTACTTCCTGACCACCTTAATATTCCCAGAGGGGGAATGAAAAGGCAAGGGATAAAGTCTGACAGATTGAGATGCTCTCTTAAATCTTAAAAAAAAAAAAGTGCTTCTCATTACCTGCCTTGTCTTCTATAACCACCATTAACTACTTCCTCTCTTGTTGGATTGTGGCCAAACCCTTGTACCAAAGGCTTCTCTTCTTGCCTAAACCCAAATTAAGCTGTCACCTTTTTTTTTTGTTTTGGTAATTTCCTTGCATGAACTCCTTAGGAATCTCCTGAGCTCCGAGCCCACTACCCTGCCCACAGCAACTTTCTCAACAGCTCTCAAATTTGGCCTCTCACATTCCTGATTTGCCACACTGCTTTCTTTTCCTCTGCCATTTGGAGATTAGGTGGAAATATGCAGGCATTCCTACCTTGGGTTTTTCTTCTGTGGATACGTGTATGTGTTTAAGGACTCAAAATACTTCAGAGTGTGGTAATGATGAAGGTGATGATATCACTGCTCTCTGCAGTGATGCCTGGCATTGCCTGAACATTCCAGTCACTGTGCTCAACAACTGGAAACACATATCCTTTTAACTCTCACAGCTGCCCTGGGAGTTAGGCACTGTTATTACATCTATTTTATAGACTAAGGAGTGGCCTCCCAGGTGGGTTAGATCCCTGGGTGGGAAGATCCCCTTGGCAACCCACTCCAGTATTCTAGCCTGGGACATCCCACAGACAGAGGAGCCTGGAGGGCTACAGTTCTGCTGCAAAGAGTAAGACACGACTGAGCAACTAACACACACACACATACACACGATTTAGGTGAGGAGGTTTGATTTAGGTCACTTCACCTATAAATGTCAGTGCCATGCCTTGAGTTCTATCCGACTCCAAAGATGATGTTCTTAAACCTTTCCCTGGATTCTCCTCATGTCCATGCCAAGCATTCCCGATGTTTCCACCCACCAGTTCCGTTAATAACAGTCAGCATCATCGTATTTTGAAAACACATCTTCTATATTTGCAGGAAATGTATTTTCCTTCCAAAAATTTCTCAAGATCCTGGGGAAGAGAAAATGCTGTTACTCCTCACTGTGGACAGCTGCTCCAGGCTGTTTCATGGATTGTCCCCCCGCTTCACGTAACTTTTCTTCAGGCGGCGGTTCACCCCAAACACCCCAACACTAGTGTACACATATCTGTTCTAGTGTACACACAGCTTCAGTCTGTCCTCTCCCTTCATGATATTGCTATACCCAGACTTGGATACAGATTGCTGCTGAAGGCTTAGGAGGAACAGAAGGAGATTACTAAAGAACAGGAGGGCTTGAAACCGGCAATCAGATTTCACTGTTGGAAAGTCTGGTGCTGAGACAGTATAGTAGCGTGTATTCAAGAGCAGAGACTCTGGAGCCCAAGTCGTGGCCCTACTGAAAAAGAGCTTTTTCCTGGTGGTGAGGGCGGGGCATCTTGGTTGTTTACAGTGTCTTCTGTTCTGATTGGTTAGAAGTCATGCCCTATCTATTCTGATTGGTCAGTTTCTGCTAGTGTCTATTTTATGCTTTCTATCAGCACCACAGGGTTTTCCTCATAGCTCAGTCGGTAAAGAATCTGCCTGCAGTGCCGGAGACCCAGATTTGATTCCTGGGCAGGGAAGATCGCCTGGAGGAAGTCATGGCAACCCACTCCAGTATTCTTGCCTGGGAAATCCCACAGACAGAGGAGTCTGTGGGCTATAGTCAATGGGGTTGCAAAGAGTCCGACATGACTTAGCAACTAAACAACAACAATCAGCACCATGCTGATTATTAAACATTTTGACTATTACCTTCTTAGGAAGTATTTAAATTGTAGCATGTTACTTAAGCATTTTTGTACCTCCATTTCTTCATCTTTTTGCCAGTGGCCCCAAAGCCCTTTGGGATCAGAGTAGGGGAGTCTACTTATTGCGGTGACTGGCATTTGAAGATGGGTAAGACGAAGCTAAAAAAAATGAAATGACCTTGCACGTAGGTTCTCAGAGAGACCACCAGCCATTTACCCAAGGCCTGTCTAGTGAGACTGGGCCCTGAATACACCTTTGCTGCTGCTGCTGCTGCTGCTAAGCCGCTTCAGTCGTGTCCGACTCTGTGTGACCCCAGAGACGGCAGCCCACCAGGCTCACCCGTCCCTGGGATTCTCCAGGCAAGAACACTGGAGTGGGTTGCCATTTCCTTCTCCAGTGCATGAAAGTGAAAAGTGAAAGTGAAGTTGCTCAGTTGTGTCCGACTCTTCACGACCCCCTGGACTGCACCCTACCAGGCTTCTCCGTCCATGCGATTTTCCAAGCAAGAATACCGGAGTGGGCCGCCATTGCCTTCTCCGGAATACACCTTTAAACAATGCAAAAATCGAATGACCGTTGGCTGACAATTACATTGTCGTGAGGGCAAAACCATTTGCAGTCAACACTATAAAACCTCTTTACAGTCACTCCTTGAATGAAAACAGCTTAATGTCTCCTGCCCAAGGTGAGTGAATTTCAGATGAATGAGTCTCTGGAAATAAAGAGAGATTTTCTGAGAAACTGACAGAATTATAAAAAGCTGCCACTTTAAACTTGCCTCAGAGGAAGAACTCACAATAGATTTAACTATAAATTATTTTGTTTAAAAAATTATAAAAAGGCTAGCTACAAACCAATATATATATGTTATAAAATATGGCAGACAAAAAACTTGGTCTCTTTAATGTATAACTTCTACCAGTTAGTCATGTTCTGGGGAGAAAACACAATGTTATACGCCAGCTTAGATGGGAAGAGGGTTTGTGGGAGAATGGATGCATGCATATGTATGCCTGAGCCCCTCGGGATGTCCCGAATTTGTTAATCAGCTATACTGCAATACAAAGTAAAAAATTTAGATTGAAAAAAAATCAGCATAGAGGAAACATTGTCTTTGGACCATGATTTTTTCAATGGCCGGAGAACGTGAGTAGGCAAAACTGACAGAGTAAATGTAAGTAATTTAAAAAACTTTTGAAAGAAATATTCTGTCTCATTGATGACTAAATAAATTTATATTTTAGAAAAGGTTCTTTGGTTGTCAAATACTTTATTCATATTTATTGTATATTTAAAAGTTGCTGAGAAAGTAGATCTTAAATGTTCTCATCACATGAAAAAAAATTGTAGCATGTGAGATGATAGATGTTAGACTTATTGTGATGATCGTTTTGCAATATATATAAATATCAAATCATTATGTTGCATGCCTGAAACTAATATCATGTTGTATGTCAATTATATCACACTAATAAATAATTTATTCATTCAAAAAATAAATATTGAGCATGTACTACATACAAGACACTGTTCAGGCCCTGGAGCTTCAGCAATGAACAAGGTAAACACAAAACCCACCCTCTAGGAGATTTCATGCTAGTGTGGGAGGCGAAAAATTTAAAAATCACATAAAATGTATGTTAGGTAGTGATAAGTACTAAAAGAAAAGGAAATCCAGAGAGGGGAGGGCCTTAAAGATGGGGAAGAACAAGTGCTCCTTTTGACAGGGTGGCCAGGAATGAGCAGGAAACTGAATGAGACGAAGGAGTGAGTCATGCAGGTATCTGGGGCAGGGGTTTCTCAGTAGAGATGCCAGAAAGTAAAAAGGCCCTGAGGCCAAAGTGTGACTGCTGTTTTCAAGGATCAGTAGAAAGGCTGAGTGGCTAGAACAGAATGAACAAGGGAGAGAGGAAGAAGAGTAAAATAAGAGAAAGGACGTGAAGGCTGGATGATAAAGGCTCTGTAGATCTTTATAAGGACTTCAGCTTTAACTTGTAATGCAGTGGGAAGCCGTGGGAGGGTCTGAGGAGAGGAGAGTATAAATTGATGTATCAGTTTGCTGCGGCTGCCATAACAAAACACTAGAGACAGAGTGGCTTACACAACAGAAATTTATTTTCTCACATTATTTTCTGGAGGCTGTAGTCCAAGATCAAGGTGTGGGAAGGCTAGGTTTCTTCTGAAGCCTTTTCCTCAGGCTTGCTGTGTCCTCACCTGGCCTTTCCTCTGTGAATGTCCGTCACAGGGGTGTCTCTCTCTGTGCCCAAGTTCCTTCTTCTCATAAGGACATCAGTCAAATTGGATGAGGGACCACCTGGATGCATTGTTTTCACTGAAATAATTTCTTTTAAGACTCTATCTCCAAGTATAGTTATATTCTAAGGTACTAGGAATTAGACTTTCAACATATAAATTTGGGGAGGCACAATCCGGCCCCCAGCAACTGATTTACACTTCAACAGCATTGTTCTCATTGTTGGGCTGAGAATAGATTCAAGCACAGAAACCAGAAGACCAGTTAAAGGTTATCACAACAATCCAGACAAGAGATAATAGTGTCTGGGGCCAGGTAATAGTAGGACATGCGTGCGTACATGCTCAGTCGCTCAGTCATGTCTGACTCTTGGCAACCCCATGAACTGTAAGCCCGCCAGGCCTCCTCTCTGTCCATGGAATTTTCCAGGCAAGAATACTGGAGTTGACTGCCATTGCTTACTCCAGGGGATCTTCCTGACCCAGGGATCTAACCCACATCTCCTGCATCTCCTGCATTAGCAAGCAAATTCTTTACTACTGAGCCACCTGGGAAGTCCCCAGGTAATAGCAGTGGAGGTAGTTAAAAGGCATTGCATTGTGATCATTTTGAGGATAGCTAGAGCTGACTGCAGAGAAGGCGATGGCACCCCACTCCAGTACTCTTGCCTGGAAAATCCCATGGACGGAGGAGCCTGGTAGGCTACAGTCCATGGGGTCGCGAAGAGTCAGACACGACTGAGCGATCCCTTTCACTTTTCACTTTCATACATTGGAGAAGGAAATGGCAACCCACTCCAGTGTTCTTGCCAGGAGAATCCCAGGGACGGGGGAGCCTGGTGGGCTGCCGTCTATGGGGTCGCACAGAGTCGGATATGACTAAAGCAACTTAGCAGCAGCAGCAGCAGAGCTGACTGGATGGGATGAATCCTGAGTAGGAGAAAAAAGACAGGAGTCAGGATGACTTCAAGGATTTTAACTTGAACAACCAGGGAAACAGTTCCTGGTTACTGATGCGGGGGAAAGACTAAGGTTTGTAGTGAGGGGTCGGGGGTGGGGGGGTGATATCAGAATCTCTGTTTGGTATTTGAACATGTTAAATGTGAAATCCCTATTAGACATCCAAAAGGTAGCTGTATTTATGGGTGTGAAGTTCAGGGGAGAGATCACAATGGACATAAAAAATGTTTGGCCTGGAAATAATTTCAACCCAGCCCAGTTCTCAGGGGTGGGGAAGAGCCTTGTTTCAAATCTTCTAGATCTTGAAACAAGGCAATTCACTTGCTTTGGGTTTAAATATCAACCTTCTAAACTTGACACCTAAAGTGGAGTTATTAGCCTGTAAATGTCTAAAGTAATTAGGCTGCAATGACAGTCTTCAAACCAAACAAGGCAAAGAAAATTTTTCTTTGGTTTATAACCAGAAAGGAGACTTTATAGCCAGTGTTTGGCAAAATGCTGTTCTCCCCAAAACACCTAGAGGTATTCATTTAAGTGGAGTCATACAGTATTTGTTCTTCTATGAACTACTTCTTTTTTTTCTCAGAATATTTTAATAACTTTATTGAGGTGTAATTAATTGATGTACAGTAATGAATTGCTTCTTAAATTTAAAAAAGACCAGGGGCCTCCCTGGTGGCTTAGTGGTAAAGAATCTGCCTGCCAATGCAGGAGACACGTGTTCTATCCCTGGTCTGGGAAGATCCCGCATCCCGCATGCCGCAGAGTAGCTAAAAGCCATGTGCTGCAACTATTGAGCCTGTGTTGTGGAGCCTGGGAGCTGCAACTGCTGGAGCCTGCATGCCCTAGAGCCCATGCCCCAAAACAAGAGAAGGGACTGAAATGAGACGCCCACGCGCTGCAACTAGAGAGTAGCCCCCACTCACTGCAGCTAGAGAAAAACCTCACACAGCAACAAAGACCCAGCACAGTGAAAAATAAAATAAAGAAACAAAATTGTTAAGAAATAAAATGACTGAACTCAGGAGAACCAGTTCAGTTTGATTGAACCCACATGATCGCAGCAGTTAACAGTTCAGACATGATTCAATCTGTTCTCTCAATGTCTAAATAGGGTTAGACTAAGACTTACTGATTTCTTGGAAAAGACACATGTTTTGTATACTCCTATCATTTCCAAGTTCCCTCCCAGGGTTAGCCAACCAGGTATCAATCTGTGGCTTATTAGGAACCAGGCTGCCCAGCGGGAGGTAAGCAGCCAGTGAGAGAGTGAAGCTTCATCTGCTGTTCCCCATTGTTCCCCATTGCTCACCTGAACACCACCCCAACACCACCCATGGAATAATCATTGTCCCTGAAACGTCCCTGCTGCCAAAAAGATTGGGGACCGCTGCCTCAAACCAGTGTGGATGGGAGTAGAGCAGAAGTCCCACAACAGGACGAAGGTTTAGGGATACTAAAACACCATCACAGTGGGTCTGTCACCTCATCTCAAATGACCTTTGGCCTGAGAATATTCGTAACAGAACAAGAACTATAATAGGACTATTAGTAATTAATTTTACCAGCTGTCATCTGTTTAACCCTGTGGGCTATTTAAGCACTTCATATATATTAACTCATTCAATCTTCACGGCAGCATTATGTGACAAATATAACCATTGTCCTCATTTTGCAGATGAGGAAATTGAGGTGGAGGGAAACTGGGTAACTTGCTCAAGATCACACAGTAAGAAATCAAACAAGCAGTGTGGCTTGTTGCCCTTCCTCCGCTAGTGCTTCTCAAACATGAGTGCACATCGGAATTCCAGGAGAGCCTGTTGAAACAGATTGCTGGGCCCACTTCAGAATTTCTGATTCAGTAGCTCTTAGACGGAACCTCAGGATTTACATTTCTAGCACATTCCTAAATATGCTATGCTGCTGGTCTGGGGACCACATACTGAAAACCCTGTCTCTAATAAGAAGTTAAAACTGACTATATCTGCTAGACTTTATCAGGCGCTTGACAAGACCAGCAACACTGAGAGTGGTTGTTCCCATTTTACAACTCAGGATTTGAGAGTCAACAAGAATTCAGGCTTCCCAGTGGCACTAGTGGTAAAGAACCTGCCTGCCAATGCAGGAGGCATGAGAGACATTCGAGATCCGTGGCTCGGGAAGATCCCCTGGAGAAGGAAATGGCAGCCCACTCCAGTATTGAATCCCATGGACAGAGGAGCCTGGTGGGCTACAGTCCACAGGGTCGCACAGAGTCAGACACGACTGAAGCAACTTAGTATGCACACATGGCAAGATTAAGGACCTGCTCAAGTTCACAGAAGCGGAAGTAAGCAACCTGTGTTCAAGACCAGCTTGCTGAATGCCAAAGCCCTTTTATACCCACTGCCTCACTGGGTGCGCTAGACAGGGTAAAAATTGAGCACCTCTTCAAAGCAATGTTTAGTAAGTATTTGTCTTTCATTTTAGTGGAGACAGGTGAAACAGATTTTCTATTAATAGAATTATACATATCTGGTACATGTATCTTTATGTTAAAGAAGAGAGTGAATCCCCTGCATTGACTAGCACCTAACATTTTAACCTCTGTGGCAGTGTCTTTCATTTTATATTATTTCTGTCACTCATGCTGCTCAGTCCTTCAGTCATGTCCACCTCTGTGACCCCATGGACTGTAGCCTGCCAGGCTCTCCTGTCCATAAATTTCTCCAGGCAAGAATACTGGAGTGGGTTGCCCATGCCCTTCTCCAGGGAATCTTCTCAATCCAGAGATTGAACCTGCGTCTCCTGCCTCTCCTGCATTGCAGGCGGATTCTTTACCACTTAGCCACCAGGAAGCTCTCTGTCACTAATAACTTGGTAGTATTTGGCCATTCACAGTCATTAAGGATGACTTAATGAATGTAGTTTTGAAGTCTTATTCAATGTTTATCTTCAGTTCTTTTTTCTTTTCTGATTTTCACGTTGGTATAATATTTCCTTCATTTTTAAAGTTTTTTTTTTTTTCAATTTATCAAGCCAGGTAAATTTTGAGAAAAATTAGTAAAGGGTTTAAGTTTCAGAATTTTAACTGGCTCTAGGAGCCAACTTTGTATTTCTATCGGCTGGTCTCAGAATTGGTAGGGTGTTCAGCTGGGCCACTTGCAACATGCAAGGACCCAGATAAGAGTTTATGTTTCTTATTCAAGACTGCTGTCTAAGTTGACAAGATAGGGACAAATTTTAATTTGTCCTTATTGCATAAAGAATGGTATGCAAGTACCTGGATTAATTGGTGCCCTGTTTTCTATTTTTTCCCCAGGGTTGTTATGGTCTACACTGTTGAGTACCAACCAAAATCTTCCTTGGCAACAGAACCCTGCTGTTCTTCAGTATTGGGAGTGCAACAATGTGGTGAAGGAAAGTAGACCAACACCCCCCATCACCTCTGCCGAGCCCAGGGGAAAAAAATCTGATTGTTTTAAAACCAGTTATGCAAAGGTGTGGTCTAAGCTCTGTCAATGATTGGCCTAGGGGTGTGCATGTAACCAAGTTCTGGCCAATGAGATATAATACAAAGAACACTGCCGGGGCTTCTGGGAAAGATTTTGCTTCCTGATACAAGTAAGGAAAGCTATTCTTTTTATTTCTCATTGCAAAAAATTTTGTAATACTTGCTCCATTTGCAGAGCATTTTTAAAAACAGTGTAAGGTACTGCCTAATTCTCTAGTAAGCATTGAATCAATGGTAAGACTGGTCTCCCTGAAGAAACAGAGAATCTTGAGTTCTGTAGCTTTGACCCTACAAGCGGGTGCAGGGACTGGAATGCCTGGAGTCCACTCCTAGGGTCAAAGAACACCTGGATGTCGGCCAGCTCTCTGCCTAGCAGCTAGTCTCTGAACGTTGGTCCAGTTATCTGATGTGAGAATCTCAATTGCTACATGTAGTTCTACAGCTAAATTACATATGAAGGCTCAGATAGGCTTAAATAACTTTTCCCGGTATCAACCATGAATGAAGAATTCAACGTGACTGGTGCAGAATCTCTATCTATAGGTAGGTTTTCTGGATTACAGGGACTCCTCTGGGCTACATTTAGGCCCTTGCAACTAAATTTAATTGCTACTACAGTTATTATTGAATTATCAAGAAAATAAGTACCATAGCATCAACTTTGGCCTGGAATTCATTTTATCTCAGCCCAAGACTCTCAAGGGTCAGGGAGGAGCCCTGATTCAAATCTCCAAGATCTGGAAAGTTCACTGGCTTTGGGTTTATATGTCAACGTTCTAAACTTGGTACCTGCAAGTGGAGTTATCAGTTGATAAATGAGTAAAGTAATCAGGGTGCAATGACAGTCTGCAGGCCAGACACAGGGCAAAGACTTTTCTTTGGTTTATAGCCAGAAAGGAGACTTCACAGCCAGTCTGTCAAAATGCTGTTGCCCTCAGACTCAAAGAAGAACCAGACTTTCATTGTCTCCGTGAAGATGCTGAACTCTTGTAGTTTATGATTTTCTGAATTATTCTTGCCCGATGTTTCTCAACTTTTTACAAAGTTAACTCAGCCCCCCTTCAAAATCTATCTAAATTCCTTATATCCCTACCAGCCAAGACTTAGTTGGTTTTGTTTCCTATGGTTTGATGAATGAAAACAATAACTGTATGGTATTATCTTTTTTGAATCAAAGGTACGTCTCCATTCTGCAGTGTCCCCTGGAGACTGCGCCATCCCCGATTTGAGAATGTGTGTTCTAGTTTTAATCCTTGCACTTTCAATCTCTGGTGAGTCATTTACTTCTAAATATGAATAAGGTACATTCTGTGTAAAGAGAAGTTTATTATATTTGGATTTCTGTGACCTGGAAAGAAAACCTGTACAAAAGAAAAAGATCTGTAATAATCTCCATCCTTGCTTTTCCCATATCTTCTTATTTTAATTACTTCACCCTCTCCATTGGCATGAATTACTGGCTACAAATCAGCACACATGTTGCTTTTGCTACACTTTCCCTTAGATCACTAGAATTTTATTGTTTGTTCTATGACTATTTCTTTTAATATGAAGAACCTGTGACTTCAGTTAAATTAAAACATTATTTTATCAAGCATTGACTACATGACTATTATAGGTTGAATTGTGCCCTGAAAAAAAAGTGTTGAAGTCGTAATCCCCATACCCATGAGCGTGACTTTACTTGGATATAGGGTCTTTGCAGATGTCATTAAGTTAAGTTGGCTTTACCACTGAGCCACCTGGGAAACCCATATCAATGTATACCTCCAATTAAGAAAAAAACCTGTGCTATTTACATGTAGCCCCCTAAATTTTCTTTTTTTTTTCCCAGTTTTATTAGAGTATAGTTTAAAAATAAGAATTCCATGTATTTAGGTAGTACAATGTGATTTTTTAAAAAGTGCACCAGGTGATAATTTAATATATGCACACATTGCGAAATGATCACCACCTTCAAGTTAATTCACAAGTGTTGCATAGTTGCTGCTTTTCTCATATGTGTGACTAGAACACTGAAGATGAAGATTTTAATCCTTCATTCTGTTAAGGTGGTGTATCATGCTTATTGATTTGTATCCCAGGAATAAATCCCACCTGATCATAGTGCATGATCCTTTTAACACATGGTTGACTGGAGTTTGCTAGTATTTTGTTGAGGATTTTTGCATTCATGTTCATCAGGGATATTGGCCTAAATTTTATTGTCTTGTAGGGTCCTTACCTGGCTTTGGTTTGAAAGTAATGCTGGTCTCATGAAATGAGTTTGGAAGAGTTCCCTCCTCTTCAATTTTTGGGAAGAATTTGAAGAGAATTGGTATTAATTCTTCTTTAAATGTTTGGTAAAATTCAGCAGTGAAGTCATCTGTGCCCATGGGCTTTCTTAGTTGGAAGTATTTCGGTTACCTGAAAAACAAATCCCCTTTACTTGTTATTGGTCATTTAAGATTATTTTTCAGGATTCAGACTTGGTAGGTTGTATGTTTCTAGGATATTTTTCTGTTTCTTCTAGACTGTCTAATTTGTTGGGATATAGTTGTTCATAGTGGGCTCGTGATTCCTTGCATTTCTGTGGTGTCAGCTGTAATGTCTTTCCTTCATCTACAATTTCATTTATTTGAGTCCTTTGCCCTTTTTTCTTGATTAATGTAAAAATTAAAAGTCTGTCAATTTTATCTTTTCCAAAACCAATCCTGAGTTTTATTGACCTGTATTATTGTTTTTCTTGTCTCTGTTTCACTTATTTCTGCTCTAATATTTGTTACTGCCTTCCTCCTGCTAACTTTGGGCTTAGTTTCTTCTTCTTTTTCTAGTTCCTTGAGGTGTAAAGTCCCTGGTAGGACAGGGTCAGTCCCAGACCGCAGCTGAGAGGAGCTGAATCAAGTCACAGGGCTGCTTTAGAATCGCAGTTGGATCGAGGTTGGTGGGCGTTGGATCGAGAAGCGTGTCTCCCACTGGGTCCCTGGGTGGACGGGACTGCTCCTGACTGATGGCAGCTGAAAGGGGCTGGAACCAAGGCATAGGGCTGTTTCAGTATCATGGTGGGACTGAGGTCATCAGGCCTCAGGAGACACAGGTGTGTATCCTTGCGGGCCCCTGAACAAACAGGAGTATTCCTGGCCATGGGTGAGAGGAGCTGCCACCCAGACATAGGCTGTTTCAGCATCTGCAGTCCAACTCAGGTGGGCAAGCCTATGTACGGGGACACAGATGGCCCTATCTCTGGCCAAGGCCCTCGTCAGATGGTGCTGGTGTCAGGGCCGAGGCCACGTGGGGCTGTGGCTGAGGCCACAGGTTGTTTCTGCGTCTATAAGAAGGACCACAGTTGGTGGATCTGCCACCTGGATACGTGCCTGCCTTCTCAAATGGCTCTCCTCAGCCTCGGGCTCCACCAGGGTCTCCCAGTCTCCTGTCTGGGTCCACGGTGCTCCCACAAAGGCACTTTCGTCCACGAAAAGCTGTCAGATTACTGTTGTTGCATGGGGATATGAGTGGGCGACATCCTATTTCACCATTTTCTTACAGAATCTATATGTTTTGATTTTGTTTTTACACTTAAGTCTTTAATCCATTTTGAGTTAATATTAAGATAAAGCCCCATTTTTTTTTTTAATGGATAGCCTTTCCCCACTGATTTGAACTACCCTCATTATCATATATTATAGTCACACACACTGGGATACGTTTCTGGATTCTCAGCTCATTTCTACTGATTTTGTTTGTTTGTTGTTCTTGTCTGCTCCTAGCGTAATCCCAATTTTATTTGCCTTCAATATCTTCTCAGGTCAGCGCTCTCCAGTCTCCTTTTGCATATTTTTTCTTGGCTATTGGTATTTAGTATTCATTCTTCCAGATAAACATTAAGAATCAAGGTCTCAGGTGGGAGTACATGTCTAGCTCACTCTAAATCACATGCCCAGGATAGGAAGTCAGTCTGCTTGTTTCTGTTCTAACCATCAGACACTCAAGTCTTCTTTTGATTGCTCCCAGAGGGTCTCAGACTCTCACGACTCTCTTGTAAGAGATAGTAAGGTGGTTACCTTCCAGGCCAAGAAGATAATTTATACTCCTGGGGTGAACAAAAGAACATCTATTACTAGAGCAGTGGAAAAGAAAAAAAACACACATTTTGAATCTCTGCTGTATCATATTAAGGAAGTTGGACTTTACTCAACTTGTAGGTGTTTGGTTAGCCATTTGAAAGTTTTAGGTGCAAGAGTCACAAGATTAGTTTGGCAGCAGTGAAGAAGAGTGAACAGAAGGAAAATAAACAAGAGGCCCAGTTAAAGTACTACTGCACCAGTCCAGGCCAAGATGACAAAGACCTGAAATAAGGCAACTGCCAGGGGCCTAGAGGGAGGAGGACAGATTTGAAGGCCGTTTAGCAGGTAGAATCAACAGAATGAGTGATTGGTTTGATGTTATCCAGAATGACCGCCTGATTTCTAGCCTAGGTGGTAGAGTTAATGACGGTACAGATAAATACCACAGAACAGAGGAGGAGGAGTGGACTTCGATGGTAGCGTAGATAATGAGCTTATTTGGGGCATATTGAGTTTGAAAGTCTGTGAGACATTCAAGTTGCGATACTTGGTTGACATGAAAAGTATATTGAATTTAGAGCTAAAGGGAGAGCAAGATGGACAAGCGATCTTGAGAATAATCAGCACATACGTGGTAGTAAAAACCATGAGGAGGAAAGCTGAGGATGGAACAGTGAAGGGCACCAACATTTACCAGAAGAGAGGGGATTGCAGCCAGCAAAGGTTTTTGAGAACAATCCACTTAAGAAGCAGAAAGTGGTAGCCCAGAAGACCAGAGAGGAGAGCTTCAAGGAGGAGGATGTGGTCAGTTGTGCTGACAGCAGCATAGAGGTCTCAGAAGCATCCAGCAGATTTGGCAATTCCCAAATAATGAACTCGGCGAAAGTAGTTTCAGTTGAGTGCAGTGAAAGAAAGTCAGTTTGTAATTGTAGAGTGAAGTCAAAGAGTGAGAGAATGCCCCAGGTGTCTTCCCTTTGTTCAGATTCATGCTCTACCCTTTACCACTGTGCCGTCTGTCCCAGATAGATGCTAACATCAATAAGTTTCCATGACTGTGTTGAGTCTGGCCAGTGGTGAGCCTTGGGAGGAGATTGAAGGGAAAGAGAGTGAGGTGGAGATAAGTCCACCTCCCTGGACTCCTGGACTCCCCCAACTCCCTGCCCATAGGGTCTGCTGCATTCACTCAACCGAAGTTCACAGCCTTCTCCAGCTGGGTTCAGGTAACCACTTCCGCCTCCTCTCAGGCCCCAGAGTGGTAATAGCTCTGCTTTGCTAGTCTTAGTGTTTCCTACCACCCTTTGTGTTTCTTTACATCCTGCCCACACCTTTGTAAATACTCCTTTATTAATCCTTCCTTGAATTATCCAAATTTGAGAACATCATTTGTGTCCTGGTGGAACCCTGAAAGATGCAAGAGGGTGGGGGACCTTGGCTGGGAAGAGTAGAGAGATACACAAAGACAAGTGAGGTTTTGTTGCAGAGTTTATTTTTTAAGTTAGAGAACTTTGGGCATACTGACAAGCTCATGGAGTTCTAACAGCCAGGGCCTATTTCAAAGGTGTAATCTGATAGGAAGGAAGAAGTAGGCAGAGAGCTCTTTGCTTGCCTCTGGAGTTGATGACAAGTGGCCCCACCAGTGTTGCTCAAAATATTCTGGAACCTGTGCTTCCAGTTTGACCAAGACAGTCTATTTGCCAGGTTTGCTCATGGTTGTGTTGGCAAGTATTGGTCTGAGCAATGAACTGATGGGAAAGTAGACACAAAGGCTGAAAAGGGAGAAAGAACAAAGGTTGGGACCTCAACAAACCCAGGCACCCCTCACTGCACCAAGACCATCAGACAGTAAAGCCGTTGGTGTTTCTAAAACACCAGGCCCTGGTGACCCAGCCTCGCTCACTTTGCTAACCTTGTACTCTCCTCTTTTGCAGGTCACTGATTCCATCTCTGCCCCGAGGGCCTCCTTTCTCTTTCTCAAATAATAATAAGCTCTGTTCTGCCCTTGAGCTTGAATTCTGACCTTTCCACTGCCTGCAACCTGGCACTCTGCCCAAGTCTTATCCTGGTTAACTCCCTCTTATGACCAGAGCTCATCTTCAAAGTCACTTCCTCAGCAGAATGACCACCCCAGTCCCTTTGGTCCCCACCCTTCACCCATTTCAGGGAATCCTTTAGACTCCTCTTTCAAAGCAGTAACCATGTCTTAAATTTTATGGAGGTGGAGAATTTTATTCAGAAAGTCAAGTAGGCTTTCTTACATGCCTTTTGCTTTTGTTTATTTTTACATCTATGTCTTGAATCATCTGGAATTTATTTTTGTACATTGCATAGGATGGGGGCTCGTTAACAGTCTAAACATTTTGGCACTTTGTGGGAACCTATTAAGTCTTCCTTTTACTCTCTCATTCTTTCAGTAAGTGTTTAATGGCTAATGACCTCATACTACACCCTTTATTGCCACAAAAAATAAAAACAGAATATCCTTATCACAAAGGATACAGAGAGAGAAATGACAGATTTTCTGGGCCCTAGACCTGGAGAGGACCTCAGTGTGCTTGGGAAAGTAGATTTGTGAATGCAGAAATGCCAGCACAGCAGGGAATTGCTTTAGTGATGCGGGACAGTTATAAGCTTCTGGAACCCTGATGAATAATGCATTTCTGTTCATTTGACTCTCTTACTGTGTGTAACATGTGTCTTACCCACTGAAATCATTTAATGAGTACTTTAACAACTAACCTGAGTGAAGTTTTCACTTTTCTCTGAAGTTCTAAATGCATCTTCAGTTACTTCCCAAATTTCTGTACCAGGATGCCCCACAAGCATTTCCAACTCAAGACATCCTAAATGGAATTCTTTCCTCCAAAACCTGGTCCTTCTTTATTCTTCACCTCAGTTGTTTGAGATGGAAAGCTCGGATCATTCTCAATGTCACCGTCTCCCCAAACCCACATCCAACAGGTCACCAAGTCCTGTCCAGTCTAGGTCATAAATACTTCGTGATTCATTCTCTTATTCCCACCGTCTTGGGTTAAGCCTTCACTATCAATTCCCTGAACTGGTTTTTAAAAATTTTCAGTAGGTCTCTCTTTTCTCTACAATCTTCTGACTCCCACCCCAATCTCACTTCTGAAATACAAGTCTGACTCTATCACTCCGTGATTGCAATTCTTTCATGTTTCTCAGACGTTTTTAGGATAAATTCAACATTTGTGGACACACGGTTCAATAGGGCTGCCTCAATCTGGCTATAGATATATCTATCTAAGTCAAATGATCTAAAATACAGAAAAAGTTATACACATAAAATTGCTCATTGGGTACTGTACTAGTCTTCTATTGCTGTTATAATAAATTACTGCAAATTTAGAATTTTGTGCCTTAAAACAACACAAAGGGAAGATGGTTAGATCCCTGGACTTTGTAACTTTGGATTTGTTTTTGTGTAGATAAATAACTTCTATCTGCTTAAGTCACAGTCCATTGGGTTTTCTATTATTTATTGCCAAATGCAGTTGTAACTTATAAAAGTACTTCTATAGTTAAAGAAAAAAAATAATCTGATTCTAAACTATATTTCCCCAAATCTTCCTAACCCCAACTCACTCCTTTTTCTGTTTAGCAAATGCCTATGCAATCTTCAAAACCCAGCTCAAACGGTACACCCCTACAAAGTCTTTCCCAAGCTTTCCCCCAAACAGATTAATCTTTGTTGTTCCATGGCATATTGTCCATGCTGCTATGATAGCACTTTTACACTACGTTGTATTTGTCTGCTTTCTTAACTGTCCCCTCTACTGAACTACAAAGCACCATATGAGAAATCAAAGGGTTGAAATCACATTTTGTATTTGATCACTTCAAAGCTGACATAGCACTCAGTATATAGTAGGTACACAACAGATATTTTACAAATAAGTAAACACAAGATTAAAAAACAATGTATATGTTTAAACCAAATACCATCCTTCTTTTCTAGCTTAACCCTTGTCTTCTCTCCATGTTGGCTCATTTGTTTTTTATTGGTAAAAGAATAATTGAGGGGTTGGAAGTTAGGTCATGTGTATTAGTACTTGGATTATTTTAATCAAGATGCAAGTGAGGAAATTTGAAGACATATTTGACTCAAAGTAGGAAAAAACTGGAGAAGCACAGACAGTAATTTAGAGCAGAAATTCAGAATTAAGAACAAGAATCCCTCAAACAGGACTTCTCTGGTGCTCAGTGATTAAGACTTCACCTTTTAATCCTAGAGATGTAGGTTTGATCCCTGGTGAGGGAGTTAAGATCCCACCTGCCTCATGGCCAGAAAACCAAATCATAAAATAGAAACAGTATTGTAACAAAGTCAATAAAGACTTTAAAAATCATCCACATCAAAAAAATCTTTTAAAAAATCCCTCAATCACTACCATTCTAAATCATGATCTGTCTCAGCCAAAAAGCAGTGTGGCTTTAGCAGACCTGGCCCAGACTCACAGAGCCAAGGGTTTATCTCCCAGCTCTACTTACCACCTAGGTGGATTCGGAGGCAGGTCACTTACACCCACCTTCCTCAGAGACAGCTTCTTCCTCTGAGAAAGGTGACTAGAAACACTGGTCCACCTAGCTCACAAAATTGTGGCGAAGATTAGCAAGGATCAGACCCGTGCATAAGATTTGGTACAATACCCACTTCAAATGTGAATCATGTAGCTTTATTATAGGTAGGAGAAAATAAATGTTTGGTGAATAACTGAATGAATGAAAAAATCAGCCCAGTTTGCAGGTGATCTTGCTTAAACCCAAGGCTAAATGTAGGAATGACTTCATCTTTAAGGTTCGTATAAAACATAACCAACATATATGACATCATCAATACAAAGAAAGGTCTTTTCCCCCACTGAGTTGCCGATCTTTAGCCTTTCTTTATGTGGTGCAAAATGTTTTTATTCCATCAATTGAAATACAGCTTGAAATGCACCAGAGAAATGAGAAAGGTAACATGGAGACTTAAATTAACACTAAGGAATATATGACTATTTTTCTTTTTTTAAAAGCATGTTCTAGTAGGAGCTAGGAGAAGGCAACGGCAACCCACCAGTACTCTTGCCTGGAAAATCCCGTGGACAGAGGAGCCTGGTAGGCTGCAGTCCATGGGGTTGCTAAGAGTCGGACACGACTGAGCGACTTCACTTTCACTTTTCACTTTCATGCATTGGAGAAGGAAATGGCAACCCAGTCCAGTGTTTTTGCCTGGAGAATCCCAGGGACGGAGGAGCTTGGTGGGCTACAGTCCAGGGGTCGCAAAGAGTCGGACACGACTGAGCAACTTCACTTTCACTTTTCTCTATTTCCTCCATTGTCTTGCCCTGGAAATTTTGAACCTCCTGCTTAATTTAAACTGACAGCTATAATACTGATCTGAAGTTAAAAATAAAAAGTAAAGACAATATAACCCCTAATTTATATATATTTGTGTATCTGTGTGTAAATATGGATATAGATATTTCTGATTTGGAAGAGCATTAAAGTAGATCACAGGGACGTATATTGATTTATTCCCACATATCAAACGCTTACTAATCTGCTCTTGCTATGATCAAAATAGTCATCACAAACACCATAATGAAAAAAATCCACATGAAAAATCGGTCTATGACTTTTGCAACCTTTTTCCATTCGCTCCCCTTGGAACTGGTGGCCTTGTGGTCTTTGAGGCACTTGGCGATGTATTCAATATTCTTCGTCAACACTCTATACCGTGCACAGTAGCTGTCCCCATCCTCCAGGTTCTCACCCTGGTACCTCAAGTCATTCTTTAAGAGTTTGTTCACTTCCTTCTTTCTGGAAGGGTCTTTATTTCTGGTTGTTTTCAGATTAGGCTCTGGAAGTTTGTCATATACCTTCGTAAGACAGTCTCGCTCCCTGTCTTGGTCGGAGCTAAGGCAGCTCTCACCCACGTCGTAGACAAACAAGATCCTGGACATGTATTTCAGGATGACCACCCGGGCCCAGGGTGGCACTGGCCTGGCCTCGGCCCCGCAGAAGTGGATATTCATCACCATTATGGTCAAAGCAGTGGAGGCTGTGATCAAGGCCATCGTGGCTATGTAGTATTTGCCTAGGAAAATAACAGCAACCGAGTTAGCTTAAAACTGTCTTCAAGGGACTTCACTGGTGGTTGAGCAGTTAAGAATCCATCTAGCAATGCAGGGGATGTGGTTTTTATCCCCGGTTGGGGAACTAAGATCCCACATTTAGAGAAGAAGCTAAGCTCACGAACTTCAATTAGAAAATCCAAAAAAAGAAAAAAGAAAATCCATGTGCTGCAATGAAATATCCCACGTGCCACAGCTAAGACCCAAAGCAGCCAAATAAATAAATATATATTTAGAGGGAAAAACTGTCTTCATATTTGACTCACAAATAAACAACTGGAAGTTGTACACATTAACGGTGACTAGTATGCTGCTGCTGCTGCTGCTAAGTCGCTTCAGTCGTGTCCAACTCTTTGCGACCCCATAGATGGCAGCCCACCAGGCTCCCCCATCCCTGGGATTCTCCAGGCAAGAACACTGGAGTGGGTTGCCATTTCTTTTTCCAATGCATGAAAGTGAAAAGTGAAAGTGAAGTCGCTCAGTCATGTCCGACTCTTAGTGACCCAATGGATGCAGCCTACCAGGCTCCTCCGTCCATGGGATTTTCCAGGCAAGAGTACTGGAGTGGTGTGCCATCGCCTTCTCTGAACTAAATCCTATGGTGTCTTTAATTGATAACTCATCAAGATAAAGAAGGATTTAGTTCAACCACAGAAAACTGTAATTCACAACACTAACGGAGGAAAAGAAAAACTCACATGATTGTCTTAACAGATGAAAACAATACATTTGATAATGTTCATCATCTCTTTATTATTTGTTAAGAGCTCTGAGTAAACTAAAAATAAAATCTTTCTTAACATTGTAAAGGATATGGGTCAAAAGCCTGGATCAAATGCTATACTTAATGAAGTAAATGTAAATACATTTCTTAAAACTGGAACTCTATTTCATAGGTGCTACAAATAACGCATTGTGACTATTAAATCTCTCAAGAAAGATCTGTGTGCACCTTTCCTAAAAAGATACATTTCATATTATCACAAAGACAGGAAAAGTAATGCTTGTAAAATTCATGAGTCATGTTTTGAGACATCTTTCTTCAGAAACTGAGCCAGCTTCCTGTTGAATTTAGCTGGTAAAGCAGAGAGCAGGATCTGCCTATTGATCCTGCCTCAAACAGGGTTATGATTGGATGTCATCACTGTCAATCATTTCTGCCTTAGGAAAAGTAATGAAAGAACCAACACACCCTTTCCTCTTTATTAGTGGTGATGAGAAAGGAGAGAACTTTCTGTGTCTATTTCTCAAAAAGAGGTGCGCGAGTGCTAGTGTGTGAGTGAGTGTGTGTGTGTGTGTGTGTGTGTGTGGCTTGCTTGAAGAAACGTAACAAGGAAGAAATCTCCAAATAGAGAAACCAATGTAATAACATCTGAATGTTATTCAGATGGGTAATACTACATTCAGGAGAGAAAAGGCAGTATAATATTTCTTTTATATTGGTCACTAAGTCTCTTGGTGTTCTGAAATTTCCTCCTACTGATTGCTTTACAGAACTAAAACCTAGATCTAGCTTCTGATTCTTGAAAGCATCTGCTGCTGCTGCTACTGCTGCTAAGTCACTTCAGTTGTGTCCGACTCTGTGCAACCCCATAGACGGCAGCCCACCAGCCTCCACCGTCCCTGGGATTCTCCAGGCAAGAACACTGGAGTGGGTTGCCATTTCCTTCTCCAATGCATGAAAGTGAAAAGGGAAAGTGAAGTCGCTTAGTTGTGCCCAACCCTTGGCGACCCCATGGACTGCAGCCTACCAGGCTCCTCCATCCATGGGATTTTCCAGGCAAGAGTACTGGAGTGGGGTGCCACCGCCTTCTCCTGAAAGCATCTATTACAACATAAGTCATTGAGGCAGAGGTGGTGGATCTGGGTGTTATCCTTGGTGGCAGGAAGTAGGTATTAAAGGTATTAGGAGGGATCTCACAACAAGAGAGGTAAAGGAAAAGGAAGGCAGTGATGGCAGCCACAGTCTACCCTTGGAGGAACATTTCATTATTGCAGATGTTTGAAAATGTGATCTACTTTAGAATCACCTCAGATTCCCAAATCTTGTCCAAGACTGCTTTTTTAAAAACCTCTTTTGCTGTGAGAACCTGTATTTTTTTCTTTTTCTTTCCTTTGGCTGAACTTCATGGCATGTGGAACTTTCCTGACCAGGGATTGAACCCGCACCCCTGCAGTAGAGCACAGAGTCTTAACAACTGGACCACCAGTTACCTGTACTTATAACAGTCTCCCTCACACCTATTATACTCAATAAAGGTTGAGAATTATTCTATCAAGGGTAGATGGTAGGCTTAAAAATCTAGCTCATCATTCCCATCATGTTTACCATTTTTCCCAAGAAGAAACCACTTGTGATATGATAAGATACTAACAGTCATTGTTTGCTCAGTCCTCACCATAAGCCAGGCTCTGTGCTAAGCAATGGCACAGTGAGGTAGCAATTACACAAATTTTGAAGATGATGACGTAGAAACTCAAAGATTAAGTAAATTGCTTAAGGTTGATCAAGGAAGGAATGGCAAAGTCAGAGTTCAAATGCAGATTTCTTTGACTTCAAAATCAGGGCCTTAGCCTAAAAGCCAGTGGTTTTTTGACTTGAATGAAAAGCTCATCAGAATCACCCAGAAAGCTTGTGAAAACAGTTTGCAGGCTTTACCCTGACCCTAGTCAGCAGGTCTAGAGTGGGCCCTGAGGATTTGTATATCCAAATTGAGGCTGATGCTGTGGGTCCAGGGACCATACTTCAAGAACCACTGCTCTAAACAACACGGCTCTCATTCCTCTTTTGGGTAAACCTGGAGACCTCAAGCCCAGCTTTGTCTTGAACAGCCACATCACTATTCAGAGATGCCAACTGAAGACACTAAATGAGCCTGTGTTGAGTTTGTAGTTGACTTAATTGTTATGAATTTAAAGGCACAGATACAACTGCAGTCACCAGAAAGCTGACTCAAAAGTGTAAGAGATTTTAACTCACCGATCAGAGGGACGTTTTCTGAGGCTGGCATGATCTCTGCCACCATGAGCTGAAATACAGTCATGGCCAACAGTATGGTTACTCCCAGGGAGACCTTTTCCCCAGAGGCTGCTGGGAGATAGAAACTCAGGGGAGCCAGAAAAGATATGAGGACGCAGGGGATGAGGAGGTTGACGATGTAGAAGGAGGATCTCCTCTTCAGAAGGAGAGTGAACGTCACATCCGGGTAAGGCTCAGAGCAGCAGCCGTAGGAGATCACGTTCTTCACAGCAGGCATGCCGTGCACCTCCCACTCCACGTCTTCAATGAAGTCGGAGAGGTCTCCACTGTCCAGGGCATTGAATATGTCCACCTGATTGCCATTGTAGGTCCAGGAGCCAAAGGTCAGGTTGCACTGCTGATTATCAAAGGGGAAGTAGGTGACGTCCACCACACAGGAGCTTTTGGTGATGGCTGGTGCATCCCAGGTGATCAGCCCGTCATACCGCAGGACCACATTGGTGTTCACGGGCTCAGAAGATTCATCGTCAGCCCTGGAGGTCAGAGGAGGAAAATGAGAGCTGCTTACCAGGACAACTCACCAAGTTCCTTAACCCAGACAGCTCACTGCCCTTTTCCCATCACTTCAGTGTCTTTGGCAATGGACCACCATTCTTGTTACACTGGCTTGAAAGTCCAAAATCAACTCTAATTTGCCCTTCTTCTCTACCTCCTATAACTAGTTAGGGCCAAGTTCTCTTGGATTCTTCCTTTAAAGCATCTCCGCCAGACTTTCTTAGTGGTCCAGTGGTTAAGAATCCACCTGCAAATGCAGGGGACACGTTTCAATCCCTGGACTGGGAAGATCCCACATGCTCTGAGGCAACTAAGCCCATGCACCACAACCTCTGAGCCTGTGCACACGGAGCCTGTGCTCCACAACAGAAGCCGCCACTGCAGTGAGTGCACCTCAACGAGGAGTAGACCCCGCTCACCGCAACTAAGAGAGCCCACGTGCAGCCCAGGGCAACCAAAGTTAAACAAATAAGCCTCTCTGCCTGTTATCCCTTCCTCTCCGTTCCCAATGCCATTCTCTTGGTCCAGGTATAATGATTCAAACACCCAGACAAAAAGTAAATGAGGCTAAAATCTGACAGAGAGGCTCTGCTTAAATGATTTTGTTAACTTTGGGCACAAGAATATTAAGGTAGCTCTTTGTTGCTGTTGGAAGAATTTTACATGTTTATTGTAGAACATCTGAAAAACACAGAGGAAAAAATTATTCATCTATAATTAAAAGATAATAATTCTAGATATATCTTGGTTTTGCTTTATCAACATTTATGGCTGGCATTTTGGGGGTACAAAATTTCTATTTCGCTTTGGGGAATGACTTTTCCACCACCATTGTAAGGCAGATGAAATGATGATCAAGGTACCCTAGGCTCCCCTGGCCAGGGGCTGGCTTGTGACCTGAGCTAGGTCCAACTGATTCATACTCCCTGGGGTTTAAATATTAAGCAGAGTGACCCAAAGACCAAAAAAGAGTCAATCTGATAATAGATTCCTAGAAAAATCAATTATTTAAAAATTTTTTAAAAATTCAATAGCCCCTTGTCTTGAACTATGGAGTAGTCCTAGTCTGTCCTTTCCAAGGCCTTATCAATGATTTTTCTCCTTTAATTCAGTGAGCTGTAGCATATCCTTCCTACAAATTCCTTTTTTGACAAGGTAGACAAAGTCAGTTTTCAATGCTTTCAGCCTTAACTGATCCATTTCTGTTAATATTTAATGCATATTTTTCTCAGTGTTCCTTACAATTTTTTCCCTATAAACTATATTATGGCTAAATGTAATGTGATATGCTGGATTAGATCCTATAACAGAAAACAGGACATTAGTGGAAAAGCTGGTGAAGTCCAGATAAAGCCTGTAGATTAGTTGTGTGCTCAGTCGTTCTGACTCTTTGCGGCCCCGTGGACTGTAATCAACCAGGCTCCTCTGCCCATGGAATTCTCCAGTCAAGAATACTGGAGTGGGTTGCCATTTCTTACAACAGGGGATCTTCCTGACCCAGAGATCAAACCTGCGTCTCTTCTGTCTCCTGCATTGACAGGCAGATTCTTTACCACTAGCAACACTAATAGTATTATATTAGTTTTGGTATATGTACTATGGTTATGTAAGACATGATGTTAAGGAAAACTGCGTGAAAAGTATACAGGAACTCTGTGCCATCTTTCCAACTTTTCTATAAAATTATCTTGAAACAAAAAAGTTAGTTTACCAAAAACAAGACTGAGACAGTTTTTAAATGTAGGTGGTCATTTGTCCATAATCTTCTGCAACATTATTTTCATAGCTAAATTATATGCAATTATACTCCTTTTTAGAGATGTGCCGCAGTAATTTAACCAGCTCACTGATGCTCAGCATTATGGTTGTTTCTATTTTTTACATTTACAAACAATGCAACAGTGAACATCCCTGTCATCAAACTGTTGCATTTATCCACTGACTCTTTCCTTAGGTTAAATTGCTAGAAGATGATGTATTAGATCTAAGAACTGACATGTTTTACAAGTTTTTTCCTACTTATTAACCTTTAGGTACCACAAGGCAATGGTCTGATTGTGTCCACTCTAATCAAAGCATTGCAGCTGAATTGTGGTGCTCAATTTTTAATGGAAGTCTAAAGAGGGGATCTTTAATGTGGGTCTTGTGAAGACAACAAAATGGCGTTTTTGAAAATGACAGAACCTACCCTCTGTAAAAATAAAAAGTATATATAATTAGCTATCCAAATGTTGAGAACTGGAGCATCACTCACCTATCCTACCTGGTATAAGAGATCTGGGAGTCAGAGAGAATATATCTGGAGCTAGAATGATTCTATTAGTCATAGTCCTTGCAGGAAATGGATGGCACATTCAAATTAGATAGCTTGAGGAGGATTTAATAAAAGGACTGTACTAAGATAAGTATAGGGCAACCACTCTGGGACTAGTAACACCACAGTTATTACCATTCCTGGGCCTGAAGAAATGAAGGGAAGGTGCAATTACCAGTACCTGGAGGGAAAAGCGGCAGAAGAGGGTCAGCACGATAAGAGACTTGCCGCCGCTGCTGCTGCTACTAAGTCACGTCAGTCACATCTGACTCTGTGCTACCCCATAGACAGCAGCCCACCAGGCTCCTCTGTCCCTGGGATTCTCCAGGCAAGAATACTGGAGTGGGTTGCCATTTCCTTCTCTAATGCATGTATGCATGCTAAGTCGCTTCAGTCGTGTCCGACTCTGTGCAACTCTATGGACAGCAGCCCACCAGGCTCCTCTGTCCTTGGGATTCTCTAGGCAAGAATACTGGAGTGGGTTGCCATTTCCTTCTCCAATAGGAGACATGCCTTCTGTCAAAGGACACAGCCAGCCAAAGATAATAACTCTAGGAAGGGAGCAAGGGAATACATGCCCCAACCTTACTTTTCTCCCTCCAGCTGCTCACAATGTTTCTCATTGGGCCAACCCACCCAGAAGCAAAGGAGCCCACTGTCTGAAAACATCACCCCAGCTACTCAGGAGGAGTTTGAAGACATTACTATTAATTGCTTCATGACCAGTACTTTGTTTTATTTCCCTGGTTTCTCTGATCACATTATTTTACAGCTCAGCACTTGCAATGGTTTCCTATGGCCCACCAATGCTTCCAAATCTTCTTGAGCAGTTCTATAAGGGCTTAAAGGGCTTTTGACAGCTCTATCCCTGACCTTCTTTCCAGGCTTTAAACTTGCTTTGCAATCTCTTTGTTGGCCGTCTCCATGTGAAAGTTCCTTTGGTCTCCCAAAGTGAACAGGTCTCACAATAAATCCACACCTTTTTCTCCAAACCTGTTCCTCTTCTCCCTCCTTGACTACCAATCTCATCTTTCTTTTCTTTTTAAAGAGTTTTATTGATTGACATACAATAAACTGCATACATTTAAAATGTAAAATTTGAACAAATCTGACATATGTATATCCAATCTCATCTGAAAGTTTTCCTACGCTTTCTTTCATCTAAGCTACGTAAGCAGAACTTAAAGCTAAATTATAGACAAATCTTCTGATTTCAGCAGGGTACCTAATTTCTCATTAGGTCTAAAATCCAAGTGCTAAACCTGTTCATTAAAATCCAACCATTAAAACTATCTCATAATAAACACACATCTGAAATTTCTGTAATCCACTCTTTACCTAATTTAAAAATGTCAGGAATCCTTGCAGTCTCTTACACCAACCATTATATTGCCCACAGACCTATACTAAACAACCCCACCAGAACTTCGAGCCTCAATTTATTTATTCCTTTACCGAACTGCTAATAGCCAATATCTGTTTGAGTCATTATATTGTTATAGAGCTCACTACCTCTTAGGAAAACTCATTATTCAAATTATTAGTTTTTCTTTTAATTGAATTAAAATGCAATCTAAAAACCCTTTAACTTCTACTTGTTGTTTTGGGTTTTGTCCTCTGGAGGAATTTCCTCTTTTCCCTCCACCTTATTTTCTCTCTGATTGCCTATGATAGCCATCAAGTCTTCCTAAGGACCTCTGTCTTTCTAACTAAGCATCAATCAATTCAACTGCTCCTCACATGAAATAGCTTCCAGGCACATCGCCATCCTGCTCACTCACCCCAGATAATCTAACCCATGGACTCAGGTACCAATGGTGACTCTAGATGTTCAGCATTTTCCTGCCCAAACTATGTTTATCACACACAACTGGATCACCTGCCTTACATCCCTCTTTATTCTCCCTACCACCACTCAGGAAGCCCATTCTGGGGTCTACAAGCGTTGGTACTGGTTTCTGAGAAGTACTGATATTATATCTGAGATCAGAAGATTCTACAGGTCCAGGAATTCAGCTAGAAGGACCAGGGTAAGGGCAACAGCTATCACTGGGGTCCCTCCTTTGCCTGATACTCTAACTCTCTTCTATTCTCATTTCAGCTGATCAAAGGGATGCAAATGACATCCAATCACAGCTACATTTAGGGTTTCCTCTAAATATTGATAGCAAAACTCTGATGTTACTGAGAAGAAGAATACACAGGAGAAAACAGGATTCAAAACAGAACTGTCCATAAGAGGAGAGCAAAGAAGACTAAAGAGTTAACCCAGACGAACAGAAAAGAATTGATGAATCAGTATAGCGGGAAAGGTCTGTGTGGAAAAGTGTGGGGACCAGACTCACACATCTCAAGGAGGCCAGTGATCTGGGCAGGGAGGGGAAGGATGGAGAATGGGGTCAAAATTTACCAAAGCCACCACAGGTCCGTGTGAGCTCACGAGTGATTAACTGGCTTCTCTGATAAAGGAGATCTGGGGCAGACTTAACTTAAGTCACCATTCCCACTCACAGAGAAGACTTTCAATAAGAGCTGGTCACTGCTTCAGTCAATCAAAGCAAGAGGAAAAGGAGAACCAGCATTCTGTTTTTTTCAGGGAGAATTCGGAACTTACAGAGTGCTGTAAGTGTTCTATGTAAAGCATGTCCTCTGCTTATTCTCCAGGAGGAGGTGATGGACATCCTGGCCCATTCTCTTGCCTTCTATGTATGTGAATGCGCGTGTGTGCTGTGAGGGGGGTGCGCAGGGTGGGAACCGTGGTAATAAGGCACCAGTACTTGGGGAAGGAAATGGCAGCCCAGTCCCATATTCTTGCCTGGAGAATCCCATGGACAGAGGAACCTGGTGGGCTACAGCCCATGGGGTCGCAAAGAGTCAGACATGACTGAAAGAGGCTTAGCACTTGGACTTAGCAAGGTGCATACGGAAGATACCTCTGGCCACTCAGAGTGGGGAATAGTCAACAGGGTCAGAGGTATGATTCACAAAGTTGTGACCCTTGGACAAGCTGAGTAGGGACTGAAACTAAAATTCAGGCTGCAACCAACCAGTGTGGCATCCTGAAGGGAAACTCACGCCCAGTAGAAGAGTGAGTTCCCTCGGAGAGTCCCCCTCTCCAAGTTGCTCCTCATTCATCTCACTCTGCTCAAAGAGGACTTTTCCTAACTCTGAGAGACTTGAGTTCCAGAATAAAAAGGGAGAGAGCCCTTTTGACAACAGGTGGAGCAGCTGAGCCTGAGCTGTGACGGAGTGATCTGGTTCATTCTCAAAGTGTGGGCCATGGACCAGCAGCACTACCATCTGGAGCTCAGAGAAATGCAGAACGACCAGCTCTACCCCAGACCTACTGAGTAAGAATCTGTATTTCAGCAGGCTCCTCAGGTGATTCATGCACACTTTACAATTTTAGAAACTTAAGCCTTACCTGCCCACTCACTAAAACCCCTTGCTCTTAGACCAGGAAAAGGCCACCTGGATCTCATGATTCAGTTCATCTTCCACTCTATACAAAGTCCAAAATCCATGGGCCAGCTTTTAGCTGGTTCCTTCTGATTAAATCTTAATGTACTCAGTCGCTCAGTTGTGCCTGACTCTTTGTGACCCTGTGGACTGTAGCCTGCCAGGCTCCTCTGTCCGTGGAATTTTCCAGGCAAGAATACCGGAGGGGATTGCCATTTCCTACTCTAGAGGAACTTCCCAACCCAGGAATTGAACCCTTGTCTCTTGCATCTCCTGCATTGGCAGGCAGATTTACTACTGCACTGCCTGGGAAGCCCCTTAATCTTAACAGTATCATGTATTTTCCATACATGATCACAGACAAGGAAGCACCACTGTTATGGGCTGAATTGCATCTGCAAAAAGTTCATGTGTTGAACCCTAGCCCCTGGCACTTCAGAATACAACCTTATTTGGAACAGAGTCATTACAGCTGTAATTAGTAGTTAAATGTATTTAAAAGAAGAGATCATATTCTTGAGATTATGAGTAATTTTTACTTCTGTCTTGAAACTGAACTGAAAGTTGCTCAGTCATGTCTGACTCTTTGCGACCCCATGAACTATACAGTTCATGGAATTCTCTAGGCCAGAATACTGGAGTGGGTAGCTTATCCCTTCTCCAGGGGATCTTCCCAACCCAGGAATCGAACCAGGGTCTCCTGCATTGCAGGCGGATTGTTTACCAACTGAGCTATCAGGGTAATTTAGACAACTTTATCTTTTTTAAACAGTAAATCTGTAAATTTTTTGTGTTAAGAAAAGCAATAAACTTATCTTTAATTTTTAAAAAAAGACGAGGTCATATTGGTGTAGGGTGGGCGTCTAATGCAATATGACTGGTGTCGTCAATGCAAGGGGAGATATGGACACAGACAACACACAGGGAACACGATGCCATGTGAAGAAGAAGGCAGAGATTGGAGTGATGCTTGTATAAGTCAAGAGACCAAAGATTGCCAGCAACCACCCAAGAATCTAGGGCAGAGACATTGATTGATCCCTCACCGCCTTAGAAGGAACTAACCTTGCCAGTACCTTTATCTTATACTTCTAGCCTCCAGAACTGCAAGACAATAGTTCCTGTGGTTTAAGCCACTCAGTTTGTAGTACTTTGTCACAGTAGCCCTAGAAAACTAACATGACTTCCAATACAGTTTCTCACCTGAAAGGGAGAATGTAGCTCTAAGATTTTTATGACCATTATTATTTTATTATCTGAGGTTTTATAACTATCAGTTCAGGATCTAGGAACATGAATTGACTTAACTTCATGCATGTTTCAAACTTCCCTCTTCCATTATGTTTGGTGGTGGCGGTGGTGGTGGTTGATGGTGGTTTACTTGCTAAATCATGTCAGACTCTTTGTGACCCCAGGGACTGTAGCCTGCCAGGCTCCTCGGTCCATGGGATCTTCCAGGCAAGAATACTGGAGTGGATTGCCATTTCCTTCTCCAGGGGATCTTCCCTATCCAGGGATTAAACCTGGGTCTGCTGCATTACACTTGGATTCCTTACCAACTGAGCCACCAGGGAGTGGCTCATAAAAATGTTATGTTTACATTCTGTCTAATCAACAAGTTCATTCCTGAGAAGCTACTGACTTGCACTTACTTGTTATATAGGACAATATCCGGTCTCCACACCAGGTCGCTGGGGATCCTGATGGAGTCCAGTCCATCATATTGGTCTCGATCCCACGTGAGATATGCATCATGCCAGATTTGGCGGATCCACAAATAGGCAGTCAGAATTTGGTTTCTCTCATCCTGCAAAATTAACCCAGATATAACTGTCCAGTAGACACCTCAATCAAACACACTTTGTCTGTAAAACACCTGTCTTCAAAACAGGAATTCCAAGAACACTAATCTATTTCCAATAAGTAAGCAAGAGTTTTTTTGAGTCTATCTCCTTGATTGATTGCCAAGGTCATATTTTTCCTGCTTGATTAGTGTTTGGAGCATCAAGTGGACAAATATTTAAATCATCAGATGTATAGGTCAACTGCTCAAATTTCTCCGAAAATTGATCAACTGATGTATGATTTTTTTTTGAATGAAAAAGTCAGCAAACATCAACAATGTATAGAAAAAAAGATTTTGAAGTTTCATAACTGTGTAACTAAACACATATGAGCATTAATGTATGTCATCTTAAAACATCTTTTAAAAATTAAGATAAAATTCATATTGCATGAAACTCACCACTTTAACCATTTAAAGTGTGCAATTCAGCGGTTTCCAGTTTATTCACAATGTCATGCAACCATCCCCATTCTCTGCTTCCAGAACATTTTGTCATCCCAAAAGAGAAATCATATGACAATCAAGCAGGCAATCACTATTTCCCCATCATTCTCACAGCTCCTGGCAACCTAACTCCTCTTTCTGTCTTTATGGTTTTGCTGACTTTGCACATGTCATAGAAATGGAACATGTAATGTGTAACCAACTTTCTTGAGATGTTCTAAGACTGTTAATGTTCATGGAAAGACTCGGGTAATTTAGTGCAATTAATTTTGTAGAAAGTGTTCCTCCCCTGGAATTCGCTTCTATTCCCTTCTATTCCCTTCTCCCTCCAGCTTGCACACAGAGCTGTCTGTTCTCATTTTCTCTCAAATTCCCAGGTAAGGCATTCCCTTTAGAAAGCACTGTTAGTTTCATTCTAACCATTCAGAAGAGTCAACACTATGTTACTCACCATATCCTTAATCTGAGAAAGTGTAATCTGGAGTGTGACGTTCAGAACTTCATCTGTATCCTCTACTGGACGAAGAGCATTAGAGTAGTCTTCAAAAAGGTCATTGAACAACTTCTGAGCATATTTTCCATCTGCTGGTTCTACAGCTGCTCAAAAAGCAGGATCTGGATCAAGCTTCAGTGTTATGAGTATTTCAAGGCAAAGAGCAACAGACCAAGGACTAGCATTGGTTCTATTATCCCTACCTACCATCCTACCTATCTACCTACCTACCTACCATCAGCTAGGAACAAGCTCTGGGTCAAGTGGAGTTATTTCTCTGGCAGACCTACAGGGTCAGCATGAGACTGTAAGAAGCTGAAATACTTCCTTACAGTTAGAGCATCTGTTCTTTTCCTGGCCCACCCAACATTCCACCAAAGAAGTGATCCCTGGGCTAAGACAGTTGCACACCCACCAGCCTCTTACCTCTCAGTCTGGAGGCAGCAAAGTAAATCCAGCAAAAGGAGATGCAGGAATGAGGCCAGTTCATCTTTCCCCTGAGTCTCTGTAAGTCCCTGGCTAGGCGCTGCAGTCTTCTGCTTCTCCAGCAATGGGAAGGGTCCGGGCACACAGCTGCCACTCTGTCTCTGTCTCTGCACAGCAGATGGGGAGCTCAGGCTTGCCAGGCACAGAGCAAGCTTGCCAGGTCCCCTCCCCATCAGTAATCTGAGACTAGCAGCTCCAGCAGGTAAGATGCCAGGAGCCCCAGGTGGGTTAGGTCAGGCAGTGCTGCCCTGGGGGAGTTGCCCCAGTTGAGAATCCCCAGCTACATTCACTAGGAATATCCAGACCAATCTTTCAAGGGAAGAGAGGTGGGAGCCCAACACACCTGAGATTCCACCTATGCAGACCAGGCATTTCCTACACCTGCAGTGAGTAGATTCAGTCTGAGTTCAGGGTCTAAGAGAAGCTGAACTGATGCATCCAAGGGGTAGCCCATCCAGAAAGGCCCTCAGCGCTTTGAGTGCCTTTTGAAGAGGGAAAGAGAAGCAGTTCCGTGATCTTTGGGGTTTCCTCTCTGCCCCTGCTGCTCACCACTCCTTCAGTTGTCCCACTGAGCATGGACTTAGTCCTCGGTGCGTGAGTCTGCATGTGCGCATGCGCGCGTGTAGGTGGGTGGCGGGCACCAGTGGGTGGGAACAGAGCGTTCGCTTACTTCGGAAGCTGCAGCAGCCCTTTGATTTGGGCTAGCAGTACACGCGGAGAAGGCAATGGCAACCTACTCCAGTAGTCTCGCCTGGAAAATCCCGTGGACGGAGGAGCCTGGTGGGCTGCAGTCCATGGGGTCGCTAGGAGTTGGACACAACTGAGCGACTTCATTTTCACTTTTCACTTTCATGCATTGGAGAAGGAAATGGCAACCCACTCCAGTGTTCTTGCCTGGAGAATCCCAGAGACGGGGAGCCTGGTGAGGTGCCATCTATGGGGTCGCACAGAGTCGGACACGACTGAAGTGACTTAGCAGGAGCAGCAGCAGTAGACGACCTAGGTTTGACTGCTAGTCCAAATCGTCCTCATTATACACAGCTTTCCTGAACTAGAGATAGGGAAAATAATCCCTGTCTCCCAGAGTTACTGGGGTATTGTATGTAGAAACCGTTTGTAAATTGTAAAGCGCTAAGAGTTGGACACAACTGAGCGACTTTAACTTTCATGTAAATATTACTAATTTTCGCCTCTGATCAGCTTTGGAGATACAGAATTTCTGCATTTACCAAGTCATCCATGGTTTACTAGCACTTAAAAAAAAAAGTTCAAATGCTAAGAATGTATAAGAATGATTCATAACTAATGGTGCTTTGCATTTGAATGCTGCTTTATATACTCAGTCATTTCTCTTATGTGATCTAATTCTGCTCACACAAAAGAATGTCAGTTTCCAATTGTCATAGTCTGTCCCTTCTCTTGCCTGGGGAAACTGCCTTGGAAAACTAAATTAAGATCGTTCGGTTGCCTGGAATCAGAGCAAGGAAATTGGATAGCTCTACTTCATCAGGTTACAGCCATCTGATGAGTCACCCTGTCCCTCTTCAGGAATATATCCTCCAAATGGAACAGACACTCAAGCCGTCAGCTAAGTGTGTTTCTTAATTGCCTGTGCCCTTGTGTTGATTGTGAAGATGTGACTTTTCTGACGCCCTTAGTCTGACTCATTCATCAGATGACACAGTTCCTGGTGCCCACGCACAGCCCTCCCTCCTAGAAAAAAACCATCCACTCTGGAATCTTAGAGGCTGAAGGTCCTTTTGAAATGGAGTCAAGTGCCTCATTTTCACAGAAGGAAGCTGATGTCTAATGATTCGAGTGGCTTGCCTCCAGCAGCACTTGGCCAGAGACAGAATCCAGGCCACCCACCCCTGCTCACTGTGCTCCCCACGCTAACTCGGCCTCTTCTTCTTATGGGGAGAGATGCTCTATCTTCTATCTTTGATGCCCCATCACTGGGAACTGCCCCTGAATAAGTGATCAGTGAACACACACATGATGTTAGCTACTGCTCCAGCTGCTTGAAAGCCGCCTCAAAAGCAATCATCTTTGGTAGTCTGATTGCTTTCCATTAACTCAGTTCATTCAGTTGGTCACTTGGAGTTCTTTTAAAAAATGGTAAGAGTCCTGAAATCAGTCCTGAATATTCATTGGAAAGACTGTTGTTGAAGCTGAAACTCCAATGCTTTGGCCACCTGATGCAAAGAGCTGACTCATTTGAAAAGACCCTGATGCTGGGAAAGATTGAAGGCGGGAGGAGAAGGGGACGACAGAGGATGGATGGTTGGATGGCATCACCAACTCAACGGACATGAGTTTGAGTAAACTCCGGGAGTTGGTGATGCACAGGGAGGCCTGGCGTGCTGCAGTTCATGGGGTCGCAAAGAGTCAGACACGACTGAGCGACTGAGTTGACTGAGGCTCATCTGTCAATGTTAACATGAACCAAATTAAGCCAATACGTTTGAGGGGGCAAAGATGTTAATAACTAGAAAGCAAACTCCTCTTAAGTTCATTCTAAAAACAACCACTGCAATGAGAAGCCCGTGTACTACAAGGAAGAGTCGTCCCTGCTCACCACAACTAGAAAAAGCCCACGCAAAGTAAAGAAGACCCAGTTCAGTCAAAAAGAAAGAAAGAAAGAAAACTTTAAAATTAAAGAAAACAACCACTAGGTGTTTTCGTCGGGACCTATACACGTTTACCCAATTACTACGCTTCCATTAGCTCCAAATTAGAGAGAGAGACAGAGAGGTCTTTAACATAGTGGTCCTATAACTTGTAAGAAACTAGTGGCAGAAGTAATCCATTAAGTTCACCATTTGGAGTTCAATAAGGGTAAAAAAGCAAGCAGACATAATTTAGACTGACTTTCTAAAACATACTCTCAGGCAATGAATAAACCACAGCCATCCAGAAATCTGGAACCTCCAGGGTACATCCCATTTCCTGAGAGTCCATTAACTTTGGAATAGTCTCATCTGTTAGCATATTAATTCAAATTCACAGAGCACAAAACTATTCAAATTGGGAAGTTCATGATATTCAGGCCAGCAGTTACCTTTCCTGGATCATGGGTAGAAATTCCGAACAGCATTTCACCATAGTTTGTGTGATATCACCATCTGAGGGAGTATATTCTGGCCCTGCCCAGGGACCTACAATTCAGAAAATTTCTAGAGAACACAAATCCTTTCAATATCTGCATCTTTTGAGAAGCAGCTTGTTGTTATTCATTAGTAAAGTCACGTCTGACTCTTTGTGACCCCATGAACTGCAGCACACCAGCCTTCCCTATGTTTCACTATCTCCCTGAGTTTGCTCGAACTCATGTCCATTGATTTAGTGATGCCATCCAACCATCTCAACCTCTGTCACCCTCTTCTCTTACCCTCAGTCTTTCCCAGCATCAGGGTCTTTTCCAATGAGTTGGCTCTTTGCATCAGGCGGCCAAGGTATTGAGAAGCAGCATTCCTTGCCAAAATAAAGTGTTTCGGCCATTTCAGAGTTGCTATGAGCCAAATCCTCTTCTGTGGACAAATTTCAGAGGACTTGTCTGTTCCCAAAATATAATATTAGTATATTAGCCCTAAATCAAAATCAAGGATCTCCAGTTCTTCCTCAAGGGCTAGAGATAATATCCTGAGCCATGTCCTTGAGTTATTTTGTAGGTGTAAGACCACCACCAGGTGGAAGACATTAACTGCATGCTGACCACAGAGGTTGGAGACAGAAGGCTGATATTGTTGACTTCTGAACTCCTACTGTTAGCTCACCATCAGCCAATCAGAAGAATGTTCATGAGCTGCTCAAACACCCCAGAACTCTCACCTCTAATGATGTTTTTAAAAGTCCTTCCCTGAAAGCCACTGGGGAATTTAGGTCTTCGCGCATTATCCATCCATTCTCCTTGTTTGACACTTTGAAATGAATGCTACCCTTTTCTTTAGCACAACCTGGTGTCAGAAGATTGGCTCTGCTTTGAGTCGGGTGAGAGGACCCAAATTTGACTTGGTAACACCCTGATAACAGTGCTTAACTATAAAAAGTACTAAACAAGTGATGATGAAAGGGGAAAAATGCATCCCCAGCATGTTTTACAATACTGAACATATAAACTATAGCCACAATTCACCTATCATCTACTCATTTCTCTCCCCTATCCCTGGCCCCTGCGCTTCTTCCTCGTTCTCTCTCTTCCAAGTTCTTGACAGACCTGACTAGAGAATAAGTATTTTATCTGACACGCAATCTGCACCGTGAGTGGGAGAGTATGAGTGCTTCATGGTCTTGTTTCCTCCTTTTTTCATTGCAGTGTGAGTACTACTGTCAATCCACCGTGGAGTTCATCTTTACATATTTTGTGACAGTCTTTTTATCTCTTTTCAAGGATTTATTTATTCATTCATTGTTTATTTATTTATCTTATTTTTGGTCGCACTGGGTCTTTGCTGCTGTGCATGAGCTCTCTCTAGTCTCGATAAGCAGGGGCTACTCTTCACTGAGGTGCTTGGGCTTCTCATTGCAGGGGTTTCCTCTTGTTGCGGCTCCCAGGCTCTAGAGCACTGGCTCAGTAGTTGTGGCACATTGGGTCAGTTGTCCCCAGGCATGTGGTATATTCCTGAACCAGGAATAGAATCTATGTCCCCTGCATTAGCAGGCAGATTCTTTACCACTGAACCACCAGGGAAGCCCTTACTCTTCTTTTCTGCTCTGAGAGTTAGCAGATCTAACTCTCTCACTGGGGTTGGCAGACTCTTTAGATAAAGGGCCAGATAGTAAATATTTTCAGCTTTGCAGGCCATATGGTCTCTCTAGCAACCACTCCTCTCTGCTGTTGTGTTGTAAAAGCAGTCAAAGGCAATATGTGAATGAATGGGCATGGCTTTGTTCCAATAAAACTTTATTTACAAAAATAGGTGGCTGGTCAGAGTTTGCTGGCTCATAATATATGTCATCAAACCCTTAAATCCACTTAACCAGGCTCAAACAAACTGCAGTAGGGATCAGCATTCCAGATGAAGATGGATCATCGCCTGAAGGGAAAGGAGAGCCACAAGGCACAAGCATGATTGTAGGTAGATGCCTGGTGAGTCTGGAGCTGACACTGAGTGCAGCTCAGCCAGTTCCACTGGATCCCACCTGTCTTCCAGTGCAGGCTCCCAGGGGTCCTGTACCAGATTCCGAGAGAGAGGGAGCTCTCCTACATAAAAGGAGACTTTCCACTGAACAGAAACACATGGAAACTGGAGAGCCCACATCAGTCCTGTTTGATGTCTGGAGGCTTGACAGTTCTCACTTCCACAGTGACCACAAGAGTCCTCTGGGAGGGAATCAGAGTCCCCAGATATGGGTGATATATGCAGTGGTGATAGAACCTGTGGCAACAGCCAGGCTAGGAGCTGAGAGCAGCGAGCAGCAGAGGAATGTTTCAGAAGTACAAGTGAGACCCTCTCGGGTGCCCAGGAAGGAGACAGAGAGACCCTGGAGGCAGGACTCCAGCAGCATCACTGAGTAGCAACCCAGATCCCTCCTCTGTTTCTAGGATAGTGACCCCACTGCCCCTCCATTGTGCCCACATCCATTTGGCTTGGGGAAATGCAGGTGAAATCAGAACAAAAGGGATTCTGGAGGGAAGGAAAGAGGACCTCCTAGAACACAGGCAGAGGGGCTACTTAGGTCCACATGGTGCTGGCACCCCACCCCAGGGGAGCATTTTAAAGTGCCCGTCTGACCATGTGACCCCTCCACTCAGCTCTCCCCAGTGGATTCTCACTTTGTTCAGAGTAAAAGCCCAAATCCTTCCCAGCAACTACAAGGCCCTGACTTTCTACCTCCAACACTCTCCCTTCACTGACTGCCCTCCAGCCAGGCTGGTCTTGGCCATCCCACAAACAGGCCTTTGTTCCTCCTGTTCCTTCTGCCTGCAAGACCCTTGGTGATATCTTCTTGGCTCCCTCTCTCTCTTCCCTCTTGGTTCAGTTAGAATGCCACCTTATCAGAAGGCCCTTCCCAGGTGACCTTACCTAAAGCAACACTCCACTCACGTCTGCCCATCTTCCCTGCTTCACAGTCTCATCACTCATGCCTAGCTGAAGTATGTGCCTGTCTCTGTGTGCTTGCTTCTTTGTTGTCTGTCTTCCTACAGGAAATTAAGTTCCCTGAGAGTAGGGACTTGGCCTTGTTCTGTGCTGTACTCTTAGACCCAGAGAAGATATCTATTGATTGAATAAATGAGTAATATCTAGGCTGAGAAAGGAAATCCAAGGAATTAGAAAGCAGGGAAAAGGCCAGCTTTCAGACAAAGGACACTGGATATATTTCCTATGATTCATAAGCTTGTCAGAATCTCTTTAGCACTCAAGGTTGGAGTGTTATTTATGGCCTTATATTGCTAGTCTACAGCTGCATTATATTTTAACCTGTGTCAAAGCAAACCCCTTGATAACATGGATCATAATTTCCACTTCTTTATATGTAGACTGTGCCTCGTATATAGTCCTAGATCGAAGGGAACAACCACCAATATCATTAGCAGTGTCTGCCTTGGATGCAGGAGGAGGGTGGGGAGCCATCTCCCAATGTTTCTGCTGACCTAATGCATCAGAAAGAACATAAAGACAGAGTAGGAGTCCTGCAGCCCAGGTTCAAATCCTGGGACCATCATTTACTATTTATGTGAGCATGAGCATGTCACATAATTTCTTTGAGTCTCAGAGATCTGAGTTCGATCCCTGGGTTGGGAAGATCCTCTGGAGAAGGGAAAGGCTACCCACTCCAGTATTCTGGCCTAGAGAATTCCATGGATTGTATAGTCCATGGGGTCGCAAACAGTCAGACACCACTGAGTGACTTTCACTTCACTCACTTTGTCATTTGTAAAAATGATAATTATAATATTTACTCAAAAGGTTTATTGTGATGGTTAAAGAGAAAGCACATAAAGCGCCAGCGCATACTTAGTGTATAGCAGGCTGTGGACAAACGTCAATATGTTTCCCCTGCGGATCACATGGGCTCCAGCAGTCAGCAAAACCTCTACTGGTAAAAAGAGACCCATGACATTGCCGAGAGAGGAGCCAGGGTCGTGAGGAGCCATGGCAGGTGATAGGGGATGTGCAGTTTTCTGGGTCAGGAGAACAGCTGATGCGTGATCTAGGATATCCGATGCGTCCTGGTGAGTGATCCGGGGACTGGGGCCGGCTCTGATGTCTGTACTTTGTCAGAGGGCTCATGAGCTTCTTGCTGAAATCCCCAGGGGGATTATACTGGAAAGCCATAACACCTTACACAGTTGTATAGCGTGAGTACCTCTTGGCTTCCTCTTACTTCTGGCGTTTGTCTTCATTCTGTGTTGACCAGCCCCATCCATGAGACTCTTTGGGCCTCCTTGTCAAGGTCACTTGCTTCTCAGGGCTTTTTTGAAATTCTTCTTTGTACTTGAGTTTCTGATCCTTTCTCACCCCAGTAAGTTCTCAACCCACCGGCTTTACTTCCTCTTTTCACAGCAGTTTCTGTGGTTCCAATTGCACAATCTTTTCCTGCTATTTGTAGTCACCATCAGTCTGATTACCAGGCAGAGTTAGGTGGAAGGCAGATGAGGAGAATGCAGGAGGGGAACCCTCTCTTTTTGTGAACCCACCAGGCTACTTCCGGATTGCCAGTTCTCGGGAAGAAGAATGGGGAAACGCGGGGACCGAACTCCCACCCTTCCAGGCCACTTGAGGTAGACTAGCTCCCGCAGACATGCACCCTAGAGAAGCAGCATGGCCTGAGGCTCCAGACTCTCACCTCTCCCTCCCCCATGCCCTGCCCTGGTCCTGGCCACAGGGGAACAAAGCAAGCGTGTTAAAGCAGAAAAGCAGCAAGAAGGAACTTTCTCACTGGAACAATGCCCTCCTCTACCTCAGGCCCACTCAGCAGAGCGCAGCTAGGTGTGAATGAGTGACTCAGGCCCTGTTCCTGAGAAGCAGGTTTGGGAAGAACATGGAGGAAAGAGGGTGCTATAAAGGAAAACAGGAAAAATGGAAGATTCCATTCTCTATTTTTCCCCCAGGGCCACCTTTAAGTTTTCTGTTCTCTATTTTTTCTTCTTCTCGATCACTGCCCTTGACCTAGGCTCCTTACCCTTGACCAGAATGAGAGGACACGGGAAGTGACGCAGGAGGGACAAGGAAACCATGGGTGGAGGTGGGGTGGTTGCCGTGCATTCACTGAACATGCGTGAAGCCGATGAGGGGCTAGGCCATCGAGTTTGTTGGCTCTTTTCAGTGCCCTTGGAGACATATTGGAACCTGAGATAAAAAAGGAAAAATCAGTAGTATTGATTCCTGTATTAAAAATTTTAGTATTTTTATTTATAAAGAATTTTTGAATTAATTTTGACTTTTTAAATTAATTGCATTAGAATGTGATCTATATTCATTACTGATGTTTTTGGCACCTCCTTAAATTTGCATTTGCCTGGCTTTCCTAGCCCAGCTATGGTGCTAGTCAATCCACCTGACTGATGGTTTCTTTAGGAAAGAAAGGCTGGAGGATATAAAAATAATATAAAAGAATCAAAGCATATTTTTTAAACATGTAACTGCAATTCTACAAAAAAGAACTGGAATGAAGAATTCTCTATCAAAAACCAAATTTGAGACACAATTCAAATCCTTTTTCTAACAAAGCCGGGGTCCTTCACCTTATCAGCCACCAGGTGTCGCTGTCAACTCCCTGCACGTCCCCACACAGGGTATTAAAGATAACGTCACATGTGAAATCTGGTTTTCAGCCAACTTTAAGGAGATGGCGCGCGAGCGCGCGCGCACACACACACACACATACACACACAGCTTGAAATGCAACAGCATCAGACACAAAATCTACAGAGATCCATCGGTTTATCTAGGATTTCTGGCTAATAGCTAAATGCTTATGATAATACAACCTACCAACAGATTTAAGCTATGAAATAGATTATTACTAGAGTTAGTGTGTCCTAATCAATATACTTTCTGGAATGTTCCTGTGTTATTCTGTCCTCATTCCTTACCCTGGTTAATTTCTAACAGAGCACTCTCAGGTCTCAGGGAAACTGACTCTTCATCGAATTTGTAGGACTAGCTATCTCATTTCTTTGGGGCAGGAAAATTTGAAAACAGTATTCAAGGTCAGGGTCCAGATTACAAAGGGGTGGAAAAGTTGTGCCATTCTGCAAAAGTCAGTGTACTTAGATGTGTTATCATCCTCTTCCTTCACACCGCTCATCCTGCCCCCCAAAATAAATGTAAACACACCAGTGAACAGACTATTTCCTCTGACCTTAATTTTTTTTTTTTCTGAGTTTATTCTACAGATCAGCTCTTCTTCATTCAATACCCTGGAGGGATCATAAATCCTTTCTCAAAGGGTCCAGGAATATTACTCTTATGAGAAATCTCTGTACTGATGCTTCTTGGGTTTCCCCAGCTTGTTCAACACAGCATCTGTTCTTCTTTTTTGAATTACTACTATTAATAATCACAGGAACAACAGCTGATGTTTATGGAGGACTTACTATGTGCTCACCAGTGTGATAAGAGAACCTGACTAGAGAACCTTGAAAGGTCTCTGCTTTGGGTTTCCATGACAGTCACACTCTCGTTTTTTTCCTAGATTTCTGGACAACTCGAACTCATCTACTCCTTCCAGTACTGGATTCCTCGGATTCAGTCCCAGGCCTGCTTCTCTTGGCCAATGTAGCAGAAAATCTTAGCAGTTAAAATGAAATCTCAGACTAAGAAAAGATGGGGGAGCAATAGTGGCTGCCAAGAGGATAAATGAATTGCACGACAGAAGAGGAGTGCCAGCTGCAGATGATCCGTCATCCCCAAGCAGATGGATCCTTTACATCAGTGCTTCTCGGTGTTAAAGTGCAGTCAAATTACAAGGTAGATTGATGTCTTATTCTGATGCAGGTTGTGAGTCTGCTGGTCTGAAGTGAGAATCTTCGTCCCCATGATGCTGATGCTGCTGGTCCATGGGCCACACTTTGAGTAGTGAGGTTCTAGATGACACTACCATTATAATGAGGTATTAACCAAGCACATGCAAGTTGCTGCCAGTTAGTAACAGATCAGATCAATATATTATGATGGTTGAATTGTGGGACATTTTTTAAAATTTATTTTTAATTGGAGGATAATTGCTTTATGTTGGCTTCTGCCTTACAGGAAAGTGAGTCAGCCCTAAGTATACATATGCCCCTCCCATCCCCCACCACATCTCACCCCCTGAGTTGCCATAGCTCACCAGGTTGAGCTCTGTGTGTCATACAGAAACTTCCCATTAGCTATTTTACATATGGCAATATATATGTTTCAATGCTACTCTCTCAGTTCATCCCATCCTCTCCTTCCCCGACTGTGTACCAGACTGTGGACACTTTAAAGAGCCCATGCTTCTTTTGGTTTTCAAAACTCAAAATCTATTAGAACTCAAAAGGGACGTTAAAGTTCTGTGACATCAAAAATGAGACTTGATTGTTTTTAAAAGTTTCAACCTAAAGATTAATTGTGCAGGTTTGAATTGCTAGGTATGGTTTCCTCACCAAGAACCAATCATGTGATAATCCAAAATCTGCAATTTTGGCTGGACTGAAATTTTTTGGCATGGTGGGGGAGACGTGTATGATTATTGCTGCTATAAACTGATATAGAAACAGAAATTCCAGGAAGGTATAAAATAAAAATAAGAATTAAAATATGGCTAACAAGGGATATGATGAACAACCAACTTAAATCCATGGTAGCAGCAATTTTTAAATACATTTTACATGTTAATTTCTGTAACCACTGCAATTTTAGCGTGCATTTTGTCAGTTTTTTAAGATTTCTGATGCATTTATGAAAATCCAGTGTGCTCATGTTGTGATTTTAATTAAATGGATGAAAGAACTTATTAATTTAGGCTCACAATCAGTGTTCAAATGTTTGAGGGAAATTATTCTCTTAAAATCATGAGTTTTGCTTTATTAGTTATATATGTCCTATAGAGAGAGAAATGCTGATTGTTGACAAATTAATAGAATGCTAATTGCCTAATAAATTTACAAGACAGCCTCCTGTTGATTCTCTTGGTGTTTCAGCCACTCCGAGTTCCCTGCCAAAGCAAGACTTCTGCAGTTCCTTTTTCCTAGAGTGCATGTTCCCCGTTTCACACATCTATTTGTGTCTTAGCGCCCTTAATGACTCTCACCCTGGATCATGAACTCTGTACCACTGTCGGTAACCCTCACGGCCCTATGCAGTTAATTAATATCATCCCACGAACAGACGAGGAAGCAGGCTTAAAGAGTTTTAAGTAATACAACCAGGCAGAGTCAGGATGGAACCAGAGTCTCTCTGACTCGTGAGCCCGTGATCATTATAATTGTTATTATTTAGTCACTCAGTCACGCTGGCCTCTTTGCAACCCCATGGACTATAGCCTGCCAGGCTCCTCTGTCCATGGGGTTTCCCAGGCAAGAGTGCTGGAGTGGGCTGGCATTCCCTTCTCCAGGGGATCTTCCTGACCCAGGGATCAAACTCGGGTCTCCTGCATCTCCTGCATCAGCAGGCAGATTCTTTACCACAGAGTCATCTGGAAAGCCCTCAGTAAGATTACACTGCATTTAATAGATCTCTTACTGAATGGTAATGCTGCTCAGGGAGCCTGCTATGGTCTGCAAAGACAAAGTCACACAATTATAGGAACTCCCATAGCTTTTCGTGGAAAGAAGATCTGGAACAAATTATTGAACACTGCTTCCTTGAAGGATCAATTATGGGAGAACACAGTGAAAATGTCCACCTGTGATTTAGGCCTTAATGTAAATTAGGTGATTTGCCCTTTACCAAATCCATGCAGTGATAAACTGAAAGCTCAAAGTGATGTTTCCTTTATTTTTACTTTTTTACATGGAAAGGCAGCATAACACAGTAGTTAACTGCCTCTTTTTTAAAGGATTCTGGGGCTTCCCAGGTGGCGCTAGTTGGGCCAGACTGTCTGATTTCAAATATTGGAAATGCCGCTTTTGAGCTGAGTGGCCTTGGATAAATCACTTCAACTCTCTGTGTTCAGTTTACTAGTTTCCAAAGGAAGCTTAATAAAGGACATACGGTGAGGTTTTTCTGAGGTTTGAAGGAGCTTAAACTGTGACTGTATCTCTACAAGTAGTTATCAAACATCTATTACACATCTGATAATCTATTACAGACATCTAAACAGTAAGTTGGGAAATCAATATTTGAACCCAGAATATTAGACTCTAAACTCTGGCACCAAGTCAGACCCCTACCTTCCCACTGTGGCTGGACTTTGCTACCATTTGTACCCTGTAAACAAGATGTCTCTCCCCTTTTCCCTTGCTTCCACTGCTGCGTTTCTTTTCACTGTGCAATTGAAAACCCCGACTGCAGAAGAAGGTCTATTTATAGCTGGAAAAAATTAGTGTTATTCAGCCTGAGCTTTTCTGCAACCATCAGTCCATTACTGTAAGAGCATCCACATTTACACTGCAACATCGTTCTATTCTCCCAGTGCCCTGTAATCATTAATTAGCTTCTCAAAACAATGTTTATTGAATGTCTGCAGACACAGAAGCCTGATCCAGCCTCTGCCATCAGAAACCAGCCTCTTCCGGGAGCTCGGATTCCCACATACCAACCACTTACTAGGCAGCTCTGCTTGGAGGTCCCACATGCGATTTAGATGTGGTCAAAATTTAACTCACCCACTACCCTGCTCTTCTTCCCTGACCTCCACCATGTGTTCCTGATTTTGGTGAATGGGGCCACCATTGCCATCTCCCCATGCCAAGACTGGGCATGTCCTAGACTCCCCGCAAAAACCACCATAGCCCACCGGTCACTAGCCAGGCTTCCTCAGTCCCGTCAGCTAAGGCCACAGCGCCCCTCTTATCTCTCCTGGCACAGACAGGGTGGTGTGGCCTGGCCGCCTGTGATCACTGGGCCCTCTGCTTCAGGCTCTGCCTCCTCTAGCCCCACATGGTCATTGAAAGTGAACGTGTCAGAGGCCGAGTCCTGCCCCACTCTTTGCAACCCTGAGGACCGTAGCCCACCTTGCTCCTCTGTCCATGGCATTCTCCAGGCAAGAATACTGGAGTGGGTTGCCGTTCCCTTCTCCAGGGGGTCTTCCCGACCCAGGGATTGAACCCAGGTCTTCCGCATGGCAGGCAGATTCTTCACCATCTGAGGCACCAGGGAAACCCTCATTGTCATTACATAGATATTTTGAAATCTATGTTACAGCTCCTCACCATTTGAAATCCTTCCACATTCTCCCACCATCCATAGGATGGAGACCTGCCTTAAGTCGAAGAGGACCTTCATATTCTCACCTTGGGTCATCCCACCCAGTGTTAATACCGAGGCGCCTTCCCTACATTCCTCGTCGCCTCTCTGCTGTTGTCCGTATTGTTCCTCAGCCTGGAGCCCTCATCCTGCCTCACCCAACCAGGAACAACTTCTCCTTCAAGACGTTTTGAGAATCACCTAATTAATGAAGGTTTTCCCAGCCTCCTGGTGCAGAATTCTGTACTATTCCCTCTGTGTTCTTGAGGTTTCTCACACTTTTTTCTCTCTTTTTCTTCTTCTTCTTCTTTTTTTTTTTTTTACAGTTCCACTATATATTACAATCATTTTTTAAGTAGATAAATTAAGATTCTTAGTTGGAGTTTCAATATCAAACTCTCAAAAAGTAATGAATATACAGAAAAGTAGAAGGGTAGGATAGACCTGAAGAGCACCATGAACCAATTCAACATAACTAAGATTTATACAATTTTCACACAACAGTAGGATACAAATTCTAATCAAGTTTCCATAGACTATAAGCTAGGAGACACCAGAACATATTCAGGGACATAAAATGGGGTGCAAAAGTGTTGTGATCTAAAGGTATTGAAATTATAGAGTCTGTTCTCTTATCACTGTCTCACACACACTTCTAACCTAATCGGTATCCAGTTGTTTGTTTACAATGGATACGTGTTAGACTAACACCTCTCAAATGCCCTATTTGTCACTGTATCCCCAGTGTCTGGCAAACAAGAAGTGTCCAATAAATGTTCATTAAATATATGACTGGAGAGGCCAGAGCCTGTCAGGATGCCAGCTGACAGCCTCCCACACCACACTTGCCCCTGGCAGTCTTGGCCTGCTTCCCCTGAGGACTGGTGCTGCCTGCTGTCCACCGTGGGAGGATGTTGAGGGCTGAGCACTTTGGATCTTAACCTGACTATGTGTGTACCTGTGCCAGGTTTGGCTCCCTGGAGGGCAGCCGTAAGAGGAAGGCAAAACAAATCTGGATATAAATGCATCTGGCAGGGAAGCCAGCTACTTGTTCCCAGGACCACCTGTGTCACAGCTTGTTGGAGCAGAATCCTGTATCTGGCCTGGGAACCAACAGATTCCAGTTAGAATGGAAGAGGTGAATTTGAATTTAGATTCCACCTTTGACCCAAATCCAGTGTTGCAACAGCACAGCTACGCGTGTGCTCAAGATGCCAAGTTCCTAGAAAAAGAGATCTGGATTTAACTTATCTTAGGCAGTTAGCCCCTCAGTGTGTGTAGGGTGGGGCAGTAAAAAGTCAATTAATTAGGTGTTTTGATAAGAATGTTTTCAGATAAAAATTAAAATCATTTGCTAGTTTCCTAGTACCAATGAGCCCTGGGAGGTTATGTTTTGACCAGAACTCTGCCGCTAAAATCATTCTTCCTGCAGATATTTACTAAATGCTGGGCACAGTTTAGTGAAGAATGAATAAATTACTTCTTTCTTCAAGATGCTTATGGACTTCTTGGAGAAAAAGACAAACCTCTAAGGGAAAGTGAATAATAGTAAAAGAGTTAAACAAGTAATATAAGAAGAATATGCCTTGAAGGGGTGACTTGCTGCTAAATGAGAAGTTCAGACAAGGAAGAAGACGTTGACCTCCAGGCTGGATTGACTCAGAGGACAGAGACAGTGGGGTTTTCACCTGACAGGCTGGACCAGCCAGAGGGCATGAGGTGGCAGGAGGGGGCATCATGGTAGAAAGAAAAGAGATCCTTTGGAACTCGTAGTTTGAGCTCCTCTTCTGCCATTTATTAGCTACATAGCTTGGGCATTTTTGAACTTCTCTACACTTTCGTTTCCTCACTGGAAAAACAGGGGTAATGTTATCTACATCATGGACTCCATACATCATTCAAGACTACAGACATTTTGCACAAACACATGTGCTAAGTCCTGGAGTACAAAGATGGCAAGAGAAGGGTCTTGCCCTTGAAGCCTATCACATGAGGTGTGCACTCATATGCTCAGTATTGTCTGAGTCTTTGTGACTCCATGGAGAGCAGTCTGTCAGACTCCTCTGTCCATGGGATTCTCCTGGCAAGAGTGCTGCAGTAGGTTGCCAAGCCCTCCTCCAGGGGGTCTTCCAGACCCAGGGATGGAGCCCACATCTCCAGCGGCTCCTGCATCGGCAGGCGGATTCTTTATCACAGAGCGTCTCTTATGTCTGCTGCATTGCAGGTGGATTCTTTACCACTAGCACCACCTGGGAAGCCCACATGAGGAGGGGCAGAAAAATATATTAGTCCCCCTTTTCCTTTTCCCTCTAGGCATCTGCCACTTTAAAGGACAGGTGGCCAGATCCAGTGGCCCATGACTAGGGGGAATTCAGGACATGAGTTCACAAGTTTGGAGACAGAACAGGCTCCTTACTTCACATCCTCTATGGAGGATTCCTGCCCTCCAGTTCCTCCTTCTATTAGGAATTGTATCTGTACCTCCTGAGGCCAGATCTCCTGATCTGAAGCTTCCCCCTTGACTCTGATGAGGTCTAGAGGGAGCCGAGGTCAGAGGCAGTAACCCTCAGTCAACTGCTATCATTGCTCCAAATGCTTTTCGTGCTGTGGGCTCAGTCATGTCCGATTCCTTGAGACCCCATGGACTGTAGCCCTCCAGGCTCCCCTAGGGATTTCCCAGGAAAGAATACTATAGTGGGTTGCCATTTCCTTTTCCAAGGGATCTCTCCCACCCAGGGATGGAACCTGTGTCTCCTGCATGGTCAGGGAGATTCTGTATCTTTGAGCCCCCTGGGAGGCCCCGCCTGCTGTTTACTTCCTTACTTACTTTTTGTAATTACGAAAGACCACCACCAGGGGGTGTAGGAGCAAGTAGCTGAGCCCATCTACCAAGCAGAATGCTTTTTGTTTTCTTGCTAAAAAAATGTAGTTGAGGTCCACAAGCATACCTTGTGGGTTGAGAACAACACCTTCTGCACCTTGTACAAACCCTTTGTAAAGAACACGGCTCTCTTAAGGCTCAAAATCATTTTTGACTCAGCCCATCCTCCACAGCCCATCAGGCTGGGCCAAGGGTTTCTAGGCTCCGATTCCAGTTTTCAATGTTTCTTCTGATTAAAAGCCCTTTGGCTCAGCAGGATTGTCTATAATGATAGTAAATGGCTCACATGATGATGAGGCAGTCTTGTCACGTCTTGAACTGCAATCTGTCTTGAATCCAAAGCCATCCACCTCGGTTATTGGTTTTGGCCCCTGTTTCCCCACCCCAATTTCCCATACCACTTGCAGAGACTTGAATAGCTGTCCTACTCTACCTCCCTATGGCAGTCCTCATTAAAATCAAGCACTCATCGGCCAGGAAAAAAAAAAAATACCACAGGGTCCCTATGTGTCTCTGAGGTCATAGAAACTCAAGCCTCCGTGACAAAGCTTGTTTTTTCCTCACAGGAGTCTGCTTTCGCAAGGGTTCATCTTTGAGGTCCATTTTCTTTGAGACACTCACGCACACTCCAGCAACAATGGAAAGGAACATGATTTCCCAAGCAGGTTGCCTAGAAACCACTCCTGTGTTTCTGAAACTAATTTAAACATAAAAATTCAGCTCCTGACTCATGCCAAGAATGCATGTAATAGTTTTCTCAGTATTTTACTTTCCTTTTTTCTCACATTACAAAATAATGCCTACTCATTGCACAAAAAAATTGAAAAGAATGTGAAAATACAAAGGTCCAGAAAGAAAAAGATCCCCCATAATCTTACTATCAGAGGCAACGACTATTGTCATTTGGAAATGTTTTCTTCTAGGCTATTTTTCTCCCGATGCAATTTTTACCCCATTGATATTAATATTGAATTTACATGGAGCTTGCTTTTTCCATTGGTAGAGTGTCAGCATTTCCCCATCTGGCTAAAATTTTCAGAAAATTGATTTTGTAAATGACTGCATTATCAGTTCAGTTCAGTCACTCAGTTGTGTCCGACTCTTTGTGATCCCATGAACCGCAGCATTCCAGGCCTCCCTGTCCACCAACTCCCGGAGTTTACTCAAACTCATATCCATTGAGTCAGTGATGCCATCCAACCATCTTATCCTCTGTCATCCTCCTCTCCTCCTGCCTTCAATCTTTCCCAGCATCAGGGTCTTTACCAATGAGTCAGTGCTTCGTATCAGGTGGCCAAAGTATTGGAGTTTCAGCTTCAGCAACAGTCCTTCCAATGAATATTCAGGACTGATTTCCTTTAGGATCGACTGGTTGGATCTCCTTGCAGTCCAAGGGATTCCCAAGAGTCTTAGTCCATTTTCCATTATTTACTTAACCATTCTCTTCATGCTGGACATTTAGGTTATTTCCAGTCTTACAGCATAATAATAAATGCTGTCATGATGATGTTGGTACAAACATTTACTATATATTTCCTCAGGATAAAAATCATAAAAAGGATTTCAAAAGTCCTGATCATTTAAAAATCTTCTTTTAAAATATTGAACTATTTATGATTTTTTTTGGGAGGCCATGTTGTGTGGCTTGTGGGGCCCCAGCCCCCTGGACCAGAGATTAAACCCAAGGCCCTCAGCCATGAAAGCACCAAGTCCCAGCCACTTGACTGCCAGGCAATTCCCTGTTCATGTAGTATTTAAACAGGACATTAAAAAGTAAATTTCCCTCTCTTGTCTATCTAGCACCACTTCCTAGAGTAACCACTGCTATCAGAAATTTTCTATGAATATAGAAGTATATGTATATATTAGTTTATTTGACTTTTACATTGTTCTACGACTTGTTTTACTTACTGTATCTTAGACATCTTTCTACATCAACCTAAATCGATCTGTTCTTTGTAGAAGTTGCATAATACTTCATTTGGTGACATACCATCACTTATTTGCATGGACAGAACTTCTTAGTGCACTCGCTGCATATTGAGGGAGCTGGGCTCCCAGCGGTGGGTCTGAATCGACACTACTCCACTCATACCACACTTTGACTGGGAGAGGGAACAACTGGTGACAGAAAGCACCAGCTTTACCCCTGGAATTAGTATTATGGTCTGTGGAAGTCTCCAGGCTTTTCCTCTTCTGTTTTCTTTTTCTTTTAAACCTAAAGTTGACACTTTTACTAATCCCTCTCCTATTTCCCCTACTCCACAGCGCCTGGCCACCACAATTCTAGCCTCTTTCTGAACTCAACTTTCTTTATTTGATTCCATATATAAGTGATACCATGTGGTACGTGTCTTTGTCTGGCTTATTTCACTTAGCATAATACCTTCCAGATTCATCCACATGAATCTGAAATAGCAAGATTTTCTTCTTTTCAAAGGTTGAATAATATAATTATCCATACACACACACACACACACACACACATACACACGGAACTTCCCAAGTGGTTCAGTGGTAAAGAATCCACCTGCCTGCCAATGCAGGAGCCACAGGAGATGCAGGTTCAGTCCCTGGGTCAGGAAGATGCCCTGGAGGAGGAAATGGCAATCCACTCCAGTACTCTTGCCTGGAAAATTCCATGCTGCAGTCCATGGGGTTGCAAAGGGTCAGATATGACTGTGCACACATCTGATATATATACATATATATCACATTTTCTTTATCCACTCATCCATCAGTGGACACTTAGGTTGTCTCCATCATTTGGCTATTGCTAATAAAAGACGCTTACTCCTTAGAAGAAAAGTTATGACCAACCTAGATAGCATATTCAGAAGCAGAGACATTACTTTGCCAACAAAGGTCTGTCTAGCCAAGGCTATGATTTTTCCAGTGGTCATGTATGGATGTGAGAGTTGGACTGTGAAAAAAGCTGAGCGCCGAAGAATTGATGCTTTTGAACTGTGGTGTTGGAGAAGACTCTTGAGAGTCCCTTGGACTGCAAGGAGATCCAACCAGTCCATTCTGAAGGAGATCAGTCCTGGGTGTTCTTTGGAAGGTCTGATGCTAAAGCTGAAACTCCAATACTTTGGTCACCTCATGCTCTTCATTGATTCATTGGAAAAGACTCTGATGCTGGGAGGGATTGGGGGCAGGAGGAGAAGGGGACGACAGAGGATGAGATGGCTGGATGGCATCACCAACTCAATGGACATGAGTTTGGGTGAACTCTGGGAGTTGGTGATGAACACGGAAGCCTGGCACGCTGCAATTCATGGGGTCCCAAAGAATCGGACACAACTGAGCGACTGAACTGAACTGAACTGAATAATACTGCAGTGAACGTGGGAGTTCAGCTATCTCTTTGAGGTTATGATGTCATTTTCTTTGGATATATATACCCAGAAGTAGGATTGCTAAATCATACGTAGTTCTATTTTGAATTTTTTGAGGAACCTCCATGCTCTTTTCCATAGTGACTGCACTAGTTCATATTCCTACCAACAGGGCAAAAGGGTTCCCTTTTCTCCATATCCACTCCAGTATTTAGCTATTGTCTTTTCGAAATAACATTCTGACAGGTGTGTAGTGATATCGCGCTGTGGGCTTTGATTTGCATTTCCCTGATGATAAGTGAAGCTGAGCACATTTTCATGTAGCTGCTGGCCATTTGTAAGTGTTCTTTAAAAAAATGTCTATTCAGGTCTTTTGTCCATTTTTAAATTGGATTGTTTGTTTCTTTGCTGTTGAGTTGTATGAGTTTTTGGTATATTTTGGATGTTAACCCATTGCCTGGTTGATTATTTGTAAGGAAATTAAGCAATGACAGCTTATGTTTTTCTCCCTCTAGGTGGGGGAGGAGGTGTTTTTTCAAACATAGTGTGTCTTAGCAACTGAAAGGAACCCTAAAAGGGCGCCGTTCTGGTCTGTGGCTAATCCAGGTGCCTTGGGATCCCCATTTCCTCGAGATTAGCATGCTCACAGCACAGCACTGTACCCTCTTTATCAATTGGCTGCAAGTACTTCCTGTCCCAGCGGTTTGAGTTGGGCGATTGCAGCCGCTACAACCGGATATAAACAGAATCTTTACAACCGTGAAGTTCCTTCTCCGTCACTTTAGCCCTCTTGCTTTCAAATCTCAATGGGAAAATAAAGTGGGCCTCCTGGCCACCAACCCCATTTCTAGCCAGTTCCTGCAGTAAGAAGTCCTGTGGTAGGCTGGCAAGGCTAAAAGGATACCTGGTGGCCAGGGACTGGTAATCTATGCTTAATTGCCTGCGGCATTTAATAGCCACAGAGAAAAGGAAAAAGCATATTTATTTTCTATTTAACTGCTTGATCTTACAGACGCCAAGACAGTTACATAAAGTCATAATGTTAGAGCAGGAAGGGACCCTGGAAATCAAATTATGTAACCTTATTTTAGAAACACTGAGGTCCCGGAATGTTACACTTCTCTCTCAAGGCAGTGACACTGGCTAGCACAAAGCTGGAACTAGCATCCTGGCTGTGACCTAAAGCATTATCCCAGCACTAGCAGCATTTTCACAATGGCAGGAAAAAGTATGAGAGCCAGATTTTAGTCCTGGATTTCTACTTGCGTCTGAACATTTCACAATCCCAGAAATAGGCTTGTGGAAGAGAAGTAATTGCCTCCAAAACCCATTCTCCCATTCTTCAGTAATAAAATATCAAATGTTAGCAGGGCACAGGCTGCTCAGGGGGAAAAAGTATCACATTTCCTAGTATGCTGTACAATGAATTCACTTCCAAGTCCTGGCCAGAAGATTTAAAGGAAGGTAGTGAGTGCTTTAAAGAACTAGAGAGTACCCTTCATGGGACCTGACTTCCTGACCAGTAACTGGAATGCTGACCCAAGGTCTGGAGCTGGAGCGGCCATCTTGAGCCACAGGGTGGAAGCCAAACATTGAAGAAAGTGAAAAAAACAGATAGAAGGAATCTATATCAGTCCTGTCATGAGAGAGAAGTGTTTTTAAATCTTTTATTGTTGTTGTTGTTGAATCGCTCAGTCGTGTCCAGCTCTTTGTGACCCCATGGACTGCATCACGCCAGGCTTCCCTGTCCTTCACTGTCTCCCAGAGCTTGCTCAAACTCATGTCCATTGAGTCAGTGATGCCATCAAAAATCTTTTTTAAGCCATTGCTATTTTGGGTTTTCAATCTCAAGCAAAATATTGTAATTCTAACACCAGCAGTAAAACTATTTTGAAAGTTTGTGGCAGAACTTCCTGGGAAGAAAAAGATTTTACTTCTTGGATCTAAATGCCTACTTAAAGAGAAGGTCTGTTTCATAAAGAAAGGTGAGAGCCAAAGAAAGATCCCCATCATAGTGATACAGCCACTGTACTTCCTGCCAATTTGACTTCATTTGGTCTAAACCAGTTCCTCTTTTAAAACAAATGTCCCCTAGGAAAGGTAAGTCACCCTTGGTGGTGCACCCCTGAGAATCAGAACGTCCTCCGATGATTTATAAGGAATCTTGGGAAGGGCAGCTGTGAGTAGGTTAGAGGAGCAAGTGACACTTCGGGAAGGGTAGGCCTGGGCCGGGTGGGACTGATGGGGGTGGGGGAGTTCCAGAGGCAGGGTGAGGAGAGGTGAGAAAGGGGGCAGAAAGGGAGGTGTGGGGGTGCTGAGTGTCAACTTTGACTTGTATTCAGGACTCTGGGGCCAGCACTTAGCATGGGAGGGCAGCAGCAGGAGGCGACATTCCAGGGACTCCACAGGGCAGCTAACTCCAGGACCCCAGTGTAACTCAGCTTTCCTGTCCAGCCTGAGTCTTCCAGCTTTTCTTTGTCCAAAGATGCCTTCCTTAACCAAGACTAGTGGGAAAGGAGTCGCTTCCTGAAGGGAGGAGGCTGGACGAGCAGCTTTCATACTGGCTCAGAGTTCCCTCCCTACATACTTTTTGCAATGTCTATATCACACATTCAACATTGTATCAAAAGAGATTTTAAATTGGATTGTTAAAACAAAAAAATAAAAATAATTAATTGGAAATAGATTTTAAATTGGATTTTTTAAAAATTTAGCCTTGCCCTAAGTAATATGACTTATGAAATGACAGGTTTAGCATGCTAGTTATCTATATGTGGCTTAATTATTACATTAAAAAATGTACCATCAGAAACCCATATAAATATTTTCCTTGGAGAAACATTGCATTATTTCATTCAGTTCCCCCAATGATCCAACAAAGAAGATACTAATATTAGTCCATTTTATAGATGAGAAAACTGAGGTTAAATAGCTTTCACAAGAGTTTTCACCAGAGCTGAGATCTGAACTTTTAAGAAACAAAATTCAACTGAGTAAATCTGAATTTCAAAATGTCTTTACCCAGCAATTCATGAATCAGACAGCACCACATCTAGCGTATAAAAAGGACCTCCAAGGAGCTGTACACAATGGAAGACTTTTGCAGGCAAGACGGGGAAGGGATAAGAAAAGAGCAATTGCCTTATCTTCCTCTGAGGGATGAAAAAGGATCTACATGGTAGATTCCTTCGTTGGTGCTCACCAGAAATTTTCAAACAGGAATTAAGATGACATTCCTGGTGGATATAAAAACTGTAATTAGGTTAGTTTTAAGTTCTGATTTGGTGACATGGGCTTGGCACAAGTGACTCCATTTGAGGCCCGTTGTCTCTTTTTTCACAGAGCCATGGTCTATTTGACTTAAAAGTCGGTGGTGCTTTCTCTCTCCCAGGTGAAGGAAGGCAGAGAACCCTAAAGCTAAAGAGGAGGAGAAAGAAGAGCCAATACTCCTGATCCTACATGAACATTCTCCCTTTGGCTCTGCCCCACTTCCTCCCTTTTCTTCTTTGTCTTCCATTTCTAAGAATGTCTCCTCTTCACCAAAGCAGAGCGTTCCACAATGCATTCCTTGTGAAAAAAGGCTACCAACTCCATGTCAGCAATAAAATTCTCTTTGGGAATTTGTATCCTTCTAAAGAGATCATTAGGAAATTCACCTGCCCTTTGCTCTGGATGCATGGGGAGAGGAAGAACTGAATTTCTGGGGAGCCTCACAACACACCTGTGGGAAGCAGAGTAACAGCTGCTTATCACATGGAGCCCAGAGGGCTGCTGGGAATAGAAACCTTCACGTGTATCTGAAGCGACTACTGCGTGAGAGTCACAGTGATCAGTGCGGTAGAAAGAGAAAACCCCAGACTCTGCCACTTACCAGCTGAGTGACTGAGGGCAAGTCACATACCCTCTCTGAGCTGTGATTTCCTCATCCACAGGAGGGGAGAACAATCCCTGTCTCAGAGGGTTATCATAGCATTAAACGAGGCACCTATAACTCAGGGCTCTTCCGTTATTGCTATTTTAAATTACCGCCAGAGTAAAGAGGGCCTTAATGTTCAGAACCCAATCGGCGTAAATTGTAGCACTTGGCAAAAATTGCCTTTTCTACTTGGAACTTCACTTTAAAAATAAAAGAAAGAAAAGGTGAAAAAGGAAAGGAAAAAGGTGAAAAAGCAAAAGGAAGTTGTTATATTTTGAATACTCCGTGACCGCAAAGTCCCGCTCTGGACACTGTTTCCTCTTTCCTAATATTCTAGCTCAACATGCAAAACCCTTTGCTTTTACGCCAGGGCCCCCACAGGAAGAATAGACAGGACAGACAGGACATGTCTTTGCCCAAATTAATTTCATTTCCTCCCCACTAGGCCAGGGTCACAGCAATGGAGAACTATTGTCCATGGCGCTAAAAGCTGCATTTCTGTTTTTATTAGTTCAAGGCAGCCAAAAGACTTAAGTCAAAGAACTTGGTGAGTCAATGTACTTTCCAGTTCCTAACTACAGACAGTCCTGGACTCACAATGGTTCCAGTTATGATTTTTCAACTTAATAATGTTGCAAAGTGATATACATCCAGTAGAAACTGTAACTTTAAATTGTGATATTTTTCAGGCTAGCAATATGAGGCATCACCGACACGATGGTCATGAGTTTGAATAGGCTCTGGGAGTTGGTGATGGACAGGGAAGCCTGGCGTGCTACAGTCCATGGGGTCGCAAGGAATTGGACAGGACTGAGCAACTGAACTGAACTGAATATGCAGTTCAGTCCTTCCTCATGATGCTGGGCTTGGGCAGTGAGCCTCAGCTCCTATCAGCCCCTCAATTTCTAGGGTAAACAGCTGATGCACTTACAACCATTCTGTAACCAGGCAGCCATTCCATTTTTCACCTTCGGAACAGTATTCAGTCAATTACATGAGATAGTCAATACTTTATTATAAAATAGACTTTGTGTTACATGAGTTTTTCCCCCAACTGCAGGCTTATCTAAGTGTTCTGAACATGTTTAGGGGAGGCTAGGCTAAGATAAGATGTTTGCTAATTTTGCCTGTGCCTGTACGTGCTCAGTCACGTCCAACTCTTTTGCAATCCTTTGGCTGGTAGCTCACCAGGCTCCTCTGTCATGAGATTTTTCAGGCAAGAATACTGGAGCGGGTTGTCAAATTTCCTCCTCCAGGGGATCTCCCTGATCCAGGGATCGAACCTGTGTCTCCCGAGTCTCCCTGTATTGCAAGCAGATTCTTTCCCTGCTGAGCCATGGGGGAAGCTGGTTTGTTAGGTTAGGGGTATTAAATGCATTTTTCATCTTAATGTTTCAATTTTATATCCTTCCCTGATCCTATCTGGAGAATGGTATTCAGTCACCTGAGACTCATTCTGTAAAAAGAACTTGACTGACCCAGGTTAGAGGACATCATTCTCCTTATAGCCTGAATATAGACATTGGTGACCCCAGTTTGCCTCCCCACCGTCTCTGAAATATAAACAGCTACATCTTACAGGCAGTGTCTCCACTTCTGAAAATTTTATCCATCTAACTAATTGACTTAATGTTAAGGAAATGGCAACCCACTCCAGTGTTCTTGCCTGGAGAATCCCAGCAGGCTGGGAGAAACCCTGGCGGGCTGCCATCTATGGGGTCGCACAGAGTCGGACACAACTGAAGCAACTCAGCAGCAAGAAAACTGTGGCTCAGACAGTAAAGCATCTGCCTACAATGCGGGAAACCCGGTTTCAATCCCTGGCTGGGGAAGATCCCCTGGAGAAGGAAATGGCACCCCACTCCAGTACTCTTGCCTGGAAAATCCCATGGATGGAGAAGCCTGGTAGGCTACAGTCCATGGGGTCGCAAAGAGTCGGACATGACTGAGTGACTTCACTTTTCACTTTAAGGGAGCTTAGAACTATCAGATACTCATCAGTGGCTGAGTGATAAAAAAATATATTAGATCTGTTAGAGTTACTTTGCGCCAGACAGAACTGGCATGTGTTTTATGTCTAAAAAACTAGTTGTCGACTTTGAATGGAGTTTTGCTGATGTGGTTAGAAAATACTTTATCACGAAATGAAAATAAAGACGAACTGTTTCTCTGAAGAGGCAGAAGGTAAGAGATGATTAAAGAAGGAAAAAAGTGATGCAATTTTGTTTGATGTTTGATAGCTTTACTTGTCCCAGAACATTGCTTTGGGAATTATTTTTCCTTTTGGTCTTGAGGAACAGTGTGAATGGACATAGAAGCATCTATATAAAAGAAGAAGGCGGATACATATGTCAATCAAAAGAATTTGCCAGGAATGGGAAAAGCACTAAATAAGCAGAAACTGGCTGGCTATTACATTGTAATTCCTTCTCTACATACCAACCAATTATTCAGCAAGACCCTTCAATACAAGGAGCATAGAAAATGTTCTTTTCCAGGTTTTTCTCCTCTTGCTTCCAGGTAATCCATCGCCTTGTGTATCTGTACCCTTCCTCTTCAGAACCCCTTCTCCTTCAGGGAGCAGACAGTTGCACTCATCTTGGTCTTCTGTACTGTGGGGACCTTAGGATGCTCTGATGCAGGTATACAGTCTCTCCAACTTGTCTCTCTCCTGTTTCCTTTTCTTGTTTGCCTGCCTCCATTCCAGGCTACCCTCCTCACCCAGATACTTTCATCCCCATAAGTTTTGTCTGTGATCACGCTTGACTCTTCCTCCTGATCAGGCCAGCCTCAGAGCATCCATGAGGCTACATGATATGGAATGAACATAGGTCGAAAAATGTCAAAATTCTGATTGTTTTATGTCCTAACTATATAATCTTTGACAAGTTACCTTTTCTTAGCATTTCTGCTTTGAAGAAACAAAACAGTTATACTATCCTATAGGATTTTTGAGAATTAAATGAGAAAATGTATGTAATATTCATGGCACATTGGTGCTCATTAATAAGTTTTTTTTCCCCCTCTTTGTTGCCCCAAATAGTCCCAGTCTGGAGACTCATGGGCAATCTAAGTAGCTCAGACAGTAAATAATCTGCTTGCAATGCAGGACACCCAGGTTCAATCCCTGGGTCATGAAGATCCCCAGGAGAAGGGAATGACTACCCACTCCAGCATTCTTGCCTGGATAATCCCATGGATAGAGGAGCCTGGTGGGCTACAGTCCTTGGGGGTCACAAAGAGTCAGACACAACTGATTGATTAACAACAAACTAAGTTGTTCAGCATTATTATTATCCAAAGTTCACTCAATCCTTTATTCATTATTCTAAAGAACACATGTCATTTTTGGCTCCTGCCTCTGGGGAGGCAGTAAGTTCTTTTTTTTTTTTTTGTCATAGATCATTTTTATAACTAGTCCTTTACCCTCACATAATACAACAGGGTCTGCTCAAATCGAAACTGTGCGAATCCTCAGTGGTTTTGTGTTTAGCACTAGGAAGCCTCTCTTGGACCCCTGAGAGCCGGAATAGTACCAACCAAGAAATTTCTACTCTGTTCCACTCAAGAGCTTTGCCGAGAAAAGGTGGGAGGGCTGCTTGCTCAAGTGTGGCCTTCAAAGACAAGGAAGAGATGAGAATGTAGCCTGTGGACCTGAGATGTGTAGCTGTGGATATGAAAGCCCCTGAGGAGCCCTGTGGACAAATCATTCACAGCCAGAAAGTGGCACCACCTGCAAACAGAGCCTGTGAGACGCGGCCAGGATTTTCCAATATTGATTTAACCATAAAGCAATATTATGCCTCATCTCAGCCTTCCGTGCAACTTGATGCTGGCCACATAGGTCCCATTTATAAGGAAAAACAATCTGCCAAATCGTACATTTTCTTTTCTTTTAGACTTCAATTCCAATTAAGCCACATGCCACAGACTCAACTGCAAACAGCTGTGTTAAGTAAGATACAGATGAGGCTGCTGTGAAAAAGGGATACAAAATGGAAGTTAATTTTTCTGATATAACAGTCTGAGCATAAGTTTTCCAGAGCCAGTATGTAACTCCTTGATGTTGGAGACCCAGTTTCTTCCTGCTGCTGCTGCTGCTGCTAAGTCACTTCAGTCATGCCTGACTCTGTGCGACCCCATAGATGGCAGCCCACCAGGCTCAGCCGCCCCTGGGATTCTCCAGGCAAGAACACCGGAGTGGGTTGCCATTGCCTTCTCCAATGCATATTTGCTGTTAATTCTTAATACACGTAGCTTCCATCTTGTGATATCAGATGGTTGCTCCAGCTCCCACCATCACATTCACTTTGCAGCTGGTAAGAAAAAGAAGAGACTTTTCTTTAAAAAGCAGTCTGGAAGTTTCAAATGTCAATTCCATTTTCACACTACTGGCCAGAACTTAGTCACATGACCACACCTAGCTGCAAGGGATACTGGAAAGTGTAGTCCTAGATGGGCAGTCATGCCTGCAGCTATAACTTCACTATAGAAGAAGGGGAGACTGTAATATTGGGGCAAAGTTAGCACTCTCTGCACAAAAGGATCAGATATGACTATAAATCAGTGAAGCCTCCTGGATACAAGGGCATATGCATATTTTATGTGAGTCATAGGTCTTGAAGCAAACAAGTTCAGTTCAGTCACTCAGTCATGTCCAACTCTTTGCGACCCCATGGACTGCAGCATTCCAGGCCTCCCTGGAATGAATCCTTTTCTTTCTCCGTCTTCATCTTTCTGTTCTGAAGAGGCTTGCGTACTATCAATTCAGTTCAGTTCAGTTCAGTCTCTCAGTCAGTGACCCCATGGACTGCAGCACACCAGGCCTCCCTGTCCATTACCAACTCCCAGAGTTTACTCAAACTTATTCCACTGAGTCTGTGATGCCATCCAGCCATCTCATCCTTTGTCATCCTCTTCTCCTCCCCACTTCAATCTTTCCCAGCAGCAGGGTCTTTCCCAATGAGTCAGTTCTTCGCATCAGGTGGCCAAAGTATTGGAGCTTCAGCTTCAGCATCAGTCCTTCCAATGAATATTCAGGACTGATTTCCTTTAGGACTGACTGGTTGGATCTTCAGCTTCAGCATCAGTCCTTCCAATGAATATTCAGGACTGATTTCCTTTAGGACTGACTGGTTGGATCTCCTTGCAGTCTAAGGGACTCTCAAGAGTCTTTTCCAACACCACTGTTCAAAACCATCAATTCTTTGGTGCTCAGCTCTCTTTATAGTCCAACTCTCACATCCATACACGACTACTGGAAAAACCATAGCCTTGACTAGACAGACCTTTGTTGGCAAAGTAACATCTCTGCTTTTTAATAGCAAACAAGAGAGCCCCACTTTAGCGGCAGCTGCTTTCACCCTGGATAATACTGTCATGCACAAATGTAGGCTCAGTGTTCCAGATCTGTGGTTTTCAAGAGAACCCTGCTATCAACATTAGAAAAAATGTTATCTCCTGCTTTTAAAATGTTGATTCAAAAATTTTTTTAAACACTGTATGAGCCAAATACATGTGGACTGACATTTGAGACCCTTTATTAGATGCAATTTGCATGAAAGTGTCAACTGTGCTGAAATCCAAAATTAGAGCTATAAGACAAAAGGTTAACAAAGAGTTGTGATCATGATAAATGCTTTAAAGTAAATAATGTGTTTGGTTTGTTAGCTGAGCGTTGAGACAAGAAAATCATTAGTCAAATATTATATTTCAATTTTTGGACTTCCCTTGTGGCTCAGAGGGTAAGTGTCTGCCTACAATGCAGAGACCTGGGTTCAATCCCTGGGTTGGGAAGATTCCCTGGAGAAGGAAATGGCAACTCACTCCAGTACTCTTGCCTGGAAAATCCCATGGATGGAGGAACCTGGTAGGCTACAGTCCATGGGGTGGCAAAGAGTCAGACACGACTAAGCGACTTCACTTCACTTCATATTTTAATTTTAGGTGTAAAATAATTTTAATCTCTCTGTTGGTTGCAATCACCAGGTGTTAGTTAACCAGATAAATGAATTAGAGAAAATGCTCGGGCCCCCTTTTTATGAGTAAGATGAAGACGATCTGCATGACAGTCACAAAAAGTACTGCTCAGGTCTCCTGCTGGCGTGGGGGGAGGGAGCGGCAGGGACCCAGCATCTGGGTCAGATGCTGCTATGGTCACGTGAAGACCATACTTCCACGAGTTGTTGTTATTGTTGTTCAGTCACTAAGTCACGTCTGACTCTTTGTGACCCCATGGACTGTAGCACACCAAGTTCCTCTGTCTTCCACTAATCTCCCAGAGTTTGCTCAAATTCATGTCTGTTGAGTCGGTAGTGTTATCTAACCACCTCATCCTCTGCCACCCTCTTTTCCTTTTACCTTCAATCCTTCCCAGCATCAGAGTCTTTTCCAATGAGTCAGCTCTTTGCATCAGGTGGCCAAACTATCAGAGCTTCAGCTTAAGCAGCAGTCCTTCCAATGAATATTCAGGGTTGATTTCCTTTAGGGTTGACTGGTTTGATCTCCTTGCTGTCCAAGGGAGTCTCCAGCACCACAATTTGAAAGCATCAATTCCTCGGTGCTCAGCCTTCTTTACGATCCAACTCTCACATCTGTACACAGTTATTGGAAAAGCCATAGCTTTGACTATATGGCCCTTTGTTGGCAAAATGATATCTCTACTTTTTAATATGCTGTCTAGGTTTGTCATCGTTTTCCCTCCAAGGCACAAGCATCTTTTAATTTCATGGCTGCAGTCACTGTCCGTAGTGATTTTTGGAGCCCAAAAGAATAAAATCTGTCACTGCTTCCACTTTTCCCCCTTGTATTTACCATGAAATCATGGGACTAGATGCCATGATCTTAGTATTTTTAATGTTGTGTTTCAAGCTTTTTCACTCTCCTCTTTCACCCTCTTCAAGAGGCTCTGTGGTTCGTCTTCACTTCGTGCCATTACAGTGACATCATCTGCATATCTGAGGTTGTTGACAGTTCTCCCGGCAATCTTGATTCCAGCTTATGATTAATCCAGCCTGGCATTTCACATGATGTACGCTGCATATAAGTCCTGTGAGATGCTCCCAATCAATGACTGAGCACAGAAGGGAGACTTCTCCAGGAGTCAACTTTGACTCCAGAACTCATCGTCCACCTGGTGCCAAACCTTTCTTGTAACTGCGCTGAAGTCTGAGACTCCTTCGGCCCACGCCACATACTTCTCACAGAACTTCTGTCTCCACTTCCTCCTGCTCCTTTCTGCTTCATCCTGCACAGGCCTTCTCCCCTATAAATCCCTTACACACCTAATCCCACATGGACACCTGCTTTGAAGCAGACACAAACTAACACGTGATGCTAACGATAAAAATAGCAGTGACGGGAACTGTTACACTTTCCTGTGTGCTATGTGCCAGGCACTGCTTACACAAGCGTAGTTTCCTGGCAATAATATTAATAATGGCTAACTTTCTTGAGTATGTTCCAGGACCATGCATTTCATGCACTGTCTTCACAAAACCCAAAGTGAGTAATGAACTGCCATTCTCATGATTTTGCAAATTAATTGGTCATACGTCAGAAACTTGCATACTCCCCAATTTCTAGCACATCCAAACACCACCACAAACTATCCTCATGACTTACACTATTTAGGAATAGCATCTGTACAATTATTTACTTATCATTTTTCTTTAACTGATTTTTAAAACTTGAATATACTTATTCTTAAAAGAAACATAATATCCCTAAAATAAATGGTAAATTGCTATCCATTGCCATAAATTAAAGACAACTCTGAAAAATTAAAAATATAATACTAGAAATAATCACAGCAAAAATATTATCAAATTTTATCTAGACAATATTATAGTAGATATTACAATACATCTAATTAAAGACTCTAAATCTGAGGTCTGTACTCATTTTGTGTATGTGTGTTTTGAAAGGGAGATTAACAAGTGTTAGATGTTAAAGAAATTCAGGCTTCAAGTGAAAAAATTTTTCCTGACAAAATCAGGAAAATTGAAAAAAATAAATAAAAAGGGACTAAGTTTCTCAGTCTGTGACTCAATGCTCTTTTATGCTGCGTCCATGTATCTTAAATCCCTAAAGTCCTCTTGGTGTGCCTTGGGAAATACCAACTAACAGGAAAGTGGAGAATGCTCATTTAGATGGAAAAACAATTTTGTACAATTGTCCCTTGGCCCCCAAAGAAAAGAAAGTCAATTTCATTGCTTTTCAGCCTCTGAAGGTTCTCCGTGCACACAATGGTTTATCTAGAGGGTGCAATCTTTCAAAAGTAAGACAAACCAGAGCCTGAAGCATGAGGGAACGCTGCTTTTTGGGCAGGTGTATCCGGTAGAGAAACAAACACCTCTCTGTGGTTAGGCCGCCTAGTGTTCTAGAGTTCAGCACATTCACAAATCAGCCTGCCAAGGAGGGGGCTGTACCGCTCTCATCGACAGCCTGGGGCCGGTGTGAGAACCTCCTAGCCTCTCTGGGTTGGGTAGGCCACGATGATAGGGAGCTGAGCCACACTGATGGGAGAGGGAGGCCCAAACCACCCTCCAAGCTCTGCATTGGTCCTTTTCCAGCCAGAGCCTCCAAGTTATTCACATAGACAGCAGAAGAAATCCTACTGCAACAGATTACAGCTTTCCTGCAGTTTAAACACATTTTAGAAAATCATAGCCCTACTCTTCAGACTTTAACCCAAAGAGAAGAGACCAAAATCTGACCACTTGGGATTGGAAAGTGCTTGAAACCCAGAAAGGAGGTGGAGAGGACTTGTCCCCAGCCCTTCTTTCTGATCCTGAGCTCCTGAATCAATTTCCATTATGCATAATTTGTATTTGGTTTATTACCTGGTTTGCAAACTTAATTAGATCTGGAAATAGAGATGGCTTGGAATGCCATAGTGGAGAAACCTGGGAGGCTTCCATTTATCATCACAAAGTCTCAGTATTCTGCCCACTTTGCAGATGGGAACATAGAGTCACAACTGAAATTTCAGAACTGAAATGAAGTCTGATAGTGAGTCAAAGGCTGATTCCTCAATCTGTACTTCCTTACACCTCTGGATCTTTAGCATATTATGCTTTTGTATAAGTTACCATCCAAGTAGAGGTAAGTAATAGAGGAGGAGGAGGAATAATTAACATTTTTGAGTGCTAAACACCTTATATACCTCATTCCATTTAATGCTAAAACCTCTGTGAGATGAATATATATATTTATATTTTTATATATATTTATATTTTTCATCCCCTATCTGCCAACAAGAAAATTGAAACACAAAAAGATTAATGGTCAAAGATCACCCAAAATGAGGTTTCAAGCCCAAGCATTAGAGCTCTGACCCCAGTGGTCACACTTATAACCACTATACTGCCTTTTGAGTCAGACATAACTGAGTTCAAATTCAGGCTCTATCTGATAGTAGCTGTGCAGATTTGGGGAATTCACTCAACCATTCTGACCACTGTTTTCTTTTCTGTAAAGTGAGGATTAAAATAGTACCTATCACTTAAAGCTGATAAGAAGAGTAGTTAAATGAGGTAATGCAGGCACCATGCTTTGCATGGTGCCCAGAACACAGGAAGAGCTCAATAAATGCTCAGCATTATTAGCAACGAAATCGTGGTCCAAAAAGGGTTCATCCACTTCCTATTTACTTCTCTGATGGCTGCCCTCCTTACAGTTGCTACCTACTGTTGACTTAAGCAGAGCCTTCCGTTTTACCTCAGTTACCCCATGCAGCTTTCTGGGGAGGGAAAGTTCACCAGAGGAACACTCATCCAGCCTCTGCAAAGAGCCTTTCCCCTTTGAAGCCGTTTGCAGAGAATCATGGTGGACCGCAGAAAGCACTTTCAGAACCATCAAGGGTTTTTAAAGGCAGTGACAAACCCCAGGAGATAGATGGCATCATAGAGCTGTTTGTCCTAAAAGGTAATACGCCTGGTGTGGGGGCCTCTGAGAATAGGTGGATGTGTGCTAAAGCTCTGTGTGTGCCCAGGATGTTCAGAGAATGAGCCCACTGTAAGAGTCAGCAGAGGAATGATCGTTCTCTGATGAAAACCATAAAGTCTGCAGAGTTACTACATATGATGGTTTTAGAAGATACAGATGTAGAGGATGGACTTGTGAACAGAGTCAGGGAAGGAGAGAACAAGAAGAATGAAGAAAGTGGCATCGACACATATACATTATGATGTGTAAGGTGGACGGCCGGCGAGAAGCCACTGTGCAGCGCAGGGAGCCCAGCCTGGTCCTCTGCGATGACCTGGAGGGACGGGATGGGGGAGGGGAAGGAGGCAAGGGCGGGGAGGGAGGGAATGTGTGTCTAATTATGGCTGATTCGCACTGTTGTATGGCAGAGACCAACGTAACATTGTGAAAGTTTAAAAAAATATTCTTTACAGTGGAAAAAAAAAAAACCATGTCTGTGTATTCTTTGGCACTCCTCATATAAAGAGTTAGAATTTAATTACCTTACCCTTGAATATGGGCTGTACTTAAGGACACTGTGATTTCTGAGGCTAGTTTATAAAAGGTGTTTTAGCTTGGTTCTCCCTCGGGGCGCTTCCTCTTCAAGCTCAGTGCCATGTTTTGAGGAAGCCCAGGTGGCAATGGAGAGGCCAAGAAAAGATCTTCCTGTCCTCAGCTTCAGTTGAAGCCCTAGACAACAGACGGTCTTTGAGATGCCTCCAAGTCCAGTCACCATCCGACTTCAAGTATGTGAGAGGCCCCAAGTGAAAACCAGCTCCTAAGCCCAGTATATTGTAATAAATAACTGAAATGCTACAATATAGTTCAGAAAGCTTTAACTGTGGGTCATGGTTAGCTACCATAAGCTTTACTTTTTCTTTCTTAGAAACTATTAGTTTAGCACTTATTCTCATAACGATAATAATTAATTTTTGTTGGATATTTATCGAGTATTTTTATGACCCACAGTAATTATTTTTATCAATTTTTTAAAATCTAACTTTAATAATAATAACTGGATACATTAGTCACGTTATGTGAGTTCTCCTGAGGGAAGTGCAGCTAGGTAGGCATTCCTCGGAATAAACCTGAGGACTATTCTTTAGCACCCTATGCCATCAAAAATGGGGAAGCTTTAGGGTTAACTGACCCTTGAAGTCCTCTTTGAAGCAGCACTGAAGCGAGCTGACAAGCAGAACCTTGATCCTTTGACAGTCCCAACATGTCAGGGTGTGAAATAACATAACGATGCAGAGGCTGTCTGCAAACCATCAGCCAACTGCCAAGTGTTTTCTAGGAGCTGACTTGGTCTTAACTCTTGTGCATGTAAAACTTCCAGCTCTCAGAATCTACCAAAAAAAAGTGGATATCTCTATAAATGTTAACACACACGCTTTTTTTTTTTTTTTTTTACACACAGTGTTTTAAACCCCATCTACACAAGGTACTGAGGAAATAAAGAAACAATGCCTGTTTTCAAGACTATATTGCCTAATAGGGAAAGTATTAGCTATTCTAATACTAGAATAGCTACACATGCAGGCCTCAGTGGGAACACAGGCAAAGCACATTAGCCCACTCTGGGATTCAGATCAGCTTCTTGGAAGTGGAGTTTCTTGAGCTAAGGCTTAAGGAATGACTCAGTTAACTCAGGATACTGTAACAAAATACCAGATTTTGGGTGTCTTCAACAGCAGACTTGTATGTCTCACAATTCTGTAAACTGCAAAGTCCGAGTTGAAAGTGCCTGCAGATTCAAACTCCGGTGAAAGCCCTATTTCCTGGCTCGTACAAGGCTGCCTTCTCAGGGTGTCTTCACACGGTGCAGGATTGGGGGCGCTCTCCTCTGTCCCTTCTAATAAGAGCACTATTCCCAGCACAGGGCTCCATCTTCTGGAGTTCATTAAGCCTAATTGCTTCCCAAAGGCCCCACTTCAATGTGAATACCATCACACTGGAGAGTATGGCTTCAACATATGATTTTAGGGGGAACACAAACATTCTGTCCATAGCAAGGGAAGTGTGAGTCCAGGCAGAGCAAGATGGGCATTCCGAGAGGCAGGAGCAGCATCAACAAAGAAGCAGAAGTGTGAAGTGACATGCAGGATGCAGTCAACTCTGAGCAGTTTGGTGTTATCAATCGCTCCAAACTCTCCCTCCCCTACCACACACAGAATCCTTTCTTCAAACAAAAAAATTGCATGTGGGAACCCAGCAGATAAAACAGATACAATCAGGGGCTGTAGGGGATACCTCTCCTGAGAGGGGGCTGATAGGGCACGTCTCACAAGGCCTAAGACTCCACAGGGAGGCGAAGTGGGGTGGGTGGTGGTGGTGGAGGCAGGCGCTGGAGTAGATCTAGAGATCTGTAGCACAGCGGCCCGGGCTCGGATGGCCTAACACACTCAGCCTTGTGGGAATGTGGTGGGGTACCACTGAGGAGGTTTTTCTAAGGAGTGTGTGCTCAGATTTGTGCTTGGGGAAAGGCAGTGGCAGCATAAGGAAGAAGTGCCTCAGTCTAGAGAAAATGTCATCAAGGCTTGAACTAGGACTGAGGCCATGCCAAGAGGGTAGGTCACTGGAGTCCTTCACTGATCCTACTTCTCAGAAGATAATTTTCCACTAGTAGGATTTTTCTTTAATATTCATTATTTGGCTGTGTCGGTCATAGTTGTGGCATGCGGGACCCTCATTGCACATGCGGGGTCTTTCACTGTGGTGTACAGACTCCAGTTGTGGCACACAGGCTCCAGAGTGTACAGGCTCAGTAGTTGCAGTACGCGGGCTTAGCTGCTCCACAGCATGTGGGATCTTAGTTTTCCGACTAGGGATCAAACTTTCGTCCCCAGTATTGTGAGGCAGATTCTCAATCACTGGACTACCAGGGAAGTCCCTCCACTAGTAGGTTTTATAGAGGGAGGCCTGGCTGCCTGAGGTGGATGTCAGCCCCTAGAGCCTGACATAGCCCTTCATTCCTACCAACTGCTCTCTAGCTGCCACTTACCCATGCAATCCCCACAGCCCAACTGAATTGATGCCTATTTTACAGGTAAAGGCTGAGACATTTGCGGCTGGTATGGTGAATTTTATGTGTCAGGGTGGCCAGGCTATCTAGTGGTACCTAGAAATTTGGTCAAACACTAGTTTGGATGTTCCACAATTGCATGAGCCAATTTCTTAAAATCTCTTTCCATTTTCCATTATATGTATACTACTGTTACTATTATTGATATATATACTATTGGTTTCTCAGAGGAACCCTGACAATTACAATGGCTTATCCCATCATCCAATTACCCCATTGTCCAGATAGAGGCAGGAATAAAATGCTGATTTGTAACAACTTATTAATTCAAGGTCATCACAATTTCTCCCGTGAAAATGAGTTCAAAAGGTGGAGAGGTCCTGCCCTTAACTGGCATTCCTGATAACTTCAGCAACCTGCTCAAAATCTTCAGTGATTCTCTGTAGTCTTCCAATAAAGCTCCAATTACATGGTCTAACGTTAGGAGTCTCTGTGTCCAGAATTCAGTCTCCATTCCCAATCCTACCTCTCATGACCTGATAAATTGATTATTATGCATTATATCCACCCCCACAAAAATAACACTGTTCATCCACACCCTTTGCCTTATAATTTGTAGTCCCCCCTGTGGGGAGAGTGAGAGATTCCTGATCCACTGAGCTGGGGCTTGTCCACATGACTTGCTTTGCCCAGTGAAATGTAATCAGACATGACATACCCATCCTAGCAGAAACTTGAAATGCTTGTGTGGTTTGGCAGAACCGAGGGCAGATGGTCTCTAGGAAGCTGGGGATGGAGAGTATAAAGTTCTCTCACAAAGATCATTTTACTTTTCAAGTAACAAAAGTAACAGCTGCCTCTTATGCAACTTTTTCTGCAAGTCTAGATTTTCTGCTCTGTTGCAGTGTGAAATTGTTTCATTTTAAGCAGTAAGCAGCCTCTTATTTTCATGAGGGTTTATTCAGTCACTTAGTATTTGGGATGTTTACCTGACAGACCAATGGATTTTTTTGGATCTTAACTCAGTTTTTGGGGGGTGGGGGGTGGGGGGTGGGGGAGGGAGATGTCTTTAAATGGTGCCTTGTTTTATTTTTACCATGTACCAGTGTAGGAAAAAAAATATCTTAACAGCTGGAACCAACTCCCAATTTGCATATAAAGTACCTCTGCTTAGGACAATAGCTTTATAGGTCCTTTGGGATGGAAAATGAGTCTCCCTCAGTCATGGGAGAACAGGTGAGTGGAAATAAAAGATGGCTAAAATGTTCTGCTTTAAAAACAAATAAGAAAGAGGGCAGAGCAGGGAGGCAGAGGCAGACAGCTGAAATTAAAGAAAGTGGAAAGAAAGAAAGAAAGAAGAGAAAGTTTAAGCAAAGGGCAAGAGGCTTGGTCGAAGCAGAGACCTCCAGTTATCTTCAAAACCCAGTTCTTCCCTCCTGGCATAGTAACAGAATCCCAGCTGCGCTCGTGACCACCCTACCTGGGACTACATCTCCCAGGTTCCATTGCAGCCAATGTGACCACGTGACTACATTCTAACCAATGAAATGAGAATGGAAGTGATGCGCGCATCTACTTGCCCTGGAGGAAATCCTTGGCCTCCGTTCACTCCTCTTCTCTGTCCCATGGGCTGTTTGTAGCTGTGGTTTGACCTGGCTTTGTCTATACCGAAGAGGATAGAGTCACTCCCAGGGGACGGCAAAGCAACAAGACAGAAGGGAAGCAAAGCAGACACAGCCTAGAGAGAAAGCGGAGTGTTTTTTGGTGGGAGAGTCAGCAGGGGTTGTGAGGGAAGGATCTTGTTTCAACAGCTTAGCCTAAATCTTAACTAATACGATGGCAAAATCACTAAGGGACTTTCAAAAAATGGAGCTAGCTATTATTCAGTTTCTTTAAATCTGCATTTTTCTGTGCTATAAACCCTCCATCTTTTGACCTTTGGCAAAATACGTTACAATGTGTGAGTAAGAGCCTTAGTAGAAATAGGGAAAGTATCTGGGTCCCGTAGTTGGGCTGACAGAGTACAGACAAGGAAGAGAACGCATGCAGGATGGCCCAGGGACCAGAAGAATTCCCCAGAAGCAGGAGCTCAAGCCAGACTGCCATGACAGTGCAAGCCCACCCGAATTCCCAACATCTCGGGGAGGGCCTGGGCATCACACAGGGTACGGAATGCAGTGATGATTCAATTCAACCTGGGACCTAGGGGTCAGGATAACTCCTACAAACACCTGGACTGAAACAGTAATTAATCCATAAGGCAGGAATATGTAGTGATTAACAGTACAGATTCTACAGTCAGACTGAATGAGCTTCAATTTCTCTTCTCCCAACTACAACTATGTGACTTTGGGGAAGTAACTTAAAATGCTAGCCTCAGTTTCCTTATCTGTAATTTGAGTATAATAAAAACAGTCTTCTCATAGAGTTATTATAGAGCATTAAAAGGAATAATGTACATAAAACACTCAGCAGAGTGTGTAAGATATGATGAAGGAACGATATTGACTGTCCTTTATTATTAATATTAATTTCATCATGATATTCATAAAGATCCTAGCTATTAATCAAGGCTTAGAGAAAAATCACTAACTTTGAGACTTCTCTGGCAAAGTCATAAGCTCAAATGTTTCTGACACAACCCAAGGACAGTGGGTGGAGCAGGGCATCACTCCAGCATGTAAGCTGTCTCAGGACCAAGTGTTTCCCATTGTTCAGCTGAGAAAACAAACAAGTTGAGAAGAGTGCCTGAGGTAGCAAGTTAGTGACAGGACTAACACTAAAACTGGGGTCTCACACTATCATTTGTGGTCTAAGGCATTTCAGCAAAGCCAGGCTGAACAAAATAAGAACACTGTTACCGGCAGGCTCAGGTGCTCTGGGACCTGTCCCCACACCTTGCTCCTCCTTACCATGGTGTCCGCACCTCAGTGAGCCACCACCATCACTCAGGAACTCAGGCAGGAAAGCCACAGTGGTTCTGTACTTCCTGTTTTCCCTCACCCCCTGCTTCTAATCAGCCCTGGGGTGGTGTCTATTTCAGCTCTGAAGTCACTCTCAAATCCATCCACTTTCTCTACCTTCACTTCCAGTGTACTTCAAATCACCTACAGTAGCCTCTTAATTGGCATCTGCCCTTGTTTCTTCATTTTCCTCTCCTCTTGGAAGTCATAGGGATTTTTTTAAAACCCAAATATCATTATCCCTGTCCTGCCTAATACCTTCTGTCGGCCTCCCATTGCCCCGGGGTGAGGTTCAGCCAGCCTACCTTGTTAGTGTCAGTTTAAAACACCCCACCCCGCGACCCCCGCTCTCAAAGCCCAAACCACACCAGACAGTTTTTTTGTTTCTAGAACAGAGTACAGAGCCCCCAGCCCTTGAATGCTATTTCCTCTGCTTAGGACACTGTTTCCTTCTCTACCTCCTTTCATCTACTAACTCATTCACTCAAAAACATTTTTTTATCAAGCTCCTACTATAGGTCAAAGCACTGTTCTAGGCCACAGAGATAAATAATCTTTTTTGTGCCATGATCTCTATTAGAACTCTGGTGATACCAATGGACCATTTTCTCAGGCTAATGCTTTTTTCTTTTTTTAGGATGATGAATTCTATATAAATATCACTTTATATCACTGTTTACTTAGTTCACTTGAACCTCACCACTTTGACTAGATAAGGTAGATATTATTGTACTTCCTCTTTTTCCCAACATATTACAAACAGTTGAAAAGATTACAGTGAACGTTGATAGGGGAGGCAGAATAATGGCTCCCCTAAAATGTCCATGGAATCTGTGTATATGCTATGTTATATAACAACTAACAACAAAAAACTTCCAAATAAAATGAAGGACTTTAGGGAGATTATCCCTATAGGGAGGTTATCCCTATAGGGAGAGTGCATTAGATTATCCAGGTAAGTCCAATGTAATCAAATGTGCCCTTAAAAGTGGAGAAAAAAAGGAAAGTGGGAGAGTTAGAGAAGATGGAAGGAGGAGTAGGAGAGATCTGAGGCTTAAGAGGGACTTGACCTGCCGTTGAGGGTTTTAAAGATGGAAGAAGAGAGCTGTTATATATGTTGAATTGTGTCCCAGGCTGTGTGCTTAGTGGCTAAGTTGTGTCCAGTTCTTTGTGACCCCATGGGCTGTAGCCCACCAAGTTCCTCTGTCCATGGGGGTTTTCCAGGCAAGAGTACTGGATTAGGTTGCCGTGCCCTCTTCCAGGGGATCTTCCCAACCCAGGGATCAAACCCATGTCTCTCGCATTGCAGGCAGATTCTTCAGCATCTGAGCCAACAGGAAGGACCAGGCTAACGCTTTTTATTTTATTTTTTATTTATTTATTTTTTAAAATATGGAACGCTTCACGAATTTGCGTGTCATCCTTGCGCAGGGGCCATGCTAATCTTCTCTGTATCATTCCAATTTTAGTATATGTGCTGCCGAAGTGAGCACTTTTTTTTTTTTTAAATAACGCTTTTTAAATTCATAGAACAAATAGAAGGGATTATAAAAGAAGCCAAATGTATTAAAATAGTTATTAAAATGTTTAAAAATTCTGATACAGTAACATATATGTTTCTTTATTATTGCGTTAAATAACAAGATCCAGCAGTGGGTCTAGAAAATGCTTTAACTTATTAGTGGTCAGCGTAAATGACATTTCAAGATATCTGTAAAAGGGCAGTGGTTGACAAAGTCTCAAGCACAGTTCAAGGACTGTGGTTTGTTGCCTACATTCACAACGAAAGGAAATGCTACATTTCAGTTAGGGGTTAGTGAAAATAAAGGTATAATTTTTGTTTTATTTAAATTCATAGACTCCAAATGCTAGGCACAGTTTCCAGAGGGTCCCCAAGTTTAGGTTCAACCCAGGGAATATAGTAAGAAAAATAGGAGCTTGCATTCTAATCAGGGGAAATTGATAATAAACACAATAACTTCAGATGATAATGAGTTATTTAAAGAAAATAAAATCATTCGGACTGTAATGAATTTAAAGAAAAAGTGACAGAGATTGAGCAGTAAGTAGGGTGGTTGATTGTGTGTGTATGTGTGTGTGTGTGCACTCAGCCTTGTCTGACTTTTTGCGACTCCCATTAAGGTGATTGGGAAAGGCCTCCCTTGGGCTTCCCTGGTGGCTCAGTGGTAAAGAATCCACCTATCAATGCAGGAGACGAGAGTTCAATCCCTGATCTGGGAAGACCCCACATGCTATTGAGCCTATGTTCTAGAGCCGGGGAACAACAACTACTGAGCCCACACACGGTAACTACTGAAGTCTATGCACCCTAGAGCTGGTGCTCCTCAGCAAGAGAAGCCACCACAATGAGAAGCCCCGCGCTATCCGCCCAGACAGCAGCCCCTTTACTCCACCGCTAGAGAAAAGTCCATACAGGAACAAAGACCCAGCACGGCCAAAAATAAATGAATTATATTTTTAAAAAAGAGAAAAGGCCTCTCGAGGAGGTGACTTCAGCTGAAAACCAAAGAAGGACCTGGAAGTCCTCATGAAAAGCCAGGGTTGAGGAGCAAAAAGAGGGGGACAGTAAGAGACAGGCCAGGCGTGGCAGTGGAGGGAGATGATGTCCAAACAGGCGCATATAAGTCTCAAAGGCCAGAGAGGGAGGTCCTTGAGCAACTGCTTCAGTCCTTCTGAAAACTGGGAAGCCATTGACACGGCATCTGGGGTTATTTTTGGCGCTCTTGCGGTAACAGGAGTGAAAGAACCTAATGAACAGCTCACTGGAATCTTCTCATGGCTCATATATAATCTCGTTTAACTCTTCAAGTGCACACTGTTCAGATGCTTAAGGTCATCAGCTTAACCTGGGATTCTGACGAAGCCCTTTCCCTTGATCACCACCTTTTTCTATCTCTTTTCTATGGAGAAAGCATAAATTCTTTCAAATCAAAGTCACCTCCTTCCCCCGTGGCTCCCAGGACATGCCTGTCTGCAATCTTTTCCCCTTTGCAGAACAGTGTCTCCTGGGAGGAGAAGTTAAAAATCTAAATGCAGAAGCTAAAAGCTGCAGGGCCTGGGGGAAGCCACTTAGCCCTAAGTTCCTAGATGTTAAAACCAGCATAACCATGGCAACCCACTCCCAGGGCCTTCATTAAAGAATCTGACAGTGAAAATCAGACTAAATCAATGTAAGGAGGAGAATGTTCTGTTCTCTCTAAGTGCAGCTGGTTCGCACCCTGAGGAGCTAAAAGCATTCTCCCCCGCCCCCTGCAGCAGGGCAGCCCACCACCCACTAGGGACTCCCCATCTGTAAGACAGAAATTTCAGAGAACACTCCTGTGCACTCCTGGGCCTGTCCCTTTCCCCAGAGAAGGTTCTCTTGCAGAAGATGTGTCCACCTTTCTAAAGAAGCCCCAATGCAGCCAGGTAGCATCTCCTGCACATTTTCAAGGAAGAGAGAAAAAGAGAGAATTGGGGCAGAGAGTGAGAGTTCAGTCAAACCTTCTCTATTTTCACTCTCATCCTTGTTTTTCTCTCTGCTTTTCCACTTCTCCAACTTGACCTCAGAGCCTTCCCTTGATGCCTCTCAGGATCACCCTCTGGTTGGTGCTTTGGCCTAAAGTATTTGTAATACAGGTTCTCCCTGCTCCATCCAGTTGTATCGGGGCAATTGGAGCCCTGCCTCCTCCACCTGTTGTCTCGAGGATGAGAAAAAACATCGGCAGCTCTGTGCCTGGTCAACTCACTAAGACTTGACTGGCCTGGGAAATATTCCAACTTCAAGTGGTACTGGGAGCATGGGAAGTACATTCCATGCACTGTGGACAGCCTTTGTCAGACCAAGTAGTACATTTTCTTACCTCCTTAATGTCTCTGTCACCAGCAAGACTGAGGATACCCCAGAAATGACAGAGATGAATTTTTCACTGAGTCTCCATATGGCCCTCTCACATGCTGAGTACATTACCTCATTTCAATTCAATTACATTATGAGATGGGCATTATCATTATCTTAGTCAATAAAAAATTATTATTTTATAGAACCACAATCGGATATTTTAAAAGTTTAATAACATCTTTAAAGTCATTTAGGGAGACTTCCCTGGTGGTCCAGAGGTTAAGACTTTGCCCTCTAATGCAGGAGATGAAGGTTTGATCCCTGGTCAGGGAACTAAGATCCCACATATCTCATGGCCAAAAAACTAAAAGCATAAAACAGGAGCAATACTGTAACAAATTCAATACAGGCTTTGAAAATGGTTCACATATAATAAGTCTAAAAAAAAAAAAAGACTTGATTTAAAAATAAATTCGTTTAGGGTTTTAATTAACTCAGGTCATCTGACTCCATGATTTTTACTTCCCCAGATATTGTCTCCTGGTCAGAGAATGGATCTAGAACATTACAGTACTGATTAAACCAAAGTCTACTCTGGGCCCAGAATTGACTTGTCAACATGAGGTGACATGGGAAGTGTTGTGTCATGGGGAGTCTTACGCATATACTGTAAATGGTCACAGATACCTCTGTGAATGGAAAGTATTAACTGCCCCTAAGGTAGCTGCAGGCACCTCATGGAAATGAGGGCTCTGACTGACTCATTCGCACTGCAGATACCTAATGGTGGCAGCAGCCTCCTTTTTTGATGTGGCTTCCTTCTCAAGCTCATCTTGCCGAACTGCTAGAGAGACATGAAATTCCTTCCATGGGACTGATTCCTTCTCATCTTGGCTGCAGCATGCTGGGAGGAGGAAGAACAGAGAATGAAGGAGAGTGAGCGGGTGAGCTTCTGGCTGCAGCTGGTAAGGAAAACGGGCTTCCCCAGCCGGCACAACCTGACAGTCTGCAGTCTCTTTTGATAGATGGAAAATATGCAAAGGGTTGGATCAGTACAGTTCAGTTGCTCAGTCGTGTCCGACTCTGCGACCTCATGAATCACAGCACACCAGGCCTCCCTGTCCATCACCAACTCCCGGAGTTCACTCAAACTCATGCCCATCGAGACGCTGATGCCATCCAGCCATCTCATCCTCTGTCGTCCCCTTCTCCTCCTGCCCCAAATCCCTCCCAGCATCAGAGTCTTTTCCAATGAGTCAACTCTTCACATGAGGTGGCCAAAGTACTTTAGCATCAGTCCTCAGGGTGCGGCATATATGAAAAGGCAGAGAGAGAGCCAGTTATATTAATCAATCTGTAGCATTTAATCTGTCAGTAAAGAATCTGCCTGCAATGTGGGAGACCTGGGTTCAATACCTGGGTTGGGAAGATTCCCTGGAGGAGGGCAAGGCAACCCACTCCAGTATTCTTGCCTGGAAAATCCCCATGGACAGAGAAGCCTGATGGGCTACAGTCCTTGGGTGCAAACCTTTGGACACGACTGAGTGATTAAGCACAGCTCAGCACAGCATTTAATCACATGAATTAAATGTTTGTTTACATATTGTCTCCCACTTTTGACAGGAAGACCCTTTAGGGAAGGGACTGTGTTTTCTTTATTTTTGTTTTTCAAAGCCTTAACTTGGAAGACATGGAAATTTTGCTGAATGAATATGGGCCCGGAGTCCAGACAGCCCTGGTTCAAATCTTCTCAGCCAAGTACTGCGGAAACAACTGCAAATTATTTACCTAAAGGTTGCAAACGGCCGACAAACCACATCCAACTCAGACATGATGTGTTTGGCCCACAGAGTGTTGACCCACCACTGTCTTGAAAGTTGTAAATTAGTTGGTAGTACATAAAACTCAGAAGATTTCCTATATAAAGATCTGGATTTCTAACTTCTGCTGAAAACTTGGAAGACAGCATGTGGTCGATTGGTTGCAAAGATGGCCCCGATTCTTCACCCCTCCCTTTGACCACACGGTTTGCAGCGTCACTTTACAGCACTTCCCATAAACAGTTGACATCTATGTCCCCACATTTTGCCTCCGGATCAAGCCTTGTGACTTGCCGTGGCCAACAGAATATGACAGAAATGAGTTATGGAGACATCTAATCCAAACACTCTGATCTCATGTGGACCCCTGAAATGCAAGATCCTCCCAATTCTTTTATTGAAATATGCCAGTAAGAATTTTGAGGCTTGCATTGGTGGTTCAGTGGAAGAATTCTTGCCTGCCATGTGGGAGGCCTGGGTTCGATTCCCAGCTGATGCATTGCACTGTGTTTTGGGGCTTCTCTGGTGGCTCAGTTGGTAAAGAAACTGCCTGCAGTGCAAGAGACCTCGGTTCAGTTCCTGGGTTGGGAAGATCCCCTGGAGAAGGAAATGGCTGCCCACTCCACTATTCTTGCCTGGAGAATCCCATGGACAGAGGGGCCTGGTGGGCTACAGTCCATGGGGGTGCAAAGAGTCAGACACCACTGAGTAACTATACACACAAGAATATGATCATTTTGCTGGAAATTTGCAGGCATCATTCTCCATAACTGTGAATGCACATCCTATTTTTAGTAAGGGAAAATGGATCTACGTATGCCATACCTGAGAATAACAGTCGTCACTTATTAATCTTCTCTAGTCCCATGAGAAGGAAACTTCCACTGCAGTGCCAGAGATCTTGGGCAGTCTAAAGTGTTATTTCCCAGGAATCTCCTGAGGTTCTTTGGCAACAGCTATCTTAAGCTAGCTATGCTTATTCCTTTTCGTAAATCCTAATGGCTCTTGGTTAATAATAAACTATCTTAAAATTGTCTAAAATAATAATATGACAGAAATGAGCATGCCAGTCCTAAGCCTGGACCTAAGAGGCCTTGGACATAGCTCTCTCTTTCTTGCAAACGTGCCAAGACCCCTGTGAACAAGCTCAGGCTCACTCACAGGAAAGTAAGAGATCATATCAAACAAACACGAGTTATCTCAGTTGTCCCAGCCAAGGCCCAAGACATGCAAGAGAGCCTATTCAAGATCAGCAAACAACTCACAGCTGATCCAAAAGATGACCTCGCATGCATGAGTGAATCCAGCCAAGACTAAAGAACTACCTACCTATTATTGAAGGTAAATAATAAATGCTTATTGTGCAAGTCACTGAGTCTGGGGGTAGTTTGTCAGGTAGCAATAGCTAACTGCCATACCTGGCCGTGAGGGGCCTGCTGGCCCCCATGACCATACTTAACTGGGGGGAGCAGCCCCCTTGAGAGGAGGCTGGAGTGCTGCGACTCCTCATTGCTCCTGCCATTGTACCCTCTTGTCTTTCTGACACAGAAGCTGAGTGAAAGTTGACACTAATTGTCATTCTTTTTTTGTTTTAATGAGTCATATGCTCTTTTATAGGTCTGTTTTCTCAAAGTACAGGACAACGAGAGTCATGGCATAATAACAGTAGGATTACTAAATTTTATTGTTGGTAACTGTATATTGTCACCCTATTTATTTAACTTATATGCAGAGTACTTCATGTGAAATGCCAGGCTGGATGAAGCACAAGCTGGAATCAAGACTGCCGGGAGAAATATCAATAACTTCAGATATGCAGATGATACCACCCTTATGGCAGAAAGTAAAGAGGAACTAAAGAACCTCTTGATGAAGGAGAAAGAGGAGAGTGAAAAAGCTTAAAACTCAACATTCAAAAACTAAGATCACGGCATCTGGTCCCACCACTTCATGGGATATAGATGGGGAAACAATGGGAACAGTGAAAGTCTATTTTCTTGGGTTCCAAAATCACTGCAGATGGTGACTGCAGCCATGAAATTAAAAGATATTTGCTCCTTGGAAGAAAAGCTATGACAAACCTAAAAAGCAGAGACACTTTGCTGACAAAGGTCTATACAGTCAAAGCTTTGGTTTTTCCAGTAGTCATATATGGATGTGAGAATTGGACCATAAAGAAGGCTGAAACCAAAGAATTGATGCTTTGGAACTGTGGTGTTGGAGAAGGCTCTTGAAAGCCCCTTGGATAGCAAGGATTTCAAACCAGTCCATCCTAAAGGAAATCAGTTCTGAATGTTCATTGGATGGACTGATGCTGACGCTGAAGCTCCAATACTTTGGCCACCTGATTTGAAGAGCCAACTCACTGAAAAAGACCCTGATGCTGGGAAGGATAAAAAGTAGAAGGAGAAGGGGATGACAGAGGATGAGATGGACATGAGTTTGAGCAAGCTCCGGGAGATGGTGGAAGACAGGGCAGCATGGCATGCTGCAGTCCATGGGGTCTCAAAGAGTTGGACACAACTGAGTGACTGAACAACAACAGCATTGTTGGTAACACTGATTGAACAGTTACATGTGCTGTAGTGCGTGACATCATTTAATCTCTGTACCACACTATGAAGTAGATGTTATTGTTCCCATTTTAAAGATGAAGAAACAGAGGTTGAGAGCTTAAGTGACTTAACTGTTTGAGTCACAAGAAGGCCTGACAAAGTCATGTCTTAAACATTCCCCTGATCACATTGTCTTTACCTGTGATGTTTAACAAGAATGGTCATCTTAAACTTTAAGTTGTTTGTGTTGACTAATTGAGAGGTCTTAACTCTGCAAGGAGATCCAACCAGTCCATTCTGAAGGAGATCAGCCCTGGGATTTCTTTGGAAGGAATGATGCTGAAGCTGAACTCCAGTACTTTGGCCACCTCATGCCAAATGAGTTGACTCTTTGGAAAAGACTCTGATGCTGGGAGGGATTGGGGGCAGGAGGAGAAGGGGACGACAAAGGATGAGATGGCTGGATGGCATCACTGACTCCATAGACGTGAGTCTGAGTGAACTCCGGGAGTTGGTGATGGACAGGGAGGCCTGGAGTGCTGCGATTCATGGGGTTGCAAGGAGTTGGACACGACTGAGCAACTGAACTGAATTGAACTGAACTCTCACTAGTAACATCTCATTATCATTCTTAAGTGGTTGTTTTTCTCATCATTCGGTTAATAGCAAACCAAGAGTTCTTATAACCATGACTATCAAAACAGATTGAGAGAGCTTTATATTCCAAGCAAAACTAGTGGAGGGAAAAGCGTCATCTTACACCCACTCCCTACGAGTACCTTAGTTTGAGCTCTTGATTGAAACTCTATAGGCTTCAGTTTTCTCTGTAAAATGAGATTAAAAACACATGCCTTGGGCTTCCCAGGTGACGCTAGTGATAAAGAACCCGCTCACCAAAGCAAGAGACTTAAGAGAGATGGGTTTGATCCCTGGGTCAGGAAGATCTCCTGTAGAAGGGCATGGCAACCCACTCCAGTGTTCTTGCCTGGAGAATCCCACGGCTAGAGGAGCCTGGTAGGTTACAGTCCACGAGGTCGCAAAGGGCTAGACATGACTGAAGTGACTTAGCACACACAGATGCCTTGGTGGATTCTTTAAGAAACAAGTTTAGCAGAACAGACAATGATTTGGTACATAAATGCTGGAGCTAGATTGACAAAGTTTAAATCCCAGATTTCCCACTTATTAACTAAATCCATGAGTAGTGCCTAGATAGATGCAAACTGTCTCTAATAGATGTTCAGTGAAATTACTTTAGTCCCTTTCTCCTGAAAGAATTATTTATAAACTTTACTTGGTTCTGGAAAATTATTATCAATTAAAGCTAATTTTAAAGCAGATTATTTATTTGGAAATATCCTAAGAACTGATAGGGACCAAAATAATGTGAATTTGTTGAGTACTAAACAACTTTGATAAGAATTATAAAATATTTATACCTTCTGATCAAGGTAAAAACACCTTCTGAAGATACTTCAGAAAAATAGCATAGGCAAAAACACTTTAGATATTTACAGCATCTACACATGCAATGGAATATTTAACCTTAAAATAAATATCACTGTGGGAAAACATGAAAATTTGTTCAGAAAATAGTGTTAAATGAAAAATATGCATGCACAAAATAATAAATACACATTAATTGCAATTCTACAAAAATACAGTACACATTGAAAACACTTGGAAGAGGATATTGAATAATACAAATAGTCCTTTCAGTTAAAATTTTAATAAAATTATCAAGTATACTCTAATTCTAAAGTTTGGAAAATACAGATCATTATGCTGCTGCTGTTGCTGCTAAGTCGCTTCAGTCATATCCGACTCTGTGCGACCCCATAGATGGCAGCCCACAAGGCTCTGCCATCCCTGGGATTCTCCAGGCAAGAACACTGGAGATCATTATGCTATCTCATCATAAAAAGTGTAAGTATTTTAGGCTATTACTCAAAGTGAATAATCACAATATGTTATTTTATTGGTATTTATCAATAAATGTAGTTGAATATTGATATGTTTTATTGGGAGACATAAGAAAAAGCTATTATAGATGCAAAATTTTTATTCTTTCAAAACCTGCAATCTGAACATTTACACTAGGACTCATTCTTTCATTCCTACTCCCAAACCACATTCATTCCTTCTTGTTGTTAAAAACCAAACAGAACAAAGCAAAATTCCAACACTATATTACAGACTATAACAGGGAAATAAAAGGTTCATCCTCACCAGTGACAATATGCTGTGTTCAGCTCACCGGGCAACAGTATTGCCCGGTGGCCTGAACACAGCATGATCCCTGTTCTCCGGGTTCCAAGTTGTCTGATGGAACATTCACACCCAGGGTGTCATGGTCACAGTCAGCTTTCAGCAAGCCCTCATCTGGTTGCATGTGGAAAGGAAGATCTCCCTCCTCCTGGGCACCAGTGAGGAGTAGAAGCCACTCCATCCATCAGACATTCCTCTAAAGGAGGGTTTAGATGCATCTGCAATGCAGAGACCTGGATTCGATCCCTGGGTTGGGAAGATCCCCTGGAGAAGGGAAAGGCTACCCACTCCAATATTCTGGCCTGGAGAATTTCATGGACTGCATAGTCCATGGGGTCGCAAAGAGTTGGACACTACTGAGCGACCCTCACTTTCACTTTCACAACGGAGGAAGGGAGCTACTGACTAAAGACAACGTAATTGATGAGCTGGTGGAACTCAGTTTTCTTCCTGAATCTTGTAGTTTGAGTATGGACTCTGGTTTTCCATGGTGTAAGATGGATGATTCTTTCTGCCCTTTCTTGCTTCATAGGTGATGGTGGTGATGATGATGCTGGTAAGAGCAGCTAATGAGAGCCTGCTATGTGCCAGACCCTATGTTAAGCTTTTAATCTTCATTTATCTCACTTCATCCTTGCAAAAACCCATGAGAATGGTATTGGTATTATCCCCAATTTTATATTTGAGAAAACAGGAATTTGGAGAAGCTACATAATTTGCCTTTGTTCACACAGCTAACAAATGGCCATGAAAGAACTTAAACTCAGATCCATCAGATGATGCTAAAACCTGGCCTTTGACCTTCCTACCATACGCTCTTGATGTAAATTTATGAAACATCTTAGGGAAGCATGTTAAAAATCCAAAAAGGCTAGAAGAGATATGTTAGAAGATTAGTGAAAGGACATTTTATGTTATTATTTTTGGTAGGTAGTATAGGTTCCAAAACAAACTTCATTTCTGAAACACTCTTTCCTACTTGTTGGGAAGAAAGACCAAAAAAAGTTTTGATTTTTTAAAACATTGGTCTTAACTCATAAAATTTACAGTCATGCTATATCAGCTCAGAGCACCAGAAGGGACTTTCAGGGTTACAGGAACGAGTCACCTCCTTTCATAACTGAAGACACTGCAGCTGGCACAACAGATGGTCATGACCACACAGCGCTTTAGTCCAGGCTTAATTTTACGAGGCCTCGGGTAATTCTCTCCTGGCCCCTTCCACAGAGCTTTAATCTCTGTTCAGATGATTCTTGGAAGCACTGAAAAAGTCACCTGCCCTCTCTCCGTCTCTGTCTCCCCCCACCTCCCCCGTCCCCCATCAACCGCATCCTCAGTCCCTCGGTCAGGTCATCTGTCGAGCTGTTTGCACTTGCTGGGCTGCCTGCCTTCACAGTGCTCCCCACGCAGGTGCAGGAAGGGCTGCAGGTGAGAGCTTTGATTCGGTGGCGAGAGGCTCCCCCAGACCTCAGCTATTCTCAGCTCGCCACATTCCAGGTAGTCTCATCACTCTGCTGCAGACAGTGGGTCTCCCCCACCCTCTGGCCACCAACAACTGCAGCTGAGATGTCTGCAGACCTGCATCTCCAAACTTTGCAAGGGTTCATGCAGTAGCAAAGGAATGAAATATAACTATACAAAATACAGAGATCTGTAGAAATACAGCTGATGAAGGCCCATTCTTTGACATTTCAGTGAGATCCAATCGAAAAATTCAGTTCGACCCAATTGAACACATTCTAATCAAGCTTTTGCCAATGCCTTTCAGATGAAATGGCTGTTGATAAGGTTACTATTACGTTAATAAATCCAACAGCCAGTTCTCAGTTCTCTTCCAGTTGAAACCCAGTAGAAATGGCAACCCACTCCAGTGTTCTTGCCTGGAGAATCCCAGGGACAGGGGAGCTTGGTGGGCTGCCGTCTATGGGGTCGCATAGAGTTGGACACGACTGAAGCAACTTAGCAGCAGCATCTGACACAGCTGAAGAAAGGGTAAGTGACCAGGTAATATTGTCACTTGGCTGAGAGGTTATCAATGCCCCAGTGACAAAGTTTTAGTAGTTAACATCAAAGCGGACCCATATTTTTTGTAGTTGTTGAACATTTGTTTGTGCTGAAGTGGTGTGGACATACCCCTCTGTGAAATAAGTTCAGTTCTTTTTATTAGCCTTTAGGAAGTACCACATCTTTCAAGTCACATAAATCTCTCAACAGAAATCTGTTAAAGTCTAAGAGGATGTAATATTAAAACTACTACTCACACACCTGCCATTTGGTGAGAGTCCGCTATGCATCAGGGGTTACATAGTCCAGTAGTTAAGATCACAGACTTCCTGGAACCTTCTGAAGCCTCACCACCTAGGTTCAACTTTTGGCTCTGAGGCTAACCGGCTTAGGGAACAAGAACATGTAAGACTACCTCGAGCAGTTGCCTAAGTTGTTCACTGCACAAAAGTACTGAGCCAATAAGTGAGTGGTAGCTGCAGTTATACCCACAGTCCTTTCGCCAAGCCCTGTGTCCAGTGTGAGGTTATGTCCACCTGAAGGAGGGGGCTCTGCTTGCAGAAGTGTGTGCCTGTGAGACCTCTAATATACACAAAGGTGTCAGATGGCCTAGCAGCAACCCTGAAATTGGGTTCTCAAGGAGGCAATTCTGAAATTGGGACCTCTGTGGTCAATTAATTTCACTGTGGGATAGGTTACATTTAGAGCCTCAGTGCCGAGAATACCACCTGGCGCACGGCACTCAACAATGTTTGCTGGGTGAATTAAACAATGAGAATTATTTCATGAAAAAGTTGTAAAAGTAACGAACAATAATCACTGTAGAAACCTCAAAAAAAAGTCAAAACTATTTTCTAATAATAGTAAGGACTGACAGACCTATTTCTCTCATTCTCTGCAAGTATTCAGAGTTCATCGATGTGGCTCAGATTTTACATTGCAACTCACTTTTAAGAAACTATGACATCAATTTTTGGAGTACTTTCAAAGAAAAAACATCCACAATGATCTAAAAAGCCTATTAAAGTGCTTCTCTTTGTTCACATGAAGCTGAATTTTCTTCATATACTGCATCCGAAACAACACATTACAAGTTGTGCCATATTGAATGCAGAAGCAGACTGAGACGCAGCTATCATAAAACTAACTTTATGAAGTTAGACACTAAAGCAAACTGCAAAAATGCAAAACAATGGTACACTTCTCATTAAAATTTGTGTTTAGGAAAATATTTTTGAGTCAAGAATGTTTCATTTACGTTAATGGTGAACAGATTTATCGTTACTTTAAGTGAATATATAAATATTTTGTCATTTATCCATTGTAATTTTAGTTTGGTTAACAGTAATAACTACAACTCACATCAACAAAAACTCTTTAGATTTTTCAGTGATTTTTAAGAGTGTAAAGTGATCCCAAGACAAAAAAAGAGAGTTTGAGAATTGCAGATTTAAAGCAAACTAGGTTATCAGAATCATCTAGAGAACTTGGTAAAAATACAGAATCTGGGCCCCACCCATCTAGATTCTAATTCTGTAGGGCTAGAATAGAGCTCTGAGAATTTGTATTTTACAAGAACTCTCCCAGTAATTCTGATTATCAGTCATTGGTAAAAACAATAAATATATTGAAAGTTTGAGAAAATACAGCCTCAGTGGAGGCGTGCACTACAATTGTCAGAGAAGGCTTGTTATCCAACAGATGTTTACCAAGCACATACTAACTTCCAGGCAATATTGAGATCGCTGGCCAGACACAAACCATGTCCTGAAGAAACTCACTGACCAATGGGAGAGGTGAAGAGGGAAGGCAAGAGTTCCTGTACACAGTCACGGGGTATGTGATGGGGGAAATGGGGTGCCGTGGGAATGCAGAAGCAGGGCACACCACATCAGAGGGCTGGCCTTAAATGATGGGAAGGTTCTGGAAAGCTGAGGGGAAAGGGGTAACAAGGACCTAAGTTAAGATAAAAACCCAGAGGCTGATGGTCATGATGTTCATGCAGCGGGCAGTACATTGGCCAATCCAGCTGAATTGCAGGACTAGCTAGAGAAGAGAGCAAGATAAGGCCAGGGAGGCTGGGTGGGCCAGACAACGGAGGAGTTTGACACCAATGAGCTGCTTGGAGTTTGGTGGAGATATAATGAAAGATATACTTTAGGATTGTAACTCTGGTGACATGTGGAGGATGAGGGGATGAAGAGTGATATTGCCTACTAGTTGGTGATTAGAATAATGTGATTCTGGGGGCCATTCAAGCCAGGTAAGACATTCAGTGGCAGTGTTCACGCTCAAGGTCTAAAAGAAATTAGATCATCTCCTGAAAATCAGACAGTGCGATAAAATAAATTTAATATACCCTCCCTGAACTTTCTACATCCTTTTCATGTGAATCATTTGATAGCAGCAGCTCTTGAAATTTTAGGCTCATTAGACTCCTTTGAGAATCTGATGAAAGCTTTCGACGCTCTCTCCACGGTGGGGGAGGCGGGGAATGAATTTAAGCAAAAAGTTATGTGTGACTAGACAGGATTTTCTCCAATCTCATGTTCCTTTACCCTCTTATCTTTTTCTTCTTCTCCTTTCTGAAAGAGGTGCTGTTCGATAAGAAGGGGAAAAAAAGATTCTTTCAGCAGAATAAGGCACCAGAGTTTTCCTGTAAGAGGCAGTATTAGTAGCATAAATGTTGAGGGTAGAAAGTTCACTTTGAAGTCCAGGAAGCCTCTTCCTGGGGAGCCAAAAGAAGCAAAACAAGGGGGAAACAGAGAAGGAGCCCAAGTTTGGTGAAAGAGGAGGGGGAGAACTCAGTTATACAGGGTTTGACCGATGCCTCATGGAGGAAGTACAGACTACACGATGAGCAGAGGGACCGCCTAGAAGTAAGGCTTTCTTTCTGGAAACGCACTGTGTCTTTACACCCGCCAGACATGGCAGCCGTAACCCAGGGCAGGTTTTACATCTTAAGTCAGTTTCTTGTAAGCCTCATCTTTCGCAGCATTTGGGAACCATCGTCCCCCCAGTCAGAGCTGCTGGTCACAGTCGCGTAGGCTGTTCACTGAACAAAACTCTAGGGAGAGGGGACAATGGAGACTGAAGGCCCACACGGACTGAGTTCGCCGAGCTCAGGGGCCATGTGCACCCAGAGCAGGCGCCATTTTCTAGTGCTCACACGGGTGCTCTGCCGGCTGGTTTCGCTGTACCACCTGCATAACGCGCTGTCTCTTCTGCTGCCTCCTCCTCTTCTATGGGGAGAGGGGACTACGGCAGAGACCGGTCAGTGTACAAGTCTCCACAGTATTATGTGGTCTGGGAACGTTGGCCAGACTCCTATCTCCCCTCCTCCCATTCCCTTGACTCCACCCTTTCATCTCACCCTCATGCCTTTTCCAGGGCCTCTTACACACAGACTCTACTCTCTCAGAAAAAATAAATTGAGGCTGAAGGAGAAACATTATTCACTACATGACAAGTGTGCTTCTTCTACCAAGAGCACAAAGAACAAAACAGACCTCCCTCCTCCCCTCAACCCAAACCTCGAGGAGCGAAGAGAAAAGCTGTGAAAAAGGACAGCCCATAAACGGTGCCTGAGTAACAGCCGCAGAATTGAAACCACAGGAGACCGCTGCCTTCTCCCACAGCTGTGGGGTGAGCCGGCTTGGCTGGCTTCCAGATCACACACCTGCTGTAAGTCTTTCAGCCAGAATTGGCCCCAAGCGGATTCGATTCGAGCTTAATGCCCTCCCCTTGACCTTAGGGGGAGATTTCAAGGTGTGGGAAATTGAGTTACCCCATCAGTCAGCAAGCCTGGCTGACTTTCCCCACTGCAGGCTGTTCCCTCCTGCCCCTGAGGGACTGGGCTTTTTGCTGCCCTGGGTAGTTCCTTTCCTGAGCCCCCTGGTAGAGTTTGTGCCTCTAGTCTCATTCCCACCAGAGCAAGCCAAGACCCAGAGCTTGACTTGGAGCAGAGGAGCAACTTGGTAGCACAGGCCTTTTGACTTCAAGGAGACCCAGAGTCCACAGTCATCATCTTAACTCAATACTGACCAGGGGAATTTTTGCAGAAACTTATGCCTGTGGCTGGCAATTTGTTATGTAAGTGAATATTGAAACGTCTCCAGTTAATAATGTTTGGGTAACAAAAGACATATTGATACATATTAATACGTCTCTGGTCAATAATGTGATAACAATGATGAACACTTACGGGGCACATGTTCCTTACCAAACACTTTCCATCCAACGCCTCACCTAATTCCCACAACCTGAGGTGCTATGCTCTCCATTTCATAGATGAAATGAAACTCAGAAATATTACAAAGCTTGCTCAAGGTCACAGGTTCCTGCCAACTCCACCAACCCATCAAAACTGTCTCCTCCTTCCTTAGATACAATCATGTGGCAAACTGCTGTCGGCTTTCTTCAAGGGAAGAAGTCTCTAGGAGTCCATTTCAAAGAGTCACACTTGATAGGAATGGCCAGATAATCAGACTAGAAAAGGGAAGAAAAGAATGTATGGCTAAATGTCAACCACACAGTTGTCTAACGGTCAACAGGCGATGGGGGAAGGAAGTGCGAGGGTGACTGGTTTCCCAGAACAAGTCTCAATCCCATTACAGTCTATCAGAAAGTTGTGTAGGTGTTTTATCAGGAGCATTGATTTTCTCCCAAGTAAGAGGTCACACACAGAAAGAATCTGTCCCAGACCAGGTCTAAGACAATTTTTCTTTCCAGTGATATTATGAAGGACATCACGTTATCTTTATGTACTCCAGGACTATTGAAATTTAATTATGTAAAAATAACATATGATCATGGTGTTACAGTAAACCTGAGAAAGTCAGGATCAACCTGTATGCCCGGCCTGTAACAGGTGCTTGATAAATGTTTATTGAGAGAATGAATGGGCAAATGAATGAACTTTTCCAAACAGAGAAGGGACAAGTGAACTGGATCAAAGTTACTCAAAGTTGTGATCCAAAGACCAAGCAGGGTAGGTCTGCAAACTCTTACTGGACCACAGTAAGATGAGCAGAGAAATCAAGAGTATGTATTTAGAAAGTTTTTTAGCAATTCGATAATGTCTATCGAATCTACAAATAAAAATAGGACTTGAATTTTGTCTTTTTTTACTTCATTTTTTCCTATTAAATCTTTGTCTTTTCTTCTTCTTCCACAAATTCATTGAACTTTTAAGCAGTATTGGTCGGCAATGATTGGAAATAAAGAAAAAGAAAAGGTCTTTTACCAAGGTGGTCTAATCAGAAGATCACAGACCCACTGGAAAGGCCAGATGATTTTCTTACATGACAAGTTCCATTCTGAAAACCTGGAAGAGTTGAGACCCTGAATCTGTCCTATACAAACCTCCAGCCAGTCAGCTTTAACAGCAGACTTACCCAAGGTGGCTGTTATTCTTTGGAGGGGAGGGAAATAGAGGTGTCCACTCTAGAGTCCTCATCAAACAGCTTCTCAAAGCTCAGAGGCTCAGTGGCTCTCAAGCTGTCCTCCCTACCCCACCCCCAAACTTCAGAATGAACCAGGGAGAATCAGAGACGTTAGCATCAAAGCAGAGCAAAATCCGAAGCTCTGTGTTGTGGCAGGATGGGGGTTTTCTTCCCCCCTCCCTCTCTTTCCTTCCTCCTCAAGATCCCCTCCCAGCCCTTCCTGGGAGGAAGTCTGGTAAAATGGAAGAAAGTGACTGCGAGAGCCTAACATCAAATACTTCTGACAGGTGTCAATAGTAACCAAGGAAAGGTGTGTTTGTTTCATAGCTGTTTCACTCTGAAGGGCTTAAGCCTCCACTGGAGACCTTCTACATGGAGCCCAAGCCTGCAGGAAGGGCAGAGAAAGTAGAAAAAGATGGGATGACAGGGAGGGGAAAGATGGTCAGAGAAGACCAGAGAAAAAAGAGCTGGATGGATGGTCGTCAAACTCTGTGATGAACTTACAGGTAGCCTGATAGGAAAGCAAGAACTCTCTGGACTTCATACCTGTCATACTAAGATTTTTCTTTCTAGGACTGGAGTTCCTACAGCACCCCCTCCCCAGTTACGTAACAGGAGCTAGAGGGTGAAACCGAACAGGTGGAACCATTCTTGGAAGTGCAGTGTCAGGAACATAAGCTTGCCCCACGTAGCCTGGACTGAATCTTGACTCTTACACAGGCTAGGTGTCTGTCCTTGGGTAAGTCTCCTCATCTGTAAAATGGGGATCATGATATTAACTTCATCTTGGGTGCTTACAAGAAAATTAATTAACATACATAAAGCACATAGTGCCAGATATATCTGTGGTTTTTACTACAGCTTTAAGCAAGGACACACATACACACACATACACATACACACTTCCCAAAGTTCAATAGATGCCCAGAGATGCAATTAACCAATATATGGTTTCAGGTTCCTGGGAAAAATCTAAAATAGTTACCATTCTGCTTTACATACAACAGCATAGGAGTACGTATATTCATTAATGTGCTGGCATTGAAAGCTGTTCCCAATATAGTAATATTTAAAAGGTAGATTGAAAATCAGATTGTACCTTATGATCCCATTTTTGCAAAGATACACACACACATATATAAGAAAAATTCCGGAGGGGTAAATACCAAAAAAAATGGTTTAACAGTGATAATCAGTGTTATCAATAATAATTAAAACAGTGATTTTAATTATTGTCTTTTGCTTTTTTCTAATTTTTTAATTTTTTAAATATAAATGTATTTATTTTAATTGGAGGTTAATTACTTTACAATATTGTATTGGTTTCTAACTTTTTTAAACAACAAGGATGCAATACGTGTATAATCTGGGAAGACAGGCATAGAAATACATATCTTGGCTTCCCTGGTGGCTCAGTGGTAAAGAATCTGCCTGCCAATGCAGGAGACACAGATTCCATCCCTAATCCAGGAAGATCCCACATGCTGCAGAAAAGCAAAGTCCATGTGCACAACTATTGAGCCTGTGCTCTAGAATCCAGGAGCTGAAACTACTGAGCCCACATGCCACAAATACTGAAGCCCACTGGCCGGAGAGTCCCTGCTCCACGACGAGAGAAGCACCGCAGTGAGCAGTCGGTGCGGCACAACTAGAGAGTAACCCCCACTCTCCACAGCTAGAGAGAAGCCCGCGCAGCAACGAAGACGCAGTGCAGTCAAAACTAAGTAAAGCTTGTATTAAACAAAAGAAATACATATCTATGTGAAGAATTGCTTTCCTTTATGACTCTTTTAACCTGTCCTGACCAGGCTGGTTTACTGATTTCCCTTCTGAGCATTTGGGTGGAGGAAGGGAGAGTGTGTCTCTGGTTTCCCCTGAACCCATGAAAGCCCAGCTCTGAGTTGTTCAGGGCTCATAGCTCTGGTTGTTGAGCTTGTTAACAACATGCAAGGCAGCGCTGCTGACTGGCTGCTGTGTCTTATACCTTCTTGCTCCTCTACTGTTTCTGGTTTCACGTGTTGGCCTTTCCCTCTGACATTTTCCTTCTTTTTTTTTTTTAATCACCTGCCAATGTCCCTGACATTTTAAGCAAAGGGTAAATCTTTAAAATTTCATCACTGAAACCTGAAACAAATAAACACAGAGTCCAAATCTCAAAGGTAGAGCTTGGGAGGTCTGAGGCCTGAGGGAAGATGGAAGAGCTCCTCAGAGCCAAGACCTGACCTCTAAGTCTCAGCTTTGCCTGCAGCTCTGTGTCTTGGGCATCTACGAGAGTCAGTTTCTTCATCTGCAAAGTGATAAGCTTGGGCCAAATCTTCCCTGAGATCTCCTCCAACTCCAAAAATGTGAGTCTAGTAATAGCACATTAATAATAATATAACAATTATAATATAATATATAAAGTGATACTATACAATAAAATAATTAAAATAATAAGACAAAAATAATAGAGAACACAAGAAAATGTTCCAACCATATTGCTTTAGATATTAGACCCTCAACAAAAGCATATACACTAACAGGAGGAGAGAAAAAAAAGTTAGTGTGAGTTTGCATGCAAGTACAGAGAATTAGTGCAAATATGGTTTGGACCTGGACAGATAATTTCCTTCTTTCAGACTTTTCAATTTGTTGCTCAGAGGCAACCACATAGAAGTGGGCTCAATTTTTTTTAATGTGTTCTGATAATAAAAATGATACTATCAGCGAGCTGGGCTTAGAAGGGATCTCACTTCCGGACAGTAACTGTGCATGGCCTAGACACATCACATCACCTTCCTGGCTCTCATTTCTCTCACTTCTTCACAGGGTCGTCTTGAGCCTCAGATGAAATCCTGATAGAGTGGAAAAAAATGGGAGTTTGGAACCAAGAGATCTAAGCACAATCCTGATTTTGCCAAGCATTAGCTAGATGCACATAGATGCGGTCATTTAACCTTCCCCTATAATCAAAAACCACCACCACCACCATAGTCAAAGCTATGGTTTTTCTAGTATCATGTATGGATGACAGAGTTGGACCATAAAGAAGGCTGAGTCCTGAAGAACTGATGCTTTTGAACTGTGATGCTGGAGAAGACTCTTGAAAGTCCCTTGGATTGCAAGGAGATCAAATCAGTCAGTCTTGAAGAAAATCAACCCTGAATATTTACTGGAAGGACAGATGCTGAAGCTGAAGTTCCAATACTTTGGCTACCTGATGCGAAGAGTTGACTCATTGGAAAAGACTCTGATGCTGGGAAATATTGAGGGCAAGAGAAGGGGGCAGCAGAGGATGAGATGGTTAGCTGGCATCACCGACTCAATGGGCATGAATCTGAGCAAACTCCAGGAGATAGTGGATGACAGAGGAGCCTGGTGTGCTGCAATCCATGGGGTTGCAGAGTCAGACACAATTTAGCAACTGAAAAACAGCAACAACCTTCCTGAGTCTTAGCTTCCTGGCCTGTAAAATGGGCCAAATAATAACACACAGCATTATTGTGAGGTCCTGGGAGAAAATGTACACAAAGTTAGAGAATGCTAAGCAAACACTGGCGATTAGTACCGTAAGACATGGAAAGGCACTTTGGACCCATTTAAAGTGCTCCATGAATGAATGTGTGGGATGGTGATCATGGAGACTGATTCACTCAGGAAATAGAGGTCAGGGTCTACTATTAGCATGGCCCCATTTCAGCTGCTGGAGCAGCTAGAGGTGGGTGACAGGGGTACCTGGCTGCAGAGAGAAATGAGGAGGAGGAGGAGAAAACGGGGAGGGAGATATATATTTGAGAAGTACATATATGCAGTGATTTATTGAAGACTTTCTGAAAACTTAAAAAAAAAATGGCTTCAATCAAAATCCTCAGTAAGCCTTTAGTTCCCTGAAATGACGGCTTTACCATCCAACAACTGCCCTTCGGTTAATTCCAGTGACTCACTCGTAAATTACACCCCTGCCGGTTTCCCTCTGCATGAAAGTTCCACAGACAGAAGACAGATTGGGCATCTTGCTATGCTTTGTTTACACAACACGGCCATAAAGGGCAAGTACTCCAACTGCATCAGTAGATGGGCTCTACTGTGCTGTAATCTTGCTCTTTCTTAAGCCTGTGCCATCACACACCCACCAACTCTTGGAATAGGTCCACAGAGTACAGCAGGCAAGCTCTTGGCCCTCCTTTGTGGCCTGTCTCTTCTATGAGTTCTAAGTCATTTCCTTCCTTGTTTTCAGAATCCGTTGGAAACCACTTGCCCATGTAAGCCCCCAGCATCAACCTGCTTCTGTAAACCGTGTCACTTTTCTGAGCCAGTCTGCTAATTCATCTCTTGGAACAGCCCTAACTCCAGCAGGGTTGGAACTGCCAGATGGGCTGGAATCCCCAGTTAAGTCCGTCACTTCTGGAGGGAACTGGGTGTTGAACACTGATTACTGTGAAAAACATGAGTGTCCCTTTTTTGAGGCCAGCAAAGTTAAGTTTGCTCTCTTTTTCAGAGGGGTGGTTTATTTTTAAAAAAATGCAGTCTGTCTACATCAGCCAGGCTTCTCCTCACTTCAGAGAATAAACTACCACATGTCCTCTCTCTCTTTTCCTAATTTGTTTCTTTATAGCATTGATCACACATCCACATTTATCAGATTTGTTTATGTAGTTATTATCTGCACATACGCAGCTATCCCTCCCTAACTAGATCCTAAACTCCACAGAAGCAGTAGCTTTGGCTATTTTCAGTCTTGGTGCTAAGAAGGTCATGGTCCAATGGGAGCATGGAAACATAAACACATAATTATGAAATAACATTATAAATCCAGTAATGGAGAAATGCTCAGATCTATATCTCTTTTAGTGATGGAGTTCTCTACTTTCTTTGACTCACCCCTTTTAAAGAACATCAAGTTTTAGTTGCTCGGTTATGTCCAGTTATTTGTGACCCCATGGACTGTAGCCTGCCAGGCTCCTCTATCCATGGACTTCTCCAAGCAAGAATACTGGAGTGGGTAGCCATTCTCTTCTCCAGGGGATCTTCCCGATCCAGGAATCAAACTCGGGTCTCCTGCATCGCAGGCAGATTCTTAACTGTCTGAGCCATCGGGGAAGCATAAGGAGCCTAGTAAATGATGAATGAATGAATAAGGGATTGAAGGCTCTGTTGATCCCTTCAGTAAGGCACTAGAAAGTCATCTGTTTTGTGCTAAGAAAGAATACTGCAAATTACAAAGTACAGGAAACCTGGATTGAAAAGTGAGCTTATGAAAAATGCACAAGTGAAACAAAACCTCTTACTCATGAATCTGAGAGAAAGAGAATCCAAAGGGTGGTATTGAGAATGAGGTGGACCTTGTCTGCCACAAGCTCATGGAGCTTTGGTGAGGTCATTTAACAGCCCAGGATTATAATGTCTTCGTCCACTGAAGAGCAGGATCCTCCCAGCTCTGAGATACACAATATGCCAACCGAACGATACAGCTGCCATTTGTTGAAAACTTCTTATGTGCCAGTCATACTGCAGCCTTTACCTGTATTCATTCTTCTCTTTAATCCTTGCCGCCTTCTGATACTATTTTCCCCATTTTACAGATGAGGACATTGATGCACAGAAGGGGAGTTAACTTGCATAAGGCTGCAAGGCTAGTGAGTGGCAGAGCTAGAATTCAAATTCTGGTAATTTGACTGTACAACCTGAACTTTGAAAAAAAAAAAAACAAATGAATCTGTTTAAATTATGAAATACAGCAGGCACACAAGAGTGCATAAAACACATAGGAAGAGTTTTGAGTGCTCACTGACTGCCAGCACATAGAGATGACCTTGAATATTTGGTGAGTATACCAGCCAAAATCCCATAGGAAACCAAATTTATTCCAGATGGTTCAGATGAAGAGATGTGAATGAAAGCACTACTGGGAGAGGTCTGGATTAAGGCAATATCTCAAGACTAGTACCAGCGGGACCTCCTACAGGACTGAGAGACAGAGAGAGGAAATTCAGTCCAGAGGCCCTGTGGAGATATGGAGAAGCTGCTCAGCAGGTGGGAGGGACTCTATGGACAAGCATCACCCAGGCAGGAAACGAATAGGAAAAAAACACCCAACTATTTCATCCTGCCCTCTGACTTCCAGACAGAGTCTCCTAGCAGCTGCATCCAAGTGAAAGCCAGCCAGGAAGAGACCCTGGGTGATGCAGTCCAATGATTGGCCTCTCAGCCACAGGGGAGGGCAGTCAAGGGTGAAAAATGGAGATGGGGGAGTAGGGACAACCAGCAGAGACCACCACAAGCATGTGATAGGAACAATCTGAGCTTTCTCCTAGGAAAAGTGACAAAAGGATGCTCACAAAGGAAGACTGCCGAGCCCTAACCATCAGCATGTAACAAGGGCCACTTTCACCATCTTAGCTAAGGCAGCAAGTGTAATGAACATTAAATGCAATGCACCATATAATGTTTAACTGGTGGAGTTTAGTTACACCAAAATCACACTTTGAAAAGTAAAGATGCAAGGAAAATATCTGTGTGTGTTAGTCTGAGCCTCGGTTTCTCATCAAAAGACAGAGAATAATATCTACCTTATGAGTAGTTCTGAGGATTTAATTAGATGGTGTATGTCAAGCTTGGCCTAGCACAAACTTGGAACCAGTAGGAATCAAATATAGTTTGTTGCTATTATCATTATGTGCCATTTTGCTAATCTTACCCTATTTAGCCCTGCTACAAACAGCACCCGCTTCTGTGTAATTTCCCATTATGTGGCCCAGTATCAACAAGTCCTAGAATATTCTGATCGGACCTAGATTCTTCAGCCCGTGTATCTGCATAGAGATCCACCCAAACCATGAAAACACAGCCATGAACCATAGTTCACAGACATAATACATTTCCACAGTCACTACTGTATGAATTCTCAGAGAAATCCAGGAATTAGTATCTCTTTTAATTTAGAGAAACTGAGGCTGAAAGACACATGACCCAGACTTTGTGACTCCAAAATATGTCACAACCATCTACCTCTTAACTCCCACGTTATGGTGGTCTATCTACCATTAGGGATTAAGTTCTATGTCAGGACATGGACACCTTTGTAAATGATGGTGCTCCGTGACTTAGATGGGCCCCTTTCTCATTGCCAAGAAGAAAAATAAAAAGGTAGGGCAAAGATCAGACTTGGAACGCTTTATTAAAAATCAGTTTTAAAATACAGGCCACTTGACTGGTAGGGCTGGGGCGTACAAGGTTACATGAGATCACACGTGGTAAAGACATACAGTCAGGCTGCTCTCAACACAGCGGTTTTGAGCACAGCTTTGAAGTTCAGCAAACACACTCGAGACTCTGGTGCTGCCACTCACCTGCTCTGGGGCCTCGGACTCATCAGTCAGTGTGCTGGGCCTCGGTTTCCCCACATAAGATGGTACTCACACCACGTGGTGAGATAACAAACACTCGAGTGTTTAGCACAGGACCTAGCATTTCCAAAGCCCTCAACAAATTATAACTGTTGGAATGCTTTCTACTTTCTTGTCACTCAGCCTAATTTCATTGCACTAGCTTCTACCACCCCGTTTTGTCAGTATAAAGTAAAAGAAAATGAGTTATTCAACCACTCAAACCAACCCTTCAGTGTAAACAAGAGCATATTTAATGTTGCTACTTGGGATGGTTAAGAATTAACAATTTGAAAAATTAATTTAAGAAAAAGAAAGCACTGCAAGTTTTGAAGTGTAAGAAACATACTGGAGTCCAGGCAGGAGAAAGAGATATACAGTCACATAGAACATTCTCGCAGAATACACTGCATGAATTCTACCAAAATGACCTATTTTCACTTCTTTCCCTCCCCCACCCCCACCCCCACAAGGCGGGGTTCCTTCCCATGACCACTTTCAACACAAGTGCCCAATTCTTGTCCTTCTCTCCAGTTCAACATGACTGCGTTCAACTGCAATTCTTTGCCTGAGCTAGGCCCTGGGAACCCTAAGGAGGTGGCTCTGACTTCAAGCACTGTCATCAGGTAGGGGAGACAGACACCAGTTGGCCTCAGTTTCTTTCAGGTCCCACCACTGGGGAGGATTTCCACATAGATTCCTATTCTCAGATGAGAGGGTTCCCAGAGGGAGTCCTTGAGTTTGGCAGGGGACTCATCTATGCGCCCAGGCGAAGGCAAAGTCATTAGACTGTGTCTCTCTGGACTTCCCTTCCCCCACTGCTTCCACGGTGGAATCATCTCCTGTTCCCTCACTTAGAGTCAGTTGCCCTTCCCATTTTCAGATCCCTACCTCCGCCACCTGCCATCCCACCAATCTCCCTTCAACAAGAGAGAAAGAAAAGCTTGAAGATAGCCAATTTTGTCATTAGAAATTTATTCCTGCTATCACAGTAAATGGGGCTTCCCTGGTGGCTCATAAGATAAAGAATCTGCCTGCAGTGTGGGAAACACAGCTTGGATCCCTGGGTGGGAAGATCCCCTAGAGAAGGAAATGGTAACCCACTCCAGCATTCTTGCCTGGAGAATCCCATGGACAGAGGAGTCCGGCGGCTACAGTTCATAAGGTTGCACAGGGTTGGACACGACTGAAATGACTTAGCATGCATGCACAGTGCTCTTAGGCTTCTCTGGTGGCTCAGAAGGTAAAGAATCTGCCTGCAATTCGGGAGACCCAGGTTGGATCCCTGGGCGGGGAGATCCATGGAGAAGGGAATGGTACCCCACTCTAGTATTCTTGCCTGGAGAATCCCATGGACAGAGGAGCCTGGCAGACTACAGTCTATGGGGTTGGAGAGAGTTGGACACGACTGAGCAATACCTCCTATCCTAAAGACTGGCCCTGAAGGCAAACCTGCATGAGTTATTCAAGACCATTTGTGATTGTTGGAGAAGAGGAGGGATGTCAACAAGCATATCAGGAGGAAATGTGCTCCCGTCACTGCCCCTCCCTGGGCAGCTTTGAAGGCCTCCACTCCCTGGATGCCCAACATAGAAAGTTGGATAGAGTAGCTCTCATGTCATGGGAAACAGGTAACACAGAGGCAAGGACAGGCCATGGGACTGGAAAGCTGACACTGTCGGGTACCCGCAGATGTGTCTGCCCCAGGGAACTGAGGGAACCTCAGACTCAAAGACTCAGACCCCGGGTCCAGTTGTCTTACTGGAGGTGGATGAGAGAAGAGGAAAAAGAGAGAAGGCAGTGTAAAGATGAGCACACTTTTGATTTTGACACTGATTAGTGCTATAAATAATTGACCACATAAGGAAACTAGAAAATTGGTTTGGTTAGGTCAGTGTAAGTCTAATCATAGTCATTTATGCCAGCTGCCTTACCAGTGGTGTGTGACGGTGTGTTGCACCATAACAACGATGGACTTTAATAATCGTGGTTCAGAGTAGTTCTAGGTTTTATTTGATTAAGTAAGTAACTGCAACATGTGGGTTCCAGGCTTCACAATTTCTTAAGTTACATAGTCCTCTATTTTCAGCTTTAAGAGATGGTTAATACCGTTGCTTTTAAGCTATCAGATAGAATGGTGGGGGGATGTTCCATTGATTCAGTCTTTCCCCTGATAACTTTTTATTACAATTGCTACACAGTTTTCCTGTTACCTGTCCTTGGAATTTGTGTTTTTTTTTCTACTCAGATGTTTCATACTCAAGAAATAGTAAAAGCTATAAATTCCCTTTTTCCCTTTAAACACATATCAATTCATGTAGACACTGCCCCAATTATTCTGATTAGACCCTAAAATTAATTAATTATGTTGCCATGCTAGCTCGGTTTAGAGCTCAAACGACAAATCTTGCTAAATTACTGTTATGGAGAACTTTGAGCCTGCTCTTTTATACGACCTACAATAAGTTAGGAAGCAGGCAAAGTGCAGCAGTCTCTGAAATGAAAGTAAGACTTCCCCACATCTGTTCCAAGCTCTGCTGCTATCACTTACGGCAGTCTGATTCTCTATCTGATAAGTTTTCCTTCAATCTGTTTCAGTGAATGACAGAATACTTAGTGCATAATTGAAATTCTTTGGGTGAAAGGCAATACTATAAGAAATAGTTTTCTTCAATAATTACAGAGACATAAAATGACAGTCATTTAAAAATCATTAGGCAGTATTATAGTAATCTTATGTCATTTAACTGTATTTTATATATACAACTCTGAATAACAAATGAGTGGAAAATTAATTGCAAGGATCAGTTTACAGTGATTTTAAAATTGGTTACCTAATAAAATCTAACAGGCAAGTGTGATTTCAACAAAATTACTACTTCAGGTGAAAATGCTAATACTATGAACATACGTCAGAGCCCTGTAAGGTCATTTCACTCACACATCAGTTTGTGAGTAGGGAGGAAAAGACTTTCCAAGTGTGAAAACTAATTATATACAAATGCTGTTCATTTGTTATTATTTAAATAAACTGTATCTTTAAATATGGTATTCTTTGGAAAACTCACTTCATTGTCCAAAAGTGTGGAGACCACTTTGGTTTTTGAATCAAAGATGAAATAGTCATTACAGTGTCCCAAGGAATCTCCTAATTGTACTGGGCAAAGAGTTCATTCGTAGAGTGCATATTATAAAAATATCCAGTGGCCAAGTCCCATCAACAACTGTACCCTGTAGAAAAGCCAGTCAGGCCATGCCAGGAAAGAGCATCAGTCCTTTGCTGGCTTGCCTGCTCTCTCTGTCCCAGCTGGTCTTTGTGGTGAGTAAGTGGGATGAAGTCTCTGGGGTTTAGAGGATCTTGCACTCGTTGATAGAGAAGAACCTCCTTCTGTTGCGTCTCCTGGCTTGGTTGACAGCAGTTCGGACGGCACATTCAAATACCTGCTGGACGCCCCGGTTGCTGAGGGCCGAGCACTCCAGGTAGCCTTTGGCTCTCACATCCTGGGCCAGTCTCTTTCCTTCGATGGCATTGACGCAGGAGGCCCGATGGGGCCCCACCTCCCGCTGGTCTGTCTGGGTGGCCACCACCAGCACGGGGGTGCAGGGCAGGTTGCTCCTGACTTCACCGATCCACTTGTTCTTCAGGTTCAGGAAGGAGTTGTGGTTGGCCACGGAATAGCACATCAGCACCACGTCTGCCTGCTGGTAGGACAGAGGGCGAATGCTCCTGAAGGCATCATTGCCGGCCGTGTCCCAGAGGCCCAGGCTGATTTGGATCCCATCCATGAAGACGTCTACACCTGTATTTTCATATACTGTAGGCTTATAGGCCTCAGGGAAAGTTTCCGAGGTGAAACGTACCAGCAGAGACGTTTTCCCCACAGCAGAGTCTCCCACCAACACACACTTGATGGAACTCAGCATCTTCGCAGCCCCAACTCCTAGTTACAAGTTCAGAATCCTGAGGAAGACAGCCCTCAGTGGGCTACTGAGACAAATGCCATTCGACACGGGGAAGGAGAGCCAGACGGCTTTGTGTTCTCAGGACCTCTGACAGCTGCTTGCAGGATGTTACTTTTTCTGGGCCATCCAAGGGAGACACACAGTCTACTCTGAAAGTATCCAAAGGCTGGTGTTCAACTGGAACAAGGAAGAGAAGTGGAGAAATTGAGTCTTTTTTCCCTTTTTTGATGACAGGGATCTCCCTCATTGACAAACAGATTAATGAGGGATCCCATCTCTGTGGAGCCACCCGACCCTGCTTGTCTAAGCCACTCTTACCCCAGCAGAGAAAACTTGAATCTGTTATACCCCAGCACTGGAACCCACAACTCCACCCAGTCAAAAAGCAGAAGCTGATTTGATCTCTAAAATCAGCCCAGCGATAAAAATACAAGCAGCTGCTCTGGCAGCAACATGAAAAAGACCTCAGTAACAACCTGGTGTGAATGAGACGTGTTCAAACAGCGTTCTCTCTCTCTGGCCTTCTGCTCCAAGAAGTGGGGACCACAGCTGACAGAGGTCTCCGCCGCTTCAGTTTCTAATGGATCCCAGTCACTTTGGAAACTGCAAAAGAGAGCAATGTGATGAGCCTCAGATACTATGAGCACTTCCTTTCATTCATTGATTCATCAGCCAGTGTTTGATTTATGAGGGAATTTGTATTGAGGTCAGAAGAAATCACCAAAACTTTTAAAATTTGCTGTGTTTTTTCCCTTGAGGTGTTTCCAAAAACTGGCTACAAATGTAATGGAAAGGGCACTGTCCTTGGCATTTTCTGCATCTCAAGTCAGACTCCATTATCTATGCAATGATATGGCTTTGCTTAATCTGTAGCCCCAGTTTAGTCATCTGCAAGATTGTGATAAATGTAGGAACCACTTCTCAGAGATCTTGTGGGGATAAAATTGTTTCTCTCTTTTCTGGACAGCTACCTATATATCAGGAACTCTGCTAGGCTTCTGGTTAAACAAAATAACTTGCTTAAAAGCAGCTGTATTCGGTGCCTGTCACTTAAACAAGGCCACATAAATATGGCAGCATCTAAATTTCATGAAAGGGTCAAATAAATTCTCATTCACTGCAGATGAAAGAGCTCCAGACGATGAGATCACCCTGGAGACAGTATCCTGTCTGCTGAAGGACATCATCACAAGGCCAGCCCGGCTTCAGATGAGGGAAAGGTCTTTTGGGCCAAACTTCAAAGTAAAGGTTATTAATACAATCTGGGCTTATAACCTCCTCTACTGGCAGTCTTCATGACAGGTCACATGTAAAGTAATGTGAAACAGATCTATAGGATATGTCTGCTTCAAAACATAATTTTTAAAAATCACTCCTCTAAATTCAGACATTCCCCTCCAAGACATTTTTATCCTTGTCCACCTACAGTCTCTGTTTAATAAGACATAATAACCTTTACAGTTTTCCCTGGTAGCTCAACTGGGAAAGAATCTGCCAACAATGAAGGAGACCCCGGTTTGATTCCTGGGTCAGGAAGATCCCCCGAAGAAGGTATAGCTACACACTCCAGTATTCTTGGGCTTCCCTGGTGGCTCAGATAGTAAAGAATCCACCTGCAGTGTGAGAGATCTGGGTTCAATCTCTGAGTTGGGAAGATGCCCTGGAGGAGGGCATGGCAACCCACTCCAGTGTTCTTGCCTAGAGAATCCCCGTGAACAGAGGAGACTAGTGGGATACAGTCCATGGGGTCGCAAAGAGTCAGACGTGACTGAGTGACTAAGCATAGCACAGCAGCCTTTACAAATGAGTTGATCACATAAAAAATTCACATGATTTTCACATATTCATTTTTACCACACATAAGCTGGGTAACATTGCACAAGTTACTTAACCTCTCTGAGCCTTGGTTTCTTCATAAAGATGAAAATAAGAAAGGCAATTTCTTGATGGAATTATTATAACAGTTCAGTATAGGGAGAGTCTGCCTTAGCACAGAACATGGCACATGGAATCTATGGGCAGGCACCATATTTTCCAACTTCTACTACTGCTTATTTAAAATGCCAAATATTGAATGTCCAAGTGTAGGGGATGGGATGTCAGATATTCAGCCAGACTTTGAAGACTCCACATCAGGTCATTCTCATACACCATGGTCCTGGACACTTCTTTGTCATCAGACCTTTGAGTAAGGTCCCCTTAGGAGCTCCTTGGGTCTCAGACTTTAGCTCCTTAAACCTATGGATGATTTAAATGAAGCAGTTGTGACCTCCTCATTACTGAGTCCAGTGTCGAGACTTAAGACATGTTTCAAGTTTGATGTCGACCCCAGTGTAGTAGGACAAGGACCAAGAAAAATATGCTTGTGTCAGGTATTTTGGTTATTAAATAATTTCTAAGAGATTGAATAAAGTCAAATTTCCTGAGTATATATCTACAAAAGGAAGTTGCTGAGGCAAAATTGTTAAGAATGCAGGCGCTAAAATCAGGTAGATACGGAACTGAATCTGAACTGACCAACTGATTACCATGAACTGAGAAGAGTTTCTTAACCTCCCTAAGCCTCAATTTCCCTCTTTGTAAAATGTGATGTGATAATATCTACCGAGTTGTTAAGAGTATTAAACGTGCTTAAACATACAAAATCCTTAGCATAGTACATCATGTAAACACACTGCAAGTACATAGTCACCGCATAGAAAACACAATAAACAGTCCTTATTACTAAAATTATTGTTAAACAGGAATTACCAAGTATAATTATCAGTTCAGTTCAGTCGCTCAGTCACGTCCGACTCCGTGACCCCATGAACTGCAGCACGTCAGGCTTCCCTGTTCATCACCAGCTCCTGAAGCTCAAACTCATATCCATTGAGTCAGTGATGCCGTCCAATCATCTCATCAAATATAATAATAGGCAATTTTATCTCATCAGTGGGGAATTCAAAGTAGCACTAAAAAGGTTTCTGTGGCAAAGGGTGCTCTAAGAGTCTTATACCCAGCTGTGACTACAATACATATATATTCTACAATATTCTTCTTGTAGCATATTGGAAAAGACCCTGACGCTGGGAAAGATTGAAGGCAGGAGGAGAAGGAGACAACAGAGGATGGAATGGTTGGATGGCATCACCAACTCAATGGATATGAGTTTGACCTAGCTCCAGGAGCTGGTGATGGACAGGGAAGCCTCACATGCTGCAGTACATGGAGTCGCAAAGAGTTAAACATGACTTAGCGACTGAACTGAACTGAGCATAAAAATAAACTATGATATGAACAAAGAAATTTGTGCCTCAGCTTGGCCACTCAGAGAGCTCCGAAGACTCAGACTGGAGAAAAAAGCTCTATTCAGTCAAGTGACCTTTATTCCCAGGCAGTTCTGGCACTAAGAGGCACATCAAACCAGCTCTCAGGGCTTCAGTTTCCCAAATCATAAAGTGATTGGACAAGATTAGCTCTCTGCAGGACTATGGAAACTGAGGTCAAAGGCGAAAGCTTTATAGCCTGCAGTACACTTACAATTGCATAACTCTCCACTTTATTCCAGAGCAGCACTGTAGCAGCAAAGACAGATGACAAAACTTGATGACACATGTAGCCTTTGGCAGATGGCTAAACATGGGTCTAGGAGAGGAGTAGTGGGAGGAGTTATGGTCTACACTGGAGCAACATCCTATACAGACATGATAGATCACCTTCAGATGATGCCCACACAGAACCACTACAGGTCACTACATAATGTGTGGAAGTTTGACTGGCTCGATTTCAGTGGAATTTCACCTGAAGAGAAAGTTTCTCCCCAAAGGAGCTCTGGATGAAGAAAAATAGAAGCAGGTTTTCAATGATATTTCACTAGTGGCTAATTGGCAGGGGTGCTCCAATTATATGTCAGTCAATACGGCTGCTGCTACTGCTGCTAAGTTGCTTCAGTCATGTCTGACTCTGTGCGACCCCATAGATGGTAGCCCACAAGGCTCACCCATCCCTGGGATTCTCCAGGCAAGAACACTGGAGTGGGTTGCCACTTCCTTCTCCAATGCATGAAAGTGAAAAGTGAAAGTGAAGTCGCTCAGTCTGTCCGACTCTTAGCGACCCCATGGACTGCAGCCTACCAGGCTCCTCCATCCATGGGATTTGCCAGGCAAGAGTGCTGGAGTGGGTTGCCATTGCCTTCTCCCAATCAATACGGAGGAGTTACCAAAAGCAACTTCAGATAGCATCGTGAGTGACCCTTCTAGGACTTAAGTCAGATTGGAATTAACGAACCTTCAAGTCCAGAGCTTCTCGGGTCTCAGTAACCTCCCTCTCTCCTCTTTCCAAAGTTTCACAGAAAAGATGCCCTCCCAAGAGCCCCATGGTTCACACACAGAGATAGGAAAAGGGCAGGGAGGCTTCATCTTGCAAAGGCAATAGCGTCTATCATAGCAAAGGCAGCTGCTGCTGCTAAGTCGCTTCAGTTGTGTCCGACTCTGAGAGGCAGACAAAAGGGAGGGCTTGGAGATGAAGCGTCCTGGTCCATTCCATCTTCTGGAGGGCTGTCTAGTAGGAAACCCTCGTTTCGCTTTAGCCTCAGTTCTCATCCCAACTACCCACTCTCCATTATCATTCTTTCTTCAGACACATACTCTGTTTTCCAGGGAAGACTCACTCCTCCAACTTCTACCTCTTCTTAAAAAATCTTCTTTGATCACCTGACCAGCTGCTAGATCAGATATCCCCTCTGTGTTGCCATAATACCCCCCTGTGCCTCCACCATCACTCTGCTCACATGGTTGGTCCTCCTGCACGTCTTCCTCACCTGAAAAACTGGAATGAGAGCTTTCTCACAGGGAGTTCATAAGGACCAGATGGAAATGATAACAAGCAATAGTCGATGCTTGTACTTTTATAAGACTTTGTACATCCAAGAATACCTCTTGATTGTCTTATGAGAAAGTTCCTTCATAATGATAGAGCATAAAAAATAATAATCTAAAAAAGAAAACCAATGATAGACAATATAAAGTATTGCTTAGAAAAACAAAATAAAACTAAGATGAAATCATGACTCATTGACTAATAATTGTTACTGCACATTTTAGGTTATCTGGGCTTTGATTGAGGTGGCTTACTTCAAAATGCTGATGTACTCGGTCGCTCAGTCGTGTCCAAATCTTTGCGACCCAGTAGCCTGCCAGGCTCCTCTGTCCATGGGAATTCTCCAGGCAGAAATACCGGAGTGGGTTGCCATGCCCTCCTCCAGGGGATCTTCCCAACCCAGGGATCAAACCCAGGTCTCCCACACTGCAGATGGATTCTTTACCATCTGAGCCACCAGGGAAGCCAAAATACTGATAAAAACTCTTTTTTTTTTTAAAGATGAATCCATGGCAGCCATCAGCTGAGGATGGCCTGTCAATTACAGAGAATACATCTGAATGTCATCCTTCTTAAAAGAGTTCTGGGCAAAGGACCTGCTCTGGCAGCAGCCAATTCATTCATTAAGGAAATTGCTTCTGCCATGAATCCAGCACGCAGATGATTAGGAAATCATCATGCTTCTCAGTAACTCATCTCCTGCCAGCGCCTTCGCTCCATGTCCCTCGCCAGCCCACAGCCTGGCAGGGACCGCACAGCAAGAGCAGGCCCTGCTGGGGGTGGATGAATGAATCCAAGTATGGGGAGTTAGCAGTGGGGGCTGGTGCTTCATTTCATTTTGTTTTCTTCTGGGAAAAGAGAATGAATTCAAAAATTTTAAGTAACTTCATAGAGGAAAAAGAGAGTCACTTTTAAACTTTCTCAATCCAAATTCTCACTCGGTTTTCATTCACTGGTAAATATATACTTTATATATCTTCTAAACATTGTTTTCAACCTAAAATTTTTTCTATGTTCAACAGTCTACACACTTGCCAGGTTTTAACTAAATAGTTCTCCATTGTTTCAACAATTCATAGCTACACAGCCACTCCCCACTACTAGCAGTCTCTGAATTAGTTTCAGCATTTCACAGTCATGAACAAGTGTTACTTTGTATATTAAATATGTATGCATTTATGGAAATAATGTTTATGTGGAACAATTTTCTTGGGGAATATATTCATAAATGTGGCATTAATGGATCAATGAGTTCATTTTGTGACTTTTATTTACATCATTAAACATCTTCTAGGGGCTGTATATAGTATTCATCAGCTGTTTTATTCCTTTTTTTTTTTTTTAAGGCAGTTGTCTGGGGCTTCTTGTGGCAGGCACTGTATCAATCCTAATAGCATGATAGTGAGCAAGCTGGCTGCTGTCTTCATGGAGATCTACATTTCAGAACTGCAGAGACTTCAGGGGGTTGAGAATCCTGCCTACAGTCACTCTTCAAAGCAATGGCAGAGACAAAGTTAGACCTAAATAGAGGATGACCCCAAAGCTGCAGCAGCTCCATGTGTCACCCACACCTCACAATTCCCATTGCCCAATCCAAGGCATTGCAATTAAAACCAAGTTTCCTAAGCAATCCCAGTTTCAAGACAGTTTTTCTGGCCATCCTTCCAGCCAGGTCCCTACTCCAGTTCTACTCCTACAGATGAGGAGCTCTTGATATTTACAAGAAGTGTGCTGTGTCTTGATCCGGAAGCTAGTTCCACAAGTGTGTTCAGCTTGTGAAAATTTCTCCGGCTGCAGACCTACGATATGTTTACTTTTCCGTACAAAGGTTAAACTTCAGTAAAAAAGTATTTTTTAAAAAGTAAGGTTACTGCTGAATCCCCTGGTGGTACAATGGTTAAGAATCTGCCTTGCAGTATAGGAGAGATAGGTTCAATCCCTGACCCGGAAGGATCCTACATGCCTTGAGACAACTAAGCCAGTGTGCCACAATTACTGAGACTGTATGCTGTAACTACTGAAGACTGGGCACTTAGAGGCTGTGCTCTGCAACAAGAGAAGCCACCACAATGAGAAGGCCATGCCCCCCCGCCACTGGAGAGGAACCCCTGCTCACCACACTCAAGAAAGCCCACACACAGCAACAAAAACCCAGCACAGCCAAAAATAAATAAATAAATATTTTTAAATATAAATAAATAAAAATAAGGTTACGCCTTTACAAGAGATTATCTTCTGGAGGAGTATTTTATCATAAATTTTTCATCTTGCAAGATGTTCATTTCACTAAATCTCTACTACTACTGTCTTAGTAGTAGTAGTAGTTACCTGCTAAGTCGTGTCTGACTCTTTGCGACCCCATGGACTGTAGCTCACCAGGCTCCTCTGTCTGTGGGATTCTCCAGGCAAGAATACTGGAGTGGGTTGCCATTTCCTTCTCCAGAGGATCTTCCCAACCCAGAGATCCAACCCAGGTCTCTGGCATTGCAGGCAGATTCTTTACCATTTGAGCTGCAGGGAAGTCGTAATTCTCAACTGTACTTCAGTAATTCCACTTTGTGTATTTCCAATTGCCACAAATAAGGATTAAATTCCTCTTCCAAGTCACAAAAGGAAATCACTTTCAAATCAGTTTATTTTTATACACAGATAATCTGTATTCCAAATGGATTTTATTTTGAAACTTTGCTTGCAAGAAGATAGTTTGTGGCTTTTATTATGTGTTCTCCAGAATGTATTTAAGCAGTATTTACATTTCCAAACTTAAAGCCTATGTAATCCCATTGCAGTTTAATTAAAATGGATTGTCACCAATCCCTGAGTCCTCTTCAAACCCAGAGCCCTGTCCCTCTGACCCCATACCAAGCAGGGACCATGGCACCCTTCCCCTCTTCTGTCCCACCCACCCTGCCCTGAATGGCCCATGCCACTCATAGGAACATAACAATTGGATTCTCACCACAGGTCTAGAGTTTTCAATTTGGTCCAAGTTTAGACTCAAAAACAAGGCAAGCCAGCCAGGCAACTGTCCAGAGCACCCTTAAAAACACTAGAATCTCATCTCAAAATTTACATGATGGGAAAGTGTAGTTACTGCAACCTCTCTTAAAGCAGTTGGAAGGAATTTTCTGAAAAACTGCTTGGAGTTGAGGGTGGAACCCCTACAAGACATGCTCAAGGAAAGGTCACCTGGTCTCTACTGTTGCTGTTTAGTCCCTAAGTTTGTCTGACTTTGTGACCCCATGGACTGTAGCCCACCAGACTCTTCTGTCCATGGGATTTCCCAGGCAGAACACTGGAATGGGTTGCCATTTCCTTCTCCAGGGGAATCTTCCCAACCCAGGGATCAAATCTGCATCTCCTGCTTGGCAGGCAGGTTCTTTAGCACTGAGCCACTTGGGAAGCCCAAAGGCTTTCTAAGAGATCCAAATTTCATTTACTGAAGGACTCATGTTTTCTCAGTTGGGCATGCACATATGGGGCCCAAGGTGAACTATTCAAGCAAAAAAAAAAAAAAAAAAAAAGGAAAGAGGCAGGTACAAGTATGTTTAACCATTCTAGAAAGTAACAATGCTGTAAAGCACAGTTGTCAAAGCATGGCTAAACTGCAGGTCAAACTCACCATCTGCTTTTGTATGGCCCACGAGTTAAGAATGGTTTTTACATTTTTTAATGGTTAAAAAATATTAAAAGAACAATACTTCATGACATGTGCATATCATATGAAGTTCAAAGTTCCGTGTCCATAAATAACTTTGTATTGGAACATAGCCATGCTCTTTCATTTACAAATTTTCTATGCCTTCTTTCTTGCTACAATTCAATGTTACAATGGAAATTTTATGGCCCACAAAGCCTAAAATATTTACTATCTGACCTTTTACAGAAAAAGTTTGACAACTCTTGCTAAATAAAAAGAGGCAATTCAGAGTAAGAAGGAGAGCACAGACTCCTGAATTCAGGCAAGCTTGTGTTTCACTTCAACATCTGCTGCTTCCTGTGTGATCTTGGGTGAATTATTTAGCTTCTCTAAGCTTTAGTTCCTTTGTAAATAGAGGCAGTATAGCACAGTGATTAAGACGATGGACTCCACCCATTCAGCCTTCAAAGTCGCTAAGCCTTAGCTTCTCTAACTGTAAACAGGCAATACTGACAGTACCTGTCATACACTGTATGGGATTAAATGGATTAGGGACCCCACTCCAGTACTCTTGCCTGGCAAATCCCACGGACAGAAGAGCCTGGTGGGCTGCGGTCCATGGGGTCGCTAAGAGTCGGACACGACTGAGCAACTTCACTTTCACTTTTCACTTTCATGCATTGGAGAAGGAAATGGCAACCCACTCCAGTGTTCTTGCCTGGAGAATCCCAGGGACGGGGGAGCCTGGTGGGCTGCCGTCTATGGGGTCGCACAGAGTCGGACACGACTGAAGCGACTTAGCAAGCACATAGAAGGGTACCTGGCACAGAGTGCTATAGAAGTATTTACTGTTATTATTATTTATCCTGAATGGTTGTTGTAAAATTATTAGAGATAGTTGGCAGGCAGGCCCAAAGTAAGATGATTGTGAGGCCCGAGAGGGGGTCTGGAGGGAGCCCGTGGCAAACAGGAAAGGCTGGAGGAGAGACTAGTTTGTGAGACAAGGGGAAAGTGAGGTATTTCAGACTGGGCTGCCAGAGAGGTTCCAGGAGAGCTGAGGGGGCTGTGGCCACATCACAAGGAATGAGAATGTATGGGCAGGGAAGGATGGCAGCAAGGAGAGTTCCTATTCTTCCACTAACTTTGACACAAAATATTTAGTTACACACATATTCTCATCTATGTTGTTTATAATGGGGAAAAATTATTCAAGAATAGGTGGTTTGGGACTTCCCTGGCAGTCCAGGGGTTAAGAATCTGCCTTGCAGTGCAGGGAATGTGGGTTCAATCCCTGGTCAGGAAACTAAGATCCCATATGCCGTGAGCAACCAAGTCCGCACACAGCAACTAGTGAAGCCCACGCGCCACAACTAGAGAGTTTGTGTGCTGCAACAAAGACCCCAAATGTCACAACCAAGACCCGATGCAGCCAAACAAATAAACGTGCTTTTTAAAAAATAGAACAGGCGGTTCTTGGATAAACTAATTAGTTTATTCCTACAATCCACATCCTTTAAAATAGCAGAGTATAAGTGCATTAACTGACACAGGAAAAGGGTCCCTAAGCTGAACGACATAAAGTTAGTGTTTGTCACTCAGTCCGACTCTGTGTGACCCCATAGACTGTGGCCCACCAGGCTCCTCTGTCCATGGAATTCTCTAGGCAAGAATACTGGAGTGGGTAGCCATTCCTTTCTCCAGGGGATCTTCCTGACACAGAGATCGAAACTTTGTCTCCTGTGTCTCCTGTATTGACAGGTGGGTTCTTTACCACTAGCACCACCTGGGAAACCCCCACCCCCATGGAAGCAGCTTTCAAAATATGAACAGTATGATTCCAAAATATGCACAGTTATGAAAAACTGTATGAAAAGCAGTATATACCAACATGTTAAGATGAAATGTCTATATTCCTGGAATTATAGCTGATTCTCATTTTCTTCTCCTTGCTTCTGTGCATTTTAAAATAAAATTAAACATGAGTTATGTGTAAAGTTTTGAAGTGCTTTGTATGTGTTCCTTTGTTTTTTAGGTTTTAGGCTTGAAAGGGCGGAAAAGACTGATCTGAGGTCCCTTGAGGCAAGAGAATGTTTATGACTCCCATTAGTGTCTGAAGACAAGAATTCTCTATATCTGAACAGCCGAATTTGTTTAAAATTCCTAGAAGCACTATCTCTGGCTTCTGGTTTTTTGTTTGTTTTTCTTTCCAGGATAGGAAAGAAGACGAGCTAAGCTGCGTGTGCTATGCCCATTCTCGAAAATGCCCTAAGCCACCCGTCTCTCTTTTTCTCCTTATGAGAGAATTTTTAAAAGTATATGTGCGCGTGTGTGCTCAGTCACGCAGTCATGTCCGTCTCTTTGTGACTCCATGGAAGGTAACCCATGGACGTCCACGGGATTCTCCAGGCAAGAATACTGGAGTGGGTTGCCATGCCCTCCTCCAGGGGATCTTCCCAACCCAGGGATCGAACCCAAGTCACTTACATCTTTCACTTTGGCAGGCAGGTTCTTTACCACTAAGCGCGAACTGGGAAGCCCCTTATATATGTACGAAATACATGTGTGTGTTAGCTGCCCAGTCATGTTATATGTATGTGTGTGTGTGTGTGTTAGTTGCTCAGTCGTGTCTGACTCTGCAACCCCACAGACTATAGCCTACCAGGCTCCTCTATCCATGGAATTCTCCAGGCAAGAATACTGGAGTAGGGTACCATTCCCTTCTCCAGGGAACTTCTCGATCCAGGGATCAAACTCGGGTCTCCTGCATTGCAGGAAGATTCTTTACTGTCTGAATCACCAGGGAATCCCATGTATGTGTATTTTTGGTAGCACCATGTGGCTTGTGGGATGTTAGGATTATAGGTCCCCAATCAGGAATTAAACATGGGCCCTCAGCAAGTTCTGAGAGCTCGAAGTCCTAACCACTGGACCACCAGGGAAATTCCATCCTTCCTGTATTTTTTAAATATTTAAAGAAGTTTGAATATGGCCTGGGTGTTTGATGACATTAAGGAACTCTTGCTAATTTTGTTAGGTGATAATCACATTGAGGTTGTATACATTTTTTTTAAGTTCTTATCTGACAGGTGAGATGAATATGATGTCTGGAATTTATTTTAGATTATCCCAGAAAAGGGCAAAAAAGTAAGGATGATGGATGAAATAAGACTGGGACAGTATTGAGAACTGTTAAAATATTGAGAACTGCCTGCCAAAGTGAAAGATGTAAGTGACTTGGGTTCGAATGATGGTATATGGGGGTAGTTTTAGTCTATTCTCACTATCTTTATATATGTTCAAAATTTTTCATGATAAAAGTTTTAAAGGATAGGATCTTTTGTTTTCTATAGCATTTTGTCCAAGCTGTGGTTTCATTCTCATATTTAGCTTTAGAGAGAATACAGAAAAGCATCACTAAAAAATAAAAAGTATACTTTGTGCCACAGTGACTTATTCAAGTATTTGAAGGAAAATTGACTCATCAAATAACAGATTACATAAACGTAGGCAGTGCAGAGGTTTAGAACCTGCCTCCTGGTGGAAGGGAGACAGAGGAGGAAAAGCCATGCCCAGGTGAGCATTCCCAGCCAAGTCATAAAAAGAGAGCCTTCAACTTCAAGTACAAGCTCCACCTGCATCTCAGTACATCATCACCACCTGTCTCTGGGAAGTAAAGGCCATGTCTAGAAAATACTCTAGCCAAAGGATACTCTTGGAGTTACTTTGAGGTTACCTGTACTTCCTAACTGGTATAACTATGTTCACCAACTTCCCTTGGCCCTCCTTGCTCCAGTTCTGCAGAATTAGCTCTTTGCAAAAGTGCAAACAGTAATAATGAAAATAACTTTTAAAAAGAAAGAAACTCAAGAGTGAAAATGGACTACTCACATAAAACCAGATGACAAATCAAAGTAACTCTGAATGTGAGGCAGACCCTCCCTGCTGGGGTCTTTTTTGTCTGAAAAGGTGAAGGGGCAGTGAGGAGTTTCTACTTTTAGATTTTATGTTTCCTCCTTAAAGTGGTTCTGATCATTACTTACTTGGAAAATATGAAAGCTACCTGATATCTAAGTAGACTCCACCAAGCCCAAAATACCTCCCAGCTCTAAAGCATCATCTGTAACAAAGAAAACCCTCACATCCTTGGGTTCCCCCATCCCCCACCCCGGAACTACCACCACCACCACCATCACCACCACCTCCATCATTCAACACACATATTCAAACCATTAGTGGTAACAAATTTCCTCCCTTATTTGCTGATCCAAGCAGACTGAAGATGTCCTCCTCACTCTGACTTACTTTTCCCCTCATTTTCTCTGGATCATCTCTGCATTCTTTTTTTTCCCCTGATAAAAAAGTAGTTCATCCACATTATGGAACATTTGAAAAGTACTGAACCATCTAAATGATCTAAAGGAGAAAAGCAACTACCACCTAAAACCAAAAGCTGCAAGAAATTAGTGTACCTTTTCCTGTTTCGTTTTTTCAGTGTGCTTTTTTTTTTTTCAAATCTAATATCATACTTTATATTCAGCTGGGCATTTTGCTTTTTATTTAACATTTACATTGTTAATATTTCTTATGTTAAGATTCTTCAAACATAATTTTAATGACTGTCATACTTCATTATACAACTGTAGCATTATTTATTTAAGCAATTGACTATTATTTAAATTGTTTCTAATTTTTACTGTAGTAACACTGAGTAAACATTTAAAAATAAATTTGTACAAATATACAATTATTTCTTTAGTATAAATAGATATGAGCACAATTACTAGAATAATAAAGATGAAAAACTTGGATCAATTTGTACCCTATAGCCGTATATGAATACGTTCATTTCATCACACAACCATCACTGGGGGTAGTAGTTGCCAGTTAGATCTGTTTTCATTTGCATTCCATTTATGGCTAGTGAAAATTAATATTCATCTTTTATTGACCACACATTTTTCTCCTTTCATAAGTCACTTACTTTGCCTACTTTTCTAGTAAGGTAGCCATCATTTCTTAAATGATGATTTTTAAAAATCTTTTTGAGATTAAGGATATTAATCCTTTCTTGTTTAAATACATATATAGCAATTTTTCATTATATGTTTTTGTGTCCATGAATTCTGAGAACTTCCCAAACTCCTGAGCAACCACTAAATAGAATGTGAAATAGTATGTCCTCTGATTGTGGAAAGAAACTTAGCACGATTAGATACCTGAAAGGTCATCTAGTTCAACCCACTCATTTTCCCATGAGGAAACCAAGGCCCTGAGACAAGTGGTTCAGTTACTGGAGGCTGACTTGAAGCCCAGAAACCGAATCACTGAGTCAGCACTCTTTCCATCTACACTGTACTTTTCCAAATATGTATATCTACATTTTATATCCCATACTTAATTTCAGTCTTAAAATGTAAACCCATATAGATAGATCTATAATTCAAATAGGTGGCTTTTTACTCAAAAGATAACTGCCAGTTTTAATATAAAACTCATTTCAAACAGATGTTCTCTTCCTCATCAACTTTCTTTGAGAGACTGATCATCTCTCTTCCGGGGCAATAATTAAGGCTTCTAGCATCTTCTAGAATTAGGGTAAACCCTTAATTTACAGATTGTTCAAACTATAAAAGAAGGTATTTTGTCTTGGAAATTTATCCCAGAGCACTGCATGGAATGAGGTGACTTAGTTTCAGTTTCAAAGTATAAAATGGGTAATATTACATCATTTGCACAGAGCCTGGGTTGTGGAGTCCAGGTCTTGGTTAGATTTTCATCTTCATTGCCAGCTAATAGTATAACCTCCAGCATGTCACATAACCAGAACTGTTTAAGATGTGGATAATAGTGCAGAGTTCAAAGGATTTTTTAAGGCAATTAAAAAATTCTATCTCCCATGCCTAGCGGCACACCTGACTATTAGGTAAATAAATGTGAAGTGAAAGTTACTCAGTCGTGTCTGACTCTTTGTGACCCCATGGATTATACAGTCCATGGAATTCTCCAGGCCAGAAAACTGGAGAGGGTAGCCATTCCTTTCTCCACGGGATCTTCCCAACCAAGGGATCAAACTCAGGTCTCCTGAATTGCAGGCAGATTCTTTACTAGCTGAGCCACCAAGGAAGCCCAAGAACACTGGAGTGGGTAGCTTATCCCTTCTCCAGTAGATCTTCTTGATCCAGGAATCGAACCAGGGTCTCCTGCATTGCCGGCAGATTCTTTACCAACTGAGCTACTAGGGAAGCCATTAGGTGAATAAGGATAACAATAATCTCATGGTATTTAGCATTGGTCAGATACTGTTTGAAGTACTTTATGAAAATTAACTCATTCGTCATCACAATAATATTATGTGTAAGGTACCACTGTGGTTATTCTACAGCTGGGGAAACTAAAGCACAGAGAAGTAAGGTAATTTGCCCAAGAGAACAAGCTAGTGAGGAGGGCTTGCCTCCAAGTCCATTCATAGAGCTGTCTCTACCTCCCCTCCCTCTGTCTCTCATTTGGGGCAAGTCTGTCTTTGCCATCTCGATGAAACTAAGCAATCTGCTATGACCTGATGTTGGTGTGCCCCTAAAATTCAGATTGAATTAACTGACACCTAACCCCCATGATGATAGTCATACGAGGTAGGGACTTTGGGAGGTGACTAGGCCATGTGAGTGGAACCCTCATCAATGGAATTACTGGCATTATTAAAGAGCCCCAGAGAGCTCATTTGTCCCTTCCACCATATGAGGACACACTGAGAAGGCACCGTCTAAGAATCAGGAAGCAAGCCCTCATTAGACATCATATCCACGAGAGACATCATCTTAGACTGTTCAACCTGTGAAATATAAATTTCTCTTGTTTACAAACTGCATAGTCTGTGGCATTTTGTTATAGCAGTTCAAATAGACTAAGATACAATCCTAAAATAAAAGCAGGAGGTGAGGTGGTAGACTCAGAAAGATATTTTTCAGCTGGTGGGTGATTTCTTTCTTACTATGAGCCTGGTTTCTAACAACATATGAAAGATTTCTCCCTTAAGCAGTCACTTTCACACACCACTGGAAGATGTACGGAAGAACACCATCTTTGTAGAAGGCAATTTGACAGAATCCAGCAGCACATTTATTGTTTTTGACACTTGGAGCTGATCATTTTTTAACCTCTTTCATCTACATGGCAAAATTCATTTCAAAATAATGTATAAGAGTCAGGAACAATCACTTTTTCCCTGATTCATTCTTTAACTTTAAAATAAACAAGTAACAGTTTACAACAAAGATAAATTTCAATTTTTAAAGTATTATCAAGTGCAGTAAAATATTTTGTGTATGAACTAAAACTTGTAATTATTAATCAAAAATATTATACTCTGCGATTTGTGCTCTACTCACTGTTTTAAATCTAAACACAAAACTCTAAAAAGTCACAGAGAATAGCAGAATTAAAGTTAATCAAGTTCTGTTTCATATTCATATTCATCATTGTGCTATCATTCTTTAGTTCTCATCTACTGTTTAGGAGTTAGGAATACACAGTGCCACAGGCAACCACAATATATCCTTGAAGTCAGATCTAATGGAATCCATACACTCCCCTAAGCACTAACTCTGTCACTGCCAGTGCGTGGTGATAACAAAAAGCAGACCCACATTGATTTTATTATTGTCTTTAAATTCTTGATAGATGATTCACTCCCTTATTGCCTATTCCTGGGGTGGACCCCTTCCACCCCCATGTCCTTGGTATGTCCCTGCCAGTAGCTATCAAAATTTTAAATGCATGTACCTTTTAACGCAACAATTCTAATTCTTTAAATGCATTGTTTTGTTGTGCCTATACAAGTAGTGAAGATATATGTGCAAGAATTTTATTGCAGCATTATTCACAATAGCAAAAAAAAAGAAAAAAAAAGAACTGAGAATAACTAAAAGTTCCATCATAAGTCAGTGGTTAAATTAATTCTGCCATATCCATTCGATGAAATCCAATACAGCATTAAAAAGAATTAGGATAGGAGTGGGGGTGAAACAGGTGAAGGGGATTAAGAGGTGCAAACCTCTAGTTATAAAATAAATCACAGGAATGTGATACTAAGTAGAACAATGGTCAACAATATTGTAATATGGTCAACTTTATATGGGGACAGATGGTTACCAGACTTGACTCATGGTGGGGATCACTTCACAATGTACGCAAATATCAAATCACTATGTAGTACACTTGAAATTAACATAATATTGTGCTGCTGCTGCTAAGTCGCTTCAGTCGTGTCCGACTCTGTGCGACCCAATAGACGGCAGCCCACCAGACTCCCCTGTCCCTGGGATTCTCCAGGCAAGAACACTGGAGTGGGTTGCCATTTCCTTCTCCAATGCATGAAGGTGAAAAGTGAAAGTGAAGTTGCTCAGTCGTGTCCAACTCTTCGTGACCCCATGGACTGTAGCCTACCAGGCTCCTCTGTCCATGGGATTTTCCAGGCGAGTGTACTGGAGTGGGGTGCCACTGCCTTCTCCCAACATAATATTGTACTTCAACTATATTTTGATTTTAAAAAAGAATTAGGTTTTCCTTGTATGTACTGCACAAGAAGAATACCCATGAGATATTACTAACTTTAAAAAAAGCAGTTGAACAATTCATTAAAGAATCTCATTTATATAAAAAAAGAAATCTACAAGTCTGGTCTGAAGCCCCTGAGTGTCCAGAATGGCCAGAACGGCATTAGGATAGGAGTAGTGGTGAAAGAGGTGAAGCGAATTAAGAGGCACAAACCTCTTACAAGGTACCATGGGTACAACGGGTCTATTCAGAGGAAAAGTATCTGTGCGGTGGTGGACACAATGAGGCTTACTATGAATTCCAGTCATCCAATACATGTCCCTCTACAGATAAACTGTACTAAGGGCATAGCAGTTACTCCCTGGTGGTAGTTTAGTCACTAAGTCATGTCCGACTCTTGCGACCCCATGGGCAGAGGAGTCTGGCAGGCTAGAGTCCTTAGGATTCTTCAGGCAAGAATACTGGAGTGGGTTTCCATTTCCTTCTCCAAGGGATCTTCCCAAGTAATCGAACCCAGGTCTCCTGCATTGTAGGCAGATTCTTTACCAACTGAGCTACAAGGGAAGCCCAGTTACTCCCTAAGTTGTCTAAAGGAGAAGAGGAACAAAGAGGAATAACCTAAGAACACAGGTTTGTACAGCCTGTCTTAGGTTTTTTAAAATCCCCTTTCGGGATATCGATGTTTATACTTCCCATACTGATTATATTGCAGCTATAATACACAACAGTGGGATTAACTGTCTCCTTAGATGCTCAACTTCTGATGGAGGTCTCACAGAATCTGGGAGAAACAACTTCCTAAGGAACCTGAAACTATCAAGATAGTCCAGAGCAAAATTATTCTTTTAACTGTTTATTGCTTTTGCATACATAATGTTCTATTAAGTTCCAAATCCATAGAAGTCTGAAAACAGATGACAGGATATCTGACTTTAATTGCCTTTAAATTAGGAATTCTTTTCAAGAGCTTAATGGGGACAGAAGATAATAAAGAAAATGTTAATATAGTTTAGCTTAGGCCTAGAGGTTTTTTGTTTTTGAAAAAAGTTTTTTCCTATTTTGTTAATGACTCTGACCCTCACTTCTTTGTTAAGGTTTTCTCTATAGAAGAAATGAATTCTTAGGAAGAAGTAATGAGATGGCCATGGAAAGGTAGCCGGTATGGCTGTTCTTCATCATAATAAGGCCCCATATAACTGAGATCTTAGAGAAAAAAATTCTAAATTAGAGAGAAAAGAAGCAACCTTCTGCATACAAATGATCTCATGCACAGCTTCCTCCCAGAAAAAAAATTAAAGTTTAAATGGACAAATGCCATAATAAATGCAAAATGCCAAGAGAATGCTGAGGCCAGAGTGCTTAAATCTTCCAGGATGGTGAGGGTGGAAGAGGCAGAAAGGAGTGACATTTGAGATAGGTCTTGCAGAATGGGGGAGAAAATGGGATTGGTGGACAGCATCCAGAGAGAAGAAGTGGCCAGTGTCCAGGTGTGCACAGAAGGGTTTGTGTAACTGGAGGGCAGAAAGTCAGCTTTTGAGACTGAAGCACAGGAGGGACACCATTTTTAAAGGGACACTGAAGCCAATTTGTAAATGGCTCATTTCTGCATGGCAAGTATAAAATAACCTCCTTCCACCATCTCTCATTACCTTTCTTCTCTTCCTCAGCCCCACTTCACCAAGCCATTGCTGCCTCCAGATTGTGTAACAGCCCCCAACTCTCCCTGCGTTTCCTGACTTCCCTTGTGGTTCAGTTGGTAAAGAATCTGCCTGAAATGTGGGAGACCTGGGTTTGAATCCTAGGTTGGGAAGATCCCCTGGAGAAAGGAAAGGCTACCCACTCCAGTATTTTGGCCTGGAAAATTCCATGGACTGTAAAGTCCAAGGGGTCGCAAAGAGTCAGACACAACTGAACAACTTTTACTTTCACTTTCAATCTTAAGTGTGCTACTCTGGTCTCCTGAAATACCTTCTTCCCTGCTCTGACTCTTCCTGGTAAAATTCTGCCTGTCCCAGAGCCCAGCTCAGATGCCACCTCCTCTGGGAGGCCTTCCTGAAACTCCTCACAGGCATTATTTTTCTCCCTTATCTGAGCTCACGTGTAATCTTTGAGTGTAATCTTATGTTTACCTTTTGAATACTTAATACATGTCTACTGTAAAATTCAAAGAGGACAAAAGTGAAAAATACATCTCCCTCCTCTGCCTGCCCTCCAGGGCCTCAGGCCATTTTCCCAGAGACAACTACTATATGAAGTTTTTTATGCATTTTCTCAAAGCTATTACATTATGACATGTATTCACAAACATACATGTATGAATGAATATGTGTAATGATGACACACATTCGCTCTTTTTTTTAATATACAAACTATAGCATACTGGTCTTTACTCCCTGGTGCTTTTCTCAATTAATTTTTTCTTTATCAGCAGATTTTCAGGCAATACCTCAAAGATATGGTGGATTTGGATTCTAGACCACCACAGTAAGCAAATATTGCAATAAAGTGAGTCATATGAGTTTTTTGGTTTCCCACTGCATATTAAAGTTACACTTCAGTTCAGTTCAGTCACTCAGTATGTCCAACTCTTTGCAACCCCATGAACTGCATAACGCCAGGCCTCCCTGTCCATCACCAACTCCCAGAGTTCACTCAAACTCATACTGTAAGTCTGTTAAGTATGCAATAGCATTATGTCTAAAAGTAATGCACATGCCTTAACCAAAAAATAATTTATTGCTAAAAGATGCTAACTATCATCTGAGCCCTCATCAAGTCATAAACTTTCTATTGATGGAGAGTCTTCCCTCATCATTGATGGCTGCTGAGTGATTGGCGTGGTAGTTGCTGAAGGTGGGGGCAGTTGTGGCAGTTTCTTAAAATAAGACAAAAATGAATTCTGCCACATGGATGGGCTTTTCCTTTCATGAACAATCTCTTTGTACCACGCAACGCTGTTTTACCTACAGTAGAACTTCTCTCAAAGTTGGAATCAATGCTTTTAAACCCTGCTGTTGGTTTGAGAGCAAATGTTAGTAGAGAAGAGCATGGAGGAGCAGATGTTTCAAACTTCCTGCCTCTGATACCCTTTCTCGACTTTTCTTCTCACTTGTCTTTGACTGTCTTTCCTTTTCCACCTCCTACCTTGACACAGAGGCTTGCATGCTCAATTATATCCAACTCTTTTGTGACCCCATGGACTATATATAGCCCACCAGGCTCCTCTGTCCATGGAATTTTCCGGGCAAGACTACTGGAGTGGGCTGCTGCTTCCTTCTTCATGGGATCTTTCTGACTCAGTGATCAACCTTGTGTCTCCTGAGTCTCCTGCACTGGCAGGCAGATTCTTTGGGAAACCACCCGTGATGCAGAGGCACGGGCACTAAAAAGCCTTCAGCCCTGGCACATTTGCCAAACAAAGCATGGGGGGCCCTGACAGGTGTCCGATTTCAAGACAGTGTTCAGTTGCGCCCATCTTAGCAGTACACAAGATAGCAAGAGAATTTGCACTTCTTTCCCTGGGAACATGTACCCGTCCAATTTAGTGTCCACTGGCCTAACCTGTGACAGAAGAACATGTTAACATTTTGCACTCTGGAGAGTTTCAGAGACCGACTGGAGAAAATGCCCAGCCCATTTACAGACCACGGCAGCAGACCAACTAGGTAGGCAAGGCGTCAGAAAGGCTCAAAGGGGAATGTCACTTAGACCCCACAAAATCCCTCAGTTCTCTAAGGCCTCCTCACGGCTTTTCTTAGCACAAAAAGCAGCCATTGGCCACGTCACTCATTTGCCTCCCAAATCTCCACACTGAGAAGTTCCCAGGCCCTGTAAAAGTGGTCCCTACAACAGTAAAATGATCAGGTCCTAGCAGGGAATGGGACTGGGTAACCATCCTCTCTTGGCATGGTAACTCGTGGCTCTCTCTAGATTATCCAGAGCGCCTACCTGGAGTTTGGTGTTCATCCTTTAGGCCAACTCTCCCACCTCCACACAGGTATTATCAAATGCATGAGAGGAGGCCTCATCCTAAATCTGTTTCTAATAGCAAGGACTTCCAGAAAATACTCCCTGTAGAATGGACTTGCCATTTCTACTCATTTTCGCCCTCATTTGTTTTAACTTCTTAAATACAAGACAACTTGCCACAAAGGATAACTTTTCAAAGGAGGAATACACACATGTTTTTAATATTGAATTCCTTATAATTTTAGAAAAATATGTATATGACAACACTGATACATGAAAAAAAAAAGCAAGTTCAAAACAGTGTATACAACATGATCCTGATTTTTCAGTAAAATTAGAGAAAGGAATAAGAAGCTAAATCCACGTTAGCGATGTGATTGGTACAATCACAGATTTTTGTGTGCTTATCTATGTTTTCCAAATTTCCTTTTAAAACATATACTGCTTCCAAGGACTTTCCAGGTAGTCTAGTGGTTAAAACTCTGAACTTCCATTGCAGGGGATGCGGGACTGATCCTTGGTCAGGGAACTAAGATCCTACATGCCACATGGCATAGTAAAAAAAAAAACAAAAGAACATATATAACATATAACTCTATAACAAGAGGGAGTTTGTAAAAGTAACTCATGACTCTGTAAAAGAAAATATAAATGCATCTTGCAAATATAAATGCATCTTCCTGGATAGAAATAGCATTCTACATACAGATACTGTAGTTACTTTCAAGAAAGTATGACACAGGAGACCCAGATCCTGGGTCAGAATCAGACTAATGAAATGACCTGGACCAGTCCAGGACCTCCCCCAACCTCCCACCACAGTCACCTCATCTGCCAGATGAGCAGGTCTCACTGAGCCTGTAAGTTTCTTTCTTACTCAGTCTGGAACTCCTCATCCCTCTTTCAGATACCACTCAAGTGAAAACAAAGCAAGCAAACAAACACACACTTTGGAATATTCCAGTGAAGTGTGGATTGTGCCCAGACTGCCTTGCTGAACATGGTAGAAAAATCTCTCAGCGGGGGGACTCAGATTCTAGGGAAAGAGGCTTTTTGTGTAATAGAGATGATTACCACTGTTAGGATTTTTGGGAATGTATTTCCTTTTGTTACTGAGTATCAGAAAGGTCAAGGGCATGCTTTAGCCTAAGGCTCACTTCATCTCTATGGTCTTGTGAAAGTGAAGTCTTTCAGTAGTGTCTGACTCTTTGTGACCCTATGGACTGTAGCCTACCAGGCTCTTCCATCCGTGGGATTTTCTAGACAAGATTACTGGAGTGGGTTGCCATTTCCTTCTCCAGGGGATCTTCCCGACCCAGGGATCAAACCCGGGTCTTCTGGATGCAGGCAGATGCTTTACCGTCTGAGCCACCAGGGAAGAACATGGTCTTGTGAAAGGATCCTAAAAGAGGAAGTCTGTTAGCTATGATTCTCTGTCCTTTGACAATGCATGGAAGGTCACTGCCACAGTACAGTTCTCAGACTTGCTTGTTTTGTACATTTCCATGGGTCACCAACTCTTTTTTCTGGTCAATATCTCGTCGTATAAATCCATCTTCTCAGAAGATGACTGTCTAGTCACCTAGACTAGGCTACTCAAGTCTTGCCTTAATGATACAAGCCTAGGGGTTCATGTTTGGGAATGCATGTAAGAATTAAAGATTTTAAAATTTAAAAAATAAAAAACAAACAAACAAAAAAAAGAGACAATAGGAAGTTTCCAAAAGAAACCCCACGATATCAGCATTAGCCAATGTCTCAAATTCATAATTCCAAAGTGAACTGAAATGCAACAGAGGGTAATCCCCTAAATTCATTCCATCTTCCTCTAACCACCTCTTCACTTGTACATTATGTCTGTATCTTACAACACTCACATATCTCATGCAGACATCCATCAGAACACTTCTTTGGGGTTTATTATGCCCAAAGTGCTTACCTTGTAAGATTAAATTCACAAACCTCCTCATGAACTCTTCAGTATTCCATTTCCTATGAAGCTGGACTAGCCCGGTGCACGTGTGCGTGTATGTGTGCAATCAGGAACTAGAAGAGTGAGGCTCGTGCTTGCTATTTTTTTAAAACTTTTTGTTGCACCAATCAGCTTGTGGGATTTTAGTTCCCCAACCAAGGACTGAACCCCAGCCCTTGGCAGTGAGAGCACAAGTCCTAATCACTGGTCTGCAAGGGAATTCCCCACACTTGTTATTTTTCTAAAGTCAAGTCCCAGGAAACTCGACTACCACACAGTTAACAGTAGGTAATTTCTTTTTTTCTTTTTGCATCATGGGGCACAGAAAGAGACAGAGGACTTCCTTTCTGTGCCACATGCAAGATCTGTTATCCCATCTTCTCCTTTTAATGATATTCTCCAGGCTGAATTCCAGTGTCTTTTCAACTATGAGTCATCACTGCTTCTCGTGCATAGAACTGTTCCGTTCTGGGCTTCTCATTTTTAAGGAGGACAGTAATTCAGAAGCATGTTTTAAGATCTCCCCAGCACAATTCTCCATCTGGGATCATCCAGAGGCCCAGCTCAGTGAGCCACAAGGAGATGGCAAAGGAAGCAGCTTCCCAGTCTATCAGTAGTAGCTGCCATCCTGATGATAAGGATCCCCTGCAAGAAAGTCTGACGCATGGGCTTCCCAATCAGCTGGTACAGCAGGCACAGTCCGTGCCCTTCAGGGGACAGCCTTACCAGAAGGTACCGCCTCCACAGGGGACATCTGGGTGAGGGAATTCCCCTCCCTGCTGCACATCCTCCCACCATTGAAACAGCCCTTTCTCCAGAGGTTCAGTGCTTCATTGGAATGTAAATATCCTTGGCAGGTAAAGGCCTTTTTACAGTTTTCATATTTATAAGAATGTGTTCAAGTCTTATTCTATCGTCAAAGCCACTTTTGGTTGGAGGAGGAGAAATTTTCACAAAAAAGCAAAAACTCTATACAAAGAGAGGTAAGACACTGGAAGATATCTTGTATTGGTCATTCCCATTCTCTGGGTCATTCCCTTCTACATCCAGGCGCTTCCTAAACTGGAATAGCCCTGGTGGCCTACCAGTCTCCGGTATTGTCTGCAGACTGATAATCTGAAGTGTCATTGATCTCAATTCTCAATAACACCATTCATGTGCTCACTCCTCCAATATGTACTGCACTCTAACTACGTGCTGGGCATTGTACTAAATGCTGCATGGGGAATAGAGAAAGCTGAGGAATTCTAATTCATCTCAAAATCAAGCGTCCAATCTGTAGATGAGGATCACTGGGTTTATAATACTGATCTGTATTATCAGTTCAGTTCAGTCGCTCAGTCGTGTCCAACTCTTTGCGACCCCGTGAATCGCAGCACACCAGGCCTCCCTGCCCATCACCAACTCCCAGAGTTTACTCAAACTCATGTCCATCGAGTCAGCGATGCCATCCAGCCATCTCATCCTCTGTTGTCCCCTTCTCCTCCTGCCACCAATCCCTCCCAGCATCAGGGTCTTTTCCAATGAGTCAACTTTTCGCATGAGATGGCCAAAGTACTGGAGTTTCAGTATAATATAATACTGACTACAATATTAAAGAAACACTTGGTGTCTATTCACTGCACTTGCCCCAGAGTGATGTGATACACCATTAGCCCTGGGAAGTATCATTATTCTCAATTTATGATTAAAATTTTTTTTTCCTTTGGTCATGCCACGTAGGATCTTAATTTCCCAACTAGGGATTGAACCCAGAGCCACAGCAGTGAAGCACCAAGTCCTAACCACTGCACCACCAGGGAATTCCCTCAGTTTACAGATAAACTGATCAATGTCCAGGAGGTAAAGTCAGAGATCCCCAAATGTGAGCATCCTCAAAATTAGAGGTTGTTTAAAATGTTTTCCTGGGCACCTCACGGGGACATTCACATCCAATAGGTCTGGGAAGAACCAGAGAAGCTATTTTCAAAGTACAAGGATGACTCAGAAGCAGTCAAATTGGAGAAACACTGTTATGCAACTAAGTACAGCATTCCCATACAGCTTTTCATTTTACCTTCACCATCTGGAAAATAGAATTATTATATTAATATCCCCAGTTTACATGTGAAGCAGCTTTGGCTCACACATACACACACACACAAAATTGTCCCCCCCAAAACAAAACCCTAGTCTAGAGGTGAAAGCTCTAATCAGGAGTCAGGATATTTGGGTTCAATTTCACCTCTGTCATTAGCCTTGTAACCAGAAGTACCCACTCACCTCTAGGTGCTTCTTTCATTGAGTATAAGATGGAGGGTTTCATTCCAGCTTGAAATGTTATAAAATGTAGATACTACTCCTATTCCAACTCCTTAAGTAGATACCTTTTAAATAATACCTTTTAAGTAATACCTTTTAAATAAGTATACCTAAGTAACTATTTCTCTTCAGGGGAATGCTGAGGGAAACTCAGTAAAACAAAGATATATTGCCCCTGAAGCATCAGGTGGATAAACCAAGACATCCACAGTTCCACTTATTGACTGCCATGGTGCCTGAGGCAAGCACCTTCATATCTGACCTCGTTTTATCCTCATGACAGTCCCACAAGGAAAATTTTACAAATGTGATGACTGAGAGCCAGAGAAATTAAATAACTTGACCCTGGTCAACTCCAAAACCCTGAGCTTTACACCCTGCCTCCACACCTCCAATTCTCTCATACAGAGAAGATCAGGAAATGGAAGGCAGAATCGAGCTAGTGAACTGTTTCCAGCTCCTAAATCTGGCCTTTAGGCTTGTATCTTATAAGTGAATTCCAACGATGTTGGTTATTTACGTTAAAACACAAATAGTGTACAGCGGGTTTTAGAACTGCAAAGAAAACCATGTCCAGCTACTTACTGGCTCTCATCTATTGATGTTTGTCACTTTTAGCTATTATAATCAGCGTTTACCAATTGCTTTCTAGATGCATAGCACTACAGTGGACATTGTGAGAGACTCCCTGCTCTCCTGGAATTTAGCCCATTGTGAAGACAAGATAGAGATGCTCGAGTCAGGTAAGTAACATTAAAAGACATTATGTGTGTGTGTGCTAGGCCACTTCAGTTGTGTCTGACTCTTTGCAACCTCATGGACTGTAGCCCACCAGGCGCCTCTCTCCATGGGATTCTCTAGGCAAGTGTTGCCAGTTCCTTCTCCAGGGGATCTTCCCGATCCAGAGTCAGAACCTGAGTCTCTTATGCCTCCTGCATTGGCAGGCGAGTTCTTTACCACTACACTTAATTACTTAATTGGGGCTTCCCAGGTGGCACAGTGCTAAAGAATTCTCCTGCCAGTGTAGGAGATGTAAGACACAGTTTCGTTCCCTGGGTCAAGAAGATCCACTGCAGTAGGAAATGGCAACCTGCTCCAGTATTCTTGTCTGGAAAATTCCATGGACAGCGGAGCCTAGTAGGCTATAGTCCATGGGGCCGAAAGAGTTGGACAGGACTGAGCACACATATGCACGCATGCACGTGCACGTGCACACACACACACAATTAATTAAGTGCACCAAAGAGTGAAACAGATCATAAACACTATAGGATTTTAAAAGAATAGGAATTATTAAAAAAAAAAAAAAGGAAGGGGAAAAAAGAAAAAAGGATGGAAATGTGCATGGGCTGGGGGCACTGTAAACAACATGCAAAGGGAAAGGATATATATATATATGGTGGTGGTGGTTGGTGGTTTAGTCGCTAAGTCATGTTGGACTCTTGTGATCCAGAGTACTGTAGCCTGCCAGGCTCCCCTGTCCATGGGATTCTCCAGGCAAGAATACCTGAGAGGGTTGCCATTTCCTTCTCCAGGAGATCTCAACCCAGGAATTGAACCTGGGCCTCCTGCATTGTAGGCAGATGACTTACCAACTGAGCTATGAGGGAAGCCCATATATATATATATATATATATATATATATATATATATATATATATATATATATATAATAATATATTAGGCTTGCGACCTCATGGACTGTAGCCCACCAGGCTCCTCTCTCCATGGGATTCTCTAGGCAAGTGTTGCTATTTCCTTCTCATTATGGGTGATTCATGTTGTTGTATGGCAAAAGCCAACACGACATTGTAAAGCAATTACCCTCCAATTTTTAACTTTTTTAATTAAAAAAAAAAAGAACTTGCAAGAAAGCAGGACTTACACTAGGTTTTGAGGAGAAGTATTAAAAAGGTTGGCGATGAAGGAAAAGGTCTTCTAGGCAAGTGGAACTGCCTAAGGACTCCCAGGGGAAGTGACTTAGACTAGAGTCTCAAGGGGAGAGGATTTGGAAGGGTAACAAGAAAGGGACTGGCCTGTGCAAAAGCACAGAGGACTGAGAGCAAAGATGTGCTTCAGAACAAAGTGGATCAGCATGCCTGGACCCTAGACCAGAGTTGAGGAAATGATAGGAAAAGAGAATGAGAAGGTAGACCTTATGCCTGTAAGAAACTGAAAGCTACTGAAGGCTTTTGGGTGGGGAAATAAGTTCAAATTAATGCCTAGGGTGATTGGTCCAGCTTTAAAACAAGTAAAATGGTTTTTTCCACTCAATATACAATATATATATATGGGGGGGTCTATACAAAGATGAATACAACACAGTTCCCATTCTTAGGAAACTGCCAATCCAGTGAGAGAAGATCACCAATTACAAGATAATGTAAGTTGTTCCTTAATTGAATTTATGACATTATCTGCGGCAGGCATTGTTAGTTTTCTACTCAATATCCGAGCCTCTCTTTGTCGTTAATAATAGAATCCAGGACTTCCCTGGTGGCCCAATGGCTAAGACTCCACACTCCCAATGCAAGGGGCCCGGGTTCAATCTCTAGTTAGGAAATTAGGCTCCATATGCTACAAATAAAGACCCCACATACCACAAGGAAGATCAAAGAACCTGCGTGTCGGAACTAAGACCTGGTGCAGCCAAATATATCAATAATATTTCCTTAAAAATAGAATTCAATTTTGTTGCAAGACAATGTGCAAGACCTTAGGCAATGGACCATGCTTGGCCTAAGCCACCATTTCTCAACCTTTTTTTCATTATCATTTGCCTCAGAGCATTTTTAGACACTTTTTTCCTAATCATGTCACTTACTAAAATTTAATATCATAAATGTACTCTATGTATTGCATGCATATCTGTGCTTTATATATAAAAAGAGTAATATCTTTTTTCTGCCCCTCCTCCTCACCAATAAACAATTCTCCCCCATAGGAGTTATTATCATCATCATCCCATCTACCCTCACCCCATCCCTACCCATACCTCCTCCTACTACCTTCCTCACTTGCCTCCCTGTTGGAAATGCATAGCCTAAGACAATTATGTAACAATTCTACTTCCTGTTTCCTCACCTTTCTCACAACTGGGCTGGGCAAGTAACCCAATCCTAGCAATGACAAGATAGTTGATATCTGTTTAGCAGATCTCTGGGAAAACTCTTGTTGTCCTAGAAAATGCAACAGCCAATGCCAGATCAGCCTACTTTTACCTTCACCCAGCTCTACGATTTAATGGAGGCATAAGCCTGGAAGCTGCGGGAGCCATCTTGCAGCTATGATGACACACAGGAAAACTGCAGAGGCACTGTCACTGAGCCACTGAACCAGGGGCAGGAACACAGACCTCCAGACTTCTGGCTATGAGGGAGAAATGAATCCAGATTTTTTGAAAGCTATTGTCAGGTATCGTGCAACTTGCAGCTGAAAGCTCTGCTAACTGATATGTTGTGTGTCTCGTGAACCATAACTTGTCTAACATAACCATGAATTACTGTTAAACCAAAGCCAGAGAGAAGCACAAACAAAAGCAAACAAAAATGTGATCAGAAATATTATGCAGTCAAACAGATTTCGTTTATGTTTTAAAGGAAAATGCTTTCCTTCACTTATCAACTTTTCAAATAAATGTTAAAGCATTTGAAATAATATTTAGCATTTGAAACTAATAAACTTTAAGATATTTGTTACTGTGCAGAAAAATGGTCATGAAAGACTACAAGATAATTTTGCTACTTTATAGCAAATGATTTGCCTAGTAGGTATCTTTCAAAATATTTGAAAGTCAATTATTTCTAAATTAAATATTTACGATACATAAGGAATATATGCTTCTTAAAGGATCTCTCTGGGAATCTTTTCCCATGTTAAAAAATTTTTAGATAAACATCTATATTCACTATTTGAATATCATGTATTTTACTTAAATTCTGATACTAGTTAAAGCTAATTCTCTTATTTTAATAACATAAACCTATTTAATAACTCCAACATCTCTCATAAAAGTGATTTTCAAGGTTCAAGATAAAAGAAACTTGAAATCCCTTTAAAGCTAAAGATCATTTAAATCTTAAAATTTAATTATAGGCTTAGGACTATCAAGCATTAGGTTTTCTTCAAGATGTCAAAATAATTCTCACATCAAAATCATTTTACTAGTTTCACTATTAACCTCACACCATAAATTGACTTTCTTTTGGAAGATTTTTTCCTTTTTATTATAAAAATAATATATGCAAATCACAGAAAATATAGGAAACATAAAAACCATATAGAATTTTATCATATACTAGATGATAACTTTTAACATACTGGTTTATCTACTTCACATTCTGAATTCATGTAAGAATATATAAGCCCTTTAAAATAAAAATATATGATTTTAAACTCTGATTTTTTTCTCACCTATTAAACATTCTTCAAAAAATTATTGTGTTGAAAAGCTATGCTTTTATAGTAAAACACTTGCTGTTTTCTTAGGATCAATTCTTAGAAGCAGTCACAGGATAAGAACATTTTAAGGCTATTCCTTCAGACTGCCCAGTTACTTGCAATTTTTCTTAAAAGAATGGCCTTTCCATAGCTACCTAAAGTAATTTAAAATAATAATTTAGAACATAGCATATTACATAGTGAGTAGAAGGATCATTCAACTCTTTTTCCCTGACTGGAGATATTATTTATAAATTGTACTTTGGCCTTTATTTTATAGAAAAAGGAAAAACTTGATAATAATTTAAAAGTTCATCAAACTCTTGAACAAACTCTGATGAACTCGAAGCGTTCATCAAACTCTTTGAAGGCAAGTGAATTTGCTTTGTTATTTACCCTACATTTTTGTAATTACTTTGTTAAAGATCTAGTATGTAAGAATCATTAAGCACTCTCAAAATTAGCAAAAGAAACAAACAATTATAATCAGTAGGTAAAATAATGAAATACATACCTGTTGAGAAATAAAACCAGTCATGACCAAATATATAAAGGAGCACTAACACTGAAAACTCCAAACAGGGTAAATGTAGAAAAAATTTTAAATATGATCACTTCAGCCCTCCAAAGAAAAGAACAATAAATCCGAGGGAGCTTCAAGATAATATAACTTCATAAGATTGACTGGTCACAGGTCAGAAGAAAGAGTTGAACATGAGCTTAAGCTGAAAAGGCTAGTGGCTTTTTTTCATGAGTGCAATTGCACAGTTTAGTTTCTAAACTGAAAACCACAAGAGTCTAGCCCCTGTTGGAAGACAAAACTTTTGTTTTTCCTTCCACATTTGTATGTGTTGGGTCTTTCCTGGATGACATATCAAATGGGTAGCCCTTGGGGAAATCCAAAACTATCGGTTTGGGTTTTCAACGTTTGGTCCAAGTTTTACATAGAACTTCCCTGTCACGATGCCAAAACTGCCTGTGTATTTTCATGGCTCTAGTATTTAATAGAAACATTGCCATATTCTATATCTTGAAATCTCTTTTCCTGAGATGTAGAGAACAAGAAGGAAGAAAAGATACCTATGGGAGTCAGCAAAGTTGTTTGCCCATCATTAATTCAAGTGATCCATTTAATCATCAGCTATATTTCTCTTATGGTAAGAAGCAATGTTTAAGCGCCTTTCTATAGTTTCTGCACATTTTGGAGGGAAAGCACTAGCATGACGGTGTTTTTAATATGTGAAAACCTAAATACTCATAAATAAAATATATACATGTGTATTTAGGTTAAAAGCATATGCTACATTTGTTACAAATACGTGTTACCATTTTCTTTCTCCAAGGGACCTTCCCAACCCAGGGATCGAACCCATGTCTCCTGCAATGGCAGGCAGATTCTTTACCTCTGAGCCACCAGGGAAGCCCATTATAAAGTTAACATCATTACAGATATTTCTAATATTACCAGATAGTTTGGGTATAGGAATAGAGTGACAATATCACTTGTCATATCAACAAATGTAGGAAATTGTGGTACTGTCAACATGTAAAGTTTTTCTGCCTTTCCCCTCCTATTTCCTGTATATACGTCCAACACCCTCTTCTACTTCCTTATTACAGCCAGAGGAAGAGAGAGAGTGAGTAAATGACTATCGATATAAATTACAGCAAGTTACAGTCCAAAGTTACTGGAGCTTGAGGAAAGTCAGGTTTTATCCCCCAAAAAAGTATACCAAAAGGGATTTCTGAACTCTTTAAGGGTATTTGCAGCAGAGGACAATGGTCTTACATTATTTAAATTTGAATCCCAATACATGGCCCTCCTTTGTTAGAAGGATTAATCACAGGCATTCTTATGCTTCTCAGTCATGGTTGAGATCATTTTTAGCTCAAGATTGGAACAAAGACAGGTAGAATTTTTTGTGGCAACTGAGAAAAAGCTTCATGATAAGATATGTGTATCTATTTTTATTTTTATTTTTAGTGCTCAAGAAGGAGGCAGCTAGAATAGCACAAGGGAAAACAAAGGAAAAGTAGGGATTCTACTTTTCAAAGGAACCTCTGAAAAGAAAGGGAAAGTATGGAGAAAAAGACAAATGTCAGTCAGTTTCCCACATCAGCAATTAGGTTGCTAGGCAGAATGCTGAAGCAGGGGAAGCAATCTGCAGGAGAAAAGGGGAAGAAGAGTTTGCCAGTGGCCTTTGGAGCACATGGGATATTTCTGTTTTCTGAGCTGTAACTGAGAATTCTATGATGCAATATTATTTAAATGCATTAAATGTATTAGGGCCTTCCCAGGTAGCTCAGTAGGTTAAAAAAATCCACCTGCAATGCAGGAGAGGCAGGAGACTTGGGTTCAATCTCTCGGTAGGGAAGATTCCCTGGAGGAGGGCATGGCAACCCACTCCAGTATTCTTGCCTAGAGAATCCTATGGACAGGGGAGCCTGGCAGGCTACAGTCCATAGAGTCACAAAGAGTCACACACAACTGAAGCGACTGACCAGGCACACATGCAAGAGTATTAAATTAAAATACACTTAATGAGGACTTCCCTGGCAGTACAGTGGCTAAGACTCTATGCTCCCAATGCAGAGGGCATGGCTTCAATCCCTAGTCAGGGAACTTGTATCCTGCACACTATGGGCATGACCAAAAATAATAATAATAAAATACACAGAATACATCAAAAACACATTGAATACACTGAGTTGAAATTGGCAGGAGCTGTAGTCATGGGTTTACAATAATTAAAATGGTTGTAGAAGGTGAAGTACACTAATTACTTAAATATATATTGGTATTTGTTACAGACTTTCCTATTCTATCTCAAAGAAAGATGTATAATCCTTACATTATGCCAAACCAAGAGAAGCCTGATTCAATATCACAATTTCACTAATTTCACAATTTGTTAAGCCAATTGTACATAGTTTTTCTCTGGAGGGTTGAAGACGGTGCAATTCCCCTCCCCATACTCTATCTCCCCCAGTCTCTTAACATGACATGACAGTATGATTTTATCACTTTCAACAGAGTTGACCAGTTTAAAGAGATGACTTTGGGGTAAATCTCCCTACCCTGCCTAAGTCCCTATCACTGTCCAAGTGGACAGTACATTAACAAAGGCATGAACTTTCAACTGAAAACACCTACTTCCCCAAATTGCATGTCAGGCACCCATTAATGGAAGATGGCCAACTGGGCTTCTGTGGTCTACAGGCTACACAGGAAAAGTACTATCTCCAAAATCAGGGCCCTAACAGATGTTCAGCTTCAGATAGGAAAACCAACATTTCACACTCTGAAGTAATCACATTACACACAAGCTAATAATGCCTTTCACCGCTAAAAGTAGCCTGGCTGGGTATCCAGTACTCACTGAGCACCACTCGCTACACTCTGGAGTTGGCTAGATCGGTATTTACAACCTGCCTGTATTTCTTATGCCAAGTAGGTACCACACGACAGTCAGTAAGACATTAAAGTAGGATCTTAGAGACTATTTTCCTGAATGGCTACTGATCTTGGCCTCACATAAGATAATTAAGAATTAAGGACTTAGAACATTGGTCATATATACTCTGACAAGAACCACCTCTAGCCCCACATGTTTACCCAGCTTAAGGATCCAGTGCTATAAAACTACACATGTACCTGCCCTCTTGTCCTCTTTTTACTATCAATTTTTCTCTCTAGCAGCTAAGTCCAATGTCAGCAATGACCAGGACTTTCACAACTTCTGAAAGGCCTCCTCTGCTGTGTTGACAGTCTCTGAGGCAGGATTTCTTAATATGAGGCATCTGGACTACTGATCTTCCATAGATGCACTCTGAATGTTAGCTGCTCAGTCATGTCCGACTCTTTGCAACCCCATGGACTGTAGCCCGCCAGGCTCCTCTGTCCATGGAATTCTCCAAACAAGAATACTAGGGTGGGTTGCCATTCCCTTCTACAGGAGATCTTCCCGACCCAGGGATCAAACCTGGCTCTCCTGCATTGCAGGCAGATTCTTTACCATCTGAGTCACTGGGGATGCACTCTAGAGGATATCCCTAAATCTCCCAAAAGTGTATGACAAATATGTAGTTTCTATACATGGGCTTTTTTCTCAGGGATATGGTCTTTGGTTCTCATCAGATTCTAAAAGGAATTTATGAACATCCTGAGAGACTAGTGCCCCGATGATAGGGAATGTGAAATTTTTTTTTTAACTGAAGAATTTTCAGCATAAAGTAGAAAAAAAACAAAAATATTAAAGATGATTTGAGAGCTTATTACTGTCACTAAAGTTTTAAAGCCAGGTTAAATCAATAATCTCAGTATGAATGGCTTCTGCTACTGCAATGTCATTTACTTCAATATGTTTATTTTGTGATACATACATTGTTATTATGGCACATATCTGATGTTATTCCTTTGAGGGCTATAGTTTTCTATATAAAATACATTTCATCAAACATCAAGCTTTACTTCTTTAATGTGATATTATTATACACTAAAGCTCAAACATTTTCTAAACACAGCAATGTGTATTCTCCTCCAGGTTTATGCTTGATGATCACTTCCCAATAATTTGAAATAGAATATTCATGGGTCTTCAACTCTCCATTTGACCATTTTTCTCTGTGCTTCCTTCTTGTAGTTCCCCTGTTCATAGCTACTTTCAGTTGGTCCAAATGCCTGTAAAAGGGAATTTTATGGCATAATCTACATTCCCCTTTAGGGAGTATCAAGAGTGTGGTCTCATGTTTTTAGTTTGTTTCTATAGATTCAACACAATAGCTTGTCCCTTTGGGGCTTTCTCTGTTGTCACACCCTTTTTTGATCCTAAGCCTCAAGGTATTAGTAGGCTTGCTCCCAAACACACACACACACACACACACACACACACACACGCATGCACATTCTCTAAGCCAACCCAAACTATCACCTTTAATCTATTAGCATTCTCAAAGTATTATCTACAGACCATTTGTTTCAGAATCTTTATGAGGCCAGAGGACTAGTTAAAAATATTCCTGCCAACCTCCAGACCAATTGGATCGTAATCCATGGAGGTAAAAGCTGCTTTTGTTAATACATCCCCCATCCATCCAGCTGAGATTAGAGAACCCATGATTTACAAGAATCATTTTCTTCCTGACTTGAGCCCTATTGTTTTGAGATCTAAATGGAGCTACTTTCATATTCATCTGACTTGCCTCTGAGATCAGCATCTCTTAAGAAATCTTCTTCCCTCTCTCTTGCCTTTGACAGTAGCTTTTCTGTGGGCTCTTCCTCAATCTCCACAGGCAGCCAGTGGCTTCTTTCTTCCAGAGCTGCCCTAAGGAAACCTTCTTAGCATCCACCACTTCAGACTGCCTGGATCCTAACACCATTTACAATACCTCACCTGGGGTTCATAGTACATATTTGCATGTCAAAAGCAAGCCCCATCTGGCCCACAAAACTCCTCTTGGCCTTGCCCTTAAATATTCAGTTCAGTTCAGTCACTCAGTCGTGTCCAACTCTTTGCGAACCCATGAATCGCAGCACGCCAGGCCCCCCTGTCCATCTCCAACTCCCGGAGTTCACTCAGACTCACATCCATCAAGTCAGTGATGCCATCCAGCCATCTCAACCTCTGTCGTCCTCTTCTCCTCCTCCCCCCAATCCTTCCCAGCATCAGAGTCTTTTCCAATGAATTAAGACTACTTAAAACCGCTTATTTACAGTCTTTCTCCGCATTTTTAAGGCACACACCACTCCTACAATACATGAACTAAAAACAAAATTCTAGTATCTCACCATTCTAACACAAATGCTTTATTTTTTTAAAGTTCACATTTCATCCTCATTCATAACAAAACCAGAATGTGACATGAAAATTGTAATCCTGATTTTCTAATCTAACACCATATCAAATATATTTTCATAACTACTGTTAATGATGACCTTTAAGACTGCCAGATCACTTTTGGTTATTATTTAGGCTATTTTTGGATCATTCTGTCATAATAACAATACAGTGTCATAATAACAATACATAATGAATAATACAGTTCATGCATGTTACTTTTTTCCTTCTTTGACTTATTTATTTAGAATAAATTCCCAGAGGTAGAATTAATGGATCAAAGTGTATGAGCATTTGGATAGCTCTTGCCACATATTGCCAAGTTGCCAGGGTTGTATTTTATACATTTCCTAAGCAACATGCTGGTAAATGTTTATTTAATAGATTTTTCTCAAAGGAAAAGAAAAAAGGGTGGAGAGTTTGATTTATAACATTCGCCAATTTTGTGGTATAAATACCCCTATCGGGTCCAGTTTCAAGTTATGAACATGGTATCACTGAATACAGATGTTTCATAGCATCATTATATGATATATCGATATAATCTATATATATCACATCATTATAATATTTCTATCACACAGATAAATTGGAGATGATAACTTCAAAAGCACAGATGACAAAAATATTGTAAATAATCAGGAGTAATAAGTTTTTTGAGTATTACATTTATTTTTAATATAATTTATTGAACTGGGATTTATAGAATTTAATTTTTAATAGTGATTGTTTAACATCTGGTTTGCAAATTTTCTGGAATAACACAATCAGTTCTTGTAAGCAAGTACAGGCTCCCACATATTCCTGACTATCATCTCACTAGATATTTAGCAAAAGCACACCTTTTTTTTTCATGGAAGCCATTGAAAATTCACCTGATTCCATCTGTGCCACAAGCAATAGCCATGCTTTTAAGTTAGCAAATTATGATAATGCATAATGAATAAAACATAATCCCCAAAAAAAAAGAGAGAGAAAAGAACAGGAGGTCTACGTGAGCAAATTCATTCTGCCCACTCTCCCCCAATTTGGGTAATACTCTCTTCATCCATTCATTTTACTGGTGTTTTTCCATGGGTCACCTATTAAAAAGCACTCAATCATTTATTTACTCGAACAGTGACTGAATGGATGACTATATGTAGTTCTCATGGCACATATTTTGAGAACCATATTGATGTTACCTAACCACTGTCTTTGTTGGTTTTCTTTTCTATGAAATGGGGAAGAGGTCACTGCTGACTTCAGTTTTACAGGAAACTAATGTAGTGATTAGAATACTTCAACTTATGCTCAAAGAAGCAATCAAGCATTCCGTAATGCTTTGAAATTTTTTCCAAAGTAATTCATTAGTATTGTGTTTTACTGGAAGAGAGAAGTGGGAGAGTGATTTGGCACTATCTCACGTGAAAGCCGCATTGGAGAAGGCAATGGCAACCCACTCCAGTATTCTTGGCTGGAGAATCCCAGGGACAGGGGAGCCTGGTGGGCTGCTGTCTATGGGGTCGCACAGAGTCGGACACGACTGAAGTGACTTAGCAGCAGCAGCAGCAGCAGCATGTGAAAGCAAATTCCTGTCTTTGGGCTTTCCATGAGTGACACTGAATAGCCTCTACATGTCTGTAATACTTCAGGATTTTTGAAGTAGCACCCTACATTTCCAAATTAACATGTAAATATGGTTAGCAAAAACTCTAAACATACATACTTGACCAAATCATCCCACTTCCAGAAATTCTAAGAAATAAAATTCAAAACAAAGGAAAATGCTTTTGTGTGATATTAATAAGGGCTTCCCTGGTGGCTTGGATGGTAAAGAATCTGCCTGCAATGCAGGAGACCTGGGTTCAATCCCTGGGTCAGGAAGATCCTCTGAAGAAGAGAATGGTTACCCACTCTAGTAATCTTGCCTGGAGAATTCCATGGGCAGAAGAGCATGGCAGGCTATATAGTCTATGGGGTCACAAAGAGTCGGACATGACTAAACAACTAACACACACGCACGTTACTAGCAATTGAGGGAAGATGGTTTTACCTCTTTTCAGCACTTACTCAACTTACCATCTCAGTGCTGGGGCTCTGGTAGGAGAGTTTTGGATCAATGGCTCCCAAATGCTCACCTCAGAACAACTGTCTCTAAGTCACTTGAGTGGGGAAAAAAATGTGTATTTTTATCACACAGATTCCTGGACCCCACTCCAGGACTGGGGTGTGATACAAGAGAACTGCTGTTTTTGAAAATCTTCTCAAAGGGTTTTGATGTCCAGCCAACTTGAGGAACTATGATTCCAGGCCAGAACCAGACAAATCAAACGGTTTCTGAACAATGATCCAAATCTGGGAACAGTATGATGACTTTCTACACGAAGCATCAAGAAGTTGCTTAAGGCATTCAAGCAGCAGTTGGAGTCAAATGACTGAAAAGCCTCAGAGGAGGAGCCTTAATTCTGGCACCTTCCACGTCCCTCTGTTCATCCTTTCCATCTCTGACCCCCACCCCGCACTGTCCAGCCCAGCATTCGATACTGTGAGGCTGCTTTGTAGCATGTTCCACTTTGGTATCCCTCCGAACTTGTGTCCTCCCTTTGCATACACAAAGCCCCCAAATTTCCACCCTGAGAATACAGTGGAGCTCTATTTTAAAAAAATAATATTATGATAAAACTTTTATTACTTTTATTATGATAAAAGTAATCTACATGTGCAGTTGAGAATCTCCTGCATAATGAGCATACTGGCCATATCCGCATTTTTAAAGGGTGTTTTCTAAAGCCAAAAGAATCTCTGATCTGCAGAGCAGAATGGGAAAGCAGGATGCTTTTTAATCTTGGCTTGTGTCCAGATCCAAGCATCCAGAATTTAAATAAGCACTATGGGCATTCATTGTCAAAATGGTCCAGATTCCTAAATAGAAATGGATTTTTAGCAGTGTCTTCCCAGCATTAAAATTAAAATATATCATAAAATACATAATTTCACTTAAACAGCCCAAGCAAGTTACTCATTTATCTCTAATTCCAAGTACTCTATAATTCCACCCAAAGCATTCAGTGAGCATCAACCATAGATGTCCACAAATAGTATAGCAGTCACTCAGAGAGTTGTCTTCTAAGTCTGAGCATTTGCTAGGGAAAGGCTTAAAAAATCTATTTCTAATCTTGTTTCCCTCTTCTCATGTACATTACCACTACAACACATCTAACCCTGTGCCTTGTCTATTCTTGGTGCTAAAAAAATGTTAAATCTCAGCTTCTACCTATCCACTCCCACTTCCCTTTGAAAGGAATACTGGCATTAAAAAAGTAACTTTACAGATACGTTGTTCCTAAGCCAGGGACCATGCCATCTTCATTCTAGTGTCCCCATTCTTGATAAGAATTGTAATAGCTACACTTACTGAGAGTTTATTTTATCCCAGGCACTAGGCTAAATGCTTTGGATGTTTTTATCTCTTTTATCCCTACAACCAACCTCTGAAGTAGATATTTTAATTCATTGTTAGAGCTACTTTACCTTTTTTTTTTTTTTTAATGAGGATTAAAGAAGTTAACTAATGTGTCCGAGGTTCTCACAGGTGGGAAGCAACAGCACCAGGATTCGACATAAGGCAATCTGGCTCCAAAGTCAGGGTTTGTATACTGGAAGGTGCTTTTGTTATTATGTGGATGCAGATATTTCATAGTCCAGGGGAAAAAAGTATTCAGAATCCTTAGGGAAAGAATAGCAGCATATCCACAACTTATCATTCAGACACACAAAGGAGGTAACAGATAGTTCATGAGATTTGGGGTCTGACTGTTGAAGAATGGAGACTTGCTCATAATTAGTCAATCAGCTTGTCTGCCCAAGAGGAAGTCTACTTCAATTACTAAATGACTGCAGGGTCTCCTTAGCAGGTAGTAACCAAAAATGGAGGTCGGATAGGTACCGTAAGCTACACAAATCTTTCTCTGCATTAACAATGTACAAGGGGAAAACAGTAGAGGGAAGGCAAGTGGAGAATCATAGATGTGGGAGATACATGAGGAAGCCCAGAGCATGAAGAAGCAAGGATCCCAAGGCCACCTCGCACATGGAATTGTCAGAGCTATGAGTGCTGAGAAAGAAGTGCCCAAAGGCCTAAGAAGACCAGACAGCCACTGACTAGAGGACTCTTCTCCTCAGCAGCCTTGCCTCTCTAGGTCTTCCATAACCCATCTACACCTTCATTTTTCAACCTTATTTCCTACCAAAGTGTAAAACAAGCTTTCATCTTTTCCCAGGTCAATTTCCTTAAGTGGGATGGTCATCTTCTAGTCAGTCTCACCTTTGTGCTTTTGCCCACACAATTTTTCCAGTGTGAATTAACCCCCTTTCCATCTATTCAATCTCTCATCTTTCCAAGTCCTGTGTCTTTCAGACTACTCGAGCTTTCCCTCAAATCTCATTCTCAGAACTCCTATAACTCTTACAGCCTATGGTCATTCCATCTATTCCTTAATTCCCATCTTGCACTGCTCCCTGGATTTTAGTTCTTATCACATCTACTAGATCCTTCAAAATAGAGAATTTTTTACATTTCTCTTACATCCTTCACAACATCCGTTTAGAATCAACAAGTAATAATCAACTACTTGCTGCTTTCTTGAATATTTCAATATTAGCTTTAATTTAGTAAAGAAACCCAAACCAGTGATTTCTCTAACTTTATTTAGTTACAATCCAGGCTACCAAGTGGTACCTCACAGCTTATCTCCAAATCAGGCCACTTCAAAAAACTAAATTTGATTTCATTTAAAAATATGTACTTACACATCAAATATCACTTTTAAAAAGGGACTTTAGCATTGAGAATAGGTGAAACCAACAAGCTAGGAATTTCAGATATGAATCTGTATCATTTGGATTTTGGTTCTGTTTCTTTCTGAATTAGAAAATTTTTAAACTCATATTTGTACAGTTTAGAGGATCTTTGGATTTACTTCATCAAACAGGATGACATTTAAACTACCAAAATATTTGAGCTCAATCATAGCCAATTATAAGCATATGAATTCTCTAGGAGACTATCCGGAAAACCAAAAAGCCAACTATTATAATGTTTAATGTTTCAGAAACTAAATGCATCCTGTTAGACTTGGGCAGGCATGGGGAGTAGCTGGATATCTGACTAACTCTCTTTGCTGGAGTAACACGGTTCTATACTTCACAACAGGTTGAACAGAGTAATCACTATGTTGAATCTATACTAAAAGCTAAATAAATCAGAAAGATTTCTTTTGACAGTGAAGAAATAGTTTTAAAGAAGTCAAAGTCATACCTGTTGTAGAATGCCGAAGAAATTTCTTGACACCAAAATGACTGACTCCGGAAGTCAAATTTGTTCAGTGCAGGTAAGTAAAAACAAAAGCAGCCCAATTTCCTTCTAGGATTTATCTTTCCTTCCTCCCCAAGAGTATAACATTCTTGCATTGGAAGACCTAAAATTTTGAGAGCTGGGCTGGTAGAGAATCAAACCCAAGATGATTGGGTTTGGTGTGAGCAGTGACTGAGGCAGCAGGACCGATCCGAATGTGACAAAAGAGATTAGCAAGTTCCTGTGCATAAGTCAATTTCCTGTAGCTGGCTTCTCCGAAGAGAGGGTTTCATTTGTGTGGGTTAGTGATGTGTGTCTGTGTGTGTGCACGTGTGTTTTCCTCCATGACAATATGAAAACTTCCCCAGATGAGAGACAGAATAAGACCTTTGCTGCATAGCAGATTTGTGTTGAATTTCTCACTTCTGGAGGGACCATTTCCCTCTCCCCCTCCCCCAATTTCCCACCAGCAAACCACCTACTTAAAATTGTGGAAAGGAAAAGTAAAAAACCAAGATGATTCCTTAAGGAAGTGAAACAAACCAAGGAAAAAAAAAAAGGCCACAGGGCCACTCCGCAGACTGGTCTCGGTTCATTGAAGCTTAGGAAAAAGCACCTTAGATCTTCACGTCAACTTGGTGAACATACTGACTATGGAGGGAAAGCGGTAGGTGGGTGATTCACTTTGTTTTATTAATAACTACCAAACAGCAATCTGGAAAGGACAGACTCAGCCTTAGCAAGAGCTCAGACATCCCCTCCATACATTTACCCTTGGATGGACCCACACCTGTGTTATGAGATACGTGACTAAGAGTTGTTTTCAGACTCCTCAGAGTTTCATTACTTGCCTCCAAATCCAAATTTACACATCTGTCCTCCAGTGCAATCCAGGTGTAGAGACCATCTGCACATACTTAGATTATGACTGAGTTGCCTGTAGCAATACATTTAACTTTCATGATGTGGTCACAGTCTGCCCCCTACACCCATCTCAAATCCCTAACTAATCATAAACGCTGCCTCCCAGGGTGAAGTCTTGGTCAAAATGCCTATATGCCAAAAGGATAAAATCAACTCCACTCAAGTTAACAAGCATTTATAGAGCCCCTACTGTGTGCAAAGTCCAGTGCTAGGGTAGGGGAGGGTACACCAAAATGGAATCTCTCACTCATAATGGTCAAAGTTAACTGAAGGGGAAAGACAGGGACATAAAGGAAATGCTGTGAGTCAGGATCTATTTCTAAATCTCACTCCAGGACTTCCCAGGCAGTCCAGTGGTTAGGACTCTGCATTTCCACTGCAGGGACACAGGTTCAATCACTGGTTAGGGAACTAAGATCCCACATGCCGCAAGGCATGGCCAAAAGAAAAAAAAAAAAAATCTCACTCGAAAAATCCTGGGACACCAGAGTCAGTTGAAAGGAAAGTGTGTACAACCTTTTAGCCAGTTAGGATAGCTACTGAATGTTAACATGGATTCTTTTGTAATATTCCAGGGGGCCTCGACTGACTTTCAGAGAGCCACTCAGATCTGCGTGCATCATCTGAGAGCCACCCTCACACCCTCAGTGTTGCAGACACGGAATTCTGTTACGTGCCTGATACTGTGAACTGAAGAGAAACACAAAGGCTGAGACAGACATATTCCCTGTGCTCTCAGCACCTACATCCTAGTCAGAGGAGACAGAAACATCCATACAAATGCAATCATTACGGATTGTAATAACTATTGCAAAGGAATCAGAAAAGAAGGTGAACTAGAGAGCAAGACAAGATGCACATCCCAGGAGTGGCCTCTTTGTGTATCTGACAATCAAAGTGAGACTTGAAGTTGTGAATCTCAACCCTGACTGAGAAGCTTTTGAAAAATACCAGTACCTAGGGAATTCCCTGGCACTTCAGTGGTTAGGCCTTGGCACTCCCACTGCAAGGGGGCATGGGTTCAATCCCTGGTCGGGGAACTAAGAACTCTAATGTGGCACCAACGGGCAAAAAAATACATATGTATATCAGTACCTAGGCCCCATCCCCAGAGATTCCAGTTTGATTTGTCTGATTTGGGGCTTGGGCATCAATATAAACTCCCCCCATTATTATAATGTAAAGTTACCTCTCTATTGCTGAAAAAGAGGAGCAGAAGGAAAGTAGGGAGTAGCACTACTTTCTAGTACTTAGTACTCTACTAAGGGGAGTAGAAGGAAGGACATTTCAAGCAGAGCCAATAATATGTGTAAAGGCCCTGAGGTGGGAAAATGCTTGGCATGTTTAAGGAAGTAAAAGAGGACTGATGTATCTGGTGTGTAATGATGACAGGACTAAGTGGTGAAAAATGAGCATTCTCAGAGATGCTCAGACAACTACTGAGTCCATAGGAGACTCATTAACCCCTGAAACCAGGCATCAATTTCTAAGGTACAATAAGAACTCAGTCTGGGAGGTGAGATCCTTGGGCCCTCTGATAAGCACATACTTCATCTTAGAAAAATTTCCCAGAAAAATCAGATCACCATCATAATGTTACTAGGTAAGCAGAACATATGGCTGGTGGACACTTTATTTACCTCTAGTTTGGGTGAACTCCAGGAGTTAGTGATGGACAGGGAGGCCTGGCATGCTGCGATTCATGGGGTCGCAAAGAGTTGGACACGCCTGAGCGACTGAACTGAAGTGAATTGGGTTATCAAAAGACTTAGGGCAGCAATATAAAAATACATATACCTTAGCAAAATAAAGCAAATTAAAAACAAGAAAGATGAAGCCAAAATTAAGCTAAAGCCAGGGGTAAGGTTGAATGAGAAAATGAAAATACCATGTAGTTCTAAGCATTTAGGCAACTGGTGTGAAGCAGTAAACACTACCACACAAAAAACTGAGCACATTGCTCAGGATGAGGAGGGCTCCCTGGCTCTTTGGTGCTGAGACGGTGCTAGGAGAAACTTGGCATCTGCATTCTCATGGAAGGACATGACAACCGAAGTGAAACACCACCCTTAGACTAAACCCAGCCAGCCACAAGCTCGAGAGACGGCTCCTCACATTTTTCCTCAGTGTAAAATAGGCTGATTTCATCTCATGAAAAACTTGACTAAAAGCAATCCCAGGGGCACATCAGAGAGGGTCCTGCTTCGATATGCAAATTTAATGCAGAGATGAAAACAGATTTCAGAAATGCTTTTGCAAATGCAGGATAAAACTGTTTTCTCATCTGAGTGTCTAAAAAATTGCAGGCAGCAAAGAGCTGAAAATTGGTAGTACTTCCAGGAAGAGATCCAGTGGTTTTCTCAGTGCCCCAGAGCCCCTTGAAAAAGCAGAGGAGTGTCCTTGAGCAAGGACAGCTGCCTCCAAGGTTAGCCCTGCTTCACCTCCATGAGAAGGCAAGCCTTTACCCTTTGGGAAACAAAGCAAAAGGCACCACAGTGTGGTTTGTAATTTCAGGGCGTTGGGCCTTGGGCATTTTCTTCACAAAAGAACATACATATTCCAGGGCAGGGCAATCGGGGTGTGTCTGAAGGCCCCAAAGCTCCCATCCACTCTGGCTGGCGCTGGGAAAAGTACTGCCAGTTGGCTGTAAGATGTTCCTTTCCTTCTCGGCTCCCCGGCTTCCCCCCACCACCACCCCCCACTGCCTCTTCTGATGGCCTTGCTCTCTCTGTGTAGGCAATTGTAGTTTCAGATGTTCTCATAGAGTCAGGGTTTGTGCAGCCTCTTGCTCTGACAGTGAGAAATGGTTTTTCCTTTTGCCTCTTATATATCTTTAGTCTTCACTAAACATATTTATATATATATAACAATATATAAAACTCTTCATATATTTTAATGTCAGAGGAGGTTTTCTCAAGGGGAGTGGGAGAAGGTTGGGAGACAGCTATCTAACCTTCTCCCTTTTCTGGAAATCTTTCTTTCTCTCTCACTCTAGCTCACTCGCTCTCGTTCTTTTAACGGACAGGGGTAGTGGTGAGGGGAGGAAGCAAATAACCTAAAATACATGTACATGCTACATGCTTAGACACACACACACACACACCCCTGTGGGTATGTAAGTTCTGAGGCTGTATAGGGCCTCAGAACAGAGATGAGGCCCAGCATTGGGACAGAGATGAGGGGAAACCCTGGGGAATTCAGAGTGGTGGGAAGGAAGGAAATCCTGGGTGTGGAGTTCCCAGTAGGATCTGGCTTCTCATAAGCCATATTCGGGAAGCTTCCATGACAAGCACTTACCACACTGTGAGTTGGACTAGTGTTCTCCCATAAGCTCCCACAGCACCTTCTGTTAACTGTCAAGCACTCACCAAACAGCCCTGTTACATCCAGCACAGAGTCCTTGAGGCCCAGAGCCTGGCCTTGCTTATTGGCGCATCTCAGGCACCTCATAGTCAGCCACTGACAAACCATTTGCTGATCCATGGGTTGATTCTCTCATCTAATCCTCACAACAGTCTTACATGGTAATCATTTTTTAATATATTTTTACAGCTAAGAAGACCTCAGCAGGCTAAGCAATTTGCATGAAAGTACATGACCACAAAAGCAGAACGAAGACCCCCGCCCAACCCATCCACCCATTGTGGCTCTTCACCCTGCCGACTCCCAAGGGGGAGAGTGGGGCTGTGGAGACAGGGAAGCAGCCTAAGCCCTAAGCCACAGGTCCATTTTCTGTTTTCTGAGCACCCTTCCTCTGAGATTCTCCGCCAAATACAGTTGGCTAAAGATAAAGACTTGCTTTCTCAAAAACATTTTCATCTGAAATGTCCTGGGCTTTCTTGGTGGCCCAGTGGTTAAGAGTCCGCCTGCCAATGCAGGGGATATGGGTTCAATTCCTTGTCCAGGAAGATTCCACATGCCATGAGGCAACAAAGTCACTGCACCACAGCTATTGAGCCTGTGCTCTAGAGCCCGGGAACTGCAAACCATTGAAGCCTGAGCACTCTAGAGCCTGTATCAGCAACAAAAGAAACCACTGCAACGAGGAGCCCATGCACCACAACTGGAGAGTAGCCCCTACTCTCTGCAACTAGAGAAAGCCCACACACAGCAGTGAAGACCAAGTGCAGCCAAAAATTACTTATTTTTAAAAAGAGATGTCTTCTGATATGGCAGACCAATAGCTTGGTTTCTCTTTAATAGTCTCCTTGAATGAGCACGTTTTTTATTGAGGGTTTTAAAATAATATAACAACTGAGTACTCTGATCTCACACATAAGTAATATTTTTGTCCATTGCAAAGGTCTCTGCCTTTTATACCAGAGAGAACTCTTAGTGACAGTGTTAATTGTAATGAATAGTAAACCTTGGAAACTGTGATATCAATCATTTACCAAATTATTTTTCACCCTGAGTGAGTAAGATGCCTGTTCCTTCTTCTTACTGTTAATGAAATTATTTAGATTTAGTGAGTAGCTTTTAATGTTTACACAGACCTTCATTCACAATATGCCACCCAATAAAATAAAATATTTCAGTGGATTCTGAAGATGTACCAACTTTGACTGTTTGGAGTTTCAAACCTAGGGCATTAGACAGACTGTAATTATCTTTACCCAGCTCCCCACTATGTGATAAGCAACTGTATTAAACCAAAACATGCATTCCTTCTGATTGAGAAATTTTATGATGGGAATTGTAAAATGTTAGCTCTATAGAAGAGAAAAAGGTTAAGTAGTATGTGTCACTTTCAGTGTAAAAATACACTTATATAAAATACCCATTAAATTCTAAATATTAAAATATCTTAGGAATGCTTCAGGCTAGAAATCACATGAATGATTACCTCCTTATGCACTTTGAATCATTATAAACATCAGCCTCCCTAACCAGATAAGAGTATCATTTCAAACATCTTTTAGCTTCCCTCTTTTAGCCATAGCTATAAAAAAACCATTTCCCTTGCTGTGATTCTCATCATCTATTTTCTCTTTAACTGTTTTACTGTAACATAATGTATTGCTTTTTGTTTCAGTGAATGTCAGGTTCTCAGGATTCTCAACTGTCATTTTAATCCTGGTTTGTTTGCTGTGTATAACTGTGTTTATCGAGCAAACATTTACATCCTGGTTCTTTTTATTGCAGAGCCATAATTCATAACAATGCAGGGTCTTGTTGCAAAAGATGATAGCATTCAACGCAATCATTCAAGCTGTGGTGTAACTTCTTTTTTTTTTTAAGTGTCATAATAGAGTTAATATCGTCTAATGCCCGTTACCCCTCAAAGCCATCCCTGGTTAGTTAATATACTTTTGCAACCCTGCTGACATCAGGCAAGGCACTTTTAGGACCTTTTTAGAACTTTTAGAGACAGCTTAATAAACTATAAGAGGAAAAACCAGTAGTGTTACATTCTGTTCACAACTTGCCTTTGACTCAAAGTATAATCTGGTTTGTTCACCTACCTTATTCACTGGATACAGGTCCAAAGCAAAATCATATCCACCCAAAAAGGACAAAGATGGGCTGTCATTGACGAAATTTGAAAGAATGTGCCTCAGGCTTTGAGAGCAAATCCTGGAGAGGAGACTGCAAAGTAATATGAGTAAAAGGAGTGTCTTTGGGTCAAATGCATGAACTCCCAGGGGAGTTCCTCTCTAATGTAGAATATCTGATTCATTTAAAAAAAGAAAAAGGCCATCACTGCTTTTTCTCACATTCATATTTTACTCGTTGTCTTGATAGGGATCTTCAGTTTGAGCACACACATCACAGGGTAACTGCATCTCCGCACACCTGCTCACAGTGGGGGTTGCAGACGTTTCAGTTAAAAGGCAGGGCCATGACTACTAACTTGCCATCTTTTCAAAATAACAGATCTCCTGCACAATTCTAGAGGGATCAGGTTAAAACTTGAACCCAGAACAATCTGAAATTCTGGAGAGCTATAAATTTGGATTCAGATAAAGTAAGATTCAAATCTCAGTCCCACTTATGAGCAAGGAGGAGGCCCTGATCTTCCCAACTGAGAAATAGCTATAATTACACCTCCCTGGGAAAGATTTTGTAAAATGACCATAGAGTCTTTGGAATATAGTAGACACTCAGTACATGGTGTCTATTCATAACCTATCCTGTTTCGGACTTTCACCTTCTGGAGTTTTTTCCCTCAATTCCTACTCCCTCTTCAAATGATAACTTGACTTTCAGAATTTGAGAAGCTTTGCCAATGCCAGATTCTGGTTGAATAAAGTTGTACAAGCTTATACATCATGCACAGGATTCTAAGTCCTATGTTGATTGTCTCAACAGTTTTACATGGTCTAGAAAATTTTAAAACAAATTGTTACTGGTAATTTATTCCTTTTGCACAATTTGAACAATCACGGAATCTTCAGAAACGTCTTCTGAAGTCGTCTGCTCACCACCCTACAAACATCTTAAGATAAATGAGAATTTATTGTTTCCTTTCTCACTCAACAAATATTTATTGAACCCTTGCTGTAATATTTATTGAACTCTGTGTTAGGCAACAGGGAGACAGCCGTGAACAATAACAACCACAAAAATAAAACAGCCTGCTCTCGTATATCTACTGGAAAGAAAAGTGATGAACGAGATAATTCAGTTATATGAAATGTTACAGAGTGCTAACTACCAAAAAGGAAAATAAGGCAGGGAAGGACAGGAAGCTTGGGTGGGATGCATATTCAAACAGAATGGCTCAGGAAAACCCTGGGTGGGAAGATAAGGGAAGTAAAGTCTTTCAAGATTCAATAACCACTTTAATGAGTAGTGGTCCTTAACATCAGCATACATCCCTAGATTTGATGATCATTGGCCTTCTCAGTGATGCAAGATCTGCTTCCTCTTCTACTCAAACTTGGGAGAGAGGAGCCAAGCACCCAGCTCAGTGGGGCAGCTCCCCTTCCTCCCTTGACTAAAAGGGAAACTTGTGCATGCTCACCTGTCAGCCCCAGGCCTTCATTTAATCGCTCACTTCTCCTCCTTTCCTGGTCCTTTCTGACTCTCTCTTCTCTGAATCTTTGTAAGTCATTTTCATGATGGACTGCTGATAACTCCAAAGATACATGTCCAGAACTAAATACCTAGTGGAAGATTCCAGAGTAGTAAGAGTTTTTTCAGATACAGCTCAATGCTGCCTTGTCCTTCAACTTGCTATTATTCTCTCTTCCCTTGATCTTTTTAACCAAGTCATAACAAGTCACACTGGCTTGCCATTTATTGCACATTTAACATGTGCCAATCAAGTACTTTATATGCATTTTCCTAATCATCCCAATAATTATGAGGTAGGTAGCATTATTATCTTCATTTGCAGAGGAGGAAACTGAGGCAGAGAGAGGTCATGAATCTTGTTCAAGATCTCAGAGCAGTGGATTCCATATTCCATCTGCATTTCTTTATGATGGTAGCCTGTTGAATTTTGCCAATATCTTTGGTAACCTAACTACAGGATACAGTTATATCATTTAAATGTTATTTATTGGGTCTCTCACACCAGATGGGTACATCAACATCCCAAACCTGTTTGCCTGATCCTGAATTACCACATGGCTTGTTGATGAAGATTGATTTTAAATTTCAAAAGCTGTCATTATGCTCATTCAAAAAATATATTGTTTTTTCCTACTTTTAAAGAATAATTCTTTGACCCTTTTTTGTCTTTTTTTCCTATGATGACTCAATGTATAGGCGTGAATGTTAGACATTTTTGTTTTTAGGTCCTATTTTTGTTAGTTAGTGCCACTATACCAATAAGTAAGAGGAATTTCACCCACTACTGAAAGTTGTGCTGACAACATGAAGGACATGTGTAAAAATGGCTCTCATATGTTCTCCTGAATAAAGTTCTGGAAGCCGTTACAGATATATGCTGATTTATAGAAGAGGCAATTCACTAGTCTTAAAAGCACATAAAACTAAAATTTATGTGGCTTGTCAGGGTACATTGAGTCAAAAAAAAGATGACCATTGATGCTTTAATTACATATAGCAGTCTAAACTTTTTTTGCACAAATACCAGGAATGTGTGCAGATTTTTGGCCTTGGATGAATGTTGTTTTTTTGTTTTTTAAGATGCTGTTTACAGTATTACAAATGGTTAAGAAAACCAGTTCATGATCTCTTTAAGCTCACCAGAAAGTAGCAATACTTCTTAAGCCAATGTTTACTTTAACAGAAAATTTATATTTGTCTTGTTTGGTAAACCTGGAATAATGTGGCCTGAGCTTTGGGAAGCCAGATTCAAATGAGCTTAGCTCTTCTTCCTTAACAGTTAACTTCCTGCGTTGGAAATACCCACTTGCTTAAATGATAAATGTTGACTCAATGAAGGAAAATTATGAATTCCATTCACTTTATTACTGACACAGCCTTCATGGAGAGAACTAGCTTGAAACATATGTGCAAAAGTTTTCATTTAAAATATTTATCAGGCCAATAGATCAAACAAAGCATCATGTCATTCAGCTGAGACTTGATAACAGTTGGCATTGCTTATTAGAAACAATGGTTATGGGTGCAATGAAAGAGAGGCTGGTGTAGGCAGTAGAGGCAACCACTTGCTTCTGCAAGACACTGATTTCATCTCTTGACTGATGGTGACTCAGTCCTAAGAAGCAAGCAATTTCAGCTCACTATGAATCAAAAAGTGCTTAATAACATGGAAATGTGCACACAATATATTGTTAATTCAAAGAAAAACAGGACAAAACTTGAACTTGAATTCAACAAATATACACACATATGCAAATATTAATAGAGTAACCCTCTAGGTGACAGGACACCACTAATTTTTATGTTTTCCTTTTCTGTATTTCTCAAATTTTCTATATTATGAAAACCAACTATATGAGCCATATAGAAAAGTACTGTTTTTTTTAATTGCATTGAGGAAGTCTACCTAACCTTTCTCCATAAACCCTTGTTACTGCTTCTGTGGCAATATGTTTTGCATAATAACCAGTGATTTTATAGCAGTTGATTCTCAGAGGAGAATCTCTGAACCAAAGCTGAACCTTGCAAAGTCATCTTCCTCATTGCTCAGCCTATACAGGGTCACATTTAAATGATTCCAACCAAATGCAAATTCTACTTCCACATAGACTCAAAAACAAGGGAATCTAAAGGCTTTCGCATTAAACCTCTTAGAAATCCTAAATTTCCCTTAAAATAGGAATCAAAGCTGGGAAAGAGCCTAGGCTATTTAGTAACTTTATCTTCTCATGGGAAAGATAGAGGAGTACTCAGAAATAAAAGTGAGGTTTCCGGGAAATTTATTCAGTGTCTGAGCTCAAAAAGAAAGAGGTAGTGGGAAATGCTTGGTGCTTATGAAAGGTAAACATGTTTGTGACAAGGGCAGTCAACGATTGCAAGATTTGGTTTCAAACTAAACCTGCTGTTTTCTTATGACTATTATTACCTAAACTATTATAGCTGCATTTTTTTAACCATTTTGGAGAAAAGAGATTATTTTTGTAAATTCTCCTTAATGAGTGCTTTCTGTTTAAATGACACCTAGAATTATACATAAAATTTCAAGATTCAGTTCAGTTCAGTCGCTCAGCCGTGTCCGACTCTTTGCAACCCATGAATTACAGCACTAGTCCTAAACAAATGTTTATTTCCTTTACTTTTTTTTTTAACCACATAAACCTTTAAAAAGGCAAAATTTCTATTAAAATATTTTTTCCAAATAACAATTTTAAGTTCTCAAAGATTTATTGGAAATAGAATGATTTTTATAATTCTCAACAAAGCTATTTCTAGGGTATGTTTATTATTCAAAACATAAAATAAGATTGTTTTGCTCTCTATAATTCCTATCCTTTAAAATAATCTTCAAAATGAAAATAATGAGTTTTTTTTAATGCTTTGCTTTGGAAGAAAAACGCTATTTTCTTATAACTTCGAATCTTTGTCTTTCAGATTCAACTTACAACTTACAAACTATTTTTATGTACATTACTGAATTTGGTCCTCACAAGATCACTGTAAAATAGCAAAACCAGTATTAATATTATTCTCAGGAATCTCATTTTATAAATGAGAAGACTGAAACTAAAAAAGATTAAACAATTTGTATAAGACCACGCAGCCAGTCAGTAAGAGAACTCTGTAGATCAATTTATTTCTATATTATTTTCCCTGCCAAAAAGCAAATTACTTTTACCGATTCATTAAAACATAATGAAATTGTTGAAATTGTTGTTCAGTCATATCTAACTCTTTGTGACCCCATGGACTGCATCATGTCAGGCTTCCCTGTCCTTCACGTTGAAGAGAGACATGCAAAAAAAATCCAGAAAATCTGTTATTTTTATATGGTCATAGATTTACTAGTATAAAGAAGAAGATACAAAAATAAAGTATCTGTGCAATGCAATCCTAATTTTATATGCAAAAATTATTCATATGTCTAAAAGACTGAAAATAATTATATCAAAAATTAATAGTGATTATCTCTGAATCATGAAATTGGAATTTTTTCACTTATTTTTCTCTAATTTTTTGTATTCTTCAAATTTTTAGCCATAAGTAAGGATTAACTCTATAATCTGTCAAACAAACATTACCAGCTTTCTTTAATAGTGATCTAAACATACTGTTTATTCTCATCAGTGATTCTCTATGTGGTTTCACTTCAGTTTTTTGATTTGCTAGGAATTTTTAATTTAAAAAAAAGGCACATGTGGTTTCAGTTTTTTTTTTTTTTTAAGTAATGTGAAATCACAGTGCCACATTCTGAAGAGCTGGTTCTCTCTTCTAGCCCATGTAGCAATATAGGGCAGGTTTTTGAGATCATAACCTGAAAAACAATTCTGTAGTTTTCTTCACGTCTGCAATAAGTCCCAAAGTTTACTGTTAACTTCGATGACTACCTTCCCAATAGCCATTTCTTCTTCCCTGGTAGAAGAATCTCCATTTGGTGACAGGCAAAGTGTCCCAAATCAGGGGATGAATCATGATGTCCAGTCTAAGGTAGTGTGAGAGATTCCTCTGGTTCCTGGCTTCCCAACCTCCCTTGCAGCTATGGGTAGCCATGTGACCCAGTTCTACTCAATGAAATACTCAGGAAAGTTTTTTTGGCTGTTCCAGTAAAAAGTATTCTTCACTAGTTAGAACAGTGGGAAACATCCAAAAAATACCTGTGCTCCTTTCATGTTTCGACTGTTGTCATATGAGAATTTGATCTTCTGAGGGCTACAGCAGTGATCTCAGGACAAGAGGGAAAGCCCAAAACACTGAAGAGACACAGAGCCAGAACACTGTTGACCCACTTGCTACCTCTTAATTTTTATTATTTGAGATAATTAAATGCATGTATTATCTACGCCACAGTTTGTTATTCTAATACTTGCAACTGAATGTCTTCTAATGATGTAGTAACATACAAAAATTTTCCAATGGAAGCTATCAGCATCTTACAAAGTGTAAAAAAATTAGCCAATACCCAAACTAAATGGCCAACAGTACAGAATGTCATAGAGAAATGACTAGATATTCATCATATGTCATATATGTCTCAATAAATCTGGAAAAGAAAAACAGTGGTTAGGTATATTATTTTACTGGGCTATTACAAAGTTAGTTAAAAGCAACATGTGGGAAAATCATGTGGTTACATGATGTAAGATTATGTGGGGGGAAAAAGAAAAACAGGACTTGGAATTGTATATACGCTATGATTACAATAATGTTTTTAAAGATTGTGAAGAAACAACCCCAAATAACTATCAGGAATTGTCTTGAGGGATAAAATTACCAATAGATTGTTTTTATCCATTCCTCTATTTTTTAAATACTGGGCCTCACAGGTTACAATCTTTACATTAAAAAATATAAAATAAACTCACATAGACAGGCATACCTTGGAGATATTACGAGTTTGGTTCCAGACCATCACAACAGAGCAAATATCACAATACAGTCACACACTATGGTTTTTTCCAGTAGTCATGTATGGATGTGAGGGTTGGACTATAAAGAAAGCTGAGCACTGAAGAAGTCATGCTTTTGAACTGTGGCGTTGGAGAAGACTCTTGAGTCCCTTAGACTGCAAGGAGATCCAACAAGTCCATCCTTAAGGAGATCAGTCCTGGGTGTTCATTGGAAGGACTGATGTTGAAGCTGAGACTCCAATACTTTAGTCACCTGATGCAAAGAGCTGACTCATTTGAAAAGACCCTGATGCTGGGAAGGATTGAGGGCAGGAGAAGAAGGGGACGACAGAGGATGAGATGGTTGGATGGTATCACCGACTCAATGGACATGAGTTTGGGTAAACTCTGGGAGTTGGTGATGGACAGGGAGCCCTGGCGTGCTGCGGTCCATGGGGTCACAAAGAGTCAGATATGACTGAGAGACTGAACTGAACTGAACGTGCATATAAATGTTATGTTTATAATATAGTCTATTAAGTGTGCAATAACATTGTCTCTAGAAAACAATGTACATAGCTTAATTTAAAAATACTTTCTGGGACTTCCCTGGCGTTTTAGTGGTTGAGACTCCATGCTTCTACTACAAGGGGCATGGGTTCTATCCTTGGTCAGAGAACTAAGATCCCACATGCCATGCAGAGCAGCCAAGAAACAAATTAATAAAATAAAATAAAAATACTTTTTTGCTAAAAAATGCTAACCATCATCTAAACCTTCAGCAAGTCATAGTGGTAACATCACAGATCACTGTAATCAATATAACAATGAAAAGTTTGAAATATTGTAAAAATTACCAAAATGTGACTCAGACACATGAAGTAAGCAAACGCTGTTGAAAAATGGCACCAACAGACTAGCTTAATGCAGGGTTTTCACAAACCTTCAATTTATTTTTTAAAAAATGCAGTACCTTTGAAGGACAGTAAAATGAAGTGTAATAAAATGAGGTATGACAGTATATACCCCTGGAAAAATTTGTATCAATATAAGAATATGTTTGACTCCCTATTGTCAAACTTGAACTTGCCAGTTTGCCTTTCAAAGCCCTTCCAAACACGGCCCCTGCCTATTCCTCTAGCCCCATCCCCCACTACACATCCAGTTCCAGCTACAGTTAACACTAATTCATGGCTGGTCTTGCCTTTTGTGCAAGGTAAACATTGCCAGATGTGGCAGAGACTGCTGATTATTCCCTCAAATCCCTTTCTTCAATAGAGAATGATTTTCAACTGAGCACACCACAGCCGAAGATAAAGGCAACATGTCCTAGCCTTCCTTTCAGCTGGTCATAGTTACATGACTTTGTTCTGGCTACTGAGGTGAGCGCAAGCTCCAAGAATGTTCTTATTAGGAGAGGTGCTCTCTTCTTTGTCCTTTCCTTCTTAGATCCTTAAGTTTGGGCAGCCAACTTGGACTATGGAGAGAAAGCCCTGAGCTGAGCTTGGAGGAACCAGAAGGCTAGGTCCCCGATGAGCCTGGTACTGCCACTCCAGCACTGGAGTGCCTACCGCTCGGTTTCATTTCCACAGGAGAGACAAATAGAGAATCTGCATATCCCACTATTGTTTTTGAGTTTTCTGTCACATACAATCTATCCTAACTGATATATTAATTCATGATATAAGCTCCTGACAAAAATGGTTCTAGAAGAGGAATGACAACAATATCATTGAATTACTATCCAGAAGACATGAACTGAAAGTTGGAGGTTTGGGACAAGCATGCAAAGGAAAACAAAAGGCTGAAGAAGGGGATGGCTGGTGGTAGGACTAGAAATATGGGGAAAAGCCAGGGCCACCAATGACTATTTGGGGGAGAAGATAAGGGTAAAGAGTTGACTAAAGTAATTTTAAGAATAAGATGACTAGTAGTAAACATTAAGCCACCTAGTATTCTCTGCTACAATGTAATTCCTTAATGTCATCACCAAATTCTCAGTAAAAATCTAGTATACACAGTAGCCTGGTATGAACAGGGGTTTTTGGAAATCAAGGCAAAGGGTTCAAGGCAGAAAAAAACAACAGCAGAAATGAAAAAAACCAAAAGGCTGTTCATTCAGTGGAAGCTGGAAATGAGAGCTTATAACAAAGCATAAGCTTTCCAAATCCCCAGAAAAACAGGTATAAGTGTTATATTTCCCATTCAATATGGAATGATTTTTAGGGTCAATATTTTGCATATACTAGCAAATTTTAATGACATGTTTACATATACCTTGCATATCATTTTTCATTGTACCAGAAACAGTCATGCTAGACATACTGTTTTGCAACATATTTTCTTTTGGTTTGGCTTTTAACCAATCAATATGCCACAGACATCTTTTCAAATAGATTCACCTCATCCTTTAATAAAAGCATAGTATTCCTTCATACGAAAGTACCATAATTAATTAAACTACTCCATGTTTTTTGTTGCTGTTGCAAACAGTGCTGTATTTGTGCAAAACATGTAACACTTGAACGCAACTGTGCATGAGCAATTAAGTATTCCTGTGGAATAAATGACAGGAAGAGACTCTGCAGGCTTGCTGGACAGATATATTTTTATTATAGCTGCTGCTGCTGCTGCTGCTGCTAAGTCGCTTCAGTCATATCTGACTCTGTGCGACCCCATAGACGGCAGCCCACCAGGCTCCCCCGTCCCTGGGATTCTCCAGGCAAGAACACTGGAGTGGAAAAAAAAAAAAACAAAGAACACTGGAGTAGGTTTCCATTTCCTTCTCCAATGCATGAAAGTGAAAAGTGAAAGTGAAGTCCCTCAGTCATGTCCGACTCTTAGTGACCCCATGGACTGCAGCCCACCAGGCCCTCTGTCCATGGGATTTTCCAGGCAAGAGTACTGGACTGGGGTGCCATTGCCTTCTCTGTTTATTATAGAAGATACTATCAAATTACATTCCAGAGAAGTCCACCAATGATGAACGAGAGCACCTATTTCCTTGTACTCTCACCACACTAGGTATTATAAATCTTTTTAGCTACCGTCAGCTGAAAAGTGGTATCATGCTAATTAATTAGTGAGATTCAACATCTTCTCACGTATTTACTGGTCATTTCTATTTCTTTTCTGAAATGCATGTCTATGTCCTCTGCTCATTTTCCTATATTGATTTATTGTTTTCATATTAATTTACAAAAATTATTTATATGCTAAAGATGTCAATAACTTGTCCCTGTATATTTTACAAAAGTATCTCTAGGTCTGTTATTCATTTTTTAGTTTTATTTATGGTGCCTTTGGCTGTGCCCAAGTTTTTCATTTCCAAGACTGATTAGACTATTTACCACTCCAAAATGTAAACAGTATTTTCCTATAGTTATGATTTATCATTCTTTCAAAATTATATGACAATAATGTAATAGTTAAGAGTACAATCCTTTGTACCAACCTTCCTGAGTTCAAGACCCTGATTATGCTGTGTAAACTCAGGAAAGTTATTTAATTTCTATGTGCCTTGGTTACCTCAACTGGTAAATGCAGATAATACTAGTATCTATGTCACAGGACTTGATGAACAATGATTTAGTACATACCAGATGCTTGGGACACTCCTTGCAACATATAAAGTTTCAATCAACATTAGCTACTATTATTTTGCTGTGTCTTGATAACAAGAGTTTTCCAAAATGTTTTAATATCTGATAATATAATATACAATATAAATATATAATATATATATAATATAAATGCTCCAGAATGCATCCAATCCTTATAGATGGTCTTAACCTTTCTGCCACCTGCCTAGATTAGTAAAATGAAACTCTGCAACTGAAGATAGAAAACTGAAGACTGCAAATGAGAAAATCAATGTCACACACAAATCAAATAGAAGGAGCAGCTGCAAAAGCTCAACAAGTCAGAATCAAATAGAAGAGCCTACGGCAGGAATTACACATTTTAACTATGAGTCTTGCCCTGACAGGCAGGACTCTCAAACAGCAACTGCACAAACCAGTTTTACCTCATCTGAGACAAATGTGCCCTTAACATGCAATGGAACCTTATTTCCTATACATTTAGCTAATATACTGAGCAAGTCTCAGGGATGATCCTGTCTGCAAACCTTTCAAAACCTTTCTTTAGCTTGAGCAACTTTATGTTATTTAGAGAGTTTAATCACTGTCCTTGTTACAATTTGTAGCTAAAGATCAAGCTTGTTCCTTGATTTTACAGTGATAAAGTGTGCCCACGTTTGTTAATAATCACGAAAATCTACTAAAAAGGCACATGTTCCCAAGTACCAGGTCCCATTAGTTTTTCTTGTAATGCCTTTATCTCTCCCATATCTGTGAGTATCTTTTTCATGCCTAAAGTTGAATTATTTTTTCTTTTTCTTGGTGAGTCTTGCCAGAATTTTCTCTATAACATTTATGTATCATAAGGAACAGCTTTTGGTTTAACTTACCAACTCTTGCTATATTTTTATTTTCTATTTTATTCATTTCTGATTTTATCTATTTCATTGTATTGACACTGGCAGGCAACAGAAAAATAGACTGTTTTTTTCAGTTGTACTCATTTCTGAGTAAACAATTCACTCTCCTGTTACTTTATTTTTTCTTTGTTTTCTTAAGTTGCTTAAAGTTAAATGCTTAAACTCTTTTTCTGTTACTCTCACTTCACAATAAAAACATTTAGCTATGGCAATTTTATTTGAATTTCAAAGGACAGGGTGACCCCAACAGACATCTAGGCTACATGTGATTTATAAAAGTAAAACCTGCTCTCACACACAAAAAAAAGACCTGTGTGCGGACTGGAAAAAAAATTAATAGAACTATAAGTAACCTTGAGGTGAGCCAAGATCCTACACAATACAAATGAGAGCTCAGATGACAGACAGAGATAATTTGTCTGACATTAAATTAAAGTCAGATATCTTCATACTAAGTCTGTGCTCTAGTTGAGCAAGAAGTCTTAAGAAGCAAAGCAAGGAACAACTATGGGCTTTCTGTCCCTTCCTTCTCTCTGCACGATAGCAGATCACCTAAAAGTCCCCAATGGACCTAGGAAACCATTTCCTTTCATAAGCACCCTAAGTCCATACTGTGCAAATTCTGTTTTCAAAGTTGAGCTTCAGTTGGTCACTGCCCCAGGACTCCTCCTCCCCTCCTGGAGAAAAATCCTAGAAGACAGAACACTGCCTGTTGGTGACATCTACTTTGACTTCAAAGTTTAGATGCAAACACAAGGAGCTTGAATAATTAAGGAAAATTCGGTGGAAAAAGCCATGTCACAGTTAATGGGGCCATTATTATAGTGCCTCTTGTCATATTTTCTCTCCAGTCACCACAGAGTGATCTCATTGCCTTAATCCTGCAGTTAAGGAGCTCAGGGTAGGCTCTGCCTACCAGAACCCTCACCTTGAGAGGGTTTTATTGTTGAAATTATACACTCTCCACTCCTGGGAAGATAAATAAGATCTAATTGTCCAAAAAACAGGACAACATATTATGCTAAGTAATCCATATTACAGAATATGTTTATAACCATTCTCATGACTTTTAATGATGTTAAAAAAAGATGCATGGTTTCCCATTGTAAAATGCAAGATACACAAATATATGCAAGGTGTGATTTCAACTATTTAAATATTTAATTTATATACACAGCAGAAAGTTGGAAGAAGAAAATCACCAAAATGCTAGCAGATCTTTGTTTTGAATAGGATTAATGGAGAGTTTTAAAATTCTTTTTTTAATTATAATTTTTTGTTGTTGTAAAATATTTTTTCAACTTTATTGAAATATAATTTACATACAAGATGCGCCCATTTTATTTTATTTTTATTTTTTTGCTTAAAATTTTTAAAATTGTCTATCAGGTGAGTTTGACAGAAGTATTGTTAACTTTGTGAGAAAAACATGCTAGTAATATCTGGTGGCTCATAGCCAACTTTCAGTGATTATAGTCTCTTCATATAATTATTCATGGTAATCCCTTTTATATAAGCATCTTAAAAACCTGCTTCTGTCACTAACCAAGCCTGACCAGTTAGAAGAGTTTTAAAAGGACAACAAATCTTTTTAAATTACAGAAGTAATACACATCTGTGAAAAATTCAAACAAGATGAACCCATTTTAAATGTGTAATCAGTGAGTTTTGGCAGGTATCTACGTCTGTGTAATCATCTCTGCAGTCAATATGAAGAACATTTCTGTCACCCTCCCCAAATCTCCCTCTGCCCATTGCAATCATCTCTCTCTACCCAACCCCAGACATCCAGTGATCAGATTTCACTGTAGATCAGTGTTGCCTACTGTAGAGCTTCATATAAATGGAATCATATGGTATGTATCCTGTGTATGGCTTCTTTAATTCAGCGTTATGTTTTTGATATCCATCCATGTTTCTGTGTGTATCAATAGTTCATCCCTTCTGTTGTGGGGTAGTATCTCATTATTGAATATACCACAGTTTATCCATTCACCTGTTGATGGACATTTGTTTCCACCTTCCAGTTTTGAACATTCCCATACAAGTCTTTGTGGATATGTATGCACTTTCCTTGGACAGATAACTTGGAGTGAAATCTTATAGATTCAATGCAATCCCTATCAAGCTACCAGCGGTATTTTCACAGAGCTAGAACAAATAATTTCACAATTTGTATGGAAATACAAAAAACCTCGAATAGCCAAAGCAACCTAATTATAATTTAAAGTGAGAAACTTTACAAGAACTCTACAAACATAAGTTCATTTGCTTGTTTTTGGCCGTGCTAGGGCTTTCTCTAGTTGTGGCGAGCAGGGGCTACTCTTCATTGTGGTGTGAGGGCTGCTCCGTGCAGTGGCTTCCCTTCCCGGGGAGCGCAGGCTCTAGGGCATGCGGGCTTTAGTAGTTGTGGTACTCGGGCTTTAGAGCACAGGCTTAGTAGTTGTAGTACCCAGGTTTTGTTGCTCCTCAGCATGTAGAATCTTCTCAGACCAGGAACTGAACTTGTCCCCTGCATTGGCAGATGAATTCTTAACCACTGGACCACTAGGGAAGTCCTTTTAATTTTTTCAGTTTCTCACAAGTTTCATTGCTTTTATAACCATAAATAAGAACAGTTTATGTGTAAAATTTCAAATCTATACCTTCCATTTCTTGAAATTAGTTCTGGGAAAAAGAAAAGGAAGATGAGGCGAGGGGAGGAAGTTACAACACAGAGAAAAGGAAATATTGTTGGTTTGCTAATAGGAATGATATTCAGAGTATTTAACTGGAGTCCAGCCCAGGCACCAGGCAGTGAGAACCCAATTTGACAGTAACTAACTGATCCACTCATACTGATGTATTCTCACTAAAGTAGCCTGATTTCAGGCTACTTTACAAGGCAAGGTGTTATTGGGAATATTCTGACCATCATGTTATTTGTATACATTTTCTCCTTGAACAGAGCACATTTAGTTCCAGCTCCATCTGCAAAACCCCGCTTAGGTGTCCATTTTCCATGAACCCTTTCAAGGTTGTCCTGGAGTAAATTTATGCTTCTCTATAGCCTTTCCCCATAGTATTTATCACAATAGTGGTACCCCATAGTATAGCAATTCTGTGTACTACTCTCTTTTCTTATTCCATATCTCCACATTGCTTAACATGGTAGAGATATCACATTGAGTCCTCATCCAGCTACTTTCTAAGCAAGGACCCTTTGTTGTCATAAGGTACCTTCCAAAGAGGTCCCAGAGTTACAGCAGCCAACTTCATCTTGCAATTTGGGGTTGTGGACTTGTTCACACCCAGGATCTGAGCAATCTACTGAGGTGGGATAACAGACAGGTTTGCTAAACTGCCCTCTCCTCTGAGAAGATGAGGGGCTCATGGGGAAGCTGGCCTGATTGCAAGGGATGCCCTCTACTGATGGTGAGAGCAGAACTAGATATATGTAGCAACTGGGGTGGGGAGTGGGGAAGAAAATAGACATCAGGGAAGTATCAACTGTACCTATTCCCAGAGATATGTACAGGGGGAACTTGGTGGTGCTTTTGTAAAAAGACAAAAAAATTCTTAGCTTTGAAATATCATAGATTCAACATAATCATTTTTTTCATTTTGTCATCAAACATCAATACCCACTATGTGCTGGATGTTGGGAGATTATAATATATATTGTGGAGAAGGTTGTGTTGAAATGGTCACTCTCACAGACTTAAACAAACATAGCTGAACTGAATTGATCTAAACTCAATAGTTTGCTAGGGCTCCCATAACAAAGGACCATAGACTGAGTGGCTTAAACAACAGAAGTTTATCCTCTCAAGGTCTGGAGCCCAGAAGTCCAAAATCTAGGTGTCAGCAGGGTTGATTTCTTCTGAGGCTGCCCCTCTCCTCTTGATTACAGAGGGCCCTCTCCTCCCTGTGTTTCTTTTTTTTTTTTTTTACTTTAATTTACAATACTGTATTGGTTTTGCCATACGTTGACATGAATCCACCACGGGTGTACATACGTTCCCAAACATGAACCCCCCTCCCACCTCCCTCCCCATAACATCTCTGTAGGTCATCCCCATGCACCAGCCCCAAGCATGCTGTATCCTGCATCGGACATAGACTGGCGATTCGATTCTTACATGATAGTATACATGATAGAATGCCATTCTCCCAAATCATCCCACCCTCTCCCTCTCCCTCTGAGTCCAAAAGTCCGTTATACACAGCTGTGTCTTTTTCCCTGTCTTGCATACAGGGTCGTCATTGCCATCTTTCTAAATTCCATATATATGTGTTAGTATACTGTATTGGTGTTTTTCTTTCTGGCTTACTTCACTCTGTATAATCGGCTCCAGTTTCATCCATCTCATCAGAACTGATTCAAATGTATTCTTTTTAACAGCTGAGTAATACTCCATTGTGTATATGTACCACAGATTTCTTATCCATTCATCTGCTGATGGACATCTAGGTTGTTTCCATGTCCTGGCTATTATAAACAGTGCTGCGATGAACATTGGGGTACATGTGTCTCTCTCAATTCTGGTTTCCTCGGTGTGTATGCCCAGCAGTGGGATTGCTGGGTCATAAGGTAGTTCTATTTGCAATTTTTTAAGGAATCTCCACACTGTTCTCCAAATGGCTGTACTAGTTTGCATTCCCACCAACAGTGTAGGAGGGTTCCCTTTTCTCCACACCCTCTCCAGCATTTATTGCTTGCAGATTTTTGGATCGCAGCCATTCTGACTGGTGTGAAGTGGTACCTCATTGTGGTTTTGATTTGCATTTCTCTAATAATGAGTGATGTTGAGCATCTTTTTCATGTATTTGTTAGCCATCCGTATGTCTTCTTTGGAGAAATGTCTATTTAGTTCTTTGGCCCATTTTTTGATTGGGTCGTTTATTTTTCTGGAATTGAGCTGCATAAGTTGCTTGTATATTTTTGAGATTAGTTGTTTGTCAGTTGCTTCATTTGCTATTATTTTCTCCCATTCACAAGGCTGTCTTTTCACTTTGCTTATATTTTCCTTTGTTGTGCAGAAGCTTTTAATTTTAATTAGATCCCATTTGTTTATTTTTGCTTTTATTTCCAGTATTCTGGGAGGTGGATCATAGAGGATCCTGCTGTGATTTATGTCGGAGAGTGTTTTGCCTGTATTCTCCTCTAGGAGTTTTATAGTTTCTGGTCTTACATTTAGATCTTTAATCCATTTTGAGTTTATTTTTGTGTATGGTGTTAGAAAGTGATCTAGTTTCATTCTTTTACAAGTGGTTGACCAGTTTTCCCAGCACCACTTGTTAAAAGAGATTGTCTTTACTCCATTGTATATTCTTGCCTCCTTTGTCAAAGATAAGGTGTCCATATGTGTGTGGATTTATCTCTGGGCTTTCTATTTTGTTCCATTGATCTATATTTCTGTCTTTGTGCCAGTACCATACTGTCCTGATGACTGTGGCTTTGTAGTAGAGCCTGAAGTCAGGCAAGTTGATTCCTCCAGTTCCATTCTTCTTTCTCAAGATTGCTTTGGCTATTCTAGGTTTTTTGTATTTCCATACAAATCTTGAAATTATTTGTTCTAGTTCTGTGAAAAATACCGCTGGTAGCTTAATAGGGATTGTGTTGAATTTGTAAATTGCTTTGGGTAGTATACTCATTTTCACTATATTGATTCTTCCAATCCATGAACATGGTATATTTCTCCATCTATTAGTGTCCTCTTTGATTTCTTTCACCAGTGTTTTATAGTTTTCTATGTATAGGTCTTTAGTTTCTTTAGGTAGATATATTCCTAGGTATTTTATTCTTTTCGTTGCAATGGTGAATGGAATTGTTTCCTTAATTTCTTTTTCTACTTTCTCATTATTCGTGTATAGGAATGCAAGGGATTTCTGTGTGTTGATTTTATATCCTGCAATTTTAGTATATTCATTGATTAGCTCTAGTAATTTTCTGGTGGAGTCTTTAGGGTTTTCTATGTAGAGGATCATGCCATCTGCAAACAGTGAAAGTTTTACTTCTTCTTTTCCAATTTGGATTCCTTTTATTTCTTTTTCTGCTCTGATTGCTGTGGCCATAACTTCCAAAACTATGTTGAATAGTAGCAGTGAAAGTGGGCACCCTTGTCTTGTTCCTGACTTTAGGGGAAATGCTTTCAATTTTTCACCATTGAGGATCATGTTTGCTGTGGGTTTGTCATAGATAGCTTTTATTATGTTGAGGTATGTTCCTTCTATTCCTGCTTTCTGGAGAGTTTTTATCATAAATGGATGTTGAATTTTGTCAAAGGCCTTCTCTGCATCTATTGAGATAATCATATGGTTTTTATTTTTCAATTTGTTAATGTGGTGAATTACATTGATTGATTTGCAGATATTGAAGAATCCTTGCATCCCTGGGATAAAGCCCACTTGATCATGGTGTATGATCTTTTTAATGTGTTGTTGGACTCTGATTGCTAGAATTTTGTTGAGGATTTTTGCATCTATGTTCATCAGTGATATTGGCCTATAGTTTTCTTTTTTTGTAGTATCTTTGTCAGGTTTTGGTATTAGGGTGATGGTGGCCTCATAGAATGAGTTTGGAAGTTTACCTTCCTCTGCAATTTTCTGGAAGAGTTTGAGGTGGATAGGTGTTAGCTCTTCTCGAAATTTTTGGTAGAATTCAGCTGTGAAGCCGTCTGGACCTGGGCTTTTGTTTGCTCCTGTGTTTCTTTATATTACATTCCCTCTGCATATCTCTGTGTCCAACTTCCTCTCCAAAGAATCCCATTTTAACTCAGTTACCTCTGTGAAAACACCACCTCCAAATACAATCACACTGTGTGATACTGGGGCTTAGAACTTAAACGTGTGAATCTTGGGAGAATACTATTCAACCCGTAATACCCAGCCACATCTTAGGCGACAATCCAGAGATAAACTCAAACGCCATCAGATAGCCTTGATGGTCTGTCAGGAGGTCGGACCCCTGCATTTGCAGTGCCTTCATTATCTCTGCTCCTTGCTCTTAATATAAACTTACTCCCTTCTGAAATGCTCTGTGTCTGGAATTCTTTTCCAACCCAGGCTTGGACTGCCTCTCTGGCTGTGTTGCATGGGGACTAGCACCCAGACTAGAGGCAACGATAGCAGGGACCCCAATCACAGCAGCAGTAGGTAAATTACAAGATGCACTCTCATCTTGCCAAAGGGCTAGCAGCCTTCTCATGCAGCTTAAATCCTATTTTCCTGGCTCTTTTCCCTGGCAGCAGAGAAAGGCCCACAGCATACAAGGACAGTGTAGCATGCTCTGGCACTTCATTTTGGAGGGCTTTGCCAGGGTCAGAAGACAGACTGAGAAAAGTGGAAGCCCAGTCCTTTATGTATGCAGCTCAGCAAGACAGGCCAACATATCCAGATGCCTCTGCCAAACCCCAGCGTAAATGAGAAAATCATTAACTTGCACACCAAGTAAAATATGCCAGTCTGAGTCCACTGAAATAGGGAAGCTGAATCCTCAAACAAGTTCCAAAAAACAATTAAATCTCTCAATTGTCAACATGGAAAATATGTATTTTATATTATTTGTGTGGAGTCCTACCCCTAGGCCACAGGTGCTAGGGCCTTGAACCAAGGCCACAGACCAGAACCAAGGTCACCTCCAAAGATGACTAAGCCCCCTTTGTAACCTTGCCAAAAGTCCCCCTGATCCTTCCCGGCCAGCTTTCTGACCCCATATTAGGCAAAAATGCCCACTCAGTACTCACCTTACAGTGCCCTAACCAACCTTCCAGGAGTTTTCTTTGTCTTGAGGCTATAAAAATTGGCCAAGAAAAGCGTCTGCTCTGCCTGGTCTGTCAGGAGGTCGGACCCCTGCATTTGCAGTACCTTCATTATCTCTGCTCCTCACTCTTAATATAAACTTACTCCCTTCTGAACTGCTCTGTGTCTGGAATTCTTTTCCAACCCAGGCTCGGACTGCCATGACAACCTATTTCTTAGTTTCAATCCCTTTCCAAACGCCAAAGAGGAACCAAAGTAGGAAAGACATCATTGAACAAAAGGAGAATATCTGAAATACAGTTGCACTGTGTTAAATGACCCATGACACATTAACTCAATCATTTAAGTTAATGCATAACTCAATATAGCTATTGAACAGGAAATGGTCTCATTGGTAGCATCTAGCCAAAAAGATACAGCTGAAAATATATAGAGCATCAACAATTTCCAATCAGAACATAAAAAAATGGATGAGGTCTGCTGAGCTCCTTATTAGAAGTCTCAGTTCAGTTCAGTTCAGTTGCTCAGGCGTGTCCAACTCTTTGCAACCCCATGGACTGCAGTACACCAGTCTTCCCTGTTCATCACCAACTCCTGAAGCCTATTCAAACTCATGTCCATCAATTCGGTGATGCCATCCAACCATCTTATCCTCTGTCATCCCCTTCTCCTCCTGCCTTCAATCTTTCCCAGCATCAGGGTCTTTTCCAATAAGTCAGTTCTTCGCATCAGGTAGCCAAAGTATTGGAGTTTCAGCTTCAGCAACAGTCCCTCCAATGAATATTCAGGACTACATAGTTCATTTATATTGGGATGGTATATCTAAGTGTGTTCAATGAGTAAGATTAGAGTGAAGACTCCAAGTAATCTAGTTGCTAAAATGTGGTATAAAAAAGTTACAGGGGTTCCCTTTAAATCTCAAACCTATCTGATTAGTGTTCTGAGCCTCCCCAAAAGTAGAAAACAAAGGAAAAACACATAAAGCATTATTTACCAGCATGCTCTTGATGAAACCATGTAGGATTCATGGGCTAAATTCTGACCCCTAGTGGTAAAGTTTTAATAGGGTCCTCAAATATACCATACTCGATTTTGAATTACTGCTACCATTGTGGAGAGAAACCGTCTTTAAAGGATTAAGAGGAAGACTGTCACCCACAATCTCAGGCACTGGCCTCTTTGACTCTAGGTCATTCAGTATGTTAGCAAACTCCTTGGCTGACTTATATTTCAACACTGATTTCAGCCTCATGCAAACAAGCATTACCCAAGAACTCCAGACAAAGCAAGTCCTTCAGTTTATTTTCAGACTCTTTTCCTCTCCCCAACCACTTCAGAGTACTAGTGATTAGTAGAAAACCCAAAAACAAGCACGCAGAGGAAGGAAAGAAAGATGTAGATATTTAATAACCATGTAAGTGCTGACAAGTGCAGACATAACACTAAATAAGGTGTTTCTAAGAATAGAAAGCAATAATGATACTCCAAGGGGATGATAACATTTAAACATCAGAAAGTAATTCTTCCACTATCATTTATAACCAATTAAATCTAAACTTTTTGGAACCATAAAGTGGATCTAACTATTAAAACATTGGCCCTATAGGTCAAAAATTATATTGACACAATATTCTTATTAAAATAATAGAGCAAATATAAAATTTGAGAAGAAACAACTTCTTTTTCAAGAAAACCCAAACTATATTCCCTTAAAATAATAGGGTGATCACTTTGACTCAAGCCTATTTCTGTTAGTATAGGCAATAAAATGGCAAATCCCTCAATCTTAATTATGAGTTCCATAGAACCAGTGCTGCTTGAGAAGCTCATGGCATCTAGTCTATATCACAGTTCCTTCCACTGTTCTAAATTTTTTCTTCATAACCTACATATTCATTCGACATCACCACACCCACTCTACAAACTTTTATCTCTACTACCTGAACTTTCTTATATTTGTACATATGTAGGTAGATATATATATATATTTGGCCACATAGCACAGCATGTAGGACCTCAGTTTCCTGACCAGGGATATAACCTTTGCCCCCCTTCATTGGAAGCATGGACCACGGGACCACCAGGGAAATCTCATCAGTGTACTTTTTCTCTTTGTTTACCGTTCCCCTCTACCTCACCCAGCAACCAAAGTTAACTACCTACTGTTTATCTTTACATAGCCTTCTTCCTGTTCATATAATCATAAGTACACACACATATCCAAGTTGCCATTAACTGTTTTACAAAAATAGAATTATATACCCTTTTCTGATTTTACTGTTTGTTCGCTTAACAATACATCGTGGGATGCCCTAACTGGTAAGGATCTGTGGAATATTTTATTTTCCAAAAATAGTCACAATGGTATGTCCTGTTCCACATGCTCTTCCACGACCTTACCGCTGTCCCATAAAAATGTGCAGTCTATTTCCCCTTCTCTTGAACCAGCTGTGCCTGTGAGCATCTTGACAAATGCGGCAGAAGCTGATACAGTGTGACTTTTAAGCCTAAGTTAGAAAAGATGACACATCTTCCACCTATTTTCTCTTCTTTTCCTTCCTTTCCCTGTCTCCCTGTCTCTCTCTCAACCAGTACCATTTTGTGAGGGAGCCCAGGCTACCCTGGGAGGCCATGTGAGAACGGAGGAGCCTGGTGGGCTACAGTCCACGGTGTCGCAGAGTCGGACAAGACTGAGCTCACTCATGTTTCTGTAGCGTGGCTGTAACAGTTAGTCAAAGCAGTGCCTTCTCAAGGACACTTTGTTTCCAGTTTTGGTCACTATGTGTGTGTTAGTTGCTCAGTCTGGCAGACTCTGGGACCCCATGAACTTCAGCTCACCAGGCTCCTCTGTCCATGGAATTCTCCAGACAAGAATACTGGAGTGGGTTGCCAGTCCCTTCTCCAGATCTTTCCAACCCAGAGATCAAACTCAGGTCTCCTGCATTTCAGGGGGATTCTTTACCATGTGAGCCACCAGGAAGCTCAACTTTGGTCACTATGAACATTACTACATAAATATCTTTGAATATACAATATTTCTTGAGATTTTTAAGTTTTATGCCCATAAGAACTGTAGAGTAGAATTGCTAGGTTAAATGTGTATTTTAGTTTTTACTAGGGTTTTTTTTTTTAACCCTCTGGTTCATAAGGGGTTAATTTTGGGAGGGGTGCTTTTGATTTATCTTTTCTACTGTTTTCTACATTTCACCAAATTAAGTCTTTATTTTTATTAATTCCCTCTTTTACTGTCTTCTTGGTTCTTTTTCTAATTTTTAAAGATGAATACTGAGTTCTTATATTTCTAATCTTTGCACACAGATTTCATTGGGTCTTGTCGGTTTTGTTTTGTTGGGTTTCCTTTCTCACTCTAGAGTTCACAATTTCAATTTTAGTTTCTAGTTCTGTACAAAGATTATTTAGAAGGGTGGGTGCGAGCATGCTAAGTCACTTCAGTATTGTTCAACTCTGTGATCCCAAGGACTGTAGCCCGCCAGGTTCTTCTGTCCATGAGATTTTCCAGGCAAGAATACTGGAGTGGGTTGCCATGCCCTCCTCCAGGGGATCTTCCTGAACCAGGGATCAAATCCACATCTGTCTCCTGCATTGGCAGGCAGGTTTTTTACCAGTAGCATCACCTGGGAAACCCATTTAGGAGGGTAGTCTTTCTTTTTTGGGTGGACCGTTTTCCATTTTAATATTTTTTCATTGAGGTATAGTTGACATTCACTATTACATTAGTTTCAAGGATACATCACAATGATTTGACCTGTATCTCGTGAAATGATTACAGGATGATAGTCTTACATTTCAAATAATTAAGTTATCTTTTAAAAGTTTATTTTAATTCCATTAATTTACTTCTAGGACTTTCCTGGTGATCCAGTGGTTAAGAATTCACTTACCAATGCAGGAGACATGAGTTCAACCACGGTCTGGAAAGATTCCACATACCTGGAAGCAGCTAAGCCCGCACGGCACAACTGCTGAGCCTGCTTGCCCTGGTACTGGTGCACAGCAACAAGAGAAAGCACCACAAGAGAAGCCAGGGCACTGCAACGAGAGGGTAGGCGGCTTGCTGAAACTAGAGAAAGACTGCAGGCAGCAACGAAGACCCAGTGCAGCCAAAACTAAATAAACAAACAAATAACTTACTTCTAATTTCATCAGATAATGTGACCTGTAAAAATCTCTACTTTTACATTTTCTTGTTGGTTTTGTGTGTGTGTGTGTGTGTGTGTGTGTGTGTGTGTGGCAGTTTATGGTCAGGTTTTGTATATGGTCAATGGCCATTTGGAAATTACATGTGTTCTCTGAAGAATACAAGATTTATACATATTTAATAATGCATATATGTTGATTATATTAGTTTTTGTATGGTCTTATTTTTTTGTCTACTAGATTTGTCTAGTTCTGAAAAATGTAAAATAAAAATCTACTCTAATTTTATTTTTATGAAGTTGTCCTATTCTCTATGTGGAGGGAAAGAAAGGAAAAGCAAAGAAAGAAGGAGGGTAACAGATGAGGCCTAGCACTGGCAAAGATATCAAGGAGGGTTTTGGTGAAAGAGGGAGAATAAGAAATATAGGGCAGAGGCTTTGGGATATCTATGGGATATGAGAGAAGGGGAGACAGAAAGAAATTCTGTAATTCTGGTAATGTATAGGGAACCAGTGATCGAAACCGCCCGCCCTGGCCAGACACAATGGTAAGCACTTACATATGTTATCTTACAACAGGAGGTCCTGGTAAAGAACACAGAACTAACAAGCTACCACCAACCAGAAGAATTTGGGAAAGGTCAAAAAGAGTGAGGAGACGCCAGTCCATCTATCCTACCAACCTCCCAGAATCCTTCTCGCTGGAATCCATCTTGGCAGAGCGATGGGTGAGTTTCCAGGAAGGACCCTGAGTGAGAAATGATTGGCCACAGACAACCCGGAAAGTAATCGCCATCACCATAAAACCCGAGACCATGAGCCACGTGGCAGAGTAGTTCTCCTGGGTTCCTTTAGTCTCCTATTCTCTGTCCAGGCACCCTTTCCCAATAAAGTCTCTTGCTTTGTCAGCACATGTGTCTCCTCGGACAGTTCGTTCCAAGTGTTAGACAAGAGTCCACTCTTAGGCCCCGTAAGGGGTGCCCCTTCTGCACAGGAATGCAGACTTAGAGAAGTGCTCATACAAGTTACATAACACATTATATAAAATGCTAGTGATGGTCTTGTAAGTTCTTTGAAGAATACAAATAAAAATTAGAATTACTTTTACTATCTTCTGTACGTGATACCCTCTTGAAAAGGAGTAGAACCCTATGGTCCTTGCTCCCCCATGTCTTCTGCCTGCCTTTGTCTGGGTTAAACTTTAGTCAAAGAATAAGATCAGAGAAATGAGAAACAAAGAAAAACAGTCAAAAGAGACTAAATAGTAATAGTGTAGCCATTAAGCACAGTCAGGGACCTTTAGTTCTTTCTCAAGGGCTAAAGATAATATTCTGAGCCATATCCTGTGAACTGTCTTGTAGATACTAAAACACCAAGTGGAGAACTTAACTACATGAGGATCAGACTATACCCAGGATATGAGCTGCCACAATTCCGAGAAATGGCCACAAGGAAATGGGAACAAATGGACCCTGGAACCGATGATTAACTGTATCTAAAACAATCAAGATGATGCTGGTCAGACCACTGATGACCAATTTGAAAATGACTGCCAGAGCTGACTGCTGTTTCTACACGTAGCCCCCCATGCCACCCCCACTCTGTCAGGGGAGGGGGAGTCGGCCTTTGCACAGATGTCTGCTACCCTCCCCCTTCCAATTGCTGGCATCTGAAACAAAGCAAACTTTCCTTTCCACAAACTTGACCTGTTTATTGGCTTTTGGGCGGCAAGTAGCCAGACCCTACATAACACATTCCTTTGGTAACACTCTGAGGCTGAGTCATTAAAGTCCCAGGTTCTATTCTGTTCACTCTATGTGTGAGTTTGCATTTGTGTGTGTGTGTGTGTGTGTGTGCATGCTTGTGTATGTACATAGAAAAAGAGATACAGTATATAAGTGGATTTATCTTGTTTTTCAGTTGCTAAGTTGTGTCTAACTCTGCGACCCCATGGACTGCAACACACAATATAAGTGAATCTACATATATTCTTTTCAAAAAACAAAATTCTGTAAAGCAATTCAGTTCAGTTCTGTTGCTCAGTCGTGTCCGACTCTTTGTGACCCCATGAATCGCAGCACGCCAGGTCTCCCTGTCCATCACCATCTCCCGGATTTCACTCAGACTCACGTCCATCGAGTCCGTGATGCCATCCAGCTATCTCATCCTCCGTTGTCCCCTTCCCCTCCTGCCCCCAATCCCTCCCAGCATCAGAGTCTTTTCCAATGAGTCAACCCTTCGCATGAGGTGGCCAAAGTACTGGAGCTTCATCTTTCAATTGAAATTTTAAAAATTTTTAAAAAACACAAATGGGATCATACTGTAAAGTACCCTTTTGCACCTTGCTTTTTTCCCCCTTAAATATACAGATGTATTTATTTATATCCTGTCTGTTTTCTGAAAAGATCTGAGTTAGTTCACAGTGAAATCACAGGCACATGATGGAAAACTGTTAACATTACTCCAAGGATGAGAACAAGAAATACAAGGGCTAAGGGAGGCAGTATATTCAGAAAGTCTAGAATGAATTCATTTCATGAGTGTAATAAAAAATTAATAAGGTGCTTTAAAAACAGATTCTTAAGTAACCAAATGCCAGACATTATTTTTAAAGGAGAGAAATTAATTTTACCAAAGGCAGAACAATAAGAAGAAAAACTTAGCCAAGACCTTCAAAAGACGGTACTTTTTACCATACATCTCAACCTGCTCCAGAGTCTGAGCAGAGATTCAAGAGAGTGTCATTAATTCTCAATTGTTTATACAAACAGGGAAGCTGAGAGAATCCAAAATAGCAAGTGATTTTTAAAGTATATTTCATTGGTTTTCATATATTCAGTGGATAAATGAACAAGAAAGAGTGGCTTCAAACACAACCATGAAATCCTACTGCAAAGAATTATTTCAGAAAGACCCTCCCCACAAAAAAAAAGAAAAAGAAAGACCCAAGAAACCATCCATTTCCCACAATCCTCTCAGCTCCTCCTGATGACCCCATCCATCTCATCTCTCTACTTGGTGCAAAACAGCAGATCAAAGTTGAATAATCCTTACAAATCTTTCTGCAAAGCATGGCTGTGTTGAGTCAGATCCTATCAGTGTGAAGGATGGGGACCATGCAAATAAAGAAAATATTTTCTAATCCATCCATATTTTCAGCAGACTGGCTTTCAATCTTCCTTTACCCTCCACTGCCTGTCATCTTCCTGGGAAACATGTACGTTAAATGGATGATCCAGGAATTTGATGTTAGTTCTATGACCTCCACTCTGATAACCATCATCTCCATTCTCAGCCACAAATCAAACTCTGTTGGCAACAAATATTTGCATCCCTCATATCTTGTTCTCTGAAATTTCTCTCCCTACCTGCATGTCCTTCCACTTTCCCTCACATGCTCTGAGTCTGTTCTTTTATCTTCACTATTCACCTCCATTTCCCCAGTCTACCAGTCCCCTCTGGGTGCCACTCGACTCCTCACCCAGTCTGTATCACAGTCGGCCATTTTGACTTCATGTATACAGCATCCTAAATTCTTTCTCCTTTCCTTCCCACACTGATCCCCTACCATACCTGCTTACCAACCAGACTCTACTTAACCCAAAGTATGTTTCTGTTTCTCCTCAACTCCTAAGAATTTCTAGAAAAAAATCACTTAATCAGTACAATATACAAATACCAGGTTTGGGGGATATTCAGATCTCAATCTGAAACCTGGTTCTGCTATTTATTACCTGGGAAAGTTTGGGCAAGTGACATAACCTCTCTGAACATCTGTTTTCTAATCTGTAAAATGGAGTGCATCCATTACAATGCTTTCAGCTTAAAAGAAAACGAACCAACCTATGTTGCTTCCCATAACAAGGTGGTTAAGATCTGTTCTACTGTAAATCAACTACACTCCAATAAAAATTATTTTTAAAAATTCTACCATTATTTCCTTATCATTTAGATTCTAAAGTGTACCAAAATATATTAAAAGTTTTGTTTTGCTGGAAAAAAAATAAAAAGACTGGGGACTTCCCTGGTGGTCCAGTGGGTAGGAATTCACCTGCCAATGCAGTGGACAAAGGTTTGATTCCTGGTCTGGAAAGATTCCATATGCCTCATGGCAACTAAGACGATGTGCCACAACTACTGAAACCCACATACCTAGAGCCTGTGCTCTACAACAAGAGAAGCCTCCAAAATGAGAAGCCTCCACAACACAACTAGAGAGTAACCCTCACTTGCTGCCACTAGAGAAAGTCTACAGGGAGCAACAAAGACCCAGCAATGCCAAAAATTAACTTTAAAAAAAAAAAGATTTATTCTGGGGCTAATTCAGTGGTTCGGTGATATCATCAAAAACAAAGGTTCTTGTAAATGGCATTTGCAGCAACATGGATGGCCAGAGAGTGTCATACTGAGTGAAGTAAGTCAGAGAAGTATCATATGACATCCCTTATATGTGGAATCTTAAAAAAAAAATACATGATACAAATGAACTTACTTACAAAACAGAGACTAACAGACTTAAAAAACAAACTTATGGTTGCGGGGGGAAGAGATAGTTAGGGAGTTTGGGAAGATCATGTACACACTGCTATATTCAAAATAGATAATCAACAAGGACCTATTATAGCATATGGAACTCTACTCAATGTTATGTGCCAGTGTGTATGGGAGGGGGTTTAGGGGAGAATGGATACATGTATATTCCTTTGCTGTTCACCTGAAACTACCACAACATTGTTCATTGGCTATACCCCAATACAAAATAAAAAGTTTGAAGTTTGAAAAACAAGAGAACAAAGTCTTTCCTCTTTAAGCTCTACCATGCTTAACTCATGGAGTTTAGCCTTGGGTATATCCACCCTCTAACCAGTCACCGACAAAGGGAAATGGGAGTGCAGTGATTGCCTTTTCCTCCGATCATGATTCACCCTCTCAGGCTACAAAGGGGTCAGTCTTTCCTGAGCACATTGCCACCAGATACCTGAATAAAGACAGTCAGGATAATGAGAACAAAGAATAGCTGTTAGGCTAACAACTTCTGCCATGTAGGTAATGATACCTGTCTTGAGCATGGTTATAATGTTGGCTACATCTGCAAAGTACCTAATGGTGCCTAGAACAAGGTAGACATGATATTCTTTAAAGAAATCTACCGATTCTTTGATAAACTTTCCTTCAAAAAGCAGAGCTAATTCCCCTACCTTTGAATGGATTCTATTTTTAGTGACTTGCTTCTAACAAATAGAATTTGGCAAAGATAATGGTGTTGAGACTCACAGACATAGAGAACAGACTTGTACTTGTCAAGGGGCAGGGCTGGGAGAGAGATGGATTCGGGGGTTAGCAGATGCAAACTATTACATGTAGAATGGATAAACAAGGTCCTGTTGTATGGCACAGGGAACGATGTTCACTATCCTGTAGTAGACCTAACGGAAAAGAAAAATATAATGACATGAGACTTCCAACAGTATAGTTGTATTAGTCACTCAGCCGTGTCCAACCCTTTGTGACCCCATGAATGGCAGACCACCAGGCTCCTCTGTCCATGGAATTCTCCAGGCAAGAATATTGAAGTGGGTTGCCATTCCTCCTCCAGGGGATCTTTCCCACCAGGGATTGAACCTCAGTCTCCTGCATTTCCTGCCTTGCAGGCAGAGTCTTTACCATCAGAGCCACTAGGGAAGCCCAAGACTTCCAACACTAAGTCATAGAAGTCATTGTTGCTTCTGTTTGTTCACATGGATCGTCCACTCTGGGCACAGTGGCCATGTTATAAGGGCATTTAAGCAGCCGGTGGAGAGGCTTGCATGGGGAGAAATTGAGGATTTTTGCCAAGAAACCAGCACCAACTCACCATATGAATAAGCCACCACCTTGGAAGTGGATTTGCAAGCCCCAAACAAGCCTTCAAATAATTGATGCCCCAATCAACATGCTGGCTTCAACCTCATGACAGACTCCAACCTAGAACCCCCAAGATAGACCATTCCCATAATCCTAGGAAACTCTAAGGATAATAAGTGTTTTTGCTGTTTTGCCACTAAGTCTTAGAATAATTTCTTAGGCAGGGATAAACAACTAATACTAATTTTGGTACCAAAAAGGGGTTCTGCTATAACAAAAATCTAAAATGTAAGAGTAGTTTTGGAACTTAGCATCTGGAAGAAGTTGGAAGAACTTTGAGAAAATTAGTGAGAAGTTAAAGGGTCCTGAAGAGACTGTTAGTGAAGCCTGTTGAACTCTGAGGAGACTGCCAGAGAGGGCAGGAAGGTTCACAACTTCCTATGCCAGTCCAGGTAACGTGTATCTTGGTGTTCTCCTTGATAAATTTGAAGTCTGAGCTTCTTGGACCATTGTTAGTAGGTAATATGCATCACAGTTAAACACACAGGCTTTGAAACCAGACTGCCTTAGTGTGAATCCCAGTCCCATTACCTCTTGTCTGTGTAATCTTAGGCAAGTCACTTAACCTCTTTGTTCCTCAGTTTCCCTCACTGGATTGTTATAAGAATTAAGTAAGCTACTCTATATAAATTTAAAAGAGCATAGGGAAGAAGAGGAGAAGGAAATGGCAACCCACTCCAGTACTCTTGCCTGGAAAATTCCATGGATGGAGGAGCCTGGTAGGCTACAGTCCATGGGGTTGCAGAGAGTCAGACACGACTGAGTGACTTCACTTTCTTTCTTTCTATAGTTCCTTTTGGAGAGGAAATGGCAACCCACTCCAGTGTTCTTGCCTGAAGAATCCTGTGGACAGAGGGGTTTGGTGGGCTACAGTCTATGGGGTTGCAGAGAGTTGGACACAACTAAGCAACTAACATACACACACATAGGGGAGAGGGGAGGAGAGGGTGAGATATATGGAGAGAGTAAAATGAAACCTACCTTACCATATGTAAACTAGATAGCCAATGGGAATTTGCTGTATGTCTCAGAAAACCCAAACAGGGGCTCTGTGTCAACCTAGAAGGGTGGGATGGGGAGAGAGATGGGAGGGAGGTTCAAGAGGGAGGAGACATATGTATACCTATGGCTGATTCATGTTGAGGTTTGACAGAAAACAACAAAATTCTGTAAAGCAATTATCCTTCAATTAAAAAAAAAAAAAAGAGTGCCTATTTCTTTCTGAGTCCCAAGGCAGAGTTAATTATGTTTGAGAACCTGCAAACCAGGATTGTAACAGAAGCCAAGAAACACTACCTTGAGTAAACTGTTCATGAGAGGCTATTCAACTAGGGTAGCATTTCTTAAGGTATGGCCTACCTGCATTATAATCATCTGTGCTATTTAAAATTCAGAGCCTAGCTTCCTGATTCAGGAAGTCTGAAGGAAGGCAAAACTCTGTATTTTCACTGAGCATTTTGTGGATAATTACTGTGTATCTAAGGGGCTTCCCTAGCATCTCAGACAGTAAATAATCCGCCTCCAATGCGGGAGACCCAGGTTTGATACCTGGGTCAAGATCCCATGGAGAAGGGCATGGCAACCCACTCCAGTATTCTCGCCTTCGGGAATCCCATGTACAGAGGAGCCTGGTGGGATACAGTCCATTAGGTCACAAAGTCTGACATGACTGAAGTGACTTGGCACGCATTGTGTATCTAAACTTTGAGAAGCTACTTTGGGGAAAGGGAGTCCAGGTAAATGGCCTAAAGATTAATCTCATTGAACCCTACTGTTATACTTTTTAAAATTAAGGCAAAGTTTTCCATTCTTCTCCATAATTTATCCATTTTTAATATACAAGGTACATTATATAATAATGTGCATTATTTGCCATCAAGTAAAATTAATGCTCCTGAAAGACATGCTAAATTTACCCTGGGTTTGTGGTAACCCCTGGCATATCTCTACATACCTTAGTTGACACACAAGGCTTTTGTGATAAACACATTGACCTACTTTATTTCTCATGCATGATTTGACAAATACCATCAGTGTTGTAAATATGAACACTTGACCATTCCGCCTCCAGCTCCACTTTGAGACTTTTAGTAGTAGAGGCTGGAAAGTCTAAAGCTACATTTCCTAAACCCCTCTTGCTTGTAAAATTCTGAATATAAAAGAGTTTCCACCAATTAGATATACTCTTATGAATCTGGAAGGCAGAAGTAAGTTGAAAGCCATCTATTTATTGCTATTGCTCATTCTGCTAAAAAGTCAAGTTATGGGTTCAGTTCAGCTCAGTCGCTCAGTTGTGTCTGACTCTGCGACCCCATGAATTGCAGCACACCAGGCCTCCCTGTCCATCACCAACTCCCAGAGTTCACTCAAACTCACATCCATCGAGTCGGTGATGCCATCCAGCTATCTCATCCTCTGTCGTCCCCTTTTCCTCCTGCCCCCAATCCCTCCCAGCATCAGAGTCTTTTCCAATGAGTCAACTCTTCGCATGAGGTGGCCAAAGTACTGGAGTTTCAGCTTCAGCATCAGTTCTTCCAATGAACACCCAGGACTGATCTCCTTTAGGATGGACTGGTTAGATCTCCTTGCATTCCAATAGACTCTCAAGAGTCTTCTCCAACACTACAGTTCAAAAGCATCAATTCTTCAGCAAAAGCCTTCCTCAGCGATCAATGCAAAGAAATAGAGGAAAACAACAGAATGGGAAAGACTAGAGATCTCTTCAAGAAAATTAGAGATACCAAAGGAACATTTCATGCAAAGATGGGCTCGATAAAGGACAGAAATGGTAGGGACCTAACAGAAGCAGAAGATATTACGAAGAGGTGGCAAGAATACACAGAAGAACTATACAAAAAAGATCTTCACAACCAAGATAATCACGATGGTGTGATCACTCACCTAGAGCCAGACATCCTGGAATGTGAAGTCAAGTGGGCCTTAGAAAGCATCACTACAAACAAAGCTAGTGGAGGTGATGGAATTCCAGTTGAGCTATTTCAAATCCTGAAAGATGATGCTGTGAAAGTGCTGCACTCAATATGCCAGCAAATTTGGAAAACTCAGCAGTGGCCACAGGACTGGAAAAGGTCAGTTTTCATTCCAATCCCAAAGAGAGGCAATGCCAAAGAATGCTCAAGTTATGGGTAGATAGTGTCAAATTGAGCTGAACTGTAGAATATCTGCTGTGGTCACAGACAGTTGCCTGGTGTGGAGGAAAAGACCACACATTTGATGAGCAGAAGTAAAGTATTCTATGTGAATGATAAAGGAGACACACAGAAAAGAAACACACAGCAAGACTGGGTTTTCCTAACGCAACCACAGTAACATCACCTCTAAAAATAGGTTCTTTAATATAATTAAGTATAATTAAGTACTTTTCCAATCAATCTTCACATTGCCAATTGTCTTGTTATTGTCATAAAAATTTTTAGTTTTTTTTTTTTTTCTGAACCAGCACCCAAATAAGGACTACAAACTGTAACTGGCCAATGTGCATCTTAAATCTCAATGTATAGGTTCCCTTTCCATTTGTGGGGAGGTTGTCCCTCCATAATTTTTGAAGAAACTGTTAGTTTCCCAGTCTGTATTTTGGTGGTTGCATCCACAATGTTGACACATCCCTCTATAATTTCTATAAACTGAGTGTTGGATCTACAGGCTTGAACCAGTATCTGGGTTTGTTTTTGGCAATATATGGTAATTTGCACTTATTTTTGAGCACCTGATTCTAAGTATTAGATATCTTTATGGGATAGTGAAGTGAAGTCGCTCAGTCGTGTCCGACTCTTTGGGACCCTATGGACTGTAGCCTATCAGATTCCTTAGTCCACGGAATTTTCTAGGCAAGAGTACGGGAGTGGGTTGCCATTTCCTTCTCCAGGGGATCTTCCCAACCCAGGAATCGAACCCAGGTCTCCCGCACTGCAGGCAGACACTTTACCGTCTGAGCCACCAAGGAAGCCACCAAAACAAACAAAACCAGAACATTCTGCATTCAATCAGATGGGACCACAACTATAGAGTTAACGGGGATAAACAAACTGACCCATCATTTGGATATCAAAAGCAGGAAATCTTTTCTTACGGTATTATCCAATTGATCTTTTATTTTACTATACTCTAAAGAGATAGTATTACCAAGACCCACCTAAAAAGAAGCCAATTCATTAGCTTATTATGATAGTTTCAAGTAAAATGTGTCTTGTTTTTCTCTTGATAAACTATAAGTCTGAGCTTCCTAGACTCCCTTGATTGTTGATTTTAGCTTATATAAAGCTGAGAGTAGGAAACTTTCCAAAGCCATTTGGATAATGGTTTCCATAACTGGTCAAAATTACATGTGTAACCATACCCAAAAGTCTACTTTCACTGCTGACTACTACGGCCAAGCACAGGTCTCTCAAGAGAAAAATGTTTTACTGTTTTCCTTGTTTCTGGGAAGCATGACATTTCCAATAAAATTTAAAGAGCTTAAGATCCTGGATAAGTTTTTTTCATTTTACTAACTGGGCTAAGGAATTTGAGCAACCTCACTGTATTATTAGTCAGGGTTCAGGTCACAGAAGAAAAACAATTCCAGGTATTTTTTTCAGAAAGAAATCTCAATTACTGTAACCATTGGCGCCACCATACAACGTTAGCATTAGCAGAAGATGTCTAAGCATAAGTTTCTAGAAACAAGCAGACTTTGACCTCCTCCCACTCCCCACCCAACAAGTTATGTATTTAGTGGATTTCAAAGCAGAGTGTTGAGTTAGTCGTTCTCCCTAGTTCATGGCACACTACCATCTTTGATCTGTGTAAGACCCCTACATATTATTGATTTAATTCTTTTTTTTTTAGTTTTTTTTTAATTTTAAAATCTTTAATTCTTACATGTGTTCCCAAACATGAACCCCCCTCCCACCTCCCTCCCCATAACATCTCTGTAGGTCATCCCCATGCACCAGCCCCAAGCATGCTGTATCCTGCATCAGACATAGACTGGCGATTCAATTCTTACATGATAGTATACATGATAGAATGCCATTCTCCCAAATCATCCCACCCTCTCCCTCTCCCTCTGAGTCCAAAAGTCCGTTACACACAGCTGTGTCTTTTTCCCTGTCTTGCATACAGGGTCGTCATTGCCATCTTTCTAAATTCCATATATATGTGTTAGTATACTGTATTGGTGTTTTTCTTTCTGGCTTACTTCACTCTGTATAATCGGCTCCAGTTTCATCCATCTCATCAGAACTGATTCAAATGAATTCTTTTTAACAGCTGAGTAATACTCCGTTGTGTATATGTACCACAGCTTTCTTATCCATTCCTGCTGCTTTCTTCATTTCCATATCCTTTCCTCACCGCCAGGCAAACTTTGTATTTCCATGTGTATCACTGTTAGCTGTTGTTGTAAAAGATGGATTGTTGCTTATATGTATTTTTAATTTACACTGTATTGTGTAATACTGTTTAAACAGTACTGTGATGCATAGCTTTTTTTCACACTCTACTGTTCTTAACATATGTCCACATTGCTGTGTGTACATCATGCCCACTGCTTTTAAATCCTTCACAGTACTTAATAGTGTATTACCCATCACTTTCACATTCCCCCGGTGACAAAGACCCAAATTACCTCCAAATTTCAGCATTCTTGTGAACTTGTGGAGAAATCCCTTTGGGATACACCCAGAAGTATGATTGCTGTGCCACAGATATATAAACATTTTAACTCAACCAAGCACTACCAGAATGTTCTTCGGGTCTTTCATCAGTGGTGCATGAGAGTAACATGTAGCATTATCCAGGTTTCCATTTTGCCAAACGAGTAAGTATGAGAGACTATCTCATTTTTAACGTATTAACTGTAGTTCTCTTAGTAGAAATAAATTTGAGCATCTGTTTATTGGCTTTACACTTCTGTAAAATGACCTTACCATTTTCTCTGACCATTTTCTATTAGATTTATTTTCACCAGAGTTCCTCTTATATTTGGAAACTAGTTCCTTGTCACTCAGACATTGCAAATATTTTCTATTGTCACTCATTATGTTCTTCAGTTCAGTTCAGTCATTTAGTCATGTTCAACTCTTTGAGATTCCAGGCACTGCAGCACGCCAGGCTTCTCTGTCCATCACCAATTCAAACGCATGTCCATTGCATTAGCGATGCCATCCAACCATCTCATCCTCTGTCACCCCCTTCTCCTCCTGCCTTCAATCTTTCCCAGCAGCAGGGTCTTTTCTAATGAGTCAGCTCTTCGCATCAGCTGGCCAAAGTAGTGCAGCTGTAGCATCAGTCCTTCCAATGAATATTCAGGACTGATTTCCTTTAAGATTGACTGGTTTGATCTCCTTGCAGTCCAAGGGACTCTCAAGAGTCTTCTTCAACACCACAGTTCAAAGCATCAATTCTTCAGCACTCAGACTTCTTTATGGTCCAGCTTTCACATCCATACATGACTACTGGAAAAACAATAGCTTTGACTATATTTTCCTTTGTCGGCAAAGTAATGTCTCTGCTTTTTATATGCTATCTAGGTTGGTCATAGCTTTCCTTCCAAGGAGTATGCACCTCTTAATTTCATAGCTGTAGTCACCATCTACAGCGATTTTGGAGTCCAAGAAAATAAAGTCTCTCACTGTTTCCATTGTTTCCCCATCTATTGCCATGAAGTGATGGGACCAGATGCCATCATCTTCATTGTTGGAATGTTGAAATTTTAAGCCAGCTTTTTCACTTTCTTTCACCTTCATCAAGAGGCTCTTTAGTTCCTCTTCGCTTTCTGCCATAAGGGTGGTATCATCTGCGTATCTGAGGTTATTGATTTTTCTCCCAGCAATCTTGATTCCAGCTTGTGCTTCATCCAGCCCAGCACTTCACATGGTATACTCTGAATGTAAGTTAAATAATCAGGGTGACAATAGACAGCTTTGACGTACTCCTTTCCAAATTTGGAACCAGTCCACTGTTACATGTCTGGATCTAACTTTGTTTCTTGACCTGCATACAGATTTCTCAGGAGGCAGGTAAGGTAGTCTGGTATTCCCATCTCTTTAAGAATTTTACAGTTTGTTGTGATCCAAAGGCTTTAGCCTAGTCAATGAAGCAGAAGTAGATGTTTTTCTGGAATTCTCTTGTTTTTCTGTGATCCAACAGATGTTGCCAATTTGATCTCTGGCTCTTCTGCGTTTTCTAAATCCAGCTTGAACATCTGAAGTTCTTGGTTCTTGTACTGTTGAAGCCTCGCTTGGAGAATGATGTTCTTCATTAAGCAGAAAACTTTAATTTTTTTTATCAAATGCACTATATTTTGGCCTTGCAACTTTTGTTTCTGGGGCTTTAAATTCTTTCCCATCTCTACGTCACAAAGATGTTTTCTAAACTATGATATTTAATGAAACCTCATATGCACCATATGAAGATGCATACTGATTTCAGAGATGCTTAACTGTAGAAAACAATGGCCAATGGCAATTATAAATATTGTCTATGGTAAGGCTCATCCCATTTTCAGAAATAATAAATCAGGATTCTTAAAATTGATATCATGCACAATATTATAGCTTCAACTGTCACAACTGTCTTTAATCTTTCTGGAGCCCACATATGTATATTGTTAGACAGGAATTCAGTTTTATTTTAACTCATATAGATACAGTTTCCCAATCTCAGAAGGCAAGATTATAGTATTTTACATTTAAGTATATTTGTGCTTTTAACATAATACTCTTTATCAGACTAAGTAATTCTTCCCTATTCTTAATTATCTGAAATATTTACCATGATAAGTATTGAATTTTATCACATCTCATTTCTATATCTAGGAAATTAATCATAAAATTTTTCCTTTTTTTCTCTCCCTTCTGTTAATGTGATAAATTATATCCTTGTATTCCTGAAAAATTCACTTAGTTGTGATATATTAACCTTTTTATATACCAACCACTGGATTTATTTTTCTAACATTTTGTTAAAATTTCTGCATATATGGTCCTTAAGAACACAGGACCGTGTTTTATGGTCTTTTATGATTTTTACGATTATGTTTTAATCAATTTTTTACAACAAAGATAGTTTGTACACATCTGTTTCTGCTCTCTTGTCTCTACTAGTCATCACTCTTGCCATATATGACAGAGCAACAGCTAATGTCATGCTCGATGGTAAAATCTCACACTGCCAAAGGCTGGAGTTCAATCAGCAGTCACAGAACTAAGATCCTACAAGTCAAACATATGTGGCAAAAAATAAAGAAAAAAAGAATAAGACAACACTGCCTACTCTCACCACTCCTACTCAACACAGTAACTAAAGTCTTAGCCAGAGCAAGTATGCAAGAAAAAGAAATAAAAGGCAACCAAATCAGAAAGAAGTTAAATTGTCTGTTTGCAGATGATATCATCTTACATATTGAAAATTCTAAAGACTCCAACAAAAACTGTTAGAACTAATAAACAAATTCAGCAAAGTTGTAGGATACAATATCAACATACAAAAAGCAGCTGTGTTTCTCTATACTAACAATGAACTATCTCACCAAAAAATAAAACAACCCCTTTTACAGACCTCTCTGGTGGCACAGTAGACAGGAATCTGCCTGCCAATGCATGGGACATGGGTTCAATTCCTGGTCTGCGAAGATTCCACATGATGCGAAGCAACTAAGCCCTGGGCCACACAGCTTCTGAGCTCATGAGCAGCAACTACTGAGCCTATGTGCTGCAACTACTAAAGCCCATGGGCCTAGAGCCTGTGCTCTGCAAGAAGAGAGGTCACCAAAATGAGAAGACCACACACCACAATGAAGAGTGGCCCCCACTTGTCACACACAACTAGAAAAAGCCCGTACAGAGCAATGAAGACCCGGTGCAACCAAAGAGAACACAGAAACAAAAATCCATTTACAATAGCATCAGAAACAATAAATACCTAAGAATAAATTTAATCAAGGAAGTGAAAGGTATGTACAATGAAAACTGTATGAGGCTGATGAAAGAAACTGAAGATACAAGTGGAGAGATTATCTCATGCTCATGGATCAGAAGAGTTAACATTAAAATGTCCATATTATCCAAAATTATCTATAGATTCAATGTAAGGAAGTAAGCGTCAGTCACCCAGTCATGTCCGAATCTCTTCTATCCCATGGATTGTAGCCCACCAGGCTTCTCTGTCCATGGGATTCTCCAGGCAAGAATACTGGAGTGGGTTGCCATTCCCTTCTCCAGGGGATCTTCCCAATCCAGGGATCGAACCCAGGTCTCCCACATTGCAGGCAGATTCTTTACCGTCTGAGCTACAGGGATGAATCAATGTAGATTCAATGTAACCCCCATCAAAATTTCAGTGGAATTTTTCATAGAAACAGAACAATCCTAAAATTTGTATGGAACCACAAAAGATCTTGAAGAGCCAAAGTTATCTTAAGAAAGAACAAAGCTGGAGACATCACACTTCCTGATTTAAAACAATAACAAAGCAATAGTAATCATCAGAACAGACACAGACCAACAGAACTGAACAGAGAGCCCAAAAATAAACCCAATGATACCTGACAAGAATAGGCAAGGGGAAAGGGACACTCTCTTCAATAAATGGTGCTGGAAAAACTGGATATTCACTTGCAAAACAATGAAATTGAACTCCTATCTTAACACCAGTCACATAATTAAATTTAAATCAAGATTACCCAGAGAAGTGCTCCAGAACCTATGAATGGTGTAACCGTATGGTTATACATGGAGAAGAGTCATGAATTTGCAGTGTTTAACCTTTTTCCTACACAATCATTTAAAAAAAAAAATCAAGAGAATAAAGTTCAAGTTTACCACCTCCAAAAAGAATGATGTATTTCCCCTCTACGCTTTCACGATTTTTTATACACAGCTTCTAATTCTCAGGACATTTACATATTTATATCCTCTACCCTAGTTTGGGCTTCCCAGGTGGAACTAGTGGTAATGAACCCGTCTGTTAATGCAGGAGACCTCTAAGAGATGCGGGTTCAATCTCTGGGTTGGGAAGATCCCCTGGAGGAGGGCATGGCAACCTACTGTAGTATTCTTGCCTGAAGAATGCCATGGACAGAGGAGCCTGGCAAACTACAGTCCATAGGGTCGCAAAGAGTTGGACATGACTGAAGTGACTAAGCACGTACACACACACTCGTTTACTTGGCTTTACATCACTTGTACCAAGTACTGAGCTTGTATACGTGGATGAATTACAGAATGTTTAAGAAAACACAAATGTCACTATACAAATATATTAACTAAACAGTATCACTAGAAATAACTTACACACTTAATCTAGTTGCCACAATTGAGTTATTAGATCAAAAGTGATTGCATTAGCAGTTATCAACTGAAAACCCATTCCATCAGCAATATTGGTTACTATGAGTATTTAAGTTAAAATACATACAACTGTGAGCCTGTTATTCCTAGCACATAGTAATCAACAAAGACTTGTTGAAAAAAATTTATAAGAACTAATTTTCATATTATTTGCATTCAATAATCAAAAATAATGTGGCATAGATTACACTTCATTCCCTTAATATATTTTTCTTCCTCCAAGAGAATGCCCAAATTTTAGCAGAACATATGGTAGCATGAAACAAAGACAGCTTCCCAGCCTCTTCTGCAGCTAGATATGCCCATGCAACTCAGTTCTGGCCAGTGTAAGACGTAAGTGAAAGTGTCCTATGGCAGCTTCCACAATTCTTATGCAAAACACCACTGGCATTTGCCTACTGCTCCCTTCTTGTCTTTCGTCCAAGAGAATATAGATGAGATGATTAGAGCTGTAGCCACCCACACTGCTTCAGGGAAACGAGAGCCCTCCTTGGATCGGCTACAGTGATGAGCTAAAAGGATCCTAGATCCTCAAAAACTTCATGGAAACGAGCATGCCCATCAGTCCTGGACTCTCTTTATATTTCTGAAATTTTAAAATCAACTTTATCTTTGCCATTGGAAAAACCCATAATAGCAGCTTTATTTATCCTCCTAGATAAAGGAGGAAGGCAGATTTATAAATGACAGACTTTCACAGACATACACTGTGGAGCCACATGTCTCTCAGTTGGGGATAACAGGATATTATCTCTTTTTCAGCAATTATTCTTACTCTTAAGACAGACACAGTTGCTCTGTACTAGGAGTCAGAGAATCCAGGTTGAAGTCTTACCTCTGCCACTAACTAGGCAAGTCTATCTAAGCTTTTGTAGGACACCTATGTAATAAAATTCCCTTGAGTCTTAAAATATAATGTATTTGAAAAGTGTCCCACCATATAAATTACCATACACAAAATAGTTGACAAAATACCTATAGAGCTCTAGAAGCTCTTTCTTGCTCACTTTGTATGTCCAATAAATACTTATTGAATCAATATTTTTAACTCCTTGCTAAATGCATAAATTATTGTTTTGAGTTTAATAAATTTCAAAAGACTTTAATATTAATTGAATTATTACTTGAATCCTTTAGAGACACAATTCTTAATTGTGACATCAGTCAAAAGACATAATGGTACAAAAACATAAACCTAGCTAATCCATTTATCTGGTTCAAAAGCAGACCCCTGTTTGCTACAGTAGTAGTAGTTAGTTGCTCAGTGGTGTCCAACTCTGTGTGACCCCATGGACTGTAGCCCACCAGGCTCCTCTGTCCATGGGATTCCCCAGGCAAGAATACTGGAGTGGGTTGCCATTCCCTTCTCCAGAGAATCTTCCCAACCCAGGGATAGAACCTGGGTCTCCTGCACTGCAGGCAGATTCTTTACCATTTGAGCTACAGGGAAGTCCTTTTTCGCAACAGCAAAATAGTTTAAATTAGAAAAAAACTTGTGGTATAAAAATAAAAAAATTTTGACACTTTTCCCTTTAAATTACAAGTTCAGTTCAGTTCAGTCGTGTGCAACTCTTTGTGACCCCATAGACTGCAGCATACCAGGCTTCCCTATCTATCACCAACTCCCAGAGCTTGCTCAAACTCATGTCAATCAAGTTGGTGATGCCATCCAACCATCTCATCCTCTGCCATCCCTTTCTCCTCCTGCCCTCAATCTTTCCCAGCATCAGGGTCTATTCCAATGAGTCAGTTCTTTGCATCATGTGGCCAAAGTATTGGAGTTTCAGCTTCAGCATCAGTCCTTCCAATGAATATTCAGAACTGATTTTCTTCAGAATGGGCTGGTTGGATCACCTTGCAGTCCAAGGGACTCTCAAGAGACTTCTCCAACAACACAGTTCAAAAGCATCAATTCTTTGGTGCTCAGCTTTCTTTATAGTCCAACTCTCACATCCATACATGACTACTGGAAAAACCATAGCTTTGACAAGATGGACCTTTGTTGGCAAAGTAAAGTCTCTGCTTTTAAATACGCTGTCTAGCTTGGTCATAGCTTTTCTTCCAAGAAGCAAGCATCTTTTAATTTCATGGCTGCAGTCACCATCTGCAGTGATTTTGGAGCCCAAAAGAATAATGCCACTGTTTCCCCATCTATTTGCCATGAAGTGATAGGATAGGATGCCATGATCTTAGTTTTTTGAATGTGGAGTTTTAAGCCAGCGTTTTCATTCTCCTCTTTCACCTTCATCAAGAGGCTCTTTAGTTCTTCTTCTCTTTCTACCATAAGGGTGGTGTGGTGTCATCCTGGAGGAAACTTCTTCATGTCGAGGATGGGGGTGGAGTGGAGTGACAGAAGTCCTCTGTCTGATCCTTTTGTCTGTCCCACTGGTCTTTACTGGTCCCTAAGCCTGTATGCTTTTGCAAATGAAAGTTAGGAACACTCCTTTGGTTTTCCTTTCTGCTGATCAAATCCTTCCCCTGAAGTAATGGAAGAAAGGCCTAACTGCTTGAATGGAGGGGAGGAGGAGGGAAGCGGAGATTGTGACCATGTGAAATATTAAATATTAAGTTACACATAAAAATGTACTTTAATATTTAAACCACTAACCCCACCACACCAAATGAAGGATATCCTCACACTGAGCAGTGGTTAAAGTGTTTTATTAAATTAAGTATGTAATTTGCAAATGGTTTCATAAGAAATTTTAAAAGCAAAGTTATAAAACAGTTTCAATAAAAAAGTACAGTTAACAGCAAAATTACATTTTCTTTATAGTACAAATAAAAGGATTTTGTTTCTAATAGACTGTTTGAAGATCTTATATTCTCCGACTGACAGTTGCAATATTATATTTTAATGAGAAATCTCATGGTTAATTCTCAATCATATGTTAATAAATGGGTTCATCATTTGGACCATTAAAGTCATTTTCTCAACTTTAAGGAAAACAATAAAATTTGTCATCATATAATGTGAAGTTATAAAAAGCTCTTCAGAATGTAGATGTATTCTAGCCTTATTTCTCTAATAAATTTTGCAAAGAGACATTAAGTAACACTATAAACATGAATTACATTAAAAATAAGCACCATTTACATACATTCTACCTAAACTTACTTTACGTTTTAAATGACAAGGTTTTTTGGCCACACAAAACATTTAAATCTGTTTTCTTTACCATGTAAATAAAAATAAGCAATATTTAACCACAACACAGAAAAATTATCAAACTTCACCTCAACTGCACAATGAAAAAGCAATTGGAAAAAACAGCACACATTATTTTTGTGTCTTTTTTATACATTTTGTCATTTTCTTAAATTGAGAGCAGTTAAAACATTGTCAGAGCAATTTCCTGAGTTTCAAAGTTTCCAATTTCCAGCTCAGAAACAACCAATCTTGCTATTATACATGTCTTTTTTTCTAAGCATACGAAACACTTCAATTTTAAAAGGACAAAATAAAGGATTGGAAACAATCCAACAGAATTATTTAGCTTTCTCTCCAAAATGTGTTATAATACACCAGACACTTTAAAGTGTTAAGTCGGGGTTTCTACTATACAGTATGTCCCACATTTGAAGGCCTTAGAATTGCAGGCAGTACTGAAACACTAATACACTGAAGAAACCTCAACTTGAAATAATATAGAGATACATGAACAGCCAATAAATGTAAGACAAAATACTTCCATTTCTCATGTTTAAGGAAGGAAATGAACAGACTGAAAATACTGTTAAAAGTTCCCTCTGTCCAACCCCACTTTCCCTGTGGTTTCCATATTAGTGCTCATCTTCCCCTGGGAGACACTGGTAAGAGACTATTGAAAGAATATAATTGTTATTAAAATCTTCCAAAATTACAGACCTGTTGTACTTTTAAAATATTAATAACTTTGCAAAAAGCCATTCTAGTAAGTCATATATTAGCACAAATATACCAAAACATACACAAAAAGTCTGATAAGTCCCACATTATCTTTAGTTTTGACACACAGGATTTAGAAATGAGTAAAAGAGAAAAATTTGATAATCCTCAAACTCTGTTTACCTTTGGCATACAGGATTTAGAAACAGGCAAAACAAGAAAAGAGCCATTATAAAAATTTCTTTCAAAATTACATGTTGCTTAAACTATGCTAGATAGTGGGATAGAAGCCAGTCTGGTACTAAACAACTTTACAAAAACATTTATAATGTTCAAAATGTCTCCATATATTTATGAATGATGATTAAGAAGAAATGCCCTAGATTTACCAAAATAAAGCATAAAATTAGAGTTGGTACAGTTCAAAACATAGGTTCTTTCATTTGATTTCTGCCCACAAAATACCTCACCTCTTGTTCTTTTTGACTGCTCCCATATTAATAATTATAATAACTAATATTGAAGTAAAGTCTAGTTGAAGCACTCAAAAGCGATGTCTTTTTTTAAACTGGGATGAGGAAATATAAAAACACAGAAAATGAGTATGCAGCTGCACACACTCGAATAATCCTAGGTTTTAGTACTGTTATACACATTTCTTAAATCATATCAATTTATACACAGAAAGGTTTTATTTCATTAACAGTTGTAGTTTTATAAGTAGAGTTGTTGAAAGGAATTGTTTTATTTTTAATGTATACAACTCTTCTAGACCTCACAAAAAACATATGCCAAACTGTTGGCATTTTTTTTTAACAAATTACCACAAACAATGTGAATAATACTTCAACACCAGTTACTATTTCTAAGTAACAAACATATATTTTTATGGAAATAAATTCAATGATATGGCTCTTCTTTTACAAGCATGCTTTCATGATATATAAAAACATGTTTCTAAATTTTATTTTCATTAAAATGTCTGTTCTTCTGGGAAATCTTTCAGGAATAGCGCAATCCTAAATCCTATCACCTAGTCCAAATAATTTTTAAGCTTATCAAAAATCAATACAGTTGTTTGCTAAAACTATGTATGTTGAAAATACCCTTCATATCCAAAGTCAGATTTATTTAAGCCAGCGTCTCATATTGGAAAATTATACTTTATCGCACTAAACTTGTGTAAAGGAAGTTATAACCGAAAAGTATACCAACAGGGCTTTTTAAGCTGACCAAGAAAAAAGATATCAGTGAAAGTTTCCTTTCAGAAAGTTGGTTCTTTTTAAAAATAAAGGTAAAAAACTTTTAAATTGTAAGAATTTCTTTTATGATTGTATCAAAAATGTTTTCTATATCTGTTTTAAGTTAATAGGATTTTGACCTACTCTAGTTTAGAAATTACATGCCTCAAATACAAAATATAGCTCTTTAGTACTGTCTTCAATAAATATCATTTACACAGGCAGTGCTATAAGACTCGGAGCAGTTCTAGAAGACAGCAGCACTCCTTCTTTGAAAACTTGTCTGCCTATGGAAGGTATAAAACTGTAACATAATCTCAGACCCCAACTTCACTTCTAGGAAATGTACACACCCAGAAAGAAGGAACAAAAGTAAGTGACCACAACCTGTAGAGTGTGGCAAAATGATTTTTCGTGTTGTTTTGAAATCAAGAAGCACTGAAAGGTTTCTGTTAGATCTCCTTTCTTTCTGTACTACTACTACTAGATCTCAAAGCACTTTAAATACCTCTCATTGAAGCCTTTAAGACTTTACGAAACGTCAAACAACAATTAATATAAAGGTAACATTTTCTGTCTGAGAAAGTATCAGAGCATTTCAATCTCTAAAATCACAGCTGATAATTTTCTTAGACATCTGGTAATCAATAAAAATTCTCTTTAATATCTTTAATAGATAACATATTTGGCATTTGATTCAGTAAAAATTAAACTTCTCTATAATTTTGAAAAACATCATGTTTTTCTGTTTATAACTGGACATCACTACTAGTAAAACATACATTTACGTAAAATTGACTAAATCACTGCAAATAAAACTAATTTTAAGCTACAAACCTTCACACTTTTTAGTCAAGGATGTTTATTTTACTTTAGCATGACTTTCAAGCACCCTGGTTTAATTTCAGAGAATCTGCAAAAATGAAAAAAGAGTTAAAGATAAAAATTTCAAATTGATTAAGAACTATATCTTGTAACCAATTCTAAGTGCCTATGCTAAACATAATATTCACTATCAAAGGACTAATATCTTGTGTTCTTTTTAATCTACTGTCAAAATAATACATGACTAAGGCTGGGGACTACTGCTAACAGCAGTTATTACAATTTAAGATTTTTAAAAATTCTCAAGCCTGATTTTGATGTTAATGAATAACAGTAAGCTGTATGAAGGATATGATGATGTCTGAATTACATTCTCTCTCTGCGTTATAAACTACCAAGAAGAAATTTCCATAGGTAAGTCTGATTTATCAGAACATGAAACTCCCTCAGTGTGAAAATTTAATTTAAAGAAACACCATCAGTCTCTAAAATAGACGATTAATTCCAATATGATAATGTTCTAGCCTATTTCTTTTGTAAAAGTAACCCTAAAATGTCAGCTGTTTTCATGCTCAGAATTAATGCGACCACTTTCTATAACATAGCCAACATTTTATCACATGACATAAACAAAACAGGCTGTAATAACTGAAACTAGAAGTAAGGGAAGAGGGTACTGGGATTCCTCAGGGAAGCTATCCATCAACAAAATCTTTCTTCTTGAACTTTTCTTGCCATTGGTGTTACTGAATAATAATCACTTAATGAAAAAGGATATTTCATATTTGCCAGCTAAGACTAATAGTGGCACTTAATTTATGAAGATGTATAAATTCATAAGTGACTAGAGATTTCCACTAAAGTTTAAATACATACAAATTATAACCAAATTTTAGCAGGAGCTCCAAATTCTTCCAAAATCCACAAACATGTACTTCTTTTCAAAAGAATTAAACAATAACCTTAGGGTGGGAGGAAAAGGCGATGACAGAGGGTGAGATGGTTGGATGGCATCACCGACTCAATGGACATGAGTTTGAGTAAACTCCGGGAGTTGGTGATGGACAGGGAGGCCTGGTGTACTGCAGTCCATGGGGTCGCAAAGACTCCGACACAACTAAGCGACTGAACTGAACTAAACTGATGATATGTATAATTTAACTATCTTGAATAACATAAAAAAAGAATATATTTATTTTCTTTTAAATTTTAAATCTATGATAGACATAGTTTTTTTCAAATGATTACTTCAACAACAAACAATTTTTCTTTCATTTCTGGTTTACTGCTGCTGCTGCTGCTGCTGCTGCTGCTGCTGCTGCTAAGTCACTTCAGTCGTGTCTGACTCTGTGCGACCCCATAGACGGCCTCCTACCAGGCTCCTCTGTCCCTGGGATTCTCCAGGCAAGAACCTGGAGTGGGTTGCCATTTCCTTCTCCAATGCATGAAAGTGAAAAGTGAAAGTGAAGTCACTCAGTAGTGTCCAACTCTTAGTGACCTCATGGACTGCAGCCTACCAGGCTCCTCCGTCCACAGGATTTTCCAGGCAAGAGTACTGGAGTGGAGTGCCATTGCCTTCTCCATTCTAGTTTACTAGACATCATAAATCCAGGAGGGATGTTACATATCATAATTTAATCATGAATTTGTGGCTAAAATCAGATGGTTAAATTTAGTAAACTATCTTAACAAATTGTTCTGAGCATATTATTAGTGTATACTATCTGCATATGGGCAACTGCCATTATCGATAACAGAAATCTATACTCACCTAAAGTTATGGCTTGTGAGGTATTTAATGACGGCTGGTTTGATGCGCGCGACTCCTCCCTGGCTGTGGTTTCCTCTCCCCGTTATCACAGAGAGATAGGGCTTACCACCATTCTGCTTAAATTCTGTTACAACAGAAATTGGAACAGTTAAAATTTATCTATCTTACATTCGCAACGGAAAACAAACCTTTACTCAAACACATATGAAATTGTTTTCATGAGGATTTAAAGATTTATTACTTCAAAAAGTCCTACACTGATGTTTTTAAATGTATGTTTCATCTATACTTTTAAGTATAGAAGCTTCATAGCAATTGATCCACCTAAAGACTTGAGTGGAACTTCTCCTGTGGGGAGAGAGACATGCATGTGCTACCAGAATTTCTCTCTGAAATAATGATGACAACAATAATATTAATGATACACACATGGATTCAGGCATCACTTTAAGTGGCTTATATTTATTAACTAAGAATCTTTATAACAACTCTACTAAATACTCTGAAGCCAGACAGCTTTGATCTTTATTATAAGCGGCTCTGCCACTGACTGTGTATTGGGACCATGGACAAGTTTCTTAGCCTATCTGTGCCTATTTTCTTGTCAGTAAGATGGGGTATGAGGCAACTGCTTTATAGGCTATAACTCTCAGGAATAGCCATTAGCAAACCCACTAATTATAGCATGGACTGCAGTCTTACTGTTAAAGATAATCAATTATTAACTTAAGAAAGTCTTTCAAATAGATGATTTTAAAATATAGAATGAACCTGAGCCTCTTAAAAGACCATAGCTCCTGCTTTGGAAATGAGCCTGTGAAAATAAAGTATATAAATCTGAAAGTAACAGCTACAATAAAATAGCAACAACAAAAAACCTGTTTATAATATGAATTGATTTCACAATTCAGTAAATATTTGCTCCTCAGTTTCAAATAGCACAAGTTATGACCTTTAGCATAAAATACATATACCCATAAATATTCCATACTCTGTTCATTCAGTTGCCATAAAACTCTGCTGCTGCTGCTGCTAAGTCACTTCAGTCGTGTCTGACTCTGCAACCCCACAGACGGCAGCCCACCAGGCTCCCCCATCCCTGGGATTCTCCAGGCAAGAACACTGTAGTGGACTGCCATTTCCTTCTCCAATGCATGAAAGTGAAAAGTGAAAGTGAAGTTGCTCAGTCGTGTCCGACTCTTAGTGACCCCATGGACTGCAGCCCACCAGGCTCCTCTGCCCCTGGGATTTTCCAGGCAGGAGCACTGGAGTGGGGCGCCATCGCCTTCTCCGGCCATAAGACTCTAGCAGATCCACAAACATTGTTTTCAAGTCTCATATCTCCAAGGCAATATTTAGTCTGGAATTAAAGTGGACATGTTGCTCTTATATTTATAATTCCTATTTAAACTCATCTAAAGCATTTCTCAGATTTCTTATCATTTCAACTATAAATATTTCAGTACATATTTTAAAAGATAAAGACTCTCTAAAAAAACATAACCACAACGCTTTACTGTCTGAGCCACCAGGAAGAGTCAATCATATCTTATAAAGTTAAAAACAGTTCCTTAAAGTTTCTAGAAATGGCTAAAAATTTCCCCCAATAGTCTCAAAAACTGATTTGTTTGAATCAGGGTTGAAACATGTCCACATATTGTATTTGGTTGGTATATTTCATAGGGCATCCCTGGTGGCTCAGATGGTAGAGAATCTGCCTGCAATGCAGGAGACCAGGATTTGATCCCTGGGTATTTGGTTGATATACCTCTTAACTTATAAAAGGTTCTTCTTCCCCCTGTGTGATGGGGTTTTTCAATTTGTTGGAAAAATGAGATTGTTTATCCTAAATATTTACAGTCTGGATTTCGTATCCCCATGGTGTCATCTAACATGTTCCTCTATTGCCTACAAATCTGAACAAAGCAGTTCAGTTCAGTTGCTCAGTCGTGTCCGACTCTTTGCGACCCCGTGAACTGCAACACGCCAGGCCTCCCTGTCCATCACCAAAGCAGTAGTCAGATCTAAAGTCAGATCTATCTGCTTCTAGTTATTTGGGGGCAGAAAGCTTCATGGGTAGTTGTGGTATATATATATTTCAATCAGAAGACACAAAAGGGTCAGATCTCTTTTTTTAATAATTCATCCCTAATTTTGACCATCATCTTTTACAACTACAAGCAATGCAGGACAGAGCCACATATTGTTCCCCTGGACACTTTTCTGTTCAAAAAATACTACCACCTGGTGGTGACCAACCATAATTACAGGTCACCACAGGTAGCGTGCACAGATGGGCTTTGGCTTCCAGAAAGAGTTTGTATCTTGGGTCTGGCCAAGTATAACCTTAAACAAGTTATTTAACTCTTTTATTCTCATAATTTTTTCTACTGAAATAAAATTCACCTAACATAAAATTTACGATGTTAAAATGTACAATTCAGTGTGTTTTAGTACATTACAATGTTGTGCAACCATCAACATGATCTAATTCCAGAACATTCCATCATCTCAAAAAGAAATTCTGTGCCAGTTAGCAGTCAGTCTCCATCCCTGGCTTTCCAGTCCAAGAAAACAAAAATGAACTTTCTGTTTCTATGGATTCTATTCTAGACAATTTATATAAATGGAAATCATATAATATGCGTCCCTTGGTGTCTGGCTTCTTTCACACTGCATAATACTTACAAGGTTCATCTGTGTTGCAGCATGTGTCAGCATTTCATTCCTTTTTATGGCTTAATTATATTCCACTGTATCGATATTGGAGAAAGCAATGGCACCCCACTCCAGCAGTCTTGCCTGGAAGGCTGCAGTCCATGGGGTCGCTGAGGGTCGGACATGACTGAGCGACTTCAATTTTACTTTTCACTTTCACTCTTCACTTTCATGCATTGGGGAAGGAAATGGCAACCCACTCCAGTGTTATTGCCTGGAGAATCCCAGGGATGGGGGAGCCTGGTGGACTGCCATCTATGGGGTCGCACAGAGTCGGACACGACTGAAGTGACTTAGCAGTATCGATATACCACATTTTTTTCCATTCACCAGTGGATAGACATCTGGGTTGTTTCCACCTTTGGGCTATTATAAACATACATAAGTTTCTGTGTGGATGAATTGTGTTTTCAATTCTTTTGTGTACAAGCCTGGGACCAGAACTGCTGGGTCACATGGTAACTCTATGCTTAACCTTTCAAGGAATGTCAACCTTTTCCACAGGTTGCACCATTTAACATTCCCATCAGCAATATATGAGGGTTCCAATTCTCTGTATCCTTAGTAACACTTACTATTTTCCACTTTATTAAACTTACTAAGTCATCAGTTTCCTTATCTATAACATGAGAGGAATATCTACTCTTTATTCAGTCACTTACTCAAAAGGTTTTTAAAGTGTTGAATGGAAAGCAGAATATACAATAATGATTCAATAATTATCTCCGATTAAATTATTGGCCAAAAAGATGGGCATTTAATAATCAATTATAGGGGCTTCCCTAGTGGTTCAGTGGTTAGGAATCCACCTGCCAGTGCAGGGGGCCTAGGTTTGATTCCCAGTCAAGAAAGATGCCACATGCCGTGGAGCAACTACGCCCGTGCATCACAGCTACTGAAGTCTGCACACCTAGAGCCTGTGCCCCACAGAAGAGAAGCCACGCCAATGCAAAGACAATGAGAAGCCTGCACACAACAATGAAGAGCAACCCTGACTCGTCGCAACTAGAGAAAGCTCGCATGCACCTATGAAGACTCAGCACAGCCCACAGGCAAAAAGCCAACTAAATAAGAAGCTTTTTATAAATGCTGTGATACACAGGAGTACTAGCAGAAGTTTTTAACAGGCAGCCTAATTTAGTCTGAAAGTCAACAAGCGGTAACATAGATAAACATAAAGAAATGGAAGAGCAGCAAAACACAAGACAAGGATAAAGACACAGGGTAGAAAAAACTATGTAGGGATGTGGGGATTTATGCTAAATGAAACATGGCAACCTTATCACAGTGCTAATTATGTAACTAGTCATTCACTATCATCTATTCTACTAGATAGCAAACTCCATGAAGACGGTAATTGTGTGTCTTTTTCACTGCTTTATGTTTCATGTCAAGAATATATAAGATCATCAAGTTTTTATTGAGTAAATGATGTATTCATCCTCTACAGACAAAATATTCCCTTATAATACTTCTATATAGGAATTTTTGTTTTCTCTAGATTAAATAATGTATTTATCTCTTTTAATCTTCGTTGCTGTTTTCTAGATTTTCTCTAAGATTTTCAAAATTATATTTAAAAAACAAGTGGGGGAGGAAAATCCTCTACTCTATCAAAGAATGTCTGCTAATAAACCTTCCTTCCTTGTATGAAGGAATACAAATTATAAAAACACCATTATGGAACCACCAAGAATACACAGAAGAACTGTACAAAAAGGATCTTCACGACACAGATAATTACAATGATGTGATCATTCACCTAGAGCCAGACATCCTAGAATGTGAAGTCAAGTGGGCCTTAGGAAGCATCACTACGAACAAAGCTAGTGGAGGTGATGGAATTCCAGTTGAGCTATTTCAAATCCTGAAAGATGATGCTGTGAAAGTGCTACTACATTCAATATGCCAGCAAATTCGGAAAACTCAGCAGTGGCCACAAGACTGGAAAAGGTCAGTTTTCATTCCAATTCCAAAGAAAGGCAATGACAAAGAATGTCCAAACTACCACACAATTGCACTCATCTCACACGCTAGTAAAGTAATGCTCAAAATTCTCCAAGTCAGGCTTCAGCAATATGTGAACCATGAACTTCCAAATATTCAAGCTGGTTTTAGAAAAGGCAGAGGAACCAGAGATCAAATTGCCAACATCCACTGGATCATCAAAAAAGCAAGAGAAATTCCAGAAAAACATCTACTTCTGCTTTATTGACTATGCCAAAGCCTTTGACTGTGTGGATCACAATAAACTGTGGAAAATTCTGAGAGAGATGGGAATACCAGACCACCTGATCTGCCTCTTGAGAAACCTATATGCAGGTCAGGAAGCAACAGCTAGAACTGGACATGGAACAACAGACTGGTTCCAAATAGGAAAAGGAGTATGTCAAGGTTGTATATTGTCACCCTGTTCATTTAACTTATATGCAGAGTACATCACGAGAAACGCTGGGCTGGAGGAAGCACAAGCTGGAATCAAGATTGCCAGGAGAAATATCAATAATCTCAGATATGTAGATGACACCACCCTTATGGCAGAAAGTGAAGAGGAACTAAAGAGCCTCTTGATAAAAGTGAAAGAGGAGAGTGAAAATGTTGGCTTAAAGCTCAACATTCAGAAAACTAATATCATGGCATCTAGTCCCATCACTTCATAGAAAATAGATGGGGAAACAGTGGACACAGTGGCTGACTTTATTTTTCTGGGCTCTAAAATCACTGCGGATGGTGATTGCAGCCATGAAATTAAAAGACGCTTGCTCCTTAGAAGGAAAGTTATGAAAAAAAAAAAAGAAGAAAAGTTATGACCAACCTTGACAGCATATTAAAAAGCAGAGACATTACTTTGCCAACAAAGGTCCGTCTAGCCAAGGCTATGGTTTTTCCAGTGGTCATGTATGGATATGAGAGTTGGACTATAAAGAAGGCTGAGCTTCTTTATAAAAAAGAATTGACTATAGAGAAGAACTGATGCTTTTGAACTGTGATGTTGGAGAAGACTCTTGAGAGTCGCTTGGACTGCAAGGAGATCCAACCAGTCCATCCCAAAGGAGATCAGTCCTGGGTGTTCATTGGAAGGACTGATGCTAAAGCTGAAACTCCAATACTTTGGCCACCTGATGCGAATAGCTGACTCATTTGAAAAGACCCTCATGCTGGGAAAGATTGAGGGCAGGAGGAGAAGGGGACGACATAGGATGAGATGGTTGGATGGCATCACCGACTTGATGGACATGGCTTTGGGTGGACTCTGGGAGTTGGTGATGGACAGGGAGGCCTGGCGTGCTGCGGTTCATGGGGTCGCAAAGAGTTGGACACGACTGAGTGACTGAACTGAACTGATGGAACCACCAATAAAATAACTGATTCAGACAAGGACCATAAATGGATGCTAAAATCGTAAGGCAAAATGAGAACAGCTGTATGAAAACAGTTATTCACACAGTCACAAAGAATCAATCACCAAAATTTGCTAACTGACTACAAAGGGAGAAAAGGTATATTTACAAAGCAAAATCTGATATGATAGAGTTCTATATCTCAGCTAAGAAATCAAACTTAACACCACCAATAAGGGAAAACTGACCATATATGTCTTCTAATGAGTTCACCAAGGATGACCTAACATCACCTATGCAGCATTTTTACCAAGAAAATTTTAAAGCGAATCTAGCCATGAAGAAACAATCAGACAAATTTAAATTGTTCGACAATTTACCGAACGACTGACTTGGAATCTTTAAAAATGTCAATGACATGGAAAACAAAAATTAGACAAAGGAACTACTCTGTATCACAGGAGGCTACTGACTTGGGACCATCAACTAGAACATGGGATGCATGACTGAATCCTGGATTGGGGGTAGAAAATGGCACATAAGACCTTTCCATACAACTAGAAAACACTAAGTATGGCCTGTATATTAGACAACACTTTGTTAACAATGTTAAATGTCTTAAAAGTCATCATGTGTTGTGATTGTGTCAGAAAATGAATTTGTCCTCAAGTGATAAACATGCTGAGGTGTTCAAAAACAAAGCACCACAATCTTTAAAACTTATTCTCAAATGGTTCAGCAGAAAGCTATTTTAGAGAGAGAAAAATGCGGCCAAATGTTGACTGGTCAGTCTACAATTCATTCAACTTCTCTGTGTGTTTTAAATTTTTCAATATAAAAAGCTAAGGAAAAAAGATAGTGAAAAGAGTAGACATATATATTGATATGCAAAATAAAAATGCCCATCAACAGAGAGATGGGCACATTATGACATGGTCACATAATACTATACAGCAGTTATAATTTTTAAAAAAAACAATCCATTAAGATGAGTAGATCTTGAAAACTAGATTGGGTGAAAATAAGGCACTTGGCTGATGATACAGTGTGACTCCATATATGTTGATTTTTTAAAACTCACAAAAGGAACAAATAGACTGATGATGAATGCAAACTGAAGGGTGTTGATTTCCACCAGGAAGGTAAGAGAAAAAAAATAAAGCAGCACATACAGGAAAATGTTACCACTTGTTACTGTATACACATGGGTACAGAGGTGTTCTTATTTTACTCTGCAACCTTTTCAACATGGTCTGCATGATAAAAACATGAATTCTCAACCTTTTATATCAATTATATTTAATCAAGTATTGAACTAATAACACGACTGTGTTGAACTGATAAACTTATATAACATATAGTATACAACTTTCTAAAATATATATAAACGAATTAACCGGAATACAGCTATCAATGACAGAGCAGTATGATGGAACCACAGGGAATAGCTGAGGCATGGATTTTATGTCTCCACAATAAAATAGAAGATAAAAAGAAAGTCAAGTTGAGAATTCAAAATATTCTAGCAGTGGTAAAAGGAGATGATTCCCTACTATTAGTCTGGGTACTACAAAGATTGAATTTTCCTAAGTGCTACCATCTGGTGATGAAAAGGAAACAAGATAATAAACCAACAAGATACTTTAATGTATATGAAGTACATAATACGATTTTAAGAGGCAAGCAGCAGCTTTCCTATTGACCTGCAAAGACTAAACACAAGCAGAAAGGGAGAAGGGCATACCATTATAATGCAAACACTCAGAAATCCTGAATTTATGATAATTCTATAAAAATCCTATTTACTTCTATATTTTATTAAATCCTTATTTACTTCTGTATTTTATTAAATATCTGTTGAGCAACTGACATCTAATAAGTATCTAATAGCTCTAGTAAATGTCTATGAACAAAGATGTGTAATATTACTGAAAGGTCCAGAGAATTCTCAGATTACATCAAGCCCTCCCTTTGAGGCCCAAAAGTTGGTCTGACATATATACATGCCCAGTATAACAAAGGAATACAAACATGACTGAAGCAGGAAAATAAAAATGCTAATGGACAAGGCAGTTAGAATTCTTTCCCAAGGTTTTCTTGAAGAATAAGTCTAATACAAACATCCAGCAGTGTGGCACACATATCCTTAGCCTGCACATTCAGACTCCCTTGAATTTGCAAGTTATATCAATATAAACAAAGATATACTTTCTATTGAAATTGTGTAATAACTACAGTCCTACCTTCAGTTTTCTGCTGTAAAACTGTCGTCAAATGTTCTATAGCCTCATCCACATGCAGCCCATGGAGATCTAGAACATTCTGCGGCAATAGGGAGGCATTGACTTTCTCAAATATCTCCACGGCAGCAAGGTGATTAGCTTCTTTCATCTTCTGCTCATGGAGACTACCCTTTAAATATAAACATATCACCAGTGATCACTTTTCATATCTGCTACTTAGTAGGCAATGAGAAAATAAATAGTGCCCCCAGTAAAAAGAAGAAAAAAAAAAGGAAAAATTAATCTAAAATTTTTAATGCAATAGGCTAATATGCAAAAACACACCAAAAATTTAGGTGGATTTCAGTGAACTAATAACATAGTTCTTAAACTACTGGATCGTCATTTCTAACACATTCTCTGATCCAAAAATCATCGAAGAGGGACACAAATAAACAACATCCATCTCAAGAAGGAATCCAGTGGTTTACCTTTTGATAATCCTGAGTCTCAACCCTCTTAACAACTTGAAGTTACCCCTGAAGCCATCCCTTAAGGTCTGCTATTGTTGTTCACTAGGTAATACCAGTTTGATACTTTTTCTGCTCAGTCATAAAAAAGTAAGCTACGTGGAACCACAAGAAAACAAAAAGTCAATCAATCAGGTTTCCTTTAATAATATGCCGAATGGGGTCACAATGAATCAGACACGACTCAAGTGACAGAGCACATGCATGCCAAATGAGCCTAGGCAGAAATTCTACTTCCCTGAAAGATATTAATGTAACTTTCTTTTCCTGACTATGACAAGTGATACCTAACTAAAAATTCAAGCATGACAGAAAGCACACTTTCTCTGTAATCCCACCTGGGAAGGTAAATACTAACATTCCTCTGTGTTTCCTCCATAAAATTTGTAACTGTTTAGAAGTAGTAGTCAATGAGAGAACCCAACCTAAAAGAGATTAGGGACTATTGGAATTCTCAGACCATACAGTTCTTATGGAATAGGCTACTTTACATCACTTATAGAATATAATCTACATTCCCCAGAATAACTTCATCTAGTCACAGTACGAGTATTACCTCCTTCAAGATTATTCAGACATCATAGATGACAAAGACAAAAAGAACTGACCTGCTGGGCATAAAATGTGGCAACATTTTTCTTCCCCATCCGATAAGCTTCTTTTGCCTTGCTGTAGCATTCCATCCTCTTCTGCTGGTGCAGGAAAGCCTCTGCCCTGTAGTCATCATACTCTGGGTACTCAAAGTCCTGGAAAGATGGTTCACTTGGTGTATCTTCAGTTTCTTTCAATTTCTTTGCCTGTAAGGTGTTACACAATAAGTACAACCCAAAGAAAAGAACACACAATCTTTACCTTCAAAATCTGTACATGAAAACTGGGCTCTACTAATTTTTATCTTTCTTCTTAAAAAAACAGACAATATTTCCCTACCGTCTTCCTAGTAAGTCATGCACTTGTCAACCATCATTAACTTTTTCATACCATTGTAACCACTCTTATCCAAGGAGATGTTAAAAAGTTCTCTAAAACTATTGAAATAAAAAAATCAAGCCAAAAGAGAGAAAATAAAATATTCAAAGAATAACATTCATTTATCTAATGCAATATTTTCCAAATTTTAGTTTGCAAACCCATTCATAGGGTCAGTCCAATCACTGAAGGAAGTAATGGCAAATTTCAATTTATATTTTTAAAAAACCAATCAATAAAATAATTCAATAATATTCTTTTGAAAACAGAAGAGCATGTGGAGTGACCATGCCTGATAGTAGCTAAAAATCATAAGGAGGTTCATAGGGCAATTTCAATCAATTCAACCAACTAGCCACTATGGTGGTGTTGACTTTTTGAGCTTTCTGAAATATGATCAAGTAGCTGTTAGCCATATGGAAACTTAAAGAAACTAAACTAAATAACTCTAATTTAAAACATAAGATCATGAAAATAATTATGCAAATTAGCCTCAACACTAAACCAAATAAAAAAGAATAACATAAATGTATCACCACATTCCTAACTCATTACTAGAGTCAAAAATCTGTAAATATATTTTTATTTTTGCAATCAATACCCACGACTCTCCCTTACCTAAGAATATTCATAGGCCCTACATCCTTATGACATGCTCACTAATAATCATACTACTGTTTAACTATTTCATATTAATGTTTAAATAGTCTATAAGTATATAGCTTGTATCCTGGATAAAACCAAAGATTTTGCAGAGAAGGGATTAAAAAAAAGAAAACACTTTTTATGACCTTTGAAAAGCCATAGTGCCTAATATTACAAATATAAATATTTGCCCTAAAAGTCTCTATTGGTATTTATACTAAAAAATGCAAATCACATTTGGTTCTCTGGGAAGAGACCCTTCATTTCTTATTTTTAAAAAAGAAAAAAAAACAGGGAATTCCCAGACTGTCCAATAGTTAGAAATCTGTGCCTTCACTGCCTAGGCCCGGGTTTGATCCCTGTTCATGGAACTAACATCCCACAAGCCATGTGGCAAGGCCCAAAAAAAGAAAGGAAAAAAAAAAGGTATATAATGAGAGCTACTCTCATTTTAAAATGAAACCAAACTTTATTTTTATATCCCTTTCATAGTGATATGGTTTACTATAACTTTACTAACTAGGGCCAAGTGAAACATGCTTCCTAAGAATTCACAAGCCTGGTGGGCTGCAGTCCATGGGGTCTCGAAGAGTCGGACATGACTGAGCGACTTCACTTTCACTTTTCACTTTCATGCATTGGAGAAGGAAATGGCAACCCACTCCAGTGTTCTTGCCTGGAGAATCCCAGGGATGGGGGAGCCTGGTGGGCTGCCGTCTATGGGGTCGCACAGAGTCGGGCATGACTGTAGCGACTTAGCAGCAGCAGCAGCAGCATTCTCTTGAAAGCATGATGTACTGTAATATTAAAACCATTTCCAAAGGTAACAAACTTGCAAATTTCATTAACAACTGAAGGGAAAAGGTACTAGTATTAAGAAAACACAGTTTTAGATAAATGTTAGTTTCTTGAACAAAACTGGGAAACCAAAATGCTACCGGGGTCATGATACTCTCTTTTAGTATCTCTGGTCCTTTGAGGTCCTGGGATATCAAAGACAGACTGTTCTGCCCACAAATCTTAACAGCATTTTTATCAGTGTTGTGACATCTGCCTACATTTTTTTGAGAAAGACTAAGTATAACTTATCTCCAGTATACCTTATTCAAATTTATGTTTTGGCCAACATGTACACAACTCACAAACTCTTTCTTGATTCCAACATCTTCTAACCATCTCCCACTTTCAGCAAGCACACTTCCCAATCACTTCCTCTACTGCCATAATGACCAAGAGTGCCTTGCTCTATTATCAGGAGAAAAAGTAATCTTTATTCCCAGTCTGGCACTGAAGGTCTCACCATCATCTTGCACTCTTTGAATCTTGTAACATATTACACCTATGCGTGATGAACACAGGCATCAGTTGTGCCACATACTTCCTGCTCCGTGTACACACTAACAGATAACATACTATTCCTATCCATGACACACACAGCCATCAGTGGTACCACATACTTCCTGCTCCGTGTACATACTACCAGATCACATGAACATCAAAATTACCCAAGTCCTATCAGCTAAATTCTGGTGAAATAGTCAAAGAAAAAAAGGAGCACACAAGTTTATCCATAAGTGGTCTTATCAACAAGTAAAGCAGGATGATTGAGTACTGTTTAAAAAAAAAGTCTAAAACTAATGCAAGATTAATATATAAAATCAATTGTATTTCTATTTGCAGTGGATAAGCCAAAAATAAAATTAAGAAAACAATTTCATTTACAGTGGCATCAAAAAAATAAAATACCTCAAAATAAATTTAACAAAACTCATGTATAACTTATATTCGAAACTACAACACACTGTTGAATGAACTTAAGAGGAACTAAATAAATTGAAAGGTACTTCCACATTCACAAATTGGAAGAGAGCATTGTTAAGATGGCAATACACCTCAAATTGACCTGCAGACTCAGTACAATCCCCATGAAAATTCCAACTGGCTTCTTTGCAGAAACTGACAAGCTGATCCTAAAAGTCACACAGAAATGCAAGGGGACCAGAATAGCCAAAATAATCTTAGGCAGAAAAAAGAACATAGTTGAAAACTCACATTTCTCAATTTCAAAACTTACTATAAAGTTACAGCAGTCAAGACTATGACTATGGTACAGGCATAATGACAGACATACAAAACAATGGAATGAAACTGAGAGTCTAGTAAAAAATTTACAGTCAATTCATTTCCAACTAGGGTGCTAAGAAAATTCAATGTGGGAAAAATAATCTTTGCAACAAGTGGTACTGTGATAACTGAATATCCATATGCAAAAGAATAAACCTGAACCCCTATCTCACACCACATACAAAGATCTAAATGTAAGCACTAAAACTATAAAAGAATTTAAAACTATAAGAAAACTTGGGTGTAAGTTTGATGACTTTGGATTAGGCAATAGTTTCTTAGGTGTGACATGAAAAGTACATCCAACAAAAGAAGTAAATTGAAAAAAAAAAAAAGAAGTGAATTGCATGTGATCAATTTTTAAACTTTTGTGCTTCAAAGTACATCAGCAAAAAAGTGAAAAGACAACCCTTGAAATGGGAAGAAGTCTGCAAGTCATATGTCTGAAAAGGGACTTGCATGTAGACTATATAAAAACTCATACAACTAAAGAAATTTTTTTTAATTGTAATGGGCTACGGATATTAATAGACACTTCTTCAAAGAAGATATAATACAAATGGCCAATAAGCACATCAAAAGATGCTCAACATCACCAGCCATCAGGGAAATGCAAATCAAAATCACAATGAGATACCACTTCTATATTAACTATGTCTTTTATTTCTTATATTCTGATGCTTTGACATGAGGCCTTGCTAATCCCTAGAGACAAAGCCCCCACCTTGGGGTTAGTTAATTCCTAGAGATTGGAAACAATTCACTTGCTGGCACACTTTACACATGCAAACCATCCAATCTAGAACCCATACCCACAACCACTTCTATTATGGGCTCTCACTCTCTGGCCACCATTCACATACCCTAATCACTGAAGCCAGGTACCAGAAAACTAGGAACAGTTCCTATGCCCCTGAGTCTGCTGAAAGTATTCAAACTAGCCAATCCTGAACCTAGTTATCACCCTGTTTTGCCAAGTCTTTCCCACAGAAACCACAAAAAAAGGCTCTTGGGCACATTTCCCCCTTCTCTCCTTGACCCTGGTGCTTCCTCATGGGGCTCTGGGTGGTAGGCCATACCTCTTGCTTCTGTAACTATAATAAACTTCTTCCTTCATGTCATTTCCATACCTGGTGTCTTACCATACCTGATTAAAACAAATCCCAGGTATCCATCAAACAACTTCAATTCTACTCAGATGGCTTTAATCAAAAAGACAAGATGATTACAAAGTGTCATAGAGGATGCAGAGAAATTCTAACCCTCATACACTGCTGATGGAAACGTAAAAGAATGTAACCATCTGGGGAAAATGCTTGGCAGTTCCTCAAATGGCTAAACGTTTCTGGGCTTCCCAAGTGGCTCTGCCTGCAATCAGGGCGACCCAGGTCTGACACAGTTATACTCTAAGACCCATCATACTGCATTCCATAGTTATTCAATTAAACCTCATACGTTTCATGTGTAGCCTACACAAGAAAAGTAACAGAAATTCAAACGTTTGTCATATACAATGACACTGAAGAAAAAATATAATCCGCTATAAATTCATTATTTTGAGCGGATATTATTAACCAAATATGCTATTATTGGTTAAATTTTCAGTCTACAAAAAATGGTGAGAAATAAACATTCATCTAACAAATCAATTATATTTCATACATAATTATTTTTACCATTATTGTAAAACACTAAGAAGCTCTATACCTTTTTCTCCTTAGACTTCTGTGCAGTATGAGAAGTGATGTTCTCATTTTGGTGAACAAATTCTTGTGCTACCACTGTTTTTACAGGGTCTCCTTCAAGAACACAATTTAGAAATTGCACTGTGTGTTCTAATGAATAGCTGTAGAGAGTTAAAGTATAAATATGAGGTCAGTGAATTAAAATAAAAGTTATGTGGAAACATTAACAAAGGCAACCTTTAAAACATCTTAGAAGAATACGAAAAATTGGCTCACTTCTTAGTTTTAAACATCAAAATTAAATGCTCGTTCTGCATCTCAAGACTCAAGAATGAACAGAAAGTGTAAAGTTAAGAGGCTCTCAAAAATTAATTTTTTAAATGAATACCCCAAAGTAACATATTAATAATTAATTCATATTCTTATATTTTATTCCAGGTAGATTTTCCACAACTCTTTCTTTCCTCTTATCACACATACTTAGTCCCCTCTGAATTCACACGTTTCAGTTTCCTTCATACATGAAAAACAGACAATAGATCTTTACGCTAAGATCGTATTCTGTCAAATTTCACATTTTACTTAAACCATAGGGTTCCAGTCAAAGAAATTCTAAGCAGAGATATGGAAAGGAAAAAGTAAAAAACTATCCTACCTCCCAACACTACACCATTTAGGCGTATTTTCATGGTGATACTACATTATGTGGAATATGAAATGCTACAAAAATTGACAAAAGCCTGAAACACATGTTCCCATAACCAAAGAAACTCTTTCCAAAGCAAATTATAAATGATTTTATACTTATTACTTTTCATGATTCTGATCTCTTCCAAAGGCTAGATAATGAAGAGCTGACCACAAAGACTATTTTTGAAATGCAATACTTATGCAAAATACTGTGATATTTTGCTATTCTTCAATTTATTAAAGCAACCCCTGAAGGGGAATCATTTGGGACTACCAATTCCACTTGAGCACTCTCATCTTACTGCCTAACATATACTCAACAAATAGGAGTTTCTTGGAGGCTAGAAATTGCCAGAAATTGTCCACATCCTAACCAGTCCTTAAAATCACCTAGTTTGCCCACTTTTAGGGCTAGAAGCCAGGCTTCCCTGGTGGCTCAGACAGTAAAGCGTCTGTCTACAATGTGGGAGACCGGGGTTGGGAAGATCCCCTGGAGAAGGAAATGGCAATCCATTCCAGTACTATTGCCTGGGAAATCTCATGGACAGAGGAGCCTGGTAGGCTACAGTCTAGAGGTCGCAAAGAGTTGGACACGACTGAGTGATTTCACCTTCACTTTCAGGGCTAGAAGCCAGTCTCCACCACAGGTGTTGTTAGGAGTATATGGTTCTGGAAGATTACACTGCAGGCATATAATGCAGTAAGTAACTGACTGAACCTTCTCCAAGCCAGGCTTCAGCGATACATGAACCGTGAACTTCCAGATGTTCAAGCTGGTTTTAGATAAGGCAGAGGAACCAGAGATCAAATTGCCAACATCTGCTGGATGATCGAAAAAGCAAGAGAGTTCCAGAAAAAACATCTATTTCTGCTTTACTGACTATGCCAAAGCCTTTGACTGTGTGGATCACAATAAACTGTGGAAAATTCTGAAAGAGACCACCTGACCTGCCTCTTGAGAAACCTATATGCAGGTCAGGAAGCAACAGTTAGAACTGGACATGGAACAACAGACTGGTTCCAAATGGGAAAAGGAGTACGTCAAGGCTGTATACTGTCACCCTGTTCATTTAACTTATATGCAGAGTACATCACGAGAAACGCTGGGCTGGAGGAAGCACAAGCTGGAATCAAGATTGCCAGGAGAGATATCAATAATCTCAGATATGTAGATGACACCACCCTTATGGCAGAAAGTGAAGAGGAACTAAAGAGCCTCTTGATGAAAGTGAAAGAGGAGAGTGAAAAATTTGGCTTAAAGCTCAACATTCAGAAAACAAAGATCATGGCATCTGGTCCCATCACTTCATGGGAAATAGATGGGGAAACAGTGGAAACAGTGTCAGGCTTTATTTTCTTGGGCTCCAGAATCACTGCAGATGGTGACTGCAGCCATGAAATTAAAAGACGCTTACTCCTTGGAAAGAAAGTTATGACCAACCTAGATAGTATATTCAAAAGCAGAGACATTACATGGCCAACAAAGGTCTATCTAGACAAGACTATGGTTTTTCCAGTGGTCATGTATGGATGTGAGAGTTGGACTGTGAAGAAAGCTGAGTGCCGAAGAATTGATGCTTTTGAACTGTGGTGTTGGAGAAGACTCTTGAGAGTCCCATGGCCTGCAAGGAGGTCCAACCAGTCCATCCTACAGGAGATCAGTCCTGGGTGTTCATTGGAAGGACTGATGCTAAAGCTGAAACTCCAATACTTTGGCCACCTCATGCGAAGAGTTGACTCATTGGAAAAGACCCTGATGCTGGGAGGGATTGGGGGCAGAAGGAGAAGGGGATGACAGAGGATGAGGTGGCTGGATGGCATCACCGACTCGATGGATATGAGTCTGAGTGAACTCCGGGAGTTGGTGATGGACAGGGAGGCCTGGCGTGCTGCGATTCATGGGGTCGCAAAGAGTCGGACACGACTGAGCGACTGAACTGAACTGAACCCTTCTTATCAGGGTGAAGCTAACACTACTGCTGAGACAAGTATCCAGCTGTTGGCAGACAAATGGAGGATCACTGAATATCATAATACCTACCCTTGGGACCTGACTGATCAATCATTCTGAGGACTGAAAGGAAGTACTCAGTCCTCTAACCTCACCTGGGACCCACAACTCTGGGTAGTTTCACATCAGACCTTCTTGCCCTAGGTTCCCACAGAAGAGAGTTGCCATATGCTAGCACCAACCCTCCTAACTCCCAATGCCTGGGGTATTTTAACACATAATTCTAAGAAAACAGCTGCTCAGGTAACAAAAATAAATAGAAAATTGGTGGGCTGAAATAATACCACGAAAAACTTCATTCAAGTGACATATTTAGAACTCTGCATACTCAGCAGAGAATATTCTTTTTAAAAAGCACCTTCATGTAATATTTATAACTGATCATGTATTAAACCATAAAGAAAATTTCAAATTCCCAAAAGCAGGACTCTTTCAGGCTGCATTCTTATGCCTCAACACAACACAACAAAATAAACAGTAACCACCACCACCGCTACCATCACCACCAAACTATCAATCCATTTAGAAAATTTCAAACTCTTGGATGAATGAGAAAATCAAACTGAATTAGATTTTTACAGAAAAAAATGAAAGTACTATATATCAAAATCAAAATATCACATATATATATATCAAAAACATAAAATAGAGAAAAATTTATACCCTTAAATATATTTGTTATCAAATACTGAAAGGAAACAAACTAACCAAAGAATTGAAGATATGTCAACAAATTTAAAGAGAAAGGAATCAACACAAATAGAAAGCAATTATCAAAAATAAAAGCAAAAATAAATGATTAGAGAATACAAAACAGACTTTGATCAATAAACCAAGAGCTTGCTCTTTAAAAGGGCCATTCTGACAAACAGCAAAAACAAAGAAAACAGAAAAGAAAAACCTTAGGAAAGGAAAGAAGGATATGATCAAATACAAAAGAATAGTTTTAATTATCACAGAATATTATATATAACAATAATAACCCTGAAAATCAAGGTAAAACAAATGGTTTTCTAGAAGACAAACCACCAGAAAAGACTCACAGGAACAAAAAAAAAAAAACAGGCAAATATTTGAATAAAGCAATACCCTTAAAAGGTAGTGAAAAGTTCTAAAAGACTTCCCTAAAAAGGCACAACCCCAGAATCTTCAAGGTACCAATTTATTTAAATTTTCCAGAGCAAGTTGCTCAGTCGTGTCTGACTCCGTGACCCCATGAACTGTGTCCCTCTAGATTCCTCTGTCCTCTGGAATTTTCCAGGAAGGAATACTGAAGTGGGTTGCCATTTCCTTCTCCAGGGGATCCTCTTGACCCAGGGACTAAACCTGCGTCTCCCGCAGCTAGATTCTTTACCATTGAGCCACCAAAAAGCACTTTTATTAAGCCAAATACCAAATAAAACCCTAAAACCAAATCTGACAAAGACAGCAAAGGAACAGAAAATTACAGACTAATCTCACTTAACAACTGTTGCAAAAAGCTGAAATCAACTCTGATATTGCATTAAAGGAAAAAAACAAAAATATGAGAGAATTTTTATTCTAGAAATTACTGGTGATTGACATGAAATATACTAGTAAACTAAAGAAAAAAATCTGTATTAGATTCTCCAAAGAGTCTAAAAAGGCACCTATTTAAAACAACTCTTGCTAAAATAAAAATTTAAGGAATACATTAAGATCAAAACTATGTATTACTCAAACCAGAAGCATTCCCAACATAGCAAACATCAAAACACACTATTACACTACAATATTGAAAATAAAATTTAGGATCAAATGGCTCAATGGAATCAAAGAGTCAATAAAAGAAAATGTATATTTGAGAATGTGAGAAATATTAGTGGCTATATTTTATATCAGTGTGTAAAGATGATCTATCTACCCAGTTTATCATTCGGAAAAAAATTAAGTTAAATCTCTACTTCATACTAAACACACAAAAATGTTACGTAAATTTTTTAAATTTCACTATTAAAAATACTGAACGATAGTCAAAGATCCTGTGTGCTACAGCTAAGATTTGGTGCAGTCAAATATATAAATTAAGAAAAATAAATTAAGGGCTTCACTGGTGGCTCAGTGGTAGAGTCCACCTGCCAACGCAAGGAGACATGGGTTCGATCCCTGGTCTGGGAGGATCCCACATGCCTCAGAGCAACTAAGCCCATGTGCCACAACTATTGAGCCTGTGCTCTAGAGCCCAAGAATCACAACTACCGAAGACTGTGCTCCACAACAAGAAAAGCCACCGCAATGCGAAGCCTGCATGCCACAAGTAGAGAGCAGTCCCTGTTTGCCACAACTAGAGAAAAGCTTGAGCAGCAACAAAGACACAGGACAGCCAAAAATAAATAAATAAACAAAATTATATATTAAAAAGTTTCTTTTAAAAAAAAGCAAATTTAAAAATAAATACTGGAATAAATATGGAATAAATAAATTCTATAATGTTGGGGTGGGGCAGATTTCTCAAAAAGAGTTAAAACTCCAAACCAATAAGAAAAACAATTTTCTGATAAAACATGAATTAAAAAATGTTTATGACCAATGAGATTTTATCAAGAAAATTTATTATAATCTATATTAACAAAGATAACTACACATAATATACAAAGAATTCTCATAAATGTAGAAAGAAATACAAAGAGCCAAAAGAAGACAGGTAAAAAGAAGCAATTTAATAGAAAAAGAAATCAATGGGAAAAAAGCTCAACCTCACTAATAATAAAAATTTAAGCAACAATGAAATATTTTTCCCACCAGACTGGCAAAAAATTAAAGATTCTTAATGTTCAGGGCAAGTTACACAATCAGTGCATATAAGTAATACGGAAAGCCCTTATAAAAGGAAATTTGGCATTAGCTATAAACATTTTAGTGTATCTACTCTGAATCAGCAATTTCACTTTTAGAAACTAGCTTAGGATAACATTCACCCATGCACACAAAAATGTATGTTCAATGTTGCTCAGTGCAACATGGTTTCCAACTTTTCTTATAGTCAAAAAGCCTGTAAACAGAGCATGTTTAAACAAAGGACAGTACTTTAAGACATCACTTTCAGAGTACTATGGAATACTCTATAGACATTAAAAAGAAAAGAGTATTTATTCTGTCACAAAGTATGGACAGAAAAAATAAATAACAGCAAGACTACAAAATAGTATATAAAACACAATCTATATATATATATATAGTCAACAAAATAAATAGGTACACATGTGTACGCATATTTAGTATATGAACACGAGAAAAAATTGAGGAGGAATATGAACCAATTGACAAAAATTCCTCACTTTCTACATTACTGCATTTAAATGGTTTATAATATACCTCTATTATTTTTGTTATCAGAAAAAATAAAAATAAGGGATTAAAATGTATGACATACACTTTCAATCACATCACAACAGAAACTGCAGACAATCCTTCTAGTACTCACTTGTGGTCCTTGAAAATGTCCACCAGGAAATTTTGGTTAATGGCTGGAAATATCTTAAAGAGTTGCTTCTCCTTTAGCTTAGTGGCACAATCTTTCTCAAACATAAGTGTCTCCCTTTTCTAAAACAGACAAAAAAGACAAAACTCATTCTTACTATGGAATTTACAATACTAGTTATGCTGATCCAAAACCACGCTTATTTCATTGCAAAAACACTAATAATTTAAAAGTAACCACAGACTTTCTTCATTGATTAAAGGCTGAAAATAGAAATATAAGCATTCTTGCACTGTTTATTTATATCCCATTTTTTACTAAGTATTCGAAGCTGCTTACTAATACACACACATAATCACACATATACATATATATGTGTGTGCATGTGTGTATATATATATATATATATATATATATATACTATCACATATGACACATGTGCTGTGTCGCTCAGTCGTGTCCAACTCTTTGTGACCCTATGGACTGTAGCCCGCCAGGATCCTCTGTTCATGGGATTCTCCAGGAAAGAATACTGGAGTGGGTTGCCACACCCTCCTCCAGAGGATCGTCCCAACACAGGGATTGAACACAGGTCTCCCACATTGCAGATGGATTCTTTACCGTCTGAGCCACCAGGGAAGCCCACATTCGATCATATATTACACATATAAAAAGGGTGAAGTATATACATATAAACAGGATATAAATAAATGAAGAAATCAGAGAGTAGAGAAAATAAAAGTAAGAATACAGGATAAAACTAACAAGAAAATTAGTATAAATAAATGCATGCTACAAAATCCTGTACAATTCCTAAAGGTGGGTCACAGATTCAGTTCTGAGCTTCTCAATGGCCAAAGCAAACGAGAAAACAAAGATTCTCAGTGTCCATGAAACAAAAAATCAGCTGCTCAGGAGAAGAACAGCTTTTTCTGGTACTGAGACCTGAAAGAAATTTCTCGCATGGGTCCTCATAAAAGGGACACTCTGTGATGCTGTGAACAACGTCCTTAAAAACACATTCTCCTCAATGGGCAGAAACTACAACGTACAAATGAGGTGCAAATTCAGGCTGACAGAAAAATCCACATTAAAAATTTTTTTTCACAAACATATTTATTCCAAAGGAATTGTATGAGAATTGCTAAGTGTTATTTTTTCAAAGTTGTATTTGGATTGTTTAAATTGCCAAACCAAACAGGCTTTTCTAACATGTGCTAATTTAATTCTAATTAAGGATTATAGTAATCATTTGTAAAGGGATTTCTAACTCTAAGACAATTTGTTAACATTGTGATTTAACTATGTAATATTTTTGTTTATTCCAAAAGTTCTAGTGTCTAAAAAATAACTTCCTATAAAAGTTCAAAGGGTATCTGAAAATGTAAAAATTACAATAATTTGGGACAGTCCTAGAATAGCTATTGGTTTTGAAACCTAGCCATATTTAGGCCATTTATAATACCAAACAACAACAGAAAAAGAATCACAACAGGCAACAACCTGACCAGTCAAAAAGACTGGTGAAGCTGAATGTATCACCTACCACAAGAGTGATGAAAACAAGCCACCTCAAGAATTTTAAATATTTCACATCTTATTTTAAGATATACATTATAATCTGATCTTACTAAAAAATTCAGTGATTTTTTTTTTTAAAAAAAACCTCAGTGATCAGATTTACTAGCATCTGCCAGGTCATAGAGTATCTCTAAACTACAAGTTCTAAGGTCTTATGAATTAACTGAAAACAGCAAGGAGATTAAATCAGTCAATCCTAAAGGAAGTCAACCCTGAATATTCATTGGAAGGACTGATGCTGAAGCTGAAGCTCCAAGACTTTGGCCACCTGATGCAAAGAGTCAGCTCACTGGAAAAGACCCTGATGCTGGGAAAGATGGAGGGCAGAAGGAGAAGGGGGAGATAGAGGATGAGATCGTTGGATCGCATCAGCGACTCACTGGACAAGAGTTTGAGCAAATTCCAAGAGATAGTGAAGGACAAGGAAGCTCGGTGTGCTGCAGTTCATGAAGTCCCAGAGTCGGACATGACTTAGCGACTGAACAACAACAATCATCTTACAATTAATTATCCTCTTCATGCATTATGCCTAATTTTTATTTTGTATTCTTTGCTTTAAAAGAATGTAAAGTGTATTTCTCCTTTGGAAAATTCTGAGAAATTACTGAGAAATTTTTCCAGAAATTCTCTTACTGAGCCTCTACTTAAGCAAGAATATCTTTAGGATCAAAAGAGTATAGCTTCTATTATCAAATTCACAAAAAGACAAGAAAAATCACTGACAGAAAAAAAATTAAGTTGGAAACTCAAAGAAACTTATTTGTTCATCATTATGTGAAGTGAAGTGAAATGAAAGTCGCTCAGTTGTGTCTGACTCTTTGTGACGGCAGGAACTACACACAGTCCATGGAATTCTCTAGGCCAGAGTACTGGAGTGGGTAGACTGTTTCTCCAGGAGATCTTCCCAACCCAGGTATACTAAGAAATAAAAAGGCAGGCTAGAACCATAAACAAAAGTTTCAGCAGCAGAAAACACCATTTCAACAAAAAGTGCCTCATCATTTGAGCGTAAGTTCTAGGCTTTCCTTATATGTAAATTGAAGAGGATATCTGAAACAACACTAAATTATAAGATCCTACTGAAGAGACTGTTCCTTGGATTATATAAACACGTAAAGTTGGTAACGGTAGCATATTTCCAAATTAATTAACAAGTGAGGAAAATAAATATGAAAGTAGAAAAATCCCATCATTCTTTCTACACCCCCATTCTATCAATATATATTTCAACCAATATAAAGATGTTTCTTTGAGCAGTCAAATAAGTAGGAAAAAGAGGGGGAAAGGTTGTAAGATCACCAACTAAGAATTTTTTTTTTTTTCCTAGAGAACTGAACTAATAATCTCTAAGGTCTTTTCCCTTTTGATGAAGAAGCTGAAGTTGAACGGTTCCATGAAGACCTACAAGACCTTTTAGAACTAACACCCAAAAAAGATGTCCTTTTCATTATAGGGGACTGGAATGCACAGTAGGAAGTCAAGAAACACCTGGATTGACAGGCAAATTTGGCCTTGGAATACGGAATGAAGCAGGGCAAAGACTAATAGAGTTTTGCCAAGAAAATGCACTGGTCATAGCAAACACCCTCTTCCAACAACACAAGAAAAAACTCTACACATGGACATCACCAGATGGTCAACACCGAAATCAGATTGATTATATTTTTTGCAGCCAAAGATGGAGAAGCTCTATACAGTCAACAAAAACAAGACCAGGACCTGACTGTGGCTCAGATCATGAACTCCTTATTGCCAAATTCAGACTTAAATTGAAGAAAGCAGGGAAAACCACTAGACCATTCAGGTATGACCTAAATCAAATCCCTTATGATTATACAGTGGAAATGAGAAATAGATTTAAGGGACTAGATCTGATAGATAGAGTGCCTGATGAACTATGGACGGAGGTTCCTGACATTGTACAGGAAACAGGGATCAAGACCATCCCCATGGAAAAGAAATGCCAAAAAGCAAAATGGCTGTCTGGGGAGGCCTTACAAATGGCTGTGAAAAGAAAACAGGCGAAAAGCAAAGGAGAAAAGGAAAGATATAAGCATCTGAATGCAGAGTTCCAAAGAATAGCAAAAAGATAAGAAAGCCTTCTTCAGCGATCAATGCAAAGGAACAGAGGGAAACAACAGAATGGGAGACTAGAGATCTCTTCAAGAAAATTAGATACCAAGGAAACATTTCATGCAAAGATGGGCTCGATAAAGGACAGAAATGGTAGGGACCTAACAGAAGCAGAAGATTTTAAGAAGAGGTGGCAGGAATACACCACAGGAAGAACTATACAAAAAAGACCTTCACGACCAAGATAATCATGATGGTGTGATCACTCACTTAGAGCCAGACATCCTGGAATGTGAAGTCAAGTGGGCCTTAGAAAGCATCACTACAAACAAAGCTAGTGGAGGTGATGGAATTCCAGTTGAGCTATTTCAAATCCTGAAAGATGATGCTGTGAAAGTGCTACACTCAATAGGCCAGCAAATTTGGAAAACTCAGCAGTGGCCACAGGACTGGAAAAGGTCAGTTTTCATTCCAATGCCAAAGAAAGGCAATGCCAAAGAATGCTCAAACTACTGCACAATTGCACTCATCTCACATGCTAGTAAAGTAATGCTCAAAATTCTCCCAGCCAGGCTTCAGCAATACCTGAACCAAGAACTTCCTGATGTTCAAGCTGGTTTTAGAAAAGGCAGAGGAACCAGAGATCAAATTGCCAACATCCACTGGATAATCGAAAAAGCAAGAGAGTTCCAGAAAAACATCTATTTCTGCTTTATTGACTATGCCAAAGCCTTTGACTGTGTGGATCACAATAAACTGTGGAAAATTCTGAAAGAGATGGGAATACCAGACCACCACCTGATCTGCCTCTTGAGAAACCTATATGCAGGTCAGGAAGCAACAGCTAGAACTGGACATGGAACAACAGACTGGTTCCAAATAGGAAAAGGAGTACGTCGAGGCTGTATATTGTCACCCTGCTTATTTAACTTCTGTGCAGAGTACATCATGAGAAACGCTGAGCTGGAAGAAACACAAGCTGGAATCAAGACTGCCGGGAGAAAACAATAACCTCAGATATGCAGATGACATCACCCTATGGCAGAAAGTGAAGAGGAACTAAAAAGCCTCTTGATGAAAGTGAAAGAGGAGAGTGAAAAAGTTGGCTTAAAGCTCAACATTCAGAAAAGGAAGATCATGGCATCTGATCCCATCACTTCATGGGAAATAGATGGGGAAACAGTGGAAACAGGGTCAGACTTCATTTTTTTGGGCTCCAACATCACTGCAGATGGTGACTGCAGCCATGAAATTAAAAGACGCTTACTCCTTGGAAGAAAAGTTATGACCAACCTAGACAGCATATCCAAAAGCAGAGGCATTACTTTGCCAACTAAGGTCCGTCTAGTCAAGGCTATGGTTTTTCCAGTAGTCATGTATGGATGTGAGAGTTGGACTGTGAAGAAGGCTGAGTGCCGAAGAATTGATGCTTTTGAACTGTGGTGTTGGAGAAGACTCTTGCGAGTCCCTTGGACTGCAAAGAGATCCAACCAGTCCATTCTGAAGGAGATCAGCCCTGGGATTTCTTTGGAAGGACTGATGCTAAAGCTGAAACTCCAGTACTTTGGCCACCTCATTTGAAGCATTGACTCATTGGAAAAGACTCTGATGCTGGGAGGGATTGGGGGCAGGAGGAGAAGGGGATGACAGAGGATGAGATGGCTGGATGGCATCACTGACTCTACGGACCTGAGTCTGAGTGAACTCTGGGAGTTGGTGATGGACAGGGAGGCCTGGTATGCTGCGATTCATGGGGTCGCAAAGAGTCGGACACGACTAAGCAACTAAACTGACTGAATACTAATTTTCAGAATTCCAAAAAAAGTTAAGAAAAAGAAATGCAAAGGAAACCAAATTATCTTATGAATTCAGATAGTTCAGTTCAGTTCAGTCATATAGTTAGATAGTCTGAAAAAGAAAAAAAATTAAATTCAGAGCAAAGTGAAGTATCTGTTTGAACTTGTCTTATTGAAAAATTAGATAGGAAAAGAAGAGTACTTAATTTAAGATTAGAAAGTTTCTAAAATTTTCCTCTCAAAAATTTTGCTTCAAATATGAACTCTTCAATAGCAAAACAGTCATTTCTTATTCTAACTTATGAATGAAATTATCTTCAAATGAAATATTTCTTTCATGTTTTTCTAGAATGAAAAAATTTACATAAGCAAAATTATAGACAAGAAATATACATCTGCAAAATTAAATCCAAAACAACAGATTTAACATAACTGGCTTACTGTTACAGAATGTCAACTAATTTTGTAGAAGTAAAAACCTTTAACTTCAAACTACATTTAAAACATTTTTCAATTTTAACACTAACTTCAATCAGGTTAAAATAGATTCCAGACTACAGAAAGTAGAATCAAATGAAAATCACAAACTAAACATATAATCAAACTAGAGTAAGAAACAAAAGCTTAATATTTATATTAACTCATACCAAATCATGCTTTTCCTGTAAGGCAATTTCTTCTGACATTATTTCTCTGAGTGATACTTTTTTAGTTTGAATGTTCCAGTGATCCAATAAGGGTAGCATTTCAGATGCTGCTAAAGTCTTCAGTAATTTTTTGCCTGTTCTCTGAGATGATTTTTGTTCTGAATTATCAAGACCAACATGCCCAGCCAGGGAAGGATCTACAAAAGCAGTTATCAATAGTGTCAGACCGTGAATAACAAATGTACAAATTAACAATTATTCTGATGTAAATATATACCTCAGACAGACCCAGAAAACATGACTTTTTACTCTTTGCTTATAATACAGTTTGCAAATTTCAAAATATATCTTCACATAATTGTAAGTATGAAATATGTATAAATGTAGGAATAATTCAAATGAGCAACAATCTGAGTATCATTGTAAATCAACCCAATGCTTCCCACTCTTTTTCATATCCCTTCAACAGAGAAAACAGTAACACACGTATACATTGATAAACAGAGGAAGCTGCAGCCAGCCAGGAGCGACCAGCTAGAGCAGCTGGTCAGCTCTGCCTGGCCACTCTAAGAACTGAAAGGATTAATATTTTTGCAAATCTGTAACCCACTGAAGGCACACAATAAACACTGAACATTGATACTCAAGATAAAGAAGGAACTGAACATTCTAAGAAGTTCATAACAGTAATATTTAATGTATATTTCAGCTTTTCTAAGAGCAACACATTCTGATATATACTTTTGCTCTCCTGGAAAGTGAAGAAAAAGCTAATACTGTCATCTGAATAACTGATACTATTTGGGAACCTCCAGCTCTCAAATAACTTTGGTTCTTGAAGCTACAATACAGGTCTAGATTAAAGTTAAGAATCTTCACTCTAACCATCTTCAGTCTGGAGTCCTAGTATGAAGTGGACAGAAGCATCTAGAGAAACTCAAGCACAAAAGCAGGACCTAGAACAGGCCTGCCACTGTGCACTAACCACTTAAGACACTGCATCTAAGAAATCTTCTGGAATTAAATATTTTCAGTTTGACAGATATACCCAGAAAGCAGGCTGACTTTTATGCTCTAATCATATTAACATCAATAAAAGTTTAATAGCCAAAGTAATATTTCAATGATGCTATCAAAGATAGGAATATTATATTGCTCTCAAATCAGAACAGTTTTCTATCATTCAGAACAAAATCATTAACAGGAAACATTCTGAATATACGCATTAGAGCACACCTAGGTGCTTCATAGCCTCATAGTTGAAAAACAAATTTTTCAATTGAAGTATAGTTGATCTATAATGTTGTGTTAGTTTTCAGTTATAACCTGAAAGTTAAATAATACAGGGACTTTTTTCCTCTTTAAGTTTTATTTTATATCAATATTAAATGTTCAATTTTTTTAAACTTATCTACAAATCAAAATTCTTTGGTAACATACTTTGTGGAAGTATATTTAAAATGAGCTGAAATTCATACACACACATCAAGTTTCAACATCAAGGTAAGAACATCAGAAGTGAAACTATGTGATTTACCTTGCATTAACTTGCCAAAAGATACCTCTTCTTGTCTTTGTCGCTCCTAAACACAAAGGCAGAATAGGGGATTGGCAAAAAAGGGTGCATTAGAAAACAAGCTTATGTTATTTTTCTCAGTAATCATTTCTCCTTATAAGACTATCAATCATTCTTGCTAAATCTAATAAATCCAGATAAATATAAATTATGACTATATCTATGTATCTTTTCTACTTAGAGAGCTCTTATGCTGTAATTTTTTAAAAACTGTTTATGAAACTATTTAGCATTTCAAGTCTTTAAGGAGCAAAAAACTATTTATGATTTTTTTTTCCTAAAATAAAAAATCAATCATATTGAGCTCCATCATTTGTTATATAGTTTGGTCAGTCTGGATATAATCTAAAATACTGGAAAGAGAAAAAATATCAGTAATCTGTTAACTGGTAAAATTCATTCTCTCTCAAAAGAAAAATTCAACAGAATCTTTCATATAACATAACAGATTGTAATGAAGAGCAAAGGTGACAAAATGGACACAAAAGGAGCTCTTTATAAAAAGAAGCCTACCAACCATTACAGATTCTTTCCATTTCTCATGAATCACTTTAGCCAGATTCAGATCTATATGAACCACACAATCCTCAACTGTTAGGGACCCTTATGAGGAGAGGAAAAAAAGAAAAGAAAATATGACCATTACTCATTATACATTTGCAGAAAACATACTCAACTACCTTACACATCATAAAAAAAAAAATCTATATTTTTAATTACTAACCTATGTCTCTAGTTTTAAAACTCTTGGAATATTTTTATGTAACATGTCATTGTATTCACACTTCTTGGCAGATGCAATTATACAATGCTTCATATATTTAAGTTATTCATGTCCATTACACTAAATATATTTAATATGTTCACTTCCATTAAGACTTTCCAATAAGTGTGTCCTAAGGAATTATCTTGCCTTACGTGTATCTGGAGTAGCATCAAGGGATTAAAAAGATGTATCTGTGCAAACAAGTATGAGGTAAATACCAGAGAAAATTTTCAATATATGCATGGGATGAATACAAACCCTATACTCTCTGTTTCTTAAAATTATGTATTTAAAAATCCTCTACAAACACATGGTGCCAGAAACAATAATGCAGTCAACAGACTTTTACATTTGTTAACATACAAAATAATTTTAAAATTGAACTAAAACTATCTATATTCTAGTCACAGAAAAATGCACATATAGGTAATAAGTTACTTTTTCCTTACCTGAATCAATACCAACAGGGCCAAATAATTCATTGAGCTGAAAAGCCAGTTCAGGGGGCAATGCCAATTCAAGACAGTCTATGGTCAGAGATTTGGTTGTCACTGGAGTGGGATTCAGTGCCTCAGCTTTATCTTCTCCAGTAACTCCAGCTGACAAAGCACTCCCTGCCATCAGAATTGTCTCCATTTCCTGTTCCTCTTCAATCATAAATTCTTCTGTGCTTGGAAATTTCACATTGTCCTTTGGAAGAGTTTCATTTTTATTTATTTCAAAAGAGTTAGTAAAATAAGTTTCTTCATGTAATTCAAGATTTGAAGCACTTGATACAGAGTTCAAAATGTCAGACAAATTCAAAGAAGAAGGTATATTATCTCCAGTCTCTGCAACTTCTGAATTCTTTTCCATTTCACTCACAGTTTTAGTGGTAGTAGATTTTAGAGCATCTGGAAAAAACTGCTTCACATTATATAAACCTGAAAGTTCTGTTTGACTATTAGGAAGTACTTCATTACTATTATTTAGCTCTACAGTAGGAAGTATACTTGTTATTAATCCAGGTTTTTCAGTAGTTATAGCTCTTATTTCTGCCTCCTCTAAGTTTTCCTTTTTGGAATCACAGGTAGACTGTACACCAGTGTTATTGCTTTCAATTCCATGGCTAAATTCTGGTACAGAAAAATTAGAATCCTCTAAGCTTCCTCTTTGGCTAATAATTTCCTTCAAATTCAGTCCCAGAGAAAATGGCCCAATTTGTGCTTCATCGTATGATTTTTTTATATTCTCAAATTCAGTATCCTCACACAATTTGGTTTCAGAATCCAATAAAAGGCTTGTGGCCCAAATAATATCTTTGTTACACCTCTCATATAAGTCTTTTAGGGCTTCTAATGAAAAAGACCCAAATAGTTTACAAAGAATGTTAAGATTTTCAGATTCATCAGCACTGGTAAGCTCACTTTCTTCCACATATGTGCTTTTGTCATACATTACCCTATATGGAATTGTTTCTTGAACATCCAATTTTGTGTTAATATTCGAAGTTTTGGGTTTAAATCCATCTAATCTTCCTGTTAATACTCTCAGAGATTCGGAAACACTAATTTTATTTTTTTCTACTTTCCATAAGAGAGCAAAATCCTGTGGTTCAGTCTGGGTACACATGCCTATTCCTATTCCAGGGGCTCCTTTAGTCTTTTCTTCTGAAAATTCAGCTAAAGTTTGTGGTCCTACTTCTCCCTGGACAGTTGGCACACTATTGATGTAAGGAAGAGACAATGCGTGTTCCCTATGAATCTTTTTACTTGGACAAGTCTTACGCTCATAGGTCATTTCATTGGGCAACATTTCAGAACTTCGAGTACAAGTACCCAATGTTTTTAGCTCTTCAGGGCTTGTGCCCCAACAGGCCTCATGTGAAGAGTATAAGGATATTTCATTCATACTGTTGTTGGTTCCAAATTCTAGGTTGGGTTCATTTAAGCCAGCCTTTGGCATTCTTGATCTGTGCTCTCTCTGAGCTAATGAATCAAGGGAAGGCCAGTCACCCACAATGTTGAATGAATCTCTTTCAGTGTTTTTATAAGTATCATATTTACAGCTGTTGAAAGATTCCAAGGCATCATCACACTGTGAAATGTTGTCATCCTCTACATTTTCATATGGAGATTCTTGTGCCTGGATACAATCTACACTCACAGATAAACTATTATCTAATATTTTATGTGACTGAAGGCGATTATACTTTTTGTCATTTTGTACAGATGAGGCTTTTTCCATTTTTCGGTTCCTTTTTGTCCTCTGACCAATACTCTTATCAACTGGCCAGTCACCAACAAAAGACAGCTCGTGTTTTGGAAACTTTTCCAAAGTTGATTTGCTTTTTTGTTTTCCAAAGGCTTTTTTCTTTACTGCCGCTCTTTCTTCCAATATTTCACTAGATAAAGATTTTTCATTTTGATGGGGTACAGGATTTGAAAGACCACAGTCCCCTTGATTATTTTCACCATAACAACTACTTGGTGACATTCTCTCTAACAAACTATCTGCATTGGTTTCATTACATTCTTTTTCAAGAGCCATTTCTACTGGCCCTTCTTTTTCACTTTTGTCTGTAACTTGTACTTCGCTTTCAGAATCAGGAAAGTAAGTGTTTGGAGATTCCTGAATGAAAGCATTCTGAATATTGGGATTCATATCACTTATTTCTTTTTTTCCTTTGTTTAAATCAGCGTTAGGGAGATATGCAATATTCTCAGGTAACATATTTTCTTTGGTCACATCAAGTTTATTCTCTTCAGTTAACTCTAGATGCTTCAAAGACGAGGATAAAACATTTTCTTCTTTCTCAGAAGTAATATCTTCATTGTCTCTTGGGCTGTAAGATTTTTTTTTAAGTATTATAACGAAATCTCTTACTGTTATAATTAGTAATATTAATACTGTTAATATATTTAAACTAAAGAACATTAATATTATGATTTAAACTAAAGAATCTTGCAATTGAAAGACAAGATACCTGATCTTTTCCTAATACATGATGAACACACCCCTTTATTGTAATCCCAACACCTAGCACATCGCCTGGCATACAAGAAGCACTCAAACTGTTTTTTGAATTAAATAATTAACAGGAGATTTTCAGTTAAGGTGTTTATTATGCATTAAATATTAAAGTTAAGATTCTAAATTTGTTCACAGAACAGGACACCTCCCGGGCTCCTTTCCAACTTACTTAAGCTTAATGCATGTGAAACTAGGTCTGCCTCTGTACCACCTGTCATTTGCTACCAAGGAAAATGCTTAAGATTGATTTACAAAGTCACAAAGAGTCAATCAACATGATTTGCACAATTAAGTCAAATGAGAGATAGGGAGGACAGCTCTCATTTGAGATGTCACTTGCTAAATTTTTTTTTAAACCACACTCAATGTTATTTTCAGACTCAGAGCACTTTTGCCAAATCATTATATTAATACTTTCAACCTCAGTGCATTTTCCTTATTTGTCAACTCATCTTCCTTTCTATATTGCAGGAGTTCTCAAAGGCCCACCTCTCCCATGAAGCCTTCCTAAGTGAAATCACACCTGACCAGTTTTCTACATCCAGATGTTATTATAAGTCCATTACAAGTATTAATTCATAATCCTTATGAGATCCTTATAAGCAAAGTGTTATTGCCATTTTGCAAATGAGGAGCTGAAATATAGAGAGATCTTATAATCTGTCAAGATTAAGCTTTGGGATATGAAGCCAGGAAACACAGCTAAGGAGCCCATATTCTTATCCATTTTGCAACACTGCAGCATTTACGAATCTTTTCCTAACTCCTTTTCAACAGAGCCTCTCATCCCCTACCATCAAAAAATGTGAGCATTCAGACCTCTCTATATATTTAAGGCTCTTCTTTCCTCACCTACTTATTCAATTGTTTATTTGCCCTAAATATTTTTTAACAGAATCAGTGCTATCCTGAACTACAAACTTCCAAAGGCTATGACTTGTATTATTTAATCAAAGTATACCATGAATAATAAATTTTTATGATAGCTTGAAAGTATTTTTATTAATATCTAAGAGAATTAAGAAGTAATGTAACTACAAAATAAAAGCAGAGGGTAGATAAGGTAACAGATAAATACTGCAACAGCAAGTTAAATAAAGAAGGCAAGAATATTCATAGCATAAAGATGGACCTACATAAATCAGAAGACAATGAAACTCCCACATATGTCATCACTCACATAAACTTTTACTTCTCTTGCTAACCATAAGTATCCTGCTCTAGGTAAAACTATACCTAAACCTTATAAACAACAAATGCCTAACTTATTTTTACATTTATTTCACAGTGATTTTAGAAGTTTCAAAATTTTTTTTTTTTTTAATATATTTTTTTTGGGCTTATGGGATCTAGTTCCCTGACCAGGTATCAAACCTCGGCCCACCGCAGTGACAGCAGAGTCCTAACCACTGGACCACCAGGGAATTCCTTCGAAATTATCACACTTTTAAAATTAGGTTTTCAAATTGAACTCTGGTACATAGAGACTTTAACCTACCTAGTACTTCTGTCACAAGAATATGCACACAACTCAACACGTTCAATTTTTTCTGGAACCGAAGAACTCATGATTATTGGCACTGAAACAAAACGTTGATAGTGTTCCAACATTCTTGTTATTTTTTCTTTGCTTATCCCATGAATATTACGCCTAAAAATTCCAGGGGGGGAAAAGGGAAGGAGGAACATCACTAATGACATTTTTTTTAATCGGCTCGTACAATGTCAAAAAAACAAACATTTCTAATATGTAAAAATGTCGAAACTGGTTTATTATGACACAATTAAACTATTTAATTTTAATTTTCATTTTATTCAGGATGTCTTAAATTACTATTTTCTTAATCATGCCACACAATCTTTTCCAAACATCCTTTATCAAGTTGGAAAAAAGCAAGCAAATCTTAACAACTTTAAAAGAACTTATTCACAAGTGCTATTAAAAAAAAGTCATAAGAATATGGCCATCGTTTTAATTAACTAATTACTAACTAGTGACTAAAAAAATTCTACTCAGAGGCTCTTACTTACATCAGTACAGCAGACAAGATGTCCCAAAGGACTCTCCTATTACAATAAAATTGGATCCCAAATAAATTATACACACACTTTAATACATCTTAAGTTTAAGCAAAGAGAAAAAAAATTCCTATTTGAAGTTTCTGGATGTCCAAATATGAAATCGGCTATATTTGTGCTTTCACTCATTGTAGCTTATTTCTTTGTTTTTGTTTATAAGCTTGTATACTTAGCTGAATCTAATATATGGGAATCCTTAGGCCTGAAACTGAGGGTGCTTTCATTCATACAGCATCAGGAGTTGCATCTGCCAAGAGGCAAGATGGTATGCTTTAGTTCTTTAAGAGTTTTATCTTAACGAAAACATCTCAGTTGCAACTCTCCTATCTCAGGTTGGATCCAAGGTTTAGTGTCTTGATCCTGGGGGTAGTATCAGCATTTGCCAGCTGGGCAAATCTGGCTTTCATATTTACATACCTCCATCTTGTCTGGTTTCAGATCACAAAGAAGCAAAGAGATAGAAAATATGAAAGAGAGGTTAAGAGACGTAGACACAGAGGACAGACCAAAAAGGTCTAGTATGTATCTAAGTCCCAGAAAGAGAAGAGAGGACACGTGGGACAGAAACAATTAAAAGAAAAATGGTTAAAGAATTTTCCAGAACTGATGAAAGACATCAATCTCCTAATCTCACAAGTTCAACAAATCCCAAGCAAGATAAATAAGAAATCCACAACTAGAAACACAGTACTGAAATTGTCACTCACCAAAGATAGAAATCGTATTAAAAGCAACTAGAAATTTGATAAACAAATTATCTACAAAGAAAACAACCATTAGAATTATACCTGACAACAACAGTAATGGAATCCAGAAGACAGTTAAATGTTAGCAATAACAGAAACTGTAAATCTAGAATATATACACTCAGCAAAAGCTTACAAGAATGAGCACAATAAAAGAACTTCCAGATTAAAAAAAAAAAGTTTGACATAAAGCATGCCTAAATTGTAAAGGAAATTCTAAAAGATGAATGTCAGGCAGAAGAAAATTCTCAGATGAAAGGCCTATGATGAAAGAAAAATTAAGCACAAAGCAATAACTAAATTATTAGTGAAAACGAATACTACCTGTACATTCTAGACAGTCAGAGCCTGTAAGCTGGAAGGGAGGTAAATTATCAGAGTTAATATGTTTGAAAGTTCTTGTATGTGGGAGGAGGAAGGCTAAGAAAATGGTTTAACTTAAAAGTCTGCACAATAAAACTTTTAATGTATCCACTAACAGACTTAAAATAGTATATGTAATCTCCAAACTAGTAGAGAAGGAAAAAATGAGCAAGCAAATCTGCATTCAATTTTTAAAAATCTGAAGTAAGACAAGATAGGAGGGAAAAGTCAAATATTTAATTTTCTGTGATAGGAAAAAAAATCACAAAAAATGTGAGATAAATAAAAAGTACATAGAATGAGACAGTAAGAAAGAAGACCAATTATATGAATAACCAAAATAACTTAAAATACCAGTTAAAAGCTAAAGACAGAGTGAATTTTTTAAAATCCAGCCATACTAGTTATAAGAGATACACCTAAACATAAAGATACTGAAAGGTTGAAAGGAAAAGTATAGAAAAATTAATAACACTCAAATACCAACTAAAAAAAGCTGGTATATTTCTACTTATATTAGACAATTAGATTTTATGACAAAAAGTAATACTAATAAAGGAGAAAAGCTTCAGTTAGAGTGATACAAAGATCTTAAGATTATATGGACTTCAAAAAATATCCTCAGCATATTTACAACAAAATTAGAATTATAGGGAAAGACTAGTATAATCAACATAATGGTGGTAGAGGAAGATTTCAACACACCTCTCACAGTAATTTTTCTCATCCCTCTCTTAAAGATTAACCCATTAAGCAAAATTCTCAAAAAAGTAAAATTATATATAATGTGAGCAAATGAATAAGCACGATTTAATGATATAGTAATATACTGTAACCATTATAAATTCTTATCAAGCAAATATGAACATTATAACAAACTGATAATGAACTAGTAAAACACATCTTTAAAAATATCAGAGAATTAGTTTGATACAAACCACACAATCTTATCTACTGCAGTGAAGTTGAAAATCAATTTTTTGAGAAGATAAATTTTATATTCATCTACTCAAAAATTCAAAATATAGTTCTAAGTAACCCAAAGGTTAAAGAATAAAAGGAACAGTAATGCAAACTAGAAAATAAATGATTAAAAGAAGATATTACACAGTAAAATTCTAGGAGCAGCTAACATGGTAGTTAAGGAAATATATAGCATTAAATGCTCATACTAGAAAATGACCTGAACTTTCAGTTCAAGTCTTACAAAAATAACAATAAACAAAACAATAGTTTTTTTTTAAGCAAAGAAAGTAGAATAAAAGAGAAGCAGAAATGAATCAAACATAAAACAAACTTATAATAGAAAGCTCAACAAAGCAGAGATGTTTATTTGAAAATGCTAATAAAAAATCTGATCTCTGGTGAGAATAAACAAGAAAAAAAGAAGATACATGTAAACATATTAGGATTAAAAAGGGGAACTAAGTATAGATGTAGCAGAGATTTAAACTTGAAGAGAATATCAACTGTCTTAATAAAAAGTCTTAATAAATTTGAAAACTTTGGTATAATGGACAAATTCCAACTGAAACTTCTTACAGAGAAAATACACAATACAGACAGTTTCATAAGTAAATCCTATCAAACATTCAAACTTACATAACTCAGAAAAAAGAGAAAATACTTCCCAACTAACTCTATGAACCTAAAACCATCATACCAAAACCAGGCAAGACAGGGCAAAAAATAAAAACTGTAAGTCAATCTCACTCATTCATGCAGATGCAAAAATCCTAAACAAAATATTAGAAAACCAAATCTAGTAATGTATCAAGGGGATAATAAAAAGGAATAAAATACTGATACATGCTACAACATGGGTGAACCTTGAAAACATTATGTTAAGTGAAGCTGCCAGACACAAAAGTTCACATGTGATTCCACTTACATGAAATGTTCAGAACAGGTAAATTAACAGAGACAGAAAAGCAGATTAGTGATTGCCAAGGGGTAAAGTGGAACTGGGAGAGACTAGCAGTAGCAGGTACAGGGTTTCTTTTTGAGGTGATGAAAACATTCATTAATTAGATAGTGGTGATGGTTGCACAATGTTGTAAATATCCTGAAGACAAGATGTCCTTCAGTTAGTACTGAAATCAGTTCAAATTACCAAGAAGAAAATACCCTGACCCCTATGGGAATACAAAGCACAAAACAAAACACACTGTCCATGTCCTGAATAACATTTTCATCCAAATTAAACAATTAAAGAAAAAAGTATAATCTTGTACTTTTACAAGATTATAAAGCAGAGCGAGTAGTGAAAAACCCGAACAGCTAACATTTGCTACCCTTTCTGTTTACACGTCTCACTTCCCTCCAGCACGGTAAGTTACCAGGCAGCTACAATTTGTTCCTTCCAAGTGGCACACAGCTCAGGTTTGCCAAACCCTAGTCTCTTCTAGTTTCAGATACTGACATATTTTTAATAAGTAACAAAGTACTGGCTATATAAGACAACTGGAATTTTTCTGGTTATTAACCCAATTTCAGAATAAAAAGATACAAATTCTTCATAAACTGAAAAAGAGAACCTACAGGCAATAAAAAATTTGTCAGTTTTTAAGTGGCAAAGCCACAATCTAATCCATTTTGTTTTATTCATTATTTATAAGAGGAAAATAATCTAGATGGACTTTCTATCACTCTCACAAAACTAAAACATTTTATATAAGCTCCAACTTTTACCTTGCAAGTTCCTTCGGTTTGAATTTCCACCATGTATCCGGTTCCCGGAAAAGGACTTTATATTTATGTTTTTGAGACTACACACAAAAAAGATAAATGCATTTTTAAATAATTACTTTCATGAAATTAAATTTTTCCCAAATTCACAGCATGTTAAAACTCAAAGAATATAAAAGATTATCTATCTTGATGAGTGTGTTACCTGGCAAGATGAAGTCTCTTTGATCCAACAACGAACTTCTAGAAATTTATGCTACTGATAAAAACTTATGTCAGGGTGCAAAATTATATATACAGCAGAATATCTAATTCATCATTATTTGCAATAGCAAAAGAATACACACAACTCAGTGTCTATTAATATTGAACTGGCTAAATAAAGGAGGATATAGTCATACAATGAAAATACATACAATGGCTTTTAAAATCCTCTATGTGTTATTGAGAGAATGTTCTTAATGTAAATGTTAAGAAAGTAATATATAGAATTTTCACTAAAATAAAAAAAGATTAATCTGCATATTATAGAAAACTTCTGGAAAGAGTCTCAAAAATACTATGAAAAGCATCTACCTCAAGGGAACAGGACTTTAGGCTTTCTTTTTTATGGCTTGAATACCTATCAGAATATATACATGACTTTTATAATTTTAAAACTATTTTAAATGACAACGCATTCTTTTTTTTTTTTTTTTTTGGCCACATTGCACAGCTTGAGGGATCTTAGTTTCCCAACCAGGGATTGAACACGTACCCTCGTCAGTGAAAGCAAAAAGTCCTAACTACTGGTCTGCCAGGGAATCATGGAATTCCCAATGACAGCTATTGGGAAACTATTTTTCAAAACTCTAGTATTTTGGTACCACAATGCCAAAAAAAAAAAAGAGAGAGAGAGAGAGAGAAACTATTCTACTGAACTTTTTCCATCTCAACTGATGTCAATCTTCAGTTACACAGGCCAAAACCCAACTTGATGCCATACTTAATGCCTCTCTTTCTTTCACATCCGTATCAATCCAATAAGAAATTCAATTGGCTCTACTTTAAAAATATATCCAGAATTTAGTCTCTACTCACCATGACCTTCACTGCTACCATGTTGGTCTGAACCATGTCATCTCTTACTTTAACTACCACGAAAGCCCTTTGTCTCCTTCCTGCTTCCATTCTCCCCGACTCCCAAGTCTGTTCTCAACACTGCCCTACAGTGATTCTTTTAACAGTCAGATCATGTCACTACTCTACTCAAAACCCTGTTATGAACTAATGAATTTATTCCCTCAAATCTTGTATGTAGAAACTCCTATTCCACCATGTGACTGCTTTTAGAGATAGGACCTTTATGGAAGTAATTTAGGGTTAAATGAAGTCAAAAGTTTAGGGCACTGATCTGGTAAGATTAGTGTCCCTATAAGAGGGGACACCAGAGAACTTGCTCTCTCTACCATGTGAGAACACAGCAAGACAGCCACGCAAGAAGAGAACTCTCAACAGAACTTGATCCTCCTGGACCTTGATCTGGGACATCTAGTCTCCAAAACTGTGAGAAAATAAAATTCCTCTTGTTTAAGCTATCCAGTCTATGGTAATTTTTATGGCAACCTGAGCAGACTAATGTATCTTCCATGTCACTCAAGGTAAAATCCTAAGTCCTCACAGAGACCTACGCATAAGCCCTTACCTAAGTCTGCCCTGCCATCTCCCTGGCCACCATTACATCTCTGACCTCACCTCCCACTATTGAGCCCTTCAGTTTTATGACAAGATGCCAATATTGGTCATTAGTATTTTCTGTCATTCTGACAGAAAAGCCCGGGGGGGGGGGGGGGGCGGGAAAGAAAAGTCCAAAGATCAACCCAGACACCAAGGTAGGTAGTGACATGATACCCTGTAATGAGCCTGCTCACTTCCATCTCCTCACCTCAGCACCAAATTTCTATAACTTATTCAATGGCCGGCAATAGTCCAGGTCTCTAATTACCTAAAGGGGTATATTTAGCTCTTAGAATCAAATTAATTTTAAATGCACACATACAAACAGAGAAAAAGAGACTAAGCATTTAAAGACTTTTTCAACTCCCATATCAATGGACAAATCTTAACAATAAGTTACATTACTTAAGAGGATTCTGACTTAGATCAACCAATATGATTTAGCCAGTAGAAACTAAGCTACTTGACTGCTCCCTATTTATCCCTAACTTACTATTTTAGCTACTTTTGTGAATGACAGTCAAGATGGTAATAGACTATTATCTCCAATCTATCCCTCTCTTCTATACCTTTCATTATCTTAACAACAAACGAAGCAAAAGGTGATCCTCTTCTCTACAGTAATTCATGCATCTACTTCTTTATGAAGACAAAAGCATTTGGCATCTAAGATAAACAGGAGTCCTTCATATCTCTAAGTAGAGTTGGAAAGAGTCAAGGAATCAGTATTGGAAAAAGGATTTATATTTTTAATTATTATATAATAAATAAGGGAAAAGATAACATTATAGAAGGCTGAAGTCTAAATGAAAATCAGAAACATATAATTTGGGGACTTCTTTTTTTTCTACATAGGAAAATAAAGTATCAAAAAATTTTCTAAGATGACAGCAGGGAGCTAAGAAAAACTTACAGAGGAGTCAAGTAAGGTTAAGGGGGAAGTACGTCCCTGTGGTAAATATATTAGTCTAGAAATTAGGAACTCCTAAGGCCAGAAAGTGAACTGAATTTCAGCTCCCAAAGAAGTCTGTTTCCTCTACCACGGTGCATAGAAGTAAAATCTCACTTGCTTTCAAAGGAAACATAATTTTCTTTAGCAAAGTAAAGAATCACACCTTCAAAACAGTATAAACACACTAGGCACAGTAAAGGGGGTATAAGCTGGATGTGTTAAAAATACAGAATAGCAAGTATAACATTCATTAACTAAAGAAACAAGCTGAGCTTTAATGTGCCAGACATGTGCTAACCTTGGGAGAATAAAACAAATAATACACATACTCACAAAAGCTTCACTCATCAATTTACTCAACAAATATATATTCAGTATACGCCAGTGCTATACTTTGTAGATTCAATGATGAATAAAACAATAGCCCTACCCGCAAGAAAAACAGATGGCTTAAAGCCAAATTCAGCCCACCAGCCAATATTTGAACAGATTAGGAACTAAGGATATATATATATATTTATGTTTAAAGGATTGTTTAAAAAGAATATGCAACAGACTATGGCCTGCAAAACCTAAAATATTGACTATCTGGTGTTTTCTAGACAAAAATTAGTCAACTCATGACCTAGATAAAAACAATGTACTTAGTGCTATAACAGAAATAAGCCAGGGTGCCATGAAAGAAGAGTGCCCAAGTCAGCTTTTTAGTAATGAATGAATGCTAACTTACTAAAAAGTCAGGACTGTTTGCTTGAATTCACTTAAGTATTAGTATGCCCCCAAAATTCCAAACCCACTATTAAAGACTTATGACAATTTATGGTACAAACCAAAGCAACATATGGCTTCATTTCCCATGCCTGTAGGTTTGTATTATCTATTATTACAGGAGACACCTTCTTCTCAAATGCTTCTTTTGCTGCAAAACAGAAAATGAGAAATCACTTTTAATAACACTATGTTTTAAAAATCTAATCTCATTGATTAGATTTGAAATTTCATAATTTGAAAATCATAGATATGTGCTAATTTTACTCACAATTCTACTTCTAAATACGCTGAAGAAGGAAATGGCAACCCACTCCAGTATTCTTGACTGGAAAATCCCATGGACAGAGGAGCCTGACGGGCTACAGTCCATAGGGTCACAAGAGTCAGATACAACTTAGCAACTAAACCACCAGTACTTCTAAATACTATTTTGAGTATATGAAAAACTAAAGTACAGGAAAATGCTGAATAATAAATCTTAAATACTAAAATTATAATCAGAAATTAAATAAAAACTGTCTGGTCTAAGTTTGATGTGTATATTAAATGTATAGTCAGCATAAATAGGGGGGAAGTTTTCATTAAAACCAATAAAAAGACAATAATCCAATTTAAAAATGGCAAAAGATCTAAACAGAAAGCTCTCCAAAGGAGATAAACAAGTAGCCAATAAACAGACAAAAAAATGGTCAACATCATTAGCCCTCAGGGAAATGCAAATCAAAACCACAATGAGATACCACTTAACACCCACCATTAGGATAGCCATAGTTCAAAAGATCAGATTAAAAAAATTTTTTTAATTAAAAAAAAGACAAGTGTTAGTAAAGATGAAGAGAAGTTGGAACTCTCATAAACTGCTACTGAGAATGTAAAATGGTGCTCTTGCTTTGGAAAATAGCTTGGCAGTTCCTAGAAAGGTAAAACATAGACAGGTATATTCAAAGCAACATTATTCATAATAGCCGAAAAATGAAAACAATACAAATGTCCATCAACTAATGAATGGATAATGAAATGTGGCATATCCACATAATGGAATATTATTCAGCCATATAAAAGAATGAACTACTGATACTTTCTACAACACAGATGAACCTTGAAAACATTATGCTAAGTGAAAAAAAGCCATTCGCAAAAGACCACATATTATATGATTCTACTTGGATAAAATGTCCAGAATAGATAAACCTATGGAAACTGAAGCAGTGGTTGCCTGGGGTTGGGAGAGAGTTAAGGAGAAATGAGGAGGGACTGCTAATGGGTACGGGGTCTTTCTGAAGTGATAAAAATGTTCTAAATTTGATTGTGGTGATGGTTGTACAACAAGGAATATGTTTAAAACTATCTGACTCTTATCTCACTCAATAAACCTTTTTTAAAAAGTTCTGCCAATTAATTTCAAATTATTATTGCTGCAGTTGTTACAGAAAGGCAAGTTGAACTACTACTGATAAGCACTCTTCATTCTCATTTAACCTTTATAAGAATTCTGGGGGTTTAGTACGATTAAACTCTTTTACAGATGAGGACACAGGATCCTGGAGAGTACAAATAACTTGCTTAAGATCACACAGCTGGTAACTGGCAAATCCAAGACTGCACTTGATCACATCAGACTGTTTTATTTTTGTGTTGGTATTTTCATATTCCTGATTTTCACTTTAATATTTAGTTCAAGAAAGAACATAGAAAATTTTAACCATGTCTAAAGATGACAGACTCAAGAATAGCCTTCATAGTGCATTTATCACAAAAGAAAGGCTAAGTAAAATACTGTCTATATGTCTTAACAAGAATTTCCCATATAAAATTCAAACTATTCATAACTAAACATTTCATGATAAAACCATCTTCAGTGAATAGTTGCACAACCTTCCTGCTGGTTTAGTTTGAGGGAACTCATTTTCCACTCTCACACAATCCTATACAAAAATTAAGCCAATCTAGGGAAGACTAGTGGTTAACAATGCAAATTCTATTTTAGGAAACTGGAACCAGAGCGTGCCAGACAACTGTAACCATCTTGAGCTATTTCCAGACCAATGTAGAAAATCTGACTTACTTCTGACAAGATCTCCACTGACTAAATAAAACTTAAACATTCCAGGCAATGTTCTAAGCCATTTTACAAAAATTAACTCATTTAATCCTCATCACAGATCTATGAGACTACCTCCTCCACTTATTATGGAATAAGAATTGCTATAGTTATAATTTTATCTATATTATATAGTTTTAATTTAGAATGAAAGTTAATTACAACTTAAAAGTTGTATGTCACTCAAAATAAAAACACTCGACAGATTTTTTCCTTTATATTGCTCTTAATATTACCCATCACCTGATGTCTAATCCTTACCACGATTCTGGTTCCATTCATGTGCTTCTCCTAAGTATCTTACATCAAACTGGTATTGTCCATTTATGTAAAAATAATCATCAGTACTAAGAATGACTCCACTTGGATTATCCTCTTGCAAAGTCCTGTGAATGATAAATATAATTACTTTCATTAATTTTTCTTATAAATTCTCTCTCCTGATTTTTGCAAGGTCATAATCCAAATTAAAAACTCAAGTATCATTATGTAAAAGAATAAAGACACTTTATTTCTCAAACAAATCACACTGAAAATCTCTAAGCAGAAGTCTGACTCCCAAGGAAACCGACCTGAGGCAAGTCTACTTTGCTTTATGTAAATTATTATTTCAGAAACTTTAAAAATATATTATGAAGTCCTTTGTCCTTACTATAAAGGTATGAAGGTTAACACAATTTTAAATATCAAGAAAACCAGTAACTAACAATGCTTCAAAATTCTTATCAATCACATGCATCTCCCTCATCTGGTCATGAGATACACACAGATCTACCTTACTCGCTCTAAGCTGAAGGTCACTTCCAGGTAGGCAAGTACCTTGATATTTAATTCTACTTCAAAAGTAGAGGAAACTCTTAGACTATTAATTTAATCAGCTCAATTATACAAAGTTAAGGACTTCTCTGGTGGTCCAATGGTTAAGAATCCACCTGTCAATGCAGGGGACATGGGTTCAATACTTGGTCTGGTCCAGGAAGATTCCATGTGCCGCAACTTAGGGCAACTAAGCCCATGTGCCACAACTACCAAAGTCCCAAGGCCCTAGAGCCCATGCTCTGCAATAAGAAGTCACTGCAATGAGAAGCCCATGCACCGCAACTAGAGTAGCCCCCACTCACTGCAACTGCGGAAACCCAGAGCGCAGCAATGAAGACCCAATGCAGCCAAAAATAAATTTTTTTTTAATTTAAGAAATAAATAATACAAAGATAAAATAATTTTATAGGGGTTTTCTGACTCCTCTCTTTCTTTTGGCCACATTTGCTTGCAGGATCTTAGCTCACCAACCAGAAACAGAATCCAAAGCGTGAAGTCTTAACTACTAGACCATCAGGAAAGTACCCCATCTCTCTTTCTTGACTCTGGAATTTATCTTCTATATAATTGAGATACATGTAAAAAATAAGCAAAGAGAATCCGCAGAGACACAACAGTGCTACCCTCTTGACCTATACGTATATGTACAACTGATCCACTTTGCTGTACAGAAGAAACTAACAGAAAATTGTAAAAAACAACTATATGCCAATAAAAATCTATTTTATTTTATTGATTTTATTGTATTGGAGTATAATTTATTTACACTGTTGTATTAGTTTCAGGTGTACAACAAAGTGAATCAGTTATGCATATATATATACACTCTTAGATTCTTTTTCTCATATTAAAATATATCTCTTGAATTTGATTTTTATTAGTATCTACTAAGCAAAAATGGGATTCCCTGATAGCTCAGTTGGTAAAGAATCTGCCTGGAATGCAGGAGACCCCTATTTGATTCCTGGGTTGGAATCCGCTAGAAAAGGGATAGGCTACCCACTCCAGTATTCTTGGGCTTCCCTTGTGGTTCAGCTGGTGAAGAATCCACCTGCAGTGCAGGAGACCCCTGTTTGATTTCTGGGTTGGGAAGATCCCCTGGAGAAGGGAAAGGCTACCCACTCCAGTATTCTGGCCTGGAGAGTTCCATGGACTCTATAGTCCATGGGGTTGCAGAGTTGGACACAACTGAGCTACTTTCACTCTCACTTTAAGAGAAAGAGGTGCTGTTTTAATCCCTGAGCATCCATCCCATAAATTGCACTCACTCACACTGCAGCTCACTTGATCTCACTTTCTAAGATTCCTATATTTATCTTCTCTTTTATCTCTAAGCTTTCCCCTCTGACACTTCACATCTATCTCAGCTATCTTTTTAATTTTTAACCACACTTTAAAGATCCCTTTTCAACAGTTACCCAACTTCTCTCCTTAACTGCTTTAGTATAAATGCTTTTTTAATGTCTTAAGGTCTTCCACCTTTCCAGGGCAACAAAACTATTTTTCAAGACAGCCATTCGTGGCCTTCTTTCCAATAAATCTGAAAGTCTTTTTTCATCTGTCATTTTCCTTGGGCACAACAGCTTAACACTGTTGTGCCACTCTCTCTGAGAAAACTCAGCTACCTATCTCTGCCCTGCCCAGTTATTTCTCTCTTTTCATTCAAATTTTAGCAAGCTCCAACTCTGTGACAAGCATTTCATTCTCTTCCTAATCTCTAACTGTAGCTGCTTCTGGCTCTCAGGCCTCTGAAACCTACTTCTTCAAACTTGTGTCACAGTTCTATTATCTTTTAAGGTGCCCACTTTTGTTTCAATCCTTCACAAAATGAAGTATCATAATTGACTGTAATATCTATAATATTATTTCCTATTATTTGGTCATTAAGTCAAAGAGAAAGGCTATGTCTATAGAAGAATATATTTATAAATATATGAGTAGAATATGTGGAAATTTATTGGAAGATAAATCCAGACTTAGAAAGGACATTAAAAAAACAACTGAAAATGAGCTTATCAAGGTATACATGAATATTCCCAAAGACTAGACACACCTAGAATCAAATAGAAAAGACTCAGCTGAGAACAGCAAACCATGAGAGAAAACAGATAAAACTTAAAAGGAAAAGGGAAAAACTGGCAAAAAAAAAAAAATTAGATGTAAATATTCTGGAATTTAAAGAAAGGATTGAAGAAACTTTGAAAACAACACCCTTTAACAAGTATCACTGAAAGTATAACAATGCCTCTAACCCTGACTCTGGTCTCTGAGACCAAGACATTCACAACATATCTTAACTACAAAAAGCACATAGATGGGATATATGAGATAAAACAACTGAGGGTACCACACTTTGCAAGAAAAAAAAAAAAATCACTGAAAATTTGAAGTTCCCTGATTACCAATGGTTCATCGTATGTTCTCTTCCTTCATATTATACATTTCTAAACCTTATTTAACAACATGCTACAATTCCAAATTTCCAACTACCAGCAGAATTCTTAAGACTTCCTTGAATTCAAAATCAATTATGGCCCTTTATCTATATAACCAAAGCTGAATTCATCTTTCTCCCACTTAAATTAGTTCTCTTCCACATGAACTTATTTCTTTTGATTTCACAAGCTCACAATCTTGAAATCAGCTTTAATTTTTTTCTTCTATTCTGTCTCTCAAAATGATATTCTAAGACAAAAGAATTCAATAAAAACTTCTGGAGAAACCAGTGCTATTAGCTACAAAATTAGAAAAAATTAGTAAACATCTCTATGAAGTAAAAACATTTCACATAGTCAAGCTATTATAAATATTCAAGTTCACACATTATACTCATATTTTAAACTCAATTAAACCTCATACCTTGCCAAAAAAGATTTTCCAGATCCTGGAAGGCCTCTGAGAAGAACGAGAACTAGTCCAACATAAGATGACGTCTTCTTTCTTACCACCTGAGAAACTGGAGTTTCTTGTACCTGGTAAGCACTTGTTCCCTCTTTACTTCTCCATACCTTTGTCGGGGAAGTATGAGAAATAACTGGGGGTGGAAATGTATAGTTGACAGGCCTCCAGTGCGCAGCTGTGGTTACAACAGGAGCTACAAAGCCATGGTTTGCTTGAAAGAGGTCAAAAGCAGGAATCATTGGATTCCACATTGGTGGAGGGGGAGGAGGAGGCAGCAGCAGAGGGAGAGGGGTTAGTACTGGGCAGTAATTCACATCCTTCCCCTTTGGCGGCAGTTCCGTATGTTTGTGTGGCTGGAAACTGAATTCTTCAGAAGGTACAAAAACGTCAGGGACAGACGTGGATTTCTGATCTCCACCTGTACCTATTAAACCAAGCCCTGGATTTTGGACAGCAAGGTTTAGAGGAGCCTGAAGCTCATTGGCATCCAAATCTACAGGAGCTTGAGAGAACTGAGTCTTAACACACTCAGATTCCGAAAGCTCTTTCTGAATTTGGTTGCTGCCATCCATCAAAGTGTCATTATCTGCATTTAAAGAACCACTGAGAAGAGAATCTTCCAATGCCAACGTGTTATCTTTTGTAAAACTTTTGGACCCATTTGAAACTGAACGTGAAGTTAAGGAATTTGAACTTAATGCAGAGACAGAATGCTCTAAATTTTCACTGTTCAAATCCATATTTTGGGTAGAAAGAATGGGAGTCATATTACTTGAATCTGAACTTACAAATGAACTCGGGTCACTAAAATTATTAACATCTTGCAAAGGCAAAAATGAGTATGCTTGGTTATCAGAAGAGTTCAATTTCTCAAAAGCATTTTGTATTAAGGAATCTAAGTCTTCAGTTAGCTGCATGTCCAAAAATGAATCCATTTTTGAATCTTCACTCTCTTCTTCTGGAGGACACTTTTCCATTATTTCACATTCCACTGCATTTACTTGTTTCTCAGAAGCAACGAAGTTTGTTGAAGCTGATTCTTCTATCTTAGCATCAGTGGCTGATAATTCTAATAGACAATCCATGGCATTTTCAACTGTACAACAATAAGAACAACAATAACAACAATAAAATATATCTATATGGATTGAAAATAGTAAAACATAATTAAAATTCACATAAAATTATACTGACTTTACATTGAATGAAATGTCAAGAAATTTATAAATATTCAAGTCATTTTTAACTTAACACTTTACTAATATATAATTCTGTATAGTGAAAGGTTTAAATAATGGAGACATGCAATGTTGTTACTTTCAGACAAACAGTAATAAACTAGGCCAATAAACTGCCATCAAGTAGACATTCTCTGATGAATTTATTGAGTAAAAGAAAAATTATCTGGAACTGTATACTTAAGGGTTGTTTATAAAGATCCTAAAACCAGTTGATTTAATCCACAAATACTTACCTACTACATGTTGCTTTAAGTATGAAGTATTTTTATTTATTAATAAGTATTCTAATAAACCTAATTTGTTTATATGGTCCATACTATGAATTTGACTTAATGCAAAAAATGTGCATGAGCATGTACTACATATCAGACATACTTTGTACAAAAATGAACAATAGTTTTTACTACACTCAAAGGATTTTCGCAGTCTAATGGAAGCAACTGAAGATGTTAGAAGACAATTATACTATAATATAGATTAAATACTGCACACTCTTAATAATATACAAATGCTTAAGCAGCCTTATAGGAAAGCAAGGAAAGATTTCACATGAGGTGATATGAAAACTGGGAGTTGAAGATCAAAAAGATACTTGTCAATACAGAAGCAAAAGGCAAACCCAGTCCTGAAAACACACAGCATGTTTAAGCTATTGAGTTTGTTGGAATGTGAGTACACAGTAATATGGCAGATAAGAGAAGGAGATAAAACTGGAAAGGGAAATCAAGTAAAATTGGGAAGGGTCCTCTAATTTCATGGTAAGAAATACTAATTTTATTTTCCAAGGGAACTTGAAGGGAAACTACCTGTCATAGCATTTGGGCTAGATGCTTTGTCGTCTCACTGAAGCTTCAAATTATACTACAGGCTATAGTATTCCCAGCACAGAGACAAAGAAAATGAAGTTTAGAAAGTACATTAACTTAGCCCAAGCCACACAGATAATAAGTGACAGAGTCAGGACTAGTGTGTCGACTCCAATGCTGAGCTCCTTCCATTACAACATAAATACAGAGAAATTAGAATTGTTAAGGATCTGAAATCTGAGGCTTTTTCATATTATTTCTGTGTATTAACTTAAGGAAGATAAATGTGGAAACGGCACAGCACAGTAGGTAGAAGCTCTGGTCAGGAATCAGAATGACATTTAAATCCCTACTTGCTGGCATGAACACTCTTGAACAAGTTAGTTAACTTTCCTAAGCCTTGATTTTCTCATTTGCAATGTGTGGATAACAAAAGTACCTACCTCATAGGGTTGTTGTGAGGATTAAATGAGATAATCCATGAAAAAGGGCTGTACACAAGGACTGGCACCTAGTAAGCACCCAATTAGTGTTCCCTTAAGAAGAAAAACAAAGAGGGATTGGAGGGGGCAAGCCTGGCAGAGAGACCAGTTAGAAGACTATAGCAATAAACATGGAAAAAAGGGGGGGAAAAAAAAAAAGGGAAAAAGGCAAATATAAGAAGAATTTTTAAGAAAAAACTACATGATAGAAAAATCACAAAAGATCAACCAAGAAAATTAATGTGTATATAATGAAAAACAGTATATGTAAAAAGAAGTAAAAGATCACTATATACATAAAACACAGAAGTTTTTACAGTGTTGAGAAAAATTAAAACAATGGTATAAAACAATGAAAAACACACGAACAATTCATACAATATAAGAACTAATAAACAATCATATATAAAAATGTTAACATTTCCCTTTATCTAAAAAAAGAAAACCATTAAAGAAAAGGTAAAATCTTATTCCTAAAATCTTAAAAGAATACCACTCAATGCTGACAAGGCTGTAATGAAACCCTTATACAGTGCTAGTGTCATTACAAATTGGCACATTTATTTTATAAGGTAAATTATTTTTTAATTAATTTTTATTGGAGTATAGTATAGTTGATTTATAATGTTGGGTTATAGTTTTTGCTGTACAGCAAAGTGCATCAGATATACATATACATATATCCACTCTGTATTTTAATTCTTTTCTAATACAGGTCATTACAGAGTATTGAGAAGAGTTCCCTGTGCTATACAGTAGGTCTTTATTAGTTATCTACTTTATATGTAGTAGTGTGTATATGTCAATCTCAGTCTCCGAATTTATCCATCCCCCCGCTTTCACCCCTGGTAGCCATATGCCACACCTCTTTAGTAGGCAATTCAGCAATATGTTTCCAAGAGCCAAAAACTGTCCTTACCCTGTGATAGAAGAAAATAAAACTTCGGAATCGGGAAAAAGCCAAAAGATGGAAAAGGTTATTCATACAAAGATGTTCTTTGCAATATTAATTATTCATGTAAAACATAGCTATCATTAAATAAATTAGAGCATAATAACCCAATAGAATATTAGAAAGCTATTAAAAAATATAAAGACTGCAGCCAACTGAAAAAAATGCTTATATTAGGTTAAGTTTTAAAAGTAGAATATATAACATCATAACTGTTATTATTCAAACTACTCAAAACATCAGTATTTATGAACAGGTATAGAGAAGATCCTGGAAAAATGTTTTTTGTTAGGATGTAAGGGTAACATACTGATATTTTCCTTGTACTTCTTCATTGCTATTAGTGTACGTGCAAAAATAAATTTTAAACACACCAAAATTAGGAAATATATGTTGAAGCCACAGTAAAATTGTAAACACTATTGTTTCTGAGCATCATGTAGACTCCTGAAAACTGGTTTTCTGCATACATAAAAGGATAGATAAGATAGGTTCACATCACAGACTGTGGAATGTAAAAAAAAAAAAAAATTGAAGTTTACTCCATTACCAAAATTCCCCAAACCTAGAACAATTTTACTTATACTAATCACGGCCAATAGCAATACTAAAAATCAATATTTAACTTACTCATCCATTTAAATTTGATAGTTTCCCCTGTCTGCAAACATACATCTAAACAATTTATTACACGTCATCAATAATTTACTGCACTGAAGACTTTATCAAAACAAAACAAAAACTCAATCCTTACTGGGAAAAAAAAGAAAAAGTCCTATGAGGTACATACTATTATTTTTCTCTTTAACAGCTAAGAAAACTGAAACCCAGAGAGGTTAAGAGGTAGAACTGGAAAATCAACCTAAAGCCAGTTTTAAATCACACTGGTCTATTAGCCTCAACTCTTAATCAGCTCTCATTTCCATAATTATAATTACCTTTTCACTCAATAAATATTTACTAAGGTCCGAGCGAGTCATTCGGTACTTAGGTGCTGGAGATACAGCAGTACAACAAAACAGTTTTTTAAAATCCCTCTCTTTATAGAGTACTCTAGGTCAACAGCTCTCAACTGGGAATGATTTTGCCCCCCAGGGAACACAAGATGATATATAGAGGCATTTTTAACTGTTACAGCTGCAGGGGTGGGGTAGGGGATGTGCCACTGGCATCTGATGGGTACAGGCTAGAGATATTGCTGAACATCCTATGATGCCCAGGAAAGACACTCACAACAAAGAATTATCTGGTCCAAAATGTCAATAGTGCCAACCTTTTCGAGTGGGAAGATAAAAAGAAATAAAACGTAAAAGATGAAATCTACACATACATCTTATACCTAGAACTATACATTTCTTGAAAGAAGAAACGATGTTTTATTCTTCTTTATATCCCTCATAATACTACACTTAGTACCTTACCCACAGCAGATTTTCAAAAAATAATGAACGAAATAGAAATAACGTAGTCATTTTCTATATTACTACTGGTCATGGCATAGTACATAAAACCTTTTTATAAAATGCAAAGGGTTCAAACTGAACTTTTCTCACCTTTGAAATCACACTCAGAAAGCATCAAATACACTACATCAGGATCCAGGTCAGAAAACATCTCTGAGACACTGGTGAAGAGTTCTTCCTGATCAACCTTTGTCTCATACACGGAAGGGAGAGTAGCAGTTGGCTCCTCATGACTAGCAACACTGGATACAACTTCCTTAGAGTTTGTGGTCTTCCGAAAAGGATTTCCCCCAAGATTTTTCCTTCTCCTTGGCATTCTGACTTCCAAAACTAAAATGTTTCCCTTTTCTTATTTAAGATGTTTGATATTTAAGTCATACCTCAAAGAAAATAGGGTTAAATATCTTGCACAATCCAGTAGTAAAAGGACCTAAAATAGAAAGCAAGTTGAAACACTCAGACTATAGTTATAGTTCCAGATCTAAAATTGGAATGACATCTTTATTTAACTCTAAAAAAGTACCATCAACTCTGGTGGGCAGCAAAGCCCAAGAGCAGTCAAACAATTTCCCTCTCCAAAATATTCAAGTTTTTCAGGATTGAACATGTTAAAAATTAAGATATTAACAAATGTAATATAGTTTCAGAATGTTGAGTACACTATTTTAGCACAATTACTTCATTTAAAAAAACAACACCACAGTATTCATAATGAGTATGCCTACTGAACACCTATTTGGATGTCTAATAGGCATCATAAACTTCACATGTCCAAAACTGAGCTCCTTATCACATACTTCACACTTGTTCTTCGGCTTTCCCATCTCAATTAAGGTGACTCTGTCCTTCCAACTGCTCAGGTCAAAAATCTTGGAATAATTCTTGACTCCTCTCATCCCACATCCAATTAGTAAGCCAATTTTGTCAATGCAACCCTCAAAATGTATCCAGAATATGATAATTCCTCACCATTTCCATGGCTACCACAACCTTGCCTGGATTAGTATAAAAGTCTCTTAACCTCCTTGCTTCCACCCTTGCCCCTTCAGTCTACTGAGCACAACAACTAGAGTGACTCAGTTAAACCACAGGTCAGATCACACCTCTCTTCTGCTAAACTATCCCCTAGCTTCCCATTACACTCAGGATAAAAGTCAGAACCCTTAAAATGGCCTATAACCCAGACATTTTTTACTTTGGTACAGTCATCCCTATTCCTCTTTCCCTTGCTCACGTCACTCGAGCCATACTTCACCTCCTTGTCCTTCAAACATCAGTCATGCTCCATCTTAGAACTTTTATATTTGGTCCCTTCTACCTAAACTTATTATCCCAGGTATCTAAAAGATGTATTTCCTATCATTACTCAATTGTTACCTTCTCAGGAAGTCAGTTGTCCGACACCACTTATCCTTCTTTCCTTACTTGAATTCTCTCCATAAAACTTACCTTCTAAAATAGTGTATGTGCTTCATCCACTTGTTTTATTTTTTACCCATATTCCAGTAAAACGTAAGCTCCACAAGGGCAAGGACTCATAGATCTGGAGAACTCTGACAATCTACTTGCTTTCTAATGAACAATTCAAATGTAACATTATCTAAAACCAACTGTCTGATATTTTCTCTGAAACCTGCTCTAAACATTTGGTCTGGCTATAGTCATCCTCCATCTGTATTCCTGTCTCCTAAATGGTCTCCCTGTTTCTACACCTCTTGTCCCCTACAGTCTATTTTCAATCAACCAGCCAAAATGATCTTCACACAACATAAGTCAGAACGAGTTACAGCATGCTTTAAATTCTCAACTGGCTCTCCATATCACTCAGAGTGAAAGCTAAATTTCTTACTATGGCCCACTTCCACTTTTAGCTTTTAATATACTTTTTCCCAAGATATTTGCATTGCTAACTCTTTCACCCCTTCAAATCTTTGTTCAAGTACCACATTCAATGATTTCTTCCTTGATTATCTAATTTAAAGTCATATTCCCCACTTTTTCTTTCCCAATTTCCCTTTTCTGTTAACCACCCATTGCCCTTAACACCTTCTACATTCCATAAAATTTACCTTTTAATTAAATTTATTGTGTCATAGCTCTCTCCATCTTCCAGGACTGCAATGTCAATATGGCAGCCACCAGCCACATGTGCCTATTTAAATTTAAATTAGTTAAAATTAAGTATAATTACATTTTATTTATAAATATCAGATAAAGTAGATTTTAGAGCAAAAAAAAAAAATCAGCAAAGATAGAGAACACTATATAATCATAAAGGATCAGTCTGACAAGAATTCAGAGCAACCCTAAATGTGTAGGCACCAAACAGAGCTACTAAATTAAGTGAAACAAAAATTGACAAAACTGAAAGGAGAAATAGACTAGCTTATAATTATAGTTAGAGACTTCAACACCCCTCTCTCAATAAGAGTCAATAGACATAAGATCAGCAAGGATACAGAATAACACCATCATTTAAGGATCTAATCAACACTTACACACTCCATTCAACAACAACAGCAGAATGCATATCCTTTTCAAGAACCCAAATAACATATACCAAAATAGACCATATCCTAGACTATAAAACAAACCTCAACAAACTTGAAAGAACTGAAATCATATAAAGTATGTTCTCTGACCACAATGAAATCAAACTCAAAATCAATAACAAAAAGATAATACAAAAATCTCCAAACACTTGAAACATAAGTAAAATACTAAATAATCTATGGGTCAAAGAGGAAGTCTCAAGGAAAATTTTAAAATACACAAAAATGAATGAAAATGAAAATATACCATATCAAAATTTGTAAGACACAGCTAAAGCAGCAATGGCAAAACTATAAATTCATACATTAGAAAAGACTAAAACTCTCAAATCAATAATTTAACTTTCCACTACAAGAACCTAGAGAAAGAACAACAAAATAAACCCAAAGCCAGTAGAAGGAAGAGAATAATAAAGACCACAGCAGAAATGAATAAAACTGAAAAGAGAAAAACAATCACTCTAGACCCTGCAGACATCAAAAGACTAAGAGAATACTATGAACCAGTGTACATACAGAAGTCTGACATCTTATAGGAAATATTTATTTCTCAAAAAACACAAATTATCATAACTCACCCAACAAGAAATAGATAAAAAGAAATTTCAGGCCTAAATACCTTCAATGGAGAAGTCTACCATATATGGTCTCTTTCCAAAATAGAAGGAACACTTCTTAATTCACTTTATCAAGTCAGTACTGTTACCCTGATACCAAAATCAGACAAGGCAGTACCAGAAAAAAAAAAAAACTACAAACCAATATCCTTCATGAATACAGACATAAAAATCCTTAAAAAATATTACAAACAGAAATGAGCAATTTATTTTAAAAGAATTATACACCATTATTAAATGAGGTTTATCCCAGAGATACATGGTTTCTTCAATATTCAAAAATCAGTATAACCCATTATATTAATAGGCTAATGAAGAAAACCTTAGTTGCATGAATAAATGAAGGGAAAAAGTGACAAAATTCAATACTCATTCAGGATAAAAACTACCCCCAAAATAGGAATATGTGAGAACTTCCTCAAAACCCTACAGATTATATTTCATTTACTAGTAAAATACTGTATGGTTTCATCCTAAGATTGAGAACAAAGCAAGGATGTCCACTCTCACCACTCTTATGAAATACAACGCTAGAAGTTCTAGCCTATGAAGTAAAGGAAGGAAAGGAAATAAAAGATATACAGATTCAAAAGGAAAAAATAAAACTTTCCTATTTGTAGATGACACAGCTATCTATGTGGAAAATCCCAAGGAATCAATAAAATCTTCAACATGAGTTCAGCAAAGGATACAAGACACAAAATACACAAAAGCAACTGTATTTATATATCCTACCAATGAATATATGAACACTGTAATTAAAAATACAATATTATTTACAAATGCTCAAATAATAAAATATTCTGAATAAACCTAACAAAACATATATAAGACATATGCTAGAAATACAAAATAGTGATGACAATTTTTGAAAAAGTAGATAAATGGATTTATGAGCTGTTAGACTCAATATAGTAAAGATGTCAACTTTTCTCAAATTGACTTACAGGTTTAGCACAATTCCTATCAAAACTCCAGGAAGATTTTTTCTGGATATAGACAAGATTATTCCTAAATTTAAATGGAAAGACAAAGGAACTAGAATAGTTTAAACAATTTTGAAAGAGTAAAAGGATTCAGTTGACTCCATTTTAAGACTTACTATAAAGCTACACTTATCAAAACTGTATGGTATCAGTGGGAGGACAGGCATACAGATCTGACAACAGATTATAGATTAGGAAACAGAAGAGACCAACATGAATATGCCCAACTGACATCTGACAAAAATGCAAAAGCAATTCAATGGAGAAAATATAACCTTTCAACAAATGGAACTGGAACAAACAGACACCACAGATAGAAAGAGAAAAACCTTGGCCTAAGTCTCACACTTTATTTAAAAAAAAAAAAAAACTCAAAATGGATCAAGGACTTAAATCCATAGTACTATAAAACTTTTAGGAAAAAAAAGAAAATCTTAAGGATCTAGGGCTAGGCAAAAACACCAAAAGTATGCTCCATAAAAGGAAAAACTGATTAAACTATACTTTATCCAAACTTAAAACTTTTACTCTGTGAACAATCCTGTTAAGAGTATAAAAAGAAAAATGACAGGCTGAAAGAAAATATTTGCATACCATGTATCATACACAAAAGACTAGTATCCAAAATATATAAACAAACTTTATCAGAACTCAAAGTAAAAACAAACAAAAACCAAGTAAGTCAACTAGAAATGGGGGGCGGGGGCAGTGGATATCACCAAAAGGATATACAAATGGCACACAGGTAGAATTTCAACATCATTAGCCATTAAGTAAATGCAATTTAAAACTACAATGAGATATTATAATACTTACACATCTATTAGGTTGGCAAATATAAATAATAATAACAATAGGAAATCCTGTCAAGGATACAGAGAAATAGAATGGCTCATATGCTGCTGATAGGAATGTAAAATGAAAAAACCACTCTGGACAGCAGTCTGGCAGTTTCTTAAACTAAATCTGGAACTACCATACAATTAAGTAATTGCACTTACGGACATTTCTAAGAAATGGAAAATTATGTTTACCCAAAAACCTGCACATAAGTATTTGTAGCAGCTTTATTCATTATAATCAGAAACCAGAAATCAGATGTCCTTCAATGGGTACACAGTTAAACACACTATGTCACTTCCATCCCATGAAGTTAATAGTCAGCAATAAAAAGAAACCTACTATTGGCACACAAGACCTGGATGAAATTGCCGAGAATTAGGCTGAATAAAAAAAGCCCATCCAAAAGGCTATGTATTGAATGATCCCCATTTGCTTAACATTCTTGAAATGACAGAAATACAGAAATAGAGAATATTAACAGTTGCCAAAGGTTAAGGAGGAGGAAGGAAGAGGGAGTAGTGGATGTGGCTATGAAAAGGAAATTTGAGGGATTTTTGTGGTGATGGAAATGTCCTATATCTTGACTGTATTAATATCAATACCCTGGTTGAGATAATGTAAGTCATTTTGCACATGTTTCTTTCATTGGGGGAACTGGGTGAAGAGCACAGGAGATTTCTCTGTATTATTTATTACAACTGCATGTGACTCTCAGTTCAGTAGCTCAGTCGTGTCTGACTCTTTGCAATCCCATGGACAGCAGCACAACTGGCTTCCCTGCCCATCACCAATTACCAGAGTTTGCTCAAACTCAAGTCCATCACATCGGTGATGTCATCCAACCATCTCATCTTCTGTTGTCCTTTTCTCCTCCTGCCTTCAATCTTTCCCAGGATCAGGGTCTTTTCAAATGAGTCATTTCTTCGCATCAGGTGGCCAAAGTACTGAAGTTTCAGCTTCAGCATCAGTCCCTCCAATGAACACCCAGGACTGGTCTCCTTTAGGATGGACTGGTTGGATCTCCTTGCAGTCCAAGGGACTCTCAAGAGTCTTCTCCAACACCACAGTTCAAAAACATCAATTCTCCAGCGCTCAGCTTTCTTTATAGTCCAACTCTCACATCCATACATGACTACTGGAAAAACCACAGCCTTGAGTAGACGGACCTTTGTTGGCCAAATAATGTCTCTGCTTTTTAATATGCTGTCAAGGTTGGTCATAACTTTCCTTCTAAGGAGTAAGCGTCTTTTAATTTCATGGCTGCAGTCACCATCTGCAGTGATTTTGGAGCCCAAGAAAATAAAGTCTCTGTTTCCATTGTTTCCCCATCTACGTGCCATGAAGTGATGGGACCAGATGCCATGACCTTCGTTTTCTGAATGTTGAGCTTTAAGCCAACTTCTTCACTCTCCTCTTTCACTTTCATCAAGAGGCTCTTTAGTTCCTCTTCACTTTCTGCCATAAGGGTGGTGTCATCCGCATATCTGAGGTTATTGATATTTCTCCCAGCAATCTTGATTTCAGCTTGTTTTTCATCCAGCCCAGCATTTCACATGATGTACTCTGCATATAAGTTAAATAAGCAAGGTGACAATATACAGCCTTGATGTATTCCTCTCCTGGTTTGGAATCAGTCTGTTGTTCCATGTCCAGTTCTAACTGTTGCTTTCTGACCTGCATACAGATTTCTCAGGAGGCAGGGAAGGTGGTCTGGTATTCCCATCTCTTTCAGAATTTTCCAGTTTATTGTGATCCACATAGTCCAAAGCTTTGGCATAGTCAATAAAGCAGAAGAAGATGTTTTTCTGGAACTCTTGCTTTTTTGATGATCCAACAGATGTTGGCAATTTGATCTCTGGTTCCTCTGCCTTTTCTAAACCCAGCTTGAACATCTGGAAGTTCATGGTTCCCGTGCTGTTGAAGCCTGGCTTGGAGAATTCTGAGCATTACTTTGCTAGCATGTGAGATGAGTGCAATTGTGTGGTAGTTTGAACATTCTTTGGCATTGCCTTTCTTTGGGACTGGAATGAAAACTGATCTTTTCCAGTCCTGTGGCCATTGCTGAGTTTTCCAAATTTGCTGGCATATTGAGTACAGCACTTTCACAGCATCATCTTCTAGGATTTGAAACAGCTCAACTGGAATTTGACCACCTCCCCTAGCTTTGTTCATAGTGTTGCTTCCTAAGGCCCACTTGACTTCACACTCCAGGATGTCTGGCTCCAGGTGAGTGATCATACCATCATGATTATCTGGGTGATGAAGACCTTTTTTATATAGTTCTTCTGTGTATTCTTATCACCTCTTCTTAATATCGTCTGCTTCTGTTAGGTCCATACCATTTCTGTCCTTTACTCTATCCATCTCTGCATGAAATGTTCCCTTGGTATCTCTAATTTTCCTGAAGAGATCTCTAGTCTTTCCCATTCTATTGTTTTCCTCTATTTCTTTACAGGATCACTGAGGAAGTCTTTCTTATCTCTCCTTGCTACTCTTTAGAACTCTGCATTCAAATGGGTATGTCTTTACAATCTCAAAATGTTGTGTAAATCAACAAAAGTTATGTGACTCTATAATCTCAAAAAGTTTAATTTTGAAAAAGAGTACGTAAAACTAAAAATTCAGTTTCTCAGTCATACTTATTACATTTCAAGAGCTCAATAGCTACATGTGGTTGACGACTATCACATCCCATGTGAACTTTTCCATAAGCACTGTTCTAGACTATAAGTTCCATGAGGCAAATGAATATCTCGTTTTAGAAAGTTAAGAAGTTTTATTTACAGAAAGTACAAACTGAAGGCCATAAAGAAAAAGAAGTACTAAACACATCTAGCCACATTTATATATAAAATATTTCTAGATCAAGAAAAAAGTTAAAATATGTGAGGTGAGGTGAAGTTGTTCAGTCATGTCCGACTCTTGTGACCCCATAGATTGCAGCCTACCAGGCTCCTCCGTCCATGGGATTTTCCAGGCAAGAGTACTAGAGTGGGTTGCCATTTCTTTCTCCAGAGGATCTTCCCAACCCAGGGATTGAACCCGGGTCTCCCACATTGTAGGCAGACGCTTTACCGTCTGAGCCACCAGGGAAGCCTTAAAATATGTATAACATATAGTAACTGTTTTCAATTTCTTCCCCTTCATCCTTTCTTAAACATGATTTTGCCCCACCATTTCTACCACTATACTAAAAATTGCTCATATCTAAATCACCAGTAACCAATGTGGATGATAAAAGTCAAAGATAAAAGGTCTAATCCACCAGGGAGGGACGGAAGTCACTCAGTCCTGTCCGACTCTTAGCAACCCCATGGACTGCAGCCCACCAGACTCCTCCATCCATGGGATTTTCCAGGCAAGAGTACTGGAGTGGGGTGCCATTGCCTTCTCCAAATCCACCAGGAAGATAAAGCAATTCTAAGTTTGTATTCAAATAGTAAAAGCCCTCTGTCTGTAACTATTATAACAAGGAGGTTCCCACCTCAGCCACTACTCCGCTCCTCACACACATATAGAGGAGAGGAAGGAGAAAGAAAAAGGGAGAGAAAAAGCAGTAATAACATAAAAGATTTGAGTCATGTAAGTATAACTTGACTTAGTATCTAAATAACACCAAATCCAATAACCACAGAATATTATTTTCAAGGTCACATAGAATTATGCTAGAATCAATAGCAAAAATGTAACCAGAAAACCAAATTATATGAAAATTAAGAAACATACATCAATGTATCAAAGATGAACTCATTATGCAAATTACATATTAATACTGATTTTAAAAGAATTATTAACTATAAAATATTTTAAACAAATAAAAACATTATACATCCATATTTGTAGATACAATTAAAGTCATGCATAGAAGAGCATACAAATGCATATATTAGAAAAGAAAGGCTAAAAATAATCAATGATCTAAAGTAGATTTATTGAATTTTTATAGCTCCAGAAACTATATGCAAAATATCCTATCTACTCTGTACACCCCAATATGACTGATTGTACATAAACTGTATCCGTGCCCTACTCAATCATTTCTTTCCTACCAACTACCTCCCACCAAAAAGTCTATCCTCTCCTAACTTTAAAAATTCTAATTCTAAAAAGTTCAAATTCCTGTACTGGAAAAACTGTTTGCAATCTGATTTCTCAATGCATCCTGAATTATTAACTCAGAATTCTTAACTGAGTTAATAGGAGAATTCTTAACTCAGACTATCCAAACTCCCAGTATTTCCTAAGCAGTTTGTTTCTTAAAGCAGTTTACATTTACTGTTTCAACTTGCCACTTTCTGCGGACTTCTTGATCCAGTGTAATCTGTCCCCTGCATCTAGTAGTATTTCTCTGGCTGCCCCTTCTCAGTTTCCATCATTGATCTCTCTTCTGTTTGTTCTTTCAAGTATAATTGCTACCCTGGGTTCCATTCCCAACCATCTGCTCCACCACTTTTTTCTAGGTCCATCCAAACCCACTGCTTCAATACCTACGACTCTAGCTAAGAACTCTCTCCCAACTCCAACATAGTTAACTGCCTTGAGGTAGGAGATAAGATAGGCCCTTGGGCTGGATAGTTGGTGTTTGTCAAGCAGAGTAAAACTGAAGCTCTGTTTCCCCCAGACAAACCAATGATAAAAGCTACCAGCAAAAGCTGAGCTCTGTTGAAGTGAACAGATAAGATAACCACTCCTGAGTCAAGGAAAACTTCCCTGTCTGCACATGAGAAGGAAGGCTCCTTGAGGGGTCAAAAAAGGAGAGAGCACCACCCCTTAATAAGTGTGGACACACCCCCACAGACCTCTGAGGTGGAATCCAACTTAGCAAAAAGTTGCACACACATGTTGGAGAAGGTCCTAGGACAAGTCAGATGGGAAAAAGAAACAAGATAATTCACCAAAGGTAAACAAAGACCTTGAAAGACTATCCTATATAAGTGATTTAAATCACCTCTTCACTGTGCTCCTTCTCACACACTTACTCTGCCAATGTGTATTTCTGCCTTGTGTGTGTGTGCGCGCTCGGTCTTACTTCAGTCTTCTATCAACAAGTTTAAAATAAATAAGTGTGCTCTCCCACTGGTAGCGCTGTGTCTCTAATAATAAACTTTTATCTGTTTTTTTGTTGTTGTTTTTTTTACAGTTTTTGCCTCCTTGAAATATTCTTGCTTTCACACAGGAGCAAGAGTCAGGGCCATTTTGCTTCTAGACAGCAACCCCTGGTGGTCTAGTGGTTTTCTAGCCTGGTTTCCATCAGGCTGCTGCTGCTGCTGCTGAGTCGCTTCAGTCGTGTCCAGCTCTGTGCAACCCCACAGACGGCAGCCCACCAGGCTCCCCCGTCCCTGGGATTCTCCAGGCAAGAACACTGGAGTGGGTTGCCATTTCCTTCTCCAATGCATGAAAGTGAAAAGCGAAAGTGAAGTTGCTCAGTCGTGCCCAACTCTTAGCGACCCCATGGACTGCAGCCTACCAGGCTCCTCTGTCCATGGGATTTTCCAGGCAAGAGTACTGGAGTGGGGTCTCATCCAGGCTGCTGCTGCTGCTGCTGCTGCTAAGTCACTTCAGTTGTGTCCAACTCTGTGCGACCCCATAGACGGCAGCCTATCAGGCTCCCCCGTCCCTGGGATTCTCCAGGCAAGAACACTGGAGTGGGTTGCCATTTCCACATTCAACTCTTAGGCAGGGAACTAAGATCTCTCTTCAGGACTATTCACTGATGCCTCTGTGAGTTCAGCCTCACAGACATATCTACTTGGACACTACTTAGGCACTTCAGTCCTGAGAGTTCCAACTTAAAATGCTTCAGTGACTCTACAGCTCTCAAGACCGAGTTACAACTTTCCAATTGTAAAGCATTCAAGGACTTCTATGATTTGACCTCTTACCTACCCCTACCCATCTCTTCCTCTAGTCTTCCTCAGGTACTCTCTGCTTCTCCTATATCTAATTATTTGTTTCCCAAAGTAGACCACTTCACATCTCTGTGCCTCACACATGTTCCTGCAAAAGTCCCTCTACCCCATCCTACCCAACCCTTATATCTTGGCTCAAGTAACTTTCTTTCAAGAAAGTTTTCCACTATCCCAAAGTCTAATTTACACAGAGCTGCTACTGCACCTTAAATATACCTCTATCTTAGCATCTGCGTACTTATTCGTTTAGACTGCTAGTCTATAAGCATCTCACAATGTTATTATTTAGCAAACAAGAGCTTAATAAATATTTGTTATATACCAGCACAAACCAAAAAGTCAATTTAGTTCTTTAAAATATTGGACTTACCATTTCAGTAGCTTGACTACTCAGGTCCATAATACAGGGCATCTCTTTCCCATGAATAAAATATCTAGGAAAACAAATTTGAAATTAGAAGGGTGGTTAAGATTCAGAATGAATATTCTTTGCCCAGAACTCCTTCTCCCTTACTCCACCAGGGGCCTAATTTCTGCTAACAGACCCCTGGCCAAATAAGTAAGCACATCACATGATTTAGGCTGAACTAGGCATATACCTCATCCCCTCAGCTACAGGAATTGGTCAAGCGACAGGCACGTGACCAAATCTACCTAGAGCCTCTGATGGGAGTGGCCAAGTCTGTGCTCAGGAACCAGGTCCCAACATATGGAGAAGCAGGAGGAGAGATGGTGCCAGCGTCACAGATGATAAGCACAGAAAGAACTGGGAATTCCCTGAAAGCCCAGTGGTTAGGACTCTGCGCTTTCACTGCCAACTCTGACCCTGGTCAGGGAACTAAGATCTGCATCTTTATATGTAAAGATATATTTAATTAAAGCTGTAAAAGGACCTACATAGTATGCCTTTCCTACTTAGAAAACTTGCATCTATCAGATAGGTCTTTCTCTTCCCTACTAGGTAAACCCCAATATTACTATTTAATTCCCTTTAATACAATCTACACAAACCGCATCTCTTTTCTTTCATGGCTATAGCATGTGGGTTCTTAGTTTAAGGATGTGGGATCAACCCATGCCCCCTGCAGTGGAAGGGAGAAGTCTTAGCCACTGGAAAGCCAGGGAAATTCCTCATGTCATGGTTTAAGGTAGTCAATTTACTTCTTTTGTTATATTCTAACCAGGACGGGGTGAGATGACAATGAGCAATTACAATAATGTAGAATGCTAGGGAAAGTAGAGGACTGGCTTCCCAGGAGAGGCATCACCTCTATGGAGATCTGAAAGATATGTATGAGCTAACAAAACCAAAGGGGAGGGAAGCAGGGAGCAAGGGAAGGCATTCCAGACAGAGGAAAGCTTCTGTACTCAAGTAGACTTAACAAACTTGGCATCTTGAGAGAGAAATGAAGTAACTGAATATGACTAACATATTGAGGGCAAAAGGAAAAAGTGACAGAGGATGAAGAAGTTAACAGATGCCAGATCATGATCCTGAAAGCCAAATTAAGAAGTTCAGACTTTATCCTGAAGGCAATTAAAAGCCACACACACACAAAATGTTTTGACCTGAGGAGTTAAGGGTTTAAATGTGTTAGATTACTCCAGCTACAGTGGGATAAAGTGGATGGAAGGCAAGACTGCAAGCAGGGATAACCATTTAGGAGGCTACTGTGGCAATCCAAGTAAGAGATGATGCTAACCACTGAGTAGGATGGTAGCCTGGAAATGGAAAAAAGATACAGATTCAAGAGATATCAGGGAGACGGGGCTTCCCTGGCAGTCCAGTAGTTAAGACTCCAAGCTGCCACTGCAGGGAACATGAAGGTCAGCGAATGAAGATCCTGTAGGCCTCACAATGTGGCCAAAAAAGGAGAGATACTAAGGAGCAAAAATCCAACAGGGCTCAGTGATCTATTAGAAAATGAAAAGAAGGAAAGGAACAGCCCAGGTTTCTACCAAGTTATTATTAGCAGTGCCTACTATTTATCAAATTCTTAGCACATATGCATTATCTCATATAATCTTCCCCTAGGAAGAAGAGGTAGCTTGTTTCATATTTTTGTTTTGAGGCTGGGAAAGGGAAGGTTGATAATAACTATAGTTTGGGATATGCTCAGTCTGAGTCACCTGTGAGAGAATACAAATGAATGTGTTATGAAGGTAGATGATAACCTGAGTCAATTTATCAAGAAATAGCTCTGGGTTGGAGATATAAGAATTATCTACATATAGACAGTAACTGGGAGAAATATTTTTTAAGAGTAAATATCTTCTTTAACTCTGAACTTCTACTGCTGGGGGCTTGGGTTCAATCCCTGGTTGGGGAACTAAGATTCCACATGCCATGCAGCAAGGTCAAAAAAAGAATAGAAAAAAAAAAATCTCCTTTATTCATGCCAATATTTATTTAATACCTACACAACTATAGCTTTGGAACTAGAATTAAGGGGGAAAAAATGAGTAAAATTCAGTGAAACTCACAGCTACTATAGGGAGGAGGTAACTCCATATAGCAGTACGTGGATAGTGGAAATACTACGTTAAAGGTTCAGAGGTAATATGATGAGTATGTGATTATCTCTGCTGGGGGAAGAAAGCAAAGCAAACTTGACAACATATACCACCTAAATTTTGAAGTAGGTCAGCAGAGAGTTTAAGAGGAGGAAGGCAGGGAGAACAGTGAAGACACTACACCCAGAAGAAACAAATTCGAAGACAAAAGAAAAATTTTTTTAAAAGACAGCCTGCTTCAGAACAGAAAAATTAAATTATTCACGTCAGTCTCCTAAGCTAATTCTTAAATTTAATAAATAGAGTGAACATATTTTTAAAAATTTTAAAGACACATGGGGAAAGTTCATTCTAATATACTATATCATATTAAAGTAACATTGTAAGATTAAATGATACAGCTACAAAAATCCAATAAAAGATGGAAGGATCATTATTAAAAGTTAAGAGTCCAGATATAATCCTAATGACATTTGGCTTACTCATTGTCTGGCATTGTAAATATATATTTTTAAAAAATTCAATCTCTTTAATTCCTAATAAAACTACCACCACAGGCATTTAATAATGTGATCTGCTAAGATCCAATGTTTGATCTAAAAAAACTGAAATTCTTCCCAAGACTTACAATGTGAGTTTGCATATAAAAAGCTGAATAGAAGAAAGGCAAAGATGGTAGCTCTTTTCTAAAATTCACATTAACTTATAAATGGTTACTGCTTTGCATATCAAAAGATGCATAACCATAGATAATCATGAAGAAAAGGGAGATTTTAAGAGAAAATCCTCACACAGTATTTAAAAAATGCCCCTTGAGTGATACTATTTATTTAGCCTCTATTGTGTACAGATACTATGCCTACTTCAATAAAGAGAAAACATTCCATAACTTAAGCCCACTTTTTCAATGAAGTCCAGTATTTAGTCCTCTTTACTACCCCCTTCAAAGCAGCTAAAGTCAACAGGTGCACAAATTGACATTCGTTAAGTACTAAATGTGATTTGTCCCGGGTTTGGTTTTATATGTCTTTTTTCATGAACTAAAGTGCAGTATTCTTATAGAAAAGCAGCCATTTCTTTCCTATTCTTTTCACCATCTCCATCACTGTAGCCCCCACACCCCGCCGTCCTAGCACAGCCACTTGAATAATAAAGCTCTGGCAAAGGAACAAAAAAATGTTTATTTAATTTGACCTTGCAAAACGGGCAAAGTTAGAAAATTGAACCACGCTGTTTATCAAAACACAAACACATGACGTTTACCTTTCTTAACGCTTTTAAGAATTCTTTCATTGAAAATTGAAAGATGAGGGTTAAAAAGAGTTACAAAAGAGAGCCAGGCGTTTGAGAGAAAAACAATGGAAATAATAAAAACAGAATGAAAAGGATGCTGTTGAGATGAAAAAAAAAAAAAAACCATTTTTTTAAGTGGGGGGCGAGAGGCAGCTGCAAATCAGTCACTGTTTTCTGAGAAGGCAGGTTCATCTCCAAGATTTTCTTCTCTGAGCTCAACCAATCTCCACCTTTTCTGAGTTATCCAGTCTCCAGGCAAGCAGCGCCTCTTGATTGGCTTAAAGATGCCGAGTAGAAAAACCAGCCAATCCTGCCTTGAAGTCAGAACTGTGCTATGGAGACATTACAACCACTGCATGGCGAGAATGTGTACAAACCTGTCCGTGCCACAAATATCAGATTCTAGTTCTAAAGATTGTTGCAGAAAAGAAGATTCTTCCAAGCCAACACTGAGCGTGATCTGGCATTTACATTTTTTTAAATTACTCTATCTCTCTTTCTGAGAGACAAAAGAAAAATTTTTTTTAAAAAAAAAAAAGGTACCACGTTTTAACCAAAAGAGCTTAAGCAATAAACTGCCCCGGGTCGGATGACTTACTCTACCCAAGAGGGATTTTCAAAGGGACCTCTCCGGAGAGTCCGGATCACAGTAGGGCTCAAGGAGGGAGTCAGTGAGGATCAAAGTTGCCGCGGGGGAGGGTGGTAGGACGACGATCAAAGAGACACAGATACCAGTAACCGGGAATGCCTCCCCACAGTACCCAAAATCAGAACTTGCGGAGTGAGAGGCTGTGTTTGAAACTGAAGTGAGTAAATAAAACGGCTGTGCTAGGGCTACGTGCTCCGGAGGGTGGCCCCAAGTTCCAAGAAGGTTCCGCCTGGGAAAGCCGAAGGAGCTCGGAGGGCCGCCAGGTCAGGTCCCAACGGGAACTAACAGGGAAGCCCCGAGGGGGGAGAGGGGTGTGTCAAAGGCCCGGAGGCCCGCTGGGGCTGGGAGGCCAGAAAGCGGCCACTGCCTCCGCCTTCGCCTTCGCCTTCGCCCGACCTCGGGCGGCGAGCCAGGGCCCGCCTCTCACCGACGCCTCACTTCCCTTCCGCCAGGGCGACCGGGCCCGCGGGCCGGACTAGAGACGGCCGCGCCGGACCTCCACGTCCGGGGGTTGCGGTTTCGGTCGCAGCGCCTCCCGCTGCTGCCTCAGGCCCTCCGCTCGGGTTTGGGGACCCCGGTATCCCCTTCTTCCCGACCCTCAGCCCAGCCCCGCCGCTCCGCCTTCCACCCGCCGCCTTTACCTGCTCCAGAAGCAGGCGGAGGGAGTCGAGGCCGGGGCCGCGTCGTCGAGTGTGCGACGCGGGTCCGCAGCCCTTTCCCGCCGCCACCACAGCGCTCTCCGGCGCGGCGCAGGGCTGGCGCGCGCGACGGCCGCCGGGGGGAGACGCGCGGCCGGCGCCTGGCGGGGAGACACTGCCGCTCTCCGTCCGGCCGGGGAAGAGCAGCCTCACAGCAGCTAGCCGCGAGAGGGCGGGTGGGCGGCCGAATGGGGAGGGGTCTCGGAGAGCAGGGAAGGGCTGCCACGTCGCCCAGGTGGATCGCTGCTCTCCGCCTCCCCCGCCCCCGCCGGCTTCGGGCCGCGACCTCTGGTTCGTCCTCGGGCTCAGGTGGGGCGCGTGGGCCCGCCCTGCCTTGGCGGCCCCGGTGACCCCGGCCCGCAGGCTCCCGCCTCTCCGTCTCCCCTCAGTGAGCCGGTCCCGGCCTGGCCCGTTCTGCCGCATCGGGCCCGCCTTCCCCCGCCTCGAGCGAAAGCCTGACGTGTTTCCCCCTTCCCTCGTCGTGGGGTCACATGGAGGAGCAAGCCCTTTCCAATGTGTCGGGTTTTCGAGGAAGGCGGGAGTCGTTGTGAGCTAGTGAACGTAGCAATAGGAGCCTGAAATTTCTCCGGAAATAAACCGCGATAACCACAGCCGTGCCTAAGCCTCTTTCACTCTCTCCCAATACCCCAAAGCAAAAATAGAAACACAAGGCCGTACTCGCTGGTCGGGGCGGGCCCGCCAGGTCGCGGGTCCCGGCAGCAAGTTGGGAACGACCGCGAGGTGGACCAGGCGGCCTCGGCGTAGCCTAACTGGGCAGTTGACTCTGGGCGAGCGAGGCCACGGCGGCGGCTGGCGCGCGAACCCCGCCTCCGCGCGCGCCGCGCTGTCCGCGGGAGGTTTCCGGGCGCGCGGCCCGCTGCCCCTCTGCGCGCTCGGGAGTCGGACGCGGCGTGGTCGCTTTGGAGCCGGGAGACAAAGAGGTCGGCGGCGGTCGCGGCAGGGACGGAGGTCTGCGTAGTACCAACCGGCGCGGCCCATGTGCCTTCTGAACAAGCTGACGGAAGCACAAAAACACAGAGCCTGTTTGCAACATAGGACCGCAGGCGCTGACCTTTGCCCTGCTTAGAGCTTCAGTGTTCAGGTGCCGAGAAAAAGCAACGAGGTTTTCTTCGCTTTTGCGATCACTGTGTTATTAGACTATCACCCAAGCCTGCTCCATTTTTTTTTCCCCTCCTAAATTCTACCTTCCTTGGTTTCCTGCTTTTCCTGCTTATGTGTTCTATCGTGAAATGTTCCGTGTTTTCAGGTACACGAATTTTCCCCCCCTTGTTTTCTGATAGAGGTGATTATAGTTATATTAGTTTTTTGCCCCTCCCTCTGTTCCCCTCCCTTTGCAATTACTTTTTGTTCCGTCATCAGAGTTTTTCGTAGAGAAATGAAATAGTCCCCTGACAGACATGGAAAAGACAGTCTGTCGATGTTGTTATAGTAATTGCTTTAAACTGAATGGAAATTCGGGGGGAAATGTAAGTGAATTTTTTATCTTCATTTAGGTCTAATTGGAACATTTAACTCATGAAAACATTCTAGGGTTTTTTGGGTTTTTTTTAAGAATCTCGAAATATTTAAGCAGAGATCTCGGGATGGTCAATCTTCTAATGAAACCAACCACACGGAAGGAGGTTTACCCCTTGTGTGATTTTTGTATTTTTGAAAAGTTTCCTTGAGCCCCTGTTTAGAAATTACAATGCAAATACCTCTGTTATTGCTTTTATTAATTTCGAAACACAAAAATGTTAACAAAGTATTCCAAATCGCAAGATCTATATAACCTTAACATTATGTTGCCTCCTAACAGCCATTAAAAGAGACTAATAACAGTGTTATATGCCACTTGAGGAATGAAAGAATCCTAGTAATTATAAACTTCAAACAAATCTAGAAAGTTAATTTTGTTCATATGAAATATGTTCAGCACGATACTAAAAACTGGCATTTAAATTCTTGTTTTTTCCTTTGATCATTGTTAAGGATTTATCACATTCTTAGGTCTGAACAATAAGAAGTAAAGTATTCTTAACACTGGAAAACATATTTCAAGCCAGCAAGACATCGCCCAGGAAGAAAGGGGGGGGAAAGTGTTTGCTTAGTATATCAATGAAAGAAAAATATAAATAAAAGTTCTGAAAATCAGACTCTAATAGGGAACAAAGCAATCTTTACTCAACATTCACAATGCTAGCCTTCCTTTGTGAATATTTATAAAGATTCCCTCCTTCCTTATTGGTTTAAATTCTAAGCCAATAGGAAAAGTACAACACATCTTTTAAAGAGTGAGACATAAGCATTAGGTTAAAACATTGGATAAACGGATTGTTTATCATACTATTCTCATTTCAGATCGTGTATCTTTCAATTCTAAAGAAGAAATTTAAGAATCTTTGAATTATTGAGTATTTTGATGTAACTTAAATAGCAAGGTGCTACTCCTGGTCACATTCTGCTCCCTGTAATCTTCCTGTTGGTTTTGTTACAATATTTAATTATCTTAAAATGCCAGGTGAATATGAAGAATGGCAAAATGCTACTGCTTACTTAACCTTTTAAATAAATAAGATTAACCCTGGCATTTCTTTAGATGAAAGACCAGCCTTTAAGGAAATAATAAAATTTACATTTTCAAAAAATTTCTCAGATTTTTGTAATAAATATTTGTAATTTATTATAAACAAATATTTTATATTTACCCAAAGCATCTTTGGTCTGTTTAATGGCTAAATTCTAAGCATGCTTATATTTAGAACTTAAGTGTGATTTCATCTCAGTCACAATGCCACCTTTGCATTTCTATGCTTTGAATTTGACTGGGAGCATTCTGCTTAATGACAATTATTTGCATATTTATGGTCTTCCCTGGTGGCTCAGATGGTAAAGAATCTGCCTGCCTTGTGAGAGGCCTGGGTTCGATCCCTGGGTGGGGAGGATCCCCTGGAGGAGGGCGTGGCAACCCGCTCCAGTATACTTGCCTGGAGAATCTCCCTGGCAGGCTACAGTCCATGGGGTTGCAAAGAGTCAGATACGACTAAGCACAACACAGCACAGCATATTTATAATCTCCCTTAGTAGGTCATCAATTTCTTGAAGACAGGTTCTGTTTCCCATTCAGCCTTGTATTCCTCATTACCAAACAGCACTCTTATACAGAGCACCCCTTGGACATTTGATGAGTAAAAGAATGAGCATTACTCCACAGCACAGTGTATGGCAAATCAAAAGAAAGTCAGTCTCAGAAATTTTTTTTTTTCCTTTTTTATGTAATGGCTGACAAATACTTGTTTTCATTCCCAATTAAACAGAATAACATTTTGCAAGAATTTTACTAACAAGTAAAAACCAACATATGCTGGAACTCCTGTTTTTACATTTTAAATCTGATAGAAACTGGATAGTGAGTTATATTGCCATTATCTAAAGTAAATAATATCAATGGGCTTATCTTTACAAAAAAATTCCTTTACCACACTAAACAGGAGCTACAAGTTTTGTGACCTTGGGAAAATTACTTTAAACCCTCTAAAACTCAGTTTTCGCATCTCTCAAATACATTCATTCATATCTATTTTATGATTAATTAAAATAATGAAAGCATGTAAAGTAAAAGCTCAGTAGATGATAGGTATTACTTGCAGATATTGGTGGATTCAATCATGAAAAGAAGTAATTTTCTTTGTGCAATTATTTATGTATAAAAAGGCAGTCATAAAGTGCTGCTTTAAAAATAGTGAGGAAACCTATCTTAAAGGAAGGAATAAAATACTAAGAACTAAAGAGATGACTTTAAGAATTGAAATTTGCCAAGAGAATAGATGTTAAGTGGTCTCAGCACACACAGACAACTATGAGAAGTAAAGGGATGTATTAATTGTGATAACGCATTTCATAATGTACATACACCTATATCAAATTATGTTGTACACTTTCTGTACAATTTTTTCAGTAATACTATACCTCAAGCTATAGTAAGTGGGGAGGTAAGAAGGGTAGGGGAGAAATCAGTCTCTGTTGAAAAAATAACAATAACCGACAAAACAGAAAAACCAAATCCCTTAGTGTAGCTTCCAAATCCTGCCCTTCCTACAGAAATGGACTTCAAGACCTCAAGCCTAGATCCACTGAGGGATGGTCTCAAGAACTGTATCTTTGCTTTACCTAGTTTCTCCATAAGGGGATGGCCAAAGTACCAGTCAGGCAGTCTCCAGACTTAACAGGGAAAGGTAGAAAAGGAATTGGCAAAAGAGAATATTAAAACAAATAAAACACTTAAGAGAACAAGAACTACAGGATAGATGGCAAAGATAGCTTACTTGTGCCTGGGATAATCCTTATGTAAATGTGATGGTAACCACAGTACTGTGTCTTTGTGAGTAATTTTCATAGGAAGCCATGCTTCAGTCCAGAAGCATATGTATTGTGGTAACTCTAGCTTTGTGTAACTGTGAAATTTCATATCATTTACCAGTAAGGAAATGTTACATCCTATAATCATACCTGTTGACGTCTTTCTGTCAGTTGCATTACTTTTCCACTTGTGACAATCACACACATCCTACTTCCAATGATGTTGAGTCATTGGGTAACCTCATCATTCATTTTCACTTCTGGGCTTCCCAGGAGGCTCCATGGTAAAGAATCCGCCTGCAAGGTTGGCAGAGAAGACATGAGTTTGATCCCTGGGTGAGGAAGATCCCCTGGGGGAGGAAATGGCAATTCACTCCAGAGTTCTTGTCTAGAGAATCCCATGGACAGAGGAGCCTGATGAGTTATGATCCATGTGGTCACATGATGGGTTAAGATCCATGTGGTCACATCCTTTACAAATCTAGTTTAAATGTCTTTTCTCTTGTAGTTTTCCAAGGCACCTCAAATGTAATGAACTACTTCCTCTAAGACCATAGCAATTTGTATATATCTCTCTTATTCAGTCCCAATGATGACTGTTGGTATATATCTTCAAACTGCAAACTGCAAACTTTTCCCCTAGATAAGAAATAACTCCAGTGACTAGAAAATGTCTTCTAAACATTGAAATGTATAGACCCCTTTTAGTGTACCTCCTAGCTCACAATTTCCCCTTTAGCTTTACTTGCCCTCATTCCATAGGGTGGACTTCAGGGTATTAAAAAATGACTTCGCTTCCCTGGCCATACTTAATGAACCAGGGGTAGGTGTCTTAATCTAATAGCCCCTTCCTGGAAAATTTTTACGGTTGAGACAAAATCAAAAATTAGCATTAGTAAAATCAAAGGAAAAATTATGAATAAAAATAGTGCAATTCATATCAGAGACAAAGGACTGTTTCCTCTAATAAATAAACACTTGGAAATCAATTTTTAAAAGACCAATAACTCAACAGAAAAGAAAACTGGGCAAAGCATAAAGAAGGCTCCCCAAAATGTATATATTATATGTATATGTATTATGTACTGTGCTGCTGCTGCTGCTGCTGCTACTAAGTCACTTCAGTCGTGTCCAACTCTGTGCGACCCCATGGAGAGCAGCCCACCAGGCTCCTCCGTCCCTGGGATTCTCCAGGCAAGAATACTGGAGATTATGTACTATATGCACATTATAAACATACTATAAACTTCTGATTTTCTATTGCAGCATTAAATTCCAAGTTTTGGAATTCTATAAAAGAATGATGGCATTCTCTGAGTGCTGATTCTGTAAAATCTCCAGGATAAATTGCTCAGTGAAAAAAGTTTATGCTATGCTGCCATCATATTAAAAAAAATGGGAATAGGAGAATAGATAGACAAATGTTATCACATATACATAAAATTTCTCTGGAAGGAGATGCAGCAAACTTGAGAAAGGGAACTGAGTAGCCAGAGGGAAGAGGCTAGAAAGAGTTTTCACTGTATCTTTTTTGAACCAAAAGAATCTATCTGCTATTCAAGAAAATAAGTAGGAGTAAGATATTTGGGATCCCAGAGAGATGCAGTTTCTTTGTGCAACTAAGCCAATGTGGGGTTAACTCAGGAGTTGAGGGCAACTATATTCTGCATGAAGCCTGGTGAGCAAAGGAAGCTGACCTAGAAAGAAGACTGAAGCGGATAAGCAGACAAGAGGAATTGGATATGCAGAGAAGAGGGATTGGAGAGAAAATATTGTCTGGGCTCGCAACAATTTGGTTCTAGTCTTTCCTGGAGCCAGCTGCATCCCTCCACTTGGTTTCTTTTAAAACATTCCTATATTCCTTTTTTTTCTTCCAGTTTTATTGAGATATAATTATACACGTTTAAAGTGTACAGCATAATGGCTTACATCTGAAATGATTACCACAGAAAATATAACATTCATCATCTCCTATAGATACAAAATAAAAGAAAAAAATATTTTTTCCTTGTGATGAGAACTTAGGATTTACTTTCGTAACAACTATTATATATAACAGACACCAATGTTAATTATATTAATCATGTTGTACGTCATATCCATTGTATTTATCTTACAAATTTGTACCTTTGGACCACCTTCATCCAGTTCTTCCTTCCCCCAACCCCTGCCTTTGGTAACCGCAAATTAGATCTTATTTTCTATGAGTTTGTTTGTTGAAGTATAATTGTGTATGTGTGTGTCTGACTCTTTGCGACCCCGTGGACTGTGGCCCGCCAGGCTCCTCTGTCCTTGATATTGTCCAGGCAAGAATCCTGGAGTGGGTTGCCATTTCCTACTCCAGGGGATCTTACTGACCCAGAGATAGAACCCACGTTTCCTGCATTGGCAGGCAGATTCTTTATCACTAGTGCCACCTGGGAAGCCCCATAATTGCCTTAATAACACTGTTAGTTCCTCATGCACAACATAATGGTATATTTCTTTACATTACAAAATGCTCACCACAGTAATTCTAGTTACCATCGATCACCACACAAAGATATTACAGTATTGAGTGTATTCTCCGTACTTAAATTTTATCTCCGTGACTCACTTATTTTGCACCTGGAAGTTTGTATCTCTGAATCTCCCTCACCTATTTCACTTACCCGCCCCCACCCCCATCCTCAATCCCTCAGACAATCACCTATTGCTCTCTGTATCGATGAGTGTTTCTGTTTTGTTGTATTTGTTAATTTGTTTTGCTTTTTGGATTCCACATATAAGTGAAGTCATATCTAACTTACTGCACTTAGCATAATACCCTCAAGGCCCATCCACGTTGTAGGAAATGACAAGAATTCACTTTTCTTTCTGGGTAACATTCCATTGTACGTATACAAACACATGTAGTGTATCCATTCATCTATCCATGAATACTTAGGTTGCTTCCATACTTGGCTTTTGTGAATAATACTGCAATTAACATAGGGGTGATGCATTTTCTTGAATTAGGATTTTTGTTTTCTTTGGCAAAATACCCAGAAGTGTGTAATTGCTGGATCATGTGATAGTTCTATTTTTAATTTTTGGGGGAACCTCCATACTGTGTTCCATAGTGGCTGCACCAATTTACATTCCCAATTACCCTTTTCTTCACATTCTTGCCAATATTTGTTATTTGTTCTTTTTGATAATAGCCATTCTGAGAGGTGTGAGGTGAAGTCTCACTGTGGTTCTGACTTGCATTTCCCTGATGATTAGTGATGTTGAGCATCTTTTCATGTACTTCCTGGTCATCTGTCTTTGGGAAAATGTCTGCTCGGGTCCTCTGCCCGTTTTTTAATCAGGTTGTTTGGTTTTTTGATGTTGAGTTTTATGAACTCTTTGAATATTGTGCATATTAACCCCTTATCAGATATATTGTTTACAAATGACTTCTCCCATTCAGTAGCTGACCTTTTCTTCTTATTGATAATTCCCTTCACTGTGCAAAAACTTTTTAGTTTGATATAGTCCCATTTGTTTATTTTTGCTTTGTTTCCCTTGCCTGAGAAGGCAGATACAAAAAAATATTTCTAAGACAATGTCAAAGATCATATTGCATATGTTTTCTTCTGGGAATTTTATGGTTTCGGGTGTTAAGTATTTAATCCATTTTGAGGGTTTTTTTTTTAATGTGGTGTGATAAAGCAGATCATTTTTATTATTTTGCAAGTAGCTGTCCCATTTTCCCAACACCATTTACTGAAGAAGTTGTCACTTCCCCATTATATATTCTTGTCTCTTTTGTTGTAGATGAATTAATCATCTAAGTGTGGGCTCATTTCTGAGCTCTCTGATTCTGTTCCACTGATCTATGCATCTGTTTTTGTGCCAATATACTGTTGACTATTCTGTTTCTTTACTATATATTTATCGTTTGAAATCAGGGAATGTGATACCTTCAACTTTCCTATATTCTTATAATAAATCTCCTTTTTTTGTCCTAAGCTAACCTAAGTTGTTTTCTGATCCAAACAGTTTAACTATTATCGTGGCATCAAAAAGAGTTTAACTATTGTAGTAGGTTTTCTGTAAATTCTTGTTAAAATGAAATGTGAAGTTCTTTATAATGAAATCCATTTGGGCTCTCAAAGTTTATACTGTTTTCTTTAAATCTCTCAAATTGAAAGAGGATAAGTGAACAAGTTCAGGGCATTCTGAAAGACCTTCACCCTAAGCTAAAGTGGTGTTTGCTGATGGAAAATATAAACTAGGCCTGAAGCCAAGTAACACATTCCACCTGCTAGACTTTCCTCTCAGTTCCCTGCCTGAGAACTGAGACTTCTCAGTTAGTGTTTCTTGATAGCCTGCCTGAAAGATAAGATCTTAACTTTTTCTAGTTAGGATGGAGTTTGAAGATTGTGGAACATTTTTAGGCTGATTTATATTTGGATAGAAAAGGCACTGGGGAACAGGGCAAGAGCATCAATCCTATGGTGAAGAGACATGGGTGTCATTATTTGAGCATATTCAAATATGAGTTTCCAAGACTTAGGGCTAGTTAATACATTGACACTTACCCTTCCAGAAAGCAGTGTCCATTTGTTTGTTCACATTTTCAAATCTATAGGTTCAAATCTGTAGAACTATCATTTTACTATTTATTTTATATCATTCTTCCTAGTACTGCAAAACTAGGAAATACTTCAGAAAATTCATAGAAGGCCCAGAATGCATTTATAGAGCAACTGCTAGAGTTCAACAGCTTGCAAATGAGGCTAAATACAGTTTATCTGAGCATGGTGACATAATACACATTCCAGGGATGGCAACATAGACGCTTCACACCTGTTTATGTACCATTTATATAGGGTGAATTTAAACAGGATGATGAAATTATCTCTCATGTAAAATGTCAAAATAATTACATATAAGTACTAAGATGTAGAAGAGCACAGTTTATTTCCATCATTAAAATCCCATTGAAAAGTTAAATACCATTATTTAACTACCAGGAACTATTCTTTATTCTTTCTCAATATTTCTTGAGAATCTATTATCAGGGATATTGTAAAAGTGTAAGACACAGGCCCTGTCCTTAAGGAGTTTTGTTGTAATTTTGCTGAGGTAAGACATACAGGTATAAAGCATCATCATTGTTATTTTCCACTAAGAGGAGTAGGATGATGACATGGAAAATCATATGGGCTTACTTTATTTTTTATTATTAAAGAGCAACTTTGAAAGTCTACAGTTGAAACCACCACAGGAATTGAAGGTTGTGATCCCAAGCATCTTGGTTCCTCACCCCATCCTGTCCCCAGTGTGACTCGCAGAGGGCATTCCCAGACTGACACATGGATGGCTGTCTGTAAACGTCTACTGGCAATATGGGCTTTTAAACTTGGTTCCCATTTTCAGTTCTGCCATGTCATTAATATGAGCTCTACAGAGACATTTAACTGTCCCAACCTCAGTTTCCTCAAATAGTAAAGTGAGGATAAGGATGATAACCTTGGAGGACCATTTTAAGAATTAAATGAGACAATATGAATGAAAATAGCTAAGTAAATCCTTAATATATATCAGGTGCTTGATAAATATTAGTTTATTCTTTAACTGAACTTGAAAGGATTTTCTATTTTTCTCATTTTGATCCATTTATAATGAGTTTCAGTGAATTTTAAAATTGAAGTCAGCATACATAAATGAAAATTTAAAAAATTTTTAAACCAAAAAAGGAAGAAAAAAATTTAATATAAATAAATTTTTAAAATAAAATTGTAGTTAGCTAAAAATTTCAATCATCTTGAGAACCGAAACTCTAACCACTTTAAGACTTAAAACAATATCTAGAGTTTTAATCAAGAGAAGGAAAAATAAATAAATATCATCTTTTTCCTAGAAAAACCATTATCATTCCTAGGAAAAGGTTGTCATTCCAACTTGCTCTCTGAATGTAATATCACCTAACATAAGTGACTTTTCCATGTATAAAATACTTTCAGAGTTTACCTGGAGTTCTATACAGAATGTATGTGAGTATTTCAAAATATACCCTATATTGGACATTTGTTCATGGAATTTCTCATTATTTGCTTTGATGGATCACTCAAAAAGCCTGTTCCAAATTAGGATAATTTGTAGGATGATGTCAATGAGTTTCTTCATTTTCTTTTGACTGATTCCAAAATATAGAAGAATTTGATTTGCATAGAACATAGAAATGGGAAGTAAAGTAACAGTAATTTCTCAGAAATTAACCAACATTGATCAGAGTAACCCTGCTCAGTACACAAATTCCCCAGTCTGCTTCCACTTAATTCAATAAATATATATTCCTGTGATTGATGTTGGAGTCTTCAGGGAGCTCAGTAAATAGCATTGCTCTCCTCTGTCTAAATTGAGAATAAAGGTCAAGTGTAAGATATATAAGGGATCAAATATCTCCTTGAACTGATAAGGACCAACTGCAAGCTGCAGCTCATGAGAAACAAACTGACCTGTCATGCAAACCTCTCAATTAGGTAGAATTCCCTACTCTGTTGCACAGACTGCACAGGGCCACAAAGGGTCTTGCACGGCATTTCTGCCTTTATGGCTACCTTCTATCATTTAAAAAAAAAAAAAAAAAAACATGTTTTATGACTGTACTGATATAGTTCAGTTCAGTCACTCAGTCATGTCCGACTCTTTGTAACCCCATGAACCATAGCATGCCAGGCCTGCCTGTCCACCACCGCCTCCCAGAGTTTACCCAAACTCATGTCCATTGAGTCAGTGATGCCATCCAACCATCTCATCCTCTGTCAGCCCCTTCTCCTCTGCCTTTGATCTTTCCCCACATCAGGGTCTTCAAATGAGTCAGCTCTTTACATCACATGGCCAAAATATTGGAGTTTCAGCTTCAACATCAGTCCTTCCAGTGAATACCCAGGACTGATTTCCTTTAGGATGGACTTGTTGGATCTCCTTGCAGTCCAAGGGACTCCACTGATATAGATAAAAATATATTAATACTATGTATTAAAACATTTTCATTGGCTTACAAGTTCATTTTTTTTCCTTCTCATTTTAAATTGAAAAAACATTTTCAGGGCCCCTGAAACTATCCTGACTCCTAGACACTGGGCCCACTGTGCCTAATGGAGAAATTAGCCCTAAGCAACACACTGGATGAAGTAAATCTTAAATCCTGGAAGAAGCACGTACTCTCTGAGCAGCCTTACTTTCAGGAGAGAAGACAAGAAATCAGGCAACCATGCTTCAGTCATTCTTCCTGGATTTACCTATCAGATGTTACTTTCTCCACTCCCGGATGGGTAAAGGAATAGGAAGCTAGGAGTTACATCTTTCTCAGTTCAGTTCATATCAAAGATAATGTTGGTAGAGAAAAGCAGACCTCTCTTAGCAAGCATTTTCTTACTACTGAAATGATTATGTTCACTTACTATAATTTGATAATCCTGGCCTTTATGATTACCCATCTAGGACTTTCCTAGTGGTCCAGTGGTTAAGAGTTCACTTGCCAGGGTTGGATCCCTGGTCTGGGAAGATTCTACATGCCTCCAAGGCAGCTAGTGGTCCACAAGTACTGAGCCCTCCCACCTAGACCCTGTGTTCCACCACACGAAAAGCCACTGTGGTGAAAAGCCTTCGCACTGCAAGGAAGAGTAGCCTCCCACCACCACCGAAACTAGAGAAAGCCTGAGCACAGCAATGAAGACCCGTGCAGCCAAAAATAAATACATTTTTTAAAATAAAAACTAGAAGATTACCCATCTAATTCTTCTTGCTCCAGATTTCATTTTACTAGGAAACTTTCTGATTATAACTATGTGTGCATGCATGCTAAGTTGATTCAGTCATGCCTGACACTTTGCAACCCACTGGACTGCAGCCCGCTAGGCTCCTCTGTCCAAGAGATTCTCCAGGCAAGAATTCTGCAGTGGGTTGCCATGCCCTCCTCCAGGGGATCTTGCCGACCCAAGGATTGAACCTGCATCTCCTGCATTGGCAGAAGGGTTCTTTATGACAAGCGCCACCTGGGAAGACCAATTATAGCTATATGGCCTCCCATATTTTCCTAACAAGAAAGAGTGTATCAAGCAGCTGATAAGGCATACAACCTGCACTCTGGTTACAGTTATCATTGTAAATTAAAGCATCCTGGTTTACATATTATTCTCACATGAAATTTGTTGGCATGAGAATTCATGGATTTAACTCATTCATTTAACTGACTTGACTGTGTCGTTGAACTAGAAAAGTTGAGGTTCAAAATCTGAACCACTGGGAATTCCCTGGCAGTCCAGTGGTTAGGACTCCGAGCTTCAACTGCAGGGCACACAGTTTCCATCCCTACTCAGGAAACTAAGATCCCTCATGCCTCTCGACGTGGCCAAAAATATCTGAATCACCAATGGTTTAATCTAAGGCAACCCTACAGGACTCCACCTCAGTAGTCAGCAAGTTTTTGTGAGCTGCAGTTCAATTTCCCCATTCTCTAATCACAACATCCTTCACACTACTAATAATAGTGTATTCTTAAATTATAATAAATGGGGGGTGGAGGAAGAAATACTCTGGCAAATTTTTCCACAACTATTGTTTTCCTCCAGTTCTATGCAATGTCATGGGATTGAGAATGCTTGCTTTTCTTCATGGCATATAATTAGGGGAAAATTATTACCAGTTCTGTGTGAAACAAATCATATTCTTTACAACAAATCATCCACAGGAAATTTTCATTTGGTCTTAACTACCTCCATGGCCAGACAAGATGTCAACCTGGATCAAGATAAGGAAGAACTGGTGACGCAGCAAAATTTATAATGGAATATGTCAGCAGTTATATATCTCTCATTAAACATATATTGAGAGCCAGTGATATGCCAGTCAGTATGTGCCTAATATAATTGGAGGCTGCAAAGGATTATCTAGCTGCATGTCCAGGAAGAAAAGGAAACAGATTTTTGTGAATATATATTAGTTTCTGACTCAGTGACTGGTATTATTGTCCCCATTTTCACAGGAAAGGGAGGCACAGAGAGAGGTAATTTTCCTAAGTTCGTATCTAGAAATTGTGATATAATCATGATGCAATCATGACTGAAACCCAAGCCTGTTCAGTTCACTAAATATATGAGTCATTACTGTATGGCAGACCTTGTGATGGGGATAGGAGCTTCCCCAGTGGCTCAGCAGGTAAAGAATCTGCCTGCAATGCAAGAGACACGGGTTCGATCCCTGGACTGGGAAAATCCCCTGGAGGAGGGCACAGCAACACACTCCAGTATTCTTGCCTGGAGAATCCCATGGACAGAGGAGCCTAGCGGGTTACAGTCCATGGGGTCACGGAGTCCCACACGAGTGAAACGACTGAGCTCGCATGCACACACGCACGCAGGTGATGGGTATTGAGGATACAGCAGTGGTCTTCCCTTGAAGAACTCCATCAGCTTCCTGCCAGCAGGCCAGTAAACCTACCTACATGGCCACTCATGCTTTCTGCTAGCCCTCCTGGTTCCATGGGAGCGGCATAGCTTTACCTCCTAAGGCTACTTTTCCCCTTGTTTTCCAGACCCCATCATTCATCTTAATTTATGTTTTACCTTTTTGGTTTGAAATAGTTTTGGACTTACAGAAAATTACAAAAATAGAACAGAGTTCATATGTAGCCTTCACCCAAGCTTCCTCCAATATTAACAATCTAAATAACCATAGTTCAATGAACAAAAGTGGACATTAACGCTGCTACAGTACTGTTAACTAAACTGTGTGTCTGTGTGCTCAGTCAGTGGTGTCCAGCTCCTTTGCAAGTCCACACTGTAGCCCGCCAGGCTCCTCTGTTGATGGAATTCTCCAGGCAAGAATACTGGAGTGGGTTCAGTTCAGTTCAGTTCAGTCACTCAGTTGTGTCCGACTCTGCAACCCCATGAATCGCAGCACTCCAGGCCTCCCTGTCCCTGACCAACTCCCGGAGTTCACTCAGACTCACGTCCATTGAGTCGGTGATGCCATCCAGCCATCTCATCCTCTGTCGTCCCCTTCTCCTCCTGCCCTCAATCCCTCCCAGCATCAGAGGCTTTTCCAATGAGTCAACTCTTCGCATGAGGTGGCCCAAGTACTGGAGTTTCAGCTTTAGCATCATTCCTTCCAAAGAAATCCCAGGGCTGATCTCCTTCAGAATGGACTGGTTGGATCTCCTTGCAGTCGAAGGGACTTTCAAGAGTCTTCTCCAACACCACAGTTCAAAAGCATCAATTCTTTGGCACTCAGCCTTCTTCACAGTCCAACTCTCACATCCATACATGACCACAGGAAAAACCATAGCCTTGACTAGACAGACCTTAGTCGGCAAAGTAATGTCTCTGCTTTTGAATATGCTATCTAGGCTGGTCATAACTTTTCTTCCAAGGAGTAAGCGTCTTTTAATTTCATGGCTGCAATCACCATCTGCAGTGATTAGCCATTCCTTTCTCCAGGGAATCTTCCCGATCAAAATTGAACCTGGGTCTCCTGCATTGTAGGCAGATTCTTTACCCTCTGAGCCAACAGGGAAGGGGTTTCTGTGATATTTTCTAATAACTAGATTAAAGTTGTGCATTTGGGGCAAAAATACCACATAGATGAGGTTCCCTGGTGGCTCAGCTATAAAGAATCCACCTGCAATGCAGGAGACCCAGGTTCCATCCCTGGGTTGGAAGATCCCCTAGAGAAGGAAATGGCAACCCACTGTAGTATTCTTGCCTGGGAAATCCCATGGACAGAGGAAACTTGTGGGCTATAGTCCATGGGGTCACAAAGAGCTGTACACAACTTAGTGGCTTAACAACAACCACTACCACATAGGCCATAGTATGTTCTAAACACCTATCAGAAGATGCATGATATCAGTACATCTTATTACTGGTGGTATTAATCTTGATCACTTGGTTAATATCTACCAGGTAGTAAAGTTGCCATTTTCTTTCCTTTATATTGATAAATATCTTGAGGAAGTTACTTTGAGACTATGCAAAAATCCCATCTTTCCTCAAACTTTCACCATCTGACTTTACCATCTATCGGTGGGTCTTGCCTGCAACAATTATTACTGTTGTATTTGTCTAATATAGACTGGCTATTTCCCTCATTCATTCTACACCTATTAATTGAAAATTTTCTGCAAGGAATAGTTGTTCCTTCTTTCTAATTTATCTAATTATATTTATGTCAATATGAACTCATGGATATTTATTTTACTTTATGGGTTATATTCAATATTATCATTATTTGTTTCTCAAGTTATTCAACTTTTGTCATTGGGCGCTCCTTCAGGCTAGTTTCTGTGTCCTTTTGATATGTCCACTTCCTTTTTCAAGCACTCCCTTATTTTCTGGTATTACAAGATATCCCAGACTCATCCTGCACCAGCCCTAGAATTAAGTACTTCCCCGAGGAGCCCCAGGTTCCTGTTATTAAAGAATGTTACTTAGGAATTCATCTGGATGCTAGATGTGCTCATTGCTACTGGATATTATTGCTCCTAGGCCCTTCTAGTGAACAGAGCTAAGGGAGCCTATGTATGTGTATTAATGCACACTCTTTTATATTTCTATCTATGTATGAGTTTATTTGACATGAGTTTATTCTGACATCATCTAGTGTCAGAAAATTCTAGCCTTTCCCCGCTCCTTATTTATAATGTTTTTCTCCAGCAGAGAGGAAGCCTGGCTCTCATTGTCTACAATAGAGACATTTGTTGAATCCTAGTGTACACATAAAGTAATTAGAAAATGCTAACCCATGAGAAGTATGAGAGAGATTTAATAAGTAGAATGCAGTATTTGTGCATTTTTTTTTGTCTTCAGTCTTGGAGTATCTATATACTGTTCACTTGTATTTTAAATATCTTTTTATTGCCTTCTTATCAGCATTTAAACACCTCAGCCCTCTCCTATATGAAAAAGACTATTTCTCATCCTTCATTCTCCTTCTATTTTGTCCTTAGTTCCGAAAGCACTTGAATAATTCTATATTCCCTATCATCAATTCCTCTTATCTTCACTCTTGAAGTCACTGCACTCTGACTTCCATCTTCACTACTCCCCAGAATCTTCTCCTACTTCAGTCACTTCTTACCTCTGTGTTCCTATAATCAGAAGTCAGTTTTTTGCTTGACATCTCAAAAAAACACAAAAAACAATACGCTGTTGAGCTCTTTCTTTGACAACGATGGTAAGGAGTCTTCAGTATTCCTGCCACTTATCTGGCTGATCCTTGTTGTTCTTTACAAGTTCCTCTTCTTTCTTTTTCCCCCTCTTATTTATTTACTTATGGCTGCACTGGGTCTTTTTTTCTTTTTAGATCTTAAACATTGGTGCTTCCCTGATTCTTTTAGCATCCTCTTCCATACTTACTGTCTGGCTCCTGAATAATCTCAATATATCTAATGATTTATAATTACTATCTGTATGAAAATGACTCTAAAATTTAGAACTGCAATTTGGACATTCCCAGGGAGTATCAGTATTATATATCCAAATGCTTATTAGACAGTCTTCATCTGAATATATCATAGGAACTTCAGATTCAACATGTTCAATTATCAGCCTGACTTTAGACCTGTTTCTCTTCAATAAGCCTATTTTCAAAATCTTGAAAAGTCTCTTTCCCTTCACTTAGTCCAAGTCTTCAGATATAAAGAAATTAATCCTTTTCATGATTTGTTTTAAATATTTTTATTAACCATTTTTTATTGAAGTGTAATTAATTTACAAAGTTGTGTTAGTTTCAGGTGTACAGTAAAGTGATTCTCATATATAGGTGTATATATATATATTCTTTTTCAGATTATTTTCCATTATAGGTCAAGATATTGAATATGGTTCCTTGTCTATACAACAGGTCTTTGTTTACCTATTTTATATATAGAAGTATGTATATGTTGATCACAAACTCCTAGTTTATGCCCCCCCATCCCTTTTGGTAATAATAAGTCTATTTTCTTTTTTCTTATTCTCTCTCTCTTTTCTTTTTTTTTAATGCACTGCTCAGCTTGCAGGATTTTAGTTCCCCTAACAGGGATGGAACCCATGCTCCCTGCAGTGGATTGAAGTCTTAACCACTGGATCACCAGGGAATTCTCATAAGTTTGTTTTCTATGTCTGTGAGTCTATTTCTGCTTTGTAAATTAGTTTATTTATATAATTTTTCAGATTCCACATAGGTATAAGTGATTTCATATGATATGTGTAATTATCTGTGTTTCATACTTTGTTCAATGATAATTCTGAAATATGACACATATTGCTAAAAACAACACAATTTCTAGTATTTAAATCATATTAGTCTAAAATTTAAACAAAAAACTGTTATAGCAATGAACTCCTTGCATCTAAACTTTATCTCCTGGAGAAGGAAATGGCAACCCACCCCAGTATTCTTGCCTGGGAAATCCCATGGACAGAGGAGCCAGGAGGGCTATAGTCCATGGAGTCACAAAAGAGTCAGACACAACTTTATCGTTATTCAGTTGCTAAGTCGTATCTGACTCTTTGTGACCCCATGGACTGCAGCATGCCAGGCTTCCCTGTCCATCACTATCTCCTGGAGTTTGCTCACACTCACGTCCATTGAGTTGGTGATGCCATCTAACCATCTCATCCTCTGTCACCCCCTTCTCCTCCTGCCTTCAATCTTAGTATCTAAACAACAACATGTTCCATTTAGATTGTATTCCTTTCAGTTCCAAAAGTTAGACATTTATATATTTCAATTTTGTTTAAAGTAGCAACTAATGAGGAAAATCCATCTCTAGTATTCCTTTAATTATATGTCCCAAAGTTTCCAAAGCCAAAGATATTTGGACTTCATTTGTGATTTTTATCTCTTTATTACATTCTTTGTACTTCTCATTGATAAAGTTCCAAGTCCCGGACATTTCAGCTCCTGTAAGTCCCAGTTCTCTCTGGTCTTGCACTACTGCTCTCTTCCAGGAACCTTCATCTCTTTCTTTGATCACTGCAACTGACTCCTAACTGATTTCACTTCTTCAGTCTTGCTTACCCACATACAACTAGCCATAACACAAACAGAGCACTCTTTCTAAAATGTAAATCTGCTTTGATCACTTTCCAATTAGAACTCTCCCTTTTGTGCTTCATGACATCATGAAGAAAGTGAGGGGGAAAAAAAAACCCACAGGAGACCTTTTTTGCAAATCATATATCTGATAAGGGACTTGTAGCTAGAAGGTACAAAAAACAATTACAACTCAATAATAAAAAGATAATTCAATTTTAAAATGGGCAAAGGGGACTACACTGTTAGTCCAGTGGTTAAGAAACTGCCTTACAATGCTGGGGACTCAGGTTCAACCCCTGGTTGGGGAACTAAGATCCCACATGCCACAGGGCAACTAAAGCTGAACACCTCAAGGAAAAGCCTGCATGCAGCAATGAAAACCCAGCACATTTAAAATTTTAAAAATAAAATAAATGGTCAAAGAATCTAAGCAGACACTGCTCCCATGTTGGCCAATAAACATATGAAAAGGTACTCAACAACATTAACTATCAAGGGAATTGTATTAACCCTGTGTTTCTGATGCTTTGACATTTTGGGCCCTTGCTGATCCTGAAGAACTGCCCCTCCTGGGGTTAGCCAATATTTATAGATAGTAAGACATGCCTTTCATCTGCAGACTAAATAATCTACAGCCTAAACCCTCAATCATCTCCTTTATCAGATTCTTATACTCCAGGCTACTATTTCTCTGGAGGTCCCGGTCCAGGAACCAGACAAACTAGGAGCAGCCCCTCTACCCTGGGGCCTATGGAAATTATCCACCTAGCCAATCTTACTCCACCTCACCTGTTCATTCTCACAGAAATCACAGTAAAAGTTCTTGCCTACATTCCCCTCCTCGCCTGACTCAACTTGGTGGCTCCTTCTGCCATGACATGGCTTGCCCCCTCCTCTTGAGATCTCTGAGCGTTACAGCTATCTTTTCAATGACAGTCTGACCTGTTGACCTTTCATACCTGAATAATAATAAACCTATGTTTTAAAACAAAAATACAAACTGAAAACAAAATGAAATGCCTTGTCACACCCACTAGGATGGCGGTTATCAAAAAGATGGACAACAGCATATGCTGGCAAAGGTGTGAAGAAATTAGAATCCTCATACATTGCTAGTAGGAATGTAAAATGCTGCAGCTGAATGGAAAACAGCCTGGCAGTTCCTCAAAAAGTTAAACATACAGTTATGACATGACCCAGAAATCTACTCCTAAGTATATAGAAAATATGCCCACACAAAATCTTGTACATGAATGTTTACAGCAACATTATTCACAGTAGCCAAAAAGTAGAAACAAGCCAAATGTCTATCAGCTGATAGGTAAAATGTGTATCTATGCAATGGAATATTATTCATCCATAAAAAGGAACGGGAGCTTCCCAAGGGGTGCTAGTGGTAAAGAATCTGCCTGCTAATGCAGGAGATGCGGGTTTAATCCTCGGGTTGGGAACATCCCCTGGAGGAGGACATGGCAACCCACTCCAGTATTGTTGCCTGGAGAATCCATGGACAGAGAGACTGGCAGGCTACAGTCCATACTGTCCCAAAGAGTTGGACACGACTGAAGCAACTTAGCACACATGCACACACTAATGGTAAGGATTTGGTGCTTTTATTATAATACTGCCATGGCCCAGGTTCAATCCCTGGTCACAGAATTGAGATCCTGCAAGCCACACTGCACTGTGTAGTCAGAAAGTAAATAAATAAAATGTTTCTTAAAAAAAAAAAAAGAGTATTGATACATAGTGCAACATAAATGAATCTTGAAAACATGATAAGTAAAAGAAACCAGTCACAAAGTACCACATATATGATTCCATTTGCATGAAAGGCCAGAATAGGTAAATATAGAGAGAGAAAAAGTAGATTGGTGGTTGCCTAGGGACAGGAAGTAAGGAATAACAACTAAGCCTTTCTTTTTGGGGTAATAATGGAAATATTCTAAAATTGATTGTAGAAAGAAGTGTACAATTCTGTGAATATACTAAAAACCATTTGTTGAACACTTTAAATAGGTGATTTGCATGGTTTATGAATTATATTTCAATAAAGTTTTGAAAAAGGAAAACTTTTCAATAGCTTCCCACTGCCCTTAAAATAAAATCTAAATCACTAAGATTAATAGGCAATAAGGAATCTGGCTCCAGCTAATTTTTCTAACGGCATCACTCACAAGGCCTTTTCATCAGTCATTACCTTCCTCTTTTACTCTAATTCTAGCCATACTGAATTTTTTTTTTGGTCATCTCCTTAAATATGTTTGATAGTTTTAAAATATGTCTACAAGATCTTTGACACTCATCCTGTTAAAAAGTTGAAGCATGCTTCTCCTCCCCTTAAATATAGAGTAGACTTAGGGACTCACTTCTAATGAGCAGAAAGTGGTAGAAGTGATTTTGCCTGGCTTCTAAGACTAGGTCATTAGGCACTGTGGCCTCTTGCTCTCTTTGGGGGAAGTTGCCATATTTCAAAGATACTCAAGCAGCCCCTTGGAGAGACTCATGCATAATAATGGGGAACTGAGGCCTTCTGCCAACAGCCATGTGAGTGAGCCATTTGGGGAGCAGATCCTCCAGTTAAACTTTAGCGACCCTCCAGATGACTGCAACCCCAGCCAATATCTTAATGTAACTTCATGAGTGACGCTGAGCCACAACTACATGATTAAGTCACTTCCAAATTCCTGACCACAGAAACTGTGAAATAATTTTTTAAAATTTGATCATTTTATTTTAGTCTGCAAAAAAAAAAATCAAGCCAAAAAACAAACAAACAAACAAAAACCCTTAAAACAGGCTTTTCAGATTATGTAAATTCCTCCTTTCCAAGGAAGCAGAGGGTAGACCAGTGTAGGTTATCCCTGGGGCCACGTACATCCTGCTACAGCTGCTCACCCTTTGTTGGGTTTTGAGCCTTCTTTGAGTCATAGTCTGAATCATTTTCCTCGTCTCCTTCTTCTCCTCTTTCCTCATCTTCTTCTCTAGTGTTTTATCATAATCATCGTCTTCTTCTTCTTCAGTAACTTCTCCAGTCAAGTATAATACTGATCGTGGGATTATATATTCATGTAAAAAATGATGACTTTTAAAGTGTGCAGGAAGAATAGCTTCAGCAGCAGCATCAGATCACCACTTTCAGGAACTTCAGGAGGGACAAACAAATGCAAGAAAGAATATTAGACACCGTTTTGGTCATAGTACAAACAGACCCAAGTCGCTTGTTTCTGCTTCTTGCTGCTGCTGCTAAGTCGCTTCAGTTGTGTCCGACTCTGTGTGACCCCATAGACAGCAGCCCACCAGGCTCCCCCGTCCATGGGATTCTCCAGGCAAGAACACTGGAGTGGGTTGCCATTTCCTTCTCCAATGCATGAAAGTGAAAAGTGAAAGTGAAGTCATTCAGTCGTGCCCGACTCTTAGTGACCCCATGGACTGCAGCCCACCAGGCTCCTCTGTCCATGGGATTTTCCAGGCAAGAGTACTGGAGTGGGTTCTGCTTCTTAGTGGGTTTCAAAATGACAGTTCTTTCCTTTTTTCCAGTCTACGTGGCATCTTGAATAACCCATAATATCTGGTCCATCAAAAGAAAAGGGATCCGAGTCATCTGGTTCTGACCTCTTATTATCTGTCTTAGTCAACACTTCACTTGTGAGATATTCACTGGGTTAAAAGTGAAATTTGAAGACAAAATACATAGGCTGGGCTGTACCTAAGGACTTCACTTGAGTACTCTGCAAGTGCTTCAGCGTAGGTTTATCATTTTCCTGAAACTACCACTGAGCAAATCAACACTTAAAAAACAGTCAACCAAAATTCAGGAATTCCCCTGAGGTCCTCTTTCTCTTTATCCTTTTTCTCATCTTCAATCTTGGCCTTTACTGTTAGCCCCTCCAGAATTTTATCTTCCTCATCTGGTTTCCATTCACATTCTTCTTATATAGGTTCATAAATGATCTCAAATGGTTTATCAGATAGAGGCTGATAGAGAACAGCATACTTTCCTTCAAGATCATAAATTTCCTCACAGAATTTGGCTTCTATCTGGACACATTTAACTTGTATCTTGTTAAGATATCTCATGTTAAGAGATAACTAATACAACATGGCATGCTACCTGTCACCTCAAAGCCAAACATCATGAGATGTTTACTTCATTAATATCCAGTCATTCTTAGCTTTATCACTTTCAAAATCATTTTTAACGGGCTTTTTAACTACTGATTCGTTCCCTCTGCTATTTGCTACCATAGCATACATCCATGCTGCTGCTGCTGCTAAGTCATGCCAGTCGTGCCCAACCCTGTGTGACCCCATAGACAGCAGCCCTCCCAGCTCCAGCATCCCTGGGATTCTCCAGGCAAGAACACTGGAGTGGGTTGCCGTTTCTTTCTCCAATGCATGAAAGTGAAAAGTGAAAGTGAAGTCGCCCAGTCATGTCCAAGTCTTTGCGACCCCATGGACTGCAGCCTACCAGGCTGCAGGTAAGAGTACTGGAGTAGGTTGCCATTGCCTTCTCTGATACATCCATGAGTTAAATCATTTATACACCCTGGCAGACTTAAGTTTAATGAAGTCCCATATGGGATCTCTCTTGTCAATATTATGTCACTAGCATCTGCCACAATGCCTGATACATGGTAAACTATAAATAAATATTTGAGGAATGAATAGTTAAATGAATGAATGATTGGATGAAGATATATAAGGAGATAATGTAATGAGACAAAGAACCCATGTGTGCAAAAGCTGCTATGAGAGTAGAGGAATGGCATTTAATTCACACCACTCCCTTATGGTGTGAATTTTTGGCAAGTTACTAATCTCTCTCTAAAGGACAGCTTCCTTATGCATAAAATTAGGGTATAGCTCCTGCCTCATAGTGTTGTTGTATTTATAAACTAATACCTAGTAGAAAAAAAATGATAATAACACTTGGGAATTTAGAAAAGAGCTTCATGAGAAATGAATATCTCAGTAGAATCTTTTTTTTTAAAGATTTATTTATTTATTGGCTGTGCTGGGTAGACATTGCTGCACTCAGGCTTTCTCTAGTTGTGGCAAGTGGGGACTACTCTTTGTTGTGGTATGCTGGCTTCTCATAGCTGTGACTTCTCTTCTTGCAAAGCATGGGCTCTAGGCTCAAGGCTTTTGGTGCTGCATGTGAGCTCAGTAGTTGTGGCACATGAGCTTAGTTGCTCTGCAGCATGTGAGATCTTCCCAGACCAGGGATGGAACCAATATCCCTTGCATTACAAGGAGGATTCTTAACCACCGGACCAGCAGGGAAGGCCCTGGGTAGAGTCTTAAAGCATGAATAAAAATTAGGCAAAAAAGGTAGGGGGAGGAGGTCAGAAATCTACGCAGAGAGAAAAGCAGAAACAGTTTCAGAGGTTAGAAGTAGCAAAGTGCATGTAGAAAACTCCATGCAATTCAGTATCACCAGAGCATAAAATGCAATGAAGGGAAGTGGCAGAATGTGAGGCTAGAGATGGGAGGTAGGGCTAGTAACATGAAAGACTTCCTCTGTTATACTATGCTTTGGGAATTCTGAAAAAAATTAGGACCATTGAAAGAGAGTGGTTATATTTGCATTTTGAATATACTATTCCAATTAACTTTAAAATCAATAACCTTCACACCCACTGAAATGCCTATAATAAAAAAGATGGACAATAATAAGTGTTGACAAGGATTCAGAGAAATTGAAACTGGCATGCATTGCCATTGAGAATGTGCAATAGGCAGCTGCTTTGGAAAGCAAGCAAGCAGGTCCTCAAAAAGTTATCAGAGTTACCACATGGTCCAGCTCTTCTACTCCCAGGAATGCACCCCAGAGAAATGAAAACAATCCATCCTCTCAAAAACATGTGCATGAACATTGGTAGCAATATTATTCATAACAGACAAAAAGTGGAAACAACCCAACATCCAGAATTGAAGAATGGATAGATAAAATGTGGTACAGCCATACAATTGAATCACAAAATTCGCCCATAAAAAGAAAGGAAATATTAATTCGTGCTCCAACATAGATGAACCTTGAAAACATTATGCTAAATGAAAGAAGCCAGGCATAAAAGGCCACATGTTATGATTTAATTTATAAGTAAAGTTTAAAATAAGAGATAAAATGTAGATTAGCGGTTGATAGGACTTTTTCTAGGTTAGGGTGGAATAGGGAGTGACTGCTACTGCATAAGGAGTTTCTTTTCCAGAATACAAAAATGTTCCGAACTTAGATTATGGTGATGGTTGAACAATTCTGTGATTATACTAAAACCATTGTATACTTGGAATGGGTGAATTTTATGGTAATGTGAATGATATCTCAAAATATGTCTTTTTATTAAAAAGCCAATACTCTTTCCAACCTATTATTTTGTTACCTGGCTATTACTATTATTATTATATTATAGGTTTCTCTTATATGAATGTGACAAAACATATATGCTATGAAAGCCATACATTTTGTTTTACAATACTGCCTTTTGTAGCATTGAATTTTTACTTCTTTAAAATTTCCAATAAAGAAATAGTTTTAAGAGTTCCTAATCACATACTTAAACTTTACTATAATTTCTATCATATTGAAATTGTATCATTTCCAGGGCACACTGCAACTATAAGGAACATTGGAAGTGGATTTTCCTTGTATAGTTGGTACTTTAAACCAAACCTAAAATATATAAATTAATGATCTGGGAGCAAAAGAAATAGTCTTAGAGGAATATAAATATATGTTATTGTTTTGAGTTGAGAAAAAACATAAATTTTCTTTATGTGAGAAATTATTTGCTATAGCACAGGGAATATAGTCAATATTTTATAATAACTATGAGTATATTCTTTAAGAATTGTGAAATTTATATAATATTGTAAATCAACTATACTCCCCACCAAAAGTAAAAAAAAAAAGAGTTCTTTGCTACAAAAAAAAAATCACCACATAATTTTTTTTCCCCACTTAAGGTTATCTTACACCACAAATCCTGAAAGATAGTTTCTGACTTTCAACAAAAGGGAGATGACTGCAAAGATTCCTGCCCTCTGATGTGTATGCCTTGTATATAATCCCCTCCCCTTGAGTGTGGACCCAGTGAATATGACAGAGTATTATTCCTGTGATTAGATTACTAATCTGTGGCCTTTTGGTTACACCAACAAAAAGATTATATTTGGTATGTGTGTGTGTGACTCTTTGTGACCTTATGGACTGTGTCCCTCCAGGCTCCTCTGTCCATGGGATTCTCCAGGCAAGAATACTGGAGTGGGCTGCCATGCCCTCTTCCATGGTATCTCCCCAACCCAGGGATCAAACCTGTGTCTCCTGGGTCTGCTACTTTGGCAATGTACAACACCTTGATTTCAGCCTGCTAAGGCCTTGACCAGTTCAGTTCAGTGGCTCAGTCCTGTCCAACTCTTTGCAATCCCATGGACTGCAGCACACCAGGCTTCCCTGTCCATTGCCAACTCCTGGAGCTTACTCATATTCATGTCCATTGAGTCGGTAATGCCATCCAACCATCTCATTCTCTGTTGTCCCCTTCTCCTCTCACCTTCCATCTTTCCCAGCATCAGGGTCTTTTCAAATGAGTTCAGCTCTTCACATCAGGTGGCCAAAGTACTGAAGTTTTAGCTTCAGCATCAGTCCTTCCAATGAATATTCAGGACTGATTTCCTTCAGGATGGACTGGTTGGATCTCCTTGCAGTCCAAGGGACTCTCAAGAGTCTTCTCCAATACCACAGTTCAAAAGCATCAATTCTGGTCAAGCATCAAGGCCTTGACCAGAGGACTCAGCAAACTCAGACAAGACTCCTAACCCATGTGTGTTGTTTTAAACTACAAGTTTGTGATAATTTTTTATGCAGCAATACAACTAATATAGAAGAGATAAGACATGAGCCACCTCTTCCCTTAGAGTCTCTCTTCCTCTTTTTTCAATCGTGGTATTCAACATCTTACCCTGCTTTCTTTTTTTTTTTTTTCAGCCATGCGGCATGCAAGATCCTAGTTTCCTGACCAGGGATCAAACTCTTCCCCACTGCAAAGGAAGCACAGAGTCCTAACTACTGGACCACCAGGAAATTCCCTGCCATCTTATCCATTTTTAAGAGTGCAGTTCAGTAGTAAGTTTATTCACATTGTTGTTATACAGATCTCCAGAACTTTTTCATCTTGCAATTCTGAAACTCTATTCCCATTAAACAACTCCCCTTTTCCTCTCCTCAGCCTCTAATAACCACCATTCTACCTTCTGTTTCTATGAATTTGACTACTTTGGATACCTCATTCAAGTGACTGCTGCTGCTGCTGCTGCTGCTAAGTCGCTTCAGTCGTGACCAACTCTGTGTGACCCCATAGATGGCAGCCCACCAGGCTCCCCTGTCCCTGGGATTCTCCAGGCAAGAACACTGGAGTGGGTTGCCATGTCCTTCTCCAACGCGTGAAAGTGAAAAGTGAAAGTGAAGTTGCTCAGTCGTGTCCGACTCTCAGCGACCCCATGGACTATAGCCCACCAGACTCCTCAATCCACGAGATTGTGCAGGCAAGAGTACTGGAGCGGGGTGCCATTGCCTTCTCCCCATTCAAGTGGAATCATACAATATTTGTCTTTTTGCAACTAGCACATTTCAACTAGCAAATTCCTCAGGTTTCACCCATGTTGTAGTGTGTGACAGGAGTTCTTTCCTTTTTAAGGCTAAATATTTTATTGTGCATATGAGACAGCAGAGAGCAAGGCACAACCTTTAAAAGAATGACAGAACCAGAGGACATGACATAAACTGGTTAGAACCAACTAAGTCCAAGATGGCAAATGAGTCGACCTCCACTAGACCTTGAGCCTCAGTATACATTCATTGTAACACATCAGGATACTAAATGACACACCCACAGGTGTCATGACAGTTCCAAGGCCACCATAAAAGGTCAAATAGTAGGTGGTAGCCCAATTCTTGGAAATCCCCACCCCTTCCCTAACATAGCTAGAATACTCCTCCCCACCTCTATAAAAACTGATGACCCATACCCTGGTGCTTTCTGAGATGGCCACACTCCATCTATGGAGTGTGTATATCTCCCTGAATAGACTTTTCTTTCACTTTACTGTGGTTCAGTCTTGAATTCTTTTCTATTCTCAAAGCCAAGAACCCACACTTGACAGAGGTCCCAGGGACTTGACCATCCTCTTGTGCCCCACTTTCTTTCCTGCAACATACCCACCACATTTTGTTTATGTGTCCATCTGTCGATAAACATTTAGTTTGCTTCCACCTCTTGACTATTGTAAATAATGGTGCAGTGAACATAGGTATGTAAATATCTCTATGAGATCCTGTTTTCAATTCTTTTGGATATATACCCAGAAGTTGGATTGCTGGATTATACAGTAGTTCTATTTTTAATTTTTTGAGAAACTACCATTATTTTCCACGACAGTTGTACCACTTTATATTCCCACCAATAGCACAGTGTTCAAATCTCTCCACATCTTCCCTAACGCTTTCTGGGGAGTTTGTTTCCTCTTTTGCTTTTTTGGGTGCCACATTCCTCAGCCTGTAGAATCCTAGCTGCCTAACCAGGTAGGAATCCCATGCTCCCCGAAGTGGAAGCAGAGTCCTAACCACTGAACTGCCAGAGAATTCCTATTTTCTGTTTTGTTAATAATGGCCATCCTAATGGGTGTGAAGTGATATCTTAGTCTTGTTTTGATTTGTATTTCCCTGGATTAGAGATGTTGAGACTCTTTTCATGTGTGTGTTGCTTATTTTATATCACCTTTGGAGAAAGGTCTGTTCAAATCCTTCACCCATTTTTAAATAAATAGCTAATTTTATTTATTTGGCTGTGCCAGGTCTTAGTTTGGGCACCCAGGATCTTTAATCTTCATTTCAGCATGTGGGATCTAGGTCCCTAACCAGGAATCAAACCCGGGCCTCCTGCATTGGGAGTGCAGAGTCTTAGCCACTGGACTACCAGGGAAGTCCCCTTTGCCCATTTTTTAATCAAGTTAGATTCTTTATTGTTGAATTGTAGGAGTTCTTTATGGAGTCTGAATATTAACCCCTTGTCAGATATGTGATTTACAAATATTATCTTTCATTTAGAAAGTTGTCTTTTTACTCCGTTGACTGTGTCCTTTGAGGCATAAAAGTTTTAGTCTGAAGTAGTCCCATTTGTTTTGGAGAAGGAAATGGCAATGCACTCCAGTGTTTTTGCCTGAGAAACCCCATGGAAGGGGAGCCTGGCAAGCTGCAGTATATGGGGTCGCAAAATTAGACACGACTTAGAAACTAAACCACCATCACCCAGTCCCATTTGTTTATTTTGCCTTTATTGCTCGTGTTTTTGCTGTTATATCCAAGAGACCACTCATTCCCAAGTCCAATGTCATGAAAACTGACTCTTAAATCCCAAGAACGTTCTCCAGAGATTCCCTAGCAGGCCAGTGGTTAGGACTCCACGCTTTCACTGACGTGGCCCAGGTTAAGTCCCTAGTTGGGGAACTAAGATCCTGCAAGCCACTCAGCATGACAAAAAAAAGAGAAACCACACACACACACACACACACACACACACAAAATGCTCTCCAGATTCAGATTTTTGAAACTACCTGTGATGAAAGCCAAGTTTGTTCTTTCCAATCCAATACTTTCGTAAAATAAAATAAAAAATTACTAGAAGGTGAATTTAAAAAGAACGAAGACATCAAAAATGCAAGCTGATATTTTTATAAATAAATGAAACAAATTATCCTGTCAAATTGCCATAAAAGTTTCTAAATGCTTGTCCTCAGTTTCCATGATTATCTGGACACATACAGGTAATACTAGCTCAAGAATTCACTCCAGTCCACAGTGCACACTCTGAGACTTTGAGTAGCACTTCTCTAGATCTTCCTCAACGGTATGATATGGCAAATAAAGTAAAATATCCACTGTGTCTTTATGTAGCCATAGTGCCTCTATCGCTTATACACAGAGCATCTCCAAATAGTTAAGATTTCCTGTACACACACAAGGGCAAGAATGCCTTCAACCTGACCAATCTTCACTGTGACAATGTACAGTGGTCTAAATGACTCCCCTCCATCACCAAAGTTAGTCAAAACAAGAACTCAAAAGAATAAAGAAAAGTTACTCTCACTGTATCCTAGTTCCCTGTAGCAGCCCAAACACCTTTATCCTCCATCCCCCACTTAGCCAACCAAAATCCTACAATTAGCAAAGAAGGATCCTTTTCTGTGTGTAAAAGGTGTAGAACTACTCAAAGAATTTTTACTTCTTTTACTTTATCTCAAGGTTTTAGGAGAGAAATCAACACAAGAGGTTAGAGGAAATGCTTCTGACCCTGTTGATGTCACATCGTCTCAGTCAGAACAGCTGTGGAATTCACTATTGTGGCAGTGCCACACCGGTCCTTTTTGCAGCATGTGTCAATAGAGCTCAGCCATCTCAAATGTACTGGGAGAAAGTCAGTTTGACCCAGTCCTGTATTTCCTAGAAAGAGACCAACACTTGCTATGAACAGACTCAGGAATATCTGCAAGGAGAACACGATCTTACAAAGGCAAAGCGATTGGAAGTGTTACTGTGGAATCTGTCCTAAAGCTGAAAGAGGGCACAAGAATAGGCTACTTTTACTTGGATTGTATGCTTATTTGTAGTGGCTTATGGGGGTGAGGGTGGGGCTTCCCAGGTGGCTCTAATGGTAAAGAATCCACCTGCCAAGGCAAGAGATGAAAGAGGCATGGGTTCGATCCCTGGTCTGGAAGATCCCCTAGAGTAGGAAATGGTGACCCATTCCAGTATTCTTGCCTGGAAAAATTCCATAGACAGAGGAGCCTGCTGGGCTATGGTCCTCCATGGGGTCGCAAAGAGTCAGACAGACTGAGGGACTGAGCGCACACACACATGGGGGCAAGGGTACCTGAGGAAGAATGTGATATTCCTCTGGGGTCAGGATTTAAGGTGGAGCAAGTAAGTCACTCCTCTAGGGGGTAAAACGTAAGTGATGCCCAGAAAACTCAGTAATCAAGATGAATACTATTTAATATAATACTTAAAAAATAAAACCTGGTGCAAAAACTCCCATTAAAAAAAAAAACAACAAAATACCACATTGTTAAAGATAGGATCAATATTACTGATTTACTCTTGTTTCAGGCACCAGTATAGATAGGCATATCACTGCTTGGCACTACCACTGAACAAAGATTACCTGAAGACAGAGCTGCTTTTCGAAAACTATTTCTTTTTGGTTTTTCTGTTTTGTTTTTGTTTCTCAAGAAAATCTGAATAGTCATGATCAAAGCAACTTCTTGGAAGTCACCTCCACAATTCTCAGGATTAAGATAGCTGATCATTGACCTTTCTAACCCCTTCTTTTGAAAAGTCTCCTACAGAGAATCCCCTGGCGGTCCAGTGCCTAGGACTCTGTGCTTTCACTGCAGAGGCCCCAGTGTCAGTCTTTGATGGGGGCACTAAGTTCCCGCAAGCCACGCACTGGGGCCAAAAAAGAAAAACCAGAAATATAAACCTCATCTTCAGTAAAACTAGGAAGTATTTGTATCCCCAAACCCCAACATAGACAAAAAGCAGGTGGAATAGTCAGCAGAATTTTGAAGACTACTCTCAAGAAGCAAGACTACCTCGGGAAAGATTGAAACCTGTAGTACCCTGGAAGGTAGTGGTAGGAATAGGGCATTGAAAGCAGTGAGTGGTGTCTGAAAAGACTGAAAAAGTAGCGCTACAAACCTCACTCCGTCAGTCAGGACCTCCCCTCCCCCACGCCCGCAGTACTTTCTGGGTGGGAGGAGGCTTTCTGGGGAGCAACAGGCGGGAAGAGGGCAGAGGTGAGGATTTAATGAAAATGAAAGTCTGCATTCTGAACTGAGATTCCCCAGTCCTCTTACCTCACTCAGTGCTACAGCTGCCAACAGCCAGGCTTATCCTTCCCGGCGGATTAGAGGCACTTTTTCTAGATAAACTAAATTGCTACAGAGAAAGTACCTACACACACTGACATTTGGGGGACCACACCCACACCCACAAGCTCGCTGGCTACCTCTTTAATCTAAATATAAGCCCACAAGCTGACAAGACCTACCCACTCACACAGAGCTTCCAATCAAGTTTGCAGCCATTCATTTGAAAATCTGAACAAACATCCAAGGATCACCAGATCTTTGAGGAAAGTTTCCAACAGTACAGACAGAGACCAAAACAAATAAACCCGAGGGGGCAAAGAAGAACTCAGGGGAACAGATAATGCAGAGGTAGCCAAACATTTCAAAAAGTAAATTAACATTCTCAAGGAGATAAGATTTTGTATTCCTGAAATAAGACTGAAATTCTCTCAGGAAGGAAGGAAGGAAAGGGAGAGAGGGAAGGAAATGACAGGGAGAAGGAAGAAACATTAGAAAACAAAAGGTGCTTTTGCAAATTAAAAATGAGGGTGAAGTAAAAAATATAAGAAAATTAAAAGGTTAAGCCAGGAAGTTCAACATTTAACTAAGAGTTCCAAAAAGAGAGAACAGAACAATGTTATCAAAATAGCACAAGAACATTTCCCAGAAATAAAGCCCAAGTGTCCAGTTTAAGAGTATATTGAATATACAGATATGGAATCCTTATGTTGTACACTTAATATAACTAATATAATGTTATGTGTCAATTATATCTCACTTTTTAAGACCACTTTGAGTGCCCATTATAATAAATTTTAAAAATAGCAATTCAAATACATATGAACTTGAAATTTCAGAATGCAACAAGAGATGATTCTAGAAGCTTTCAAAGAAAGATCACATACCAAAAAAAATGGAAATTAAATAGTATTTAATTTCTCAGTAACAATGGATGCTAGAAGACAATGGATAATTGTCATCAAAATTCAGAATTAGAAAACAAATTTTAAACTTAGATATATTTAGAGATGCATAGTATCAAAATGTTTATCTTCTTTTTACCCTTGCTCCAGATGCTATTGGGGGATTCACTCCAGCAAAATAAAAGAGTAAACCAAGAAAGCATAGGTCATCAGATTCAGGACTCTGTATTGTCCAAGGATGACTGCTATGTGATAGGTCTAGAAAGAAATCAGTACAGATCCAAGTCTGAGGCCAGACTTCTCTCTAAGAGGGAGGTCTACATGGAGAGGAAATGACAATGAAGTGTGAAAAATGGAATTCACAGGCACTTTACAGAGGAAGGAAGTGGAAGGAAATTCTTCAAACCTAGCTAGAAGTTCAAAGAAAACTAAGCAGAGGGGTGAAAAAGGTGGGGTGGGTAGAGGTTAATGTCATTATTCCACACTCAGGCTAAGAAGTAAACAGCATAAATGTGTAAAGCATATTAATATGCTGCTGCTGCTGCTGCTAAGTCACTTCAGTCGTGTCCGACTCTGTGCGACCCCATAGATGGCAGCCCACCAGGCTCCCCCGTCCCTGGGATTCTCCAGGCAAGAACACTGGAGTGGGTTGCCATTTCCTTCTCCAATGCATGAAAGTGAAAAGTGAAAGTGAAGTCACTCAGTTGTGTCCCACTCTTAGCGACCCCATGGACTAAGGCCTACCAGGCTCCTCCGTCCATGCGATTTTCCAGGCAAGAGTACTGGAGTGGGATGCCATCGCCTTCTAGTGGTATTGAAAACTGGAAAATTAGGGAGGAATCTCATATTTTCCTAAATACAGAAAAACCTTTAGGCATAAAGATATGCTTTACAGTAACTAATTATAAAACCAAATATTGAAAGCAATCTAAATGTCCTACAAGTGGGGAAAAGTTAAATAAATTGTGACTTATCACTTCATGAAAATTAAATTAATAACACTACAATCATTGCTGCACAGCAACAATTCATTAGAGAACCTGCCTTGAGAGCAGCTTAAGTTGAAAGAACAGAGAAGAGAATGAGAGTTGCTTGTGTGCTACTGATAGGGATAGAATAGGATAGTTATACGGGTAGTTGTAGAAGTCCCAGTAGGGAACTACAGATAGGGAGGGAAACCTAGGAAACTTTGGGAGACCACTGTAAGTTAATGATCACTCAAGCTTTTGGAAGGTGGAATTAAGCAGACTTGCTTAACTCTAAAGCCATAAATAAAAGCATGAGATATGCCCCAGGCCATTAGGTGAAAGAAAAATGTTACCGCTCTTCTCAGTTCAGTTCAGTTCAGTCGCTCAGTTGTGTCCAACTTTTTGCAACTCCATGAACCACAGCATGCCAGGCCTCCCTGTCCTCACCAACTGCTGGAGTCTACCCAAACCCATGTCCATTGAGTCGGTGATGCCATCCAACCATCTCATCCTCTTTTGTCCCCTTCTGCCTTCAATCTTTCCCAGCAACAGGGTCTTTTCAAATGAGTCAGCTCTTCGCAGCAGGTGGCCAAAGTATTGGAGTTTCAGCTTCAGCATCAGTCTTTCCAATGAACACCCAGGACTGATCTCCTTTCGGATGGACTGGTTGGATCTCCTTGCAGTCCAAGGGACTCTCAAGAGTCTTCTCCAACACCACAGTTCAAAAACATCAATTCTTCAGTGCTCAGCTGTCTTTATAGTCCAACTCTCACATCCATACATGACCACTGGAAAAACCATAGCCTTGACTAGACGGACCATTCTTCTAATATGATAATCTGAGTTTGACCTCATAGGGTCAGACACTCTCCTGCCTGATATGAAGAAGTTAGTGATGTATAAGACTCAAGACTATGTCTACTTGAAGAAGGTGGTCTCTTCCCCTCCCCTTTGACTATAAAACTGTAGCCCACTTAATCCTTCGGGTGGGCTTCCCTCATAGCTCAATCGGTAAAGAATCTGCCTGCAATGCAGGAGACTTGGATTCGATTCCTGGATTGGGAAGATCCCCTGGAGAAGGAAATGGCAACCCTCTCCAGTATTCTTGCGTGGAGAATCCCATGGACGGAGGAGCCTGGAGGGCTACAGTCCATGTGGTCTCAAGAGTCGGACACGACTAAGTGACTTTCACTTTCATTAATCCTTGGGGCAGAGCTCCCTCGCCTACCTGCTTGCGTCTCTTACAAGATTTATATTAATAACTCTGTTTCTTGCCTATCACTTTGCCCCTCACTGAATTCCTTCTGCACTGAGACACAAAGAACCTGAGCCTCAATAAATCTAGAGGACAGGTAAGTGATAAAAAGTTTGTGATTTTAAGCCCCAAGTAGGGTTTTGGCTGGGTTCGAGTCCCAATCTGAGGTGAAGGGTTTTATTACTACTGTGAGAAACTAAAATCAAATGCCTACAGAAAGATCAGTCAATCAAGTAAATCCCCACACAGGCAGCCTCAGAGCCCCTACGTGGCTAATATTCAGTATTGTCAGTAGGAAGTAGGAAACAGAAGGTAGATGTTTTGGTAAACCTATATCTGATGGCTTTGGGAAAAAATACAGGCGGGTTAGTAATGCCATGATCTCAAAATTGTACCACCTGGAACGAGACAGATGACAGGAGCAATGTCAGCCTACCTCAGGAGTGACCTCATTCACTGTGCAATGGGAAATCATTGGCGAAAGGTCTTGGATATATCCAAGATCAGAGGAGTCACATTCTCCTTTTCCTAGGACCAGAACCTCAGCCGATCAAAAAAGCTACCCTTCATCCCCAGCAACTCCAGGCATGAAGTCCTGGCTGCTTTTAAATAGGATCAGTGAGGCAAGGAAGCAGGGACCCTGGGTAAACCTCCTGATGACTACAAGCCCCAGAGGCTCCAAAGTCATCTGCCCCAACTCTCTGAGCCTTATGCAATATGACTGTTAGATGGCTTCAACAGCAGGGCCCTTTATGGCTTGAGAAACTGAAAACCTTGGCCCTACATTCCCCATCCCCACCCCCAAAACAAGACAAAACACTCCATGAGTACAGGAGTCTGTATTACATTTTCTTGTCTTAGGTAAGACTATTTTGAGATAGAAACTGCAATCAGAAAGTAAAAGTTCACTGTAAGAATACAGGGGAAATCTGTTGAACCTATAGGTTTGAAACATAGCCAGGGAACCAAGAATGGAAAGCTATCACAAACAAACCCAAATGCCCTCTTAGTCTCTAGTCTGCCTGTCTGTCCCTTTCGTCTTCCTTACACTCCTCCATCCCTCCCTCTCCCTCCCTGTCTCTCTCTGTGTGCCTTTCCTCCCTCCCCACAAGGACTCTCCCTCTGTTCTCTCCTTGGGTGGGCTTCATCCTCTTCCCTCTCCCACCCACTGGCAAACCTGGAGAGACAGTTTTGTCTCCTGCTGAGCTTGCTTTTTCTTATGAGAAACATACCCCTTCCACACTTCCGCCTCCATTTTATTGAATAAAATTCTCTGTGGTTTACAAATATCAAGTACTTCTGACCAATTTTGAACTTGCTGGCTCAATTGGCCTTCTCCAGCAGCAGTCTGGCAAAAATCCCAGTCCTCAATCAATCCAATTGTTCATATTATCCATTTGTGTACCTGTGCTGCTGTGAATACCTGGAGAAAACCAGCACTATGAATTCATGGTTTCTGGTCTCCACTGGGCTCTTATAACACTGTCTAGGAATTCTCTGACTCCCCCATCCTGTTCACACACCCATTTTCACAGATCTTCCTTACTCTTCTCACATCTCCAATCCTACTGCCTCTCCATCACTAGTACCAAATTTCCATGTTGATTACAATAGAAAGAAAATGGAAGTGGTGATAATAGTAGAGTGTGTGAGTGAGTGAAAGTCGCTCAGTCGTGTCCGACTCTTTGCGACCCCATGGCCTGTACAGTCCATGGCATTCTCCAGGCCAGAATACTGGAACGGGTAGTCTTTCCCTTCTCCAGGGGCTCTTCCCAACCCAGCGATCGAACCCAAGTCTTCTGCATTGCAGGCAGATCCTTTACCAGCTGAGCCACAAGAGAACCCCAAATAGTAGAAAGCTGTTAGAAATAACAATGGAGGAGAAACATAATAAAAATAATAAAACTGCTAATTCTTATCAGCTAAACATGCTTTGATCTTCTTTTCCTATTAACAAGACAGACATCTCTTCCCTTCCCTTCAGTACAGTTCAGTACAGTCGCTCAGTCGTGTCCAACTCTTTGTGACCCCATGAATTGCAGCATGCCAGGCCTCCCTGTCCGTCAACAACTCCCAGAGTTCACTCAGACTCACGTCCATTGAGTCGGTGATGCCATCCAGCCATCTCATCCTCTGTCGTCCCCTTCTCCTCCTGCCCTCAATCCCTCCCGGCATCAGAGGCTTTCCCAATGAGTCAGCTCTTTGCATGAGGTGGCCAAAGTACTGGAGTTTCAACTTTAGCATCATTCCTTCCAAAGAAATCCCAAGGCTGATCTCCTTTAGAATGGACTGGTTGGATTTCCTTGCAATCCAAGGGACTCTCAAGAGTCTTCTCCAACACCACAGTTCAAAAGCATCAATTCTTAGGCGCTCAGCTTTCTTCACAGTCCTACTCTCACATGCATACATGACTACTGGAAAAACCATAGCCTTGACTAGACGGACCGTTGTTGGCAAAGTAACGTCTCTGCTTTTCAATATGTTATCTAGGTTGGTCATAACATTCCGTCCAAGAAGTAAGTGTCTTTTAATTTCATGGCTGCAATCACAACCTGCAGTGATTTTGAAACCCCCAAAAATAAAGTCTGACACTGTTTCCACTGTTTCCCCATCTATTTCCCATGAAGTGATGGGACTGGATGCCATGATCTTCATTTTCTGAATGTTGAGCTTTAAGCCAACTTTTTCACTCTCCTCTTTCACTTTCATCAAGAGGCTTTTTAATTCCTCTTCACTTTCTGCCATAAGGGTGGTGTCATCTGCATATCTGAGGTTAATGATATTTCTCCCGGCAATCTTATTCCAGCTTGTGCTTCTTCCAGCCCAGTATTTCTCATGATGTACCCTGCATAGGAGTTAAATAAGCAGGGTGACAATATATAGCCTTGACGTACTCCTTTTCCTGTTTGGAACCAGTCTGTTGTTCCATGTTTAGTTCTAACTGTTGCTTCCTGACCTGCTTTATAGGTTTCTCAAGAGGCAAGTCAGGTGGTCTGGTATTCCCATCTCTTTCAGAATTTTCCACAGTTTATTGTGTTCCACAAAGTCAAAGGTTTTGGCATAGTCAAGAAAGCAGAAATAGATGTTTTTCTGGAACTCTCTTGCTTTTTCGACGATCCAGCGGATGTTGGCAATTTGATCTCTGGTTCCTCCTCCTTTTCTAAAACCAGCTTGAACATCAGGGAGTTCACGGTTCACATATTGCTGAAGCCTGACTTGGAGAATTTTGAGCATTACTTTACTAGCATGTGAGATCAGTGCAATTGTGCAGTAGTTTGAACATTCTTTGGCATTGCCTTTCTTTGGGATTGGAATGAAAACTGACCTTTTCCAGTCCTGTGGCCACTGCTGAGTTTTCCAAATTTGCTGGCATATTGAGTGCAGCACTTTCACAGCATCATCTTTCAGGATTTGAAACAGCTCAACTGGAATTCCATCACCTCCACTAGCTTTGTTCATAGTGATGTTTTCTAAGGTCCACTTGACTTCACATTCCAGGATGTCTGGCTCTAGGTGAGTGATCACAGCATTGTGATTATCTGGGTCGTGAAGATCTTTTTTGTACAGTTCTTCCATGTATTCTTGCCACCTCTTCTTAATATCTTCTGCTTCTGTTAGGTCCCTACCATTTCTGTCCTTTATCGAGCCCATCTTTGCATGAAGTGTTCCCTTGGTATTTCTAACTTTTTGGGAGAGATCTCTAGTCTTTTCCATTCTGTTGTTTTCCTCTATTTCTTTGCATTGATCGCTAAGGAAGGCTTTCTTATCTCTCCTTGCTATTCTTTGGAACTCTGCATTCAGATGCTTATATCTTTCCTTTTCTCCTCTGCTTTTTACTTCTCTTCTTTTCACAGCTATTTGTAAGGCCTCCCCAGACAGCCATTTTGCTTTTTTGCATTTCTTTTCCATGGGGATGATCTTGATCCCTGTCTCCTGTACAATGTCATGAACCTCCGTCCATAGTTCATCAGGCACTCTGTCTATCAGATCTAGTCTCTTAAATCTATTTCTCACTTCCGCTGTATAATCATAAGGGATTTGATTTAGGTCATACCTGAATGGTCTAGTGGTTTTCCCTGCTTTCTTCAATTTAAGTCTGAATTTGGCAATAAGGAGTTCATGATCTGAGCCACAGTCAGCTCCTGGTCTTGTTTTTGTTGACTGTATAGAGCTTCTCCATCTTTGGCTGCAAAGAATATAATCAATCTGATTTCGGTGTTGACCATCTGGTGATGTCCATGTGTAGAGTCTTCTCTTGTGTTGTTGGAAGAGGGTTTTTGCTAGGACCAGTGCGTTCTCTTGGCAAAACTCTATTAGTCTTTGCCCTGCTTCATTCTGTACTCCAAGGCCAAATTTGCCTGTTACTCCAGGTGTTTCTTGACTTCCTACCTTTGCATGCCAGTCCCCTATAATGAAAAGGACATCTTTTTTGGGTGTCAGTTCTAGAAGATCTTGTATAGAACCGTTCAATTTCAGCGTTACTGGTTGGGGCATAGACTTGGATTACCATGATATTGAATGCTTTGCCTTGGAAACGAACAGAGATCATTCTGTCGTTTTTGAGATTGCATCCAAGTACTGCATTTCAGACTCTTTTGTTGACAATGATGGCTATTCCATTTCTTCTAAGGGATTCCTGCCCAAAGTAGTAGATATAATGGTAACCTGAGTTAAATTCACCCATCCCAGTCCATTGTAGTTCGCTGATTCCTAGAATGTCAACGTTCACTCTTGCCATCTCTTGTTTGACCACTTCCAATTTGCCTTGATTCATGGACCTAACATTCCAGGTTCCTATGCAATATTGCTCTTTACAGCATTGGACTTTGTTTCTATCACCAGTCACATCCACAACTGGGTATTGTTTTTGCTTTGTTCCATCCCTTCATTATTTCTGGAGTGATTTCTCCACTGATCTCCAGTAGCGTATTGGGCACCTACTGACCTGGGGAGTTCCTCTTTCAGTATGCTATCATTTTGCCTTCTCATACTGTTCATGGGGTTCTCAAAGCAAGAATACTGAAGTGGTTTGCCATTCCCTTCTCCAATGAACCACATTCTGTCAGACCTCTCCATCATGACCTGCCTCTCTTATATATTATTATACTTGCTGAAGGTCACCCACCAGCGAACCTTTTTTTTTTTTTTTTGGCACCATGCCTAGTTTGTGAGATTTTAATTCCTGGACCAGGGATCAAACTGAGGCCTTTGGCAGTGAGACCACAGAGTGCTAACCACTGATCTGCCAAGGAATTCCCAGCATCCTTTAAAATTTTTAATTTTAATTTTTTTAAAGAAAAGTTTGTATTAAACACAAACTCTTTTAGCCTGTGTACTGGGTGAACTAGACCGATATGGCTTCCCTCGTGGCTCAGCTAGTAAAGAATCCGCCTGCAATGTGGGAGACCTGGGTTCGATCCCTGGATTAGGAAGATCCCCTGGAGAAGGGAAAGGCTACCCATTCCAGTGGCCTGGAGAATTCCATGGACTGTATAGACTATGGGGTCGCAAAGAGTCAGGCACAACTGAGCTACTTTCACCTGTCAACTTTCCCAGAAATCAGACTTTGAGTTAAGAATTAAAATCTGATCTGTTACATAACAGGGAGTACAGGGTGCTATGGAAATAGCAAAGAAATTTAATCTTACATAGGAAGTCAAATAAGATCTTGAGAAAGGTAAAATTGAAAGCTGTCACTTAAGGGTTGTATCAAAATAGTTTAATAAGAAGGAAAAGTTTTAAATGCTCTGCAGCTCTAACCAAAATCTTATCAGAGATTTCTGTGAAACTTGACAAGCTCATTCTAAAATTGATTTGGAAAAGAATAAGATTAAGAAGACCCAAAACAATTTGGAGAGGAATAAGATGGAGAAAGTTGTCTTGTCAAGTCCTATTTTTAAATTATAATAATTAAGACCCATGATCTTGGTACAGAAATAATATCAGATCAATGAAACCCTCTGCATGCTGTGCTTTCCTAGTTATCCTCAAGACACTACCTGACTACAACTGCCCCTAGAGAATCTCTGACTGCCCCTCCCTCACCATCTTGACTAGGTTTCATCCTATGGTGCTTCCACGAGTAAGAAGTAAGCACTCTTACTTCTCCATCACAGAACTTAACACATCCTCTCCAATATCTGTTTCCCTATCTGTCTCTCTATTAGGACAGAGACAATTACTCTTTTCCACTGTTGATCCTTAGCCTCCTAGCCTTCCTTTAAGGGAGGACTTAAAGTGCTACCTCAAAGGTGATATAAAGATACTATCCTGACCATACCTCGCCAGTGTCTTAACTACTGCTGACTTTGCAGCCACTTTCCCTCCTTTATTGTAGATTTCATCAGTTCTGACCATAGTCATTTTCTCCTAAAGCCAGAAAATTTTCCAAATTTTGACATGTAGACAGACATGTCAAAATCCATCAAAAAATTTTTGAGGATTTATTTATTTGGCTGCTCTAGGTCTTAGTTATGGCATGCAAGATCTTTAGTTGGGACATGTGGGATCTCGTTCCCTGACCAAGGATCAAACCCAGGCCCTCTGCGTTGGGAACTCAGAGTCTTAGCCGCTGAACCACCAGGAAGTCCTCATCAAAAATTTGTCTTTGCAGTTTCTTGACATCCCAATCTTTGAACAGACTTCTTTTCTTCACCTCAGTCTCTCATTCAGAGATTTATAAGTATACCTTTAAAATTATGAATTCAACCTTTCTGCTAAAGATATTAATGAGGATCATCCAAATGAAAACAGTCAGAGATTATTTATTCAGAGCTTGTAATGGCAAAGTAGTCAGTCACCATCACTTGCTTTTAGCAAGCAGGAAAACTTATATATATATATATATATATATATATATATATATATATATATATATATATGCTTTTCCATTTAGTTCATTACAGGTTATACAGTTCCCTGGGCTATACAGTAGGATCTTATTGTTTATATATTTTACATATAGTAGTCAGCCAGTTCAGTTGCTCAGTCATGTCTGACTCTTTGCAATCCCATGCACTGCAGCACACCAGGCTTCCCTGTCCATCACCAACTCAAACTCATGTCCATTGAGTCCGTGATTCCATCCAACCATCTCATCCTCTGTCGTCCCCTTCTTCTCCTGCCTTCAGTCTTTTCTATGGTCTTTTCCAATGAGTCGGTTCTTCACATCAGGTGGCCAAAGTATTGGAGTTTCAGCTTCAGCATCAGTCCTTCCAATGAATATTCAGGACTGATTTCCTTTAGGATTGACTGATTGGATCTCCTTACAGTCCAAGGTACTCTCAAGAGTCTTCTCCAACATCATAGTTCAAAAGCATCAATTCTTTGGTGCTCAGCTTTCTTTACAATCCAACCGTGTATCTGCTAATCCCATACTCCTTATTTATCCCTTCCCTCCCCTTCCCCCTTTAGTAACCATAAATTTGTCCTCTCTATCTGTGGGTCTGTTTCTGCTTTGTAATTAAGTTCATTTGTATCATTTTTTAGATTCCACATATAAGTGATATCATATGATATTTGCTTTCTCTGACTTACTTCACTTAGTATGATAATCTTGAGGTCCATCCGTGTTGCTACAAATGGCATTATTTCATTCTTTTTATGGCTGAGTAATATTCTGTTGTATCTATATATCATATCTTATTTACTTATTTATCTGTTAATGAACATTTAGGTTGCTTCCATATCTTGGCTGTTATAAATTGTGCTGCTATGAACACTGAGGTGTATATATCTTTTCAAATTAAAGTTTTCTCTGGACACATGTCCAGTAAGTTCAGGGAGAGTTACCTGCCTAATGATGCCTAATGGAGGATGTTTTTAATTCAAACTAAATTGACTGTACTCTTTATGGAGAGGACTCGAGTACGGTACTCTTTGTGTGCTTTTTGCCACAGCGACCTGGCCAGAGGTCACTTTCTAGCTCTCATGTTCTCAACTTCATTATTGAAAACCCTAGTCAAATTTCAGCTCTCCCATACTAGGTGAATGTGAAGATTCTCACTTAACTCAAAAACAGCTGCTAAAGAACAGCTGATTAAATTAGAGTCTATTTATATTTCTGTGTAGAAAACAAACTTTTCTTCTCATTTTGAAAAGAGTCTATAATTGCAAACAGCATAATACAAATTTTGTTAACTTAAATTCTTTAAAAAAGAATTTATCAGAAATGTGTCAGAGTTGTTCATAGAATCAAAGGGAGAACTGAAGACACGAATACCTGAAAAGATAGCAGCAAGGGCAGCCCCTGGAACCTGGAACTAAATGACCAATACTTTCAAAGGCTGCCTTTCAACAAATATTCACTAAACTCCAACTACACGCCTGGCACCACCCTGAGCCCAGTACAATCAAACACTATCCTTGTCCTTCAAGGGAAGAAAAGGAAGAAGGTCAAGTAAGCCTTTACCAAAGAAGAAAGGCTTGAAATAGGTTTTAAGTTAGAGTCTGCTGGGTGGATCAGGGAGACAAGAGCATGAATAATATGCAAAGATGCCAGAAATGGTGGATGGCATATAGGGGAGACATAGTAGTTAGGGAGGCAGGGAAGGACACTGGAGGACTTTATGTGCAGTCCCTAAAACTAAAGGGACACTCTGGGGGCTGTGGAGGATGGGAGTCAGGAGAAGGGTGAGGAACTCAGTCCTGACCATACCGGACAGGGATGGACCATACCTGGACAGTTGATGAAGCTGCCTCTGTCTGAAGCTTCAGCTACACCAAAGTCACATGAGAGTCTAAATTTAAGATCAAATAAAGTTGGCCTAAGACTAGCTGCGTGGTGGAAAGTGAAAGTGTTAGTCGATGAGTCATGTCCAAGTTTTTGTGACTCCATGGACTGTAGCCCGCCAGGCTCCTTTGTCCATGGAATTCTCCAGGCAAGGATATTGGAGTGGGTAACCATTGCCTTCTCCAGGGTATCTTCCTCACCCAGGGATCGAACCCAGGTCTCCAATATTACAGGCAGATTCTTAACCATCTGAGCCACCAGGGACTCCCTCTGAGCCACCAGGGAAGCCCCACTTGGTGGTGGAATGATTCTAAACAGATCAAAAGACCCAGAGGTTTGATGTAAATTTGGTGAATAAGAATCAAAAATGTAAAAATCTGGACAGCAAAAACAAAAATGTTCTGAGTGAACACCAGAGATAAGAGCTTAATGCTCACAGATGGACTATGTATGAATTGAGTCAGCTCCGCTTTAGAGCTAGATATGTTGCAGACATCTTTTATGTCATGAAGCATTTAGACCTAACCATGGGTGATTAGGAAGAAAAGGAAGAAAATGGAGACATTCACTGTTATTTTCAGTATTTACTAATGCCAGGCATTGTGCTAAGAACTTTAAACACATTATATAATTTAATCTTCAAAATGATCTTATGAGACAGATACTATTATTTTTCTCTCTTTTATAGGGGAGGAAATTAAAACACAGAAATGCTAAGTAGTGAGTAAGCTATGGAAACAGGATTTGTTGGCTGTTTTTAACTTACCATGATGTGAAGAAAATAATCAGTTTTGAAATTTAGAAAGATCTGTCTAGTGACAGCATGAAAGGAATTCAGGAGAATAAGAGTATGGCAGGGACGAGGAGGTAAGCTGAGAGGTATTAATGATGAGTGAAGGCAGGGAGACTAATTAGGAGACTGCTGTGGCGTTCTGGAAAAGAGATGTTTAGGATCTAAACCACAGTGATTGCAGAAGGGATTGAAAAATAGAGTAGAGATTAGAGAAAAAAAGAGAAAATAGAATTATCACTGACCTCAGTGATTTAGTGACCTCAATCCTAGCCCATGAACATGCCATGGCGGGGGGACTGACTCTGTGCTCAGTGAGTGTGTGTGAGCAACCAAGTGTTAGGAATCTCTGTGGCACTTTGGGCCAACTATTATGAGTGAAAGAGACTTGTCATTTTGTTGTCAACCTTCAGACACACATACAGGATATGCAGACAGAGGTTGTGGGGAACAGCTCTTGAGACTGTGAGAGGAGAAACAGAAAGGACATATCCTTGGGCACAGGTCCAGATGAACACTATGCTGAACCTCCAATGTCTTCCTGCTTATCCATGGTAGAGGTTACAGAGGTAGTTACGGCAGTGGTAGCAGATCTGCAGCTTCAACGGTACATATTTGAACCAGGTTCCTTTGGAAATTCAGTGGTCAGGATCCCTCCATGGCTCACCAAGCCACCCAAAAACAGAAAATGGATCAGGCTCCCTGGTTTATATGAGACCATTGTTCTCAGGCCTGAGTAAACCCTTGGGGATATTGGATATATCATGAGTAAGGAAACTCTTAGAAGAAAATAAACTGTCTCTTAACCACAGAATGGAAGCTCCAGCATTTAATTGGAATACTGGGGGATGGGAGGTGGGAGGGAAATGTGACTAGCTTAGTGGAACATCAATAAAAGGTTATATTTTAGGCAGAGAAAACAGCATGCACAAAATTCAGGGTTCAAAGAAAACGCTGATTTGAAACTAATTAAACTAATGATATCCTCCTACTTCCACAAGCAAGTTGTTCCTTCTCTTGTATTGTTTATCTCATCAATAAACAAAGTATAAAATTGGAAGAGTGACATCAGAAAAAGATTTGAAAGCTTAAGTGGGATTATCAGTTGAGGTCTTGCAGGACATGTTAAAATGTCTGTTCATTGTCATCCATTGATTCTGGAAAATTCTGAGTCATTAGCTTTCTGAATATTCTATTTCATTCTATTCTCTGCTTTTGAACCACTGCTAGAAATATATTAGGTCTTCTTGTTCTATTCTGTATGTCTCAAATTTTTATGTTTTGTTTCTCTAGCTCTTTATACCATATTCTGTGTATTTTCCATGTCAATTTAAGTTTCGAAACTCTCTCTTTAGCTGGTTTAATCAGCTGTTAAACTTGTCCATATTTTTAAAAAATTCCAGATACTACATTTTTCTTTTCTAGAAATTCTATTTGTGACTTTCTCCTTCTCTTTCTTCTTCTTCTCCTCTTCCTTATTCTTCTTCCATAGAAGGTTAAGTGTTACTTTTAAAGCTCTTTGTCTTTTTCTAGTCATGTCTTTTTTTTGTCCTAATGCTTTCAATTCCTTATTATATGTGTTTATTATTTTAATGTACACTTCATTTATACTGTCTATTGAATAGCCTAGTTATTTGTGATTCTTGGGGATCTCATTTTGCTGATTATTGTTTCTCTCTTGGCTAGTAGTTTCCCTGTGAGTTTTGTGTAGTAATCTCATGTTCAGCTGGGCATCATCTCTGAGAATCCTTTGACGCCTGAGTTAAGAGTATGTACCTCCAGGGAAGTTTTTGTGTTTTCTAGGAACTCAATAAGAGCAGGCCACTTTCTTCCATCAGCTTCACTGAGGTATAATTTACATACAATAAGGTTCAGTAATTTAAAGTATAGCATTCAATGAGTTTTGAAAAATGTAAACAGTTTTGTAATAATCACCAAAATTAAGATATAGAATATTTCATAGCCTCAGAAAGTTTATTTATGCCTCCTTTCAAGTCAATCTTCTTCCCCCACACCTGACACCCAAGCAACCACTGATGTGCTTTATTTTTTTATTATTACTTTTTAAACTACTTTTTAAAAATATATAATTTTATTGATTTTTAATTTTTGGCTGCACTGGATCTTCACTGCTGCGTGGGTTTTTTCTCTAGTTGTGGCGAGCAGGGGGCTACTCTCCAGTTGTGGTGCTTGGGCTTCTCATTTCTGTGGCTTCTCCTGTTGCAGAGCATGAGCTCTAGGGGTTCAAGGCCTTCAGTAGTTGTGGCTCATGGACTCTAGAGCACAGGCTCAATAGTTGTGGCACATGGTATGTGGGATCTTCCTAGATCAGGGATTGAACCCACGTCTCTTGCACTGGCATGATTTTTTACCACTGAGTCACCAGGGAAGCCCCATTGATTTTTTTATGTCACTATTTTGTTTTAATGATATGACATGAGAATGAAGCTTTATTTTTTGCTTATGGATATCCAACAGTTTCAGCACCATAAGTTGAAAAGATTCTAATTTTCTACTGAATATTGGAATATTGACCTTTGAATGTTGACCATGTATGTGTTGGTCTATTCCTGAACTCTCTAGTCTGTTCTATTTATCTATACATCTGTCCTTTTGGCAATATCACACTCTCTTGATTACTTTAGCTATAATAAATCTCAAAATCAGGTCTCATGAGCTCTTCCAACTTTGTTCTTTTACAAGATTGTTTTGGCTATTCTGGATCCTTTGCATTTCTTTATTAATTTAGAACTTGCTTGTCAGTTTCTACATAAAGTTTACTAAGGGACTTCCTTGGTGTCCAGCAATTAAGACTCTACACTTTCAACACAGGGGGTAGAATCTTCATGCTGTGGGGCCAAAAGAAAAAAAGTTTGCCGAGATTTTGTTTGGTATAACATTGAATCTATAGATCAATTAGGTGAGAGTTAAGTCTTAACAATATAGCTTTTCCTAATTTATTATGAACAAAGTATATCTCTCTATTTACTTAAACAATCTTCAGTTTTTCTTAGAATAATTTTTATAATTTTAAGAATACAAAATCTTGCACATATTTTGTTAAGCACGGAGTCCAAACCACTGGACTGCCAGGGAATTCCCTTTCATGATTTTTATTCTATTGTAAATTATATTTAAATTTTTTAATTTCCAATTGATAATAAGAAATACAACTAATTTTTGTGTACTGACCTTATACCCTGAGAGCTTGTTGAAATCACCTATACTGCTAGTACTTTTTTGTAGATTCCTTAGTATTTTCTGTATAGCTGATTATGTTACTCATAGATCACTTTTTATGTTAAATTCTAACTTGGAGTTCCCAGACAGATACTAACATATTAGTGGTACACATTCAAACTCCAAATCTAAGTGAAATCAGGTCAAGCTAGTAGTTATAAATTAAAACAGAATGCTTCCTTTTTACTTTCCAGATCCCAGACCAAGACAGACAAGCTTTCTTGTCTTTTCCCTATGCCAGAGGAATTTTTCTTACTTCACCTGTCACTTACAGTAGCCTTTGAAAGTCTTGGCTTTATTTACCAGACTTAATTCCAGCTCCCTACCTCATGAGATGTCAAGTCCTTGTTAAAAACCTAAGCCCATTGTTACCATAGTGGGAAAACCACCTCTAACCTTAGGATAGGACTGCCTGAGTAAGAGCTTACTTGCTTAGGACTCTGGTTTTACCTTTGTTTTTGGCTCCCAACTATCAGTTATCCACTGATTGCTACATTACAAACAACACTAAAAATAATGGCTTCATGCAGCTATGATTGATTATATCTCACACTTCAGTGGGTTGAATGAGGGTTCCCCCTGCTCATTTTGCCTGGGGTCAATGATGAATCAGCTGGAGGGTCCAAAATGTTCTCACTTACATGATTAACAGTCAGTGCCGGCTATTGGTTTGTGCATTCCAGGTTTGTTTTTTTTTTTTCCTTTCCTTTCTGGCTGCTCTGAGTCTTTGTTGCTGCATACAGGCTTTCCGTAGTTGTGGCAACCAGGGGCTGTTCTCTAGTTGTGGTGCTTGGGTTTCTCATTGTGGTGGCTTCACTTATGGGAGAGCATGCGCTCTAGGCTTTCAAACTTCAGTAGCTGCAGTACAGGGCTCTAGTTGTGGTGAACAGGCTTAGTTGCCCCGTGGCATGGGATCTTCCTGGACCAAAGATTGAACCCGTGCCTCCTGAACTGGTAGGTGGATTTTTAACCACTGGACTGCCAGGGAAGTCTACGGCTCAACTTCTCATCCTCCACTAGGTTAGACCAATTTTCTTACATGGCAGTCTTAGAGCAGTGTTAAAAAAGTACAAAAAGTATTATAAGATTTAAAACCTAACCTTGGAAGTTGTATAATACGTTTCTACTATATCCTGTTGGTTACATGCCGGAGAAGGCAATGGCAACCCACTCCAGTACTCTTGCCTGGAAAATCTCATGGACAGAGGAGCCTGGTAGACTGCAGTCCATGGGGTCGCTGAGAGTCTGACACGACTGAGTGACGTCACTTTCACTTTCATGTGTTGAAGAAGGAAATGGCAACCCACTCCAGTGTTCTTGCCTGGAGAATCCCAGGGGGACCCTGGTGGGCTGCCGTCTGTGAGGTCACACAGAGTCAGACACGACTGACGCAACATAGCAGCAGCAGCAACAGCAGCAGCAGCAGCATTAGTTACATGGCATTATATAACATAGAATTTGACCAGTCTTTGTCTCTGGTTCCTAGGAGAGAAGCTGTAAATCCTTGGTACTTCCTAAGTACTAATGTTTTTGTTATTTGTGACTTCCTTGCATACCATGCTACGTAAGTAAGTTCAGTCGCTCAGTCGTGTCCGACTCTTTGTGACCCCAATGAATCGCAGCACGCCAGGTCTCCCTGTCCATCACCAAATCCCAGAGTTCACTCAGACTCAAGTCCATCGAGTCCATGATGCCATCCAGCCATCTCATCCTCCGTCGTCCCCTTCTCTTCATGCCCGCAATCCCTCCCAGCATCAGAGTCTTTTCCAATGAGTCAACTCTTCGCATGAGGTGGCCAAAGTACTGGAGTTTCAGCTTTAGCGTCATTCCCTCCAAAGAAATCCCAGGGTTGATCTCCTTCAGAATGGACTGGTTGGATCTCCTTGCAGTCCAAGGGACTCTCAAGAGTCTTCTCCAACACCACAGTTCAAAAGCATCAATTCTTCGGCGCTCAGCGTTCTTCACAGTGCAACTCTCACATCCATACATGACCACAGGAAAAACCATAGCCTTGACTAGACGGACCTTAGTCGGCAAAGTAATGTCTCTGCTTTTGAATATACTATCTAGGTTGGTCATAACTTTTCTTCCAAGGAGTAAGCGTCTTTTCATTTCATGGCTGCAGTCACCATCTGCAGTGATTTTGGAGCCCAAGAAAATAAAGTCTGACACTGTTTCCACTGTTTCCCCATCTATTTCCCATGAAGTGATGGGACCGGATGTCATGATCTTCGTTTTCTGAATGTTGAGCTTTAAGCCAACTTTTTCACTCTCCTCTTTCACTTTCATCAAGAGGCTTTTTAGCTCCTCTTCACTTTCTGCCATAAGCGTGGTGTCATCTGCATATTTGAGGTTATTGATATTTCTCCCGGCAATCTTGATTCCAGCTTGTGCTTCTTCCAGTCCAGCGTTTCTCATGATGTACTCTGCACAGAAGTTAAATAAGCAGGATGACAATATACAGCCTTGACGTACTTCTTTTCCTATTTGGAACCAGTCTGTTGTTCCATGTCCAGTTCTAACTGTTGCTTCCTGACCTGCATACAGATTTCTCAAGAGGCAGGTCAGGTAGTCTGGTATTCCCATCTGTCTCAGAATTTTCCAGTTTATTGTGATCCACCAGTCAAAGGATTTGGCATAGTCAAGAAAGCAGAAATAGATGTTCTTCTGGAACTCTCTTGCTTTTTCCATGATCCAGCAGATGTTGGCAATTTGATCTCTGGTTCCTCTGCCTTTTCTAAAACCAGCTTGAACATCTGGAAGTTCACGGTTCACGTATTGCTGAAGTCTGGCTTGAAGAATTTTGAGCATTACTTTACTAGCATGTGAGATGAGTGCAATTGTGCAGTAGTTTGAGCATTCTTTGGCATTGCCTTTCTTTGGAATTGGAATGAAAACTGACCTTTTCCAGTCCTGTGGCCACTGCTGAGTTTTCCAAATGTGCTGGCATATTGAGTGCAGCACTTTCACAGCATCATCTTTCAGGATTTGAAACAGCTCAACTGGAATTCCATCACCTCCACTAGCTTTTTTTGTAGTGATGCTTTCTAAGGCCCACTTGACTTCACATTCCAGGATGTCTGGCTCTAGATTAGTGATCACATCATCATGATTATCTGGGTCATGAAGATCTTTTTTGTACAGTTCTTCCGTGTATTCTTGCCACCTCTTCTTAATATCTTCTGCTTCTGTTAGGTCCCTACCATTTCTGTCCTTTATCGAGCCCATCTTTGCATGAAATGTTTCCTTGGTATCTCTAATTTTCTTAAAGAGATCTCTAGTCTTTCCCATTCTGTTGTTTTCCTCTATTTCTTTGCATTGATTGCTGAAGAAGGCTTTCTCATCTCTTCTTGCTATTCTTTGGAACTCTGCATTCAGATGCTTATATCTTTCTTTTTCTCCTTTGCTTTTCGCCTCTCTTCTTTTCACAGCTATTTGTAAGGCCTCCCCAGACAGCCATTTTGCTTTTTTGCATTTCTTTTCCACGGGGATGGTCTTGATGCCTGTCTCCTGTACAATGTCATGAACCTCATTCCATAGTTCATCAGGCACTCTATCTATCAGATCTAGGCCCTGAAATCTATTTCTCACTTCCACTGTATAATCATAAGGTATTTGATTTAGGTCATACCTGAATGGTCTAGTGGTTTTCCCTACTTCCTTCAATTTAAGTCTGAATTTGGCAATAAGGAGTTCATGATCTGAGCCACAGTCAGCTCCTGGTCTTGTTTTTGTTGACTGTATAGAGCTTCTCCATCTTTGGCTGCAAAGAATATAATCAATCTGCTTTCGGTGTTGATCATCTGGTGATGTCCATGTGTAGAGTCTTCTCTTGTGTTGTTGGAAGAGGGTTTTTGCTAGGACCAGTGCGTTCTCTTGGCAAAACTTTATTAGTCTTTGCCCTGCTTCATTCTGTATTCCAAGGCCAAATTTGCCTATTACTCCAGGTGTTTCTTGACTTCCTACTTTTGCATTCCAGTCCCCTATAATGAAAAGGACGTCTTTTTTGGGTGTTAGTTCTAAAAGGTCTTGTAGGTCTTCATAGAACCGTTCAACTTCAGCTTCTTCAGCGTTACTGGTTGGGGCATAGACTTGGATAACTGTGATATTGAATGGTTTGCCTTGGAAACGAACAGAGATCATTCTGTCGTTTTTGAGATTGCATCCAAGTACTGCATTTCGGACTCTTTTGTTGACCATGATGGCTACTCCATTTCTTCTGAGGGATTCCTGCCCTCAGTAGTAGATATAATGGTCATCTGAATTAAATTCATCCATTCCAGTCCATTGTAGTTCGCTGATTCCTAGAATGTCGACGTTCACTTTCGCCATCTCGTTTGACCACTTCCAATTTGCCTTGATTCATGGATCTGACATTCTAGATTCCTATGCAATATTGCTCTTTACAGCATCAGATCTTGCTTCTATCACCAGTCACATCCACAACTGGGTATTGTTTTTGCTTTGGCTCCATCCCTTCATTCTTTCTGGAGTTATTTCTCCACTGATCTCCAGTAGCATATTGGGCACCGACTGACCTGGGGAGTTCCTCTTTCAGTATCCTATCATTTTCCCTTTTCATACTGTTCATGGGGTTCTCAAAGCAAGAATACTGAAGTGGCTTGCCATTCCCTTGTCCAGTGGACCACATTCTGTCAGACCTCTCCACCATGACCCGTCCATCTTGGGTTGCCCCGCGGGCATGGCTTAGTTCCATTGAGTTAGACAAGGCTGTGGTCCTAGTGTGATTAGATTGACTAGTTTTCTGTGAGTATGGTTTCAGTGTGTCTGCCCTCTGATGCCCTCTTGCAACACCTACCATCTTACTTGGTTTTCTCTTACCTTGGGAGTGGGGTATCTCTTCACGGCTGCTCCAGCAAAGAAAGCACAGCTACTGCTCCTTACCTTGGACGAGGGGTATCTCCTTACCACCGCCGTTCCTGACCTTCAACGTGGGATAGCTCCTTTAGGCCCTCCTGTGCCTGCTTAGCCGCTGCTCCTCCGGTTGCTCCTCCGCCACTGGCCCTGGCCTTGGGCGTGGGTGGCTCCTCCCCACCGCCCCTGACCTCGGACATGGTGTTATGTGCTCAGTCGTGTCCAACACTATGGACTGTAGCCTACCAGGCTCCTCTGTTCATGGGATTTCTCAGGCAAGAATACTGGACTGGGTTGCCATTTCCTACTCCAGGGGATCTTCTCAACCCAGGGAGCAAACCTGCATCTCCTGTATTGGCAGGCAGATGCTTTACCACTGAGCCACCTGGGAAGCCCCATGTTAGTCTTATCTTTTATCTCATAGCATAGACCATGTTAGTCTATGCTATGAGATAAAATGACTAGGATGAGACTAGTCACGAGAAAGACCCAACTATATGATTAAGTAAAAAGCTGGGACTTTGAGCTAGTGCAGTCTCCAGAAAAGAGAGAGGCGCTGAACATTGAATTTAATCACAAGGCTAATGATTCAGTCAATCATGCTCACATAAAGAAACCACAGTGTAGATTGTAGACATCAAATCCCAGTTGAGCTTCCTGGTTGGTGAATATACTGATTTGCCAAGAGGGTGAGACACCCTGATTCTACAAGGAGAAGTTATGGAAGTGCTGGGTTCAGATCCCTCCCAGACTATGTCTTTTGTGTTTCTTCATTTGGCTGGTTCTGAATTGTATCCTTCATAACAAACTGTCATTGCAAATATAGAGCTTTCTCAAATTTTACGAGTCATACTAATGAATTACTGAATCTGAGAGTTCATGGGAACCCTTCATATTTGTAACTAGTTGGTCAGAAATGCAGATGGCTGGAGGACCCCACTTGCAGCTGTTATCTAAAGCCACGAGTAGTCTTTTGGAGATCATGACCTTTAAGCCGTGGATTCTGACCATAATGCCAAATAATTAGCATTAGAATTGAACTGTATTGAAGCACACCAGTTGGTGTCAGAAGACAAGAGCAGTCTAGATATAAAGGGTGAGGGATAAGATCATCTCTTGCATGCTGCTGCTGCTGCTAAGTCGCTTCAGTTGTATCCGACTCTGTGCGACCCCATGGACTGTAGCCCACCAGGCTCCTCCATCCATGGGATTTTCCAGGCAAGAGTACTGGAGTGGGGTGCCATTGCCTTCTCTGCATCTCTTGTATACACAGCAACAAAATCATACTGCAAGGGAAAAAGCATACTGGGATAAGAGGAATTTATGGCCATTAAACTGCAGATCTTTACTTAAAAGAATGGTTGTTTTATTTTATCCAGCACTTCTAGATGTTTTATAGGAGGATTTTTCCAGTTATCAGTTCACAGTATTACCAAAGAAAGAATCTATCTTTATCAATTACTGTATAGTCTCAAGTGTGGTAGAGGCTAACAAGGAAAGGCTGAAAAGAAAAACCCTGCCGGTAGCCCAGAAAGACTCATTTGAGAAAAATCAAGAGAATAGTTAGAGAAGATGATGGGATAATAAGTACAGTTAAATGTATGAAAAGAGTGAATTATCTAGGAGGCTGGGATGGAGTGTTGACTTTGAGCTAAAAAAAAAGTAGAAAATAAAGAAGATATATAGCCAAAACAAAAAGACTGTAAAATATTCAAGGCCATAAATATACTTTCTGGAAAGAAAATTCCTACAAGAAAGATACTTCTCTATTCAGCAAAAAAAAAAAAAAAAAAGAGAGAGAGAGAGAGAGAAATGATTCGAAATACTGTCTTTTTGGACTTCCCTGGTGGTCCAGGGGTTAATCCACCTGCCAATACAAGGGACACTGGTTGCTGCAGGGCAACTAAGCCCGTGCCGCAACAGCTGAAGCCACATGCTGCAATTACTGAAGCCCACACGTGCTAGATCCTGTGGTCTACAAGAGAAGCCACTGCAAGGAGAAGCCCTCACACCGCTAGAGAGCAGCCCCTGCTCACTGCAACTAGAGAAAGCCATTATGCACGGCAATGCAGATCCAGCATAGTCAAAATAAATGAATAATTAAGTTTTAAAAATCTGTGGGATAGGCCTGAGACACTGCCCAGAGGTAGGGAAGGGTGAAAATCACAGCATGCTGGCAAGGAGTGATGAGAAAAATAAAACTATTATCTGCTGTACATCACTGAGTTTAGCCCATTTGATAAACTGATTAAACAAACAATGATTTTTTTAAAATACTGTCTTTTTTACAATCAGAAATAAAAATTCACTGAAGACTGATATTCTTCAATTTAAAGTCACATACACACAGTCAGTTAATCTATAACATGAAGTGAAGTGAAGTGAGCTCGCTCAGTTGTGTCCGACTGTTTGCTACCCCATGGACTGTAGCCCACCAGGCTCTTCCATCCATGGGATTCTCCAGGCAAGGATACTGGAGTGGGTTGGCATTTCCTTCTCCAGGGGAACCCGGGTCTCCCGCATTGCATGCAGGTGCTTTACCTCTGAGCAACCGGGGAAGCCCCCAAAGAAAGCAAGAATACACAGTGGAGAAAAGACAATCACTTCAGTAAGTGGGAAAACTGGACAGCTGGGAAAACTGGACAGCTACGTGTAAAAGAATGAGATTAGGACATTTACTCACACCATAAACAAAAAATTGTATAAACCCAAAATGGATTAAAGACCTAAATGTAAAACCCGAAGCCATAGAACTGCTAGAGAAAAACATAGGCAGAACTCTCTGTGACATAAATTGGAGCAATATTTTTTTTGGATCTGTCTCTTAAGGCAAAAGAAATAAAAGTAAAAATAAACAAATGGCACCTAATTAAAGGCTTTTGCACAGCAAAGGAAGTCATCAACAAAATGAAAAGACAACCTATGGGAATGGGAGAAAATATTTGCAAATGATAACCAACAAGGGGTTAATATCCAAAATATATAAACAGCTCGTACAGCTGAAAATAAAAAAGAAACAATCCAATGAAAAAAAGTCTTTTGCACAGCAAAGGAAATCATCAACAAATTGAAAAGACAACCTATGGGAATGGGAGAAAATATTTGCAAATGGTATAACCAACAAGGGGTTAATATCCAAAATATATAAACAGCTCGTACAGCTGAAAGTCAAAAGAAACAATCCAGTGAAAAAAATGGGCAGAAGGTTTGGATAGACCTTTTTTCAAAGAAGACATACAGATAGCTAACAGGCACATGAGAAGAAGCTCAACACTGCTAATTATTAAAGAAATGCAAATCAAAACAACAAGATATCACCTCATACCTTCAGAGTGGCTATCATCAAAAAGTTTACAAATAATAAAAGTTGGCAAGGGTGTGGAGAAAAGGGAACGCTTGTACACTGTTGGTGGGAATGTGAATTGATATAGCCACTGTGGAAAACAGTATGGAGGTTCCTCAAGAAACTAAAATGGAACCAGCATATGATCCAGCAATTTCACTCCAACGTGTGTGGGAAAAAATGAGAACATTAATTTGAAAAGATACATAGACCCCAGTGTTCACAGCAGTACTATTTATTAACATGATAACCAACATATGGAAGCAACCCAAGTATCCATTAACAGACAAATGGATTAAAAAAAAGATGAGGTTTATATATATAATGGAATGTTAGCCATAAAATAGACTGAAATTCTGTTACTTACAGCAATGTAGATGGGCCTTGAGAATATTATTCTTAGTGAAATTAATCAGAGAAAGACAAATATTGTATGATATCACTTATGTGGAGTCTAAAAAAATAAACAAATGTACTTAGCAAAACATACATAGAAAACAAACTACTGGTTTCCAGTGAGGGGCCCAAGGAAGAAGGGCAAGATAGGGGTATGGGAATAAGAGATACAAACTATTTAATTCTATATATAAAATGGATAAGCAACAAGGATATATTATATAACACAGAGAATTATAGTCATTACCTTGTAGTAACTTTAAGTGGAGTATAATCTGTAAAAGTACTGAATCATTATGATGTAAATCTGAAACTAATATATTGAAAATCAATTAAAATTCAATTTAAAAAATAAATCAAGGCAAAGATATAGTCCTAAAATTGGAGTAACTCCAGTATTTTGATCATCTGATGTGAACAGCTGACTCATTGGAAAAGTCCCTGATGCTGGGAAAGATTGAGGGCAGAAGGAGAAGAGGGCATCAGAGGATGAGATGGCTGGACAGCATCACCAATGCAATGAACATGAACTTAGAAAAACTCCGGGAGATGGTGAGGGACAGGGAGGCCTGGAGTACAGCAGTCCATGGGGTCACAAAGAGTCAGACATGACTGGGCGACTGAACAACAGCAATCTAGTTATGCAATTTTTTTTTCCTATTGTCAGTTGTTTTGTTATTTTTTCATTTAGTTTTAGGCGGCACAGCACGTGGGATCCTAGTTCCCCAGCCAGGGATGGCTCCTATGCCCCCCTGCAATGGAGGTGCAGAGTCTTAACCACTGGACTTCCAGGGAAGTTCCTTCCTGTTGTTTGTTAGCTTTTAAAAAATTTATTTCAGCTCCACAGTGGGTTTCAGCAATGTCATATAAACTTTTACAATTGTTGTCAAATTCCTGAAGCACCCATCAGGTTTCTTTTGTGTATGTAGTGCAAGATCACAGAGCATCTGAAGATTCCTTGTTCAGTGACAAACCTTTAAAACTTTGCATTGTCAACATTCATCAACAGTTTGCAGAGGGAGCGTTCCAGGAAGCCATTCCTACACTGAGACAATTGGCAATAAGTTAACTGTACATAAAAGTGATTGCAAACCACATAAATGTATTTGCTAAATCCAAGTTACTTTTTTTTTGTTTGTTTGGTTTGGTTTGTCTGGCTTTGTTTTCATTTTGTTTTCTTACTGTGTCATGCAACTTGTGGGATCTTAGTTCCCCACTTGGGGATGGAACTCAGGCCCTCCACAATGAAAGCACAGAGTCCTAACCACTGAACCTCCAGGGAATGCCCCATTGCTAAACCCAAATTAAATGTACCAAATCCAACTTCTCCTCAGCCAGATACCCCAGAACGCCTAAGGACACTCCAGTGTCTCTCAGAAAAGTGGTATGGAAGGGTAGTCACAGTGGATAGAGGTAATCGTCTAAATCTATTGTGGTTAAAAACTGCAAATTTTGCAAACTCTTATGACTGTGTGACTTCACTAGGGTCCTTCCCAGCGGGTACTGAAATTTAAACTTCATTAGTTTCATAGTAAATCCATACCTACCTACCTTTCTGAGTTGTTGACAGCAGTAAACAAGATATTGGGGGTGAAAACTATAAATAACTACACATAGGTAAAATAATGACAATAATGTACTAGCTTCAGTTCAGTTCAGTTCAGTCACTCAGTCGTGTCTGACTCTGCGACCCCATGAATCACAGCATGCCAGGCCTCCCTGTCCATCACCAACTCCCAGAGTTCACTCAGATTCATGGCCATTGAGTCAGTGATGCCATCCAGCCATCTCATCCTCTGTTGTCCCCTTCTCCTCCTGCCCCCAATCCCTCCCAGCATCAGAGTCTTTTCCAATGAGTCAACTCTTCACATGAGGTGGCCAAAGTACTGGAGTTTCAGCTTTAGCATCATTCCTTCCAAAGAACACCCAGGACTGATCTCCTTTAGAATGGACTGGTTGGATCTCCTTGCAGTCCAAGGGACCCTCAAGAGTCTTCTCCAACACCACAGTTCAAAAGCTTAACCTCAGTCTAAGCTTTGTCCACCATATTTATGTCTGGCAATACCTAGTAGACTGATAGGAAGAGCTGAAAGAATCCTATTTGCCAGAAAGCAGAAGGAGTTCCTGGTGAAAAAATTTATCCTAAGTGAAAAGCCAGGATTGACATATTTGGTTCAGTAACAAAGCTCTTGGTGGCTACAGTAAGAGGTGATTATTGTCTAGCCATGAGCCCCATGTCTCATTCCTTTGTGGGAGTCAGTTGAGGGGTGCATCATGAATAAGTATTAAAGTATCTATTTCACTGAAATAACCTTGCAAGTCATTGAGCCAAGGAAATTTTGTTAGAAAACTTACCAAAACTTCAGTCCAGAACTCAAAATTTTAAAATTCAGAGCAATAACCTCACATATTAAAACAGGTCAGTTGATTGAATAATAAAATATCTTTAATTCTGCCTATGCAGTTTCACATCCAAATACAATAAGAAGCTAGTTTTTAAATAATTTTTATATAATTTTATTTATTTATATTTGGCTTGCTGAATCTTTATTGCTGCATGGGCTTTTCTCTAGTTGTGGCGAGCCAGGGCTACTCTAGCTGTGATGGGAGGGCTTCTCATTTCTGTGGCTTCTCTTATTGAGGAGTACAGGCTGTAAGGGGTTCTCAAGGCAATAGCACCCCACTCCAGTACTCTTGCCTGGAAAATCCCGTGGACGGAGGAGCCTGGTAGGCTGCAGTCCATGGGGTCGTGAAGAGTTGGACACGACTGAGCGACTTCACTTTCACTTTTCACTTTCATGCACTGGAGAAGGAAATGGCAACCCACTCCAGTATTCTTGCCTAGAGAATCCCAGGGATGGGGGAGCCTGGTGGGCTGCCGCCTATGGGGTCGCACAGAGTCGGACACGACTGAAGCAACTTAGCAGCAGCAGCAGCAGCAGCAGCAGGCTTCAATAGTTGTGGCTCATGGCCTTAACTGTTATGCGGCATGTGGGATCTTCCCGGATCCAGGATGGAACCCATGTCTCCTGCATTGGCAGGTAGATTCTTTATGACTGAGTCACCAGGGAAGCCCAGGAGGCTATTTATTTACGTGTATTTTATATTGTTATGCATCACTGAAGCAATGACACTTTTATAAAAACTTTTTTTTTTTTGTCAGTTTGTAACACTCTCCCATTTCTCCTGGGTCTTATGTCAAGACAATCCATTTCAGAGTTGATGTGACTGGATAAATACTGGAAAAAGGAAAGAAGAGAGCAACTGATTCTGTATTTAAAATTTTTTTAAATAATATTATAAACATCTAATTCTGCTACATTGTTGACCTTAATTTCTCCTGTGTCTGGAATGGTGTCAGATACAATAGTGAGAAAAGTTTAATACTTTGTTGGGTCCTGTAAAGTGTCTCCTTCTGCTGCTCCTCTACTTCTGTTCATCGCTTGACTAATGTATGGCAAATGTATGACAAATATTCACTTCTAGTGAAACAGCAGAACCATGCCTAGGGAAGACAGCAGTGGTATAGCCCAAGATTAAAATCTATATTGTTAGCTAGTCAGGTATAGACAGATAATCCAGAATTTTTTTAATCAATTGGACAAGTATTTGTTGAGTGCCATCAGGTGCCCGGCACTGTTCTAGGCATTTGAGATACATCATGAACAATATGAACACAGATTTCTGCCCTCACATAGCTTGTAATCTAGCAGAATGTACACAACAGTACCTTGCTTCAAGTTAGTGTCGTCTCCCCAGACTCACAACAGAGTAAGGGTTTGGAAAGGGTCCCTCTAACTCTTTTCACCAGGGCTTCCTAAGTGGCCCAGTGGTAATAAAAGAATCTTTCTTGCAAGTGCAGGAGACTCAGGAGATGTGGGTTCGATCTCTGGGTCAAGAAGATCCCCTGGAGAAGGAAATAGCAACCCATTCCTGTATTCTTGCCTGGGAAATCCCACGGACAGAGGAGTCTGGGAGGCTACAGTCCATGGGATCTCAAAGAATCAGACGAGACTGAGCACGCACTCTTCATGTCAGCTTCTCCAGTGATCAATGGACAGGGGTTCTTCCATCTAAGTCCACAGAACGACCTTATCAATAAAGAAGAACCATCCTCACCCTTGTGTGCTAAGTCACTTCAGTGTCTGATTCTGTGACCCCATGGACTGTAGCCTGCCAGGCTCCTCTTTCCATGGGATTCTCCAGGCAAGAATACTGGAGTATTTCCTCCAGCATTTCCTCCTCCTCCTGGGATAGGCGATCTTCCCAATCCCAGGATTGAACCAGTGTCTTATATGTCTCCTTTGGCAGGCAGGCTCTTTACCACTAGCACCACCTGGGAAGCCCAATCCTCCAATTTAGCCCCATCCTTTCTTTTCATAACCTCTCATGACACTTGCACCCTTTCCCCATGATCTTATGTCTTCTTCTCTACCTCTGGCACAGGCTGTTCCCCTTTAGATGAGACCTGGACTGTGTCAAATCCGATCAGTGGAGTATATACAATCAGACCTTTCATACTGCAAAAACTGAACTCCCTCATGTGTTAATATTCTGAGGGGGTCTCTGTCTCTCCCTCTGCATTCAGTAACACTGCCAAAGGCTCCTTCTGTTCCCCATGGTATGTGCTCTGCCCCAAGAAGGGAACAACATACAGGGAGGAAAAGGATGTCTGTCTTATCACACTAACAGTGAGAGAATCCGAGAGGCAGATAGCGTACCGAAATGAAGTATCTAGAAGATAATGATTTTCTGTTTTATTATATGAAAAAAGATACTGTGTTGCAAAATTTGAACTTATTACTATATATTAAATATTATTTATTAAAATGTGAATGTTTTTTATTTTTAAGATTAAAAAAGTCAAACCTTTGAAAATTACATTTAAATAATTAGTTCTGATGCTAATGGAGAGGCGTTTTTTTCCAACAAATTGGCGGATACCTTGGGAACTTTGTGTTTGTGTCAGGAGAGAAGTGTATAAATATAAAGAATACAGCTTTGGTACTATTTTCAACAAGATAAACCTTTGGAGGAGATCTTTCCTTTCCTTTCTTTTCAATAATCTTTCCTTTCTCTGGAAATTGCTGTTGGTCTCCCAATCCATTAGTGGTGCATGAATATGAATAGAAGTATGTTTTAGACATGACCCTGCCCACCTGGCCTCAGCTGATGAGACCAGTTATGGGCACCTGGAGAGACAAAGCGTAAACAATAAACATAATAAGTAATGAATTATTTAGTATGCTAGATGATAAGGGCTACAGGGAAAAGAAAAAAGAATTAAATGTATTGTCCTTAGCTTTTGCAATTTGAACTGAGAGCTGCTAGTTTAGTCTGGGCTGACCTAAGATGAAGGAGTTGTAAAGAAGATGGATGGTTCTCTTCTGCAAGTCATGTGAACTGAAAAGCAAAGAAAGGAGCCTCTTCAAAGAGCAAAGAATGAAGCAAGTATCAGAGGAAAGTCGATAGCATCCTGATAGCTCCTCAGTTCTTCCATTTCTTTCTTGAGGCCTAGCTGTAATTTTGCTCTTGGGTTCCCTGGGATACCGCCCTGTTTCTCTATCTATCTGTCTGTTTCTCTCTCTAGTTCTTGCTTAAACTAGCTACAGTTAGTTTCTTTCATTCCTTGCAACCAAGTCAACTAACTTACAGCAATAATGATAATATATTAACAGTAGAGCTAACATTTATTAAGCATACACCATGTGCCAGGTACTGTGCTAAGCACTTCAGGTACTTTATCTCATTAGGTGCGGATTTTATCTGTCATGTTTTAAAAATAAATCCATTTTCCAGTCTTAAGCATTCTGAAGCTTTTTTTTGTCTGAACATACTTTCAGAAATTTTGACAAGTATGTGAAATTATGAAGAAAGAGAAAGCCATATCCCATAATCCTATTAACAGGAGACAATAATGGTTAATATTTTTTCCTTGCTTAAACCGAAGAAAATTCTTCACTCCCCACCATCTCCCCAATTTCATTCTGTCTTTTTCCCAGACTTCTGCTTTCCAAATTAGTAAGCTAAGATAGCACAAAAGCATGCAAATATAGTAATAACATAATAACACAGGGAAACTTCAAATCGCCTGTTGAAGTTGGGGACTGTATCTTGTCCACCTCTGCGTCCTCAACGTTTAGTATTAAACCTGCACACAGTATGCGCTAAGTGGGTCAAGGCAGCAAAACCCAATGTGACAGAGGTTCCTAACTAGCCTCTCCAGTTGTATTCAAAGCAAAGTCAAATAAAAACCTCAATACATACAGAGATGAAACTAACTTTCATGGAAAATTCTAGTCTCAGTACACCATGTGCCGGGTACTGTGCCAAGCAGTTCAGGTACTTTATCTGATTAGGTGTAGATTTTATCACATACACGTTTGGTTCAGTCTCTGATTCTACATCCACATTTTGCAAATTCAAGTGTTTTTCAGATTGTCAACACTGAAGCACTAGGGGTTATGTTCAAACACCAAATATTTCCCATTATGTTCACTATCCTCTTCTTCCTAAAGAATGAAAATAAAACTGTTGTATTCTAGTAGTATAGTCAATTGAGTGGAAGGGAGTTTTCTGATTTTCAATTTGTCAAAAAATTCAAATAACAAGAAACTTCCTATCTCCTGAAAATCATAATAAACCTGTATTATTAGAAGGTGAAACAGCTCTTATTAAATTTTCTGCAGATTCACTGTTTAATTTTCTTTAATCCTTGCATAAGTCTATGCATAATTGAACTCAGAAGAGTTTTTCCAAAACAGTATTTATCTAGGTAGTACACATTCCAAAAACTATTCAGTTTTTGGAACTACTTGGAAAATTTCAGAAGGCAAAAGTTACGCAAATTCTTGACACATTCCTTGGACAAGTAAAATGGTGCTGGTACCAGTTCTGATGTGGTTACAGTTCCAGTTATACTAGAAAATTGATGTTCTGTTACTTATTCTTACAATCTGCCAATTATAGTAATGACTTTTGATGGTTCTAAGTCAGAAAATACTGCATTGATGACAATTCTTAGTTAATAAAGTGAGCATAATGAAAAGAACCAATTGATTATTAAAGAACCAGACATTAACTTTAGTCCATTCACTTTTGTACAACCTCATTTAGTGCATTATATATTCTCATCCCTGTACTCCTTTTAAAATTTCAGTTTTGTACTTTTCCGTGTTAGCCAATGAATACTTTGAGCCAAAGCTTGGTGGATCTGTCTGCCAAAAAAAGTTCCATTTCTGCAGTTTCTCCACCTTAGTTGTACAATTATTTAAATATTTGCTTGCATATTATTATTTCTTAAGAATGTGAGAAAATGGGAAAATGAAAACGCAGATTCCATAGATAAATTGAGGCTCATAAACTTAATATAATTAAGAAAAATGCACTTATGGCTTTATAAATGTTCTACAAATGTTTACATTTTACATGTATAAGACATAGAACATTTATATAAATGTACTACATTTATATATATATATATATGTATATATATATATACACACACACACACACACACATATAGACTTGGTAAACTCAGCAGTGACCACAAGACTGGAAAAGATCAGCTTTCATTCCAGTTCCAAAGAAAGGCAGTGCCAAAGGATGTTCAAAGAATGTTCAAACTACTGTACAACTACTGTACAACTGCGTTCATCTCACATGATAGTACAGTTATGCTCAAAATCCTTCAAGCTGGGCTTCAGCAGTATGTGAACCAAGAACTTCCAGGTGTACAAGCAGCATTTAGAAAAGGCAGAGGAACAAGAGATCAAATTGCCAACATCCACTGGATCATACAGAAAGCAAGAAAATTAGGAAAAAGTGCTAATTCTGCTACTTCTTCTGCTTCATTGACTACGCTAAAGTTTTTTCACTGCGTAGATCACAACAAACTGTGGAAAAATCTTAAAGAGATAGGAATAGCAGACCACCTTACCTGTCTCCTGATAAACCTGTATGCAGGTGAAGAAGCAACAGTTAGAACTTCACATGGAACAACTGACTGTTTCAAACTTGGGAAAGGAGTACAACAAGGCTCTATACTGTCACCCTGCTTGTTTAACTTATATGCAGAGAACATCAGGCAAAATGCTGGGCTGGATGAGTCACAGACTGGTATCAAGATTGTTGGGAGAAATATGAACAACCTCAGATATGCAGATGTACCACTCTAATGGCAGAAAGTGAAGAGGAACTAAAGAGCCTCTTGATGAAGGTGAAAAGAGGAGAGTGAAAAAGTTGGCATAAAACTCAACATTCCAGAAATTAAGATCATGACATCCAGTCCCATCTCTTCACGGAAAATAGATGGGGAAAAAGTGGAAACAGTGACAGACTTTATATTCTTGGTCTCCAGAATCACTGTAGATGGGGACTTTAGCCATGAAATTAAAAAACACTCTCTCCTTGGAAGAAAAACTATGACAAACCTAGACAGTGTATTAAAAAACACTGACATCACTTTTTTTAATTTATTTTTTAACTGAAGGATAATTGCTTTACAGAATTTTGTTGTTGTCTGTCAAACCTCAACATGAATCAGCCATGCTGCTGCTGCTAAGTCGCTTCAGTCGTGTCCAACTCTGCGACCCCATAGACGGCAGCCCACCAGGCTCTCCCGTCCCTGGGATTCTCCAGGCAAGAACACTGGGGTGGGTTGCCATTTCCTTCTCCAGTGCATGAAAGTGAAAATTGGAAGTGAAGTCGCTCAGTCGCGTCCAACTCCTTGTGACCCCATGGACTGCAGCCTACCAGGCTCCTCCATCCATGGGATTTTCCAGGCAAGAATACTGGAGTGGGTTGCCATTGCCTTCTCTGAATCAGCCATAGATATACATATATACCCTCCCTTTTGAACCTCCCTCCCATCTCCCTCCCCATTCCACCCCTCTAAGTTGATACAGAGCCCCTGTTTGGGTTTCCTGAGACATATAGCAAATTCCTGTTGGCTATCTATTTTACATATGGTAATGTAAGTTTCCATGTTACTCTGTCCATACATCTCACCCTCTCCTCCCCTCTCTCCTTGTCCATAAGTCTATTCTCTATGTCAGTTTCTCCATTGCTGCCCTGCAAATAAATTCTTCAGAACCATTTTTCTAGATTCTGTATATATGTAAAAAACACTGACATCACTTTTAAAAAACAAAAACATCACTTTGCTGACAAATGTCCATGTAGTCAAAGCTATGATTTTTCCAGTAGTCATGTATGGATGTGAGAGTTGGACCTTAAAAAAGGCAGAGTGCCAAAGAATTGATGCTTTTGAACTGTGATGGTGGAGAAAACTCCTGAGAGTCCCTTGGACGGCAAAGAAATCAAACCAGTCAACTCTGAAGGAAATCAACCCTGAATATTCATTGGAAGGACTGATGCTGAAGCTGAAGCTTCAATAATTTGGCCACCTGATACAGAGTCAACTCACTGGAAAAGACCTTGATGCTGGGAAAGATTAAGGGCAGGGGGAGAGGTGGGCAACATGAATGATTAGATAGTATCACCAACTCAGTGGACATGAATTTGAGCAAACTCCTGGAGAAAGTGAAGGATAGGGAAGCTTGGTGTGCTGCAACCCATGGGTTTGCAAAAAATTGGACATGACTTAGCAAGGGAACAACATATACAGAACAATTATATATAAACATCTATCTATCTATATAACATTTATATATAAATGTTCTACAAATTTTCTCTTTCAAAAATAAGCAAATGTTAGGTCCAAAAATAAGAGTGATGAAATTTGTCTTACAGAAGGTAAAATGCTTTTACTTCTTTACAGCTACTAACCCACTTTAGGACAGATTTTACATATGGCTGGTGTATGAATTTCCTAAGGCTGTTGTAACAAAGTACCATCAGTGCAGTGGCTTGCAACAACAGGAATTCATTCTCCTCTTGTTCTGGAGACCGGAAGTCTGAAATCAAGGTGTCAGGAGGGTGATACTCTTTCTGAAGGCTCAAGGAAGAATATCCCCTTGCCTCTTTCCTTAGTTCTGGTGTTTGCTGGAAATCTTTGGCATTCCTTGGCTTGCAGCTGCTTAACTCCAATCTCTGCCTCTTTAATCCCCTGGCCTTCTTCCCGGCCTGTCTTTTTTATAACACCAGCCATTGGACTTAGGGCCCACCCTAATCCAGTATGACTTGAACTAATTACATCTGCAAAATCCCTACTTCCAAATAAGGTCATGACCTGAAGTTCCAAGTAGACATTAATTTGGAAGGCACTATTCGACCCAGTCTGGGCTTTGGTGGCTCAGTAGTAAAGAATCTGCCTGCCAATGCAGAGATACAAGTTCGATCCCTTGTCCGGGGAAGATCCCCAGAGGAAGAAATGGCAACCCATCCAGTATCCTTGCCTGGAAAATCCCATGTACAGAAGAGGCCGGCAGGCTACAGTCCATGGAGCTGCAAAGAATCAGACACGACTTAGCAACTGAACAACAAAATTGACCCAGTCAAGCTAGTTTCGTGGATCACGGTTAAGATTTCATGAAGTCCAATTGATATTTCTAAATCAGGTCATATTTGGTATTTAAAGTTCAGAAATTTACTCACATTAGTTCAAGTGAGATTTTACTGTAAGGAAACAACGCTTATGTGGAATCCAAGAAAAATTGAACAGTTGGGACAAAAATTAGGACAGCTCTGTTTTCCTTAGCATACTCTTATGTAGAAAGCTGAAGACTTTTACCGTTTCACATTGATATAATTCAGCTAAAAGTTCCATCTGTTGCTGAGTTTTAGTTCACAGCCTCTCATGATATTTTGTTTGGCTCAGCTCAGTCACTTCAGGCTCAGTCAGCTGCGGGGGAGGAGGGGCATGGCGGGGCAGGGTAGTACAGAGAGAGGGAGGGAAAGAGAAAGAGGAAATATATAGGACTACGATAGGAACAACTCTTAAAAGAGTTTGCAGGAGGGAGGCAATGATTATCCTCTCTAACATATTTCCATAAATGAATCTCTTCTGCCTTTACCATAATAAAGTATTTGTCATAAGTTTACTTTCCTATATATTTTAGTCATATAAGACATTAAGAGGCTGGAATGCCAGACCTCATAATAAAAATATACTTTAATGTGATTATTGAAAGTTTAATTACCTTGACAATTCTTTCAATTTTATAATCACTTAGCATCCAAATACTAGCAATTTAAGGAAGGGCTGCAAAGTGGCATTCATGTAAAATATAATTCCAAATAATTTTTCATTTTGCTACCACTATTAGAAAAAAATTATCATGGGGACAGAATTTCTTTGACTCTAGGGGATATAATTTTTTACTATTTTTTAAATTAATTAATTTATTTTTGTCTGTGCTGGGTCTTTGTTGCTTTGCCAAGCTTTCTGTGGTTGTGGCAAGCAGGGGCTTCTCCCTAGTTGTGGTGTGCAGTCTTCTCATTGCCATGGCTTCTCTTGTTACACAGCATGGGCTCTAGGGTACACAGCCTCAGTAGTTGTGGTGAATGGGCTCAGTAGTTGCAGTTCGCAGGCTCTAGAGCACTGGCTCAGTAATTGTGGTGCACGTGCTTAGTTGCTCTGAGGCACGTGAGATCCTTTGGGACCAGGAGATTGAACTGGAATCTCCTGCAGTTAGCAGGTGCATTCTCTACCATTGAACCAACAGGTAAGCCCTGGGGGATAAAATTTCTTTTTAATATTAACGTGCAATATAAAATTTCTTATGCTTGTCTTTTTTCTCTCTGGATTTCAGCTTCCCTGAATAAGATTAATCATAACACTTGGTAACAGAGGAACAAAAGATCAAATTGCCAACGATCATAGGAAAAGCAAGAGAATTCCAGAAAAACATCTATTTCTGCTTCACTGACTACACTAAAGCCTTTGTATGAATCACAACAAACTGGAAAATTCTTTTTTTTTTTTTTTTGGATGATACGAAAGAATTTATTGTAAATGTAGTGGCAAATACACTGAGAATAGCTATCATTAAAAAGAAATTAGAAAATTACACATGTTTAAACTATGTGCTTTTTTCCACCACCTTTACATTATAACTAGTACCAACATTTTAAGTACTAAAATACTTAACAGGATGCTCCATTTTCACATAATTTCATGACTCTCTTCAAAGCAGTTGATCATGAATTGCAGTTTCAATAATTATTCTCTGTTTTTACCAATTCAGTAATGATCTGGAGAATCTTGTCATTTTCAAGAGACATCTTAGGGTTTTCAAATTTTTTTTTCTTAAAACAGAATCAATGAGAACTCGTAGCTGCTTGAAAATGACAGCTATCTTAACAGGTGCCTGAAAATAGATCCAGCCATCAACAGAGATAAGGCGTTCCCAGTGCTGAACTTCTATATCACCTCCAAAAGGTAAAACTGGAAAAGGGGTTATTAGGGTAGTTTCCCTCAAATACACTCGGGCATATCGTATCTTCTACTGGTATAAAATCCATCCATAAATCTGCAAATCTCGATTTACTGAGGATGGATGTACTTGTGCTTTGCCTTGGGCTGTCTCCACAATGCAAGCCAATTTTTCTGTAATATCAACTGATTTTGTATAGATTGTCTTCCCTACGTTGTCATACAGTCCAGCAGTAAGTGCAGCTTTAAGAAGGGCAATTTCTTGGAAGGAAAAGTTCTGTGTGGCTCTGTTTCCTTCAAAGCTATTAGCAGTTGTAGATGATAAAAATCCTGCTGCTTTAACCAACTTGATTACCTCCTGCTTTACATCCTCTAGGGTTAACAGTGATGTTCTATTTAAAAAGTTCTTCTGACAATATGCTATTTCAGAACGATAGCCTCCTTCCTGCCGTGTTTTTATCCATCCCAAGTATGCATTGTAGATCGTCAAATAATCTGAATCTGCCATGGCCAAGGCTGATTTTGCAAGATCTGCTTCATCTTTTCGACCAGTTGGTGTGGTAAAAGGAGACTTCTCTGACATAACTGCAGCTAATGTTGCCACTGGATCCCAGCAGCCAAAAATGGCGCCAAAAATAAACATCTTGCCAGTCTTGACATTCACAGGCAGAGCTGCAAAGTGGTGGCCCAGTGGAGTCAGTTTAGGCTCATTTAGTTCACAAGCTCCAATTTTTCAGAGTAAATTCATTGCATTGCTGATTACTTGAAGTTGAGGAGGATCTAAAGCTTTGGAGAGGAAATCTGCAGGAGAACCAAGATTGCATTTCATAATATGAAGACATAATTCCTCCAAAGGCACGCACAAGATTTCAGGGACAGAATAGTCCATAAAGCCTTCAAATCTTTCTCTTGTGTATATGCGGAAACAGAAGCCATCTCTGACCTGCCCAGCTCTCCCCTGGCACTGCAGAGCACTGGCTTTGCTGACAAATGTCTCGACCAAAGAACTCATCTGACTGCTCTCATGATACTTATTTTCTTTCGTTCTTCCAGTATCAATTACAAATACAACATCTAGAATAGTGATACCTGTCTCTGCGATATTTGTTGCCAAATAATCTCCCTGACTCCTTGAGGAGGAAGTGTGAATGCTGCAGCTCACCTGCCTCCTGAGAAACCTGTATGCAGGTCAAGAAGCAACAGTTAGAACTGGACATGGAACAACGGACTGGTTCCAAATTGGGAAAGGAGTGCCTCAAGGCTGCATATTGTCACTCTGCTTATTTAACTTATATGCAGAGTACATCATGTGAAATGCAGGGCTGGATAAAGCACAAGCTGGAATCAAGATTGCCGGGAGAAATATCAATAACCTCAGATATGAGGATGACACCACTCTTATGGCAGAAAGCAAAAAAGAACTAAAGAGCCTCTTGATGAAGGTGAAAGAGGAGAGTGAAAAAAGCTGGCTTAAAACTCAGCATTGAAACAACGAAGATCATGGCATCTGGTCCCATCACCTCATGGCAAATAGATGGGGAAACAATGGAAACAGTGAGAGACTTTATTTTCTTGGGCTCTAAAATCACTGCAGATGGTGACTGTAGCCACAAAATTAAAAGATGCTTGCTCCTTGGAAGAAAAGTTATGACCAACCTAGATAGCATATTGAAAAGCAGAGACATTACTTTGCCTACAAAGGTCAGTTTAGTCAAAGCTTTGGTTTTTCCAGTAGTCATATATGGATGTGAGAGTTGGATCATAAAGAAAGGTGAGCACCGACAAATTGATGCTTTTGAACTGTTGTGTTGGAGAAGACTCTTGAGCGTCCCATGGACAGCAAGATCAAAGCAGTCAATCCTAAAGGAAATTAGTCCTGAATATTCATTGAAAGGAGTGATGCTGAAACTGAAGTTCCAATAGTTTGGCCACCTGATTCGAAGAACCGACTCTCTAGAAAAGACCCTAATGCTGTGAAAGATTGAAGGCAGGAGGAGAAGCAGATGATAGAGGGCGAGATGTTTGGATGGCATCACCAACTCGATGGACATGAGTTTGAGTAAGCTCCAGGAGTTGGTAAAGGACAGGGAAGCCTGGTGTGCTGCAGTCTACGGGGTCGCAAAGAGTCAGACACGACCTAGCGACTGAATATTACTTGGGTTATAAACACATACCTTATTGGCCCATGGATTGCCCTCATTGATTCATCCATCCATTCACCTATCACATAATGAACATATATGAAGCCACCACTACACCCAAGAAGAAAGCTTTAACAAGATCATATATATCTATATATTCATTTTCCCATGTGGTCTTCCTGTGTTCCCTGCTTTCCCTTGTACTCTAGGGGTAACCAACATCTTGAGCCTTGCTTTTGAACTTTATAAACAGGTTATCATATTATGTCACTAAGATTTACCCAAGTTGTTTATATCTGTAGTTTCTTTTGTATTTGAAAATATTTAGTCTTAGTTTGCTAAATAATACTTAATTTTGATAAAAACAATTTTAAGAAAGCTAATGTAATTAATGATGCAGGTCGGCTTTCACACCTTAAATTGAAAAGAGAGCGCATCAAGCCAAAGATATCAGACAGGATTCAAATAAAGTCCTTAAATTACCATGACAAACAAGTTAATCATTAACATCTTGATCATACTAAGCCAAAATGATTCAGACTTTATATTTTTAGTCATCAGTGAAACATGTAAAATTCATTTCATTCACCACAGATAGATACGGTATTATCCTGTGCCTATATGTATTTGTTCTAGCCAAGCTGTCAGTGATGTCTGGAAAGACTCTAAAATAAAATACCATTTTTTTAGTTTCACACTAATTATGACATGTCATTAAAATTTCTCTGGAACCAGAGGTACATGGAAGTTTCAAATTTGTAATCTGTGTAACCTACTAGGCTTCTCCGTCCATGGGATTCTCCAGGCAAGAATACTGGAGTGGATTGCCATTTCCTTCTCCAGGGGATCTTCCCGACCCAGGGATCGAACCCGGGTCTCCCGCATTGGAGGCAGACGCTTTAACCTCTGAGCCACCAGGAATGCCCTTAGGATAAACTTAGCTAGTTACATTTTAAATTGAAAAACAAATAAAGAATTTCAGATAAATAGAAAACACATGTTTATAAAATCTGCTTTATGTCTTAGATATTTTTCCATTTTTTCTGTTGGTATTTTTACCTTCATTCAGTTTAACTATAAATGGCTTTAGTCTCCTATTACCCCAGTTCATCCTTTGAAACTGCCACTCTGTTCAACCTCTGCAGTATTTAGTGTGAACACAGTTTAACCTCTACCCTCACCTTCTGTCAAGCACTCCTACAAACTCTGCTCTCTAGAACTGCACTGTCCAATATAGCAACCACTAGCCACATATTACTGTTTAGGTGAAAGTGAAGTCGCTCGGTCATGTGCAACTTTTTGTGACCCCATGGACACCAGGCTCCTCCGTCCATGGGATTTTCTAGGCAAAAGTACTGGAGTGGGTTGCCATTTCCTTCTCCAGGAAACTTCCTGACCCAGGGATTGAACCCATGTCTCCCACATTGTAGACAGATGCTTTACTGTCTGATCCACAGGGAAGTCTTAGATTTTTTAAATTAAATTAAAAATTTAGTTCCTCCATTTCATCAACCACTTTTCAGGTGTTTTGTAGTTGCATGTGGTTAGGACCTACTGGACAAAGCAAGTGAGGAACATGTCCATTGTTGTGGTGCCCCAGAGTTTGGATCTAGAATTTCTATGTAGGAAGAATTTATGGTTGGTAAGAGATACCCCTCATCCAAGGTAAGGAGCAGCAGCTATGCTTTGCTGGAGCAGCTGTGAAGAGATACCCCACTCCCAAGGTAAGAGAAAACCAAGTAAGATGGTAGGTGTTGCAAGAGGGCATCAGAGGGCAGACACACTGAAACCATACTCACAGAAAACTAGTCAATCTAATCACACTAGGACCACAGCCTTGTCTAACTCAATGGAACTAAGCCATGCCCGCGGGGCAACCCAAGATGGACGGGTCATGGTGGAGAGGTCTGACAGAATGTGGTCCACTGGACAAGGGAATGGCAAACAACTTCAGTATTCTTGCCTTGAGAACCCAATGAACACTATGAAAAGGGAAAATGATAGGATACCGAAAGAGGAACTCCCCAGGTCAGTCAGTGCCCAATATGCTACTGGAGATCAGTGGAGAAATAACTCCAGAAAGAATGAAGGGATGGAGCCAAGGCAAAAACAATACCCAGTTGTGGATGTGACTGTTGATAGAAGCAAGGTCTGATGCTGTAAAGAGCAATATTGCATAGGAACCTGGAATGTCAGGTCCATGGATCAAGGCAGATTGGAAGTGGTCAAACAAGAGATGGCAAGAGTGAACGTTGACATTCTAGGAATCAGTGAACTAAAATGGACTGGAATGGGTGAATTTAATTCAGATGACCATTATATCTACTACTGTGGGCAGGAATCCCTCAGAAGAAATGGAGTAGCCATCATGGTCAACAAAAGAGTCCGAAATGCAGTACTTGGATGCAATCTCAAAAACGACAGAATGATCTCTGTTCATCTCCAAGGCAAACCATTCAATATCACAGTTATCCAAGTCTATGCCCCAACCAGTAACGCTGAAGAAGCTGAAGTTGAACGGTTCTATGAAGACCTACAAGACCTTTTAGAACTAACACTCAAAACAGATGTCCTTTTCATTATAGGGGACTGGAATGCAAAAGTAGGAAGTCAAGAAACACCTGGAGTAACAAGCAAATTTGGCCTTGGAATGCAGAATGAAGCAGGGCAAAGACTAATAGAGTTTTGCCAAGAAAATGCACTGGTCATAGCAAACACCCTCTTCCAACAACACAAGAGAAGACTCTACACATGGACATCACCAGATGGTCAACACCGAAATCAGATTGATTATATTCTTTGCAGCCAAAGATGGAGAAGCTCTATACAGTCGACAAAAACAAGACCAGGAGCTGACTGTGGCTCAGATCATGAACTCCTTATTGCCAAATTCAGACTTAAATTGAAGGAAGTAGGGAAAACCACTAGACCATTCAGGTATGACCTAAATCAAATCCCTTATGATTATACAGTGGAAGTGAGAAATAGATTTAAGAGACTAGATCTGATAGATAGAGTGCCTGATGAACTATGGACGGAGGTTCCTGACATTGTACAGGAGACAGGGATCAAGACCATCCCCATGGAAAAGAAATGCAAAAAAGCAAAATGGCTGTCTGGGGAGGCCTTACAAATAGCTGAGAAAAGAAGAGAGGTGAAAAGCAAAGGAGAGAAAGAAAAGATATAAGCGTCTGAATGCAGAGTTCCAAAGAATAGCAAGAAGAGATGAGAAAGCCTTCTTCAGCAATCAATGCCAAGAAATAGAGGAAAACAACAGAATGGGAATGACTAGAGATCTCATCAAGAAAATTGGAGATACCAAGGAAACATTTCATGCAAAGATGGGCTTGATAAAGGACAGAAATGGTAGGGACCTAACAGAAGCAGAAGATATTAAGAAGAGGTGGCAAGAATACACAGAAGAACGGTACAAAAAAGATCTTCATGACCAGGATAATCACAATGGTGTGATCACTCATCTAGAGCCAGACATCCTGGAATGTGAAGTCAAGTGGGCCTTAGGAAGCATCACTACGAACAAAGCTAGTGGAGGTGATGGAATTCCAGTTGAGCTATTTCAAATCCTGAAAGATGGTGCTGTGAAAGTGCTGCACTCAATATGCCAGCAAATTTGGAAAACTCAGCAATGGCCACAGGACTGGAAAAGGTCAGTTTTCATTCCAATCCCAAAGAAAGGCAATGCCAAAGAATGCTCCAACTACCACACAATTGCACTGATCTCACATGCTAGTAAAGTAATGCTCAAAATTCTCCAAGCCAGGCTTCAGCAATACGTGAACCGTGAACTTCCAGACATTCATGCTGGTTTTAGAAAAGGCAGAGGAACCAGAGATCAAATTGCCAACATCTGCTGGATCATGGAAAAAGCAAGAGAGTTCCAGAAGAACATCTATTTCTGCTTTATTGACTATGCCAAAGCCTTTGACTGTGTGGATCACAACAAACTATGGAAAATTCTGAAAGAGATGGGAATACCAGACCACCTGACCTGCTTCTTGAGAAACATGTATGCAGGTCAGGAAGCAACAGTTAGAAATGGACATGGAACAACAGACTGGTTCCAAATAGGAAAAGGAGTACATCAAGGCTGTATATTGTCACCCTGCTTATTTAACTTCTATGCAGGGTACATCATGAGAAACGCTGGACTGGAAGAAACATAAGCTGGGATCAAGATTGCAGGGAGAAACATCAATAACCTCAGATATGCAGATGACACCACCCTTATGGCAGAAAGTGAAGAGAAGCTAAAAAGCCTCTTGCTGAAAGTGAAAGAGGAGAGTGAAAAAGTTGGCTTACAGCTCAACATTCAGAAAACTGAGATCATGGTATCCGGTCCCATCACTTCATGGGAAATAGATGGGGAAACAGTGGAAACAGTGTCAGACTTTATTTTTTTGGGCTCCAAAATCACTGCAGATGGTGACTGCAGCCATGAAATTAAAAGACGCTTACTCCTTGGAAGAAAAGTTATGACCAACCTAGATAGTATATTCAAAAGCAGAGACATTACTTTACCAACTAAGGTTAGTCTAGTCAAGGCTATGGTTTTTCCAGTAGTCATGTATGGATGTGAGAGTTGGACTGTGAAGAAGACTGAGCACCGAAGAATTGATGCTTTTGAACTGTGGTGTTGGAGAAGACTCTTGAGAGTCCCTTGGACTGCAAGGAGATCCAACCAGTCCATTCTGAAAGAGATCAGCCCTGGGATTTCTTTGGAAGGAATGATGCTAAAGCTGAAACTCCAGTACTTTGGCCTCCTCATGCGAAGAGTTGACTCATTGGAAAAGACTCTGATGCTGGAGGGATTGCGGGCAGGAGGAGAAGGGGATGACAGAGGATGAGATGGCTGGATGGCATCATGGACTTGATGGACGTGAGTCTGAGTGAACTCCGGGAGTTGGTGATGGACAGGGAGGCCTGGTGTGCTGCGATTCATGGGGTCGCAAAGAGTTGGACACAACTGAGTGACTGATCTGAACTGAAGATGATTGAAATAGGGGGTTGGGAGTTTGTCCTGAAGCTGCATTGGATGTCATTTTGTATATAGACTGCATGTTTGTACATGTGTATATGGGAGGGGGGCTGATGGAAATTATATGAGGGCAGAATAAGGCTCACAAAGTCAAGCCATTGTTTCATACAATTATTGTTCTAATCACACCAAAGTCTTTTCCTCAAAAAGAAATTGCACTTAATTATCTCCAAGCCTTTTTTCACCTTGTGGTTATCTCTATTAGTTATTGCTCTTTCCACAACAACTACTCAGTAACTCACCCTCCAACGCCCCGCCTTAAATACCCCTTCCTTTGGGAAGTTTCCATAGGATTCCTTTCTAAGGCTCTTGAACAGTACAATTTAAATCCCTATTGTAGAATAAATCACAGCCTTGCCTCGAATTATGGTACATATGTCTGTGATTCCTCCATTAGACTCTGATCCTGTCAAAAGCAGGAACTTTGTCTTCTTGTTTTCTAAATATTTGCCCAGTGCCTAGTACAATGCCTTACAGGAGCTCAGTAACTGTTTGCTAAATGAACTTTTGAATAGCTTAGATTCTAAAAGACATCCTGACTAAAGCTATTCCAAACACAGTAGTCCTCTTACCAGTTAAAGATAACTTCATCCTTCGCTACACAGGCTAAAAACTTTGGAGTCACCTTATTTTCTTAACTCCTTTCTTTTTCTTTTTTTTCATCACATCCACTGTTATTACCTAGTCCTACCATCTCTCCTTGGAATTTTTGCAGTGGTCTTATACTTGGTTATCTTACTTCTACATTTGCATCTCATTATTTTCAGCCTAGCAGCTAAAGTTACTCTTTCATTTTACATATATTAAAAAATTATGTAGAGCTTAGTATGTCAAGCCTTTGACTGTGTGGATCACAACAAACTATGGAACATTCTGAGAGAGATGGGAATACCAGACCCTCTGACCTTCCTCTTGAGAAACATGTATGCAGGTCAGGAAGCAACAGTTAGAACTAGACATGGAACAACAGACTGGTTCCAAATAGGAAAAGGAGTACATCAAGGCTGTATATTGTCACCCTGCTTATTTAACTTCTATGCAGAGTACATCATGAGAAACGCTGGACTGGAAGAAACACAAGCTGGAATCAAGATTGGCGGGATAAATATCAGTAACCTCAGAAATGCAGATGACACCACCCTTATGGCAGAAAGTGAAGAGGAGCTAAAAAGCCTCTTGATGAAAGTGAAAGAGGAGAGTGAAAAAGTTGGCTTACAGCTCAACATTCAGAAAACTGAGATCATGGTATCCGGTCCCATCACTTCATGGGAAATAGATGGGGAAACAGTGGAAACAGTGTCAGACTTTATTTTCTTGGGCTCCAAAATCACTGCAGATGGTGATTGCAGCCATGAAATTAAAAGACACTTACTCCTTGGAAAGGAAGTTATGACCAACCTAGATAGCATATTCAAAAGCAGAGACATTACATGGCCAACAAAGGTCCATCTAGTCAAGGCTATGGTTTTTCCTGTGGTCATGTATGCATGTTAGAGTTGGACTGTGAAGAAAGCTGAATACCAAAGAATTGATGCTTTTGAACTGTGGTGTTGGGGAAGACTCTTCAAAGTCGCTTGGACTGCAAGGAAATTCAACTAGTCCATCCTAAAGGAGATCAGTCCTGGGTGTTCATTGGAAGGACTAATGCTGAAACTGAAACTCCAATACTTTGGTCACCTCATGCAAAGAGTTGACTCACTGGGAAAGACCCTGATGCTGGGAGGGACTGGGGGCAGGAGGAGGGGAGACGACAGAGGATGAGATGGCTGGATGGCATCTCCGACTCGATGGACATGAGTTTGGGTAAACTCCGGGAGCTGGTGATGGACAGGGAGGCCTGGCGTGCTGCAATTCATGGGGTCGCAGAGTGGGACACGACTGAGCGACTGAACAGAACTGAACTGAACTAGCTAATCAGCAACTGCGGTGTATTAGATTCTGAGATAATTGCTTCCTTTTATATTACTTGAAAAACAATTCAGTGAGGGCAGCACCTATAATATTTTTAAGATCAAATAAAGGATGTGGAAAAGACCAATTAACATCCATCAAGAATAATTTAAATAATCAGATATCATTTTAAAGTACAGTAGCGATCAGTTTCAAGAACTGAAGACTATTTCAAATTATTTTCTCTTTCTAACTTCATCTTTGGAAATTATATATGTGCTCCAGAGGTTCATTTGCTTCAGTTTTTTATTTTAAACTGCTCAAACACCACTACACTGAGTTTTCCTTTGGCTGAAAGAAAAAGCTATCCTTTGGTATATTAAAAAATTTTTTAATGAGTTACTCCATATTCATAAGACTTAGCTTTCCAATTTGTAAACATGCTTATTTCTGAATTCCAGTCTCAGAAATCCTGATTGGGAGTGCAGTCCAGGAAATTTCGTCTATTCTTTGAGAACTACTCGACTCAGTGCAATTTACATATTTTGCAGTTTTCAAAATATTAATTTTAGACATCTAAAGAGGAGAGGGCAAACTCTGGTGGCTGTCAAAAGAAACAAGAATGAGAAGCACACGTTGTGCCATGTTGCAAAACTTTTCCTCAGGTTGCAGATCTTCTGTCCCTAGGGAGGTTCATTATCACCGAGTAATTAACCATTTTTCAACCATTTCCATCCACGTCGTTTAGGATGAATCCCAAAAGTCAAGAACTCAACTCCGCGGCAAACGGTAATAAACTCCGTTCATCCAACTTGGCCCCAAAAGGCCGTGGGCGCCGGGTCGCTTCCCGCCAGCCAGGCTCCTCCTCTGCTCGCCTTTTGGGTCCGGTCCTCTCGAAGGCGCTCGGTGCGGCAGGTGTTGGCGCCAACCGGGTGGCGGCGCTGTTTGCCCCGCGCGCCGCCGCTTGAGGCCCGAGGGAGGCGGAGGCAAGGCCGGCGGAGGAAGGGGCGGGAGCGAGGCGCGCTCCCTGCTCTCGCGTGCTCTCGCACCGCTCGCGTGACCCGTCGGTGTGTGCGAGAGGCGCCGGCTGCCGGGAATACGGACGGCCGCGCGCGCGCCGCTGCTAGGGGCGTCCGGGTCCGGGTCGGCGGACCCGGCCGGCGCGAGGTGCTGGCGGGCGGGCAGCCGGGGTCCGGGGCGGACACACGCGCACACGCTCCCGGAGGAGCCTTCTCCGAGGCTGCTCTTCCTCTGCCAGACGGAGAGCGGCAGTGTCTCCCCGCCCAGCTCTCACTCGCCCCGCGTCTCCCCCCGCGGCGACTGCTCCTCCTCGGCACCGCCAGCCCCAGCGCCGCTCCGGGGCGGGCGGCGGCGGCGGCGGGACCCGCGGAGCCGCTTTGTGTGCAGCCCGGAGAGGGGCGGCGGCGCCGCAACCACCTGACAGAGGCCCGGGCGCTCGATGCACCTTCCGCCCGCATGAGGAGGAGGTAAAGGCGGCGGCGGCTCGGCTCCCGCCCTCGGCTGGGGAGGGAGGGGACGGAAGGGGAGACCGGAGAGGGGGGGGCGCAGGACTGAGGCCCGGCGGGGCTGCCTGGAGGTGCCGATAAGGCCTCGGCGGCACCGGACTGCGCCGAGTGGCCGGGGACGAGAGAAGCCTTCGGGGTCCCTGAGCCGAAGTTGAAGGAACAAAATGTGAAGTGCGGAGCCGCGTCAGCCGCTTCCTGGCTTGGGGTTCGGGGTGGAGGGCAGCTTGTTTTCCCCTCCCGCGGGGTGAGGGACCGGGACACGGGAGGGGCGGGAGCGTGGCGGGGCCACCTGGGGTCCCGAAGCTTTGCCCGGCAAGGGCGTAGGTTCCCAGGAGCCGCCGCTGCGTGTAGGTCCCGTTGGGTCCCTAGTTTTGCGGCCTAAGCCGAGCCCTATAGGCCTCGCGTCTCCTTTCCCGGAGGGGACCGGCCGGGTGGGGATTCGAGGCTTCTCTCTGACCGAACCGGGGCCTTAGGGGGCTCGCTGGGCTCTCAAAGCCTCCAAACTTCGGACCTCGGTGCTTGGGGGTGGGATTTCATTGTGAAAGGAGGAATGGGAAACTCCTGGCTCTGCTCGGCGCTTCCCGCGGCCGCCGGTGCCGGGGAGCCCCGAGGGCCCGAGGTTGGCGGGGCCCGCGTGGGTGGGGGCGGCGAGGCGGCCACCAGGATCCAAGCCCCGGGAACGAGTGGGTAGGGGGGCCGCCGCCGAGCCCTGGGCCTCCCTGGAGAAAGGACCCTTTGCAGATTAGGATTTTTGAAATGAAAAAAGAGGTTACAAAGTCGCCCCTTTCCCGCTGAACTTTTGTTTTCTGACCGATAGAGGCCGGTAGAGGACTGTGAAAGAAAAGTTGTCCCCCAGGATGGACTTCACCGCGCAGCCCAAGCCTGCCACTGCCCTCTGTGGCGTCGTGAGTGCCGACGGGAAGATCGCTTACCCTCCGGGGGTAAAGGAGATCACCGACAAGATCACCACGGACGAAATGATCAAACGACTGAAGGTAAGTTTCTCTGGACAGAATGTTCTCACTTCAGACGTTTGTGGTAGGAGGTGCTCTCTCCTGTGGTATTACTGCTCTGCTAGGCCTGGCCTTAAGTTTCACCTACCAGGTGTTGTGTTTTTTTTTTAAGATATTTTATGTCTTTTCTTTTACCCCCTCTGAAAGGTATTGTTCTGTCTTGGCTGTATCTTTGACTAGTAATCTCTGTTAAGGCCATAATCATTATGGGAAATTAAAAGGGTATCTATGTGATATTTTTTAATTTTACTGTTTTTTTTTCTCTAAGTATAAAAATTCGAATATTTTTTAAGGTTTTTTTGGTCTAGAAATATTTTTGAGAATACTATTCAAAGTAGCTTGCAGCTTTAAAGGTAGGCAATAATTTGCCTAGGAAGATTTTCATCAGCTTCTAGGAGACTGATTTAAGTGCAAAATGCATTTTAAAAATTATCACAACTTTCTAATATCCAAAAACTTAAATATGTAAGTAGTATGATTAAACTTTAACAGAAAGTACTGACTTTTCAAAAAGGCTTGAAGTACAGTGATGGCTTATGTCCACATGTTCAAAGGGGTTTTAAGGGACAGTGATTATGGCTTATTTTATAAGGCGTCAGCTTATTTTTAGACATGGTGGTCCTAGTGTGAAGGTTGTAAGTTTCAGCCTTTAGGTAAGTTAATTTTTTGTTTTCTGTTACATGGTTATAGATTGTGGCCACAGCCTTACAAAGTAAGTGTTCCTCTTACTAAAGGATCAGCTTGATGCAGTAGTTCTCAACCACAGCCTCTTTGACCCCTAAGGAACATTTGGCAGTGCTGAAGACATTTTTTCTTTTTTGGTCACCATTGGGGGCTGGATTGGAATAGGGGAAGACTGGAGACAGGGAGTCCAGCTAGGAGACTGTTAAACTGTAGTCTAGGTCAAAGCTGTTGAAATCATGAAGTGGGGCTATGATAGTGGGAATAGAGAGATAGGGAACAATCCAAGACATTTCAGAGTTCTATTGATGAATTGGAGTGTGTGGAAGGTGAGGAAAGCAACAGTATTGACACCTTGCCAGTCTTCCCCTTGGGCAACTTGTTGAAATGTATTTTAGAAAATAATCTTTCCCCTTTGCTGTTAGAACTTAGTATAGTGCCTGGTAAATATTTACAGTGTTGTGAGTGATTAATATTTAAAAGTGTTCCTGTAGTTTGTTTTTAAAAATCTAGTTGGATCCTACAATTTGCTGCCCATTTGGAAAGAATAGGACACAATACCTTACATCAAAATAAATCTTGATACTAAAGATGGTACATGAAGTGGGGGTGCTTAATTGATGCTTCTTAAGGTTGTACTATTATTGTTTTAAATTTTTGAGATGCTGAAGTATGAATTATGAAATTAAATTAAGTAAAATTGTAGATCTTTCTATTTTCATATTAAGAATATGGAAACCTTGAATTCTGGTGATGGATAATCTGGTTTTTAAAAAGTTATGATTGTATATACATCTTCTGTTTAAAGTAGATTAAATGTTAGAAGTATTTTTTGACTAAATTGACAGTCTAGAATGAACATATGGTTAGAATATTCATTTGTTATCAGGTCTTTTGGAAGTTAAATTTGATATACATACTAATCAATTTGAATATCCTACTGTGAAAATGTTGCTTTTTTAAGAATTCTTGTGATTTGTCTTCCTCCTGCCTTTGTAAGGCAATTTTGACTTTGTATTTTTTAGGAAGGAGCTATGCTCACCACTGTACCACCAATGCACACTGTACTTTTTAGGGATCCATGTTTAGTTAAAGTATTACTGTCTTACTAGTATAGATTTTAAATAATATATAATTATATTTTTGATAATTTTTGTGTTTGTGGGTAACTTGTATAAATTCAGTAGTTTATTATTATTATAGCAACAGTGTTCAAATATTGTGAGGAAGAGGGCTTAAAGTCTAGTAAAACCCTGGTCAATAGAATTCAGAGGTGTTTGGTCCCTTTTCTTCATTTTTCAAGAATGGAACAAGCATTTTCCATTTAGAAGAATCCTAAAAGAAATTCCAGAACTCCTTTTATTTTACAGATAATAAAAGTTAGACCCAAAGTGGCCAAATAACATTTACCAAAATCAGTCATGGGAATGATTAGTGGCAGAGCCAGGGCAATAGCATCATGTATCTTTTTATTCTTATGGCTGCTCCCTTCTAAGGAATCTAAAGGAAGTTGATCAAGGAAGCTGCGATTTTTATCATGCAGTGGAAAATGGTAAAGTGAAAAGGGGAAGGGAATCAATGAGAGTTAACTTGGTCTTTTGCAGGGAAATATGGGATAGCATTTTGTGTTCTTAACATTAGAGAGAAACTATTGTGATGCTTTCAAGATTTCTTTAAAGTAATTCTTAGAGTATGTCTTTGAAAAAGCTAAGACATACTTTTGTATTTTAGAAGTTTTCATTTCTATTTACAAGGAATTACTCTGTTTTTACATCTAGTTACACTACCATTCTGTCAGTTCCTTAAACATGCCATGTTCATTTCTGCCTAGACAGATTTTAAATTATGTAACCCATATACATACTCTTCCTCCCATTTCATTAAGGGAAGTCTCTTAGATTTCCTGTTATATACTCATTTAATTCCTTCATGTCACTTGTTACAGATGTGATGTTACACTTATGCTTCTGTTTATTTGGTTTGTGTCCTCGGCTTCTCTGTAAGCTTCATGAATACCACATCTGTTTACTTGTGTATCCTCCCAGTGCTTAGTTTGTAGGTGTGTGAGCTCAGTCATGTCCAACTCTTTGCAATGCCATGAACTATAGCCCACCAGGCTCCTCTGTCCATGGAATTTCCCAGGCAGAAATACTGGAATGAGTTGCCATTTCCTACTCCAGGGTATCTTCCTGACCCAGGGATTGAACCTGCATCCCCTGTGTGTCCTCTATGGCAGGTGGATTTTTTTTACCACTGTACCACCTGGGAAGCCCCACAGTTAGGTGCTCAACATATATTTGTTGAATGAATGAATAAATAATATATATTAATATTGGTATAGAGAAGTATTCTTATTTTTGAAAATGAAGGATGACTTGAAAATATATTGAATTGCAACTAAGTACTTTATCTGCGATTGCATACTAGAGATGATAAAGTAGATATTTATAATTTTTGAACTAGAAGGTAGCTTATAAGTTATTTGATTTTGTTCAAATTTTCCAGATAAAGAAACTGATTCTGAGAGGTTGTGACCAACCCTACTCACATAAAGCTGAAAACTATCATTAACAATTTTGTTATTTAGATCAGTTATAGAAATATTAAAAGCCATATAAAAGTTAGCTGTTTGGAAGGATAGCAGACATTTTTTAATACCAGTGTTACATTAAGCATCAAGATATGTAGTTCACAAATATCCTTCGTCCTGTTTAAGGATTCTGAAACAAATGCAGGAGTCATGTCTGATAAGTTTTGTAACACATTCAAGATACACCTATAAACAGTATTGTACAAATTCCATTAAGTGCTTCTGCCCATGGGCTGTTATACAGTCTATCTCAGGTCATGTATTACAAAGCTATATGCCACATATTAGTTTTTCTTCTCTTCCTGCTATTTTCTAAGTGGGAGGCCTTAGATCAGCCTTGGTTTTTAAAGGAAGGTAGGTATTAGGATGAAGTTTGTTACTTAACATCCATTTCTATTACCTGCTTTCAGAGTTCAGTGCCCCAGACAGGTCTCTAGCTACTACTCCATACCCCAGCCACTTACTACCTTGATGCTAAGAGTTAGGAAAGATAGAGTTTTATTATTATGAAAGTGTCCCCCATTTTTCTCCCACTAGGTGTTACTTCTGTGTTTTCTTTGTATTTTTCTATAATCTTTCTCTTTGTGTCTGTCATTCTCCCTCTTCCCCATGCTCTCACTTCTGCTTTCTGTAGTCTGGCCTGTGGGATACTTTAATATGAGTTAGGATATGGTGGGCTTGATTTAGGTAGAACACTCCCTTTTCTCATTAGAACCTAGGTTGGAAGAGAGGAAGAATAGATTGTAGGAAGACCATGAATTCTTTCCTTTTCCTTCCCCTCAGGTGGACCTCAGAAATGATTGGGTTATAATCATTTTCACTTGCATAAATGATTTTTTATTTATTCCTAGTTACCACATGGTATGCTAATTTTATAGGTAGTGTATAATTTCAAGTCTGGATTTCATCTATATATTTTATTTTAATAAATGTATTGCAGAAGATTGTGCTAAGAAAATAAGAAATTAAATGGAGAGGCAAGATTTCTTAAAATGAAGTCCTAAAATATGGCCAGTATACATTTGTGGAGTAATGGCTTCATGCAGTACAGCTTTGATATTAAATTTCCATTTGCATAGATGAATTGTTCTAGTTATCAGCTGGTGTGTAATAAGCTACCCCTAAACCTAATAATTTAAAACAGCAACTTTTAAAAACCTTACTGTAGTAAATAAAATACATATCAAATTTGCTATTTTAATCATTTTTAAGTGTGTAGTTCAGTGCCATAGGTACAAAGTGCAGTGCAGAGTTCCAAAAACTAGCAAGGAGATATGAGAAAGCCTTCCTCTGTGATCAATACAAAGAAGTAGAGGAAAACAATAGAATGGAGAAGACTAGAGATCTCTTCAAGAAAATTAGAGATACCAAGGGAACATTTCATGCAGAGATGGGCACAATAAAGGACAAAAATGTTATGGACCTAATAGAAGCAGAAGATGTTAAGAAGAGGTGGCAGGAATACACAGAAGAACTATACAAAAAAGATCTTCATGTCCCAGATAACGACAATGGTGTGATTACCACCTAGAGCCAGACATCCTGGAATGCTAAGTCAAAGTGGGCCTTAGGAAGCATCACTATGAACAAAGCTAGTGGAGGTGATGGATTTCAGTTGAGCTATTTCAAATCCTGAAAGATGATGCTGTGAAAGTGCTGCACTAAATATGCCAACAAATTTGGAAAACTCAGCAGTGACCATAGGACTGGAAAAGGCCAGTTTTCATTTCAATCCCAAAGAAAGGCAATGCCGAAGAATGTTCAAACTGCCCCACAATTACACTCATCTCATGGTAGCAAAGTAATGCTCAGAATTCTCCAAGCCAGGCTTCAGTAGTACATGAACCATGAACTTCCAGATATTCAAGCTGATTTAGAAAAGGGTGAGGAAGCAGAGATCAAATTGCCAACATCTGTTGGCTCATCAAAAAAGAAAGAGAGTTCCAGAAAAACATCTGCTTTATTGACTACACCAAAGCCTTTGAATGTGTGGATCACAACAAAATGTAGAAAATTCTTCAAGAGATAGGAATACCAGACCACCTCACCTGCCTCCTGAGAAAACTGTATGCAGATCAAGAAGCAACAGTTAGAACCGGACATGGAACAACAGACTGGTTCCAAATCATGAAAGGAGTACATCAGGGCTGTATATTGTCACCCTGCTTATTTAACTTATATGCAGAGTACATCATGTGAAATGCTGGGCTGGATGAAGCACAAGCTAGAATCAAGATTGCTGGGAGAAATATCAGTAACCTCAGATATGCATATGACACCACCCTTATGGCAAAAAGCAAAGAGGAACTAAAGAGCCTCTTGATGAAAGTGAAAGAGGAGAGTGAAAAAGTTGGCTTAAAGCTCAACATTCAGAAAACTAAGATCATGGCATCCAGTCCCATCACTTCATGGCAAATAGATGGGGAAACAGTGAGGAACTTTATTTTGGGGGGCTCCAGAATCACTGCAGATGGTGACTGCAGCCATGAAATTAGAAGACACTTGTTCCTTGGAAGAAAAGCTATGACCAATCTAGATAGTATATTCAAAAGCAGAGACATTACTTTGCCGACTAAGGTCCATCTAGTCAAAGCTATGGTTTTTCCAGTGGTTGTGTATGGAAGTGAGAGTTGGATAATAAAGAAAGCTGAGCGCTGAAGAATTGATGGTTTTGAACTATGGTGTTGGAGAAGACTCTTGAGAGTCCCTTAGACTGCAAGGAGATCCAACCAGTCTATCCTAAAGGAAATCAGTCCTGAATATTCATTGGAAGGACTGAAGCTGAAGCTCCAATACTTTGGCCACCTGATGCGTAGAACTGACTCATTGGAAAAGATTCTGATGCTGGGAAGGATTGAAGGCAAAAAGAGAAGGGCATTGCAGAGAATAAGATGGTTAGATGGCATCACCGACTCAATGGACATGAGTTTGAGCAAGTTCTGGGAGTTGGTAAAGGACAGGGAAGCCTTGCATGCTGCAGTCCATGGGACTACAAAGAGTCGGACTCAACTGAGTGACTGAACTGAGCTCAGTGCCATGAGTACATTCACATTGTTGTGCAACCTCATCACCTTCCATTCAGAACTTTTCATCATCCTTACCTGAACTCTGAACCCATTAAACTAGAACTCTAGTCCCCACTCCTCCAGTGCAGGTGACCACTTTCTACTTCCTGTCTTTATGAATTTGACTGCTCTAGGAGCCTTGTATCAGTTCAGTTCACTTGCTCAGTTGTGTCCAACTCTTGGTGACCCCATGGACTGCAGCATGCCAGGCCTCTCTGTCCATCACCAACTCCCGGAGTTTACTCAAACTCACGTCCATTGAGTTGGTGATGCCATCCAACTATCTCATCCTCTGTCGTATAAATGAGATCATAACATTGCTGCTTTTGTGACTGGCTTATTCACTTGGCATAATGTCTTCAGGGTTTATCTGTTCTTGCAGTATGTGTCAGAATGCACATATATAACATCTTTTGTTTATCCTTCATTTGATGGACACTTGGGTGGCTTCCACCTTTTACCTACAATCAGCAACATTTCTTCCTCTCTCACAGTTTTGTGGATCAGAAATTTGGGCTGGACTTGGCTTTCTGCTCCACATTACGTACTAGGTTCCCTCAGTGGTATTCAGCTGGTGATTAAATTGGTCTAATGTGTACACACTGGCTTCTCTCAAACACTTGGTGCCTTGGTAGGAACAGTTGAAAGGCTGGACTCAACTGGGCCCTTCTTCCTGTGTATTATGTAGTGTTAAGGCTTCTCCACATGGTCTCTCCAGCAGGAGTGGTTGAGCTCAGTTTCCCAAGACACTCCAGAGGAATTTCTCAGTACTTTTAAAAGACTTTATTCAGAATTGGCCTTGACATTTCTACCTTACTCTGCTGTTTAATGTATTCATACCCCAGCTCGCATTCAAGGGGAGAAAAATTGACCCAACTTCTCAATGGAAGAAGTAGAAAAGAATTTGTAGGTGTCTTTAATCTACTGTAGGAGCTCTCATGACAAATCAAAGGATACTACACTTTGTAGTTACATTCATACTTTTGAAAAACATTTAATCTCAAAAAACAACAGTATATACTTTGAGCAAATTTGCTGGATCTGTAAAATGTATTTTACTAAATTACCATAACAAGTTACTGTAAGAAAAAAGTTGTAGGAATTTTTTATATGCTAGTTTGGGAAAAATTATGGAGGCAGCTCATGATTTGATCCTAGAACTTGTTTCTTATATTACTTGAATTCTTGCTAGAAAGTACTACTGGTCAATCATGATGATCCCCCCTTCTCTCTCTCTCTCTCTTTTTTTTTAAAAAAACCCATTTTAATATCTTCTTTGAGACATTTTATCCCTCTAAAAATTTTGGGAAAATTGCACCTTCAACACTCATATCCCTTCACTTAGATTCACTAGTTGTTAACATTTTGTCACTTTTGCTTTCATGCACACACACATAAACACACGTGGAGGGAGACAGATGTAACACACTATTTTGTTGGAAAGTTACTTGCATACATCATGAGATTCCACCTCTGAATGCTTCAGCAGTCTTAGTCTAAGCTAATGTCTTAGTCTAAAGACATTCTCTTACTTTATAACAGTGATCATTATCATACTCTAGGAATTTAACATCAACATAATGATACTGTCCATAATAAAATTCTCTCAGTTGCCCTAAAACTTACTTTTTACAGAATTGAATTTTTCATATCTTTTTTCTTTGTTGTTAAAGTCTAATGGTTTATGATGTCTATCTTCCTTGTGAAATTGTACCTTTATTACTAAAAATATTCATCTTTGTTTCATTTAAAATAAATTTTTTTAAAAGGAAAAAAAATTGAATTTTTCTTCCTCTGTCCAATTTCCAGTATAGGATCCCATGCATTTATCATGTCTCTTTTGTCTCCTTTAATCTAGAAAGTCATCTCATTTTTGGGGGGAGTGGTGTTCATGACATTTTTTTGAAGCATTTGTCCTACAGGAGTTAGTAATCTGCTTTGTCTCATTTCCTTATGCTTAGATTCAAGTTGAACCTTTTTTTGCAAGTGTACTATACAATCAGTGGTATATAGTTACCTTTGCATCATATCAGGAGGCATGTAATGCTAAATTTTGTTGTATTGACTATGCTAAGTTTGATCACTTGGGTACAGTTGGCCAACTCTGCATTGTAAAGGTACGTCTCCCACTTGCAGTTAATAAGTAATTTTTAAACTAATAAATAGTTTGTGAGAATAATTTGTTTTCAACCATTCTTAACTTTTTAAAAAAATAGTGAACTTTTATTTATTTTATTTTTGGCTGCACTGGGTCTTCACTGCTGCATGCAGGCTTTCTCTAGTTGTCATAAGTGGGAGCTACTCTCTAGTTACAGTGTGCAGGCTAGGGCACTTGGACTTCAGTAGTTCTGGTCAGTGGGCTTAGTTGCCCGGAAGCATATGGAATCTTCCCTGACCAGGGATCAAACCTGTGTCTCCTGCATTGGATGGCAGATTCTTAACTACTGGACCGGCAGGGAAGTCCTTACTCAACAGTTTTAGCACCCACTTTGATGGTTATAAAATATTGCCCTTTTTGATTCTATCATTTCTTCCACATGTATTAGCTGGCATTCTTCTGTAGAGAAGACCCTGTCCCCATTTAAAAACTAAAATCACTCATAGATTCTTTATTCAGTGCCTTATAATCCATTTTATTCTTTTTAGAGTCAAGTTGTCCCAGATGAGCATCCTTGCTTTCCTGTCTTTTCAAACGTCTAGTGTCTTTTTGACATGTCTTTCTATGAGTCTTGAAGCACTTCTTTGTTTTCTGGTACAAGATGTTCACCTTGTGCTTCCCTGCCCCAGACTTGGATAGATCTTTTTCCGAAGAACCTTATCCCATTTTAGTGGAGAGAGGTGTTTGTAAACCAAGGCCTTGATATGGCCATTGTGTTCACATTATTGTTAGATATGTAATTTCTTCAGGTCTTTCAGTGTGTACAGCTAGGACATATATATACTTTAAATCATGAGTTCATCAGCCACTTTCAGTTGAAATCCAGTATCAGAACTTTTTCTAAACTTCCTCCATTCTATATTTGTATCAGCCTTCTGTTACAGTAGAAATCCTAATTTCTCTTAACTCTGGTAAATTTATTTATACTGCTCTACTATAAGGTGCTACTATAAACACAAAAAATTCAGAACTACTATTTTAGTAACCCTTGCAAGGTTTCTTTGCCATTCTTTCTGTCAAATTAAGATTGCATAGAGAACCATGCTCATTAGTTATTCGAATTGGAATTTTTTGTCTGAATCGTTGTTAATCAGTTTTCTATACAGTTGGTTTTCTGTTTGTATTCAATTATATTTGCATACACATTTGTTGACTCTTCATTTCTGCTGATGAGTATCATCCTTGCTTGATTCTTTTTATTGGTAACAAAATTTACCATCTTAACCACTTTTAAGTGTTCACAGTACAGTAGTGTCAATTATACACACATTGTAAATACAATAGATCTCTAGAACATTTTTATCATGTAAAACTGAAACTATACCTGCAGAACAACTCCCCTTTGTTCTATGATCTCTTTAGCCCATAGTAGCCGCTATTCTATTTTTGGTTTCTAAGAGTTTGACTACTTTAGATACCTCACATATAAGTGTGGAATCATATTGTTTGTCTTTTTGTGACTGGCTTATTTCACTTAGTATAAAGTCCTCAAGGTTTATCCATGTTGTAGCATATGACAGCATTTCCTTCTTTTTTAAGGCTAGTATTCCATTTTGTGTATCTACCACATTTCTTTATCCATTAATGGAAATTTAGAAAGATCCACCTTTCAGCTATCGTGAGCAGTGCTACAGTTAACATGGATGTGCATGTATCTCTTTTGAGATCCTGTTTTCAGTTCTTTTATATATATATATAGCTGGGAATGCAGGATCATATGGTAATTTTATCTAAACATTTTTGGGAAACTCCCCTCCATACTGTTTTCGATAGTGGCTGCTTCATTTTACATTTCACCTAGTAGTACACCAGAATTCCAGTTTTTCCACATCAGTGCTTGTCTTTTGTGTCTTTGATAGTGGCCATCCTAACAGATATGAGATAATGTCTTACTGTGGTTTTGATTTGTATTTCCCCAACGACTGGTGATGTTGAGCATCTTTTCATGCTTATTAGCTGTTTGTGTATCTTTTTTAGAAAAATATCTATTCAAGTCCTGCATGTATGTATGTATGTATGTATTAGTTGCTGAGTTGTGTCCAACTCTTTGCAGTCCCATGGACTGCAGCCTGTCAGGCTCCCCTGTCCATGGAATTCTCCAGGTGAGAATACTGGAGTGGGTTGCCATTCCCTTCTCCAGTTAAGTTCTTTACCCATTTTTTTTTTCTTTATCCATTTTTTAATCAGGTTATTTGTTGTATTGTTCAGTTGTAGGAGTGTCTCTATTTAGTTTTAGAAATTACATTGTTCATTCTTTTTTTTTTTTAATTTTTACTTGGTTCAAGAGTCAGAACTATTGAAAAACTTCTGCTTCTCAGAAGTCTTCCAACCTTATTCCTTCCACTGCATTTCCACACACCTCCCCCTGCAGATAATCATTTCCGTTAGTTTCTGGTTGATCCTTTCTTTCTGTGTTACCTCTTTTCTTGTCAAAAGATAGACTACCATATATACTCTGTTGTACTTTGTTTTTTTCACCCAATATATCTTAGCAATGACACCACACCTGGAAATCTTTTATTCATTTTCATGATGCTATAGTATTCTATGTGTGTAGAGGTACCCTAGTTTTATTTAACTAATCTCTCTGTGTTGATTTTAGATTGTTTGTAATATTTTCCTATTAAAAGTAATGCTAAAACGAATAACCTTGGTACACATTGTTTTGTACTCGTGCAAGTGTATCTTCAGGGTAGATGCCTAGGAATGGGACTATTGGGCCAAAGGGTACCTATATGAGTGATTTTGTTACAGGTAGTTAAATTCCCCTTCATACTGGTTGTACCATTTTGTTCTTTTACCAGCAAGTATGAGTGCCCAGGCTCTCAGTAATGTATTGTCAAGTGATGCCTACTTTTAAATTAGCAAATTAATGTGTTGCCCAAAAAAGCCATTTTATTGCCTCCTGGCAACAAAACAAATTCTTTTTAAGAATGATTAAGTATAAGTGCTACATTGAGGTTCAAAGGGATAAGAATCCTTTTTAGATTTCCTTAAAAACTCAAAAGGAATTGCATAGCTTTTTAAAAAGTGTATTTAAAGAAATGAAGTTAGAGATGGAGAAAAAATTTTAGTAACAGAGATGATGTTGAAATCAACACACCTCACTTATATCTTCATTCAAGACTTTTAATTAAATAGACATTAAAGTGAAAGCCTATTAAAAATCATATATGAAATAAATAACATTGATATGTAGAATGCCAGGGCCATAATTTATTTTCCCAATATCAGATATCCGTAGATGTCCAAGGGAAAAACTGATTTGTGCTCACAGTAGGAAACTAGGCTTAAAGCATTAAAATGAATTTTATTCTTGTTAGTTTCTGTTTTCAGAGTTAATTATTTAAATACTACTTTGGCTGAGGTTGTTGGCATATGGAAGTATGTCCAGTTGAATTCCATGGTCAGAAAGATAAGTAGAGTTTATACATGATATAAAAGCCTAACAAGTTTTTATTTGCGCAAAGACAACAAATCAAGAAGTTTCTAGATAATGATTGAAATAGAAAGCTAAACACAAACTAAGGAAAAAGTTTACTAAATTTCTTTCCATTGCTATTGGCATTTGGTCTTTTACATTCAGTACAGATCTTCCCAACTGGTACACTTCTATACAGTTACAGACATGCCTAAATACAGGGTCCTCAGCCTTTGGAGATTACAAATATTAGATCTTTTTTTTGAGTATTTTGTGATATTTTAAAAGTTGGAAGCTACCATCTTGTGTGTGTGTGTGTTGTTTTTCATGTTATAAAGTTATTTTTAAGATCAAACACTTAAAACTTCCTACCAAAATTAGGGCACTGTGATTAGTAGTGATAAACATCATGAGTCCATTAGTCCCAAAACTAGACTTATACTAGGAATAACACTGAAATAGATTTCTATTTATATAAAGGATATTTGAGCTTATCCTAAAACTTAACCATAAGTTAAATGCCAGTTATGTGTTAGGATGGGTTCTGTTTCTTTGGATAAAAAGATACTCAGAACTTTAGGGGTCATGAAAAGTTTCATGGAAAAGTTGACAGTGGGACTGGGATTTGAAGGCTTAGACTTTGGTAAGCAAATAGGTGGTGAAACAGTTCAAAGAAATGAATAGTAGGGACAAAGACTGAGAGGCAAGCTTGGTGTGTGTGAAGAAAATGAGAATAGTTTTGATAGAGCTAAAGCATCCAAAAGAGAGTAGTTGGGAGGAAAAACAAGTGGAAGATACTGATGAAATTTGTAAAATCCTTAAATGCCAAAGAGAGGAATTTGATTTAAAAAAGAAAAATAGAGCTGAAGAGTGATGTGTCTACATTGTGATTTTGCATGATTAGCAAAGGTAAGGGCCAAAGAGTGTTTTAAGAACATGAATGCCACCCTTTCTTTGAGGCCAGTTTGTGGAGTTTTTTTATCCTCATGTCCAGACCAGATAGTATCTTTGGTTGAACAGTGTTGTTGTCCAGTTGCTCAGTCATGTCCAACTCTTTGCAACCTCGTGGACTGCAGCATGCCAGACTTTCCTGTCCTTCACCATCTCCCAGAGCTTGCTCAAACTCAGGTGCATTGAGTCAGTGATGCCATCCAACCATCTCATCATCTGTCGTCCCCTTCTCCTCCTGCCTTTACGTCTTTCCCACCATCATGGTCTTTTCTAATGAGTGGGTTCCTTCACATCAAGTGGCAAAGTATTGGAGCTTCAGTACTTCCAATGAATGTTCAGGATTGATTTCCTTTAGGATTGACTGGTTTAATCTCCTTGCAGTTGAACAGTAATCATTTCTAACTGATACTGTCTGAATAAATCTGTTGGTTGCTGACAGTTAGTAGAGTGGCTAGTAGAATTTTATATGCTGCTGCTGCTAAGTTGCTTTAGTTGAGTCTGACTCTGTGCGACCCCATGGGCGGCAGCCCACCAGGCTCCCCTGTCCCTGGGATTCTCCAGGCAAGAACACTGGAGTGGGTTGCCATTTCCTTCTCAAGTGCATGAAAGTGAAAAGTGAAAGTGAAGTCACTCAGTCGTGTCCAACTCTTAGCGATTCCATGGACTGCAGCCCACCAGGCTTCTCCATCCATGGGATTTTCCAGGCAAGAGTACTGGAGTGGGGTGCCATTGCCTTCTCCAGAATTTTATATGCTAGGTCATTATAATATGAATTAGATTTTTATCACATATATTTAGTACATGTTTTTCCAAAATTTCCTAGAATTCTTGTGGTAGGAATTCAAGTAAACATCAGTAGTAATTTGATGCCAAATTGTTCTAATATGTGAAAATTAAGTTCAGTGGGCATGTTTAATTTTCTGTAATTTCAGATGTTTGTTGAATTGAAGAGACTTCATGTAGCATTGTAAAATTAGTAGAGCCACCACATCTGCAGTTATTTCCTCCATTGAAGTCTTGAACCATTCAAGGTTATCAGTGAGGGTTTGGATTCAACTTTTCCCAAAGTCCTGTTAATGTTTATATTTTGACCCCTTCCCATAAATCAGCAGTGTTCTTAAAAGCATGCAAGATGATTAATCCTTTCCAGAAGGTTTTCAGTCTGCTTTGCCCAGATCCATCAGAGAAATCACTGTCTGTAACCTACAAAATGTTAATGTTAAGCTTTAAATAACAAACCTTAAAAGTCAAAATTACTCTTTGATTCATAGTCTGCAGAATGGATGTTAGCAGGCATAGAAACAAACAGCTGAGAAAAGAAGCTAAAGGCAAAGGAGAAAAGGAAAGATACACCCATTTGAATACAGAGTTCCAAAGAATAGCAAGGAGAGATAAGAGTTGAAAGTACTTATAAATGTTACTAATGATAGTTTTACTTTTTCTATAACAGGAGGCTCAGTAAACATTGACTCAGTGATCAATGCAAAGAAATAGAGGAAAACAATAGAATGGGAAAAACTAGAGATCTCTTCAAGAAAATTAGAGATACCAAGGGAACATTTCATGCAAAGATGGGTTCAATAAAGGACAGAAATGGTGTGGACCTAACAGAAGCAGGCACCTGACCTGCCTCTTGAGAAATCTGTATGCAGGTCAGGAAGCAACAGTTAGACCTGGACATGGAACAACAGACTGGTTCCAAGTAGGAAAAGGAGTAAGTCAAGGCTGTATATTGTCACCCTGCCTGTTTAACTTATATGCCCTTGTATCACTCCTATAGAGATATCCACACCTTCAATTTTTTAAACCTAGATTGCTTTTTCATTAGTTAGTACCTCTTCATGACTAAGCAGTAGTCCGATGTATGAATATAACAATTTGTTTTGTTTGTTGTTTTTGTTTGTTTGGCTGTGCTGGCAGCATGAAGGATTTTAGTTCCTAGAATAGGAATCAAACCCATGGTCCCCTGCAACAGAAGTGTGGAAACTTAACAATTGGACTGCCAGGGAAATCCCTACACCAGTTTATTTTATACCATTCTCATATTGATGGAAAGAAACTTGTTTAAATTTTAGGCTATTTGAATAAAAGTACTATAAACATTACTATATAAGTCTTCTCTTGTACATATCTTAGTTTATGTTGGGTAAATACCTAGGAGTACAGTCATTGGGTCATAAGGTGAAAGTGTTAGTTGCTCAGTCATATCTGACTCTGTGGTCCCGTGGACTATATCCTGCCAGCCTCTTCTGTCCATGAAATTCTCCAGGCAAGAATACTGAGGGTTTTCCAACCCAGGAATCAAACCTGGGTCTTTTGTATTGCAGGCAGAGTCTTTACCATCTGAGCCACTAAAGACCCAGAGGTCATAAAGTAGGTTATTTTTAATTTAGTTAGCAGCTACTAGTCTTTTCCCCAAAATGGTTGTTCTGTTTTATAATTCCACTGACAGTGTATGGTAATATTTTATTTTCAAAAAATTTCTCCATACTTTCCACATTGCCTAATTTATCCATATAAAGTTGATGCTTATAATATTTATTAACCATTTAATATATATCAGATGTATAGCTATATTCCCCGTTGCATTTCTCATATTGATTCTCTTTTTTTAAATTTAATTGTCTAAGAAAGGATTTTTCATATCTGTTAACTCTTTTCAGAATCTCAGTTTTGCCTCTGCTAATTTTTGTGTTACTTATTTGTTTTCTGCTCTTATTTCTTTCCTTCAATGTAGTTTGGATTTTTTTGACACAAGTTTCTCAACCTTAGCACTGTGGACATTTTATACCAGATAATTCTTTGTTTTGGAGGGATGTCTTGTGCACTGTTGGATGTTTAGAGCATCAGACAGATATACTCACTAGATGACGGTGGTAGGCTCTTCCCGGATGTCTCCAGGGAGATAGAATCACCCTGATTAGAGAACTGCTATTCTGATAGAAGCTTTTTAAGCCTATACATTTCTTTCAAAATACTTTGAATTGTATCTCACTAATTTTGATATATTTTTATTACTATTCAGTTAGAAATATTTTCTCATTTTCTTTATGATTTTTTCCTTTGACCTGTGAATTATTTAGAAATGTATGACTTAATTCCCAAATATTTGAAGTATTTATAAATATCTGATTATTAATTATTCCCAGTTTAATTTGATTTTGATCAGAAGACATAATTTGGTTTTGGCTACACTGAGATTTCATTGCTGTGCGGGGGCTTTCTCTAGTTGGAGGTACTTTCTAGTTGTAGGGCATGTGCTTCTCTTTGTGGTGGTTTCTCTTGTTGTGGAGCACAGGCTCCAAGCACGCCGGCCCAGTAGTTACAGTGCATGAGTTCAGTTGCCCCCTGATACGTGGGGTCTTCGTTTACCAGAGATCAAACCTGTATCCTCTGCGTTGGCCATGGGTTCTTAACCACTAGACCACCAGGGAAGTCCTAACCTTCATTTTTAAAGGGTATTACGTTTTGGATATAAGATTCTGAGTTTATAGTTTCGGTGCTTTAACAGTGTAATTCCACTGTCTTGTGTTCTTTAGCACTTCAGGTGAGAAGCTGGTGGCAGTATGTATTCTTGCTTCCTTGTATGTAATGTGGGCTTTTTTTTGGCTGCTTTCATGGTGTTTCTCTTTCTTTGATGTTCAGCAGTTTCACTGTGATGCCCTGAGGTTTGTGTTTATCTGATACTTGTCCTGCTTTGGAATCACTCAGTTTCCTAGATCTATAAATTTATGTCTTTTAGCAAATTTGGGAGAGTTTTGGCCATTTATATCATTGGAGTTTTTTTTCTTCTTCTACCCCCTTTTCTCTCTTTCTAGGATCTACTTACACATATGTTAACTATTTTTTATATAATGCCCTCAGATCACTGGCACTCTTTTTCAATAATTTCTGTCTGTGTTCTGCAAATTGGATCCCTCCTATTGTTTGTTCTTAAGTTTGTCTTTTTCTTCTGTTATCTTCAATCATAGATACAGCCTGAAAAATGTAAAGTCATGGGGATTTGGGAGATAATGTATGTGATATTATCTATGTGTTTCCTCTTTTTTAAAATATATGATTTTTTCCATGTAGTAAAGTTCATAAACCTTAAGTATAGCATATTATTAATTTTTACATATGTATACACACATAGCATTATCCAGATCAAAATGGCACTGTAGCAGGCTCCTTTATGTTCCCCTCCCCAGAGATAGACACCCTTCTGGTCTTTACCAGTGTACATCTTGCCATCAAATTTCATATAAATGAAATCATGAAGTATGTACTCTTTTATGTCTGACTTTTTTTCCTAAATATTATGTCTGAGTTTCACCCATGTTGTTTTGGGTTGCAGTGATTCATTTTCACTGTATGAGTATACCAGAATTTACGTATCCATACAATTATTGATAGATATTTGGGTTAATAACTTTTTGTTTTTATGAAGAAACACTTCTTTGAATAATGTGCATGGTTTTTAGTAGTGGTAAGGACTCACTTGTCTTGGGTATATACCTGAGATTGGTGGATTTTTTTTTTTCTTTAAAGAATAAGATAGTAATAATTTTATGTTTTGTGGGTCAATAGGACTCTAAGTATTTACACAAAATAACTTTAAAAAAATTTTGTTTATTTTTGGCTGTGCTGGGTCTTCATTGCTGCCTGGGCTTTTCTCTAGTTGTGCTGAGCGGGGGCTTCCCTCTAGTTACAGTGCAGCGCAGGCGTCTCACTGCGGTGGGTCTCTTGTGGGACACTGGCTCTGGGATGCATGGGTTTCCGTAGTTGTGGCATGTAGGCTGCATAGGTGGTGGCTCCTGGGCTGTAGAGCACAGACTCAATAGTGGTGAACAGACTTGGTTCCACCGAGGCATGTGGAATCTCTGGACTGGGGATCCAACCCATGTCTCCTGCATTGACAGGCAGATTCTTTACCTCTGAGTTCAAGGAAGCCCAGAACTTTATTTTTAAAAAACAAAATTGAAAGCATAACAGTGATTCAGTACTTTTTTTGTAACACAGGTTTGCTGATAAGAAGAATGGAATTCTTTAAGGGAAGAGGTGTGGAGCTAACATTTTACTTAATTGGGCCTCAAAGTTGATGTTCCCTGTTACCAAAATGGATTTCAAGTGTTTACCTATTAATGTTGATCTGTAATGAAATGTGGTATACTTCATTTAAACATTTTTTTTCACAGATAGCTACTCCCAAATATTGGTGTCAGTTTATGAACATATGATTTTAATTGAGTGTATTCATTGCTTGGAAAGCATTTATTGAAGTACTTTATATTTTTCTCGTGATAATTGTCTTTTAGCTTTTCATTACATTTCATACTAATAGCTTTCAGTGGAAGAGTTAGGTGAAAGTTCCTCAACTGCAATTTAAAATGGACTTTGAAATGTGGAAATTTCCTGTGTCTGTGTGTGTGTGTTGAGGTTCTAAGAGTTCTGCTGGAATTGCAGTTTGAGCTTGGAAATGGAGATCTAAGTTTTTGTTACAACTTTTGGTACCACAGGAAAGAAGAGCTTGACATTTCTTATGATTCAGTAGTGGGTGTTCCTTGTTGAAATATGTAAGTTTTCACATATATGTACTTAATAGGCTTTTGGTTACAACTTGAAGTCATTGTGAAACAGCCCCATACCTATAACCAAAGCTACTTTCTAAAGCCATTCAGTGCTTAAAAATACTAACAACAAATGCTATCAATTAAGTGGTGTTGAGTGCTGAAAGAAGCTGAAGACTAATCGAGTGACATTCACAGGATTAGCAAGAAAAACAAGAAAGGAGTCTTTTTTTCTTCTTCCTGCCTTCTTATCACTCTGCTTTCTGTTGAAGATGCTGAGGCAGTGAGCAGTGCATTTTCCTGAATTTGTCTCAACATCAGAGAACAGACTATATAGGTAGAGGAGGTGGATTTGGAATTGAGAGACATATAAATACTTAGCATACTGTTCTGATAATTGAACTTCTGTAGAACAAGACTAATTGTTTCATGATTTTGTCTGACAAGATACAGCCCTGTATGTGTTTGTGTGTGGGGGTATGCATGCTTAGTCGCTCAGTCATATCCAACTCTTTGTGACCCCATGAACTGTAGCCCACCAGGCTCCTCTGTCTGTGGGATTACCCAGCAAGACTGCCAGAGTGGTTTGCTGTTCCTTCTCCAGGGGATCTTCTTGACTTAGGGACCCATATCTCCTGCATTACCAGGCAGATTCTTAAGTAATAAATACCCAATTCTGGGTGAGGTCAATTACTTTGTTAGTTAAAACACTGTTCCATCTGCATAGTCTAACTCAAGGGTTGGCAGACTTAAATTTTATACTTTTACATATGTAAGGGAAAATAAAATGAAATAACTGTTATTCCTAAAAATCTTTAGATTCACCATTTGACCCTTCTAAATCTTATTTCCGACTAGATGTTGATGTTTGTGTTTTTCTATAATTGTCATCAGAAGTATTGTTGTTGTTCAGTTGCTAAGTTGTATCTGACTCTCTGATCCCATGGATTGCAGCACACCAGCTCTTCTATCCTCCACTGTCTCCCAGAGTTTGCTCGGTGATGCTATACCATCTCATTCTCTGCCACTCCCTTCTCCTTTTGCCTTCAATCTTTGCCAGCAGCAGGGTCTTTTCCAGTGAGGTCAGCTCTTTGCATCAACTGGTCGAAGAATTGGAACTTGAGCTTCAGCAGCAGGCCTTCCAGTGAATACTCAGGGTTGGCTTCCTTTAGGATTGACTGTTTTGATCTCCTTGAAGTCCAAGGGACTCTCAAGAGTCTACTCTAGCACCACAGTTCAAAAGCATCAGTTCTTCCATGCTCAGCCTTCTTTATGGTCCATGACTCATCAAAAGTATTAGTGATACAGAATATCTTTGAAAAGTGCCCCACTATTATTTCAGAGACGTTCTTCCAAGTCATTAAACACCTAATACTGCAGGATATGGTATTAGTGCTTTTCTAGACACTGTCCCGCATTGTTAGCACAAGGTTTTCAAACAGAAGTTTATGTAAGTACAAGCAATAGCACTTCTTAGGATTCCTTCTTGCTGTCACTTTTTTGAAGATCACTGTAAGACACGAGTATCAGACTTGTTAAAATTTGGGTCTTAGAAGTAATAAATTTAATTTATCACAGACCATGTATGCCAGGCACTAGGCTGGGAACTTCATGTCTGTTATTTCTAAATATCTTAATATTTTGTATTTATTTATTTGGCTGTGCTGGGTCTTATGGAGAAGGCAATGGCACCCCACTCCAGTACTTTTGCCTGGAAAATCCCATGGACGGAGGAGCCTGGGGGGCTGCAGTCCATGGGGTCGCGAAGAGTCGGACACCACTGAGCGACTTCCCTTTCAGTTTTCACTTTCATGCATTGGAGAAGGAAATGGCAACCCACTCCAGTGTTCTTACCTGGAGAATCCCAGGGACGAGGGAGCCTGGTGGGCTGCCGTCTATTGGGTCGCACAGAGTCGGACGCGACGGAAGCGACTTGGCAGCAGCAGCTGGGTCTTGGTTGCGGCCTGTGTGGTCTTGTAGTTGTGATGTGCAGGCTCTTAGTTGCAGCACATGGGGTCTAGCTTCCTGCCCTCTACATTGGGAGCACAGAGTCTTACCCAGTGGGCCACCAGGAAGGTGCCTATCGTAATCTTTTATGATTATACTATTGTTCCATAGGCACAGAAAGACTTCAGTAATGTATTCAGGTCACATATCCATTGAGAGGCAGAACGGAATTCACACACGTGGTCTGAATAAAGCCAAAATTTAATGTGTTCTTTTTATGCTGTAAGGAAGTCAGTTTGAGAGATTAGGGTAGAACGAGTATGTACACTCATCAATTCTTAACGTTGTGTCGGTGGACTCAGCCAGTAGAAGCATCTCTGGATTGGAGAGTGACGATCAAAAATTTCCAAAATCTGGGGTGGGTGTAGGTGTGATACTGTTAGAATTTGACTGAAATGGCTACTCTTGGCTGTACATGGAGAGAGAGGTAAGGCAGGCAGGAGGGGCCTTTAGAATATGATTGACGATTTAGAATTCATATTGAAGGCAAAGAGTAGATTCAATGAGAATTTTAAAATGAAGGAGTTAGGGGGTAGAATGTTCTAAAAAGAAATTTTTTTTTATTTTGGCTGCACCATGTGGGATCTTAGTTCCCTGACCAGGGATGGAACCTGTACTCCCTACAGTGGAAGCATGGGGTCTTAATCTCTGAACCACCAGCTGCTGCTGCTGCTGCTAAGTCCCTTCAGTCGTGTCTGACTCTGCGACCCCATAGACGGCAGCCCACCAGGCTCCCCTGTCCCTGGGATTCTCCACCAGGCAAGAACACTGGAGTGGGTTGCCATTTCCTTCTCCAGTGCATGAAAGTGAAAAGTGAAAGTGAAGTCGCTCAGTCGTGTCTGACTCACAGCGACCCCATGGACCGCAGCCTACCAGGCTCCTCCGTCCATGGGAGTTTCCAGACAAGAGTATTGGAGTGGGGTGCCATCGCCTTCTCCTGAACCACCAGGGTAGTCCCTAAAAAGGAAATTTGTTAAGAAGTAAAATGGTTTATAATGAGGTTTAAGATGTGGCTCAAGTAGGATAAAGAGGGGGAAGATGGAGATGTTTTTTAGTAATTCTGAGATAGCAGGTGTGAACTATTTGAAGCAAATTGAGGCATGCAGTCACTATGAAATAAGGAACTATAATGCTGGAATAGTAATTGGGTCTTTGATCTAGAATGAATTGTAATTTTAAATTGAGAATCTGAATATTTACATCTAAATCCTGAATCATCTTGTTATAAACCACATAACCTGTGTAAAATCCTTTTCTTTGAAGTTTTTTCCTCTGATGAGAACAGGTTTATTTAGTCTCCTTACCTCCTTCCCAGTCATAGTTAAGAGTTATGTAGTAATACTACACACACTACAAGCTAATGTGTTTCTGCCACCAGTGTTTAGTTTTGTGGTCTTACAATTCCTTGAGACTTTTTCACATTGAGAAAGGAATGCATTTTGCCTTGCAGAAGATTGTCCTGTCTTTGAACGCTTGCAGTCTCCCTTAGTTTCTCTGGGTGACTCTTTTTTTCCCTGTTTGCTTAAAACTTATTGGAGGAAGAGAAATATATGCTGTACATGTCAATTCCCAGTGGTTATATAGAAAAAGCCGTGGGTAGCTTACTTGGCTTACATGGTGTCTAGGGCGGTTTCAGTTATTCTCTTTCCTGATATTGGAAGATGGCTTATGAATCACAGCTTTCCCGGTTGAACATTTTTCATTGCTTTAAAGGGAACTTGATATTTAAAAGAATATTTTATGGAAAGGTGTGAGAATTTTATCTCTCCAGTTCATTTTTATTCATCTGTATCTTATTTTCTTTTTAAACCACTTTATTGAGAGGTAATTCATATACCATACAATTTACCTATTTAAAGTGTAATATCACTGGTTTTAGTATATTGACAGATAAGTGCAACCTGATCTGCAAGGCTTGCAGGATCTTAGTTCCCTAACCAGGGATTGAACCCATGCCCTTGGCAGTGAAAGCATGGAGTCATAACCACTGGACCACCAGCGAATTCTCATAATCGATTTTCATATATTTATCTTGCATTATGTAACTTTTCTAAACTTGTTAGTTGTAATTGGTTTTAATGAGTTCCTTAGGAGTTTTTATGTGCAAAATCATATAATCTGTGATTAAGAGATAACTTTACTTCTTCCCTAATCTAGATACCTTTATCTAATCTCAATGTCTTTAGCTTGTCCAACTGCACTGGCTAGAACCTTCAGTATAATGTTAAACAGTAGTGGTGAAAGCAAACATCCCTGTCTTGTTCCTAATTTTAAGCATTCAATTTTCACCTTGAAGTTTGAGTGCTGTTTTGCTCTTCACAAAATCTGACACCCTTTGGTGATAAAAACACTTGAGAAATTAGGAATATAAGGGAAATTCCTCAAGATGGTAAAGGGCATTCATGAAAAATCCACAGCCAACCTCATAGTTCCAGGTCCACCCATGTTGCTATAAATGACACTGTTGTATTCTTTTTAAGGCTGAATAATACCCCTCTGTGTGTGTATGTGTGTTTCTGTCTGTGTGCCAGATCTTCTTAAGCCACTGATTTGTTGATGGGCACTTGGATTGTTTCCATGTCTTAGCAGTTGTAAAGAGTGCCACTGTGAACGTTAGGGTGTGTGTATCTTTTTTATTTTTTGCGTAAAATGACCTTAATGACAATTGGTCATTTTAAGAATAGGGCAAATGATCCACCTTTATCAAGGAAAAGGAAAACTAGAAAACCTAAAGTTAAATTTGGAGAAGGAAATGGCAACCCATTCCATTATTCTTGTCTGGAGAATTCCATGGACAGAGGAGCCTGGTGGGCTACAGTCCATGGGGTTGCAAAAGTGTTGGTCATGACTTAGCAGCTAAACAACAACAAAGTTAAATTAATACATTAAAGGCATCTATGAAACAACCATCTGCACCTATCTCAACTCTCTACTGTGGCCTTCACCTAACTGCATTATGAGAAAAGTAGGCTGTGTGAGTTGGCCTGGGAACATAACCATTTATAATAGTTAAAGCACTATACCATAGTATAGTTTGTGTAGTATGCTCTTTCTAAATATATGTATTTTTCTCTCATTATTTTGGATAACCACCCATACTATACTATACTATGTAACATATAGATTAAGAATTGTAAAAGGGCGTTAAGAGTGATTAGCCACACTGCCTATATTTGAATTTTTATGCCCTTGAGCAGGTTACCTAGCTTCAGTTTCTCATCTGTTCAATGGGGATGTTAATAATGCCTCCCATAAGATATCATTGTATTAAATAGGTTAATAGTACACTTAAATAACTTGAAATATACCCAGCACATACAAAACTCAATCAATATTAGCTATTAGTACCATTACAAGTAATTTACCTATTAAAAATGTGCTTTCTGAGTTGAGGATTTTCTCTTTTGTATGAGGATCAAACTGTAGAATAATTAGTGCGTTTGTGCCTTGTTGTTATCACTCATTTTATCCTTCTGCCTCACAAGTACTTGGAGTTAGAGAATATCTATGGTTGCATTAAAACTGAAACTAAAAGCCTCTGAAGCCTCAGGGCACGTGTCAGACTCTCAGTCTTTAAGGCTAATCTTTTAGGACCTTATGAATTTTCTCCATAGCTAAAAATAGCTTCCTTGATGACTGTTACAGTCAGTGTCCAGGTTATTTTTAGAACACAGTGGCAACTTACTCTAGTACTCTTGCCTGGAAAATCCCATGGGCGGAGGAGCCTGGTGGGCTGCAGTCCATGGGGTCGTGAAGAGTCGAACACGACCGAGCAACTTCACTTTCACTTTTCACTTCCATGCACTGGAGAAGGAAATGGCAACCCACTCCAGTGTTCTTGCCTAGAGAATCCCAGGGATGGGGGAGCCTGGTGGGCTGCCGTCAATGGGGTCGCACAGAGTCGGACACGACTGAAGCAACTTAGCAGCAGCAGCATACAGGGTATTTTTAGAACTCTTAATAGTACCGAGTTGTCTTCAAGGTGGGAATAAATGGAGTGAAACATTTCTTGTAATTCAGAAACTTTCAGATCTATGTAAAGTGTAGTTTTGTAGTGTATGCTTGTTAAATGGTTTGAGGTTGATAGACTGAGTCTTTAGAATATAACTTGGTTATGCTTTCAGGATGAGTATAGCAAAATGAGTAGCATCTAACTTTTCTATGCCCCACAATTCAGGTATGAAATAATAACCTTGTCTCAGTAAAGAATACTGACCTTGACTAAATGTATGACTAACAAAATGAATTGTATCTTCAGGTAGTCTCTGTTGGTTTATTGGAAAATAGGTTATTGAGGGTTTTTTTTCATAGAGTAATTCAGTTTGTTAAAATTGAATTGATGCCCTGTGTTTATTATTTATTTGGTTTTTGGATTTGACACATAAAGAGAGATCTGACTTCTCTCACTTAGCTTTAATCCATCAGTGCGTTAAAAGACTAAGTCCTCTAAGTCCATACATGTTGTTGGACATGGCAAGATCTCATTCTTTTCTTATGGCTGAATAATACTATGTTATAATACACACACACTCTTTCTCCTTCTCTTGCTGTAGAATCTTTAGCCATACATCCATCAAGGGACGTTTACGTTGTTTCCACATTGGCTGTTATAAGTAAAGTTGCTGTGAACATGGGGGTGCATATATCTTTTCAAGTTAGTGTTCTTATTTTCTTCGGATAAAAACCCAGAAATGAAGTTGCTGGATCACATGATAGTTCTATTTTTAATTTTTTGTCTTATCTTAATATTAGCACTTAATCTTGAAATGTGTATTGATTGCAATGATGTAGTTTAGTCAGTAAGTCATGTCCAACTCTGCAACGCCATGGACTGCAGCATGTCAGGCTTCCCTGTCCTTCACTATCTCTCAGAGTTTGCTCAAACTCTTGTCCATTGAGTCAGTGGTGCCATCCAACCATCTCATCCTCTGTCACCTTCTCCTCCCACCCTCAATCTTGCCCAGCATCAGAGTCTTTTCCAATAAGTTGACTCTTCGCATCAGATAGCCAAAGTATTAGAACTTCAGCATCAGTCCTTCCAATGAATATTCAGGGTTGATTTCCTTTAGGACTGTCAAGTTTTATCTCCTTATAGTCCAAGGGACTCTCAATAATCTTCTCAGCACCACAATCCAAAAACATGAGTTCTTCAGCATTCTGCCTTCTATGCATGGCCCAACTCTCACATGCATGCATGACTGCTGGAAAAGTCATAGCTTTGACTGTATGGACCCTTGTCAGCAAAGTGATGTCTCTGCTTTTTAATACACTAACTAGGTTTGTCATAACTTTTATTCCAAGGAGTAAGCATCTTTTAATTTCATGGCTGCAGTCACCATCCGCAGTGATTTTGGAGCCCAGGAAAATAAAATCTGCCACTGTTTCCATTTTTTTCCATCGGTTTGCCCTGATGGAGAAGGAAATGGCAACCCACTCCAGTACTCGTGCCTGGAGAATCCCATGGATGGAGGAGCATGGTGGGCTACAGTCCATGGGGTCACAAAGAGTCGAACACAACTGAGCGACTTCCCTACTTCCCTTTTGCCATGAAGTGATGGAACTGGGTGCCATGATCTTAATTTTTGTAATGTTGAATTTTAAGCCAGGTTTTTCGATAACCTCTTTCACCTTTATCAAAAGGTTCTTTAGTTGCTCTTTGCTTTCTGCCATTAGAGTGTTACTATCTGCATATCTGAGGTTGTTGATAATTTCTCTGGGAAATCTTGATTCCAGCTTATAATTCATCCAACCTGACATTTTGCATGATGTACTCTGCATGTAAGTTAAATAAGCAGGGTGACTATATACAGTCTTGAGGTACTCCTTTCCCAATTTCGAACCAGTCCCTTGTTTCCTGTCTGGTTCTAACTGTTGCTTCTTGACCCACATACAGGTTTCTCAGGAGACAGGTAAGTTGGTCTGGTATTCCCATCTCTTTAAGAGTTTTGCCGTTGTGATCCACACAGTCAAAGGTTTTAGCATAGTCAATGAAGCAGAAGTAGATGTTTTTCTGGAATTCCCATGCTTTCTCTGTGATCCAGCGAACCTTGGCAATTTGATCTCTGTTTCCCCTGCTTTTTCTAAATCCAGCTTATACATTTGGAAGTTCTCTGTTCACGTACTGTTGAAGCATAGGATTTTGAGCATGACTGATAGCATGTGAAATGAGTGCAACTTACGGTAGTTTGAACATAGTTTGGCATTGCCCTTCTTTGGGATTGGAATGAAAGCTGACCTTTTCTAGTCCTGTAGCCAGAGCTGAGTTTCCCAAATTTGCTGGCATATTGAGTGTACTTTCACAGCATCATCTTTTAGGATTTTAAATAACATAGCTATTGACAAATCAGAATTTTAGAGAGATTTCTGTTCACAAACTTGATCAGCCACTGAAGTCTAAAGCATGTAAAAAAAATTACACTAATAGAGTTCATTCCTTCAGAAAATAGGCATTTATCTTAGTTTAAAGACAAATGTAGAAAATGTAGAGCCCTTAGCAGATCACAATCTTTTTTTTTTTTTTTTTAATTTTAAAATCTTTAATTCTTACATCCAAACATGAACCCCCCTCCCACCTTCCTCCCCATAACGTCTCTCTGGGTCATCCCCATGCACCAGCCCCAAGCATGCTGTATCCTGCGTCAGACATAGACTGGCGATTCAATTCTTACATGATAGTATACATGTTAGAATGCCATTTTCCCAAATCATCCCACCCTCTCCCTCTCCCTCTTGAGTCCAAAAGTCCGTTATACACATCTGCAGATCACAGTCTTCTCAAGGACACATGATTTATTTACTAATAACTGCAGCAAGAAGACACTGTAAGATACTTGCTTTGTAATTGGTACCATGTTTTCAGTTCAAAGCAGTCAGCAATCCTTTTATTCTAGGCTGGTCAAGCAGGGCTTCAAGAAGAAGTAGAATTTGGTCCAGTACTTCTAAGAGCAGATAAGACAACTGAGTGAACAACAACAGGAAGATTTTAATAAGAGTAGAGAGGGGTAGAAGCAGTTCTATGACATTTAACATATTTTTTTCACCACGTGTTTAGCTCTCTTTTCTTTGTAAAACTGAAGCTGCTCAGGATGCTTTTCAAAGATAATGAATAAACCTAGTTTGACTAGAGTGAAGAGTGGAAATAAATATAACATTTCATATTTGTTAATACATACAATTTTGTTGTTCAGTCACTAAGTTGTGTCCAACTCCTTGTAACCAAGTGGACTGCAGCACGCCAGGTTTCCCTGCCCTTCACTATCTCCCAGTTCAGTTCACTTCAGTTGCTCAGTCGTGTCTGACTCTGCGACCCCATGGACTATAGCACACTAGGCTTCCCTGTCCATCACCAATTCCTATAGTTAACTCTAACTCATCCAGTGAGTTGGTGATGCCATCCGGCCATCTCATCCTCTGTCGTCCCTTTCTCCTCCTGCCTTCAATCTTTCCCAGCGTCAAGGTCTTTTCAGATGAATCAGTTCTTTGCATCAGGTAGCCAAAGTATTGAAGTTTCAGCTTCAGCAGCAGTCCTTCCAATGAATATTCAGGACTTATTTCCTTTAGGATGGTCTGGTTGGACCTCCTTGCTGTCCAAGGGACTCTCAGTGGACACCCTCTTCCAACAACACAAGAGAAGGCTCTACATATGGACATCACCAGATGGTCAATACCAGAATAAGATTGATTGTGTTCTTTGCAGCCAAAGATGGAGAAGTTATATATAGTCAGCAAAAACAAGACTGGGAGCTGACTGTGGCTCAGATTATGAACTCCTAATTGCTAAATTCAGACTTAAATTGAAGAAAGTAGGGAAAACCACTAGACCAAGTATGACCTAAATCAAATTCCTTGTGATTATACAGTGCAAATGACAAATAGATTCAAGGGATTAGATCTGATAGAGTGCCTGAAGAACTATGGATGGGACGGAGGTTCATGACATTGTACAGGAGGACGTGATCAAGACCATCTCCAAGAATAAGAAATGCAAAAAGGCAAGATGTTGTCTGAGGAAGCCTTACAAATAGCTGAGAAAAGAAGTGAAAGGCAGGGAGAAAAGGAAAGATATACCTATTTGAATGCAGAGTTCCAAAGAATAGTAAGGAGAGATAAGAAAGCCTTTCTCGGTGATCAGTGCAAAGAAATAGAGGAAAACAACAGAATGGGAAAGACTAGAGATCTCTTCAAGAAAGTTAGAGATACCAAGGGAACATTTCATGCAAAGATGGGCTCGATAAAGGACAGAAATGGTAGGGACCTAACAGAAGCAGAAGATATTAAGAAGAGGTGGCAAGAATACACAGAAGAACTATACAAAAAAGATCTTCATAACCCAGATAATCTCGATGGTGTGATCACTCACCTAGAGCCAGAAGTCCTGGAGTGCAAAGTCAAGTGGGCCTTAGGAAGCATCACTATGAACAAAGCTAGTGGAGGTGATGGAATTCCAGTTGAGCAATTTCAAATCGTGAAAGTGCTGCACTCAATATGCCAGCAAATTCAGAAAACTCAGCAGTGGCCACAGGATTGGAAAAGGTCAGTTTTCATTCCAGTCCGAAAGAAAGGCAATACCAAAGAATGCTCAAAGTAATGCTCAAAGTTCTCCAAGCCAGGCTTCAGCAGTGTGTGAACCATGAATTTCCAGATGTTCATGCTGGTTTTACAAAAGGCAGAGGAACCAGAAATCAAATTGCCAACATCTGCTGGATCATCGAAAAAGAGAGTTCCAGAAAACCATCTGCTGCTGCTCTGTTGATTATGCCAAAGCCTTTGACCGTCTCCCAGAGTTTGCTCAAATTTGTACCCATTGAATCAATGATGCTATCCAGCCATCTCCTTCTTTGTTGCCTGCTTCTCCTCCTGCCCTCTATCTTTCTCAGCATCCGGGTCTTTTCCAGTGAGTCGACTCTTCACATCGGGTAGCTAAAGTTTTGGAGGTTCATCATCAGCCCTTCCAATGAATATTCCGGGTTGATTTCCTTTAGGATTGACTGGTTTGATCTCCTTGCTGTCCAAGGGACTCTCAAGTGTCTTCTCCAGCACCACAGTTCGAAAGCAACAATTCTTTGGCACTCAGCCTTCTTGATGGTCCAGCTCTCGCATCCATACATGACTGTTGGAAAAATCATATTTTTGATTATGTGGACCTTTGTTGGCAAAGTGACAACTCTGTGTTTTAAGACAGTAACCAGGTTTGTCATAGCTTTTCTTTAGAGAGCAAGCGTCTTTTAATTTCATGGCTACAGTCACTGTCCCATGTGGTGGGACATTAAACAAATATCAATACATTTAATACAATTCCTATTTCATACAGGGATATATGATCACAAGGAGTTAGATGGGAAATTAATAAGAAAAGATATCCAGAAAATAACCCAAATATTTGGAAATTAGTGTATTTCTGCATAATATATGAATAAAAGAAGGAATCGCAAGGAAAATTAGAAAATATTTTGAACTTCGTAGCAGTGCTTATTGAGAAATTTATTTCCATAAGCTTTTAAATGTTTATATTAGAAAAGAACAGTCTAGAATCAGTTGTAAGCTTCTACCCCAAGAGCCTAGAAAAAGACAGGAGATTAAACCTAAAGAAAGTAGAGAGCAGGACATAGTAAAGGGTAAAAATGGAAATCAGTCAAACACAAAATGTGCAAACAATAAACTAATAATACCAAAAATTAGTTCTTTGAAAAGATAGTAAAATTGACAAAACCTTTTGTTTGATAAGGTTTCTCAACTTTGCCTATGTTGACCCTTTCAGGCTGATAAATGTTATGGGGAGCTGTCTTATATGTTGTATGATGTTTGGCTATATCCTTGGTGTTTACCCCTCAATGCCAGTAGAACCCCTTCTCCCAGTTGTGACAACTAAAAATGTCTCCAGACGTTGGCACATATCCCCTGGAGATGTGTGGCAAATTCATTCCTCTTTGAGACCACTCCATACGTGCTGTCACTTCAGTTGTGTCCCACTCTTTGCGAACCTGTGAACTATAGCCCACCAGGCTTCTCAGTCCATGAGGATTCTCCAGGCAAGAATACTGGAATGGGTTGCCATGCCTTCCTCTAGGGAATCATCCCGGCTGAGGGATTGAACCCACATCTCTTATGTGCATTGACAGGCGGGTTCTTTACCACTTATGCCACCTAGGAAACTCCTTGAGACCACTATGTTAGAACACTCAAGGAAAAAAAAGACAAAAATTAGCAACATTAGTGAAAAAAGAAGGGACTTCATATAGATTTTATAAACATTAAAAGGATAAAAAAGGCATAATATAAGCCAATTTATGCTAGTAAATTCTGTATCCTAAATGAAGTAGATATATTTCTGGAAAAAATGCAAACTGCTAAAACTGACTTAAGGTGAAATAGAAAACCTGATAGCTTTATACTGATTTTAGAAACTAGATTTGCAACTAAAAGCTTTTCCACAAATAAAGACTCAAATGACTTCATTGATGAATTCTATTAAACACTGAAGGGAAAAAGCATACTAGTCCTACACAAACTCAGTAAACAGGAAGAGTGAACACTTCCAGTTCACTTTATATGGCCAATATTACCTTGATACCAAAACAAAACATATTACTAGAAAAGAAATCTATGTATCAAGAGACTTCAGTCCAGTTGCTCAGTTGTGTCAGACTCTTTGCAACCCCATCGCAGCAGCACACCAAGAGCCTTAATAAACAACAAAATATTAGCAAAGGAGATCCAGCCAGCAAAACAAAAAACAAACCAAAACTAGAAGGAAAAAAAAACCCCAAAGCATTGCACACATGCAAAACACAGTGACCACCATGCCAGGTTTATTCCTGGGAGTGCAAATTTTGTTTACTATATGATATTAATTTATTTCAACATATTAACACTAGTGTAAGTTGGGAGAACCGTGTTATCATCCCATTTGATATAGAAGTGTCTGAAAAAAATTCAACATGTTCTTCATAAAAAATAATAATATATTAGGAATACAAGATAGATAGAACTTTCTCAACCTGATAAGACATCTACAGAAACCCATTAACATAACTTAATGGTGAAAGACGATGTTCTTTTTCAGATTTCAGAAGAGGCAAAAATGTCTGCTCTCACTTTTGCTCTATATTGCTGTGGTTTTGCTAGCACAATGAGAAAAAGATACAAAAGACACACAGATGAGAGAAGACAAAATAAAACTGTCCTTATTTGTTAACAATACTGCATTTATAGAAAATCTTGAGAAATGTATAAGCAAGTCTCTAGAACCAGTAAAGCTGAGTAGTAGTGTGAAAGGCTTAGTATAGAAAAATTGATTGTATGTGTATGTGTTAGGAACCAACAGTTGGAAAATGAAATGATGTTAAAATTCACAGTAGCATCCGAAAAGGTTAAATGGTTAAAATGACAAAATATACAAAACCAGTGCACTAAAAGCTATGCAGTAACGATGGAATGTATTTCTTTTCCACTCAACAAACTGTGAAGTATACGCCAAGCCCAACTCGTGCTGAAGACATAGAAATCAGGTGCTGCCATAGCCCTGGCAGAGACAAATAAGAAAGCAGGAAGCATAGCATTGTGATAGAAGTGTGCAAAGGGTGTGTGGTGCAGTACATGGCATGTCCTTCCAGAAGGATGCAGTGATTGTCCCAATATTCAGTCAGTCTGGAAGAGAAAAACCTTAATCAGTGAAGACATAAACCATATTCATAGTTCAGAGAACAGAGTATTATTGAACATCAGTTCTCTTACCACATTTTACTTTGCATTTGCCTGGCTGTCAGTAGGATTTATTTTATTTTTTTGGTCAATAGGATTTAATCTCCCCATTATACTGACTGAGATTTTTTTCAAAAAGTACTTAGTCTACCTAGTCATTTTTCCATTTTACACTTGGGGTTTGTTTTCTTTACTGAATTCTAGGAGTTCTTTATATATACTAGATAGGTTCTTTGTTGGTTATGCATGTCACAAATATCTGCTTTCATTCATTGGCATGTGTTTTTAGATCTTTTTAGTGATATCTTCTGATGAACGCACATTAGTTTTACTTTTATGGAAAGATTCTATAGCTAGTGCTTTTTTACCTTCTTGAGAAATCCCTCCTACTCAAGATCATAAAGATACTCTATTTTTTAAAAGTTTCTTAGATGTTCCTTTTAAATTTTGACTTTTATCCCACTGGGAACTAATTTTTTTTTTTTTCCCATAGATTCTAAAGTGGTCTATCTTTACCATTACTTTTTGGTATGGAAAATGTTAATTTAATGGTATTTTCTGTGTTATAACTTAGGAGAATGTGAAAGCTCCTCATTAATATTTAGAAGGTTCTCTGGATTTTAATAATCAGTTTATTGAATATTTTCTTCATAGTTTTTATACCTAAAGAAAACTATTTAAGTGCAAAAGAAATGTGGAATCAGCTTTTCAGAATAATTTGCCTACCTGAAAATATGGTTGTGTGCTGACATTTTTCCTTTAAAATATTTCTAACAGAATATTGTTGATTTGAGGACCACATAGATATGTTTTGCTTATCCCTCACAATGGTATGAACTTTTTGGAGTTGCTGAAATTCTCAAGCAGATGATTTCACTTAACATTTTGTTGTATCTTGATCAACTGATGATTTTCTATACTAGGTCTGCATTCTCACCTGACAGCAATTAACTGAAGCCAGCTCTTTGCATGGAGCCTGTGTTCTCCATTTCTCCCCAGTGGTTATTTGCATGTCCCTCCCCTTGAGTTGTGACCTCTGCTATAGACCTGTGTTTAGAATATATTTACTCAAGAATTCTGAACAAATTTCTAGCCAACAGATGTTATATACTGATTGACCTGATCTTTATCTAGAACTGATAAAGTTTTTTGCCAGAATGGTAGGGCCATATAGGTCATATTTTTTTTAATATACATAATATATATTATCAGAGTAGATGTTAAAAAGGCATTTCATGAATTATAACAAATTTTATTTAAGAATAGTTTGTGTTAATTTCTGCTGTACAGCGAAGTGATTCGGTTATACGTGCCTGTATTCCCAGGGTGTTGACTATAGCTCCCTGTGCTATACATACAGTAGGACTTATTGTCGATCCATTCTGTGTCGTTTGCAAGTACTAATCCCAAACTCCGACCCTCCTCGCCCCCAAAGCTTCCTAGTATTTATGTGAGGTAGCCTGGGGCACTGATTTTTGGCCCAGAAACAGTAGGTTGATATATAAAGCTATTGAAAAGCCAGCTGCTCAGATGCAGTAACTAAGAGACCCCTCCAACCTGCCCCCCGCTTTGTCTTGTTGCCCCTACCAGGGCTGCTGGGAACCTCAAAGTTGGAACACAGTTGAAATAGTTTTTCTGAAAAATCACCAAGCAGCTCAAGTCTTATTGGATACTTGCAACCCAAACCCTTTAAAAACCAAAGTTCATTTTACCTAATCAAATTGAGTCCTTACAACTATGTAATATTTCAAACACTCATAGAGAATAATAGAACAAACATTTTTGTACCTCCTTCTCATCTTTATTGAATCTTAATGATTTGCTTTGTTGTTTGGTGTTTTAAGTAATTTTTTAAATTGGAATATAGTTGATTTACAGTGTGTTCATTTCTGCTGTGTAGCAGAGTGAATTAGTTAGATATAAATCCACTGTTTTTTGGATTCTTTTCCTATACTAGATCATTACAAAGTATTGAGTAGAGTTCCCTGTGCTACACAGTAGATCCTTATTATCTATCTGTTTCATACACAGTAGTGTGTATAGGTCAGTTCCAATCTCTCCGTTTACCCCTCTTCTCCCCTCTGGTAACCATGACATTGTTTTCTAGATCTGTGACTCTATTTCCCTTTTGTAAACAGATTCTTCTATACCATTTTATTAGTTTCCACATATTAAGCGATATTATATGGTATTTGTCTTTCTCTGTCTGACATACTTTACTCATTATGATTGTCTCTTCAGTTCATCCATGCAAATGGCAAATGGCATTATTTCATTCCTTTTTATGGCTGAGTAATAATTCTGTTGTATACAGGTACCACATTTCTTGGGGGCTTTCTAGGTGGCTCAGGGGTAAAGAGTCCGCCTGCCAAGCAGGAGACACAGGTTTGATCCGTGTGTTGGGAAGATGCCCTGGAGAAGGAAATGGCAATCCACTCTAGTGTTCTTGCCTAGGAAATCCCATTGACAGAGGAGCCTGGTGGGTTATATAGTCCATAGGGTCACAAAGAGTTGGACACCACTGAGCGACTAAGCAAGCACACACCACATTTCTTTCTTTATTCCTTTGTCAATGGGCATTCAGGTTGCTTCCATGTCCTGACTATTGTAAATAGATCTTAAGTAAACATTGGGGTTATATGTATCTTTTCAAATTATGGTTTTCTCCAGGTAATGAATTTGAATGTTCTTTCCACAAGAAAAAAGTTTGCATGCCTACTTTGTGCCAGTCTTATTCTAATCATTAAGGATACAGCTGTTAGACAGTTAAAAATTCTTCTCCTGACAAAAGTTAGGTGAAAGAAATCATTTCTAACACTGGGGAAACATTTTTCTCAGCTATATGTTAATTTGTGTTAAAATCAAGTGGAATAAACACAAATATTTCAAAACATGTCAGAAGAAATAAAGCTCTGGATGAAGTAATAATAGTGTGATAAGAAATAATAATTTTAAAAAGAACTTCTGGTCCTTGGGAATTGCTAGGATTCAGAACTTTCAGAAAGGAATGCACCACACACACTGTCATAAAATGGAGACAAGTATCACCTGAATGGCTGAACCTAGGAAAAACAGCACAAGTGTGGATGACTGTAAATCACTATGCCTTACACATTTCTGATTTAAAAGTTTTTAAAGTACGATTAGAATGCTTTATACATGTGATTTTATTTCTCTATCCGTAACATCTCTAGATCAAGCTAAAAATCTCTTAAAATCAGGAAAAGAATAATGCATCCTCCCCACCCCCAATTAACATTTAACATTGTTAAATTTTTTTTAAAGACAAGTCTTAAGGTTTCATTTGAACTATTGATATGAGTATTTTGTCCCATATCCTGTGGTAAATGTATTCTTTTCAATTTTTGCTTTTCCTTTTGATATATATTCCAACTTGGAAAAGTTACAAGACTAGTACAGAGAGCTCCTGTATTCTCCAGATATTGACTGTTCCCATTTTTACTGCTCCCTTCTTATGAGCACAAAGCCATGTATAACAAAATCATTGTTCTTTGATTCCATTCTTGATGTTTGTATTTAGACTTGTAAGAAATAGTGATTTACAGTCATCCTCCTGTGTGTTGTTTTTCAGATTAAGTCACTTATACTATACCTGTCTGTATTTTAAGACAGTGTATGTGATACATTGAAATTGTATTGTAATTAGAAAACCAGTCAGTGGGATTTATTCTAGTAACAGAATTAGGAGGAAAGTATCACTTCAGTAGATAACGGGAAAAAAAAATGTATTTCGAAAAAACCGAGCACAATGGGGCTTCCCTGGTAATCCAGTGGTTGAGAATGCACCTTCCCATACAGGGACGAGGGTTCTATCCCTCGTCAGGGAACTAAGATCCTGCATGCTGGGCATCAGTTCAGTTCAGTCGCTCAGTCGTGTCCGACTCTTTGCGACCCCATGAATTGCAGCACGCCAGGCCTCCCTGTCCATCACCATCTCCTGGAGTTCACTCAGACTTATGTCCATCGAGTCTGTGATGCCATCCAGCCATCCCATCCTTGGTCATCCCCTTCTCCTACTCCCTCCCAGCATCAGAGTCTTTTCCAATGAGTCAACTCTTCGCATGAGGTGGCCAAAGTACTGGAGTTTCAGCTTCAGCATCATTCCCTCCAAAGAAATCCCAGGGCTGATCTCCTTCAGAATGGACTGGTTGGATCTCCTTGCAGTCCAAGGGACTCTCAAGAGTCTTCTCCAACACCACAGTTCCAAAGCATCAATTCTTCGGCGCTCAGCCTTCTTCATAGTCCAACTCTCACATCCATACATGACCACAGGAAAAACCATAGCCTTGACTAGACGGACGTTAGTCGGCAAAGTAATGTCTCTGCTTTTGAATATGCTATCTAGGTTGGTCATAACTTTCCTTCCAAGGAGTAAGCGTCTTTTAATTTCATGGCTGCAGTCACCATCTGCGGTGATTTTAGAGCCCCAAAAAATAAAGTCTGACACTGTTTCCACTGTTTCCCCGTCTATTTCCCATGAAGTGATGGGACCAGATGCCATGATCTCAGTTTTCTGAATGTTGAGCTTTAAGCCAACTTTTTCACTCTCCTCTTTCACTTTCATCAAGAGGCTTTTTAGCTTCTCTTCACTTTCTGCCATAAGGGTGGTATCATCTGCATATCTGAGGTTATTGATATTACTTCCGGCAATCTTGATTCCAGCTTTTGTTTCTTCCAGTCCAGTGTTTCTCATGATGTACTCTACATAGAAGTTAAATAAGCAGGGTGACAGTATACAGCCTTGACGTACACCTTTTCCTATTTGGAACCAGTCTGTTGTTCCATGTCCAGTTCTAACTGTTGCTTCCTGACCTGCATATAGGTTTCTCAAGAGGCAGGTCCGGTGGTCTGATTTTCCCATCTCTTTCAGAATTTTCCACAGTTTATTGTGTTTCACACAGTCAAAGGCTTTGGCATAGTCAATAAAGCAGAAATAGATGTTTTTCTGGAACTCTCTTTTTCCATGATCCAGTGGATGTTGGCAATTTGATCTCTGGTTCCTCTGCCTTTTCTAAAACCAGCATAGGCAAACAAAAATGATGAAAAGTCTTGTCAAAATAGAAATAGAGGTACAGCTTCAATATTTGACAGTGGTTACTCGTTAGGTAGGGCTGATTTATTTAAGGAAGCATTTTTGATGGTATGAGGAAACGGTTGTGATTGGATAAATGAAAAGGAAATGACTATATGGTTATTTCCATCTTTATGGAGAAAAAAGACCAGCATAAAATACACAAAAATGTAAATAGTGATTATTTTCTGGAGTTGAGAAATTATGGTATTCTTTCATTACACTTTTTTTGTCTTTTAGAGTGATTCTGAAATGTGCATTTGTTAGTTTTATAACCATAAATAAGACCACAGTTTATTTTATAATTAAGACTTTTAATCAGAAATATAACTGCCTAAAAATATTTATTTTTTCCTTTTATTTCTTTAGTGCTTTCTATTGTGAATTGCAAAACCCATTAAAGTGTGAAACTTAATAGGTTTAAGGAGCCTAAGTCAAGGCAGCTTTGATAATAAGTGTAAAAGAAACATAATTGAAAATGTTACAAAATATCAAATGATTTGCTTATGCATATGAAGCTGCCAGGGCTTCTCAGGTGGCACTAGTGGTAAAGAACCCACCTGCCAGTGTAGGAGACAAAAGAGAGTTGGGTTTGTTCCCTGGCTCAGGAAGATCCCCTGGAGGAGGGCATGGCAACCCACTCTAGTATTCTTGCCTAAAGAATTCCATGGACAGAGGAGCCTGGGGGCTACAGTCCATAGGGTTGCAAAGAGTTGGACTGAAGTGGCTTAGCATGAATGCACATGAAGCTATGAACTTTTTTTTTTTTCCCACTGGGCTGGGTCTTTGTTATGGAGTACAGGCTCCAGGGGCTTCCCTGGTGACTCAGAAGGTAAAGAATCTGCCAGCAGTGCAGGAGACCCAGGTTCAGTCCCTGAGTCAGAAGATTCCATGGAGATCAGGGCAGCCCACTCCAGTATTCTTGCCTGGAGATTCCCATGGACAGAGGAGGCTGGCAGGCTACAGTCCATGGGATTGCAAAGAGTCAACTACTGAAGGGACTTAGCACTCACACACAAGCTCTAGAGTGCATAGGGCTCAGTAGTTGGAGCACATTATCTTAGTTGCCCCACAGCATGTGGGATCTCAGTTTGCTGACCAGGGATTGAACTCACATCCCCTGCGTTGGAAGGCAGATTCTTGGCTACTGGACAGGTAACTCTCACGCCATAAAATTTTTACCTGAGCTAGATATAACATTAATAATGAGAGTCTTAAGTTCTTCATAAAAGTGGTACAAATGCAGATTATGCATCTGTCAATAATCCAAATGTTGGTACTTATGCATGCTTGTGGTCTTTACTCAGATTCTTAAATGAAGATGTACATAGTAACTGATGGCTAGTTTGTTTTGTAATGGAGATGAGTAAATATATATACTTTTTCACTGGCTTCTAAACATCAAGGGTTGACTTTTTTTCTTTTATACGTTTTTGCAGATGGTAGTAAAGACTTTTATGGATATGGATCAGGACTCAGAAGATGAAAAACAGCAGTATCTCCCACTAGCCTTGCATCTGGCATCTGAATTTTTTCTCAGGAATCCCAATAAAGATGTGCGTCTCCTTGTAGCATGTTGTTTGGCTGACATCTTTCGAATCTATGCCCCAGAAGCTCCATATACTTCCCATGATAAACTTAAGGTAAATACAACCTTTTCAAAATTGGTCTTCTTTTACAGTTTAGCTTAATACCCTTAGGAACATAGGTTTCATTTTAGTCATCTTGTCATCGTAAGAAGATTATGTCATAAGTTCTAAAAACAAAATAATTATTTTTTCAGTTAATATTCATTGAATATCCATAAAATGACTGGTATTTTTATGAGACATTTGAAAGATACAGTCAAAACGGTCCCTGTCTGCTCATATCTGACCTTCAGGATAACCTATCTTAAAGGCCAGAAGACTGAATTGAAGGGATGGTGGATGAATGACACTTTTTAAAACAACTATATAACAGAATTCACACATTCAAATGACTATTTGCCCGTGAAAGTTACTTTATGTGCAAAGCTGCATACTCATCTTGATGGTTCTGCCTTTGTTTGAAAAGTTTGAGGAGCTCCTCTTTTGAGTTGATCTCTTAAACTGTTTTCATATCATGAATACTTTCAGATAGCCCGTAAATCAGGTTACTCCATATTGATACTATTTGGGGTTAAAACTTCTAAAGAAAGCTTATTAAGAAATAGAGCACTGTTGTGAAAAATACAATCCCTTGGACTAGTCTATTATTGGTTTTGTTCCACACAACTTTGTAGTCACACATCAAATTCAAAAATAGGTCTTGAAAGTTATTATTTACATCTAGGGAATTGTAATGGAAGTACTTCATATCCAAGTACATTAACTGAAGATAATTACCGTGATACAATATAAAGATGGTGAATAAAGTGGAAGTTCTGTAGTAGAAGAAAGGGTAACAAGACATAGAACCTATGATTCTCTCAGAATGAGGGAGCCTAAAGATATGTGGCAGTAATTATCTTTGCTTCTAAAGGATGTAATTTTAAATGATTTGCTCTTTTCCAGATATTTTGAGTAATGGACTAGGCTAGTCCCAAGGAAAATTTTCTTTTATTGTTGTCTTTAATAGAGAATGTATATATAGACTGTTAGGATATTGTGAAAGTAATAAGTATTTGTGTCTAAATTAATTTATTTTATCATTTTTTGAAACAGGACATATTTTTGTTTATTACCAGACAGTTAAAAGGTTTGGAGGATACAAAGAGCCCGCAGTTTAATAGATACTTTTATTTATTAGAGGTAAAATTTTTTAATTTAATATCACTATTTTATGTTGTAGGAAATTCTTTATAGTAACTTTTTAATGTAAAATGAATCATTTTGTTTGTTTTATACAAAGCCCACTTAAGAAAATATCATTTACAATATGTTTTTTCATTCTTCATATCTTCATATTCCTTGGGCAAAACTGTTACATTGAGATTTTATTTTCATTCTTTTATAATCCAAAAAGAGATTAAACTGAATTAATTTTCACTACAGTTAATATTTTGTATGTATATATATCAAGGTCAGAGTATATGACTGCTGAAACAATTGTAGTTTTATATGTTGGGGTGTTATAAGCTTTAATATAGATTTCTAATTCTAAAAATTAAATTTTATTAATGAGCCTACTTTTGTATAACTATTCTCTGTATGTGTGAATAATTTTATTTGTTTATTTATTTAAGAATTTAGCGTGGGTTAAATCATATAACATCTGCTTTGAATTGGAAGATTGCAATGAAATTTTTATTCAGCTTTTTAGGACTCTCTTCTCAGTGATCAAGTAAGTTATTTTTTAAGCTTTTCTGTTTGTCTCTTTTTCTTGCTGTGCATATTGAATTGTTATGTACTGTGTATTTACACTAAGATCTTTTAGGTAAAAGGAAATGTTTTCCTTAGAAGACTTAAGGTAAAGAGGAAAATAATTCTGTTGTCTGAAAACTCTCTTTGTCTTTATAGTGACGTTTTAAGTTATGGTATCAATTGTATGTTGTTTAGTCACTGAGTCATGTCTGATTCTTTGCGACCCCATGGACTGTAGCCCACCAGATTTCAGTCCAGTGCTTTATCTTGGTGGGTGTATGTGATTTTAGTCCAGTACTTCATCGTGTGTGTGTATATATGTGATTTCATTCTAGTGCTTGATCTTGGTGTGTGTGTATGTGTGAGATTTTAATCCAGTGGGTGGGGGTGTGTGTGTGAGATTTCAGTCCAATGCTTCATCCTGGTGTGTGTGTGTGTGTTTTAGTAAACCAAGCATTGTTATGAGATGTGTTCTGTAGCATTACATTATATACAAGCAATATATCTCAAATATATTTTAAATTTTCTAATAGCCACATTAAGAAAGGGTAACATGAAACAAATGAAATTTATTTAAATAATATATTTTATTTCAGTGTTTCCAGAAAGCATTATTATTATTTCAACATGTGGCTCTATCCAGACTTCCGTAGGGCAGTAGCCAAATGGCCATTGCATAGCAACTTCAGTATTGAATAGCACATTTCTGAAGTTTTCTGTAGGTTTCTAATGAATGCTATTACATATTTTTCTTTTCCTTAGCTAGAATGGTAGGAAGAGAATATAACCTGGGATAAACTGGACCAACCTAGTCTAGTGATAGAAGCTTATAAAAAGATTGCATGAGAAAAAACTTCCTGCGACAACTAACTGAAGGCCCTTAAATGAATGATAGAATGTATAAACTATACCTTTGTGTTGGTTAGCTTTTGCTTCATAACAAAGCAACCCACAACTTGATAGTTTAAAACATACTCCAGTTTATTTAGCTCATGATTCGGCTTGGTAGTTCATTTTGTCAGGGCTGGACTTGCCCCTGTATTTACAGTCAGTTAGCAGAACATCTTGAAGAAGGCAGTGGCACCCCACTCCAGTACTCTTGCCTGGAAAATCCCATGGATGGAGGAGCCTGGTAGGCTGCAGTCCACGGGGTCGCTAAGAGTCAGACCCGACTGAGCGACTTCACTTTCATTTTTCACTTTCATGCATTGGAAAAGGAAATGGCAACCAACTCCAGTGTTCTTGCCTGGAGAATCCCAGGGACAGGGGAGCCTGGTGGGCTGCCGCCCATGGGGTCGCACAGAGTCAGACACGACTGAAGCGACTTAGCAGCAGCAGCAGCAGAACATCTGGCAAACTGGCTGATGTAGTAGGACAGCTGGGTCACATGTCACTCTGTCATCATCCAGCAGGCTAATCCAGGTCTCTTCATATGCTGACTCAGTTTCAGAAATTGCAAGAAGGGCACACCCCACCACAGAAGCACTTTTTAAAACCTCAGCACACTTCATATTTACTTTTAATTCATTGGCCAAGCAAGGCACATAGGCAAACCCAGATTCAAAGGTTGGTTAAATAGACTCCTATTTTGTTGGGAGGAGTAGCATTTTAAAGACATGTACATACAGAGATGGGAACAGTTTGTGGCCATTGTTTGCTTTCTGCCACATATTTGTAACTTTTTCTTTTAATATTAAAATTACCAACAAAATGATAAAGAAACGCCTGAGTTGTTATCCTGCCCATTTTGTTACCTTGACTGTCCACTTAAGTCCACTTAATATTGTGCGGTTATACTTTTTTCTTCTATTATTTTTACATACACATGCTTTCTTTGATCCTTTTAATATTTTTCTTTTCTGAATCTAAAGATCTAAATTTATTCTTGACCTAATTCTTTAATTGAAAAAAATCACAGTGAGGTAAATCAGTAAAATAAGACTTGCCTTTTGAAAGAGGAATTTATTGATTTGTATTCATTGACACATTTACCATATATCTGGTGTTCTTCATTCCTTTGTATATATGCAGATTTCCGTCTTGCATTATTTTACTTTAGTCTGAAAGACTTCCTTTAACATTTCCTATAGTTCAAGTCTACTGCTGATAGAATTCTTTCAGTTTTTCTGTGTCTGAAAAAACCCATATTCCACCTTCATTTTTGAAAGTTATATTCATGGTATGAATATTATGTTAATAATACTTTTCCTCTCTTCTTTTTTGTCTCAGTACTTTTAAAGATGTTCCCCTTTTTCTGGCTTACACTTTTTAAAATGATAAGTTTTTGTCATTTTAAATCTTTGTTTCTCTGTTAATAATGTATCTTCTTTTTCTCTACCCACTTAAGGTTTTCTCTGTATTGCTGCTTTTAAACAATTCAATTATGATGTCTCACAGTGGAGTTTTCTTTCTGTTTGCTGTGCTTAGAACTCACAGAGCTGCTTGGATATGTGGGCTTACACTTCTGATTACTAGATACCTTGTGAGTTGTAAGATTTTCCACTGTAGTTGAAACACACACATTGTATGACCTGTGTGAATTCCAGGGATTATTCCTTCTGCTCCTTTCAGACTCAAGAGATGTCTTCACCAGCCTATGCTAATCACTAAGTACCTGAAGACTCGGGTAGTCTCTGTGAGCTTGCTCTCTTGAGTAGTTCTCTCCCCTCTGGTATTCTGCCCTGCAAACTGTAGTCTTTCCAGACCCAGAAAAACCATTAGGATCTTCTCTTCCTGTACTGAAGCCTGGAAACTTTTATAGGTAGAAAAAGTAAGCTTCCCTTCTTTCAGCAGCATGTGTATAGGGTCTGATATGTTTTCATGTATTTTGTTTATTTTTTTTTAACTGTTTCAGGTAGAAGAGTAAATCCTGCTATTGAATCTTGGCTGAAACTAATGGAAATAATTTTTAAGTCTGTTTCATTTCTCTTTCCTTCACTCCTTTCCTATTCACAAATGATATGGATCTGAGACCTAAATACTCTCTTCGTTTTTTTGTATCAAGCTGAGTATCTCTGTTCTTTACTGCCTACCTCCCCCCACCACACACACACACACACATCCTCCTATATAGTTGATTTTTGCACAGTCTTGGCCTTTAGTAAGCAAGATATTTGAGAGAGAGTATTTTTCTAAAAGTTTAGAAAACTGTGAATCTAACAATAGGACAATTTTTCACTAACTTTAAAATTTTGATCTTTGATTTTACCACTAGGTGCCCAACAAGTGTATTATACATTATTTCAAGCTTATTTTTAAAAAACTACAGATAAGAGATACATAAATGATAATAACATTTAGGTTAGTCTTAATTTAAACTTCCCTTTGTCTGTAGTAGTACAACTAAGTTATATCATTTTCTTGATTTGTCTTCGCGTGTATATTCTGATAAACGTGAAAACGAACAGGTCAAGTCTTTAGTTAAGATGCAGTCAGAGAGGGAGAAGCCTAGATATTCTCTTGACTTAACAATTGTTGGAGCCAGTCTTTTTGGGTAAGTTTATACCAGCACTAGACATATTTATTGAGAAAGCCTGCCCTTGACTCTGCACTAGCTAAGGAAGCAGGACTAAAACTGATTCTGGCTTTATACCTTGTTGATTTTTCATTTGTTTGTTTGAAATTCTTTGAGAGACAGCAGGATGACTTTTTCAGAATCTTAAGTCATGAGTTCTGGTAGCATTTTACATGAGACTTTGGATTTTCAGTATTGTTGAACTAAAACTTCTAGTGGCAAAGATATGCAAGTGTTTACATAGGCCTTCTTTGTGTTTATAGTTCTGTCGTTTGGGGGGGAATTATTAAAATCAAAAAGGATGAAAAGCTATCTACGTTCTTTATCTTGTACATTTTTTGTTTCCTTAAAATTTTATCATTTTTTAAAATCCAGGGGCATGTAAGCGAAGACTTCTTTGAAGTTGACATTTTTGTTTCATTGAATTTAACCCATTCTTTGAATTCTAGGTGTATGGGGCTTAATTAAATTTTTGTATGTATGAAATAATTTACAGTGATTTCTTAGCTGTTTTAGTAATAATCATGAGAGTAAATATGAAACAGCCAAAATTTCTTTGCCATTATTGGTGTGGTTTGCTCAAATGAAAAATCCTTTACATTTGAGATAGTTGCTTTAAACTGGGAAGTTTGATTTTCTTTGGTAAGCCTAATTTTTTTTTTCCTCTCTCTTTTTTTTCTTAAAAGCAATAGCCACAATAAGAAGGTACAAATGCACATGTTAGACTTGATGAGTTCTATCATCATGGAAGGTGATGGAGTTACTCAAGAATTATTGGACTCCATTCTTATTAACCTCATTCCTGCACATAAGGTCTGTATAGTATGAAGATATTAAAGGTTAATATTTAATGGTAGTACTACACATATGAAAGCTTGTTTTTCACCATTTGTAATCCCATGTAATTATTCCCACTATCACTCTCCAGTCCCAAGTAAATTAAAGTAACACACATAAGTCTTATAGCTTGTTTTTATTTTTATTTTATTTTATTTTTTTATAGCTTGTTTTTAGAAGCATACTTTCACTTAGTTAAGTGCTGCCTCTTCTCTGGAAAATTAAAAATGTTCCAGATTGACCACTCATATCTGGTATAGGAATTGCAAGGGATTGAAGTACTGTCTTGGTTTGGTTCTTTGTTTTAGAAAAGAAAATGTATTTACTACTTTCTAATAGATAGTATATTAAAAAACAGAGATATTACTTTGCCAACAAAGGTTCGTCTAGTCGAGGCTACGATTTTTTCACTGGTCATGTATGGATGTGAGAGTTGGACTGTGAAGAAAGCTGAGCACTGAAGAATTGATGCTTTTGAATTATAGTGCTGGAGAAGACTCTTGCAAGTCCCTTGGACTGCAAAGGGATCCAACCAGTCCATCCTAAAGGAGACCAGTCCTGGGTGTTCATTGGAAGGACTGATACTGAGGCTGAAACTCCAATACTTTGGCCACCTCATGTGAAGAACTGACTCATTGGAAAAGACTCTGATGCTGGGAGGGATTGGGGACAGGAGCAGAAGGGGACGACAGAGGATGAGATGGCTGGATGGCATCACTGACTCAATGGACAAGAGTTTGAGTGAACTCTGGGAGTTGGTGATGGACTGGGAGGCCTCGCGTGCTGTGATTCATGGGGTCACAAAGAGTCGATCACTACTGAGCGACTGAACTGAGCTGAACAGATACAGAGTGTAGGAATTGGTATTTCTCCTTAGAACCCATGTCCTACATTTTTCTTAGGCACTTTCAGAAAATGATTTGGCAAAAGCAGAACTATATGGTTAATGTTAAGGGGAAAAGGATGTTTAAGAGCAGTCTATTCTCCATTTCCTTTTTCTGTTTCTTTCTGCTAGCTCCCCCTAAGAAAGTGAAGGACTTGGCTTCCCCCACTCCAGGTCCACCACTGATGTGCACTCAGGCCTATCCTACTGTTGGTACTTACTTTCCTGCTCTTTTCCTCTAATTGTTCAGTGACTTGTCATCAGAGGTCTGATAAATACATATCTAATTATACTATTCACAATAAGATGCAACCAATTATAAATTCTTTTCCTGACTGATATATTATTTACATTTTTTAAAAATTCAAATGAGTCTGTAATAGGTCAAAATTTTGAGAGTATGGCAAAGAGGTTATATATGTTAGGCAAATAAGAAAGGAAAAACTTTGTGAGTCATAGGGTATTTGGTGTTTGTATTCTAGTTAGAGTGTATTTTTAATGAGTAGAACTATGCCTTTTTGGGAAATATAAAGGTTTTCTTAGTTTTGTCAAGATATAAATGATATACAGCACTGTATAAGTTTACCTACATTCAGTTCAGTTGCTCAGTCATGTCCGACTCTTTGCGACCCCACAAATCGCAGCACGCCAGGCCACCCTGTCCATCACCAACTCCCAGAGTTCACTCAAACTTTTGTCAATTGAGTCAGTAATGCCATCCAGCCATCTTATCCTCTGTCGTCCCCTTCTGCTCCTGCCTCCAATTCTTCCCAGCATCAGAGTCTTTTCCAATGAGTCAGTTCTTCACATGAGGTGGCCAAAGTATTGGAGTTTCAGCCTCAGTATCAGTCCTTCCAATGAACACCCAGGACTGGTCTCCTTTAGGATGGACTGGTTGGATCCCCTTGCAGTCCAAGGGACTTGCAAGAGTCTTCTCCAGCACTATAATTCAAAAGCATCAATTCTTCAGCGCTCAGCTTTCTTCACAGTCCAACTCTCACATCCATACGTGACCACTGGAAAAACTGTAGCCTTGATTAGATGGACCTTTGTTGGCAAAGTAATGTCTCTGCTTTTGAGTATGCTGTCTAGGTTGGTCATAACTTTCCTTCCAAGGAGTAAGCGTCTTTTAATTTCATGACTGCAGTCACCATCTGCAGTATGAAATCATTTATTTCATTTAAACATGAAACGTTTAGTGAACATCCATTATCTCATAGCTGCAAAAATTAAAGAAACAGAGAAAAAGTGTTTTTCTTGCAAATGAAATGTTTTAGGATTTATTAATGAATTTCATTCACATATAACATATAGCTGTTTTTAAAAAGATTTATCATGTTTATATCACTAGTACTTACCTCTTAGTTGGAAGTACCTTTTGACTGCCTTCATCTAATTCTGCCTCCCCACCCCCTGCCTTAACTACAAATCTGATCTCTTTTTTTATGAGTTAGTTTTTGAAGTATAATTGATCTACATAACTCTTCTTTAGTTGTGGTTACACAGTATTTTCTCTACAGTTTGAAATAATCACCTAAATCTAGTTACAGTGTATCAGCATATAAAGATTTACATAGTTATTGATTGTATTCCCCACACTGTACATTTCATATCTGTAACTCATTGATTTTGCAGGTGGAAGTTTGTATCTGTTAATCTCCCTCACCTGTTCCTCCAAGATTGCCTTAATTTTGAGCTAATCTTATTCTTTTGGAAATGGAATAAAAACCTGGACCAAGTGTCAGGAAGCTATGGCTTGTAGACCAAATCTGGCCCACTGCCTGTTTATGTACATAAAGTTTTATTTGCACACAACCATGCTTATTTGTTTTTATTGCATCTATGGTTGCTTTCCTGCTGCAACAACCAGAGGTGTGTAGTTGCAGCAGTGACGATATGGCTGGCCAATAAAGCCTAAAATACATATCTACCATCTGCCTCTTTGCATAAAAATTTTGCTGACTACTAACCTAAGGTATAGGATATCCTTGCCTTTTTTTGGAGATAAGTGCAAGATGGTGGTGAATGAATCTGTTTGGTCTAAAACTGCGAAGTATAGAGATGTTAATAGGTACTTTTCAACACAAGGATTCCATTTTTAATAACTTTTTAAAAATATATCTTTTCACAGGCTTCCTCAGACCCTTTAATTAATTAATTAACTAATTTTTATACTGTCATTTTAAATCTTTAATCAGATTGCATTCATGAATATCAGTCATATTACATGCCATGATTAGCTTTCTATAAACAATTTTGCCTTCTGTGTACAAATTGGTATCAATGAAATAAAAAATAAAACCATATACTAGGCAAAGAATTTTATTTATCTTTGTCTCAAACTTTATTCTTAGGGTTCTTCAGCTTTATTAGCTGGAAAGAATAAATTGTATATAAGCAAAAACTGAAAAGAGCTGCAGTGTCCAGGGGCTTAGGCCTAAAAATATTAGAGATCTAGATTTTATCAGATCCATGAACAAAATTTTAAAAAGCAGTCATAAAATAGCAGCTCCCAGTAACTTCTTCAAGATTTATCTTCTTCAGAAGTTAACTTAATTCAGTTTGCTTCATTCTTGGAAGCCTCATCAAAATTCTCTACAAGATCTGGAACTTCATCATCATCCTCCTCTCCAGTGGCAAGTGGTGCTTTTCCATCCACGGATATTTGGGCAGAGCTTCAGCCAGTCTCCTTAAACTGGTGTGACTGTCGGCACCAAGCTGGTTTAAGATGCTGGGGAGCATTTCTGTCAGTTGCTTTGTCTCAGCGTGGCCCGTAATGGTGAAAGTGTTTGCTGCCAGAGATGCCTGAACTTTAGGGTTGTTAAAGTGGATCACTGTTCCTTGATTTGTGAACATATTCACCTCTTCAGTACCAGAGATACTGTTTACCCCTAACTTTTTAAAAAAGAACTGAATTTTTTTGTCATCTGCTGTGGCTGTTCTATGAACCACCTTCTTTCTGCGAGCAGTTCCTTTCCCACCAATGCGCACTTGTGCCTGTAGTTTGGCGAGTTTCTCCTGGTTCATGATAGTTTCTTTCATCTTGCTGGAGTGGAAATGGGGCCGTGCGGGGGACTAGGGGTGGCGCTCAGGTGGTCTTGGGCGGACCAGCTGAGGTTAGGTGCACACACGCAGAGATGCAAGATGGCAGCTCAAACCCTTTAGTTTATTACCATGCATTGGGAATCTTGAGGAATGAAGGCAGTAGTTAGCATTTCAGAAATATAACTGAGAATTTTGCTTGAAGCACTTTGCAGGTCCACTCTTCCTCAGAACAGACATTGATTAGACAGTGAAATACTGAGGATAATGTGTGTGTGTTAGGGATAAATGGCTGATTGCCAATTCAGATTGGTTCAGTTCAGTCCCTCAGTTGTATCTGACTCTTTGTGACCCCATGGACTGCAGCACGCCTGGCCTCCCTGTCCATCACCAACTCCCGGTTAACAAAACCTAAAAGTCTTAGATTTAGTAAAGCTAAACTTAATATAGGGTTGAGCTTTTGGCTAATTACCTACTGTGTTTTTTTATTTCTTTGTATTTCAGTTTTTGATTCATGGTTGTGCTATTTGCAACTTCTACATTTATGACCTCTTGACTAGTGGATATTGGGTAAAACCTTGAATGTGGTTCAGTTATATTTTTTGCTCCATATTTTCTGAACTTTGAAGACTTTGATGTTCTAGTGGTATTATCTTGTAAATTCATTAATTCATTTGTAACTTTGCATATTTTTTGTGTTTCAGAACTTAAATAAACAGTCCTTTGACCTCGCAAAAGTCCTATTGAAAAGGACAGTCCAGACTATTGAAGCATGCATTGCCAATGTAGGTATTTCTGCCTGTCTTTTTTCTGTAATTTTGTAGTTCTTAATCCATAAAGGTACGAGTTTATTAGAACTCTTCACATAAAGGCTTATTTAGCCTGTAAACAGTTTCATCTATTTAGGAGAAATATATAAGAGAACTGATATGTCCAAATGTAACCAAATGCAGCATAACTTTATAAGCTTATAGACATTGTTTTTAAATGGCACAAGATAGAGGATGTTAGGTCTGCAATTCCCACCCTTTCTTCTTTGTATTTTATCTTTTTATCTCCTGGCTATGCTGATCTTTTTCACTTTCTCCCTTCATCTTTTTCTGTGGCTCTCTGTCTATATAGTTCCTTCCTCATGTCTCTAAACCATTCTTCTGAACCTTTTTGGCTTTCCCTCTTAAATAGTTGTTAATAGAGTAGTAAGTTGTCTTTTTACTTTTGTCTACTTTTACTATGTTTTGTTTTTACTAAAAAGTCAATAAAGTAATTCTGAAAAGAAATTAGAATTGTGCTGCCTTAATGTAACAAGTTCATTATTGAACATTCCTCCGATTCTTACCTGTTGTTTCACACTTTATATAAAACTTTGAATTGTTCATTTATGTTTCCACATCTTGACATCATTTTTTTTACATCATCTTTTTATTTATGACGAGAATGATTGTAAGTATTCCTTTGAATTCATATATAATTTACCTAATCATTTCCCTCTTGCCTTGCATTTAGGTTTTTTTCAGTGTTTTCTTTAGTACAGTCTTTGTGAATGTAGTATTTATTTACTGTTGAATTGTTTTCTGCATATAAAAGTCTAAGTATATTAATTTAAATGTTATGAATTATTAGTATTACTTAATTTACTGAATATTTAAGCATGGTTTAAAAAAGTTTTCTCAAGTATCGTAAAAGTGTATACAGTGAAATTTGTCTTTCTTCAGTCTCAAATATCTTTTTCTCACTTCTCAAAAATAGCCATCACCAATAGATTTTCATATATCCTTCCAGAATTACTCATATGTGTATGTATAGTTGTAAATTTTGTTAAAACTCTTTTCCTTATTCTTGTCCAGTTCTTCATAATATTTTCTAACTCTTAATATGTGTTATCTTTCAAAAGAAATTTATCATTTGATGATACTACCAAAAACATGCTCAGATCAGTTGCATACAATTGCCTCTGTAGCATTTTTACATTTTAAAAGTTTTTTTCTAATTTAATTTTGCTAGCAAGAGTGGAGATATCTTTTAATTTGTGCTTTGATATTATATTCTCTTTGTTTCTTCTTCCTAGAATGCTTTTAAATTATCAGCCTTTGTATCATCACCTTTTCCTTCTCTTTGTCCTCTGAGTTAAAATGTTTTTTACTTTCTGGGGTTCTTTTTGGCTGCGCTGGGTCTTTGTTGCAGTGTTCAAGCTTTCTCTGCTGCTGCTGTTGAGTCGCTTCCGTTGTGTCTGACTCTGTGCAGCCCCATAGATGGCAGCCCACCAGGCTCTGCTGTCCTTGGGATTCTCCAGGCAAGAATACTGGAGTGGGTTGCCATTTCCTTCTCCAGTGCATGAAAGTGAGAAGTGAAAGTGAAGTTGCTCAGTTGTGTCTGACTCGTAGCGACCCCATGGACTGCAGCCTACCAGGCTTCTCCGTCCATGGGATTTTCCAGGCAAGAGTACTGGAGTGGGTTGCTGTTGCCTTCTCCCAGGTTTTCTCTAGTTGCAGCAAATGGGCTCAACTCATGGCTGTAGTTTGTGGGCTTCTTGTTGCAGTGGCTTCTCTTGTTGTGAAGTACAGGCGTTAGGGTGCACGGGATCAGCAGTCAAGGCTCATAGGATCAGTAATGGTGCCATACAGGCTTAGTTGCTCCACAGCATGTGGAATCTTCCTGGACCAGGGATTGAACCTGTGACCCTTGGCAGGCGGATTCTTATCACTATCCTGCTAGGGAAGTCTCTTTCTGGGTATTTTTGGGAAAAAAAGCAACTGATCCTCCACCTTCAGTTATTCTTTATTGCTAAATTTACATAGAAAAAAATGTGTATGTGTGCACATATGCTCAGTTGCTTAGTCATGTCCAACTCTGTGACCTCATGGACTATAGCCTGCCATGCTCTTCTGTCGATGGAATTTTCCAGGCAGGAGTATTGGAGTGGCATTTCCTACCTCAGGGGTTGTTCCCAACCCAGGGATCAAACAAACATCTCTTGAGTCTCCTGCACTGGCAGGTGAATTCTTTACCACTGTGCTACTTGGGAAGCCCCAGTAAAGAAATTACTCAAAAATCCAAAAGAGTTAGTCATTTAAAATTTTTTGTCTGCTATAAAGAAATTTCTCTATAAAATCCTCTATAATGGATTAAATAAACTATTTAAATTGTTTTTTTTTTAATAACAATTCATTCCTAGAATTGTCATCCTAATTTGAAAGAAAGGTAACAACTCAATTACTTAAAAAATTTTTCATATAACAGTCATAATTTGATATTTGGAGATTTGTTTTGTTTTGGTGACTATCCTATTATATATATTAGTAATTGAAACATCTGTTCTTTTTTAATCTTCCTCACTTGTATATGGAATGCCTAATTATATAGTTTTCTTTTAACACATTTATAAAAAGCCAATCCAAGTTTTTAAATGAAATGGATATTTTGTTTCTGTCTCCTTTAGTTTTTCAATCAAGTACTGGTGCTGGGAAGATCATCAGTAAGTGATTTGTCGGAACATGTATTTGATCTGATTCAGGAACTTTTTGCTATAGATCCCCATTTATTATTATCTGTCATGCCGCAGCTTGAATTCAAACTGAAGGTAAGACTGACTATAATTTCTAAGCTCTTTAACTTTTGAGAGAAACATATATGTTATATTGTTTTCCTTTAACTGTAAAAGAATAAAATGTGAGTTCAATTATCTTATATTTAGTTAAGGTATACATTTTTTTTTAATCATTTGAGTAAAACAGAGACTCTCATCTCAGTGATAGAGTTTTTCATTGCAATTAAAATTATAATTTACTTAATTGTTAAATGCCTGATAAACACAGTGATACAAATAATAGATATGAAAAATGGAGTTATCCCCAAAATGTATAAAATGTTATTAAATGATGCCTATTATTATATGTATATATTTTAGAACATCAAATGATATCAGACTCAGTACTCAAAGGATCTTGATTTTAACTATTTGGCCCTTTAATAGTATAAATCAAGGACAAAAATTTTACATGATGACTTGAGCATATCTGGAAGTTTTTATTTACTATTGTTTTTTAAATAGCCAACTAAACAAATTCATAACACCTCAAAAAATACAAAAATCTTAACACTCAGTCCTTTCTCCTTGTTAAACTTTAGAAAAGAACATCATACATTTTGCTTGATATTCTGGAATTTTTGAAAGATTTTTTTTAATATCCAGTATTTTATTTAATCCTTATATCAGCCTATGGTATATTTAGGACCAACACTACAATTTTGAGTTTTTAAGTTATAAAAAACATAAGATAAATTATTATGAAAAATTTAAGATAAATTATTTTGTCCATTTACACAGTTAAAATGTATTTGGAATTCGAACTCTGATTTCACACTCTTAAAACAGGTATAAGATTTGTCCATTTTGTTTTATGACAAGAATTTGCTGTTCACATATGAAAGACATTTTACTAGGTTTCTCAGAAACTGTTGTACGGAAAATGTTACACAGAGAACAAAGTTTTGTTTTGTTTTTTAATAATGGGTTTATTTCAACAACAGTCTAAGAGTGGTTCCATATCAAATTATTTCTATGTATAAGGCATTAAAATATTTTCTCCCAGTCTATATATAGAGTTTGAATATGAAAGTCAAGCCTCTTTAATCCTTAAACAAGGCTGCTGTAATAGATGGTGGGAATGGATTAGGAACTAGACTTCAGTGTGTAAGCTTAATGTAAACAGAATGAAGTTTAAGCTACATTGGTTGTCCATACCCCATTCTTCCATAAGTTCATTTACTTACATCAGAAGTTAAGAGCTGAATCTGGCCTCCCAAAAATGTTTTATTTGATAAATTTTATTTCAAAATGTCATGCAAATAATTTTCTCTTTTTAAAAAGTTGATAACATTGAGTAAATGAATAAATTTTAAAATCAAACTGTTGAAAACTCCAGATTATACATTTTCTTAAAAAAAAAAAAATCAGATGATTTGATAACATGTTTGGCTACAACTTGAGTAGTAGTACCTTAAATGGGTTATGAGCTTTTCTCTACCACAGTTGTCCTCAATTACTCTTCATCTTGTACCCTCTCTGCTTCATTGATACAATTTGATATTTTCATAGGCATACTTTAGCAGTAGGTGCACAAGAATTTTTTTATAGATTCCTTAATTCCCTTTTTTTAAAAATTTAGCACCTTAGTTAATGTTATTTCTATATAGTCTCTCTTGATACAATATGTATAACCCAAGGCCATTGATTTTTATGTTTTCTGTATTCTTAGATAAATTTCTGCCTTTTTAAAAGGCAGATGTTGGAGATGAAATTGTAGGGCAGAAATTATTTGTAGGTCTTCCATTCACAGAATTTTTTCTAGAACTCTTAGGGAATGTTAGAATTAAATCATTATCTTCATATTTCTCCAGCATCTTTGCAGATTGCAAGCAAGCAGAGAAACAGGCATAAATTAACAGTTGAGAGGGAATGAAATAAGAGCAAAGGACCTGATGATCTAACGTGGAATTAAATCAACTTCTACATAGTAAATGAGAGAATATGATATTTTAAAGTTTTCATCATTATAAGCAAAAATAGTGAAATTGCAGCTCCTTGGGGCTATTTTATTTATTTTTTATAATCTGATGAATAACTCAGGCTTTATTTATTTTCTTTTTTCCCTTAGAGCAATGATGGAGAAGAACGATTAGCTGTTGTTCGACTTTTAGCTAAATTGTTTGGTTCTAAAGATTCCGATTTAGCAACACAGAATCGTCCTCTGTGGCAGTGTTTTCTTGGACGGTAAGAGAATACAATTCTGTGGACTTTTATGTTTTGGAGGCTAGTCAGTATGGCACACCTGATTGAAACCACATATATCAAATGTCGATATATGTTTTTTTAATACCAATGTTACTGTCTCTCTTGGAGAGTAAACTGAAGAGGAATTTTTTATGAAGAAAGCTTTTATTTACCCACATAACAGATTTTAATCTTTCTTGTGTGTGCTAAAATGATGTCATTAGAATAAACATTTGAAGATCTGCAGAGTCTTAAAATTTTTAAATAAATCATGATACTGAAGACATCATGGTCCAGTCCATGCCATATTTCACTCAAACAGTTTATTTACTGGTGCTTATCCTTTAGATACATAGCTTATCTGGTAGCAAGATGTGTGTTTTAAACAATTCAGTATTGTCTAATTTTGAAATGGAAAATAGCACTGCTCTTTACTCAAAGCTTTTAATGTTCCTTCTAAAGAACTTGGAATTATTGTATTCTGTTCAACATGATGGTAAGGTTGGAAAATCTATGAAATTTATTAAATTGCTTTCTTGTGTTACATTTACATGTTTCTTTACTTCAAACATTGACTAAAAAGTCAATTTATATTATTAATATTCTGGAGAACATTTGAAATTCATCATTGTCTAATTCAACTGATTCAGGAAACAGGCTCCAAAATTTTTCTTAAAGTAAACTCACTATAATAATTGTTACAGTAATGCTTTGTTAAATACTAAAATAAATAAGAGACTTCCGTGGTGGTCCAGTGGTTAAGAATCCACCTCACAGTACAAGGGACACGGGTTCAGTCCCTGGGCAGGGTACTGAGATCCCGTATGACACAGAGCAGTTAAGCCCCCATGATGCAGTGAAGATCCTGTATGCTGCCACTAAGACCTGAGGTAGCCAAATAAATAAATTACATATATATAACAAATTGGAGACACTGACATAATGATATTCTAAGTTATTTGCTCAGAACAGGCCGTTTTGAAGGTCTTGAATATATTCTGACCATTTGATTAATTACACTTGAATTTATAAGAATTTAGAGGGAATGAAACAGTTCTGCTTGTCAGTACATAGACGAGTGTATCTGTCCTTGTGATTGACAATATATATGAAAAACACTTAAACAAAACTGCAAGACTCCATTTTTCACTTGCATAACTTATAAAAACTAAATTAACAGTAATAGGCTTCTTACACTGAAAATTTCACATTCACTAGTGTCCTAGTAATGGGTCTCTTATTCATGTACACAAAGAAGTATTTTTAGCATATCTGTTGTACTGGATTATTTCCCTTAATTATTTAATAATAAGTGTTTTGATACTTGATCACGAGTAGTAATAGTCTCACTTTTCTCTGGCAGTTAGAAAATTATAAATCCTAAATGAAATATTTTATTAAAATATATGACAGTTGTCTCTGGATAAGGAAGTAGGCAGCCATGGATATTTAGGTGTTTATTAAATGATCACTTCAAAAATACAAATGTTTTCAATGTTTAAAGTCACATTATCTATGATCAGGAGAAGGAAATGGCAACCCACTCCAGTATACTTGCCTGGAGAATCCCATGGACGGAGGAGCCTGGTAGGCTACACTCCATGGGATCGCAAAGAGTCGGACACGACTGAGCGACTTCACTTCACTTTTCACTTTTATCTATGATCAATTATATGTCAACAAAGCAGACAACCTAGAAGAAATGAACAAATTCCTGGAAATGTATTGTTTCCCATGACTGAACCAAGAAGAAACAGAAAATATGTACAAATCAATTACCAGTAATGAAATTGTGTCAGTGATAATTGTTGTTGTTTAGTCACTAAGTCGTGTCCAACTCTTTGGAACCCCATGGATTGCAGCGTGCCAGGCTTACCTGTCTTGCATTATCTTCTGGAGTTTGTTCAGACTCATGCCCACTGAGTCAGTGATGCTATCTAACCTTCTCATCTTCTGCCATCTTCTTCTCCTTTGGTCTTCAATCTTCCCCAGCAGCAGGGTCTTTTCCAATGAGTCAGGTCTTTGTATCACATGGCCAAAGTATTGGAGCTGCAGCTTCAGTCCTCCAGTGGAATATTCAGGCCCTATTTCCTTTAAGATTGGTTTGATCTCCTTGATGTCCAAGGGACTCTCAAGAGTCTTCTCTGGCAATACAGTTAGAAAGCATAAGCATCAGTTCTCTGGCACTCAACCTTCTTTATGGTCCAACTCTCACATCCATGCCTGACTACTGGAAAAACCATACCTTTGATTATATAGACCTTTGTCAGCAAAGTGATATCTTTGCTTTTTAATACACTGTTTATGTTTGTCATAGCTTTTCTTCCAAGGAGCAAAAGTCTCTCAGTCGTGTCCGACTCTTTGCGACCCCATGGACTGCAGCCTACCAGGCTCCTCCCTCCATGGGATTCTCCAGGCAAGAGTATTGGAGTGGGTTGCCATTTCCTTCTCCAGGGGATCTTTCCGATCCAGGGATCGAACCCTGGCCCCCTGCATTCCAGGCAGACACTTTAACCTCTGAGCCACCAGGAAAGTCCTTCCAAGGAGCAAGCGTCTGTTAATTTCATGGCTGCGTCTGTTAATTTCACTGTTTTGGAGTCCAGGGAAATAAAATCTGTTACTGATTCTACTTTTTCCCCTTCTTTGCAATGAAGTGATGGGACCAGGTACCATGATCTTAATTTTTTTAATGCTACGTTTTAAGCCAGGTTTTTCACTAGCCTCTGTCACCCTCATCAAGAGGCTCATTAGTTCCTTTTCACTGTCTGCCATTAGAGTGGAATCATCTGCATATCTGAGGTTGTTGCTATTTCTCCTGGTAATCTTGATCCAGCTTGTGCTTCATCCTGCCCAGCATTTCACATGATGTACTCCACATACAAGTTAAATAGAGTAACAATATATAGCCTTATCATAGTCCTTTCCCAATTTTAAACCAACCCCTTTATCCATGTCCAGTTGTAAGTGTTGCTTCTTTGACCTGCATACAGGTTTCTCAGGAGTCAGGAAAGGTGGTCTGGTATTTCCATCTCTTTAAGAATATTCCACAGTTGATTGTGATCCACACAGTCAAAGGCTTTAATGTAGTCAATGAAGGAGAAATAGATGTTTTTCTAGAATTCCCTTGCTTTTTCTATGATCCAGTGAATGTTGGCAATTTGATCTCTGATCCCCCTGACTTTTCTAAACCCAGCTTGTACATCTGGAAGTTCTCTGTTCATGTACTACTGAAACCTGGCTTGAAGGATTTTGAGCATAACTTTCAGGTCAATTCAGTTCAGTCGCTCTGTCGTATCCGACTCTTTGCAACCCCGTGAGCATAACCTTACTTGCTTGCAAAATGAGCGTAACTGTCCAGTAGTTTGAACATTATTTGGCACTGCCCTTCTCTGAGATTGGAATGAAAACTGACCTTTCCAGTCCTGTGTCCACTGCTGAGTTTTCCAAATTTGCTGACATAGTGAGTACAGCACTTTAACATCATCTTTAAGGATTTTAAAGAGCTCAGCTGGAATTCCATCACCTCCACTAGCTTTATTTGTAGCAGTGCTTCCTATGGCCACTTAAGACTTCACATTCCAGGATATCTGGCTCTAAGTGAGTGACCACACCATCATGGTTATCCTGGTCATTAAGACCATTTTTGTAGAGTTCTTCTGTGTATTCTTGCCACCTCTTCTTAATATCTTCTGCCTCTGTTAGGTCCTATCTCACTATTTGCAGATGACAAGTAATACTACATAGAAAATCCTAAAGATGCCATCAGAAAACTACTAGAATTCATAAATGAATTTGAGTATGTTGTAGTATACAAAAATCAATAAACAGAAATCTTTGCGTCTGAGTACACTAACAATGAACTATCAGAAAAATTAAGAAAATAATCCCATTTACAGCCACATCATAGAGAATAGAATACCTCAGAATAAACCTACCTGAGGAGGCAAAATAACTGTACTTGGAAAACTGTAAGATACTGATAAACCAAACTAAAGGTGACACACAGAGTTGGAAAGATACACTTTGTCTATGGATTGAAATAATTAACATTGTTAAAGGCAATCAACAGATTCATTGCAATCCTTATCAAAATCCCAATGGCCTTTTTCACAGAACTAGGATGAACAATTCTACTGAATGGGAGAGGGTATTTCCAAATAATATACATGATAAGCTGTTAATATCTAAAATATATAAATACCTCATTCAAGTCAACATCAAAGAAGCAAGCAACCTGTTTTAAAAATGGGAGAGGATCTGATACACATTTTTCCAAAGATGACGTATGAAAAGATGCTCAATATCAGGGGATATTTGTATACTTTTGGCTAATTCATGTTGATGTATGACCGAAATCAAGCCAATGTTGTAAACCGATCATCAATCAATTAAAAATAAATAAATATTTTTTAAAAAAAGATGCTCAACATCACTAATCATCAAGGAAGTGCAAATCAAAACTGCAGTGAGATAGCACCTCACACCTGTCAGAATGGCTGTTATCAAAACGACTACAAATAACAAGTGTTGGCAGAGATGTGGAGAAAAGGGAACCATTGTGCACTGTTGGTGGCAATGTAAATTGGTGCCGCCACTATCAAAAACAGTATGGAGGTTCCTCAGATAATTTAAAATGACACTATCATGTGATCCAGCTATTACAGTCCTGGGTATTTATCTGAAGAAAACAGTAGATGCGCTAGCTCCATGTTTACTCCGGCATTATTTATAATAGCCAAGACAGGAGAGCAACCCAGCTGCCCAAACAACAGATCAGTGGATAAACTAGATGTGGTATATACATGCATGGTGCAACTTTACCCCTCCATAAAGAAGGAAATCCCATTTGGGACAACATGGATGGACTTAGAATTATGCTAAGGGTAATAAGTCAAACAGAGAAGGACAAATACTGTATGGTTTCACTTATGTGTGAAATCCAAAAAAAAAAATGACCAAACATAACAAAACAAAGACAGTTAAGGAGAACAAACACTTGCCATAGAGAAAGGGAGGTGGAGAGAGGAAAAAATAAAATGGGTAGAGGAAATTAAAAGGTAAAAAATAAGTAAATAAAATCACATTATTTAAAATTAATATTTTTAAATTGCCCAATAAATTTAAAATTTCAGTTACTCAGCTTATCCTTATATGAAGTTCTAAATTTACATAGTGAGTTTCATACTTATTAAATTCTTTCTGTAACCCTAACTCTTATGATTATACAGTGGAAGTGAGAAATAGATTTAAGGGACTAGATCTGATAGGCAAAGTGCCTGATGAACTATGGACAGAGGTTTGTGACATTGTACAGGAGACAGGAATCAAGACCATCCCCAAGAAAAAGAAGTGCAAAAAAGCAAAATGGCTGTCTGAGGAGGCCTTACAAACAACTGTGAAAATAAGAGAAGCAGAAAGCGAAGGAGAAAAGGAAAGATATACCCATTTGAATACAGAGTTCCAAAGAAGAGAAAGAGATAAGAGAGCCTTTCTCAGTGATCAGTGCAAAGAAATACAGGAAAACAGTAGAATGGGTATTATGCAAAGATGGGCTCAATAAAGGACAGAAATGGTATGGACCTAACAGAAGCAGAAGATACTGAGAAGAGGTGGCAAGAATACACAGAAGAACTGCACAGAAAAGATCTTCACGACCCAGATAATCACAATGCTGTGATCACTCACCTAGAGCCAGACATCCTGGAATGTGAGGTCAAGTGGGCATTAGGAAGCATCACTATAAACAAAGCTAGTGGAGGTGATGGAATTCCAGTTGAGCTGATTCAAATCCTAAAAGATGATGCTGTGCAAGTGCTGCACTCAATATGCCAGCAAATATGGAAAACTCAGCAGTGGCCACAGGACTGGAAAAGGTCAGTTTTCATCCCAATCTGAAAGAAAGGCAATGCCAAAGAATGCGCAAACTATCACACAATTGCACTCATTTCACATGCTAGTAAAGTAATGCTCAAAATTCTCCAAGTCAGGCTTTAGGAACACGTGAACCGTGAACTTCCAGACATTCAAGCTGGTTTTAGAAAAGGCAGAGGAACCAGAGATCAAATTGCCAACATCTGCTGGATCATGGAAAAAGCAAGAGAGTTCCAGAAAAACATCTATTTCTGCTTCATTGACTATGCCAAAGCCTTTGACTGTGTGAATCACAATAAACTGAAAAATTCTGAAAGAGATGGGAATTCCAGACCACCTGACCTGCTTCTTGAGAAACATGTATGCAGGTCAGGAAGCAACAGTTAGAACTGGACATGGAACAGCAGACTGGTTCCAAATAGGAAAAGGAGTACGTCAAGGCTGAATATTGTCACCTTCCTTATTTAATTTATATGCAGAGTACATCATGAGAAACATTGGGCTGGAAGAAGCACAAGCTGGAATCAAGATTGCTGGGAGAAATATCAATAACCTCAGATGTGCAGGTGACACCACCCTTATGGCAGAAAGTGAAGAAGACCTAAAGAGCCTCTTGGGGACTTCCCTGGTGGTCCAGTGGCTAAGACTCCGTGCTCCTAATGCTGAGGACCAGGGTTCGGTTCCTGATCAGGGAACTAGATCCCACATGCTGCAACTAAGACCTGGCTCAGCCAAATAAAGAAATATTTTTTAAAAGTAAAAATAAAGAGCCTCTTGATGAAAGAGGAGAGTGAAAAGTTGGCTTAAGGCTCAACATTCAGAAAACTAACATCATGGCATCTGGTCCCATCACTTCATGGCAAATAGATGGGGAAACAATGGCCGACTTTATTTTTTGGGGCTTCAAAATCACTGCAGATGGTGACTGCAGCCATGAAATTAAAAGACGCTTACTCCTTAGAAGGAAAGTTATGACCAACCTAGACAGCATATTAAAAAGCAGAGACATTACTTGGCCAACAAAGGTCCGTCTAGTCAAGGCTATGGTTTTTCCAGTAGTCATGTATGGATGCCAGAGTTGGACTATAAAGAAAGCTGAGTGCTGAAGAATTGATGCTTTTTGAAGTGGGTGTTCATTGGAGGGACTGATGCTGAAGCTGAAACTCCAATACTTTGGCCACCTGATGCGAAGAGCTGACTCATTTGAAAAGACCCTGACGCTGGGAAAGATTGAGGGCAGGAGGAGAAGGGGACAACAGAGGATGAGATGGCTGGATGGCATCACTGACTCAATGGACATGAGTTTGTGTAAACTCTGGGAGTTGGTGATGGACAGGGAGGCCTGGCATGCTGTGGTTCATGGGGTCACAAAGAGTCGGGCAGTACTGAGTGACTGAACTGAACTGAATACTGGTGGCTCAGCAGTAAAGAATTTGCCTGTCAGTGCAGATATGGGGTTGAGCACTGGGTCAGGAAGATCCCCTGAAGAAGAAAAGGCAACCCGTTCCAGTCTTCTTATCTGGATATCCCATGGACAGAGGAGCCTGATGGACTGTAGTCAGTGGGGTGGCAAAGAATTGTACATGACTTAGCAACTAAACAGCAACAGCAAAAAGGGCAATTACAAGTTGGTTCCAGCCACATGAAACTTTTTTTTGCTGTGAGGCAATATGACACATGTATTGTGTGTACTTATCTCTGGGTCTCCCCTTGCTTTCTTTTCTTTCTTTTTTTTTTTTTTTTACAGTCCAGGTCTTTATTTTTACACCCATCAGGCCATGAATTCATAGGGGATGGGCTCCAACAGCTCGGGGTCCTTTCCATCGGTCCTCACAAAGTGTGCTTCTCTAGGTGGAGCAGGCTGGCGCTTCAGCTGAACCCCAGTCCCTTTCTCTTTGGCTTCCTTCTTTTTCTGATCATTTTCCTTCGCACGTTTCAGGAAGCTATCTCGGCTCTTAGAGTGCTTAATATGCTCAATACGCACATTAATTCTCTTGGCAAGAATCTTGCCCTTAACTTGTTTGTTTACAATGATGCCAACAGCATGCTGGGTAACATTGTAGACTCTCCCTGTTTTGCCATGGTAAATTTGTGGGGCATTCCTTTTTGAACAGTACCCATTCCCTTGATATCTACAATATCACCCTTCCTGTAGATTCGCATGTATGTGGCCAAAGGAACAACTCCATGTTTTCTGAAAGGCCTGGAGAACATGTAGCGGGTGCCCCGCCTCTTTCCCTTTGTGTTGGTCATCTTGGCGAATCAGCCTGAGGGGCCAGGGGAGAGACGGGGCTCCCCTTGCTTTCTACCTCACATTCTTCTAGCATTTTTCTCCTGTAAACTTTTTCAGATAGATTTTGTGCATTTTGAAAATTTATTTTTTGTTTTGTGGCATAATTTTAAGCTACAATTTTTGGCTCTCCAATATACATAGTTTGGGTTGGGGGATGTTTTACACTGTTTTGTTTTAGCATGGTGAAAATCCTGTTGTAAAAAAAAATTGTTGTTGAAAACGTTGTGAAATTATATAATTTTTAATTTATATTCTTCCTTCAGAATGATGTAACTGTCATTTTAATAACCAGCATATTTTCTAATCAGTAACCATTGTTTTTTTAATAGATATTTATGTAATGTTTATATACCTTATGTACTGTTGATGTACCTTATTTGAAAATAGTTATTTTGCCTCATGACTAATATTTAGCAATCTTTTTCTGTATAGATTTAATGACATTCATGTTCCTGTGAGATTAGAAAGTGTGAAATTTGCCAGTCACTGTTTAATGAATCACCCAGATTTAGCAAAGGATCTCACAGGTAAGGAAGGTGTCTGGTCTATTGAAATATGAACACAATCACACAAATATATTTTAAACATGGCCTTTGACTTTAACTTCGGTTTCTGAATAGGTTTCACTCTGGCACACTGTTTCAGATCTCTTAACAGTCATGGACTAGTAAGTGATTTCATGTTTATACAATAAAATTAAGTTTGAAATCTTCACATTGTAATCCTTTGAAGTTTTTTGAAATGATAGTTTAAAGAAGTAGACTCTTCCTGTGAGTTCCAGTTTGGGCACAAATCATTATATCTCTGTGATAATTAAGTATAGTAACACGCCTTAAAATAAGTAGATAAGTGATTTCTTCTGAAATAGATTAGTAGAATTTCTCATTCTTCACTTGAAATAAAGCATTTAAACCTACTTATTTGGTTGTAACAAATAAATTGCTTCTATCAAAATACTTGGGCTTCAGGCTCAATATAAGGAGTCTCAGCTGTAAAGAACCTGCCTGCAGTACGGGAGACTCATGTTCGATCCCTGGATCAGGAAATGTCAGTGCACTCCAGTATTCTTGGAAATACCATGGACAGAGGAGCCTAGTAGGCTGCTGTTCCTGGGATTGCAAGAGTCTGACTCAACTTAGTGACTAAACCACCGCAATCAAAATACTGTTTACCGGCTGCCTTGGTGGCTCAGTGGTAAGGAATCCGCATGCCCATACAGGAGATAGAGGTCAATCCCTGACCAGGAAGATCCTACATGCCACAGAACAGCTAAGCTTGTGTGCCACAATTACTCAGCCTATGCTCCAGAGTCTGGGAGCCACAACTGCTGAGTCCACATGCCACAACTGCTGAAGCCCATGACCCTATAGCTCGTGCTCCACAACAGGAGAAGCTACCACAATTAGAACCAAGAATTGCAACTAGAGAATAGCCTCTGCTTGCACAACTAGAGAGTAGCCTCTGCGTGGGCAACTGGAGAAAAGCCTGCACAGCAACAAGGACCCAGCACAAACAAAAATAAATTTTTTACCAAATTTTTATCAATTTTTCCAAAAATAAAGTGTTTGCCAAAGGAGAGGAAATAACTTTGTTCGTATCATAATTATCTAGGATTTTGTTTAGAGGTCATAGAATGTTATTTTATACTGTATAATGCTATAAGAACTTTTATTGTATTTTTTTTTTTAGTCTTTTAATATGTATTGTATAAATCAGGTGCTGCTTTGATTTCAAATCAGGTATTGATTTGACTTTTCCATAATAGTTGATATATTATTTATTAACATGTGACTCTTCAGTAACAAATAGTATGATATAGTTTATTTTGTTACTATGTACTTGTCACCTCAAAAATTGAATGATTTTAATTTACGCCTCATTTTACAATTGTTCCAGTATATAGACATAAAAGCATTAGGGTTTTTTTTTGTTATTGTGAACATAATGAATATTATAGCTTACATTTAGCTTAATTTTTTTTGTTTCAGAATATTTGAAAGTTCGATCCCATGATCCAGAAGAAGCTATTCGTCATGATGTTATTGTTACTATAATAACTGCTGCCAAAAGAGACCTTGCCTTAGTGAATGATCAGCTACTTGGCTTTGTAAGAGAAAGAACACTGGACAAACGGGTAAAACCTGAGGAATTTTATTCTTTTTTAATTTACTATGTTTACATTGTTAGCAAAATACAATAGAAATCATTTTATATTTAAAGTTATCTTGAAAGTCAAATTAATACAATAACCAAATATAAAGAGCTCAAAATTTATATATTTCTGCAAACTTTTCATTATTTTTACAAACGAATACATTGGATTCTATAGCTTTTCATATCTTCAGTATGGGTTTTTTAGCTCACCTTTACAAAATGAGCAGCAAAATTAAAGGTTTGTTTTACCTTTTCACTTACATGATGAGTTTCAGAAGAATAGTGATCATCACCATTTGGTTCCTTAATAGCATTTGCAGAAGTACCTATCTTGGAATATCATACTTCCCATAAAAGTGGTGTTTCCATATTGCTATACTAAGCTAAACATCAAAATGATGTTTAGTCGTTACTCTTTGTGTAATTTCCTGTATGTGGATGCAGTTTAAAATGTGGGTTGATGAAAGTAGTACTAAGAACAGTAATAGTTGCTAAGAAATAGTGTCAACCATAAGAGACATATAGGCAAGGCAGGCTGAACAAAGGTTGCCTTTAAAAGTGTGCTGTTTTATTTGAAGCACAGTTTTAAAAATCTCCTACCATCCTGAAACTAATGCAGTTTAGCTATAATTTCAAGATAGAAAAGCAGTATCTTGCTATAGAAATATATAGCAAGATGCATTCTTTAAATTGCTTTGAAATAGTCATAGGAGGCAGAGATATATAAACACCATTTAACTTGTTGAGCTGTGTCATTAATTCTCCATCTGAAGAGTTTTTCCCCCTTGGCATTAATTTAAATGAAATAACACTCCCTATTGCTTAGTTGTTAATTACCACCTCCCCAGCCCCCAAACCAGGTTTCAAGTATTGCCATTTTTATTACTTCTTCCTTTTAGAAACATTTCACTTCTACTTCTGTCAGTATCTGTTTATAATTTCAGGATGAGCTGAGTAAATGATTCTTGCTAACTGAGACTGTATGATATGGTCTTAATAACGCCTACTGTACGTTTTAGGAACTGTTATTTTGGTGTAATGAATTAAATAACCTAAAGTATAGCCTTTCTAAATTTTGTTTTCTCTAAAAAGTGGGGATGAATTGAAATCTTCGATTTCGCTGCTTACATTCTTTGGTTTCATGTTAGAAATGTCAAAAGGCATCTTTTACTTGCTATATGGGAACAGTTTCATTTCACCTACTAAATAATCTAAAATTGAGAAAAGTATACCAGGAAAATTTCAAGAAAGTATTAAATAAACCAAAGATAAGTATACTCTGATTTATTAGAGATAAGTACCTTGTGGTTATTATTATATTGTTCTTTTGTCTTTCTGACTCTAGATTTTTATAATCTCTTTTTCTGTCCACCCTCCTCTGATCACCTTTCTTCCCTCCTCTTAAACCCCTCCAATCTCTTTAACTCCCAGAGTCTTTCATGGATTAGGGTGTGACTAGGTAATTGATTTGCCCTTTTGATTACAAAGTAATAAAATTCACTTAAGACTATCACTAAGGTGCTTTCCAACTTTATAATTCTAAGATTTTGATACCAAATTTTGCTCTTTTTTCTTTTTAATTGGAGGATAATTGCTTTGCAGTATTATTTTGGTTTCTGCCATACATCAACATGCATCAGCCATAGGTATACATATGTCTCTTCCCTCTTGAACCTCTCTCCAACCTCCCGCCCCAATTTTGCTCTTCTTATTCTGAGTTAATATCAAAAGGAATATAACTAGGAAAGAACATTCCAGATGATTCAGCTTTTGTTTGTAAACTGAATTGTACACTTTCTGTTATTTTTTAATCACTCCTAAAACTTGGCCAAATTTTTTTTTAGACAGAATCAAATAAGATTTTTTGTAAGGTTTATTGTTGCTTGGCTTTGAAGAAAATAAAAAATTGATAGGTGATCTAGTAGTATTGGCACTGGATAATTTGGAAACTAGTCTGGTTTCTAAACAGAAACATAATCAAAATTGTTGTTTAAGTGATTTGTCTTTTATGAAAATAAGTATTATACTAATCTATGCACACTAAATCTGCAACCTGTTGGAAGAAATCATTTTTGCCAGTTATACTAAAATTTGGTATCTAGCTCATCTAGTAAATTTTGTATTTTCTAGTGGCGAGTAAGAAAAGAAGCTATGATGGGTCTGGCTCAGCTTTATAAGAAATACTGTCTTCATGGTGAAGCAGGAAAGGAAGCTGCAGAGAAAGTCACCTGGATAAAGGACAAACTTTTGCATATATATTATCAGAATAGCATCGATGACAAGTGAGTTCCATATATTGGTAAAATGGATGAATATATAAGTGCTTTTAATTTTTTAATATGGTTTCTGTTTGATTTTTTTCATAGTACTTAGTTTCTAAGTTCAGAAATCACTTTCTGCGTGTTTAGACATATCATGTTTAAATAAGACTATAGTCAGAATTATCAGTTAGCATAATAATTGTTTTTTTTAGGCATAATTTACGTATAGCATTATCTTTCAAGTGTATAAGCATAATGATTCTATATTTGTATATATTGCCAAATGATCACCTGGTAAGTCTAACTTCCATCCCCATATATAGAAAATTCTTTTCTTGAGATGAGAACTTATGTTGTTTTCCTTTTCTGAATGTTACTCATAATTCTCTATTGGATTACAGTAATAATTTTGTTTTTTTGCAAAATACTTCACAGTGTTTTATTGAGTTAGACTGACTACTTTGACATTGATTATGTATTTCATTGGCTAATGAAGAGTCCTTATATTTAATAAGGATTAAATAAGAATAATTTTATAATTACAATCCTTATAATAAGAATCCTTATTCCAATGATGTTGAGTAATAAATATAAGCTTAGCAAGAGGATATTTAAATATGGTAAGAAATTTAGAATGTGCAGTGAAGACAGATCTGCATGAGAGAAGCTGATTTTCAGGATGATGAAGGAAGATCACCTTGATTTTACAAAATGACAACATGGGAAAGGAGCCAGACTATAATCAGAGGAAATTGATACATTTTTTGAAAATTAGTAATTCTTGATCGTAGCTTCATTTGTAATGTTAAATAATTTCTGATAGCTCCAGACTGATGATGACTAACAGGTGGAACAGGCTTAGCATCCTGTTCTTAGGAATAATATATAACATAACCCTTTTAGAACAGATGTTTCAGGCTGACAAAGTGTAAAGCCACAAGTAATAACTGTAGCTCTAAATTTAAAAATAACTATACTTGCAAGGAAAAGCATTGATCACATACTGATCTTTTCCATTTATTTACACACATCGGTATCACCATTGGTATGGTATCTTTGCATGAGGTGGTTAAAATATAAAATGGCTTTTGCTTCTGAAAAACAATAATTTTGTTACTTGGGGTTTTTTTCTCTTTGTTTGTTTGCTTCATAGACTATTGGTAGAGAAAATCTTTGCTCAGTATCTTGTCCCCCACAACCTGGAAACAGAAGAGAGAATGAAATGCTTGTATTATTTATATGCTAGTTTGGATCCAAATGCTGTCAAGTAAGTTACTTTTTTAATGATTCTTGAATACTTTATACAATTATTTATTTAATCATTTCTAATTAACTGCTGTTGATAGGGTTATTGCTTCTTCTAATTGAATCAAGAATCTCAGATAAATATTTATAGAGAAAATTTTTATCATGTAAATTCAAGTAAGTTAAAAGCAAAAATATTCCTATATGCATAGGTATATTTGGCAACTGAGCAATATGGTTTCAGGAATTTAGAGAAGTCCCCATGTCAAAATTATCTTTTGTGCACCTGTTGACTGGGATCTAAATCACATTTATTGGAGGTTTACCATACTAAGCCTAAGAAATAAGAACTGGTTCTTTGTCAGGAGAACATGTCCAAATCACTTCTGTGTAGAATAATTGTATGATTGATTGTCAAAACAGGTATTTTTGAGATTGAAAGAAGGCACTATGAATAATTTTGTTCAGACAGCCACCATAAACCTTAACTATCCCAGGCCACTTAGAATCTGTGGGCATTCCACTTTAATAAAGCTTTTAAAAAAGTAAATAACTCCTCTCATTGAGAATTCTGATTCTCCTGAATAAGAACCTCAGCTTGGGGAGGGAGGTGGGAGGGGGGTTCATGTTTGGGAATGCATGTGAGAATTAAAGATTTTAAAATTTAAAAAATAAAAAAAAAAAAAAAAAAAAGAACCTCAGCTATTACATTTACATATATATATATTACCTTTAATTTCATATAATTTCAAATTAACAGAAAAGTTTCAAAAATAATAACACAACTTTTAAAATCCCATTTAGTGAAATTCCTAATTTTTGACCATTTACTTTATCATTTGTGCATACTTTACATACGTATTTTCTTTTGATCCATAGATAGTAATTTGCAGACACTGCATTCCTTTACATCTAATACATAGGTATTCCTTAATTACAAGGATATTCTTTTATATAACTAGAGTGCTTTCATGAGAGTCAGGAGGTTTAATATTGATAAAATACTGTATAATCCAATGTGTATTCAAATTTCCTCAGTTGTCCAAATAATGTCCTTTATGGATTTTTGTTCCCTTTCTAGGATTACATGTTGCATGTCTAATTATCATGTCTCTAGTCTTTTTAAATTTAGAACCATTTCTCAGTTTGTCTTTGTCTTTTATAACTTTGACAGTTTTCAGAACAATGTTGCATAGGTCAGTTATTTCATAGAATGTTCTCTCAGTTCGGGTTCATTCAGTGTTTCCTCATTATTGGATTGAGATTCTGTGGTTTCAGCAGAAAGGCCACAGAATAACATACCCTATTAGAAGACGTCAGCCATCATTTTAAGGATTTGCAAGTAGTTCGTAACGTTCACTATAGATAGTAAATTCCAGGCCACGGGTCTTGATCTCTGTTTACATTTGGCAAAGAGTACTCAGAAATAAACTAATTTTGAGCACCTGAAATTACAGAGTGGGTTTGTAAGAGAAGAAAATCTGCTATCACAGAGAGAAAAGAATCTAGAGTAAAGAAACTCAATTTAAATTTGGCATGTTTTGAATCCACATCATTTCTAAGAAATTCATTTTTTAAGCCATCTGCACTATTTCCTGCATACCTCCTTAGCCTGGCGTTTCGTGATCTGATCCTTTTCTATAGTACTTTCCAGCTTCCTTATGCTCCCCCACTCATGTTCTGTGCTCCAAGCCTATAAATTTTTTTCACGTCCCTTTGTGTGCCATGTACTTTAATGACATTTTTCTCTTTGTTTATAGCAGAACTTTCTGGCTACCTCTGCTTAGAATGTCTTTGAATTCCTTCAGTTTACCTGGCAAGATCCTATTCATCCTTGAAAACTTCTCAAATATGTTCTCTCATAAGAAGCCTTATGTTTACTATTTTAAACCAAACTATCTTAATCCTAATAAGTAAATTTTCTGAAGCTTTAAATTTTAGGTAGATGTAGAAGAATGGTGTATCTATACCATGCAGTGAGAAAAGTAGTAAAGTTGAATAATTACCAGTATTGTTATATTATGTATATTTTTCATATTTATAACTTTATTTACAGAGCTCTCAATGAAATGTGGAAGTGTCAGAACATGCTTAGAAGTCATGTACGAGAACTGTTGGATTTGCACAAGCAGCCTACAGTAGGTTCATGATTTGTTTAAATTCACAGTATTAATTTAAAATTGTTAATTTTTCTGTATAATGAAGCAAGCAAAAGTATCTCAGCTGTTTTATTTTCCAAATGTCAGTTTCTGTGGTTATCCAAGATAAATTTGCATTTCACATGAATATTAAAAAAAATCTTATTTTTCACCATGAGCACAGAAATGGTATTTTCTAGTATATCAAGTATTTTGACACTAAGAATTTATAGTTTATCAATTTTTAAATAATTAGAATTAAACCTCAGTATAAAATTATATTAGAAGTCAAATTTTTTTCCTCTTTGACTTTTGGTCTGTCATTGTAGCATCAGTATCAAATCAGGTATCAATCCTTTGAATATTCCAAAGTCAAATTAACAAAGAAATGCTGCCCAGCATTTTCTGAAGGTTGAAAAAAGAAACGTAAATAATCTCTTATAAATGCTTCTAAACATATTTGCTAGAGTAGGTGTACTTAGCACAGAGACCCCCTCAGTGGTCATGGATGCCTAACGCAAGTGTTGTCTTTTTTTTTGATAAATGACCATACAGTCTCTCGAATTGCTTATCTCTGCCTCTGTGGTGCAGAAACAGTCACAGATAGTTCGTAAACGAATGGGCACGATTGTGATCCAACAAAACTTTAACAAAAGCAAGAAGTCCATGGGATCATACAGATTCATTAATAAAATAGTACTCTTGTAATGGAGGAAAGGGCCGTAGGAAGGAAGGTGATACATTAATTAATGGGCCACAGAATAGCTAGTAGAACTATTCTGAAAGAAATTTTTTCTACTTTACACATTTTTAGTTGATTTTCTTTGGTGTATAGTTTCACAGTAATTTTGATATGATAATTGTTTTCATTATTTTCTGTTCTGTTTTCTGACAAGATAATTTCCCTATGAAAGTTATACAATTTTCAAAATTTTTAAGATATCTTCCTGCTGGCATGTCCTCTCCTTCTGTTTGCACTGGTTTGATAGTTGTTACTCCATGGTTGTTTGTTATCTACATAGGCTGTAGATATGATAAGCCATTTCCTACTGGGTATTTTGTGATGGATTTTTTTAGCTTAAGAAAATGTACAATACTGACTGTAGGTTTTCTTAATGAAATTTTGTTAGCACGTATGACATCATTTGTTTCTGTTTTAAATTTCAGTCAGAAGCTAACTGTTCCGCTATGTTTGGAAAACTGATGACCATAGCAAGTGAGTATGTTTATTGACTCTGTAGGTATATAGCAGACATCAAATAACTTACCCAGTGGAACTATCAGCTTAATACTTATTTAGTAGGAAAAAATAGTCCTTAATAATTTTATTTCTAAGACCCATATAGTCTTATCTTTTGGTAGGACAGCAGTATTTTTTAAGACAGCTTGGTTTTTAGTTTAGTAGTTTTTCTTTTGCAGTATTGATTCTCTTTTAATCTTCTAGAGAATTTGCCTGATCCTGGGAAAGCACAAGATTTTGTGAAGAAATTTAACCAAGTTCTCGGTGATGATGAGAAACTGCGGTCTCAGTTGGAGTTGTTAATCAGTCCAACCTGTTCGTGCAAACAGGCAGATGTCTGTGTGGTTAGTAAATTATTCTTCTGTATTTGTTCTTCTAGCTTTGCTTATAGAAACTTAGATTTCATTAAAATCTGCTTTACGTAAATTATTTTATTTGTGTGAATGTAACAATATTGTGAGCTCTGAATCACCTAGGAGTATATCTGTGGTCAGATATACTTAGTTCTCTTTACCTGTCAAAATTCCAGGAAAAACACTAGAGAAGCAAGCCAGGGAGTTGGTCCTAAGAATTGAGCAAGATAAAATGCTTTGTATTTAGCAGACATTTATTAGATAAATAAGAATTTTCTAGTGTGTGTGTGTATTCTCCCATGTATCAGCACAGGAAAAACCCTTGTCAGTATATCAGCAATAGTTAAGTTGCCATATACACATTTATAAACAAGGTAATTCCTGTTTAGGCTTTTGTCTTCATTCTATTTTTAGACTATTTTATAGAAAACAAATTGTTGACAAATACCCAAGGAAAAATTCATTCATTTATTTACTATTTTATGAGACAGTTTCTAATTTCATCTTTACCATTTACTACTGGTGTGACCTTTAGCAAGTTGTTTAGTATTTTTGAGACTCATTTTTTTCATCTCTAAATGTTAGCAACTTCACAGGATTGTTAAGAGGATATAGATAGATACGGATATAGGTATCCTACCTAATATTAATAAATTTCTATTTCACATATATGACAGTATTACACATAAATAACACAATACAGTATTACACATATATCACAAACACTGTGCCTGTACAGATGAATAAGAGAAAGAAAATCATTTCAGTTATTTATGTCTAACTTTGCTCTAAAAAGATAATTATTTAAATATGTGATTAGGGATAAGGACTATAAACAGATGTATATACAAAGGCATTTGGGAGCATAGAATATGTTTTCTTTTTCCCTCAGTCTAGTAGGCATATAGGGTCTTTAAGTGGATCTTAAAAGAGTAGTAATTAGGAAGAGGTGGGAGGAAGCCAGTTTAGGGAAGAGAGCAATGGATTCTTTCATTGTACCTAGGGATGTGAATGTCACAAGTGCCCAAAATAACCTTCTCTTTGCACTTCTGAACGGGATGGTTTGCTGAGAACATTTAAAGGTTTCATTTACTTCTTTGGTATTTAGAATTCCAGTTCCAGAATACTGTGTTCTGCTGGGTATCCACTAATATAATTGGATCATAGAATGAAATGGCTTGAAAAATACCATAGAGATAATTGGTTTAACCACTTCATTTTACAGATAAAGATTACGTTTTAAAGAGGTGAAGTTTCTCATCCAGTGTTTCACAGCTAGTGACTGAGCTTCAGGTAGAGTCCAGATCTTAATAGACCCATGACAGTGTTCTTTCTATATATTTCATCATTTGCAAGAACCCATACAAACTGAATACTGCTCAAGAAATACAAATCTTAAGAATGAATAATCAAGTGGTACTTTCTGGTCTGAGAAAAATAGGACTTGAGTTTGAAAAGTGAAAGTAACGTGATTCCTGCTATTTGTCAGAACAAATATATCTAAGAGCTTCCAAATCCAGAAAGTATATGCAAAACAGATGCAAGGAAAACATCTCAGGGTGATTTGATGGTAGGAAGCAGGAGAGTAGAGATGTGGAAAGTCTTTTTTTTTTTTTTGAATGTGTAAAGGAAACTGTTTATTTGTTGCTGCCTACTTGCCACATACTAATTTGGCTTCTTGCTTATCCCCAGTATAAGCTTACACTTATCATTATGACAGATAGACTTTTTAAAAATAATTGTTGTGAGAGATTACCTAAATATTATATCCATAAAATGTAGTTTGAAGAACTACTTAAATATATCATTATTTATATACATTGGTATATTTTATATAGTGCTATCACTGTGCTTAAATGTGATTTACTCTTTTTCCTGTGCTTATATGTAATGCCATAATTCTTTTCTAATGCCTAGTTCTTCTATTTTTTAATACTGACTATATAGTTTGCCTAGCAATTTTCCAGTGGCATAGTTGTTGTTAAACAATCACTGACTTTATCTTATGTTAAAGCAAGTAAATTTTATACCAAGTGGGAGAAAATCCCCTCTTTAGGAAGACTTGCACAAAGTAAGTCTGATTTCAAAAGATAATACAAAATTAATTTTAAATGTGTATCTGTAGTATAGAGCAAAGGGTATAAGGACATAAGCACTGACTAAAATATTTATTTTCTCAGATGCTGAAATTTTGCTGAGTAAATTACTACTTGCAAAATAAATCAAGCACTTCGTAGTGACTAATAAATTTTCTTCTGAATTTCAGTCTTTGGGATTTTTACACTCTAATAGCAACCATGGATGCTATCTAATTTAATATGACCTTCATAATTAATTTGTGTCACTGAGGGACTTCCCAGGTGATCCAGCGGCTAAGACTCCTTGCTACCGATGCAGGAGGGCCCGGGTTCATTCCCTAGTTAGGGAACCAGATCCCGAGTGTTGCAACTAAGACCCAGCAAAGCCAAATTAATTAATTTTTTTTGTTACTGAAAGTACAACAGAAATTTGTTTCCTTGATCCCCTTGGACACATTGCCTTAAATTTTTTTTTTCCATGAAAAAACTAATAAATAGAGTGACTATTATTTGTTACATTGCTTTATAGTTTGGAAAGCACTTTTAATGTGCTTTATCTTCTCAACTAACATTTTCACTTATTCATCAGAGATAATCAATGAAAAGCCTTGTTATTAATGTAAATTTCTTTCTCTAGTACCCAACACATAATAAATTTAACCTTGTCTTTGGATGATTCAGTCTCTTACAATCATTAAATCCTTATATTCTTTAGAAACTTTCAGCAATAATATCTTTTCTCTTACAGGAGCTCTTTGATATAATGTCACCATTTTTGAACTCAACTATGATCTTCCAGAACTGAAAAACTTTATACACTTAAAAGTCTTCTCCTCGTTAAAAAAAAAATTGTTGTCCGAAAGAAAAGTTTTTTCAGACTGTGAAGTATACCATTGAAATGTGCCATGACAGTATAAATTGTTTTAATTTTTTCAAAAGTAGAGACTAAAGGGACTTCCCTAGTGGTCCAGAGGTTAAGACTCTACACTCCCTATGCAGAGGCCCAGGTTTGATCCTGGTCAGGGAACTAGATCCCACATGCTGCAACTAAGACCTAATGCAGCCATTAAATAAATAAATGAATATCAGTTGTAAAAAGCATTCAAGATTGTCTACTATGTAGTAATTTCATGGGAGAAATATGACAAAAGGCATAAATCATACCATGTTACCCCCCTTTTTTCCCTCTGCAATCTAGATTTTCTAGTGCTTGCCTAATGAGTATATCATTTTAGTCAGGGTATAAAGCAGAGAAAGTTTTTTTTTCTTTTTTACATCTGATGATATTGAATCCTTAAATGCTTTTGATGCCTAGGATCATTTTTATTTTGAAAAACATGAAAGGATGATACTTACAGTGAAACTCTTTTCCTTCCTATAGAGAGAAATAGCCCGGAAACTTGCCAACCCTAAGCAGCCAACAAATCCTTTTCTAGAGATGGTCAAATTTCTGTTGGAAAGAATTGCACCTGTGCACATTGATTCAGAAGCCATCAGGTAAACTAGGAATTATATTCATTCATAATAAAATATAATATGAAACTACAGTGCTGTAAGTTTAAATTCTGGGTCCCCAACGAGACCTAAAAAGGTATACAGGGAACCTATATCAGGTATCATTCAAGTTGAAAGAAAGACAGGCTCCTTTTCTGATCGTTGGTTTGTTTCATAACTTTTTTTTTTTTTAATTTTTTTTAAAAGAAATCTTGTGTTTATTTTTAGCTTGTATGTTCTCATTAAAGAAAACCTAGAACATAAGAAAATCTATAGCTATCATCAGCCTTTGAGTTTTCTTAACCCTTCACTTGAGATATGTGAAAACAGAATATATGAAAGGATGGTGACTGCAGCCAAGAAATTAAAAGACACTTACTCCTTGGAAGGAAAGTTATGACCAACCTAGACAGTATATTAAAAAGCAGAGACGTTACTTTGTCAGTAAAGTCCATCTAGTCAAGGCTATGGTTTTTCCAGTAGTCATGTATGGATGTGAGAGTTGGACTATAAAGAAGCTGAGCACTGAAGAATTGATGCTTTTAAAGTGTGGTGTTGGAGAAGACTCTTGAGAGTCCCTTGAACTGCAAGGAGATCCAACCAGTCCATCCTAAAGGAGACCAGTCCTGGGTGTTCATTGGAAGGAATGATGCTGAAGCTGAAACTCCAATACTTTGGCCACCTGATGCGAAGAGCTGACTCATTTGAAAAGACCCTGATGCAGGGAAAGATTGAGGGCAGGAGGAGAAGGGGACAACAGAAGATGAGATGGCTGGATGACGTCACCAACTCGATGGACACGAGTTTATGTAAACTCGGGGATACTGACTGAAATTAAAAATGCCGACTATACAGGGGCTTCCTGGCGGCTAAGAATCTGCCTGTCAGTGTAGGAGACGAGAGTTTGATCCCTGTTCTGGGAAGATCCCGCATGCTGCAGAGCGGCTAAGCCCATATGACACGCAACTATTGAGCCTGTGTTCTAGAGCCTAGGAAGTGTAGAATACTGAGCCCTCATGCCCCAACTACTGAAACCCAGATGCCCTAGAGGTCATACTCTGCAACAAGAGAAACCACCACATTGAGAAGTCTGTACCACCACTAGAGAGTAACCCCGCACTCTGCAACTAGAGAAAAGTCTGAGCAGCGACAAGGATGCAGCATAACCAAAAATCAAAACATTTTTTCCAATAACTGACTGTACAAAGTGTTGACGTATATGTAACTAACAGTGTGTTGGTGATGTTAAAAGCAGTTTGTTTTAGCATCAGATTATCTCAACATTGTCTCATCTCAGGAATCCCAATATTAGACATTTGCATATAAGAAAGGAAGACATCATTATGTCTTTGGGTTTCCCTGGTGGCTCAACAGTGAGAGAATCTACCTGCAATGCAGAAAACACAGGTTTGATCCCTGGGTCAGGAAGATTCCTTGGATAAGGAAATGGCAACCCACTCCAGTAGTCATTCCTGGGAAATTCCACAACCAGAGGAGCCTAGCAGGCTACAGTTCATGGGATCACAGGGTCAGATATGACTTAGCAACTAAACCACCACCGCTACTTGTGTTTAAAGTGGAAATACCCAAAAGTCCATCAGTTGGTAATTGGATAAAAATACTGTGCCGAAGAATTGATGCTTTTGAACTGTGGTGTTGCAGAAGACTCTTGAGAGTCCCTTGGACAGCAAGGAGATCCAACCAGTCCATTCTGAAGGAGATCAGCCCTGGGATTTCTTTGGAAGGAATGATGCTAAAGCTGAAACTCCAGTACTTTGGCCACCTCATGTGAAGAGTTGATTCATTGGAAAAGACTTCGATGCTGGGAGGGATTGGGGGCAGGAGAAGAAGGGGACGACCAAGGATGAGATGGCTGGATGGCATCACTGACTCGATGGACATGAATCTGAGTGAACTCCTGGAGTTGGTGATGGACAGGGAGGCCTGGCATGCTGCGATACATGGGATTGCAGAGTCGGACACGACTGAGCGACTGAACTGAACTGTGGTAGATCTATACAATGAAATACTTACCAGGAATAGAGAGGAGGTTCATTCAGTGGTTCACACTGATCCTATGCAACAACATGGAGGAGTCTCAAAAGCATTATGTCACACAGAAGTTGTCAAACACAAAGTATATAAAATTTTATAAAAGGTAAAATTCTAGTGGAAGAAAGTTGATCAGTTAATGCCAGAGTAGGAAAAGGGAATTAACCACAGAAGAAGTGTAAGGTAAGTTTTTGTGGTGATGACAGTTGTTTTATGTGTATATCGCTACGGTGATTCACCACTTTATTTATACCCACTAGCATGGCTGTGATCAAAAAGTTGAGTTGGCAAGAATGTAGAAAAATTGGAACTTTCATGTTTTGCTAATGGGTGTAAAATGTTGGAGGTGCTTTGGAAAGCAGTTTGACAGTCCTCCAAAAGTTATGCATGGAGGTACCATATGTGTGTGTGTGCGCTCAGTCATGTCCAGCTCTTTATGACCCCATGGAGTGTAGCCCACTCGAGTGGGTTGCTATTTCCTCCTCCAGAGGATCTTCCTGACCCAGGGAAAGATGAACCTTGAGAACTCCATTTATATGAAGTATTCAGAATAGGCAGATCTATATAGCAGCACAAAGTAGATCAGAGGATGCTTAGGGCCGAAGGAGTTGGAGGTGAATAAGGAGTGACTTCTAATGGAAATTGGACACAACTGAGCACACACACACCTAATGGGGAAGGGGGTTTGTTTTGAGGTAGGGTGAAAGCTAAGTTTGTTGAATCTTTGCCTGTACTGGGACATCACTAATGAGGAAATGAAATCTCAAGAATGAAGATCATGTTTGTTTTAACTTAAAATAGTATCTTGTTGACCAGGTAATTTCTAGTTTGTGGTGGTTAGTTGTATTTGAAAAACTAATAATGTTGAACATTAAATACTTTTAAATTGTTGATTCTGTGTGTGTATATATAGAGAGAGCGCAATGCTTCTCATGAATTGCTTTCAATTTCTTTGCTATAAATCTCTAGGAGTGGAATTAGTGGTTCAGTAAATTAATTATGTGATTAATTCAATGCCTTTGTTCATTTATGTGTTTACTATTTGCTTTTTGTTTTGAGTGAGTTCTCATTTGTCCATTTAGCAACTGCCATCCTAACATTTTTCTTAAAATTACAAGTGATCTCCATTTATGGATATGAATATTACATTGCTTATACTTAAAAATACATATTTCTGGTACATTTGCCAGTTTTGTTGCTTTTCATTAGAATTACTGTTATACATGGATGGGGAGAATAAACTAAAATAAGCTCATTTGTCATGTAGAGAGGGAAGTTTAAAAAATCACAGAATAACTTTTTCTTCCAGAAAATATTTAATTTGATGTTTAATAGAGTCTGTATATGTCTGCTACAATGCAGTTAAGATACAGTTACTAATCTAGTAGTGTTACTAATTTAGATTGTCTTATTTTAATAGTGCACTGGTAAAACTGATGAATAAATCAATAGAAGGGACAGCAGATGACGAAGAGGAGGGTGTAAGTCCAGATACAGCTATTCGTTCAGGACTTGAACTTCTTAAGGTATTTTTGAAACAGTTTTTCTGCAGTCATATTTTTTTTAATTGGTGGAAAATTGCTTTACTATTTTGTGTTGGTTTCTGCTATACAACAGTGCAAATCAGTCATAATTATATATAGGAAGGCTCAGGAGGGAAAGGAGATCTCCTTGAGCCGTCCTCCCCTCTCCTCGTCCCTCCCCTTTAGGTCATCATAGAGCACCTGGCTGAGTGGGCTCCCTGTGTTATTTAGCAACATCCCACTGACTGTTTTACACCTGATAGTATATATTTGTCAATACCGCTTTCTCAACTTCTCCCACCCTCAACTTGCCCAGCTGTGTCCACAAGTCTGTTCTTTACTAGGCTCATCAGTACCATTTTTCTAGATTCCATATGTATTCTGCAGTTATAATATGAATCACCTTAAAGATATGCAAGGGTCAGGCTTTATTTGATTGGAAGTTATTCAAAAGATTAAAATTTGTAATACAACATTTTATAAAAATGACATGTTTTCTGAATTATACTAATGTAATTATTTTACATTATAAAATAATATTTTTGGAGTTTTGCTGTTTCATTCATCATATGCATGCCTGCTATGCTTATAACACTATGTGCTAACTGATTTAGTCTTACCTTTCAAATAACCTGCATATTGGTTAGTAGGATTGCTCACAGGAATTACTATAATACATCATTATCTGATTGGGATTCTTTTTTTTTAAAACAATTGGTAAACAGTTGCCAAAGAGGTCAGAGAATTGGACAATTAGTAAGAGCCATAATTTAGTCTAGAGGGGGAGCACAGCATCATCAAAGAGAATAATTTGGGGCATGTTTTAGGGATTGTGGATGTAGCCTGAGTAGTTAGAAGTATTGCTTTGAGGAGTGACGGAAGACAAGATTGGTTCCACATGGTGGAAATAAAAGTTTTTTAAACAGAGGAAAATCATCTTTAAGGCAAACATTTTTAATAGGTTGTTTGATTCAGCTTTTCAAATTTAAATCCTCATTTTTCTCTGAATATTTAAAACCTCATAAGTAAATATTATCACTCTGAACCCTACCAAATGAGATACTCTCTCCACTTTATAATCAGTTTTAAAAATGCTTATATAATAAGTTAATGAGGGCTACATACTCCATTCCCTACCTCTTTATTTTTCTTTTAGGCCTTATTCCATGTGTCATGCTGACTAAATTGTTTTTGCTTCATGGAAGGTAAACTTTGTAGACACATTATCTCTAACTTGCTGGAAATTCCTTAAGGATAGCCTAGAACTTATGTCTTAATAAATAAAGGGAACAATTATTTATGTTTGTAATCATGATTAAAATTTTCCAATAACAACTACTTATGAGTAAATTTTTTGTGATGGATTTCACTTAAAATATTTTCTTATAGGTTATCTTTTGCCAGCGAAATAAAGCCTAGTGTTAGCATTTTGTTCCTAGTGTTAGCATTTCACTCCCATGAAAAAGGAGCCACATTTCCCACATTCCCAGTATCAGAATAGACTAAGAGGTAAGGAAGAAAACAGGACCAGGGCTGTCGGTCAAGAACTGTTCGCCACAACTCACCTCAAGGGAGACTACACGGTACAGTCTTGATTGTATTGCTAGCATGTACAGCTCATAATTTAAGTTTTATTTCTAGTAGAAAACAGTTCTTTTAATGGATTATAACCATTGTCTGTACTTAAAACATTATATCTGTTCCTTTAGGTTCTGTCTTTCACACATCCTACCTCGTTCCACTCTGCAGAGACATATGAGTCCCTGTTGCAGTGCCTCAGAATGGAAGATGACAAAGTAGCAGAAGCTGCTATACAGATTTTTAGAAACACAGGCCACAAAATAGAAACAGACTTACCCCAAATACGATCGTGAGTACGCTCTTTCTTATGATAAACACAAGAGTTCTCCAAGTATGGGAATCTTAGGGTCATTGTTTCCCTTAGGAACACGCTGAGGAGGAAAGATGACTTTTATTTAGAAGCTGCTTTTCTGTATCCTTTGTTTTCCTCTTTTCTCTGTCTGACTTATCTCCTCTACCATTCAATATGGGCAGAGGAACAACCTAAAATTTTTATTTTAAATATTAATATTAATTATCTAAAGCTACCACAGAATTTAGGATTAATATATCTTTCTAATTTATTTCTTTTTCTCCAACTCCAAATTCAGTAGGTACTGCCTTCATATCTCACTCAAGAATTGTATAATCAAAGGTGCTTAATGAAATGTTCATTAGTTGCTTAGTTGTTGGTCATGGTTCTTTTATCTCTCTAGAGTACTTCCCCTCTCCTCATAAGAATGAAGTACATTTTGGTATTTTTACTTTGGCAGCTTTAAGAGGTTGCCTTAGGATCAAAATTTGTACTGAGAGTGTGATGTCTTTTGGAGGAAGAGCACATTGCTGATAGCTATTATAATCAGATGTTCAAGGTATTTATATAAATAGTTTGAGGTAAATTCAAATCAAACCCATTTTTCCTCATGATATATTAATAGAATAAGAGAATTCCTGGCTCCTTAAGTTTTTATTGGATTTGTGAGCTAATAGTTTAATTTGAGAAATAATTCAACATTTATTGTATATCCTTTTCATCGTCAGCACTGTAGTGGCTAATATAAAAGATTACCGCTGTCAGTCCCTGCTGTCAAGGAGTTTATACTCTAGGAATGATAATTTTTATCTTTGTACATTATAGAAAAAATGATTGACACAGTGGGCTAAAGTTACTGTGAGTTTTACAAAGTGGGGAAATGTATACTCTTTTTAAGGTGAAGGATATACTTAAAGGAATTCTATCCCAGAAGGAACAGTAGAAGAGGTAACTTTGGACATGAGGAATAAAACCTCTTATTCTTAAGACTTGTTCTTCAGTCGATAAGTGGTGTCTGACTCTTTGTGACACCGTGACCTGCAGCACGCCAGGCTTCCCTGTCCTTCATTATCTCTCAGAGTTTGTTCAAACTCATCACTGAGTCAGTGATGCCATCCAACCATCTCATCCTCAGTCACCCCCTTCTACCCTCAATCTTACCCAGCATCAGGGTCTTTTCCAATGAATTGACTCTGCGTATCAGGTGGTCAGAGTATTGGAGCTTCAGCTTCAGCATCAGTTCTTACAATGAATATTCAGAGTTGATTTCCTTCAGGAATGACTGGTTTGATCTTCTGTCCAAGGGACTTTCAAGAGTCTTCTGCAGCATCACAATTCAGAAGCATCAATCCTTCAGCACTCAACCTTCTTTATGGTCCAACTCTCATATCCATACATGACTACTGGAAAAACCGTAGCTTTGACTATACAGACCTTTGTCGGCAGTGATTTCTCTGCTTTTTAATATGCTATCTAGGTTTGTCATAGCTTTTCTTAAGACTAATCAGGAAGGAAGGAGGGAATTATTGAGAAAGCAGAGAAGCACAACACTGCAGACCTCAGTAACAACGCTGGTTGTGTAACTGGATTATCAGTTCAGTCGCTCAGCCGTGTCCAACTCTTTGCGACCCCATGAATCACAGCACGCCAGGCCTCCCTGTCCATCACCATCTTCCAGAGTTCACTCAGACTCACGTCCATTGAGTCCGTGATGCCATCAAGCCATCTCATCCTCAGTCGTCCCCTTCTCCTCATGTCCGCAATCCCTCCCAGCATCAGAGTCTTTTCCAATGAGTCAACTCTTCGCATGAGGTGGCCAGAGTGCTGGAGCTTCAGCTTTAGCATCATTCCGTCCAAAAAAATCCCAGGGTTGATCTCCTTCAGAATGGACTGGTTGGATCTCCTTGCAGTCCCAGGGACTCTCAAGAGTCTTCTCCAACCCCACAGTTCAAAAGCATCAATTCTTCGGCGCTCAGCCTTCTTCACAGTTCAACTCTCACATCCATACATGACCACAGGAAAAACCATGGCCTTGACTAGACGGACCTTAGTCGGCAAAGTAATGTCTCTGCTTTTGAATATACTATCTAGGTTGGTCATAACTTTTCTTCCAAGGGGTAAGCGTCTTTCAATTTCATGGCTGCAGTCACTATCGGCAGTGATTTTGGAGCCCAAAAAATAAAGTCTGACACTGTTTCCCCATCTATTTCCCATGAAGTGATGGGACCGGATGCCATGATCTTCGTTTTCTGAATGTTGAGCTTCAAGCCAACTTTTTCGCTCTCCTCTTTCACTTTCATCAAGAGGCTTTTTAGCTGCTCTTCACTTTTTGCCATAAGGGTGATGTCATCTGCATATCTGAGGTTGTTGATATTTCTCCCGGCAATCTTGATTCCAGCTTGTGCTTCTTCCAGTCCAGCGTTTCTCATGATGTACTCTGCCTAGACGTTAAATAAGCAGGGTGACAATATACAGCCTTGATGGACTCCTTTTCCTATTTGGAACCAGTCTGTTGTCCCATGTCCAGTTCTAACTGTTGCTTCCTGACCTGGATTATAGCACACTAGAAAAACAAGGAGAAAGGTTAAGGTTGACCTATGCATCATCCTTTCATTAGGCTAAGAGGAATTAATATATATAATGACAGTTTACTCAAAACTCATACCTTCTTTTGTTACTAACTGGTCTTATTTATAAGAACCGTTACCTTGGTAAATGAATTTGAAAGAAAGACTTCAACAGTGCTCAGTCAAGGAATGTATTGATATTTGTGCATGAAAATCCTTTTCATTATTCTAAACTGTATGGAGAGAAATATGGCCCATTCATAAATTTCAAGGTAGACTTCACACTGACTAGCATATGTTCCAGTTTTTTGATTGAGGTGCATAAAGGTTTAGAGTACTGCTCTTAATATCTAGCCTTCCATTATTACAAGACAAGGGTCCCCAACTGCCAGGCCACAGATCAGTACTGATTCCATAGATCAGTACACAGCAGGAGGTGAGCAGCAGGGGAGCAAGCAAAGCTTCATATGTGTTTAGAGCTGCTTGTGTTACCGCCTGAGCTCTACCTTCTGTAAGATCACCGGCAGCTTTAGACTCTCACAGACATGTGAACCCTTCCGTGAACTGCACATGTGCGTGCTTCTTTTGAGAATCATCCTGAAACCATCTTCCCCTCCCTATCCATGGTAAAAATTATCTTCCACAGACTAGTCCCCTGTGCCAGAAAGGTTGAGGACCGCTGTTATAGTATGACCCTTTTTCACTATTGCACTTGATTTGAAGAGAGTCACTTAACATTTTGATGTATATTTTATGTAATGTTTTGTCTTATCCATTTGATGTATATGCCAATTTTTTGTATTTTGATAGAAACATGCCATACTTTATTTGCATACTTTCTCTCACTGGTATGTTCTTACCTGTTTTTAAATGAAACTTGGCCTTTTGCTACTTCTTTCCCCTTGGCTGCTTTAAAACAACTGAAGAGGATTGTGAGAGAGAAGTGGAAAATTTAGGAGTATTTTCTTAGAAGACAAATGTGAAAATATGGCATGGGGCAATTTTAGATTATAAATTAAAGGTAGTTTGTTTACTTCTCCATACTTATGAGGTAGCATTAAAAAGAAAATTGTTTTCTGGAGTAGCCCTTTTATTCTAGAGGCATACGTATAGGCAATGCCTATATGTATAAGGCATTTCTTATATTGTACTTGAGGACAGGGAAAGGGGGTTTAAATCTTTTTATAGATCAGGAAGTTGAGAAGAGAAGCTTTCTTCACGCGTACCTCCAAATAGTTACTGATGAAGTAGGAGACAACCAAAAGAACTACTTGTGGTTTATGGGCTTTTTAAAAATAAACTATGATTTTTTTTTTCTTCCAGGACCTTAATTCCCATTTTACACCAGAAAGCAAAGAGAGGAACTCCACACCAAGCAAAACAGGCCGTTCACTGTATACATGCCATATTCACAAATAAAGAAGTCCAGCTTGCACAGATTTTTGAGGTATATATAATTACATATGATGTGTTTTTGTTGATTTTTATTTTTATTCTCTGTGATTTGATGATGCTAAAAAGTCACTTTTTCTTTTAAGCTCTTTAGTCCCACTCTAAAATATAAGTTCCATGGAAGCAGAGACTCTGTTTTATTCAGCACTTTAGATATTCCCAGCCTTTAGATCTGACTATATGTTCAGATACTACACACTGAAGGGTGTTTTATGTATTTTGTGTTACATTATTTTACTTAATTTTTGCTTTACTGGCTCAGTGATCCATTTAGCTTGAGAAGCTATTATGGACCTGACAACCCTACTTGAAAATTAGTTTTGTTTGCCTTTCCTTATGTATGATCCTTTGCCTGATTCTACTACTAGAAAGGTATTCCTATGGTCATAAACTGAATACAATATGAACAGAACCCAGTGGACTTAAATATTACGATCCATGGGCATTTTAAATGTTCCCACACGACAAGAAACCCACCAACATAACTGACTTAAAAATAAGACTGATTTGACCGTGGAAGAATTTTCTTGTTTTTACTTTATGTGGGTTTTACTTTTCCCTTTCTTTTTATATTGTTTCAATCTTATTAAATTTCAGTAGGTGAAATAAGAATCAAGTGTCTAATATGACTGAAGTTACTTTTAATTGTCTCTTTAGAACAGATTTTTGGGGGGCACAATAAATTCAGGAGGACTTGGGAACATACACTGTTCTGTACAATGTCTAAATATCTATAAAACAAACTAGTAATTTTGACTGTTTTATTTTTATAGCCACTCAGTAGGAGTCTGAATGCTGACGTACCAGAACAACTTATAACTCCGTTAGTTTCATTGGGCCACATTTCTATGTTAGCACCAGATCAGTTCGCTTCCCCAATGAAATCTGTAGTAGCAAATTTTATTGTTAAAGATCTACTGATGAATGACAGGGTAAGTTTCTCATTAAATTTAGAATCATAAGATTAAGACTGTCTACATCTTTATTTGTCACAGAAACAACATGTCTGCTTTTCTCTGTGTATGATTTTTATTTGTTACTTAAAGTAACGTCTTGCTGTGTAGCTATTACGAGAATTTTTCTTTAAGAAAAAATTGAGAACATGAGATGGATGAATCATGAAGTAAAAAATAGAATCCTCAGTATTCAAACTCAAAAAAAACCCTGCCAATTTGCTCTTCTTTACCCTCCCTTCATTTGAATACAGTAGTGAAGGCTGCGGGAGCATGGCCAGGCTCGTTCCTACTCCGCAATTTCGTATTGCTCTCTGCACCACTGGTGGACAAGGCTGGCAACAAGTGTGAAGTTTGACACTTCTTAGGTGGTGGCTTGATTGTTCACAAGTTCTCTTTTAAGATGGTTCTGTTTTTTGTATGTAGTAAAATATGCATAATATAAACTTTGCCATTTTACCCCATTTATGTGTACAGTTCACTTACATTATATACACCCATGTTCTTATTGGTTTTTGTTTTATTAAAAACAAACAAGTTTGATAACATATGAATACACCCATATACACAAGGAGTAACCCAGGAAAGCCAAGTAAATTTGTGGTCCAAGCCACCACCTAAAATATACATCCACATTGTTGTGTAATCATTGCCACTACCTGTTTTCAGAACTTTATCATTTCGGAGAGAAACTCTACATCCATTAACCAGTGACTCCCCATTAGCTCCTCCCCGCCAACCTCTGGTAACATCTATTCTACTTGCCTCCTTTATGAATTTGCTTATTCTAAAAAAAAAAAAAAAGAATTTGCTTATTCTAGATAACTTCTTATCATACAATATTTATCCTTTTGCATCTGGCTTATTTCTGTCGATATAATGGTTTCAAGACTTCATTTTGTGCCACAATAATATTCCATTGTATGTTTAACCTATATTTTGTTTATTCATCTATTGATATATACTTGAGTGTTTTCTACCTTTTAACTGTTGTGAATAATGCTGATATGAACATTTGAGTCCCTGATTTTGGGGATATATGCCTAGGAGTGGAATTGCTGGATCATATGACCATTCTATGCTAAACTTTTCGAGGGGCTGCTGAACATTTTTCCACAGTGTCTATACCATTTTACATTCCCAGCAGCCATACACAAAGCTTCCATTTTCTACACATCTTGGCCAACACTTATTCTTTACTTGGTTTTTTAATCATAGTCAACCTGGTAGTTGCAAAGTAGTATCTTGTGGTCTTGGTTTGTGTCCCTAATGGCTAGTTTTTTTTTTTTCATGTGCTTTTTGGCTTTTTATATATCTTTGAATATTGAATCTTTTGCCCACTTTGAATTGAATTGTTTGTTGTTGAGTTGTAAAAGTTCTTTATATATTCTGAATATTTATATACTGAATCCAAGAATAGAAAGATTTTCCCCTGTACCTTCTTGTGAGAGTTTTTTAGTTGTAACTCTTAAGATCTTTGATCCAGTGTTAAAGTTAATTTTTATATATGATATAACAGTCCAGCTTCATTCCTTTGCTTGTGGCTATATCTAGTTTTGCCAGCACCATTGAGGAACTGAGGAGACTGTTGTTTTCCCAATAATTGGTGTTAACACTCTTGTTTGAAATCAGCTGAGCATGTATGTGAGGGTTTCTGCTTCATTCTGTTGGTCTGTGTGTCCATACTTACATCAGTGCCACCCATGCTGTCTTGATCACTATAGATTGGTAAGTTAAGTTTCAAAGTCAGGAGGTTTTAGCCTTCCAACTTTGTTCTTCTTTTCCAGACCCTATTTGGTGGCTTTCTTGTGGGGTTCCTAGAGCACAGTGTTGTTCAGCATGAAAACCTTAATGAGAAAAATTTTAAGTTTTTTTCTAAAAGTTAAATTTATTTAATTTTCTGTAGTCAACAGGTGAGAAGAATGGAAAATTATGGTCTCCAGATGAAGAGGTTTCCCCTGAAGTACTAGCAAAGGTAAAATTGAGTAGAACTTGATGACTGTTATGCTGAAATAATGAACATTTATAAATATCCATTAAAAAAAAAAACCTAACACTTAAAAAGCATTTTAAATAAGGTGCTTTATTTTTAAACCAAAAGTTGTGTGTTTCTCAAATTGCAGTTGTCCTTAAAGTTAGTTACATATAGATACATGTCAGCTTGTTTTGTAGATCTTCCTGCCTTGCTGAAATGATTTCAGTGAGGCTGTTTTGCATAGAGATTGTAGAATATTGATGTGAAAAGCACCTCAGGTCTAGCCTCATTACCACTTTTTATCTACAGGCATATGAATATTAATTTGGCAAAAACAGATGACTGTCATCATATTGGTAGCTTTTGATAGATGTAAATTATCCCTCAGTAAAGCTAATTTTTAAAGTGGTAGTCCTTGGAAAAGGAAATGGCAACCCACTCCAGTGTTCTTGCCTGGAGAATCCCAGGGAAAGAGGAGCCTCGTGGGCTGCCATCTACGGGGTTGTGCAGAGTCGGACACGACTGAAGTGACTTAGCAGCAGCAGCAGCATGTATGTATATACACACACACATTTACATAATGTATATATGTGTGTATATGAATGTATATATTTATGTTCAACCCTTCACTGAACACAGCTAAAATGGTAAATTAAAATATTAAGTTTAAACTATTGAGGCATGAATAACTTAGGAATTAATGGGTCAAAAAATAAAATAGAAATGAGACACTTGAGGTGTAGGGTGTACAGTATCCATTTTTTCCCTGAGATCATTGTCTTACTCCAGAAAATGAAAACTTTCCTTTTGACAGTCTTAAAGTTCCTGAAAGACAGAACCTAAATAAAGGCCAACAAAGTATACACCCTTAAGGTCAAGGTGACCTAGAGATGCAAAGTCCTTGAAGAAATATAACCTTAGATCAAGGCTTGAACTTGGGTAAATCGGTCGAGACTGGTAGGGCCTCAGGGTTCCTACAGAAGCAAACACCAATTCTCTGGAAGAAAGTGCATTTATCATGATCTTCAGATTCCTACAAATGATTTTTCATACATAATATCTAATAATTAAATCATGAGTCAAAGAAGAAATTATAATGTGAATTAGAAAAAGGACTTGTCATCAAGATGGCTCCTTCTTACAAAAACACCAGAATCACAACTAACTGCCAAACAACCATCAAAAAAGATTTAAACAAAAAAATGTAGGGTATACCAAAAGAAATAGCCTATACACAAAGATAAAGAAGAAACCACAACAAGACGGTAGGAGGGACACATGCGATAAAATCAAATCTCATATCCACAAGGTGGATGATCCACAAACTGAAAAATAATTATACCACAGAAGTTCTCCCACAGGAATGAAACCCTGAGCCCCACGTCAGGCTTCCCAGCCTGGTGGTCTGGCAACAGTAGGAGAAGGCTCCAGAGAATCTGGCTTGGAAGGCCAGTGGTACTTGATTGCAAAAATTCCACAGGTCTGGGGGAAACAGAATATCTACTCTTGGAGGGTACATACAAGGTCTAGTGTACACCAGGACCCAGGGGGAAAAGCAATAACTGATAGAAAAACGAGACAACCTAGAAGGGTGGGATTGTGGGGGGTGTGGGGGCTTCATGGGAGGAAGGGTTAAGAGGATGAGGATATTATACTTATAGCTGATTCATGTTGTTTTACAGCAGAAAATAACATTGTAAAGGAATTATACTCCAATTAAAAAGTAAATTTAAAAAATAAAAACCATAATGTGATAAAAAATAGAAATAAAAATAAAGTGGTAGTCTTGGGATTTAAAACAAGACTTCTTTATCATCTTATCTGATGATCTATCTCACCTTGAATAGCTCCATAGGCATCATTTATTCCATCAGTTCCTTTTTCCAGGTTGTCGATAAATAAATGTAGTAAATGATATCTACATTCTTTAGCTAGTTCTTGCATACATTTCATAACAGTCTTGAGTATAAGGCTCCAAGCAGTTATGACTACAAAATCTCCTGGGTTTTTTGATCAAAATAGTTCTTCAGTACTATAAGAAATATTAAAGTCTGTCTAGTTATTTTTAACCACTACAATCTGTGTAGTTATTTTTAAAAAATATATCAGTATTTTTAAATGATTTGAAAAGCAAGTGTCCAGGTGCGAGAAGTCTGAATTCAGAAGCCAGAGCCTGGGTACGCTATATATCATAGTAATGTGTCTTAGGTTACCTTGCTGCTGCTGCTAAGTCGCTTCAGTTGTCGCCGACTCTAGGTTGCCTTACTTACTAGAAATAAGAATGCCTCCCTCACAGAGTTGTTTGGTAGATTAAATAAAATAATACATGTACAAATCTGGGGGAAGCACCTGGCATAAACAGAATAAGTATTAGTTCTCATTATTATCCTACAGACTTGTTTAATAAAACATGTCTGCTGGCAGTTAAGTAATCTCACTAATGTAATTAACATAAATCTTCCCTTTCAGTGGAATTTTAAGTTGCTTTCTTCTTTTAGCATGTTAATATTTTATAGGTACAGGCAATTAAACTTCTGGTAAGATGGCTGTTGGGTATGAAAAACAACCAGTCTAAATCTGCCAATTCAACTCTTCGGTTATTATCAGCAATGTTGGTTAGTGAGGGTGACCTGACAGAGCAGAAGAGGATCAGGTGAGATTTTTCTTTCCAATTTTTTTTAGCTTCAAGATGTTGGTAGAGCTTACATAAAAATTATTTACTTAATATTAGCTGTTGTAATTGCACTATACGTTTTGTGTTTCAATTATGTACTTACTTCAGGTTTATATCTCAATAATGGTGTATTTTCATTTCTAAAGACTGACCTTTTTCCAGTAAATTTGTAGTCATAATCATTACAGCAGTGTTACAGTTAGCGTCAACATTTGGATCAATTAAACAAATATTTGTTGAATATTTGCCAAACACTAGCCAAGCATTGCTGTAAAAACAGAGAAAATTCAGTTCCTGCCTTTAAGCAACTTACCCTGTAAGTATAGTGGTTGAACAAGTATAGTGTTTGGTGCCATGAAAGGAATAAAAATTTCAGTGTAGATTCAAAGAAGAAAGAGTTGCAGCCTCTTGGTGGTTTGCAGAAGACTATACAAGGGTTTGCAAATGCCAAAAAAAATTTGTTTCCATTTCTACACATGTTCAGTCTTCAAATCTGTGAAATCACCATTTCTTCTTTCTGTACCTTTTAAGATGAAAATAAAAGTGAAATTTTTCATTTACTGGTTTTCATGTGAAATAACTGAAAAATTCTACTTGTGATGCATTCTTTAAAATTTGTGTTAGAGGATAGACTTAACTATTCATTTATGCTTTCAGTATTTATTGAACACTGTATCATGCCAGGTACTGCCAAACCTTTTAAACATACAATAATTTCTTCCTCTAAGGAATATTCATTCTATTGGAGGAGATAGGAAATGCACAATTACATTCAGTAGAGATACTGAATGCTTTGATAAACTGGAGAAAACAATCAAAAATCGTTTTTATCATAAGCCAAGAGTAGCTTTGCATGAACAGATTGAAGAGTAGGGACAGCAAGTTTTAAATTTGGGGAAACCATGTACAAGTGTGTCCCAAAGGCTTAATGATGAGCTCTTAGAAATCAGTGATAAATAGGCAGGATCCCCAGTAAAGGTGAAGATTATATATTGCCAGTTTATCTTTTAAAAAAATGTTTAACATCACTAAATACAATAAATACAATTTTAACTTAAGTGGAACCTCTTGTCAAATCATCAAAAAGAAATTTTTTGAGCAATCATTACTCTATGGGATCAGGGAAAACGGTTTCCCTCACTACTACTGTGAATATAAATGGGCATAGTCTTGGCAGCACTGTTTGGCATTTTGTTTCTGAGTCCTTAAAAATATTAATATTATTCTTTGGCTTTATTTTTATGTTCATGAAATTTAAAGAATCATATAAAAATATACATACTAACATTTCTTTCCAGTGTTTTGTTTTGTTTTTATCACAAAACATAGGAGAATGGTCAGTTGTGGAACATGCATATTATGAAATATTAGGCAGATCTTAATTAAACATTGTGTGTCCCATCGGAGAAGGCAATGGCACCCCACTCCAGTACTCTTGCCTGGAAAACCCCATGGACGGAGCAGCCTGGTGGGCTGCAGTCCATGGGATCGCTAGGAGTCGGACACAACTGATCAACTAAACTTTCACTTTTCACTTTCATGCATTGGAGAAGGAAATGGCAACCCACTCCAGTACTCTTGCCTGGAAAATCCCAGGGACGGAGGAGCCTGGTAGGCTGCAGTCCGTGGGGTCGCTAAGAGTTGGATGCGACTGAAGCGACTTAGCAGCAGCATGTATACCATAGTTTAGCTTGGACTCTGGAGTCAGAAACTTACTCAATTTCCTGTTCCATTTGCTAGTTGTATAAACTTGCATGAGTCAATTTTGCAAGCCTCAGTTTCCCCATCTTCCAGAGTAATGTACCCAGATAGTAGCATTAGTAATTTTTTAAATTCCTGAATCATTTGCCTCAGAAGCCATTTGAGAGTCCTTCAGTGTTACCAGTGCTCACTTTGATGGTCATGTGGTCTAAGAGTGCCATGTTTTCTCCTCTTGTATGTTAAATAATAGCCCCTTGTGGATTTAGGGCAGCTTTCCACATATTTTGAAGTCTTTAAAATATCAAAGCTATGTTATGTTCCATTTAGCAGTTGAAGTAAGAAGATTGTTCTTTCACCACATCAGTGTCACATTTTACTATTTAGGTAGTTTAAGTTGACTGGGTAAGGAGTGGGGATTCCTGGGCCTTCTAGATTCCCTTAGTAAACTTCCTGTTGGAAAGGAAAGTCTGCCTCAGAGACTAGTACCTGAGAGACACTGGCTCTCACCTCCATATTCTTTCCTTTTAGATGTTTGTCTGATGCCACCTCCTTTAGGGTACAGATCACTTCCCAATTCATAGCCCTTCCATTTCATCAGACATATCTAGGCTTAAGATTGATTTCTGTTATGTTTGTAAAATGTGTGTGTGTGCTTAGTTGCTCAGTTGTGTCCGACTCTTTGCAACACCATGAACTATAGCCCACCAGGCTCCTCTGTCCATGGGCATTCTCCAGGCAAGAATACTGCAGTGGGTTACCATGCCCTCCTCCACGGGATCATCTCAACCCACAGATCAAACTCAGGTCTCCTGCATTGCAGGCGGATTCTTCACCATCTTAGCCACCAGAGAAGCCCCTGTGTAAAATACATGTATGCATTTAAAATTGTGGTAAATAGATTTTAAATGATAAGTGAATTTTAATTTCTCAGTTTTTAGTATCAAGTTTTCTTTGATACAGGTGAATGCCTCTTAAAATGAGAAATACAGTTCCTAGTGTAAATGGTTCTCGCTAGTGTTGCAGTTGGTGCTATTGTAAATGAAAGCAGAGTTCCTTATAGTAGAGGATCTAAGCTAAAATGTAACTAAAAATGAAGGCAGCCATTAAAAAGAAGGAAATTTTGCTATTTGATACAACATGAATGGGCCCAGAGAGTATTATGCTTAGTGAAATAAGTCAAAGATAATATTGTATGTTATCACTTATATGTGGAATCTAAAAATTAAAACTAGTGAATATAACAAAGAGACTCACAGATACAAAAAACAAACTAGTGGTTACCACTGGGGAGATGGGAGTGGGGAGGAGCAAGGTAGGGGATTAAAAGATAAAAACTACTACATATAAAATAAGCTTCAAGGATATATTGTACAACATGGAAAATATAGCCAAGATTTTATAACTGTAAGTGGACTATAATCTGTAAAAATTTTGAATCGCTATTTTGTACATCTGAATTTAATATAATAAATCAGCTATACCCAAGTAAAATAAGTAAATAAAAATTTTTTAATGAAGGCAGATAAATGTAATATCAGATAGTCACAATGATTTGAGCCTTCTTCCCTGTGTTCAAGGACTCAAAGGATCTTTCCCATACTTGTACATTATGTCAATTTAAGTGTAAATTATGCTAAAGACCTTAACAGTCAAAAAGGGATCAAAGCGCTTTATGAATGATAATGGTTATAGGAAATGTTTCTTTCTTTCTTGTTTGTTTATAGTAAATCTGATATGTCTCGCTTGCGATTAGCTGCTGGTAGTGCCATAATGAAGCTTGCTCAGGAACCTTGTTACCATGAAATTATAACCCCAGAACAATTTCAGCTCTGTGCACTTGTTATTAATGTAAGTAACAGTCTTATTTTGTCATTTACTTGGTCTTCAACATTAAATTATATTAATATGATTATATACTTAATACAGATTAAGTATCCATTTACTCTGTGGATGTATGCACAAAAGGGATTGCTATTATTACTATTCTAACCAGTTATCTCCCCACAATTTTTACTTCCTTAGTATAATTATATCTTTTTTTAAAATGAAGACATTAAAAATAAAGTGTTCTTTTGTAAATGTTTGCCAGTTTTTAAAAAACTAAATAGGGGTTTTTGTTAATGATTTTAAAAGTACTAATATTTTTAAGTAGTTTTGGTTTTGTGCTGCTGTAGGATGAGTGCTATCAAGTAAGGCAGATATTTGCTCAGAAGCTACACAAGGCACTTGTGAAGTTATTGCTCCCATTGGAGTATATGGCCATCTTTGCCTTGTGTGCCAAAGATCCTGTGAAGGAGAGAAGAGCACACGCACGACAGTGTTTACTGAAAAATATCAGTATACGCAGGGAGTACATTAAACAGAACCCCATGGCTACTGGTAAGTAACTTTCAAAGTGCTCAGTGTGCAAATATATCTTGTCAATGTATCCATTTGTGAAGGGTTTTATTTCTTACATTTCTGTTATATTGGGTTGGCCAGTAAGTTCATTCACATTTTTCCATAAGATGGCCAAGCCAACAGTGTATAGCACTGGGACTTTTATAGAATGTTGCTGTTACAGTTAAGATGTATGTAAAATCTAAGATTTTACTTTCTGAGTCCTGTTTATAATGCATATAAGGAAGAACTGTATTTTATCTTACAGGATGAGCAGCGTGGCTTGATTTGAACACATTGCTCTGATGTTGGAGAGTGAAGTCCCTAGCCTTGCCAGGGATTCAATCTTAAATTATCCTTTGTCTTCAGTAGCCTTCAAAATTGAAAAAAGTATTTCAGTATCATCCAGATGATATGTTGCCTCTAATTTAGGAATAACTGAGGGAAAAATGTTAACTGAAGTGGTTAAAACATTAAATTAGGGAGAGATTTTTATAAAAGCTATTATTACTATTGTTAATAATAATGTTTTCACTCTAGAGAAATTATTATCACTGTTGCCTGAGTATGTAGTTCCATATATGATTCACCTGCTAGCTCATGATCCAGATTTTACAAGATCACAAGATGTTGATCAGCTTCGTGATATTAAAGAGTAAGTCATGTTGATTTTTAAAGAATTTTTAAAAATATTTTTACTTTTTAAAAAAGGCTTAATTTTTTTGTTACTGTCCCCATTAGAATAAAATTTTTTATGGTTTTCTTTTACTGTAAATTTTAAGTTTTGTCTTACAAAATTGTTTCTGTCTAATAAGTTCTATTTGGTTGTTTTGTTTGTTTGCTGCTGTTTGCAGTTAGCTTTAGCTGAGTCTTTGAAATAGATTGACTTGGTTTTTATGTTATTTTTACTGTTTGTATTAAATTGGGCTTCAGTTACATCAGTTTGATCATTTAGAAACCCATGTGAAAGCCATGGAGGGAAAATTTCTCTCTGTAAAGCTACACTTTCAACCTCAAAAGATGCCTCAAAAGTATGCACACACATAAAAGATACTCTGTGGCAGGACTATGGTAATACAAAATTAGATATGTTACACCAGTCACGGAGAGATTTATCTCTGGTGGAAAGACAGGCAAGTAAACAATTGCAAAATACTTTAGTGTTTTTATGTAAAACAGAACTTTGTATATTGATGCATGATGAGTAAACAAGTACACGATGGCCTAGAATTATCTACAAATGACCTCCAAGAAACTTTAAAGCAGTATTTACTTTGCCATTGCTATGCTTTTGCTTTGTTCCTTTAAATTGGTTCCTTCAGCTTGTATTTAAATTACTATGATTTTTTATATGGGACATGACACCTTTTAGTTCTAATCTTATTTGAGGTGGTGGTTGTTGCTGCTCAGTCGCTAAGTCGTGTGGTAATCCACATTTATTTCTGCCTCGTGTAGCTCTTTAAGGAGACATAGGTTCTAGTCCCAGCTATGTCAGTAGAAGCTTTACTTCTCTGAGCTTCTCTGCTTCAGTCACCTTATCCATAAAATACAGGATATAAAATAGGTAATTCCTAAAATGTCTTCTAATTCTGATTTCTGTTTATTTTATAAATATATTTCATTTGCAAATTCTTTTTTTTTTTAATAACTTTTATTTTGGGATTTCCAAGAAAGCACTTTGATAAATCGAAAAAGTATATGTTTGCCTAGAACACTAGGTCTGTGTTAAGGAAACTTTGAGCCCTGTTTCAGTTGCAAGGCCATCATGTGGAAAAAGGTTAGACCTAAGAGAGGCAGTAATGGTGTGGGAAGAGCACTGAAGTCATTTGAGTTGGAACTGAAATCACTGGCACATACTTTTTGATTCTACCTAGTGTGCAGTGCTTTTGAATATCTTTAAACATTTCAAGTTACTATGTAGTTTGAAGTGTTAACTTCTTTTTCTAGTTAAGGTGTACAGTTTCTTAAAGTATACGGTTAGATTATTCATTAAGACTTTTTAATATAGGGTATTATTAGATTTAAATTTCCCTTTCAGCACTACCAGTGCTGAATCCTGTAAGTATGGTATGTTGTGTTTTTATTTGTCTTAAGGTATTTTCTAATTCTTTTTGTGATTTCTTCTTTGACCCATTGATTGTTTTAAGAGGGTGGTTTGGGAATTCCCTGACCGTCTAGTGGTCAGGATCCACGCCTTAATAGCAAAGGGCCCAGGTTCAGTCCCTGGTCAGGGAACTAAGATTTTGCAAGCTACATGGCCCCCCCCCCAAAAAAAAAAAGAGTGTGGTTTAATTTCCATATATGTGTGAGTTTTCCAATTTTCCCTGTTTTCCTTCTGTTACTGACTTTTAGTTTCATGCTGTTCTGGTCAGAAAAGATATGTTTTAAGACTTGCGGCTTGCTGTCGAGGCCTATTAAGACTTACGGTCTGTCCTAGAGAATATTCCAAGTTCACCTGAGGAAACTGTGTGTTCTGCTGCTGTTAGTTGGAGTATTCCATCTATGTCTCATACATCTGAGTGGTTTATAGTGCTGTTCAAGTTCTCCATTTTCTCTTTGATCTCCTCTCTGTTTTTTCAATCCATTATTTAAAATAAGGTATTGAAATCTTATTGTGGAATATGTGTTTCTCCCTTCTGTCAACTTTTGCTTCATAGGTTTTGGGGCTCTGTTGTAAGGTTTGTGTTTATAATAGTCATATCCTCTTCAATAGTCCTTCTCGGTCTTTTGCAATCCAGTTTGTCTAATTATAAAATAGCTACCAGCTCTCTTCTGGTTACTGTTTGTATGAAATGTATTTTCTCCCCATCCTTTAACTTTCAATTACTTTGTGTTTTTGTATCTGAAATGAGTCTCTTGTAGACAAGATATATATGGATCTTTTTTCTCCCTTAATCTACTCTGCTTCTCTGCTTTTTAATTGGGAGATAAGGAAGAAGTTACTTCTGCCACATAACTATTAGTTTTTTCTGTGTCTTATATATTTTTTGTTATTTAATTGCTCCATTACTGCCTCTCATTTTTGTATTTACAGTTGAACTTTACAGTATGAATAGGTTTGAACTGTGCAGGTTCACTTACATGCAGATTTTTTTCAATAATAAATACTATAGTGCTTCAAGATCCACAGCTGGTGGACCCACAGATACAGACAAACTTCATATACAGAGGAACCAATTATACAGTGGGCCAAGACTAAGTTAAATGCAAATTACTGTGTGAAGGGTCAGCACCCTTAACTCCTGTGTTATTCAAGGGTCAGCTGTAGTTGTTTTTTGTAGGAAACTTTTTTAATTCTTTTGGATATATTTTTTAGTTATTTTCTTAATAATTATTCTTAACAGCTTAAAATTGTAACAACCTATTTTCAATAATAGCAACTTAGTTTCACTAGTGTAGAGATACTCTGCTCTTGTGAAATGTGAAATTGCTCCATTGTGTCCAAGTCTTTGCAACCCCATGGACTATATAGCATACCAGGCTCCTCCATCCATCGGATTTTCTGGGCAAGAGTACTGGAGTGGGTTGCCACATCCTTCTCTGCTCTTATACATCTCTATTTCATTCCCTTTATATTGTAATTGATACAAATTATATTTTTATATGTTGTTTCCTTTCACATATATGTGATTATTTTCATGCATGTGGTTTATTTCTTTATTTTTGGCTGTGCTGGGTCTTTGTTGCTGGCAGGCTTTTCTCTAGTTGTAGAGAGTGGGGTCTGCTCTCTGATTGCAGTGCTCAGGTTTCTTACGGCGGTGCCTTCTCTTTGCGGAGCACAGGCTCTGAGGCCATGGGCTTCAGTAGTCGCAGCACATGGGCTCAATAGTTGTGGTTCCTGGGCTCTGGCACACAGGCTCAACAACTGGGACACAAGGACTTAGTTGCTCTGCAGCATATAGGATCTTCCTGGATCAGAAATCAAACCCTCGTCTCCTTCATTGACAGGCAGATTCTTTACCATTGAGCCACCAGGGAATTCCCTGCATTTGCTTTTTAAATCATATATTTAAAAAGGAGTTACAAATCAGAAGCTCAGTAATGCTGGCCTTATGTTTTAGCTATGTTACCTTTACCAGTGGGTTTTTTTTATTTCTTATGGTTTCAAGTGACTGTTTAGTGTTCTTTCATTTCTGCCTGAAGGACTGAGTTTAATATTTATTGCAAGACAGGTCTACTAAAAGCAAACTCCATTAACTTAGTGCTAAATTTTCCTTTACAGTAGTCTCTTAAAACATATATATATATACTATAGGCAAAGAAGTACACACAGATTATCTTCAAGTGATTTTTTTCTCCTCTCGATGGAGTAAAACAGTAAGTCCATGGTGGTTGCCTAAAAAATCATCATGGGAACTTAATAACAGATTTTGATTCTAGATTTGGCAATGTAAGTTCCTCAGATGATTCTAATCTTCATCCCAATTTGGGATTCACTTTTACTTAGAAATTCAGGTGTCACCAGACACTTTATGAATTAAATAACTATAACAAGCAGAAAACAGAAAAATGACTTGAAATGTGACTGTTTCGCTGAGTTACTGGTTATATGCACACCAGTCTCATAACACATGAAATTCAGAGTTATGTCACAGTAGAATTACATACGAGCCCTAGATCACAGGATAAATAGCTTACAAATGGTCAGAATGGCAAGACTATGCTGTATGCTGGTTTGCTCATGATTGCTAGATATTAATACACAGTATATTATCTAAATGTTTATTAAATACCTATAGAATGACTCTTCACGTGTATGCCTCATGAAACTGTGAGGCTTTCTCATATTAAGCTATATGTTCATGTTTGTTATTTGTGATGTTATATCCTATTTTAATTGAACATTTTATTAATCATTAGCGTTTTACTCTTTGTATACTCGAACAACAGAACTTCCCAGTAAATTATTTAATCCACTCAGCAAAAGAACCTGCAATTAGTCTCTTTACTAAGTGAATATGTTTCATTTAGGTGCCTCTGGTTCATGCTTGAAGTTTTAATGACAAAAAATGAAAATAATAGCCATGCCTTTATGAAAAAGATGGCAGAGAATATCAAGCTAACAAAAGATGCCCAGTCTCCAGATGAATCCAAGACAAATGAAGTAAGATATATATTAGGCCAGTGACTATTAAGAAATTACAGGGAAAAAGTAATGTGACCCTTGTCCCACTTGTTTTTCCTATTGTATAATAGATTAGAGAATGCTTATTAAAATATATACTTATAGTTTATAAATATATGTACTTTTTCTTTCATTACATTGAAGTCTATTTTTGAAGAACGTTTATTACTCTGAAAAAGATATTAAAATATGTACAGAGCATGGGGATAAGAACTAGTGAAATTTATAACTATGCTGTCTTAAGAACTAGTAAGTAAGTGTTACAGACCCATAGATAGTCTTCTTGTATGTTTCCTTTGGTTTGGTTTGTTGTTTTTAATGCATACTTGGCATTCATGTTAAAGTAAAACGAAGGGGACTTTTTTGTCCTTGTTACTAGGAGTCTACATCAGAAGAAGTGCCAGAGACAACATGCAGAGTGTTCAAGGAGTAAACAATAGCCCCATATTACTGTGTCGATTCCATGTTACATATTGGGTAGAATTGGTACCTGTGCTTGTTTTGCACTCCTGAAAGTTACGTGATTTGTTTCCTCCCTAGAAACTTTATACAGTGTGTGATGTGGCCCTGTGCGTGATAAATAGTAAAAGTGCTTTGTGCAATGCAGAGTCACCAAAGGATCCAGTCCTGCCAGTGAAATTTTTTACACAACCTGAAAAGGTAACTTTCTTCTCATTTTTCTACCAAACTGAACTCACTTAAATTTGTTACTGTCATCCTGGTGGCAAATACTAGACTGTCTTGACTACAAAGTAAAAAATATATACCTCTGTGAGTTTATCAAGAAAGGGGAGACTGTCTTCCAAAGCCTGAAAAATATCATTCTCACCTTACAGAGTAGAGAATACAAATCAAGCTTGGTGGTGGTGTTCCTATGTGAGCTATTCCTTCTGGATATTTCTAATATGTAAGAGGAATTTTCAAATTTCTTAAATTGTTTTCATCTCATCCTGTTAAAACACTGTTAGTATTTTTTCAGACAAGAAATAAAAATGTTTGGTAGAGTGTAAATTATATACATCTATATATGAAATAAAGTGTCAGTATGAATGGAAATGGTCTTGGCAATTGACAGACCTGGATTTGAAGTTAACAGGCTTCACCAGTGGCTCAGTGGTAAAGGATCTGCCTGCGATGCAGGAAATACGGGTTTGATGCCTGGGTCAGGAAGATCCCCTGCAGGAGGAAATGGCAACCCACTCCAGTATTCTTGCTGGGAAAATCCCATGGACAGAGGAGCCTGGCTACAGTCTGTGGGGTCACAGAGAGTCAGACACAGCTAAACCACTGAACACACACTCAAGTTAACTCTTCTAAGCTTCATTTTCTTCATCTCTAAAATGCAAGTGATGATAATACCTGTTATCTATTATTAATATGCCTAGGTCTATAGAAGTTAGTCAAAATGAAGCGTTAGTAAGTGGTATCGTTAATAATGGGGCTTCCCAGGTGGCTCAGTGGTAACGAATCCACCTGCCAACGCAGGAGACGTGGGTTCTATCCCTGCATTGGGAAGCCCTCCTGGAGAAGGAAATAGCAACCCAGTTCAATATTCTTGCCTGGGAAATCTCATGCACAGAGGAGCCTAGCAGGCAGTCCATGGGGCTGCAAAAGAGTAGGACCTTACTTAGCGACTGAACAATAATAATTATATTATTAATAGTACATAGTACATTTATTCTGCTAGCAACAAATGAAGTTTTCCATGTAAGTAAATTTTTCAGTGAACTAATAGCTCTTTAAATTTTTCCAGCTAATTTGGATTTTAAGACTTTTTTTTTTTAACAGATTGCATTGTATTTATTATCCACTTTAAGGTGATATTTTGAAGTTTTAACTTTGCTGTTGTTTGTTTTTTTTAAAAAAATTAATATTTTTAATGGAAAAAATATGGCATTTAAAAATTTCAACAAAAATTTGTATCCAGTTTTCTTTAATCTAGTACTCAGAATTTATGCCTGGTTTTAATAGGAATAATAAAGATTGCAAAGTTACTTGCCTTCTAATTGAATTTACTGGTCTTTATAAATACTCCTACATGAGCTCTTGAATTTAAATTTACTTTATTGCTGAACCAGGGCTATTATGACTAGAATAGTACCTATATAGAATTTACATACAGTAGTAGTCCTGTCATCAAGAATTTAAGTTGCTGTTTGTTACTATATCTTATTCTAATTGATTTTGTTTTGATATGAAGCTTAGAATGTTTTTAGCCTTCATAATAATACTTTAGAGTTTCCATTTTCAATGAGCATCTTTCTTCATTTCCTTTTCTAATATACTGCTTTTAATATGGTGTAAGTTCAAACACAAGAAAATTAGGGTATTAAGATCATGAGCTTAGTGATATTATAGTATATCTTGATGTAACATTTATTTTGGCTGCATAAAAGCCTTTGTGAGGAAGAAAAGAAGGATACAGGCTTGCCTAGAGTGCATATCGAAAGTGTGATTTCTTCATAGGCACATTTAAGCCATTTTGTTCTTTTCTGTGACACTAGTGTGAAGGTCGACTTAGTAAAAGAAAAAATAATCTTTAAGGTGATTACTTAGAAATGATGAACATCCGGATGCTAATAGATCATTTTGCTTCTGTAACTTCTTGTGGTTTATTCGTGCTATTCCCAGGGTAATTAGCAAAGAGAGGCACCACGTGATCAGATTGTGAACTCTTCAAGTTTCGTATACATATAACTTTTAAGAAAGTATCATCAGTGTCCACGTTTGGCTTAAATTCATTTATTAACTAGTTAATATTGCTGCTGCCCAAGAACATTATGATTGACTTTATTAGATTTTGATGTTGTATTTACCTTTATGATTTGCACAGTCTACGTATGGTTCTAAGAAACAAAATATTTTTAATTAAAGTAAAAGATTTTTTTTGTTTCAGTAAGGATAATATTCTTGAGGGTTCCCTGCTGGCTCAGTGGTAAAGAATCCACTGCCAATGCAGGAGAAAGGAGTTTGATCCTTGGACTAGGAAGACCCCCTGGAGAAGGAAATGGCGATCCACTCCAGTATTTTTGCCTGGGAAGTCCTATATGCAGAGGAGCATGGGGGAGCTACTGTCTGTGGATTTGTAAAAGAGCCAGGCGCAACTTAGCAACCAAACAAAAACAGTTTTCTTGAGATCCTATGTGGAGTTCTTTTAGTGAGTATTAAGTGCCTGGTGCATAGTACCATTTTGGGTGCTTTGGGAGCACAGAAGTAAATTCCCTGGTAGTGTAGTGGTTAGAGTCTACACATCCATTGCAGGGGGCCTGTGTTCAACCCCTGATGGGAAAGATCCCACATGTGTGACACAGCCAAAAAAAAAGGTAAATTTTATAATAGAGCGTAGGTGAACACAGTTCATTGAGTAAACTGGAAACTGTAATAGAAGAAGTATGTTTTATTTTAAATGTGATTTAAGGGAATTCCTTGGTGATCCAGTGGTTAGGATTCCGTACTTTCACTGCCGATATCCTGGATTTAGTCACTGGTCAGGGATCCAGGATCCTACAAGCCATGTGGCACGGACAAAAACAAAGTAATTTGCATAATTTATCTCTAAATTTGACAAAGTCTTGTGTGTCAATTGATTTAATTTTAAAACTAAACTTATAGCATGGTTCATGAAATAGCTTTGATGATTTGATAGGTTTCGTAGCATAAATGAACCTGTTACTGTAAGGCATAATGTCTGAAAAGTCTTTTATGAACAATAAAAATACGCATGTTCACTTTTTTTTTTGATAGGACTTCTGTAATGACAAGAGTTATATTTCAGAAGAGACAAGAGTACTTCTGTTAACAGGAAAGGTATTATATACTAGATAATGGGGGGATCTTTATCTCCTGTGCATATTACTGCTAACCTTTAAACGTCCCTCAAATTTTATAGTTCCTGATTCTTAGAAGTCATGTTGTGGATTGTAGCATCTAAAGCATTTGTTCTCTTGGACTTTTTTCTGCAATGAACCATTTTTTAGTTAAAACCATGTGTCCTCATCAGTACGGATAGGGTTCAAGTTATTTAGAATTCACAACAGATTTCCCTGAAAAATCATATAATAAAGAGGTTAAAGCATCTGCCTCTAATGCGGGAGACCTGGGTTCAATTCCTGGGTCAGGAAGATCCTCTGGAGAAGGAAATGGCAACCCACTCCAGTATTCTTGCCTGGAGAATCCCATGGATGGAGGAGCCTGTGTGGGCTACAGTCCATGGGATCGCAAAGAATCGGACACGACTGAGCGACTTAACTTAAGAAAAAGAAAAGAAATAATTTTAAAGTATTAAAAAGTTAGTTTATATCCTATAAAGGTAATATGACATCTAAAAGAGCAAAAGGAAAAAGGAAATTTAGTATTTGATAAAGTATCTAAACTGTTAAAACTATGTACACTCAATAGTGATTATCTGTAAGGCATTTTACTATGCCTTACTCATTATGTATTTCACTGTATTTTAGGGGCAGTTTTTATTGTAATTGAACAATAAAGAATAATTATTGCATAGTTTTTTTTCTGCATATTTTTAAAAGAATAATACTTCTGACTTCAAATTATGTTCAGACACAGTATTACAGAATTATCATTTCTAATAAATTTAGGATTTAACTTGCCAATAACAACTGTTTTAACAACAATTCCTGGGCTTAAGCAAAACAATAATCCCTTACATGTGTATAAATTTATATGTATTCATTTTAGTGAGGTATAAAATAACATGCGTATATGTAATTTCTAGCCAAAACCTGCTGGAGTACTAGGTGCTGTAAACAAGCCTTTGTCAGCAACGGGAAGGAAACCATATGTTAGAAGCACTGGAGCTGAGACCGGAAGCAATATTAATGTAAATTCAGAGCTGAACCCTTCCACCGGAAATCGACCAAGGCAATTTTTTTCTTCAGTTGTTCTTGTTATGATCACTCACTACTTGATTCATCTTTCAGTTCCTTTTCTTAAAGCACATTACAAAAATGGACTTTAGGGAGCATCTTAGTAAAAAACATAGTGCTGAATTTTAGTATAATTAATGATGGTGATTGAGTGTGTGCGACACACTGGGAAACCATTTAGCATTCTGAATGTATAAAAAAGTTAAAAGAATTTGTAGTAAAACTAATTTACTTGGAAGTGTGTGTATATGTGCAAATTTAACACTTAGGAAAACTGAAAATATAACTCTTTAAACAAATTTATTTATATGCTTTTTAACTCAAGAGATTTAGTATAACATGAATAAACATAACATTGTTAATGACATTTTCCACTTATTATTAAAGATTCCATGTTTAACATGTCAGGTGTTTACTGTCTTAGCTACTGCATAAAAGTTTCCACCTGACCCTCCTCTTACAAACACTGAATAATGAGGCTTTTAAAGATTTTATTCTGATTCATGATATTTTAAGAATAAATTCAACTGGTAGTGTTTTAAACACATTTTTAGCAGTAGGATCCAAAGATGTAAAACTATTAACGTGGGACATCCGTGGTTTACATGGATGGTGGGCGTCAAACACCTTTCCCATGGCCCTTTCTAGCGGCCCCCTCTCTTAGAGCTAATTAAGGGCACAGGCTGAAGAAAGTGATAGTCTTAATCTGCTGTACTTTTGCGCATGGTTTTAGCGTTTTCCACCCCCAGCAGATAGGCTTATAGAATACTTACGTTGTTTGTTTCTTGACAACTAATCTATCAGGTGATTTTAGGCAGTCATTTCTTTCTTACATTAGTAAGGTTAAATGGAAATCAGTAACTTGGTATAATAGGGCAATAGGCTGTAGCCACAGATATGAGTCTTGCTAACTTGGCCAGCCTTCTAAGCCAGTCTGAGCCTCCTGTTTTCTTATTGGTATAGTGAGAGAGTAACCTTTGTATTCATGTGGTCAAATAAAGAAGTTTTGGTGTGTTTCTCTTCAACAGGGAACAGAGTTCAGAGGCAGCAGAAACTGGTGTTAGTGAAAATGAGGAGAACCCTGTAAGAATTATTTCTGTCACACCAGTAAAGAATATTGACCCAGTAAAGAATAAGGTAAAATTTTCAATTTAATGAGTTTCTCCCATGGAGATTCTTACTACAGTTTCATGATAGGAGTGAAAAGCCCACGGTCAGTACATTAATGTATACTACATACTATACATGTGTGTATACAGGTGCTTACCATGCTTTCTCTCTCCAGAAATGATTCTATGTTCACTTTCTTCATTTAACCAGAGCTTGTGTGGTCACCCATAATGGTGTCTTTCTACCACACTACTTTTCCCAGTACCTTGAAAGAATAGGAACTGAGGGGTTTTGAGATCTTGTTTTCAGTACTTCATTGACTCCTGCCAGAGATCAACACTTCTTGTTTGTTCAAATTGAACTGATGAGCTAGCCTTAATGTTTGAGTTTTTATCTATTTAACAGCTGCATTCTTTCTTTGATGGTGGATCTTTTATCTGTAGCTCCCAATATTCTTAATTTTTCAGCAGGATAGAAAGGAATATAACATTGGTAGGAGGATAATGTTCCTGAGTTGGAATAGTATAAGAATAGTAATATTTTTTTTTCTGTAGAATCATATTTTTGACATACTTTTTTTACACACCATATATTTATGGTATTTATAAGATGTTTTAGGAATTACCCTCAGGTACATAAAATATAGGACTATACAGTCATTCCACAGTAGCTGAACTTTTCCTATCAAAACTCGTCTGAACTCAAACTGAACAGATAGGGGCTCTTATTTTTCATGTATATATTTATTTATTTGGCTACATTGAGTCTTAGTTGAGGCATGCAAGCTTAGTCACCCTGCGGTATGTTGGATCTTGGTTCCCTGACCGGGGATTGAACCTGCATCCCCTGCAGTAGAAGGTGGGGTTTTAACCACTGGACCACCAGGGAAGTCCCTGATAAAAGGTTCATTTTTGGTCAGTCTCTCACTGTCCATACTCATGCTCTTTGCTAGCTGAACTTCACTATGTCAGTAGATTCAGGGAACCTCTCAAATGTCTTAGAATTCAGAAGCCAATAGATTTAGGTATTGTGGGATCTTTTTATAGAATTAAATATTCAGCATAAATATGCTTCCATTCAGAAATGCATATTGTTACAGATACTTAAACATGCTTGTCGTGTGTATTAAGAGGTAGTACAGGGATGCAAATGTTTACCTAGTACAGCTATCTATAACCTTCCCAACCTCTGCAATAAAATTGTATAAAAGATAAATTGGATGCTTAAATTCTAATTTTTGAGGGGCCAAAATGTGACTTTGACCTGAAATATTATATTGTTTTGTTCCAAACCCTGTTTTAAGTTTTTCATACTTCCAAAGAATGTTTTAACAATTCAGTGTTGCCTAAAGAGACATGTCATGTTTTGGCAAAAGCCTGATAGCTTCCCAGTCAGATCTCCCATAAATTGATATGATCATTTCTTTCCAGGATCTGGTCCTCAGTCTTACAGGCTCAAAACACTGTGTTGCTAGTATATTAAAAGAAGATATCATCTAAGGGAGTGTTTCTTGCTAACCAGTTTCTCAAAGAGGTTGATGTGTAAACCAGTTAATTATATAAATAAAAACTATCCAACAAATTGGATATGCATGTTTACAGATCAGAATATTTTCTATTATTCACTCTGTGAGAGAAATCAAATTGTAATATGAAGAGTGAATAAGGGAGGTGGTTAGAAGAAGTAAGATACTAACATTCCATGGATGCAGGCAAGCAGTACTGCCAGTGTTGCCCTTTAGAGTCTTTTTCTTCATGCCTGTAGCTGACTGTAGGCATGACTATGCCTTCATGCCTCTTCATTTGGTTTTTGCATGAGTTTGTTATACATATGCACATACACATAATGTTCATAAATATGTAAATATGATCATGTACATGACTTTTAATACAGTCTTTTTTTCCCTATTAAGCAGCCTTGTCTTGTGTGTTCAATTTTTTCTCTCCAGAGTTATCATTTTCTTACATGTATACACATAAATCCTTTCCCCCTTCTTTGTCAGTGCAAACAATGTTGCATTAAACTTACTGGTGATTTTTTTTCTAGGGGCTGAGTTCTAGCAGTGGGATTGCTGGGTCAAGTAGTAAAATACTAGAGATTTTAGATGTTTCTATATTGTTTTCTCAGAAAGTTAGAACACCTGACATTTCTACTAAGCAGGTACTTTTTTCTCTACATATCCACCATCAGCAGGTTTTATAGTTCTTTTGAATCTTTTTCCGTTTAGAGTATCAAAACTAATACCCCACTATTTTTTAAATTTTATATTTATTTTTGTTGACCATTTGGATGTATCTTATGTGAATTGCTTGTTCGTATTTGCCCTTTTTAAAATTATCTCTGTTCTTTTTTTTTCCGGCCATGCTGCACAGCTTGTGGGAACTTCACTAACTAGAGATTAACCCTAGGCCACCAGGGAACTCAGTAACTCAACTTCTGATGCTGTAGTAGTTATACCTTCTTGTTAACACTCTTGCTCCCTTCTGATCTATTCACCAAATATAGCACCCAGTGTGATCTTTTTAAAAATATAATTTGGATTATGTTTGCCCTCTGCTTAAAGTCCATCAGTGACTTTTATTATGGACAGAGGACCCTGGTGGGCTACAGTCCATGGGGTCACGAAAGAGTAGGACACAACTTAGCAACTATACAACAACTTTTATTAGCACTTAAAATAAAATCAGATTTCTTAAAGGTCCCATAAAGCATTCATGATCTGGCCCATGCTTGCTTCTCCTGCCTTAATACCAGTCTCACATCACTTCAAGTTACTTAAATCTTCCAAGCTATTTCCTTCTTTGTGTGTTTCATGTTGCCTCTTGCATCTGTCTAGAACACCTTACTTTCCACATGGTAAGCCTTGCTCTGATACTGTTATTCCCCAGAATAATCAAATTGATGTTTTCCTTTTATTTATTTATTTTTTTCCTGAATGCCCTTTAATCTCTTTAGCACTTAGGGTAATCTGTACTTAAATGTTTGTTTACTCTTTAAAAAAGATTAATCATCTATTATGCTCATCTACTGAGGACCAGCACAGTATCAGTTTTGTTCCCCAGTCTATGCACAGCAGCCACTACATGTAATAGACACTAAGTTGAGTGAATGGTTTCTGCTTCAGGTTTAACCAAACTTAGTCATCTTTATTGGCCTTTTTATTTTGCCCAGGAATCACTATCTTTCACCAGGTGACTTTGCATATCTCTGCTCTAATCCATTGTATACTGTTTAACAGTTTACCCTGTGTGGACCACCTTACTCTTTTTCCCTCATGTATTATCTGTTCTCTTAAGATAAACTTTAATGTTTTAATCCTCAACATGAAACACTGATTTTTTTGGATTTTCTAACTTAAGATACTATTTTCATGAGTTTTCATTTAAGTAAATTATCTTGAAACATGAAAGATTTATATGTATTTCCCGGTCATTCTGAAAACATTTTGAGGGGAAATGAAAGTTAATTAACTGAAAAGATATAGTCTTTTTTTTTGAATGATGACAGTGGTCCTTTGTTTCCCTTGAATCAATTCAAATTATTACAGTTGATTCCTAAATTTCATTCGTATAAAGGTCAGTTTCATCCTGAAAACTATTACACCTCCTAATGTCCATTATGTCCGTTAAACTAAAATAGAATTTTATTAGCTTAAACATTTTAGATGACAATATGTATGCCAAACTAGAAAGAGGAAAAAAAAAAAAGAGAATGTTCAGAAAAAAATAGGTTAATGACCGATTCAATAAGAAGAGACAAAAGTTTGAATGAATGAGTGAAGTGAGATATTAAAGAACTTTCTGTTACAGAACTAGGAAGATGATTATGGTTAGATGCATCATAGAGAGAGAAAATAACATTGAATTATGAAAACATCCTCCCTGCTTTTGAAAAGTGGTAACATTAAGAACATACTAGCAATAAAAAGGACATTTTTATTTAAAATGAGTATGAAAGAACAGCTGAGTAGGTTTTCTCATGTAACTGCCAGTGCCATTTAATACATATTTACTGAGTATAATATTTGCCACACACTATGGTTAGGTATCATGTTCAGTCCTTACCCTTAAGAAATTTACATTCCTCATGGGATGTAAGCAGTGAGTTAGAAACCCTGAAGTCCCAACTCCTAAAATACTTGCAGAATGCTTCTTCTAGTCAGATCAGTGATATTTAAGGAATTTCTGTTCATAAAATTGTTTTCTGCTCTTCTAGGAGATTAATTCTGATCAGTCTGCCCAGGGCAACATCAGCAGTGACCGAGGAAAGAAAAGAACAGTAACAGCAGCTGGTGCAGAGAATATCCAACAAAAAACAGATGAGAAAGCAGATGAATCAGGACCACCTGCCCCTTCAAAACCCAGGAGAGGACGTCGACCCAAATCTGAATCTCAGGGCAATGCAACCAAAAATGATGATATAAATAAACCTCTTAGTAAGGGAAGAAAGAGAGCTGCAGTCAGTCAGGAGAGCCCTGGAGGTCTGGAAGCAGGTAATGCCAAAGCACCCAAACTTCAAGACACAGCCAAAAAGGCAGCACCGACAGAGAGACAGATTGACTTGCAAAGGTAACGTACTCCATTCTTTCTGAACTTTGAGTTTAGACATTTTGTTTTATTCCTAGTTGCCAGGCATCGCACCCAAATACCTAGCCATTTGGGAGTGAGAACTGCCCCCTGGTTTTCCTGAGTAAGTTATGATGGTACTTGTTTTTAGCTCATAAACTTCAGGACAACAATTTGAAGAGAGATCTCCTAAATTAGGATATAGTATTTTGGTATTTCTATTTGTTAGCAAGGATATTATTATCTTGGTCTTCTTCACATAGTTGCCTGGGGTTTACTAAATATAAACGGCTACTTTTTTGATACAGAAGTCCCAAAATGGAGTAAATAGATGTCATGATACCTGAACAAGTATATCTTGCGCTTTAAGTCCACTTGTTATAGTAAACTTTAATATAAGTCAACAACTTACTTCTCTCCCCTACCCTTCCCAATGAGAAATAACCTCACAGCTGCTCGTCTTTGATCATGTTTGGGTTGGGTTTTAAATTAACATTTATGAAATTCTGAAGTTTGGGGTTATTAAATTTGTTACATTTTAAGTGTCTCTAAGTACCTTTTCAGCATCTAACGGCAGCTGATCCAGGCCCAAATCTGACTAAGTAATAGGAGTTTCTTCTACTCATTTCCAGTTTTATGTACTAAAAGTAGAAAGCCAATATTGGGGGCAAATTTTATTATTTTCTCCTCAAACCTGGACCTTTGACCTGGAACAACATACTTAACCTTGGCCTCCTTTTCTTCATCAGTAAGACAATATGATAATCCAGTCTTCAAAGGATTATTGTAAGAATTAAATGGATCATTAAATAGAAAGCACTCAACAAAATGCCTTGTGTAGAATAAATGCTCAGTAATTAACCACTGTTCTGAATTCTAATTGTTTTACCCCTTAATATATTTTTAGTTATGCAAAAACTGAAGAAATTTCATTGGAAGAGATAGCCAGAATTCTCTAAAGGGTTTCTAGAATTCTGGCCTTTCCTCACCCACATAAAATACTACTGTTCTCACACCCAGGCCATCTGAGCCACCTGATCTTAATTTGTCACTAGCTGTCCTTTTCCCATCTAACCAAAATATCCAGGCACTTACTTGAACCTTGAAAATATTTTCAGTAGCAACCAACCTTGTCTCTGAAATTGAGCATTGTAAAACCCATTGCTTTGCTTTTAGTTACACCATATGCCCCCAAAGCATTAAACAAACCCAACAAAAATGGCTTACATGCCAGAAACTGCTCTTGATTTTAAATGGCTTTGGGCCTTCTGAAGAATCTTAAAATATCCCTTTTAAGAGTGAAAAGATACCTTAGAAGTCTTAAGTATGCCAGTTAGTAGATCGGTTGGGCAATGTGTTCGCACAATACAAAATTCCTTGATGATAGGTGTTTGTGATAATACTTCAGCACCACAGCACTTCAGTAGAATAGATACTGTGCACATATCTTAGAAACTTCTGATTGATTTATTGACTATTAATGCATGGCTAACAAAACATGGAAGGACATTCTGAAACTTTCTGCCAAGCTTCCTTTTGTCTTTTCCGTTCTTTCCTGAATCTAATCTACAACTCTTCCCTTAAATTCTGGCATTATGACTTTTGTTTGGAAACCTAATTACTCCAGAAACTCTGTATTACTCACAGTATCCTCTTGCATAGAAATAAATACATTATAGGCACATGAGTATTGCTCTTTAAACTTCTCATTTGTTCTTCTAACAAATACAGATGGATTAGACTGCCAGCATTGTGCTGGGTGTTGGCAACACATAAGTATCCAAAATAGATAGACTCTTGCCCTCAAAGAGTATACTTCCCCAGCTCATTAATTCCAGAAGAGAGCAGAGAAACTTTCACTTTAGGTCTACTGACTGATAAAAACATAAGAATTATTTGTATTACTACATAAAGCAGTGAAACTCTGATTCGTGCTACAATATGGATGAACCTTAAAGACATTCATTATGCTAAGTGAAATAAGCCAGACCCCAAAGGACAAACAGTGTATGATTCCACTTACATGAGATACTAGAGCAGTCAGATTCATAGAGGTAGAATGAGGTGGTTGCCAGGGGGAGAGAGTAGGGGGCTGGCATTACTGTTTAATAGATACAGCGTTTCAGTTTGGGAGGATGAAAATATTCTATTAAAATATTAATCCTAATATTCTTTATTAGGTTGTGCAAAAGTAATTGCGGGTTTGTGTTATTGAACTCTGCTCTTTGATATTCATATACATTCTTAAATAAATGTATTTATGTTATACATCATTTTAATGTACATTTCTTGCTTTGTTTTGCTAATGACATTTACTGTAGACTGTAGAAATGATGTTAGACAAAAAGCAAATTCAAACAATTTTAAGTTCAAAATGGGTCGTAAAGCAGCGGAGACAACCCACAAAGTCAACAGTGCACTTGGCCCAGGAACTGCTAATGAACGTACAGTGCAATGGTGGTTCAAGAAGTTTTGCAAAGGAGACAGCAGCCTTGAAGATGAGGAGCACGGTGGCAGGGCATCAGAAGTTGACAGTGACTAATTGAAAGCAATCATCGCAGCGGGTCCTCTTGCAGCTGCACAGGAAGTCGCAGAAGAACTCGCCATCAGCCATTCTACGGTTATTTGGCACTTGAAGCAAACGGGAAAGGTGAAAGGGCTTGAAAAGTGGGTGGCTCGTGAGCTAACCGCAGATCAAAAGCAGTCATTTTGAAATGTCATATGCTTTTATTCTGTGCAACAACAAGGAACCATTTCTCAGGTTATTGTGACAGGCGACAAAAAGCGGATTTTATGACAACTGGTGACAACCAGCTCAATGGTTGGACCAAGAAGCAGCGCCAAAAGCACTTCCCAAACCAGACTTGCACAAAACAAGGTCATGGTCACTGTCTGGTGGTCTGCTGCTGGTGGTCAGCTTTCTGAATACTAGCAAAGCCCTTACATCTGAGAAGTGTGCTCAACAAAACTGCAACGCCTGCAGCCAGTATTAGTAGGCCAGTTCTATTCCATGACAGTTCTCAACCACACATCGTAAAACCAGCACTTAAAAAGTTGAACAGATTGGGCTGTGAAGTTTTGCCTCATTGACCATATTCACCTGACCTCTCACTAGTTGACTACCACATCTTTAAGCATCTCAACAATTTTCTGCATGGAAAATGCTACCACAGCCAACAGGAGGCAGAAAATGTTTTCCAAGAGTCTGTTGAATCCTGAAGCACGAATTTTTACGTTACAGGAATAAACAAACTTACTTCTTGTTGACAAAAATGTGTTAGTTGGGAAAAAATGTGTTGGTTCTTATTTTGATTAATAAAGATGTGTTTGAACCTAGTTATAATGATTTAAAATTCACAGTCTGAAACCACAGTTACTTTTGTACCAGCCTAGTAGAGATAAATGGCAGTGATTGTACAACAGTGTAAATGCACTTAGTGCACACTGAACTGTGTACGTAAGAGTGATTGCAATTGTAAGTTTTATGTTACATATTTTGTTGCACTTAAAAAATTGTTACATAAGACTGATAATAGTTAACACTAATACAGTGCTTATTATTAGTCAGGCTCAATTCTAAACTCTTTGTTATCCTATTAAGTGCTTAAAACATCGCTACATGGGTAAGTACTGTCAGTATCCCTAGTTTATAAAGAGGAAGAAATCCAAGAATAGAGAGTCCGTGCAGCTTTTGTTCCCTTTGCTTACATGAATAAGCAAAGTAGAGGAAGCATTAAAACCAGGCATTGTCACTCTGGAGTTCATATTATATTCTCCTATAAAGGTAAAATTTAGTCTTAATTCTATGAGTACTGTACATGCGTACAAAACTAGTTTAATAGAGGATACTTTGAAAAGACTTTATAACTAATGTAGTTTATATATGTGAAACTTTATTCCATAAAGTGGAAAATGTTTGCATACAGTTAATTTTTAAAATTATTATGTAAGAAGCTGGTTTATTAAAATAATCATAGTTTAAATCAGACAAAAACTATAGTCATTTTTTAAACCTATTTCAGAATTCATGCAGAGAAAAGCCCTGGCATTTCAGCTTTAGAGAGGGAGAAAACCAAGGAAGAAATCAGATGTTCTTGAAAGTGCCAAACTTAAATGGAGCACGTAACACTAGGAGAGCATTGAAGGACTGCAGTGAATAGTGGGTGGAATAATGTGTGGGGGTTTTGGTATATTGGTAGAAATAATAGTGGTAATAGGGAAAGGTTGTTAAATGTCTATTTAAGGCAACCATCTTTATAAAGCAAGCACCAACTGTATGTTAGAAATAAGGGGGTTAGACCTGCAACAGTCACTTTCCCAGGCCACCTGGCTGGTGCTACACAGAGCAGGGGTTTTGAATCCTGGTCATGTCCCGTGTTAACAATGCATAGTGTTAATAGTGACAGCTGCAGTTGGTTATATTTCTCCTCTAAACCATGAACATTCACCACTCTTACTTGTTTCTCCTCTTAATATGTAAAAAGGAGATGTTTTCATGTGTAGCACTTCATGGCAAATAGAGGAGGGAAAGTGGAAACAGTGACAGACTTTATTTTCTTGGGCTTCAAAATCACTGCAGACAGTGACTGAAGCCACAAAATTCAGAGACACTTTCTCCTTGGCAGAAATGCTATGACAAACACTATATTAAAAACCAGACATCACCATGCCAACAAAGGTCCGTATAGTCAAAGCTGTGACTTTTCCAGTAGTCATGTGTGGATGTGAGAGTTGGTCCATAAAGAACACTGAGCCAGCATCGAAGAATTGATGCTTTCAAACTGTGGTGTTGGAGAAGACGCTTGAGAGTCCCTTGGACACCAAGGAGATCAAACCAGTCCATTCTAAAGGAAATCCACCCTGAATATTCATTGGAAGGATTGATGCTGAAGCTGAGCTCCAATACTTTGGCCACCTGATACGAAGAGCTAACTCATTGGAAAGACTGATGCTGGAAAAGATTGAGGGTAGGAAGGAAATTGGGGTGACAGAGGATGAGATGGTTAGATGACATCACCGACTCGATGGACATGAGTTTGAGCAAGCTTCGGGAGATGGTAAAGTACAGGGAAGCCTGATGTACTGCAGTTTGTGGAGTCACAAAGAGTCACTTTAGCAACTAAATCACCACCACCACCACCAAGTAATAGGAATAGACACACTAAAACAAAAGTTCCTTGTGACTCAGCTATTGTTCTGTCCTTTAGCTTGAGGAGAAAACACTGGTCAAAATTCTGAAGGTGCCGATTTTATTTTTTATTTCATGGGAAACTCTAGCTTTCACCTTCCTATAAGTTTCTAAATATACTTTTCATTAACTGCAAAAATTACCTGCAATTGATTTGACATCTTACCTGTATTTTCTGATTTGACATCTCACCTGTATTTTCCTGAGACCCAGTGAGAATCAGATACAAGTTAAAGCCACATGACTGAACAATTCAGAATACAGAGCTAATACAAACACCTTGAATCAGCCTGTTAAGATTATCAGTACACTTTTGACCATGTAGTTAATAAAGAGACAGGGTTGCCAATGCTGACAGCCATCAAGCACTGCATTTCTGAGCTTAGGATGAACCCAGAGTGGTAGGATCAGGTCACTTACTGCTGCCCTGGCAACTTGAAGTGTAGCCTAGGGTCCTTGCATTGTGGAACCAGATCTGGGTCTGGATCACTGCGCTAAAACTAATTTAATTGCCCCCAGATTTTAAGCTTGAATGTAAGCCTTTGAGAGCAAGGCCAGGCATACTTGTGCCTCTCTGTGACCCTAGTGTCTAACTCCAGATGCTACTTCGTCAGTCTTTTTATTTACCTTGCATTACTCTTCACACATTTTACATACGTAATTTCTCACTTCACTGATGGTATGGTCCGTTCCTGCTCTGGTCACAACTTTACAGTAACATCTGAAAAGAGCCTTTCCGGGCATTACCCTGCCTCCTATACGCCGTCTCTCCTTTTAGATCTGAGTGTCAGATGATCTCAAGGTAGGCAAGCTGTCTACACTGGGTACTACTAGCATCACCTCCAGAAAACTTGCCCAGTTTTATTACTTGGTATTTATACTCTTACCATATTTTATGATTATTTAAACTTTATTATTAACTAATTAATGAAAACCATGTTTGAGGCCCAAGTATATTTCAGCCACAGTCTAGACGCTTTGTTTATAACCCATTAATCAAGCCCTATAATGCAGGACCCTTAAGTGGTAGCCTCTGCAGCCATTTACATACCATGGTCATCACTTACACAGTGCAGCAAGTACACACCCCTCTATAATTCCTCTTGTTAGGTCCTCTCATTGACAACATTGAGTAAATAATTTTTAGTAAGATTTCTACTTATATAATTCATTTATTAATTCAGGATTTTGACTTGTAAACTTACCTGTAGGATTTTTTAGATCCCTTTGGATTTTTGCGATAAATGTATTCCATCAGCTTCTATGTGTGTGTTCCAACAAATGTTCCTGTTTATATTTTGGGCTGCATTTGAAATTGTTACTTCTTCTGAGAAAATTCCTTGAATTTACTCTGTAGGTTTATAAAACTCAGCCATTTGTATACTGTAGTTGGGAAATAGTATCTGTACAACTGGTCACTTAATGTTGGCATCCTGAGTTTGAGAATGGAGGATTCACCATCTTTTCAGTTATTAGTTCACTTGTTTTTCCTTTGTTTTTAAACTATTATCCAAATGGCAAACAATCTGAAATGTTCTGCACTGAAAATGTGTTTTTATAGGTGTGCTGGTTGTTAGGTATGTTTTATTTACCTTTAAGACCAGATTCTTCCCTGAAAAAGAAAATATCAATAAACACCCATGGAGATATCATCCTTAAACTTGGGACATATGGGAAGACTGAATTTAAGGAACTTATCAAATAGGATAACAGCAGTTTTGGATTAATGTGTTTTGTGTAGTATGCTTAGTATTAGAGTGTCCAAGAATCTTGGAATTTTTATTTTATTAAGCAAAGAATTTACTGATTTCCTGTGCTCATTTCTATATTGAGAAGGTTTCCTCACATCACAAATTTATATTTTAGAAGTATCCCCTAAGTATGTTTCCTTATGTATTAAACAACCATATATTAGTTTAATATAAATATTCTTCAGTATTATAAAATTCAAGTGAATTTTTATCAAAATAATATGAAATTTTTCAGAAGCCAAGTGCTCGTAAGTGATGGCAATTCACTTTGGGACATAGAATCAAGTCCAGGAAATTCTTCCAGTGACCTGGATCGTTTAAAAGTCTGTGAGAGCAGACAGAAACATACTGAGGACTCAGAGCTAGTAAAGGGAAGCTTCCTGAAGGTGCAGCAGGCAGCTTGTAGAGGATTCTTTGATATCATATTATTAAATTCTATTATAACAAATTAATACTCTATAAGAATCTTAATTTTTTTGTTAGCATTGTTATCTTTATAAAAGGTATATGTAACATTGGGATTTGGGAATATAAGTAAACCTCCCCCTTATCTTTCTTTCCCAAGTTTGGAATCATCAGGGAGACACAGTCTTAATGGTTGATTAAAAATGTGGAATGATAAGGAGTTTCCTGGCGGCCTAGTGATTAGGATTCCTGGTTTTCACTGCCCTGGCCCAGGTTCAGTCCCTGGTTCAGGAACTGAGATCCTGCAAGCCGTGACTTGCCACCCCTAAATGTGGAATGACATAGGCTAGGTAACTACTAGTTTGCCCCTAAATTGAACAAATAACCTCACACAGAACTCCAGCATGCTCAGTTTTCCCCACCTACCACTCCCTCACCCCTTAGACGGCTTCTTTCTTGTCCCAGAGAGGAGTAGATGAAGGGAGAAGAAGAGACCCTATCCCACTACTTCATCCTTCCAGGGGTCATAATTTTCCCTCCCTTTTCGGGACATAGAATCAATGGGGGATTAATCATAGCGGAATTAAGCTAAATTTTCCTCCTTTTTTAGTAAACTAAAGAACAGAACTTTTGCTGCTTTTTAAATTCATTTTGCCATAGTTATCTAATAATTTTTCTACTATATAATTTTGGAAGTATTAAAAATTATTTCAAATAGCTTTTAGTGTTTTATTGCAGTAATAAATTGGGCATTGGGTAGCAATGCTTATAAAAACCTCTTAATTGGTATTTTGTTTTTATATAGTTTAGGGAAAGATTCCTAAATCAAGTGAAGTCTCATGTGAAAAATGAAAAAATTTTTCAGATTTTAGATAATAACTATAGAAAAAATCTATGTATGGTTTGTTTTCCTGTTTTTATCTTACTAACATTGCTTTCTCCTATCCCCAAGGTAAAAAGAAAATTTATTTGCAAAGGGAGAAAATGAAGGCCAAACAGAAGCAGGCTCTAGCTTCTGCAAAAACTTGGATTCAGAATGACCTTGAACAGAAAATGAAGCTAACTTCAGAACACACTTTCTGCCTTGAAAACTGAAAAAAAGTTATTACTTCCTTTTTTCACATGACCACAACTCCTTTGATGGAAATGTACAGCAGAAACTCTTGAGAGGCTAAAAGCAACTCTTTTCCACCCTCCCCCCAGACTTTTCTTATGAAAAGTCAATAATTAAGCAAATTGCTTAACACTTGGTTCCAGTTCCTGCATATCTGGAGTTTAACGGCATAATACACCATTAATTTCCATGCTGCAGTCTTTATTTTAAAGAAAGTAACAGGATGTCCTTACACTGACAATGAAAATTCATCAATTTTAGAGCCAGGAATTTCCCGTGTTACACAAGAAAAAAAAAATAGAAGTCTACTGAATTAATTTTTTAGAAGAAGAGAAATCAGATTAAATATGTCTTTTTTTTCCTTTTGGAAACTTTTATGTATAATTCTTTCTGCCTGCCTACTTTTCTGCAAAATGAGATGTACAGATTTCAGTTCCCTGCTATGAAAAGTGATGTGGTGGCAATTTTATAAATGTTGCTTTCTGATTTTTATCAGAGTGAGAAAATAATTAAAATTATTATTGATTTCATATCACTTCATATTTTGATTTCCCCTCCATTTTAGTTTAATATAATTTTCAATAAATGTACATATTGTTGTCTGTTTCATAAAGCATATCACTTTAAAGTGGTTTTTACTCCTGTGATTATGTTGGAATATTTGAAATTTTAAAGGAGTAAAAACTGTCCAGCATTTGGTTTTATAATGTTTGTCACCAGATTTTTATTATTGATGTAAAAAAAAGTCAATTCTTTTTAAATAGTTGGACTTTGGCAGCTTTGTAAGGAAAGTGGGAGGTGCTTAGGATTGCTATCAATTTCAGCATTGTGCTGTTGGGAAATAAGTGTTTTGCTTTGTCTGCCAGTCTGGGCTCCGTTTTTATGTTTATTTTTAAAGACAACTATTGCATCAATATATTGTTTCTTGGCATTGTTCAGCATAGGTAATGTGTGCACTTTTTGTGTACACATATTCATATTTAAGTTTTTTGCATAAAATAAATGCTTCTAGATGTCATATGGTAGTCTTTTTTAATCTTTTTATCACATTGTGTTTTCCTGTGCAGTTTTTATGTGAAAGGGCTAAAGTTATAAACAACATGATTACAGTCAACTCTCCATTATCTATACAAAATAGTGACTATGCCTCAGGTTTTAGATTTTGCATAAAATCATGTAATTAATCATAAAATTAAAATAACAAAGCATACCATAAGAGCTAATTCAGGAGGAAAGAGATTGGTCCTTTCTCACCTGCCCCCCACTCTCCACTGAAGCCCTTTCCCCGAAGCCCTATCTGAATGTGCTCAGTGTCCTTGCATACACCTAGCATGGGTTTGAGGACATAAACGTTTGTGTGATAACTTGGTCTTGACAGGCTGTAGTCTACATGAGATGTAAAGAGTGAACATGACCTGTGTCCAAAAAGGATGATAATGTTCAATGTAAAATTTGTTGGTAGTAAATGTCACTTAATGTTCTTATAGGTAATCAAGAGTTGGCTGTATACTGACTGACTGAAAGATGGATAATTCTGTTAAATATGCATATACACTCATTTAGGTATTGGATGATGGCTAGGGAACAATGGATACCAGATAATTACCTTTTAAAAGGGCAGAAAAAGTTCTACTCTTCCTTATTGCCTCTTCATAATCCTTTAGAAAGATGATAAAATATTGCCTCCAACATGCTGAAAAAGAATATCTATGCATAAGCATCAGAGAAGTCCCTCAAGCCATCAGTGGGCATGTTCTGTTTAGATTTTGAAGTTCTCTTAGCATCAGACAGCTTGATTCTTAAGGCCACCAATTTGCCACCAATAAAAAGCACACTGGTAGTGGCCACCTCTCATCTCCTTTTAACTAATCATTCAGCATCATAGCTGACTAGATTACCTAGCGTGAAATCATATTTAACACAGTGTCGCAGCCATTCCCATCAGTTATGGCTGCTTAGATTTTTGCAAGAGAGGAGTTAGCTAAAAGGATCTGGTCCACATACAAAATGTAAATGGCCCACCTTGGATTTTTTTTTAATATGACGCAAGTGTCTGGCACTAAGGGATGGGAGAGTAGGACTGAGCTGATGGGGAGGGACTTAAGGGAAATTTGTCATTTTCCTTTGAAAAAGGAAAAAGTAAAATCTCTTAGGAATTTGGTATTCACATCTCAGAGAAATACAACACAAAGTGCAGACTTATATTTGAGAATTAATGTTAACCCTTTGTGTCTAGTTTGAAGCTTCTTGTATTTGTCTAAAACTACAAGCCAGAATTTTGTATCTCCTTTGATAAAAAGTGTGTATAATGTAAAGTAGTTTTGCATATTCTTGTGCTGCACATGGGCTGAATTTTTAAAAAATTTTTTAAAGACTTGAAGAGAACCTTGTAATTTGTGTAAATGACAAGTGTAAAATCCTACCATAAAATGCTAAAAATATGCATTGTTTCAAATAAAACCAAGAAATGCAGCATTACATAGTAGTGTGGAACCCTGAATATTCATGTACCCTCTTGATATGTCACAAGCTGATAAAATGTCTTTGCATATTTCCTGTTTAGATTCTGGACTTTGCACATCCCTGTAAGGAATCAAAGGCCACCTTCAAACTTCTGACTACATGGCTTACAGTGACTGACGGAGAATATAATAACGGGATGAATTCTTATGGGCATCTAGGAAACTTTAGAAATTGTCTGTTAAGAACTTAAAAGTGGCCTTCCATTTAACCGGTTGATATACCTTTTTATTGCAAATTCTGAATATGCACATTTACCTCAAAAACTAACTCATAGAGAACAAGCAGATTACATACATGTATCTGGAATAAGAGGTGAACCGAATGAGAAGAGAAGCTATCATGACTGGTTTCTGTACTTGACCCTCAATGGGGTTGTTATTCCACACTTGGATACTTTTCATTCACATATAACGGTCAGTAGAAACCACTAGTGACCAAGTCTCCAGCAGTCTGGCAAGAATCTTTGCAACCTGCCTAAATAATCATAGCTTTGCTGACAAGAAGCTAAAAGTTTGCTACAAGCCAGCAACAGTGGAAATGAGTATAATCAGACACTCAGTCTGTAAACCAGAGCTCCGATCTTTCATTTCCATTTAATCTGACAGGAACATGGGTCAGGCAAGCGGGTGATCAGGACTTGAATTTTGGGGGTGTTTCTCAAATAACATTTTGTAATCAATGCTGATTCCAACTTAAGGCACTTTCCTCCCCTTCATTCTTTAGTTACTCCTTTCTCTAGCAAAGACCATGCATCCCTCTAAGAAACAACACTGTATCCATTCTTCCAGAAGCTTGTAAAGCAATCACCTGGAGGTCAGTTATACACAAGCGCACCTTAGTGCAAAGTTCAGATCTGTGGAAGCCACACACACACAAAAATAAAAGTAAGGGTTGGAGATAATCATTCTGTACAGACAGCTCAGTGGTGGGGGTTGGCATTAAAAACACTAAGATGCCTTAGGAGGACTAGCGATATAAAGCTAATAGCACGACACCGGCATAGGTGGCTGTCCAGGTGACGCGTGCTTGGATGTGAGGCCTCATGGAGGCAGCAGAAGCAGAAAATCCTTACCTTTTTTGGAGAAGTGCTATTCGGAGAACCATTTTGAGCATGTAGGTCCCTAAAAGTGATTGAGCTGAACCTGATGCAGGAGTCGGCTCTCCAGATTCAGGGTGGCCTGGGAGGAAGCAAGCATAAAAGGACTAGGGGCAGATGAGATGGCTGTTTCAACAATATGAACATCACCTGAGCACTTCCCTTGGGCAAAACACTGCTCTATTCAGACTCTGGAGCTCCTGGTGTGCATGTTAAGTCACTCAGTTGTATCTGACTGTATGTCAGACTATAACCAACCAGAATGCTCTGTCCATGGGATTCTCCAGGCAAGAATACTGGAGTGGGCTGCCATTTCTGACTCCAGGGCATCTTCCCACCCTGGGATCAAATCCACACCTTTTGCATCTCCTGCATGGGCAGGCGGATTCTTCACCACTAGCGCCACCTGGGAAGCCTGGAGCACCTGATCCCAGCCCCCAAACCGTGGTTGCCTGCCATCCTGAATGCACCCCCATGTAAAGCACAAATACTGTGGCTTCTTTGGACAAACTAGGGATTTAGCTCCAAGAAAAAAATTTTGATGGGGACCCAGGCAGCAGCCCTTCAAAGACTCAGTTTTATTCTGAACCTTTTCCAGAACAGGTCACCCCAATGCCACCTATCCCAAACCCCAGGAATCTCCTGAAACCCTTTCCCTCCCAGAAAAGCCTTGGCAGTTTCACCATCTGGCTTTACCTGCCTGCAGTGGAGTGTACGTTCCAAGAGAAAGATCAGCTGCAGAGACAAAAGTAACCTGCCCCTTTGCACCCACCTCAGGTTAAGAGCTGAAAGGCAGAAGGCTGATACCCTTAAAACTACCTTACTTGTGAACATTTTACAAGGAGGTTCTTTTAATTGCTGTACATAGAATTGGCCTAAGCTTCCAAATGACCATTTGGAAGCTTGGCCTGCCTCTTTCCAGAAGTCTATTACATCAATTCCAGTCTCCTGCTAATTCCACTTTTTATCACAATGGTAACAAATGGCAATGAAGTGTGTCCAAAGGCCTGATTTTCACTAATGTGTATTTTCTCTCTTACTGATAATTCTGGCATCGTGTTTTGAAGATCAGAACCACCTAAATTTTACATTTCCTATGGAAGAATGAAGGAAATTACAAGCATTCCATAAAAATTAAGTGGAAAAAAAGAAAGCCACAAAGCAATCAGGCAAGAAAAAGAAGTAAAAGGTATTCAGATTGGTAGGGAAGAGGTAAAATTGTCATTTGATACAGATGACATAGTATATATAGAAAACTCCAAAGACTCCACATAAAAACTCCTAGAACTGATCAACAAATTCAGCAAGGTAATAGGATATAAAATTAACATACAAAAATTGGTTACATTTCTTTACACAAGCAATGAAATATCAGAAAGGGAATGTGAACAAATAATCCCTTTTAAAATCACATACAAAAAGTAAAAGGAATAAACCTCACCAAGTAGCTAAAAGACTTCCACGCTGAGAACTACAAACATTAATAAGGGAAACTGAAGATGATTCAAATATACAGAAAGATATCCCATGCTCTTGGACTGGAAGAATTAATCTTGTTTAAATGGCCATCCCACTGAAAGCAATCTACAGATCTAATGTGTTTCCTATCAAATTACCCATGACATTTTTCACAGGACTGAAAAAACTAATCCTAAAATTTATATGGAACCATAAAAGCCCATGATTGCCAAAGCAATCCTGAAGAAAAACAACAAAGCAGGAGGCATAAACTTCCTAGACTTTAGACAATACTACAAATCTACATTACTCAAAACAACATGGTATTCTACAAAAACAGACATATAGAACAACAGAACAGAGCCCAGAAATAAACCCACACACTATGGCCAATTAACCTTCCACAAAGGAAGCAAGAATATACAACAGGGAAAAGACAGTCTCTTCAGCAAGTGTTGTTGGGAAGGTTGGACACTTGCATGCAAATCAATGAAGTTAGAATACACCCCTCACATTATACACAAAAATAAGTTCAAAATGGCTTAGAGACTTAAATATAAGATATGATACCATAAAGCACAGGCAAAACATTCTATGGTTCTTGCTTGGTGGTCCAGTGGTTAAGAATGTACCTGCCAATGCAGGGAACACAGATTTGATTCTTGGTCCAGAAACGAAGATCCCACATGCCATGGGTCAACTAAGCCCCTGTGCCACAACTACTGAGCCCACAGGCTGCAACTACTGAAGACCACCCGCCCTAGAGCTCATGCTCTGCAACAAGAGGCCCACACACCCAAACTAGTTTCTACTTGCTGCAACTAGAGAAGGCCTGCATGCAGCAATAGAGGCCTAGCACAGCAAAAAACTAATGAAAAAAATTTCTCTGACATAAATCATACCAGCATTTTCTTAGCCTAGCCAAAGCAAGAGAAATAAAAGCAAAAATAAATGAATGGGATCGAATCAAACTTACAAGCTTTTGCACAGCAATGGAGACCATGAACAAAATGAAAAGACAACCTATGGGCTGGGAGAAAACTTTTGCAAATGATGCAACTGACAAGGGATTAATTTCCAAAATATACAAACTGCTCACACAACTCATTAACACAAAAGAAACAACCCAACCAAAAAATGGGCTGAAGACCTAAATAGATGTTTATCTAAAGGAGACGTACATATCCAAAGATACTAATGGGCACATGAAAATATGCCCAACATAGCAAATTATTAGAGAAATGCAAATCAAAACTACAATGAGATATTACTTCACATCAGGCAGAATGGCCATCATTACAAAGTCTATGAATTTATTAATGCTGAAGAAGGTGTGAAGAAAAGGGAACTCTGCTACACTGTAGGTAGGAATGTAAATTGGTGCAGCCACTACAGAGAACAGTGTGGTTGTTCCTAAAAAAACTTAAAGTGGAGTTACCATATGATCCAGCAATCCCACTCCAGGGCATATTTCAGAAGAAAACTATAATTTGAAAAGATACATGCACCCCTGTGCTCACAGCAACACTCTTTACAGCAGCAGGACATGGAGATAGCCTAAATCTGCGTCAACAGACAGAAGGATAAGACGCGGCAAACACACGATGGAGTATCACTCGGCTGTAACGAACAAAACAGTGCCACCTGCAGCAACACGGACGGACCTAGAGACTATATACCATGTAAAGTAAGTCATAAAGAGAAAGAGAAGTACCGCATGATATCACCTATATGTGGAATCTAAAATATGACCCAAATGAACATATCTGTGAAACAGACCCACCCACAAATATAGAGAAGAAACTTGTGGTTGCCAAGGGGGCGTTGGGGGGGAAAGGATAAAGAGTCTGGGATTAGCAGATGCAAATTATTATTACAGATAAACAACAAGGTCCTACTGTATAACAGGAAATACATTCAACATCCTGTGATAAAACATAATGGAAAAGTGTGAATCACTCTTTGTACAGAAAAATTAATACAATATTGTAAATCAACTATACTTCAATAGCATTTCTAAAAAAGAAGAAAGCCACTGTACAAACCCATGGCCTTCACCACCATTTGGCTTCGGGGAGAACAGAGTTGTGAAAGTAGGAATAAGCAGATTAGACACATTTCTCACTGTGTTCCCTTTCAGTTTAATATCCCTGCTTATAATGAATAGTTTTTATAATGAATATTTTTTAACAATAATAGTTGACCAGAGAAGCTCAGAAAGGGCTGGCATTGCAACCAGCTTCTCATCCCCTTAGAAAAGCTGAATCATGACGGCACACATTTATCAAACACAAAGACACTTTTGCTCTGTGAATTCAGGCAGGAACCCTTGAAGGCCTGGGTTGAGGATCTCACAGTATCAATCACGTGGCAGGAAACAGGTGAGGATGATAATGTGTCTTAAAATAACTACAAAGTCCAGCAGGCCTCTGAGGCCTTACCATCTCTCCTGGATACTCAGAAGGGCATGTACCTCAAGAGAAGCCCAGTTGGGGAATTCTAAAGGCTGTGTAGGGGTCCCATGCTGCAGGATTAGAGTCTGACACACAGGCCTTCATTTGCGCTGGAACAGGATGATTAGGTAAAGAAGGCCAGAACATTTTCCTACTTAGGAATTCAAATTAAGAGTTGCTTCCTTGGGCCTCAAAAGCACTGAGATGCTTTTCATTTTCCTTATTCCACAGAGCCCCTTCCTTTCATGGGGCAAGATTCGGTCAGTTACCTTGGAGATTGGCCAGTTAGAACCTTTCCCACCCTGACCATCAGATCAGAGTGTACTGGTCCTTGATTGCCTAGTCTGTCCTGGCTCTGTTTTAACTAAACGAAAGTGAAACAGAAAAGAGGCTGTTTGTTCTGCCTAACCTTTAGTCCTACACCCAAAGCTAATAAAACTACTAACTTGTCAAAAGTTTTGCACTTTACATACACTGGCACATTTAATCATCACAATAATCTCATAACTACTACATTCATGTCCATTTATACATGTCATTGAAGCTCAGTAAAGCGAAAGTCGCTCAGTCATGTCTGACTCTTTGCGACCCCATTGACTATACAATCCATGGAATTCTCCAGGCCAGAATACTAGAGTGGGTATTATCCCTTCTCCAGCGGATCTTACTGACCCAGGTATCGAACCGGGATCTCCTGCACTGCGGGCGGATTCCTTACCAACTGAGGTATCAGAGATGTGTTTAAAACCATAAGCCCAACTCTCAGTAAAAAGGAGGAAGTTTAAATCCACATAGTCTGACTGCACAACTCAGTGCTTCCTGTTTAAACCTTTCCAACCAGCTTTCTGAGAGGGCCACAACCTCCCTAGGACTTGATGGTGAGTGTGATATGAGAGCAGGAAAAACGATAAGGAACCCAAGACGGTAGGCAGAAGTTGGGATGATACCACCTGTTGTTTTCCGCTGCCTCCGTGTATGCAAGCAATAATCTAAGGAAATCAAGGTAAAATTAGACAAGAATCCATCAACTAGTGAATGCATGAACAAAATATGACCTATCCATATATAACAAATATATAAACAAAATACATATATACAGTAGGATACTACTAAGCAGTAAAAGGGCTTCCCTTGTGGCTCAGCTGGTAAAGAATTTACCTGCAATGCGGGAGACCAGGGTTCGATCCCTGGGTTGGGAAGATCCCCTGGAGAAGGGAAAGGCTACTCACTCCAGTATTCTGGCCTGGAGAATTCCAGAGAGGGTCACAAAGAGACACGACTGAGCGACTTTCACTTCACTTCAAGAAATAAAAAGGAAGGAAATACTGATCAAGCTCCAACATAGATGAAGCTCAGAAACATTCTGCAAAGTGGAAGTGGCCATATGCAGAGAAGTACATATTGTATGCTTCCATTTATATGAACCATCCAGAGAAGGCAAATCAACAGAGATGGAAAGCAGATTAGTGATTGCCTGGGACTAAGGCTGAGAGCAACAATTAACTGTAAATTGGCTCAGGGATCTTACTGAAGTGATGGAAATGCTCCAGAACTGGATCATAGTGATAGTAACACAGGTCAGTAAATTGACTGAAAATCACTGAATTAATTAAACATTTAAGGAGGGGTGTTTTATGTAAGTTGTACCTTAAAGTTTCAGATAAATGAGACATCTCAAAAAAAGTAAGTCTACCTATACAAAACTGCATCTACTTAAGAAACAAATTATTGAATCCACATTATGTCAAAAGCACCACTGTTAACAATAATTGATTATATAGGCACACCATCTTCCCACCAGTGAGCTCTACTTTTCAGACGGTTACTCGCTGGGGTTAGTCTTGTCCTTCACTGGGGGGAGGGAGTGGTGTCAGGAAAAGGTTTTCCCATGGGACTGGCCTTATTAACCAGACACAAAGGACCATGTGTAAACCAAAGACCAGCATGTTCACAGTGACCCATCAGTTCCTCCTCTCTGCTTGGGAAGTCTGTGGGAAGCTGAGCTGAATGAGGTCTGGGAAGTGTAGACTCTACAGGAAGAGTCCACTGGGTCATCTCCACATCACCTTCCAAAAGCTGCAGTTGCCTGCAGAATCCTGATTACACCTGGCACTGTGAGATTTTGGAAATCTTATACGACCTTTCACAACTCAAGTTTCTCACCTGTAAAATAATAAGTACTTCAGAGTCATGAGGGTAAAATATGGGAAACACCTCACAGAATGCCTGGCCATAGTGAGTGCTCACCTGCTCACAGCTTTGCTACCGTTCAACAGACTGGCAGCCCACCAGAACATCCTCAGGCAGTGATCAAAGACACTCGGGTACTTCTGCTCTTGCTTGCTGAATCTGTTTTCCAGGCTCTGAGCCGACTACCCCACTTCTGCTAATTAGTCGTTTTTGAGCCAGGTAGAAAGTTTCCTCACATTCCCATATAGTTCAACTCCAAAGAGGCCATATCTGTAAGTAAAACTTTATCATCAGTTTTTGGACAGTCAGTATTCTGAATGCCCTTTTGGGGTTTGGGGAACACCCCCCCAGCTGACACTCTGTGAGACAAAGCCATTTCCCTCTATAGATGCTGAGAACACCAACACGACTTTCCCAGTCTTCCTAAGTCCTGGATGCTGTCAACCAAACACCTACACCTACTTTGAGATGTGGACTGTGACCCCACAGAACAGGGGCCACTCCACCCTGGAAGTGGGGGCAGCAGTGTCCAGCATTCACACCTAGTGGTATCAATGCCGTGGGCAGGCTGGGTGCCCAGGCATTGGCAGCGGAGGTTGGACCTTCACAGGACCAGTTCTGTAATATTTTGGGCATTGCTTCTGGCTCTAGAGCCTCTGAGTTGAATTTTCTGGTCCTCCCAGAGTCCTCACTAACAAATTTCTTTTCTTCTTGATTAAGCTAGAGTTGATTTCTTACTAATAAATCTGTACTGCAAGTAGTTGCTGGCAGCAGACCCTCAGGAAAATGGGGGGTAATCTGGATATTAGCTCCTGGGCCCAGTAAGGGCAGAAAGCAGTGAAACTCCAGCAGGTATGAAGGGATGGTACCTTATTATGAATACCATAGTGAATAGTTCATCAGATTATCTGTTGTGGACAGAACTGAGTCCCCCTCACCCCCCACCAACATTCTTACACTGAAGCCCTAACCCACAATATGGCTGTATCTGGAAAGAGGGCTTTTAGGAGTTAATTAAGGTTAAATTAGGTCATTAAGGTTAATTAAGGTTAAAATAGGGTAGACAGCTGATGCAATAGAATTAGCGTCGTTATGAGAAACTGGAGAACTTGTACACTCTCTCCCCACCTGCACTCCGAGGAACGGCCACATAGGACAGAGTAAGAAGGTGGCTGTCTACAGAGTCCAGGAAGAAGCCTCACCAGAAACGGGTCGGCTGGCAGTAAAACATTTAAGGGATGGGGCTTCCTCAATGACCCTGACCCCATCTCAGCAGTAGGAGACTCCAATGGCCTGCTTCCAGGATGGTTTTCTTCCTCTTCCCCATGGGACAAGGATTTTTCTTTTTCTTTCTCCAGCCTCATTTGATCTTCACTTGTAGTCTGGTGTGAAAGGCTGCTCTCCTTCTCAAGCAGATACTGCTTTTCTTACCTAGCAGAGATGAACCTGGGCAGGGCTTGTTTTTTTTTTTCCATAGCAGCAGTTTCTCACCTCCCCCTAGCTTGCACTACCAAGAGTTTCATCTCCGTTCTCCACTAGTATTGGGTGTTCCTTGTGAGTGCTGATAGAGGACCACGTAGAAGCACCTGCATGTAGGCATGACTTCCCCTGTGTGTCTCAGGCACCGGTCTTTAAATTTTAGGCCACTGGGTTGGCTCAGATCATGAACTCCTTATTGCCATATTAAGACTGAAATTGAAGAAAGTGGAGAAAACCACTAGACCATTCAGGTATGATCTAAATCAAATCCCTTATGACTATACAGTGGAAGTAAGAAATAGATTTAAGGGACTTAGATCTGGTTGACAGAGTGCCTGATGAACTATGGATGGATGTTCATGACATTCTACAGGAGACAAGAATCAAGACCGTCTCCAAAAATAAGAAATGCAAAAGAGCAAAATGGCTGTCTGAGGAGGCCTTACAAATAGCTGTGAAAAGAAGAGAAGCGAAAAGCAAAGGAGAAAAGGAAAGATATACCCATTTGAATGCAGAGTTCCAAAGAATAGCAAGGAGAGATAAGAAAGCCTTCCTCAATGATCAATGCAAAGAAACAGAGGAAAATAATAGAATGGGAAAGAACTAGAGATCTCTTCAAGAAAATTAGAGATACCAAGGGAACATTTCATGCAAAGATGGGCTCGATAAAGGACAGAAATGGTAGGGACCTAACAGAAGCAGAAGATATTAAGAAGAGGTGGCAAGAATACACAGAAGAACTATACAAAAAAGATCTAAATAACCCAGATAATCACGATGGTGTGATCACACCTAGAGCCAGACATCCTGGAATGTAAAGCTAGTGGGCCTTAGAAAGCATCAGTATGAACAAAGCTAGTGGAGGTGATGGAATTCCAGTTGAGCTGTTTCAAATCCTGAAAGATGACACTGAAAAGTGCTGCACTCAATATGCCAGCAAATTTGGAAGACTCAGCAGTGGCCACAGGACTGGAAAAGGTCAGTTTTCATTCCAATCCCAAAGAAAGGCAAGGCCAAAGAATGTTCAAACTACCACACAATTGCACTCATCTCACATGCTAGTAAAGTAATGCTCAAAATTATCCAAGCCAGGCTTCAGCAATACCTGAAAAGTGAACTTCCAGATGTTGAAGCTGGTTTTAGAAAGGCAGAGGAACCAGAGATCAAATTGCCAACATCCTCTGGATCACGGAAAAAGCAAGAGTTTCAGAAAAACATCTATTTCTGCTTTATTGACTATGCCAAAGCCTTTGTGTGGATCACAATAAACTGTGGAAAATTCTGAAAAAGATGGGAATACCAGGCCACCTGACCTGCCTCTTGAGAAACATGTATGCAGGTCAGGAAGCAACAGTTAGAACTGGACATGGAACAACAGACTGGTTCCAAATAGGAAAAGGAGTCCGTCAAGGCTGTATATTGTCACCCTGCTTATTTAACTTATATGCAGAGTACATCATGAGAAACGCTGGGCTGAAGGAAGCACAAGCTGGAGTCAAGATTGCCAGGAGAAATATCAATAACCTCAGATATGCAGATGACACCACCCTTATGAAAGAAAATGAAGAACTAAAGAGCCTCTTGATGAAAGAGGAGAGTGAAAAAGTTGGCTTAAAGCTCAACATTCAGAAAACTATGATCATGGCATCCGGTCCCATCACTTCATGGGAAATAGATGGGGAAACAGTGGAAACAGTGTCAGACTTCATTTTTCTGGGCTCCAAAATCACTGCAGATGGTGACTGCAGTCATGAAATTAAAAGACGCTTACTCCTTGGAAGAAAAGTTATGACCAACCTAGACAGCATATTAAAAAGCAGGAACATTACTGCCAACAAAAGTCCGTCTAGTCAAGGCTATGGTTTTTCCAGTGGTCATGTATGGATGTGAGAGTTGGACTGTGAAGAAAGCTGAGTGCCAAAGAATTGATGCTTTTGAGCCATGGTGTTGGAGAAGACTCTTGAGAGTCCTTTGGACTGCAAGGAAATCCAACCAGTCCATCCTAAAGGACATCAGTCCTGGGTTTTCATTGCCAGGACTGATGTTGAGGCTGAAACTCCAATACTTTGGCCACCTGATGCCAAGAGCTGACTCACTGGAAAAGACCCTGATGCTAAAATAGATTGAAGGCAGGAGAAGGGGACGACAGAGAATGAGATGGCTGGATGGCATCACAGACTCGATAGACATGGGTTTGAGTGGACTCCGGGAGTTGGTGATGGACAGTGTGCTGCGATTCATGGGGTTGCAGAGTCGGACTCGACTGAGTGACGGAACTGAACTGGGTTACTTCAGTTCTCTGATGGATTCAAGAAAAATTATGACTTTGTGGATTATCTGCCTTTTCTTATTAGAGTGGGAATCACCCTCTTTATGGCTTTCTGCATTCTAACCAGAAGGCAGAAGCCTGAAGCACCTGGATTTAAAATAATGAAATGAAAGTAAACTTCAATCACAGCAAACTTGCCATTCTACAATTTGGAATTTTTGTGTTTAGATTTTTTTTCTATTCAAGTTGCTAGAATCAATCCTTAAAAGCAAAATGTTGACAGCGTTGCAATTTCTGGAATATTCTGTGATACGGGACTTAATTTTTGACACTATCCTTAAATACTTTTCCTATAACTGGTAATCTATTGCTTCATGCAATACTTTTCAAAATTAAAACAAAAAGTTCTTTATTCAACTATGAGTAAGGACAAATAAAAATGAGTAAAATCTTTTTTGAACATTAATATGGGCTTCCCTGATATCTCAATTGGTAAAGAATCTGCCTGCGATGCAGGAGACCCTGGTTCGATTCCTAGGTCAGGAAGATCCCCTGGAGAAGGGATAGGCTACCCACTCCAGTATTCTTGGCTTCTCTTGTTGCTAAGCTGGTAAAGAATCCCCCTGCAATGTGGGAGACCTAGGTTCAATCCCTGGGTTGGGAAGATCCCCTAAGAAGGGAATGTCTACCCACTCCTGTATTCTGGCCTGGAGAATTCCATGGACTGTATAGTAAGGATAAATGAAAATCTGAGTATAATCTTTTTGAACATTAATATAGAAAGATCAATTTTGATAATATTACTAAATTTAGAGAAGATTCAAAAATTGCAATATTCATTGTATATCATTCTAATATGGTTTTCCTCTTTCTCAAAAAATATATTAATATAAATTAAAACTATTTACTTTTCCTTATTTGCACTGAGATTTTAAATTTTACATACATGAAGTTCAAGAAAAGAAAAATTTCACTGTATTTTATTATTATTTCAATGATTCCTGCAAATCATTGATTCCTCTGTAGCATAAAGGGTGTTAAAAAATGATCCACTGCAGGTGCTGAATAGATTGGGTATGTTATTGATAAAAAATAAAAAAGGAACAGTAGTTATTGGAATGATTCCTCTACATTATTATAACAAATAGGTAAATGAGTTGTTATTGTTCAGTTGCTCAGTTGTGTCCAACTCTTTGTTACTCCATAAACTGCAGCACGCCAGGCTTCCCTGTCTCTCACTATCTCCTGGAGCATGCCCAAGTTCATGTCCATTGCATCGGTGATGCCATCCAACCATCTCATCCTGTCACCCTCTTCTTCTGCTGCCCTCAATCTTTCCCAGCATCCGGATCTTTTCCAATGAGTTGGCTCTTTCCATCAGGTGGCCAAAGTATTAGAGGTTCAGCTTCAGCACCAGTCCTTCCAATGTATATTCAGGGTTGATTTCCTTTAGGATTGACTGGTTTGATCTCGCTAAGGGACTCAAGTCTTTGCTCTTGACTCTATTCTCTTCTTGACCATTACATAATTATTTTACCATTAATATATTCTTCTTGCTTTTAAAACTTGTCTCAAATCTATTCTGATACTTGTCAAGGGATAAATGAAGAGGAGTATGGGAAGGAGCTAGAACAGAAACAGATCTTTACAAGAAAAATATAGGACTTCCCTAGTGGTCCAAACGTTAAGAATCTGCCTGCGGTGTAGGAGACACAGGTTCAATCCCTGGTCTGGGAAAAGTTCATATGCCATGGGGCAACTAAGCTCATGCACCACGAGAGAAACCACCACAAAGAGAAGAAACACAGAGTAGCCCTGCTCATCACGACGACAGAAGGCCTACGTGCAGCAAGGAAGACCCACCACAGTCAAAACTGAATAAATTCTAAAGAAAAACAAACGAACATAACATAGGGCCTTTTGAATAGAGCTATTTTACACTCAATCCACTTTCCCCCCTTTTCTAAATCATTTCTTAGAATAATGCTTTGCCTGATTTTCGTAGTGGCCTAGAAGCTGAGCACTCAGCCCTAAAATCACCAAAGTACTGAAGGGCTTTTACGCTGAGACTTCTGATGGCCATTTAGATGCCTCTTATTTTCAAAACTGTGTCCACAAACATAACCTGCGTGCCTATGTTTGGCATGGCACATAAATAGCACCTTAGGGACCATGTCCACAGGTCAAAATGGTTCATAATTTCCATCAGAAAACATTGAGCATTCAGTTCAGTTGCTCAGTCCTGTCCGACTCTTTGTGACCCCATGGACTGCAGCACGTCAGGCCTCCCTGTCCATCACCAACTCCCGGAGTTTACTCAAACTTCATCGAGTCAGTGATGCCATCCGGCCATCTCATCCTCTGTCATCCCATCCTCTGTCATCCCCTTCTACCCTGCCCTCAATCTTTCCCAGCATCAGGGTCTTTTCCAATGAGTCAGTTCTTCACATCAGGTGGCCAAAGTACTGGACTTTCAGCTTCAGCCTCAGTCCTTCCAATGAATCTTCAAGACTGATTTCCTTTAGGATGGACTGATTGGATCTCCTGACTCTCAAGAGTCTTCTCCAACACCACAGTTCAAAAGCATCAATTCTTTGGTGCTCAGCTTTCTTTATAGTCCAACTCTCACAGCCGTACATGACTACTGGAAAAAACCATAGCCTAAACTAGATGAACCTTTGTTGGCAAAGTAATGTCTCTGCTTTTGAATATGCTGTCTAGGTTGTTCATAACTTTTCTTCCAAGGAGTAAGCATCTTTTAATTCCATGGCTGCAGTCACCATCTGCAGTGATTTTGGAACCCCCAAAAATAAAGTCATCCAGTGTTTCCAGTTTTCCCATCTATTTCTCATGAAGTGATGGGACCAGATGCCATGATCTTCGTTTTCTGAATGTTGAGTTTTAAGCCAACTTTTTCACTCTCCTCTTTCACTTTCATCAAGAGGCCCTTCAGTTCCTCTTCACTTTCTGCCATAAGGGTGGTGTCATCTGCATATCTGAAGTTATTGATATTTCTCCTGGCAATCTTGACTCCAGCTTGTGCTTCTTCCAGCCCAGTGTTTCTCATGATGTACTCTGCATAGAAGTTAAATAAGCAGGGTGACAATATACAGCCTTGATGGACTCCTTTTCCTATTTGGAACCAGTCTGTTGTTCCATGTCCAGTTCTAACTGTTGCTTCCTGACCTGCATACATGTTTCTCAAGAGGCAGGTCAGGTGGTCTGGTATTATCTCTTTCAGAATTTTCCAGTTTGTGGTGATCCACACAGTCAAAGGCTTTGGCATAGTCAAGAATGCAGAGATAGATGTTTTTCTGGAATTCTCTTGCTTTTTTGATGATCCATCGGATGTTGGCAATTTGATCTGTGGTTCCTCTGCCTTTTCTAAATCCAGCTTGAACATCTGGAAGTTCACAGTTCACGTACTATTGAAGCTGGGCATGGATAATTTTGAGTATTACTTTACTAGCAGGTGAGATGAGTGCAACTGTGCGGTAGTTGAGCATTCTTTGGCATTGCCTTTTTACTGAGCATTAGTACTCTGCCAGTCTCTGTGCTGGGGTTACAGGTAAAAAAGATGCGGCTCCAACCCTTAGGGAGTAAAAGACTGACATGAAAACAAACTCTGCTAATACAGTGTGATTACAGGCCTGCTATAATTAACCTTTACACAAAGAAGTTCAAGAGTCTGGAAAAAATTTATTGTGTCTGAAAGAGAGGGACTTCGGAGAACTTTAAGAGGAAAAGATTCAGAAAAGTGACATTTAGTTAAAAAGGGATTTAATTAGCAGGGAGACAGGATATTTCAGACTGGGTTGGAAGATGTGAAGAACATGGGTTTCGAGATAAGTCTGAATTCCAGCTACTTGATTAACAATGTACACATGCTGCTGCTGCTGCTAAGTCGCTTCAGTCGTGTACGACTCTGTGCAACCCCATAGACAGCAGCCCACCAGGCTCCCCCGTCCCTGGGATTCTCCAGGCAAGAACACTGGAGTGGGTTGCCATTTCCTTCTCCAGTGCATGAAAGTGAAAAGTGAAAGGGAAGTCATTCAGTCATGTCCGACCCTCAGCGACCCCATGGGACTGCAGCCTACCAGGCTCCTCCGTCCATGGGATTTTCCAGACAAGAGTACTGGAGTGGGGTGCCATTGCTTTCTCTGAATGAATACATGACACTTAGGCAAGTCACATCTCAATGTGAGTTTCTCATCAGTAAAAGCAAGAAAAATTGCCTGAAAGATCTCTATGGCTCTACGTACTTCCTACAGGATCTATTTACAGCCATCTACACTCTAGGCTCTGGAACTCTGCATTCAGGTGCTTATATCTTTCCTTTTCTACTTTGCTTTTCGCTTCTCTTTTCACAGCTATTTGTAAGGCCTCCCAAGACAGCCATTTTGCTTTTTTGCATTTCTTTTCCATGGGGATGGTCTTGATCCCTGTCTCCTGTACAATGTCACGAACCTCATTCCATAGTTCATTAGGCACTCTATCTATCAGATCTAGGCCCTGAAATCTATTTCTCACTTCCATTGTATAATCATAAGGGATTTGATTTAGGTCATACCTGAATGGTCTAGTGGTTTTACCTACTTTCTTCAATTTAAATCTGAATTTGGCAATAAGGAGTTCATTATCTGAGCCACAGTCAGCTCCTGGTCTGGTTTTTGTTGACTGTATAGAGCTTCTCCATCTTTGGCTGCAAAGAATATAATCAATCTGATTTCGGTGTTGACCATCCAGTGATGTCCATGTGTAGAGTCGTCTCTTGTGTTGTTGGAAGAGGGTGTTTGCTATGACCAGTGCATTTTCTTGGCAAAACTCTATTAGTCTTTGCCCTGCTTCATTCCGCATTCCAAGGCCAAATTTGCCTGTTACGCCAGGCAAATTACTCCTGTTTCTTGACTTCCTACTTTTGCATTCCAGTCCCCTATAATGAAAAGGACATCTTTTTTAGGTGTTAGTTCTAAAAGGTCTTGTAGGTCTTCATAGAACCGTTCAACTTCAGCTTCTTCAGCGTTACTGGTTGGGGCATAGACTTGGATAACTGTGATATTGAATGGTTTGCCTTGGAAACGAACAGAGATCATTCTGTCGTTTTTGAGATTGCATCCAAGCACTGCATTTCAGACTCTTTTGTTGACCATGATGGCTACTCCATTTCTTCTGAGGGATTCCTGCCCACAGTAGTAGACATAATGGTCATCTGAGTTAAATTTACCCATTCCAGTCCATTTTAGTTCGCTGATTCCTAGAATGTCGACGTTCACTGTTGCCATCTCTTGTTTGACCACTTCCAATCTGCCTTGATTCATGGACCTGACATTCCAGGTTCCTATGCAATATTGCTCTTTACAGCATCAGACCTTGCTTCTATCACCAGTCACATCTGCAGCTGGGTATTGTTTTTGCTTTGGCTCCATCCCTTCATTCTTTCTAGAGTTATTTCTCCACTGATCTCCAGTAGCATATTGGGCACCTACTGACCTGGGAAGTTCCTCTTTCAGTATCCTTCATTTTGCCTTTTCATACTGTTCATGGGGTTCTCAAGGCAAGAATAATGAAGTGGTTTGCCATTCCCTTCTCCAGTGGACTGCATTCTGTCAAATTGCCAACATCTGCTGGATCACGGAAAAAGCAAGAGAGTTCCAGAAAAACATCTATTTCTGCTTTATTGACTATGCCAAAGCCTTTGACTGTGTGGATCACAATAAACTGTGGAAAATTCTGAGAGAGATGGGAATACCAGACCACCTGACCTGCCTCTTGAGAAATCTGCATGCAGGTCAGGAAGCAACAGTTAGAACGGGACATGGAACAACAGACTGGTTCCAAATAGGAAAAGGAGTCCATCAAGGCTGTATATTGTCACCCTGCTTATTTAACTTCTATGCAGAGTACATCAGGAGAAACCCTGGACTAGAAGAAACACAAGCTGGAATCAAGACTGGCGGGAGAAATATCAATAACTTCAGATATGCAGATGACACCACCCTTACAGCAGAAAGTGAAGAGGAACTAAAAAGCCTCTTGATGAAAGTGAAAGAGGAGAGTGGAAAAGTTGGCTTAAAGCTCAACATTCAGAAAACTAAGATCATGGCATCCGGTCCCATCACTTCATGGGAAATAGATGGGGAAACAGTGGAAACAGTGTCAGACTTTATTTTTGGGGGCTCCAAAATCACTGCAGATGGTGACTGCAGCCATGAAATTAAAAGATGCTTACTCCTTGGAAGAAAAGTTATGACCAACCTAGACAGTATATTCAAAAGCAGAGACATTACTTTGCCGACTAAGGTCCATCTAGTCAAGGCTATGGTTTTTCCAGTGGTCATGTATGGATGTGAGAGTTGGACTGTGAAGAAGGCTGAGCACCGAAGAATTGATGCTTTTGAACTGTGGTGTTGGAGAAGACTCTTGAGAGTCCCTTGGACTGCAAGGAGATCCAACCAGTCCATTCTGAAGATCAGCCCTGGGATTTCTTTGGAAGGAATGATGCTAAAGCTGAAACTCCAGTACTTTGGCCACCTCATGTGAAGAGCTGACTCATTGGAAAAGACTCTGATGCTGGGAGGGATTGGGGGCAGGAGGAGAAGGGGACAACCGAGGATGAGATGGCTGGATGGCATCACGGACTCGATGGACATGAATCTGAGTGAACTCCGGGAGTTGGTGATGGACAGGGAGGCCTGGCATGCTGCGATTCATGGGGTTGCAAAGAGTCGGACATGATTGAGTGACTGAACTGAACTGAACACTCTAGGCTTCCCTGGTGGCTCAGCAGTAAAGAATTTGCTCACCAACATGGGAGATCCAGGAGATGGGAGTTTGATCCCTGGGTCGGGAAGATCCTCTGGAGAAGGAAGTGGTAACCCACTCCAATATTCCTGCCTGGGAAATTCCATAGACAGAGGAGCATGGTGGGCTACAGACCAGAGTCACAAAGGGTCACACACGACCTAGCAACTAAATAACAACAATGTATTTCTTGATTTCTCTTCCCACCAAAAGATAATTATCCTCCCTCTCCCTAACATCTTCAATTCCTCTCTCCCTATGGCATTTCTCTTTTGGTCACAAAGAGAGTCTGGGTAGGAGTTTATCATACCTTAGAAAGAAGGCTCACCTGATTCTACATAGTAATTACTTTCAACAGCCCAACTTCTCAAGTTTCAGCTCACCACTGTAACTTCTAGACTATTTGTTAATCCTATCATGTGATCAAAACTGCTCAGACTGGAAGAAAACAACTAAGAAAATGCAGAAAATATTTTCCCTATGAAACAACCAGCTCAGATCAGTTCCATCTTTCTGATGCCATTAATGTTGCTGGTGATGCCTCCTTAGTCCATTCAGTTCAGTCGCTCAATCATGTCCAATCTTTGCGACCCCATGGACGGCAGCATGCCAGGATTCCCTGTCCATCACCAACTCCCAGAGCTTGCTCAAACTCATGTCCATCGAGTCAATGATGCCATCTCATCCTCTGTTGTCACTGTTCTCCTCCTGCCTTCAATCTTTCCCGGCATCAGGGTCTTTTCCAAAGAGTGACAGTAAAGTAATGTCTCTGCTTTTTAATATGCTGGCTAGGTTGTTCATAACTTTTCTTCCAAGGAGCAAGCATCTTTTAATTTCATGGCTTCAGTCACCATCTGCAGTGATTCTGGAGCCCCAAAAAATAAAGTTTCTCACTGTTTTCATTGTTTCCCCATCTATTTGCCAAGAAGTGACGGGATCGGATGCCATGATCTTTGTTTTCTGAATGTTGAATTTTAAGCCAACTTTTTCACTCTCCTCTTTCACTTTCATCAAGAGGCTCTTTAGTTCTTCTTCACTTTCTGCCATAACGGTGGTGTCATCTGCATATCTGAAGTTATTTATATTCCTCCCAGCAATCCTGATTCCAGTTTGTGTTTCACCCAGCCCAGCATTTCACATGATGTACTCTGCATATAAGTTAAATAAGCAGGATGACAATATACAGCCTTCACATACTCCTTTCCCAATTTGGAACCAGTCTGTTGTTCCACGTCTGATTCTGTTGCTTCTTGACCTGGGTACAGATTTCTCAGGAGGCAGGGAAGGCAGTCTAGTATTCCCAAAATTCTCCTGAAGAATTTTCCAGTTTGTTGTGATCTACACAGTCAAAGGCTTTGGTGTAATAAAGAAAGCAGAAGTAGATGTTTTTCTGGAACTCTCTTGCTTTTTCTATGATCCAGTGGATGTTGGCCATTTAATCTCTGGTTCCTCTGGTTCCCATTTCGTCTGCCCTTTTTGATACTTTTCTTCAGTACACACATAATTCAATTCATCTGACATTTATTAAGTACCCAGTTTAGGTCATGAGAGTAACAAGATTGTATCTAAGGAGTTTACAACTTAAAAAAAAAAGTGGGAGTTTACAGGGAATTCCCTGGCAGTCCAGTGGTTATGACTCAGCACTTTCACTGCTGTGGCCCCAGGTTCAATTCCTGGTAGGGCTCCCCCAGTGGCTCAGCAGTAAAGAATTCACCTGCAATGCAGGAGACACAGGAGATGCAGGTTTGATCCTTGGGTCAGGAAGATCCCCTGGAGGGGAAATGGCAACCCACTCCAGTATTTTTGCCTGAAAAACCCATAGAGACAGGAGCCTGCCAGGCTACGGTCCATGGGGTCGCGAAGAGTCAAATGCGACTGACTAACTGAACATACACAAGGGAAATAAGATCTTGCAGGCAATGCAGTGAGACCAACAACAAAAAGTTTACAATCAACTGGGGAAACAACTAACAAGGAAATAAGGCAGAATGTAGACTAGTACTGGAACATTTATGGAGTCCTTTCAGAGACCTGGGGTGGTAGCATTTTGGGGCAGACTTGGAAGAAAATATTTCAATTTGTGGAAATGGAAGCAAATCATATCCAAAAGAAGCAATATTCATTTTAAATGCACAGTGACAGAAAGTACAATGTGTACTTGGAGAAACATTGCTATACAGTGAAAATGGAAGCTCTTTTAATATAAACACTTTATAAAAAGAAAAAAAATGATAGTCAAAGAAACAAGACTTACAGTGAAAATAATAGTCTTCTGCCCAGCCTTTTGTCTCTGATCCTCCTTTTTATAGATAAGCTTTCTCAACCATTTCTTCAGACACTGGCCATCATATTTTAAAATAATGTACTTTGAATACTGTTTCTTAGTTCATAAATTCTGGATATATCTACAATCTGCTCTGAGATGAAAATCTGACATTTTACTTGGGGCTTCCCAGAGGGTGCTAGTAGTAAGGAACCAGGCTACCAAGACAAGAGATGTGGGTTCAATCCTGGGGTCAGGAAGATCCCTTGGAGGAGGAAATGGCAACCCACTCCAATATTCTTGCCTGGCAAATCCCATGTACAGAGGAGCCTGGCAGGCTTCAGTCCATAGGGTCACAAGTTGGACATGACTTAGCAACCAAGCACACACAAAAGCACCAGCTCTCGTCTTACAACTCAGATTTATCATTGCATTTGGTTAAATCGATTATCAGTGTTTATTGCCTTGCAAATGTTGTTCATGAAGTACCAAGCTGTATAGTTGAAATGCTATATTTCTCCTCTTGAAAGGATTATTAGTTAACAGTAACGCAGCTCTGCAGCCATACTGGAGTTCAAACTCTGAATAAGGCAGTTCTTAGTTAACTTTGAGCAAGCTATTTATTTTATCCCTCTGCCATTTCCTCATGTGCAAAGTGAGCACAGGACCTACAGGGTTGTGATAAAATTAAATGAGTTAGTACATGTAAAAGTACGTAAAACAATTGCTAGTACTTAGTATATAGCCAGAAAATGTTAGCTATACCTATTACTTTGGGTTTTGTACTAGAGTTTACATTTATCTTTCTCCTGTGCTTTTCCAGTTGCTCCATCCATGCGAAACTATACACCATGGGGACCCACTCACATGGGAACAATAAACGTGGTTATAAGGCAATGTCTCCATATCTTAGTATTTTATCAAGTCTTTTCTTCTAAGAGTCCTCCCTCCCAAAACCTTGTCCTGCTCCAGTAGTTTTTTGTGTGTGCTGTCATCATGGGTCTTTCCTGTATTACTCTTCTGGATTAGATTCAGCTTCTTTGATCTCAAGTATCTTTATTTCATGATATACTCCAATTTGCTACAGCTTATCTACAAGTAACTTTCTTTTTAAAACATATATTATACATTTCAAAATTTCATTTATTTTTGGGCATGCTGGGTCTTTGTTGCTGCATGTGGAGGATTCTAGTATGCTGTGTGGGTTTGCCAGCTTCTCTCTGGAGTAGTTTCTCTAGTGGAGCACAGGCTGTAGAGTGTAGGCTCAGCAGTTTGCAGGCTTCTCTCTGGGGTTGCTTCTCTTGTGGAACATGGGTGCTAGAGTGCAGGCTCAGCAGCTGCAGCACACTGGGCTGATTTGCCCTGCAGCATATGGAATCTTTCCAGACCAGGGATCAAACCTGTGTCCTCTGAATTTGCAGGCAGGTTCTTAACCACTGCATCACCAGAGAAGTCCTACAACCAACTTCTAAAAATGGTGTATATAAGTAAAATTCTAAGTTTTTGTTTCAAAAACAGTTTTATTCCAGCCTAAGAAATGACAAATCACTGCAGATGGTGATTGCAGCCATGAAATTAAAAGACGCTTACTCCTTGGAAGGAAAGTTATGACCAACCTAGATAGTATATTCAAAAGCAGAGACATTACTTTGCTGACTAAGGTCCTTCTAGTCAAGGCTATGGTTTTTCCTGTGGTCATGTATGGATGTGAGAGTTGGACTGTGAAGAAGGCTGAGCGCCGAAGAATTGATGCTTTTGAACTGTGGTGTTGGAGAAGACTCTTGAGAGTCCCTTGGACTGCAAGGAGATCCAACCAGTTCATTCTGAAGGAGATCAGCCCTGGATTTCTTTGGAAGGAATGATGCTAAAGCTGAAACTCCAGTACTTTGGCCACCTCATGCAAAGACTTGACTCACTGGAAAAGACTCTGATGCTGGGAGGGATTTGGGGCAGGAGAAGAGGAAGACAGAGGATGAGATGGCTGGATGGCATCACAGACTTGATGGACCTGAGTCTGAGTGAACTCCGGGAGATGGTGGTGGACAGGGAGGCCTGGCGTGCTGCGATTCATGGGGTCACAAAGAGTTGGACACGACTGAGCAACTGAACTGACTGAAGAAATGACTGACAACTAAATGAAAATTTAGATGAAAAGTTTTTATCAGTGGTTAAAAACTCCTCCACTAACTCCTTGAAAATAGTGTAATTTTAAAGAAATCTGATGCTATTGATCCTTTTCTCTTCCAAGGAGCTTTTAGGATCCTTTCTTCTGTGCTCCAAAGTCTGACAAAGATATGTTTTGTGTTTTTAATTGATTACACTAAGCTACTGTATCTTTCAACCTGGAAATGTGTGTCCCTCAGCTCTCCATTTTTCTTGTACTATTTCTTTGGTAATGGAACCCCTCGTTTCTCTGTTCTCTTGGTGGACTTTATTCTCTTTCTGGGATCAGTTGTTGAAACATCTGGTTTGGTCCATTTCTCGTATTTTTGCTTTTATCTTCTCCATTTTGGTTTTGTTTTTTCCATTGACACATCCTCTACTACCTTTCTATTCATTCATTCACTCACTCAACAAGTATTTACTGATGACTAACCTACTACATTCTTCTACATCCCAGGCAATGTTCTGGCAACTGGAGATAAAGTAATACGTGAGATAATCCCAACCCTTAGGTTGGACAAAATTGAAAAGTAGGTTAATAGTGCCATAATGTACCATAAGAAAAATTAAGCAGTCAAGAGGAGATATGAATGGAAGTAAAAGCTGTTTTAGGTAGAAGGATCCAGGGAAGGCCTCACATTTGAACAGCAATGTAAATGAAATGATTATGCAAGACATGTAAGGATCTGGGAGAAACCATTCCAAGCATCGTTGACTCAATGGACATGAATTTGAGCAAACTCTGGGAGACAGTAAAGGATAGGGAAGCTGGTGTACTGCAGTCCATGGGGTCGCAGAGTCCAGAGTCGGACACGTCTGAGTGACTAAACAACAATTCCAAGCAGAGAGAACAGGCTATACAGGTTGTAAGAAGCCTGGTGTGTCTGATAAATACCAAGAGGCTAGTAAATCTACTGTAGGATGAGCAAGGGAGAGAAAGTGATTGATTTCCTTGGAGGAACAGTCAGGAACAGATGGGGTGGTAAAGTCACATTATGGACATGGTAAGGAATATGGGTTTTATTCTAAATTTAGCCATTGTGAACAGGTTAAGCACTACTTCATATGTGATACTGGCTTGGTTAGGTAAGTGGCAGGCAGCGATAAGTGGAAATCAGAACCAGAGTATATTTAAAGGCCGAGCTAGTAAGAGTTGTTAATGAACATGGGCCATTAGGTGGAAAAAAGGAGGAAAGGATGATTTGGGAAGTTTTTACTTGAGCAACTGAATTAATGATCTACCATTAAACCCCATAAAGAAAGAAAAAGGAAGCAGCAGATTTGGGAGGTAATGGAGAGGGAACAGGACTCTGTTTTGTTTTTTTTTTTTCATTTGTTTTGCTTGCTTGCTTGTTTTGGCTACACCTTAGTTCCCCAACCAGGCATCTATCCTAAGTCCCCTGCAGTGGAAGCATGGAGTCCTAACCACTGAACCACGAGGGAATTCCCAGGATTGTTTCTTAACCGTAAGTTTGAAATGTCCTACATAATGGTTAAAAGCAAGGAGGTGAGATGCATGCATGAGTTCAATTCCTAGACTGGATGGGGTTTGGAGCCTACAAAGATTTCCTTTTTCTCTTTAAGACAGAGATATAAGAGGAAGTGTGTAAACTGAAGTAAAAGAAAAAAGAGAAATTAATAATTCAGGAGCAAGATGTGAGTAAAGTCCTTAAATAGACTACAGGGAAGACAGAGGGAAGACAGAGTGTGTTTGTAACACAAGAGGCAGTTTCAGTTCAGTTCAGTCACTCAGTTGTGTCCGACTCTTTGAAACTCCATGAACTGCAGCACACCAGGCCACCCTGTCCACCAACCCCCAAAGTTTACTCAAACTCATGTCCATGGCCTCAGTGATGCCATCCAACCATCTCATCCTCTGTTGTCCCCTTCTACTCCTGCCCTCAATCTTTCCCAGCATCAGGGTATTATCCAATGAGTCAGTTCTTCACATCAGATGGCAAAAGTATTGGAGTTTCAGCTTCAGCCTCAGTTCTTCCAATGAATCTTCAGGACTGATTTCCTTTAGGATGGACTGGGTGGATCTCCTTGCAGTTGAAGGGACTCTCTAGTCTTCTCCAACACCACAGTTCAAAGCATCAATTCTTTGGCATTCAGCTTTCTTTATATAGTCCAACTCTCACAGCCATGCATGACTACTGGAAAAACTATAGCCCTGACTAGACGGACCTTTGTTGGCCAAGTAATGTCTCTGCTTTTCAATATGCTGTCTAGGTTGTTCATAACTTTTCTTCCAAGGAGCAAGCATCTTTTAATTTCATGGCTGCAGTCACCATCTGCAGCGATTCTGGAGCCCCAAAACATAAAATCAGCCAGTGTTTCCATTGCTTCTCCATCTATTTGCCATGAAGTGATGGGACCAGATGCCATGATCTTTGTTTTCTGAATGTTGAGCTTTAAGCCAACTTTTCCCCTCTCCTCTTTCCCTTTCATCAAGAGCCTCTTTAGTTCTTCACCTTCTGCCATAAGGGTGGTGTCATCTGCATATCTGAGGTTATTGATATTTCTTCCGGCAATCTTGATTCCAGCTTGTGCTTCATCCAGAGGCAGGTAGGCAGATATATTTGATAATGAAAACATGTAATGTTCCTGGCTTCTCTCTCTCAATAATACAAAAATTAGTTGATTAGTTATGAGCCATTAGAAGCTGTTGGAAATCTGAGCCAAGTATTGACTAAGTAGTGCAAAAGTCACCTCAAAGAGTGCAAGATTGAAATGATCAGAGAGATACAAGATTCTAGCTAAGCGCTAAAGGCCCACTTCAAAAAAGTGGTTATCAGTTGACTGTGAGAACCATCAGCACAACTGTGTCTTTCTCCAGGTAAAAATAGCCATGCAGATATATGTAGGAGCTGATTAGTCAGAGATGAGATAATGCGAGCAAATAATAAGGGGATGGTTATAAGGATGGTTCATGAAATCTAGACTGGATTGTTTAGATTTCAACAAACTTGTTATCAGTGTATCAGGTTCACCTGCAGGAATATGGAATGTGGAATCAAGAATAGTTACTGAAGGCACTTCCCTGGTGGTCCAGTGGTTGACTCCGAGCTTCCAATGCTGAGGGCATGGATTCGACCCCTCATGGGGGAATGAAGATGCTTGCAGCAGGATCAAAAGAATAGTTACTGAAGATTTTAAATCAACTACATAAATTATCACTTTTGATGTAAATGATCGAAACACATCAATTAAAAAAGGACTGTCAGAGTGGATTTAAAAGATCAAACTGTATATTTGCTAGTGATAAGAAATCTACTTAAAAAAATAAATATATTAAAAGTAAAGGGACAGGGACTTCCCCGGGGGTCCAGCAGCTAGGATCCCTCCCTCCCAGGGCACGGGCTCTGAGTTCGATCCCTGGTCAGGGAACTAGATCCCACACGCCACAACAAAGGTCCTATATGCAACAACTAAGACCCAGCACAACCAAATAAAAAAATATTTTTTTAAGGGATAAAGATATACCATGCAAACATTATCCAGAAGAAAGCTTGAGTGTTCATATTAATTTCATATAAAGTTTCAAAACTACAAATACTATCAGAGATAAAGAGGAACACTAGAAAATAACAGGTCAATTCCCCAAGATACCACGACACTAAATGTGAATACACCTAAAACAAGTGAGCTTCAAAATACATGAGGCAAAAATAATAGATATGAAAAGGAAAATATATTATGTCCGTAAACATAGTTGGAGACATCAACATTCCTCTCAGTAATTGATAATACAAGTAGGCAGGAAATTAATAAGGACACTGATGACCAGAGCAACACTATTAAACACCTTGATCAATTGACATTCAGAATATTCTACTCAATGATGTCAAGTTACACTTGTTTTCAAGTACACATGTAACCACTCACCAAAACAGACCATATGTTCCACACTATAGATCAAATCTTAATAAACTTAATAATAGAAAATCTGAAACAATATGTTATCAGATTATAATAGAATTAAACTAGGAATCAACAGCACAAATATCTGCAAAACTCCCAAACACCTGCTATCTAAGTAACCTTTGAATTAAACAGAAGTCTCAAGAGAATTCAAAAAATAATTTAGTCTGGAAAAAACGAAAATAACAGTGAAATTTGTGAGATGCACCTAAAGGAATACTTTATACTTTTTTGTAATATAAGTATTAACTGCTTATATAAGAAAAAAAAGAAAGCTCTAAAACAGCTTACACTTCTACCCTAAAAGAGCACATTAAATCTAAAGCAAACAGTAAGAACAATAAAGACTAAAGGAAAATTAATGAAAGTGAAAACAGAAAAACAGTAGAAATATTTAAGGAAAAATACTAAATTTACACAATGTCTTCAAGAAAATGGAAAAAAAGGAAACATTTTCATTTTATGAGGCCACTAATAATAAAACCAAAGACATAATAAGAAAAATACAAACCAATATCCCTTATGATCATAGATGAAAAATTCTCAACAACATATTAGCAAACTGAATTCAGCATCATATAAAAATAATAATGCATCATGACCAACTGGGGTTCATTTCAAAAATGCAAAGCTGGTTCAATATTTGAAAATTAATCATTGTTTAAACAGACTAAGAAAAGCCACATGATCATCTCAATAAATGTAGGATATGACAAAATTCCACATCCATTAAGGTTAGAAGGAAACTTTTCTAAATTAATAAAGAACATTTGTAAAAATCTACAGTTAACATAATGGTTAGAGGCTAAAGGCTTTCCCCCTAAAACTGGGAACAATTCAAGGATGGCCTCTGTTACCACCGATACTCAACATCACATTTAACAGGTTGAAAATGAAGTAAAACTGTCCTTAGTCATAGATTACATTATTGTCAACATAAAAAAGTACAGGACCGATCGGGGATGGTGGGGGCTGGGGAACTTCCCTGGTGGCTCAGCAGTCAAGACTCCGCCTGCAATGCAGGAGACTCAATCTCTGCATTGGGAAGAACCCCCAGAGAAAGAAATGGCAACCCACTCCAGTCTTCTTGCCTTAGAAATCCCATGGACAGAGGAGCCTGGCTGGCTACAGTTCAGGTTACAAGGGTGAGACACGACTTAGCAACTAAACCACCATCACCACCACCACCAGTTGAGAAGACTCAGGGAAAATGGCCTCATGGAGTAAAGCTTCAATTTCATTATGGCAATTTCAAGAATTAGGCATGGTGGAAGGATGTGGAGAAGGGTCAATTAGTAAGACTGAGTCAGATTAGGAAGTAAGTTTCTTAGGGTTAAAATCTATGTGCTGTCAAATAACCTTTGAGTCTTGTTTAGTTATGATTATACCTTCCTTCTCGGGATGGGTCCCTTCGGTTGATTGTGATGATAAAGTGTGTGACAGGTCATGGTGGTCTTATAAGTATTACAAGGCATTACTCTGGATCTCCCTTAAATGCTGTCAGGACAGAAATAAATTTGAAAGAATTTTTTCTAACGGTCATTTTTTTAAAGCTCTCATTTCTTAAAGATTCTTTTTTCACAGCAACTTGTATCGTATGGATCCAAAGAATTCTTCAAGGTCATCTTAACTAGACCTTTAAACTACTCTTCTGTTCCTTACATTGTTTCCACTCTTTTACATTGTCATTTCTCAAACTTTTTATCTTAGCTTTAGCATATGGTTAAGAGTGAGGCACTGAAAGACTGTGATTTTATTAGCTACCATCAGATCATCTATCAGTTCCTCATTTTATTAATCTTTCCCCCCATTATTTCATCCTTCTAGTTCTGTTGGTACTAAAATGGCTGTTCAAGGCTGCAACACAGCTGGCATGCTGGACTTCTCTTCTTCATTCCAGAAATAATTAGCTGATGTTGTACCTCGCCTTTCTTCCGCAAGGCTTACTTCTCTGTTTTGGTGGAGTCTATCATTCAGGTACTTACCAAGAAAGGGGCAATGGAAGACAAAAAGTTCTTGACACCTTGAATATATGAAAGCGTTCTACACTTGACAACTCAGCTTGAAATAGAATTGTTAAAAATAATTTTCACTCAGAACTTAGAAGCATCGCTTCCCCTTTCACTGATGAGAAACTTGATGCCATTCTTATTCCCAACTCATTTTAGGGGCCCAATTTCCACATTCCAATCCCATTTTTTTTTGGACTTTCTCATCTCGCCTTATGTTCTGAAACAAAACATGCCTTATCGTGGATCCTTTTCCATTAATTGAATTCATTTTACTAAGTGCTCTCAAAGTGGCATAGTGTGTCAAGTGTCCTTAATTACTTTGATACTTTGCTTTAAGAAATTTGTTAGATGTTAGACTTTCTGGAGTGATTTTTTTTTAAAATAAAATCCATCTTTTTGTATTTTTATTTTTTCATAATCCTTAAACTTGTTTTAAATATACTAACTTGTACTGTATTTTACAAAATCTATTTTCTAAGGCATTCTATAGCTTCTTCATGGATACAATCTCTTATCTTTGAAAACATTCATTTTCAGGTTTTCATCTCTATATTGATTGTTTTGGTTTTTATTAGTGTTGGGTCAATCTTCAATAATCTGATTTTTTAGTTTATTCATAGTCTAAAATTCACTTGATGGGGACTCATCTTTCTCATTGGAAAATCTTCAAATGTCCAGAGCTCTTTCCAGGTATTTTGTCTAGGACCACTGAGTTTCTACAGAAAATGTTCCTCCCTCTTTTCCCCTGAGACCTAACTGTTCTATTCTAGAAACTATGAATATGCCATCCAAATAGACAGAATTTATCTTCATTTTCATGTCTGGTTATCTGTTTGAAGATTTGTTTCAAATTCACAAAACACCAATTTTCATTCTACAGTAAAAGGTAAACTATCTAGCTACCTAACTGCATAGAATTAGGCTTTCAATCACCCCTATTTCCAGCTTAAAATCTGATCGCCACATTCAGCAGCAATTTTTCCCCCTTCCCATTTCTAGGTTGTTTTGAATTTTAAGGAGCAAATCAACTTGCTTCTAAATAAGCATTCCTTCTGTAGTTAATTAGGTTTACACTTCCTCTACTATACTGAAATCAGTTTCTACTCCTTAGTCCACTGTCCAGCTTCCATTCTCTGGCTCCACAGATTTATACCTTCAGAAATATGTCATTTCAGTGGAGTTCTATTGAGGAGGCAGCTAGTACTAAAGCATTTGTGGTATCCATTATGTTAAATCAAAGTCCAGGCAGCATAATTTGTAATAGATAAAAGTGGTAAACTATCCGCACAGCTAATAGGGTAACCAATATGTAAAATATGGCAGCCCGACTCAATGACTTATCTATAGCTATTTAAAATAATTACACAAAGAATTTTTTAAATTTTGGCTTCACCATGTGGCTTGTGGTATCTTAGTTCTGCAACCAAGGACTGACCTCAGGCCCCAACAGTGAAAGCACCACATCCTAATCACTGGATTGCCAAGGAATTTTTTAAAAACTGTGATTATCAGTTTTAAAGTCAAACACTGACAATCATAGAGCATTAACCTGTGTAAAACCATACAGCAAGGAGAGACTATCCCAAAATACTTAATTCTAGGATGCAGGGTTTAAACTTTTTGGGGTCTAAAACAAGAAATATGTATATAGAAAACCCAAGTTCTTAGTCAGACAAATTTCTTATCATTTCCAGGCAAGTCAAGGCCTCATTTTTTCGTATCTAATTGGAAGTGAAGAGCAATAGGATTTTCAGACCAAATTAAGTATTATGATGAAGGCCAGGCCCAAATGGAGTTAATGAATAAAGAAAAGGTACAAACTATTCAGGAAGCAGTATTTTATAAATGTAATAGGAAATGGAGTAGGAAAAGGAAATAAAAGTATGAATAATTTTATAAAAAGGGATAGTGTCAAAAAACCTCTAAAAGACCTACAGAAAGGAATTAACAGTGTAAGGAGGTATCCTTGGGAAGAGAAGCTTACTCAAAGAACCAGTGAAGAGCATCATCACTCTACTGAATTGAGCTGAAAGGGCTGGGGCTAGAATGTAACTTGAACAGATTAAAGATTACCATTTAGGGCCAAGGTCTTTGCCTAAACTTCCTACATATGCCTTCCCACACAGGCATTCTTTCCCCTTCCTAGCCTCCCTTCCAGAGGTTCACAACCTTGATCTTTTACTACATCTTGCCTTTCTTTCATCAACTCTCCCCATCTCTTCATCTTGTAATTAATACCCCAATCTAGCTATCAGTTTTCCTTTCAGTTTACTTTTGAATCCTACCTCTACCTCATTTCCAAAGCAGTTTGTTTCAGTGAGTAAATCCTTACCTGTACATTCCCTGCCCCTAAAATCACACTACTTTCTCAATGCTTTTGTGCATTCAACAGCCCTCCCTCAATATAAATTCCATTACTAAATGAAGATTAGGGATATAGAGAGTGAAGAGATACTAGTTGTAACTGATGCTACAGAAATGTAACTAACTTACTGTTATAAATAAAACCTAGAGTTAAAAGAGTAAGCATATTGTTTAGTCACCTGGAGGTAATTAACTTAAAAAAAAAACCAAAAAACAAAAACCTAAGCAGAGGAATTTAGAAGCTATTGTCTCTATGGACTAGTAGTAGAGGTAGGAAAAGGATCATACATTATACACGGAGGATTCTCTGCTACTACAAATTTTCAAAAATACCTCTTATTTGAGAAAAATTTTTAATGGAGAAAATCAACCCTCACCTCAGCAGATGATTCTCCTGAATGTTTATTAAAACTTTGCCCTTTAATTTTACCTCCAGGTCATACATGACATCTTAAGGTTAAACCAAGAGAAACTACCTCTTCTCACATACACAGAAATATGACGTTATGAAATTAAGAACTAAAGTATCTGTAATGGAATACAATGACTTTTAGGGCCAATTAAACTGTGCTATTTAGATAATCATTTTCTATGGGTCCCATAAACCAAAAACAATGGTATTTATTCTATTCCTCCAAATATCAGAAAAGTATTTTGTGCATGTGAAGCAAGTTTAGTAGAAGGATACTCTACAGTTGAACCTAGTTCATCAAAACATGCTATTCAATTCTCACCACGAGAACTGGTTTGTATATACTTTCCTTGAAGACCTCTCACCTGAACTCTTTTTCCTTTTCATTCATGCTTGCAAATGATCCCTCCACATTTCCTATTTTTAAGGAAAACAAGAATAACATTTCAGGTCTCAAAGACCAGGTTTAGTAGGCAAACATAAATAACAGTATTACGGGATTTCCCCCCAAAATAACCTATGACTAAGTTCCCTGATAGCTCAGTTGGTAAAGAATCTGCTTGCAATGCAGGAGACCCTGGTTCGATACCTGGGTTGGGAAGATCCGCAGGAAAAAGGATAGGCTACCCACTCCAGTATTCTTGGGTTTCCCTTGTGGCTCAGCTGGTAAAGAATCCACCTGTAGTGTGGGAGACCTGGGTCCAATCTCTGGGTTGGGAAGATCCTTTGGGAAAGGAAAAGGCTACCCACTCCAGTATTCTGGCCTGGAGAATTCCATGGACTGTCCATGGGGTCACAAAGAGTCGGACATGACAGAGCGACTTTCACTTTCACTGGGTATCCTACTTCCTTTAATTGATCTATTTCTAAAAAGGAGACTGACAGGTCTCCCTTTCCTTAAAATTCTGCAATCCTATGAATATGGCTAGGAGATACCAGTGGTATGTTATTAATCCTATTCCTCAGTATTAACCACTATAATACAAATAATGAACGTATATAGCAAAGGAATATATATTCACATATTAAAAATGGAGAGCTGAGGATTAAATACAATAATCAGAACATCAGCTATGTAAAACAAAAGGCACTATCTGTTGCCCTTAAATAAAAATTAGGTATTTTCTCTATATACTGTAAGGAAGAAACAAAGTACTAAGTATATTAACTCAGCAAGAAATAAAAAATTCTTGGGTTTCTGAAATTTTGCCCAGTTTTTTAGTGTTCACCCTGTTTTATCTGTGTTCTTGAAAAAAGGATCTACAACCATCAAGTATCGTTAACTGATTTTAAAACAGCTTGGCCTTCTTGACTTTGGTCAACATCCTATCAAAAAGTAATTTACTGTAATAGATAAGTAAAATTATAATGTTGTGCTTTAATGTATTTTTACTGAAATTAAATGATGGGAAATGAACTTTACAATATCTGAGTAGATGGTATATTACTACAGGACATACTCTCAGAAAATTTTAGAGAATTCATGTTAATTCTTTAATGAATGAAACAAAGCACATACCAAGTGTTTACCATCCTTTAGATTTGACCATCCTGTTCTAGGGAATATCATGAGTGGTCTTGAATTCCATTTGTTTTCCTTGACTACATAAAGATATAGCTTGCACAATACTTAGCCCTTCATCCTGCTACTCCAGTGAGAAGCAATTCCATCTCCAGGCTATAGTAACTCATAGGCCTGCTGAAAGCTGGTTATAAATGTCCTAGAGACACAAAGTAACAATCAGTTTGTCATCTGAAATAATTAATACAAATCCTAACAATATAGCCTCTTCTAATGATGAGTATCAACAGAGGCAGGAGTAATCCACAAACAGAATAACCCACTTCTGAAACAATTCAGTCCTTTCCATTGTAACAGGCAACCATTTCAGAAAGATTTTTGTGCTTACATGAAAATTAAAATGACTACTTTCAGTATCAACTACCTCTAGATTATTCTAAATTTCTGAATCAGAATCTAGCCAAATAATGTTATATTTTCAAATAAATTAATCAATTAAAATTAACTCCAATTCACTTTTAATCAATTGAAATTAACTCCAATTCAAAGGACAAATTTAATTTACTGCACTATCAACATACACTCATTACTATAAAGCTGTCTAGTAAAACTATCTACCGGTTCCTTTTCTTATTTAAAGTAATGTGGAGGCTTAATTGCCTGTTCATTGCTGAGTACCCAGAAAGAAGATATAAACCATTTTCAGGGGAAAACACGCATGCATTTATTTTTAAGAATTCCCAGTAAAGGGGGAAAAAAATTCAACATCTTTAAAAATGTGTTTATTTTTTAAAAAATCAGTTGTGTACAAAAGTGTTTCGTAGTTTTTAATTCTCAAGACAAATACCCAGCCCTCCACCCCCGGCCCACCCTGCTTCAATGGTCTTTCTGGTAACCCACCCATTATCCCCTTACAGGAAGTTAACGGCTCAGAATAGATCCTCCTATAGAATTTATCATCACTAACAGATTGTTTAGAATAGAGATCTAGAGAAGCTAACAAGCAAGATTCTTTCTCAGTGAGGTTAATGAGTATCCCTATAATGGCAGTAGACTTCCAGCAGACACCACAACAAAGCACCATCAATTGCTGAAAGCTAAAAAATAGATATTATTTTCAATAGTATTCCATTTTCTATTGGAAAAGTCTTTAAATTACATTAAATAAGTCTCTTTCCCCCCAAAGAAATAGTCTAGCTTTTATTACGATGCCTGTAAAAAGTAGGTAACAGCAAGCACACAAGGATCATTTAACAGCACAGTGCAAATGATTTTTGAATCCATTCATCCCCAGGACCAACTGATAAACTGTGCCACTCTGATTATATACAGCAGCATTGAATATATACATATACAGATATATTCAATGCCTGGTTGGAATAACCAAGCAAAAGGTGACACATTCACAACTTAACATTTAGGTGATGATCACAGGTTTATGAGGGTAGATCAGTCCAACAGAACAGTAACAACAAATGGGACAAGTGAGATGCTGACATTTCTCTAGCCCTATGCCACAAGATTTTTGACCCATATTGCAACAGTGCAAATAGAACATGTGACATAGTATGCAGACAAGGCAGAAAAGTCATACTTTAGAAAAGGCTATTTATCAGTAAATATTTCAAGTTAACTTCTCCCCCAGTGATAGTAAACAGCTGATTTAAGCATTTATTTTTAACTAGTACTAAAAGAATGGAAATGCAAATTTTCAAAGTCAATGGTTTGTACAAGAAAAAAGTGATTCATACATTATTTTGTAAAAATCCATGAAATAAAGTTAACTGTAAACAGCTTCCTCTTTCCTATCCAAACACTGTTTCCATCTATGTACAAGAAAGTATACAAAGCTCCAACTGTCCCATGCCCAAATGTATCTCTAAAACAAAAACAAAAACAAAGCTTGTTTCCTGTGTTACTAACAAGGATTGTGGACACATTATTATACCCCTATTGCAGAGTTTTAAAAGCTCCAATCAGGCATACACTTAGAGCTAAGAATTGCTTTTCACACTGATAAACTTGTTAAGCAGCAGTAACACAACATGCTGCGTTCTGTACTGCATAAATAAGCAATATGTATTTTATCTGCCAATTCTTTCTCATACTTTAAAATTATTTTGCATAGTTTAATGCACTATCAGCAATCACAAATGTGAAACACGTCCCCCCCCAAAAAAAACACAAAAAACCAGCTTTTCATTTCACAGAAAATGCTTCTCAAAAGCAAAATGGTCAGAATATAAACACACATACATATACTCGAATGCATTATGTGTTTATGTAAATCACAGCCACAATTCCAAACATTTGGGAGAGCCAGCATGGAGCATCTAATTTAGTACCAAGTTCATCAAATATTTATATACCTTACCGTATACTTATCTGGATCACAAACTGCTACTTATTCAGTCTGTACTGAAATACTAATACAACTAATTATTTGTTCTTTTAAAAGTCAGACACACACTCAGGAAATAGACCTGATCATCACAGAAGACTATTTGAGTATCAGTGACTTGCAGCAAACTGTCTGCCCAGATGGGATAAAACTACACATACATTTAACTATAATTTTTGAAGCCTTTACAACTAACAAATCACAAACCACTGAGAATTATAAAAATAATTTCCAACAGGGTATACTTTCCCTAGACCTGCACTTTTACTGTTCTTTTTCTAAACATACATAAGACAGGAGAAAAAATCAACTGCCTTTATTTTTATGTTTGGGGAAATAAATCTATCTGTAGAAAATAAGAGAAAATAGGAAAAAAACAAAAACCCGGTAAGAAGGCGATAGTGGGAAATGTACCAGAAAACAGATAATCACATTAAATGTAAATGAGGTAAATTTTTGAAATGAAGATCCATTATGGAGAACCTCTCATACCAAATATTGTAGTTTTCCATTTCCTGGACACTGGGGATGTTGAATTGCAGTTAGATGAGTATACCCTAAGGGGCTAATGTGCATAAAAGTCATAGGCAAGTTACAGCTGCCGCCAAGAGCAAAGTATACAATGCTTGATCCTTAGTAACTTCTGAGTTCTCTCTCTCATTTGTCAAACCACAGGACAATTAAATATACCCTGATAATACAGGCAAATAGTAAACTGGGTAGAGGTGTTTGATATTTAAAATAATGCAAATATTACTAACATTACCAAGCCACCCTCCACTAAACAAAAAAAAAATAATAATTCTAAACAACAATGGAACAAAAACTGTCCACATTTTCACACAATTCCAACCTTACCTCAAAATATAAAGAAAAGTACATGGTTTTAGCTATTTAAAATAAATAAAGAAAATCTTGTTTCCTTTGGCATCTTTAGAAAGTAACTAAATTACAATTAAAGAAGGTGATTGTATAAAGAAATTTATACTTAGGCAAACAAAGGGGAAAAAACAGCAACTCGTGTTTAGTATGCAATAAAATCAACTACAAGAGTTTTACTACTAATTAGGAAAACCTTATGTTTCTGGAAGAACCTTCACATCTTAACATTACAATATATTTAATAATGGTTCTTTTTATTGCTTCTAAGATTATTGAGAAGTCAAATGAAATTATGCTGAATTTACTGTTCAAAACTATTTTCCAAACACTTAACCATTATAATTTAGGATAAATAACACTTGAAGAAAGCAAAAACCTTTTATAATATGACTTTCCATATACAGCCTTACTTTAATTCATTCAGATTTCATTACATTTTTGTTATTTTTGCATTGGTCCTGAATATTTAATAAGAACTGTGTTTCTATGTATAGAACTGCCTACACAAATCCATTTCACCCTTCATAAAATGTTCACATTAGTGTTAGAGCTTGCAAAACTAATAATTTTCAAACTTTAAACTTGGAGTGAAGTTTAACTTTAATACGTATAGAAAGTCTGACTATGTACAAGAGAAGGTAAAGTTTTCAATTCTCATATTATCAGAAACATCATAAAGAAAGCTAGATTTATAACACACTTCTATTCCTATGTGCATCTGAAGTATGTACAGTAAAACACCAACACAGCTTTCATGTGTTAATAGGGGGAAGTGCAAGCAATCTCTATAAAGCCAAAATCAGGCTAAAAAACCTGCAAACAGTTGATTTCATCCTTGCAAGTTCTCAAAGAAAAAGTCCATCAGTTTAAAAATCAAAAGACGTTAAACTCACTGAAAAATTAAGCTGGGTTCTTTTCATTTAATCTGGGAATACTGCAACATCAAGTATTTACTGTTTTTACAAAAAAAAAAAAAAAAGAAAATTGGCAGCTCCATTTTTACAGTATTTATATAGGAAAGTTTTAAGAGTGGAGAATTGTGACAAAACATTCCAAATGGATGACCTAAAATGGAGCAAGGGATACTGTCCTTCAGCACATTTCCCCACCAAATATAAAGAAATTTATTATTAGAATATTAGCTGTGTGTGGAAAGAGGGGAAAAACAGATATGTTGTCCCAGTCTGTTGACAAGGACAAAAAGGCTCTGACTAGGTCACCATCTTCATTTCTGGATAAATCTCATATCGAAGAATTCTCAAATGCTTAAAATGGTGGTCTTTTCAGCTACCCATCCTAAGAAGTCAAGTACAAGCATGCAAGTAAATTCACAGGCACAGAGGATCCATGTTAAAAACAGTTAAGGTAGCTGTGATGCAACACCAACAATTTGAATGGCCCTGACACACTCAAAATATTATCTTAATTATTCAACGAAATCCTGAAGCAAACTCTTGCTAGTCTTGGTATACTGCTAAACACTAAAGTAGCATGTTTTTTCCATGGTTTTAGCTTAGCTCAAAAGAATTTTTACACTATTAAGTAAGAAAAAAATTAAAGTATTTCCCCTTTTTAAATTTACACAGACGTTTAATTAGCTTTATTTACAGAGCAGGGATTTTTTTCAGTCTCCAATGGTGCCTAGATAACATCATTAGGCAAGAATGCCAGTTTAAAAGAAATCTATGCAGAATCCTAAAAATAACAGATGTTGATGCTCCTCCAAGAAGGGGCAAGCTTGACTATATCAGCATCTCTCTTTATGTTTCAGTTACTCAGAAGCAATTCTGTTGCAGTCTCTACATCCCATGATTTTGAAGACAAGGCCACTATTACCGCATTCTGTAGAAAAGAAAAGGGGACAAAATAAAGTCTCAAGGAAATATTTTAAAAATACGGTATCACTCAGTCTTTATATTAAAGAAACCACACCTTGTTTTTTCATTTTTAAGTTACCCTGCACTTGTAGTGCATTAAAAACTCTAAAACCAATGGCTAGAGCTTCTTTGGTGGCTCAGAAGTAAAGAATCCGCCTGCCAATGCAGAAGACACAGGTTTGATTCCTGGTCGGGGAAGATCCCACATGCAGTGAAGCAACTGAGCCCACGTGCCACCATTACTGAACCTGTGCTCTACAACTCAGGAGTCACAACGACATGTGCCGCAACAAGAGAAGCCATCACAATAAGCAGCCCGCATGCCACAACTAGGGAGTGGCCCCAGCTCGCCATAACTAGAGCAAAAGCCCAAGCAACAGTGGAGACCCAGCACAGCCAAAAATAAGCAAATAAAATTATTTTTTAAAATAAAAAATCAATGACTGGAACCAGCCAAAGTTAAAAAAAAAATTACTAGTTTTAATAACAAAGTTTGCTTATCAAAATTAGATTCAGAGCACCACTGAACCACTTTTGTCAGCCAAGGATTTGCAACAATAATTTAACAAATAAATAAAAATCAACATGCCTGTATGTACTTACCCTATCAAAGCCCATAGCACATAGGTTTTCTATTTTTTTGGTGTACTCTGGACTAGAAACTGGTGCTCCAGCATACACATGTGCCCAAAGTCGAGCTGTCTGTTTGAACATTTCAGGATTTTGTTTGTACTATATGGAGGAAAAATTGTTTGATATGACAATGCAGTTATAGTATTCAAAATAGGAACTCATCTCTTAATTGCCTAAAAACCTGATTTTTCTAAATAAATATAGATTAGATTTTTTAAATGTGACTGATTCACTTTCCATAGCAAACTATGTCACTGAAGGAAAGACTGTTTAACGTGAACTTGCAATTCACAAGTTGCACTGATGAAAGAAAAACAATGATAAATATTTATCAACTTTAATCTCCAATTTCGACAAAGTAGTAGAAAACTAACAATAAACAGAGTTATTAGAGATGCCTCTAATCATCATGCAGTGGGAAACATTACACAGATAAACAGAATTACTAGCTTCTAAAATTAAGTGGACAGTAAGTAACTAATAAATGTGACCAATTTTTGTATTAATCACAGCTTGGGCTAGAATACAGAGTTGGCTGTTTTGTTAAGAGTTGTATTACTGTAGTGATTTAAGGAAACCCCATGTGCAGTCCTAACTTATAGCACATGTTTTAAGGTGATTATGAACTCACGACAGAGCACTTTTTAAAATGTAAGATTCTTCATATGCATTGGAAGAGGTAAATTTATTCTCAAGTATTCTGAGAATACCATTACTTAATAAAGCAAATTGTAAATTTAAAATATGAAATTCACTTTACTATTTAAGATGTTTTATACACACTGCGTTATTTCTATACATTAAAATAATAAATCTAGTTTCTACCATTATTAACAAGGAAATAAGTGAGAAGACCCAACAGAGTCAAAAGAAAACTGAGTCCAATCTTAACCTCTGAGGCTCAGAACTCAACAGGAAATCAAAGCTGAGGCCCAAGCCATGCTTCTATCAAAACTGAAATCAATAGGACATATATAACATGTTAAACCATAGTTCTAAACACTCTACGGCAAATAATAGTAGGACATATTAACAAGAATATACATAAAATAAGGAGTGAACAGTTTTTCAAAGGAAAGGAAGAAGTTTGCAAGAGGAAAAGTTTTCTTAGGCAGGAGGCATGACAGACTGGGTAAAATGACATGTAGGAATGAACATCTTGAATAGCATGAGTTTGAGGAACAGTAAGAATTTAGAACTGTGGTGTTGGAGAAGACTCTTGAGAGTCCCTTGGACTGCAAGGAGATCCAACCAGTCCATCCTAAAGGAGATCAGTCCTGGGTGTTCATTGGAAGGAATGATGCTAAAGCTGAAACTCCAATACTTTGGTCACCTGATGCGAAGAGCTGACTCTTTGGAAAAGACCCTGATCCTAGGAAAGACTGAGGGCAGGAGAAGGGGACAACAGAGGATGAGATGGTTGGATGGCATCATCGACTCGATGGACATGGGTTTGGGTGGACCCCGGGAGTTACTGATGGACAGGGAGGCCTGGCATGCTGCTGTTCATGGCGTCGCAAAGAGTCGGACATGACTGAGCGACTGAACTGAACTGAAGAATTTAGTAGATAGTTCAAATCATGGAGGAAGTTTTCAAACTAAATAATTTGGATTTACCAAGCAGGTGACAGCAGAGGTATTAATAGGTTTTTAATAGTAAAATGAAATAGGATTTGAACTTTATAAAGCTAACTGCTATCAGTGTAGAAGGTAAAGAGAAGAGGCTGAGGTAGGAAATTCCATCAGAGCAGTCAAGTAAGAATTTTTAAATATGTGAACTAAAGCAGTTAGAGAAGTATTATGACAGAGATATTGAGATATGAGAGAAAAGGAGACACAGAGAAGTACTCCATATCTGTGACTTGGATATATAAACAAGCTGTCTATAGAAGGATGGACAGGTTCACAGGGTTTATGAGTCTGCCTTCAGTTACGGGAATGTTGTACTAAGGTACCCATGGGATATTCATATAGAGCTCTCTGGTTCCAAACAGGTTTTTGGGTTTAGGAGAAAGGTCAAGCCTGACTATTGTTATCGACATACAGGTGACAACATCAGTGTGGATATGATCATCCAAATGAGAGTATAAAACAGAAAGTAAAAGAAAGGATGTAATAAGAACTGAGGAAGTGTATTTAAAAGGGAGGAGAGGGAATTCCCTGGGAGCTCAATGATTAGGACTCCACACTTCCACTGCAGGGGCGAGGGTTCCATTCCTGGTTGGGGAACTAAGATTTTAGAGGGCGGCAACATGGCCAAAAAAAAGGGGGGCGAGGGAGTAATGGTAGGAACTAAGAGGGAACAACCACAACTACAAAGATAGCAAGAGAAGTCAAGAGATGAAAAAAACTTCTGGGTTAAAAGAAAAAAACCCCTACAAGGCTCAATAAATCCTAATGGTTTAGAGTAGGAGCTGGCAACCTTTCTTACAATAATTATTCAGGCTTTCAGACCATGTGGTCCCTGTCATAATTATTCAATTCTGCCACCTTCTGCTGTAAACAAATGGGGGTGTTCCAATAAAACGTTATTTACACACCAGTCTGGTTGTAATTTGCTAACCTCTGCCTTGGAAATCAAAGATCAGAACTGAAAAATATTGATTCCATTTGGCAACTACAAGGTCCTAGATAACTTTCACCATGCCACTTCAGTGCCACAGCTGGAGCTGATTAACAGTATCATCAGGGAAAGATCATCACTGAATTAAAAGACAAATGGACACACACATGAAGTAAACTGTTAATCATAGAATCAAGACAGTAGGCAGATAAATGGATGTTCACTGTGTAACTCTTAAAAACGGCACAATATATTAGGAAAAAGCAACTGACTGTACTGGGTTTATTTAATACACCCAATTAAACTACTATGTTAAAAAAAATCACTAAATTAGGTTTTCCCTATTATATGTAATAGAATAATCTCACAGCAAGAAAGGAAACCATTTCCAGATTTAGTTTCAATAGACATATGCTTATGTCCTAACATTGCAAACCACGAGGTAAGGAAGTCTTTCAAAAGGAACCATCTTACCTGATTCGCCACCACTGCATCTTGTGGGTCGTCTGGTTCTGCAGCTGCCAGCAGAGCTTGTAATGACAACAATACCGTGCGCAGAGTCATCGCTGCCGCCCTAAAATTCAAAACCGGAAGATACCCCAGTTGAAAACAGTTTGCATGACAAAGTAGATGTTTTCTGAATAAATATGGAAACTACTGGAGCTAAAAAAGACTTTAATCTCAATCACATAATTAAGTCTTAGAAATGAATAATTATATATCTGCCTACCATACATATATATTTTTTAAAATAATATATATATAATACACAAATATATATATTTTAAAACAAGTAAATCTTTCCATTTCTTAAGATAACTCAAATTGCCTTAGCTTCCCTCCTGCCCCCATTACTGTTGCCAATATTCTGGTCAGCTTTATCTACTGACTTAACTTTCTATCCATTTCTCTAGACATAAACTTAAAGGGACAAAGTAACATGTGAAACTTCCTTTCTGTGTAACTCTAAAAACAAGATACCATCAAGCAAATATCCTTTACTTTCAAGAAAGTATAAAATTACTTGGAGGGCATTATGCTTAAGTGATATGTCACACACAAAAAATATAATAACATTTAAATGTGTAATCTAAAAAATAAAACAAACTAGTGCCTATAACAAAAAAGTAAACACTAGTGGTTAGCAGTGGGAGAGAGGAGAAGGGAGGGGCAATATAGGAGTAGGGATGTGTTAGGGTTAGTTATTCAGTTGTGTCTGACTCTTTGTGACCCCATAAACTGTAGCCCAGTAGGCTCCTCTGTCCATGGAATTCTCCAGGCAAGAATACTGGAATTAGTAGTCATACCCTTCTGCAGGGTATCTTCCTGACCCCAGGATTAAACCTGGTCTCCTGCACTGCACAATACTTGATCATCTGAGCCACCAGGGAAGCCCAGGGATGTAAGAAGTACAATTTATTAAGTATAAAATAAGCTGCATGGATATATTGTACAACAAATTCCACGGACAGAGGAGCCTGGCAGGCTAAAGTCCATGGGGTTGCAAAGCATTGGGCACAACTAAGCACTCAACAGTAACATAGCCAATCTTTTATAACTACAAATGGAATACAACCTTTAAAACTTGAAAATCACTATACTGTACACCAGTAACTTAGCAACTACAATAAAAAATTTTAAATGAAGAACGAAGGAAAATAAATCACTCCATAACATTCTGAAAAAAGAAAGCATTTTGCTTAATATTCATGCTTCTAAATGTTTATAAAGCAAATATTTATTTAGAAAATGCTGCCTACCTAACTAGTAAGGATTCTGAGCATTTCTGTTAAAAAATTATTCGACCAGTTACTATAAAAGTATTTATGAATACAACAGTGAAATAACATAATAGTGAACTATTTTAAATGTAGATTGTTAAACAACATGTCCATTTTCACACGTTCAGTTCAGTTGCTCAGTCGTGTCCGACTCTTTGTGACCCCATGAATCGCAGCACGCCAGGCCTCCCTGTCCATCACCAATTCCCGGAGTCTACCCAAATCCATGTCCATCGAGTTGGTGATGCCATCCAGCCATCTCATCTTCTGTCGTCCCCTTCTCCTCCTGCCCTGAATCCTTCCCAGCATTAGGGTCTTTTCCAATGAGTCAACTCTTGGCATGAGGTGGCCTAAGTATTGGAGTTTCAGCTTCAACATCAGTCCTCCCAAAGAACACCCAGGACTGATCTCCTTTAGGATGGACTGGTTGGATCTCCTTGAAGTACAAGGGACTCTCAAGAGTCTTCTCCAACACCACAGTTCAAAAGCATCAATTTTTGGCACTCAGCTTTCTTCATAGCCCAACTCTCACATCCATACATGACTACTGGAAAAACCATTGCCTTGACTAGATGGACTTTGTTGGCAAAGTAATGTCTCTGCTTTCAATATGCTATTTAGGTTGGTCATAACTTTCCTTCCAAGGAGCAAGCGTCTTTTTTTTTCTGAGTAAGCATCTTTTAATTTCATGGATGCAATCACCATCTGCAGTGATTTTGGAGCCCCCCAAAATAAAGTTTGACACAGATAATTCCAAACCAGTCTTTTTCAGCTGGGTTCTCCATTTTAATAAGAGAAGAGAAAATTAAGTATTGTCTCGATTTCCCTAAGAATGGTTATCTAAATAGTACCATCTCATGCTTAGGAAAGTTAATTTATTATCAGCAACAAATTTCTTGATGAACTGTGTCTCATACAGTTTCTTCAAGCAGTAGTGTCAGTATCACCTGGGAACTTGTAAGAAATGAAAATTCTTAGCCTCATCCCAGATCTACTGAATTAGAACCTCTTGGGTGGTTTAACAGATATTCTAAGTGATTCTGATGTAAGTTAATTTCTGAGAAATACTGCTCCAGTGCATACAACTTAAAGCTAATTGAGAAAGGCTGTTCTAAACTGAAATAAAATCAGTGCCACAAACATAGGACTATATTTTATCTATTAGAGAAAAATTATAATACAAATAGTTTTTTATCTAAATGCTGTTGGAACTGTCATTTATATTAAACTCCATAAAATGCAAATTAATCTGTACTGATAGCAGATAAGTGGTTGCTGCGAGATGGGGGAGCAGGAAGTCTGGAAGAAGCAATTACAAAGGAACCCACTAGAAAACTCTGGAGTATGTTGATTGTGTTCACTATCTTGATTTGTGAGTTTCATGGATGTATATGTGTCTAAACTTATCAAACTGTATATTTTTAATGTGTGTAATTTAAGGTCAATTAAACTTCAATAAAGTTTTTAAAAGTTGTGTTTTAAAAACCCCTACCTTGCCTTGTATCCTATATAAAAACAGAGAACTATGCTCAGTATCTTGTAATGATCTACAATGGAAAAGAATCAAAAAAGAATATGTATGTACAACTGAATCACTTCACATGTGAAACTAACAACATGTTAACCATTCTTCAATTTTTGAAAAATCAGAAAAAAAAAAAAAGAAAAAAATCAGTTCAAAATGGATCAAAGTCCTAAACCTAAAACTATTTTTGGCCACTGTGCCTGGCTTGTGGGATCTTAATTCCCCAACCGGGGATCAAACCCCACAGCCTGCAGTAAAAACAGTGAGTTCTGACTAGTGGACTGCCAGGGAATTCCCAAGACTAAAACTTCTTATAAAACTCTTAGAAGGTGAAACTAGGGTGAAAGCTCCATGACAGTGCAGCATGCCATGACTTCCAGCATATCAAAGGACAGGCAGAAGCACAGTTAACAGAGTAAAAACTAGAAAAATCGGCCTACAACTGTATCAAAATTAAGAACTCCTATGTAAAGAAAAAAAAGTTTTAATATAAATCTTCCTATGCAGTGAGTATAATCAATAGTGAAAGGCAACTCACACAATGGGGAGAAAATATTTACAAAATCATACATCTGACAAGGGAATTATATACAAGAACTATATATACAACTATGTAAGAATTATATATATATATGTATATATAAGAACTCCTACAACTTGTTAACAAAAAAATAAAATAAACTTCACAGACTACCTTATATCCATTTGGCTGGTTTTATTAAAAAATAGAAAATAACATTTGTTGGCAAGGATGTGGAGCAATTGGAATCCTGTACATTGTTGGTGGGAATGCAAAGGGACAGTTTGTTCTGAAAACTGAAGAAAAATCTAGAGTTGTAATTGGGTTTAATTCATAACAATCTTGATGAGAAAAGTCTTAAGTCTCCTGTATGCTTGAAAACTTTCATAATAAATGTTGGAGAGGTATTCATAAACCATTAAGAATTAATTGGTTTAAAAAGAAATTTAAATGCAAAGTTCTTAAGAGTTGAACACAAAATCAATGTAAACAACAATTTTTTCAAAATTAGTTGTAATACAATTAAATTAAAACAAAACTTATTCTTCTGGCCCTAAATACAATAGAAACTATAACATCTTTGATGGTATAAAGATATGTGTACATTTTTTGACTACTCCACATGAAATTTTGAATCTAAACTTGGCAATGTGAAAAAAAAGACAACTAAACATACAATCTTCAGTTTTCATTTATTTTTCTTTTCACAAAGTACTGATTAAATTCATACTACTAAAAATAAATAAATAAATTCATACTACTGATAACTTCGAGATTTTTAGCATACAATGTGTAACATTAGCATAAATCTATTAAAAACAAATCCTAACAGCCAAGAAGGAGTATGAAATTTCAAAATGTGTTAGCTAATTTTAATCAGTGGATATGAGTGAGCTGAAACTCCAATACTTTGGTCACCTGATGCAAAGAACTGATTCACTGCAAAAGACCAGATGCTGGGAAAGACTGAAGGCAGAAGTAGGGGACGACAGAGGATGAGATGGTTGAATGGCATCACTGACTCGATGGACATGAGTTTGAGCAAGCTTTGGGAATTGGTGATGGACAGGGAAGCCTGGGGTGCTGCAGTCCATGGGGTCGAAAAGAGTCAGACACACTGAGCAAATGAACTGATGACTGATGACTGAGTACTTTATAAACTATCTTCAGTAAATTAACTTTGCTCAGATCTCAAACTTGAATAAGCACAGTTAATATGGCTACTTATATATTCATTCATATGGACTGCCGCCGCTGCTGCTGCTAAGTCGCTTCAGTCCTGTCCGACTCTGTGTGACCCCCATAGACGACAGCCTACCAGGCTCCCCTGTCCCTGGGATTCTCCAGGCAGAACACTGGAGTGGGTTGGTGTTTCCTTCCCCAATGCATGAAAGTGAAAAGTGAAAGTGAAGTCGCTCAGTCGTGGCGACTTGTCGCGACCTCATGGACTACAGCCTACCAGGCTCCTCCATCCATGGGATTTTCCAGGCAAGAGTACTGGAGTGGGTTGCCATTGCCTTCTTCATCATATGGACTAGGTGGGGCCTTTAATATGTACAATAAAAAGCACTGAATTGTTTGTATTATAGACTAACTTGTCTGTCAAGGATCTTTCAGAAGACCATCAATAAATAATCTATTTTCATTCAAACACTGAATGCTACCTAAAGAGCATCTACTTAAAGAGAATGGCAGTTTTTTTTTGTTATAATTTTTTGTTAAGGTATACTAAGAGTAAACTGCCGGACAGCTAGATGAATTTTTATATATGTATATATTCATAGCAATCACCATCTAGATAAAAATATACAGTACTTCCAGCACTCAAAAAGCCTCCCTCTTGAACCTCTTGTTCACGACCCTTACCTATCCCCAACGCTGTCATAGTTTCTATCACCCAAAATTAGTTTTGACTCATCTTGAATTTCATAAAATGAAATCATAGAGTATGTACTTCTTTGTGTCTAGCTTTTGTCACTGAACATGTCTGAGAATTATTCATGTTATTGTGTCAACATGAACATGACTTTTTTTCTTACTGCCATGTAGTGTTTCGGTGTACAATTAATCCATTATATAGCCATTCTCTTGCTTATAGACATTAGGGTTACTTGCAGTTTGAATAAATCTGCTATGAATATTCTTGAACAAGTCTTCTGGTGGCCATATGCACTCATTTCTCTCAGATTTCTCTGACATATAATACTGAGGAGTAGAACTGTTATGCCATATTGAAGGTATATGCTTTGGCAGGAACAGCTGGTTGAGTGTCTGAAACACATTATTACCAGCAACGCCTGAGGACCATTTACAAGTGTGTAGTGGCATCATGGGCTTTTTTGGTGGCTCAGTCCATCAAGAATCCACCTGCAATGCAGGAGATCGTCTGCAGCACAGGAGACCTGGGTTCAATCCCTGGGTCTGGAAGTTCCTCTGGAGGAAATGGTAATTTACTCCAGTATTCTTGCCTGGAAAATCCCATGGAGAGAGAAGCCAGGTGGACTATAGAGTCCACGGGCTTGCAAAGAGTTAGATACGACTTAGTGACTAAACCACCACCACTACAGTGGTATCTAACTATGATTTTAATTTGCAATTCCCTGATGACTAATGGTGCTGAGCACAACTTATCAACCATACAAATGTTCTCTGCCTGTTCATGTCTTTTGAAAGAGCAGTATCAATGAGTGCTATTTTTACGTGTTGTCATTTTCTTCCCCAGTAAACAGACACCTTTAGTCATAAGAGGTGTCAGGGGAAAAACATTAGAAAATAGTTTGCATGTAGGGTTATGTTATGAAATAAAGAAATAAACCATACTAACATATAAGCCATCAAATATTAAAGGTAAATCACCATCCACATGTACTAATAAAAGATTCAGATTAACAAACTGTTTTCCAACATAATGATTCCAAATTAGCCTAAAAATTGACGTTTACAAATACACTGAAGGTCTATTACCTCAACAAAGCTGGTGGGCCAGGGGGAGGGCCAGTAAACCCATGGATATCCAATCTCAACTATTTTATCTGATGTCTCTGATACCTTTTATTATTTGAACGATAGAGATATGAAAAAAAAAATTCAGCTATATGATCCGCCTTAGAAAATGAAAATAGCTGACAACAGTGATCTGATACAAAAATTCAAGTTTTCTGTCTCTATATACACCATAATCTTTCAACTATTTATAGGAAGGTAATCAGAAGTGGTAGTACTGCTGGCCAACTCAGCAAAAAGAGAAGACAGTGAATAATTTTAGTGTGGAGTTTTGTTTTCAGAGAGGCAGAGGTTTTATTCTGTCTGCTAAGAATAGCCTGACTGAAGTTAAAAGCAGAGGGACAGGCTACCGCAATCATCCAGGCAAGAGGCAATGCAACTTGGACCAGGGTAGTAGTAACAGACTACCAATAAAACGCTGTTGGTTTCAATAACAGGATTTGCCAATGGAGTATAAGGGTACCAAAGAAAGAAAGAAGCATCACGGTGAGGTCTGGCCTTAGCAACTCTAAGGATGTTGCTGCCAAAACTTAAGATGGAGCAGAAATAAGTTTGGGGTTGGGGAAATATTACCAACAGTTTAGTTTCAACATGTTTTAAGTTTGAGATGTCTATTACATAGTCAACTATAGGTGCTATGCCTGGAGTTCAGAAAAGATAAATTTGTGAGCTGCTAGTATATAAAAGCTGAAGTTATGAAATCAGATGAGCTCACCAAGAAAGTGAGTACAGATGGAAAGAAGCAGAGGCCATGACTTAGCCCTGAGGTATTATCATGTGCAAAAGCTCAGGAGATCAGGGAGGAGCTAGTTAAGTCTGAGAGTGAGAAAAGGAAGGGGAAAAAAGAAGAAATGATGTCCTGGCAACCAACTGAAAAAAATGACAATGTCTCTAACACTGCAAATTTTCATTAATATCACTGAACAATAAGAGCTACTAGGGACCTTTGAGATGACTTTAAAGATAAAAACATGGAGGCATAGAAATTCAACAAATTATAAAGTTATAAATCAAAAGAATCACAGAAAATAGTTAGGTCTGTTCCATAATGTTCAACGTTTAAGAGTATGGAAACACAGATCAAGGAACTGGATCTCAAGAGATGATCTACTGAGGAAGAGGCTTTACTCAGATGTGCTATCAGAATGGAAAAACAAAACCAGGAACTCATGTCTGTTCATCCAGTTTCTAAATATACCAACTGACCCATATGCTAAATGTTGTCATTCCTATTCTATCTTATTCAGCTTCCATTCTTTCCCTTTCTTGACAAATCAAACACATAACTTGTTTTCTTCCACTCCAATGACTTTTTATCTCTTGTCTGAATTTTTCAATCTGTATTTCCAGGCTTTACTCAAAGAGAAACACATAAAACAACTCATTTAAGCTTCTCAATAGCCCTATGGAACAGACAGTAACCTCATTTTTTTTTTTCAGATAAGGAAATAAAGGCATAAAGACCAGGTTTACTTAAGACCACACAAGTAAGTAAATGGCAGAGCCACAATTTTAACCTAATGGTTAAACACAATGCTGCTAGGAAATCAGACAAAGTATGTGAAAGCACTGTACAAATGAAGACACCACCTATAGAGGCAGTGCTTCATAGAATCTTAGAACCTTAATCGTGTTCAATTAGCACAACTTCTAACATTTTGGTGCCTACACTCCACCCAAGTCAGAGCTGATTACTTCAATACTTCAGTTTTGTCTCTCATAAAAATCTTCCAAAGATAGCAAAAAATTAAAATTACCAAAACAAACAAAATCCAAGACTTTTCAAGATGTCAAGTTAGCATCTGATATTTCCTAATAAATCACTATTTAAATACAGATTCCAATTTCAATTATAACATATTTTCTCTAATGTACTTGAGAGATTTCATCAAGTTTTAAAATTACTTCCCAAATAAGAGAAAGTATAATATGCTTATGCTTTGAGGCCAAGTACATATTTAACACTCTAACAGACTTAGAATCATATGAGGCTTGAACATGAATTCAAAATCTCTTACCATTGATCTTTCAGGATATCCAAACAAATAGCCCCTGTGACGGAACTAATATTAGGATGCCATATTTTAGTGATAAACCGGACCTAGAATATAAAGCACATTTGAGTTTTTAAGTAACAGGAAAAAAAACCAACCATATAATTTAAGTAAAACTTCAAAAAAAAAAGAAATCCTCAAGTTTGTTTTTTTTTTAAAAAGCCCATACTTAACATTACATCATTTTGCCTAGGTCAAGGGATGGGTGTAGAAGACAAAGCATTCGGTAAGTTGAATGCTGTCAATGACGTACGTTAATAAATGCTCAAAGAAACCCACCAATTAACTATAACTAAAGGTGTTTATAATTTACCTAGCATAGTGTTAGATGTTATAAGAAATTTAACATGAATTAAGATCTATTTCGGTAGTACATAAAGTCAATATAGATAGCAAATGATGTTTTTTTTTTTTTTAGTGTGACAAAGGGTATAGACTAGGTTTGAAGGAAAAAGCAAAATCAATACATGAAAACAGATGTAGTAAGTGATGGCAAGATTGCTTCTGATTTTTCTGTAGTATTTTTTCCTCAAATACTTTAGAAAAATGTAATACTTAAAGGTCTACTATTATTTGCCAGGCATTGAGGCTTCTAAGAAATTTATTCAATATCAAATAACTAGCTAGCAATGGAAAATACAAACTCACACAATCTAATCTCAGATTCTAAATGTACCTGTTTGTCTTAGCATGAAAGAGCAAGAAATTAACAAGTGAAAATGCTAACTCTGAAATGAAATTAGGTTCATCAGCTCTTACTTATAAGCTTCTGGAGGAGGAATAGGAGAAGATGAAGGAGGGTTTTATCTGACATGTATATGATAGTCACCTAAGTCAAAATTCTTTAACACTTAACAGATTACTACAAGCCAAACCTAAAAGTACCTTGCAACAATTAATTCATCAATGTATGCTCCAATCTAAGCTATAAATAGAAAGTAGCTAAAATATTTACATTTCTGCTTCTCGTGATTTGTCTATGCTCCTGCTGCTAAATCACTTCAGTTGTGTCCGAATCTGCGCGACCCCACAGACAGCAGCCCACCAGGCTCCTCTGTCCACAGGATTCTCCAGGCAAGAATACTGGAGTGGGTTGCCATTTCCTTCTCCAATGCATATATGCATGCTAACTCGCTTCAATCGTGTCCAACTCTGTGCGACCCCATGGACAGCAGCCCACCAGGCTCCTCTGTCCACAGGATCCTCCAGGCAAGAGTACTGGTGGGTTGCCATTTCCTTCTCCTTGTCTATGCTATCTGTCCCTAATTCCCCACAAATTCACTAACATATTTACCATCTGAAAAAGCACTTTAAGTCACCAATGACTTCAAAATACCTAAAACTAATGGAGACTTTCCACTCCTAGTTCTTTCATAATTCTTAAAAAATTACACTTACTGCTTTCACTGATACCTACTTCTTTCCATCCACAGAACACCATTTCCTTAAAGGAGACTATCATTATGCTCCTGGCTTACTCAACAGTTTACTGACTTTACTGTTTTCAATTTTGTTCCCTCTAATCCATTTTCTACAGTGAAACCAGAGAGCTCTTTAAAACAAACCAGATTCATGACACCACTCACTTAAGGCCCCTTAAGGACTTCTCATTTCCTTTATGTAAGCCCACACTCTTAAACTGGCTCTAGCCTACCTTTCAAACCTCACTATCACCCCACATTCAAAGCAAGTACTCAATAAATCCTATTTGCCTCAGGGCCTTCATACATTTCTTCCAATAACACACCTTAATATCCTCTTCTGGCTAACTCACACTGATTCTCCAAGTTTCAACTTCCATAACCACTCTCCCCGACCTGATCCCATAGCATCCTGCACTTTTCTTTTTCACAGTACTGATCACACTTCTATAATCTCTTCCACATTTGCCTAGTCTTCCCTAAAATGCATGGTGTCTATTTGCTTAGTAGAGCACTCCAAGCATCTGAAGTGCCTCACACTGAATAAATATACAATTAAAATTAACATTACGACAAACTTGTTATTAAAAGGCTAAACATTATCCTTCTCAAATATAGTGAAGATCAAACAAGACAGGCATATAGGGCTCATGTACAAAAAACATTTCTGGTAACAGATATAACCATGATATTCACATCGTAATTTTTACCATTTGAGTTCAAAGCTTTACAATGATATAACAGTAAGCCACAATTTCAGTGACACAAGGATAGCAAAGCATTTTGATTTTTAATATTTTCAACAAGATTAGAAAAAAAAGAAAATTTCTTCTCCTTTTTGGCCACACCCACAAGGCATGCAGGATCTTAGTTCCCCTAACCAGGGAACAAACCTGTGCCCCAGGCAGTGGGAGCTCCGAGTCTTCAGCACTGGGCCACCAGGGAAGTCCCAAGGAAAACAATTTTAAACACTGACTACTGAGGATGTCAAAAGGTTTATGATTTAGGCTGATGATCTAAGGATGTGTGGATTGTGTACTGCTGTTTAAAGAAGCTTCAGTACACGATTCTCAGTAGACTCTACATGAAAACTAATATGCATATTATTATTAATATGTAAAATTATTAAACTTTATTTCTTTGTACTACGATCTACAATTAGGAACAAGTAACTCTGAATTTGGAGATAATAATAAAGAGAATAATTTTCAAAGTCGCTCCATTATCTACTAGCACAGATATAACTGTCCTGTAAGTAGTTCTTTGTGTGGTCTTCCACACACTTTTTTTTTAATTGGAGGATAATTGCTTTACAATGTTGTGTTGATTTCTGCTATACAACAACGTGAATCAGCCATAAGTATACACATATCCTTTCCCTCTTGACTCACCTTCCCTCCCACCCCACCCATCCCTCTAGGTCTTTACAGAGCACCAGGCAGAGCTCCCTGTGTCTGCAGCCACAAAATTAAAAGACTCTTGTTCCGGGAATTCCCTGGTGGTCCAGTGGCTAAGACTCTGAGCTCCCAGTGCAGGGGGCCCAGGTTCGATCCCTGGTCAGGGAGCTAGATCCCACATGCTACAACTAAGACCCAGAGCAGCCAAATAAATAAATAAAAATTAAAAAAAAAAAAAAAAAGACTCTTGTTCCTTGGAAGAAAAGCTATGACAAACCTAGATATCATATTAAAAAGCAACGACATTATTTTTCTGACAAAGATCCGTATAATCAAAGCTATGGCTTTTCCAGTAGTCATGTAGGAACGTGAGAGCTGGACCATGTGCTAAAGGCTAAGCGCTGAAGAACTGATTGATGGCTTTGAATTGTGGTGCTAGAGAAGACTTTCAAGAGTGCCATGGACAGCAAGGAGATCAAACCAGTCAATCCTAAAGGAAATTAATCCTGAATATTCATTGAAAGAACTGATGCTGAAGCTCCAAAACTTTGGCCATCTGATGCAAAGAGCCTGATGCTGGGAAAGACTGAGGGCAGGAGGAGAAGAGGGCAACAGAAGATGGTTGGATGGTATCACCAACTCAATGGGCATGAGTCTGAGCAAACTCCAGGAGATAGTGAAGGACAGGGAAGCGTGACATGGTACAGGCCATGGAGCTGCCAAGTCTGACATGAATGAACAACTGAACAATAATAAAAACAAATGGTACTAAAATACTTTTACAAGTAACAAGTCAAGCTTCCTTATTTTCACAAATGAAACCAATAATAGCACCATCTGGGTAACTTGACAACAATCATTAATTCTGAGGAGCTCTTAAAGAATTTAGAAACAAAAATCTTAATACCATGTACATAATGTGACCAGACTGAAGTGAAGGAAGGGGACTATTTTTCATTCTCTATATTAGTGCACCATCATCAGTAATCTTATCTCCTCCTACAGGATGTATCCTATTATTTTTACACTCTTTAATTCAACAAAAATTTCACCTTCTACCTCATGGCAGATATGAACTCTATTTCCATCAGGAATTTCCAGTTTCAAGCTTGGAACTCATGGAAGTTACAATATTAAACCTGCTTTAACTAACTTGTACAAAAGAAAGTGCTATTTTAAATATGCATATGCAGAAGAGAAGACTCACTAAAGGTTATTATTATTGGTACTTAAACTCATTTCACATATAAGAGTGTATTTGTAACACCAAGGATAAAGAAGAAAATTCACAATCTAATCTCCAACAATCAGCTGGACAAATCACTGAGCTAGTTTTCCTAATTTATTGAGTTTTTCATTAAGAGTGTATATTACAATTTACTTCTAAGTATGCATTGAATCAAATTCCTTCTACACTATAGTCAGCTGACTCAAAGATTTATCTTCTCTGTCCAGAAGTAAACCTTCTGCTCTTGAGGTCAATAGTTTATTGCAAAAAAAAATGAGCAGAAAATTCTCTGTGACCATGTTAAAATAAATCAATGTAAGCTTTCAATCTGGTGCAACTTCAGCTGCACAGCATTGAGAATTTAACAGTTAAACTTCAATACTTTAATCTCATAAAGTTTAAAATTAAATCTGAGGGGCTTGCTTGGTGGTGCAGAGGATAAGAATCTACCTACTAATGCAGTGGACACATGTTCAATCCCTGGTCCAAGAAGATTCCACATGCCTGGAGCAAATAAACCCACAAGCAGCAGCTACCAAGCGCCACACGCTAAACCTACTGAGCTTGTGTGCCACAACTACTGAAGCCTGAGCTCCACAAGAGACGCCACCACAGTGAGAAGGCCCCTGTCACCAACTAGAGAAAGGCCTTGCAAAGCAACAAAGACCCAGCACAACCAAAAATCAATTATTTTTTAAAAAGACTTCTGGAGAACAGTTTGGCAAGCATCCAAGGCACATAAGATGATTATTAAAAAAAAAATGAAACCTGAGGCTACATATTAAACATATGTGAACATAATTATGCAAGAAATTTACACAATTATTCCCCACTCTTTCCATTATATTTACCAAGCAGTAAAAATTCAAGTTTAATATAGGAAATATCCAAAATGTATTTATCATACATTAATTAGCATTTACTGCAAAAGCTTAATACCATAAATTAGAGGAGGACCATATTTAAAATGATACTAAATTCCAACTACAACTAACTGGTTGAAGTAAAAGGAAAGCAAATTTGGGCTGACTGAAGGAAGACTTTTCTAAATCTTGATGCTATCTCAATATGGAATGACTGGAATTAAGACAGTAGTGGCCTGAAAAGCAACATGAGCTATCAACAATAGCAAAAATATCAGACAGACCTCAGTTCTTATGCTTTTAGTCTATTCTAACTTTTCTAAAACTGGTGGAAAGAGGAAGGGTTAAAATAGTGATTTCAAAGATTAAATGAAATAATGTATCAAGTGCCTAAAACAGAGCTAGGACTATGACATCACTCTGGATTTATATTTATACACTATACATGGACATCACCAAATGGTCAATACCGAAATCAGATTGATTATATTCTTTGCAGTCAAAGATGGAGAAGCTCTACACAGTTAGCAAAAACAATCCCTGGAGCTGAATGTGGCTCAGACCATGAGCTTCTTATTGCAAAATTAAGATTTAAATTGAAGCACATAGGGAAGCCACTAGGCCATTCAGGTATGATCTAAATCAAGTCTCTTATGGTTACACACTGGAAGTGACAAATAGATTCAAGGAATAAGATCTGTAGACAGAAGGCCTGAAGAACTATGGACAGAAGTTTGTAATACTGCTCAGGAGGCAGTGACTAAAACCATCCCAAAGAAAAAGAGAGGCAAAAAACCAAAATAGTTGTCTGAGGAAGCCTTACAAATAGCTGAGAAAAGAAGAGAAGTGAAAGGCAAAGGAGAAAGAGAAAGACATACTCAACTGAATGCAGAGTTTCAGAGAATGGCAAAAAGAGATTCTTAACTGAACAATGCAAAGAAATATATGAAACAGAATGGGAAAGACTAGAGATCCCCTCAAGAAACTGAGAGATACCAAGGGAACATTTCATGCAAATATAGGCACAATAATAAAGGACAAAAATGACAAGGACCTAACAAGCAGAAGAGATTAAAAAAAAAGGTGGCAAGAATCACAGAACTATACAAAAAAGGTCTTAATGACCTAGGTAAACACTATGGTCACTCACCTATAGCCAGACATCCTGGAGTGTGAAGTCAATTGGGCCTTAGGAAGAGTTACTACAAACAAAGCTAGTGGAGGTAATGAAATTCCAGCTGAACTATTTCAAATGTGAAAAGATGATGCTATTAAAGTGCTGCACTCAATATACCAGCAAATTTGGAAAACTCAGCAATGGCCAGAGGACTGGAAAAGATCAATTTTCATTTCAATCCCAAAGAAAGGCAATGCCAAAGAATGTTCAAACTACTGTACAACTAGACTCCTTTCACATGCTAGCAAGGTAATTCTCAAAATCCTTCAAGCTAAGCTTCAACAGTACATGAACTGAGAACTTCCAGATGCACAAGGTGGATTTAGAAAAGGCAGAGTAACTGGAGATCAAACTGCCAGCATCTGCTGGATCATCACAGAGAAAGGGAATTCCAGAAAAACACCTATCTCTGCTTAACTGACAATGCTAAAGCCTTTGACTTTGTGGATCACAACAAACTGTGGAAAATTCTTACAGACATGGGAATATCAGACCACATTACCTGCCTCCCGAGAAACCTGTATGCAGCTCAAGCAGCAGCAGAATCGCACATGGAATAATGGACTGGTTCAAAACTGGGAAAGGAGTTTGTCAAGGCTTTAGATTGCCACCCTGCTTATTTAACTTTCATGCAAAGCACATCATGCAAAATGCCGGACTTAATGAATCAAGCTGGAATCAAGACTGCCAGAAGAAATATCAACAACCTCAGATATGCAGATAATTCGACTCTACTGGCAGAAAGCAAAAAGGAACTAAAGAGCGTCTTAATGAGGGTGAAAAAGGAGAGTGAGAAAGCTGGCTTAAAACTCACCATTCAGAAAACTAAGATCATGGCATCTGGTCCCATCACTTGATGTAAACAGATATGGAAAGAGGGGAAATAGTGGCAGATTTTATCTTTGTGAGCTCCAAAATCACTGCAGATGTTGACTGCAGCCATGAAATTGAAAGATTCTTGCTCCTTGGAAGAAAAGCTAGGACAAGCTTAGACAGAGTATCAAAAAGCAGAGAGAATACTTTGCCAATAAAGGTCCATATCCATATAGTCAAAGCTATGGTTTTTCCAGTAATCATGCACGGATGTGAGAGTTGGACCATAAAGAAGGCTGAGTGCTAAAGAATCAATGTTTTTGAATTGTGGTGCTGGAGAAGACTCTTCAGAGTCCCCTGGACAGCACGGAGAACAAACCCGCTAATCCTAAAGGAAACCCAACACTGAATATGCATCAGGACTGATGCTGAAGCTGAAGCTCCAATATTTGGCCACCTGATGCAAAGAACTGACTCATGGAAAAGACCCTGACACTCAGGAAGACTGAGGGCAGGAGAAGAGGACAGCAGAGGATGAGATGGTTGGAGGGCATCATCAACTCAATTGACCTGAATTTGAGCAAACTCCAAACTCTAGGAGATAGTGAAGGACAGGGAAGCCTGGCATGCTGCAGTCCACGGGGTTGCAAAGAGTCAGACACGACTTAGCAACTGAATGAAAACAGAGGGAAATAAACACTTTTATTGAGACAATAATCCATCCTCATTTAAAACGCACAACTTCTTGGTGGTAAGTATATTCAGAGTTGTACAACCGCCACCAAAATATAATTTTTGACCATTTCAACACCTCAGAAAGAATTATGTAACCACCAGGAGTCACTCCCCATTCCTTCATACTCCTCCAGCCATAAGCAACCAACAAATTACTTTTCTCTACGATTTTCCTCTTCTAATGTTCATGCAAACGACATTATACAATGTGTGGCTTTTTATGCCTGGCTTTTTCATTTAGGATGATGTTTTCAAAGTTCATCTATTTTATAGAACATATCAGCACATTCATCATTATAAACAGAAGTGGTAAATACACCACATTTAATTTTTCCATTAAGTTGACGGACATTTAGAGAGCTTCCACTTTTTGGCAGTTACGAACTAGTGCTGGTATGAACACCTGTGTACAAGTTGTTGTATGGACACATTTTCATTTCTCTTGAGTAAATATCTAGAATTGCTATGTGTTGTATGAAAGGAAAGGTTAGCACTCCCCTTGATAAAGACAGAAGAGACTCTAGAGCCTGACAACATGCATATGGTTAAGGCACTGCCACCTACCTCACTGCATCTAATCATGTTTTTCGGTAAAAAATAATGCTCGCTAATATTTACAGCATGCTGTTCTAAGTACTGTATTTTACTGAACCACAGGTACCATCAACTACTCAATACACCATTATTTTATATACCATGAGAAAGAAAAAAACTGGGCCAATTAAATTATCTCATCCACTAAAAGATATACCCTGATTTGAGAAATATTAAAAATGTGAAAAAAAAGTTTCATAGCATAATTCAGATACAATTTTTTAAATGGACTACTCCTTCGAAAGGATTTTACAAATGAAGAAACACCTTAGACAACTTGCCTAAGATCAAAGTCTGTCAAATGCTGTAAGATCTGAACTGTGGGTGATTATTCTTGTTCTTGGCAGGTCCACATTCACGGTTTCAGAGATTCGGCCCTTACCCCTTTCTCATTAGGGTCAAGGAAGTAGAGCACGGTGGGCCTTACAAATCAAGTTTCTATTGGACCTCTAACCCTCAGTTCCCTCATTCATTAAGACTATCTTAGGAAGGCATATAAAATTCTTAGCACAATGCAAGTGACATCTTAATAGTAAAAATATAGTGGCTGTTTTTCTTTTTTAACTTAATAGTAAAAATACAGTGTTTGAAAGCAGTCTCTCTTGAGATCTTTTCTTTCTTCCCTCATTTCCATTAGAAAAATTGTTTAGGCTTGGAGGTCATCCTTATCTCAAAACATTTAAAAATCTTTTCTTAAATTTATAGTATTCTACAATTAATATAAACTAAAGAGAATACTACTTATTTTATTTTAATGACAATATTGACAATCAAGATTACCTAGTTAGAGGGTAACTAAGACGAGGATGAATATTATGTCACAGATATAAAATGAAAGTTTAATAGTGGTCACCTCTAAGTGGTCATACTGAAAAGATGTTCTTTTTAAAGAAATACATCACCATTCAAATTTCTACAGCAAATACAAACTACTTTATAACAGCAGGGGGGGAAAAAAATCAACCAGGCTTGAAAGGTAGGAACAACCAAAATGCCCATCAATGGATAAATAAAATGCAGTGTTTATGGAATACTATTAAGACTTAAAAAAGAAAGAAGTTCCAATACAAATTATTACATAGATGAGCCTTAAAGACATTAAGTGAAATAAACCAGGTATAAAAGAATACAAACTGAGTGATTCCACTTAAATGAGGTACCTAGAGTAGACCAAAATTCATAAAGTATAACTGGTTCCCAGCATGAGGAAACAGGGAGTTGTTATTTAGTAGATGAAAAAAGGTTCTGAAGATGGATGGTAGTGATAGATGCAAAACAAACGGAATCTGCTTAATGCCACTAAACTGTGCATGTACAATTGGTTAAGGTAGCAAGTTTTATGTTTACTTACCACAATCTAAAAAATCAATCAGGTTTATCAGAAAATAGATGAACATAAATAACAGAGAATCAGGCACCTCACAATGGTAGGTGACACTTTACCCTGGAACTTCCATTACCCTGTCTATTCTTTTTTTTTTTTTTTACCCTGTCTATTATTAAACACTCAACCAGTAGGTTGAGTGAATGAATTCTGGAAAGACTAATATATGCTCAAGGGACACTGTACTTTTAGGAATCAGAGAAAACACAAAGGTGTATTAAGACATGGTCTTTTCCAGAAATTATAAAACTCCTGGAGGAGAACATAGGCAGAACACTCTCCGACATAAATCACAGCAGGATCCTCTATGATCCACCTCCCAGAATTCTGGAAATAAAAGCAAAAATAAACAAATGGGATCTAACTAAAATTAAAAGCTTCTGCACAACAAAGGAAAATATAAGCAAGGAGAAAAGACAGCCTTCTGAATGGGAGAAAATAATAGCAAATGAAGCAACTGACAAACAACTAATCTCAAAAATATACAAGCAACTTATGCAGCTCAATTCCAGAAAAATAAACGACCCAATCAAAAAATGGGCCAAAGAACTAAATAGACATTTCTCCAAAGAAGACATACGGATGGCTAACAAACACATGAAAAGATGCTCAACATCACTCATTATTAGAGAAATGCAAATCAAAACCACAATGAGGTACCACTTCACACCAGTCAGAATGGCTGCGATCCAAAAATCTGCAAGCAATAAATGCTGGAGAGGGTGTGGAGAAAAGGGAACCCTCCTACACTGTTGGTGGGAATGCAAACTAGTACAGCCACTATGGAGAACAGTGTGGAGAGTCCTTAAAAAATTGCAAATAGAACTACCTTATGACCCAGCAATCCCACTGCTGGGCATACACACCGAGGAAACCAGAATTGAAGGAGACACATGTACCCCAATGTTCATTGCAGCACTGTTTATAATAGCCAGGACATGGAAACAACCTAGATGTCCATCAGCAGATGAATGGATAAGAAAGCTGTGGTACATATACACAATGGAGTATTACTCAGCCGTTGAAAAGAATTCATTTGAATCAGTTCTGATGAGATGGATGAAACTGGAGCCGATTATACAGAGTGAAGTAAGCCAGAAAGAAAAACACCAATACAGTATACTAACACATATATATGGAATTTAGAAAGATGGCAATGATGACCCTGTATGCAAGACAGCAAAAAAGACACAGATGGGTATAACGGACTTTTGGACTCAGAGGGAGAGGGAGAGGGTGGGATGATTTGGGAGAATGGCATTGTAACAGGTATACTATCATGTAAGAATCGAATCACCAGTCTATGTCCGATGCAGGATACAGCATGCTTGGGGCTGGTGCACGGTGATGACCCAGAGAGATGTTATGGGGAGGGAGGTGGGAGGGGGGTTCATGTTTGGGAACGCATGTACACCCGTGGTGGATTCATGTTAATGTATGGCAAAACCAATACAGTATTGTAAAGTAAAATAAAGTAAAAATAAAAAAAGTAAAAAATAAAAAAAGACATGGTCTTTGACCTCAGGAACACAAAAGCTAGTAAAAGATATATATCCCCAAATAATACAATACATTAATTCATACTATAACTGTGTTAGTCCTATATAAGTTATATAAAATGCTATTGAGGTAAAGGGAGAAACATTTTGACAGGCACAGCTTAATGGAGAAAGTAATACTTTACCCAGACCTCAAAAGAAAACCAGCATTGTCAATGACAGGGATAATGATTCAAGTGAAAATGACAGGAAAGTGTGAAAGAATAAGCATTATACAAACAGCAAATAATCTAGGTTGGAAAATGAAACCGATTTTGTGGGTCAAAGTGGAAAAGACCACAGAAGCACATTATAGGAGATTTTAAATGCCCATCGCTATAAGGAGTTTAGACTATTAACAAGGAAAGAGAAGAAACAAAACATGATCAAAAACTCACTTTAGGAAGATTTACAGTACAGCACTACAAAGAATGAACAGTAGTGGCAAAAATGAAATGGGGATTAAGTAACAGGCAAAACAGAGGAAGTAACAAGGCTGAAAGCCTAAACTAAAATGGTGAGGACAATAAAAGGAAAGACGGAAAGGAAGCAGTTCAGTCAAAATGTAAGTTTAGGCTAGTTCCACTTGTTATACACAATCCTAGGTTATTCTGTTTCCTCTTTAACATTTATCACTATTGCAGTGATTTGTTCATTTTTTTCATCCCACTAGAACATGAGCTCTATGACAGCAAGGACAGTAAAAGCTTTATTTACTGCTATACTGGCACAAAGCATTCAAATAAATGCTGAATAAATCCAGAATACACTATTCCCTTAAAAAAATACACACACACACACATATTTCTTTGAGGCAAATAAAAATGTTTACGATTCTCTAAATTTGGGACACTGCAAGTTTTTCCAGACCTAGAATTTAAGCCACTGTCAGATATAGATCTTGTTCCTGTCTAAATACATTACTAGCTGCCTCTAAGTAAGCTTGCTTTTCATTCTAATTCCAGAAGCAAACTGTTTGCCATTACCTGAAACCTTGTCCACACCAAACTTACAAAGCAAACACACACACAAAATCTGTAATTTTAATAAATACTAAAGTATGTATTAATTAAATGAACCAAGAAATATAGTTCATGCATAAAAATGGGCTTACAATACCTTAGGGGGATTAAATGGATATGTTTCTGGTATTTTAATCTCTAGTTGATATCTTCCTCCTAAAAAATGGGGAAAACAGAAAGTTAAGAATGTCGCTTGCCTCAAATATGTGAAGCCAAATACAGTGATAGAACTTTTCAAAACATATACTATTTTATATTCAATTACAACAGATTCACTTTAAATTTGAAACCCAAAAAGGAAACAGACAAAATATTACTAGTTTTTAATTTAAAAGTCACTTAAAGCATACACAATACCCATTTTATACAACTGATATTAGCTTATCAGTGAATAATCAGACTAGAGATGGATGAATACATTAAATCTATAGACAATCCAACGCCAAAGACTTCACTGGAACAATTACGGAGTGCAGGTTCTATCTGCTTTTGCTTCCTTTAGTCCACACTGATAAAAGCTGCTAAATAAGACAAAAAAATGGAAAGAAAAAAGGAAAGAAGATAGGGAAGTATAAAGGCACAGAAGGTACAGAGAATAAAGATACACAGATTATGCCATAAACTGAAAAAATCTATATTGAGCTGGTTCTCTCAAATGTGAAATTGTCCCAAACTTTTATTTGGGACATAAAATGCCAATACTTCTTGTTAAAATTTAAAAATCAAAATTCAACAATAAGACAAGAGGTAGGCACAAAGACAAAAATCTACTCTCTTCCCCTAAATAGGTATATAAAATGCAAAACTTTACAAAAAGATTGTTCTAACCAGTAATATATACACAGTAGGCAACATACTGGTATGAAGTTATCTTGAGCAACTAGCAGCTAACAGGGTATTTGTTTAAAAAAGTTTATCTAGCTTTCCATACTAAGATATTAAAAGCGAGGATAACTACCCCTCAGGAAACTCTGAAGTGGGGGAGTCTTGCACTGGACTTCAGACTGGATTTGAGTCCAAACTCTAAAATAACTTCTAATTCTAAAATTTTATGTTCCATTAACATAGAGTATTTACCATTCCAAAATACAACAAACAAAACTGTGCCAGTGAAATAGTTATATATAAAACTACGTCTTGAATTTGCTTCAAAATAATCAAGCAAATTAGATCAAAGACTGGCCATGAATTGATAGTTATTAACGCTGGCTGATGAGTACATGGAAGTTTCATTATACTATTTGCCTTCTGTATGTATCTGAAATTTTCCATAATAAAAAGTAACAAAATACAAATAGTAACTGTGAACTAGGAACACTATTGATTTCAAAATTCTATACACTCAATCCTCAGTATATCCTTCACTTCTTTCACTGTTAGGAATAAATGAATGCGGATCTGAGAATGAAAAGAGTAATTCACTTGGTACCACTTTCTTCGCTCCTTTTTGGTTCCAATTCTTCTTTTCTTGCTTATTCTTTTTAATAGACTCTCAGACTGACTGGTATACAAGTAGAACTAGATGCCTGAAGCACAGAGCACGTGACAGCAGTGAAATAGGAAGTAAAGAAGCCAAAATGAAACAAAAGAAAAAGAGCCAAGAGAAGAGGATCTCAGGAAATTTTTGTGTATACAGAGATAACTTTATGTTCAGAGTTATAAATGTTAGCTTCAAATGTAGGTATAATAAATTTGGCCTGAGTAATATGTACAGTCTTCTTTTTTCCTCCTATGAACTTTACTTTTTTCCATTAAATTTCAAATTACTGTCTCTATAACCTTTCATATAAGGTTCTTCCTTCTTGAATGTCCAAAACAATCTCTTAGGAGCAGTATGAGAGCCCTGAAATACTACAGAAATAATGCTGGACCCTGCTGCGGCTGCTAAGCCGCTTCAGTCGTGTCCGACTCTGTGCGACCCCATAGACGGCAGCCCACCAGGCTCCCCCGTCCCTGGGATTCTCCAGGCAAGAACACTGGAGTGGGTTGCCATTTCCTTCTCCAATGCCATGAAAGTGAGAAGTGAAAGTGAAGTCGCTCAGTTGTGTCCGACTCTTAGCGACCCCATGGACTGCAGCCCACCAGGCTCCTCTGTCTGTGGGATTTTCCGGACCCTAGAGTCCCCCAAATCCTATTTCTACTCCATATGCTGTTAGTATGCTCTGTCTTGCATTATTTGACAACTTCAATATATAATCAATACAGCATTAACCGCAACATTATTTGATATGTATCAGAACAACACAACTAAGAAGGCTTTATAATATTCAATAACTATATTACTATCATAACAGCTTTCACTATAAAATATTTACTTCTTGAACAACAGCTTTTAATATTAAACATCTATAATCTTTAAATTTAACTTAGTCCAAAGGGAAGCTGGGGTAGCAGTGAGATTTTTTTTTTTAAACATCAAGAATGACTCCGTAAATTTAAAACAGCTCTTAGGGAGAAAGGCTCAAGAACTGAATTGTTCCTTTGCCACTGAGCCATTAAGGCAAAAGAAGAAAATTGAGGTAACATACAATAACATGGTCATTTTAACTCAATCTGATTACTTTCTACACTATATAAAATAGCTGCCTGATTTCTTAATGATGGCTATTAACAATTTAACATTCCCATGTAAACTTTTGCCTTAGCTATTGAGATTAAAAAAAAAACAAAAACCCTCAAAACTTATCAAGAGCCCTGAGATACACATTATCAAAATATTTTATTCCATTCATGTTGCAAAAAAAAGTATCTAAGCTAATGCCCTCAAATGATGCTTTTCTTAAACAAAATGAACTTCTCTTCAACAGTTTTATGAGAATACAATTTAAATTAATCTATTTCAAATACATATCCAAGAAGCATATTAAAACTAAAGTTATAAAACATTAATGTCTCAGTGGCAGCAGCAGAAGAAATAAGCACTTAAAAATGATCAAGCTTGTTTCTAACTAATGAATGTGGTATAGTTATAACTTAATCATCCTGCAAGTAAGTATGTATTGTCCAATTTTTAAAAACTTCATGTACCTCTATTAAGAGTTGCTAAGAAGGGAACAAACTCTTTGTCTAGTTCAGGAGCTCTCTTGTTTATAAATATCAATTTACTGGAAGAGCTGCAGTGTGATAATGCCCTACTATCTTTTAAAAACACATCTAAACAACCTAAAAAAAAACTAACTCAAGAATATTTATAATGTATGCCTTCAGAAGAAGCTAGTATATCATAAATAACATATGCTACTAAGGACGAACTTGATTTTTGCAAGATAACTCAAGATCTCTTCTCCAACTAACAACTATCAAAAGGACTTCAAGAATAATCATTCATGAAAGAATCCAGATGAGGCCTGGTATATAGGAGGTACTATAAAAAATTAAGTAAGTCTAGAAATGGCTCATATGAACTATAAAACAAAAAATAAAATTTTATCATTTCAGATTTGGTAGAATGTGCTAAGGATATTTTAGGGCCTTTAAAAATTCAAATGAAAACAGAAAAATAGTCTAGGACACTTAATTCTTCTGAAAAACTTTAAGTTATTGTTCATTACAGAATTATAGAACCACTACATTCAAAAGAGACATCATTGTCACTTCCAACAATCAATCAATCCTGTTTTCAAGAGCAGAAAGAGATTAGGAAAAAAGGCTTTAGAGTCAAAGGCTATTAGAGACTCAAATCCCAGCTGTGCAGCTTAGATGACTTAAACAGTTACTTAACTTTCTTGAGCTTAAGTTTCTTCATCTGTGAAACAGTGATAACCGTACTTACCTCGTAAGATATGTTTTAAGGACTGAATGAGAAAAGACACATAAACCTCAAAATAAGAACTCAATAAATGCTACTACAAACAATATTACATGACTTCTATCAAGCATGTGAATGCCTATTATATGCAAGAATCTTGGCTATACCATATAAACTCAAATATATAATAATATTCACTACTGAAGATCTGCCTAAATAAAAAGCTTACAAAGCTTCTTTCTATATCTTACCACCCCAATTCCATGGTCTAAAGTATAAAGACTTAGTATGTCAACAGAGTTCAGGAAAGCTGCCTCCTTTCTTTTCTATATGCCTTGAAATGATCACTTAAAGCTTTCCCGAATAAAGAAAATTAAATATTTGGAATACAGCCTGTATAAAGACATATGAGTGAATTACACGCTAAATGACAAACAGGGAAGAGGAACTTTGCTTTAAAAAATAAACATAAGTCAGAAATTTAAGACAAAGTTTGTTACAAATACCATATGAAGGGTAACTGAGAGTTCGCGTAAGTTAAATGTTTAACATGCTAGTTGTAAATTTAATTTTACACTGTTAAATTCTAACATAATATTACCTGTAGCTAAGCTCTACTAAATCTGTTTTGGGAAAAGAAAAAAGTTAGCTAAAATTCAGTAAGAAAAATCAGTCTAGGTAAGTATCTAAATTTATTATTTAAAAACTGCTGTATATATCCTTAAGCCAAATGAAGTTACCTTCCACGTAGCTTATAAATGCTTAAGATTATTCTGATTTAGTGTTTCAGATAAGTTCTAATACGCACAATATTTTGATACAGAAAAAAGTACTTGCCTTCATATGGTGTGTCTGGAGGTCCTGCTATTTCTCCTCTTAATTCTGTAAAATTCTCATCTACAAGATCTACTTTAATTTGATTTTTGCTCGTCTTAAAAATAAACAGAAAATAAATGTTAGTTATATCAGCAAGGAAAAAAACCTATTTTTATTAAAGTATTACCTATAAAAATTTTTTGAAACCCGTTCTTTCAAGCTTATCTACTCTAGTAAAAATAATATTCTGTAATTTTCAAGACTGTAATGAGCCAATCTGAAGAATACTTAAAACAGAAACACTAACAAAATTTAACTTCAATGTTTTTAACGACATTACGCCATTTTGAATAATAGTACAATGTCCTGTTGACTTTATTATAGGAATGTTTAGAGAAAACTAGCTAACACCTATTTTATACCTGCCAAATTCATGTGTATTAGATCCAAAGTGATAATTCTATTCATCTATAGACGAACACTGCCATCTGATACCCTGGGCTACATGGGTTAGAGATAAACAGAAAAGTCAGGGTCATTATAAGTCATTTAGGCTATACACGCTCATTTAAATTTCTAGATGCATAGGTTAACTGAAAATATTACACCATCAAGCAGGATGATGAAAGCCATGTCTAGTTAATCCCTTTCCAAACAATTTCCTGAAGCCTAAATGCCCACTAGAATCTTCCAATGCCTTCCTCAATCTGTTTTTTTGCTTAGTTTACTTCAATGGCAATTACTTACTTTTCAAAACAGATTTTTGTATTATATTTATCTACATCTACTATATTTTGTACATTTCTCAAAGTACTGTCGTATCAATCTTATCACTTCAATCTCTCAATGATCTTTAACAATCCATTCTCATAGAGAATAATGATTGTGATTCAGAAAACCCTCCAGTGGGATTCACTTCAGTGGTCACATGTACTTGCTTGCAAATGGGCTCTCCACTTAGATTTTGTAACCTTCACTAGTGTCTGGTCTATTCACCTAACACAACAATCCTCCCCTTTCCTCAATTTTTAAAACCTTAATTCCTCAAAATACAGGTTTTGTTTTCATTTTTTGGTTAGGATTTAAATATTTATCTACATTTAATTATTTTGTGGGGCTTCCCATATGGTAAAGAATCCACCTGCCAAGCAGGAGACTCAAGTTCAGTCCCTGGGTCGGGAAGAGTCCCTGGAGAAGGACAGCAACCCACTCCAGTATTCTTGCCTGGGAAATCTCATGGACAGAGGAGCCTGACGGGCTACAATCCCTGGGGTCGCTAAGAGTCAGGTACAACTTAGCAACTAAACAACAACTTACTTTGTACTTTACACTTTATACCTAAGTGACACATGTACTCTTACAAAAGAGAGCCCCATAAGATTTCAAAAGAAAATTTTTGCTTTTGAACATACCTCTTAATCTTGCTTACTAGATGGAAAAATGTAAGATTATTTTAAAGTCCTTAACTTTGCCACCATCCCAAAAGAAGATATCATCATTTTCACTTTTTCTAAACAATTTAGTATCGAATGTTAAGTACAGAAAAAATATAACTTTAAAACCCAAATTTTAAAGATTTTATGTGACTTTTATCTTATTTTTTAATAATATAGGATTAAAAATCTTAGTTTATGCATTTTAACTAAAATTAGATTCACAACCATTTCTGCATTTGAGATTAAAGTATTTCATATTTTTCTGAAGATAATTTTACCCCCAAATTAGATTTAATTATAAATATGCATAATAGGGAACTTCTTCCTATGCCCTAAAAAAAAAAATCATTATCATCTTTAATATCTGCAGAAGAGGATGAAATGTACAGCTTTAGTAATGGTAAAATACTTTGTTGAGTAAGCACAGGAATGAAGAATGTTAAAATGAAAATCAGCGGTATTAGATGTTCACTAACCAATTTACGAAGCCAAAAGTGTAACTTACAGAATCTATTTTTCTCCCCTAGGACTTCTAAGGAAAACAAAAGAGTAAATGGATCTTGCAAATCATGAATGCTTTCAAAGTTCTCTATAGCACCCCACAATATCTGCTTCCCCCAAAGAAGTAAGTAACCTTAAAACCGCAGGATACTAAAGGACACTATTACACTAAAGTTCAGGGGAGGGCAGAAAGCAGTAACAAATTAGAAAAGTTGCCCTGCAAATTGCCCCAATTGTCTCATCAGTAAAATGCTAAAGAATTATTAATTGTCATAGCTCTGTCCTTATTTCTGTCCTCACTTCCCCCCAAATTACAACTCAGAGAAAAATGGGTCTTATTTTTTTCACTCCAGGGAAAGAAAACTTTGTGTATAAAAATTTACTACAAAAGCTTAAGAAAATACATCACCATGATGAATCCCATTATAAAGAAGTATTCTGTTCTAGAGTCGGTTTTTCTGGAAAGTTAAAGATGAAGATTTTTCACAGCTTAATTTTTATATCATGCCAATTATTCTTTATTACATTCATACTCTAATGCAAACATCCAGTATTTCACAATCCAAAACTCCAAGACCACTGCCCACACAAACTAACTTAAAATCCCACTTTAAGACTGAGAACTATATGGGAGAAAGAAAATAGCAAAATGACAGACAATATTTTTAAAAATCATAGTTTTTGGATTCAGACAGAAAGGAGTTAATTTCCAGTTCTGCCAGTTACTTATGATGCTAATTCAGGTAAGTCACTTACCATTTAACTCTCAATTTTATTATAAAATGAGAATACACTTCAGAATTAAATGAAAATTTCCTGGATAGAAGTAGCACACATACCCTTCCCCTAAAAATATTAATTACAAAAACCTTTGATTTCAAGCCCTGTATTATAAAATTTATTTCACAGGCCTGTTTTCAAACTAAGAATGGAAACTGTAATTTCTAAAAATAAAATTACATGTTTCTAAATTTTAATGACCAAAACCACCAGAGAGGCTGAGGCTTTTGGATAAAACCTTAAAGAATGCTGCTATCATTATACATTTTTTCTGAGAACAGCTGGAAGGTGCTTTACTATACTTTCTTCTCCTAACTCATCTAAACATACAGTGGAGCCTCTAGTTGTCTTGATTTTTCTGACATTTCCTTGTGGCTCCAATACATTTCCAACACATAGAAGGAAAAGAGATGAAAAGAAGCCACAGCTCCTAATAAACAATTTTTAAATAAACTATTTTATTGATATAACATGCATGAAGTATGCAAAACAGTACATAATACTGAAGTTAATCTGATATATGAATGAACATTACTGACAATAAGCAACAGTGCAGAATTTAAAGGAATTCTGGTAGATTCTCAAAACCAAGTCTCGTGACGAACTGACATCATCAAAATCACAAAATTCTTTCACATACTTCCTGGGATCTACTACATATTATATCTTAAATGTCAGTGAAACAACTAAGTAACAAAACCAAGCTCTTGCCCACTTGGAGCTTACATTCTCCTGTGAAAAACTAAAAACTGAAATATTTTATCACAAAAGCACAAAGTATAAAGCTACTTTTGTTTAACCTGTTTAAAACTCATTAGCTACCTGACTCTGAGCAAGTTAAATAACCACTCTGTACCTCAGTTTCATCCTCAGTCAACTGCAGATCATAATAGGACCTACCATATACAGTCATGGGGGAATTTAATGAATACAGTACTGATAATGCCAGCAAAACAGTAAATGCTTAAATGTACAGTAGTCACTTAACACTGCAATATGTTGACTTTTGATGATGATGCTGGAGCAGAAAACTTTGAAACTGTACTTTAAAGGGATAATTTATCACATTAGCCTCTCTTCTATTTATTCTGAGGAAAGTTTTCTAAAATACAATTTAAATCCAAATTTCAGATAAGCAAATATAATTCTAAATGACCCCTGAAGTTACCGATAATTCTCATATGCTATTTTAAAAAGTTAGTTTGTTCCCTAGACAAATCACAATTACCAAATTCAGGAACACTGCTTATTACTATCATGTAAATAAATGTAAAATTCAATGCTTCCATATTTGTTGGAAATGAGGCTTAAAAGATTTAACAGTTGCCATTATTTCCTCATAATTTAATATAAATAACTTATGTTTTCCCTACTGTTCCAGGGCTCAAGAAAAAAGATTTCTACCTTCTAAGCAATTAAAAACCTGAAGCTTAGGACATGTCATATTTCCAAAGCAGGGCTGATATGAAAACTGAGAGACTAGAAAAACTAAGAAACTAAGAAAAATGGGAAATTGAGGCCATGGGGATGCATTAGCGGTACTTACAAAAAACAAATTCTAGACCAGGGCTGTCCAACAGAAATAGAACATAAACCACAAATGTGGTTTTTCCAGTTTTTTTTAAGTGACTGTATTTTTTAAATTGAGGTATATAGCTGATTTACAATGTTGTGCTAGCTTCTGGTATACAGCAAAATCATCCAGCTATACATATATATTCTTTTTCATATTCTGTCCCATTGTGGCTTATTACAGGATATTTAACATAGTTATTACCTGTGCTAAATGGTAGGACTTTGTTTTATCTTTTTATATGCAGCAACTTGTATCTACTAATCCCAAACTCCCAATTTATCCACCCCCAATTTTGATAACTGTAAGTTTGTACACTATGTCTGTAAGTCTGTTTTTATTTTGTAAATAAGTTCATTTGCTTTTTTTTTCTGGCCACGCCATGCATGTTGTGGGATCTTAGTTTCCCAATCAGGGACTGAACTTGGGTCTCCTCAAAGAAAGCATAGAGTCCTAACCACTTGACCACTAGGGAATTCAGTATTTTTAACTTTTTTTTTTTTTAGGTCCCACCTGTAAGTGGTATCAAATGATATTTCTCTGACTTCATTTAATATGATTATCTCTAGGCCTATCCATGTTGCTGCAAATGGCACTGTTTCTTTTAATGGCTGAGTAGTATTCCATCATGTGTGTGTATGTACACATATATGTATCTCACATCTCTTTTATCCATTCATCTGTTGATGGACATCAAGGGCACTTCCAGGTCTTGCCTACTGTAAATACTGGGTTGGCTAAAAAGTTCCTTCAGTTTTTAAGTAAAAATAAAAGACATTTTTCATCTTCACCAAGAACTTTATTGAACAACGCATTCACCATTTTGTTTCACTACCTTCCGCCATTTTTCAGGCACCTTCATAATACCATCTTCCCAAAACTTTTTATCTTTTTGAACAAAAACTTCCAGGTGCTTTTTACAGTCTCAGGGAACTGTAACATTTATTAAGAGAATTTTGTAAAGACCAAAATAAATGGAGATCTGAAGGTGAAAGGTCTGGTGAAAATAACAGCTGAATCAGAACTTTCCAGCCAAGCTGTAACAGTCTTTGCCTGGTCAACAAAGAAACGGACAGTCTTGAGTTAGTCTGATGAAAGATTATGCATTTTCTGTTAACTAATTTCAGACACTTCTGTGGGGTGCTGGTTTCAGTTGGTCTCAATGGGAGACGTACATGTTGGAATTAATCATTTGGTTTTCCAGAAGGAGCTCATAATAGAAGACTCCCTTTCCAATCCTACCATATACATCACCTTTGGATGAAGACTGGCCTTTAATGTGGTTGGTGGTGGTTCATTTCACCTGCCCCACAATCTATTTATGCTTCACATTATTGTACTGTATCCCCTTTTCACTACCCATCACAATTTGTTTCAAAAACGGAATGTTTTCCTCACAAGTAGAAAACTGCACGTGGAAATATGGTCAAGAAATTTTTTTTGCCTAACTTATGCTATACCCCAAACCAAAGTGATTAATACCATAACCAAGCTGTTGCTAATGATTTTTAATGCTTGATTTGGGTATTTTGAATATACTGGCTATCTCCAGCCTGGCATAATGTTGGTTATTCTCAATTAATACCTTGATTTGATTGCTATCAACTTCAACTGCTCTACCTGACCACTGAGCATTGGCCAGCAAGAAATCTCCAGCCAGAATCTTCACAAGCCACTTTTGACACATTTGATTAGTCACAGCACCGTCTCCATACACTGAACAAATCTTTTTTTCTTTCAGTTTCATTTTTACCTTTCTTGAAATAATAAAGCACAATATATTGAAAATGTTACTTTTTTCTTCCATCTTCAATATTAAAATGGCTACACAAAAATTCACCAATTTTGATTTTTTTTAAATGCACACTGATATGACAACTGTCACAATACAATCTAAAATGTTTCAAACTAAAGACAACTAAGCACTACTAAAGCCGTCTTACACAAAACCGAATCAAATTTCTGGCCAACCCAACAGTGCTGTTACAAACGCTGGAGTGCATGGATCTTTTTGTACGATAGTTCTGTCTGGATACATGCCCAGGAATGGAATCACTAGATCATATGGCATCTCCATTTTCAATTTTTTAAGGAACCTCCATACTGTTGTCCATTGTGGCTGCATCAATTCACGTTCGCACTAGTCATATAAGGGAGGGTTCCTTTTTCTCCACACCCTCTCCTACAAATTTATAATTTGTAGATTTTTAAATGATGGCCAGTTCTAACTGGTGTGAGGTTATACTTCAGTGTAGTTTTGGTTCATATTTCTCTTAATAATTAACAATGCTGACCATTCCATGTGCCCACTGGTAATCTGTATGTTTTCTTTAGAGAAATGGCTACTTTAGGTTTTCTATCCATTTTTCAAAATTGGGTTTTTGTTGTTGTTGTTGTTAGTGAGCTGTTTGTATATTTTGGAAATTAAGCCCTTGTCAGCTCCATCATTTGCAAATATTTCCTCGTAATCCATAGGTGGTTTTTTTGCTTTCTTTATGGTTTTCTTTGCTATGTAACCTTATAAATTTGATCAGTTCCCACTTGTTTATTCTTGCTCTTATTTCTTTTGCCTTTGGGAGACTGACCTAAGAAAACACTGATATGATTTACGCCAAAGAATGTTTTACCTATGTTCTCTTCTAGTTTTATAGTATTGTGTCTTATATTTAAGTCTTTAAGCCATTTTGAGTTTCTTTTTATGTATGGTATGAGAGTGTTCCATAAACCATTTTTAAATTTTGTAGTAATCACATTAACAAGAGTAAAAGTAAACAGGAGAAATTAACTTTAATATTTTCTTCCAACATATTAAAAATTATCATTTTAACATGTCATTAAAATTTCGGAGACATTTCACATTTTATACTACTAAGTCTTCAAGATCCAGCGTCTAATTTACAATTACAAAACATTTTGATTTGGAACGGCCACACTTCAAGTGTTCCAAAGCCACAGGTGACAGGCAGATGGACAGAAACAGGAAGTAAAATACTGGTTTCTGGGGAAGGACGGGGAAATGAGAAGAACCTATTAATGGGTAACAATTCTTTTGGGGGTGATGAGAATGTTCTGGAATTAGATACTGGTAATAGTTGCACAACCCTGTGAATATACTAAAAATCACTGAATTATTCAAAAGAGTAGTTTTTTTTTAAATTTGAAGGAGAAATTGTCACACACAGCTAGTGGGTGCAGTATTGGACAGTGCAGCTCCAGAGAACCAGGAAGTAGTAGCCTCTCCAATTACAACAACAGCGTGCCATTAAAATTTTACTTTCTGGACTGCTGTCATCACACTTGACACAATCTAGATGCAGAATAATTAAGGTTCTGAACCTACTAGTTTCATGAATATTTACTGAGTACCCACTATCTGCAAAGCAAATAGGTACTGGTGGTAAAAGCATCAACAGCAATGTTCTCTAACATAACCTAAAGCCATAAACAAATTTTCATTCTAAGGTATTAAACAGCAATTTAATTTTTTAAATATAATCACAACAGTAAAAGATGTTTATCAATTTTCACAATCCACAGTCAAAAAATAAATTATATAATTTTTAAAAGAAGTGTAGGATACTAAAAGAGTCATGAAGAAGATTCCCTGAGGAAACTATCATTAAAGATTAACTTAGGTAAGGCCAATGATAGCATTTCAGGCAGAAAGTTCATCCTGTAGAAAGAAAACAGAGGCAAAGAAGGACTTGGCATGTTTAGGAACTGAAAAGCCACCAATGTGACTAAAATACACAGAATAAAAAGGTAAGGGGAAAAAAAGAGCAGAAATGAGGAAGGAAAAGTAGGCAATAGCCAGATTATGCAGGGTCATGAAGAACAGTGAGAAAAATATGTTTGTGGCATGACAAACAGGTTTGAGTCTTTTAAAACAACTTGTCTGTATTGGGAGGGAAATGCCTGGAGAGAGATTAAAGCAGATACACAGAAAAAGGTTAGGAATCCAGTGAGAATTATTAGAAAGTTCACTGAGATGAAGAGAAGTAGCTGAATTAAGAGAGGCAGGAGATAAAATATATAGTATTTAGCTATTACATACTGCAAGTGTATGATCTTAAGGAAGGAAACAAGGATCGCTCTTATGGTTTTGATTTTCCACTGAGTGGATGGTATAACAACTAAGATGAGGAAACATGAAATTGAGGGGTCAGAGAGAAAATTAAAAAGGGAAAGAGAGAAGAGAAAATAAAAGAAGAGAGGAAAAGAGAAAATAAAAAATTCCATTTTAAACATGTTGAAAAAAGATGTCTACAAAAATCCAAAATGTCAAGTAGACAGCTGAAAATTCAGAGTGATCTGTGCTGATGATATGGTGAGCAAGAGGAAAATTCAGGATCATCTGTTATCACTGGCACCAAAGAAAGAAAAATGTTTCAAAGAGTAGCTAACACTGCTGAGAGACTAATAATAATAACAGCTACTATACCTTATAAATTGTATCCTGATTTATATGTAATAATTCATTTAATCCTCATAATAATTTCATGTGTCTACCAATAAGGAAACTAAGACACAAAGAGATCACACAAAGCTAATAATCAGCAAAGCCTGGTTCCAAAAGTGACATACGAGCCACGGCATATACTTTCTATTTCATTGTCATCAATTACAGGACGCCCTGCTGTGTGCCAATTAAAAAAAAAAATTTACACTATGACAGTTTTTATCATTTAGAATTTTTATTTTACACAAATTCAAAGAGATTTTAGATTTGACATACATCACTCTTAAGACTACATAAGGAAAAATAAGCAAACATTATTTTCTTTGCAGTGAAAGCCCTAAACATGTACACACACAATTCTGAAAACACACACAAGAAACTGGCAATGGGGGGTAGGAATCCCTTAGAGTAGGAAAACAAAGAACTATGAATCTGAGATAAATGAGAGGCTATGGTGCTGTTTGAAAACTACTTTAAAGACACATACATACAACTTTTGTTACAGAACACTTTTAAAAGCCTGATGGACAGCAACAGGAAAGTCTTTGCAAAGTGAAAAGATAAAAACACCTATTATACCTGGTCGTATATGAAAGGTGAGGGAGTGAAGGGCAATGATTAGAGAGAACTCTTCCAAACACTGACCATAAAGAGGGGAATGAGAAACAAAGTAGTTTGGACAGAGAAAGAGGGCAGAAGGTTGATTTTCTTCACAACACAGCCATTAGGCAGTATGTTTAAATGCTCATGGGATAGCTACGGTAGAGGGCTGAGAAATTAAAAATAAGGACGACAGGTAACGTAACGAAGAAGGTGGAATTGGCTAGAATGGGTGAAATCCTGAATGAGAATAATAAATATCTAAACTGAAAATCAACTACTCTTAAATCCAGAGACTGGAAGTTACAGGCTCAACCACTGGCCCCAAAACAGAGACAAATGGGCAAAAAAGGAGAATCAAACCAGAACAAAAGATCACAAGCATCTCTGCTTGAACCATTACCAAAGAATGAAAACCTAAATTATAGTTGACATTGCTGGCGGCACAGTGGGGCTAAGTTTGAGAGTGAAAAACTTCCAGAAGACACTTTTTTGAAGTTTTACCTCCAGGATTCCTATAAGGTTTTCTGAGAGAAGATCAGAGAAAACTCCTTTCAAGATTCTGGCAAGGGAAGGGAGAAAGAAGCCATTTTTCTCATTTAGAAATAAACCCAAAGTATTCGGTTCTTCCTAACAAGGCCTGCCCTCCTCAAGAGAAACTATTTTGCCAGCGTGTAACATCAACTGGGGTTTTAACAGATCCAACCCATCTGAGAGAGGGGCAATATCCTCCAGCCCCCTCTAGCCTGACACCTATAGCTACTACAGATAGTAAATACAGCCTAATTGCTAGCCAGATAAACATAAAACCTCAGACTAAAGGCCTACTTACATAGTTCCTTTTATCAGATACACGTGCCTCACTTTCACGAAGAAAATTACAAGGTATACTAAAACACAAAAAACAGTTTAAAAAGGCTGAGCAAGCATCAGAATCAGACTCAGATATGGCAGAAGTGTGGGAATTAGACTTGAAATTTAAAACCATGATTAACATGCTAAGTGCTCTAAGAGAAAGAGCTGCTGCTGCTAAGTTACTTCAGTCGTGTCCGACTCTGTGTGACCCCATAGACGACAGCCCATCAGGCTTCCCTGTCCCTGGGATTCTCTAGGCAAGAACACTGGAGTGGGTTGCCATTTCCTTCTCCAATGCATGAAAGTGAAAAGTGAAAGTGAAGTCGCTCAGTCATGTCCGACCCTTAGCGACCCCATGGACTGCAGCCTAGCAGGCTCCTCTGTCCCTGGTATTTTCCAGGCAAGAGTACTGGAGTGGGTTGCCATTGCCTTCTCTGAGAAAGATCTGACAACATCCAAAACAGATAGATAATGTAAAGAGACAGATGGAAACTCTAAGGATCAAAAGTAAATGCTAGAAACCAAAAACATTGTCTAACCAATAAAAAAATGCTTTTGATAAACTCATTAGTACCTAAACATGGAGAAAGAATCAGTGAGCTAGAAGAAATGTCAATAAACTTCCAAAACCGAAATAAGAATTTTGGGAATACCAGATGGAGAAAAAAAGAAGAAATATTTGAAGCAATAATAACTGAGAATTCCCCTGAATTAATGACAGATACCAAATCACAGATTCAGGAAACAGAGTTCAAACCAAGCTAAATCTCCCCAAAATCGATACCGAAGTGTACTGTTGTTCAGTCGCTAAGTCGTGTCCAACTCTTTGAGACCCCATGGACTGTAGCCCACCAGGCTCCTCTGTCCATGGGATTTCCAAGGCAAGAATAACATTCAAACTGAAGAAAATCAAAACAAAGAAAACATCTTGAAAGAATCGAAAGGAAAAAAGGCACCCTGCCTACAGAGGACTGTTCTACATTAGACTTCTCTTTAGAATTTCATGAAAACTACATGAAAACACTGATGTATTTCAAATGTTAAAAAAAAAAAGCCCCCTAAAATTCAGCACCCATTTATGATAAAAACTCTTCAAAAAATGGGCATAGAAGAAACCTACCTCAACATAATAAAGGCCCTATACAACATACCCACAGCAAGCAAACATTATTCTCAACAGTGAAAAACTAAAAGCATTCCCTCTAAGATCAGGAACAAGACAAGGGTGTTGACTCTCACCACTATTATTCAACATAGGTTTGGAAGTCCTAGCTATGGCAATCAGAGAAGAAAAAGAATTAAAAAGAATCCAGATTGGAAAAGAACAAGTAAAATTCTCACTGTACACAGATGACATGATACTATACATAGAACACCCTAAAGATACTATCACAAATTTATTAGAGAGCTAATCAGTGACTTTAGTAAAGTCACAGGTTACAAAATCAATACACAGAAAGCATTTGCATTTCTATACATTAACAATAAAAAATCAGAAAGAGAAATTAAGGAATAAATCCCATTTACCATCACAACAAAATGAACAAAATACCTAGGAATAAACCTACCTAATGAGACAAAAAAGTGCTGTATACAGGAAACTATAAGACACTGATGAAAGAAATCAAAGATAACTTTAACAGGTGGAGATATTCCATGTTCCTGGGTAGGAAGAATCAATACTGTAAACATGACTATACTACCAAATGTAACCTACAGTTTAATGCAATCCCCATCAAACTACCAATAGCATTTTTCACAGAACCAGAACGAAAAATTTCACAATTTGTATGGAAACACAAAAGACCCTAAATAGCCAAGGAAATCTTGAGAAAGAAGAATGGAACTGGAGGAATCAACTTTCCTAACTTCAGACTATACTACAAAGCTATAGTCATCCAAGCAGTATGGTGCTGGCACAAAAACAGAAATACAGACCAATGGAACAAGAGAGAAAGCCCTGAGATAAACCCATTCACTTATGGGCACCTTATCTTTGATAAAGGAGGCAAGAATATACGATGGCAAAAAGATGGGCTCTTCAATAAGTGGTGCTGGGAGAACTGGACAGTTACATGTAAAAGAATGAAACTAGACACTTCCTAACACCATACACAAAGATAAACTCGAAATGGACTAAAGACCTAAATGTAAGACCAGAAACTATAGACCTCTTAGAGAAAACATAGACAGAACACTCAATGACATAAACCACAGCAAGATCCTCTATGACCCACCTAACAGAGTACTGGAAATAAAAACAAAAATAAACAAGTGGGACAGAATTAAACATAAAAGCTTTTGCACAGCAAAGCAAGCTATAAACAAGGTGAAAAGACAACCCTCAGACTGGGAGAAAATAATAGCAAATGAAACAACTGACAAAGGATTAATTTCCAAATTATACAAGCAGCTCATACAACTTAATACCAGATAAACAACCCAATCAAAAATCAGACAAAAGACCTAAACAGATATTTCTCCAAAGAAGACATACACATGGCTAACAGACACATGAAAAGATACTCAACATCGCTCATCACTCAGAGAAATGCAAATCAAAACTACAATGAGATATTATTACCTCACCCTGGTCAGAATGTCCGTCATCAAAAAATTTACCAACAATAAAGGCTGCAAAGAGTGTGGAAAAAAGGGAACCCTCTTTACACTGTTGGTGGGCATGTAAACTGATGCAGCCACCATGGAAGACAGCATGTAGATTCCTCAAAAACTGGGAGCAGAACTACCGTATGACCCAGCAAGCCCACCACCAGGCATATACCTTGAGGAAGCCAAAATCCAAAAAGGCACATATACCCCAGTGTTCACTGCAGTACTAGGGTAACAGCTGGGACACGGAAGCAGCCTAGATGTCCGTCAACAGATGAATGGATAAAGAAACTGTTGTACATACGTACAATGGAATATTAGTCATAAAAAAGAACACATTTGAGTCAGTTCTAATGAGGTGGATGAACCTAGAGCCTATTACACAGACTGAAGTAAGATAGAGGGAAAAACCCCACAAATATCACATACAGGGAATCTGGAAAGATGGCCCCGATGAACCTATGTATGGGGCAGCAGAGTAGACGCAGCACAGAAAGCAGAGTTAGGGATACAGGAGGGGTGGGGAGGAAGAGAGGGCGGGAGGAATGAAGACAACAACGTGGAGGCATACACACTTCCATATGCAAAACAGACAACTCATGAGCATTTGCTATATGACTCAGGGAAGTCAAACTAGGGCTCTGTAACAACCTAGAGGTGGGAAGGGGTGGGAGGTGGGAAGCCAGTTCAAGGGCAGGGGACGTATGTATACTTATGACTGGCTCAAGTTGATGTATGGGGAAGCCAACACAATATTGTGAAGCAATTATCCTTCAATTAAAAATAAATTTTAAAAAGGAAGAAGTCCCACAAACCTAGATTTTAATATACAATAAAATTATCCCTCAGAAATCAAGAATAAAGACATTTCAGACAAACAAAAAATTGAGGGAATCTGTTGCCAGCAAGATGCAAGAAACATTACAAGAAATTTTTCAGAAAGAAGGGTAATGATATAGATCAGAAACTTTAAATGTATATGAAGAAAGGAATGGCATTATAAGTGAAGATAAAACATGTACTACCTATGAAGTAATGTAATGTAATTTGGAAGAGCACTTTTTTTTGGCTATGCCACACAGCTTCTGGGATCCTAAGTCCCCCACCAGGGATGGAACCCAGGACCCTGGCAGTGGAAGCATGGAGTCCTAATCACTGACCACAGGGATTTTCCAGGAGAGCACTTTTAAGTAAGTGTATATGGCACATTCAACAGTAACTACTAGAAAAGCTTTTTTAAAAAAGCATAGTTGCTATGCTAAGAAGAAAAAAGCCAGAATCATATAAAATAATCAATTAAAGCAAGATAAGGCAGAAAAGAATAAAAGGTGAAAGAAAAAGGCAAGGAACAGAAAACCATTTTAAAAATATGGTAGGCACTAATCGAACTGAATCAATGATAACCTTAAATGTCAATGGTATAAATATAATAATACAATATACTACTGAAGTGGATAAAAAAAGATTCAACTTTATGTTGTCCATAAAAATCGCACTTTAAATACAAAGACACAGATACAACAGCAATAAAGGGAAAAAAAAACTGAAAGTCAAAAAACAAAACACAAAAGAAAAGCTTTGTGACACAGAATTGTCAATGACCTCTTGAATATGACACCAAAACACAGGCAACAAAAGTAAAAATAAAATGGATTACATCAAGATGAAAAAATTCTGTGTATCAAAGGATAAAATAAAGAGTAAAAAAGGCAAACTATGGAATGGGAGAAAATATTCGCAAATCATATAAATGACAAGTTGTTAGTATCCAAAATACATAAAGAGCTCTTGAACTCAACAACCAAAAACAAACCACCTATTTTAAAAATGGGCAAAGAACTCAAACAGATTATTTCTCCACACAATATACAAATGGTCATCAAGCAAACAAAAAGAGGCTCAACATCACTAGTACTACCATTAGGAAAATGCAAATCAAAACCGCAAGATACCACTTCACATCCACTGAGATGGCTACTATGAAAAAAAATGGAAATAACAAGAGTTGGCAAGGATGTGGAGAAATTGGAACCCTGAGCACTGCTGGTAGGAATATAAAATGGTGCAGCCACAATGGAAAACAGTATGGTTCATCAAAAAATTGAAAACAAAATTACCATGTGATCCAGCAATTCTACTTTTGGGTATATACTCATGAGAAATGAGACAGGGTCTCAAATAAGAAAATCTGCACACTCTTGTTCATGACAGCATTATTCAAAAAACCAAAAGGGAGAAGCTACCTGTCCATTGGCAGATGAACAGATAAACAAAATGTGCTCTGCACATACAATGGAATATTGTCCAGCTCTAAAACAGGAAGGAAATCTGACACGCGCTACAACATGGATGCACCTTGAGGACATCATGCTGAGTGAAATCCATCAAAGAAAGGTATATATTGTATGATTTAGAGCCAGAAAGTAAAATCCACTGGGTGCAGAGTTTCAGTTTTACTAGATGAAAATATTCTGAAGACTGGATACACAGCAATGTGAATGGTTAAGAGAGTAACTTTTGTGTGTATTTTATCACAATTTTGGGGAAAAAAAAGGATGGAGAAAAGTATACTATGTTAACACTAATCAAAGAAAGCTGTAGTCATTTTAATTTCAGATAAATTCAAAGCAAGGAAAATTACCAGAGGAACATTATATAATGATAAACAGGTCAATTATCCAAGATAATGTTAAAAATACTTAAACTGGGAAATTCTCTGGTAGCACACTGGTTAGGACTTGGTGTATTCACTGCCAGACCCCAGGTTTGAAATCTGGTCAGGGAACTAAGATTCTGTAAAACTCAAGGTGTGGCAAAAAAAATAAATAAATAAAAAACTTAAACTGTATGAGCACAAGAAAATTTCAAAATACCTGAGGCAAAAGCAATAGAACTACAGGGAAAAATAGATGAGTCCAGTGTTATAGCCAGAGACTTCAACATTCCGACATCAGTATTTGACAGATTCAGCAGGCAGAAAAACAAAAACAGAGTCGAACTAATCGACACCAACAATCAAATTGATATGTTATAATTGATATCTATAGACTGTTTCATCCAACAAAGAGCAAGATTCACACTCTTCTCAAGGTCACATAGATTATTCACCATGTAGACATATCTGGTGCCATAAAACAAACTTTACAAATTCAAAAGAACAGAAACTATACAAAAATTGCTTTCAGAACACAACAGGAATAAACTAGAAATCAATGACAGAAAGACAGCAAGAAAACCTCAAAATACTAAACAGAGTTCTAAATAATACATGTGTGAAATAAGACAAACTAAGAGAAATTTTAAAATATTTTGAAATTTGAAAACAAGAATACAACAAAACTTGTGGGATTTGGTGAAGTAGTGCTTAGAGCAAACTTTACACTGAATGCATATATTAGAAAAGAAGAAAAATAAAAAGCAATAATCTAAGATTCTACCTTATGGAACTAAAAAAAGAAAAAATTAAATATAAAGTATGCAAAAGAAAAAACAATTTAAAAATTAGAGCAGAAATCAATGAAACTGAGAACACAAAATAAACAAAGGAAAACCAACCAAATCAAAAGCAGGTCCTTTGAAAAATCAAGTAAATTGATAGGTCTCTGCTGCTGCTGCTGCTGCTGCTACTAAGTTGCTGCAATCGTGTCCGACTCTGTGCAACCCCATAGACGGCAGCCCACCAGGCTCCCTCGTCCCTGGGATTCTCCAGTGCCATTGCCTTCTCCAATGCAGGAAAGGGAAAAGTGAAAGTGAAATTGCTCACTTGTGTCCGACTCTTAGCAACCCCATGGACTGTAGCCTACCAGGCTCCTCCGTCCATGGGATTTTCCAGGCAAGAGTACTGGAGATAGGTCTCTACACAGGTTAAAAAACAGCAAAAGACAAGACACAAATTATTAAATATCAGAAATGAAAGAAGCCACCTCTCCTAATCCCATGGACATCAAAGGAATAAAGAGTATTACAAATGACTATGCTCACAAATTTGATAACCCAGATGTAGTGGATTGATTCCCTAAAAGACAATCTGTTAAAACTCGCAAAGACAAGTAGACACTCTGAATGGGACTATATAGATTAAGAAGGCTGAATTAATAATAATTTTTCAAAACAAACAATGCCAGCCCCAAATGTGTCAATGATGAATTCTACCAAACATTTAAGGAAGAGATTTTCTACAATCTCTTTCACAGACTAGTGGTAAAAGGACCATTCCTAATTCATTCTGTGAGGCCAGCATTACCTTAGACTTCATTAGAGTAAAAAACTAAAACTTTTCTGCATAAGAAAAGATCAAGGGAGTGAAGACTAGACTGGGAGACAATATCTGCACAAAAAAGTATCTGGCAAAAAGGACTGTTTGAGCAAGCTCTGGGAGTTGGTGACGGACAGGGAAGCCTGGAGAGCTGCAGTTCATGGGGTCGCAGAGGCGGACACAACTGAGCGACTGAACTGACTGAAAGGACTGTTATCCCAAATACACAAAGAATGCCTATACCTCAATGAAGAAAAAATTTTTAATGGACCAAAGACCTAAACAGACACCTCAGCAAAGACAGATGACAAGCATATGAAAAGACATGCCAGTCAAGTCACAGGGAAATGCAAACTAAAATGGGATATCACTATACACTTATTAGAAGGGCCCACAACCAACACACTGACAAGAGCAAATGCTAACAAGGCTTGCGGAGCAACAGGTACTCTCATCCACTGCCAGTAGGAATACAAAATTATGCAGATACTTTGAAAAGAGTTTGGCAGTTTGTCAAAAAACTAAACATAGTCTTAACATATGATCTGGCAATAAGACTACTTGGTATTTACCGAAAGGATCTGAAAACTTATGTCCACACAAAAACCTGTAAGCAGATGTTTACAGCAGGTTTATTCACGATTGCCAAAATGTGGAAGCCAACGAGATGTCCTTTAGCAACTGAATGAATAAGTATTACAACCAGACAATAAGACGTTATACAGCAATAAAAATCATTATCAAGCCATAAGAAGATATGGAGAAAACTTAAACATGTAAATGGAGAAAACTTAAAACACGCAAAAACTTAAAAACTGAAAACGAACCAATCTGAAAAGGCTATATATTGTAAAATCCCAACTCTTTAACATTTTGGAAAATCAAACATACGGAGACAGTTGAAAAATCAGTGGCTGGTAGGATTCTGGGGAGAGGGAGGAATGAATAGACAGAGCACAGAGGATTTTTAGGGCAGTGAAAATATACTATATACTATAATGATAAATACATGTCATTATACATTTGTCCAAACAGTAAACACCACTAACAGTGAACCCAAAGGTAAACTATGAACTTTGGGTGATATGATGTATCGATGTAGATTCATCCATTATAACAAATGTACGTACATGTTGGTGGGGGATGTTGATAATAAGGGAGGCTATGCACATGTGGAGGCAGGAGGTTTATGCAAAATCTCTGTATGTTTCTTTCTATTTTGTGTGAACCTAAGACTGCTATTTTTTTAAAGTCTTTAAATTAAAAAAATGAATACTAAACAAACATTCAAAAGTGTTCCTGATATGTAAAGAAAAAAAAACAGAAGCAGAACTGTGATTACCAACTACAAAAATCTGCAGAATAAAAACTAAAAAGATAGCAAAAATGAAAGAGTCTTTGCATGTTTTTGAGACAACTGAAGAAATTGAATATGGACTTTATTACATGATATCAAGATGTTTTGGTTAATTTGTTAGAAGTAATACTGGTACTTCTTTGTAAGAAAATGTTTTTAAATATATTAAAACAAAAAGGATATTAACATAAGCTGAGAATATGGAAGACATTTATACATGAGGCTAATAAGATAAGATAACCTACATATGCTTTAAAATTCCTGAATAAAGAAAATGCAAGGTGAAAATTATCCTTGGGTCACTAACGTATTTCCAAGACCTGAAGGACCTGAAACTATCAAACAATTACCGTATCTGCAGACACAATAGGCTTCAAATACAAAGTCTGAGAGATAAGAATACTAGAATATTAAATGATAAATAAGATATTAACGTATCTAAACAACTGGCAATTTCAAATGTGTCACTACATATATTAATAACAAAACCCAGTAGTCATTACCTATCATCTAAAAAGCACTGAGAAACAACAAGCACATCAAAAATACTGTAATATTTATTTGGCTAGCATCAGAAAAATAAGCAGAAATACAAAAAGTAAATAAATTTTAATCACAGACCTCAACATTTCCTTGCAGGTAAACTAATTTTAAAAAACTCATCAAATATATCGCTGCTGTTGTTTAGTCACGAAGTTGTTCTCCAGCTCTTTTGCTACCCTACCCACATGGACTGTAACCTGCCAGGTTCCTCTGTCCATGGTGTATCCCAAGCAAGAACACTGGAGTGGGTTGCCATTTCCTTCTCCAGGGAATCTTCTCGCCCTAGGTATGGAACCTGAGTCTCCTGCATTGGCAGGCAGATTCTTTACCACTAAGCCACCAGCGAAGCCCTAAAATACTTGTAATGTTGTCTGTACTCTTGTCTGTATTTATAAAAGTTCAGGAACTTTCCTAAATAATAAACACAGGATGGAAAAAGCAGGATACAGGCCCTAGATAGTTAAAGTGAAAGTGTCAGCTGCTCAGTCATGTCGGACTCTCTGCAACTTCATGGTCTGTAGCCCGCCAAGCTCCACCGTCCACGGGATTTTTCTAGGCAAGAACACTAGAGTGGGTTGCCGGTTCCTTCTCCAGGGGATCTTCCTGACCCAGGAATCAAACCCTGCAGTGCAGGCATTCTTTCCTGTCTGAGCCACCAAGGAAGCCCCTAGATAGTTAAGGTACATAACAAAGGAATGATTTCATTTAGTCCAGACTCACATCTTCCCATACATAGAAAAGTGCTTGAGATGTCTAGTTTTCTTTAACTGATAGTAACCGTTTCATGTTCCGACTATCTGCAAAACTCCTATAAGCCCTGGATCCTCCCTTACTTAGAGTCAGTTCCTTAGACCAATCTGAGAGTCTTCCATGCTTAAATCCTCAGAAAACCCACCAAATAAAACAGAATTCTCAACTTTTAGGCTGTGCTTTTTCTTTCAGTTGACAAACTAGAAGTTCCTATGTTTTCTGAATATGTAAACACATAGAAAAAGTTGTTAAAGATTCCCTCTGAAAGAGAGGGAAGGAAGGAAAAAATGGATGGGTAACAAGAACTTTTACTCTATATTTCCATAATTGAAAATTTTTAATAATGGAATCCTGTAGCCATAAAAAACAACTTTTTTTAACCTTCCAAACTTCTGTATCATTTAAAAGGAAAGTTTAAAGGGTTCAAACTACTGACTGTAAAAAAATTTAAAAAGAGAACTGAACCAAACAAAAATGAAGAAAAACAATGAAACCATGACTCAATAAAATAAAACCAAAAGTCATAGGCTCACCTGATAGAATAGAGAATATGTGAACTAAAGGCAGGAGAAAGAAAGGAAACAAAAAAAAGAGATAAAGCAAAAAAAAAAAAAAAAGATAAACCATATCCTGTGTTGACCACATATTAAAAACAGACCGTAATTAATAAATGAAATCTAGCACATTTTAAGTAAGAGACTTTTTAAAGCCTCAACTGACAAAAATTTAGCAGCCACATTCTAAAAAACCACTTGGTCCTCAAACATACATCCCACTTTACAAAAATAAAAAACAACAACCAAAGATCTCACAGTTTCAAAAAAAAAAAAGAGAGAGAGATAGAATGATTACAAATACATTTTATAGGACAAATAATAGTTTTGATCCCCCAAACTTAGCCAGCACAATTCTGAACAAATATTCACTAGTCTCACTTGTGTGTTAGTCACTTGGTCATGTCTGACTCTGTAACCCCATGGACTATACAACCCACCAGGCTCCTCTGTCCAGGGAATTCTCCAGGCAAGAATACTGGAGTGTACTGCCATGCCCTTCTCCAGGGAATCTTCCTGACTCAAGGATCACACCTGTATCTCCGCACTGCAGGCAGATTCTTTACCATCTGAGCCACCAGGGAAGCCATAAAAAGATACACAATTCTCCACAAACTCTTGGTTAACATACCGTAACAAATCTAAAGTACTATTCACTATGCTGCAGTCCATGGGGTCACAAAGAGTTGGATACAACTGAGCAACTGAACAACAACATTTACTATGACCAAGAGGGTTTTTACTCCAAGAATTCAAGAATATAGTTCCATGAAAATTTTTATCAGAAAGGTATCTGGAAATGCCTTAACTTGACAAATACAACTCTTAATCTGAAAAAGAACATATATATCTAAAGTTGAGGTAAAATTACATTTTCTTTAAAAAAGGGAAAAGATAAGAATATCTGCCATTACTGTTACCACTTACAGCAATCCTTCCACTTAAACACAAACTCTTTTATAAAATTAAACACAAATTTATTTTGCATAAAATTTAACCACAAGAATTTTCAAACAGACACCAATCTCAAATTACTTTCAAAGCTGTAACTTTAAGTACCTATCCTCTAGAACTGTGAGAAAATTAACTTCTGTTGTTTATGCCACCCAGTCTACGGTATTTTCCTGGGGCAGCATCGGCTAACACATCCACACCCTGATTAAAAAGAGAAGAAAATCCTCTGTTGCCACTGGAGGTGACTATTATATCATATCTTGACTCATTTCAGTTTACTTGCTAACTGTAAAAGGAATAAAACATATCTCTTCACAAAAAGATCTTGTGGCTCCCACCTCAATCAAGTTATTACCCAAGTGACCTAACATCACTAACAATGAGAAAGCCCGGTATTACACATATATGTTAACATGATTCAACATGAATTACACATTACAATTGGAGTCCTGACAAAAATGTTTAATGTGATAATCTAGTCAAACCTTTATACCTTAACTCCCAGTTTATAAGAAATACAAGTTAAAACACCACCATGAGGAAATCTCCAGGATTAAAAATGGAGGGATTTGCAGGAGAACTATCATAAAGTTTAAAAGACTAAAAACTACACTCAGGGAATTCCCTGGCTAGAACTCAGCGCTTTCACTGCCATTCAGTTCATTTCAGTTGCATCCGACTCTTTGCAACCCCATGAATCGCAGCATGCCAGGCCTACTTGTCCATCATCAACTCCCGGAGTCCACCCAAACTCATGTGCATCGAGTCAGTGATGTCATCCAGCCATCTCATCCTCTGTCGTCCCCTTCTCCTCCTGCCCCCAATCCCTCCCAGCATCAGGGTCTTTTCCAAATGAGTCAACTCTTCTCATGAGGTGGCCAAATTATTGGAGTTTCAGCGTTAGCATCAGTCCTTCCAAAGAACACCCACGACTGATCTACTTTAGGATGGACTGGTTGGATCTCCTTGCAGTCCAAGGGACTCTCAAGAGTCTTCTCCAACACCACAGTTCAAAAGCATCAATTCTCTGGCACTCAGCTTTCTTCACAGTCCAACCCTCACATCCATACATGACTACTAGAAAAACCATAGCCTTGACTAGATGGACCTTTGATGGCAAAGTAATATCTCTGCGTTTAAATATGCTATCTAGGTTGGTCATAACTTTCCTTCCAAGGAGTAAGCATCTTTTAATTTCATGGCTGCAATCACCATCTGCAGTGATTTTGGAGCCCAAAAAAATAAAGTCTGACACTGTTTCCACTGTTCCCCCATCTATTTCCCATGAAGTGATGGGACCAGATGCCATGATCTTCGTTTTCTGAATGTTGAGCTTTAAACCAACTTTTTCACTCTCCTCTTTCACTTTCATCAAGAGGCCATTACCAGGGTTCAATATGCAACGTGTAAACCTTAAGTGGATCCTAATAAAGCAGGGAAAAAAAAAAAAGACTACAGAAGACATTTTTTAAGTAACTGGGGAGATACGGGAAAATATGAATATTAGATACTAAGGAATTAACAATTTTCCTAGGTAGAATACTACTACTGTGGTTATGTAAAAGAATGTCATTCAGAGAAGCTACATGCTCAGCTCAGTAGTCTTTCAGTAGTAAATTATCTTCATGACAGCACCTTTAACAGTTGTTGAATCTAGGCAGTGATGACAGAAGCATACTGAAAATTTTAATAAAAAGTCAAATAAAAATTAAAAAAAATTTTTTTTCCCACCACTTGTCCATAGAATGTCTAGAACACAGAACTTGCTCAAGTTGACTGGATAAACGAGGGCTTGGTCAAATGTTTATACAAATAAACTCAATGTTTTTCCAAGGGGAAAAAAGTTAAACAGATAAAACTGGACAGTTAACTTTTCTGACTTATTAAAAAAGGTCACATTAAATGTTGAGAATATGATGAAATGGGCTGCCTCATGCACTGCCAGTGCCGGAGAAATTTACAACAACTTTTCTAGAAAGCACCTTGGTTATAAGGTCAGATTCTATGATCTAGTAATTTCTTTCCAGGAATCTATCTTAGGGAAATAAACTCAGAAGTATTATGTAAAGATATTACTTTCAGTGGGAAAAAATAGAAACAACATATAAATGCTCAAAAAAAGATGGTTCACTAGGTAGTACTAAATATTAAATATATAAATACTATTTAATTCTAATGCTCAAGTTAAACACTAAATACTTAAAAAGAATACTTCATGTCCCAAAGAAAAAACACAAATGTATTAACAGGAAAAAAATATACACTAAGATTCTGATTTGATTAAAAAACAGAAGGATGTTAATATCAACAGCTATCTATAGTTGAAAGAGACTGCTGCCTGCTTTGTCATCTTTGTACATTTCTTCTCAATTCTCACAGAAGAGCAAGGAGACAGGATTAGGACTGAATGGGTTCCAAATACTGATAGACTGTAAGCTCCTATCTCCACATAATCATAGCCTTCATTTTGTTGTTGTTCAGCCATCCAATTATCTCATCCTCTGCCATCCTGTTTACCTTCAATCTTTCCCAGCATCAGAGTCTTTAAGTCGGTTCTTTGCATAACGTGGCCAAAGTATTGTAGTTTCAGCTTCAGCATCAGTCCTTCCAATGAATATTCAGGATTGATTTAGCACCGACCAGTTTGATCTTGTCACAGGGACTCTCAAGAATCTTCTCCAACACCACAGTTCAAAAGCGCAAATTCTTTATGTTCAGCCTTCTTTATGGTCCAACTCTCACATCCATACATGACTACAGGAAAAACCATAGCTTTGACTAGACAGACCTTTGTCGGCAATGTCTCTGCTTTTTAACACTGCCTAGGTTTGTCTTGCTTTTCTTTCAAGGAGCAAGTGTCTTAATTTTGTAGCTGCAGTCACCATCTGCAGTGATTTTGGAACCCAAGAAAACAAAGTCTGTCACTGTTTCCATTGTTTCCCCATCTATTTGCCATGAAGTGACAGGACCAGATGTCATGATCTTCATTTTTTGAATGTTGAGTTTTAAGCCAACTTTTTCACTCTCCTCTTTCACCTTCATCAAGAGGCTATTTAGTTCCTCTTCACTTTCTGTCATAAGGGTGGTGTCATCTGCATATGCAAAGTTATTGGTATCTCCCCCAGCAATCCTGATTCCAGCTTCTGCTTCATCCAGCACAGCATTTCTCACGATGTACTCTGCACAGAAGTTAAATAAGCAGGGTGACAAATAATACAGCCTTGATGTACTCCTTTGCCAATTTTGAACCAGTCCATTGTTCCATGTCTGATTCTAACTGTTGCTTCTTGAGCCGCATACAGGTTTCTCAGGAGGCAAGTAAGGTGGTCTGGTATTCCCATCTCTTTAAGAATTTCCCAGTTTGTTGTGATCCACACAGTCAAAGGCTTTAGCATAGTCAATGAAGCAGTAGTAGTTGTTTTTCTGTAATTCTCTTGCTTTTTCTATGATTCAACAGATGTTGCCAATTTCATCTCTGGTTCCTCTGCCTTTTCTAAATCCAGCTTGAACATCTAGATATTCTCGGTTCACATACTGTTGAAGCCTGGCTTGGAGAATTTTGAGCACTACTTTGAAGTCGGACACGACTGAGCAACTAAACTTGCTAGCATGTGAAATGAGTGCAATTGTGCGGTAGTTTGAGCATTCTTTGGCATTGCCTTTCTTTGGGAGTGGAATGAAAACTGACCTTTTCCAGTTCTGTGGCCACTGCTGAGTTGTCCAAATTTCCTAGCATATTGAGTGCAGCATTTTAACAGCATCCATCTTTTAGGATTTGAAACAGCTCAGCTCGAATTCCATCACCTCTACTAGCTCTGTTCATAGCGATGCTTCCTAAGGCCCACTTGACTTCACACTGGCTCTAGCTGAGTGATCACACTATCATGGTTATCTGGGTCATTAGTATCTTTTCTGTATAGTTCTTCTGTGTCTTTTTGCCACCTCTTCTTAATATCCTCTGCTTCAGTTAGGTCCATACTGTTTCTGTCCTTTGTTGTGCCCATCTTTGCATGAAGTGTTCCCTTGGTATCTCTAATTTTCTTGAAGAGATCTCTAGTCTTTCCCATTCTATTGTTTTCCTCTATTTCTTTGCATTGATCACTGAAGAAGGCTCTCATCTCTCCTTCCTTTTCTTTGGAACTCCGCATTCAGATGCGTATATGTTTCCTTTTCTCTTTTTCCTTTTCTTTTTGCCTTTCACTTCTCTTCTTTTTTCCTTAGCTCTCTGTAAGGCCTCCTCAGACAGCCATTTGGCCGTTTTGCATTTCAGTTCAGTTCCTCAGTCGTGTCCGACTCTTTGCGACCCCACGAACCACAGCACACCAGGCCTCCCCGTCCACCACCAACTCCTGGAGCCTACCCAAACTCATGTCCATTGAGTTGGTGATGCCATCCAGCCATCTCATCCTCTGTCGTCCCCTTCTCCTCCTGCCCTCAATCTTTCCCAGCATCAGCGTCTTTTCCAATGAGTCAGCTCTTCGCATCAGGTGACCAAAGTATTGGGAGTTTCAGGTTCAACAGTATTCCTTCCAATGAACACCCAGGACTGATCTCCTTTAGGATGGACTGGTTGGATCTCCTTGCAGTCCAAGGGACTCTCCAACACCACAGTTCAAAAGCATCAATTCTTTGGCACTCAGCTTTCTTCACAGTCCAACTCTCACATCCATACATGACTACTGGAAAAACCATAGCCTTGACTAGACAGACCTTTGTTGACAAAGTAATGTCTCTGCTTTTTAATGTGCTGTCTAGGTTGGTCATAACTTTCCTTCCAAGGAGTAAGCGTCTTTTAATTTCATGGCTGCAATCACCATCTGCAGTGATTTTGGAGCCCCCCCAAAAACAGTCTGACACTGTTTCCCCATCTATTTGCATTTGCCATCACCTAAACCAGCACCTTCTCCAAAACTCATTTTAGGTTCCTCAGATTCCCAACTTCTGTGGATTCAATAAATTCACTTTGATACTCCCAACCCAGCTATTAGATCACTTCATCAAAACAGAACCACTCTCCCTCATTATCAATCATCTTTACTGTCCTCACTTCCCTCCTTAACCAGTTTTGATTTCTTGGACATTCATCATAATCAATCCTTTGCAAATACTCTTGACAAACGATACTTTCCTTCCTTTAGTGTACTCATATGGCAAAGCCCCGATGCTAATTAAACTCATTCCCCCAATTAACTGAAAAACAAACAAATAAAAAAAACTCTTTGCATCTACCCCTAGCACCTTTGTTGGGGGAGGGGCAAGGGACAACCACCATTAATAAGTCTCCTGTTCAAGTGAAAACCACAAATCCCAAGTGGAAACTTAACATTGCCCTAAGTATCTCTGCTCATATTAAAGATTAATCCTTCCACTTATATTTGGAACATTGCACCCTGTTCTTCTCCAGGACTTTGCACCTTCAATTACTCCTCCTCTCTCTAGCATAATCAATTTTTCCCATTCATTAATATACAAACATACTCTGATAAGCTAATAGAAAATTGTTTTAAAGATCTCTGAAGTCATGGTCTTCTCCAGCTCCCTATCTTCTCTCCTTTCCTATCAAAGCAAAACTCCTTTAAAAAGCTGACCATCCATAGTTGCCAATTAGTTCATCTCACTCCTCTCACAATCCACTTCGATAAGACACACACACCGTTCCAATTAAAATACTCCACTCAACGTCACCAACAATCACACTGCAAACTCAACGGTCATTTCCCCTATTCAGCAGCATTACAAAGTTGATCACTCTCTTCTTGGAATTCCGTCTTCTCTTAGCCTCAATGACATCACACTCTCCTTTGTAGGTGCTCATCAATTCAACATATGCCAGGGACCCAAGACAAAGTCCAGACTTTGTCCTAGACCCCTCCCTTTCTAATCAAATTCTCCTACTAGAGTTAAGTCATCCAGCCTAAGTTTTAAACTATACCATCTCTATACCTATGATGCCCTGATCTCTCTCCAGCTCTAACCTCCAGATTCACATCATCAACTGCTTGTTACTCTCTAGCCTTGAAACCTAACAAGAATAAGACAAAGTTCTCATCTTCCTCAACCTCCAGTGTGCCTTCCCCACTCCTATTTATTTAAATCACTACTACTGTTTCTTTTGTTATATCCAGCAAAACCCAACCTTTAAATACTAAACCTTTCCTCACATCTTCAGTGTCAATTCATTTTCCACAGCAGCCAAAATGATCTTTAAAAAGACACAAATTCTGTCTGTTGCTTTAAATCCTCAAATGGCTTTCAGAGTCACTTAAAATCCAAACTCCTTACTCTGGGCTTATAAAGTTGTATGTGATCTGGCTCCTGCTGCTGCTGCTAAGTCCTGTGTACATCTCCAAATTCATCTTACACCATTCTCCACCCTTACCCACAATACTCCAGTCTCAACCTTTTTGGCTGCTGAGACACTGCAAATTCATTCCCAACTTTAAAGACTTTAACAGTTTCCTCTGATTTGGACTGTTCTTTCCCTAGAGACACGCTTTTATCATTCAGACCTCAATTTAAGTTTACAATTCTAGGAGAGGCCTTTTCTGAACACCCTATCAAAACCAACTAATTAGTTTCATCAGTATTATTTTATCAATTTTATTTTCATCAATATTATTATTATAGCTGTACAATATTACTATACTACTCTGCACTGCATTTATTACTTACTTGTCTGTCTTCCCTTGCCCCATTCATTGCTATATCCCCAACACATATCATGGTGCCTAGCATAGAGGGAGCCCTCAAGTATCTTTTAAAGAGCTCTTGGTACTAATAATACAAAGATGGATGAGACATGATGCCTACCTGTGAGAAGCTTGCAGTCTCATAGGGAAAACAGCTTCAAATGATTTTAAAAATTACAGATTGGGTTAAAGTCCCGTGGGAACTGTATTCAAAGCTTTCCCCAATACCAAATTAAAAATACTCATACATATGTACATACACAGATAAAATGAAAGGAATATCAAAATTAAGATGTATTTCTATATATATGAAATATTTCATAAACAAAACAAACTTTGCTTTAAAATAAAGAATTATCTCTTAGGAGTGAAATTACAGATAATTTTTACTTGACTATGGTTCCCCATATTTATCAAAGTTTAATGTTTGTTACTTTTACATTCACAAGAATTTGACTATTTATGTAAAAGAGAAAAGCAATTATATTGTTTACATTCTTCACTATATAATGACTATTAGCTTTCTATGTGCATGCAAGAGTTGATCATCCTAATGTATGACTAAGTTAATTTTAATTTATCTTCCCCAGTATTAGTTTAAGGGTTATCTCCAAGGAACTCTTCCCCTGAGTTTAGGTTACCTCATCCTCACAGTTCTCCTTAAACTCAGCAAGCACACACAACTACCTGTTCAATGTTTTACTGTCTTACTGGACCATAATGTACTCCATAAGGGCATGGACCATGTCTATCTTATTAACAAACATAAGTGACTTTTAATAAATATTTGTTGAATAAATGAAGAAAATGTAGAATTACTAAAGAGTTTAAACCATCAGACTTCCCCAGTGGTCCAATGGTTAACATGCTCTGCTTCCATTGCAGGGGACACAGGTTTGATCCCTGGTCAGGGAAGTTCTGTGTGCCGTGAAGCGCACCAAGAAAAGCTTAAACAGTAAGTACAGACGATGTCATAAATAATACTAAGTAGATGCCCCCTGAGATCATCAAAGGAGAACCACCAAAAAAAAGCAGAAAAGATTCGCTTCCCTCCATCTTATTTTCAAGTTTTGGACTTAGACCTGCTATCACCCCAACTCAGAACCTAACTACATTATCAAAAGAAACTCAACTTCAGTGGAGGCCATCTTTATCAGCATATTCAACTCTTCCTAGTACCAGAAGTAGGATGAAAGATTACTTTCATAGGGCTTGAGGATTAGCTTCTGGACCTTAAGAAATCCTTAAACTCATTCACGAATACAAATGCCTCTTGCTTATCAGGCAATGTGTTAAGCAATGGAGAATAGAAAAATCAGGAAGATAGGTCTCTGTCCTCAATGACTCACACTCAGTTTCATTGGGCAGATGGAGACAAAGCACCTAAGAAAACACCTAAGGATATAATCAAAATATGACCAAGCCAAGAGATATTTTTTAAAAAGTCTGACATACCCACTTAAAATTTCATCCAAATATCCATATACCCTAAATTCTTGCACACATGCATCAGCAAGAAACTGGAAATAAACCAAATATCTAATGCATAAACTGTAGTATACTATACACACACACATTTTAAAAATAAAGGAACTAAATCCAAAATCACTGAAGATGGTGATTGCAGCCATGAAATTAAAAGACGCTTACTCCTTGGAAGAAAAGTTATGACCAACCTAGATAGCATATTCAAAAGCAAAGACATTACTTTGCCATCAAAGGTCCGTCTAGTCAAGGCTATGGTTTTTCCAGTGGTCATGTATAGATGTGAGAGTTGGACTGTGAAGAAAGCTGAGTGCCAAAGAATTGATGCTTTTGAACTGTGGTGTTGGAGAAGACTCTTGAGAGTCCCTTGGACTGCAAGGAGATCCAACCAGTCCATCCTAAAGGAGACCAGTCCTGGGTGTTCATTGGAAGGACTGATTCTAAAGCTGAAACTCCAATACTTTGGCCACCTCATGCGAAGAGTTGACTCATTGGAAAAGACTCTGATGCTGGAAGGGATTGGGGGCAGGAGGAGAAGGGGATGACAGAGGATGAGATGGCTGGATGCCATCACCGACTTGATGGACATGAGTTTGAGAGAACTCCAGGAGTTGGTGATGGACAGGGAGGCCTGGCGTGCTGCAATTTATGGGGTCACAAAGAGTTGGACACAACTGAACAACTGAACTGAACTACAGAAAATTTTAAGAAAAATGAAGCACAAAATATTTTATATCACTTTTGAAAATCAACAGTCTCAGACAATCCACAATTAAGTACACTAATCCCAAACAGGATGGTTCACATAAAACAACGAAACCTGAAAGTAAAGCATCCCACAGTCACTTGAGAAAAAAAACTACACGTGCTAGCTAGCCCTGCATTTGTAATTACTAGAAAAATTCATAATCACACAAAGGCTAAAAATAATGAACAGAGTAAACAGATCCGTTCTAAACCTAGGTAAAGAGCACTTTAAGCAACGGCTCTAAAAGATTAGACACCTTTTAAAGATTTGGAGCATACTTTAAATGTTACTAAGCTTACTACAATTCAGGCACCATGCTGGTTGCTGAAGAGAAAAATATGAGACCCCTCAAAGAGCTCAATGATCTAGCAGGAGCGGAAAGACATATATACAATCATTAACAATACAGTAACTGCTCTAAAAAGATCCTGACAAAGTGATACTAGGAAAAAGAGGTAATCTGCGTTCAAGAAAAGCTTATTAGGAATGGCATTTTAGAATGAGTTTTTCGAAAGAAAGAAGATACGGGCTTATTCCATGCAGACAAAACAACTCAACAGTAAGCAATTAATTTAGTTAGCTAAAGGTTGGAGGGAGAGTGAGGGTCTGAGGTATGTTTAGGCATGAAGCTGAGTTGAGACTTGACAGGAAGCAGGTCAGGAAAGGTAGGCTAGAAAAGAAAAGGTTGTGACTTCACGCAATAAGGGGTAGACAATCTAAAAGAAAATGACAAGATTGTGTTTTAAAAATTAAATCCAAGGACTTTCCCAGTGGTCCAGAGGTTTATCCTCCATGTTTCCAATGCAAAGGGGCACAGGTTTGATCTGTGGTTAGGGAACTAAGATTCCACGTGCCTTAAGGCGAGGACTAAAAAATATTTTAAAAAAGTAAATAAATAACCCAGTAGCACGGCACCAGGGGGGTTGAATTAAAAGTTGGGACAGACTAAAGGCAGAGAACTAAATGTAAGTTAGCAAACTATTTTAATACAAAGAGTTTATCTAAGAAAGCCTGAGCTAAGACAATTGACAAAAAGAACACAAAAGAGGAAACAAAGATTCAGGAGATATACGGAGGATGAGAGATGAAATCAGGCTTATAAAGGGTATTAACAGAAGTTAAAGAAAAACCAAAATTTAGTATCAGAGCAACTGAAAGAGGAAAGCTGTAAGACAGAACTGGAAATGCTGAAGAAAGATATCTGCATTTAACAACTTAGAAGATGTTAGTAATGCCTGAAAAAGTAATTTCAGTATGACAAGAAACTGAAGAAGCCGGAGTACAGAAGCTAAAGAATTAGGACTTCGCTAATGGTACAGAGCATAAGAATCCACCTGCCAAGGCAGAGACTCGGGTTCAATCCCTGGTCCGAAAGATTCCGCATGCCGCAGGCAACTAAAGCCTGCGCACAATGCACAGGCTCTAGGGCCCACAAGCCACAAGTAACGAACCTGCATGCAGCAACCACTAAAACCCACATGCCCTGGAACCTGTGCTCTGCAACGAGAAGCCACCACAACGAGAACCCCGAGCACCATAAGCAAGAGCAGCCCCTGTTCATCACAACTAGAGAAAGCCCGTGCCCACGAAGGAAGATCCAGCACAACCAAAACCAAAAAAGAATGAACTAACTTTTAAGAACCAAATACATGAGAGTATCTTTATGATAACCAGAGTAGGAAAATATTCCTTAAACAAGATATTGGGTTGGCCAAAATGTTCCTTCAAATTTTTCCAAAAGATGCTATGGGAAAACCCAAAAGAACTTTTTAGCCAATCCAATACAAAAAAAAAAAGCACACCTCATAGGAAAAAACAGACAAATTTGACCACTTTAAAGGTAAACTCAGTAAGATCAAAGATGTGATAACGTTAAGTGAAATAAGCCAGTAAAACAAATAATGTATAATACAGTAGTCAAATTCACAGAGACAAAAAGTAGAGCGCTGACTACAAGAGCTGGGCATGGGAGAAATAAGGAGTTAAGTGTTTAATGGGTACAGTTTCAATTTTACAAAATGCAGAGTCTTGGAGCTAGATGGTGGTATTGATTGTGCAACAATGTGAATGTACTTAACACCACTGAAATTGCCCACTTAAAAATACACAAAGTGGAAAGTTTTATATGAGTGTTTACCACTATTTTTAAAAAGAGCATTAAAAAAAGTAAGACAAAAGTTAGAAATTAAGCCACATAATAGAATTAGACAAAATTATAGATAATTCTTACAAATCAGTAAGAAAAATACAAACCACAGAAATTCTTAAAAATGGGTAAACAATGAAAACACTAAATTTACAAAAGAAAGCCTCACAGCCAATAGACACAGAAATATGTTTAATATCTCTACTGACAAAGGAAATGAAAATTAAAATAAGCTACCATTTCATATCCATCAGACTAACAAAAATCTAAATTTTGTAGATGTCAGGTTACTAGAATTCCTACACATTTCTAGAGGGAGTGTAAACTGATATAATCATTGGGAGAACAATAATGCAATATCCAATCATGCAGAAGATGCAAATACACTCAGATCCTGCAAATCTACTTCCTAAAAAATACCCAAGCAAACATTTATAATGTTCAATGTGTCTTTTTTATAACTATATGCCATCAACAGGAAAATGAATCTGTACAGTTGACCTTAAACAACAAGGGGGATAGGGATGCCAAACCTCTGTTCAGACAAAAATCAAAGTATAACTTATAGTTGGCCCTCCATATACAGTTTCTCCACATCTACACATTCAACCAACAGCGAATCATTGTGGACTGCAGTATTTACTACTGAAAAAAATCCACATATAAGTAGATTCATGCAGTTCAAACTCATATCGGTCACTGCATTTTAAAACTGAAGAACTAGAGCAATTTATGCATTGTCACAGATAAACCTTAAAAAATAACGCTGAGAAGAAAAGTTGCAGGAGATGCAGAATATTATAACCATCTACCAAAGCCTTTGACTGTGTGGATCACAATAAACTGTGGAAAATTCTGAAAGAGATGGAATACCAGAGCACCTGACCTGCCTCTTGAAAAACCTATATGCAGGTCAGGAAACAACAGTTAGAATTGGACATGGAACAACAGACGGGTTCCAAATAGGAAAAGGAGTACGTCAAGGCTGTATACTGTCACCCTGCTTATTTAACTTTTATGCAGAGTACATCATGAGAAACACTGGGCTGGAAGAAGCACAAGCTGGAATCAAGATTGCCAGGAGAAACAGCAATAACCTCAGACATGCAGATGACACCACCCTTATGTCAGAAAGTGAAGAGGAACTAAAAAGCCTCTTGATGAAAACAAAAGAAAGTGAAAAGGTTGGCTTAAAGCTCAACATTCAGAAAACGAAGATCATGGCATCCAGTCCCATCACTTCATGGGAAATGGATGGGGAACAGTGGAAACAGTGTCAGACTATTTTTGGGGGACTCCAAAATCACTGCAGATGGTGACTACAGCCATGAAATTAAAACAGTTACTCCTTGGAAGAAAAGTTATGACCAACCTAGACAGCATATTCAAAAGCAGAAACATTACTTTGCCAACAAAGATCCGTCTAGTCAAGGCTATGGTTTTTCCTGTCGTTATGTATGGATGTGAGAGTTGGACTGTGAAGAAAGCTGAGTGCCAAAGAATTGATGTGTTTGAATTGTGGTGTTGGAGAAGACTCTTGAGAGTCCCTTGGACTGCAACGAGATCCAACCAGTCCATTCTGAAGATCAGCTCTAGGATTTCTTTGGAGGGAATGACGCTAAAGCTGAAACTCCAGTACTTTGGCCACCTCATGCAAAGAGTTGACTCATTGGAAAAGACTCTGATGCTGGGAGGGATTGGGGGCAGGAGGAGAAGAGGACGACAGAGGATGGGATGGCTGGATGGCATCACTGACTCGATGGATGTAAGTCTGAGTGAACTCCGGGAGTTGGTGATGGACAGGGAGGCCTGGCGTGCTGCCATTCATGGGGTAGCAAAGAGTCGGACACGACTGAACAACTGAACTGATGAAATTTTTCTAAAGAATTTTAAAACACTAAAAAGTGACCTTACACTCAAAAATACTATGTTTATCAGTAGTAAAAAAGTTTATGTATGGGAAGGATATACTCAACTTTAGCATAATGGTTACTTCCAAGAAGTAGAGTACAGAATAGAGAAAACGTTAGAAAGTGAGCTTCCTCTGTAGGTTTTATTTCTTGGGGGGTTGAGGAGAGGCTAAAGCTAGTATGAGAATTAAGATCTATTAAATCTGGACCATGGATATAAAGGTTCATATATTATTTCTAAACTTCTAAGTCTAAAATGTAATTTTTAAAAGCAGCTTTAGAAATAATGGATTGGAAGCAAGCAGCATATGATTATTCTTTCCACCATAATAAGTTAAATGGAGTCAAGAGACCTGGTTTTAAACCTCTGCTTGGACTAAAAAGCTTGACGCGCTGCAGTCCACGGGGTCAGAAAGAATTAGACACCTCTTAGCAACTGAACCACCACCACCAGCACCAAGCTACTTGACAATGTGGAAAATTAATTTCTTCAGAGCTACAACTTTCTGACCTGAAATAGAAGCAACCCATCTCATAAGGCTGTCATAGATATAAAATACCCAATAGTAGGCATTCAACTACAGGTAGTTATCATTTTAAATTTGCAGTAAAAGGAAAGAACTAAATGGAGGGAAATGGCAAGGGTTTTGAACGCAATGAACTTGCCTCACCTTTTCAGAATTACATAGCAGAACGTAACATTGATGTCAGATGTATGCGACTACCACTTTCCAGCTTCCAAGACCCAATTTTAAAATAGGGATTTTACAAAGGAATTCAAAATTACACACCACAGGATTACAATCTGGATTCCATGGTCCAGTTAAAGGAGACCAGAGTCACGTGAAGAAATCCAAAATAATCCCACTGTCTCCTTAAGAAAGACTAACCAACATTTTCAGAACTAAGTCCAAATATACTTTTGCATTCCCCTCAGCCACCAGTCCCCATAGGTTATTTACACACAAAGAAACATTATCAGAAGTATCAGTACTAAAGTCCCTCATCACCTTCAGCCTTTTCTCGAGCCACATTCACATAGAGCTATCACTGAACCATTGAAGGAAATTTTTATGATCCAAGGACGACAATAAGCAGAATATGAAAGTATAATTAATTCAGACATCTTCACAACTATCCACTTACTGAATATTCCTAGCACTGCTCTAAGCACTGAAAAGACTCTCTTGATCTCCTATTTTGAGAGAAGAAAACTGAAATAGTGCTGTAGGTATTAAGCTGAAAAGCCAGGACTGAAATTCCAAAGCCCACAGTCTTAATCACTAAGCTAAACTTACTACATTATGCTTGGGAAACTAAGTATCTCTGCCTCCTGGCAAACTTAAGTTCTCACACCACGATAGAAAAGCAGAATATATTTAAAGATTAATGCAATTCTCAATATTGAATGACATGTCATCTACTGTTGTAATGATACAGTTATACTAGCATTCAACTTTTATAGTATTGTTTATGAAAAATATCATCTCATTAAGCAATCATATATAACAGCTGGAGTAAACTGGTATGCAAAAAACCTGGACGAGGGGGCTTCCCTGGTGGCACAGTGGTTAAGTATCTGCCTGCCAATGCAGGGTACACAGGTTCGATCTCTAGTCAGGGAAGATCCCACATGCTGCAGGGTAATGCGCCCATGTGCCGCAACTACTGAAGCCTGTGTGCATACAGTCTGTGCTCCTCAACAAGACAAGCCACTGCAATGAGAAGCCTGAGCCCCACAAGGAAGAGTCGCCCCAAATCGCTACAACTAGAGAAAGCCCACATTGAGTAACGAAGACTCACAACCAAAAAAACAAAAATCTTATTAAAAAAAACACAGCCCAGGGGAAGTTCACCATTAACCAGACCTAGGTGTCACTGAGCAACAATCAATCTATCTAGGCTTCAGTTTCCTGAACTTACAGGTGAGGTTTTTCACCTATATCTAAGGCCTCTTTCAACTAAAACATTCAATGCATTTTAACACATTCTAGACACTGTTAATGTATTTTCTGAACAAAGGCTTTGAAAGGCAGCTTTTGAAAAATCTTTAAAATTAAATCATATAGTATATGCTCTTATGTCTATCCTTTTACTCAAATATATCCAAAGCTAACCTGTGTTATTAAAAATCAGAAACTGACTGAAAAGGGGTGGGTGTGGGGATTCTGATGATGCTGGTAATATTAACATTGTTTGTTTTGGGTGTTGGTCACACTTTCACCATATGTGCTTTGTACATTACCATTTATTATTTTGACCTGAAAAAGGTGGCTTTCCTCCAAAGATAACTTGTGTGTTCTAACTCCATAACTATGTTTGTGTATAATAGAGCTGTGCAACCTTTGTTATTAATATATAAATGTTTCCAGCTTAATTTTGTCCACAACTCCTGCTCCCTAACTCCAATTCAGGAGTCTACAGAAGAGATCATTTACTTATGGATTATACAGCATTCCTGTAATTCTTTTAAGACTGTCTCCTGAAATTCAGTCTTAACTTTCCTTTGGAACCGAGCTCAACAACCTCTCTTCCTACATACACACACCCTCAGAATTCCCAGAGCACTGATTCTCTCCATCATTTTTATCTGTCTCCAACCAAGTAAGTCTTTCAGGGTTGTTTGCAAATATCCTCAATAAATGCTGATAACATATTTACTGAGAAATAAGAAAACATATTCTTTACAAAGGGATGATCTGCAAAGGAATCCCAGATGATTGATTGATAGATCAAAGCCTTTAAAAAATTAAAAAAAGAAATGCACTCCAAGAGCATTACTTGGACAGGCTTTTAATTTTTTTACCTCAGTCAGTAACAAACCCAGAACCTCATAAGGTTAAGCTACACTGAACTAAAAACTTACATAGCTGTAAAAAATCGCTTTTCTACTCGTAAAAAATTGTTCAAATTCTAGTTATATTAGTTTATAGCAGAAAATTTCACCTTTGTCTTTAAACTAGAAAGGAAAAAGTTTAAAAGAAAAAGATAATAATTAATTGATAAACCAGGGGCAAAGTCTTAAAAACACAACACTCAAAGCTAGTAGTGAAAGTGAAAGTGAAGTCGCTCAGTCGTTTCCGACTCTGCGATCCCATGGACTGTAGTCTACCAGGCTTTTCTGTCCATGGGATTTTCCAGCCAAGAGTACTGGAGTGGGCAGTAGTCATGCTATATTAATTTTTTTGTACCGTTACTGTCCATTCATCTTTTAGATAAATTATACTACAAACTCTAGTTAACTGTCTTAAATGTTCTTCTAAAGAGTTCTGTCTACAGCAGTGCTTCTCAACATTTGACAAAGTATGGAGACATTTTTAGTTGACACAATGGCAGGGAAATGGTAGGGAGGTGGGAGGAAGATTGCCTGTGCTATTGGCATCTAGTGCTCTTAGTCAGCGATTGTGCTAAACATCCTACAATGCACAGGAGAACCACCCACAACAAAGAAGTCATTACCTGCCCCACATGTCAACAGTGCCAAGGTTGAGAAACCATGGTCAACAGAAATTAAAAGACTTCCCTTTAAAGATTCGTAACTACTTCTATACAGAATAGTCAAATACATAAAATTTAAAATGACAACAGGTACAAAAATCCACTTAAATACTTAAGGGAAATTTATACAGTAGTAGTTTTCATGAAACCAATTTGTTAATGCCACATATTTAAATATTCCCTAAGAGACTTCTAGAAAATGATAGCAAAGTGCGGTTACAATATGAAAAAAACTACAGGGACCATACAGGACGAGAATAAACAAGCGTATGTGGACTGATTTACGGGCATTTTACTTCAGTGAACTTCAAAGTTTAAAATATTTTGCATAGTGAAATGCAAGCAAACCTTTAATTACAGGTAAAGCTTAATGTTTAAACAATTAAATTAGGCTGCATTTAAATCTTTTAATCAGTAATACAAACCAAGTTCAATTATTTTTAAATAATTAAAAGTATGCCTACATCTGACAAGTCAGGACAGCATGGTATAATATAAACACAAGCAAACTTAGATCTAAATCCCAGAGGTGTATGTTCGCAGACAAATAATTTAACTTCTCTGAATCTCAATTTTCTCATGTAAGAAATAAAAAATCTAATTCAAGGACCTGTTCTTGAGAATTAGCAGTAATGTATATAAACAAATGGAGCTGCTAGTTCCTTTACAAATGGTGGTTGTTAATACCAGTAACAATTTATAATAAATAATAATATAACCTATGAGTACAGATTATAGCTTTACTCCGTCCTCATAAGCTACAATTCACTTATGTAATTCAACTAAAAATACACCTATTAAGTGTACTGTAAATCAATTTTCTATTCCTTGCAACTTTGAAATATTACTTCTACAGATTTAAATAAATTAATATCTCAGACAAGTGACAGATTTTCAAACACAGTTTCATGGAAAAAAGGCCTACATGGTTTATTTATTTTTAGTAAATAACATATTAGCATGATTCAAAATTCAAAAGGATTCTTTTGATCCCTGTTGCCCCAGACACCCAATTCTTCTACAGAGAAACAATGTTACCAATTTCTCCTTAATCCTTTCACCTATACAAATACACATACTTCCCTACTTCTGACACTAATGGTGGCCTCTTCTCACTGATTCTATCCTGTACTTTCCACATTTAATTTATCTTGAGGCTGTATTTTAATTAACAACACACTCCAACAGTGGCCATTTACAACTTCTTACCGCCAGATGTAAGCTATCTTTACAAAGACACTTAAAAGGGGGAGGGGAAATCCTTAAAATCAATCAAGATTCTTAGTAAACACAAAAATATGAAATAAACTTTGGTAAAATGAAGATTTACATAGATGACATGAGGAAATAATTATACCAGCCACTCAAATACTGCATTTACATACATAAAAAGGAAACATGTGGACTGTACTTCAATGTACTGAAAATAATCAACATAATACACCTATAGAATTGGACTTAAGTATCAATGAAATAAAATATATTGGTGAAAATAAAGCTATTTATTGGTTATAAATTCCAATATTAAATTATCTGTAATTAGTTGAATTACATTTCCTAAATGTTCTTTCTGGAAGAAGTTTCATTCCAGATTTATAAAGACACTGTTCTTAAAAAAATAATTTTCCTGTTTGGATTTTGTTTTCTTCCTCTGAAACACTACGTCACTTACTTGAAACAAGGTTTCATCATTCATTGCTCATATATAAAAAGCTGTATTATTTTAACAATATGCATTACTAGAGCAATACAAGATTTCTTTTAAACTTCAAGTAGTAAGAATATCATGGTGAAAAGTCACTTCACATAATGCAGAGACTATACGAATTACAAGAGCAGTGACTACTTTTAAGTAATAGAAAATAAAGCATTAAAGTCTTATACTAAGTTTCAGGCTTGTACAACCGCACTACAGAAGAAATGTTCTAGGCTACTGGCAATAATACTAGCTGCAAACTTTCATTAGGAAGATATATGTCAAGTATCCTGGAAAATCTTTTCTTACTAAAGAAAAATTTAGAATCACTGTCTCACTATATATCACAGTGCAGGTATTTATGATTCTTTTTCTGCACTGTACCACAAAAACACAAAGTCATCCTTCCATTCAGAGTTTTGGCACTTGAACAAATACAGAGGTCAGAGTTTATACACATGCTCTGTAAAACCAATCATTACTTATATACTATTATATTCAATAAATCTGCTAGGATTTGGCATTTTTAAATAATTTTAAAGAATCTTCTCCACGTCTAACTGTAAAGACACAAAATCACTTCAGATTCAGTGGCACAAATAAAGTTCAAGTGCTTGCTATCAGACTTGTCAATAACTCATCACATACTTAGAATGCTGAATTTCACAAATAAGAGAAAAGCACAAATAGCAATAATATATTTGATAACGATATTTGACATCTTGAAAATAACCATTCAGTATTTTTAATCTTTGTTGAGTCCAAGGAGGAAAAACAAACTAGCATTCCTGTTGATTATGGGTGTGAAAAATGTACTATACTTTCATAATTTTGAGTCAAATTACCGAAACATTTAAAATATATTAACAAATGTGGCCAATATCAGCGTACCTAAAATTTCTACAGGACTGAAGAGTAGTAGCTTGAGACAAAAATTTTTCATCATTTCAGATATATGTTGGAATAAACCTACTTAATAAAGAAACATAACAATGTATTAATCCGAAATCTCATGTTTTTAAGTAGGACACTTTTTCAAAAGTAAGAACTAACTATGGGGACATCATAATGAAGTTTCATGGCACAAATGGCACAACACAAGTGTCACAGAGGCATTGTCTTAGGACAGACTCATCTATAACTTGTAAACAGTATTTTGAAATAAGCTACTCATACACTCCACTATTTTTTCCTTATCTTAGCTAAAAATATTTAAACGTATTTAATATACCGAACGTGCCTTTACCTAGTCAAAAAGCTTCAGATGTCAATCGAAAAAGAGGCCTAGAATGTCGGAGTAAGTGGAAATGAGATAATAGTCTAATACGGAATTAATTTTCTATCTCTGGTGAAAATTCCCTTATCGCCCACTCAAATAAGCTAGTACCCCATTATGTCTTCTCTTTTCTCCCAACACCCAACCGAGAGGGAGTTAACTCCGAACATCCTTCTCTCATCAATCACTCCTTCGGTAAGGAAAGGAGGGTGGCAGCCAGACCGGCTATAACCCAGAATACCCTGAAAAGTGTGGGCCTTTGAGCGACGCGGCTCTCCGGATCCAGTTACCACCTTTCCCCTTCCCCCAACCCACTTCCCGGGTTTTCTCAGGCTCGGCCTGCTACCTCCCCACCCTACAGCCACACTTCCAGCTGTTGCCACTGCCGTGGGGCGCTCTCTAGAGCTCACACCCGACGATAAGCGCCCTTTCTCCATCTGCCCCTTAAACCTTATTCCTCCCCAGACCCCCCGCCCGCGAGACCGTCCATCCCAGGGCCCGGGGAGGGGAGGGGAAGGCGGCGGAAAGAGGGGGAGACTGCTGCTTCCCCACAGGCAGAAGGGCGGCCGCAAAGAAGGCCAACCGGGGGTTACCAGGGATATTGGGATTGCCACCGGAAGGGCCCTCCCGCCCTGGGCTGATGTGGGGGACGTCCGGGAGTTCATTTCTGACCTCCTCGCTCTTCAGCACCTCCTTGAACTCCCGCTTGATTCGCTGCACCGCGATGTTGGCCATGTCTCCGCCCGCAGCTGATTCGTACCCGCCTCCTCCGCCACCGCTACGACCACCGCCACCGCCGCCACCTCTTCCTCCACCGCCTCCTCCCCCGGCGATTCACACCCGAGCACACGAACGCTGCCACTGCCACCCCGGCCGCCGCACTATCTTCAGTGTGGAATCACCTCCGCGCCCGGCCACCAAAATGGCGCCGGGTCCGCGCATGCGCACGACGCTGACCCGGCCCGGCGGCGCAGCCGCTCCCGTTGTAGCCCCATACGCCTTAGCCGCGAACCTGCGCCGCGCTGTGCGGCGCGTCTCTGCCTGAGCTGCGGCCGCGTGGCTCCGCCCTGTCGGCGTCTGGAGCCAGGAGGGTGCGGCTTCCGCGCGGGCCAGGGCTTCCCGGGCCTCACGGGTCGTCTCCGGCGCCTCCGCCCCTGTACGAACGTAGGTGGTACGGTGGAGGCTTCCAGACCTTCGCCTCTAGCCGAAGGTTCGAGTCCAACCTGACGGGTTCACGCGGCCCCTCTAAGCTTGGAGCGGCGCCCTGACTCAGCCAGACCACGGGCTTAATGTATCCGGCTGTGTCTAGTGTCGGAAAACACTGTCCGGGAACTCGGTCTGGCCCATTTTCTGTTGGTTCTGAAAAGCCACTGCGGTTCGTTTTTGTCCTGCAGCCGTTACAGTTCTATTACTGCAGTCATCCCAGGATCTTTCCAGGTACAACAAATCATTAAATTAAGTATGGTCATTGTTGTATCTCAGTTGTAATTGAGACCGGGTCTCAGTGGAGATGCCTGAGATGAGTTTAGAAGCCAGATGTTGATCTTTGGCCTACTTAGATAATTAATAACAAGCCGTGGAACTAAAACCATAGCTTTAAAACTTGAATGTACATCAGGATCCCTGGAGAGCTTAAGAAAAAACAAAAGAGTGTAAGGTGGGCCTAATTTGCATTTTTAGCAAGTTCCCAGGTGCTGCTGGTTCAGAGACCACAGTATGAAAACCACTGAACTAAGATATGTTCAGTAACTGAATATATAGGGAAAACTGGAGAAACCTATCCCTCTTGGGGGGGAAAGGCAGCTTTACTTCTGTAAGCCTAGAGTCTACAACAGTGGCTAGTGCTAGTAGGCACTCAATGAATATTGAATGAATAAATGAGTAAAGAGTAAATGTTTTAAGTGAGAAGTAAATTTGAAAGGCAATTGAAAAGTGGTTTTTAGGGCTTCCAGTAATATGGTTTTGATACTAAGGGATGCTTTGAGTAGAAAACATTTTGTAATAAATATTTATTTAGAAGTTTATATTTCATGCATTTCTTTCACCTAACTAATCAGTAAAGCATCCTGTTAGGAAAATATCACGAATACACCGTCTTAGCAAAAATTACCAAAATTGTGGCAGTAAAAAAAAATAAGCCCCTGGGTATGAGTCATTCAGTGGAGGCACATGGCAAGAAAAGAATTTCTTGAACTGCCGCAGGAACCAAGAGGGGATTTTAAATTCCAGCCCCCTTCCATACCAGCTCTCTCTCTTCAACCTTGGTTTCCTCTTCTGCAAGATAAGGAAGCTGGATGAGATGATCTCCAAGTTTTAAGAGTTTAGAATTCTAAAGCATCTGGAAACATTCCCCTAAACGGAAGAACTATAAAAACCCTTCCAGCAGAGCCCCCTAGTGGTCCTAAGGCGAACCAACTATACATGTGGGTCATGGCACAATAAAATGGTATAATGTATAAGTGTTGCAATGCTATGTGTATTTGTGCCAGTACATTAAAAATAATTACTTCAATGTGTGAAAAAACTTTTTGAATACTTTACCTTTATCACTTTAATTCAGTCCCCAATATTAATCTTGGCGCTTCAAAGAAATTTAAAACACTCAAATCACAGGGGAACTAATTAGAAGGGTATGCTAATTTCTTTGGGGAAGAGAAGCTTGGTCATTTTTAAATGCACATAATCACTGGCCCTGAAATTCCACTTTCACTCCATTTTTACAGTCCTTCCTATTAACAGAATATGAGGCGACTGCCAATTAACTGACATGAGGCAATCCTCAAAATACGTTTTAGGGAGAAAAAGAACACTATGCTGAAAGTGATGTGGTATCCTGGATTGGACCCTGGAACCAAAAGGACATAACTAATGAGATCTGAAAAAATTTTGTAATTTAGTTAATAGTGTGACTGTTAATTTCTTAATTTTGACATGGTACTATGATTATGTAAGATGCTAACATTAATAGAAGTTAGTATAGGGTATACAAGATTCTGTGAAACATTTCTGTAAATCCAAAATTATTCCAAAAGAAAAAGTTTACTTTAAAAATCATTATTAGGACTTTCCTGGTGGTCCAGTGGCTAAGGCAGCGTGCTCCCAATACAGGGGGCCCAGGTTCGATCCCTGGTTGGGGAACTAGATCACACATGCCTCAACTAAGAGTTCATATGCCACAACTGAACATCTTGCATGCTGCAACTAAGACCCAGTGCAGCCAAATAAATAAATAATTGCTGTTTTTAAAAAATTACGATTCTGTCCAGATTGTGTATAATATACCACCGTTTATGTGAGGGAAGAAAGGAATATGTGTGTGTATATGCTTGTGAATCCATAAAGTATCACTGGAAAAATACATCAGAAACTGACAGCAGTGGTAATCTCTGAGATAGCAGTTTAAGTTCCTTGGGGAAGGCAAAGTGGGAGACTTTTCATCATGTATCCTATTGTATGTTTTACCTATTCATATCTAAATTTTTAAAAATGAATTTCCAGAAAGCATGTTATAATCTCTTCGCTGATATAAGTTAGTGCTGATTACTTCATTAAATAATTAATTAAATAAATAATTATTGAATGCCTACTGTGTGCCAAGCATGATCTAATCCCTGGAGGCATACCAGTGAACAAGATCAAAAAAACCCTCAAATGGTAGGGTTTACATTCTAGCAAGGATAAGGAAATACTCATCTCAGAGTATAGTCTGCAGTCACCTGGGAAGAGGGATCCCTGAGATGTCTGCAATGCCTAAACTATTATCAAATAAACCTAGGACATTATTTTCCTTTTTACCGTGTTGATATAAAAGCAGTGTTTGTGTGTTAGTCGCGTCCAACTCTTTGCAACCCCCAAAGGATCTTCCCAACTCAGGAATCGAGCCCTCGTCTGCTGCATTGCAGGCAGACTCTTCACCATTTGAGCTACAGGGAAGTCTTTTTTTAAAAATGGTATAATGGTGCTGTAAAAGCAGTAGTGAGCAAAAAAATTACTGTGCTAGTATGTTACTAAACTCATCCACTCACTATTTTAAAATCTTTCACTTTAGAATGTCTTCACTGAAGCAGTCGGGATTATTAATTATATTAAACCTCAACTTTCAAGTAAAGTCTCAATGTTTTGTATGATACATGGAAAGTGAGTTTCCCTGGTGGCTAAGATAGTGAAAAATCTGCCTGCAATGCAAGAGACCTGGGTTTGATCGTTGGATTGGGAAGATCCCCTGGAGAAGGGAACGGGCGACCCACTCCAGTATTCTTGCCTGGAGAATTCCATGGACAGAGGAGTCTGGTGGGCTACAGTCCATGGGGTGGCAAGGAGTCAGATACAACTGAGCGACTCTCACACACAGGAAAAGGATACATAAAGGACTTCTGTATACCAAAGCTCATGGTAAAGCACTTGTACAAAATGGTTGAGCTGCAAGCTGAACTTAATCATTTTTTTCATGGAACACCATTTTCCCTTAATGATTGAGACAAACAAGAGTTGGCCATTTGGCAGATAATTTATCAAAAATGAACAATGTAAGCTATCACATCAAGGAAAAATAACTGACAATTTGTTAAACATGATAAATTCAAGCTTTCAACTGAAAAAGTTTTACAAAACATGTCTGCCACTGTGACTTGATAGCTTACCAATATGCTTAAAGACCTTTCTGATTAAATTGGGTGATATTGACAAATGTGATTACTAGAAATTATACAATGGAGTATGTCAACATTTGGAAGATCTGCATAAATTAGTGAGGTAGTAATTGGTCCAAATACCAATGCATAGTGTTACAAAATCATCATGGGGAAAACATCCATTCAAGGATCAAGACAAAAAAAAAAAAAAAAGGATCAAGACAGACTGATGGATTTTAATAGTACAAAAAGTTCATAACATTTCAGCTAATCTTTGAGAAGTGACCACTTGTCTAGATTTAGTGTAGTGTTAATAATATCCGCAGTTATCTGAAAAGGTTATTAAAATATTCCTTCCCTTTCCAATCTGCATAAGGCTAGATTTTCTTTCTGTACTTCAATCAGAGCAACATGTGCAACGTATTGAATGCAAAGGCATATATTAAAATTCAGCTGTGTTCCATTAAGCCAGCATTAAAGAGATTTTGTTTTAGAAAATAGTTATTTTTCACTGAAGTTATACTATTTATATAAGCATATAATGGATTTTATTATAGTTATTTATTAGTAAATATTTCAGTAATTTCTTAGTTTTAATTTCTAACACAATGCCCTTTAACTGATGTAAACAAATGCTTTTTGGAATCCTCAGTATATTCTTTAAGAGTACAATGAAGTACATTTGAGCATACTGTACTATTTCCCAGGTGTCACAGTTGGTAAAGAATCCACCTGCCAATGTAGGAGACTCAAGAGACACTGGTTTGATCCCTGGGTCAGGAAGATCCCCTGAAGTAGGAAATGGCAAGCCACTCCAGTGTTCTCGCCTGGAAAATTCTGTGGTCAGAGAAGCCTGGTGGGTTACAGTCCATGGGGTCACAAAGAGTTGGACACAACTGAGCATACACCACCGCTTGGTCCCTGGTGCCTGTGACTATTTAAATGTACTGCTGAAGCATGAGATTTAGATCTAGAAAGTTCTCCACTTTCAGAATATCTAGTGTATATAAACATTATTTAATAATTACTTATTTATTGAAGTGTGTGAAATTGGTTTTAGATGTATGGAGGAAAGTTCATCTGCCAGCTCTCTGCTGTCTCTAACAGAACAATGTGTTTTGATATGTTGATTCGCATAAAAAGAATTGTGGCAAGGCATAATCGTGCTTTGCTGACCATTGATAATACTCCCCTACATTGGAAACAAGTAAGTCTTCCTTTTTGTAGCTCCTGCTAGTTACTATGACTGCTCTACAGGTTCAAATATCCTGTTCTATATGTAGAGGAACTTTTTTTTCCTACAGCCCTCTCCTGACCTTGTGTTTTGCTAGTTTTTTTGAGACTTTTTTCCTTTGTCCCTCACCACTGCCTATTCTATCCAAGCCCCTCACTTAACTCTCCTTTTGAAACACCCAGTCATAATTCTAAGGTCAGTTTGCATTTTTTTCCCCCTCTTTCACTGAGTCCTACCCTTCCCATCTTGTTAGCTCCTCTCCCCTACCACCCCAGCTGGGATGACGAACTCTAGCAGCAAGAGTGGAAACCAGCATTCAGATACACAGTTGAACTGTTGAGCTTAGCTCCAGGCCAGTAGGCACCACAGTATTGATTGTAATGCACACTGTATTATTTCAAATATAGAGAATAGATCAGAACCCCCACCACTGTGGCTTTCAGAATATCTGTAGCATGGCAGGGAAAGCTGTTTCAATAGCACAGAATAATGTTCCCTTGCCTTAAATTACCTTTTCTTCCTGTCAGACACAGAGGCGGTTTAGGTGGGAGCTTTTTAGGAAAGGACCTCAGAATTCCACTCCGTCCAAGGAATATGCAACTACAGCTGGGACATGGTTACAGGACCTTCATACTTCATAGTCAAGATACCAACCACCTTTCCGGTAGACTGCCCTCTGCTGATCATCCCAATTATTTTTGCTGAGTTCCTGAATTCCTTTCTGTCCTCTAAACCAGAATGCTCTCTTTTAGACCCTAGAATCACTGGGTCTCCAGTGAAAGATCCCAATCCTCCAGAGGCCACTCGTCAAATTCCTCTTCTTTTAGTTGTCTCAAAGACCATGAACTAGTCAACATGGGTCTTCCTGCTAACTAAAATCCACAACTAACTTCTACCTACCTAGTCCCTTGATTGTCAATTACCTATCATTCATTCAGAATACAGATTTTGACAAATCATATAAGCCGCATTAAATTGGCCAGATATTCTTTGTTTGCTCCTCCAAATTCGCTCCCCACTGTTCTCTACTCTGTGCCTCTGGATGCTGGAAGAATGGGCTGCCAAGGAGTTCACTACATATACAAAGCTTTCTTACTTTCTGGATTCCAGTTGAACACAGCCAGTGGAATGCTCTGGCAGGAGATGAGGCCAAGGGTTAACATGCTACCTTTCCCTCCCAAAGGCCACAATTTCAATAGCTCTTTCCTTCAGCTGCAGGCTTCCCTGGTGGCTCAGACGGTAAAGCATCTGCCTGCAGTGCAGGAGACCCGGGTTCAATCCCTGGGTTGGGAAAATCCCCTGGAGAAGGAAATGGCAACCCACTCCAGTACTCTTGTCTGGAAAATTACATGGGCTGAGGAGCCTGGTAGGCTACAGTCCATGGGATCACAAAGAGTCGGACACGACTGAGCAACTTCAGTTTCAGTTTCCTTCAGCTGCAGCTACAGCTACTGCTATAGTTCTTTCAAGATTCCAGGAATTATGGGCTCCTATCCTTTCAAGCCTGGAGGCACCAAGAGCTCCCTGCTTTTGTTAGCCTTTGCTAGCTTCCTTTAACATTTTGTAAACAGTCTCTTGAACAAATTCTTCTCATTAACCACCGACTTCCTGCCGGGACCCTGTCTGATAGACCAAGGTACAACCATAATTCCCTACTCTCCTGAATGTGGTTGCTCTTTAGAAAAATTACCAATCAATCTCTCCTGCTCTACAGTCTCTAAATCAGGATTCTTTTGAGGAACTCAAAGTTACAGTTCTCCCCACTAAGGTGAAACTCTGAAGGGTCAGCTGAGGCATTGCCTTATGAACAGTAGATCAGTATCTTTCCCTTAATTGGTGCTCCCTGGAGTGGAGATTCACATCCGCTTTCCCCTCTCTACAGCTGAGCATTCAGCTGTACTGTCCTAAGAAATGACTCCTTCCATGGTTAACAATTCAGCCTCTATCCAGAGGCTTGGGGAAGCATATGCAAAAGAATTCCCCCATAGGTCCTGAAGTTAGCAAGGCCCACGACTTAGACACACTAAAGAAACATAAGGAAAATCATAATTTAAAGTAGCAGAAGACGTGTTTATTATATAAACATCTCAGCAAAAGCACTGTGCTCAGTAAAAACTACATTTTACTCTTTTTCAAGTGATTTTGATGTGTTAGCCAGTAGTATGAATTCTTATCCACTTTGGCCCAGCCGCTTCATTCGTTCTGGGGCTATTGGTAATTCTCCTCTGCTCTTCCCCAGTAACGTATCGGACGCTTTCAGAGATGGGGGACTCATCTTTTGGTGTCATATCTTTTTGGCCTTTTATACAATTCATGAGGGTCTTATGGCAAGTATACTGAGGTGGTTTGCTTTCCCTCCTCCAGTGGATCACGCTTTGTCAGAGCTCTGCCGTGACCCATCAGTATTGGGTGGCCCTGCACCGCATGGCTCACAGCTTCATTGAGTTATGCAAGCCCCTTCACCACAAGAAGGCAGTGATCCATGAAGGGGTTTTGCACTCAGTATGTCAGCAAATCTGGAAGGCCTAGTAGTGGCCACAGGACTGGGAAAGGTCAATCCTCATCCCAATCCCCAAGAAGGGTAGTACTAAACAATGTGCTAACCATCAGAAAATCACACTCATCTCCCGTGCTAGTAAGGCCATGCTTAAAATCTTGCATGCTAGGCTTCAGCATTATGCGAACCAAAAACCTCCAGATATCCAGACTGGGTTTGGAAAAGGAAGAGGAGCTAGAGATCAAATTGCCACATTTGCTGGATTATAGAGAAAACAAGGGAGTTTCAGAAAAACGTCTATCTCTGTTTTCATCAACTACACTAAAGCCTTTGTGTGGATCATGACAAACTGTGAAAGTTCTTAGAAAGATAAGAATACCAGTCCATCTTTACTGTCTTCTGAGAAACCTATATATGGGTCAAGAAGCTACAGTTAGAACCCTGTGTGGAACAACTGATTGGTTCAAGATCAAGAAAGGAGTATGGCAGGGCTGTCTGCTGTCACCCTTTTTATATAACCTATATCTGAGCACATTGTGAGAAATGCCAGGCTGGATGAGTTACAAGCTGGAATCAAGACAGCAGATGATACCACTCTAATGGCAGAAAGTGAAGAGGAACTAAAGAGCCTCTTGATGAAAGTGAAAGAGGAGAGTGAAGAAGCTAGCTTAAAACTCAACATTCAAAAAACAAAGATCACTTCATGGCAAATAGATGGAGAAACAATGGAAACAGTGAGAGGCTTTATTTTCTTGGGCTCCAAAATCACTGCAGATGGTGACTGCAGCCATGAAATTAAAAGACATTTGCTCCGTGGAAGAAAAGCTATGACCAACCTAGACAGTATATTAAAAAACAGAGACATTACTTTGCTGACAAAGGTCCACCTAGTTAAAGCTATGGTTTTTTCTGTAGTCGTGTATGGATGTAAGAGAGCTGGACCATAAAGAAAACTGAGCACAGAAGAACTGATGCTTTTGAACAGTGGTGTTGGAGAAGACTCTTAGAGAGTCCTTTGGACTGCAGGGAGATCAAACCAGTCCATCCTAAAGGAAATCAGTCCTGAATATTCATTGGAAGGACTGATGCTGAAGCTGAAACCCCAATACTTTGGCCACCTGATGCGAAGAACTGACTCATTGGAAAAACCCTGATACTAGGAAAGATTGAAGGCCTCAGGAGAAGGGAACAACAGAAGATGAAATGGTTAGATGGCGTCACTGACTATGGACAAGCTCCGGAAGTTGGTGATGGACAGGGAAGCATGGCGTGCTGCAGTCCATGGGGTCACAAAGAGTTAGACAAGACTGAGTGAATATAAACTGAACTGACTACACCGATTAGAGTCTCAGATATGTCTAGATTAGTGTGTAGACGAAGCACATTCGCTGCTGAATGGAATTATTTTTAAAAAACATAAAGGCTTGTTCGATATTTTAATATGTATTTGGCTGCTCTAGTTGCAGCATGTTGGATCTTCCATCTTCATTGAGGCATGGGAACTCCTAGTTGCAACATGTAGGATCTGGTTCCCTGACCAAGGATCCAGCCTGAGCCAGGAGCACCACAGGAGTCCACACAATGCCTTATTCTTGACACTGGATAATTAGATTTTTAGATTTCCGCCATTATATAAAACTAAGTACCAAGGGTTTCTATAAAGGCTCTCATTAAACTTCTTTGCAACACTTCATTACAGCTTTTTTTTTGTTTTGAAATTTTGGTAAAAAAAATTAAAATTCTGGTAAAAAAAAAATTACTATTACTCATTTTTAAGTGTACTTTTCAGCGGCGTTAAATACACTCACGTTGTTGTGTAACTATCACCACCATCCATCTCTGAAACTTTTTCATCATCCCAAGTTGAAATTCACATCCATTAAAAAATAACTCTCCATTCCTCCCTCTTTTCAGCCTCCAGTAACAGTATTATACTTTCTGTATCTATGAATTTGACTATTCTAGTTACCTCATGTAAGTAGCATCAGACGGTATTTGTCCTTTTGTGTCTGTCTCATTTCACTTAACAGTATTTTCAGAGTTCATCTACATTGTAGCATGTTACCAGACTTTCCTTTCTTTTCAAAAGAGAGTAATTTAAGATTCCGTTGCACATATATGCCACACTTAGTTTATTTGTTCATCATCAAAGGACAACTGGATTTTTTTTTCGTCTTTTAGCTACTATGAATAATGCTGCTATGAACATGGGTCTACAAATTCTCTTTGAGACTCTGCTTCAGTTCTTTCGAATATATACCCAGAAGTGAAATTGGTGGATCATTTGGTAATTCTGTTTAATTTTTTGAGGAACCATCATACCATTGTCCACAGTGGTTGCACCATCTTAGACTTCTACCAGCCGTGCAGCAGGGTTCCAGCTTCTTTACATCTTTGTCAACACTTTATTACTTTTTTTTTTTTTAAACAATAGCTATCCTAATGGGTGTAAGGTGATATCTCATTGTGGTCTTGATATGCATTTCCCTAGTGATTAATGATGTCAAGCATCTTTTCACGTGCTTATTGGCATTTGTATATCTTATTTAGAGAGGTAAGTATCTAGTCATGTCCTTTGCTCATTTTTGAATCAAGTTGTTTGTTTTGTTGTTGAGTTGTTGGAGATTTAAAATATATATATTCTCAATATTAATCCCTTATTCAGATAGATGATTTGCAAATATTTTCTCCTATTTTGTGCGTTAACTTTTCTCTAACTTGATAGTGTCCTTTGATGCAAAAAAAGTATTACATTTTGATGAAGTCCAGTTATTTTGTCACCCAGGCTTTTGGTGTCATATCTAAAAAATCATTGTCAAACCCATTGTCATAAGATTTTCCTCTATATTTTCTTCCAAGGCTTTTACAGTTTTTGATGTTTTATAGTTTTAGTTGTTTAGCTGTCTTTGATCCACTTTTAGTTAATTTTGCATTTGGTATAAGAGTCCTACTACATTCTTTTACATGTGGATATCTAGTTTTCCCAGCCTTATTTGTTGAAGAGACTATCCTTTCTCTCTTGAAGGGTCTTAGCCTTGTCAGAATCACTTGACAGTATATTTGAGGAATCATCTCAAGCTTTTAACCACAGAAGGTTAGTCTTATCTTTCTTTCCAGGCAGAATTTTAAATTTGAATAAATGCCACTATAATTATCAACATTTATGGATGTTCAAGTAACTATAATGCAAGAGATCAAGTTAGATGAAAGGGATACATGGAGAAAAAAGATATGGCCTCTGGTTATGAAACTACCTATTTTGGGGGGGAGATAGAATATCTCATTTAAAAATGACTACAAATACAGGATAGCACATGCTAATTTTAAAATAGCACAGAAATTACATGTCTTGAGAGTTCAGAGCTTGTGGTTTTAGAAATGGATTTTAAGCATTAAAATACCAGTATGTGCACAAATATTCACAGCAGTGTTATTCATATTGGGCTTTCCAAGTGGCGCAGTGGTGAAGAACCTTCCTGCCAATGCAGGAGATGCAAGAGACGCAGGTTGGATCAATCCCTGGGGTTGAGAAGATCCCCTAGAGTAGGAAATGGAAAACCCAGTCCAGTATTCTTGCCTGGAAAATTCCATGGACAGAGGAGCCTGGTGGGCTTCAGTCCGTGGGGTCACGAAGAGTCAGACAGAACTGAGCAACTAAGCACATTATCTATATCAGCAAAAAAATGGAAGTTATGCAAATGTCCGTCAGCTGATGAATGGATAAACCATATGTGATCATACTGAATAATGAAATATTACTCAGCAGTTAAAAGAAAATGGTGACTGCCACATGGATGAACCTTAAAAACATTATGCTAAGTGGAAGAAACCAGTCATAAAGGACCACATATTGTGTTACTCCATTTTTATAAACTGCCAAGAATAAGGAAATCCATACAAAATGGAAAGTAAATTACTGGTTGCCTAGGTCTGGATGGAAGGGGAGGAAGAGAGGAGGGAGGAATGGAAAGTGACTGCTAATGGGCATAGAATTTGTTTTGGGGCTGATGAGAGTATTTTGAAACTGATTATGATGGTAATTATGCAACTCTGTAAATGGTTGAATTGTATGGTATGCAAGTTATATTCCAATAAAGATGTTATTTTAAAAATAGCCTCACCAATCCCATCTGTCCAGGTAAAAATGTGAATTTTATATGTGAACTACATCTCAACAAAGCAGTTATTACAAATGGAAGAAAAGAGGACTTGCCTGGCAGTCCACTGGTTAAGACTCTGGTCTTCCAATACAGGGGGCACAGGTTCAGTCCCTGGTTGGAGAACTAAGATCCTGCACAGCGAGGCAAAAAAGAAAACATACCAAAGATTCGAATCAGTAATCCAGAAAGAGCTATAGTCTGGGCCAGATGACCTGTTTCTCTTAGGTTTATAAAATCCTATCTGAAGCAATGCAAGAGTATGAATTTTTAATATCTGAGACAGTGGGCAATTATTGAATGTTTTTGTTTACGGTAATGATACACTTATATGTTTTAGGAACATTGATACTGATGCCTCTCATTAGGCTGGACTGGAATGGAGAGGGACTGGAAGAATAAAACTTGCTTAGGTAGCTGTTAAATTATTTTAGAATAGTAGTTTCCAAATGCTGACTAACAGTGTCAACATCACCTAGGAATTTGTTAGAAAGGCAAATTCTTGGTTCCCACCTCAGAGCTAGAATCAGAAACTACCTTAGGGTCCAACAGTCTGTTTTAATACATCCTCTTGGAGATTCTGATACAGGAAAATATTTGAGAATATTTCTGTTCTAGGAGAAAAGTAATGGGTGTCTGAGAGACAGTGGTAATGATGTGCATGGAGAAATACTTATAATATATAGGTAATGTATTTCCAGTCAACTATTTGAAAATAAAGGCAAGAAGAAGGAAGCACAGAAGATTCACAGATTTTCTTTGGTATCATTAACAGATATAGGGAGGAGAGGTGGAGGTGCTAGTATAGGAAGAAGACAGTGAGTTCAAACATTTACATTCTGAGCTGATTTATGAAGTGGACACTGTTAATTGCCTGTCCAAATTTGATTCCCTCACCTGCCCCATTTCCTTCTTAGCTAAGTCCCTTTTTGTTCAAGTGTTCATCCTCCATGTGGCCATGTACTTCAGGGAGTCTGGGCACCTCCTTAAGACCCAAAAGGTGACTGTTGATTGATAGTAGTTACAGTTGCATGTTCTATAATTCTAATTCTGGTCAGTGAGCAATGAGGGGAGATCTGCTGGAGTTCTGAGATGGGAGAAGGAGATTTCTTTAAAGGGACATAAATCCGAGTCATTCCTCTTTTCCCTACCTCTAGGTTAGCTGACACACACAGTCAAAGGTTTTGGCATAGTCAGTGAAGCAGAAATAGATGTTTTTCTGGAATTCTCTTGCTTTTTCGATGATCCAGCAGATGTTGGCAGTTTGATCTCTGGTTCCTCTGCCTTTTCTAAAACCAGCTTGAACATGTGGAAGTTCATGGTTCATGTATTGCTAATGCCTGGCTTGGAGAATTTTGAGCATTACTTTACTAGCATCTGAGATGAGTGCAGTAGTTTGAGCATTCTTTGGTATTACCTTTCTTTGGGATTGGAATGAAAACTGACCTTTTCCAGTCCTGTGACCACTGCTGAGTTTTCCAAATTTGCTGGCATATTGAGTGCAGCACTTTCACAGCATCTTCTTTCAGGATTTGAAATAGCTCAACTGGAATTCCATCACCTCCACTAGCTTTGTTCATAGTGATGCTTCCTAAGACCCACTTGACTTCACATTCCAGGATGTCTGGCTCTAGGTGAGTGATCACACCATCATGATTTTCTGGGTTGTGAAGATCTTTACTGTACAATTCTGTGTATTCTTGCCACCTCTTCTTAATATCTTCTGCTTCTGTTAGGGTTAGGGTTAGGGTGTGGAAAATTCTGAAAGAGATGGGAATACCAGACCACCTGATCTGCCTCTTGAAAAACCTATATGCAGGTCAGGAAGCAACAGTTAGAACCGGACATGGAACAACAGACTGGTTCCAAATAGGAAAAGGAGTACATGAAGGCTGTATATTGTCACCCTGCTTATTTAACTTATATGCAGAGTACATCATGAGAGACACTGGGCTGGAAGAAGCACAAGCTGGAATCAAGATTGCTGGGAGAAATATCAATAACCTCAGATATGCAGATGTCACCACCCTTATGGCAGAAAGAGAAGAAGAGCTAAGGAGCCTCTTGATGAAAATGAAAAAGGAGAGTGAAAAGTTGGCTTAAAGCTCAACATTCAGAAAACTAAGATCATGGCATCCGGTCCTATCACTTCATGGCAAATAGATGGAGAAACAGTGGAAACAGTGGCTGACTTTATTTTGAGGGGCTCCAAAATCACTGCAGATGGTGACTACAGCCATGAAATTAAAAGACACTTACTCCTTGGAAGAAAATTTATGACCAGCTAGACAGCATATTAAAAAGCAGAGACATTACTTTGTCAACAAAGGTCCATCTAGTCAAGCCTGTGGTTTTTCCAGTAGTCATGTGTGGATGTGAGAGTTGGACTATAAAGAAAGCTGCTGCTGCTAAGTCACTTCAGTCATGTCCAACTCTGTGCGACCCCATAGATGGCAGCCTGCCAGGCTCCTCTGTCCCTGGGATTCTCCAGGCAAGAATACTGGAGTGGGTTGCCATTGCCTTCTCCAATGCATGCATGCATGCTAAGTCACTTCAGTCATGTCTGACTCTGTGTGACCCTGTTGATAGCAGCCCTCCAGGCTCCTCTGTCCACAGGATTCTCCATGCTAGAATACTGGAGTGGGTTGCCATTTCCTTCTTCCTAAAGAAAGCTGAGTACCGAAGAATTGATGCTTTTGAACTGTGGTGTTGGAGAAGACTCTTGAGAGTCCCTTAGACTGCAAGGAGATCCAACCAGTCCATCCTAAAGGGCATCAGTCCTGGGTGTTCATTGGAAGGACTGATGTTGAAGCTGAAACTCCAATACTTTGGCCACCTGATATGAAGAGCTGACTCATTTGAAAAGACCTTGATGCTGGGAAAGATTGAGGGGGCAAGGAGGAGAAGGGGATGACAGAGGATGAGATAGTTGGATGGCATCACCAACTCAATGGACATGGGTTTGGGTAGACTCTGGCAGTTGGTGATGGACAGGGAGGCCTGGCATGCTGTGGTTCATGGGGTCGCAAAGAATTGGACATGACTGAGTGACTGAACTGAGGTTAGCTGAACTGGAACTGCTACAGCCATCTCATTACTGTAAGGGTACTATTTAACAGTGTTCTGATAGTTCTAGACAGTTCAAAGTTCCAGGGAATAGAAGGAACATTTTGAGAATTTACTTAGTGTCAGACATGCTCAGGTACTTTACACATGTGATTATGTTATTAGAATGTAAGTTAACTTTTAACCTCATAATAACCTCATTTTGCAGATAAGGAAACTGAAAGATGGCAAATTAACGTGCCCCACACAAAGTTAAATACTAGGAAATGAAAAAGGATTCCCACAGGTCTTTGACTCCAGAACTTACACCCTTAACGTCAGTGCTCAACTTACAATGATCAGAAAACAGGGGACAAGATTGTAATTATTTGTAGATACTATGACTGTTAACAAAAGGAAAATATTAATGAAAGTTATTTAGAAATATTGAATTCAGGATGTATAAAAAATTAACTAGTATAAATCTCAACTAGGTAGAGCTGGAAGATCAGAATGGGGAACTCTCGTGCCCTGTAGTGATAGCAGAGCCCAATAGGAAGAAGAAAGACTCTTTTTCCTGTTAAGGACTCAGCCAATGAAAAGCTAAGAACTCTTTGTTTATTATAGCCCTTCCAACTCCTCTTTCAACCTACAAACTTGTTCTCCTTCCCTTGCCATGAGGAGGACTGTTTGTGGTTGCAGACCCCAAATTGCAATAATATTCTAATCCCAGATAAACCCATCATTGCTGAAGAGATATCTGGCAGTGTGTTTGTTTTAGGTCAACATTTTGGTGGCCCATACAGGGACCAGAGAAGACCCTGGAAGACCCTGGAGCTGATGAGCAAACAAGTGCAGAACCTACAAACGGAGCCCATTGTCACTCACTGCTTTTCTCACTGATCCTGAAGTTTGGAGGTGCATCTTTCTCCTGGATCCAATCTCACATCCTGTTTACATTTTGAAGATCTTCAGGTTTCTAAGGTTTTTTTCTTCCAGGGTAAGTCTTGGTTCTGTATTCCAGTACTTGTTTGGCCCTTCATTCTGATTTTTTGATCAAACTGTTTGAATTAAAACTAGCTGAAATCTCACTTGGCTCATTCCTTTGGAAATAGAAGCTGCCTCATGGAAATTGTACCAGGTTTTTCAGCTGGAAACTGACTTTAAAAAGCATTTCACCTGGCTCCTCCAGGACCAAGCTCTTTCCTTAGAATTGATTGTGATTAACTTGGAAGCAGTTTGAATTAGCTGTTTGAACAGTGAAATCTTTGAGTTGTTTAAAATCATTTTTTTAAACTCTAGAGAAAAACCTCTAAGAATTGAGAACCCAGTTATCTAAATATTTTGAGGGTGCTTCCCCCAACAGGGTTCCAGCTGATTTTGTTTAAAAGCAATGGTCCTTGCTCGTGTGTCTTCTAACTGAATGGGCTGTCTTGCCCAAAGGCAGTTTGGAATACCAGTGGCCATTATGGGGAGCTTTTGAAATTCTCAAACTTAATTTCCTTAAAGCCAGATTTAATTACAATAGCTCAAAAATTTCCAGACCTAAGTGGAATGCTTATTTGGTATTTTCGGGCTTCCCAGCATGATCAGGAGTCTCCATAAAATTTCCGCTTTAAATAAAACTTTAAAATGAACTGAGGCAAACAGTTAAAATGGCTCCCAAAGCTTCAGGCTCTTCCTTAAGCTTTTTGGCCTCAGGCTCTGCCTCCAGTGCTATCTCGTCTCTCTCCCTCTGCCCCTTTCGCCTGGACTCTACTGCTCGCACCATCTTCCTACTTCCTTTCTGTTACCGAAAGCACTGACTGAAACCGCCCACCCTGGCTAGACACCATAGTAACTATTTACATGGAGTTGTTTTACAACAGGAGGTCCTGGTAAGGAACATGGAACTAATAAGCTACGACCAAGGTCAAAAGGTGACACCATGTGTCCAACCACCTCTCAGAATCCTCGCTGGCATCCATCTTGGCTGAACAATGCATGCACCACCAGGAAGGACTCTGAGTCAGAATGATTCGCCAAAGACAACCCAGTGACTAATCTCATCACCATAAAACCCAAGACTGTGAGCCATGTGGCAGAGCAGTTCTCCTGGGTTCCCTTACTCTCCTGCTCTCTGCCCAGACACCCCTTCCCAATAAAACCTCTTGCTTTGTCAGCACATGTGTCTTCTTGAACAATTCATTTCCGAGTATGAGACAAGAGCCCACTTTTGGGTCCTGGAAGGGGTCCCCCTTCCTGCAACAAGTGGTGACTCTGGTGGGACTCTTCTTCGCTGTGACTGATATCCTGACCACTTAGGGTACTTAAGAACCAGCTTGCCCACCAATGGACCAGACCCAGCAGCTGCAACTGGGACCCTTTTGTCTGTGGTCTCCTCTTGATGCAGACAACTGGCCAGAGTGCCCCAACAGGGTAAGGAATAAGAGACTTTATTGACCTCTCTTCCCATCCCTCTCTCTTTCCTCTCCTTCAGTTCAGTTCAGCTCAGTCGCTCAGTTGTGTCCGACTCTTTGCAACCCCATGAATCATAGCACGCCAGGCCTCCCTGTCCATCACCAACTCCCGGAGTCTACCTAAACTCATATCCAACAAGTCAGTGATGCCATCCAACCATCTCATCCTCTGTCGTCCCCTTCTCCTCCTGCCCCCAATCCTTCCCAGCATTAGAGTCTTTTCAAATGAGTCAGCTCTCCACATGAGGTGGCCAAAGTATTGGAGTTTCAACTTCAACATCAGTCCTTCCAAAGAACACCCAGGTCTGATCTCCTTTAGGATGGACTGGTTGGATCTTCTTGCAGTCCAAGGGACTCTCAAGAGTCTTCTCCAACACCACAGTTCAAAAGCATCAATTCTTCAGCGCTCAGCTTTCTTCACAGTTCAACTCTCACATCTATACATGACTACTGGAAAAACCATAACCTTGATTAGATGGACCTTTGTTGGCAAAGTAATGTCTCTGCTTTTGAATATGCTATCTAGGTTGGTCATAACTTTCCTTCCAAGGAGTAAGCGTCTTTTAATTTCATGGCTTCAATCACCATCTGCAGTGATATTGGAGCCCATGTACTTTGCATATAATTTAAATAAGCAGGATGACAATATACAGCCTTGATGTACTCCTTTTCCTATTTGGAACCAGCCTGTTCCATGTCCAATTCTAACTGTTGCTTCCTGACCTGCATACAGATTTCTCAAGAGGCAGGTCAGGTAGTCTGATATTCCCATCACTCAGAATTTTCCACAGTTTATTGTGATCCACAGTCAAAGGCTTTGGCATAGTCAATACAGCAGAAATAGATGTTTTTCTGGAACTCTCTTGCTTTTTTGATGATCCAGCAGATCCTCTCCTTAACCTTTCCTATCCTACACTTTTCTTCTAGTCCCCCAGTCCTGCACACAGAAATCTGGTCAAAGGGCCTCAGCCTGAGTTGAGGCTTGTAGGCTGATCACCTCCTCTTGGCAGAGAACTCAAATTCTGTTCTGGTCTGGTTTCTGGTTTGAATTCTGGTTCTGTGCAGTCTCATCTGGTTTCTGGTAGGGCCAAGTTCCTCCCTTCTCTGGAGGTTCAGTGTAAAGTTCCATAACACCTGGTTGTCTGCAGGTGTCAGGAGACGTCTGTAAGGCCACCCCTTTTGCCCCCCTCTCCTGCCTCCACCTCCCTTTTCTTTCAACCTGGTTTCCTTTCCTCTCTTTGAAATCTTTGAGGACCTGAGATACTTTCTTTTATTCTGTTAGTGCTTGCATCTGAAGTTCTATGTCTCTATAGCAGGCTTTCTGAGAGACTAATCTTGCATTTAAGGGAGTGTCTGATTGGGGCTGCCAGGTCTGTGTGTTCTGTGTCGTGATTTGTAATGGCCATTTTGCTTTGTGTGGTCACCATTTGGTTTAGACCTGCAGCCATTTTGTTAGAACTTGATTTTCTTTCCCTGTGCTTTGAGACCACCGCTCTCAGGCTCACTTATCTAGACCATCTCTAACTCCTGAGACTGAGAAAAAATGGGAAGAAGCCTTTAACAATTTTATTTATTCCAACTGTTATTTATAAACTAGTGAATTTTATATTTTAATATAAAATTACAATATAATTTCTAAACTTAGAATTGTTTAGAAAATGAAGCTAGACCTTGCATTTTGTCTGTCTGAAAATGCGTATGTCTTGGTATGTCTTTGTCTCTGGATAATATTTTTAAGATTTATTTGTAAATGAGCTCTATAATTGGCTTAAAGAAAAATAAGTGTTTACAAATAAATACTTCTAAATTAAACTAAATGAATTCCAGGTTCATGTGAACTGGGAAATATTCAATATTAAATTGATACCTGGTAACATAGACATGTCTTCAGAACTATCAGTAAGTATAATACTTCTGTTGTACCTAGGTTTACTAGAGGTCAAATAAGACTGTATTCTGTTACAAATTTGTCAACAAGAAACATACCTCATTGTGGAAAACAGGGAAACTAAAATGTGTTTTCAGTAGAAGACATATATAAAAAAATACTGAAAAGAGTTACCCATGATCAGGATTGGATTACAATTAGTTAGATAAATAGATTTTGTTAGGAATGACATGACCATAGGAAAACTGGTTAGAGCCAACTAGGTCCAATGTGGCGGAGCTGACTTTCATTAGACCTTGAGCCTCCGGTATATACACCCATTGAGACATATCAACAAGCTAAATGATCCACCCATCAGCATTGACTAAATCTGATGGAATGTTCTAAACCCTTTTGATTGATTTTTTTTGGACACAACTTCCTAAATTGAATTCTGTTGAAGTTCTTTTGACCTCTAGCTATCTTTGGGATGCTTTAGAGGGCCCCTGAAACATCCCAAAGAAAGTTATTAAACTAATTGTGTTTATTTGGTTGGTTAAATTACATGGGAAATACTATCAAATGAGTACTAAATCCTCTCAGGTTAAAATGTATGGTAAATATTACTAATATAGATATCCTAGAAATTATATGGAGCTCCTAATGTTCTAATATGTCCTGGTATTCTAATGGGAAAGCTGATGACTTCACAAAAGTTAACAAAAGGACTGAGTGAACCAGCAAATATGCTTGTAACTTTTATGGTTTCTATCTGAAAAAATTAGAGGTTTGAATCTGCGTTTTCCAGAAGTAGGGGAAACCTTCCCCTCAAACTAATTATGACAGTAATTTGGTAAAATTATACTTTATAAACAAATTTTAAAAATTATATTTTCTCTCTATTTGACTCCTCCAGAGATTGAAAATTCTTAGGTTTCCAGTAACTTTATCAGATGAGTTAGGAAGGTTATCTCACTAACAGGTACAGAAATCTCATGGAATTTTTGAGACCTTGAAAAGGGAAAAATTCACCTAGGTTTGTTAGGTGAAATCTGTGATAAGCCTTTAGCATGACTTTCCCAGCCCTGTTTTATTTTAAAAGGTCAGTCTGAGACTATAAAAGTTTCAACAAAGCAAAAAGTCTATGATCAATTATGATTATATAAATCATCAGGCCAAATTTATTTCACAAACAAACTAGTCTTAATTTGGTTATATTTGATAAAAATAAGGGTAATTTTAGGGAGAAAAAGATGTTTCAAAGATGTTGCTGCTAAGTCACTTCAGTTGTGTCTGACTCTGTGCGACCCCATAGACGGCAGCCCGCCAGGCTCCCCCGTCCCTGGGACTCTCCAGGCAAGAACACTAGAGTGGGTCGCCATTTCCTTCTCCAATGCATGAAAGTGAAAAGTGAAAGGAGTGAAAGGGAAGTTGCTCAATCATGTCCGACTCTTCGCGACCCCATGGACTGCAGCCTACCAGGCTTCTCCATCCATGGGATTTTCAGGTTGTTAATGGAGGTCTGTATCTAGTAAGATTCGTTTCCTGGATAGTTCTTTGCTATTGTGTGTTATTAATGTAAAATTAAATTCTTTAAAACCACGCTGTTTGTTTCTGAAGCTTATCTCAGTCATCTATCTTTGGATAAAGATCCCTCATGACCTACAACCAGGACTGAAAAAAGACATAATTTAAGGACTGTTTCCAACCTGGATGGAAGGACCTTTTATCAAATACTCTTAACTAACTAATGCACAGTGAAATAGAAAGGAAATTGACTCTTAAATTAATTCCCACTTCCAAAGGCCCCTACACTGGACTGGTCTATAGAGAGGACAGCTGACCTGATCTCACCTTAAAATGACTCTCAAACAGAAGAGAAACTACACTACACCAGGACAAGAAGATGACAACATCAGAGATAGACAGCTTGCCCAAGATGCTGGACCTGATTCATATAATCATACATAATGTTTTCTTGACTTTTTAGATCTTTGCATATAAATCAAGTGCTTTTCCATCATAGGTCTGATCCTATGCTTGTCTTAGAAATCAAACCAATTGTTGGCTTTGTGACCAATTACCTGTGTCTAGTTCTGGGTTACCTTGGGAAATTTCTCTACTCCAAGGCTCTAACTAGTTGGCCCTGAAAATTTTTACTTGAAAGATTATAGTCATATTCAGATCACTATTGATATTACTAAATGAGATCCCCTCACCTGGCCAATTAATAATGCCTGCTCCTGACCTTGGCCATAAATTTGAGTTTTCTCCTACTACTCAAGCTCAATCAGAACAACCAGCAATGTTTCAACAAAGGAAAAAAATCTCCCTCAATTATGGGATAGATTTATATAGATAACACCAGGCTATGGTAATTTAGGTTGAAAGTCTCCTCTATATTGGAAACAATTAAATCATGCTAAGGATAATCAGTTTAGTAACACTAGGAAACTGGGTTATATGCCTTATAGACAGTGCCAGTATATAATTTCCCTGGAAGATAAAAATTCTTAGTACAGAATAGACTAAGTCGGGTGACCTGGGATATACTAGGCTACATCTAATGGAAGTTCTTAAGTCTTACTTATGACTTTACTAATACTGCTGGGCTATGTTATTTGGACAGGGAAGCCTGGCATACTGCAGTCCATGGGATCACAAAGAGTTGGACATGACAGAGTGACTGAACTGAACTGAGCTGATATTATTTGTATTTTGCCTGTTTTACAAAATTGCTATTTCTTAAACTGCCAAATGTGTGACTGAGGCCTCTGACAAAACAATATGTAGTTCCATATGAGATCAATGATGTTAACAGTATAACTCTAGATATGGGAAGAAACAACAAGAGGAAATGTTTTCTTGGACCAAGAGGCTAGTAAGACAAGTGGTCCAGAGAACTTTGGATACTGTTTTATGGCCCAGTCCAGTAATAACACATTGAGTGGCCTGTCAACAGAATCTTTGCCAGACCTGAGAGTGAACGTTCTCAGCACCATGGGATGACATGGTCATGAAATGCCCCCCACTCAAAATCATGGTAAAGTTTACGACCAAGAAAGGGCCCTGCCAACTGAAAAGGGACACTTGCCATCTACCTCCAGAAAGGTTAAATCATGGCCACTGCAGCTGTTGACCTTCAAGACCCCTGAAAAGAGTTCAGGGTGAAAATCAGGAATAAGGCACTCTGTGTTCTGGGAAAAACTGCAGAACAGGCCTTTAGATAGTTAGATCTTTTCACGAGAAGATTTTATGAGTCCCAGTTCTTGCATCTTCTCATACCTAGAAAAACAATGACATCGTTAATAGTGATATCTGCTTTGGCTATTAAGGAAAATTTTACAATTAAAAGTCAAAATAGAGTAGCTATGGTTCAGACATCCAAGGAAATAACTAGGTGATACTATGGGTGTAATTTCAGATTAGACCTTGTATTGCTAAATACTTGAGTTTTCTGAGTTGTGTCAGGCTTGGATACCACCAGACATTCTCAGAAAAGTGTTTGCTGGCAGCTAGTAACTACAACCTTACTTTTTATAAAACTAGGCAGCTGGCTACCTGGCTCCAAGTCTCCCTGAAGTGCCACGTCCAGACTGGGTTTCAGGTCTATTCTTGAAAAGAAACGAGATTTGTTTTGTCTATTTAAATTCTTGTTGTCACTCCTCCAATTATTTCTAATTGGGTCTGTTACACCAGAATGTCAGACCAAGGGATTGAGATTTTAATCATACAAGACTCAGATCTAGGACTCAGAACTCAAGAATACTTCTAATTCAGTGTCTATTTGCCAAACTGAAACAGTCCTATGCCCCATTTTGACAGGAAGTTATCAAAGTCATAGTTGCCCAGTTCCCTGAGTTAAAACTGAGCAGGATTCTGTGGGGCTCTGGAGTATGGATCCATTCTATGTTCTCCATTTCTTATTTGTAGGATGTAGGCTTCATTCAGCCTCCTTGACCTTTCCTGAGTCCCAAAGGGCAGATTCAAACAATTGCTGATCAGGAAAGGGAGGGAGTATGGAAACGAAGGAGAAACAATCAAATAATAGTACAGCCTTGAGGCAGGGTCCTGATTTCTACTCAAGAAATACGCTTAACAGTGTCTTTGAGTTTTTTTGCAGAACTGGGGCCCCCACCCAGGTGGAAGATGGTAACTTCAGGCTGAGCCCAAGATTCCTGGAGCACCGCTCTGTTGCCTCACCACCAGCAACCAGTCAGAAGAAAGTCACACACCCTGCAGCCCCTGCCCCAAATGTTGCCTTCTCTTTCTAGGGTCCAGTGATGGCCATGGGCGACAGAAGATGAGATGGTTGGACGGCATCCCTGACTCAATAGGCATGGTGTGAGCAGGATCCAGGAATTGGTGATGGACAGGAAAGCCTGGTGTGCTGCAGTCCACGGGATCACAAAGGGTCGAACATGACTGAACGACTGAACTGAACTGATGACCATCCTTCTAGGCTTCCTGTTTGGCCCTGTCTGTTTAATCTCTGTGAGGGGATTAAACCTAAATTGCTGTTTTTACAAGGGTAAATGCTGGTTTCAGACACAGAATACCTTGAGTTAGATCAGGTAGAGAGAGACTTATGCTCTGGTAGGCAGGCCTCCACCCATACACAGCAGAAAGAAGTTACAGAAGAAAGAGAACACCCCAATTCCCAAAAAGTATCTTGGGAATATACTTAGGAATATAAAGTCTCTCAAGGGGCAGTTGTTAGGGGAAGCACACTGACTGAAACCGCCCACCCTGGCCAGACACCATAGTAACCATTTGCATGAGTTATTTTACATCAGGAGGGCCTGGTAAGGAACAGGGAACTAATAAGCCACCACCAACTGGAAGAATTCAGGAAAGGTCAAAAGGTGACACCACGTGTCCAACCACCTCCCAGAATCCTTCTCGGTGGCATCCACCTTGGTTGAACAATGCATGCGCCACCAGGAGTCAGTCATTCTGACTCAGAGTCACCATCATAAAACCTGAGACTTAGAGCCACGTGGCAGAGCGGTTCTCCTGGGTTCTCTTACCCTCCTGCTCTCTGCCCAGGTGCCCTTTCCCAGTAAAATCTCTTGCTTTGTCAGCACACGTGCCTCCTTGGACAATTTATTTCTGAGTGTTAGACGAGCCCACTTTTGGGCCCTGGAAGGGGGTTCCCTTTCCTGCAACATTTCTATGTCACTGCTGCTGCTGCTGCTGCTGCTGCATTACTTCAGTCGTGTCCGACTCTGTGCGACCCCATGGACAGCAGCCCACCAGGCTCCCCTGTCCCTGGGATTCTCCAGGCGAGAATACTGGAGTGGGTTGCCAGTTCCTTCTCCAGTGCGTGAAAGTGAAGTCGCTCAGTGTGTCCGACTCATAGCAACCCCATGGACTGCAGCCTACCAGGCTCCTCCACCCATGGGATTTTCCAGGCAAGAGCACTGGAGTGGGGTGCCATCGCCTTCTCCGTTATGCCACCTATACTTTGTCTATTCCCTCAAATACCCCGACACAGATTCTTTCACCAAACTTTCACTTTTCTCTGAAACTCTTCCTACTCCCCTTTCCTTTGAACTTGTCCCTTTAAAATTAAGCCTTCTGAGGATCCAAATGTCAAATCCTTAATTTCTTGTATTCCCTAGACAAAACTGAACTGCAACCCACAAAGATTCTGGCAGAGTAACTGAAGATTCTCACATATTTGTTAAGAAATTTAACATAGACATTCAAACTTATTGACCTGATTTCTATGACTTATAGGAGCTAGTTCATAGGCTTACGTGCGAAAGCCAGGCCCAGCAGTTAGATACAAACTGCTAATTAGGAAAATCCTGGAAGCTCTCTAGAATTACAGAGAGGAGACCAGTCTGCGAACTTATTATATAATCAGGTTTGGGCAATTTCTAGGCAACTTCACCAAGCAAGACCTAGAACTTTTCCAAAGCCCGTTGACTGGACCAAAATTCAGGCTTGTATGCAAAAATCTGATGAGTCTGTTCATGACTATTATAATTGATTTCAGATTATTTTTAAAGAAAAGTCTGGTCTTCCATCAGGTGTTGATTCCATGTGGGTGGCTTTTAACTCTGTTTATCGGTTGGCTAAACCAGGATCTTTGGGCTTCCCTGGTGGCTCAGTCAGTAAAGAATTTGCCTGCAAAGTGGGAGACCTGGGTTCGATCCCTGGGTTGGGAAGATCCCCTGGAATAGGAAATGGCAACCCACTCAAGTATTCGTGCCTGGAGAATTCCATGGACAGAGGAGCCTGGTGGGCTTCAGTCCCTGGGGTCGAAAAGAGTTGGACATGACTGAGCTACTTACCACAGCATAGCACAGGACCTTTACTTTTAGTAAAAAATGATCAGGATGGAATGGGAAACTATATCCACTCCATATTTTGTTAATCTGTCAAAGCAGCTCTCTCACACTCTAGATGAGTCATCTGAAAGAAAGACCACCAAACTTCATTATCTTCAACTCCAGCAAATGATGGCTTGCTTCTAAATGAAACCAGAACCCTTCTAGTTTCCATTGCTGCAAAGCACGAGGACATTGGAAAAGAGAGTACTACAAATATAAGCACTCTAAGGGCCTTCAGTCCTCTAACCAGACTTTCTGACATCCTCCCAGTTCTCCATGATGAGGTTCTGAGGAACAGCAGGGACTCTTCTCAATCCTCACTTTTAATTAGCTTGGAGAAACATTTCTCCAGACTGGGGATTAATCTCTTCCAGTCCTAACTGACCCTGGAGCCGCACTTTCGATGCTTGACCCCACCGCTATGAAATAGCCCTTGCCTCAGAGTATTAAAACAGTTCAAATAGTGGGGCTCTCTTCTCAAGGGTTTCCTGCCCTTGAACCTGTTCTGATTTATTTAGCCCCATTGAGAGATACACACCATTTTCTCCTACCTTCTCCACCCTTACCCATTTATTAGGCTGAGACTTCTTAGAGAAATATTGTGCCAGAATTTTCTCTCTCCTGAAAGGGTGAACTAACTCTAGAATTCGACAGTAGTTGTCAAAATAACCCGCTAGGTGAATCAAACCATACTTTGACATTTTTTATTTGCTCCATCTCTGATGACACTAGAACAGATTCTGGAAACCCATTCCTAATGGGCAAAATTTCTAGCTGCTGTTGACAAAATTTACATAGCTCACCTCTCATCAAGATTCAAATAGATCCCTCAAAACCTCTTCCCAGAATTAATACTTTATGTGTAAATGAGCCCTTCAAGGCGCAAGACCCATAATACAATATTTGAAGGCTCAAGGCCTCATAATTCCTTGTACTAGGCTCTCTAACACTTTCAATTTACCAGTGAGAAAACCTAAGGGCTGAGGGTAGAGGTTTGTCCAGGACCTCCAAGCAACAAACTGCATCATTATTGACACCCCATTGTTTACAAGCCTGATAAGTTACTAACTTCCATTCCCATGGGAAGTAAATTCTCTACTGTAATTGATTTATGCAGTACATTCTTTAGTATTTCAGCTGATGAAGCTAACCAATACCCTTTTGCTTTTGCTTGGAAAGAAAAACAATTCACCTGAAGAGGATTCCCCAGGGTTTTACTGAGAGTTGTTGTGTCCCCAAAATCATGAAGGCTGATTTGAATGATATAAAATTCTCAAGAGGCCCTGCTTTGTTGTAGTATGTGGGTAATTCGTTCTTCTCAAGCCTCCTCACAGGAAGGCAGCACTCATGTACTAACATTTTTAGCCTTAAAAAAATAAAATACAATTTTTAGCTTTAAAGGGACATAAGATCGCCAAAAACTACATTTTGCCCGAACACAGTTTGAAAGTGAGGGTATCTGATCAAAACAAGTACTATACCTAGATCCAGATAGACTTCATGGTGTTCTAAGTGTCCTAAAACTCAAAACTAAATGCCAACTGCAAGGTTTTCTTGAGCTAGTTGGTTATTGCTGAAATTGCATTTCAAATTTCTCCCTTATGGTGAACTCTCTGTATATTTTACTAAACAAGAACAACCTGGACTCATTTTATGGAAAGAATGGGACAACATTACCTTCAAGACCTTAAAGGACAGCTTGAATCCACATGCTCTGGGTAGCCTAAATATCAGAGTTCTCTTTTCCTTTTTGTATACTTGGGTACTCGCCCAAAAATACAAGGACCATCATCAACCCATAGGGTATTTAAAAAAAATTTTTTTTAAATATTTTTAATCATCACAACTAATTTATTTTTAAAATATTTATTTATTGGCTGTGCTGTCTTAGTTGGTATGCATGGACTTTCTCTAGTTGTGGCATCTTTGTGTGGCCAATGGGCTTAGTTGCTTCAGGGCATGTGGAATCTTCCCAGACCAGGGATCAAACCCCCGTCCCCTGCTTTGGCAGACATATTCTTACTCACTGTACCACCAGGGAAGTCTCAACCCATAGGGTATTATAAGTAGCCAGGAACACACAGATACCTCCTCCATTACCTTGGAATGATTACAGCCACTGCTCTTTTGATTTAAGACCTAGAAAAATATTGTGGGATTCCCTTTAACCAGTTTTGTACCAAATGCTATAGAAGTTCTACTGAACTGTCATCACTCAACAATTTGAGGTCAACCACATTACCTCCTATGAAGTCCTTTTGTTAACCACTCCTCACATAGATCTTTTAGCAGCCTTAACCTTGCTACTACTTCCCCTTTGTCCTGATGAAGCAGTTGTGAAGAATTGCTTAATGCTGATGAAGCACCTCCTGACTCCTCATAATGATCTATAAGAAACTCTTATAGTTAAAGCTGACTTCTCATTGTTCACTGATGGTTCTTGTTTAAACTATCCTGATGGCAAATATTATGCTGGGTTTGCTGTTGCAACTCTTTTGATGTTTCTGAGGCAGCATTTTTACCCATGGCTACTTCAACCCATACTTCAACTTCAATAGGCCTAGAGGAGCTATTCCCCGTTCAAGGTCAGGAGGGGCGGCAGTGAGGAGATACCCCTCATCCAAGGTAAGGAACAGCAGCTGCGCTTTGCTGGAGCAGCCATGAAGAGATACCCCATGTCCAAGGTAAGAGGAACCCAAGTAAGACGGTAGGTGTTGCAAGAGGGCATCAGAGGGCAGACACACTGAAACCATACTCATAGAAAACTAGTCAATCTAATCACACTAGGACCACAGCCTTGTCTAACTCAGTGAAACTAAGCCATGTCCTGTGGGGCAACCCAAGACGGGCGGGTCATGGTGGAGAGGTCTAACAGAATGTGGTCCACTGGAGGAGGGAATGGCAAACCACTTTAGTATTCTTGCCTTGAGAACCCCATGAACAGTGTGAAAAGGCAAAATGATAGGATACTGAAAGAGGAACTCCCCAGGTCAGTAGGTGCCCAATATGCTACTGGAGATCAGTGGAGAAATAATTCCAGAAAGAATGAAGGGATGGAGCCAAAGCAAAAACAATACCCAGCTGCAGATGTGACTGGTGATAGAAGCAAGGTCTGATGCTATAAAGAGCAATGTTCCATAGGAACCTGGAATGTTAGGTCCATGAATCAAGGCAAATTGGAAGTGGTCAAACAGGAGATGGCAAGAGTGAACGCCAACATTCTAGGAATCAGCGAACTAAAATGGACTGGAATGGGTGAATTTAACTCAGATGACCATTATCTACTACTGTGGGCAGGAATCCCTTAGAAGAAATGGAGTAGCCATCATGGTCAACAAAAGAGCCTGAAATGCAGTACTTGGATGCAATCTCAAAAACAACAGAATGATCTCTGTTTGTTTCCAAGGCAAACCATTCAATATCACAGTAATCCACGTCTATGCCCCAACCAGTAACACTGAAGAAGCTGAAGTTTAATGGTTCTATGTAGACCTACAAGACCTTTCAGAACTAACACCCAAAAAAGATGTCCTTTTCATTATAGGGGACTGGAATGCAAAGGTAGCAAGTCAAGAAACACGGAGTGACAGGCAAATTTTGCCTTGGAATACAGAATGAAGCAGGGCAAAGACTAATAGAGTTTTGCCAAGAGAATGCACTGGTCATAGCAAACACCCTCTTCCAACAACACAAGAGAAGACTCTACACATGGACATCACCAGATGGTCAACACCAAAAGCAGATTGATTATATTCTTTGCAGCCAAAGATGGAGAAGCTCTATACAGTCAACAAAAACAAGACCAGGAGCTGACTGTGGCTCAGATCATGAACTCTTTATTACCAAATTCAGACTTAAATTGAAGAATGTAGGGAAAACCACAGGACCATTCAGGTATGACCTAAATCAAATCCCTTATGTTTATACAATGGAAGTGAGAAATCGATTTAAGGGACTAGATCTGATAGATAGAGTGCCTGTTGAACTATGGACAGAAGTTCGTAACATTGTACAGGAGACAGGGATCAAGACCATCTCCATGGAAAAGAAATGCAAAAAAGCAAAATGGCTGTCTGGGGAGGCCTTACAAATAGCTGTGGAAAGAAGAGAAGCGAAAAGCAAAGGAGAAAAGGAAAGATACAAGCATCTGAATGCAGAGTTCCAAAGAACAGCAAAAAGAGATACGAAAGCCTTCCTCAGCGATCAATGCAAAGAAATAGAGGAAAACAACAGAATGGGAAAGACTGGAGATCTCTTCAAGAAAATGGGACCATTTCATGCAAAGATGGGCTTGATAAAGGACAGAAATGGTATGGACCTAACAGAAGCAGAAGATATTAAAAAGAGGTGGCAAGAATACACAGAAGAACTGTACAAAAAAGAACTTCATGACCAAGATAGTCACGATGGTATGATTACTCATCTAGAGCCAGACATTCTGGAATGTGAAGTCAAGTGGGCCTTAGAAAGCATCACTACGAACAAAGCTAGTGGAGGTGATGGCATTCCAGTTGAGCTATTTCAAATCCTGAAAGATGATGCTGTGAAAGTGCTGCACTCAATATGCCAGCACATTTGGAAACCTCAGCAGTGGCCACAGGACTGGAAAAGGTCAGTTTTCATTCCAATCCCAAAGAAAGCTAATGCCAAAGAATGCTCAAACTACTGCACAATTGCACTCATCTCACACACTAGTAAAGTAATGCTCAAAATTCTCCAAGCCAGGCTTCAGTAATATGTGAACCGTGAACTTCCAGATGTTCAAGCTGGTTTTAGGAAAGGCAGAGGAACCAGAGATCAAATTGCCAACATCCGCTGGATCATTGAAAAAGCAAGAGAGTTCCAGAAAAACATCTATTTCTGCTTTATTGATATGCCAAAGCCTTTGACTGTGTGGATCACAATAAACTGTGGAAAATTCTGAAAGAGATGGGAATACCAGACCACCTGACCTGCCTCTTGAGAAACCTATATGCAGGTCAGGAAGCAACAGTTCGAATTGGACATGGAACAACAGACTGGTTCCAAATAGGAAAAGGAGTACATCAAGGCTTTATATTGTCACCCTGCTTATTTAACTTCTATGCAGAGTACATCATGAGAAACGCTGGACTGGAAGAAACACAAGCTGGAATCAAGATTGCCGGGAGAAATATCAATAACCTCAGATATGCAGATGACACCACCCTTATGGCAGAAAGTGAAGAGGAACTAAAAAGCCTCTTGATGAAAGTGAAAGTGGAGCTTGAAAAAGTTGGCTTAAAGCTCAACACTCAGAAAACGAAGATCATGGCATCTGGTCCCATCACTTCATGGGAAATAGATGGGGAAACAGTGGAAACAGTGTCAGACTTTATTTTCTTGGGCTCCAAAATCACTGCAGATGGTGACTGCAGCCATGAAATTAAAAGATGGTTACTCCTTGGAAAGAAAGTTATGACCAACCTAGATAGCATATTGAAAAGCAGAGACATTACTTTGCCATCAAAGTCCATCTAGTCAAGGCTATGGTTTTTCCAGTAGTCATGTATGGATGTGAGAGTTGGACTATGAGGAAAGCTGAGTGCCAAAGAATTGATGCTTTTGAACTGTGGTGTTGGAGAAGACTCTTGAGAGTCCCTTGGACTGCAAGGAGATCCAACCAGTCCATTCTAAAGAAGATTAGCCCTGGGATTTCTTTGGAAGGAATGATGCTAAAGCTGAAACTCCAATACTTTGGCCACCTCATGCGAAGAGTTGACTCATTGGAAAAGACTCTGATGCTGGGAGGGATTGGGGCAGGAGGAGAAGGGGATGACAGAGGATGAGATGGCTGGGTGGATGCGAGTTTGAGTGATCTCCGGGAGTTGGTGATGGACAGGGAGGCCTGGCGTGCTGCAATTCATGGGATCGCAAAGAGTCGGACATGACTGAGCGACTGAACTGAGCTGACTTCAACCCAACATAATGAACTGTAGGCTTTTACGTGGACTTGAACTTTAGCAAGGGATAAAACTGCCAGTACATATAGTGATATGTTTTCAGAGCTCATGATTTTGGAATGAGCTGGAAGCAATGTGGCTTCCCTACTTTCAAAATACTTACTCACAAAAATTATAATGACCTCTATGTTCAGGAATTATCAGATGTGATACTTTTACCTGCCTCTTTAACTTGTAGTTACTTAATAGGATTGTAAATACTAATTACTAGCGTTTCAGAAAATTCTAACCTTCACTCTCTGGAAGCTAAGGAAAATCACCTTGCTGTTATTTCCTCAAGGAATGCTGCCCTTAAAGGGACCAGCAGCAGCCAGATCCCTGTCATTGTCCACAAGGATATTTCCTCAAATGAAAACTTAGAAAAACTAGCTAGAGAAGGTCCAAACAATTGACCTCAGAAAAGGAAAAACTCTATTGGAAATTCAAAAATTGTTGGTTTGATAAAAAGAAAAAGCTCAGGTTTGGACCAAATAGCAACCCAGACCTATCTGAATAAAATTCCCACTTCTCAGCACTGTGCATGAGTTAAATCATTGGTTTACTTACAGAATAATAATCTTCTTGAATCAGCATTGATGGGAAAACATTAACAAGGCCACAAAATGTGCCTAACTCACTTGTCCCATTTAGTACAACCAGGGAAATCTAATTAAAGTGCCCAGACATTTTAAACTGCCCAATTGGCATTCAAGTTCCAGCAGATGGATCTCACACAACTCCTGCTTTCTCATGGATATAAACATGTTTGTAGTTATGGTCTATATGTTTTCACACTGCACTGAAACCACCGTTACAGTGTCATACTGTGAACAGTCTGTGAATGAAGTGATGAATAAATATATGGCTGGTCATGGGCTCTGAAACAAGATTACTACAGTTTGAGCCTCACCTCCCCACTTACTATCTGTGTGATCTTGGACAAATGACTTAACCTCTCTGTATTTCAGCTCCCTCATCTGAAATGGCTATAACTGTAGTTACCTTATAGGATTGTTTTGAAAATATAAAATCCATCACAAACTTCTACTTCCAAGGAGAATGGAACAGATGTACTTATTCCTTCCACTAAATGCAACTAAATCTCTGGATATTATATAAAACAAAATATAAGGAGACTCTAAGAAGTATAGAGGGGTGTGTGTGTGTGTGTGAAGTCACTCAGTCATGTCCGACTCTTTGTGACCCCATGGGCTGTAGCCTATCAGGTTCCTCTATCCATGGGATTTTCCAGGCAAGAGTACTAGAGTGGGTTGCCATTTCCTTCTCCGGGAAATCTTCCTGACCCAGGGATTGAACCTGGGTCTCCCGCATTGTAGGCAGGTGCTTTACCATCTGAGCCATTGGGGAAGCTCAGCAAACCAACTAAAGATGTTAGAACCCAAGGAGGAATATAATGGTAAGCTCTTTGGTTTCATTTTCACCAAATTTATTCCAGACTGAATACTGGAGAAGCCAGCAGCTTGGACACACCAGTGATTACAGACAGAGAAAAAAAGGCCCCAGGAAAAACTTGCTCTCTCTAGCCAAAAGACTAGGAAAGGGGCAGTCTAGTGAGACAAAAACCTTTAAACAATTACTTCTCTACTTTAGGCAAATATCACAGAAAAAAAACTGTGGCTCCACCCACACAATCTCCCACAAAGGCCTGGTGGGGAGCCAAGACTTCCACTGTTTCCCGGCTGTGATGAGTCATCCCAAAGTCCTAGTCAGGGTAGTAACAGAGAAAACCAAACGGAGATCCATGACTTTAATCTCTGCTTAGTGGGGAAGAGCACTGGATCCTCCAACTCCAGGTGTCAACGGAGACCATATGGGGAAACGGAACATTCATCCACACCCAAGGCACGCCGCCTCCTCCTTGCCCAGTGATGTCAGAGTAAGCCTAGTAGAGAGTCAGGACTTTCACCACTTCTTGATGGTAACAGTGCACTCCTCCACAGAGCTGGCAGAGGCCATGGAGGGAGCCAGAACTTCCACCCTCATTCAACAGTAACAAAATGCCCCTTCATCCAGTGAAGAAGAGATTAGAACCCAGACTTCCACCCGCACCCGGCAGTGATGAGGTAGCAATCCCTGCCCCCTTTACCCACCAGAGCAGTGTCAGAGGAGGCTTGCTAAAACACAAGACCTAAATAAGATTTCGGCTTCCCAGGTGGCTCAGTGGTAAAGAATCTACCTGCCAATGCAGGAGACAGATTCGATCCCTGGGTCAAGAAGATCCCTTGGGGAAGGAAATGGCAACCCACTCCAATATTCTTGCCTGGGGAATCCCATGGAAAGAGCAGTCTGGCAGGCTACAGCCTATGGGGTTGAAGAAGAGTCAGACATGACTTATCGACTAAACAGCAGCAACAAAATAAGACCTAAATTCTTATCGTAATATCCCAAATGTCCACGTTTCAATAAAAAATTACTCACCATACCAAAAAAAAGAAAACCTCAAAGCAAATGAGAAAAAGGCAATTAGCAAATGCCAGCACTAAGGTGACACAGACAAAGCAGCTTGCAATTGCAATTATAAGCTTGTATGTGTGTTTGTGTGCTCACTGAGTTGCTTTAGTTATGTCTGACTCTTTGCGAGCCCATGGACTGTAGCCCATCAGGTTCCTCTGTCCATGGGATTCTCCAGGCAAGAATACTGGAGTGGGTTGCCATGCCCACCTCCAGTAGATCTTCCCTACCCAGGGATCAAACCTGGGTCTCTTATGTCTTCTGCACTGGCAAGCAGGTTCTTTACCACTAGTTCCACCTGGGAAACCCAACTATAAGCATACTTGAAACAAATTTAAAAATTGAAAGTTTCAGCAAAGAAATAGGAAGTCTTAGAAAAGAAATAGGACATGAATGAGACCCAAATGGAAATTTAGAACTAAAAAAATACAATAGCTAAAATAAAATCCTGATGGATGAGCTCGACATAAAAATGGAGAGGTCAGAAGAATCAGTGAACTTGAAGATAGAAAAATATAAATTATCTGCTCTGAACAACTAGGAGAAAATGGAGTTTTAAAAAAAAATTAACAGAATCTTGAGGACCTATGAAACTATAGCAAAAAATCTAACATTCCTATCATCAGAGCCCTGAAGGAGAGGAGAAAGAGAACAGGGCCAAGACAGCATTTAAAGAAATAATGGATAGATAAAGAGGAGAAGGTAGATAAAGATATACCAAGCTGACACTTATCAAAAGAACTGTAGTAACTATAGTAATTTCAGATAGAGCAGATTTCGCAGCAAGGAAAATTATCAGGGATAGAGTGGGTATGACATCATTAATAAGGGATCATTTTTCCAAAAAGGCTTTATAATCCTTACTGTGCATCCTCTTAACAACTGAGATCACCTGTACCACACTTAGCCTGTAGTTAATACTATATATGTGTACTTAAGAATTTGTTGAGGGTATAGCTCATGTTGAATATTCTTACTACAATTAAAAGAAATATTTTCTTTAGAAAAATCTGTAATATTTGCATTAGCTTTGCAATATATGTATGTATGTGTACATACATAAATTAAAATTATAGCTGTCAAAGAAAAACAAATAATGGCTGAAAATCTCCCAAATTTGGCAACAAAGATAAATATGCAGTTTATGACTATATGACTGAACTCCAAACAGGATGCTTAAATTATGTCAAGACACATCATAATTAATCATTAAGGCAATTAGATTATTAATATAAATAGGGGAAGGTAAAGGTACATAAAGGTACATAAAGGTAAAATGTCAACACCAATCAATTTTTTCCACATGTGAAAAAATGACAGAACTATATACATACATTGTACTGATGTCAAATTCCCAGCTTTGTTGTTGTACTACAATTATATAAAATTTAACCGGAGCGACTTCACTTTCACTTTTCACTTTCATGCATTGGAGAGGGAAATGGCAACCCACTCCAGTGTTCTTGCCTGGAGAATCCCAGGGACAGGGAGCCTGGTGGGCTGCCGTCTATGGGGTCGCACAGAGTCGAACACGACTGAAGCGACTTAGCAGTAGCAGCAGCAGCAACCTTTGGGAGAAACTGGGTGAAGGATATGTGAGACCTGTCTGTACTATTTATGCAACTTCTTTTGAATCTATAATTATTTCAAAACTAAATGCTATTAAAAACTTAACATACATAAAGCACTTAGAATAGTTCTTGCTGCACAGTAAACACGATAAATGTGCCAGCATCATTAAGCAACATCTATAAGCACATTGGGCTTCCCGGGTGGCGAGAGTGGTAAAGAACCCACTTGCCAATGCAGGAGACATAAGAGACACAGGTTCAATCCCTGGGTAGGGAAGATCCTCTGGAAGAGTGCATGGCAACCCATTCCAGTATTCTTGACTGGAGGATCCCATGGACAGAGGACCTTGGTGGGCTACAATCCATAGGGTCACAAAGAGTCGGACACAACTGAAGTGACTTAGCACACAGGCAAGTACATTACTAGTCAAGCGTCTTTAGGCCATACCACTAAAAATTATATTGGCCATTGCCCCTTGTTTGGCTCTACTGCTTAACCTCAGGCAAGTTTCTGAAATGACTGAATTTCAGTTTCTATAAAAGTAGCGTACTTGAAATAGATTAACACAGAACCTGACACATAGTTGATTCAACAAACTTTGCTGCTGCTGCTGCTGCTGCTAAGTCGCTTCAGTCGTGTCCGACTCTGTGCGACCCCATAGACGGCAGCCCACCAGGCTCCCCCGTCCCTGGGATTCCCCAGGCAAGAACACTGGAGTGGGTTGCCATTTCCTTCTTCAACAAAGCTTAGTTCCTATCAACTCTCCTACTTTCACTAAGTTATCACTCCAGACTGGCATTCCCATCTACATCAACGAACCAGATTCAAACTTTACTTCCCTCAGAACCAAAATCTGTCTTTGTATGGACATCAGAGTTCCTAAAGTCCAGCTTCTCTGTTACTCATGACTTTATTAATGGTTCTTCACATTGTGAGAGCCTATATGCATTCATTTTACCTAAAATAATTTGAGTTAGATTTATATCACTTACAACCGTATCTAAAGTAACAGTTAATCTGCTAAGGTAAATTACTTACACTACTTGAATTAAATATTGAAATTGAACTTTGTGGCCAGAAGTTCTTTTAGAAATAATTTAGTCCAAACTTTCCTAACTACTTCTCTTAAATTTCAAGATTAAGGAGTTCCCAGAAAGGTTCACAGACTTGCCAAAGTCATGTAGATAATGCCTGCTCGGAGCCAAGACTAGAAACTGGTATCTTGAAGCTGTGACACCACAACCTTGTGCTATAGAGAAGTGGGAATGTAAATCAAAACCAGACACCTCTGTCTCTGCATTCTATCTGTAGGGCTGTAGCTGCTGTTTAATGTTCATACAATACTGACTGCTAATTTTAATCTTGTAGTCAAGATGTTCCAATATTTTTTCCCTTGAAATACAAGTAAATCCAAGCCTCATCATTCAGTTTTTAAGCAGCAGAGTTTTTTGGTTTGTTTATTTTGTTTTTGTTTTAGCGCACAAACTCGGCTTTACATTAACCCATATTAAATTTCCTTTTGGATCAGCCTGTTTTAGATCTTCTGGAATCTTTATTCTGTTATTTAGCTTATCATTTACTAAACACCCCCCATTTTGTACTGTCTGAAAACTTGATAATGAGCTTCCAATATGCTCATTCATATTAAGTGATTCATGAAAATATTTAACAGGATGGGGCTCTATAGAGGCCTCTGACAAGCTACTGGAATCATAAATCATTTCAACTTCCAACAAAATGTACTATCATCCAGCTGTCCATGTTCATGAAACTTTGTCAAATGCCTTAAAAAATAAGGATATATAAGGTTCACACCATTTTCTTGATCTGCTACAGTAGTAAGAGTAGCAATGAAAAATAATAGTGATGAATACTTATTGAGTCAACAGTCTAAGCATTTTTTCATATACTATTTCAAATGTAATCCTCTCAAAAATTCTGTGAAGTAAGTATTATTTTCATATTATTATTTTATTATTGTGGAATCATAGTTCCCTGACCAGGGATCAAACACATGTTCCCTGCATTGGAAACACAGAGTCTTAACCCCTGAACCACCAGGAAAGTCCACTATTATTATTTTAATTTTTGCTATGGCAGAATAATTCAGGCTCCCTAGGGCATACACAGGTATGGTTTGGTTTTGGCTAACCACATAATTTTCTAAGTATTATTGTTTTCCTGACTGGTGGGAAAACAGAAATATACCTGGAGAAACTGGAATGCTGTTGCTGTTGTTTTGAGAGCATTGGAAATGAAGCCGATTATTTGGATACCCTCGGGGAGGAATTTTAGGGAAAGGTCCAGGTTAAGTAAGGGGATTTTTGTGAAGTTTTTGTTTTGTCATATATAATTCCCATTTTTTATCAATGCCTTCAAAGTTTGGATTATTATTGTTGCTTTGTGATAAGGCCATGCATGGGAGATTGTTCTCCAAGAAAGCGCTGGGTGAGAATAGAGCTAGCCCAGAAGAGCTCTATTACATTTGGGTAGCATGACGGGCTCAGAGAAGTTTTGGTAAGTGGTGGAAGTAGGATTGAAATTCAGCCTCATTCCACTCCAAGGCCCACTTTCTTCCCTTGTGGGCCTGGGATCAGACCAGGGAGAATAGGAAACCTGTCAGGAAGACCCACTTATTTCTTAGTGAATTCAAGCTGGGCCTCATGTTCATCACTTTTCTAAATATTCACATATCATTTGTTTAATCATTTATTCCATAATTTCCCCAAGGAAAAATGTGCTCATGAGCTTATAGTTTCCCAAGGAAAACTGTGCTCACGGGATTATAGGGGTTTTTTTTTTTCCCTCATTATAGAAAATGAGGGCAATTACCTGCAGTCCAGTGGTAAGGATTCTGTGCTGTCACTGCTGAAAGCCTAGGTTTGATCCCTGGTTGGGGAACTAAGATCCTGTGAGCCATGTGACTCAGTCAAAAAAAAAAAACCCCAAAACCCTCTTTCCCATGTAGGTCCTGGCCTTTCTAATTTGATGATAATTCTCAGTGATAGAAAATGGAAGCAAAGTAGGAGCTGATAAATTCTGCTTTTTTCTCTGCCATGTTATCATCACACTTTCTGTTGCTTGTTCTTCTTGCTCAGAACCTCAATTTCCCTGACATTGTCTTTATGTAGTAGTTCTGTTAAACATGATTATTACAAGTTAGTGTTTTTGGATTAATTTATTAAACTACATCATAGGCAGTTTAGTACAAAACCTTGCTTTTAAAAATATTTTACCTATTCTGAAGCATTTTTATAGCTGTTCTCTCATGAAACAATAACTGAAAAGTGTACTATTTACAACATTTCCTTGAAAATGCAGAGTTTCAGACAGTAATTCAACTACTTTATTGTTAAAATGAAAGCCTTTTCCCCCAACTTTATTGAGATATAATTGACATAGAACATTGTATACATTTACGGTGTACAAGCATGATGACTTGATATATTTATATATTGCAAAGTGATAACCACCATAGTGTTAGCTACCGCCTCCATCCTGTGCCATACTACCATTTATTTTTTCTGGTGAGAGTACTTAAGATCAACTCTCTTAGCAACTTTCAAGTACATGATATGGTGTTACTAGCTATAATTACCACCATGCTGTATATTAATTAGATCTCCAGAACTTGTTAATCTTATAGCTAGAAGTTTGTACCGTTTGACCAATATCTCCCCATTTCCCACATTCCCTCAGCCCCTGGTAACCACCACTCTACTCTCTATTTCTCTGCATTCAGCTTTTTCAAATTAAAATGAAAGCCTGTTTAAATGGTAGGAATAGAAGTTGAGTTCCATCTCCCAGAAAGTACAAAATGATACTGCAGGAAAAAATAAGAAATGTTATATTAATAACAAAAATTTTGTTTAGACTATTTCCCCCCCTTCCAAGTTATTCATTCTCTCTGGAGAGGTAAGCTGGCCTTGCATTTTTATTTCCTTGATTTGAATTTCCATAGATTTTCCATTAAAAAAATATATTTGCATAATTTTGTATTTCCCCAAATAACTAGCAAGAAATCCTCTTCAAAGTAAGTGGTTAGATGTTATGTTCAGTTGCTTCATTTACGGGACTTTGAAACTCAATAGAGGTGACTCAGAGATGACTCTTTGGGTTGGAATCTTAGGATTCAGCCACTGTAAAATTTATGCAAGATTTATGTTCAGCATTTCGTGTCTTCTCTGCCTTTCCTAAATTCTCTTAATGTAGCAGGATTTTCAGTTCACTTCAATGAAGTGTTCTAAAACAGCTGCCACATTTCGTATCTGTTATTTGCATTGGATTACAACTATGAGTCAGTCTCTCCCTTTAAGACACTCACAGCCTAGTTGGGAAGATAGCCATATCAATTAAAAAAAAAAATTCGATAAAAATACTGGGTTGACCAAAAAGTTAGTTTGGCATTAGCCATAACACCTTACAGAAAAACCTAAACGAACTTCTTGGCCAACCCAATACAACCATGTGTGATGTGTGAAACAAAGGAAACGTGCAAAGGAGTGAAATAGTGCAAAGGAGGACATTCTCATTGTGAGGTTCAGAAAAGAGTCACAGAATACTGTGAATGTTCAGTCACAGATATGAAAGAATAAATAGGTATGCAGCAAGAAATCAAGGTGCAAAGAACATTCCAGATAGCAGATACACCAGGTAAAAAACATGATGTGTGTAAAAATAAAGATGACCAATGTTCTAGTGCAATGTGTAAGTGGAGTGTGAAGTCCAGATTGTGATGTCATATGTCATATATGCCATGTAAATAAATTTGAACTTCGCCTGGATGAGAAAGTGAAAGTGTTAGCCTCTCAGTCGTGTCTAACTCTTTGAAGCCCCATGGATTGTAGCCTGCCAGGCTCCTCTGTCCATGGAATTCTCCAAGCAAAAATACTGGAATGGGTAGCCATTCCCTTCTCCAGGAGATCTTCCCAACCCAGGAATTGAACCCAGGTCTCCTGCACTGCAGGCAGATTTTTTACCATCTGAGCCACCAGGGAAGCCCAAAGGTCCAGACAGTCAAAGCTATGGTTTTTCCAGTAGTCATGTACGGATGTGAGAGTTAGACCGTGAGAAGGCTGAGCACCGAAGAACTCATACTTTCCAGTTGTGGGGCTGGAGAAAACTCTTGAGAGTCCCTTGGACAGCAAGGTGATCAAATCAGTCAATCCTAAAGGAAATCAACCCTGAATATTCATTTTAAAGACTGATGCTGAAGCTGAAGTTCTAATACTTTGGACACCTGATGCAAAGAGCTGTCTGTCTGGGATAGACCCTGATGCTGGGAAAGATTGAGGGCAGGAGGAGAAGGGGATGAAGAGGATGAGATGGTTGGGTGGCATTACTGACTCAGTGGACATGAGTTTGAGCAAACTGCCTGAGATAGTGAAGGACATGGAAGCCTGGGCTGCTGCAGTCCATGAGGTCACAAACAGTCAGACACAACTTAGTGACTGAACAACAAGTGGATGGTTTTGAATGGAGAAATGACTTGTCAGAGAAGGATCTTTGAAAATCATCCTGGCATCCAGCAATATGGAGGATAACTTACAGAGAGTTGTACTCAAGGCAGAATCACCATTTAGGAGATTATTGTATTAGCCTAGGTCCTGACTGATTGGTATTAGGTTTCTGGCTTGTGATTTGGATAGCTTGCTAGCTAGTACTCCTGCTTCAATTCTTCCCGCTCTGCTCTCTTACATAGCAGTCTGAGTAGTTTTTCCCTCCTTCTATTTTGTAAAATTTCACTTTAAAGAATGCTGCTGCTGCTGCTAAGTCGCTTCAGTCATGTCCGACTCTGTGCGACCCCATAGACGGCAGCCCATGAGGCTCCCCCGTCCCTGGGACTCTCCAGGCAAGAACACTGGAGCGGGTTGCCATTTTCTTCTCCAATGCATGAAAGTGAAAAGTGAAAGTGAAGTCACTCAGTTGTGTTCGACTCTTAGCGACCCCATGGACTGTGGCCCACCAGGCTCCTCCGTCCATGGGATTTTCCAGGCAAGAGTGCTGGAGTGGGGTGCCATTGCCTTCTCCGACTTGAAAGAATAGTACAGTGTATACTGACATAGCTTTATTCTGGATATATCATGTGCTAACTTTTTGCCACATTTGTGGCTCTCCACCCCCTTCTCTCTCCCTGGCCCTCTGCACTGGATTTGTCTTGTCAATTTAGCTAGGCTGGAACTACATTTCCCAGAATTCATTTCCGTGCATAGTGTCACAAAGAGTCTTGAGATTCTGTGCATATAAAAGTCTGCCACAGTTCATGGATCTGGCAGAAGACATGAGACTCCAAGGTTACAGTTAGAGGATTTTGCTACTCACAGCATAGCAGGCTGCATAAGCTTCTTATTCATACAGCTCATTTTGTGTCCCCACCCTGACCAAAACAAAAAACACACATACACACATACTCCCAATCTTTTGTAATGGACTGTAAGCAAATCTAGGCTTCCCAGGTGGCTCAGCGGTAAAGAATCCACCTGCCAATACAGGAGACGTGGGCTCCATCCCGACATGGGTGAGGAAGATACCCTGGAGGAGGAAATGGCAATCCACTCCAGTAGTCTTGCCTGGAGAATCCCGTGGACAGAGGAGCCTGGTAGGCCGCAGTCCATAGGACTGCAAAGAGTCGGACACAACTGAGCAACTGAGCAGGCAATGCAAGCAAATCTGCTCAACCTTTGCCTTGGAAGGTGACATCACATTATTGTCTGGTTATGCTGCAGAGTGAGGCAATCTGCCCTCTGTCCCAGAGCAAGACACTCTCTCTCTCTTCCAAGGCTGCACTATAATACAATCTGATATTGCCTTTTTCTCAAGATGTACAGAAGAGTAAGAGAACCATGGAGAACTGTTGCCCAACACAAAACTCCATGACCATGAGGGATTTTTTGCACGAGATTTAGAAGGCAAAAGTGAAGTAGCAGCCATCTTCTTTGTATAATTGTAATGTTAGTGCAGAGTACTAGCAAGTATTAGAGTTGTCTCTTATCTGTTGGCTCATGCTGCTGGTGTGGGGCAGCAGACAGACTAACAGCAACTTTAGCTCCTGCCAGATCTCCTCCACCAGCTTCTCCACCTCCTGGGGAAGATGCCTGCATAGCCCTTCAATAAAAGTCACCAGTTTATTCCTTGTATTATACCCCCATCATTAAAGTTGGAAACTCGGAGGTGATAAAAGACTCACCTCAGTTCTAGTCCATCCTGTTAACTTCGCAGATTTCAGTTTGTTCTTGCCTCTGCCAGTTCACATCCATCTTTCTTCTCTGAGTACCCACTCTGTACAGACTCGAGAAACATACTCAGAAACAACAGCCTTATATAAGTCAATCAAAATGGTCTAGTACTAGCATAAAAAAAAAATCAGTAAATAGATCAATAGAATAAAATAGAGAGCCCCCAAATAGATCCACACTTATAACATCACTTTTTTCTTTTTTAAAACAAAGGCATCGAAACAATCCAATGAGGAAAGGAAATTTTTCAACAAATAATGTTGAAACAATAAGATATCCAATGTTGTTTTGGCTATTTTAGTTCAATGTATTCCTTATAAAATTTAAAATCAGTTTGTCTGTTTCTCCAAAGAGTCTTCAGAAATTTTAATTAAGATTGCATTGACTCTGTAGATCAGTTTGGGGATAATTGACATCTTAACAATTTTGAGTTTTCCAATCCATGAATATCATATAGTTTTCTATTATTTATGTCCTTAATTTCTCTCAGTCATGTTTTACTCTTTTGTAATGGAGAAGTCTTGGGCACTTTTTGTTACATTTATTCCTGATTATGTTCTGGGTGACGCAAGGGTGAAGAATCCACCTGCCAATGCAAGAGACACTAGGGACACAGGGTCAGAAAGATCCCTTGGAGGAGGAAATGGCAACCCTCTCCAGCATTCTTGCCTGGAAATTTTCATGGACAGAGGAGCCTGGCGTGCTTCAGTCCATGGGGTCACAAAGAATTGAACACAACTGAGCAACTGAGCACATAGCATACATGTTATTATTATTTTTTCATTTTTTGGCTATGCCATGCAATTTTCAAGATCTCAGTTCCCGAACCAGCAATTGAATCTGGGCCATGGCAGTGAGAGCCCGGAATCCTAACCAGTAGGCCCTCAGGGAACTCTGTAATAACGTTATTTTTTAGTGCTTTGTAAATAGTATTTAGGCATCACTGGTACTCTTGACTGGCAAATCCCATGAACAGATGAGCCTGGTAGGCTACAGTCCATGGGGTCGCTAGGAGTCAGACACAACTGAGCAACTTCTCTTTCACTTTTCACTTTCATGCATTGGAGAAGGAAATGGCAACCCACTCCAGTGTTCTTACCTGGAGAGTCCCAGGGATGGGGGTACCTGGTGGGCTGCCATCTCTGGGGCCGCACAGAGTCAGACACAACTGAAGCGACTTAGCAGCAGCAGGTATCTCAATGGTAAAGAATCCTCCTGCCAATGCAGGATATTCATGTTTGATCCCTGGGTAGGGAAGATACTCTGGAGAAGGGAATGGCAACCCACTCCGGTATCCTTGCCTGGGAAATCCAATAGACAGAGGAGCCTGGTGGACTATAATCCTTAGGGTCGCAAAGAGTTGAACACAACAACTAAACAACAACAAAAATAGTGTTTAGTTTTTGTATTTTCCAGTAGTTTGTTGCTAAGATGTTGACATCCATTGATTCTTTAACTCTGATTCCTTGCTAAATTTAATAATTAAAGCACTTTACTGTGTATTCCCTATGATTTTCTGTGTAACAAATCAATCACATAATCTGCAAATAGAAACAGTTTTACTTTTCCTTTGACTCTCCATATCTTTTTTTTTCTTGCCTTATTGCAATAACTAATACCTCTTATATAATATGAGTGGTGAATGTGGATATTCCATCTTTATGTCCAATCTCAGAGGGAAAGCTTTCCCTAGTCCACCATTAAGTATGATACTAGCGGCAGTGTTTGTACATGTGTCTACTCAGACTAAGGAAACTCTCTTCTATTCTTAATTTGGTGAGAATTTATGTCATGAATGGTTGTTGAATTTTAGCAAATGCATTCTCTGTCTAGGTAGACAGGAGATACATAGCTACATATATTCATATATCTAGATCTATATATATATATATATATTCACATACTTATGTTTATATATCTCTCTATATATATATCTGGAGCCTCCTTTTAGTATAACTTGTTCCTCTCTACTGCATTGTCCCGCAGATTTTAGCCAGCTCAGAGGCTGCAAACTCTCATATCTGCCTCCTCAGTTCAGCAAGATCTCTATTCTCTGCTCAGATTCAACAATAGAAAATTGTTCGCAGGCAGAGAGCTGATCAATCATGGAACTCACCTCATGAGTATCCTTTCTCTCAGAAATTGCAATCTATGCTATTTACTGAATACTCTGAAAATAGTTGCTTAATATGTTTTGTGCTGTTTTATGGTCGATTATTCCGCTATGAGCAGAAGTGGAAGCCAAATATAGCACCAATTCAAAAACGGCTTTCTCTTCCTCTCTTTTTAATAATTACTTATTTATTGCTGCATGGGGTCTTAGTTGTGGTATGTGGGTGGGCTCTTTGTTATAGCACACAGGCTTAGCTGCCCTGTGGCACATGGGGTCTTAGTTCCCCAACCAGGAGTTGAACCCTCATCCCCTGCATTGCAAGGTGGATTCTTAACCACTAGACCACCAGGTAAGTCCCTGCTCTTTCTCTTAATTATGGAATAACAAGCTTCTTATTTTTTACTTTTCTGTATTTTCCAATTTACTTCAATAAAGTTTTCCCTGAATTCATGAGAAACCTATGGCTTTAAATATATATATATATATATATATATTTTTTTTTTTTTATACCTATAATTGTCTTGCTTCTGCTCTGGAGTGGACTGTGTGGAACAGTGACCCTCTGTTTCAAAGGCCAACATTGCCTTCTGGGATTGAGCTGAAAAAAATCATTAACTAGGAGAACAGTAGAAAACAAATATTGCACCAAGAAATTGGGACATAATGCTTCTCTTCTAGCAGTATGTCTGTATTCCAGGAAGGATTAAGGGTAAAGGTGAAAAGCAAAAGGAAGTATGAATGCCAAATGAGTTTATCCCCATTCTATTGGTAAGGAAGAATAGATTGATTGACATTGCATAGACAATTTGAAATCTCTGCCTAACCATTGAGACCCAAGGAATCATCTAGGTCATAGTCATTTTGCAAATGAGAAAACTGAAGCCTAGAGAAGTTAGTTTGCCTTCAGTTATATAGCTTATTAATGATAACAAATTGGAGTAGAAAGAGTATGGGGTTTTAGTCAAATATTTCTAATCATATTTTGGTTCTACCACTTCCTAATTATGCAACTTGGGTCAAGTTATTTAACTTCTCAGGGCTTGTCTTTTCATCTTCAAAATGATAGTAATCTTACCTATTTCAACTGATTGTTGTGAGAATTAAACATATAAATACATAGTTAATTCCAAATAGATGGTTGGTATTCAATAAATGTTATCTTCATATTCCTTGTAGTAATAGTTATTTGCAAAGCAAGGGTGCTGTCTATAATAACTCATATAGAGACTGTACAGTATGCTACTTTGAATAAAGGAAGGAATAAGATACAAATACTGGAGTCATACCCTTGTTCTAAAGCCATGGTTCTCAAAACATTTTAAGGAGTATGCAGGACAAAGAAATAAACATATTTTAATTTGTATATGTTGATAATACCTGTGATGCTCAATTCTATACCTCTATTTGGCGGGGCCATAGGGTGCCCAGATATTTGGTCAAGCATTATTCTGGGTGTGTATGTGAGGGTGTTTCCGGGTGAGATTAATATTTGAGTCAATAGATTAAGTAAAGCAGATTTCCCCCTAATTGAGAGAGTGGGCCTTATCTAATCAGCTGAAGGACTGACTAGATTAAAAGGCTGATATTCCTGCAAGTCAGAGAGATTTTTTCCTACCTTGAGACTGAAATGTCAACTCTTTATGGTTCTCAAGCCTGCCAGCTTTTGGACTGGAACTGAAACGTTAACTCTCCTGGTTCTGTTCCTTTCAACTTGGACTAGAAGTACATCAGCTCTCCTGGGCTTCCAGCTTAAATACTTACCCTCCAGATCTTGAGACTTCTCAGCTCCCACAATCATGTGAGCTGATTCCTTGTAATAATTCTCTTTATAATTATAAATACACACACACACACATCTTAACGGTTCTGTTTCTCATAAGGACACTAATGTCATACCATAGATATACACGTGTACTTACTTATTCTTCACGTCTTCAGAATAGTCAACAAATAAAAATCTATTTCGGGGAATGCTTATGCAAATCCACAAGAAGTTGGGAAATACTAGGAAACAGCTAACTTCTCACATCTGATAAACCTCTTAAGAATGTATCTGCCTCTCTGAGAGTGCTGCTTTTCTCTAAAACAACATGGCTAGTTCCAGGAGAAAGTGAGGGGACTCAGGAGCAGCAGAACCAAAGAATACATGTCGATCAACTCATTCCTAAAAGTGTTACCTTGAAGGATAGAAAGTTTGGGCAACTCTTTTGTAACATTTCCTGTTTATGTTGCCTTCAACCAGCTTTTGCAGTTCTCTGTCTATGGCATTTTTAGTGGACTTGGCAGTATCGTGAATCATACCCATGATCTGTCTCGTGACTGGTTGGTGACTGCTGGCAGCTGGATGGGGAATCCATTAAACAGAATACATTTTTCTAATCCTTTCGTATGTTTGGTCTAAGTGCTATCATCAAGTCAGCATTAAATAAATGTTTTATGATTCTGGTTTTTAAATCTCCAAAATAAAGATAATAATGCCAGCTATATATTTTAAAATATGGTAGGAAAATTATAAAATGCAAAAGTATTACAAAATAATACTTTTGCTTTTCAGATGAAATGGTGCAAACAGAAAGTGTTATTGTAAACACTAGAAGGCACTATTTCACTACCGAGGCGGACAATGACTCTACCACAAATTTCTTGTATCATAAACTCCTCCTCTTGCCCAATTTCTATTCAAGAACAAAAAGTATGAGAAACTTTAAAATATACATTTGTACAATATACTAAGCAGTGCAAAGAAAAGGGAAAAGGAGAACTAATGTATAAAGGACACTATGAAAAAATGTAAATTCAATAGAAAGAAGACAGAAACAAAAAAACCTGCAATAGGTGATAAAGCAGAAGAGGGATAATGGGAAGAAAATGAGGTCAAAGCAAGTTTCTTTTATACAGAGTAATATATGGGAAGTATTTTCAACGTCACAATTCTTTGTCATGTTGTATTGAAAAATCCTGATTTACAATTAGTCACTGGCTCTCTAGGTCTGTGTGGGCTTCCCTTTCCAACCTTTTTCACCCATCCTATCTCTCTCAACTGCACTTTGCAGAGAGGATGCTAGGGATGTGTCAGAATCCAAAATGAAGACAAGGATTAGGGAGGGGGTTTGGAGTTTCCCTGAAAACGTAAGTGCTGTTTTGATAGTACTGCTCATTGGAAGAAAAGTGACAAATTTCCTACTTATATCTCCCTAGATAATTATGTATCTGAATGCTTCATTTTGAGACTTAGAAAGGAATTGAGGGGACTGTGAGTGACAGAGAACAAAACTGGCCTAGACTGTGTGGTTAGACGAAGAAGGCCATGGCACCCCACTCCAGTACTCTTGCCTGGAGAATCCCATGGACGGAGGAGCCTGGTGGGCTGCAGTCCACGGGATCACAAAGAGTCGGACACGACTGAGCGACTTCACTTTCACTTTTCACTTTCATGCATTGGAGAAGGAAATGGTAACCCACTCCAGTGTTCTTGCCTGGAGAATCCCAGGGACGGGGGAGCCTGGTGGGCTGCCATCTATGGGGTCTCACAGAGTCGGACATGACTGAAGTGACTTAGCAGCAGCAGTGTGGTTAGAGGCTTTTTAAAAAATTTAACATTTGGAACTTAAGGCTTCACAATAACTTGAGGTTCATTTGTTGTTTGGTTGCTGGTGATTTTGCTTTGTTTCCTTTTCTCTTTCTCTGAAAGAATACCTTCTTCACCTTTTAATTCTTGACAATTAAAGGGATCCAGAAGGAAGCAGCACAGAGCTGGCTGGCTGCTGGTTGTAATATAAATTTAAAGAGGCATCTTGAGATTGGATTCTATTAATACTAGTCTATTTCTGAAGTCAACTTAGAAAAGGAAACAGGAACTGAAAGTAACAGATTTGTCCAAATCAAACACTGTACGTTTAAGAACCTAGGCAATCATGGTTTGAGACTCTCAGGAAATTTATACTGTGCTTTAAGGACAAGGAAATCAAAATGCCTCCTTTAGCACATTTAGATTGGAGTTTAAAACACCTGACTAAACAATTTCTCAACAATAAATACTCTATTATACTATGCGCTCTCTGTGAATCACGTCTCATATCTTCTGCACCTCACTGTCTGTACCCATAATGACTGGCATCCAGCAGATGCTCAACAGTTGAATGAATGAACATGGAAACATTCCCCAGGTATTAGTCATTCAGGCTATCACTGTCCTGCTTTTCTTTTTTTTTTTTCTTTGATCTTTTTTTTGTCCTTCCTTTCTTTGGACCATGCTCTTATGATGGAAAATATTAATTAACTATCTCTTTCTCACTTCTTATCAGGAATAGTATCTGAGTCCAAAGAATATAATTGAGGCTGGTGTGAACCTCTGTGTAAGAGGGAGTGAGGAGAATATAATTGAGGCTGGTGTGAATCTCTGTGTAAGAGGGAGCAAGGGGACTTTAATAGCCAGTAAGTAAATCTGTGGTGCCCTCAAACTCCATGGAAGAGTGGGAAAAAGAAGCCATTGGTCATTGGAAAGTTAACTCAACAGTGAGTCTTGTTGACAGAGGACAAATTCTTTCTTCATTATGAATCTAGACTTTGATGCCTTCAAGAAAAAACCATTAACGCAAGTCCTTGGGAGTAATAGTCACCTTGTATATGACCCAGGGACTGGCAGTATTGCTTCCCACCTAGTTGAAGTTCAGAAAGTTCTTGTCCAGCAAGAGCACATTAATGTTGATATGCAATATAGTCAGCCTTGCTGAGGTGATTTGTGCTGCCTTCCTTCTGTCTTGTAATCCATATTTGAGTCTATAGGGCTAGACCAGGGCAGATTGAGGAGGAAAGGTCCAAGGGATGAATCTCTTCTTATGCAAGGAACAGGAGCAGTGTGTTTCTTTTCCCTCCTAGGAGTAATGTGGGGTTGTAGGACTGAGTGTTTTGAAGAGGAGCTGTTTGGGGGAGAGTTAGGGGCAAAGCCTGGAATTTTCTGTTAAGAATGGAGCGGGGGGTGGGGGTGTGCAATGAGGACTCCCTCCTAATGAAATCTTTGAGTGCTTTTCCTTTAGGAATGCAAGGGAAATTTCAAGTTAGCTGATATGAAATTACAAGACACTCCTTGGAAGGAAAGTAATGACCAACTTAGACAGCATATTAAAAAGCAGAGACATTACTTTGTCAACAAAGGTCCGTCTAGTCAAGGCTATGGTTTTTCCAATAGTCATGTATGGATGTGAGAGTTGGATTATAAAGAAAGCTGAGCACAGAATTGACGCTTTTGAACTGTGGTGTTGGAGAAGACTCTTGAGAGTCCTTTGGACTGCAAGGAGATCCAACCAGTCCATCCTAAAGGAAATCAGTCCTTAATGTTCATTGGAAGGACTGATGTTGAAGGTAAAACTCCAATATTTTGGCCACCTGATGTGAAGAGCTGACTCATTTGAAAAGACCCTGATGTTGGGAAAGATTGAAATCAAGAGGAGAAGGGGATGACAGAGGATGAGATGGTTAGATAGCATCACCGACTCAATGGATATGAGTTTGTGTAAGCTCTGGGAGTTGGTGATGGACAGGGAGGCCTGGCGTGCTGTGGTTCATGGGGTCGCAAAGAGTCGGACACAACTGAGAGACTGAACTGAACTGAACTGAACTGATATGTTAACGCCTGCCTCTTCTATAATTCTCCCATATAAATAATTAAGTTCTATTCCAGCAGAGTCTGTTTAGTTGTGGAGGCTGAAAGAACAGAGTAGTGAGGGGGAAAGTGTTATTCTACCATATATATATATATATATATATATATATATATATATACATATATATATATATATATTTTATTTTTTTTTTTTTTGCTGCACTGCATCTTAGTTGTGGCATGTGGGACCTTCGATCTTTGTTGTGGCATACAGGATATTTATTTGTGGCATGAGAGCTTTTTGTTGTGGCATGGGGGATCTAGTTCCCTGACCAGGCCACCTGCATTTGGGGCATGGAGTCTTAGCCACTGGATCTCAAGGGAAGTTCCTACAATATTCTTTTTAAGCACTCCAGTAGAGAAGGGGTATAAGCCTAGCAGGCAGACTGTGGGTCTTAACTGGAGGCCTCAGCTCTTTGTCAAATTGACCTCTGGCAACTGGCTTTCCCACAATGAGAGACCCAAGAAAGACCAACACAAAAGTTAGCCTTTATGACCTAACCTTGAAGTGGCACGCCATCACTTCTGCCGTGGTGACATAGACCAACTCTGATACACTGTGGAAAAGCACCACAGAAGGGAGGAAATACCATGAGACAAGGACCATGGGAGCCTAGCTTGGAATTTGGCTACCACTGATGAAATTCCTAAATGTACTTGATTATAAAACCTTTTTTTAAAATGGGAATTTCCTGGGACTATTGTTCTATGAAACACATTTTAGGAACTGCTTTTATATTTTATAGGTAATGGACGTCCATTGGAGTTTCTACATGACTGTGGCATGAATCTATGTTTTGAAACATTGCTGGCAGAAACATGCTGAATGAATCTAAGGAAGAGTAAAGATTAAAGTTAGATTCCAGTTAGGCAATTTGGCAGTGTTGTGCATGAGAGGTGATAGCAATGGGGAAATGGAAATTGGGGGTGGAAAGAGGAACCAAAGTGAGATACACTGTGGAGGCAGAAACAAGAGAACAATGTGATTATGAAGGAGAGAGGCATCAAAATGACCAATTTCTAGCTTTAAGTGATTAGGATCATGATGAATCCAAGAGCCAACACTGGAAATACGGAGTGAGGATCAGGTTTGGGAGCAGTGTTGATGAATTTAGTTCTAGATATCTTGAAATTTTGTGCCAGTCAGGAGCCTATTTACATGAGCACATCAATGAATACATTTTTGGCCACAAGCAACAAAAACCCCTACTCAAAATAGCTGAAATGATAAAGGCAATATTTCGCCCCCAAATTGGAAATCTAAAGGTGGGATTGGCTTTATGGTTGACTTAAAGTGTCCCCAGTTCCATTTTCCAGTGGTGGTTCCTTTGGCTCTTCTCTCTCCCCTATGTCAGCTTGTTCCTTGGGCTGATTTTTAAGAATGCTGCAACTATTCTGGCCTCACACCTGCAGGTGACTATCTTGGAGAACAAAGAAGTCATCTCACCTGTGGAGTGGTCTTTCCTCACTTGGCAGAGCCTAGATTGAATCTCATGCCTAGCATGATTCAATCCCTGAGGCCAGAGGAATGCTTTGTGTTCATTTAAACCAATTACTAGCTAGGTGGTTGGATAGGATTCTTAGACCAATGAAACCTACTGCTAGAACTAGGGTGTAATGGATGGAGGAGATAAAATCCATGAGAATGAGCCCTGCGGACAACTGAAAGTGTGATTCCAGAGCACAAAGCGAGGCAGATTTGGAGGTCATCTGCACTGATATTAATTTGAGGACTTGGGAGAATTTGAGATCACTTAGTGTTCTTGCCTGGAGAATCCCAGGGACAGGAGAGCCTGGTGGGCTGCTGTCTCTGGGGTGGCACAGAGCTGGACACGACTGAAGCGACTTAGCAGCAGCAGCAGCAGCAGGGTCGGAGACAGTGATGGCACCCCACTCCAGTACTCTTGCCTGGAAAATCCCATGGACAGAGGAGCCTGGTAGGCTGCAGTCCATGGGGTTGCAAAGAGTCAGACACGACTTAGCGACTTCACTTTCACGCGTCGGAGAAGGAAATGGGAACCCCCTCCAGTGTTCTTGCCTGGAGACTCCCAGGGATGGGGGAGCCTGGTGCGCTGCCGTCTATGGGGTTGCACAGAGTCGGACACGACAAGAACAAGAGAATGTTGAGGAGCATTTGCATTAAAGGGTCAATGCCGAGTGATGGGAACCAACAAAAAAAAAAGTAAGGCATTCGCAGAGAGGCCAGTATTTGTGGAACCAGGGCAGTAACGGCTTCTCTGTAACCATGAGAGAGGCAAGAGTTTACTTTCCATTTGTTTTTTCTTACCTCTCCAACTAAGTACAGTTCATAGGCAAATGCTGTGTCATTTATGGCATGGTATCATCAATTCAATGGCCATGAATTTGAACAAGCCCCAGGAGATGGTGAAGGATAGGGAAGCCCGGCATGCTGCAGTCCATGGGGTGGCAAAGAGTCGGACACAACTGAGTGACCGAACAACAGCATGTCATTTATTACCGTTCCTTTTTCCCTCTCAATCAGAATGTCCCTCAAAGTGAGTTTCATATGTATATATATATACACACATATATATATGGCAAATGCTCGGTAGTTATCTGTTGATTGGTTTTTGTTGTTGCTGTTATTTTTTTTTTATTATGGCGGGAAATTTGGCTAAGAAAGCACATTGTATGAATACATAGGAAAAAGTGCAACCAAAACAAGCAAGAACATTTGAGGAACTCTGGATCTTATTTAGACTCAAACATTGGTGTTATATTTAAAAGAAAAATTTTCAAACTAAAAATTATTTCTGTGCTAGTGAAACCACTAGGAAGCATCTCCTGAGTACACTGTTGTCTTCAGAAACATTGTTCGAAACATATTTACCAAAAATATGACAAGATTGTTTAAAATGTAAAATTTTGCATTTGAAAAGTCTATGTTACATAATGTCAATTTAGTGGTTCTTTTGTTGCTTTTCTCCTCAGAATATGAGTTTAAATGTGTATATTTTGCATATAAGTAAGATAAGGGCAAAGAACCACCTCTTTATCAGACAGACATTATCTAATTGTATCATGCAATGCCTTCTGAAAACTTGTGTAGGCAGAGTTTATTTTACTTTATTGAAAGGAATTAGCATCTAATAAAATCCCAGCACACTAGGAAGCATCAGGAATCATCCTGGAAATCAATTAGCCTTTTAATTGATTGACTTTTTAAGATTCTAGCACCTACGCCACTCGCAGTTTACAGTTAACGCTGGATAATGATGATAGAGAAACTGTTATACACATAGAAATGTAATCGACACCATGACACATAAATTAGGTACACCTCAAAGAAAAAAAGAGGTAGAATAAATTCTTTATGATTAATTTTTCATTTCAAGTAATCATTTTTGAGTGATTAAAGTCTAGTAAGTTGCTTTATTTTCAGACATTTTTTCCAGTGTTGCTCCTAACCGCTCTGCACTGGTCATGAAACAATGGACTGTGGAGATGAGAGTTTTAGAGAAAAGAGATCAGAAGTTCTGGCTCTGAAGTTAGAAAGTTGAAATGCCATTTTTTTTCCCCTCGATTTCCTCATCTGTAAAAAAGTAATAATGTTATCTGTTGCATTATTGTGAGAATTACACACAGCATGAGGGCTGGCAAATAAAAAATGCTCAGCAATTGCTAGCGAGTGACTGACGGTAGGTTTTATTTTAGACGGTCCCCAATGACTGATCTACTCTGCAAGTAATTGGTAGACAGAGTCATCTATGATTTAATGGCAGTTGCTGCTTGTATGATTTCCAGTATTTGGGTGGAGAACTGTTTATCAAAGCCAAGGACTCTGTGTTCTGTTTCTGTGTCATGTCTATTCAGTCATTAAGTAACCTCAGTGTCTGTCTTTGGCCCTCTATTACTCAGTATCTATGATTTAACTGTTGAAAATGATATCTGAACCCAAATTACGTTTCTAAGTCAGGTCAGTCTTTCCATAGAAAAAGCAGGCCTCCACCCAAATAAATCATTCTGCTCAGAAAACTGCATCCTAGATTTTGTCCCTGGTTCAAATTAAAATATATTGATTTTTATATGTTTAGAGTAAGACTTCTTCATTTCTCACACTGTGTTTTCAAATTCTTGCCCAAATATAATCTCTTTTTCATTCTTACCATCTGGAGCTAGGTGATCTTATGCTGTCTCAAAACTTTTGCCTTAGCCCTAGACAACTTACATTAGAGAACTGAAAATTCTGTGGGAGGTATCTGTTTCCACCTTCTTCTCATTTCAATTCATATTGGATGCTATAGAGTATTGGGTTGGCCATAAAGATCATTCGGGTTTTTCCATAAAAGCATACTGAAAACTCAAAAAAAACTTTTTGGCCAACCTATTATTTCATCAGACACGCCAATTTATTCATGACTATCTCTCCTTAAACTTCCTTGGAGTCTCATTTAATTAAATTAATTTATTTGGCCACACCAGGAATTGAACCTGGGCCCTTGGCAGTGAAAGCATGGAGTCCTACCTACCAGGGAATTCCCATCAGAGTCTCATTTTAGACATGAACCATGGTGCCCTTAGCTCGGAGTTAGGAGAGAATGTAGGATTGAATGTTTTAAATATTAAATCATTTGATGAAATCTGACCGTACTTTTGGCCAACCATGCTGTGATATCATAGCAGCTGAAAGTTTAGCCAAGTATTTTAATTTTAAATAGGCTTCTGTGTTGAAGATGGTTCTAACTGGAATTGGAGCAGCCAGTGTTGACTCTCCTCTTACGCAGTAGGGGAGCTAGTGTCAAAATATTCTGCTTATTATTTTTCTCCTAATTAGGTAATATTACCTCCTTTAGTCATTTTTTCTTATCTTTTAAACAGAGCCCCTGATGGTAGCCTAACCTCATGACCTTATTGTCTCAGGATAATTTATTTAATGTGCAATAGCTATATGTGCACTTACAATAGTAGTTTATAAATGGAGTTTTACTGCTAAAAAGGATTCGAAGGACTCTAAATGACAATGCTTATAAATTTACAGTTTACTATAGGAAAAGACTACATCCATGGTATTAAAGCAGGATTGTTATTATTCAGTCTCTCGGTTGTGACTGACTCTTTGTGACCCCACGGACCACAGCATGTCAGGCTTCCCTGTCCTTTGTTATCTCTCAGAGTTTGCTCAAATTCATTGTGTTGATGATACCATCCAACCGCCTTATCCTCTGTTGCCTCCTTCTCCTCCTGCCCTCAATCTTTTCCAGCCTCAGGGTCTTTTCCAGTGAGTTGGCTCTTCCCATCAGATGGCCAAAGTATTGGAGCTTCAGCATCAGTCCTTCCAATGAGTATTCAGGTTTGATTTCCTTTAGGATTGACTGGTCTGATCTTGTAGTCCAAGGGAATCTCAAGAGTCTTCTCCAGCACCACAGTTCAAAAGAAAGTAAGGAATTCTTGCAGGATTTCATCCCTGCAAAGGCTGTTTCACTGTAAGGGGTCCAGAGAGGCCAGGTGGGGCTGCTTTGTTCACCCTCTATAAGAGCTGAGGTCAGATGCAGATACAGACTACTTTGAAAGCAGAAAGCTCCAAATGGAGTCTTAGGCAGAGTCTTTTATATTTGCTGGTCACATAGACATGCTCCTGCTAAATAACCAGTCTCAATGACAGAGCTGAGTCCAGATGTAAAACACTGATCTCTTAATAATCAATGTTGCCAAAGTGGCATGAACCACAACAACTCTGAAACTCCTCCAACTTGTGGTTTCAAATCAACACTGCCAATCAGTATGTTTCATGACTTGACAAGGGTCAGTGCCATGCAAGAACCTCAGCAAAATGGTTCAGGTTGATCTGGCCTGTTGTAATTAACTGTCCCAGTAAGGTCTACCACCCCGATCTATGTTTCAAGACCTTTCTACGACGAAACAATTATCCTTAATTTAACAGAGATTAACTTGCCTTACTATCAAAATGCACGTTTAGGTCCTAAACATTTGCAGTCAACAGTGAGGAGTTGGTATAGATTTAAACAGAAACTAAACCATCCAATAATAATAGCACAAATTTTCTCATACTTTATACTGACTTTATAATTCATTTGCCTCTCTGATCTATAGCTATCTGAACTTTAAGGTATATACCAGCTAAATGATTAAGAATCATAATCAATCTACCATTAATTAAGTATACATCTTCCTTAGGTCAATTCTTCTCCATAGAAATAATGTCTTGTGAAAGAAAAATCAAAAGACATAGCCACATTGGTATTTTTCTATGTGGCCATAGTTAGAGCTCCCCTTTTTTTTCACTCATTTTGAGAATGTAGACTACTTCTGGAAGTTACTTTTTCATTCAGCTCACTTCTTGGCTCTTCAAAAGAGAAAAAAGTTTTGTCAGAGTCCTTCTCCCCAAAAGCATTGAAGTCCAAGTTGACAGAATATTATTCTTTTATTTTAAGCCTCATCAGAATTGTTGGTTTTTCCTTTTCATGAAACCCATATATTGGCTTCTTTCCTCTCATCAATAATTTCACCTTGCTTTCATTAATCATTAATTTTAATCCTAGTCTTTCCCCTATTAGATCGCTATGGTTCAACCACTGAGCTTATCTGTATGACTGGTAGCAAGCTCATCTTGGCTGGACATGGCTGGACTTCCCCTTCATTCCATTCCTAATTGTATGAGGTCAGATTGGATAAGTAGAGAAAATGGGGCTCTCCTGTCCACTGAGCAAAGAAACATTGTTACAGTTAACCCCAGCCTGTGGAAGTGGGAGAAAGGATAATCTATCCCACTAATCTCTTTGGAATTCTTGCATTAGGTTCAAAATAATAACAGTATCTTGTTTTGCATTATCAGCCTCTGGAGGGTTTAGTTACACACCTAGTCTAGAGACTATGAATTTGGCATTTGTCATAGACCAAATTTTGTGTATCCCCTCAAATTAATATGTTAAACTCTACCTCCAGTGTGATGGTATTAGGAGGTGAGGTCTTTGGGAGGTAATTAGGATTAAATGAGATTATGAGGGCAGAGGGCTTCCCTGGTGGCTAAGATGGTAAAGAATCTGCCTGCAATGCAGGAGATGTGGGTTTGACACATGGGTTGAGAAGATCCCCTGGAGAAGGAAATGGTTACCCACTCCACTATTCTTTCAAAGGGTTCAGTCCATGGAGCCACAAAGAGCTGGACACGACTGAGTGGCTGAGCACACTTTATAAGGGCGGAGCTCACGAGTGGGATTAATGCCCTTATAAGAGTCAGGAGGGAGCTTGCGGCTGCCTAATTTCTGCCTTGTAAGAGCAAAGCAGATGGCGGTTTGCAACCTAGTGGAGGGTCCTCACCAGAATCTAACCCTGCCAGCACCGTGATCTCCAACTTCCAGCCTCCAGAACTGTTGTTCATAAAGCATTCAGTCTATGACACTTCATTACAGCAGCCCAAACAAAGACAGCATTGAAAAAGAAAATTATGGAAGATTTGTAGTTAAATTCCTGCATCATTCTGCACTCTATTTTCCCTAATTCCATAGTAAAAACAATGTATCTAAGGGAGACGTGACTTCAGTCACCTTCCTATTAAATTGCAAACTACAGGCTATAGGTTCGAGGACCAGTCCTTTAATCCTTCAATCTGTCATCACCCCTACACCTTTTTAAGCAGTTGTGTTTAGTTTCAATTGTCTATTAATCTACTACTTTGAGTGTGATAAGGAATATGATAAATCTAGTCCATTGAATGTGGTATTTCTTTGCCTATTTTAGTACCATGTGGGCAGAGAAGTGAGGGTCTTGATCCAAGGAAATGTAACTAGGAAGGCCAAATTGGTACAATATTTTTGTTCTAAATTTTTGATAGTATTCAAAGCATTGGCTTCAGTCACTGGGTATGCAAAGCCAAACCCAAAATATGAGTCAAGTTTTGTTAATATCCATCTAAGTTCCCCCCAGGCAATAGATAAAGAGTCAGTATTATCTACTAGCCAGCTATGAGTTGGATCTTTTCTCCTGGGAATACTTCCCAGGGCTATTTGCAAACACTGCCTTTTTGATGGCAAACGGAATATTTATTATTAATGGTTTAAGTTTCAGTAAGGGCCGCTGGTAAATTTCTCAATTGATCCATTAATGCGTGATTTGAATTCCTCCATGAAGACTCATTTCATGTACCCAGGCTGCCAATTCAAGTGGTCAAACTAAATCATCAACTTAGTTGATTTGTTGATTCTTTGCATAAGGCTTCTTTGGTGAGCATCAACATGTACTACTTTGGTTTGCTCTTAGAACTTACATAAAGATTTTCAAAGAGCAGTATCCTCTTTATCACCCAGTCATTTATGGTCCACTTGCCAGGTTAATTTGCAAATCCACTGGTCAAGAGTCAGTATATACTCAAAACATAGGGTGTGTACTTGTATCGAATTCTTCTATCATTGCCAGGAATACATCCTATAATTTAGCCCCCTGGACCAAGTTGTTTTTATCTTCCTTCATGAGAATTTTATCTGTTAGACAGCAGGCCACACTTTCCATACTGAGCCATGACCCTCAATTCTGGAACTGCTAGAATCATAACTTCAAAAAGCAAATACAATTTACATCTTGGAGATCTTTCAGAAGTCAAAGCAAACTAAAACTATAACCATTAAAGTTCAGATCATGAGATGACAGATAATTCTGGTAGATATTAATTATGAATGATAGTTTAGAAATTAAATGATGTACAAATTTGCATAGATATATTTCCCAATCAGAGCTTATAATTATTAAAGAGATGAGAAAATGGTCTTTTCAACAAGTGGTACTTAGACAACTGGGTCTCCACATGCAAAAGAATTAACTTGGACCCTTAACTCACACCATAAAAAATTAATTTGAAATGGATCATAAAACTAAGAGCTAAAAAGATATAAAACTCATAGAAAAAATATAGGGACAAATCTTCATGACCTCAAGTTAGGCAATAGTTTATTAAGTGCGGCACCAAAAGCAAAAAAAAAAAAAAAGATAAACTGGACTTCAGCAAAATTTAGAAACTTCACGCTTCAAAGGACACTAACAAGAAAATGAAAAAGACAACCCACTAAATAAGAGAAAATATTTGCAAATCATATATCTGATAAAGGATATTTTATCCAAGGTACACAAAGAACTCTTATAACTCAACAATAAAAACACAATTTGATTTAGAAGCATGTGAAAAATATAAGTAAATATTTTTCCAAAGAAGAGATGCAAATAGCTAAGAAGCACACGCAAATATGTCACACATAACCAGTCATTAGGGAAATGCAAATCAAAATCACTTTGAGATACCACTTCATATTTAACAAGGAGACTTAAGAAAAAAAAAAAAGGACAGTAACAAGTGTCAGTGAGAATGCAGAGAAATTGGAATACTCATACATTACCAGCAGGATGTAAAATGGTATAGCCGCTTTGGAAAACAATTTGACAGTTAATCAAAATGTTTAATTTAGAGTTATCATATGCCCTAGGAATTCTCCTGCTGGCTTCCCTAGTGGCTCAGACTGTCAAGAATCTGCCTGCAATGCTGGAGGCCCGGGTTTGATCCCTGTGTCAGGAAGATCCCTTGGAAAAAGGAATGACTACCCACTCCATTTGTCTTAACTGGAGAATCCCATGGACAGAGTAGCCTGGCGGGCTACAGTCCAAGGGGTCACAAAAAGTCAGACACAACTGAATTGCTGAATTGGACACTTTCACAGCAGTTCTGCTACTAGATCAGAATAGGCAAATCCACAGAAATAGAACGTATATTAGTGGTTGCCAGGGAATGGAAGGAGGTAAATGGGAAGTGACTGTTAATGGCTATGGGGGTTCTTTCTGGAATGATGAAAATGTTTTGAAAGTAGATAGCTGCACAAATCTATGATTATACTAAAACCCACTAAATTGTACACTTGAAAGGGTGAATTTGATGCTGTGTGAATTATATATCAATAAAGCTATTAAACAAACTATCAAAAAGGAGCTCTCATAGAAAATAATAAATATTTGAAGGTTTTAATTTCATGTTGGGGACTTCCCTGGCAATCCAGTGGTGAAACTCAGTGCTTCCATTACAGGGAACTAAGATCCCACAGGCCAAGTGGTACAGCCAAAACAAAAACAAAACTTCATATCTCCTGAAAGCTGCTTCATTAACATATTTAGACTTACTTTACCAAAGAGGAAATACAGATGGCACATGAGCACATGAAAAGATGCTCAACATCATTAGCTACTAGGGAAGTGCAAGTCAATGCCACGATGAGATAACACTCCACACCTATTAGAATGCCTAAAACTAAAAAGACTGACCATGACAATTGTTGGTAAGAATATGGAGGAATTAATCCTCATATACTGCTGTAAGAATGTAAAGTGAAACTTTGGAAGTTTGGCATTTTCTTAAAAGTTAAATACACACCTTCCATAAGACCCAACTATTCCACTTATAGGTGTTTACTCAAGAAACATGAAAGCATATACTAATGCAAGGGCTTATACACAAATGTTCCTAGTATAACAGCCCAAAGTGGAAACCCAAATGTGCATGGATAAATTATGGTATATCCATACAATGGAATGCTACACAGCAATAAAAAGGAGTTAAGTCTTGATATGTGAAACAACAGGGATATGCATACTGGGTAAAGGAAGCTAGACCAAAAAGGAGTACGTATTATATGGATTCATTTATCTAAAAGTCTAGAAAATATAAAATAATCTGCAGTTACAGAAACTAAGATGAGTGATTGTCTGGGAAGGAGGGACTGGGATGAAGAGAAGGGAGAGATTATAAAAGCAACACTTTGGTGTTCTACATAAATTAGTTTTCTTGGTTGTGGTGATAATTTGATTGATGTATATGCATGTTAATTCCAATCAAGTTGTAGTCTTTAAATATATGCAGTTTATTTTAATTTACTTTTATCTCACTAAGATTTTTTTAAAAAAATCTTTGATCTTTTGCACAGATATAGAAACTTCTCAATGGAAATTGGTATAGTTTTAGTGAGCCTCACTCATACAACAGATTTATTTATGAAAACTTGTAGTAAGCTAAATACAGATAAATAAAGTAACATTTTTTAAGCATCAAGGAAGCTCTTCATTCAGATAATTCTTTTTTTTCGAATAAGAAAACTTTGAACACAAAATGATGATATGTGTGTATATTTCTGAGATTTTATACATGCATAGATTGTTCTCTTTTTTTGGCCATGCAACTTGCAGGGTTTTAGTTTCCCAACCAGGGATTGAGCCCAAGCCATAGCAATGACAGCTTCAAATCCTAACCTCTGGACTACCAACTAGGGAGCTCCTTTACACAAGCATAGATTCTTGCAACCACTACCACAGACAGGCTACAAAACAACTAACACCTGAAAGAATTCAACCTGCTGCTCTTTGTATTTAGATCATTTTCTAAACCTCATCTTGGCTACCACTGACCTGATGCATTCTAGGAATCAGCGAACTAAAATGGACTGGAATGGGTGAATTTAACTCAGATGACCATTATATCTACTACTGTGGGCAGGAATCCCTCAGAAGAAATGGAGTAGCCATCATGGTCAACAAAAGAGTCCGAAATGCAGTACTTGGATGCAATCTCAAAAATGACAGGATGATCTCTGTTCGTTTCCAAGGCAAACCATTCAGTATCTCAGTGATCCAAGCCTATGCCCCAACCAGTAACGCTAAAGAAGCTGAAGTTGAATGGTTCTATGAAGACCTACAAGACCTTTCAGAACTAACACCCAAAAAAGATGTCCTTTTCATTATAGGGGACTGGAATGCTAAAGTAGGAAGTCAAGAAACACCTGGATTGACAGGCAAATTTGGCCTTGGAATATGGCATGAAGCAGGGCAAAGGCTAATAGAGCTTTGCCAAGAGAATGCACTGGTCATAGCAAACACCCTCTTCCAACAACACAAGAGAAGACGCTACACATGGACATCACCAGATGGTCAACACTGAAAGCAGATTGATTATATTCTTTGCAGCCAAAGATGGAGAAGCTCTATACAGTCAACAAAAACAAGACCAGGAGCTGACTGTGGCTCAGATCATGAACTCCTTATTGCCAAATTCAGACTTAAATTGAAGAAAGTAGGGAAAACCACTAGACCATTCAGGTATGACCTAAATCAAATCCCTTATGATTACACAGTGGAAGTGAGAAATAGATTTAAGGGCCTAGATCTGATAGATAGAGTGCCTGATGAACTATGGAATGAGGTTCGTGACATTGTACAAGAGACAGGGATCAAGACCATCCCCATGGAAAAGAAATGCAAAAAAGCAAAATGGCTGCCTGGGGAGGCCTTACAAATAGCTGTGAAAAGAAGAGAAGCGAAAAGCAAAGGAGAAAAGGAAAAATATTCCCATTTGAATGCAGAGTTCCAAAGAATAGCAAGGAGAGATAAGAAAGTCTTCCTCAGCAATCATTGCAAAGAAATAGAGGAAAACAACAGAATGGGGAAAACTAGAGATCTCTTAAGAAAATTAGATATACCAAGGGAACATTTCATGCAAAGATGGGCTTGATAAAGGACAGAAATGGTATGGACCTAACAGAAGCAGAAGATATTAAGAAGAGGTGGCAAGAATACACAGAAGAATTGTACAAAAAAGATCTTCATGACCAAGATAATCATGATGGTGTAATCACTCACCTAGAGCCAGACATCCTGGAATGTGAAGTCAAGTGGGCCTTAGAAAGCATCACTACAAACAAAGCTAGTGGAGGTGATGGCATTCCAGTTGAGCTATTTCAAATCCTGAAAGATGATGCTGTGAAAGTGCTGCACTCAATATGCCAGCAAATTTGGAAAACTCAGCAGTGGCCACAGGACTGGAAAAGGTCAGTTTTCATTCCAATCCCAAAGAAAGCTAATGCCAAAGAATGCTCAAACTACTGCACAATTGCACTCATCTCACACACTAGTAAAGTAATGCTCAAAATTCTCCAAGCCAGGCTTCAGTAATATGTGAACCGTGAAATTCCAGATGTTCAAGCTGGTTTTAGGAAAGGCAGAGGAACCAGAGATCAAATTGCCAACATCTGCTGGATCATGGAAAAAGCAAGAGAGTTCCAGAAAAACATCTATTTCTGCTTTATTGACTATGCCAAAGCCTTTGACTGTGTGGATCACAATAAACTGTGGAAAATTCTGAAAGAGATGGGAATACCAGACCACCTAACCTGCCTCTTGAGAAACCTATATGCAGGTCAGGAAGCAACAGTTAGAACTGGACATGGAACAACAGACTGGTTCCAAATAGGAAAAGGAGTACATTAAGGCTGTATATTGTCACCCTGCTTATTTAACTTCTATGCAGAGTACATCATGAGAAACGCTGGACTGGAAGAGGCACAAGCTAGAATCAAGATTGCCGGGAGAAATAGCAGTAACCTCAGAAATGCAGATGACACCACCCTTATGGCAGAAAGTGAAGAAAAGCTAAAAAGCCTCTTGATGAAAGTGAAAGAGGAGAGTGAAAAAGTTGGCTTAAAGCTCAACATTCAGAAAACTAAGATCATGGCATCTGGTCCCATCACTTCATGGGAAATAGATGGGGAAACAGTGGAAACAGTGTCAGACTTTATTTTTGGGGGCTCCAAAATCACTGCAGATGGTGATTACAGCCATGAAATTAAAAGATGCTTACTCCTTGGAAGGAAAGTTATAACCAACCTAGATAGCATATTAGACTTTGCCAACAAAGGTCTATCTAGTCAAGGCTACGGTTTTTCCAGCGGTCATGTATGGATGTGAGAGTTGGACTGTGAAGAAAGCTGAGCGCCTAAAAATTGACGCTTTTGAACTGTGGTGTTGGAGAAGACTCTTGAGAGTCCCTTGGACTGCAAGGAGATCCAACCAGTCCATCCTAAAGGAGATCAGTCCTGAGTGTTCATTGGAAGGACTGATGCTGTGGCTGAAACTCCAATACTTTGGCCACCTTATATGAAGAGTTGACTCATTGGAAAAGACCCTGATGCTGGGAGGCATTGGGGACAGGAGAAGGGGACGACAGGATGAGATGGCTGGATGGCATCCCCGACTCGATGCACATGTGTTTGGGTGAACTCTGGGCATTGGTGATGGACAGGGAGGCCTGGCGTGCTGCGATTCATAGGGTCACAAAGAGTCGGACATGACTGAGCAACTGAACTGAACTGAATGGTGTAAATATTCTGAATGTGTTAGTTTCAAACTATCAATGTGACATTACTGAACTTGGAAAGAAATGGGCACAATTTGCTCTCATAGGGAAGGAGCAAGTATGAGCTGGTTCCAGCAGAACACTAATTATTGTTAATGTAAGTTTAACAGGCACACATGGAAAGAATAGTGGATATAAAATCAGAAATACAGTGTTGCAACACGTAACTTCTGAAAGACCGTAAAGAACTTCTCAAAGTTCTGATTCAGTTACTGATCTGTAGACCTAGTATAATATGTGTTTGTGCTCAGTTGTGTGCAACTCTTTGCGACCCCATGGACTATAGCCCACCAGGCTTCTCGACCCAAGGATTGAACCTGCATCTTCTGTGTCTCCTGCATTGGCCGGTGGATTCTTTACACGGAGCCACCTGGGAAGCCCCTAATATAATATACTGAACTCTTAATTCCTAGGATGATCAACAATGAGCTCTTCATAGAGTAGTGAAAAGCATGGTTAAATACATTTAAAAATACCATTTATGATATGAAAAACGTCCAGCAAGAAACATGTTTTTGAATAAATACAAGTTATGGATCAATTTTGACAAAATTAAAGAGAAAACTATAATAAACAATCATAATGACCCAGTTTTTAAAACCACTGGGGATTCCTTGGTGGCTCAACGGTAAAGAATCTGCCATGCAGGAGACATGGGTTCAATCACTGATCCTGGAAAATCCCACATGCCTCAGAGCAACTAACCCTGTGGGCCACAACTACTGAGCCTGTGCTCTGCAGCCCAGGAGTCACAGTTACTGAGTCCACAGGCCACAACTACAGAAGCCTGCACAACCTAGAGCCCATGCCACTGCAATAAGAAACCCACGCACTACAACAAAGAGTAGCCCCCACCCACCACAACTAGAGAAAGCCTGTGCAAAGAAATGAAGACCTTGTCCAGTTGCTCAGTCGTGTCCAGCTCTTTGCCACCCCATGGACTGCAGCATGCCAGATTCCCCTGTCCTTCACTACCTCCCGGAGCTTGATCAGATTCATGTTCATTGAGTCAGTGATGGTATCCAACCATCTTGTCCTCTGTTGTCCCCTTCTCCTCCTGCCCTTAATCTTTCCCAGCTTCAGGGTCTTTTTCAATAAGTCAGCTCTTCGCATTAGGTAGCCAAAGTACTAGAGCTTCAGCTTCAGCATCAGTCCTTCTAAAGAATATTCAGGACTGATTTCCTTTAGGATTGACTGGTTTGATCTTGCAGTCCAAGAGACTCCCAAGAGTCTTCTCCATCACCACAGCTCAAAAGCATCAATTCTTCAGCATTCAGCCTCCATTATGGTCCAACTTTCATATCCATACGTGACTACTGGAAAAACCATAGCTTTGACTACACAGCCCTTTGTTGGCAAAGTAACGCAGCCAAAAATAAATAATTTTTTAAAGATACATTAAATGTTCAGAAAATCACAAATAATTAAAGAATTTTAATTCCTCAGATTTATTTGGATTTTTAAACTGAATTAAAATCTATGAAACTACTGTATTTAGCTGATCCTTGAAATGCTTGAAACCACTTACAACAAACTTCATAGGTAGCAATTTTCTATTAGAATATTTTTAAGTTACTATGGAAACAAGTTGTCCTATTGTTACACTTTAGGCCACTTCTCAGTCTTATACTAGCTAACTCAGCTCTCCTTTTCTTCCTTTCTGCATTCCCCAGAAACTCATTCGGCTGTAAATTTTTCTTTAAAGACTTTCCTCTGTTTAAGTTTATTGAATGGAAAGGGGAATGAGGGAATCTTTGGAAATATTTTATATCCTGATCTAGGTGGTGGTCACATGCGTATTTACATATGTAAAAATTCAAGCTGTGTACTTAAGATTTTTAACGTGGGTTCCCAGTTGTCTCAGAACCAGCATAGCACTGCACACCATGATTTGCTCATAGAAGGCTCTCAGTTTAACTGAACTGAACCAAGATTGCAGCAGCAGAACTTGACCTTTTACAAGCGCTTGATACGTGTTTGTTTTCCTTGTTGACAATGATGACTATTTGTGGACTGTGAACCTTCTTCCTGGTCCAAGAAACATTTGCCCGGAAGTCAGTTACATAATGATTAACTAAAACTACAGTTATTCCAAATTAGTACTTTCTCTTTCTGTCCTTGAGATTTTTAACTCATAATGGAAGATTTGGGCAGGAAATGGAACATGTTTTCTTTCTACAGTGGGTGATGTTCATGATCTTGGTTTTACCATCAAAATATTGGTTGTACATAATGGTGCCATGATGTCTATCATTTCCTTTCCATCCTTTCTCTGCTTTAAATGAATTTTTCTGCACCTCCTACTCTAAGAGTTTGCTCACACATGTTATTCCCTTGTCAGCCCCCAGCCAGTTGGACCAGAAATAAACTAAGCTGGGCCAATTGGCTTTTCTCTCCCTAAAATTTGGAATTGAGATTTAGAAATCCCAGAACTCTCTTTCACTGCTTGAACTGGAGATAATATACAGCTGGTATGGGTATGCGTCATATGTACACTTGTGTATACAAGTGGTCATAGGCCGTTGTCTTGGGCTCTGCTATATCATGCAGTACCACTTAACTCTTGGGGATCTTTTTATCATTCCAAATCGTAGAAATACAGAGTGCCTCACTATTTAGCTGACACCTCCCTCTTTCAGTTTTACCTACTCTCTCCAGTCTCTTTTTCTATTTCCTAGCAGCATCAGGAGAATGCCTTGGCAACTTTTGGTCCAGAGGTTATCCTTAATTCTCAGCTCATTGAAGCTGACAATAGTTCAGAGGGTTCAGGTACCCCTACTTTACTAGTGATTTTTTAATTAAAAAATAATTTTAAAATAATTTGATTTAATTAAATCAAAGACATAAATAGATGGAGACATATTCCATGTTTCTGAGAATCAATATTGTGAAAATGACTATACTACCAAATGAAATCTACAGATTCAATGTGATCCCTATCAAATTACCGATGGCATTTTTCACAGAACTAGAACAAAAATTTCACAATTCATATGGAAACACAAAAGACCCAGAAGACCCAAAGCAGTCTTGAGAAAGAAGAATGGAGCTGGAGGAATCAACCTTCCTGACTTCAGATTATACTACAAAGCTACAGTCATCAAGACAGTATGGTACTGGCACAAAAACAGAAATATAGACCAATGGAACAAGATAAAGAACCCAGGGATAAACCCATGCACCCATGGGTACCTTATTTTTGACAAAGGAGGCAAGAATATACAATGGGGCAAAGACAGCCTCTTTAATAAATGGTGCTGGGAAAACTGGACAGCTACATGCAAAAGAAGGAAATTAGATCACCACCTAACACCATGCTGCTGCTGCTGCTGCTAAGTTGCTTCAGTCGTGTCTGACTCTGTGAGACCCCATAGACGGCAGCCCACCAGGCTCCCCTGTCCCTGGGATTCTCCAGGCAAGAACACTCGAGTGGGTTGCCATTTCCTTCTCCAATGCACAAAAATGAAAAGTGAAAGTGAAGTTGCTCAGTCGTGTCTGACTCTTCAAGACCCCATGAACCGCAGCCTACCAGGCTCCTCCGCCCATGGGATTTTCCAGGCAAGAGTACTGGAGTGGGGTGCCATTGCCTAACACCATACACAAAGATAAACTCAAAATGGATTAAAGACCTAAATGTAAGACCAGAAACTATTAAACTCTTAAAGGAGAACATAGGCAGAACACTTGATGGCATAATCAAAGCAAGTTCTATGACCCACCTCCTAGAGTAATGGAAATAAAAACAAAATAAACAAGTGGGACCTCATTAAACTTAAAAGCTTTTGCACAACAAAGGAAACTATAAACAAGGTGAAAAGACAACCCTCAGAATGGAAGAAAATAATAGCAAGGGAAACAAGTGATAAATAATTAGTTTCCAAGATATACAAGCAGCTTATACAACTCAATACCAAAAAAAGCAAATAATCCAATCAAAAAGTAGGAAAGGGACCTGAAGAGACATTTCTCCAAAGAAGACATACAGATGGCTAACAAGCACATGAAAAGATGCTCAACATCACTTATTATCAGAGAAATGCCAATCAAAACTACAATGAGATACCACCTCACAGTTGTCATAATGAAAGTGAAAGTGAAGTCATGTCCGACTCTTTGTGACCCCATGGACTGTAGCCCACCAGGCTCTTCCATCCATGGAATTTTCAGGCAAGAGTACTGGAGCAGGTTGCCATTTCCTTCTCCAGGGGATCTTCCTAACCCAGGGATCAAACCTAGGTCTCCTGCATTGCAGGCAGATGCTTTACTATCTGAGCCACCAGGGAAGCCCAGTCAGAATGGCCATCATCAAAAAGTCTACAAACAATAAATGCTGGAGAGGGTGTGAAGAACAGGGAACACTCTTGCATTGTTGGTGAGAATGTAAACTGATAAAGCCACTATGGAAGATGGTATGGAGATTCCTTAGAAAGCTAGGAATAAAACCACCATATGACCTAGCAATCCCACTCCTAGGCATATATCCTGAGGAAATAAAAACTGAAAAAGAAACATGTACCCCAATATTGACTGCAGCTCTATTTATAATAGCTAGAACACGGAAGCAACCTAGATGTCCATTGACAGATGAATGGATAAAGAAGTGGTGGTACATATATGCAATGGAATACTACTCAGCCATACAAAGGAACACATTTGAATTTATTCTAACGAGGTGGATGAAACTAGAGCCCATTATACACAGTGAAGTAAGTCAGAAAGAGGAATATAAATATCATATACTGACACATATATACAGAATCTGAAGAAATGGCACTGATGAATTTATTTTCAGGACGGCAATGGAGAAACAGACATAGAGAACAGACCTAAGGACAAGGTGGGAGGAGAAGGGGAGATGTATGGAGAGAATAACATAGAAAATTACAATACCATGTGTAAAACAGATAGCCAATGAGAATTTGCTGTAAGACTCAGGGAACTCAAACAGGGAACTCTGTGACAGGCTGAAGGGTTGGGTGGGAAGGGAGATGGGAGGAAGGTCTGGGAGGAAGGGGACATGGGTATACCTATGGCTGATTCTTGTTGACGTATGACAGAAAACCACAAAATTCTGTAAAGCAATTATCCTTCAATTAAAAATTTTTTTTTAATTTCTTTTTTTTGGCCACATGCACAGCATGTGGGATCTTAGTTCCCCCACAATGGATTGAACTGATATCCCCTGCATTGGAATCACAGAGTCTTAACCACTGGACCACCAGGGACGTCCTATTAATGACTCTTTTAATGACCCCTCAGTCAAAGAGAAGGGAAACATTCTCTGCCTTCTCTCATAATGTAGCAAGAGAGAATAACCTCACCTTAGAACACTGCATTCCCCACAAAGGGCAACTTTCACTTATACTGTCTTCCCCTTCTGAGGAAGGGGATAATGGTGAGGGTAGCATTGATTTTCCTAACTGGTACCTCTTACTGGATCCAGTGGGGAAGGGATAGATTCCAAAAGCTGATGTCTTCTCAAACATGAGTGTGTTATCTTTAGCTGTATATCCTTAGCTCCGAGCTCAAAAACAAGATCTCATTTTACTTAAAGTGAAAATTCCCTGATATAAACGACAGTATGGGTTGGACTCCTTTCCAATGCTGTTTCATATAATTAGCAGTGTAAGTGCCTCACTTCTGGTAGTGACTCTCAAATATATGTATAAGACAAATTTTACAAATTTCAGTATTGGTTGGACTTTTTAATAGTCTAGTTCATTACTTTTAACCAACCATTTTCACATATACTGTGCCACTTAATTGTCTGGGCTATCGCTGATCCACAATCCTATCCAGAGATTACACTGGAAAATTCCAGAGTATCCCTGATTCCTAGTTAACTTTCCAATTACCCTTCCTCCTCAAAGTGAACAGCCTCCTTTCCAGACCCACAAGAATTCTAGTCAGAGCTGATTCTAGATTAAAACCTGTTTTAGGAAAGAATACCTTTTCATCAATTTTATTCCCCCATTAATTTGGCAGGTAGATTATTTCTAACAATTGCATTTGGAATCTGTCTCAGGATTTTTGTACTGTCTGCATATCTACCATTATTCGTCTTTGTTACAATATAAGAAAAAGCACATCTTAGAATTTAAGGTGTATATATTGATAGTTGGTTTCTGCTACTAAGGGAAAGTTAAATAAGTAGCCTATGAAAGGGGCCCTGTGTAACTGACCCCTCCATGATTCTATTTCCTCCTCCTTTTAATTCTTACAACCTTGGCTAGTATGCCATTTGGATTGTGACGGAAACTAAAATAAAAGTCTGTGGATTTCCTCATATAGATAATATAATGGTTAGGAATAGGATGCTGCTGCTGCTAAGTTGGTTCAGTCGTGTCCAACTCTGTGCAACCCCGTAGACGGCAGCCCATCAGGCTCTGCTGTCCATGGGATTTTTTTCAGGCAAGAGTACTGGAGTGGGGTGCCATTGCCTTCTCTGAGGAATAGGATAGAAGCACTTAAAATCCTCCTGTATCTTGAAGGTTTCCTTCAAAATTCACAATCCTAAACATCACATTAGGAGAAATAATATCCTGATCGCAGAAGGTGATATATCTTTTAGATAAACTTTAGAGAAAGACTGAAATACATTTGTGACGGTTAAGGTGGAGATTGAGGGATAAAAATAGACATAGCATAATGAATTCCAGAACTCAATTATCTCCTTGTGTTTGTGTGTATAACATGCTCCAGAGGATGAAATAAGCAATATCTTCTAAAAAAAAGAAATGTTTAGGGCACTTGGCAGTCATACAGAAGCTATCACAGCTGCTTTTCCACATTTATTATTAAACATTATCCCCAAGGTCAGAACTCAGTTTGCCTCTTATTTTCTTCACACTAAATATCTTTCTTTCTTCCCATAAAGTTTCTGATGTCTTCCTTATTTTCCCTCACTTGGTCCTCTTCTTCAATTTTTATTACACAAATTCTTGAAAAATTATTCTATAACTTTCTTTAAAATGGTACAGAGAATATTGCCAATATATCAATTGTTATGTAGCAAAAAATAAATATGTAGAATGTTTCACTTTGAAGTTTTAAATTATGAAAATGCTACTCATATTCTCTATCTTCAGGAAATAATAAGATGGCAGTGAAATTGTAAACTCTTCAAAATATAGGAGTAATTTGATTTATTCCTATAAAAGTGAACATACTTTCTCAAGATCTATTTCTCCCAAATTTGTGTAAGCAACTTCAACTGGCTAACAGTGAGGGTTTTACCCCAAATAATAAAATGGCTTTAACTGACTCATTAACTTTCAAAAAACTTGAGAAGCATTGTTGACCAAAATTAATTCCAAATAAATTGTTTAAATATAATAAATAATTGAAAAGTTAGATGAAATTTGAACTAAATATTTATTAAATGTTTGGATCTGAATGTTCTTTGTAGCCCTCAGGATTTTCATATTCATAAATGTTCCTCTAGAGCCAAAGACACAGTGGGTATTCCACATATACCTGCTGAACTGAAGATAACCAGATAACCTTGTAGGCTTCAAAGTAAAAAAAAACCAAAAACCTGTCTCAAAGGAAAATAGGAAACAATTGACTAAATTTTTAAAATTTAATTTTAGTATATTAAAATTATAATTAATAAAATGATAGTGAACTGAAAGAATATTTGAAGCAAACAGGAGAGATGAAGAGTAGAAATAAATTTTAAAAAGCATAGAATCTTTATTAAAAAGCTATTCCATTTATAAGAGCATCAAAAAGAATAAAATATTTAGGAATAAACTTAACCAAGGAGGTGAAAAACTAATACACTGAAAACAATGCTGAAAGAAATTAAATACACAAATAAATGGAAAGATATTCTGTGTTTACAGATTGGAAGATCTTATATTATTAAGATATCAATACTATCCAGTGATACTACAGATCAATGCAATCCCTATCAAAATCTCAATGACACTTTGTTTGCAGAAATAGAAAAATTTATCCTAAAACTCAGATGGAATCTCCAGAGACCATGACTAGCCAAACGAATCTTAAAAGTGAAAAGAATAAAGTTGAAAGTCTCACATTTCCTGATTTCAAAACTTACAGTAGTCAAAATAATGTTGTACTGGCATAAAGATGGATATATATACACAAATGTAATAGAATGGAGAACCTAGGGAAAAAACTCACATATATAATAAAATAACTTCTTGACATGGGTGCCAAGATCTTTCAATAGGGAAAGAATAGTTTTTTTAACAAATGCTGGGAAAAATGAATATCCAATGCAAAAGAGTGAAGTCCAACCCTTACCCTATATATATATATATACACTATATATATAAATTATATACACTATATATACTATAGTGTATATATAGTGTATACTATATATATACACTATATATATAAATTATATACACTATATATACTATAGTATATATAGTGTATACTATATATATATATATATATACACTACATATAAAAATTAGCTGGAAATTGATTAATGTTATAGCTAAACACTATGAAAAGATCTTAGAAGAAAACAGGTGAAAAGCTTCATGACTTTGGATTTGGTAATAATTTCTTGGATATGACACCAAAAACATAGGCAACAAAAGAAAAAATAAATTGTACTTCATAAAAATAAAAGATAAACTGAACATCAAAACTAGAAACTTCTGTGTAAAGGACATTATCAAAGAGTGAAAAGGAAAGTCACAGAATGATAGAAAATATCATAAATCATATACCTGATAATGGATTAATATGCAGAATATATAAAGAACTCCTACAACTTAACAACAAAAAAAAAACCCACCCAGTTAAAAAATGGGCAAAGGACTTTAGTAATCCATTCTCTGAAGAAGGTATACAAATTGATAACTAGAACATTAAAAGATACTCAACATCACTAATTATCAGGGAAATACAAATCAAAACTAAATTGCAACAGCAACTCACACCCATTAGGATGGCTAATATTGAAAAAAAAAAAAAGTTATAAGTGTTGGTGAGGATGTGGGGAAACTGAAATCCTCACGCACTCACTGGAAAAGACCCTGTTGCTGGGAAAGATTGAAGGCAGGAGGAGAAGGGGACAACGGAGGGTGAGAGGGCTGGATGGCATCACCGAGTCAATGGACGTGAGTTTGGGCAAACTCTGGGAGACTGTGAAAGACAGGGAAGCCTGGCGTGCTGCAGTCCATGGGTCACAAAGAGCTGGACACGACTTAGCAACTGAACAACAACAACATCAGGCACTGCTGGTGGGAATGTAAAGTGATGCAGCCACTGTGGAACAGTTCCTCAAAAAATTAAACATAGAATCACCATATGACCCAGTAATTTCCCTTCTGGGTATATACCCAAAAGAATTGAAAGGAGGGACTTGAACTTTATTTGTACACCCCTGTTCACAACAGTGTGATACACAGTAGCCAAAATATAGAAGCAAGCCAAGTTTTCCTCAACAGGTGAAAGAATAAACAAATATGGTATGTGTATATATACACACATAACATGGATGACCTTACATAATGCTAAGCGAAATATGTCAGTCATAAAAGGATAAATATTAAACAAGTCCACTTACTTGAAGTACTAAAAATAGTCAAATTTACAGAGATTGTGAGTAGAATGGTGGTTTCCATGGAATGGGACGAAGGGGCAATGGGGAGTTAAGAGTATAACAGGCACAGTTTTAATAGGTAAAGGAGAAAATGTTCATGAGATAGATGTTGGTAATAGTTGTACAAGATGGATATATTTAATACCACAGAATTGTACCCTTAAAAATGGTTAAAATGGTAAATGTTAAGTTATATATATATTTAACCAATTAACAGCTGACTTGTGGCCACTCAGGTCCATATGTTGAAGCCCTAACCCTCATTGTAACTATGTGGAGATAGGATCTTTAACGGTGTGTGTTTTATAATGTGTTAGTCACTCAGTTGTGTCTGACTCTTTGCGACCCCATGGACTGTAGCCTGCCAGGCTTCTCTGTCCATGGAATTCTCCAGGCGAGAATACTGGAGTGGATTGCTATTCCCTCCTCCAGGGAAACTTCCCAACCCAGGGATCAAACCGTGGTCTCCTTCCTCACAGGAATATTCTTTACCGTTTGAGCTACAGGGGAAGTCTCCCTTTAAGTGGGTAAGTGAGGTTAAATGAGGTCATAAGGACAAGCCCTAATCCAATAGGAATAATGTCCTTATATAAGAAGAGAAAGACACACCAGAACTGTCTCTGCACAGAGTAAAGGCCATGTGAGGACAAAGCAAGATGGTCATCGGCAAGCCAGATCTTGATCTTCCGGATTTCCTACCTCCAAAGCTTCAGGAAAATAAATTTCTATTGTTTAAGACATCCAGTCTGTCCTATTCTGTTATGAGAGCCTGAGTGGACTAACATAACCACAGTTGTTGCTTTCTTTTTTTTTAAGAAAAAAATCACTAACGATGTTTTGAACTGCAAAAAATAATGCATTGATATGAAAAAATTCAAACCATACAAAGTGTAAAAAATCATAAGGGAGACTCTCATAACCCCCACCCCAGAATAACCAATGCCAATAGTTATAGTAATATCTATCAGAATACTTTATGAGTACATGGGGCATATATATTTGAATTACAAACACTTTCTACTTCTAATGCAAAAATCAGAGGAGGTCTGGATCAGAAAAGGAAGATATCTTCAAGTTTGTTAATGCCTAAAACATAATTTTACTATTCATACATTCCATTACCATTGTACATTTAGATTATTTCTAGATTTTTTCCATCATAAAATGTTAATAACTTCCTTATAGTCATTTTAAATTATTTCCAGCCTCATATTTTTTAGATCCTAACATACAATGTCACGAACCTCATTCCATAGTTCATCAGGCACTCTATCTATCAGATCTAGGCCCTTAAATCTATTTCTCACTTCCACTGTATAATCATAGGGGATTTGATTTAGGTCATATCTGAATGGTCTAGTGGTTTTCCCTACTTTCTTCAATTTGAGTCTGAATTTGGTAATAAGGAGTTCATGATCTGAGCCACAGTCAGCTCCTGGTCTTGTTTTTGTTGACTGTATAGAGCTTCTCCATCTTTGGCTGCAAAGAATACAATCAATCTGATTTCGGTGTTGACCGTCTGGTGATGTCCATGTGTAGAGTCTTCTCTTGTGTTGTTGGAAGAGGGTGTTTGCTATGACCAATGCGTCTCTTGGCAAAACTCTGTTAGCCTTTGCCCTGCTTCATTCCGCATTCCAAGGCCAAATTTGCCTGTTACTCCAGGTGTTTCTTGACTTCCTACTTTTGCATTCCAGTCCCCTATAATGAAAAGGACATCTTTTTTGGGTGTTAGTTCTAAAAGGTCTTGTAGGTCTTCATAGAACCGTTCAACTTCAGCTTCTTCAGCATTACTAGTTGGGGCATAGACTTGGATTACTGTGATACTGAATGGTTTGCCTTGGAGACGAACAGAGATCATCTGTCATTTTTGAGATTGCATCCAAGTACTGCATTTCAGACTCTTGTTGACCATGATGGCTACTCCATTCTTTCTGAGGGATTCCTGCCCACAGTAGTAGATATAATGGTCATCTGAGTTAATTTCACCCATTCCAGTCCATTGTAGTTCGCTGATTCCTAGAATGTCAACGTTCACCCTTGCCATCTCTTGTTTGACCACTTCCAATTTGCCTTGATTCATGGACCTGACATTCCAGGTTCCTATGCAATATTGCTCTTTACAGCATCAGATCTTGCTTCTATCACCAGTCACATCCACAACTGGGTATTGTTTTTGCTTTGGCTCCATCCCTTCATTCTTTCTGGGGTTATTTCTCCACTGATCTCCAGCAGCATATTGGGCACCTAATGACCTGGGGAGTTCCTCTTTTGGTATCCTATCATTTTGCCTTTTCACAGGGATCAAGACCATCCCCATGGAAAAGAAATGCAAAAAAGCAAAATGGCTGTCTGGGGAGGCCTTACAAATAGCTGTGAAAAGAAGAGAAGCCAAAAGGAAAGATATAAGCATCTGAATGCAGAGTTCCAAAGAATAGCAAGAAGAGATAAGAAAGCCTTCTTCAGCGATCAATGCAACGAAATAGAGGAAAACAACAGAATGGGAAAGACTAGAGATCTCTTCAAGAAAATTGGAGATACCAAGGGAACATTTCATGCAAAGATGGGCTTGATAAAGGACAGAAATGGTAGGGACCTAACAGAAGCAGAAGATATTAAGAAGAGGTGGCAAGAATACACGGAAGAACTGTACAAAAAAGATCTTCACGACCCAGATAATCATGATGATGCGATCACTAATCTAGAGCCAGACATCCTAGAATGTGAAGTCAAGTGGGCCTTAGAAAGCATCACTACAAACAAAGCTAGTGGAGGTGATGGAATTCCAGTTGAGCTGTTTCAAATCCTGAAAGACGATGCTGTGAAAGTGCTGCACTCAATATGCCAGCAAATTTGGAAAACTCAGCAGTGGCCACAGGACTGCAAAAGTCAGTTTTCATTCCAATTCCAAAGAAAGGCAATGCAAAAGAATGCTCAAACTACTGCACAATTGTACTCATCTCACATGCTAGTAAAGTACTGCTCAAAATTCTCCAAGCCAGGCTTCAGCAATACGTAAACCGTGAACTCCCTTATGTTCAAGTTGGTTTTAGAAAAGGCAGAGGAACCAGAGATCAAATTGCCAACATCTGCTGGATCATGGAAAAAGCAAGAGAGTTCCAGAAAAAACATCTATTTCTGCTTTATTGACTATGCCAAAGCCTTTGACTGTGTGGATCACAATAAACTGTGGAAAATTCTGAAAGAGATGGGAATACCAGAGCACCTAACCTGCCTCTTGAGAAATCTGTATGCAGGTCAGGAAGCAACAGTTAGAAGTGGACATGGAACAACAGACTGGTTCCAAATAGGAAAAGGAGTACATCAAGGCTGTATATTGTCATCCTGCTTATTTAACTTCTATGCAGAGTACATCATGAGAAAGGCTGGACTGGAAGAAACACAAGCTGGAATCAAGATTGCCAGGAGAAATATCAATAACCTCAGATATGCAGATGACACCACCCTTATGGCAGAAAGTGAAGAGGAACTAAAAAGCCCCTTGATAAAAGTGAAAGAGGAGAGTGAAAAAGTTGGCTTAAAGCTCAACATTCAGAAAATGAAGATCATGGCATCTGGTCCCATCACTTCATGGGAAATAGATGGGGAAACAGTGGAAACAGTGTCAGACTTTATTTTTTGGGGCTCCAAAATCACTGCAGATGGTGACTGCAGCCATGAAATTAAGAGACGCTTACTCCTTGGAAAAGTTATGACCAACCTAGATAGTATATTCAAAAGCAGAGACATTACTTTGCCGACTAAGGTCCGTCTAGTCAAGGCTATGGTTTTTCCTGTGGTCATGTATGGATGTGAGAGTTGGACTGTGAAGAAGGCTGAGCGCCGAAGAATTGATGCTTTTGAACTGTGCTGTTGGAGAAGACTCTGGAGAGTCCCTTGGACTGCAAGGAGATCCAACCAGTCCATTCTGAAGGAGGTCAACCCTGGGATTTCTTTGGAAGGAATGATGCTAAAGCTGAAGCTCCAGTACTTTGGCCACCTTATATGAAGAGTTGACTCATTGGAAAAGACTCTGATCCTGGGAGGGTTTGGGGGCAGGAGGAGAAGGGGACGACAGAGGAGAGATGGCTGGTTGGCACCACGGACTCGATGGACGTGAGTCTGAGTGAACTCCGGGAGATGGTGATGGACAGGGAGGCCTGGCGTGCTGCGATTCATGGGATCGCGAAGAGTCGGACACAACTGAGTGACTGAACTGAACTGAACATACAATGTAACATTATCCTTTCCATTACCATTGTTCATATAGGTTATTTCCCTCTTTTTTGCCCATCGTATTAATATGTAATTCACGTCTTTATAACCTTACTCTTTTTAAAACTAATTCATTAGTTTTCCAGTAGTGAAAATTGGTCAATGGATGTGAAACTTCTAGAGAACTTGATATATATCGCCAGCTGATTTCCAAAATGTACCTGCCAACTTACCGTCCGCAGTGCCAACAGTACCAATATTAGATAGTTGTATTTAAAAATATCTCCCTGCCAAAAAAAAAAACCAAAAAACTACAAAACTCCCAAAGTATTTGTAGTTAAAAAAGGAAATATTAACTTGCATTTTTTGTTGCTACTGAGATTGAAGATTTTCAAATAACTATTAAGTCATTTGTATCTTTTTGTGTTTAACTCATACTCTTTACCTATACACATATTAGAGGCATTAATATCTTTCTTAGTGATTTGTATGAGTCCTTCATATATTACATTACCCTTTTATTTATCAACATTTATTCCAAATATTTCCCAGACTGTTTTGTCATTTAATTATATATGTCCATTCAACAAATATCTATTCATTATGTTCTAAGTACTGTGGTGGGAATTCTATGTTGTTTTTCAAATTACTTTATATGGAGAATTATACACATACTTTTTGACTCTTCCACTGCTTAGTTTTCAAAGGTTGAACTTAGGGCAAAAACCCATGTATGATCCTGTCTCACTGGTCAGGGCTGGTCCTTTCTATCTCTCATGAGATTGCAAGCAGACATTAAGCAAGGATGCAGTCATCTGATGCTAGACTGGGGATGCAGGATGAGCCCAGTCAAGGCAGTTCACTCACGCAGCTGGTAAACTGATGAGGCTGTTGGTGGAGGCTTGTTCCTGTCCACCTGGAGTCTTCAAATATAAGTCTGCTTGAGTGGAGTGGCATGGAACCTTGCTTCCTCCAGAGTAAGCAATCCAAGACAATGAGGTGGAAAGCTGCAATCAATGCCTGTATGACCTAGCCTTAGAAGTCACACATCTTCAGCTGTATTTTACAGGTCAGAGTAGCCCTTTTTCAAAAGGCTGAAGGAGTCTTATTTCCAGAGTTGAGAATGAGTAATCACTGGGGATTATCTTGAAAGCTAGCTATGAAAGATCCTAACATCTTGATTTTCCTGTAATTTACTTTATAAAGCAAATGCTGATAATTTTGTAATGTTCTGAACCATTACAATTTTGTAGTATACTGCTCTCAAACACAGTTGTACTTTCAAACACATATGTGCACATGGGTGCACTCAAGTATATGAGACTTTGTGTTCCACAGATTAAAGTTCCACAGATTAGAGACCCTGTGTTACAGTCAGCCTCTGAACTTCATTAGGTCACATTAGAACTTCTGTGAACTTCGTTAGATACCACTTAAAACTCTCTGAATTTGAGTAAACAGAGTTCAAGATGCAAAGTTTAAGAAGCTCGACTTCTACCTAGTTGTAATGTTAACTTGGAAACGCTTTGTTTTACCAGAAACCTTTCATTTTCTAGACATTTTTACCTGTGATCCCACTTTAATTAAAAAGTCTTGCCCTTAACGATTTACCCACCTTTAGCTAGAACACGATTTTCTAAGTCGACATGGCATTTTACAAATGTTTTATTTTAAAGTTACAGCAATTATTTCTACATAGGTTATTCTAAGAGAAGTCAAGGCACAAGTAAATTGGGCAAAATAAGCAGCCTGTCATCCCCAAACGACTGTCCTTGGGTCTTGCCTCCAGCTTAGGCCCAGGTCACTCCCCCATGCCTGTTAGCTCACATGCTCTAGAGCTATGCTGTCCCATATGGTGACACCAGCCACACCCAGCACTTGAGCCTTGCTCTAAGTGTAAATTCACATCCACTTTTGAAGAGTTAGTATGAGGTAAACATGAACATCTCATTAATAATTTTTACATTGATTGCATGTTGAACCTGTATTTTGGACGCATGCTTGCTAAGTTGCTTCAGTTGTGTCGGATTCTTTGGGACCCTATTGGCTGTAGCCTGCCAGGCTCCTCTGTCCGTGGGATTCTCCAGCCAAGAATATTGGAATGGGTTGCCATGCTCTCCTTCAGGGGACCTTCTGGACTCAGGGATCCATCCGGCCTCTCAAGTCTCCTACACTGGCACGTGGGTTCTTACCACTGAGCCACCTGGGAAGCCTCATAATATTTTGGATAAATCAGGTTAAATATACTATTAAAAAAAAAAAAGCAGCTCTCACAGATTATACTAATTCACTGAAAGTGACTCAGCTAGTTGAGGTGATAAACCAGACACTGAGGTAGAAGTCCAGGTTAGGCGAAAAGGTCAACTCAGAATAAGGAAGGCAGTTCCTTAGAGCTAACTTTCACCTCTCCTGCACGATAGGCAAATAAGCACCTCTGTAAAATCTTTGGAACTGACACTTTTCATTTAACCACTAGTCTCGCTTTAATTAAAGCCTGTCCATTCATGGACCTAAGAAAACAAGAGTAGCCCGAAGTTTTCCCAAAGTGGGAAACTTCTCGGGCCTGTTGTTCAATGGGGAGACCTAAGAAGGCCAGAATGAGAGAGTAGGAAGCATCACCTTGGTTTAGAAAGAAATGAGGTTCTCACACCATAAGTATCATCCTTATTTCAGTCCCGAAGGTCAAAGCAACGAAGGTTAGAGCTGACTGCCTAACAATAGCTTTCCTCTCCCAGTTCCCCATTATCGCTCTATCAGTCCTGCATTCCCGTAACACTCCTCTTGAACTGAATGCAGCCAGCTTTCCGAGCGCAGTTTGCCTCCGGGACAGGGGATCAATAACTGCCACGTCTGTCATACTTTTGTTTATATAAGACCAAACCTCGATCTCCAATTTTCACCTGGGCCTGAGTGATCCAAAACAATCTCTACAAGTCTCATCAGACACCACCTTGCGCCCCCACCTACCACTACCCCCGCTATTCTAAAGCCTCCAGCTGAGGAAAGCCATCAGCTTAGGCACCACTACCCCCGCTATTCTAAAGCTTCCAGCTGAGGAAAGCCATCAGCTTAGGCACCACTACCCCCGCTATTCTAAACACTCCAGCTGAGGAAAGCCATCAGCTTAGGCAAAGGGAGACACACTGTCTACGACACACGAAACAGAACCTACGCGGGCCACTTCAACAAACGCGGGGCCTCGCCCTCTCCATCACACAACGTTGCGCCCCACCCCTCCCAACCGGAACTGCAACTCCGGCGTTCCGTGCCCCCTCGAACCGCGTGACGCTCGCTGCCGCCCCGCCCCTCCGGACCCACTGGGCAGGCGCGGGGCGTGCGCATGCTCGGCAGGGCGGCTGCCTGGGTATTGAGCCGCTGCAATCTGTTGCGCCGCCGCCCGCGGGAGCCGGCAGATCCGGGTCTCGTGGCTTAGAGTGACGTGGTCAGTCGAATCAAAACAGAGGAGGGGAGGAAGCCGGCGGCCAGGAGCGGCGGCGGCAGCGGCTTCCCGAGCAGCCGCAGCGTTCCGGAAGCTCCAGGCGGTCTTTCTGCCGAGGCTTAGTCCGGGCCCCCATCCTCCCCGCCCCGTCGGTTGTTGTCTGGGCGGGTGAGTGTCTCCCATTTCTCCCACCGCCGTTTGCCGGCCCACCTTCCCCTCGCCCGGATTTTTCCTGGGGGCTCTGGCGGGCTGCGGCGGCTGCGGCAGTGCGGGGCTGCTTCTCGGGCTCAAGGGGTCCCCAACCGGGCTGGCGACTCTGCATCGGGAGAAGCCCGCTGCTGTCGAGCCCGCGTCCTCCGGCGAAGAGCCTGAGATTTGGCTTTCTCTGCAGGAGACCAGAGTCGGGACTTGGCAGGGAAGTGGACGGTAGCCACGGGTGGTTTTATTTTTAGGGCAAGCAGTCAACTCGGGTGGAGGCGTATAATGGAGTAAAAAGAAGAGTGAGTGAGTCGTAGCTGGAAGGAATCCCTCACAAACCTTGCAATCTTCACTAAATCATTTACCTCTGTTTCTCAGCCCTTGCCGGTTCTGATGTAGTCACCGGGATGCGTCCTTTGTTGTGATTGATGAGACTAGAAAGCTGCCATCCAGAAAGCGGGAGCTTTTAGCCCTTATAGTGTTGTGAATTTAAAGGATTCCCTTTTTCTGTTTGTTCAGTACATGGAACCAGAGCTGACAGTAAAGAGGTGGTACCCTTTATTGGAACAGATAAAGTGCGATAAACTGGTTACCGGAGTACCCGAAGTCCCGTGTTACCATTAGAGCCAGTTTTCCGAAGTGTCTGTTCGTGTGTGTATTAGGATTTTAGCCACAGTGATGTTCGTTAGCTGGAGAGCGTCAATAGGGTGTTTTCAGTTGCCCTAGTTTACAGAATCGAGGATGTGGCCTTAGGAGAATGTCTTGGCTTTGCATAGAGAAAGTCGGATGAGCTTCCTGCACGTAATACCCACGTTTAAAGAGGTCTTCCAGTTACTGTGTTTTGTCAGAAACCGTTGGCAGCGTAGAATAACTTGGACGGCGTAAGCCCTTCCAGGGGAAGTCTTGAGCCCCTTAGGAGGCGTTCTCACTGCCCAGTCTGTGGAGCCTGCAGGTTTGTGTTCCCTTCCACTTTAGATGACCCGCCACGCAGATTCTTCTGGGGTAGCCTGCTTCGAGCCCTGCCACCCTCCGCGCCTTTCCACCGGATGAATGAGACCAGAAGACCAAACCTCTGTTTTGTCCTTAGTTTTTTAAAGTTTCTTTTTTTTCCCCCTCCAGAGAATTCATTAAATTGAGGTGTTTCTTTAGCAAAAGGCAAGAAAGAGAGCTATGTATTAAATTGATTGTCATTTATCAAATCCAGGAAGAGGTCTTAGGAATTTGAACTACTCCCTTGAAGGGTATATTATGTCCTTGTGTGGTATAAAATGGACCTCTTCCTAGCAGGTTTCTTCCTTCAGCGTGTGCAATCGAGATCTTTTTTTCTTAATACCACAGTTGGAATGCTGCTGATCGAAACAAATGAAGTTATGTTTTCTTGAAGTTCTTTCTCTTTTTTTTATTTTTTAAGCTAACCTATACCGAAATATTTTTGTTTGTATGAAATAATTTGTGATAATTGGAGAAAATGTTGATTAAAGCAGATAAATGAAAAAAAGAAGAAATGTCATCGATATTCTTGCCATCCAGAGACCACCAGAATGTCAGCAGTGGTTTATATCCTTCCAGACTTTTTTGCATTTAGATATTTTATACAGAAATGGTATCATACCTCATGTTCTTCTGTAACCTACTTTTTCACATATTAGCACTTCATTTTTGAGTAACATTACAATTTTTATAGATACTCTTGGACCTTAACTTTTATAGAATATTTGCTGTATGTTTGCCAAACCATAATGATTAAAATTATGGTTTTAAAAGATTTCCTCTCAAATCTCTCATGATGATATTATAAGATTTATGAAATCAGTATGCATTGTGTGACAAACTAAGACTTTGCTTGTTTAACTCTTGGGAAAACAGGCACAGAATAGCCTGAGTTAACACTATGGAAGTTTGAAAAACTTTTGCTCACTTGGTGATTTGATTTAGTTGCCATAGCTCCTGTATGTCCCAAATGTTGACCAGCTGTCCATGCCTCCAGCAGTAAGGTCCTAAAAGATTTTACTTTATACACTTAATATGCTTTATGAACACTGAGTCTTGGATGTGTGCCTGCTTTTAGTTCAGTGCTTTATTAGTGGTGCCAAAAGAGAAGCAAGGTTCCCTGCACCTCAGCTTCAAAGGATAAGTACTTAAGAGTATCCTCGGAGAAGGCAATGGCACCCCACTCCAGTACTCTTGCCTGGAAAATCCCATGGACGGAGGAGCCTGGAAGGCAGCAGTCCATGGGGTCGCTGAGGGTCGGACATGACTGAGCGACTTCACTTTCACTTTTCACTTTCATGCATTGGAGAAGGAAATGGCAACCCACTCCAGAGTTCTTGCCTGGAGAATCCCAGGGACGGAGCCTGGTAGGCTGCTATCTATGGGGTCACACAGAGTCAGAGATGACTGAAGTGACTTAGCAGCAAAGAATACCCTAAATATACTAATAACCCACTTGGGTCCCTTAGTCATAAACTTACCTACATGTGCCTTGAATGGTAGTGTTCAGTATGTATTCTAGATTTGTCCACTTCTTCCCATCTCTACTGCTACCGCCTTTGCCAACTCTTACCGTATCTCACCTTGCCTACTGCAGAAACCTCTGGTCTTCCTGCTTCCACTTTGGCTTTTTATGGTGCATCCCCTTTCCCACAGGGAAAGGGATCCTTTAAAATGTCAGATCGTGTCACCCCTTTGTTGAAAGTCTCTCATCACATTCAGAATAAAATCCTACCTTTCTCAAGGTTTGCCAGGCAGTAGAGGTCTAGGCACTGCCTTCCTCTATCTCACCTTGTATCCAAATGCCTTGATCAGTACCCAGGAGTCTGGCAACAGCAGTTTCTTCCTGTGTTCCAGCTGCACTAGCATTGTGCTAGGGACTTGCCAGGTTTGCTCTTGCCTCAGGGCATTTGCACTTGCTCTTCCTTGTGGCTTCAATCTTCTCCCAGATCTTCGTGTAGCTGATTCCATCCTGTCATTCAGGTCTCAGTTCAGCTATTGTCTCTTCAAGATTGCTTCCACAATTATCTCACCATTCTGTCATTTTCTTTATAACATCACTGTCTGGAATTTCCTTTGTTTTTATATTCTGTCTCCTATACTAGAAATTAAACTCTGGGAAAATGAGGACCTTGTCTGTCCTTTTCACTGCCAAGCAGGCGCTCAGTATGATGGTTGAATGAATAAACTTGAACATGTCTGTATTACTGTTGAATGCACTGTCTCTTTTTCTTATATATAATTTTATTGATATATTTATTGACTGCTGGGTCTTCATTGCTGCATGGGCTTTTCTCTAGTTCTGGGGAGTGTGGCTGCTCTGCATTGCAGTGGCTTCTCATTATGGTGGCTTCTCTCATGAAACACAGGCTCTAGGGCCTGTGGGCTTCAGTAGTCACTGCATTTGGGCTCAGTGGTTGCGGTTCCCAGGCTCTAGACCACAGGCTCAGTACTTGTGGTGCACAGGCTTAGCTGCTCTCCTGCATGTGGATCTTCCCAGACCGAGGATCGAGCCTGTGTCTCCTGCATTGGCACGTGGATTCTTTACCAGTGAGCCACCAGGGAAGCCCCTCTACTGTCTCTTTTAAACCAGTTCTTTTTATGGCAGAACCCTAATTTTCAGTCTCCTTCTGTAGGGCTGTACCTTGATTCTCCTACTTCAGTAGTTCTTGATGTTTGGACCAGGGAACAGCCATGTTGTACTTTTTGTTTAGTCACTAAGTTGTGTCCGACTCTTTGAGACCCCATGGACTGCAGCGCGCCAGGCTTCCCTTTCCTTCACCATTTTCTGGAGCTTGCTCAAAATTTTGTCCATTGAGTCAGTGATGCCATCCAACCCTCTTGTCCTTTGTCATCCCCTTTTGCTTTCAGTCTTTCCCAAGATCAGGGACTTTTCTAATGAGTCAGCTGTTCGCATCAGGTGGCCAAGGTACTGGAGCTTCAGCTTTAGCATCAGTCCTTCTAATGAATATTCAGTATTGATTTCCCTTAGGATTGACTGGTTTGATCTTGCAATCCAAAGGACTCTCAAGAGTCTGCTTCAACACCACAGCTCAAAAGCATCTATCTCCTTGAGCTGGCTTAAATTCATGTTTACTGAGTCAGTGATGCTATCTGACCATCTCATCGTCCACTGCCCATTCTCCTTTTGCCTTCAGTCTTCTCCAGCATCAGGGTCTTTTCCAGTGAGTTGGCTGTTTGCATCTCATGGCCAAAGAATTAGAGTTTCAGTATCAGTCCTTCCAGTAAATATTCAGTGTTGATTTCCTTTAGGATTGGCTGGTTTGATCTCTTGCACTCCAAGGGACTCTCAAGAGTCTTTTCTAACACCACAATTAGAAATTATCAGTTCTTTGGTTCTCAGCCTTCTTTATGGTCCAACTCTCACATCCATACCTAAGCACTAGAAAAACCATAGTTTGGACTATGCTCAGTTGCTATGGTTGTGTCCAACTCTTTGCACCCTGTAGACTGTAGCCTGTCAGGCTCCTCTGTCCATGGGGATTCTCTAGGCAAAAATATTGAAGTGGGTTGCCATGCCCTCCTCCAGGGAATCTTCCCAACCCAGAGATCGAACACAAGTCTTGTATGTCTCCTGCATGTGTCAGGTACTATGCTAAAAACGTTTAACATGTTTTTCAGTTAACTGTAAAGCAACTCAGATATAGGTGTTCCTGCCCCCTGTTTACAGATGAAAGAACTGAGACATACTGAGTAGCAGGTTGGATTTGAACCCAAGTCAGTTCTCTTAATCAGTATACCCTACAGTGTTTAGAACTATATGCAGTACTTTAGTTTTAGTAAGCCATTTTTTTGTTGAGGGCAAAATAATGTTTTCCATGCCATTTCCAGTCCTTAATGAAGTTCATTGTTTTTTGGTCTTTGTGCCTGAAGTTGCACAATTGGTAGATGACCTCAAGAAACATTCTGTAAAGACTCCTACATCTTCTTGCTTTGTTGTATTGAGTTTTCAGAGCCTACCAGGTTTAAAGTAAATTTCTCCTCCCTGTGCATTACCTTGCATTCCACACATCCAGAATCTATCACTTTTCTACCTGTTCATATACTCATTTGAATTCTTCATACATTTTCTTCATTGATTTGGGTGTTGTAATATTTGGACTACCATGAGATCATCATAAACTGAACAGATTTCTCACTGTAAGACCCTTTGCAAATGAGTTAAAAGTACTGAATTTGATTGATGCATTGATTTGGGGGGCTTCCCTGATAGCTCAGTTGGTACAGAATCCTGCCTGTAATGCAGGAGACCCCGGTTGGATACCTGGGTCGAGAAGATCCGATGGGGAAGGAATAGGCTACCCATTCCAGTATTCTTGGCTTCCCTTGTGGCTCAGCTGGTAAAGAATCTTCCTGCAATGCAGGAGACCTGGGTTTGATTCCCTGGGTTGGGAAGATCCCCTGGAGAAGGGAAAGGCTACCCACTCCAGTATTCTGGCCCAGAGAATTCTATGGACTAGTCTATGGGGTCTCAAAGAGTTGGACACACTGAGTGACTTTCACTTTCACTTTGATTTGGGGTGGGGAGGATACTTAATCTAGAGAAATACTGGTTTGTCTTTCTTCTCTTCCTAGTCTTAAAGCCTGAATAGCTATATTTATCTGTGGAAGTTCTGGTCACACATGATCTTTAGCAGAGCTCTATCGTAACCCATCTCTGGCTTTTGTAAATAACCTGTGTGGCTCCTTTTGCTTCCCTTTTCGTATTCAGTTGTCTGTGGCTATTTGGCTTATTTGATTGGGAGGCCCATGAGGTCAGGGAGGACCGATTAAGCAACAGTAGGCTTGTTGATGGGATACATAAATGAAGAAAAATATCAACTTTAACTATATCTGTAAAAAGCAGTACGTTGAAAAATCTTTTCCCATATAGTTTAATAAGACTTAGAACAAAAGCTTCAATAAAAGATACTAAATTGTCTACATTGACAATTAACGGTGATATATTAATATGTGAGTTGTAAAGATTTTGCAGAAAGTAAGCACTCCTGACAGTTATATTGTAGCTTATATTAGAATTTTTTTAAGATTGTAAAACTTCTTAGGCAAGTACTACTACAAGCTTATAAGCAAAGGTATTCTTTTGGTGTGTGCTTACGTTCATGTCCGTGTTTCAGTCCACATAACAAGGGCTAACCATCTGAATTGATCGTATGCACATGGCAGTAGATCCTACAGTTAAGTATCAATTTGGGCGCTTCAGAGCGATTTGAAAAGAAGGCTGAAAATTATTTGAATCTGAAATTAAAACAGTTAACCTGTGTGCATCTCAATAGCAATGACATTTACTGTTCATGGAGTCTATAGGCTTGTCTCTTGACTTCCATTACATAATATATGTTTAGCTTACACATCAGCCCTCCAAGTCAGACATTGTCACCTCCAATTTACACTGGAGGAAACAGGCTCTGGTTCGTAAGTTGCTTAAGGTAAAGCCACTTGGGACTTGTGGGATTCAAACTGAATTTTCTTTGACCCAAAATTCATAAACTTTATATTACAACAATGTTGACCAGTCTTTTTGTCTTACAGAATCATGGGAGCTATAATAAGTAAACCCAGTTTTAGCTGTCAGTTTATGCTACTAGAAGTACTTTCATGGATTGTTTTGTTCTGTTTAAACCTAAATTGGATATGCGTGTCTAGAGTCCCTCCTTTAAAAAAAAACAGAAAAAAAAACCCTGAGACATGCTTGTTATTGAAAAGCTGCAAAGGATAGTAATATATAAAACCAACAACAAAAGTTACAATCCTGTACACATATTTCACACTGACTGTATTTCACATATCCTGTACAGTGACTGGAAAAGGTCAGTTTTCATTCCAATTCCAAAGAAAGACAATGCAAAAGAATGCTCAAACTACCGCACAATTGCACTCATCTCACATGCTAGTAAAGTACTGCTCAAAATTCTCCAAGCCAGGCTTCAGCAATACGTAAACCGTGAACTCCCTTATGTTCAAGCTGGTTTTAGAAAAGGCAGAGGAACCAGAGATCAAATTGTCAACATCCGCTGGATCATGGAAAAAGCAAGAGAGTTCCAGAAAAACATCTATTTCTGCTTTATTGACTATGCCAAAGCCTTTGACTGTGTGGATCACAATAAACTGTGGAAAATTCTGAAAGAGAAGGGAATACCAGAGCACCTAACCTGCCTCTTGAGAAATCTGTATGCAGGTCAGGAAGCAACAGTTAGAACTGGACATGGAACAACAGACTGGTTCCAAATAGGAAAAGGAGTACATCAAGGCTGTATATTGTCACCCTGCTTATTTAACTTCTATGCAGAGTACATCTTGAGAAAGGCTGGACCGGAAGAAACACAAGCTGGAGTCAAGATTGCCGGGAGAAATATCAATAACCTCAGATATGCAGATGACACCACCCTTATGGCAGAAAGTGAAGAGGAGCTAAAAAGCCTCTTGATGAAAGTGAAAGAGGTGAGTGAAAAAGTTGGCTTAAAGCTCAACATTCAGAAAACGAAGATCATGGCATCTGGTCCCATCACTTCATGGGGAATAGATGGAGAAGGAGTAGAGACAGTGTCAGACTATATTTTTTTGGGCTCCAAAATCACTTCAGATGGTGACGGCAGCCATGAAATTAAGAGACGCTTACTCCTTGGAAGAAAAGTTATGACCAACCTAGATGGTATATTCAAAAGCAGAGACATTACTTTGCCGACTAAGGTCCGTCTAGTCAAGGCTATGGTTTTTCCAGTAGTCATGTATGGATGTGAGAGTTGGACTGTGAAGAAGGCTGAGCGCTGAAGAATTGATGCTTTTGAACTGTGGTGTTGGAGAAGACTCTTGTGAGTCCCTTGGACTGCAAGGAGATCCAACCAGTCCATTCTGAAGGAGGTCAACCCTGGGATTTCTTTGGAAGGAATGATGCTAAAGCTGAAACTCCAGTACTTTGGCCACCTCATGCGAAGAGTTGACTCATTGGAAAAGACTCTGATGCTGGGAGGGATTGGGGGCAGGAGGAGAAGGGGACAACAGAGGATGAGATGGCTGGATGGCATCATAGACTCGATGGACGAGAGTCTGAGTGAACTCCGGGAGATGGTGATGGACAGGGAGGCCTGGCGTGCTGCGATTCATGGGGTCGCAAAGAGTCGGACACGACTGAGCGACTGAACTGAACACATATTTCCTTCTAGTCTTTAACTTTTAAAATTCATCTTTGGTACAGCTGAGATGTAATACTCACATAAGCTTGTATTCTTTTTGAGGGGTGGGAGTGGGGTCAACATAGTGATCTTTTTACCGTAGTCTTAGAAAATATCTAAACTTGATTTTAACTTGCTGCATTTTATAAGATATTTTGAATAAACTGGTTTACTTGAAGTTTTCGGTTAATATTGAACATGAATGTAGTTTCCAGTTTTCACCATTATAAATAATATTGTGGTGAACCATGGCTTTAAATAGCCAATCAACCAGTCTTAAGTATGTAAAAAAAACCACATTTTAATGACTTGAAATGCGATTTTAATCATAGTTCAGCAAGTATATACAGCATTTATATTCTTGCAATCCTAGAAAATTTACTCGAGGGTTTTTTTTTTTTAATAATTTTACTTGTTAATGAAAAAAATTTTTGGCTGTTCTGGGTCTTCCTTGCTACACACAGGCTTTCTCTGGCTTCGGTGAGCAGGGACTACTCTAGTTGTGGTGCACGGGCTTCTCATTGCAGTGGCCTCTTGCAGGGCATGGGCACTCGAGCTGGGCTTTAGTAGTTGTGACGCATGGGCTTAGTGACCTCTCGGCATGTGGAATCTTCCTTGCTTAGGGATCAAACCCGTGTTTCCTGCCTTGGCAGGTGAATTCTTTATCACTAAGCCACTCCGGCCTGGCGTGCTGCAATTTATGGGGTTGCAAAGAGTCAGACACGACTGAGCGACTGAGCTGAACTGAACTGAAGCCACTCAGGGATGCTCCTACATGAGGATTTTTTAAAATAGAGGTAGCCTCTGAGAAGAAGAAGAGAACCTTTTTTACTTTTGTGGTTTTTTTAAACTTCTGTATTTGAATTGTGAAAGTATAAATGTGATTGCTTTTAAAATTAAAAAAAGTTCAACTCCTTGAGAAAGTGTATGTTTTTCTAAACTAAAACCAATTTTTAGGTTTATAGTAAAGCTTATGTTTTGTTTATAACATTTCAAACTTGAGTGCTTTTGTTTGAAGAAAGTTATCTTTTTGTTGCTTTATTTTCATATTGAACTTTCATTTCCTTTTTTAAATTTAGGTCAAAACACAGATGTGAGTCTCAAGTTTGTAAAAATACAGAATAAAACTGGTTTATGCTTGACTGCACTCATTGACAAGTATTGCAGGTGCAGCACTTTCAAATTTTAACAATGATAAAGATGCTTCAAATCAAGTTAGGGATACAGTAAGCATCTTCTTGGTAAATGAAGTCTTAGAGGATGTGTTCTGGTTGCTATCTTGTTTTAGCTTATACTTTTTTAAAAAAGCTAATTTTTTTTAACATATTATGTATTTTGTTGCTTTGTACTCCTGGCAGAGGTAATATAGAAGAAACTGACTTGCTTGAGAAATTTTGAAGACTTCTGTTTTTCCTGTGGTGCTTATTCAGATTTCACTTTTTTTAAAGATTGAGGTATTTTTTGGCTGTGGTGTGTCTTCATTGCTGTGAGTGGATTCACTCAAGTTACAGCGAGTGGGGATTACTCTTTAGTTACAGTGCGCGGGCTTCCCATTGCAGTGGCTTCTCTTGTGGAGCACAGGCTTTATGGTCGTGAGTCGAGTTTTGTGTTTTAATAACATTGCTTTCTGTATCACAGTGGTTCTAAGCGTTTTTTCCCCTGTCATCATGAATGGCATTTGTGAGCACCTATGTCCAGATAGGTCGTCTAGGCTGTAGCATGGCTGAGATATGCCATGAGTTAATCTGAGTTGGGAGAATAGTAACCGTAACTCCGTTTTGCCCCCAAAATCATATAGGCAAGGAAGTGAAGGGGAGTAATGTGAGAAAAAGTCTTGATTCTGCTCTGGTTTATTTGAACAGTGGAATGATAGAAGGCAGGAGGAGAAGGGGACGACAGAGGGTGAAATGGTTGGATGGCATCACCGAATCAATAGGCATGAATTTGAGCAAACTCTGGGAGATGGTGAAGGACAGGAAGCCTGGTGTGCTGCAGGCCATGGGGTCACAACTTAGCGACTGAACAATAACAACAAATCATTCGCAGATTTGTAACATTACTTGTACTTCAGAATTTCAGAACATGCTTGTATTTTGTAATATAGCTATTGAAAACTGGTTTCTTAACAGTTGCATCCTCCATGATTTGGGGGGGCGGTCACAGAATATGGAATTTTTATAACATCTGTTAAATTTTTCTGTTTCTAACTTATGGAACACAGTGTTTTTTTCCTGAATTAAAAAATTTTTATTCAGAATGTGATTAAGTAGTGCTCGAGTAGAAATTTCAGAGAACATTTTCAGAACTTGAAACTTTGGGTTAAGATGCTGAATGTAAACAAAGATGATTCAATTGCAGAGTTTTCCCTTGTTTGGCTGTTTATAATAAATTTTACCCCTGGGCCTTGAGAGAGTCTTTAGGATTGTACAAGAGTAAAGAATAGCCGGGGAAGAACAGAAAATTTGTAGATGAGGGACCAAGATTCAGAACAGAAGACTTCTTTCTTTTTTTACTTTTATGCAAAGGAGTGATAGCTGAGCCCCAGGGGAATTCAACCCCACCCCCACCCCAAAGCTGTATACAAAGAACTTGGTTGAGGGTTGAAGATACATTTCAAATCTTAAGGCTTAGAGTTGAATTGCCTCAGAGCATTTTACAGTTTATAAAGCACTCTTTGAAATTCTTACCCGATCCTTGGAATAACCCATTAAAATAAATAGTTTCAATTATCACTCTTGTTTTATAGGTAGGGAAACTGAAGTCACAGAGAAGCTCATTTATCCATTTTTTCAGTAGTGTCGTAACTTAAGTCATTTATCTAAGATATATTCTTTCTGCTATCCCATGCTGTTTTTAGTGGGTGTTCTTAAGGTGATTCCTAGAATACTGTCGGGCTCTGTCCATGGAATTCTCCAGGCAAGAATACCGGAGTGGATAGCCATTCCCTTCTCCAGGGGATCTTTCCGACTGAGGGGTCTGACCCAGGTCTCCTGCATTGTAGGCAGATTTTTTTTTTTTTTTAAACCACTTGAGCCGTCAGGGAAGCCCACGATCAGATACAGGTAAGGGGAAAAAAAGGTTGTAGAGGAAAGAAAAGGTAGTGTCTAAGGTGTAGGAAAATAGGGTCACATTAGCAGGGAATTTCCAGAAAAGTAATGGGGGCTGGGGGGCCCTTTAACCAAGTCCTGTGATGCAACCACAGGAAATTCTTGATAACCATGAACAGTTCAGCTGTTAGTATAAAAGGCATAGAAGTTAAGTGAGTTAAGTAGTTCTCCTTTTGAACTTTCTCTGGAGAGATTATCACAGTAGTTGTTTGTCTGAGACATTTATTTTGGCTGTTAATTATACACTAGTATGTGATTATATTATTATTACAAGAATGAATTATAATTAGTAATTAACTTGATTGCAAACGCTTGGAGGTAGGGCTTAACGTTTTATTTCTTCTGTATCCTCCTCTGAACTCTTCTGCTAGCTACCTAGTCCCCTGGGGACTTGTCAGATATATCCTTTTCAGGAAAGGAGAAGTGAGAGAAGACAGGGGTTTGAAGCCCTGCTCTACTGGGTGACTTTGGGTAAGTCACTGACATTTCTCATGGCTTCAATTTTTTTTCTCTTATTAAATGAGTGAATGAGAACTGCTGCGTCCCCAAAGTTTTAAAAGTACCCTTTATAAAGTTGTGGTTTGTTGAATATGAATAAATGAAGACTTAGCATCCTCTGATACATACCTTATCTATACTGTGCTATCTTGCACAGGCCTCCTAGTCAGATTGACCTTGTTTTTTCTGTACATTCCCATTCTCCTTGATGAAGAAAGAACATTTTGTTGTCATTCTTTCTAGCCTACTCTCATCTCTTCCTTTTGAATAGTATGCCCTCTGAAAGAATATATTTTAAGCTTTTTGTTATCCTGTAAAAATGTTTTTTAATAAGATTTTCGAGTGTGGTTTTTATTTTATTTTTCTCTTGTAAATAGCTAATTCTGGATGGGCCTATCAACTTGGGAAGAAATGCACAACACAAGAGCCATGAGTTGAGTTTATTCCATGTCTTACTGACATGGAATAGCACGGGAGATAGGCTCTCAGCTAGCTCTGAGGAACCATTCCAAAGGTAATGGAGGAGTGGTATCTCTATGTGCAGTCAGTTGAAAGGTTACTGAAGTTGCCTGGATCAGATATCTCAATTTTAGTGCTTTCCTGTGCATGGGAAGATGCAACAATCTGAGGTCATTGGAATTCTTCCTTAGATAGGCCTCTCGACTGTCTGTGCTGCTGTGCTGTGCTTGGTCGCTCAGTCCTGCCCCACTCTTTGCTCCCCCATGGACTGTAGCTTGCCAGGCTCCTCTGTCCATGGGGATTCTCCAGGCAAGAATACTGGAGTGGGTTGCCATACCCTTCTCCAGGGAATCTTCCCAACCCAAGGATCAAACCCAGGTCTCCTGCATTGCAGGCAGGTTCTTTACTGTCTGAGCCACTGGGGAAATCAAGAATACTGGAGCTGAAGGGATAGGGTAGCCTAGCCCTTCTCCTGGGGATGTTCCCAACCCAGGAGTCAAACCTGGGTCTTCTGAGTTGCTGGAGGGTTCTTTACCAGCTGAGCTACCAGGAAGGCCCACCTAGGGGTCCATAAATCCAAAACACAGAATGTGTTGCCCTAAATTCTTTCATTGTGTACTTACAGATCAGCAGCTATTGTGGCTAATGATTTGATCCTTAAAGAACTGGAATGGCAGGCAACATTCTTTGTTTACACACAGTATAGGGTCACCCTGTTGGATCAAATAGGGAGTAGTAGGAATTTGTAACTGTAATTGCTTGGCTATTAATGTGAATTTCAAAAATTTGTCATACTAGAACTCAGGAAGTTTTAACTCCTAAGCACAGAGGATTGTGGTATTTAAGGAATATAATCGATTTATTTCAATATTTACATTTTAATATGACTTTAATCTCCGAGGCGGCATTTTAGCCTAGTTTTTACCAGAGGACGATTGACTGATCTGAACTTGAAACTGCATCCTTTCTCCTTGCCCACTTCCCATCAGAGAGTCAGACTTGCAAATACAGTTTAAGAGAAAAGTATGTTAACTCGAAAGAAGTATTAGAAAGTTAATTGATGGTTATCTAATTTCTGTAGTGCTCTAAAGTTGTCTTTATACAGTATAACCTTCATGATTGGTCGTATCCAACAGATGTGCAATGAGTCTTGGTCAGGAATTTACATTACGACTTCCTGTCCAAGGTCTCTCTCATACTGGATGGAAATGTGATCATGGTCAAATTGCTCGCTTATCTGAACTTATTTTCCTCATTTTAAAAGAGGAATAATTTTCTTGCTTAACTTGTTGGAAGGGCTGTTGTTAAGATATGAAAGTAGCTAGAAAGCTGCAGGCATAACTATTTTAGATATGACTGTTTGAGATCCATTTCTGATAAAAGAATAAAGCAAATGAGTATGTTGCAAAAACATATTGTATCTGTGGGAATTTGAACACGTTATTACATTAAGATGTTGAGTCATCTGATGAAAGTAATCTGAACTTCTAATTATACATGTTAGTGTATGATATAATATTACTGAAATTGAGAGGCAAATATTTTGTTCTCCCTGTTTAATATGAAAGGTAGCCAGAGTTTTGGGATAGCTCTCCTTAATTGGTTGATCAGTTTTCTAATTGGCTACTAGGCAAAAGCGGATTCAGAAAGGGGTTTGTAGAAAAATTATTTTTAGAATTGAGTAATTATTCCTGTAATTGGGAATAAGGTTAAAAATAGAGAGTAAATGCAAAGGCAATTTTCCTGAATGTCTGGGGGGCCAGTTTCAGCTGTTTCTGGTGTGCTTTACTCTTTTGGTTTTTATAACTTTGGAGTGTTAATAGCATTGACTTTTTTTAGGTAAAAATGTATAAAATACTTCTGAGTTCCTCATTTCATTGACAGCATCTCTATTTTCTGTATTATAAAAACAAATTGCATGCATTCTAAATTGTTACTTTGTATTTTGCCCTTGCTGTGGGTTTTTATTTTTAACTTTTAAGTGGGAAGAATTTTGACATTGTCTTGATCACTGTAAAGATAGGACTAATTGAAAAAGTGATTTTATCATAAGTCACCTTCTTAAAATTACAGTAGAAAGATAGTTTTCATCCTCTGACCTTGAATTAGGCTTGGTTATACCTGCTTTCTCAAGAAGAGCCCTCTGTTTGCATGGGGAGAAATCAGAAGAATTATCATTTGTCTATAAAAATGTATTTCTAAAACACTGAGTTATGCTTGAAATTTTTAGTACTAACAGGTCATGAATCTGTATGTATCCATCAACTGGCTTCAGCAGTTATTGAACTTAGGACTTTTATTTCACCCACACCTCCCCTTTTGCAGGGTTATTTTCACCTGGATCCTAGGCATAAAAATCTCTATAACTGGAAATACATAGTGAGATCTCTCAGAGATAAAGACTCTTTCAGATGTGACAATTGACATTATAGTTATGTTAAAAAATTTAATGCAGGGCAATTTCCTAAATGACATTTAATCCAGTCAGCGTTCAAAGTTCCTTTTTGTTTGTATCATAATTGTCCTTTTGTTAGGTTTGTTTGCTTCCGGATTCAAACAAGGTCTATATACAGCATTTGATTGATGGCTCTAAAATTTCTTAAACTGTAACCATATCCTGCCATCTCTTGAAGTTTTGTTTACTTTTTACTATTTATTTATTGAAAAATTGGAGTTAGTTTTCCTTAGTTTTGCTGCATTCAGCATTTTTCCTGATTTATAATAAAAGTTAATATATAATTATTATTTGATAGGGACTCCACATTATTTGATAAGGACTTCCCTGGTGTTCCAGTGGTTAAGATTCTGACTTCCAATTCCGAAAGTACTACTAGTTTGATCCTGGTCAGGGAACTCAGATCCCGCATGCCTTGCAGTTTGGCAAAAAAAAAAAAAATCTATGCTATTGAAAGATAAAATATACAAAATGAAAAGTAAAATCTTGTCACTCAGAGATTCCCAATGTTAGTTTTCTTATGTTTTCTTTCAACTTTTTCAAGTGTGTTTTTTTGTGCTTTTAAAATATGTGTATGTACTTTGCTTATTTTTATATCCTTTTTAATATATTTTAATATTACATTGTGTTTATTTCCCCATGTCATTATGAAAGAAAATGAAGCATTTGGCTGCATAATACTTCACAGTATGTATCTTAATTTAAGCATTTCCTTTTAGCCAGACATTTGTTTGCTGGTTAGTTGCTAAGTCACATCCAACTCTTTGCAGCCCCATGGACTGCATCCCACCAGGCTCCTCTGTCCATGGGATTTCCCAGGCAAGAATACTGGAGTGGGTAGCCATTTCCTCCTCCAGGGGATCTTCTCAGCCTAGGCACTGAACCCGTGTCTCCTGCATCTCCTCCATTGGCAGGCAGATTCTTTACCACTGAGTCACCAGCCAGACATTTAGACTGTTTCCAGTTTTTCACTGTGATAAAGCTGTGATAACCGTCTTAGTACATAGGTCTTTGTATTTCAGATTTTTAAAAAAATTATAGAACCTTAGAAGTGGAATTATTCAAAGGGGATGAACATTTTTTAATTTCTGAATTCATATTGCCATAAAAATTACATTTTGTAATCTCCAGTGCAGTTCCCACTTTAAGAATCTGTTTGCATATGTTCCATGTTATTAAGAAATCTTTGCTTATCATATTAGTTAGTGGAGTGTGATTTTTTTCCCCTATTCTTTGGCTGTTGTTGGGGCTTCCCTGGTGGCTCAGACAGTAAAGCGTCTGCCAGTAATGCGGGAGACCCAGGTTTGATCCCTGGGTTGGGAAGATCCCCTGGAGAAGGAAATGGCAATCCACTCCAGTATTCCTGCCTGGAGAATTCCGTGGATTGAGGAGCCTGGTAGGCTACAGTCCACGGGCTCGCAAAGAGTCGGACACGACTGAGCGACTTCACTTCACTTCACTTGGCTGTTGTAATTGTATTTGAGATTTTTTTAATGCATATATTATGTTGTAAGTTTGTTGATATTTTTCATTGTTCTGCCATTAAAGATCAAATACTCACTTAAACTTGTCTTCTAGAATCACTTAGGGTTTTTTTTTTCCTTAATTGCTAGAAGGCATTCCTAGCATGTACTTTGTACATTCCTAGCATTTATTAAACTGTTGATCCCCTCCTCATTTATTTGTAATTCAAGTTTTGATATGTAAATACACTTTGTGGTTGGTATGTTCAGAAAATTCTAGAAAAAGGAATTGTTTTCCTGTTTACTGAGTTTTAATATTATCTCTCATCTCTCTCCTCCCTCCACCCTCTTTTTTCTGCTTCCCACCTATGAAATGTATCCAGATGTCTTTGATTCTGAATGAGTCTTGGGAAAACACCTTAAAAAAACCTAGTCTAGTCCTCATCTGTTTTCCTTTATTTTCCTTGTTATATTTTTAAAATGAATTCCCATTTGCTTTTATTTTAAACTGAATTTACCAGATGTTACCAATACATTATACCAACATTAGTAGTTAATGATGAATACTCTGTTGTTAGAGCATTTTGATCCTCTTTAACGGTTAATACTTCCACCAGAGGCTTAGTAGAGGAAGGGAAAGGTAAAACGTTGAAAACTGGCTACGCCCTGAGCCAGAGGGTATATATAGTCTTATGTATTTTCCAATCCAGAGACAAGTTTTCATGTATCTTAATCCAGAAACAAGTTTTTATAGTCTTTAGTATACTACAAAGAGTGATTACCTCAGATTTAAGGCAAAGGCTGACTTTAGAAATATCCATTGTATGGTCTGTTTATATACTTGGTTATTTCTCACTGATAATGGGATTTGGTTTATTTTGTAACACATATACTTACAGAGTTTAGAATACCATTTTTATGTATTAATGCTTGCTAACAAATTCAGTGATGATGGAAGGTCAGACAGTGCTTAAGATAATTTAGCATGTTCAGTTCAAGAGAAAGGTTGAGGTGTAATTATTTGTCTCTAGAGCAGATGTTTCTGGTATGGGAAGAACAGGATGCTCACAGTAAAGTTATTCTTTTGAAAAGTTAATATTTTTTGAATCACTCAGAAGAGACAAAGGCAGTATATAGTGACAAGTTTTCTTACTACTTCTGTCACTTAGACACTTGGGCCCCCTCTTCCAGAGGGAACCAGTTACATCATTTTTGAATACTAAATTCTTATGGTTTTAAATGATTGGCGAGTATCCATAGAAGAAATTTTATCTTTAAGTTATTAATGCAAGGAAGTTTGGGATCAACCTTTAGTATTTATTTTGGATAGAATCTTTTGTTTACATGTTTGTGTGCATATGGGTATTTTTATTTATTTTTTTTGTGTGATTCAATTTTAAAAGTAACATAGAAAATTAGGAAAACAAGAAAAAACATCTGATAACCTTAACAGAACTGGTATAGTCATTTTAATGTAGAATACTTCTCCCCTAGATTCAAATTCTGGCCACATAGTACTTCTACATACTTTTGCCCCCTTAACCACAAGAATTTCATATTGAGCATACTGGGTTTCTGACTCATTTCTTATAAGGGATATGAATTTCTTAGTAATATTGCTCTTGGAAGCAGGAGCAGGGAACTAACCTTTATTGAAGAAGAGAGGAAATGAGAGATTGGCGAGAGTAGGGAGGTTAAATAAGGGTACATATTTTTATAATTCAATCTTGAGAAAAATAAAGGAAAAGTCAAGTTTTGGTATTTTGAGGTTCTTAGAACTGATTGCTCTTGTTTTTTTCTTCTTTTGTTTTAATTTTTTTAAGAGAGGATCGAATCCAAGATTGAATCCAAGGATAAGCTGACATTTTGTTGTTTAAAATGTTTGCATGGAAGGACAGAAATGCCTTGGGTAGCCATTGCCTTCTCCAGGGCATCTTCCCCACCCAGGGATCCAACCCAGGTCTCCTACATTGTAGGCAGTTTCTTTACCATCTTAGCTACCAAGGAAGCCTAATACACAGTACCTGCCTCAAAGCAATATTAATTTATAAACTTCTTGGTAGAATTTCAAAGAGGACGATCCCAAAATGATTCTGGAGGACGATAAATGTTGGTGGAATTAATAGTACATTACCCAGGACTTTCTTGATGGTTCAGTAGTTAAGACTCCATGCTTCCACTGTAAGGGATGCCAGTTGGATCCCTGGTTGAGGAACTGAGAGCCCACAGGTTGTGTGACACAGCCAATAAATAAATAAATAGAAATATAAAGAAAATATTATATTACTAATTTAAGATAAGTAAAATCAGTAATAGTCTATTTCTTTTTATCATTTATAAGGACTTTCCTAGGATCGCCTGGAAGTAATATTAGTCTGTCTCCTCTATTTTGTAGGTTTACCTTGATCTTGTGGTTAGGAGAGTGTTTGATAGGTTTTTCTACTGTAAAGTTACCTTCTTCTGATTTCTATCCTTTAGAAGGGAGTCAGGAAATCTAGTCCATGTTTAAGGCTGGGGTAGGGTTAAGCTTCACCTCCCAGAGGATGATTAATACTACTTGGAATTTTATAAGGAAGATTTGTCCCTTTCCCTCCTACTTTCCTCTCCCTTTGTGGGAGTATTTTAAAGCAAACCATAGATAACACACATGTCATTGATAAGAGAATTTTTATAGTTCTTGATACATATTGCTAAATTAAACTCCAGAAGGATTATGGCCATTAACTGGAGGACTAGCAATGTATGACTAAACTTTTATGGTACTTTCTTGGTGTTTTTTTAGGTGAAAGTTTATGTTTTAATTTGCATTTATTTGATTAGTTAGGGTGACCTTTTAAAATGTTTGTTAATTAGCTGTAGCACCTCTTTTGGGAATTATCTTTTCCCTTGGTCTTTACTTATTTTAAAGGTCTTTTAGAGACTCTGTTAGCTATTTTAACTCCTTTTTCTCTTAGAGACTTAAGATATTTATTTACATTTTGCTTACTGGCCCTTCATTTTTAATCATCTTCAGGGTTTTGTCTTTTATTCATATCTTATGATCACATCATTCTTAGTCCTGTTGTATTCTTTTAAAATTTTTTCCTCCTCTTGCATTTACCTGTATATATTATAAGGAAATTTGGCAGCCATTGGTAAAGCAAGAAGTAAACAAGTGAGGCCATTTTAGGTAAAAGTCATCTAATGGTAATTCCATTCCAAATTAATGTGAGAACTCTTTGTGGGTTAGTCTAGCATATGAATTACTTGCTTTAAAAATTCATGACTGGTTCTCCTAAACGTTTTGTATTAAAAGTACTTTTATGTTATACTTTATAAATATTTACTGGTTTGGAGTGTATTATAGAGAAGGCAGTGGCAACCCACTCCAGTACTCTTGCCTGGAAAAATCCCATGGACAGAGGAGCCTGGTAGGCTGCAGTCCATGGGGTCGCTAAGAGTTGGACATGACTGAGCAACTTCACTTTCCCTTTTCACTTTCATGCATTGGAGAAGAAAATGGCAACCCACTCCAGTGTTCTTGCCTGGAGAATCCCAGGGATGGGGGAGTCTGGTGGGCTGCCGTCTGTGGGATTGCAGAGTTGGACATGACTGCCGCGATTTAGCAGCAGCAGCAGCAGTAGCACTGTGTTACAAAAGTATGAGATTAACTTTTATAATCTTGAAACCTATGTTGACATTTTAATATGTTTTGGGAATTTTTGTTACCCCTAGGTATTGTAAAATACCTTATTTTAAAAAAAAGTATAATTTCTTAAAAAAGAAACCTAGGTGATAATAGCTTCTTGCAAAGATATATTCAAACCAAATAGTTTCTTCTGTAAGAGAAACCAAGATGAACTGTCACACATGTGCAAATATATAAAGGCCTTCCCACCTAAATTTTTAGGCTTGGAAGACATTTTATTTTATTTTTTTTTTACTTCCTTTTAGTCCTTAACAATTATGACAATAACAAATAGTTCCAAAGTAAAAGAGCTGAAGTAAAATTGTCAAAAGAAAGTCAAGAGTTTATGGTTACCCTTCAGTTCTTTCAGCTTGTTCCTGCAAGAAGATAGTGTGTTAGTCACAGCATTAAAGAAAATGAGAGTACTCTCCTAATAATGTTTCACATTGTCATTGGATGTTATTTTTAATTGCTCTTGGGATTTTAGATCTATTTTCCTATGGTTGTTTACAGTTCTGTCAACTCTTTAGCTAACAGTCTAATAAATAAATATTTAAATGGAAATAGACCCTTACAAATCTGGCTTTGTTGCCACCTAGAAGAAAAGGAAGCAAATAACCTATAACACATTCTTAATCTTACTGTGATATAATGGATTAATACTCAATAATATAAAGAGCTCCTAAAATCAACTAGACAAAAAGAGTTTGAAAAAGAAGAAATAACTTGAAAAGATGTACAGCCTCATTACATGGGTAATAAAAGCAATAAGACACATTTTGGGGTCTGACATTTTGGCAAAAAGTTTTTTTTTTGTATATCTAAGTATTGTTATACTATTAGTGATGGTAACATTGTATGAATTGCTAACTACTATGCTGTGCAATTAGTAATATGTACTATGTGCTTTTGATTGAGTTGAAATTGGTAAAGGCTTTTTGTGAATGCCTTTAGACCTAGAGATTTCTTAAAAAAAAAAAAAACTTAGTCCTACAAAATATGGGCACAGAGATGTTTGTTGCAACATTATAGTAACAAATGTTGGAAAGGCCCTAAATTATCTTTACTAAAGATATGCTGAAATTGTATGTTCATGTTTTGGAGTATTATGTAACCATTAAAAAGAATGAAGTAGAGCTTTATATATTGAAAGGTCTTCAAGACTTATGTTACCGAAAAGCAAGCTGCAGAACATGTATAATATGATCTCCTAAAACCTACCAAAATGATGTATGTGTATATATATTTAAAAGGATATAAATACATATAAAAAGACCTGAAAGTAGTCACACTTGACTGTTAACTATGGTACATCTGGGGAAAGGGAGGAGAATTGGGGAGCGAGAAATGGGAAGGTTGACATTTGCCATTTTACTCTGTGTGCTTCCAGGGATACCACTGATACTAAATACGTAACACTGATAATGTTGCTGTTTTACAAATATTTGCTACTAAGAGTGTTTGGCCTAAGCAGGAACCAGTTTTTAAAAGTTTTATTTCCTAAAGAATCAATCCTGTATGTAAGCATGCAATTCCATGGCATAATTCTAGCAATCGCAGTAATAGAAAAGTAGTGTCTACTTTTTTCATCTTTTCCAAAGTTAAAAACAGGCAATTGAATTTGACTCCCCAAAGATGAACTAAGGTAAATTAAACCGACCTAGCGTGAGCTAGAATGTTTAAGGTTCTAACCGCAGATGGTAAATTGGTAGCACTGGAAAATTCCTTCAGCACATACAGAAACAGGATGACTCAACCGACTTAACTACAGCTGAAGTCTACCAGGGAAGGTTTATTAGTTGTACTTGGTGGAGGAAATGACCCGGATCTGAGGAATATGGGAAATTGTGTTTGCCCTCCCAGCATAGTGAGTGGATTATTTTACTGCTTTCCTGTGCTGAGAGTTGTTGAAGAGTGGATGGTTTGAGAGCTTTAGATATGTTTTATCCTTTATGCTGCATTCAAAAGTCATCTGTAAACTGTTGCTTACTTTACACCCAGAGTCATAAAATCACAAATATTCATTATAGTGGGAAAATACTGACGTGATATATAAGTTAAATGCTTATTATGGCAAATCCTAAAATAGAAGAAAGTAGAAATGTATAAAAGCTCTCTATCACTCAACTTCAGTAATTATCAATTCACGGCCACTTTTGTTTCTTCTGTGCCGTATTTACTTCTCTCCTCTCCTAGATTATTTTGAACTTCTTCAGTGCACTGTTCTTATTTTTTATGACTTTGGCCTTTTGTGACCAACTGGAGTAAAACTGGTTGTCTTCAAGGGTCAAACCCATAACTTTGATATTATTCAGCATTGTTCTCACATTAAGGATGTGTATTGAGGAGGCAAATAACTCCTCTGAAACATGAAAAACAAAAGCATTGTTTTAAGTTACTTTCTATGAAAGGGCTCTTCTAGGCCGATTTACCAGAATTCTGATTCAGTAGCCCAGTTTTGTCTTGCCCAGGGTAGAGCAGCTTCTTAATGTCTTTGGCCACCAAGGGGTTTAAATATGGGTGGAATAGGGTACAGTTTTTGCTCTAGTACTCAGCTGCTGATATGCATTGTTGCTTGTTCTGAGGTCCTAGCCAAAACATAACTGTTCCCATTCTATTTTCTTTTTTTTTAAAGTAATTTTAAAGCGGAAACTCTTAACTGAAAATAGTACATAAAACAGCTCAAGTTTACATATAGAAATTTCCACAGAAGCATTGTACTATTGAGGAATGTCCTATTTGTAAATGCATTTTCTTATTTTACTGGCGGCTAATTAAGACCAGCTGATACTTTTAAATTCTAGTTGATTTACATGTTCCTGGCATATATAGATACAGAGAAAATAAACATTGTCCAAAATTTAAAAAATACTTGTTCATTGCTATGACTTAAGCAAAGAGGGAGGTGTTCAGAGACAGAGTGATGATTAAAATAGGCTCCTGTCCCCAAGCTGTGTCTTTGTCTGGAGGGGTGGGTAGTAGTGGAGTCTAATTTTGTAAGTCAGATGAATTAAAGAGACCTAAAAATAGCTGTTTTATAATTTTGATAGGTGCTAAAAAACAAGTCTCCTTTTGTTTTATAAAAGTCAGTTTGCTAGTACTTTCTTAGAGTATTTCTGTGTTAAGGGACTGTAGAACTGGATAGACATCGGACTTTTAGTATTTGAACTTTATTTTAAAAAAACTTATGATTATATCTTTTAATTTCAACCAACATTGTATTGGCCTGGCAAGGCGCTGAGAGGGCAGGAGGAAGGACCCGTATTTGTGAATATTGCGTATGTCCACACCCAGCACAATCCGAGCCCTTTAACAGTTGAGGAGCAGACTTCCAAGGGTGAACTTTATGTACACAAAGGGGTAAATTATGTTTATTTTCAGGGTTTTCTCTACATCGAAAGCTTATCAATTAAAAGAACATATGGACACAGAGTGGCCTCAGACAAAACTGAAGTAGTCAGAGTTTGTATTTGATTTTTGAGAGTGAGACTGTTCAGCTTAGGTTGCCTTGAACTCTGCTTCCCCTCCCCGAACCCACTTCCCTTAGCTCAGGCAAGAAGATACTAGATGGGAAATAGGTTTTCCCTGACTGTTATGTGACTTGATTTCACCTCAGTGTATCTTGGATGTTTCCCCAAATCATCACATAGAAAATTGACTCATTCTTAAAGATAACCCTGTATGTGAGAGAACAAAAGAGACACAGATGTATAGAACAGTCTTTTGGGCTCTGTGGGGGGGGGGGGGGATGATTTGGGAGAATGGCATTGAAACGTATAATATCATATAAGAAACGAATCGCCAGTCTAGGTTCGATGCAGGATACAGGATGCTTGGGGCTGGTGCACTGGGATGACCCAGAGGGATGGTATGGGGAGAGAGGTGGGAGGGGGATGGGGAACACGTGTACACACGTGGCGGATTCATGTTGATGAATGGCACAACCAACACAATATTGTAAAGTAATTAGCCTCTAATTAAAATAAATAAATTTAAATTAAAAAAAAGAAAATTGGCTCATTCTTTTCAACAGCTGTATAGGACTTCATGTACTCATACTGTTGTTTATTTAATTAGAGCTACATGGATAAATAACATTGAATTAATATTTTTTGCTCTTATAAAAAACATTGCAGTGGGCATCCTTACGTAAAAATTTTGCATGTTTATTTGGATATGGATATCTGAGTCATCCATGTAAAATTCCAATTTTCTGGTAAAAGTGATGTTTAGATTTGCACTTCTTACATTTTGTAGTTGCTTATTGGTTCTGTTTTCCTTGTGAACATGCTCTTTGCTCCTTTTATCTGTTAGACTGCCATTTTCATACTGACTTTTCAGAACTATCTGTAAATTAAGGAAATTAACCCTGATACGTGTTGAAGGTGTTTTTTTCTAAAGTTCTTTGTCTTTACAGTGTATTTTTGGCCTATAGTAATGAATATCACTTTAACTGTCAAACTTATTGATCCTTTATAGTTTTTGGAATTATGTTCTTCTGCATTCATCCCAGTGACCTGGTTGTGGTTATATATTGTGACTTTCTAAATTTAATTTTTCCTATATTTTAAAAGTTTTCATATATATGTACATAGTCATTATAAGAAATGTGTAAAAATTAACAAAATGAATGTCTGTCCTCCAAATTACATTCTCCTCTCCAGAACTGATCACTCATTAAATTTGATGTATTTTTTTCCAGTCCTTTGTGTATGCATCATACTTTAAAGAAGTAGACAACTATTTTACCATTTCTGAATAGTCCATTGTTTAAAATGGCACCTTTTAAGAAACAGAGCTGAAGATTTTGGCTGATTTTTACTAAGAAAGCTCAGACAGTAAACTAGGAAACTTTTCTCAGTGACAATATATACAAAATAAAACTTTGGGACATATAATCTCTCATAGAAAACTATATTTTTGATTACTACCGCTATGCTATATGTATAACACAGTTGTTGTTCAGTTGCTTAGTCACGTCCAGCTTTTTGCAACCCCATAGACTGCAGCATGCCGGATTTCCCTGTCTTTCACCATCTCCTGAAGCTTGCTCAAACTCATGTCTACTGAGTCAGTTATGCCATCCAGCCATCTCGTCCTCTGTCATCCCCTTCTCCTCCTGCCTTGAGTCTTTCCCAGCATCAGGGTCTTTTCTAATGAGTCATCTTTTCGCATCAGTTGGTCACACTATTGAAGCTTCAACTGCAGCATCAGTCCTTCCAATGAATATTCAGGATTGATTTCCTTTAGGATCGACTGGTTTGATCTCCTTGCAGTCCAAGGGTCTCTCAAGAGTCTTTTCCAACAACACAGTAGTCCTTTGAAGTTTGTTTTTTAGAATGAAAAGTGAAAGTGTTAGTTGCTCAATTATGTCTGACTCTTTGCAGCCCCATGGACTGTTGTTGCCTATCATGGGATCTCCCAGGCAAGAATACTGCAGTGGGTTACCATTTCCTCTTCCAGGGGATCTTCCCAACCCAGGGATTGGATCAAACCCGCATCTTCTGCATTGCAGGTGGATTCTTTATGGGCTGAAGTGTCTTTAATTTGCTTGTCCATAAATAACAAGTAATTCTTGGTTAGAGAATTCAAATAACAAAGGACCATATAGTGTATGATTCCATTTACATGAATTGTTCATAATAGGCAAATTCATGGGGACAGAAAGCCAGTTAGTGATTACCTAGTACTGGGAGGAAGAGAGGAAAGTGAAGAGTGAAAAGTTTCCTAGTTAACTCAGCAGACATGAGTTTGAGAGGAAAGTGAAGTGAAGTAAAGGTTTTGTTTTAGAGTTATGAAATGTTTTAAAATTGTGGCAATGATTGCACAATTCTGAGAATATACTAAATATTGAATAGTACCTTTTTAGCACCTGAACTGTATAGTCTGTGATTTATCTCAGTGAAGTTGTTATAAAAAATAAATCCAAGTAATACATCTGTGTGTAGATGGAGTAAATATTTCTAAGACTCACTTTTATAAATATTCTAAAAATAAATAAAGTGCCACCTTTATTACGTTCAAAATTCTGGTAAAATCATAGGTCAGTTTGCCAACGTTCTGTTCTGATCCATTGCTCTGGTTGAGTATTTGTTTGTGTGGCCTCACTTTAAAAAGTTAAATTGCTCCTGCATCTAGAATTTTTTTTGTTTTAGGAATGAGGGTAAGGAGTCAGCTTTCCCCAACACTGTTTATGGAATAGCTTATCTTTCCCCCAGTGATGTGATGTGCTGCTCTTTGGTTCTTCCAGGTCTTGGTTGAACATTTCTTATATCTTCATAGGCTTTGCCCCCATTCATTTTCCAAGACCCTGGATTGTGTTCATTATCATTATCCTGAATTCTTTTTCTGAAAGGTTGCCTGTCTCCACTTAATGTAGTTGTTTTTCTGGGGTTTTATCATGTTCTTCATCTGGGACATCATCCTCTGCCTTTTCTGCCTGTCTGACTTTCTGAGATTTGGGGGTTTGTTTTGCAGGATGCAGGGTTGTAGTTCTTCTTGCTGCTTCTGTCTGCTTTCTGGTGGCTGAGGCTATATAAAAGCTTGTACAAGCTTCCTGACGGGAGGGACGGGTGGTGGGTAGAACTGGGTCTTGCTCTAGTAGAGGGGGCAAGTTTAATAAAACTTTGTCTGCTGATGGGTGGAGCTGTGTTCCCTCCCTGAGGTGACCCAGCACTGGAGCTCACAGGCTGTATGGTGGGGCCGTTGGTGGCCCCTAAGAGGGCTTCCACCCAGGTGTGCTTCCCCAAACTGCTGCTGGCAGTGCCCTTGTCGCGGGCAGTGAGCCACAGCCGCCCCTTGCCTCTGCAGGAGACCTGCCAACACTAGCAGACAGGCTTGCTTCAGCCTCCTCTGTGGTCACTGCTTCTTGCCTCTGGGTCCTGCTGTGCACGAGACTTTATGTGCCCTGCAGGGGGGGTCTCTGCTTTCCCCCATCCTGTGTAAGTTCTATAATCAAATCCAACAGTCCTTCAAAGTCAGATTCTCTGGGGATTCCTAGTCCTGTGCCAGCCCCCCCAGGATGCGAACCCTGACGGAGGGCTCAGAACCTTCAGTAGGGTGGGAGGACATCAGTGGCGCAGTTGTTCCCCAGTTTGCGCGTCGCCTACCTGGCAGTCGTAGGGTTTGGTTTTTATCCTCATTGTGCCCCTCCTGCCGTCTCATTGTGGCTTCTCCTTTGTCTTTGGGTGCCAGGTATCTTGTTTTTTGGTGGGTTCCAGTGTCCTCCTGTCAATGGTTGTTCATCAGTTAGTTGTGATTTCAGTGCTCTCACAAGAAGAGGGACGTCCCTCTACCCTGCCATCTTGGACAGATCTCCTCGCTTGTTACTCTTATTTTTCAAGATCTTCCCAGCCATTTCCTGGCTATTGTCTTGTTAGTTCATGCCCCTCCTCCCCCCTCCCCCTGACATTGATATCATTTTAGATAACTCTTTTTTTTTTTCTTTCAGAGGGCTTTCCTGGTAGGATGAAGACTGCAAAGTGGACATAGCTTTACTGTTGTTGTTTAGTTGCTAAGTCGTTTCCAAATCTTTGTGACGCCATGGGCGGTAGCCTGCTAGGCTTCTCTGTCCATGAGCTTATCCTGGCAGGAATACTGGAATGGGTGGCCATTTTCTTCTCCATTTGACATAGCTTAGGCTGCTTTAGTAAAACAGCGCAAACTGAACGGCTTAAACAACATTGATTTCTCACAGTTCTGGATTTTGGAAGGCCTGTGACTAAGGTGTGGTAAGGAATCTCTTCCTCCTTACGTAGATGGATGCCCTCTTGCTGTATCTTCACATGTCAAAGAAAGAGATATCATATCTTTAAGGGCACTAATCCTGTTTATACGGGCTCTACTCTGATAACCTTATTACCTCCCAAAGGTAGTGGTGGTGGTTTAGTCGCTCAGTCACGTTCAACTCTTTGTGACCCCCATGGACTGCAGCATGCCAGGCTTCCCTGCCCTTCACTATCTCCTGGCGTTGGCTCAAACTAATGTCAGTGGAGTTGAGGTGCCATCCAACCATCCTACCTCCAGATACCATCACCTTGGGGATTAAAGCTTCAAAATAAGAGTCTGTGGGGGGGGCGGCAGTTGGCACAAACATTCAGTCCCTGGCAGTGCTGAGGCTAACAAAGTTAAAGGATTAAGTGATTAAGCAGAATAGAGCGCTAGCAACAGCATCTTCACAGGTGGGACCAGTAGAGTATATGAAGACTTTTGGATTTATAGAAAATCAGTCTGGTGATAAAGTGGTAGCCAGTCATTTGTATAGATTCATAATTCAAGATTAGTAATTCATAGATATAAGTCAATAAATTTGAACTGTAAAGAGAACTATTATGAATCTATACATAACATGAATTCTTCATAGCTCAAGAGAAAGAGTAACTCTAAATAGTAGTCTTATGATTTATGTTTTCCTTCCTCCTAGATTTAAACAGTCAAGTTAAATCAAGCTGGGTAATCATGGCAGAAGGTGGATTCGATCCCTGTGAATGTGTTTGCTCTCATGAACATGCGATGAGAAGGCTGATCAATCTGGTGAGATGAACAGGACAGTCCTCTTCAGAACTGAACTGTACCCCCTCTGTCTTGTTTTTGGGAGAATGTTGGTTATTGGAAAATTTTCATCCGATGGGCACTAAAAATTACTTCATAATGAGAATTCCACAGTGGTTTAAGTCATAATGGTTACAGTGCTTGCCAGCATTTCTTTCGTTGTTTTTCTGAGCATTTCTTTTACTAGAGATAAAAACAGATTGCTGTCTTCATTTATAGTAGATGTATGTTGGTGGAATTCACCATTGTGAGTGGTAAACACACATTTATGTAGACTTTTCTGTATTAATGCATATAGTTTTTGGTTATACAGAGCTCATTTACCTGATAAACTGTTAGGAAATCACACATCCTCTTATGATATAGTTCAAATCCTACTCTAAAAAATGGCATGACAATAAAGATTTCTATATAGATCATTTCCAAATCCAAAGCAATTATTTGATAGAGGCAGATTTCTGAACAGATTCTTGATAGGTTCTATTGGAGTATAGTGAGATTTCAATTGTAGGGTTAAGACTTTCCTAGTCTATAACCTTAAACACAAGGCTGTTTATGTATTATATAACTGACATATATATATATATATATACATTGTTTATGTATTATACTTTATACTTTTTATGTACAAAAGGAAAGACTTCACTATTATTAAAAATAAAATAAAATTGACCCTTGAACAACAAACGCCTGAACGAGTTTGAACACTGAGGGTCCATTTATGTGCAGATTTTTTTCAGTAGTAAATGCCACATACAGTACTGCGTGACGCAGTTGGCTGAATCTGCGGGTACAGGACTGCTTGTTTGGAGGAATTGCAGTACAGAGGGCCGACTATAAGTTAGATGTGGATTTTCAGCTACATGGAGGGTTGGCGTCTCTAACCTCCTCATTCAAAGGTCAACTGTAAGTTATTATTCTGTTATTGATTGTAACATTTTGTTTGTTTAGAATAGTCTTGTACAGGGCTGTATTATTATAGGCCAGTTAATACAGGTTGGTTCAAACATTTGCTGAAATACTTGAATTGTTGGTAGTTAATTAGCAAGTTTCCTGCCCACTCAGTATACATGTAATCAGTGCATTGATTATGAATGATACTCCTTTGAGAGTTAGCCTATACTAGGACTTATGATCCTTAAAAATGCCTCAAGAGGGTAGAGATGAACTAGGAACTTAAAAATTAAATCAGACTTTCTTGAGTATAGAAATGTGGCAGTATCATCTCTCTGATAACCTGACATAAAAACAGATTAGTCTGAATAGTCCCTTCAGTCATGTCCAACTGTTTGCGACCCTATGGACCATAGCCCACCAGGCTCCTCTTCTGTCCATGGGATTCTCCAGACGAGAATGCTGGAGTGGGTTGCTGAGCTCTCCTCCAGGAGATCTTCCTGACCCTGGGATTGAACCAGGGTCTCTTCTGTCTCCTGCATCGATAGGCGTGTTCTTTACTGCTAGTGCCACACGGGAAGCGCCAGTCTGAGGAGAGATGATAAAAAGTACTGTCTGGGAATTCCCTGGCCAGTGGTTAGGGCTCCACACTTTCACGGCAGCGGGCCGGGGTTCATTCTCTGGTCTGCTAACTAAAATCCCATAAGCTGTATGGCCCAGCAAAATAAATTAGTAAATAAATTTCTCCTGTTTAGGTATAAATTTTAAGCTGATAGTTTTAATGTCTGAATTCAATCAAATATAAGGCACACTTTTTTCGAATCACTGTGATGTTAGGAACAAAAGATAGATTGTAATCTATTTGTAGTAACATTTCTCAAGAGATTAGGTTTTAATAAGGATTACTACCTCTTTTTATTTTTTAGTATAATACTTTTTATTTTTAACATACTTTATTTTATTTGCTTTGCTGCTTTTTAAGAGTTGGCTAAAACTAAGCCCTGCTCTTTAGGATTCCCTGTACAGGTCTGTTCTCTTCAGTAGATTGTCAAGGAAGCCATGTTTAGCTTTTTTTATAATGAGCATAGTATTTCATGTTTGATGGTACATTACTTATAGCAATCTTTGTTTGAAATAGTAATTTTGTGATAAAATTGACTTCAGATTTACAAATTTTTAGAAGTCCACATCTCTTAGTGTGTGCTAGATATTTTCACATCACTATAAATTACTGATGGATGATCCACTTGTGTATAACATGCTGATAGTTTGATAGATGTTGAATTGTGGTTTTTAATTTTTATGTCATGTGTATTCTTTGATTTAAATTCAGAGTCAAGCAGCATTTTGGGGTCATAACTACTCTTTGTTGGTATTTAGTTCAGTTCAGTCCCTCAGTCGTTTTGGTATTTAAGTGCTTTCTAAACATTTTTTTCTAAAGAAGTTTCTTTAGAAATATGGTCTCTAAATTCAGTAATTCAAATATTTCTGAATAATACTACTTATAATAACCAAAAGTTATAAGCAACCTAAATGTCAATTAGTAGAGCAGTGATTATCATAGAAATTATATGATAAAATCTTGTTTGCAATAGTTGTATTTGAAAAATATTTAAAAACAAGGGAAATAATGTGTGTTATATGAAATGAAAAAAAAAGATACACAAATGGCATTTAGTATGATCTTGCTTTTCTGTGCACACATACCTCATATATATGTGTGCATAGGAAGAAAGACTAGAAGAGAATACATCAAAATGTTAAAATTGGCAATCTCTGCATTGTAGAATATAGGGTGACACTTCTCTTTTATAGTTTCCTGTATTTTCTGTGATAATAAATCTTATAATCAGAAAAAGGGTATCTAATGAAAGCTATCAACATTTTCATTAAAATGTTATCAGTATTCCTTTTGTAATACTTTAGGCATCTTTTCCACCTCTCATGCATGTGTTATCTTCTACTTATACTTCACAGGATCCTTTTTGCACAGTACCTATTGTCTTATTACCTTGTAGAACTCATAACTCTACAGCCTATATTTTAAAAGCAGCTTATCTGTTTAAATATATTTTTTCTATAATAGTTATAGCTACCAGAATGTAGATGTCTGCACGCTCAAGAAACTCACAGGTATAACAATACTGTTAAAAGTATGATGACAGGGCAGAGATTCTTATTTTTTAAAAAACTGGACATTTAATTCATCTTTGTAATAAAGTAACATCTCATTAATTTCAGGTCCTAATCTGGAACTTTTGTATTTTCAACTTCATGTATAATAAAATTGGCTTTTCTTGTACGTTAGAGTATTACCAATTCCTGAGAATTTAAAATGCTAATAGCAAGTAAAACTTGAAACTTGAGGATTTTAATGATTGGTTATGGTTAGCTCATTAGTTGTATGTTGCTAATGAGTTGCAGTTTTGTTTGGCCTATTCTGTGGAAATAGGTGGGCTTTGCCAAGGAATATATTCAGCTTAGGAGCAGTTAAGATTTTACCATTAGTTCCTTTCCATTTTAATAAAGTTGTGTTCATTCACAATTTAAAACTAATTTATTTTCCTGATTTAGTAATTATATCAGTTGTAAGTTCTTCATTGTAAGTAATAGAAGTTCTAACTGATTTAAGCAGAAAAAGGACATATTAAAAAAAATATTATGTGGCTCACATTGAAGAGATTGGCATGGAAGATGAATAGCATCAAAGGGAATGTAAATACCAAAACGAGCCCATGCTTTTAAAATTGGTCCAGCCAAAAAGCTGCTGCTCCTGAATTTCAGACTTTTGTATATTTCGCGGTTGATACACTGTCCCCTTTTGGACAAATAGTAGACATTTTATACTTGACGTGTGCATAACTAGACCTTTCTTAGCCCCAACCTTATACTTCTGTCTTCTCTCTCTCTCTTTTTTGACTGCACTATGCAACATTCTAGTTCCCTGACCAGGCATTGAACCTGGCCCACAGCAGTGAAAGCACTGAGTCCTAACCATAGGACTGCCAGGCAATTCCCTGTCTTCTCCATTCACTCCATTATTCTGGCTGCTCAGGCAACAGTGTTTGCATCATCTTTTACTCTGTTCTTTCAACCCAATGGCTAATGCAGAAACCAGGGGTCAGTTTTAAAAAGTCCCTTTGGATTAACCTTAAAAGTATATATCCAGAATCCATCCCTTTCTTACACTTCCAGTGCAACACCCTAGTCTAACCTACACTGTCATTTTTGCCAGGATTATTGAAATTAGCCTTCTTGCCAGTCTCCTTGCTTCTCTCCTCTTGTCATCTCCATTCTCTTCAACTGTAGTCTCCCTGCAGCAGCTGAAATGATTTATTTCTGATAAGTCAGGTCATATACCTCCTTTACTCACGGTTATGCCGTAGCTCCCCCTTCAGACATTTGTAGTAGAAAAAACACTAGGGACTTCCCTGGTGGACCAGTGGTTAAAACTCTGCACTCCCCACTGCAGGTGGCACAAGTTTTGCTTGTTTGGGGGACTAAAATCCTGCATGTCGTGCTGCGCAACCAAAAAAAAAACCCCACAAAATTTATGTGGTCCTGTGTAATCTGTCCCCCATTACCCCACTGGTTCCTCTTTGCTAACTCAGTTCTACCAGTTGCCATTCCTGAAAAATACAGGTCACATCCAAAGGATCAAGAGTCTAAATGACTTTAGACTTTTCAACAGCAAAACTGGAAGGCAACAACACAATGACTTTAAATTCTGAAGGGAAATTATTACCAGTCCATCATTCTGTATCCAACCAAATTGTCAATCAAATAGGGTCTTCAAAAGTTTTGCCTCATGTACTGTTTCTTTCACTGCTGGGCTCAGGTTTGATCCCTGGTTGAGGAATTAGGATCACACAAGTCACATGGCATGGCCAAGAAGAAAAGACCTGGAGATAAATGCTAAAAGAATCAGCTAAAAGTTGAAAGTGGTATGCCTCTGTGCAGGGGGAAATAGGAAGCGGTGAGGAAGTGCTCTTTTGGAGAATAAACTGATAGAACAGTTTAAGTTGTTTACATGCATAACTAATAAAAATTAAAACAAAGAGCAAAATCCTTACAAGTTCGTGAATACAAAAAGAAGGTGCGACTTGTGGATAACTAATTATGTTGTGTGTCTTTCCCCCTCTATGGAATATAAAGTGCTACCAGGCAGAAACCAGGATTACTGCTTTTTAAAGGAAAGTAGAAGATACTCATGGGAGGGCTGCTTGTTGGGTTTTAAGGACCAAGACAGAAGCCAGGGTAACCCCAACCTCTATAGTGGATGTGAAATAGGAAGGAAAAAAAGGATGCCTGGTCCAAGAATGGAATGCACTAGTAAACCTTAAAATGAAGCCTTCCCTACTTGGAACCTTGAGAGGTTCTCTAGGTTGCCTGCATGGGTCCCTGGAGTAGGAAATGGCAACCCACTCCAGTATTCTTGCCTGGAGAATCCCATGGACAGAGGAACCTGGTGGGGTACAGTACATGCAAGCTGCCTGCATGCTTGCTTGATAAGGGACACTGTTTGTATACCCTAACTGCTCACCCAGCCTGCTGCTGCTGCTGCTAAGTCACTTCAGTTGTGTCTGACTCTGTGCGACCCCATAGACGGCCTCCTACCAGGCTCCTCTGTCCCTGGGATCCTCCAGGCAAGAACACTGGAGTGGGTTGCCATTTCCTTCTCCAATGCATGAAAGTGAAAAGTGAAAGTGAAGTCACTCAGTCGTGTCCAACTCTTAGCGACCCCATGGACTGCAGGCTACATTCATTAATGTAGTCCTCTAGCCTAGTCCTTCATTAATAAATATGAACAGGAAAACAAGCAAAGAGTTGAAGAAAACAAAAGTACTACAGTGTGGTCTCAGGTACAGCTACATTAGAAGACGAGAGGAAATAGATCCTTCTAATATGAAAAGTCATAATGGGGAGTTCCTTGGTGGCCCAGTGGGTTAAGAATCCACCTGCCAGTGCTGGGGACATCGGTTTGATCCTTGGCAGGGGAACTATATTCCCATGTGTCGCAACTACTGATGCCCAGATGCTCTAGAGCCTGTGCTGCTCAACAAGAGAAGCCGCCGCCACGAGAAGCCCAAGCGCTGCAACTGGAGAGTAATGCAGCAGTGAAGACCCAGTGCAGCCAAAAAACCAAAACAAGTCATGATAAGTGTATAGCTATAAACACTGACCCATACAAGCAGGTTGTGCTGGTCTTAAGTACCACTGGCAACATTATTTTTCTAGGTGGTAAAGTTACAACATCACCAAATTCTTGGTGGAGTTAAAAACAAAATTAATATCTTCCCTTGATTTAAATATGAAAGTCCAGTTAAATTCCTTAATAATTCTATGTCAAGTAAAACCACCCAAAAAATAACTTTGTGTTACTCTCTGAAGGGGTCTTAGATTTTAGGCTCAGGTTTTTTACTTACATGAATATGTGGCAGAACCTTTGAAAGCTAGGGGGGATACCAGCCAGTCACAACAACCAAAGAGCTGCTTTGCAGATGTCCAGATGCCCTAGTACTGGCACACTTGAGAAGCTTTGGATAGGGGGAGAATTAGGGTTCATAAAAAAGGAAATCCAAATAAGCTGAAGGCAGACGTGAAGAAGAAAAGCATGGTTAATAGAAAGCATAAAGTAAAATGCTATGTGTGAGTGGATTATACTCCCTTATTAAAAGAGACAGGTTGGAGTTTTAAAATGCTATTTACAGGGGAGATAGACGCTGAAAACAAAATACAATAGATAAGTGATAAACGAGTGGAGAGGGGGGAAGCTGTCCCAAAAGGATGTGGTATTAATCTCAGACAAAATAGACTCCAAAGCCAAAACAGTTGAACACAGGAATAATACTGTCAAAAGATAGAATCCATCGTGTTTGGAACAAGCTATTTATGTCCCAAAGAACAGAGAATGCAAAAACTATTAGAAATGAAAGAAGAAGCATATTTTGGAAGTGTCTGAGAAATGTTAGTGAAAGCCATTGAGATGCCTTTGCAGGTTCAGGTTAGAGTGTGTGTAGGTCAGGTTTCCCTGGTGGTCTTGTGGTTAGAAATCCATCTGCTAGTGCAGGGGACTCAGGGTTGATCTCCGGTGGGGGAGGATCCCACATGGCACAGAGCAACTAGGCCCATGTGCCACACTACTGTAGCCCAGGCACTGGAACCTGAGCTCTGCAACAAGAAGTCCATGCAGCATGCAAGAGTCGGCCCCGACTTGCCACAACTAGAGAAGGGCTGCACACAGCAACTAACACCCAGCCCAGCCTAAAATAAATAAATAAATCTTAATCAGCTGGTAAAGAATCTGTCTGCAATGCAGGAGACCTGGGTTCAATCCCTGGGCCGGGAAGATTCCCCTGGAGGAGAGCGTGGCAACCCACTCCAGTATTCATACCTGGAGAATCCCCATTGACAGAGGAGCCTGGTGGGCTACATGGGTTGGCAAAGAGCTGGACACCACTGAGCAACTAAGCACAGCACTCAAAAAGAAGAAAAAAATGTGTAGGTCAAGGTCAGTTCAGTAGCTCAGTCGTGTCCGACTCTTTGCGACTCCATGAACCACAGCACGCCAGGCCTCCCTGTCCATCACCAACTCCTGGAGTTCACTCAAACTCATGTCCATCGAGTCGGTGATGCCATCCAGCCATCTCATCCTCTGTCGTCCCCTTCTCCTCCTGCCCCCAATCTTTCCCAGCATCAGAGTCTTTTCCAATGTGTCAACTCTTCACATGAGGTGGTCAAAGTACTGGAGTTTCAGCTTTAACACCATTCCTTCCAAAGAAATCCCAGGACTGATCTCCTTCAGAATGGACTGGTTGGATCTCCTTGCAGTCCAAGGCACTCTCAAGAGTCTTCTCCAACACCACAGTTCAAAAGCATCAATTCTTCAGTGCTCAGCTTTCTTCACAGTCCAGCTCTCACATCCATACATGACCACTGGAAAAACCATAGCCTTGACTAGACAGACCTTTGTTGGCAAAGTAATGTCTCTGCTTTTGAATACGCTATCTAGGTTGGTCATAACTTTTCTTCCAAGGAGTAAGCGTCTTTTCATTTCATGGCTGCAATCACCATCTGCAGTGATTTTGGAGCCCAAAAACATGAAGTCTGACACTGTTTCCACCGTTTCCCCATCTATTTCCCATGAAGTAATGGGACCGGATGCCATGATCTTCGTTTTCTGAGTGTTGAGCTTTCAGCCAACTTTTTCACTCTCCTCTTTCACTTTCATCAAGAGGCTTTTTAGCTCCTCTTCACTTTCTGCCATAAGGGTGGTGTCATCTGCATATCTGAGGTTATTGATATTTCTCCTGGCAATCTTGATTCTAGCTTGTGCTTCTTCCAGCCCAGTGTTTCTTATGATGTACTCTGCATATAAATTAAATAAGCAGGGTGACAATATGCAGCCTTGACTCCTTTTCCTATTTGGAACCAGTGTGTTGTTCCACGTCCAGTTCTAACTATTGTTTCCTGACCTGCATACAGATTTCTCAAGAGGCATGTCAGGTGGTCTGGTATGCCCATCTCTTTCAGAATTTTCCGCAGTAGGTCAAGGTAACATTTGTAAATGTGTGGAAGAGGATCTAAGGAATATATCTCAGATTCATAACAATGGTTATATTGGAGAGAGTTTGACAGGCATGTACACACTTTTTAAAGCCATGGAAAGTCTCTGATGCTGATCCTCCTTTTTAAAAAAATAGTTTTATTTATTTATTTTTGGTTGAACTGAGTCTTCATTGCTGCGATGGTTTTTCTGTGGTGGTGAGCTGGGGCTGCTTTTCGTTGTTTTCGTTGTTTTCGTTGTGGTTTGCAGGCCTTTCATTGCAGTAGCTTCTCCTTGCAGAGAGGCGAGTAGGCTCAGTAGCTGCGGCTCCCAGGCTGCAGAGCGCAGCAGTCGCGGCACATGTACTCACTTGCACTGTCTCCTGTGGGATCTTCCCGGATTAGGGATCGAACTATGTCTCCCGCCTTGGCAGGTAGATTCTTTACCACTGAGCCACCAGGGAAGCCCGCGGACTCTCCTTTTACAGATGCGGACACTGAGGTACAGGGCTTTAGTCACCTTTCCTAAGGGTTAAAGCTGACCAGCGAGTCTCAGAGGCACACCTGGGCTTGACATTTAGCTCTAACCCTGTGCTGTTTCTTCAGTATGGTGATCTGCTCTGCTCCCTGTGGGTTTCCGTCAGGTACCGTTAAAAAGCACTGTATGTGTGATCAAGGGTGGGTGGGTAGCAGGGTAGGAGAAACTCTTCACTGTACTTTTTTGTGTTTTAAAACTGTGAGTACATTACTTATTCAGGTAATTAACTTAGAAATAAAACTTTGTTAGCGTTTCAAAGGCATTATAAGCAGTACAGTTATATACAAAAATCAGACTTTTCCCACTGAATAGTAAAGTTTTTTAATGCACTGTTACAAAGAAAATATATTCTGCAATATTTACTGACCTTTTAATAACTTTAATAAGACTGTCTTATCTTCCCTCTGTTGATTTCTAAATTGGTAGAATTTTTCTCAAGTTAAATATATATATATATATATATATAATTAGGAAAACCTTGTATGTCTCCTAAGGCTAAATGGACATTAACAGCAATTCACACTCTGTACCACTGCCTCATCAGTGCTGTGTAAGGTCTGATTATTTAACTGCTAAGCTGTACCAGTACAAAGAATATAAATCTGCTTTTTGTGCATTTTATTGTACATTTCCAATAGGGCTTTTAAAGCAAATGACTGTATCTCTGACTACATTCTCATAGGAGTGTTTTAAATGATGTATTACAAACGGTGGTTCAGTGCCAGGCTGGTAAAACTGCAGTACAAAGAATGCCCATTTTGGGGTGCTAATGGCAAAGCTTTACTTACTCTGCTGGCATGTTGCCTAGGTTACACAAGTATCAGACTGTTCTTAACGCGGTTGTGTTTTGCCAGGTTCTGTTAATGTTCATAAACATTAAAAAATGGAGGCATTATCTGATGTTACTGATACCTTTCTATCCTAGCCTAATATTCTAATTAGAACTCTAATGCTTTACTCATTAGATACTGGCTAATAAGACTTAAAGAGGTGGATAGGAATATGCAGTAAATCCCTTTCATTTAAAATCAGGTATCTTTATCATGTTACATATAATTCTGTGTTTCATTACTTGATTTAATGGTGGTAATACATCTGTTGATAAATATTGGTTTTCACTGATGTAGTAGTAGAATGCTATTAGACAGGTAGAAAGATGTCAACACAAAACCACAATCTAATTATAAATCATTCTTTTAAGTTGTATAATTTTTGTGTCTCGGAGGGTATTTTTTTAAAGAGGTGTTTCCTTATAACTAATATATCTAGTTTGTTTTGGTTTTTAAAAAATCACTTATATTTCCTTACAACCGTGAAGATGGCCTGGAGAGAGTCTTTTTCCATTCCCACCGAAGCCACTTGCAGAATTATTCTGTTTTTATCCTCTTCTGCTCTCTTGTCACCTCCTTCTCCTGTTCTCCTCCACTGGCTGTCTCTTGGCATACAGTTTCCTCTATTAACGATAGGAGTGCCAGAAGGAGAGAACAGATGGATTTAGAAATGTGAATTTAGATTATGTTTTGTGTTTTTCCTCTTCTGTTGTAACTTAAGATTTGGAATGCAGATAATTCCTTTTTTGTTTGTTGAGCTCTGTAGTTCAGCCCTTATCTAAACAGTGTACCTGAAACTTCCGCATCTTTAATTTACTTAAACTTGTTTCTGTATTAAAGTGCTATAGCATGTGCTCTGGGAGATCATTGGTCCTATTCCCCTTAAAAGCCTGAGTAAGTGAAGTCGCTCAGTCGTGTCCGACTCTTTGCAACCCCATGGACTGTAGCTTACTAGGCTCCTCTGTCCATGGGATTTTTCAGGCAATAGTGCTGGAGTGGATTGCCATTTCCTTTTCCAGCGGATCTTCCCGACCCAGGGATCGAACCCGGGTCTCCCACATTATAGACAGACACTTTACCGTCTGAGCCACCAGGGAAGTTTGACTGATGTCCACTGTACTTAAATAAATCACATTAAGTAAGACCTGTTATTGGCCTGGAAGATGTATGCCTTAAAAGTTTAAGAAACTTCTCTACCCAGGAAATGTTACTACTGCTAGTATCTTTTCCTCTTAATATATTTTTTGTTAAATGTTTAATTACTGAAATAAAAAATATAGTAATATTCTTTCAAAAAAGCAATCAACATATTAAAATAAGATCAAACCCCTCACTCACTTCTCCGTATCTGGCACAATACTACTTCCCTAGATGAATTTGGTATGCATTTTCCCAGATCTTTCTAACAAACATTTAGATACTATGATATATATTTTTTATCCCCAATTTAATAATATTGAGCATTTTCCATGTTGCTGTAGAGCCTTTTTAATAATATGGTTGACTTTTGGTTTTTACTTTAGTCAGTAAAGGAAATGTTTTGTATTTCCTTCTTTCAAATCTTAATTTTTTTTATCACTATCATCTAGCCACTGGAAAGCTAAATGGTCCTGTGATTTATGGTACAATTGAGTTTACCAATTAGAAAGTGTTGACCTTGAAAAAAGTCAGTTATTTTACCAGCAAAAATGGATTTATTTGGGAATAGCAGAGAATTGCAATTCAGGACAAGCAAGCCACAGTGAAAGCCATCGGCAAGTCCAAGGAACATTATTTTATAGAGAAAAAGGAGAAAGTTGGGAGGGGTCATTCTGAACAAAAGCCCATTGAAGAAAAGTGAGAGTTCAGGGTGATTATGGTTTCTCACTGGCTGAGTTTCTGGGGTAATCAGTTTCTTATAGGAGATGCAACGTACATCTTGTACTGTTGGGGCCTATAATTAATGGCTCTTCTACTGAGGTCTGTAACAATTGCTAAATCTTATAATTGGCATCAAATTGTACTGTGTGAGAGCTCTCCCTTCCGGCCTCATGGTTTTCCTTTGTTTTTACAGAAGGGGGGTTATGTTTTATTTAAAAGATAACAGTAACTAGTACATGTCTTCATGGCCCAAAATTCAAGGAGTACCAAGTATAGAAAGGGAAAAATCAGAATCTCCCTATGTTTGCCAGCCTCTCATTGCCACTTTACTAATTATAAGCTATTCATAGTTTCTTTTATATTTCCATTGTTGCTGCTGCTGCTAAGTCGCTTCAGTTGTGTCCAACTCTGTGCAGCCTCATAGATGGCAGCCCACCAGGCTCCCCCGTCTCTGGGATCCTCCAGGCAAGAACACTGGAGTGGGTTGCCATTTCCTTCTCTAATGCATGAAAGTGAAATGTGAAAATGAAGTCGCTCACTCATGTCTGACTCCTAGCGACTCCATGGACTGCAGCCTACCAGGCTCCTCTGTCCATGGGATTTGCCAGGCAAGAGTACTGGAGTGGGTTGCCATTGCCTTCTCCTTCCATTGTTAGGACTGTATAACAAATTACCCTAAAACTTAGTGGGATTAAAAAAGCCTTTTAATTAAGTGGACAAACTCTGTGTCTAGAGTTCATACAGAGCACAGTAGAGATGGCTAGTGTGCTGCGTAACATCTGGGTTCTTAGCTGGAAGACTGAGAGGCTGGGAGCAGGAAGAGCATGGAAGGCTTGCTCACTCGCTGTCTGGCAATTTATGCTGGCTGGTGGCTGAAACCCTGCCTAGCGCTGTCAGCCAGAACACCTACATGCGGCCTTTCATGTGGCTTCATGCCTTCCTCACAGCACAGTGGCGTCGTTCCAAGGGCAAGCATCCATCCCGGGGGAGGATGAGGAAGGGAAAGAAGCGTGCAGTGGCTGGATACTTCTTGCAACCTAGCCTAAGGTGTCACATATAACACTTCTGCCATACTTTTGGTTGTAGCAGTCCTGAACCTGCTCAGCTTCAAGAAGAGGGGCAATAGACTTCACTTCTTTTTAAAACTGAAGTATCATTGATAAACATTAGTTTCAGGTGTATGACTTATATGTATTGGGAAATTACCATCACAGTAAGTCTAGTTAATAACACTTGTCACCATACACAGTTACAGAATGCGTATGTATGTATTGTATATACATAATTTTTCTAGTGATGAGAACTATTAAGATCTATTGTCTTAGCAACTTTCAAGTATGCATATGGTATTATTAACTAGAATCACTATGCTGTAAATTATCTCCCTATAACTTAATTATTTAATAACAGGAAATGTACATTTTGTCCTCCTTCACCCATTTCGCTCACCTCCGACCCCCAAACCCCCCCACCTCTGGCAACCACCAGTCTGTTCTCTGTATCTTTGAGCTCTCTTTTCTTGTTTTAGTTCCGCATATGGTATTTGTCTTTCTCTTACTTATTTCACTTAGCATAGTTCCCTCAAGGTCCATTCGTGTTGCCACAAAAGGCAAGGTTTTGTTCTTTTTAAAGGCTGAATAATAATTCCACTATGTGTGTATACACATCCTGGAGGAGGGCATGGCAGCCCACTCCAGTGTTCTTGCCTGGAGAATCCCATGGACAGAGGAGCTTGGTGGGCTACAGTCCATGGGATCTCAAAAGAGTCGGATGTGACTTAGCTATTAACAACAACAACTTTCGCATATTTGTATTTATTTTTGCCCTTCTTGCCTTTGCTTTTAAAGTCATCCAAAAACTCATCACCAAGACTAATGTCAGGGAGCTTACCACCTATGTTTGCTTCTAGGATTTTTGTGGTTTCAGGTCTTTAATTTATTTTGAATTAATTTTAAACCATTTCTGAGTTAAGAGAACTAAATGTGATCAGATATAATTAGATTCTAGCTATCTCTCACTTGAGACATTGGGCTTCCTCAGTGGTGTGATTATGCAGGAATTCTTGAATGTAACTTTGTATTATGTCATTTCTTTAAAATTCTCATTCTGTAATTTGGCAATGTATATCAAAACTTAAAATGTATGTACCTTCATTATAGCAACTCTTCTCTATATTCTAAAGAGATTAACCAGTATGTAAGAATGTTTTTATAGGAACATTCACAACATTGTTTTTCATATACAAATTTGGAAATGATGTATTTAAATGGAATGTGGTACAGTATTAAAAATTAGGTAGAGCTGGGTTTTGACAGTCTAAGGTTATTTCAAGCCATCCTTATTACTGAGAACTATATGAGGTCTGGTTAGGGAACACTGAACAACTGTTTAACCATTTATTTTAAAGTACATTTTTGCTGTTGGTTTTGGCATTTCACTTAAAAAAAAAGTGATAACTATGAGCAGGCTTACTTACATAAACAGGCTGCCCTTTCCTGCATAATGCTATAATCTGAAAGCATACTATGGGCCATGACCTGATTTTTTTATATATATTTTATATTTGATTTTATATATGTTATATCTTTGAATCCTCACCATGATATTAACGTTGATAATAGATTGTATTTATTTCTTTTGTAGTTTGAAACTCTGCTTTAGAAAGTAACAGACACAGAATTTGAACCCAGATACCTCTGACTTTGAAGCTGCTTTTTTGAACCACTGTTCTGTATGACACTGTTTATCAGTCCGCAGGTAGATCTGTGCCTGGGAAAGAAGAGTACCTCCAATATACATGAGATTCTTGAGCAGACACAGAAAAATGGCAAATAAGTTCTTGTTTAGGTTCTGTGTTAGTTGCCCCAGGCTGCTTTAGCCCAACACCACAGACTGGGGGCCATAAACAGTAGCTATTTCTCATGGTTCTGGAGGCACTAAGTCCAAGACCAGGGAGCTACCTGATTTGGTATCTGGTGATTGGGCTTTTTTCTTGGTTTTCAGATAGCCACCCTGCTGTATCCTCATGTGGCCCAGAGAGGCTGAGGGCTCTGCTCTCACCCTCTCATGAAGTGAAGTGAAGTGAAGTCGCTCAGTCGTGTCCGACTCTTTGCGACCCCAAGGACTGTAGCCTACCAGGCTCCTCCCTCCATGGGATTCTCCCTCCATGGGATTCTCCCTCCATGGGATTCTCCCTCCATGGGATTCTCCCTCCATGGGATTCTCCCTCCATGGGATTCTCCCTCCATGGGATTCTCCCTCCATGGGATTCTCCCTCCATGGGATTCTCCCTCCATGGGATTGTCCAGGCAAGAGTACTGGAGTGGGTTGCCATTTCCTTCTCCAGGGGATCTTCCCGACCTAGGGATTGAACCCGGGTCTCCCACATTCCAGGCAAACGCTTAACCTCTGAGCCACCAGGAAAGCCTCTCACCCTCTTATAACGACACTAATTCCATCAAGGTGGCTCCACTCTCATGACCTCATCTAAACCTCATCACCCCCCAAAGACCCGTACCCCCGTACATCACACTGGGGATTCGGGCTTTAGTATATGAATTTGGAGGGGTGGAAGGACTACGAACATCCATAGCAGATACCTTTTGATAATTCCAAAGAGAGATTTTCTGTTTTTCTTGTAATTTTTTTTAAAGAATTTCTCCAAGCTAAGATTCCTCATAGAAGTTCCATTTATCTGCTTTTTTGCCATTAGAGTCTTCTCTTTGATCTATGTTTTTTTCCATCAGCCTCTGACAGCCAAAGTCCTAGATATCCTAAGAGACTATTTTAGGTTCTACATTTTCCCTAACATAAAATCTCGGTGCCAAGACTCTTACATTCTTTTAATCTCTGTTTTCTCCTTTTTTCCCAATGAAGAAAAGCATTTATTCTAACCATACTATTTTGTCTCATCGATTTTGAAGCTAATTCATTTAAGGAACTTTACATGACCATCCTGGTTAGGTTCCTGGGATCCTGGGATCAGTGTTAGCTAGCAAAAGGGTTTACCTGGGGAGCAACCATTGACTGTAAATAGTCCGCATGTGGCTCCCCCCACTCCACTGCCACACAGAAAATATTCAAAGTTTATGGCTCCATACTGCAGTTACTGCTATGCCTGCTTCCCTTATATTAGTATCCTTTTTTTTAAAAAAAATAAAAGTATAGTTAATTTACAGTGTTCTGTTACTTTCTGTCATATACCAGTGATTCAGTGTTATTCCATTATGGTTTATCACAGAATTTTGAATTTAGCTCCTTGTGCTATATAATAGGACCTTGTTGTTTATTGATTTTCTTTTAATTATTTTGTTTTCACAAATGACTTCCCTTTGGAGTGGCCAAAATCAGCATCAGTAGTCCCACTGTATTCTTCAGATAAGTCAAGAGAAAACTGAGATGCACTGTAAATTAGGCCTCTGTTTAAAGAGTTTTATCAAAGCAGTGAGATTCTCTTGTTTTACTAAATGTGTTTTTCTAATTCTTTAAAGACTATATAGTTTACCCATCACAAGTGTTTGAATCTGACGTACTGAATATATATCCCAACACACTGGTTTGGACAGAACATGTAAATCCAGGATCAGAAATGTAGTTATGATACTTTGGCACCTCATTATGCAGAGCCTGCAGCATCGTCTGCCTATGAACATGTAGAGCGTAGGTAGCCAGCAACCTGTGGAAGACCAGCCAGAAGAGCAGGATCCAACTCCAGCTCTCAATGGAATGTCCCAAAGACTCGCTGCAGCTTGGACTGGAGATATAGTGCTTCAGTCAGCCAGACTCTCAATGAATAATTTCTTTTCATTCTTGATCTTGTGTGTGTGTGTGTGTGTGTGTGTGTGTGTGTGTGTGCAGGTACTTTTTAACATTTTTATTAAAGCTGAAAGGGCTTCTTTCTGCAAGGCATGAGTTGTAATTTGACTTCCCACTTCTGGCTTCCCTTACCTAGAAAAAAATCAGTTATAAACTGACATAGCTACCATCTAAAACTGACATAATTTCTATATTTGTCAATTGTATGTGAGTGAATTAATTTTCTAGAAATTTGTATAACAGGACAAATTATACATTACTGTTTTTTATCATAGTCCCAAAAGGAAGCTTATTCCATGTAGTAATACCTAAAGGAAGAGATCTCTTTTAGTGCTGAAGGAAAACACTGGGTATATTAATCTTAGAGGCTATTAGGTAATTAGATATGGTCATTTTCACCTTAACTCTGAATTTGCTTCAGTTCAGTTGTATATCAGTTGTATATCAATTCACTGGAATCTTTTGTAACCATTCAAAATTGTGGCTGGTTACACAATGTTTCAGTCTAATGATATGTTAATAAAAATTATGATACATTTTGTACATTGTAAAGTAAAATAGAATTGGGATTGAAAATCTCTACTTCAGAGTTAGTACTGGATATATTAGCTAACCTCCTCCAGACTCGAATTTCTTCATCTGTAAAGAAGGAATAATAGCCCCTGCCTCCTCTAGTGAGTGTGAGGATTATCTAAATTCTTAGTATAGTCCCTACCACATGAAAGTTCCTAGTAAATATTTGTTATTACACTGGCTGTAGTTATGTGTGATTTAGTCGCGCAATCGTGTCCAACTCTTTGCATCCCCATGGACTGTAGCCTGCCAAGCTCCTCTCTCCCTGGGATTCTCCAGGCAAGAAAACTGGAGTGGGGTGCCATTCCCTTCTCCAGGGCATCTTCCCACCCAAGGATCGAACCTGGGTCTCCTGCACTGCAGGCAGATTCTTTACCAACTGAGCCACCAGGAACCCTGGTGATTAATTGTAATTATGTGAAACTATGCATATTTTTAAGACTAGAAAACATAATGATAATTGTACTAGGCAGAGAATTAATCCACATTAATTCCTAAGTATTCTGTAATGTTTCTTGTATTATAATGTAATACAAATAATTATTTAAATTATAATTTAAGGTAATATTTATAAATTCATATCATTAAAATATATTTGTATTTAAATGTACTTCTAATATGATAATAATAAGGTACTCCTATCCCACATTGATTAAACATATCAGTATCTGTTATTTATCTTAGAATTAGAGGCAGTCAAACTAATGCCATTAACAGCAAACTGTGCTGACTTGTGCATGTACAAAGAGCATTTGGTTCTGAGGTTGACTAAATCCAGCAGCTAAATAGTATTGCTTGTATGCCCCAAACACAGTGGCCTTGTGGTTCCTCAGCACCAACTCCCAGGTACCTTTTCATCCAGGGGCCTTTCCTAGTTGTTTATTCTGTCTGGAATTCCTGAATTCTCATGTCCTTGATCTTTACTGTTACTGTCGTGGAGATAGTCCCTTAAGTGTTCCTGCCTCTGTATGCATGATTTAAAGTGGCTACTGGATTGCCACTGTATGCCATCCTATTTTCATTCTCTCTGTGACTCTTTGACATTTTTATATTTCTTAGTTGTCTGATTTTCCCCACAAGACTGTATGATCTTTAAGAGTAGAAATTTTGTCCTTTTCACATCATATCATCAGTACCTGGAACTGTACTTGGCACATAGAAAGCATTTAGTAAATATTTTGAATGAATAAGTGGATATAAATGATAGTTGCATTATAACTAGACATAATTAGTGAGCATCTCACATTTTAAAATGAACATTTGTATATAGCTACACAAAAATATTTCTTTTTTCTTTTCTTTCATCGATGTTTCCTAATGGCTTTACCTGATGTCATTATAAGTAGTATTGAATGATTTAAGGGCTAGATAGTAAATATTTTAGGCTTGGAGTCTCTATGGCAGCTACTAAACTCATCTGTTTCAGGAAAGCAACACAGATAATATGTAAACAAAAGGGTGTGGCTATGGTTCAGTAAAACTATTTATGAAAATAGGCCTCCAGCCTGCAGGTTGTAGATTGGTGACCTTGCTATAGACTACAAAACCACTGCAAGGGTGTGGGGTAAAACTCTGACCCGCATCATCGCTGGAACATCAAAAAAGAACACAGTAAGCATCTTATCTGGTAGACCCACGTTGAAGCAGGAGGATGGGACTGATGCAGGCATGAAAAAGAAGCCTAGAGCTGGTGGTGTGGCCCTCCATTGAAGTAAATTTGTGAGGAAATGGATTTGGGGGCTTTTCACATGGAAATCATGTGATTTGTAGATGTCATTGAGCTCCTGTTAGCCAGCAAGTCAGACCTCAGGACAAGGGCAGCAGTTCTAGTAGAGCTATAGCCAGAAGCCAGAGCCGGCATTTGAGTTACATAATGTACAAAGAACTGATAATTCATTGGTCATTTCAATCACAGCTGTAGGTTTGGGGATATGCTGTGTGGTTGCTAAATATTAAACCCACAAAAGTTCTTTTTACTCCTTATTTGATGTCTTAAGTGATTAGATAGTGCTTGTCCTATCCAGTGACATTTTTTACCTAATAAACCTTTATGTTTTACACAATCTACTTAGAGGTGGAGGAGGAGTAATAGGAACAGATACATATGCTTATAAAAACGTAAGGACATCTCTGGTGAGGTTCACAAAAAGCCCTGAGTTTTGTGGAGGCTTACTTTGCCAACAAAGGTCTGTCTAGTCAAGGCTATGTTTTTTCCAGTGGTCATGTATGGACATAAGAGTTGGACTGTGAAGAAAGCTGAGCACCGAAGAATTGATGCTTTTGAACTGTGGTGTTGGAGAAGCCTCTTGAGAGTCCCTTGGACTGCAAGGAGATCCAACCAGTCCATTCTAAAGGAGATCAGTCCTGGGTGTTCTTTGAAAGGACTGATGCTAAAGCTGGAACTCCAGTACTTTGGCCACCTCATGCAAAGAATTGACTCATTGGAAAAGACCCTGATGCTGGGAGGGATTGGGGGCAGGAGGAGAAGGGGACGACCGAGGATGAGATGGCTGGATGGCATCACTGACTTGATGGACGTGAGTCTGAGTGAACTCCTGGAGTTGGTGATGGATAGGGAGGCCTGGCATGCTGCAATTCATGGGGTCACAAAGAGTCGGACACAACTGAGCAATTGAACTGAACTGAAGGTTAGGAGAGAGAGAGAGATTTACCATGCATAGAATATCTTTTTGTACTTTTGAATTTTGTACTGTGTATACATATTACTTATAGGGAAAAAATTAATAAAACTTAAACAGAATATATGCAAAGTAGGAAGTTCATTAGGTCTGATTTGTGACCCAAAGGCTAGAAGTCTTTTTTTCAATTTCTTTAGAATGTATAATTTGTTTACAGTATTAACTATAGTCACCATGCTGTACATTACATACCCATAACTTACTGATTTTTTTTTTAACTAGACATTTGCACCTTTTGACCTCCTTCACCCATTTTGCCCACCCTTCTCCCCCTGCCTCAGGCTGCCACCAGTCTCTTCTCTATATTCATGAGATTTTTGTTTTTAGATTCCACATATAAGTGAGATCATACAGTATTTATCTTTTTCTGACTTACTTCACTTAGCATAATGCCCTTGGGGTCCATCCATGGTGTTACAGGTGGCAAGATTTCATTCTTTTTTTATGGCTGAATAATACTCCTTTGTGTGTGTGTTTTCTTTATCTATTCATCCATCCGTTGACACTTAGAGGTTATTTCCATATCTTGGATATTGCAAATAATGCTACAGAAAACATACAGTTATATGTATCTTTTGTATCTTTGTGTTTTTGTTTTCTTAAGGTAAATACCCAGAAGTGGAACTGCTTGATTTATATAGTAGTTCTATTTTTAACTTTTTGAGGAACTTCCATACTGTTTTCCATAGGTTGCTACCAATTTTTATTTCCACTGACAGTGTACAGGGGTTTCCTTTTCTCCATATCCTCACCAACACTCATTATTTACTGTCTTTTTGATAATAGCCATAGAATGTATAAAAGGGTTTTTGAATTGATTCTTTGCATATTTAGGAAGGTTTAAGGTATCCAGCATATTTTTTTTTTTACAATAATTAAGATCTATTTTCTCATTCTAATTCAAATAGAACTACTTTTAGTGGTATACAGAAAAACAAGTCTGATCATCTTAGCAATTTATAAGATGATTTATTCTGTTGTTTTAGATGAGGTCATAATTTGTCTAGCATAGTAATAATAATAGCTAACATTTCTTCTTTCTTGTGTTGTCACTACATTTCATATGTGCTGTGTATTTAATTCTTACCTGTATTCAGATCTAGGCATATCCTCATTTTACCACATGAGGAAACTAAAGCTTAAAGGTGTTAAAGAATTTGCCAAAGGTCTTGAAACTCTAGAAAGTTGCAGAGCCTGACTTTAAATCAACATCTGTCTTTGTTCAGAGTCCAGCTAAGCACAAGTGCCATGGAGTGGCTTCCCCAAATAATTGCAAGTGATGTTAAACTGCTGTAATGGAGAGAGGGTGTGATTATAAAGTAATGAAGCTGAATTGAAAAGTTGCATGCTCATTCTGTTTACTCTGTGTCATCTCTTTTAAGATATATGAGATTATCATTTTTAAACATCCTAAAAGGCCTCAGCATAGGGTGAACATTCATAAAAGGATGATGTCTGTTTATTGATAGGTGGGTCTTTTCTTTTCAGTTATCTTTTAAATTTCATAATCATATGGTTCCAAAATTAAATTATATGTTAAGATAGACAATGAAAACTTCAAATCCCATCTCATCAGAACCTACTCTGTTCCTCCAACCCACTGCCCAACTCCTGTGGTATCATTTTTATTAGTTTCTTATTTATCCAACCACTGTTTATGCAGATGTAAGCTAAAAGGAAAAAAAATTCCTTTCTTTCCAAAGGCCTTTTCTATAAAGAGAACCTATTTTTCTCTTTCTTTGCTTCTAACTTTAAGTGAGAAAAAAATCTTGTTAACCAAGTTTACTCTTTCTTTAGTGGCTCTGCTCTATGGTTAAGTGCTTTTCCTTTGGTAAGTCTAATAACATATGGTAGTAGGAGTTTCTGTCACAGGTAACTTTTTAAAATTCCTAATTTAACTAGGTGAATTGCACCAGACCACAGTATATTTGAGTATTATGTTGAGGAGAAAAAAATCCCGCCAAACTGATCAGGCCCTATATGTATTCTGTGTTTTTATCTGATATTTGATTTTGAAGGTACAATAGATAGTGTGGTAGTGTTCATTACAAAACAAAGCATGATCTTTCTGATAAGTAGTATCCGTTTTGGTAAGTCTGGTGGCTAATTTCCTTTTTTCTTATTCATTGTAGCTGAGGCAGTCGCAGTCCTACTGCACAGACACAGAATGTCTTCAGGAATGTAAGTAATGGTGGGACAGCAGGAGGCTTGGCATTGGGGGCACAGTTAGAGATCGGAATATGACTGAACATTTGCCAGAAATTATGCTTACAGTTTGCTGTTTAAGGAGATGACTCTCAGTAATGTAGCTCCTACTGAAAATGCTAAATTTTTTAAGTTAAAAATGTGTTTTTTGGTCCTGCCACAAAATCAGAACTGCTTCATTGAATAAAATCATAAAACCATAGATACAAAAAAAGGAAAAGAAAAACTTCCAGAATAATAAAAGATGACCACTGTTCACAACTTGGTGTAAACCCTCCCAAGACCTCTTTTGGGGGGCAAATATGTGAGGAACTGGTCACTTTGGGCTCATTGGACTGAGCACCGGGGCTTTAGCACAAACCCCTCATTCTTTCCCTAGCATCTATCTGCATCCATTGGCAACTTTGAGAGTTTGTGAGCGCAGGAAGGGGAGGCCATTTTTTGCCAAGGTTTGGAAGCTTTGGGAGCCATTGGAATCATTCCCTTGGCTCTGACATTAGAAGTCTCAAGAGGGTATGGACAGTGGGGAGGTTTCTCCATGACTTTTGAGGCAGTGGTGATGATAAAGTGAGAATCAGTGTGGGAAGGTGGATCCTGCATGGTGAATGTAGCTGGTGGACTTGGTGGCCGTAATATGAGGCATCTTTTTTCAGGACAGAAATAACCTGAGGGATACTTTGAAGGGAAATAGTAGCCAAACCAGTCCTGTACCATAATAATTTGACCATAAGAATGAAAGTATGACATTCACAGGATGGTGAAGCCAGGCACAATTCAATTCATATATACCTAGAAAAATGGGATCACTTTGTATATGTTGTTTTTCACTACTATATTGTGACTATATCAACATGTATTTACCTTAAAAATATTTACTAAATAATAATTCATTATGAGGATGTACCAGTGTTCAAATAATTCCCTTCTGTTGGAATCTTAGGTTACTAATATATTTTTGCTGTTATAAATAATACTTAAATAAACATCCTTATGTACATTTTAAGACTTTTGACATACTGCCAAATTGCACTTATTAGTAGGCTAGTTGCTTGTACTTCATATCTCTGAAGCTGAGTGCTACTTTATTATGTATATGAAGCTAAAGCGAAACACAGCAAGGTGTCATTATAAAGAGGCTTGTTACTACATTATTAATTACTGTTATTACTGTGTGAACTGAGCATCCCATCAAATTCTGTAAATGGAACAACTTAGAGAAATAGAAGCTAGTACAGTGCCTGGCTCAAAGTAGAAGCTTTGTCAGAAGGTAGTCTTTTGGTGCAACAGGACAATAACCATATGCCTCTGGGCAAGAAAGTAACGGACAGACGTTCCATTCGGTTTGGGGCATGGTGGGTGGTGACCGGTGCCCCCACTCCAGGTTTCTTTGCATTGACTCTTCAGCAGCGTTCACTAACCTACAGTGCTCCCTCTGATAACCAGCTCAGATTTTTGCCTCAGCAGAAAAACTAAAACCTGTCCTTCTTGTTGGAATTAATCTCATTGAACTTCCCATGGGGAAAAATTTATTGTATTTGTGGTGTTTGTGACCCTTGAGCCAGCCCCACCTGTAAACCAAATATACTCTTATTTCTGTGAGTGAAATTTCACTTCTTTAATCCAAACATAAAAGCAAGACTCTAGAGCTTGAGTATTAATTCAGTTATCTTGGCCAGCTGTCCACCGCCCACTCCGCTCACCCCAGTCCTTTTAGCATTTGGTGGAAATCCTTTCTAACAGCCATGTCTTTAAATGGTTTAAGCAGTTGTTTCCTCTGAGTGATATGTAATTATTTTTCTGTGTATTTTAAATCTTCAGCAATGAGCTAATGCTCATATATAAAGTATATATGTTAATCAGGGGTCCTCACAACCCCCCTTCTGTTTCAGTAACTTGTGAGAATGGCTAACAGAATGGAGGAAAATAATTAAATTACTGTTACCGGTTTATTGTAAAGATGCAGCAACCAAATGGGAGAGATGTGTGGGGCAGGGGACAAGGGGAGGGATGCAGAGCTTTCCTGTCTTCTTGGGTGCACCACCCTCCCAGCCAACTCCAGGTGTGTCCTGGCCCAGAAGCTCCGTGAACCCCATCATTCAGGGGGTTTATGGAGGTTCTGTTTCATAGGTGTGACTAGATCGTTGTCCATCTATATAAGTTTAGAGAAATAACCTCTCAGGATCTGTCAGCTGTTAGATCCTCTCTCTTTTTCATCTTCCTTGTGTCCAGCTAAATTAATAGTGTCACTGTGAATATCCCATTTGACATCTTACTTGTAATACTTACTTTTTCTTGTAACCGAAGACTTAACCATTGAGTAGAATGGAACACTGTATTTTAGTGTACAAAATCCTTTTACATTTTTATGATGTGACGTTTTTCTAGACCACAGAGTAAAAGGTATTTATCCTCTTAAGGCAAATAATTCCTAGGCAGTGAAGGGAACAGGTTTTATATCCCCCATGTGATTGTACTTCTTTAATACTCAGATTATTTGGCACTATATCAATGTTTAGAATGTTTAGTGCCAAACAGTCATCACAATAAAAACCAAAGTGGCCAGATCACGTAAAGGCTCTCTCACTCCTCCCTGTTGACTTTACAACAGCTGCTCCTCATACTTGCTTGTATTGGCCGTATGCAGTGCCAGGGAGTTTGAGTAGCTTATATGTTCTGAGACTTCGTGAAGAAGCCCAAGTCAGTTCAGATATCCGGCATCTCTAATCCCAAAATACATGGTTCAAAACTCAAACAGTTAATTAGTGTGTAGTGAAAAGAGGATTTCCTACTCATATTCTCCCATCTGTCCAGGTCCTGTCTTTGGGCATTATTGGCCCTCTGTGTATTTTTCCACAATTTCTTTATGCATATACAGGCAAATATTTATTGTTTGCCACCCCCCTTTCTTAGTACACACTGTTTTTCACCTGTTTTCTCCCCTCTGTCAAGAAATAGCTTGTCGCTTGTCTCATGTAAACGTCCCTCACCATTGTGTTACAGCTTCACCCCAGACCCCACATACCATAATTTCTTATTTGAATGCTCTTGGCAAACATTTAGGTCTGTTTTCAGCTTTTTGTTAATAACCCTGCAGAGTATGTCTATGTAAAGTACCTTCTAGAGCCAGTCTTAAGTTTGTGCTACTGCTGTAAACAAGAAAAATACTGTGATCATCGGTTCGACTGTCCTGGTTCAGCTATTGCTGATATGGGCCTTAAGTTATTGGAGAATGAGAGAATGCTCTTATCAAACCTAGGAAGTCAGGAAAACTGTATCTGTTTAGCCTTTTTAAGTAGAGAATTCTGCATATTACTGCCCTGCAGAAGTTTTAGAGGCACACTTAGCTTTTTCTTCCTCCTCCTCCCATCACCATTTCAGGCTTTTGCCAAGTGTTGTGCTTCTTTCATCTTGTTGCCATTTATATCTGATCCTTTTTCATTCTCACTTCACCATCTTATCCAGTCCGGTCATTCATACCAGGACCTTTCTGCACGTAGTCTTTTCTGTGCTCAGTTGCTAAGTCATGTCCACCTCTTATGTGATTCCATAGACTGTAGCTAGCCAGGCTCCTCTGTCCATGGGATTTTCCAGGCAAGAATACTGTAGCGGGTTGCCATTTTCTTATCCAGGAGATCTTCCCAAACCAGGGATAGAACCCATGGTTCCTGCCTCGTGTCCTGCATTGCTAGCAGATTCTTGATCGCTGAGCCACCAGGGAAGCTTAATTTGATCCTAAAGCTGATCAGCTATAGCACAGATCAGTAGTGGCTGATGTTTATCGAATACTTATTGTGTTCCAGGTACTGTGCTACTTTTCATGTACTGATCATTTCCGTCTTCGCAACTATTCTATGAGATGATGGTAATATTTCCATTTCACAGGTTAAAAAAAAAATCGAGGCACAGAGATTATTTATTTAAGAGGTGGTAAAGTCAAACAGCTATGAGATAGTTTCATTTTTAAAAAGTTAATGAATTAATTAGGAGACGTAGGAAACCATTGTTTCAAACTAGAAATGCTACCCTAGTCTAGAGAACTAAGGAAAGAATGGGCAGAGAAAATGGAGCTTTTTTTTCACCAGGCGAGAGTGGGTTGTAGGATGTTGTTGAATGAGTTAAATGAGATCATGCCTAACAGGGAAAAATAATGAGTCCGCAGAATGACTGAGTTTGCGAAGTTGGTGAATGGCAGCCAAACTAGCGATGCACTATTGCATCAGATTCACTTGGAAAGCTTTAAAAATATTGTTGGTTCCTGACCCCACCCCGGAGGCGCTCCTGAATTAGATGATATGAGGCAGGGCCTTAGAAATGGTGGCGTGGATGTTGTCACAGGCTATTCTATTTGGGCATGCAAGTCAGGGATCCACTGGATAAAGGCGGAAGAACGAATGAGGTTGACTAGAGCAGAGGAGGATTTTTCTGAGAAATGGTAAGTGGTAACATTGGTGAGTAGGGCCACGTCTTATGAGGAAAGGCCAGGCTGAAGAGTTCAGAGTCGAAGCAGTAGACAGTGGAGAGTGAGTCACTGGGTTAGTCAGCAGAGGTGTGTGAAGAGCAGTGTTGTAAGCAGGCTTTTTCGGCAGCAGTGTGCAGGAAGGAGAGGCTGCGGTGGGAACCAGGCTAGGAGACAGCACCGGGGAGCTAGGAGTCATGTTAGCACCATGGGAGTCTCACACAGAGAGTGAGCATTTTACCACGTTTGCTTTGTCTAGAACTAGGCATTAGTAAATTTGGGATCTGAGGTTTAACTATGTGAAACTTCACAGTCCTTTACTTGTGAAGAGCATCAAAAAGCAAGGGACCCATTTTCCACACTGAATTGGCATTGGGCTTACACTTCAGGTCTAACTAATGTAGCATTTTAGTTCTGAGTGGTACACTATATGAAGTGATCATATATAGACAACACAGTTCTCTTTCTTTGACTACTTTTATATACTCTAACAGCTAGTTGTAAGTTTATCAAAAATCCTTTTAAAAACTGTATTTGCCAATTTTACTACCCACAGGAGTAATAGTTTTCAGGGGCCTGTCTTCTATGTGATACTGTCAGAGATTATGACATAGCAAAGAGGTTAAGAGCACAGACCCTGGAATGGGGCCACTGTATTTAAACCCCAGCTTTGCCACATGCCGACTGTATGACATTGGGGTTTAACCCCCCATTCCCCAGTTTCCTCATCTATAAAATCAAAGGTATTATATACCTGCCATAAAATAAGATTGCTAAGGAATTCCCTGGAGGTCCAGTAGTTAGGACTCAGCACTTTCACTGCTGATGGCCTGGGTTCCATCCCTGTTCTGTGAAGCTGGGAACTAAGATCCCACAGGTCTCCAGGCACAGCCAAAATAAAAATAAAAAGATTGTTAAAAGGGATTGAGAGAGATAATGCCTGGTTCAAAGTAGCCGCTCAACTTTTAACTATAATTCAGTAATAAAAATAATAGATAATATTTTGCTTTAAAAAAGAAATCAGTCTTGGAGCAGCTTAAAGGATAGAATTAGAGGAGTCAAGAGTAAGTATAAGGAGGTTGGTTAAGAGGCCATTGCAGTAGACCAGACAAGAAGCTTGAACAAGTGTGGGTGTGGAGCTGAAAGTGGACAGATTTGAGTGGTATTTAAAAACTAAAATTGACAATAACCACCTATAGATACTATTTTCTCTAGAAATCTGATTTTCTAGAATTTTCATTTCTGACACTTTGAGTTCTCTAATACACATTTCATTTATTATAAATTTGTTAAGCTCGTTCCATGAGCCAGGTACTTACTCTGAAATAAATAAGACATGGCTGCCTTGAGGGACTGATAACCTACACAGACACCAGATTTTTTTTTCTTCTGGATAAATGCATAGACTTTGAAATAACTAGATCTTAATCCATATTCTTTTTCCAAAAAAAGGCCAAATTAATCTCTTTGTTTGAAAATGTCATTAAAGGGATCTTTAATTCGTATATGTACAACTTAGATGTCCCCTTTTCCTTAAGCTCTATTATTTTTTCGGCTGCTTCTGTAATTAAAATGCATGACCCTCTCTCCCCTAGCATGGCTTTCCTGTATATCAGGTGGTCTTAACCTGGGTTCTGCAGATCTCAGTATAGCTATGAATTGCCGTGAATCTTTTGCAATTATTAATATATACAAAATTGTTGAATGTGTATACATGGACTCTTACAGTGGAAAGAGTCTTTTCTTTATCAAATTCTCAAAGGATTCTATTACCACACTACTATACTATTAAAAATCTTTATTTAATAGGCTCTGGCTTATGACTATTTTATACCATTTACCATTTAGATTTTCTCACAGGAGGAAACAGAAATTGAAGATGTGATATTTAATAATTCTTAAAAGTATTAATAGTTCTTATATTAATACAATTTTGAAGTTATTTAAACATTAGAGTTTGTTTTTACATTTACTAACAACATGGTAATTATTCAACAGTTTTTTTGTTGTTGTTGCAAATACATTTTCTGTTTGTCTTTAGTGCCAGGACCCTCTAGTGATAATGGCATCAGTATTACCATGATCTTGATGGCCTGGATGGTTATTGCAGTGATCTTGTTTCTGTTGAGACCTCCTAATCTAAGAGGATCCAACCTAACTGGAAAACCAGCCAGTCCTCATAACGTAAGTGTTGTGGATTAGAGATCTTTTGGGGTGGGGGGATGGGTGTAGCCTGAGAAAGGGGTGGAGTTGTTTTGACTGAAATATCTAAATTACCAAAAGGAAGATTTAGCTCACAGAGTAAATTAAATTCTTCCTGTGTAGTTCCAGTAAGTCTTGCAATCCCAAATGGCTTAGTTTTCATGGAGTTACACATAGAGAAGTACAGACCAGTAGCCCCCACATCATTTTAAGATAAATTTCAATGTTTACTCACACGAGAAACATAAAAAGTGGTCCAGTTCATAATAATCCAGTGATAGTTCTCAAATCTCAGTCCTCCAGTTTCTAGGTCTGTCCACCTCACAGTTGATCCCTTTGCCTCTCATGTCCCAAGGTTCCTAGATACTCTTACTAGCTACAGTTCAAATGTCCCTACTTGCGCGTGCACACACACACACACACACACATTCACTTATTCACTTTCTCTCTCTCCATTTTCTCCCCTTCTGTCCTAGATGTCAAATATAGCAGAGACATGGAGCCCGTCTGGCTCAACCTGCTTTCCCATCCTATTTCTCTCAAATTCATTCTGACAGTTCTGCATCACAGTAGATCAGCTGAGCTGGCAAAAGGAGTGGTAGGAATCATTTATGTTGATAAATCTTGATAGTCACGATTATAACAATTTTTAGAACCTAAATGAAAAATATGATAAAGTGACCCAACGGGGAGTTTTTGATTAACGTCTTTAATAGAGGCCTCCATTAAAGGATTCTTTTTAATTGTTTTCAGAGCCAATATTTATACTTGTTTTTTTTCTCATTTGATTTGGGTATTATCTCTTTAAAACTATTTCCATGGTGGCTTCACTTGTTGGACACCAAATTATCCCACTAGTTCCCTTCTTCAGCCTAAAATAATTGCTTCTTTCCCCCAATCTTGTGTTGCTAATATTAAAAAGAAATTTAATTAGACCAGTTGCTTATATAGGAGAAAGCAAATATGCAATGTTAATTGGTCAGTGCTTTGGGGCTGGAACATTTAGATATGTAGCATGCTGACTTTAGTTAAGAAAGAAGCCATCATTAGCACTATATAAAATGCCTTATTTTTAGGTTTTCTTCGAGAGGAGTATATCCATAAAACAGCTTGTATGTTGTCTTGATAAAGTGCTTTCTCCCTAGCCTTTTTTCTTTCTGTGTACAGTTTTGTTACTTTCATATCAAAGAGCAACATCCTCAATGTTTGGCACTAAATTAGAAGCCATTTAAAAGTGACAGAAATGCAAGATTACCATCATTGTAGACCAGCAGTTCTAGGAATGGTAGTCCCACAGCTCTAGGAATAAGCATGAAGACATACTGACTGATTCCAAGCAGAAAAATTGAATATCATCTGGGGTTTCATATAGCATATCAGAGTAATAAGTAAGTGGAATCTTCCTAAGGATTCCTAAAAGCTCTGCTCTTTCCTTTACAGTTCAGATGCTTTCTAGTACAAGTAACAAAAATCATTTCAGCCTGGTTTAAGTAATTGGCTCTATTGGTGTACATATCAAAAAATCCAGAGGGAGGGTCAGTGTTTAGAAAGTTTTAACAGTTCATTAGAGACCTACTCTCTTTCCTCAGACCAGTATTTATTCCAAGGTAGGCTCCCTTTCTGTCCCCTGTAGGGCAGCTACCAGTAGCAGCTGGAGCCAGCTATTTCCTCACTGACAGATGTTCTGTAGAGAGAAATACAAGTCTTTAGCTTCATTTAATTGTACTGTACTCAGTCACCTTATTAGCAAGAAGGATGAGACTACCTTAATTGGTTTAAATATCACTTCTAGAGCTGTCAGGGAGAGCACTTTCAGCTAAGTCAATATCACTGTTACAAAATTTTCTTTTCTTCCATACTATAAAGAAGAAAGAGACAAATGTTGGTGAATCACAGTGCTGTCTTGTGCAGAAGAAACATAGGAGAAGTCCAAATAAGTATATGATTTAGGATGGGAAGCTGAGGGCCATCACTGCTCAGTTCTTACTGTATGTGTTAGATTGGTTGTACTGGGGAATTTAAGAAGTCAATTTCATAATTTCTCTCTCTCTGATGTCAGGGTCAAGATCCACCAGCCCCTCCTGTGGACTAACTTTGTGGATATGGGAAGTGAAACTAGTTTAACACCTTGCACGACCAAATGAACGAAGATGACCAGAGTACTCTTAACCCCATTAGAACTGTTTTTTATTTTGCATCTGCAGTATGGGATAGTATTGTTTTCATGAGCTTCTAGAAATTTCACTTGCGAGCTTATTTTTGCTTCCTGTGTCATCACCTTTCCTATATTTGAGTAAATGATTACATTAAAAAGTTACATGGGGCTCTTTTGGTTATCCTAAACTTAAACATTCCACTCGTTCTGTTTGTAACTGTGATCATAATTTTTGTGGTAATTTCTGGCCTGATAGAAGGAAATTTGAGATCTCTACATTTAAATATTTTAAGTACTTTCAATGGGTTTAAAAATTGTTTTTCTTTAATAAGGTATTTATAAAGTTATTTGGGGTTACCTGAGATTGTATGAAAGAAAATTAGAACCACACTGTATTTATATTTACCTTGGTAGTTTATTTGTGGATGGCAGTTTTCTCTAGTTCTTAGGACTGTGACAACTTTTGGAATATTTTACAAATTACAGCTGAAATCTGTATCATCCACTACAGATGATTTATGTGGCTAAGAAAAGGAGAAAAGAAATGAAATAACTGTTTACTAAGTTTTTATTCCCATAAAATGTCTAATATTCAGAAAACTTTAAATAAACATGATTTAAATGGTGGATGATTTACAGTCCATTATATGAAATTTGTAAGCCTCTGCACACTAGCCTTATTACACAGTTCATGAAAGGAGGAAAAAATTTAATTCTTTCTACCTTTGCCAGGTATAATCTATACAGTAATAATTTAAGCTATAACTTATTTTTAGAGTGGGTGCCTCTCAGGAAACTGCTTTTGTGTTGTAAACGTCCCTGTTAAATGAAAAGATCTTAAAGCTGTCTTGGGGGCCTGTTGGGTTACTGACATTTGAATGCTTTCACTTACTCTTTTTCTTTTTGGAAGAAAAAATTTAGACTCTTGTTATCTTTCTGACTTTAAAAAGTATTTAATGAATTCTTGGTTTACTCCAAGGGAAAAGGAGGAAAATGAGAAACAATCAAGGATATTTTTTCTCAACCTCTGTTTCATTCTTGTTTGGTAATAGGATGGATTGGGGTGGGGAGGGGCACTAATATAAGGAAATTTTTGAAATATATAAAAATGTAAAAGGTTTCATTTGTTTTTGTTCAGTTTGAAAGAAAATGAATACAAATGGCATTAAAAAGTCTGCATGACCTGTGTGGTTATAGAATTTTTTTCTAACAAATGATTGCAGATGATTTATGGGGGCTAGAAGATATTTTGCTGTCAATGTAAGGATGCTCCCCGTCCCAGATCAGTTTAGCTTTTCACTGTATAGATCTGAGAAATTACTTGTATGAATTAAATAAACTTCTCTATATTATTGTACTGTTTAATAGAGTCTCTGATACAATTACGTGACAGTTGTAGGGTATTTTTCTCCTTTATTATGATTCTGTTCTAGGCTATAAACACTGTAAGGGCTTCATTTCATTATATAATCTGATATCGAATGCTTGCATTCCTCCTGTGCATCTTGGCTTTGTGCTCAACTTTTCTTGAAATAAAATAACCTACTGTTAATTACTTGTGTTAATCGAGGGGTGTCATAACACAGGTAAGTCAAATCCTGGGTAAAAGAACACCATAGATTTAAGGTTTTTCCTCTTAATATGGCCTATTAAAAGCCTTCTCAGCGTCATAGCTTTTAAAGCAGAAAGGGCAGGAATGGCCTAAGATGGAGCTGAATCCCTGTAATCATTTCTTTTTCTGCCCTTGCCCCTGAACTTTGAAGGCTAGCACATATCTCGTAACGGTCTGCTGTTTAAGCTGCTAGAAAGCTAGTCTCTGGAAGAGATAGTGATGTGTCACTGAATCTGTGGTTCACAAAGAACTAAGAATTGACTTTGGGGAATTCCCTGGTGGTCCAATGATTAGGACTCCATGCTTTCACTGCCGAAGGCCCAGGTTCAATTCCTGATCAGGGAACTAAGACCCTGTAAGCCACGTGGAGTGGCAAAACAAACAAAAAAAAAAGAATTGACTTTGGTTGAAGGAAGTGGCTGTGACCTGGAAACAGTATCTAGTATTAGCTAGAGACCTGGAAATCTGGGTTCTTATTCCTAGTTCTTCATTTCTGTCACATATACTTAATTGACATTACATTAGAATATTAACCATTCCCTATATGGACCATCTATTTAATTAATAACAAAAGTTCTTAGTGAAGTATTTAGTCTTGGTTTTTCTGCTTGTATAATTTCTCTGCCCTCCCAACAAAGACAGTATGCGGTAGCACATAAAGTATTCCTTTTAACCTAATTAGTAATTTATACTATTCTGTTTTATCCCTAAAGCTTCTACATGTGGCCTTTTTATTGAGCACACTCTTAGTCATTATTTGGCTTGTAAACATTCACCTAAATTATGGCTACAATAGTTTTTAAATAGTCTGGAAAAAAGCTTCACATTTTAATCACTTTTGGCTCTTAAACAGCCCACAAATGCCATTAATAGTTTATTTTGTTTTAGAGTTATTTAATGTTATTTTATGCAGAATAATGTTTTGTTCTGTTTTGCTTTCCACATGGAAAAAACATTAGAACTGTGTATAGTAAAAGATTTTATGATGTATCTATCCACAACACTATCCCATGTTCAATAAGTCATATTTTAATTTTAAACTACTTGGAGAGAGTTTCTAAAGTAACTATTAACTACAGCTATTCAATGGTTACTTTTAGTGTCTTTGTGATATGCGATGTTACAGTGTTTATAAATTATCTATATCTTATATTTTCAAAGGAACCTCAGAAGTCTCACACCCTGAATCAAAGCCTGTCAATGAATAAGTGCTAAAATTTGACCAGCTCAGCTTAAGACACAAAACAGCAACTTGAAGGAGAAATTGAGAGAGTTTAAATTAATGGGTGAAATTTTTGTTGTTGCAATAGTAGGTTTAGTCTTAACTTTATAACATTTCTAAATGAAAAGTCATATGTATTTGTTACTGTGTCTGATGATTACTTTGTTAAAAGCAAAAGTGGTCATGTGATGTACCAAATGTTAACTGCTGTTTTTAAATGTTTAAATCATGCCAAACAAATCATGTCTGTGCCATCCAGGGTTTATTGTAATCTTTTACTGAGTACTTGGACTGGGAAAAAGGGCTTGTACTATGCACTTTTTATTAATGAATAAATAGGAAACATTAGTAACACTCACTGCTTTTTGTTTGGTTTTTGTGGGAAGAGAAGCGAGCATCTTTTGCCTAGTAAAATGTTAAAGTCCTTTATTAAACAGGTTTTTTTTTTTTTTTGGTAAGCTTTTTTTACCCTTACTAAGACATTCCTAAGCAAGAACTTTGAGTTATACAAAGAATATTTATGTAATCTGGGGCCAGTATTCAGAAGGATTCTAAGAATCTCTAGGAAATTAGGTTGCAATTACATTTCTTTTGTTATTTCTTCCTAGTATACAGGTCCAGTAGACAGACATTTGCTATCCAATAGTGTTAATTATATGAGCAGATATATGTTACCCAAAAGGAGCTAGACATGTAACTGTTCTGAAAACAGACCAAAGTGACATTTGCTTTTGCTCTGTGACCTGGAATGCATCCAGACACTAAAGATCACAGAAGCAACTAAGTGTTCATTGACAGATGCACAGATAACGATGTGGTATACACGGAATAGAATATTACTCAGCCATGAAAAAAGGAGTCTTGCCATTTGTGACATGAATGAATCTAGAGGATATTTTATGCTAAGTGAAGTGGGTCAGAAAGACCAATATCATACTGCTTCACTGATATGTGAAATATTGAGAAAAAAGTGAAAACAGACAGATACACAGAACAAATGGGTGGTCGCCAGAAGGGAGAGAGCAGGGTGGAAGGTGGTGTGGGGAAGCAAGGGAGGACAAACTAGGTGAAGGAAATTAACAGGCACAAACCTCGTTATAAATAAGTCACAGGGATGTAATACACAGCACAGGGACTATGGTCAATAATAGTCTAATAACTTTGAGAACGGATGGTTACTAGACTTGTGATGATTTCATGTACATAAATGTCAAATCATTACATAGTATACCTGAAACTAACATAATGCTTTATGTCAACTATATTTCAACTTAAGAAGTCCCAGGACTGGGACCTGGGTACATATTTAGAGCTCTGGTTGAGAGAGGAACCTGCAAAATAGACTGAGAAGGAGCATCCTGTGAAAGAAGAAGAAAACCATATGAATGTAGTCTTGGAAGCCTGAAAAGAAAGCAAATCTCTAAAGGGAGGAGGGCTCAGTGGCGTTCAGTTCTACTGAGAAAAAACATGGAGGTGGAGAGCTGAACATTTTGACAAAGGATTCGTAGTGAACTTGAGAAAAGGTGTTTTGTTGGAGTAATGATGCAAACCCAGCTTGGAGTAGTTAAGGGAAGAAATTAGGGTAAGGAAGGAGAGACAAGTACAAGTGACTCTTTGAAGGGGGTTTACAGTGATTGGGAGCAGAGAAATGGAGTAGTAACTTGAGTGTGATGTGGGTCTGGGGCAAGAAGAAATTTCTATTGCTGTTGTTTTAAGATGGAAGATAAGAGTATGTGCAGGGTTGTGAGGTAATAGCCAAAGAGACCCCTCCACAGTGATGTCGCCCCTGTATTGGCCTCAGCACCAATATCATCGTGTCTGACAGCGAGACTCACTAATACCTACATGTTTTTGCCAAGGCTCCCTACTGTCTCCCTACACTCATAGCCTGGCTGTGGTAATTCGCCTTAGAGACTACCTTGATTAATCCTGTCATGTCCTATACCCCTGTTTATATTGGCTTCCACAAGTCTAAGACTCCAAGGCCATCATCATTCATTTCCCCTCAGCTGATGCAATCTCATACCTTTCCTCCTAAACTTAAGGGTCATCATCTGCAAAAGCCCCATATTTTCAACCCTTTCTCTGAACATTCCCTTCCCCAAAACATGGTATTTCCTTAAGGGTACTAGCTCTTGCCTCTTGAGTGAGAGCTGTTTTCTTTTCCAGATCATATGACCAAGGAATGGAGACAGTGAACCTCTTCCCATTTTCTCTTTTGGACAGTCAGGCTATCATTCTCTCCTCCCTAAAACTCTCCAACTCTTGAAGCTCATGCTGTTAGAGTATTCTACCCTGGCTTTCACAGTTATTTATAGACTTCTGGATTACTCCGCACTCCTTGAAGATTTTAGCACCGGACTTTCTGCCTATCTTTTCAGCATTCTTCTATGGTGATTCTGGTATCAGTATCCAAGAAGACAACCCTTTCAATACTCAGTCCTCTAACATCCTCTAGTTATCTCATTTTCTACACACCTGCAGCCATCCACTCCATTAGCAAATCCTAGACCTATAATTTTAAACTTTATTACTTGTATGTTCGTAAGAGAATTTTGAAAAGTGGCATACTATTCTAAATTTTTTTTTTCCTTTTAGAAGTCAATGCAAAGCAATCTTGATGCTCTTTCTTAACATAGGTTCATATGTGTCCCTCCCACTTCAGAAACTGTACTACTGATGTCATTTTAATTCTTTTTTTCTGTATTTTGCTGAAATACACAAGGAGGTAGAAGGGGATCTAAACCTTGATTTGTATCTTTCACCCAAATGTGGCTCCATGTGTGAGCAAACCAAACAGAATCTCTCCAACTACCTTCGTTTATTTTAATACAGTTGTTCAGTAAAGCCACAAGTAACAGCAAGATTATAATGCAGAAACTACAAGAGACTGTAAGACTTGCAGACAAAACTTGATAGCCTCAAAGCATTCAGATAACTGCAAGCCCAGCTGCTGTTCTTCATGCCAGAATCAGTGTGATTAAACACCTTGGAATGTGAAGTCAAGTGGGACTTAGGAAGCATCACTGTGAACAAAGCTAGTGGAGATGATGGAATTTCAGTTGAGTTATTTGAAATCCTAAGAGATGATGCTGTAAAAGTGCTGCACTCAATCTGCCAGCAAATTTGGAAAACTCAGCAGTGGCCACAGGACTGGAAAGGTCAGTTTTCATTCCAATCCTATAGAAAGGCAATGCCAAAGAATGTTCAAACTACCACACAAGTGTACTCATCTCACACACTAGCAAAGTAATGCTCAAAATTCTCCCAAGTGAGGCTTCAACAGTATGTGAACCGAGAACTTCCAGATGTTTAAGCTGGATTTAGAAAAGGCAGAGGGACCAGAGATCAACATCCTGCCAATGTCTGCTGGATCATAGAGAAAGCAACAGAGTTGCAGAAAAACATCTGCTTCATTGACTACACCAAAGCCTTTGACTGTGTGGATCACAACAAACTGGAAAATTCTTAAAGAGATGGGAATACCAGACCACATTACCTGCCTCCTGAGAAATCTGTATAGAGGTCAAGAAGCAACAGTTAGAACTGGACATGGAACAAAGGACTGGTTCCAAATTGGGAAAGGAGTACATCAAGACTGTATATTGTCACCTTGTGTATTTAACTTATATGCAGAGTTCACCATGAGAAATGCTGGGGCTGAATGAAGCATAAGCTGGAATCAATATGGCCAGGAAAAATATCAATAACCTCAGATATGCAGATGACATCACCCTTATGGCAGAAAGTGAAGAGGAATTAAAGAGCTTCTTGATGAAATTGAAAGAGGAGAGAAAAAAAGCTGGCTTAAAACTCAACATTTAAAAAACGAAGATCATGGCATCCAGTCCCATCACTTCATGGCAAATAGATGGGGAAACAGTGGAAATAGTGTCAGACTTTATTTTCTTGGGCTCCAAAATCACTGCAGATGGTGACTGCAGTCATGAAATTAAAAGATGCTTGCTCCTTGGAAGAAAAATTATGACCAACCTAGATAGCATATTAAAAAACAGAGACATTACTTGGCCAACAAAGGTCCATCTAGTCAAGGCTATGGTTTTTCCAGTAGTCATGTATGGATGTGCGAGTTGGACTGTAAAGAAAGCTGAGCGCCAAAGAATTGATGCTTTTGAACTGTGGTGTTGGAGAAGACTCTTGAGAGTCCCTTGGACTGCAAAGAGCTCACACCAGTCAACCCTGAAGGAAATCAGTGCTGAATATTCATTGGAAGGACTGATGCTGAAGCTGAAACTCCAATACTTTGGCCACTTGATGCGAAGAACTGACTCATTTGAAAAGACCCTGCTGCTGGGAAAGATTGAAGGCAGGAGAAGGGGACGACAGAGGATGAGATGGTTGGATGGATCACCAACATGATGGGCATGAGTTTAAGCAAATTCCGGGAGTCGGTGATGGACAGGGAAGCCTGGCATGCTGTAATCCATGGGGTCGAAAAGAGTTGGACATGACTGAGTGGCTGAACTGAACTGAACTGAACTGAATCACCCTGGAAATTTTCGAGAATGGCTCAGACTTTAGTCAATGCTTAAACCATTTAAAGTTGGCATTTGAAATGTTTTTAGATATGTGTGTATAATTTTGTTAATAAAAGTATTAAACATCATCACTGACTCGATGGATGTGAGTCTGAGTGAACTCCAGGAGTTGGTGATGGACAGGGAGGCCTGGCGTGCTGCGATTCATGGGGTCACAGAGTCGGACATGACTGAGCGACTGAACTGAACTGAACTGAAGATGAAACCTCCAAGTGGAAAAAGTATTGTAAGGTTTGATATGCTAAGTCACTTCAGTCATGTCCGACTCTGTGTGACCCCATAGACAGCACCCCACCAGGCTCTCCTGTCCCTGGGATTCTTCAGGCAAGAACACTGGAGTGGGTTGCCATTTCCTTCTCCAATGATGAAAGTGAAAAGTGAAAGTGAAGTCGCTCAGTCGTGTCCAACTCTTAGCGACCCCATGGACTGCAGCCTATCAGGCTCCTCCATCCATGGGATTTTCCAGGCAAGAGTACTGGAGTGAGGTGCCATTGCCTTCTCCAAGATTTGATATAACTTAAGTTTAACTACTTTAATGAATAAATCTTTTAAATTCTATCCATGTCAATTTTATCCACTACTCTTTGCCATTTTTATAGTCCTACAAAATATTTAAATTGCTTTAAAAATATTCCAACTCATTAATTTAAATGGCATCTTTTTAAATTCAGAACATGTCCAAAATGTCCTGTTTCTACCTCTGACCTTCACCCTTAACAAAAATAAATATAAAATGAGGAAAGACAGATTTGAAGTGTCTTGATTAATGAGTATAAGGGACTTTCCCCAAACCAGAATTCACTTTATCCCTTTGTTTGGCGTCCAGAATTTTACCCCTGGTGAATGGATCATAGTAAGGGTTTGTTTGGATAAAAGGTAAGTCTTTCTTTTGTAAAATGCACTATTCTTGGACATATCAATTTTGAGAAAGAGTACCTGTGAAAGTTGAGCCAGAAATTTATTCCCTTAAATATATCTGTGCAAGGCATAACTAACCTTTACTGTCAAAGCCAAGATAGTGTCACCCTTGGTGTGAGATGAGAGGAGGGGGAGGATATTACTAAAATCATCATGCTTTTATTCCCTGATCATCTTGCTCTTTTTTAATTTAAATATATTTATTTTAATTGGAGGTTAATTACAATATTGTATTGGTTTTGCCATACATCAACATGTATCCGCCACAGGTATACACGTGTTCCCCATCCTGAACCCCCCTCTCCCTCCCTGTACCATCCCTCTGGGTCGTCTCAGTGCACCAGCCCCAAGCATCCAGTATCATGCATCGAACCTGGACTGGCTATTCGTTTCATATATGATATTATACATGTTTCAATGCCATTCTCCCAAATCATCCCACCCTCACCCTCTCCCAGAGTCCAAAAGACTGTTCTATACATCTGTGTCTTTTGCTGTCTCGCATACAGGGTTATGGTTACCATCTTTCTAAATTCCATATATATGTGCTAGTATACTGTATTGTGCTTTTCTTTCTGGTTTGCTTCACTCTGTATAATCTCGTTCTTTTTTAAAAAACATGATTATTTATTCATTTTTGCCTGTACTGGGTCTTCACTGCTGTGTGCAGGCTTTCTCCTGTTGCAGAGCATAGGCTCTAGGGCACATTGGATTCCATAGTTGCAGCACTTGGGGTCAGTAGTTGTGGTGCTTGGGTTTAGTTGCCCTGTGGCTATAGGATCTTCCAGGATCAGGGATCAAACCTGTCCTCTATATTGGTAGGTGGATTCTGAACCGCTGGACCACCAGGGAAGTCCTGATCATCTCTTGAATCTGTTCACTGCTCTAAATCTCTTGGGTTACTACACTGGACATACTGCTTCTGATTCTTGATGGCTGTCATTAGCTCTGAATTCATCCTTTTTATTCCTCCAACCACCCTCTTTGTTTCCCCCTGTTAATGCTATATTTCCTTTAGAAGCTTAATTTTCAAAACCTGAGGAAGGAGCTTCCCAGGTGGCTCAGTGGTAAAGAATCTGCCTGCCAATGCAGGAGACACGGGTTCAGTCCCCAGTCCTGGGAAGATCCCACATGCCTCGGAGCAACTGAGCGCATGTGCCACAACTATTGAGCCTGTGCTGTAGAGCCCAGGAGCTGCAACTGCTGAGGCCATGTGCCACAACTACGGGACCCTAGAACCTGTTCTCGGCAACAAGAAAAGCCACTGCAGTAAGTCTGCTCACTGCAACTAGAGCATAGCCCCTGCTCGCCACAGCTAGAGGAAAGCCTGAGCAGCGGCAAAGACCCAGCACAGCCAAAAACAAAGCATCCCTGACCTGCTATGTTAGATGCTTCTATTGTGTATTCCCACAAGACTATATATATCTTCCTTAATAAAGTTATTTTACATGCATCTGTGTTACTGATGTTTCCCCACAGAGTAAAATATAGGAAGGCTGAGAATGTACTATTCTTTACTCACAATTCTATTCCTAGTGACTAGCACAATTTTATCACGTAGTAAACACTTGGAGGAAATTCTTATTAAATGACTGAATCAAGCACTTTTTAAATTTTAGGAGGAACCTGTTTGTAAATTGAAATCCTACATGAAATTTTGATAATATGAAGCAGATTGACAGATAAAAGTAGAACTGCTCTGATATGGAGGAGGAAGTCGGAGACACACTGCTCTGTCAGCTTTAACCTCCCACTCATTTTCTTTCTCATAGACTGTGACACACCACCAGGGAAACTCAGAGCTCCATGATACATAATCTGAAAATAATTGCCCTACCACATGCAGTTCTCAAACTTTTTGTTCTCAGGACTCCTTTATACATTTAAAACTTGAAGACCCCAAAAAGCTTTTTCATGCTTATTATAGCTATTTGTAGTGACCCTATTAGAAATGAAAACTGATAAATCACAAAGCAATACATCAACTCCTTAAACTTAGCAATAATAAGCCCATTGGTGGTGGTTTATTTGCTCACCGACTCTGTGTGACCCCAGGAACTGAAGCCTGCCAGGCTCCTCCCTCCATGAGATTCTCCAGGCAAGAATACTGGAGTGGGTTGCCATTTCCTTCTCCAGGGGATCTTCCCAATCCAGGAATCGAACCCAGGTCTCCTGCATTGCAGGCAGATTCCTTACCGACTGAGCTACAAGGAAAGCTGTAAGTCCATTACATGTCAACATAATGTATTTTTATTAAATTACTTCTAAATAAAAAATTAGAAGATTGGCATTGCTTTACATTTTTGTAAACCTATAACATCTGCACTGATGTATTATAAGGACTTCCCTGGTGGCTCAGATGTAAAGAATCTGAGGGAGACCAGGGTTCGATCCCTGGGTTGGGAAGATCCCTTGGAGAATGAAATGGCTACCCACTCCAGTGTCCTTGCGTGGAGAATCCTATGGACAGAAGAACCAAGAGGGCTATATAGTTCATGGGGTTGCAAAGAGTTGGACATGGCTGAGCGACTAACACACACTGACCTGTTATATCATATGTCATATAGCCTCTGAAAAATTCTACCATATCCTTCTGACAGAATGAGTGAAAAAAGAAAGGGACATATTAGTATTATCATAAACATGTTTTTTACCTTCTGGATCCCTTGAAACATTCTCAGAAATAATCAGCACATTTTGAGAACTGTTGTCCTATATCTAAAGGCCCGGTTTAGCTAATATAGTTTGATTTTGTTTCTAAGATTCTATTGAGCTTTTTAAAGATTATGATCGTTATCAAAATACTAACAATGTGAAATGAATAAAAGGTAGAAAAATGTTGAATTCAAAATAAAGGGACTAGAATAGTGGTTTTTTATTAGAGAGCCGACTGTAACAGTAAACAAATCTGTATGCACCAAGTTAAAAAAAAAAAACCTTTGGGACCGACTTGGTGGTCTAGTGGTTTAGACTGTGTGCTCCCAGTGTAGAAGGTGTGGGTTCAATCCCTTGTCTGGGAACTAAGATGCCACATGCAGTGTAGTGTGTCATGGCCAAAAGACAAAAAAAAAAAAAAAAAAAGATACTTCTATTAAATGCATTGAAATTACTTGTTCATTTGTCTCCCCCACAGCTTGTGAGTTTTGGAAGAAAGAATTGGATTTTGATCCATCTTTGGTCTCTAGGATAATGTCTAACACAACAGGCACTGAATCTTTGCTGAATGAATCAATTTAAGTATATAGAATGTACAATGCCTACATATGCTATCACTTTTTCTAGGATTCACAGCAAACAATTCAACAGCTTGTTTCAAGTGCACGTCATGCTCATATCGGAAATCTGTCATCTATCTATATGGTATTTTAATGTGCCTTTATAAACTATCCACTTTCCTCAACATGTTTCAGATGGTCTTTGATTTCAATATTACCTGAATAATTCTTTTAAAAATTTTATATAATTCATTTTTATTTATATAATTGATTTACAATGTTGTGTTAGTTTCAGGTGTACAGCAAAGTGATTCAGTTATATATATATATTTTTTTTTTCTTTTTTCAGATTCTTTTCCATTACAGGTTATTACAAGATATCAAGTATAGTTTCCTGTGCTATATACGAGATCCTTTTTGGTTATCTTTTTCTTTTTTTGGCCCTACTCAGCGGTATACCGGTGGTTACCCAACCAGGAATCCAATCAGCACCCTGTGCAGTGGAAGCGCAGGGAGTCCACCACAGACCGCCAGGGAAGTCCCTGATTATCTGTTTTACATATAGTTGTGTGTATATGTTAATCCCAAACTCTTAATATGTCCCTCCTTCCCCTTTCCCCTTTGGTAACCATAAGTTTGTTTTCTATGTCTGTGAGTCTATTTGTATTTTGTAAAGTTCCTTTGTATCATTTTTTAAAAAAAGATTCCACATGTAAGACGTGATATAGTTATCTTTAGCTGACTTCACTTAGAACGATAATCTCTAGGTCCATCCATGTGATGTAATTCTTAATTTAACCAGAGGAAAGAAAAAGTCATGACTGCTTCCCCCACCTCTTTAAATTTGAGGTTTAAGATGACCTTGGAGTGGGGAAACTGGAATAGAACTGCTCTCATTAAAAGTGGGCGGCTCCATACGTTAATTTCACTCTTCCTCATACGCGGCACTTAGATCTTGCATGCTCTCTGCTACCTATCGTGCACAGACGTCTCAAATCTCGAACTTGGCAGGAGTATCTGGAAAATCTGCCTGGAGGGCATGGCTGTCTCGCTTCTCTACTCCGGGATCAGGGTGGGGATCACTAACTGGTCCAGTCATGATGGACTCAGCATCCATCTGGCGTGACTCCTTCCCAGAAGCGGCGGGTCTATGTAAACTGACTAAACCCTCGGACTCGGGCCCGCAGGGTACGAAGGATCCACGAGCCTGGAGGACGTGGGACTGGAGGAAGCTGCTGACCACGCCTGATCCACAGGGTCTAGGGGAGCCGGAAGACAAGGCAGGCCCTCTAGCCTGCGGGGAGACCGGAAAGGGGGCCTGGACCTTCCGGTCCCCTTAGGCCTCAGCCCCAAAGTATGGCTGACCTGGCACGCACGCGGCACCACCTCAGCGCTGTCAGACAGGATGGGGACACGTGGAAGGAACCGGGGGCCAGATAGCAAGAGAAGACTTCAGACTACAGGGGAACTAGTACCTGATCTACTCGCTCCCCAGGCTCTAGCCGCTTGGGCCTTGGTGGACCCGCAGCGCACGCAGCTCCGCCCAGCGCGGCTCTCGGCAGGGGCGGGGCCGCTGAGCTGGACGGAACGGATTTGCTCAGCTTCGGCAAGGGGCGGGGTCTGTCCCCCTCCCAGCCGCGACTAGCCACGCCCCCGTATCCCCGCCCCTGGGCCCCGCAGGAAATTGGGGAGGGCCCTGGCCTAGCTTGGCGGGAGGGGGAGCAGGGATGCAACTGAGGGCAGAGTCCGGGAGGGCTTGGCTCCTAGGGAATGAATCCTCCGCCTTCTCGGGTGGAAACCTTTAAATACGGGCTCGGGCCCGGGACTCAGGGTGTGGCGCCTGGCAGCCCGAGAAGGGTGTGCGGTGAGGGAAGATCAGACGGAGCAGGGCGCGAGTGCTGAAGCTGCGGCTGCGCGGCCCAGAGCGAGGAGCTGTCCGAGCCGGGGGGATAGAAGCGGTTGCAGCGCTCGGTGCCTGGAAGTGGGTAAGCGCCTTTCTCGGGCTGGCCCCGCCGCCCAGTGGGGTGCTCCCGGATCCCGCCGGGATGTGAAAGGAGCCGGGCGGCGTGTGCGCGCTGCTTACAGTCGCTCGCTGCGCGCGGTCCCAGGCTTTCCAGTGTCACGACTCTCCATCTCCTCTTCTGGGCTCTGGGCGGGAATCGTCTTTTGGATCTGCTGCCTTGGAAGAGGGATAGCTTAGGCTTTTAATTCAAGACTCGGCGAGTCTTCCAACCGCTTCTCTTTTCTGCTTTCTCCCACTTTGCGACTTAAGTGAGATTTCCCTGGCGCCTCTGAAAACCGAACATCACCGGAGGAAGTGGTCCTTTGCTTAGGGACCCCATTTTGGCCTCTGAATCAAAGTCTTTTGTGTTTAGAATTGCTCACATGGAGTGCTGCTGCTTTTCTCCCTTCACTGACCGCCCTTCTTAGGAAACTGACAAGAAAATGAACCACAGAGCCTTTTTGAAGGCGAAGTCCTAAAATATTCTGTCGTGACATCTATATAGCTGTCCTGAAATGCATTGTTGGCTGCCACACCATATAATGGCTTTATTTCATGTAAAGAAAGGCCTTTCTTGAGTGTTTCAGGAGATCGTATTTGTGTGAGGCCTTGAAAAATTATACCTTCTTATATATAGGAACATAATTGAGTAGGGTCGAGAATTCTGGTATATAGAAAAGAAGGATTCACTGATAGGGAACTTTTCAGGGATATACAGAGGAGTAACTGTTCACTGACTGCCCTCAAAGACACAGGGAGTCTGTGAGTTTCTTCAAATCCCCTGAGAAATGGACAACTGTAGTCTGGTCTGTTTCTTGGTGGGTAGGAGGGTGGTTCTGGAAATGAAAGAGGTTACTGTGTGCTCTGAGATGTGCTTGGTAGTGCCTAGCATCTAGTTTAAGGTAAGGGATAGACAACCCTGATTTAAAGGGTCTCATTTCTTCTCCTGTTGCTGTACTCCTTTAATAGGAAATCTGCACCCAATAATCATACTCCATTTTCTCTTCTTGTTTCCACAGCTTTACATGAAATCCTTTAGATATAAAGTTAACAGTCTTATTCATTGATTAAATATTTTCCCCAGGTCAGGCATTTGTTAGTATTTAATTTCTGAAATGTCTAAAATGATGTGTGAAGTTAATGTGACATCCATTGCCTTAGCTTTGTGGTTGTTTAGTCACTAAACTGCATCCGACTTTTTTGCAACCCCATGGACTGTAGCCTGCCAGGCTTCTCTGTCCATGGCATTTCCCAGGCAAGAAATGTGGGTGTGGGTTACAATTTCCTTCTCCAGGGGATCTTCCTGACCCAGGGACTGAACCTGCATCTCCTGCACTGGCAGGTGGATTCTTTACCACTTAGCCACCAGGGAAGCCCATTATACTGGGTAGTTATAGAGTATACTGAAGAGAGGTGGAGATGGAGGGATTATATTCACCTTAGATTGTAATAGGAGGTTCGCTGTTTGTTAGCCAGAGCTTGTAGGTTGAAATATTGATCTGAATTTGTAAAATTTTTAAAGAAAAATAGTTTTGGGACAGCTTGGATTGCTGTGACTTTCCCAAAACACGGGGTAAAAAGTCATTTCAAACTGACTCATTCGTAAGCAAATATTACCATTTCCCAGAGAGCACAGTAGAGGATCAGAAGGTATATAAAAGTAGAAATTTAAAGTGGTACCAGAAGATATCTGTGTCAGGCAAGTACATCACTAACACTGTATCAAGCTCCATATTAAAGCTTATTGAAGCTTTGTTGAAACTTCCAAGTGGACTTGCACAGATGGTACATTGGGCTTCTTCAGTAATTTACCCATTGTCATCTGCGACCCATATGAAATAGCAACACAAGAACACCCCCAAAACACATGCAGTTCTATACACGCCCACCTGCCATCAACAGTTTACCCTTGCTGCTTATATGAAAGGCAAGCTGAATATGGCCCGGCAACCAAGGTGGATAAGAAGTAACTCTGGGGGCTTCCCTGGTGGCTCAGTGGTAAAGAGTCACCTGCCAATGCAGGGAACACAGGTTCAATCCCTGGTTCAGGAAGGTCCCACATGCCAAGGAGCAACTAAGCTGGTGAGCCACAATTCCTGAGCCAGCGCTCTAGAGCCTAGGAGCTGCAGCTACTGAGCCTGTGTGTCACAAGTAATGAAGCTCATATGCCTAGAGCTTGTCCTGTGCAACAAGAGAAACTACTGCAATGAGAAGCCCTTGCACTGCAACAAAGAGTAGCCCCCTGCACCCCACCAGCCGCCACAACTGGAACAAGCCTGCAAGCAGCACTGAAGACCCAGCACAGCCATAATCTTTTTTTGTTTGTTTTTAAAGAAGTAGCTCTGAGAAGACATGCTACAGTTCTACCTTAAAAAAAAGGATGATAGGATTTTGGACAATCTGCAAAAATACTGTGATAAGCCTTCTAAGCTAAAAATACTCAAGTAACAGTTTTCATCTCAAAAAGACCCTTAATAAGACTTACTTATCCAATTGATATTTATTGAGAGCCTATTCTAGGTGCTTGGGTGAAGAGCAGCAGAGAAATGTTAGCCTGGGACCACCTTATTAAACTCCTGAACCTAAGAGTTCATCATGTAGATATTCAACGCATGTTTATTGTAAGAATGTTAACAGAACCTGTTCTGGTTGAGATTGAGGGCATAGGCTGCCCTTACAACCTCTTGACTATGGGTTAAGTGATAACACCATAAAATCCTCTCTTTCAAAAGTCCTTTGAGATTTCACTTTTTAGGTATTCCACATATCTTGGTTTTGATTAGAGAGGCCACCTATCTAGTAAGGGTGTTGCTGTCTGTGGTAGTCCTTCAGATTTGTCACAGTTCATGACCTGACCTTCAGCCTTACAGATCTGGAAGGTTGATTTTTTTTTTTTTTCCTCCCACAGACCCATGGTTAATGAGGTTTTAGGTGTTAACTTATGATGCCTAAGCTCATAAGAGACTGATGGATATACTAGGATGGAACCTTGGTAATACAGTAGGGAAGTTTTATTCTAGTGCCTGGAATACTGATGTCTCAAACCCAGGCCATCCCTTTCTAGTATTTTAATTCCTGGCAATCTGAACTCACAAGGCAGAGTGGAATCAGAGCCAAGAATCTGGGGGGTAATTTGCCATCCAAGCATTGGGAAAGCCTTTTCTTGCCTCACTGTTCTGAACCCAGAACATTTGTGACTTCCAGATTCTGTGTCACTCTAGATAGCTCTGAAATAAATGTCATTCTTCTTCTTAATGTTCCTTTTCCAGGCTCCAAGCTGATCATTCCCTTTTCTTTTTCTTCAGTGGAGCTTGTTAGGTTTTAGAAATATTAATGCCTTTGATTGTTATGGTTACTTTCAGCTGTTTCCTTAAGTTATTAAATTATAGCCTCATGGATTTTTATGGTCATACCGTCCTGAAAAAGGCATTTGAGACCCACTTCCAATTCATTTCCACTCTAGGAGACAATTATTACCTGTTAATACTTTTTTTTTTCATAATTTTAAACTTTTGGGGCCTTCCCTGGTGGCTCAGTGGTAAAGAATCCACCTGCCCATGCAAGAGACATGAGTTCAGTCCCTGATCTGGGAGGATCCCACATGCTGAGGAGCAACTAACAGTGAATTGATCCTGTGCTCTGGAGCCTGGGAGCTGCAACTGTTGAAGCCTGAGCTCCTTGAACCGGTGCTCCAGAGCAAGAGAAGCCACTGCAATGAGAAGCTAATACACTGCAACTACAGAGTAGCCCCCACTCACTGCAACTAGAGAAAAGCCTGAGCAGCAACTAAGACCCAGCACAGCAAAATAAATAAATAAAATTATTTTGTAAAAAACAAAACTTTTATTTTGTATTGGGGTGTGTGTACTTAGTTGCTCAGTCGTGTCTGACTCTGTGACCTCATGGACTGTAGCCCGTCAGGCTCCTCCATCCATGGGGATTCCTCAGGCAAGAATACTGGAGTGGGTTGCCATGCCCTCCTCCAGAGGATCTTCCCAACCCAAGGATCAAACCCAGGCCTCCTGCATTGCAGGCAGATTCTTTACCATCTGAGCCACCAGGGAAGCCCAAGAATACTGGAGTGGGTAGCCTATCCCTTCTCCAGGGAATCTTCCCGACCCAGGAATCTAACCGGGGTCTCCTGCATTGCAGGTGGATTCTTTACCAGCTGAGCTATTAGGGAAGCTCTGATTAACAATGTTGTGGTAGTTTCAGCAGAACAGCAAAGGGACTCAGTCATACATATACATGTATCCATTCTCCCCAAACCTCATTCCCATCCAGGCTGGCATATAACATTGCCTCTCACTACTTAACATCCACTATTTTTTCCTTGTAACTAGGCAGATCGCCTCACTTCTTTGGACTCATTTCTGTATGTAAGTCCTTATCTATTCCCTCCTATCATCTGAAATGTCCTCCCCGCTTATATTTCCTTTTTATATCCTATTCATTCATTTTTTTTTTATCCTATTCATTCTTTAGGCCAGTCTTAGATCTTACATTTCCCTTGATGTAGGTTGATTTCTTATTTTGATTCCTCTGGACTTTAACACTTATTTTGTCATTTAATTGGTTATACTCTCTTGTATAATTGAACCATGTTAACTGGGTGCAACTAATTCCATTTTATCTTTTAAGTCAGTTTAAAAGTCACCTCAGAGAGACTTCAGTTCAGTTCAGTTCAGTCTCTCAGTCGTGTCCGACTCTTTGCAACCCCATGAATCGCAGCACGCCAGGCCTCGCAGTTCACTCAGACTCACGTCCATCGAGTTAGTGATGCCATCCTGCCATCTCATCCTCTGTCATCCCCTTCTCCTCCTGCCCCCAATCCTTCCCAGCATCAGAGTCTTTTCCAATGAGTCAACTCTTCGCATGAGGTGGCCAAAGTACTGGAATTTCAGCTTTAGCGTCATTCCTTCCAAAGAAATCCTAGTACTGATCTCCTTCAGAATGGACTGATTGGATCTCCTTGCAGTCCAAGGGACTCTCAAGAGTCTTCTCCAACACCGCAGTTCAAACGCATCAATTCTTTGGCACTCAGCCTTCTTCACAGTCCAACTCTCACATCCGTACATGACCACAGGAAAAACCATAGCCTTGACTAGACAGACCTTTCTTGGCAAAGTAATGTCTCTGCTTTTGAATATGCTGTCTAGGTTGGTCATAACTTTTCTTCCAAGGAGTAAGCATCTTTTAATTTCATGGCTGCAGTCACCATCTGCAGTGATTTTGGAGCCCCCCAAAATAAAGTCTGACACTTGTTTCCACTGTTTCCCCATCTATTTCCCATGAAGTGATGGGACCGGATGCCATGATCTTTGTTTTCTGAATGTTGAGCTTTAAGCCAACTTTTTCACTCTCCTCTTTGACTTTCATCAAGAGGCTTTTTAGTTCCTTTTCACTTTCTGCCATAAGGGTGGTGTCATCTGCATATCTGAGGTTATTGATATTTCTCCCAGCAATCTTGATTCCAGCTTGTGCTTCTTCCAGTCCAGCGTTTCTCCTGATGTACTCTGCATAGAAGTTAAATAAGCAGGGTGACAATATACAGCCTTGACGTACTCCTTTTCCTATTTGGAACCAGTCTGAGAGACTTGCTTTACCCTAAATAAAATAGTCCATTCCCCACAGTGTTTCTTTTTCAGCTTTTCCTTTATTTCCTTTATGAGGAATTTACCACGACTGCCATTGTTTTGTTTGCATGCTCTCCTACTAAAATATAACTACCTAAAGGTAGGAACTCTTGTCTGTCCTGTTCATTGTTGTATCTATAGTACATAGAACAATAGTGTCTGATACATAATGGGGTCTTTAATAAATGCTTTTCAGTTGAATTATTCCCTAAATAAATTGTTAAGTAGTTGAGGGTCAGGACCTATATTATTCTATGGCCAAATTCTCTGCTGTGCCGACACAGTAGACTGGTAAATTGGGAATGTTAATTTTTCATGAAGGAGAAGAAGGGGATAAGCCTGAAGAAAGTTGAGGCACTTTTTCTGCAACCAGATGCCCAGAGTCTCTTCTGTAGAGGGGATAGCAGCAGTGAATGCTGGAGATACATCTTTGGTAAGCCTGCTCCAGGCCCAACTCTCCCTCCCACAGGTGGGAACTTTCAGGACACTCCCCTCCGCTTTAGCCACTTAGCAATTCCAACGCAGTCATAGCTCCCCGTACATTTTCCTTGTCTATAGGGCGCTTGAGGCTGGGAGAGTATTAACAGGCAGAACTGAAAAATAGAAGGGTGAAGTAATGAAAGACACATGGTGGCCAAAAGTTTATTTTTCTAGGCTCAGTGTTTTTCTTAAGGTGTATCCTGGAATACTAACAAAGGTTGCTTGTGGAGCAAAGTAGATAAGGATGGGGTAGGTGTGAGTCTTTTGTTTACCTTATTTCACAGATTTTTTTTTTTTTTTGACTGCCCCAAATGACTTGTGGAATCTTAGTTCCCTGACCAGGGACTAAATCCAGACCAACTGCAATGACAGTGCTTAACCACAGGACCATTAGGGAACCCATCAGATTTAATTTTTGATTCATATGAATTATTACCTATTCAAAATAAAAATACATTTAAAATATTACTCTGTAGGTATATTGCTAAGCATATTGCTCTCTTTCAAAAGTCATTCAGTTACAAATTCTGTACATATTTACTGTTTTACTGAAATTCCATCTTAAGTTATTAAAAGGTCATTAGAGGGAATTCCCTGGCGGTCCAGTGGTTAGGACTTTGTGCTTCCTCTACAGGGGGCTAGGGTTTGATCCCTGGTCATGTAGCTAGGATCCCATAAGCCGCACAGCCAAAAAAAGAAAAAGGGAGTCATTAGAGATCAGACTCTGGGAGCTGATATCTTCTAATCCATAACCAAAAGATCAATTTATAAACCAGATTATTTGTTTATTAGCACAGACCAGGATACGTGTATGGGTTGTCAGGCCATTCATTTCCAGTAGGGAAGCTTACCCAGAGAACCAGTGAAGATTAGAACATTGTTTGATTAGTGCAAATTCATATCAGAGGGAATTGGATCATCTTAATTACATGCTTTGTGTACCTTTTTTCACTATAGGGATATACTTGCCAGGCACTGTAACTAGGTGAGCCTTCCATATTACCTTCTCTGATCCGTGCAGGAATATACTAACAGGTTCTTTTTTTTTTTTTTTGGCAAAGTAATGTCTCTGCTTTTTATTTATTTATTTTTTTTAATTTTAAAATCTTTAATTCTTACATGCATTCCCAAACATGAACCCCCCTCCCACCTCCCTCCCCACTACTAACAGGTTCTTAAACTCTCTAATTCCCATTTTCCTTCTCTTTGGAATCCATGAATGGGTTAGATCAGATGGTGTCTGAGATTAGAGTTAGTCCCTGGCAAGGGCAAAATTTCTAAGAATTTGATCAGTTTGATTATTTTTATTCTTATTACTGAATAAATTGACATTCTTTTGTATAACTCAGCCCCTTGTCATTTTGATTAGTGTGAATCAGTTCACCTTCACTTGAAAAGTCATCAAAATCTGTGAAATAGCTTTGCTAACTACAGAAATTAGTCTTAAGTAGCTAAGTCGTGTCCAACTCTTGTGATCCCATTGACTGGCCCGCCAGGTTCCTCTGGCTATGGGATTCTCCCAGCAAGAATACTGGAGTGGATTGCCATTTCCTTCTCCAGGAGATCTTCCCAATCCAAGGATCGAACCCAGGTCTCCTGAACTGCAGGCTGATTCTTTACAAACTGAGCTATGAAAGCCCAACTACAGAAATTACTTTCCTTTAACTATTTTATAGTTTCTGATTAAAATTGAAATAGAGTTTAAGATCTTTGTCCAGTACCTAAGAAAGAATTGCTGAAGCCAAACTGTGCAGGGAATATAATCTCAGAGGTCAATTTTGGGCTTAGAACTAATCTTAATATCTGTCATTTTAGTCTAAACCTGTCATAAAGCTGACCTTTGTACACCAACATTTAGTTAAGCAAGAATTGCACGGGTGTGTTCACCTATGAATTTTCCCTTGGCAATCAAAGTTATGCTACTGTGTTAGAGAGCAAAGGTTTTATTGTGCTCTTTGACTTTCTAAATATTAGGTCATTATAATCTTTGTCACACTTTTTCAGTAATATCAGTTACTATAATTTTTTCCATGTGTCATGCTGGTACAGCTGAGAACAGGCTAGGTCATCCAATTGGAACATTACCTTTTTTTAAAAAAATCACTGTTTTTATAATTCTTAATGGGTCTGATTGTAGGAAATCTTTCCCTATACCTGTCACCTTGACAGTTTTTATAAAGTGTGATGAATGTGCAATGTGGTTTCTTTAAATTTTCTGTTCTCAATAGTCTTACTGTTTCTCTTCTAGTCCAGCCATGTTTGAAATTAAGAAGATCTGCTGCATTGGTGCAGGCTACGTTGGTGGACCCACGTGTAGTGTCATTGCTCACATGTGCCCTGAAATCAGGGTGACGGTTGTTGATATCAATGAATCAAGAATCAATGCATGGAACTCTCCTACACTTCCTATTTATGAGGTAAACCATATTAAACAATGCATTGTTCTTATGCTCTTTGCTTTCTTACTTTTTTTGCTAATTTAATTTGATGTAAAACTCTATGACTGTAACTGTAGGGATAAAATGGAAAAGTCTAAATACATATAATTATGAACATTATAATTATGTCAGATATGCCCAGGAAAAATGTGTAGAAAAAAGTTTACTGAATATTAATAATTGTATTAGTGGAGTGAGATGATGAGTAATTTTCTTCTCCATTTTCTAATTTTGTCTGTTAGTATGGCTACCATATTATAATAGTGCAATTAAAAAGTGGCATTCTGTAAAAATAAAAATTAAAAAACTGGTTGTTTCTAATATTGATTCATGTAAGCCTATTATATTTTTGGATTATTGTATTTATCTCAGATAAACCTTGAATGAATAAATGGTGTCTTTCATGTTCAGTGTTCAGTATCACAAATTTGTTTAAATTGGAATTTCAGTATTTCTTTAAATTAGAGAACTCATAGTTAGGAAAATGTGTCTCTATTTTATTGAGTAAGGTTTCATTTTTAAAAGTTTTCATAGTAAAAAGAGTTCATATTATCCTTTTGAAACCCAACAGAAAAACATGTGAAAGTTTTGAGGATAGCATTTTTCTCCAACATCAATATATTCTTTTTTTTTTTTTCCAGAAAAGTTTTGTTATTTATAAGACTAATCAACTGTAGTCTTTAAGCAGTCTTTAGCAGGGGAAATCTCTGTAAGATAAATCTTCCTGCTATTTATAGTTCTATGAATAGAAATCCATGATTTGTTAATATCTAAATCAGACAGAATTTTTTTTTAAAGCCCTCTGTGTGTGTGGTAGCTTCTGTTTGTGCTTTATCCTTTCTCCTCTGCCAGATGAACTTCCTGTGATACTTCTTTAAATACCTCAGTGTGATGGCATTTCTTTCTTTTTTTTTTTCATTTTCTTTTTTTTTTTTGGTTTTATTTATTTATTTTTAAAATTTTTTTTTTAATTTTAAAATCTTTAATTCTTACATGCGTTCCCAAACATGACCCCCCTCCCACCTCCCTCCCCACAACATCTCTCTGGGTCATTTCTTTCCCTGTTAGATAACAGTACTACTACTTTGGTTTGTGGGAATTTTTAAAAGCATTTTGGAAAGATAACTTGATTAATAGTTTAATAATTCTGATATCCATAAAAGGGCTGGAAGTCATCTGAAATCTTGTGAACGATATTTATATCCAGTCATTCAGTTGATTACTGAATTGATTATTACATAATTATTATGCCAGCATAATTTTTCAAACACAAAGTGTAATAGAATGGCTAAAATTATGACTGCTGACAATGCCAAATGTTGACAAGGATTTAGGGTAATTGGAATTTTATGCACAGCTGTTGTTTAGTTGTTAAGTTGTGTCAAACTCTCTGTGACCCCATGGACTGTAGCTTTCCAGGCTCCTCTGTCCATGGGATTTCCCAAGCAAGAATCCTGGAGTAGGTTGCCATTTCCTTCTCCAGGGAATCTTCCCAACCCAGGTATCGAACCCATGGCTCCTGCATTGCAGACAGATTTTTTACCACTGAGCCACCGAGGAAATGCTTATACACTGCTGATTAGAACATAAATTGGTACAGCCAGTTTGTAAAATGTTTCAGCAATAATTATTAAAACTGAAAATATGCATAGTCTGACTTAGGAATTCCACTTCAAGGCGTATATGCAACAGAAAAGCTCACATATATGCACCAAAAGACAGTATTATTAACAGTGTTATTCCTAATAACCCCAAATGGGAAACACCCTACATGTTAATTAGCAACAGAATGGATACATAAATTATAGTTTAATTTTATAATAAAATACTACATTGAAAAATCAATGAAACTACTCCTGCATGCAAGCATATGTTTAAATTCTTATAAAAGTAACAAGTCATTGGACACAAGGTAGTCCATACTGTGTATCCCATTTATATAAAGTTCAAATATAGATACACTGGCCTGGTGGTAGAATTCAGCATGATGGTAGTTTGAGGGGTTGTAGTTACTAGAAGAAGACATACTGCAGGCTTTGATTTAATGTTTTTTGGTTTTGTTTTGTTGACGCAGCCAGGCTTGTAGGATCTCAGTTCCCCAACCAGAGATTGAACCCAGGCCACAGTAGTAAAAACCCAGAATCCTAACCACTAGACCACCAGGGAACTCCCCTGTTTATATTCTTCTAGTTCTTATATGGATAGTGATCACACAAGTGTGTTCACTTCTGAAAACTGAGAACTTTTCTGTGCTAAAGTATATGTACTGTTTAAAACTTTTTTTTACTTCACTAAAATTTTTACTTAAAAAAAAGATTATTTCGAACTGGAAGTATAAGCTATCTATAATATATTGGCTTTAGATTTTTTTTTCTTCAAGAAAACAAAAACATTATTTGATCAGAACGCATGTTCCCTAGATTCTTATTATCAGTACTGTTTTTTAAAAAAATAATTGGATTAATTTCTTTATTGACTGTGCTGGGTCTCTGTTGATGCCAGGGTTTTTCTAGTTGGGACAAGCTAGGGCTCCTCTCTAGTTGAGATGCATGAGTACTCAGTAGTTGTGGTTCCCAGGATCTAGAGCACAGGCTCAATAGTTGTGGTGCATAGGCTTAGTTACTCCGTGGCAGGTGGGGTGTTTCCAGACCAGGGTTCGAACCCATGTTTCCTGCATTGGCAGGCAGATTCTTTAGCCACTAGGGAAACCCAGTTGTTGCTCAGTTGCTAAGTTGTGTCCAACTCTTTGAGACTCCATGGAAGACCAGTGCCATTTCTATTATTTGAAATTTGAAACTCTTTTTCCTGAGACTTCAGTGCTTTAAATTAAATATAGTGTGTTCCACAGATACAGAAAACTTGTGATTACCAAAGGGGAGAGGGAAGGGAGGAGGGGCAAATTAGAGATATAGAATTAACAGATATAAACCATATAAAGTAGATAAGCAACAACATTATCCTGTGTAGCACAGGGAATTATACCCATCATCTTGTAACAACCTGTAATGGACCATAATCTACAAAAGTACTGAGTTACTATAATATAGACCTGAAACTAACACAATATTATAAATTCAGTTCAGTTCAGTCGCTCAGTCGTGTCCGACTCTTTGCGACCCCATGAATCGCAGCACGCCAGGCCTCCCTGTCCATCACCATCTTCCGGAGTTCACTCAGACTCATGTCCATCGAGTCCGTGATGCCATCCAGCCATCTCATCCTCAGTCGTCCCCTTCTCCTGCCCCCAGTCCCTCCCAGTATCAGGGTCTTTTCCAATGAGTCAACTCTTCGCATGAGGTGACCAAAGTACTGGAGCTTCAGCTTTAGCATCATTCCTTCCAAAGAAATCCCAGGGTTGATCTCCTTCAGAATGGACTGGGTGAATCTCCTTGCAGTCCAAGGGACTCTCAGGAGTCTTCTCCAACACCACAGTTCAAAAGCGTCAATTCTTCGGTGCTCAGCCTTCTTCACAGTCCAACTCTCACATCTGTACATGACCACAGGAAAAACCATAGCCTTGACTAGATGGACCTTAGTCGGCAAAGTAATGTCTCTGCTTTTGAATATACTATCTAGGTTGGTCATAACTTTTCTTCCAAGGAGTAAGTGTCTTTTAATTTCATGGCTGCAGTCACCATCTGAAGTGATTTTGGAACCTCAAAAAATAAAGTCTGACACTGTTTCCACTGTTTCCCCATCTATTTCCCATGAAGTGATGGGACCAGATGCCATGATCCTCATTTTCTGAATGTTGAGCATTAAGCCAGCTTTTTCACTCTCCTCTTTCACTTTGATCAAGAGGCTTTTTAGTTCTTCTTCACTTTCTGCCATAAGGGTGGTGTCATCTGCATATCTGAGGTTATTGATATTTCTCCCAGCAATCTTGATTCCAGCTTGTGTTTCTGCCAGTCCAGCGTTTCTCATGATGTACTCTGCATATAAGTTAAATAAGCAGGGTGACAATATAAAGACTTGACGTACTCCTTTTCCTATTTGGAACCAGTCTGTTGTTCCATGTCCATTTCTAACTGTTTTGCTTCCTGACCTGCATACAGATTTCTCAAGAGGCAGGTTAGGTGGTCTGGTATTCCCATCTCTTTCAGATTTTTCCACAGTTTATTGTGATCCACACAGTCAAAGGCTTTGGCATAGTCAATAAAGCAGAAATAGATGTTTTTCTGGAACTCTCTTGCTTTTTCCATGATCCAGCGGATGTTGGCAATTTGATCTCTGGTTCCTCTGCCTTTTCTAAAACCAGCTTGAACATCAGGGAGTTCACAGTTCATGTATTGCTGAAGCCTGGCTTGGAGAATTTTGAGCATTACTTACTTATTTATTTATTTTTTATTTAACTATACCTAAATAAAAAATAAATAACAGCCAAATACCCAAAATAAAAGTAATAGCCACAGAAGAAGTGAATCAGTGATCTCACCTTGCCATGTTATATTTTTTTTTTGAAAAATTAAAAGTTAAATTCCTCCAAAAAAACACAGTAGTATTCTACACTGATATTGAATCCAATTGGGATATATACTTAGAGAAAAAGAATTAAGATCTAAGATGATTTTTTTCCATGTCTTACTTGTTTTTTCTCACTAACCTACCAAAAAAATCAAAAGTCTTTCTTGTTGTTTCACACTTTTATTTCATGAAATTTTTCTTCTTTAAAACTCTTTAAATAGAATCTAAAAGATTTGAAAGTCTATCTAGCACGGCTGCCCATTCGAAACAATGTTTGAGTTCTCAGAACTCTAACAGCCCATAATTGTATTGGCTTTATGTAAAGTTGTAATTATTTGGTCTTCATAGTCTTTTTATCTCATTTTTAATATGTCTACTCCAGAAAATTAGATGATGATAAGCTAAGCAGCTATTTCAGTCCTGTACTAGTTAGTGTAGCTTGCAAAGAAATGGAGTCTTTCAATAAAACCCAGCTGACTTTGGAGGTTAAAAACATGGCATTGCTACTTTAAAATTCTAGAAGGAATCTTCTTGTAACAAGAAGATTCTTGTTTTAACAAGTAGAATGGTTTTCCTCTTAGCAAGTAAATGACTTTAGGCTTATAATTTTCATGTGTATTTCTTAGACATTAGTTGTTAAAAGACACCTACTGAAGGAATTTATAAATCAGAAGAAAATAGATTATTTCCGTAGCATTGTGTATTTAAAAAAAAAATTGGGGGAAAAAATTAGGAAAATGAGCCATGTGACCCAATTATCCATTTTCAAATATATGTTAGGCCTTTGTTCCAAAATGGAACAAAATTTATTTCTTTATTTTGTGTTGTAAAACTATTCCTACACATTTCCTTGGCCATATTGAAGGTGTGAATGTTAGGTGAAATGTCAAATAGGGAGAACTGTGAAAGAAGAACAAGTGACAAGTTTAACCAGAGTTCATGCTGTTTTATGAATTCCTTTACTGAGTAGCTTATACATATTGTTACCAGTTGTGATTTTACACTGACCATTGACTATGCCAAAGCCTTTGACTGTGTGGATCACAATAAACTGTGGAGAATTCTGAAAGAGATGGAAATACCAGACCACCTAACCTGCCTCTTGAGAAATCTGTATGCAGGTCAGGAAGCAACAGTTAGAACTGGACATGGAACAACAGACTGGTTCTAAATCAGGAAAGGAGTACATCAAGGCTGTATATTGTCACCCTGCTTATTTAACTTATATGCAGAGTACATCAGGAGAAATGCTGGACTAGAAGAAATACAAGCTGGAATCAAGATTGCTGGGAGAAATATCAATCACCTCAGATATGCAGATGACACCACCCTTATGGCAGAAAGTGAAGAGGAACTAAAAAGCCTCTTGATGAAAGTAAAAGAGGAGAGTGAAAAAGTTGGCTTAAAGCTCAACATTCAGAAAATGAAGATCGTGGCATCTGGTCCCATCACTTCATGGGAAGTAGATGGGGAAACAGTGGAAACAGTGTCAGACTTTATTTCTGGGGGCTCCAAAATCACTGCAGATGGTGATTGCAGCCATGAAATTAAAAGATGCTTACTCCTTGGAAGAAAAGTTATGACCAACCTAGACAGCATATTCAAAAGCAGAGACATTACTTTGTCAACAAAGGTCTGTCTAGTCAAGGCTATGGTTTTCCCAGTGGTCATGTATGGATGTGAGAGTTGGACTGTGAAGAAGGCTGAGTGCCAAAGAATTGATGCTTTTGAACTGTGCTGTTGGAGAAGAATCTTGCGAGTCCCTTGGACTGCAAGGAGATCCAACCAGTCCTTTCTGAAGAAGATCAACCCTGGGATTTCTTTGGAGGGAATGATGCTAAAGCTGAAACTCCAGTACTTTGGCCACCTCATGAAAAGAATTGACTCATTGGAAAAGACTCTGATGCTGGGAGGGATTGGGGGCAGGAGGAGAAGGGGATGACAGAGGATGAGATGGCTGCATGGCATCACTGACTCGATGGACGTGAGTCTGAGTGAACTCCGGGAGTTGGTGATGGACAGGGAGGCCTGATGTGCTGCGATTCATGGGATCGCAGAGTCGGACACGACCGAGCGACTGAACTGAACTGATCTTGGACAAGGCAGAGAAATATTTTATTTCCGGAGAAACTTCAGATACCTTTGCAATCAACTTCCTCCTTAAATCTGTATCCTATAATTCAGTTAAAATATGCAACCAGGCTTTCCTGGTGGCTCAGTGGTGAAGAGCCCACCTGCCAGTGTGGGGGATGCAGGTTCAATCCCTGGTCCAGGAGGCCCCCACATGCCATGGAGCAGCCAGTCCCAGGTGCCACAACTATTGAGCCTGTGCTGTGGAGCCCAGGAGCTGGGACTGCTTCAGCCTGCAAGCCCTGGAGCCTGTGCTCTGCAGGGGAGGCCACTGCTATGAGAGGCCCAGGTGCCCCAACTGGACAGTGGCTTCCACTAGCAGTGAAGACCCACCACAACCAAAACTAAATAAAATTAAAAGAAGAAGAATATTTCTTTAAAAAAATAAATAAAATATACAAGTAGATATTTGTTTTCAATGATACTACTAAATTTATGGTATTGATTTTTCATGTTAGAGAGACTCTTGGTGATTTATGTTTAAGTCCTTGTCACTGATAGAGAAATGATAAATCATATGTGTTATCATATTTAATGAGCTCTTTTGAATGCACAGCTTCCTTGAGAGTCATTCCATCCTCACTCCACTTACTCTGAGACTCACTAGATTAGAGAAATTTTTTTTTTTTTACTTTACCCTGAGGCTTGTGTCCTATCTTTTTGCCTTTTCATACTGTTCGTGAGGTTCTCAGAGATAATCACGATCATGTGATCACTCACTTAGAGCCAGACATCCTGGAATGCAAAGTCAAGTGGGCCTTAGTAAGAATCACTATGAACAAAGCCAGTGGAGGTGATAGAATTCCAGTTGAGCTATTTAAAATCCTAAAAGATGATGCTATAAAAGTGCTGCACTCAATAAGCCAGCAAATTTGGAAAACTCAGCAGTGGCCACAGGACTGGAAGAGGTCAGTTTTCATTCCAATCCCAAAGAAAGGCAATGCCAAAGAATGCTCAAACTACCGCACAATTGCACTCATCTCACACACTAACAAAGTAATGCTTGAAATTCTTCAAGACAGGGTTCAACAGTACATGAACCATGAATTTCCAGGTATACAAGCTGGATTTAGAAAAGGCAGAGGAACCAGAGATCAAATTGCCAACATCTGTTGGAGCATCGAAAAAGCAAGAGAGTTCCAGACAAACATCTACTTCTGCTTTATTGACTATGCCAAAGCCTTCGACTGTGTGGATCACCACAAACTGTGGAAAATTCTGAAAGAGATGGGAATACTAGACCACCTAACCTGCCTCTTGAGAAATCTGTATGCAGGTCAGGAAGCAACAGTTAGAACTGGACATGGAACAACACACTGGTTCTAAGTCAGGAAAGGAGTACATTAAGGCTGTATATTGTCACCCTGCTTATTTAACTTATATGCAGAGTACATCACGAGAAATGCTGGGCTGGATGAAACACAAGCTGGAATCAAGATTACTGGGAGAAATATCAATAACCTCAGATATGCAGGTAACACCACCCTTATGGCAGAAAGTGAAGAAGAACTAAAGAGCCTCTTGATGAAAGTGAAAGAGGAGAGTGAAAATGTTGACTTAAAGCTCAACATTCAGAAAACGAAGATCATGGCATCTGGTCCCATCACTTCATGGGAAATAGATGGGGAAACAGTGGAAACAGTGTCAGATTTTATTTTTTGGGACTCCAAAATCACTGCAGATGGTGACTGCAGTCATGAAATTAAAACACGCTTGCTCCTTGGAAGAAAAGTTGTGACCAACCTAGACAGCTTATTAAAAAGCAGAGACATTACTTTTCCAACAAAGGTCTGTCTAGTCAAAGCTATGGTTTTTTCAGTAGTCAAGTATGGATGTGAGAGTTGAACTATAAAGAAAGCTGAGTGCCAAAGAATTGATACTTTTGAACTGTGGTGTTGGAGAAGTCTCTTGAGAGTCCCTTGGACTGCAAGGAGATCCAATTAGTCCATCCTAAAGGAGATCAGTACTGAATATTCATTGGACAGACTAATGCTGAAGCTGAAACTCCAATACTTTGGCCACCTGATGTGAAGAACTGACTCATTGGAATAGACCCTGATGCTGGGAAAGATTGAAGGCAGGAGGAGAAGGGGATGACAGAGGATGAGATGGTTGGATGGCATCACTGACTCAATGGACATGAGTCTGAGTGAACTCCGGGAGTTGGTGATGGACAGGGAGGCCTGGCATACTGCAGTCCAGGGGGTCGCAAAGAGTCGGGTACGACTGAGCGACTGAACTGACTGACTACTGAGGCCTGTGTGATCCAACTAGGGATTCAATCCAGGCCCTCAGCACTGAGAGCTCAGAATCCTAACCCCTAGACCACCTAGGTGATTCCCAAGGGAAATATTTAGAAAGAAAAATGATCAGACTTGACTGTTGATTATATAAAAGGATGAAGGAGAGGAACGAATCTAGAATGGTATTCAGGAATTCAGGGCTGGGGAATTCCCTGGTGGTCCAGTGATTTAAGTCTTGGCACCTTCACAGCCGAGGCCTGGGTTCAGTCCTTGGTTGGAGAACTAAGATTCCACATGCCACAAGGCATGGCCTAAAAGAAGAAAAAGAATTCAAGTCTGAAGAGGTAACGTTAAGATTATCCAGGTATTAAAAACAATATTATGCAGGCAGCAGTAAAATCAGAGTAGGTTAGCTCTCTCAGGAAGGACCTATAGTGAGAATAGAGCATGAGTCAAGGGCAGAACCCTGGAAAATACCAATGTCTGATGGTGGTGGAGGAAGAAATGCCTTAGGGAAGCTATGAAGAATAGCTTAGAGAAGGTGAACTAAAACCCAGAAGAGTTTTAGTGGTGCAAACTCCATAAAGAATATGTCTTGATTATGAGTGACTAACACAGGGGCCAGTACTCAGTCACTACTTGACAAGTATTTGCAGAGTGAATAAGCTGTCAATTATGACAGATACAGCAGGAGTAAGAGATGAGACGTATTCTTGAAATTCAATATTATGGAGGCCATTGCAGGTTTTACAAGAACAATTACAAGTGGTAGGAGATTGGAGAAGTAAGAGTGTAGAAAAGGAATGACTCTTAAAAAGTTTAGTAAGGAAATAAAGGTGGTGGTCACTGGAGAGGGACATGGGGTAAAGATGATTTTTTTTTTAATTTATATTTTTTTCCTATGGTTGATAAAGAATCGAGCATGTTAATAAACTAAGGTAGACAAATCACATAGAGAAGGAAAGGTCAAAATTATAAGAAGAAAGAAGCTAACTGATGGAATTAAAGTCTAGAAAAATAGCAAAGATGATGAGGTCAAAAGCACAAGAAAAGGAATTGGCCTTGAAAGTCCCCTTCTCAGAAATTGGAAGGAAGTAAACAAGGATGGGGCTTCTCAGGTGTTTCAGTGGTAAAGAATCCACCTGCCAGTTCAAGAGACTAGGGTTTGATCTCTGGGTTGGGAAGATGTCCTGGAAGAGGAAATGGCAGCCCGCTCCAATATGCTTGCCAGCAAAATCCCATGGGCAGAAGAGCCTGGCAGACTACAGTCAATGGGGTCAGACAGGACTGAGCACACAGGCATGCAGATAAGAATGGATAAAGATACTGTTTTGTTGGTGGGAACGGGAAATAAAAATGACTGGAACATTGGTCAATCTCAGTTGTTGGAACATGGGAGGTACAATCCTCTGAAGAACCTGTAGTGTAGGTTGGAGCAGTAATCTCAGAATGAGAGGACAAGTAAATATATTACCAAGCTACCTTGAAAAACTCAGCTAAGTGTATTTAGGGTCCACAAAGTTGTGCTCATTGTGATTTTTTTCCCTCGTGGTCCAGTGGTTAATGTTATAAGTTTATATTTTATGGGTCAAAACTATATTAATAAAATTAGGCATTTTTACTGTCTAAGAAGGAAATAGTAATGACCATCAGATGAAACTTGGTAATAAGGTATTCATGTTTTTACTCAGAGAACAGAATAGTAGATTCTGTTAATATTTAACAATGAAAACTTTTTGTGTTACCATATTTATTAAATAGTTATTACTTTAATGTTAATTTTGTTCACTTTAAAAAGCCATTTAATAACTACTTCTAAAAAAACGAAACTGGATAATTTGCTTTGCTTTTTCTGAATAAAACAAAAGCTAATTTTAACCTGTGAAAAGATCTGAGTTCTTCCATTAAAAAGTACCATATAAATTCGAAATACTAATTATGATAATTACATAATGAACCTAATAAGAGGTAGAACCTATATTATAAACTGCTTCTGCGTTTGTTTTGGATATCTACAAATATCCCATTGATTTTAATGGAATAATGTAGTTGTTCATGTTGAAGTCTTATTAAGACTTATTATAAATTCTGCATTGCTCTGATTTTAGGTTACTTTAATTTAAACACCGGAAGATTATATATAGGATTGAATTAAATCTCTGTAAAATAACCCCTTAATTTTCTAGAACCTAGTCAAAATAAGGAAACAGTTGCTATAACTGGTGACACCAGGGACTTCCCTGGCTATCCAAGGGTTAAGACTCCACACTTCTGCTGCAGGGGGCAAGGGTCTGATCCTGGTCAGGAAACTAAGATCCTGCATGCCATTCGGACAAAAAAAGAGAAATTTCTTGAACTGAATAAAAATGAAAAAAGATATCAACTTAAAAAATTATATGGGAAAGTAACAATTTTTTGGATAGACATGTTTCTTATAATAGGACTTAGAAAAGTTATAAATTTACGCATGTGTAAATATTTATCGACTATTTCACAACTAGTCTGAATGGTCTGTGTTCTACAACCTGGATTCATGGGAGTAAACCTGCATTCATAATGACGATGCAAAATCAAATGTTTACTTGAAATCACAAAAGACTTTGACTTTCCTGATCATTATGTGATACTTGGTGTTAACTGTTAACTCTTATGAAATAGTCTGGAACATGGTCAACAATGAAATGCATTAAGTTGACCTGCTGCTTTAATTGTTCAAGTTCAGTTTTGCTTTGTTTTTTTTATGTTACATAATGTGCATTAGATGGCCTTTGGTACCAGTTTGATCTTTGAGTTTTCTACAGAGGTGTTATTTGAGAGCAAATCTAGACCTTTAAATTACAACATGACCTTTCCCTGAATGAATGCAATTCTATACTATTGGGTTATCTCATCTGGCTGGTAAAATTTATGTGCAACTTCGTTTCTTTTCTCTTTTTAGCCAGGACTAAAAGAAGTGGTAGAGTCCTGTCGAGGAAAAAATTTATTTTTTTCTACCAATATTGATGATGCCATTAAGGAAGCTGATCTTGTGTTTATTTCTGTAAGTATTTTCCTTTGCTGTGTGAGTTAATGTATTCTTGTCTGTATAGAAGTTTCATTGTAGTTTAATAATAAATCCAGTGGCATTAAGCCATAGCATTACTTAGTATAAAGTTGTCCAGTTGAATTTTGATGCTTACTAATTTTATCCAACAATTCACCAAACTCTATGAACATCTGATCATTTCAGATCATTGAATAAATAAGTTCAGAGAAAGTTCTAGTCTGAGATCTAGAATTAGGAAGTGTTGATAACTTGTGAGCACACATGAGCACATAGGGTGATAGTATATGTATTTCGTTGTTTCTTGGTTCCCCTGCTTAGTGTAGGTACGGTAAAAAGAATCAGGTAAAGTTTGCTGCAACTGTACAACCATCTCCTATCTAGATGAATTTATATTCCAAAAGTCATTTTAAATTAATTATTTAGAACTTGGCATATCTTGATTAGGTTGTTAGGCTAGTCCATAAATAACTTCAGTTCATAATAGAACTTAACTGTTGTACCTTTGTAATTTAAAAAAGTAGAATCAGTGCTTGGGAATACACTCTGGTAATCCAATATGAGAACCAAGGTAGCTTTTTTTCTTGCTGTTTTGGTGACTCAAATATTCTGTGTGTGATGGTATAGTTATCACCAGGTGGTAGCTGAGCTAGCGTGTTATATGACTTAAGACCTTTATAGCCTTATGGAGTAAGGGGAAAGCCAGTGATGTGAGCTTGGACAGGGTTCCATGAGATAAAGAAAACATCATAGAGTAGAGATGATGTTGAATTGATTATGTGTATCAAGGCAAAAGCAGTACTGTGAAGAAATAGGAACTCCAGGAGAAAGTAGTAATGAAACCCTTGGTGAAACTGTGCTATGAATTCAGTCTTTTTAAAAATTACTTCAGAGGAACTGGTGCCAGTTTTGTGACTCACCTATCCTTTGCTCAAGCTTGTAGAAGGTTAGGGTAGAGGCGTAGAAAAGGAGAAATTATTTGGGAGTATCTAGATGCTTGGAGAAAATCAAGAAGTTACCTTAGTCCCAACATTTGGATAACCACAACCTAGAATGGGAATAGGGGACTTTTCTGTAAGAAAAAGAAATATTTTTTTTTAAAGAATCTATTCTTAAGGCAATAGAGTTTACCTTAGTGTGTTCTGGCAAAGACAGCTGATTATACACTGCCTGAGTTCCCTTGACTCCCTTGAATCTTTCCAAGCTATTGCTTTGTGTGCCTGTTAGAGTTATTTTTGTGGTATGACTCCTACCTAGCTTCCATTTTTCTCTGCATCAGTTTTTTTTTCAAATTGTGCTTGTTGTATACTTTTCATTATGCAAAATAGCAAACTTATGCAAAAGATGGAACCAACGATATAATGAACCCCTACGTAACCATTCTCCATTGTCAACAGTCATCATGGTCATTCGTGTTTTTTGTATTTATGACTTTTTTGGCTGCTCCTCGGGGTATGTGGGATCTTAGTTCCCCCAACCAAGGATCAAACCCACACCCCCTGCAGTGGAAGAATGGAGTCTTGACCACTGGACCACCAGGAAAGTCCCCAATCTTCTTTTATACTTCTCTCCCATCCTAGATTACCCAAATTATTTTTAGGCGAATTCCAGGTAGGAATAGTTTTATGCTATGGAATCAGTTTTCAATTGTTATCTTTAGAGCTCCTTTACCTGGGGAAACCATCTGATCATCCCACATCTCCAGCATGGCTCACATTGTCTTATCAGTCGTCTTCGCCCTTCTGTGTGCCGCCACACCCTGACTTCCATACCTAAGTCTTTTCCTAAGTTGGTCCATGCATATAAACAAAATTTCCTCATGCTTCTCACACCTCATCTAAATCTTCATGTTTTGATTTATTTTGGTTTCATTCTTTTATTTGGTCTCCCATTAAGTCATAAGCTCGTCAAGAGAAGAAAATTGGTGCTACATACTGGTTCAAAAATTATTCCTATATAGAAGTTTGGACTTCTCAGAGTATTTTCACTTTTATGTGAATGTTATAAAACTCATGAGTTAGATTTTAGAGAATGCGTTATTCTCATTTTCCAATGAGGTCATTGAGACAAAGGCAGCCATACTTCCCCACGGTTACATGATACAGCTACGCCAAAACTAAATGCCTGGACTCTGAACTCATGGTTTCTTTTTCTTTCTATATGATAGTCTTTGTCTGCATAGTATTCTGTATCCTGGAGGTGCTAGATAATTTCTAGTTCTAAATAGCCAAGAAAGTATTTGTGAATGACACTGCAGACATTTATAAAAACTTATTGATATAGGTCTATAAAAAAAGAAGAGTACAAGGAGTTTTAAGTTTAGTTTTAAAGACTAGGATAATATGTATACATATAATCAGGAGAAGAAGTAAGAGAGAACTTACATTTCATTTCAGTCCATGAACTCCTTTTGGAGTCTCCTTCATCTTTATATCTCCAGTCTTAGCTTAGTGAAGTGAAAGTGAAAGTCACTCAGTGGTGTCCGACTCTTTGTGACCCCATGGACTATACAGTTCATGGAATTCTCCAGGCTAGAATACTGGAGTGGATATCCTTTCCCTTCTCCAGGGGATCTTCCCAACCCAAGGATTGAACCCAGGTCTCCCATATTGCAAGAGGATTCTTTACCAGCTGAGCCACAAGAGAAGACCAAGAATACTGGAGTGGGTAGCCTGTCCCTTCTGTAGTGGATCTTCCTGACCCAGGAATCAAACTGGGGTCTCCTGCATTGCAGGTGGATTCTTTACCAACTGAGCTATGAGGGAAGCCCAGATGAGCTATGTGGGAAGCCTAGTCTTAGCTTAGGCCCTGCCTATCCTGCTATCCTGACTCTGACACATATATAGTAGCTTCTCAATAGAAACGTAGAAATGTAATGAGTGAGTTCTCCAGGTACTTCAAGCTGTTCCCTAAGGTATTATATTTATAAAATGTATTATTTCCATGGAATTAATAGAGGGTGAAACCAAGCCTACTGATGCTGTTAACTTTCCACTTGACTAGTCAGTTGATGGTCCAGGGTGTATCTTGATATAAGTGAACATTTCACAGATACTTTGTTCTTAATTCCGTATACTTTCATCAGGTGAACACACCAACCAAAACCTATGGAATGGGAAAAGGCCGTGCAGCAGATCTGAAGTATATTGAAGCTTGTGCTAGACGCATTGTGCAAAACTCACACGGGTACAAAATTGTGACTGAGAAAAGCACAGTCCCAGTGCGGGCAGCAGAAAGTATTCGTCGAATATTTGATGCAAACACAAAACCCAACTTGAATTTACAGGTATGAAAAAGGAAGCATTAGAATCTGGCCTTCTTATGTAAATATCAGTGCTTTGAGTTGTCCATAATTAATTCTAGCTTAAAATTTTCCTTTGCATTGGGATTTTAGGTGCTGTCCAACCCTGAGTTCTTGGCAGAAGGAACAGCCATTAAGGACCTGAAGAACCCAGACAGAGTACTGATTGGAGGGGATGAAACCCCAGAAGGCCAGAGAGCTGTACAAGCACTGTGTGCTGTGTATGAGCACTGGGTTCCCAGAGAAAAGATCCTCACCACTAATACTTGGTCTTCAGAACTTTCCAAACTGGTTAGTATGTAGCACTCAACTCTCTATTAAATTTAAGCCAAGGATTTATTTCTCTTAATGCTGATAAGCTACCTAGGTACTTTTTTAATAAAAGATATGCTTATGAAGATAATATTCTTGTATATTATGAAATAATTTCGTAAGGGGATCAAGTATTTGGGTTTGAAATATTTTAGAATATGTAAAAGAAAATAGAGTGTACTAAAATACTAATTTTAAAAATCACTCATTTCCTTCCTTTTACTTTCTCTTTTTTAAATCTTCACCTTTATTTATTTATTTTTTTAATATTTATTTATTTGGCCGAATTGGGTCTCAGTTGCAGCATGTGGGATCTTAGCTGTGTCATGTGGGATCTAGTTCCCTGACCAGGGATTGAACCCAGGCCCCCTGCATTGGGAGCAAAGAGTCTTAGCCGCTAGACTACCAGAGAAGTCCCTTTTGAGGCCTGGCATGCTGTGATTCATGGGGTCGCAAAGAGTTGGACACGACTGAGCGACTGACCTGAACTGAACTGAACTGAATCACCTTTCTTCTCTAATTTAAAACATTTTTCTGAACCAACCCACCCATTGCCTCTTTAGATTGAACCCATCAGAAACTTTCATATCTCCTTCAGTAATTTGCATCAACTTGAAATATAATGCAAATTATATAAAATGTTTATTTTAGTTCATTGTATTCTTCCTTTTTTTTTTAAAGACAGCAAATGCTTTTCTGGCCCAGAGAATCAGCAGCATTAACTCTATAAGTGCCCTCTGTGAAGCAACAGGAGCTGATGTAGAAGAGGTGGCCACAGCCATCGGAATGGACCAGAGAATTGGAAGTAAATTTCTGAAAGCCAGTGTTGGTGAGCTGAAAGTTTTCTATGCATCTAGAAAAAGTTAGACCTCTAACTTTAAGGAAGCCTTTGCTTGACACCCTTAAAATGATGATTTCATTATACATGTAGCCTTCAGCTTATCAGGGACTTTCTAAGTGAGACAATAGTTACATATATTGTTTAATAATTAGTGACTGATTAGTATATAAACGTGGTTCAGTGTTTCAGAAGAAATATATTAATATTTTGTTAGAACATTTAGGTAGAATAAGTTTAGGAGATCACATCAGAAATCATGTAACACCTTACTGAAGCAATAGGAAAAAATTCCTTATCATTTGCTTTTCCTACTGATCAGTCAGTTCAGTTCAGTCGCTCAGTCGTGTCCGACTCTTTGCGATCCCATGAATCGCAGCACACCAGGCCTCCCTGTCCATCACCAACTCCCAGAGTTCACTCAGACTCACGTCCATCGAGTCAGTGATGCCATCCAGCCATCTCATCCTCTGTCGTCCCCTTCTCCTCCTGCCCCCAATCCCTCCCAGCATCAGGGTCTTTTCCAATGAGTCAACTCTTCGCATGAGGTGGCAGATGTGACCTTAGTGAAATATCTTCATTACTTGTGGATTCCATATTTGTGAATTATTTAACCTCCTTGCTAAAATGTATTTGTAACCCAACATCAGTCCTCATCTGGTCATTTGCAGATATGAACAGAGCAGCATAAAATTTGAGTCACCCAACACATACATTCCCAGTTGAAGCTGAATAAGGCAGTACTCTTAACCTGCTTGTTTTAGCTCACATACTGCAAATGTCTGCTGTTTTTGTGGTCTGTTTAGTACCATATTTTTTGCATTTTGGCGCTTTTTCCCCTCTGTGATTTCACTGTTTAAAATGGCTCTCAAGAATATTGCTGAAATTTTTTCTGGTGTTCTAAAGTGTCAGCAAATTATGATGTGCCTTACAGAGAAAATACATGCGGTTTGATAAGCTTCACTTCAGTGCCATTGGCTTTGAGTTCATTGTTAATGAAGGTCAACAATATTTTTAAATAAGGTGTCTCTAAATATAAGCGCACATAAAACAAGATTATGTTGATCAGTTGACGAAAACATTACCAGAAGCTCCCAGGAACCTAATGCTGTATTTTACCTACAAGCAGCACTTCAGTATTTGCTAATTCAGTCTTTGTGGTGAATTTATAGGATATAACTACTGAGTTTAATGAGAACTGTATATACTTTTGGATTTAAATTAATAAAGTTGATGTAAAGGTAAAAAGAGTCTTTTACAGATTGGGCCATAGGCAGCACTTCCTATGTTTCTGGGGCTTTATGCCATTTTTCAGTACTGATTTCCTGGCCTTTTCTGTCTTTCTGATATTTACTTCTAGTGACCATTTAATAAAAATAGCTACTGTTTCCTGAAGGCATATTATGCAACAAGTTCTGAAACAGGTGTTTATATATCTTAATTTATAACCTGTTATATAAAAGTGTTGCTGATTAAGGATTGGGGGAATTTTCATAAGTTGTTCAGTCATACAACTAGTGAGTGGCTAGGTGTGTCTGACTTCAAAGCTCATGCCAACCCTCACTGTATACTGCATTGCACTCAAACAGCGGTGGGTGAACTATAGTCCTTAGGCCAAATCTGGCCCACAGCTTTTTTTTGTAAATAAAGTTTTATTGGAAAATAGCTATGCCCATTTGATTACATATTGTCTGTGACTGCTTTTGAGCAACAAAGGCAGAATTGAATAGTTGTGCCAGAGACTACATGACCTACAAAGTCTAAAATATTTTTCACTGGGAATGTTAAAGTTTGCCAGCTCTGTGTTAGAGTGAGAGATGTGGAGCAGTTATACCAGCTAATGACAGAAAAAATAGAAATGTAGCCACAATAAAACTTAAGTTAGAAAATTATTTTAAATTATTTGTAATTATTTAAAATTATTTATAACTATTAGGAAATTATTTATAGTTGATTAGTTTCTTGCAAATTTCACATAATTTATAAACTCATTAATTTTCCCCCATTCAAATTTTATTATTAAAAATCCTAGCATAGGCCTTCTGATTAGTATGACACAGAAATTTGTAACATGATTTAGTTGTGTGGTTCCAAATGAAAATATTGTCATTTTTTTTTTCTTTCTTCAGGTTTTGGTGGGAGTTGCTTTCAAAAGGATGTTCTGAATTTGGTTTATCTCTGTGAGGCTCTAAATTTGCCTGAAGTAGCTCGTTATTGGCAGCAGGTATTTATAGTCAACAGGTTATGATTAACTTCCGATTAAAACATGTCATCTTTTTCTGTCAAATGTTTTTGAGAGGATTAATTTTTTCTAGGAACTCAATTATTATTATATTCAATTTGTTCATTTTAGGTTTATTTATTGAGCTGTGTTTATAATTTGTCTGTTTTGGTAATCAGCTATGATGAAAGTTTATGATAAACAAGTATTCCTTTTAATTTTAATAACAAAATTTGCTCCCTGTATAAAGCAAGAGCTTTTAATTGTAGTTCTTCATCCTGAAAGGCATAAGAGAGAAGTAAAAGAAGAACCTCTATTGTTATGCTTGCAAATGGTTTGCATGTGTTGATATTTGTTTTGTCCCTTTGACATTCACAGAGCTAAAATTGGAGACCCTACTTAAACTGGAAATAGAGTTAACATTTATTGAGTGCTTACTCTGTGCCAGGCACTCTTTAAATACTACATACTTTGTATGTAGTATCTTAGTTCTCATCATTAATATTATCCCAGAAGGAAATGGCAACCCACTCCAGTGTTCTTGCCTGGAGAATCCCAGGGACAGAGGAGCCTGGTGGGCTGCCGTCTATGGGGTCTCACAGAGTCGGACACGACTGAAGCGACTTAGCAGCAGCAGCAGCATTTATAGATGGGGAAGCTGAGGCTTAACAGTGTTAAGTAATCTGCTCAAGATACCAGTCAGTGTATGTATCTTTTCCAAATATTTTTTCCCCAGGTTTATAATTTTTCAGATTTCAGCAGTGAGTAGGAAAGTAAGGAAATGAGCATTTTTAGGGGAATATACACTTCTAAGTTCCTTTCACTCACTCCAGTGTAACGGCTTTATGTTACTGTCCATTGTGGGGAAAATGCAGATAAAGGCTTCATTTTCCAGGTTCCATGGCAGTCCAGTGGTTAAGATTCCACGGTTCCACTGCAGGGAGCACAGATTTGATCCCTGGTTGGGGAACTAAGATCCCACAATGCCTTGCAGCTATGTGGCAAAAAAATAAAGGCTTGATTTTTCTAAAGCTTTGAGCTCATTTCCCAAGCTTTCAGACTCTGAGATGGCTTCTGGAAGCTTACAGCCTTAAAAAAAAAGTCTTTCCTTAAATTCCTCTGGTCACAAATATGATGTTTGTTTATAAATTCTTAGGAGAATAACAGATTAGATGATCAGAGACTTTACTGGTCACAAATATGATGTTTGTTTATAAATTCTTAGGAGAGTAACAGATTAGATGATCAGAGACTTTTACTTGTAACATTTAGTTAAAAATTTCTCCAAATGTTCATGGTGTTATGGTTCATCTGGAGGCAACTGTAGCTCTGTACGTGGTTTGACTGTTCTCTATCTTCGTTCTACTCACACTCAGTTTTGATGAGGGGTCTGGTTAAGCATATGAGCGAGTACTTTGGAGTTTAGTTGCTTCCTTAGGGTTTGGAGAAGTTGGCTAAGGAGAACACTATTTTCTATGTGCCTTTATAGGCTGGCCTCATGGCAGACCTCAAATGGGGTTGGAATTTACCTGTGCTCCTCACCTTAACATTCATCCCAGTCTGATGCTTGTAAAGTTAAAACCAAATGAAACTTAAACTTTTCAGGGTGGGGAGGAGTGGGAAAGGAAGGGAGTGGGTAAAATTCTTTGTTTTTTTCTAATCTGTGGATACTAAAGAGGTTGGAAACTTTTGCCTCCTGTTAATTCATAAGGTTTGTATTCATACAAGAGTACTAACCGCAAAGGTATACGCAGTGTATACACAGGCTGTACCACTTTTAACTGATCCTTGCATAATTGTGTACGTCCTTTCAGGTTATAGACATGAATGACTACCAGAGAAGGAGGTTTGCTTCTCGGATCATAGACAGTCTGTTTAATACAGTGACAGATAAGAAGATAGCTATTTTGGGGTTTGCTTTCAAAAAGGACACCGGTGATACAAGGTATTAATTCTTTCCTTTTTGAGAATCTTAAATCCTCATCCTGATTTTTTGATGGTAACTGTATATGTGAAATACATGTATGTGTATAGTATAAAGAGTTTAAAAATGGACGTTCGTATCCTCACAAGAAATAGAATCTCACCTGTATATTAAATTCCATAGGTATTAAAATATATGCCATTCAGAAGCATAGCAAAGCTGGGTTTTGTTTTTTTCCTTCAGAGAGTCATCTAGTATATATATTAGCAAATATCTGATGGATGAAGGCGCACACCTCCATATATATGATCCAAAAGTACCAAGGGAGCAAATAGTTGTGGATCTTTCTCATCCAGGAGTTTCAAAGGATGACCAAGGTGAGTCAGGCTTTGTCTCCCACGTGTCATTTTGAGTTTGGGCTCCCAAACTTATTTATTCTCTGGAAACCTTTGGTTGTTCAGTTTTTGTCATTGTTATCATTGCTAGGCCCCTCTTTTCAACCTCACTTCTCTAAAATTAAACTCTCAGACATTGCTTCATCAACTTTGATTTGAAGTAATCCAGTGGATTAGTAATGTAATTACTAATTAGTAATCAAGTAATGAAGTAGATTACTCTAACAATGTTTCCCAGATATTCTTTTAAAAAGCCCCAGAGATTATAAGGAGATGCTTCTGGGACAAGACTGGGGACTACTCCAGGCCCCTCACTGTTACCCCCACTCATATTTCAACCAGACCATCCCACTTCTGTCAGACTCTCAATTCCTCCTGCAGTCCTAGTGTTAAAATGCATAATCTCAAATCACTCCTTTCTTACTGCAGTTTTTTGTTGGGTTGTTACAGTGGCCCGGCTCGTGACCATTTCCAAAGATCCCTATGAAGCCTGTGATGGTGCCCATGCTGTTGTGATTTGCACTGAGTGGGACATGTTTAAGGTGAAGTGACAGAAGTGAGATTAAGGAAAATTTTAGAGGTGTTCTAGTAGCATTTGGGGTGGAGTATGCGTTCCTGTATATGCTCTAATTATTTCTCTGGTTCTTTCTTTATAGGAACTGGATTATGAACGCATTCATAAAAAAATGCTGAAACCAGCCTTTATCTTTGATGGACGACGTGTCCTGGATGGGCTCCACAATGAACTACAAACCATTGGCTTCCAGGTAAGCATCATCCTGAATTGGTTTTGTTTTACTTGTTGGGTCATTTGCTTTTTGAAATGGGCTTTGAGTTTCTTCGTTTTCATCTTTTTCATTTATTTTTTGGCTGCACTGGGCCTTCGTCGTGCTGTGCGGGCTTCTCATTTTGGTGGCTGCTCTTGCTGCAGAGCGCAGGCTCTGGAGCACGTGGGCTTCCGTAACTGCAGAACATGGCCTCCATAGTTGTGGCACACAGGCTTAGCTGCTCCTCAGCGTGTGGGATCTTCCCGGATAATGGGTGTCCCCTGAACTGACAGGTGAATCCTTAACCACTGGACCACCAGGGGAATCCCTGGCTGTGAGTTTTATGATTTTAATATTTTCTCATTTAGCAATAACATATAACTCTGGGAAAACGTCAGTCAGTTCTCTGGGAAGTTTCTGTGGTGTTTGTGAAATACTGTACTCCCTCCTCAAATTCATAACCTAAAGGGCATTCAGTTTGGTCTCTCTTACAAAGTTTATAGGGCCAAGATGTGCCTCACCCTACCTCGTATAAACATCAGGTAAGAAAGTGTAGGCATTAATTTTTTTTTTTTCCTAGCGCCTCCAAAGCTACTCTGTTACACTGTGTGTGCCACACTGACCCCTCAGAGGCCAGGTCATTTATTCCTATAGAAAGGTGTTAGTACTATAGTTGTCGCGTGTTGGTTTAGGATCCTCTGTCTCTGAGTGCTTAGCACTATGCTGGTGCTGTGAGAGGTCTAAATGAAAAGTATGGGAGCTGCAGGGGTGCTGGCCCTCTTTTAATGCAAAGCTTGTCAGTCAGTTATGGAACGTTTGGAGAGCAGACAGAAAGCTGCACAATACATTTTGTGTTGCGTCCACTTCAGTTCTACCAGGGGCCTCAAAGGTATTAATAAGAAAGAGCCCCTTTCCATTTCCTCAGCAGACATGGAGTCTGGGCCCCAAGGGGGAGGTTGGGAGGATAAAGCAGTCTGCCAAGAGATTGTTGTCAGCAGAGTCCCGTAGCAGAGCAGAGTGTGGGGCAGTGTTTCGAGTTGGCTGTGTGCGTCTGCTTAGCACCAGCTGTCTGGGAGAGGTACTGATAAGGCCTCGTTCCCTGTTCAAAATATCTGATCTGTTTCTCTTAACCTGTCACTGACTTGTTGAAGATCCTTCTTACTTATGATTCAGTGCCCACTCCTCATCCATGAGAGATTAACTTGCATCACAAATCAGATGACATCCTTGTCAGTTCACATTCCATCAAAGACCCTGGGGACTCTTCTATCCAACCCCTCCTTAGTGAGTAATGGGACTGTTTTTCCCAATCATGACTTAACTTAGCAGTGTTATTTTTTAAACATTATTTGCAGGCACAGAAACATTTTCTCTCATTGCTGTTTTACTCATCTAGAGGAGAAATGCAGAAACATATATATATATATATATATATATTTTTTTTTTTAATGAGTTTGAGCTCTTATAATTATTCCTAGTAAGGGTTAAAAAAACTATTAGACTGGAATTTCTAAATAAAGAGAATTTATAAGCCATTAAACAAGACAACTGATTAATACAAAGCAGAGGGACCTCCTTGGTGGTCCAGTGACTAAGACTCAACACTCCCAATGCAGGTGGCCTCTTTTCAATTCCTGATCAGGGAACTAGATCCCACATGCCTCAACAAAGAGTTCACATGCCACAGTCAAAGGTCCTGTATGTAGCAATGAAGATCGATCTTGCGTGCTGCCACTAAGACCTGGCCAAATAAATAAGCAGAAGCCCTTTGTGGTATGAGTCAGCATTAAGTATTAATTTTTAATTTAAAATGTCCTTTTTAATTAAAAATACATTTCTGAAAATTAGTATATTTCTCTCTGCTGCAGAGAGGAGATAAACTATTATTAAAGAAACAGTATCTGTAAAGATAATATTGATAATTTTGGAAAGAGAGGGAAAAGTTTTAAATGTAATATGCAAAATGAAAATTGACTACTATTTGTTTATTGAAGGTTGGCTTAATATGCCAGACATTGTCCTGAGCATTTTATCTAATTGAATCCTTACCACAGTCCTTCGAAGTAGGTGGGTAACACCATTTACGAACAAGGAAGAAAGACCTTAGAGAGTTTAGGTATCAGCAATTATCAGTCAGGATTCCAACTGGAGCCTTGAAGACTCTGAAGCCTGAACTTCTAAAAACTATGCTGTTATAACTTATGCAAGTTTTTTAGAATAAGGGAAATAAGACATTAGAATAGTTTGGAAGAATGTGAATGAATGGGAATCTGGGCTGTTTATTGCTTTCACATCTGCTTTTAAAGCCACAGTGGCATGTAATCTCCTATTCTGTTTGAGAGAGTCTGGTGTTAAGAACGAGAGGAGTGAGCATGTCTAGATATGAATATGAAAAGGGGAATGTAGACTGACTCTAGAAACAAAAAATATGGAAGGAACCAAAGGTCTTTCACAGCAACCCACACAACCTGAGAAACTTCTTCTGCCTTTAAAAAGAAAAAAAAATCATCTAGGTTTTAGCCCTTATTACACTGTATGGCAAAATGTTACGTTTAGGTATTGTTAACAATTTTCTTTTCTCCTCTAGATTGAAACAATTGGCAAGAAGGTGTCTTCAAAGAGAATTCCATATGCTCCTTCTGGTGAAATTCCAAAGTTTAGTCTTCAGGATATGCCCAACAAGAAACCCAGAGTATAGACACTGCCATTTAATATGGAACTTTTTTGGTACTTCAAGATAGCAAATATCTATCTGATATTAAATGATAAATGAACCAAGTGCTTTTAAGGAAACAAAACTATTTTTTTAATAATCAAATTTATACTAGCTATATGGGAATTAGCATATCTGGTAATTATGAAACTAGAATTTTTTTACATATTTTTATAATATTGTTACCTCAGTGATTGGATGAGTAGCAAATAATCATGTTGCTTTTAATGGTGTCGATTTTTGTAAAATTAAACTTCAAACACTTTTTACTTTATAAAATATCTTTAGGCAGCACTTCAGTATCGAATGGTAATGGGAGTGACACTCCTCAGTTTTTCTGATCAGTGGTTTATCTACTTGTCATTAAGTATGTATTTTCACTGCTGGAGTAGGAAGTGACTACTCACTCCAGTACTCTTGCATGGGAAGTTCTATGGACATAGGAGCTTGGCTGGCTACAGTCCATGGGATTGCAACAGAGTCAGACACAACTTAGTGATTAAACCACCACCCCATGTATTTTCTGCCATGAAATGGCTGTGCTAAATACTGGGCTAAACCTGTTAACCTTTCCAATAGTGTCATGGAGATTTAAAGTTTTCTGGATTAATTGGGTGAGGTGTGTTCCATGCCATTTCTTGTCTCCCTGAACTGAGGAGGGTGCCATGGACAGAATGTGGCCTTTGTGCTTTTTTTCCGCCTATGCTTCCACGTTAGAAGTAACCCTACAGGTCTGGTTTGGTTATTGTTCTTTTGCTCCTTTTGTTTTAATGGGCTGTATCGATGGTTTCTTTAGTCCACTGCCCATTTCCAATCAATTCAAATAAGACTAAAAGGTAATCTTTTTTTAAAAAACATGAAGAAAAAATCAGTGTAGTGTAATGAAAGTCTGTATCATTCCTTGTTTTTCCTCACTGATCATTGTTTTTTAGTCTAAAAGCCCAAACTATTTGTTACTTTTACTTTGTATTTTATTCCTGTGACTTACTGCAGTTTCTCCCATTTTAAGTAATAAAATCAATATAATCTCATACATAAACTTACAGTAGTAGATTTTACAAGTTAATGTATAGCATAATCCTAAAATAAGGAATTTTGTGTTTTCATCTGCTTTTTTTCTTATGTCTCTTGTTGACTTATATTTGATTTTCTCTTGTGTTTATCATTATTGAAATATGTCCATTTGATGCTTGTGCTCTGCCGAGAGTATACAAATTGAGTTAAACAGATACAAATCTCATCCTTTAGGAATTTTGCAGTTCAATAATAGAGATAAAGATGAGGACAGAGACATCTGTACAGATATCAAATACATAAATAAAATATTCTTCATAAGCCAGTGTGTGGGTTATTTTTTGTCTCGTGCAAATTCGTGACAGTATGACATTAGACAGGAAAATCACTCCTTTTTTGAGAAAGGGGCATTATGTTGTTCTTTCAAATGATGCAAGAAAGGAAGAGAACAGACCAGGTATTGGCAAACAAAATCCCATGGGCCAAACCCGGCCAGCAACCTGTGAGCTAAGATGTCTTTTACATTTTTACATGATTACATTTTAAATGGTTTCATATATATCATATATATTGCTATCTGACCCTTTAAGAAAAAGTTGGCAGACTAGAGTGAAGGAAACAAAACAACAGAGACAATAGATGGTCCCTTACTCCTAGATTTTGAAATGGGAGTGGGCTTATTAACGAACTGCTCTTCATTTCTCTTGAGAATATTCTTATATTCTGCTAACAATCTTAAAGTCTAGTAAAGGGATTATAACGCAAAGGTGTCTTGCTAAAGCAGTTGAATAAGGCACCAGTTTTAAGTTGCAGGATGCTTCAGTGCCTAGAATTGATAACTAAATGTGTAAAACATGGTTACTGATTAGAAGGTGGGAGAACTGGCAAGTGGATGAAAATACAAAAGACAAAGAGCCATATAACCTGGCTGTAATGGGGAAGAAGTGACTTGGTAGGGTAATTTATAGCAATTTGAGCCTTTATGTGAAAAGTTGCAAGAAGATGGTTACCATTGTTTTCTCTATTAAGACAATTAAAGACCTTGTGTTTTTTTAAAAATTGATACGTTTCTATTTTTAGGGGAGATCACTGGTGGCCCATATTTAGGATTTTGGGCTTTCACTGCAGTGGCCCTGGTTCAACCCCTGGTTGGGGATGTGAGACCCCACAAGCTGTATGGTATGGAAAAAAAAAAGATTTATTAGCTAGTACTTTTGAGATTATTAACTAGTACTTAAAATTGAAAATAATACATGGACATGATTTTAAAAAATTCAAATCAATACAAAAGGATATATAAAAATCTCAGGACTTCCCTAATGGTCCAGTGGTTCAGAATCCGGAGGCCTGGCATGCTGCGGTTCATGGGGTCACAGTCAGACACGACTGGGTGACTGAACTGAAATGAACTGAACTGAACTGAACTGCCAACGCAGGGAACCATGGGTTAGGTCCCTGGTCGGGGAACTAAGATCCTGCAAGCTGTGAGGTATGACAAAAATAAATACATACATTCAGCTGCAAGTAAGAGAAACTCCTGTTCAAACTAGTTTCATTAATAATTATATCTGACCAAATAGGAACTGGGTTTTGGAGTTGGCTGATTTAGTCATTGGAAATGGGGCAGAGACCTCTGTTCTTCTCCCTTAATCCAGCAGCTACCCCTCTTCCAACTTCTTCCCTCTCCCCTGGCAATGCTGATGCCCCGTTGGCACATTTTATTCTCTTTCTTGTTGTGAACACACAAATGAGAAATATTGTTTATGCCATTTCAAGTTGACTTTGTGATTAAAAACTATGTGCCACCTGTCATTTTCACTTTTTCAAAGAATTTCATTTGTACTACAGAAAGAAAAGGATCAGACATATTGAAATGTGCACATACCAGATATTACATATTGGAGACTATGGCTGCATTAACTTGTACCACCCGGTCAGAAATTTTTTATAGGCTGCCTGCCATGTCTGTGCATTTAAATGTGCTTGTTTTTAATGCATCATTGTTTAGGAAGGTCAGAGCTCTGTCCTGGCCTTTCAAAATTCAGGCCTGCCCATTCTTGTGCAGTTGTACAAAGGACTATACCTACATCTCTACAGTACATGCCCACCAGATTTGGTCACATATTCTAGTCTTGATAGAATGGTCAATTATGCAATAATGAGTGGAGGAATAACAAATTCAAAAGATCGAACATTTCTTGCTAATCACCTTTCAGGTTTTTGGAATATATTTAACTGGAGAGTATCCTGAGATTGCAAGATGTTTTAAAGTTTTAAAATGTGTTATTATTTAGCTGTACCAGACAGGATTTTTCTCAAGAGTATGTAACCAAAATAAAGGAGTAAATGGACTATTGAGATCTGACAAAGACTGCAAACGTCACCCATAACTCCCAATTTCACATCTGTATCAAAATAGCTTCATTTTACCACTCACTATTTTTATGAGCCGTTGTTACAAATTAAAACTTTAACATCAGTTCAATTCAGTTCAGTCACTCAGTTGTGTACGACTGTTTGCGACACCATGGACTGCAGCACGCCAGGCCTCCCTGTCCATCACCAACTCCTGGAGTTTACTCAAACTCGTGTCCATTGAGTCGGTGATGTCATCCAACCACCTCATCCTCTGTTGTCCCCTTCTCCCGCCTTCAATCTTTCTCAGCATCACGGTCTTTTCAAATGAGTCAGCTCTTCGCATCAGGTGGCCAAAGTATTGGAGTTTCAGCTTCAACATCAGTCCTTCCAATGAACACCCAAGGACTGATCTTTAGGATGGACTGGTTGGATCTCCTTGCAGCCCAAGGGACTCTCAAGTCTTCTCCAACACCACAGTTCAAAAGCATCAATTCTTCGGCATTGAGCTTTCTTTATAGTCCAACTCGCACAATCATACATGACTACTGCGGACCTTAGTCGGCAAAGTAATGTCTCTGCTTTTTAATACACTGTCTAGGTTGGTCATAACTTTTCTTCCAAGGAGTAAGCGTCTTTTTATTTCATGGCTGCAGGCACCATCTGCAGTGATTTTGGAGCCCCTCAAAACTTTTATACTTACGCTAATAAAATGCCATTTTAATTATTTTACACTGGGATAACAAAAATTTCACTTGACAAAATAACTCTTCTGTTAAGATATTTCATTATCACTTGCCTACCCTGGGCAATTGTTAACAGCAGATTATGTTACAAAATGAGAGTCTGAAAATTAATCCATTTTTTTTCCCTGTGAAATCCCATAGACAGAGGAGCCTGGTAGGCTACAGTCCATTGGGTTGCAAAGAGTTGGACATGACTGAACACACACAACATAAGGAAAGTGATTCAAAATATATATGGCTCCCCTGAGTTAAATTAAAATGTAATTTTCAAAGTTATACACTATAAAAAAAATTAGTTCACGTATTTAAAACTTCAAAACAGAAATGGCTATCCAACTTACATATTTTACCATATTGCCATCTAAATACATCCCTAGTGAGATGTGGTAGAAAAACAGGATTTAGAGTCAAAGGATGAATTTGAGTTCTACTAGTTAGGAAAGAAATTCCTCACTCAGATCATTACTATGATAGAACACAGTCATCTCACCAGAGTGATGTAAGTTGAATAAAAGGAATAAGTGGACAGTGCATGTGATGTAGCAAATTTTATAAAATCAGAGTTAATATTTTATTATTAGGTTATATTTCCCCATCTTGGACAAAATCATGGTCTTGGTTTCATATAAGTCCTAAACAAGTAATCAATGTAGAACTATGTTGTAGGTCTAAAACAGTTGTTATCTATATGAAGGGTCTACACTGAAATTCTTAAGCCTTTCTAAATTATTCCAATGATGTTTTTGCTAAACAGACATAACCTCAAGTCTATACTGTTTCATCACAGTATGTCATTTTCCAGAAATGAAAGGTGACAATGATATACAGAGGCTCAAAAGACTTTCTTAAAGTTTTTAATGTATTATTTAAATTAATGATAAACTCTTACAAAGACATTTTATGATTATATCATAACAAGCAATTGTTTACTGGGACAAAGAAGATATCCTAAAAGATGAATGAATTATTATAGTTAAATATGCATAGCTTATTGACATTTTTCTTAAAACAAAAAAATTAGGATATATGCACTGAATTCTAGGCATTACACCATGACTTCTGTTAACAACTGGAGTGAAACTTCCGAAACTATTATGATCTTGAATGTCTTGTTAAATGTTACAGGGCTTTTGTTTTTCTTTTAGCCACTAGATTTTTCAGGAAAAATTCACCTATTTAGGAAAAATAAAAATATATTAGTATCAATTTAAGGTATAGATTTCAGAATAATTATACTTCCATGTTTCCCTTTAAAGACGACTTCTGTATTTATTGGTGTTTCCTTCTTCTCAATTCTCAATGGCAATGATTTTCTAACCCCACAGATCCCCCACATCTTTGGCTCTTTCCTCAACCATAATGATCATTATCCTTAAAAGACCTTTTCTATCACCACAATATCTACCATTTTTCTTTCAAGTAACTCAACATATTATAAAGGGTGACCCTATCGTATCTAAGGTGCATTATTCTACTTTATGTACATTTATTCTACTTTATGTGCAGTATCTACTCCTCAGCACTGATAAAGTATTGCTGTTGGTTGGCACAGTTATTTCAGAGAGCAATTCGGCTACATTATTAGCCTACATTTGATATTTATAAAACAGAGACCTTGCTGCAGTTGAGCAAATTCATTTGATGGAATCTCTTTAGCTTATTCCCCTCTAGGGAAGCAAGAGCTCTTCACTTATAATGGGCTTGCATTCTCTCCGCACTCTTAAGATGTGCCTGTGCACTAAATTAGCTACTTGGAGGAGGGCATTTCACTTTTCAGGTCTTAAGGTACCGCTTAGTCTCTGGCTGTTACACCACGGCTCAGTGCTTAACGCCAGAGCTCAGTACTCCAGGCCCAACATTATGCGGAGTCTTAATGTTGTTGTTTAGTCACTTAGTTGTGTCTGATTCTTTTGTGACCCCATGGACTGTAGCTCACCAGATTCCTCTGTCCATGGGATTTCCTAGGCGAGAATACTGGAGTGGGCTGCCATTTCCTTCTCCAGGGGATCTTCTGAGTAGAATGCAATGACTGTGATGTGTACATAATCACCAAGAATCCCAAGGCTCATAACCTAGCCAAGTAATGGAGAGAATAATCCCTGCTGTCCCAGGCTTTATCTAAATCTGATAAGAACAGAACCGTATTATCATGTCCTAATCCATCTGAATCTAAGGCTTTGTTCTTTTACTGGTAATTTTAAAGGAATTTAAAAGTTTATAATTCACTTACTTGTAAAAGTGAGAAATTTGCCTTACCCAAAAACAAAACAAAACAAAAAAACAACAAAAACTCCTTTCAAATGATATTATTCTACTTTAACCACCCTGGAAGCTGCTATTGGTCCTATCCTTTATATATATTTTTAGCTTGCCAGCAGCACTGCTTGAAGAAGAATAATTTATAATTATTTCCAAAGTTCCCACAGTCTGTCAATCAGCGTCTGATCAAATTCTTGGGTTTTATAACCAAGATAAGCTGTTGCTAATTCATCAAAAAAGTCTTCAATTTCTTCACAGAACACACTAAATAATTAAATTAGTAAATTTTTTAAATTTACTAGTTTAAACATATCTAGGCTTAGACTTCAACGTATAACAGTCATTAAAAAGATTATTAATGTATAACAGTTTGGATATATCAAAAAAATAACTAGCTGTTTATTCTTGTAATGGCCATTACCACATGACTTTCTCTCTTAAAAAGGCTTTTATTGTCACAAGTCAGCTCAAGCTATTTATCAAAATAAGAGCTGAAATTACAAAGGTAAAAAATCATATTGCAGCTAGTAAAATTACACTAAAATTATGGACTAAACAGAAGCATGAACTTACCTGCTTTGTATGAAGAACGCACCAGGGGGCCACTTGCAGTATAATGAAATCCAAGTTCATTTCCTACTTTTTCCCAGTATTTGAACTTTTCAGGAGTAACGTATTCTTCAACCTAGATTTAAAGAATTCTAGATTCTAGAATTTTCCGAAATCATTTTAGTTCTATATGTAAATCTACTTGTTGGCTACTTGGTCAGAACATAATGGTAGTGAATTACAGTGAAGGGGAAACATCAATTTTGTATTACACTAGCTATTCCAATGAGGTCGATAAGAGTCAGACACGACTGAGCGACTTCACTTTCACTTTTCACTTTCATGGATTGGAGAGGGAAATGGCAACCCACTCCAGTATTCTTGCCTGGAGAATCCCAGGGACAGGGGAGCCTGGTGGGCTGCTCTCTATGGGGTTGCACAGAGTCGGAAACGACTGAAGCGACTTAGCAGCAGCAGCTATTTCAAAAGAGAAAGGATCAGTCATGCCTGTAAGATCGATCCCTAAGGATAAGACTGTGTTACTTATCTTGTATCTTCTGCTCAGCACTGTGTCTGGCACATGGACAAGTGCCAGAAAGTTTTACTCAAAAAAAGTTTTCTGAATGAATGAATAAATGTCTGATATAGAAATAGGGAGACTGGCTTTTCTTTCTTACTTCACCTCTGGCTCTCATATAATTCTAAAACAAATCACAAGACTGGCAGGAGTGATATGAATGTACTTCCCAACTCAAAAGTTTTTTTCCTATAGGTCACTTTCGTAAGACAATATTGAGGGCAGCAAGTAAGTGCCAGAATAGCCGCTTTATGCAGATAATAAAATGGAACGGGAACTCAGAAATATACATGGAACATTACACTAAAAAGCAGCTTCTGAATTTTACCTATAGAAAATAAAGATTTAATTCAAACTGCCAAGAAACATTTGGCAACCTATGGTAGTTGTACCTTAAGGTGGCGCTTTGTTGGCTGCATATATTGTCCTAAAGTCAAACAGTCCACATCTGCCTCACGAAGAGCTATAGGAAGAAAAGCACACATTACATGAGCAGATTTTTTTTTTTACTGTGCTATCTGTATGCATTGCTGTAAAGAGTAGCTTTTAATTATTATTTGAATTTATTACTCTTTGAACCAATAGATAACTGCAAGTTGGCCAAGGGCCTTCAGGTAAAATAAAAGCTTTTATATTTTAAAATTTAAGAAGCTCAAGAATTGCAAAGCAAACAGATTTAATAGACTAAAAGTCAAAAGCACACCATGTTATGTAACAATGCTGTAAGTAAGCACTTTCTCAAAGGCCTGGATTCATCTTAGTCATCTTTGAGCTGTCAGTGGTTGACAGAGCTCCTGGTACCTGGCTAGCACTCAAAAATTGTCTTGACTGGACAAGAAAAGCAGACAAAATCATGTTTTTAGTTGATGAAAGGGTAAGGAATAAAATGGAATGCAAATTCCACATTCTAAGCATCCTGTACATCATTCCATAAAGTTTTAAGAAAACATTCTTCCTTTCCTTTCTATGCTGCTGTTTATAACCACATCCTAAATTTTTGTTCTCACTAGCACTTTCACTGAGACTATGGAGACAGCATACCAGGTCTTCCAAAGTGGGATTCCTGCTATCACTCAAGTTAAATGGAAAAGAGTTTTCATTTTTCAATTTCTTTACCTTTCATCGTGGCATATACTTGGTCATCATTCTCACCTAAACCCAACATAATAGATGTTTTAGAAATAACATCAGGTCGAACCTCCTTGGCATGTTTTAGTACGCGTAGAGACTGGTCAAAATTGGCCCGGGGATCACGAACTTTCCTTGAAAACACCAGAGCTGTTGTCAGCAAGAATAACCACAAACTCAACTAAGTACATAATTATGCAAGCAAGCTGAAACACCAGGAAGGTACATTCTGGACATCACGCCGCATCATATGGGTCAATGGCAGCATTTGTGCACAAATGTCTAACTGTTACTTTGGGAAAGAAAATAAGGCTTCACTAGGCCCCCAGTTCTGTTGACTTTTCAGGCCTTTCAAGCCTGGGGCAGGGAAAATGAGAACAGAAGTCATGAATGAAGTAATTCAGTTTATGAATTACTTATTGAGAAACCAGGATTCTTCAGCCGGAGAATGAGTGGTTATAAGGGTAACTGAGAGAAGGGGGAAACATGGAAGAAAATTTCGATACTGAACAAAGAAAAAACTGTTTAACCTGAACCATTTTAGAGGACTGAAACTTCTATGTTCATTTCTTTTCTAAAGACTAAGCTGCCCTCTGCTGGTAACTCACAGCATTGACATTTCTTAGGTTTAAAAAAAAAAAAAAAGCACTATTCTGGAATTTTCACTGGAAAGGATAATGTTTTTTAAATGAAAACAGAGAAACTGGCACCCACTGGTGGTGGGATCATAAGATATGACAAGGCTGGAACAGGCTGTGTGCTTGACTTCAACAGGGGACAAACCACCAAGTTTTAAATGGATAAAGGCCCAAAGGACACAGTTGCTGATGTTAAATTGCATTGATTTGAACTCTAATGTACCTTTATTCTGTGTAACTGATCTGTTGTTATGGTTGCTATTTTTAATCAGAGACCAGTTCACACAGGAGGAGAGGGAACAAATTTATGAATTTAAAAGTAACCACAATACTGATAATAAGGAAAATACTTTTTGAAAGTATTTATCCACTGAATTTAAATTATGCTCCCTAATACAGTTATGATTTAGTAGAAATGCTGGTTGTTGTTTATCATACTTCTGACACAGAATAACGTGTAGAACCTAATAAAATCACTACCAAATGCTTTACTAAAATAATGAAAATGAATGCATAATCTTGCCTGAAATTTTTTATTTTTCTGAAATACGAATAGTTATTGATACAGAATAACAATCTATAATTATTCTTAACTACTAAAATTACTAGGAAGAGTAAGAAAGCACAGTACCTACTTTTTTAAAAGAGATTTAAAATACATCTGAATGATACCTTTTTTTTTTTCAGCATCATTTACTGTATATATTATTGTCAAATGCATTGTTATATGTCCTTTTTTAGAACTACAATCAATTGCTCTTTTGTAATATGTTTCTTTTTGAAAATTGTTCTTTGGGAAAAAAACCCAGCTCATCAGCACTTGCAATACTTTACCAAAAAAAGGAAAGAAAAAAAGATGCTAGTTATGTTTGTATGCGTATACCAAAACATATACACACATGCATAAATATGTAAGTATATAGACACTGAGATGTAAGTAACTGATATTACCAGGTGGAAATATGGATGATGTCTACACTCTTTTTGTTGTCTATATTTTCTAATATTTCTGTACTAGACATATATATATATATTTTAAAAAACACAGTTTTGTTTAAAGAGAGTTCACTTTATAAAATTACAATCTTCTCCCCTGAAAAAAAGTATAGCAGATTTGACCCTCCAAACTTCCCAACATTACTCCATACATGAAATCACCTCTGTAATTCTGGAACTGTTTCTACATTATGTGCGTATACATCTAATCCTGACAGGGCAACTTTCTCTATCGCTTTAAGATCTCCTCGGAAATCAGGGGTGAGACATTCCACAAGAATTTTTGGATTCCTATAGTGAAAAAGAGATAGGTATCACACTGAGGAAAAGAATTGACGAAACTTGCTCAAAATAGAAATCATCAGTATGCATTCAGCATCAGTTTCAGCACAGTAAGCTTCAGAATCTTGCCAAGAACAGCACCAACAGACAAATGCTTACATATGAACTGTTAAATGAAAACAGTGACAACCTAGAACATCAGATAATATATACACTGTGGTTAAAACACATCTGCTTGCAAATAATGATCAGAATAAATTTTGGGATGACATAAACTTTTAAACTTTATTAAAAGGTATTTGAAGAAATTAAAATATTAAATATTAAATAAAAAATAACATATTTTTATGAAAGTAAATTGGGATACCTCTTATGTGAATATAAAGTGATTGCCTTAATTTTGATTTCTTTTAAAATTCATGAATAATGCCCTCCTCTTGGTAAAATATTTCACAAGTGTTCTGGGCTTTAAAACCTGTCTTCTGAGTTGCTGAGTCATGAGCTTTGCTTAAATGAAATACAAGCTAAACATTTATCTATTTATACTATGCATTCAAGCATTAAAGTATGAACTAGGTAATAGAGCTGTTCCCTTTGATAAGCAGTAGAAATGACTGAGAAACTAATAAACTTTTTCACAAACCAAATTGCAACTTTTTTTTTTGGAGTTGTTTTATGAGAGAACAGATGTAGAAAGCACCACATTGTACCCTCTCTTGGATTCAAGAGATGTTGAAAGAACACATCCTATAGCTCACTGTTTAATTGCAAGGAGGGACGCACTGGTAGTTTGTGAAATCAGTTTTATGGGTGGAACAGCAAACTTTTTTTAAATGAACTATTAAAAAAACAAATAGAAAATATTGGGGGAATCAGGGCAAAAACATTTACTGAGTGTGCTAGGTGCCAGACTAGTTCTGAGCTATAGGAAATAAGCATAAACTCCTTTTTAAAGGCTTTTAAAATAAAATTTACATATTAATAAAATGTGAATTATGGGTAAAATCCCCAGGGCATGTCAATATCAATAAAATTTATATTATGATTACATATTTTAACAATGTGGGCGTTTATCTCATCCTAACTTCTCCTAGATGATGATTTATTCAATTCAGTCCTGGGAAGACTTTAATTTCCAGCAGATTATAAAACGAGTTTTTATAACCCCCTGCAAAAGGTTAGTAACCACTGCTTTAAGCTAACCTTAAAAAAACCTTAAATAAACTGAATTTAATATGGGTCAACAAAAGTTCCTAAATTACACAAGTAAATGCAAAAACAAGTACCTTTCCTTTAAGTAAGATACAGTCTTTGCAAAGTGCTCAGCTCCTCCATCAGGCATATCTGGAATCAAGAGAATCCACTGCTTAAGATGACATCACAGCTTAATAAGTCAATTTAAGAAGAGGTAATGATGTCTCACTAACCATCTCGATCCACAGACGTCAGGACAACATAATCCAGACCCCACTCTGCAATTGCCTTTGCAGTATTGTAGGGCTCACTGGCATCCAGTGGAGGTGGATTTCTTGCAGTCTTAACAGAACAAAACCTACAACCTCTTGTACATGTGTCACCCATCAACTAGAATAGAGATGTTACAGTTTAAATCAAATAAATGAATGACTTTGAAAAATATACTCGTAAGGGAATAAAACTGCAAGGAATGAACAAATTTTGACCCTGTTCATATGAAATTTGAAACATTCAAAGCTAAACAATATAGTTAAGGAATACAAATATATATGGTAAAACAAGAAAGAAAAGGAAACAATAAACTCAGAATAAGGAGTAGTGTTAAGGGAAAAAGAAAGGGGATGGGATCAAGAAGGGATGAAAAACTAATGTTCTTTTTCAAACTGGAGGTATCAGGGTATCTGCGTATTGGTAGTCTTTATAACTTACACATAGGTTATAAAAATTCTTTTATATCTACTTAATTTTAACAAAAATGATGTTAAACAAAATGTTCAATTAACCTATCAATATGCAGATCTCTGTGGAAGTTAAACAGAAGGCATAGCTCCCTCCTGTTAAACAGATGACACAGAAACACACATAGAAAGTCAGTAACGGGATTCCCCGCTGTTTCTCCAGGACACTGCTTCTGCTGCCATGGGCCACTACCATGCTCTACCCCTCGCCAAGCACAGCCACTGTGGATGTTTTGGAGCCACTGGAGTTTCAAAGCCTTATGCTAAAAAAAAAAAAAAAAAAAAAAAGCCCTATGCTAGGGGTTTTGATTTGAGGCAGAAAGCAATTCTTTCCCTTTATGTTTAACTCATTCAGAAGGAACTCACTGCAGTGGTAATTAGGCCCACCATCTCACAGAATGTTACTGAAACAATGAAACCTCCCAGGAGCCACTAGGCACCAATAGTGATCATGGAGAGCAGGCAAGGGATAAAACCAAAGATTTCCATCAGGGAGTATTCAGAATAACTCCTTCCTTCAAGAATTGATGTTGCATAGAGGGAAAGTTATGACCAACCTAGATAGCATATTCAAAAGCAGAGACATTACTTTGCCAAGAAAGGTCCGTCTAGTCAAGGCTATGGTTTTTCCAGTAGTCATGTATGGATGTGAAAGTTGGACGGTGAAGAAAGCTGAGCGCCGAAGAATTGATGCTTTTGAACTGTGGTGTTGGAGAAGACTCTTGAGAGTCCCTTGGACTGCAAGGAGATCCAACCAGTCTATTCTGAAGGAGATCAGCCCTGGGATTTCTTTGGAAGAAATGATGCTAAAGCTGAAGCTCCAGTACTTTGGCCACCTCATGCGAAGAGTTGACTCATTGGAAAAGACTTTGATGCTGGGAGGGATTGGGGGCAGGAGAAGGGGACGACAGAGGATGAGATGGCTGGATGGCATCACAGACTCGATGGACGTGAGTCTGAGTGAACTCCGGGAGTTGGTGATGAACAGGGAGGCCTGGCGTGCTGTGATTCATGGGGTCACAAAGAGTCGGACATGATTGAGCGACTGAACTGAACTGAACTGAACTTAGAAAAGCTCTCTGAGCCAAAGCAATCTTGAGAAAGACTAGAACTGGAGGAATCAACCTGCCTGACTTCAGGCTCTACTACAAAGCCACAGTCATCAAGACAGTACGGTACTGGCACAAAGACAGAAATATAGATCAATGGAACAAAATAGAAAGCCCAGAGATAAATCCACACACCTATGGACACCTTATCTTCGACAAAGGAGGCAAGAATATACAATGGATAGTGGTGCTGGGAAAACTGTCAACCACTTGTAGAAGAATGAAATTAGAACACTTTCTAACACCATACACAAAAATAAACTCAAAATGGATTAAAGATCTAAACGTAAGACCAGAAACTATACAACTCCTAGAGAACATAGGCAAAACACTCTGACATAAACCACAGCAGGATCCTCTATGACCCACCTCCCAGAATATTGGAAATAAAAGCAAAAATAAACAAATGGGATCTAACTAAAATTAAAAAGCTTCTGCACAACAAAGGAAACTATAAGCAAGGTGAAAAGACAGCCTTCGGAATGGGAGAAAAGAATAGCAAATGAAGCAACTGACAAACAACTAATCTCAAAAGTATACAACCAACTCATGCAGCTCAATTCCAGAAAAATAAACGACCCAATCTAAATATGGGCCAAAGAACTAAATAGACATTTCTCCAAAGAAGACATACAGATGGCTAACAAACACATGAAAAGATGTTCAACATCGCTCATTATCAGAGAAATGCAAATCAAGACCACAATGAGGTACCACTTCACACCAGTCAGAATGGCTGTGATCCAAAAGTTTACAAGCAATAAATGCTGGAGAGAGTGTGGAGAAAAGGGAACCCTCTTACACTGTTGGTGGGAATGCAAACTAGTACAGCCACTATGGAGAACAGTGTGGAGAGTCCTTAAAAAACTGGAAATAGAACTGCCTTATGACCCAGCAATCCGACTGCTGGGTATACACACAGAGGAAACCAGAACTGAAAGACACGTGTACCCCAGTGTTCATCACAGCATTGTTTATAATAGCCAGGACATGGAAGCAACCTAGATGTCCATCAGCAGATGAATGGATAAGAAAGCTGTGGTACATTAACACAATGGAGTACAAAGAATACATCTGAATCAGTTCTAATGAGGTGGATAAAACTGGAGCCTATTATACAGAGTGAAGTAAGCCAGAAAGAAAAACACCAATACAGTATACTAACACATATATATGGAATTTTTTTTTTTATATATGGAATTTAGAAAGATGGTAACGATAGCCCTGTATGCGAGACAGCAAAAGAGACACAGATGTATAGAACAGTCTTTTGGACTCTGTGGGAGAGGGAAAGGGTGGGATGATTTGGGAGAATGGCATTGAAACATGTATAATATCATGTAAGAAATGAATTGCCAGTCTAGGTTCGATGCAAGATACAGGATGCTTGGGGCTGGTGCACTGGGATGACCCAGAGAGATGGTGTGGGGAGGGATGTGGGAGGGGGGTTCAGGACTGGGAACTCATGTACACCCGTGGCAGATCCATGTTGATGTATGGCAAAACCAATACAGTACTGTAAATTAAAATAAAGTAAAATTTTAAAAAAAAGCAGCTACTTAAAAAGAAAAAAAAAAAGCTCTCTGGATGGCTCTGTATTATTCTAGAAGGAGCTCTATCTCACACGAATTTCCAGATTCTCATGTAAATAGTCTCTTGCTGGTATAACTCATTTATCAGACATTCCCCAGACAAGTATAACTTTAAGTTAGACATAATTTAGATTTAACCCAATATCTCAATCTCTTTGTATGAATAAATACGGTAGACTGCATTGTGAATTCCATTTCTTACTCCATCATATTAAGATTGTACATTTTACCCACTGCCATGTTACTTGCAGGGCCCAACTTCTGAGGGAGGAACTTACACCTCTATTCCCATTGATGTCTGGCTTGGCCATGTGACTTATTTTAGCCAACAGAATGACAGCAGGCATGACCAAGCATAAGCCTCAAATGAGCATGGATGCTTGGCTTGCCCTCTTGTGCTCCTTCCATCCTCTGTGATAAGAATATCCTTGGTAAGCAGCTGGTCCAAGAATAAAGCTCTGCAGAGGAGACCTAAGTCCAACCTACTTCCTGGAGTCCAGTTTAGCACACTCAGGATCAGAGGATCATGGGCTAACTGAAAGGCCCATGAGAGGGAAATATAAATTAATAGAAGAGGTAGTTCAAGGTAGCATGTAATTAATTATTATATTCTATCAGGTAGATGGAAGAATCAATAACAGACTTATTCAGAGAAAGGTGAGATTGTAACAAGCTAGATTATTCCGTCAAGTTTCGTCCCCACCACAAACTCATATGTAACAAAAAATATCATATTTTTTTTGAGACTCAAAATGAACATTTGTAGGAAAAAGACATAAAACATTTCCTTTCGGTTTCTAGACTAAAACTCTGGAATTTGAGGGTGGCCTTACCATGATTGTGGCTGTGGCGGTAGCATGTTCTCCACCTCCCCAACACTCTCCAATATTGGGACATCGAGCTTCCTCACACACCTATGAGTAAAAGAGAACTGAATACAATCAGGTTGAAAATATTTACCAACTGAGAAATTAGTCATCAGGCATTTTATACTATCCATTCTTTATACAGTATGTTAAGAAATTCACTATTTGGAAATGCTGTTAAACTGCCAAACTACACAGATATTAGGATTCTATTTTTAAATTAAAAACTATGAATGTATATGTTTTATATGTACAAATAAAAAAGTCTACAAGGGTATATGTTGAATACTTAAAGTGGTATAACAAACATTTGAGATTTCATATAGTATGTTTCACATTTAATATATCCTTTCCAACAAGCATGTACTTAATTTGTAATACAAGACAAACAAAAACTCTCATTCCCTGAATGGCAGAAAAAAATTTTTTGGTTTGTACTATTAAATAAGTGGCTAAGAAATACAATTACTTTTTGCTTCTTTTGCAGGGAAAATAACTTTTAAATCTATTCCCATTACTGAGAGTAACGTGAAAACGTCTTTACTTTCCTTGCTATTTTCAATATGTATTTTATTAATTTTCAAGTTATATATGCATAGAAAAATTATGTCTTCTGGTAAAGAGGGATACTTAACCCTTAACAGTAAGTAACAAAACTTACTGTGTGAAGATTTAAATTCCGCAAAGTGTTTTTCAGCTTATTGTAATTCTTCCCCATAGGAATCTCTGTCTTTAGCCATGGAGGTAGTCTTAACCTGCGGAAAGCCAAAATAACTATATGCTAACAAATATGTTCCCAAATAAGCACACCGCTTTGAAGTTACTCTGATCTATTAAGATGACCAACTGGGAATTTCCCCCCTGTAATCCTGGAATGATTCTTTTAATTTCTGCCACAGGAGATAACAGAATCAAAGTTCAGTTCAGTTCAGTTCAGTCATTCAGTCGTGTCCGACTCTTTGCGACCCCATGATCGCAGCACGCCAGGACTCCCTGTCCATCACCAACTCCCGGAGTTCACTCAGACTCGCGTCCATCAAGTCAGTGACGCCATCCAGCCATCTCATCCTCTGTCGTCCCCTTCTCCTCCTGACCCCAATCCCTCCCAGCATCAGAGTCTTTTCCAATGAGTCAACTCTTCGCATGAGGTGGCCAAAGTACTGGAGTTCCAACTTTAGCATCATTCCTTCCAGAGAAATCCCAGGGCTGATCTCCTTCAGAGTGGACTGGTTGGATCTCCTTGCAGTCCAAGGGACTCTCAAGAGTCTTCTCCAACACCACAGTTCCAAAGCATCAATTCTTCGGCGCTCAGCCTTCTTCACAGTCCAACTCTCACATCCATACATGACTACTGGAAAAACCATAGCCTTGACTAGACGGACCTTTCTTGGCAAAGTAATGTCTCTGCTTTTGAATACGCTATCTAGGTTGGTCATAACTTTTCTTCCAAGGAATAAGCGTCTTTTAATTTCATGGCTGCAGTCACCATCTGAAGTGATTTTGGAGCCCAAAAACATAAAGTCTGACACTGTTTCCACTGCTTCCCCATCTATTTCCCATGAAGTGATGGGACCAGATGCCATGATCTTCGTTTTCTAAATGTTGAGCTTTAAGCCAACTTTTTCACTCTCCTCTTTCACTTTCATCAAGAGGCTTTTTAGTTCTTCTTCACTTTCTGCCATAAGGGTGGTGTCATCTGCATATCTGAGGTTATTGATATTTCTCCCAGCAGTCTTGATTCCAGCTTGTGTTTCTTCCAGTCCAGCGTTTCTCATGATGTACTCTGCATATAAGTTAAATAAGCAAGGTGACAATATACAGCCTTGACGTACTCCTTTTCCTATTTGGAACCAGTCTGTTGTTCCATGTCCAGTTCTAACTGTTGCTTCCTGGCCTGCATACAGATTTCTCAAGAGGCAGGTCAGGTGGTCTGGTATTCCCATCTCTTTCAGATTTTTCCACAGTTTCTTGTGTTCCACACAGTCAAAGGCTTTGGCATAGTCAATAAAGCAGAAATAGATGTTTTTCTGGAACTCTCTTGCTTTTTCCATGATCCAGCGGATGTTGGCAATTTGATGTCTGGTTCCTCTGCCTTTCCTAAAACCAGCTTGAACATCAGGAAGTTCACGGTTCACGTATTACTGAAGCCTGGCTTGGAGAATTTTGAGCATTACTTTACTAGCATGTGAGATGAGTGCAATTGTGCGGTAGTTTGAGCATTCTTTGGCATTACCTTTCTTTGGGATTGGAATGAAAACCGACCTTTTCCAGTCCTGTGGCCACTGCTGAGTTTTCCAAATTTGTTGGCATATTGAGTGCAGCACTTTCACAGCATCATCCTTCAGGATTTGAAATAGCTCAACTGGAATTCCATCACCTCCACTAGCTTTGTTCGTAGTGATGCTTTCTAAGGCCCACTTGACTTCACATTCCAAGATGTCTGGCTCTAGATGAGTGATCACACCATCATGATTATCCAGGTTTTGAAGATCTTTTTTATATAGTTTTTCTGTGTATTCTTGCCATCTCTTCTTAATATCTTCTGCTTCTGTTAGGTCCATACCATTTCTGTCCTGTATCGAGCTCATCTTTGCATGAAATGTTCCCTTGGTATCAACTTAGATTTGCTCAAACCACTTTAGAAAACACTCATAACTGTGTCTATCAGGGCACTTTGCTCATGTCCTTGTTTTGCAAAGGCACAGAGTAATACCATCTTTAAAAAAAAAAAAAGGAGCTTTTGAAACATCTCATTCCCTAATGAATAATACTGACAAAAAGTTCTGTATTTGTTCAGATTAAGAAGAGACCCCACAGGTGAACTTTCTGTTCTTTGATTTTGATAGGTGTTAATGGAAAAAAAAGTAAAATTTGGAGTAAAGGCTACATATCCTCAGGTTTCCCTTGTCTTCCACCCACTTGTAGTCTAGAAGTTGCTGGGTAAAGTATCTCCCCAAACAATTTGTGCTCTGCACCAAATTCTCTTACAATTCTTTTAAACTAAGGCATGCTATCTGTGCTAGGAGAAACAAGTTAGATCATCAGCACCCAGTAACAATGAAAACCTTATCGAAGTGTAACAGACTAATATCAAGGTGATAATCTTTGCTCTCTAAAGACACTTGTTGCTGGATGGACAAAGGGAGATGGTGGTGTAGGATGGCTAAGTCCTAGCAAGGCCCTCAGAGGACAGACAGAAAAGAAAATTTCACCTATTTGCCTATTCTATGTTAGTTATCAGTTCTTTCTAATGATTTTTAGCTAAATTTAACAAGCTGATTAAAAATGTATTTCAGGGTTTGGTTATATCTGAAAATGATGCATTATGAAGAAATGGGATGTTAAAATTACCCCAATTTTTCAATTACCTTTCTCCTTTCTGGCGTTTTAAATTTCCTTTATATTCATCCCAGGTACTCTTGTCAGCCAGATCACCAGATATAAATTCTTGAAGGTCTGGTCCACTCTGTAAAAATTCCTTTTTTTCATCTGGCAGGGAACTCACTTCTCTGACAGGGTTGCATAAATATCTTCCAAATACCTAAACAAAGGGTTCATTATGACATTTATTTAGTTTTCTGTTTAGTCACTAAGTCGTGTCTCACTCTTTTGCAACCCCATGGACTATAGTCCACCAGGCTCCTCTGTCCATGGGATTTCCCAGGCAAAAATTTATTTAGAAGAGTTAGTAATAACTTAGTTTTAACCTATTTAAATAGCTAAAAGGAAGAGTAAGCCAGAGAACTGATTCAGATATGATGTTAAACTGTTTACAAGCTCTGTGTTGAATAAGGTTAAGGAGGACCCAAAGGGAACAAAACAAACCTAAAGAAGAATAGGAATTAACTATTTCTGTCTAGATTTAAAATAGATTTGGAAACTCTGGAACTGGCTAACAAAACATGCCACACTTTATCCGTATCAGGACTAAAAGTCAGTCATTCAAGTTTAAACTGCAATAATAGGAGAAGATGCTACAGATTTGAATTTTCTATTCCTGACGAGTCAAGGACGTTTAAATAAAATCTGAAGTAAATTATCTCTGCCTTGGGCTTTGGATAAACACATGTGTTAAAACTTAGAGGTTTAAGGTTTAACTCTGCTGATTTCAGAGAACTTTAAGTAGGGAAACCAAACTTACTATTTCAATTTTCTATGTTATATTCTGTGTTTGATCAAGGAAGTCACTCAACACATATTTGTTGACCAAAAGAAGCCGTCAGCTTATGGATTTGAACACACACACACATGGACAAGACAGCCAAAACACTATAAAACTCAAAGAGTTAAAAAAAAAAAAAGTGTGCCTATTAAGATGCTGCACAATTGCTACTGTTCTCGCCCAGGTCTCCCGCTCAAGCTTACAACACAGATTTGGGTTCTAATTGCCCAAACCGGTGTCTAGTACAAATCACTGACATGCAAGAAAAAAAAAAAAAAAAAAAGACACCTCTCAGCGTCAGCCAGAGATACCTACAAACAAATCACTACCAGAGACTTAACTTCCTTGGGGTGTCTGAAGAATTAGACGAGATACCACACGAAAAAGGTTTAGAAGAAAACCTGGCTAGAAGTAAACATTCAGTAAATGCTGGCATTATTGGGCGCTCTAAAGGGATGGGAGCCCTCTACCCTACGCCCGCACCCTGCTCCCCCAGCCGCTCACCCGGGGGCCCACGGTGCGGACCGCGCCCCCGCAGCGTAGAGACATCTCGCTCTTTCTTTCCTAGCAAGGACGAATAATCAGTAATTCCAGGGAAAAGAGAAAAGGACAAACCGTCGCCAGATTTACGACAAGACGAACCACCCTGACCCGGTGGAACTCGCGCAGCTCCGCGATTGGCTGCTTTAGTCTAGCGGCGTCGCGCACTGATGACCCCACACGCAGACCTATACGGACTATAAGAGCGTGATGACGAAAGACGCTCTCTCTTTGCCGCATCTACTGCGAGGTGAGGTGGATTCTGTAATCGGTGGGGTTTGGGAATCTGAAGCCATCGGCCCTGGGAAGGCCAGCGGCGCGGTTGTGGCCCTCGGGAACTCTATCGTGGTTGTCTCCCCACACAGTGACCGCCATATGAATTTGGTTGCGCTGGAAATCGAGCCCTGTACTGGGCTTTCAGGCCTACCCCAGCACCTCAGCCTTGCCGGGATGGCGCCGGCTTGACAGGACACCCGGGGGTGCGCTGAGCGGGGAGTTCGCCAGCTGGGCTTACAATATGCGCCTGCGAGCTGCTCCTTCCAAACAGGGCGCAGCGGGGACCGCTCTCGGTTCGGGTCCTCCCGTATTCTTGCCGGCGGTCTCCGGTAGGAGTGGAGCTCCGTGCGGTGGAGCTTGGTCATTAGCGGCCTTCTTCTTACCCTAGGTGCTTGTGTTTCAGAATGAAGACCATTCTCAGCAATCAGACTGTCGACATCCCAGAAAATGGTACGAGACTTGGTGTTTGCGTTTTTCTTACGTCTTTACTACATGCTCTATACCTTGTTCCGAGGCCTCACGAGTACGTTCTCTCCTAGTCGACATTAACTTGAAGGGACGGACAGTTATTGTGAAGGGCCCCAGAGGCACCCTGCGGAGGGACTTCAATCACATCAATGTAGAACTCAGTCTCCTTGGAAAGAAAAAGAAGAGGGTGAGTTTTTTGTTCGTTTTGGACACAGTTGCTTGTTTGGAAGGTTGTGATTTAAGAGTAACAAGATGGGTTGCTTTTCAAATTACGAAATTGAGATTCTGTGTTTTAGCTTCAAATTGGGTGTCTAGAATTATAGCTAGTTTCAGTGTTGTTGCTTTAACAAAATTGGAAGATCAAATTCTGAACAAAGTAGATTAGAAAAACTCCTTCCAGACCAGGGTGCAGCGGGGTAGTAATGATTCGTAATACTGTTACAAGTTTGTTTTTTTTTTCCCTGATTGTTTTGTAAAAATCTTAGGGACGCAGCAGTGGGTCTTAAACCTGATAATTTTCCAGGATTGACGTTTAATGCAGCTTGTACCATACTTTGTTTCTGGGTTGTCGTCCCTTTGTGAAATAGTGTACCTGTAATGCATAGTAATAAAAATACTTTGAGGTGGTGTGGTTTGTTTTTTTTTTTTTTTTGGCAAGTCATACTTTTTAATTAGGGCAAGTACTACAATTTACAGTGATTGTTGTGAATAAATGGACTTCTTTCTAAGCCTGCTTATTTCTGGAAAGAGTTTTCTAAAGTTTTTTTGTTCTGTTACAGCTCCGTGTTGACAAATGGTGGGGAAACAGAAAGGAACTGGCCACTGTTCGCACAATCTGTAGTCACGTACAGAACATGATCAAGGGTGTTACACTGGTAAGCAGATTCCTCAGACTACTTTGTCTTGGAAGGGGGAGGTTTCTCAGCTGTACTTCATGTATGCAACATATATGTTTGCTGCAGAGAGTAGATTATGCATGAAATTTAGTGGCGTACTTGAGCTCTAGTGCTTGGGAAGAGGTAATGTTGGCAGATGTGTCCAATAGGCATTCCTGGGTCTTGGGATTAAGTGATACATGTGTGTGTGTAAAGACCAGGTAGTCTTTGATAGTCTGCTGATGTTTTTTTTTTTTTCTACACAAATTAAGTCTCATTTTCAAGGTGCATGCTTATAGAAAAGTAGCACATGGGGTAGACTTTGGTTTCTTGTTTGATGCCTGTCACTACTACTCTTGCGGGGATAGAAAAAGGTGGATCAAATTTCTGAACTCCATGTCCATTTCCTTAAAAACATACCAGGGTAGCTTCTTTGAGTGTGGGTGCCTTTGTATCCTTAATTCTTGCTATCTGGTGTACCTTAGTAATTCAGTATGTTAGCCCCGGTGCCCAAGATGAAGGGCTTTGGGGTTCTTTATGAGAAACTCGTGTTGTTTACTGTGGGCATGGTGGTTAAATCACTGTGGTCTCCGACTCTTTCGCAACCCTGTGAACTGTAGTCCACTACACTCCTCTGTCCATGGGATTTCCCAGGCAGAAATACTGTAGTAGTTTGCAATTTTCCTTCCCAACCACGGATCAAAGCCATGTTTCCTGCACTGGCAGGTGGTTTCTTTACCACTGAGCCACCTGGAAAGGCATAGGCGGTAGTGAAACACTTTTTGTTAAGGTGCACACTGCAGTCCGGCAAAGAGACAACAGAAACCGATGATTCTGTATATAGTTGTGTGGTGTGGCTGATTTTATAAAGCCTTGACATGAGTATGTGAGAACAGTTTTCAGTTTCCTTTGTCATGGAGGAGGAAGTTTTCCTCTAAAGTCTCTAGAGATTTGGTCATCCTTTTCTAGGTGCAAAGAGGGAGACAACCCTGACAAATATGTAAATATTCCTTACAAAGGGGCAGTTCCTACTTGGTTTTCAGAGAAAAACTGGGTATCCTGTTCAAATTTCTCAGCGTTACTGATAGTTTCTTTATTTAAATCTAGGGCTTCCGTTACAAGATGAGGTCGGTGTATGCCCACTTCCCCATCAACGTTGTTATTCAGGAGAATGGTTCTCTTGTGGAAATCCGAAATTTTTTGGGTGAAAAATACATACGCAGGGTTCGAATGAGGCCAGGTATGGTTCATAAGTTTTTTTTTCTGCTTGTGAAGGCTTAAATATATTTTGGGTTAGTTATAACTAAGGCTAGATTATTTCAGACTTACCCAGTACAATTAAAGTAGAAGTGCACTGAAAATAGTTTTTCTCTGATACATAATTGATGCGTCTAACACTGAAGCAGATTTTAAAACTTAGTGCTCTTTGATTCTGCTTTTTTTTTTTTCTATTGCATTGAGGGGGAGTGGAAGGTCTTGCACAAAGCTTGTGAGATCTTACTTCCCCACTAGGTATCAAACCCTCGCCCCCTGCATTGGCATCATGGAGGCTTTACCCACTGGATCAGCAGGGAAGTCCCCAAAAATGAGCTTTGAAGAATACCAAACGTATACAATGGAAATAAGAAATAAGATTGGATACAAAGCTTATTTATTTATCTGGCTGAGTCTTAGTTTTTGCTTATTTAGCTATGGGATTCTTAGTCACAACATTCAAACTCTTTAATTTGCAGCATGTGGGAACTAGTTTCCTGACCAGGGATTGAATCCAGTCCGCCTGCATTGACAGCCCAGAGTGTTAGCTACTGGCCCACCAGGAAGTCCCAGGAATACAAAATTTGCCCAGATAATTCAGATTCTATTACAAAACAGATAGTTTCATTTGGTGTGTGGAATTTTAAATCAATAAATCGCTCCTTAATTTAAACATTTTAAGTATTATACAATTCTTATTTTTTATCTTGACACTATTCAAATGCCCTCTTATATTTTAGGGGTTGCCTGTTCAGTATCTCAAGCCCAGAAAGATGAGTTGATTCTTGAAGGAAATGACATTGAACTTGTGTCAAATTCAGGTTTGTATGTTTACTGTGCATAATTAATGCCTATAAAGTCTTGTCTATCTAAATCCTGGAGTTGAATACCTGGTATTTGTTCATTTGGTGAGGGTTTTTTTAAATTTTGGGAATCTTAATTAAAAGCTATAAAGTACAGCATGTGATGAAATACTTGTCTTGAGTTTGGCTGATAATTGCCTTATCTTTTTCACCCTTATAGCTGCTTTGATTCAGCAAGCCACCACAGTTAAAAACAAGGATATCAGAAAATTTTTGGATGGTATCTATGTATCTGAAAAAGGAACAGTTCAGCAGGCTGATGAATAAGATCTCAGGTGGGATTTTGTAATACCTGTATAATTTTATTGCTTTAGTTGGGTCTAATTAATAAACTGTAGTTGTAGCAAAGGCAGAAAGTATGTTTTACATGATTGGGAATAAAACTTTCCTGGGTAAGAATATTGATGGAGAATTAGACTGTTTCTTTTCTTTTTTACAGTGGTCCTGCTGCAGAAACAACAAGATGGTTGTTTGGAATCGGATGGTTCTATGGACTCAGTTGTGATCCTTTAAAGAGACAATAAAAACTCTTGATTTGAGATTTTTTCCTACTGATTTGTTATTTCAAAGTATTTGGCCAGTAAACAGTTAAGTAAATTCTAATTTGTTAATAATAACAGAAGGAATAGGAGTGGTTGATTTTGTTGTTGTTGTTAGCAAGACTTAATGGCAGAAGGGGCTTGAAGGAATACCAAGGACATTTCAGGCAAGAGGAATACGGTTATCGTGGGAAGAACTTTAGGAGATGCCCTGAAGGTATCTAATTTTACAGTGGCATAGATTTGAAGATTTGTGAGGCAAATGCCTGAGTCACAGTAACTGAAAAGGCAGCTGAGAAGTGAAACTTGTCTTAGTAAGAATTAAAAGATGGAGTTAATTTATATTTATGATAAACATGGTTGCCGTAGTCTAAGGTTCTCTCAGACCCAAATTTCAGCCACTTCTGTATCTTAGTCTTGATAGCTTTAAAAAAACTTAAGAAACGTTCCATGTGTTATACTTCAGATACACTACTAAACAATACTGTGTTTTAACTCAGTAGGGTTGCCCCTAAACCTGCAGTCCTCCCCTATCTGATTTGTTAGAAACTGTAACTGTGTAATTTCTCAGGCAATACATTTAATTTTGTCTTACCTACTGTGTGTAGTCCATCAATAAAATCTGTGGGCTTACTAAGATCTTGGTTTAAATAAATGAAATTAATTTTCTATTCAGTTAATCATTGGTTTGATGATAAGTTAAATTTTTAAGAAATGGGTGAAATTGTAAATACAGATTTTGCTTTTAATTATTTTGAGATGAGGTTTGGGGTAGGTGTTGGATGGGTAAGTTGTCTTCCTTTGAGTGACAGGTTAGCAGTCAGATATTTTCAGTGAAGCCTGTTGAGCTCATTCCTCATGTCCATCCTAGCATACCCTGCTCCAGTTTTTGTCCATAATGTTTATAATGTAAGATTAATAGTTTACTTTGTTGGGTATTGATTATATACTCTTTTCCTGCTAAGAGTTTTAACGTTCATGGAGGGGGGTGTGACCTTGTCTACCCTGGGATATTCTAAGTTCTAGAACAGTGTCTGGCATATAGCTGTTTGCTGAGTAATTGGTTCCCAAATTGCCAGGGAGATTCAGGTTGTGGAGATTGACTAATAGTAATGGGCCTCAAAAGATGTTTTTAAGGTATTGACAGAATTTTAAAATTGAATTTGAGGGTTGAAATTTCCAAGTGGCAGTGTTGCAGAGGGATAAAGGTGTTATTGCAGAGTGTCGGTATATAGGCAGTGGTAGCAGCAATGGGAGTATGTAACACCAGAAGTGAAGCGTGGAGACTTTAAAGGGTAACTGTTGGCAGTCTGGTTGTAGCTGAGGAGTTACTTCAATTTAATAACTTAGATGTGGTAAAGGAACGTGTAGCAGCTTCTCCCCAGGGAAGCTGTCCGTGTTTTCTGTTACCACGGATGAGCATGTAAGTGCATCCTCAGTTTTGAGGTGTATCAGTCTACATTTTCTAATGAGAAAACATACTTGGGAGTAAATTGCCCATTTGGCACACAGTTTCGGCGGATGGAGGGAGGGGGTGTTGGCAGAACCCAGTTAAAACACCATTCACATTCCACAGTCCTTAAGTTGAATATAAATAATCAGCATAACCCAGTTTATTTGGAATGAATTACATTGAGAATTAAAACATCCAGTCATAATTTACTGACCTCAATTTCCAGAGGCTCTTTAAACACCGTAATTGCGATACTTCCATATATATCAGACTTAGTGGTGAAAGGGTTGTTAAACTGAACGTGGAGAATGCAATAATATACAAAGTAAACTACATTTTAAGATGTTCAAGTTTTGAAAGGTAAAAGATCTGTCAAAAGCTGCCAACAGTTCCTGACTCTTTATGGTTTTAATTTTTAATTAAACAAACATGTATTTGGTAATGCAGGATCTGTGTTGTGGCAAAGGCTCTTTAGATGTGGTATGTGGGTTCTAGTTCCCTGACCAGGGATTGAACCCAGACCCCCTGCTTTGGGGCATGGAATCTTAACCACTGGTCCATCAGGACAATCCCCATTTATTATTTTAAAATGAATTTAAGAAAAACCTGAAAGGTATAACTGAGAATGAGCTAGATTAAAATATGTGCCTAGGGACTCATGGAGCTTCCCTGGTGGCTCAGATGGTAAAGCGTCTGCCTGCGGTGCAGGAGACCCAGGTTCGATCCCTGGGTTGGGACGATCCCCTGGAGAAGGAAATGGCAACCCACTCCAGTACTCTTGCCTGGAAAATTCCATGGACTGAGGAGCCTGGTAGGCTACAGTCCATGGGATCGCAAAGAGTCGGACTCGACTGAGTGACTTCAGTTTTCAGGGATTCATGTATGATGATGGCTTAAAGACTAGTAAAATTCCCAGATGGCAAAAAAGGACAGCATTGAATTAGGGACTTTACTATTGATACCTTCTCTTCCCTGGTGGCTCAGATGGTAAAGCATCTGCAATGCAGGAGACTCCGTGAGATCCCCTGGAGAGAAGGGAAGGGCAACCCACTAGTATTCGTGCCTGGAGAACCCCATGGATGGACCATAGAGTTGCAAAGAGTGACTAACAGTTTTCACTTTGTGGCAAGGTGACAAGTTTAAAAGATACATTAAGCACTAAATGTAAAGACTTACAAACAATACAAGATAATCAAAACAGGACAGGAAAGCAAACATCTTAATTCCAAGTCTGTTTTTAGGACTGACTATGGATTTCTTTTTCAAAACCTTGGATGTTGATGAGTTGCTCAACTGATACTCTAGGATTAAAAAACTAGTTACTATAATCATGTATAGCCTCAAGCCTGATAATCAGATGAAAGTTGCTCAGTCGTGTCCGATATTTGTGACCCTTTGGACTGTAGGTCTCCAGGCCAGAATACTGGAGTGGGTAGCTGTCCCCTTCTCCAGTGGTTCTCAGAGAAATATAAAAAATTCTTGGAAAACAAAAGCTGCTAAGGTTGGAGGAAGGATGCAGTTGGAACAAGGAGACAAAAGCATCTAAAATTTTACTATCTGAATTGGCCAGCCAGAAAGAACATTGATGTCTTAACCACTTTTGCATTTGTTTGAATTGACCAATTATGTTATTTTTATCTTTGAAACTTAATGCTGTTATCAATTAGTATCTCAGTTATGCAGGAAATAAGCTTTCCTTTGACTCTGGAAGTCAGACTTCCAGAGGAGTAGACAATCGTTAAATATTGACTCACCTAAGGAAAGAATGGGTATAAATGGGTTTAGATTCAGGTTTTCTTCCAACATTTAGAATACAGTGAGTGAATGTTAAGAACAGAATTCAAAAAAGTCAAACTGCAAATTCTGTTTTAAGAATTTACTTAATCCTAGCTTCAAAGGTTGCAATGTAAGAATAGTTTACTCAGGCCACCAGTACTCTGAATTGTGTCCACAGTTGGGAGGTGCCTTCTACACCTTGAGAGGTCCATATGTGCTTGTGTTAGATCAGTGAAGGACTTCAGGGGCGAGAACAAGTCTCATGGGATAAATGGTAACTTGATAACGATAATATAAAAAAATCATATCTTAGAATGTTTGCTGCATCTGTCACCTAAGATTCAGGTGAGGAATAATACCAATTTGAAGGAAGTTGCTGTACTGTGAGGTTGAATGACCTCTGTCTTCACAGGCAGTTGGATCTAGTTGAATTTAATCTTTGTCCTCTGATGTTTACATGAGTTACTAGAAATTAAATGTTATTTTTTAAAAAGTCATCTGATAAAAGAGCTCATAAAATGAGATGTTTTATAAATGCTCAATTTTAATTTCTGTTGACAAAAGCTGAGGGATTGATGTGTTTAAGAGTTTATAATTGGCTATAGACAAATGATACTTAACCCTATTTTTTTCCATTTGAGAACCACCCTGACCAAAGGGGAAAGCACTAAAAAGTGACAGAATTTTATCACTGACAATCTCCATGTGGAATCTTAATAAAGTTGTACTTTCAAAACAATTTCTTTTATCATAAGTAGCTACTGGTATGAATAGAGGAAAACTAGAGAATAATGATAGGAAACAGCTCATCAAACACCATGAGACAACATATCAGATAAATCTTCATAGGCTTACTGTCGAGGGAAACCTTTACCTTAGATCCAAGAACTGAATTCACTGATGTCAACACCTTTTAAGGGAAAATTTGAACCATACAATGGAGACCAAGATTGTCATTACCTTAGCTATCACAAAATTCTCAAGTTGTCCTTTTTCTACGATATAGGTGTATCTTCTGTAAGTTACCAGTATATGGAACTGGAGTGAATTTTTAAACTTTTCCATCCTGCAGACAGAAATAAGATCAGCTTAGCTAAAAACTCTTTCGTGACCTTTCTTTAACGGTATGTGCTGTGAGTTCTTTGCTTTCCAAATTTTTCTTCTCTTTCGCTTATGAAAAATAGTAATTGATAACAGTAGAACCAGAGTGGAGAAGAAACAACATCCAAAGAATATCAGCGGTTTCTTCTGCACAAGAAGTAAGCAGACAATACATTCTGTGTTTCTTTGAGCCTGACTGCATCTAGGACTACTGTTCTCAGAAAGGAAGCCATTGTTGCTGATCAGTTTGTTGTAAAACTGGACTGAGGATTTAGCTTTGAAATCGGGTGTGAAGAATCCAAATCTGGGTCTAGATTTTTCTTCAGTCAGTTTGAATACATAATAGCCTTTGATTTTGATTTTATCAATCAGGTATGCTGAAAAATACCAAAAATAAACATTAATCACATGTGAACTATTAGATATCCTTGAGAATTTAGTTTTCATTGAAAACAGTCTAAAACTCATGCTCATAAAACATTTTCATTAAAGGTTTTTTGACATTCTTTTATCAATGATCTTTCTTGAGAAGATGAATATAGGTATAATGTAATTTTTAAAGATTGAATTAAAACATATCTATAATCATACCAAAACACCTGCAGGAAACTCAGACTTAAGAACTGTAGCCATAAAGGTCAAAGGACTTAACTGTCAACTTGTTCACAGTGTTAAAAAACAAAAATTTTGCTTATTTACCTTGATTCCAGAGCTCAGACGTGAGATAACGGCCCAATAACCACTTGGTTTCCCCAGCCACTCACTCTGGCTCGCCTACTCAATTCTTTTATACCTTCTGTCAACAAACTTACAGCACCTCCTCTGTTGGAATCATCTTTGACTACTCTCATACACACATCCAATCCTGTAGACTACCTTCAAAACACATCCAGAACCTATCCACTTCTCACTATTTCCACTCTTAATTGGAGAAGGAAATGGCATCTCACTCCAGGACTCTTGCCTGGAAAATTCCATGGATGGAGGAACCTCGTAGGCTACAGTCCATGGGGTCCGCAAAGAGTCGGACTGAGCGACTTCACTTTCACCACTCTTAATTAACTTGACCCAGTCCACCATTATCCTTACCCAGACCAGTGCAATTCTCCCTATATCAATTCTTGCTCCTTTAGAGTGTTGTTCACAAAAGAGCAGCAATTCTTTTGGTGTGGGTTGGATCTTGTTAACCTGTTTAAAACCTAGAACCTTCCTATCCCTGAGGGTAAGCTACAAGTTTTTACGACGGCCTTTTTCTAAGCCCATAATAGACTATCATTAATGAGCCTGTTCCCCCTCATTCTTTGGTTCATATTACCTGGGAATGTCATATATTTCAAGGGAAATGGCCCTCGAACCTCACCTTTCAAAGCCTCCTGAATGTATTTCTCTAAGTAGTATTTTCGGAGCTCATCATTTTCCAGAGACTGATCATCGATGCCACTGGCCGTGATGTAAACATCCATGTCTCCATAGTTCCTCCGGATCCACTTCAGCACCCTGCGCTCTCCCCAGGGCATCACGGCCAGGCGGGTGGGGGAGCTCAGGCAGGTGATGTCCTGCAGAAACTGGATGTCCCTGTCTGTGTCGTAGGTGCTGCCGTTCTGGCGCTCGTGCATCACGAACCTGGTGGTGAAGTGGTTCAGGGCGTAGAAGTCCGCAGTGCCCTTGACCAGCCTCCCCTCCTCCTCAGTAAACTGAGGCAGCGTGGAGCGTGCGAGCCCTTGCCTATTCTTGAAGGCGACGTACTCTCTCATGGCCAGCGGGTAGTCCCCCGTCTTGAAAAGGGGTTCTGCAAACCAGGCGATTTGGAACTGGAGGAAGCGTTCAGCCGCCTTCCAGTGCGAGTCCGCGTAGGGATTGGCGGGCTCGGCCCAATCCGAGTGCAGAGACAGCGACAGGGCCCCGCGCTGCACAGGCCTGTACTGCCGGTCGTAGAGGTGCCAGGCCAGGGCGTGGGCGATCAGCAGGTGGTGGGCTGCCCAGTAGGTGTCGTTACTAGACTGCTCGTAGATGTCACTCAGTCGGTTAGGCTCGTTGATAGTGATCCAGAGCTTCACCAGGTCCCCCAGCTCCCGGAAGCACAGGTCGGCGTAGTCCTGGAAGGCCTCGGCCGTGGACCGGTTCAGCCACCCTCCGCTGTGCAGCAGAGGCCCAGGGAGGCCTAGGTGGGTGTGGGTCGGATAGTACAGCGTGACCATTGAGGAGATGTTGAGCTTCAGCCCCTCGCTGATCACACACCTGTAGTACCTCAAAGCCTGTCTGTTAGCCATGGACAGGTTGCCAGTGGGAAGGATTGACGGCCAGTCCAGAGCAAACCGATAGTGGGTCACTTTCATTCTTGCTAACATCTCAAGCTGTCTTTTGATGCTGACAAAATCCGTGCATTGAGCTGGCCTTGTTTTCAGCCTCACTCCTTCCACTCGATGCAACAGTCTGTTGCCCGTCACATTCCACACATACAGATGAGGATCGCTGAACTGTGGGGAGGAAGCCACCGCCTCAGGCTGTGAAAGCAAGCACATACAGGCAGGCAGAATCTTAGCATGCATCCTCTAAGAGAAAGAGGTGTGTGTTAGTCACTCAGTCATGTCCAACTCTTTTGCAACCCCATGGACTGTAGCCCCCAGGGCTGGAAGTGAGTTGCTATTTCCTCCTCCAGGGGCTCTTTCTGACCCAGGAATGGAACCTGGGTCTCCTCTATTGCATTCGGATTCTTTACTATCTGAGCCACTTCAGACCTTCAGACCAGAAAGGAAGAGCCTGATCTTATTTTGCCTCTCACAATAGAGAAAATAAATGATGCACATGTCCTTCAGAACAACCTATGTCTTCCTGCTTTTTTCCTGTGGATGTCAGCAAAAAAGGCCTGATGGATTATCCTCCCTCCAGGCCCTTGAAATTTACCAGGGAGACAGGAAAATGTAGAGAAAGAACCACACCTAGGGCTTGGCTTGCAAAACAATTTGTCTTTCAGAAAACAAGAGGATGTTTTCCAGTTCCTGGGTCCTAAAAACCAGGTAATATGGGGTTGGGGGTGGGGGTGTGTGTGGGGGGTTCTCATGTAATTCTGTTCAAATGCATCAGGAAATTGGCTTGGTTCTCAGTTAAAAGGAACCACAAAAGATGGACCTTCCAAACCTGTCACAAATTAAAGGCAAATTAGCATTCCAGTTGTGGAGGATTTCACTGAGATTAGCATTCGGGGTTAGAGGAGGCTGGTGGACCCCAGCCACAGTTCCTAAAATAGGCCAGTGGGAAGGATCAGGAAATGACCCCTTGCGTTTGCTTAATGCGGCTAACACATTCCAGTTGAAAAATCCAAGTGATGTCACACGTCCATCATTCAGTTCTCCCCTTCCCATGTGCCTGTGAGAACACAGCATTTATTCCTCCAAAGGGAAGATTCCAAACATGCTCCTTATATAAGGTAATGAAGTGTGAAAGAAGAGAACCCTAAAATAATCCCCAGAATCTCGCAGGTTGACTCTTGAATCCATTCTCTGCCCCTCCACTAAGCAGAGAGCCCTGGACTCCTGCGCTGGTTCTGTCCCTTTAAAAGCCAGGCTTGACAACTCTGTTTAGTGACAGAGCAATCTCACCCACCTCACAGGTGTACTGTGAGAAGTCTGTGACTCTGGGCAATTGCTCTGTCAACTCTAAAGCACTCTACAAACATAAGGTACTTATGACTTGGGTTTAGTTCTCCCTGCAATTATCGCCTGTTAGGCCCTTGAGTCTAAATTAAAACAGAAAAGGGCTTAAGAAAAACAAGTTCAAGATTAATAAGAAAAAGTGAAAGTTCTGTTCTTGTTTTAATGTGCTTTTTCTTCCCATGACTGAATTTAACTGCACCTGGAAATCAATGGTAATTAGCCTTTGGTAAATATTTTCCCTCTAATTGTTTTCTCATGTGTCATCTTTCATAGTCTAATTATAAAATCATATCATTGCCCACTTGCCATCTGCCAACTAGCTATCTAGAACATTAAACGGAGAGAACATTGATCATGTGAGCATGAAGCTAAATCTGTATATAATTATTTGAGTAAAATCCTTAGCCTAGATAGCCAGTTTCAGTGTTTTGAAACCTCAGAGCATCATGGTATTGAAAGGGTATTTATTTACAAAGGGCAATCTTACAGTAAGGTAAGGTACAATGAAATGAAAATCTGTTTTACTTTTTAAAATCTCCAGAAAGCATTAGTCTTAGCAACTGTGTGATTAATCTGCTAAGAGAAATAGTTAAAGTATTGCACTCTGACCTCAGCCCCAGCTCCCAGAGCTTGGTTCTAAAGTTCTTTCTTCCACTAATAGGATCCTGGACTCCTTGGAAAAATGGCTGTTTTCAGGTCTGGTTCAGGAAAGGAATGAGGGGATCCTGGTGAATATTGCACCAGAAAAATAAGAACATACTTAAAAACTGGAAAGGAAATGTCAAAAAGACATAAAAACAGCTTGAAAGAGTCCCATATGCCAAATTTGAGATAATTTGAGCATCAAAAGTTCCAGTGAATCAGTGACAACAATGAATTATAACTGAGTTAATTCACTCATTAAACAATGTGTTTAATTCGCTTAATAAATACAGAAGAAATAATCTAATTAGAAATTAGCCATTTTGCAATCTACAAAGTAATAACTAATTCAGGCAAGGTTCATAAATCAATGTTAAGAGCATTGGTTGAATGCTGTTGAGAAATAGGATATTTATACAGTCTTAAAATATCACCATCAGATTAATTCTTAATTACAAATGGAAAAGGACCTTTCAGTTAAGAGATCTTGCAAATGCCACATCAAGAAATCTGGTGACTGCTACTTCAACTAGTGTCTCCAGTAATGAAAGAAACTGACTTTATGTGCCTCCTATGGGCTGGAAGAAGCACAAGCTGGAATCAAGATTGCCGGGAGAAATATCAATAGCCTCAGATATGCAGATGACACCACCCTTATGGCAGAAAGTGAAGAAGAACTAAAGAGCCTCTTGATGAAAGTGAAAGAGGAGAGTGGAAAAGTTGGCTTAAAGCTCAACATTCAGAAAACTAAGATCATGGCATCTAGTCCCATCATTTCATGGCAAATAGATGGGGAAACAGTGGAAACAGTGTCAGACTTTAATTTTCTGGACTCCAGAATAACTGCAGATGGTGATTGCAGCCATGAAATTAAAAGACGCTTACTCCTTGGAAGGAACGTTATAACCAACCTAGATAGCATATTAAAAACCAGAGACATTACTTTGTCAACAAAGGTCCGTCTAGTCAAGGCTATGGTTTTTCCAGTGGTCATGTATGGATGTGAGAGTTGGACTATAAAGAAAGCTGAGCGCCCAAGAATTGATGCTTTTGAACTGTGGTGTTGGAGAAGACTCTTGAGAGTCCCTTGGACTGCGAGGAGATCCAGCTAGTCCATTCTAAAGGAAATCAGTCCCGGGTGTTCATTGGTAGGACTGATTTTGAAGCTGCAACACCAATACTTTGGCCACCTGATGCGAAGAGCTGAATCATTTGAAAAGACCCTGATGCTGGGAAAGATTGAGGGCAGGAGAAGGGGACGACAGAGGATGAGATGGTTGGATGGCATCACTGACTCAATGGACATGGGTTTGGGTGGACTCCAGGAGGTGGAGATGGACAGGGAGGCCTGGCGTGCTGCAATTCATGGAGTTGCAAAGAGTCGGACATGACTGAGCAACTAAACTGAACTGAATATGATGTATTGGAAAATACACAACAGCATCTATGTAGTATTATTTCTAGAAACACTTAACTGAATCTAATAAAGAAACAGAAATCCATGCTTGCAGACATTTTACAAGCAACTGGGATGTCCCTGGTGGTTCAGTGGTTAAGATTTCACCTTCCAACGCAGGAGGTGTGGGTTGAGGAGCTAAGATCCCACATGCCTCCTGGTCAAAAAAAAAACCAAAAAAAAAACATAAAGCAGAAGCAATATTGTAACAAATATGATAAAAATTAAAAAAAGAAAAAGTCCCGCATTCTACAAAGCAACCGGCCTGAACTCTTCAAAACTATCAATACCATGAGATTAGGGGGATTTCTCTCAATTAAAGAAGCTAAAGATACACATAAGGCCCAGATGCTGGGAAAGGCATAGTAGTATTTTTTAAATGTTATTTTCATTTTGTAGTCTTCCTATAGAGCCCATCTACTCTTGCCTGCCCATCATCTATTCATACAACCTTTGGCTGAGTTTTCAAAAAGCATCCAAATTTTTCTTGGTAAAGCATTTATCCTCATTCCTTAAGTGCAAGTGAAGCTGACTCCTCAGTGGGCTCCAGGTGTGAGCAAGAAGCCCAGGTCTGATTGATCACAGCATTGCTTTCCCCTGACCAAGTGATCAGCTCTTGGTCCTCAGAGCGGACTGACAGTCATAGTGTCAGTTACTGGAGAGCAGATGGGTCTTCACATGAAGCAGGAACTTGCAGGTTGGGTTATGTACAAACTGGAACTCTTGTCTCTCCTGGGGCCTGTTGTTGCTGGTTCTAGACTTTGCAAAACATAAACCTACTTGAAGTGGTAGGGAAAAGATGCCTGTGCCATGTGGAAGAGGAGAGAGATACTGGGTAAGTGCGTGCCTCTCCAGGGGTCACAAACTGAAGGTGAGTCACTGTGTTTATATCACTCCCTGTATCTTTCTTCCTTTTATCACTCCTGGGCCTTTCCTAAAGTTTTGTTTAAATACTGATAGGGGTTGAGATTCATAACTCACGGTTTCTGCCCTTTTGTCTAGTTGTATCCCTTGCACATCTTGTTTTTCCATAAGCTTCTAGAATACAAGTACTATGAGGTCTCATAGCATAATGGTCAGAGACAGACAAATCAGGGTAGGTTGGACAAGTTATGTAACCTTTCTAAGCTTCGATTTCTTTGCCTATAATATGAGCGTTTTGTGATTAAGTATACTGAATGCACATACATTCAGAAGTTAAGTGCTTGGAACATAGTAGGAGCTTCAAAAATAGTTTCAGAAAAATTATTTCAGAAAGAGCATCGTGCATCTGAGAACTTGAAAATAGCTTGCTACAGTTGTGCCACTATTTGTTACCATAGGCAAGTCACTTTCTAGTATTAATTGACAGGCCTTACCTTCCTCAGCTATAAAATGAAAGATTTGGTATAGGCTCACCTGGGTCTAAAAGTTGACCTTTTTCATACACTACGCACTGAGCACTTACTGTGTATCTGAAACTGCTCTAGTAAGGCATCCAGCAGGCAGTAAAGCCTCAAACCTCTCCACCGTCTCGCAGAGAAAGTTTGCATTCTAGTAGGAGAAACAGGTGATCAGTAAGGAAAATGTGTAAAGCGGTTACCAGAGGATGGCAGTGAGGAAAATGAGATACTGATTGAAGGGTACAAACTTCCAGTTATAAGATTAACATGTTTTGGGGGTCTATTATACAGGATGGTGACTATAGCTAATAATATTGTATTGTATACTTGAAAGTTGCTAAGAAGATCTTAAATTTTCTTACCATAAAAAAAAGATCTTAAATTTTCTTGCCTGTGATGGTATGGAAGTGATAGCTAATGCCATAGTGGCAATGTTTTTGCAATGAAAAATGTATCAAATCAACACATTGTACACCTCAAACTTACACAATGTTGTATGTCAATTATATCTCGATAAAGCTGGAGAAAAAAAGGAAAATGTGTAAAACATAGTATGGTAGATGTGATGAATGCTATATAAGAAAATAAAGCAGGAAGGGAGAATAAGCAGTGATAGTGATGAAGTTATGCTGTTTAGAGTAGAGGGAAGCCTTATTGAGAGGTTGACATTTGAGTTACATTTGAGGAAGGTGAAGAATGAGGCAAGTCAGGAGGCCCCATTGGGGTATAAAGACCTCATAAAGCAAATGACCCAAATTTATCATAAATCACTTAAATGAAGGGCCACTAGTAATTTGCTTCTGGCAAAACAAAAATCTAGGGAATTCCCTGGTGGTCCAGTGGCTAAGACTCCATGCTTTCATTGCTGAGGGTGTGGGTTCAATCCTTGGTCGGGAAACAGATTCTACATGCTACATGGTGCAGCCAACAAATTAAAAGAAAAAAACTGTAAAATTTGTTTCCTGTAATTTTGATACTACTGACAAATGGCTGTCACAAAAATGACTGGAAAATCTCTCTAGACTATATGCAACTTGAGGGCAGTATGAAAAGCTCTCAGTAAGCATGAATTCTTCCCTTCCTCTCTGTTCTTTCCCCAATGTCCCTTATAACCCCCAAATAATCATGGTATTTGATATTATCTGACAGCTGTTTCTTAGATGTCATTGAGTAAAATGAAAGGGAATACTGTGTATTATTTGGAGTTGGTGATGGACAGGGAGGCCTGGCGTGCTGCATTTCATGGGGTCGCAAAGAGTCGGACACGACTGAGCGACTGAACTGAACTGATAGTTAAATTTGTGGAGCTTCCTAGGTGGCGCTAGTGGTAAACAGCTTGCCTGCCAATACAGGAGACAAAAGAGATGCATGTTTGATCCCTGGATCAGGGAAGAACCCCTGGAGGAGGGCATGGCAACCCACTGCAGTATTCTTGCCTGGAAAATTGCATGGACAGAGCGTGGTGGACTACGGTCCATAGGGGAGCAAAGGGTCAGACACAACTTAGTGACTTAGCATGCATGCATAGTTAGTTTGAAAGTAGCCACTTACCTTAAGGACAGATTCAGTGACACCCCAGGAGAAATCACAGGGAAACTGACCCTGCACATCTGGTGTGGACTCTTTCACAGTGAAACCATTTTCTTGAATGATCTGTTTATAGTAATGTGCTGAAGACTTGGGCTTTCTTTCTTTTTGTTTACTATTAAAATCCACATAAAATAATCCTCGGCGAGTGGTGTAAGCATCCTGCCATTCAAAGCCATCCAGGAGGGACCAGGCTGTGTAACCAAACACTTGTATTTCATCAAACTTGATTGCTGTACAGAAAGACAAAAGCAGATGTTCAGAGGCCTAAACACTCTGGTTCATGTTTACAGCTTCACAAATGACATGCCAGGGGCAGCATATTGTGAAACCAACCTTTTGCCTAATTTGCAGGCCCATTATATCAACTAGGAATTTTATTTTATTTATTTTTTTTGAATTTTATTTTTATATTTGAAAACGGGCAGTTATTTTCAACTAGAATGGTCTTCCCAAGTGAACAACACAGTTAAAGGGTCAAGTTTAAAATATTCCTTGTCAGGGAACTAAGATCCCACGTGGGGCACCACGTGGCCAAAAAATAAATACATAAAATAAAAATAAAATATTCATGAGACTTAACTTAGTGTGCAAATCTGTGTCAGAGTGCATGGTAATTTCCAGAACCCTTTGGGACCAATGCAGATGCCAGCTTTGACCAAGAGTTTCTCATTTCAAGCTTGGGTGGTTTCCCATTTTTGGACAAACTGTCTTTTATGAAACAATCCTCAGGGACTGAGACATCAGCTTTGAGAATGAACATATGTGAATGCAGATTTAAGGAGGAGACAGAAGCACAGTGATGTAAGAGAACAAGAACTGACTGGGCCCAGGGGCAAGAGGGGAGAGGGCTTGCTCTATTGTGTTCCTGGGCGGGGCTCTTGGGCAGGTTTCTCAACCTCAGTTTTCTCATTAGTAAAAACAGGATTGAAAAAGATGATCTTTCAGAAATTTTCTAGCTCTAAATTTAACAACGTTTAGGAATTAGATAAAAATTAAATATGCAATAAAAACAACAATGGTTCAATCAAACATGAACCTTTGTTCTTAAAAGCTTTCATTTTCTCACGGAAATGTCTCCTTTCTGCACTTTGGGGGTTTTATCACAGAATTTCTTTTCCTAAAAGGGAGAATTGATGTCAAGAGATTCTAATGAGACAAATGTTTCAACAGGCCCTGGGTCTCGTGCTTTGGTGTCATAGGGCCCTGTGAAAGGAGGAATGGCAATGCCTAGGGAGTGATACCACCTCTGCCCAGGCGCTATGGGCAGAGTTCTCTGCTCTGGAGGCCCCCATGTGCACGAGCCCTGGGGCTGGGCCTGGCACAGCTCTGTTGCATGTGATCCTCCTGCAGGTTAGAACACTAGTGTCTTGCTCTCCCTGGGGACCTTCCCTGAACACTCTCTACAGAACCGGGGATTTTTTTCTCAAAGTTTGTGACTTTTGTTTTGGCCACTCCATGCAGTTTGCCATGATCTTAATTCCCTGACCAGGGATCGAATCCATGCTTTGGCAGTGAAAGCACGAAGTCCAAACCACTGAATCCCCAGGGCATTCCCTTCAAGCTTGTGACTTCTAAAGAGAGCTATAGAGTTGTAGAAAGAGCCACCAAGAATTCCTTTATATGGGAGAGAAATGGAGCCCGACTCTGTAGGGGACAGAACCATCATAATCAAAGCTCGTCTTCTGCTCCATTATTTCTTTCTTTTTTTTTTTTTTTCCAGAGAAAGCTCCATTATTTCAATCAGCCACCTGCAGATGTCACTCCCTGAGTAATGGAAAAGGAATGAGAGGATGAGCAGGGCTTAGAGAAATATCCAGGAACAATAGAAATTGTTCAGCTTAGCCACTCACGGCTCATTCCCGGTATTCAGACTTTTCATCGTCGAGTCATGTAATAGAGTAAAAGGACCACAATCAAGAAAAGCTTTCAGCATCTTAAAACTGTTGAACTTTGGACATGTCTCCTTTAGCACTGGTGGCTCACATGGTAAAAAATCTGCCTGCAATACAAGAGATCCAGGTTCAATCCCTTGGTCAGGAAGATCCCCTGGAGAAGGGAATGGCAACCCACTCCAGTACTCTTTCCTGGAGAATTCCATGGACAGAGGAGCCTGGTGGGTTACAGACCATGGGGTTGCACAGAGTTGGACACGACTGAGCGACTAACACTTTCTTTTCATTTTCCTTTAGTATTATGTTCTTTTTTGAAGGAATGAAGCAGCACCTTGTTGAAAATTAAGATGTATCTACAACCTAAAATTATTCTGCTTTCAAACTCATTTATAAAGGACATGAAACTGAAAAAAAAGGGGACATGAGAGTAACATAAAATTCTGTCATCACTGCACAATAGAAAAGTCCAACAATACCAGCAACCTAGTCAAAGGTGACCTTAAATATCCTATAGCAAAAGTATTCGAAACAGTTTTTTTTTAATTGAGCTAATGTACGACCAACCTTGAAGAACCTGGTTGAGGAAGTTCTTCATCATGTAGATGGCTGTGGTATCCTCTGTTTTTACGTGACTGTCCATGAACCAGCCATTCTCAGTAATCAAGATTCGGGGATCGCCATATTCCAGTTTAATCCAGTTTAGCACATCTCTTAAATTGAGTGACACGTTTTGTCCCAGTTTAGCCATAGTGTTGGGGGGCTTGAAATTGTTGGGTCCAAAGGAAAAGGCAAAGAAGTCAGCTGTGCCCCTCACCTCATTCTTCTCTGCTTCAGAGAAACGAGGTAGAATGGAGAGCAACTGCTTTCTCATCACTTCTGGATAGTCGCCATCCCTGTGGATAGGGTTGGCAAACCACCCGAGCACGGAAACCATGGATTGCTGGCACTTGAGTATATCCATTGTATTTTCTGATCTGTTTGGTTCAATCCAATGGGATCCCAATGTGATTGACAGCTGACCCTTCTGATGTGGGCGGAAATTTCTGTTGTAGTTATGCCAAACTTTCGAATGAGCCTAGTAATAAGAAAATATTGTTAATCTTTATTGCTGTTACTCACAAGGTTGTGACTTGGCTGGTAGAAGGTATTTTCATGGATAAATTAATGAATTGCTGGGTGATGGAGGGGAAAGCTGCCAGAGAACTCTGATAACTACGGAGTCTGCACTCTGTTCACTTCCTCCGTGCTTCCAACTTAAAGGCTCCCCTGTAAGATCACCGAGGGGCAGGCAGAGAGCCCTTGTCCAAGCTCCATCTTACTTTTTCTCTCTCTGTCTCCCTTCCAGGCCTTCTTGGGGCTGCATGCAGGTGAGATACTATGTAGATTACAGGGTTTTTTCCCCTCTACATAAAAAGACTTGGAGCAGTGATCTTTCACTCTTCTACAGAATCTTTTGGCACTAAGTTAGAAATGCAGGATAACACAGCCTTTAAATTCTGTAAATGGATAATAACAGAGCTCACCTCTTATTGTAAGATTTGAATGAATTAATGTACTTTAGGAGAGTACCTGGCACAGAGTAACCTCTATATGAGCCTTAGCTATTATTACTGTTATTACAAAAGGGTGGCAGGCATGGTACAAAACAGAAAACCAGTGGAAATAGTGTAGGATTTGGGGTCAGCACACTTGGGCTTCAAGTTGAAGTACAAGCTACAGTGGCCTCTGACAAGTCACTTAAACTTTCTGAAATCTCTTAGTATCTTCAGCTGTAAAATGAAGTTACAAATAATAATCCCCTTTGTAAAGTTGTTTTCAGATGCAGGGCTAATGTATATATTGATTATGTAGCATAGAATAGAGCATCCAGGAGCTACTGCCTAAAGATGGATGTTATTATTGGTCCCCCTGGAGTTTACATTTCCAGTTGAGCTCACTTAAAACAGAGCCTCATGATTGGTCTCTAATCTATTTAATAGGTACTTACTGAGGGCTGACTCAATGAATGCCTGTCTTGCCTTGCCTTGAGAAGCTGAAATAAATAGCACAGGAACCTGCTCTCAGAAGCCAATGATCTCAATGGGAAAATAAGACTAAAATGTGTGAAAGAGAAATATATAGCACCACATAAAATAAAACAGTAAATTAAGCCAGTAAAGAACCATGAGGTGTATCAGAAGGAGAACCAAAGGTTAAGGATTCCAATTAGCGGCTCTAGGCCAGTTAAGGGCTTCCGTGGTGGTTGAAACAGTAAAGAATCCACCTGCAATGTGGGATATCTGGGTTCGATCCCTAGGAAGATCCCCTAGAAGAGGGCATGGCACCCATTCCAGAATTCTTGCCTGGAGAACTCCATGCACAGAGGAGACTGGTGGGCTATAGTCCATGGGATTGCAAAGGGTCGGACACAACTGAAGCGACTAAGCACACACACAGGCAGATTAATGCCCAAGGTCTCTTTCCTGTCCTGGGAAATGAACTTCCTGGGGAAATGAACACATTTTCAATAGGCTTCCCATATTTTTCTACATTTGCTTCTTTTTGTTCCCCTCTCTACAAGGATGGTGTTTTAAAAAAATTAATGCACATTTAATGTGCGTTATGTAGTCTATCGTACATCCTTATGTAGTCTATTCTCCTTTCCTCTTCTCAGCACCTGACTTGCTTGCCTCTTCTTGTCTCTTCCTAAATCTGCCAATTTCTCCTCTATTTGGGTGCTTCTAGAACAAGAGCACAAACCCTTACTGCTTCTAACCCACAAAGTCAGCTTTCAATCTGTTCCTTTGCTTTTTTTTTTTTCCTTTTGCTCACTGGAGATGTTTTATTATACTGGGTTGAATTATCTAGAAGTGCCTTTTTGTAGGTCAAAAATAATAAAATATGAACAACGATTCAATCCTAATAGATCCTGTGGACATTAAAAATGCTCCATAAAATCTTGTTAGGGTGGGGAGAGATAAACATAAATGTAAGGGGTGAGGATTTCAAAACTGATGTCTCCTTGCTTTATGCAAGAAGAGCTAAATTAAGCAATTTCATGAAAGATTTTCTGAAGAAGGAGATGCCTCCAGCTATTACCTCTATCTACCTGTTCTTACTCAGTTTTCATTGGAAGATTCTGGGAGCACTGAGCAAGCATCCCAATGTTCCTAAAGATCCTTAAAGAATATTCTTCTCACAAAAGTTTTCAGGCTGTAACCTCCTCCCCTGCCTCCAACCTGAGGTTGCAGTTTCTGGAAGGACTTTCAGTACTGCCTGGGACAGACTCTATCTGAAGTGGTCTCAGCTGCTCCAGACTTTTCTGGGGCTGGAATCACAGCGGGTCTTAACTGCATTTTTCCTGATTTGAAACAAAAGCAATTGTGCATTGCTAGAATTCAAAGGGAGGCATTCTTTGCTTATTCTAATCCATCACTTAATCCCTTGGTAGCCTCAGTGCTTTCATCCATAAAAGCCCCAGTGATCAGTAGTACGCCTCCTGTGGGTGGGTGTGCACCTCTGATATGTAAACTGAAAAGCATTAAACACATGTAAGATTCTGAGCCATAAACTAGCCGCCTGGCAAATATGATGTCATCAGACACTAAAGGGAAAGTGAGTTGAAATTTGTATAATGTATTAAACCAGTCCCAACAGCAATTAATCAGCTCTAATAGGAAAAAACAAGGGAGAATTTTCTTTGAAATAAATATTCTACTGCATATTTCAGTGATTAAACGAAAGATGACGTAAGTTGTGATAAAACAGACATGTATCTTTGCAGTAGTTTTCCAAGCAAGTTTTCTGAAAAAATAGATCTCTCCATATATCTAGATACACATGCTATATTCACATTTTGTTATGCCCCAAGGTGACCTTGGTGTTTCACAGTGTCTCTTTCACCTTTGCTGCTATTTGCAGAGGCTATCAAGGTATCTAGGGTTATCTTTGCTCTGGGCTGAAGAGAGCCTCTCCATTCTCATGTGGAGAATGTGGGGGAGGTTCTTTGTGCAGTATTTATAGTTATAACTTGATCCTGTTTGCCAAGTAACCAGGTAAAAAGTATCGCTCCAAAAGAGTGAGTTTGACATAACTCTCGATGACACTGGAATATCTATGCGCGTGCTTTGGTCCAACGCTCAGAAAGGAGGTCTGCTGGGGAAACTGGACCACAGTTGGTGGGGGGAGTGCAACCTGGGCCCTGCAACCTTGCACAACCGTCATTCTGTGATTTTCCAAGGTTACCCTCTTTCTTGTACAAGGCCATCTACCTTTGGAATGATTGATTTAAGGGAGCTTCAGCCTTTGTTCTTTAGATTCAGTAGCTTAAAGGAGAAGTCTGCTTTTTCTTTTTGAGGCAGATAGCAGGCAGAGACAGCCAGGGGCCCAATATCTCATTCTGCTCCCTCCTCTAATCTAACATAGAAGTTCTCTGATGCCACTGGAAGTCCAGACGCATGATAGGAAGCAAATAAGATAGCTGGACAACTTTAGAAACAAAGATGAAGAAGGGGTTAGGGTCAGGATGATGGAAAGGACACAAATGCAAGACAGTGCTTTGGATGGCATGTATTGAAGAAACCTGGTACATCACACGTATCTGTATTTAAGGAATGCCCAATCATTGGTCAAAAATTAAATTTTCAAATCTGTGCACGGTTTTAGTCACATTTTGGCTGAAATATTTGCATGTGAACTTTAAACTTGTTTATTGTTAAAGCTATTTAATAAAGTATTAGCACCATTAAAGCAAATTTACTTTAAAACTCCACAGAGCACATTGTTTCCATATTTCTGTTTCCCTCCCAGCTTTTCAAAATATATTTCTCAGCTAAAGTCACTCTAACATTTTCCATGTTATTTTTAGTTTTCATAATAACCTTAACAGTATGAGTTGGATGAAATATGATTTCCTTAGTCATCTCCCTCTTTTGATAAAAATTAGCTTGTCTTTCCTTTCCTGTCTCCTTTCCTCCTCCCTCTCTTTTCTCTCCGTTCCTTCTTCCCTCCGTCACACCCTTTCCTCCTTCCTTTCTGCCATAAATAATGTAATGACTCTCTTTGGTCATATAGCTTTTAATTTGTTTGAATTATTTCCTTTTTTTTTTTTTAAAATAAAAACCCAGGAATGAGCTATCTGTTTTTTGAAATGCCTTTACATGTTTCCAAATTGCTTTGCATACATTTTGTCCTTCCGTGTGGCTGTTTTTCAACCATCTACTTGGAATCATTGATCGCTCTTTTGGGGGATAACTGGCAGTCAGGAATGCTATGTAAGTGCTGCTCACCTACGTGGTACCACGGGGGACAGGACCTGGATCTTGAGAGCAGGACGCCTAGGCTTTGGCACTGGCCCTGCTGCTAACCAACTTTAAGGTCTTGTGTAAGTCATTTCCCTCCTAGAGGCAGTCAGGTCCCTCCTTCATCATACTGAGCTAAAAATAGACATTCCAGAGAATTACTGTGAAGATAGAACAGGTAATATACTTAAAGACCTATGAAAACCACAGAAACCTAAATTTAAAGTACTTTAAAGGAGGAAGCTGAAAATTAATTAACTTGCTGTGGAGAACAGCTTTGGGAAGTTGTGTGGGCATGCTAGTGTTCGCAGATGGCGCTCCCTGAACTCTCAAGGCTCCTGGCCGACAGGTTTGCCCTCATTTATTTTTGTTGCTGCTGACTGAGTTTATTCATTGTCCATTTGGGCTAGAATTAATTTCCGTTTGATTCATTTTTTCATTTACCTAGCACTTAAAAAATTTTTTTTTATTTTTACCCAGCACTTCTTTATATTAAGTATCAAGTTTTCTATTAGTTACAATCCTGCTCTTCTAAATTATTTAATATTCATTCACTCCACATTATTTATTGGGTGCTTAAGATGTGTCAGCTTTATAGTTCATTGCTAAAAAGATTATATGACTATTATTTCTTTGAAATATATTATGTGAAAAAAATATATTATGTGATTGTTATTTTCTTATTATTTTTTGGACAATCTTGAAACTCTCTTGGAAACAATATCTTACGCTCATTATTCTTAGGAGAGAATTTAAATATTAACAAAAGTTATTACTTTTCATAAAGAAGATATTTACCCATTTTATTTCTAATGGTTTGAATTCATGTTTTGTATGGTTGGAGTAACACAGATCATGTTAAAATTCATTATTTTCCTCCTATTTTCTTTTTAATCATGATATCTTCAACTTATTCTTACAAATCATTGATTGTTATCAATTTGCATAGTGTCAGGATTTCCCCATAGAAGTCATGTAAAAACTAATATATTTGTTCCTGCAAAAAAAGGTCCTATTATTGTCATAGAATTCTAATTTCAATTATAATATTACTAGATTAAACTAATGCCTGAGCCAGAATCTAAGCAACACAAAGAAGAAAAGGTTTAGAATAAAGGCAATAATCTATTAAGTGAAGCATCTGTAGGTTTCTCCAGATATTAGGCGGGCACTTAGAAGAAATCAATATCAGTAAATTGGTACCTTATTGAAGTTCAGATTACTTGCTCAAGGAGAATATATGCATGCCAACTTTGTAGAAGGTAGAATGACATTTTAAGTTTTCTGTTATTATTAAATTGACAATAGTGATCCTGTTAGTAATATTTTCAGGCAAAAAGACTGTATCTCCAAGTATAACTGAAGCCAAAATGGCCTGGGTTGGAGACTTGAAGCCTTTCCTCAGAATTTAGAAATAAAAAGTTAAAGATAGTCAATATAGAAACCACTCTGAAAATTACAAATAATGTAATTATTACAAAAGTAAAAAGAAGACCTACCACTTTGGGGCTTGCCACAAAGGCAGACTGGCTGGAAACCTAAGGAACCTGAAACTTTCAGGGCTCCTCACTGGCCTGAGTCCCTATGAAATGTCCTGGGTAGGGTGGGGAGCCAGACAGTAATTGGAAACGTTTCTAATTAAGTATTTCTGATAAATTCCTTGAAGAGACCTCAGAAAATAAGGAATCTGAATCTCTAAGACTACAATTGCTACAGTAATTTGTTGTAATATTTTTCTCATTCTAAATAGATGTTTACTTTTGTACCAACACTTGTGTTTATGACTTTGTTTTGCTTTTTTTCTCCTTTATGTAAATTTCAGGCCCAGGCAACATAGATCCACTCTTGGCCTACAGGGTTCTTAACTGTATCTATTTTGTTCACAGTTTTACAAACAGATGCTCAGGGGAGAGCCTGGCATAGAATACTTGTTGACTGAATGCCCACTATGGATCAGCTAGTTTGCTGGTGACCTGAGATAGGTTGTTGATAATACAACCTCTGCAGAGCAGCTTTTATTTTTCCCATTTTAGGGAAGAAACTGAAGTTAAAGAGACTGAATAGTGATGGAGCCAGGACGTGAACCCAGGCCTCTCTGAACACTATACTAAACCATACGGTTTTCTCTATGTCCTACCAGTTCTAAATTTTGAATCTTGGGGAAAGGCCATTTGACATGAACTACGACAGACTGTTTTAAAATTACATTTTCTTTCTGCTGCACTTGGTTATTAAAAGAACTAAATAGTCTTAGAATGAGGGTCTCACTCTTGCCTGTTAAGAATAAAATATCTATATACGGGTCTGAAATTTAGGATCATGTAGAAAGTTCATGGAGGACCTACCAGCAAATTTGGGATTTTCAGAAAACCATGTTGTTGTCCAAGTGCCTAGTACAGCATGTGACATTTATGTGTAATTCCCCTCTTTCCTAGAACTGGCAATGTTGACATTGGATATTGTTCTCACTGCTGTCAGAGGCTAAATGAATCCCTTAGGAACCATTTTTACACTTGACTGTCTTGACTGAAGATGGTGATCTGTACACCATTGTCAATGTTAGACTGAAAGGGCAGGGGTGCTTTGGTTGCATAGCACTTAGCACAGCATCATCTTTGCACAAGTCTTAATTAAATAGTTCCTTAAACGTGAGTGACTTTCATGATAAAATAGAAAAGAGTTTAAATTGCAGAAGCAGAAAATTTATAATATAAACAGTAGTAAAAATAAACTTATATCTAGTGCTAAACATACTGAGCTTTTCAATACACTGTCTAGGTTTGCCATAGTTTTCCTACATCACTTTGCTAACAAAGGTCCGTCTAGTCAAAGCTATGGTTTTTCCAGTAGTCATGTATGGATATGAGAGTTGGACCATAAAGAAGGCTGAGCACTAAAGAACTGATGCTTTTGGTAGTGTTGGAGAAGGCGCTTGAGAGTCCAGGGGACAGCAAGGAGATCAAACCAGTCAATCCTAAAGGAAATCAATCCCAAATATTCATTGGAAGGACTGATACTGAAGCTCCAATACTCTGGCCACCTGATGAGAAGAGCCAAATCATTGGAAGACTCTGATGCTGGGAAAGATTGAGGGCAGGAGGAGAAGAGGGCGATAGAGGATGAGATGGTTGGATGACATTATTGACTCAATGGACATGAGTGTGACCAAACTCTGTGAGATAGTGAAGGACAGGGAATCCTGGCGTGCTGCAGTCCATGGAGTTGCAAAGAGTGGACACAACTTTGTGACTGAATAACAGACATTTGTGGTTCAGTCAATAAAGATACTAAGCACTATTCTAACTACTTTCCATGTCCTATCTCATTACAGTCCTCATTTAAATCTCGAGAGGTAGGTACTATTATTATTCCCATTTTATAAGAGAGCAAGGGAAGAGAGGTTAGGTGGTTTGTTCATAAGTTAAGTTAAGCTGAGGCTGTATTGCTCCAAGTTTTGTGTTCTTGCCTGCTAATTAGAGGTAGAAGATGGACTTTAGAGATCATTCGGTCTAATTCTTTAAAACTCTTTGTTACAGAAAAGATGCTGAAGCACGAGAAAAAAGTAACTTGCCCAACGTCTCAGTTAGCGCAAAGCTAGAATTAGAGCTAAATCCTTCAACCTCTAGGTCACTGTCATTTCTGGACATGATGCACATTAAACTATGTGCTTTCAAAACAGACATTTATATTTTAGACTCAAAGGTGATTGAACAGGCTGTGTAAATGCGAGGAGTATGTAACAGACATGGCACAAAAACGAGGGGCAGTACACTGAGAAAGACATGTGACAGGGGGTGCCAGGAACACTTTAAGAGGACTTCCCTTGCGGCTAGGCAGTAAAGAATTCACCCTCAATGCGAGAGAAGCAGATTTGATCCCTGGGTTGGGAAGATCCCCTGGAGAAGGAAATGGCAACCCACTCCAGTATTCAGGCCTGGAGAATTCCATGGACAGAGGAGCCTGATAGGCTATATAGTCCATGGGGTCACAAAGAGTCAGACACAACTGAATGACTTTCACTTTCACTTTTCATCCAGTCTTACCAGCTGGGACATTATCTCAGTCCCCAAACAGAAAGTTCATCAGTGTTACCTCCTGTTCTGCTTAATTATTTTTTTGCCCTGAAAGAAATTATACACAACAGTAAAAGCAAGTTTAGAAAAATCATTTTTACTTCTTGCTTTCCTTCAACCCATGGCTATTATTTTATCCTTTTCTTCACACTGCATTCATTATGGTGATTAATTGCTTAAATTCAAGTCTATAAACACTTATTTAACAAAACAAGGCAGCTTTGCACAGTGACAGTATTGTAGCCAATTAAATTTATCCAAAGTGTGATCGTTGCTAATTGAAAACTTTTCCCAATATCCTGCTTAAAAACAAAACAACAAAAATGCACACATACAAATACAAAGAGAAAACAAATACAAGCCACTTTAGTAGGCATTTAGAAAAAATATTAACAAGATAGCTCCTGCCTTCAGGTGACCTATGACCTCTAGTAGGAGAGAGAAGTACAGAAAGAAGTAGAAGAAAAATTAGTTAGAAATGATAACAAAATCTTAATGTAATAATATGATTCAAAGTTTTAAAGAATGTCTATATGTGTAGGCTTATATATAGAGAGAAATATATTTTGACATTGAACAAGCATTGTTCTGAGGTATGGATTTAGGAAGTAAGAAAAGAGACTGTTCATTTTTAACTTTATGTCTTTCTGTATTGTTTAAATGTTTTGTAGTAAAAATGCATTATTTTGAAATTTTAAGAAGTCAAGAGAACAGGTTGAAACATGTTTCCTGTCAGTGAATTTAATTGCTCTGTGCTATCACTTTTCACTTTCTCTGAAGTTTCAAAAGTCTCAAATTAAAAAAAAAGTGACTTAAATAAAAAGTTCTGTTCTTCTGGATTTCATTCTATATTAAAAAATGTTTAGGTTTTTTTTCACTCCAGAATAACACGTTCATATTTAAAGGTAAAACAAGGAAGCATACAATAACATGTGACTACCATGTAAAATGAACTGATAACAGTAAACCCAACCCTTTATTTAAGACTCAGTCACAGAATCTCGGGTCAAGCTATGATGCTATAGAGAACCAATGAATGGACTCCTCCAAAATACTAAAGGATCCTGGTTTTCACCAGCCTCAAGGCTCCCTCAATTTTTAGGTAGTACTATTAGATCACCCAGGAAGTCAATTTCATTACTTCTGTGATCCACTATTTATTGATTAGTAAGTTAGAAGGTTCTAGTCTATTCTCAGTGTCCCTCTGCTTTTCAGCAACAGAATCGCTGTTAATGTTCAATAATTTTAATTACTCCTTTTCTTTCAATATAAACTATTTTCTAATATGAGTTTTCTCAGTAAGATTTTTTACATGCAATTAAATGACATATGTGTTATATCATAAACTAGTACATGTTTCCCTCAGTTCATAGTTTCATTGTATTCACTGTTTCCATTAGTTACAATATTTTTGATCTCCAGTTGGGCCTAATTTTCCATGTATGAGAGTGTTCACATCAAATCAAGCTGTTTAAATACGATCCCAATGTTATTCTCTGAACATTTATAATTACATTTATTTAAACCTGTTAATCATTCACTGAAGTATAAGTTTTTCTACTTAATGATTAGAAAAGGTAAACACTGGTCTCTTGAAGGTTTTAAAATACCAACTGTCCTCTACAAATAGTTTTTTTACTAGACTGTTCTGTCAAACAATGGTATTCTGGTTATTGAAACTCTTTGGCAATTCTTATCCAAAAGCTGTTTTAACCTTGTATTCAAATTTGATTAGAAACATTGATAAGAATACTATTTTTAACTTGCTTGATCACTATTTCCTGTATCTTGTTAGATGTGTCTTAGGTCCTAATAAAGATGAGTTGGGATTATGATATAGGTACTATGGCATTCCCTGGTGGCCTAGTAGTTAGGATTCTGGGTTTTCACTGCCATGGCAAGGGTTCAATCCCTGTTGGGAAACTGAAATCCTGCAAGCTGCTCAGTGAGGCAAAAAATATATATATATTATATATATATACACACATACATATTTATGTGCATATAATGTTATATATATACCATGCATTAGCTAATTAAATGAATAATTATGTTAACATTTTTAAGCTTTAGATGATATTGCCAAAGGCACACATATATGAGTAAATAGCACTTTAATGGGACATTAAAGTTTTGACATGTAAAAATTAAAATCATGGGACAAATAATAAACCTCATGATTAACGCACGAGTTAGGGATAAACCATTCATAGATTTTGTGGACAAATAAAACACATAGCTAGATTGTTTTGGTCTTTAAATAGGCAAAGTGAAGTCAAATATCTATCAAGTCTGCATCAACACAAGTGGCTGCCATGAGGTTGTAGGCTGTAAGTTGGTCTTTTTTGCTGAGGCTAGGTAGCTGATTCACGTCAGCTAACTTGTATTCAGACTGATGAAATTTAAATTTTGGATCTGACACTTATTGTGAGTTTAAAAAAAGACATTTGTATAGTTGTGTAATCTCACAATTATACAAAATACAAATTTCTGTGGGCTTCAGTTTCATCAACTATAAAATGCCTATAAGAATACCTACCTGGCAGGGTTGATGTAAAAATTTAATGAGATAACATATGAAAAGTGGGGAAGGAAATGGCAACCTAGTAGTTTCTGACACAATAATAGGTGTGCAATAAAATAGTTTTATCATAATAGCTATTAAGAATAGTATAATAGAACATAAAAAAAGTTATCTGTAATAATTGTATCAAGTGCCCACTTTAAGAATTAAAACCAGTTTCTGTCCTTTATCCCATTTCTGTATTATTTTTCCTTTGTTTTGTTTTTGGTGTTAGAAGGGAAGTGGTGGAAAGTAGCAAGTTAGTTTTTTTTTAATGTTCTCATGGACAGAAAAGCTTGGGCAAGTTTTTTAGCTAGCAGATTTAACAAAAATTAATTTTGATATATTGTTGTCTTGCAACCCAACTTTAACAAGGGAGCTTTTAAAAATTCCTTTTTTTTTTCCCATGGAGAAAACCATTTCAGATGATCCTTGGAGGTTTTGCTTCTCTGTAACCAAGACAAGCTAAAAAGTACTCCTGCTAGAAACTCCATTTTGAAATATTATGCTTAGTTTTCAAAATATTCGTGGGAGGTTGGGCTGAAGAGGTTTAAAAATGACACTTAATCTATTTAAATGTGTCTATGAAACAGGGCAGCCTTCTTGTTCAAGAAAACAGTTGTAGCCGTCTGTTGCCAAAGAAGGCTTAGCTATAAATCATGTGAATGGTGGCTTTTTCACAGCTGTTTCTGCAGTTTTAGCACTAAATTTTGGTTAGGAATTTTGACAGAACCCTTAAGAAGTGTACTATATAAAGATGACTTTTCTTTTCTTTTCAAAATACAAAATAATCTCTTTACTTTCTTACTTTATGTATTCTTTGCTTTTATTTTTATTTATTTTATTTTTTGCTTTTAATTGTGAAAATTGTCATAACACGTAAAGGTAGAAAGGATAGTTTAATGACCCCTGAAAACACGTCACTCAGTTTTAAGAGCTGTCAACATTCTGCACCTTGTTTTGAGATGGGCTTTCAATGTAAACTTTTTAACAGAAGCAGGTATACACAATGAATTTGCATGTTCTGAAAAGACAGTATGTTTATGCCAGTATCTGGTTTAGTGTGTGTGTGTGCGTCTGAAGCCACTTTTATTCAATTACAATTTTAAATCCTTTCTGGGGCAAAGTAGATTTTCCTTAAATAGGAAATAATCAATCGAATTATTTATTGAGTATCTAATACATATGCAGCCTTGTGTGACCTTCTCTGAGGGAATGACGCCAATAAATGCCAAGACAGAGTTCCTCAAAGAGGTGGAAAAATAGGGCATAAATCAAGTCGTATTCCAGGCTCAGGAACAAACTGGTGAGGCCTTGACCTCGAGTAGAGTTTCCCAACGTATCTTGTCCTGAAAGCCTCTTTCACAGTATTAAGCAATCTCTTGAGCCCCTGAGGAATTTAAAGATATCATTTCATCATTTGTGTGTGGTATGCAAACAAGTGTTGATCTATATTTTCTTTTATGTAATTCTATTTCATTAAAGATTGTACTGAAAAGTTTATTTCAAATAAATTTAAAATATTCAGAAAATAAAATAGGAATATTTAAAATACTCATACATAAAGATAAATATTGGCATTTTCCCATTTAATAATGAATAGGTTTGTGTTACTAAAATTATTTTAACTACATAAGAAAATGTATTTTGTGACATATTTTTAAATGACACACTGTGTTTGGTATTAGGACTGAAAAAATAAAAAGTGAAAGTGAAGTGACTCGTGACCGATTCTTTGCGACCCTGTGGACTGTAGCCTGCCAGGCTCCTCCATCTGTAGGATTTTCCAGGCAAGAATACTGGAGTGGGTTGCCATTTTCTTCTCCAGGGGATCTTCCCGACCCATGGATCAAACTCAGGTCTCCTGCATTGCAGGCAAAGTCTTCACCCTCTGAGCCGCAGGGAATCCCACTGAATATATACTCAAATACAGAATAAAATGTACATATTCATTATGGTTTTCCAAGGCTGGTACATTTATATCTTTTTGTATGGAATGTGATATTGGGCATAACAAAGATGAACATTTTTTTATTTTAAATGTCACATATTTAAGGATATTAGAAAACACTGGTCTTTCATATATAATAGTATATAAGATTTCCTTTCAAAATAAACTTTTTTTTCACTTTCTTTTTTTCTGGCCAATCATCTTTTGGGATTTCAGTTACCCAACCAGGGATTGAACCCCGGGCCATGGCAGTGAAAACACCAAATCCTAACCATTAGACCCCCCGGAGACTCCCCTCAAAATAAACATTTTTAAAGAAAAAATAATTAATAATGCATGTGGTACTTGGGTATACAAACGAGCCTGCAAAAAGCCACCATGAAGTAATGCTTTGTGAAACACAAAGTTATGGCATCAAAAATGGATAAATATTAATATATTTATAATATTGCTTCTATAACATTTTGTCTGAATTCTTGAATTTTACTCTTAAAAAAAGAATAAGTGTGCAAAAAGTAAGTTTATTGTTTTGTTCATAAATAACTATATAAGAGAAATGGGTTGGGCCAACTCTTTCAAGGATTTTACAAATAACACAGAACTAGTAGGAACAGTCTTTATTCCCACTGTGTGAAAAGCCAAACTAGATACAATCATCAATGTTACTTTCTCATTTAATATTTTTTAAAGCGTCATTTGTTATCGAAAAACATCCTGATATGCTATAAATTAGGGTCTGTGTATGGGACTTAACAAGTCTGGTGAAAATCTCCTTGAGGTGATTTTGTAAAACTGAGACAATTGTATGTCCCTCATACTGATTGCATTTCAAAGTTACTGTTCTTTATGGTTCATATCTTTAACCAGTTGACAATTTATAGCTTTAAATCAGTTGTTTTCAAGGGAGAGAAGGGGGAGAAATTGTGTATCTCCCCTCAACTCCAGGGGACATTTGGTAATGTCTGGAGACAATTTTGGTTGTAACCCTGGGGACAAACATGCCACTGTCATCTAGGGGATAGAGGCCAGGAATGCTTCTAAACTTCCTGCAAAGCACAGGACAGATCATGGAGGAAGAATTATTTGGCCCAATATGTCAACAGCACCCAGGTTAAGAAATCCTGGTACTGTGTAAACAGTACACATCTATGATGGATAATAACTTAAACCCATGAAATGATCAGAACTATCATAGAAGCTGGCAGTATTTAGTTGTGTAATAAACTGAAGGAGTTACCATCTTATGAGCAACCTGATATCCCCCACCTCCCTGTATGTTTACTCAGAGGCTCTCAAATATTTCATTTTAAGGTGGGAGAAGGGAATAAAATTCATATATTTAAATTATTTTGCATATTTGTTGATTTACAGATAGAATAAAAACATATACCATTACTGCCTTTATTAACATGAAAACTTGGCGCTTTACTGCTCTGAGGCATGCGTGCATAGGCCAAACAGGTTAGAATCTTGTCTCTGGGATTTTAAAACCTGATTTTGGGACAGAGAACTCTTTCCTCTACAAAGGAGAGTACAGGGCAAACCCACAAGAAGAAATGAACAAGAGAGACTAAGATAAAGGGCTTGTGAGGGTGTCCTAGTTACTGGGTCCATTCATCCCTGTGATTTGGTTACAGGAAATTGCTCATTTTTGCTGAAGTCAACTTGAGTTAGGTTTCTATCTCTTGTAACCAAGAATCCTAACATAAAACATACCACTGAATAAATATAAGCAATATTTCAAGAATTAGCTAGAATGCAATGAAATACGAATTTTGAACCTGTGGTTGATTCTTTGATTACAAGGTATAAGATAGAAATCCCAAACCATTCATTCCACAGTATTAATACCTGTTGCTGCTGCTGCTAAGTCGCTTCAGTCGTGTCTGACTCTGTGCGACCCCATAGACAGCAGCCCACCAGGCTCCCCCGTCCCTGGGATTCTCCAGGCAAGAACACTGGAGTAGGTTGCCATTTCCTTCTCCAATGCATGAAAGGGAAAAGTGAAAGTGAAGTCAGTCAGTCGTATCCGACTCTTAGCGACCCCATGGACTGCAGCCAACCAGGCTCCTCCATCCATGGGATTTTCCAGGCAAGAGTATTGGAGTGGGTTGCCATTGCCTTCTCCATATTAATACCTAGCATGTACCTAATATTCTGTATTAGGTGCTGGAAACGTAAAACACATCAGTCTCTCCTTGCAAAGAACTCTCAGGCTAGTTGAGGGAGATGGAAAAATACCACATGAAAGGAGTGCTATGATAGAAGCAAACATGTCTTATTACGGGAGCCCTCAGAAGGGCACTAACTCTGATGAGTTGAGAACTTAGCAGTGGAGACTGCCGAAGTTGAGTCTTGAAGGACATTGGATGGATAAAGCAGGGAGTTAGAAGGGCATTCTAGCTGGATAGAACGCTGGTAGACTTAGCACGCACACACAGAGGCTGCGTGGAGAGGAGTAAGTGAAGTGAAGTCGCTCAGTCATGTCCGACTCTTTGCGACCCTATGGACTGTAGCCCACCAGGCTCCTCCATCCATGGAATTTTCCAGGCAAGAGTACTGGAGTGGGTTGTCATTTCCTTCTCAGTGGAGAGGAATGGTAGCGTAAAATTAAGACCCTCTTGGGCTTCCAGGGTGGCTCAGACAGTGAAGGATCTGCCTGTGATAGGAGAGACCTTAGTTCCATCCCTGGGTCAGGAAGATCCCCTGAAGAAGGGAACGGCTACCCACTCCAGTATTTTTGCCTGGAGAATCCCATGGACAAAGGAGCCTGGTGAGCTTCAGTTCATGGGGTCACAAAAAGTCGGACACGACTGAGCGAGTTTCCCTTTCACAAAGCACTCCTAGTAGTGCATTATTATGGAGTGTAGAGTACTAGGGGTTAGCGTCACTGATGGGGACAGGAGTGTGGCCAGGAGGGAGGAAATGCAGGCTGGGGCTGTGTCTTAAAGATCTTGTGAAAACTTGGGACTTCATTCCTAAAACTTTGGAAAGCCACTAATGGATTTTATGCAAAGGAGTGACATGATGCTTGGTAGAAATGTCATTGTATAAACAGAGATGATAATAGGTACCTGGGAAGGTTGTAAAAATCATAGAAAATATTTAAAGCTATGATTACAGTGCTTAGAGATGGTCAAGGCCGAAGAATGCACCCTCTTTCTGTCCAAATGTTGTTAAAAACTCAGAGTGGAGGATCTATTAGTAGGTATCAGACTTAGCTTGCTCTAAGGTAATCCCCAGATATTCAATAAAATGAAATCTAGATTCCAGGTCAGTCTCAGGACTGGCTAGACCATTCAGGTTTCCTGCAAACCAGAACATTTATGACGGAGATGGTGCTTTCAACATCATCCTGGAACTAGAAAGGCTACAAAGAGCCACTGTGAAATCTTTTCAGTATCTGAGGACTGGGGAATAAAGTGGTCTATAAATGACTTATGAATTGAGTTTTATATTAGTTTTTTTTAACTCAATAAATGTTCTTGGACAAAAAACTAAGCCTAAAGAAATGCTTCTTCTGGGTCACAAGTTGGCATAATAAGGGAGAAATATTTCGTTGCAACATGAAATATCAAATGAATCTTTTCTATGTTAAAGGAAGGCGAGAGAGGGGGTAAATAAGAAAATCTAGTTCACCCTGGGCTGCCAAACTATTGCGAGATTTTTCTCTGGTGCTATAAGTCATTGGGTTATGCAGTAGATTTCACTTTCTGACTGATTGCAAGAGACCCCTCATGTTACTTATGTAGGTCAGTGATTTAGAAACTTAAAGGGATAAAAGTAATTATTTGGAAAATAATTAAAATGTAATCCTTTTATTTTAAACAATAAAATTTATCTTACTATCTAATTTTGTGTTACAGACAGAGTTTATTTCAAATTAGAGGAAAATGAAAAATATCTGAAAATATAGCTTTGATAGAATAAGTTTGGAAACATTATCTGTTTGTTAATTAAAACTTTTTTTCTGTGTGTTTTCATCAGATAGTTTTTAGGGCTTTAAATTAACGACTGAAACATATTCTTCATGATAATTCTAATTGTTAACATTTTTCCAGGTAGGTGACCAAAAACTTTTTAACAATTTAGAATATTTTTATTTATAAAAAGGTTAAATAAGCATATATGCACATGTGTATATTTGCATAGAAAGCTTTATAAAGACTATATGAGATACTACTAACAGTAGTTTCCTTGAGTTTGGGATTATCAGGTGCAGAGGGAGGGATAAATTTAACTTTTTCACTTTATATCTCAATTTATATGAGCATGTATTATTTTAATAATTTAAAGAACTAAATAAAAGGAATATTTTTCTAAAATATATATGCATAATCTTCATAGTTAATAGCTGTATGCTTTCTCCCCTTTGAGGTCTATTTGCCAAATCACAGTATACTCATACATTAATATTTGTTCTGTATACAAGTACAGTCAAAGATACATAAATGACCTTGAGATTGTAGTGCAATATGTTAACTGAACTGCAAGGGCAGGTGTGACTGAAACATAGTGCAATGTACATGTACAATGATCCAAAAAGTTCAAAAGGGAAAGAAGGGTTAACAGGTATTTTTGTATGTGAAAATTTAGACATGGAGTAATTTTATGTTCCTATACATTTTTCTGTTTCTATATATTTAACATTTGATTATTAAAACATTAAATTACTTCTCCTAGCACATTATGAAACCCTACTAGTAAAGCTTTTTTCATTTTCAAAATGTAGCAGGTGTCCAGAGTAATTTATTTTTTCCACGTAAACTATTTAGATTAAAAAGTGAAGCCTGATTCTAGATATTAGCCTCAATATAAGACAAAATGTGAAAATTCCTGAAAGATTGCTCTTTTAAAAATATTCTTAATATAGATATTCTGTGTTTAATAATATTGTGATTTATAAATTCCATGGTCACAACAGCTCATTTTACTCTGTAACCTTGGGCAACTTATTTAATCTCACTAAGCTTCAGTTTCCTCATCTTTAAAATGGGGATAATAAAGGACCTAGTTCATAAGGTTATTATGAGGATTAAATATGATAATACATATAATATGCTTAATGTCATTTGTGGTAAATAATAAGCTCTCAAAAAATATTAGCTATTATTTTGCTTACATTTCACTATTCTTTTAATCATTTTAGCATTTCCCAACAAAAACTCTAGGTTTTGAAATATACTCCTTTAAAACACTTAGTAGAGCATTTTCTTTCCAGTTGTTATATTACTAGTTTAATTTTAACTCCTAGAGCAAATAGTCTCATCTTTTCTGCCATGTAACACAAAATCAACTGGAATACATTTATTTCAATTCTTGCATTTAATATGTATTATCAATTAGCTAACATTTATCTACCTCATTATTGCTAAATATCACTAAGAATAGCAACATCAACAACAAATACATGTTTGAAATGGTTATGCCTTAACATTAAGTTCTGAATTGGTTGCATATGGTCAGAAAAAGGGTTTCAACAATTAAATTTATGAAGGACTGGCTTTCCACAGAATGAAAGTAAACTCATATTCTCACTTTCTGATGTATAGCTGTAGATTTAAAAATAGTTAATTTAAAAAGTGTAATATTTAAGGAAAATAATTGTGTTAATACAGTAGTAAAACATGCACTACCTTAAGTATGAAATCTGAGGATAGAACTTGTGAGTTAGACTACAATTAGTTGAGCTAATTTCAGTAAAAAGTTATTTAAATGAAACATACATTTTCATACAGTTTCTTTTAAACTCCTGCTCTTTATATTCTGAAAGTATACTATGAAGTCAGCTGTACAGTACCTTGATCAGGTTGTGTCCCACGGTGTAGACAGCTGCTAAATTTCCCTTCTCTCCAGGAGCATGGATACCAGTCCCATACCCATGCCAAGCGACTAGATATGGGTTGTGAATTGTAATCCAATATTTGACACGGTCCCCAAATGTCTGGAAACAGTATGTGGCATAGTCATTGAAGAAATCTATTATGGTTTCATTTTTCCACCCCCCATATTTTTCCTGGAGAGCCAAAGGCAAATCCCAATGATATAAAGTAACTATAGGTTCAATGTTTCTAAGTACCAGAGCATTGAGAAGAGTATTGTAATACTGGAGACCTTTCACGTTGACAGCTGATACTATTCCACCTGGGAAAAGCCTTGGCCAGGAAATTGAAAATTGATAGAAAGAAACGCCTATAAAATCCAGGGCTGATAAGTCCTTTTCCAGAAAAATGTAACTGTCACTGGAACTATTCGTGGTGTTGACATTTTTAAGGTGTGATTGGATGAAGTGATCCCATATAGAAGGTCCTTTTCCGTCTGCCTTCCAATTTCCTTCCACTTGAAATGCTCCAGTCCCAACGCCCCAGAAAAAGTTTTTAGGAAAAGTGTCATAGAGAAACAGCTGACTTTCATTTACCGGACTGAAATTAGGATTTTTAGACCATATAGTTCTTCCGTCTCCAGAGAATCCAGTAACAGCTCGTAGGAGAATAAACGCTGACAGGATGACAGATCTTGGCAGTCCCCCGCTGGACATTGTTTTCCTATAGCGTATGTTTCTTTCATCGGTGCTGAAGAAAATCCATTCATTCCCTGGAGATCATGCTGCACAGCCTGGCTTCATTTGTCACTAACTGCTTGACTGTCTTATCAACGCTTCAGTATAAAAGCTTGTGATTGTAAAGCTCTGTCAATGATTAGCTTGAACTGTGAGACTTAGGATGGGTCAGGGAGAGCAACGTAATTTGAGGGAGGTGGCTCTATTGCACTCACCAGCATGTTGCCTTCTCTCTTATTATTGGAAAAATTATATGGAAATGCATCAATGACAAATAGTTCAAATGTATAACTTATATATAAATAAGGAAGGAAATGCCATAGTTTCTTTGTCGACTTTCATAGTGATGAAAATCTTTTCTGGATGTTTTGGACATTATTGAGTAAAGAGTATACCTTTTCTATTTTTGTAGGCTTTGAGTGGTAATTTTATGTTTCACATATCAGAAAAAGCAATTTTATGGACAAATAAACAGCATTCCTATATGCCAATAATAAAGAATTAGAAAACATAAGATATTATACATGCATGAAAATTATAACACATTTAAGAATAATCTTATTAACTACTGTTTATTTTAAGAACATTTAAAAAATGTATTTATAAATTAAAAAATGAAGGAAGAAATATACAGCACTTTCTGGGTGGAAACACTGAATAATTTCCAACTTAATTTATACATTTAATGCACTTTTAACCAAAGTCCTCTGATCCCAAGTTTTAGTTCAACAAAATTATTGTGGAAATTCACTTAAAGAATAAATACACAATAATTGCAAAAAAAAAAACCGCTGAAAAAGAAAATAGTGATGCTGTGTACTGCCTGTAGATATGAAAACATAAAGAAAAATTTAAGGAGCATTGTCTGGAATAAGAATAAATAGAAATAAGTATTGTACAGAACCTATAGCCTCCAAGTGACCTTGGTTATTTGGTCATTAGTTAAAATTTTAAAAATTTGAAGCATCACATACTAGTGAGAGGCAGAACGGTTAATGGTTTGGCCTCTACAGTTAGACTGCCTGAGTTTAACGGTTGTGTGGCTGAGGACAAGTTTTTCAGCTTCCTGCACCTCAGTTTCTTTTCATATACAATAAGGCATAATAATAGTATCAGCTACCTGAATTATTGTGAGATAATACATGTAAAGCACTTTGAATAGACACTGACACATAGTAAGTGCTCAATGAACATCATTCTTATTTCTATGTGAAAAGTGATGATTATTCAAAAATTGGTGCAAGGATTTAGCATAGAAGACACTAAGTTCTGGCTCCTGCCTACATGTTTACCTTCATTTCTCATCCATTAACCACACGATCTGAACCACACGCAACCGTCTTCTCTGCAGCTATAACAGCCTTTAATGAGCTCTGCACACACCCATTGCCCCTACCCCTGTGCCTTGGTCTGTGTGCTCTCTGCATAGATGTGCTCTCCCCACCTCAGTTAGCTCTGGTCTACCCGTTCTGCAAAACTTCAGTACGTCTTCTGGAAAGCCTTTCTGACTCCCCCATTGATTTTATTTTTTAAAATTATTTTGTTTATTAATTTGTTTTTGGCTGTGCTGGGTCTTTGCTGTTGCTAGGGCTTTTCTCTAGTAGAGGCGAGCAGGGACTGCCCTCCAGTTGCAGCGCACAGGCTTCTCACTGGAGTAGCTTCTTTTGGTGTGGAGCACAGGCTGTCCAGTGCACAGGCTTCAGTAGCTGTGGCCCACAGGCTTATTTGCTCTGCGGCATGTGGGATCTTCCTAGATCAGGGATTGAATCTGTACCCACCTGCATTGGCAGGTGGACTCGTCACCTCCTTATTTTATTTATTTTTAAATTTAGATTTTAAGAAGGTTTTAGTTTATTGGCCCTTTCCTGAAAAAAATCTTCAGTCACTGCAGGTAAAATCACTCCATCTGCAGAAGCTACTCCACCTGTTGTCCAGGCTCCAGCTTGCTTTTTGCCAGTGTCACCATTGGCCTTACAGTCCCAGCTTCATTCTGTGCTTGCATTCCTTTGGCTGTTTTCTTGAGGTTTGCTTCTTTTCATACAGGCCACATCTTGCAAGTCTGTGTCTGGGTTCATTTTTGGGGATGTAATCTAAAGAATTGTAAATCAATTGCCTTGTCACCATAAAATGGGTTCTTAATCCAAATACCAAGATGACATCTGGTGTGGTTTTATACATTTTAGCTAGTTTTTCCTGACTTTCTGTCTTAGGCACTGCTGTGTCCCCAGGGTGAAGGACATTTGTTTCTACTGAGGCAGCAGTTTGGTCATGAACTTCCTGGTCCAGATGGTTACAGTGACATTCATGATGGAGCTTGATCCTCAGGCAGGTCAGGAGGAAAAATAGCCACTCTGATTTGATTTAAATGAATATTCTCTGTGTTCCCATGGCAGCCCACGTTTTCACTGTTACGACACTTAACATACACTACATTTATCTGTATCTTTTGTTTGACTGTAATCTCTGTCTTGAAAACAAGAGCATTACTGTTTGGTTCCCTATTGAATATCCGGGGCCTAAACTTGTGTTGAATGAAGGAATGTAGCAATGATATACTATGCATACCTCTATCACTGCATTTATCATATAATCCCAGAACTGTTTGTCTCTCTTACTAGACTGTAAGAATATCTCTTATTTAAATTTTTATCTTATCAGAGTAAATGCTTAATCATTGTCTGTTAAATGAATGGAGTTGATGCAATTAGTTCCCTGTTTTAAAATTAAAATTACCTAGGTCTAGTGAGACAAAATTGACATATAGGGCTTCCCATATGACGCAGTGGTAAAGAACCCACCTGCCAATGGAAGAGATGCAGGAGATGCAGGTTTGATCCTGGATGGGGAAGATCCCCTGGAGGAGGAAATGGCAACCCACTCCAGTGTTCTTGCCTGGGAAATTCCATGGACAGAGGAGCCTGGTGGGATACAGTTCAAAGTGCTGCAAAGAGTCAGGTATGAGTGAGCAACTGAGCACATATGCACACAATTGATATATAACATTGTTTTAGTTTAAGGTGTACAAATAATGATTTGATATATATATATATTATGAAATGATCACTAAAACTTTTTAAATGTAATAATTCAGAACCTCATAAATGTATTTATTTCAAAAATATACAGCCACAGAAATTTAAGATGGTAAATTTTATGTTATGTGTATTCTACCACAATAAAAAATATGTATACATAGGGAATTTCCTGGTAGTCCAGTGGTTAGGACTCTGCACTTTCATTGCTGAGGGCTCAGGTTCAATCCTTGGTTGTGGAACTAAGATCCCATGAGCCACATGGTGCCACAGAAATCTAGAAGGAAACAGAAGTAAAAATGAAATTATATAAATATATGGTTTATAGGATGATATATATATATTTGAGCATACATAATTTGTAATTAAAATATTTGAAAAAATAAAAAATTGAAAAGCTAATAACAAACTTGAAAAATGAGCAAATCTAGAAAGGTAATGGCCAACTTTTTATTATATAAGTAATTCATTGCAAATGAATAAGAAAAATAAATAAATGGGTAAACTACATGAGTAAAAAATATATGAGAGGAAACTGTAACTGTGTAGCTAATGAAAACATTTTAATGACTGGTAATTAAAAGCACTTACAAAAATTACTATACAAATTAACAAAAATATATGTAAGTAACAAAAATCAACATTAATGAGATTGTAAGACATTGCTGATCAGAATATAAATTTGTACAATACTCATGGAAAACAATTTTTAATATATTGTGAATCTTAGATTTTATTCTATCTTTTAATCCAGTGATCTCTGATGTATAATAAATTAATTAAAAATATATAAAGTGCTGTGTGTGCAAATATTTTTATAGCAGCATTATTTATGACAGAGGGAAATTAGAAATAATTTAAAGATTCATTCATAGGGGAATAATTACCTAAAGCATGAAATGTCCATTTGATGAAATGTTTATTATTAACATTTTCAAAGAATATGTAGTAACATTAAAATATTAAAGATAAAAAAACTGAAAAAAATTCAGATAATAAAATGAATAATCAGTATGATTATAATGATGTAATAAAAGCTATAACCAATACTTAGAATTATAAGAAAATACCCACATTTTTGGCTTCCCTGGTTCATTGGTCATAAATCTGCCTGCAGTGCAGGAGACATGGGTTTGATCTTTGGATCAGAAAGATCTTCTAAAGAAGGAAATGGCAACCCATTCTGGTATTCTTGCCTGGGAAATCCCATGGACAGAGAAGTGTGGTGGGTTGTAGTCCACGGGGTCGCAAGAGTCGGACATGACTTAGCAACTAAACAACAATAGCAACAACCACCCACATTTTTTACCATATTGCATTCGGTAATATATCATATCATACCATTTCTTGGTATTTCCCCAAATGAATTAAAAATTTATGTCCACACAAAAACATGCATATAAATGTTTATAGAAGCTTTATCCATAATTGCCCAAAATTGAAAGCAATGCCATTCAATAGGTGAATGGTAAACAAAGCTGTGGTAAATGGAATATTATTCAGTGATAGGAAATGAGCTATCAAGCCAGGAAAAGACATAGAGGAGCCTTAAATACACATTACTAAGTGAAAGGAATGAATCTGAAATGGCTACATACTGTATGATTCAAACTATATGATAAGCTGTAAAAAGACTATTGGTTGCCAGGTACTGGGGAGAGGAAAGCATGAATAGGTGAGGGGATTTTTAGGGCAGTGAAATAAATATTCTGGAGGCTCCTGTAATGTTGAGCCCATTAATCAAAACCTATAGAATTTACAACATAAACAGTGAATCTTACTATAGACTATAAACTTTAGTTAGTAATAATATATCAATATTAGGTTATCAATTAAAATAAATATACCACACTAAAGCAAGATGTTAAATATGGGGAAAATGTCGGGGAAAGGAGTGAAGGAATTTATGGAAACTTTGTAACTATAATTGCTCACGAAAAAGTATTAATTAAAAAATAGTTTGTTGACAAAGACTAGGTTTTGAAATGTATACTGAGCATTTTTTAAGTTAATTTGTTAAATTAACTATAGTTGATTTACAATATTGTGTTAGTTTTAGGTGTACAACTTCAGATTCTTTTCATTACAGATTATTAGACTATATTGAATATAGTTTCCTGTGCTAAAATGTAAATCTTTGTTGTTTATCTACTTTATATATAGTGGTATACAGTGATATGTGTCCCACCCCTGTTCACTTTGGTAACCATAGGTTTGTTTTCTATGTCTCTGAGTCTGTTTCCGTTTTGTAAATAAGCTTGTTGCGTCATATTTTAGATTCTACAAATAAGTGATAGCATACGGTATGATGATCTCTAGATCCTCTTGTGTTCCTGCAAATGGTAATATTTCATTCCTTTTCATGGCTGAGTAATATTCCACTATATTACTCATTCAATTCAGTTCAGTTGCTCAGTCATGCCAACTCTCTGTGGCCCCACTGACTGCAGCACATCAGGCTTCCCTGTCCATCTCCAGCTCCCAGAGCTTGCTCAAACTCATGTCTATTGAATCAGCGATGCCATCCAACCATCTCATCCTCTATCATTCCCTTCTTCTCCTGCCTTCAATCTTTCCCAGCATCAGGATCTTTTCCAATGAGTCAGTTCTTCACATCAGGTGGCCAAAGTATTGGAGCTTCAGCATCAGTCCTTCTGAAGAATATTCAGGACTGATTTTCTGTAGGATGGACTGGTTTGATCTCCTTGCAGTCCAAGGGACTCTCAAGAGTCTTCTCTAACACCACAGTTCAAAAGCATCAGTTCTTTGGTGCTCAGCTTACTTTATGGTCCAACTCTCACATCCATACATGACAACTGGAAAAAAGACTAGACTAGACGGACCTTAGTCGGCAAAGTAATGTCTTTGCCTTTTAATATGCTGTCTAGGTTGGTCATAGCTTTTCTTCCAAGGAGTAAGCGTCTTTTAATTTCATGGCTGCAGTCACAAACTGAAGTGATTTTGGAGCTCAAGAAAATAAAGTCTTTCACTGTTTCCATTTTCCCCCCATCTATTTGCCATGAAGTGATGGGACTGGATGCCATGATCTTTGTTTTTTGAATGTTGAATTTTAAGCCAGCTTTTTCACTCTCCTCTTTCACTTTCATATTACTTATATATATGTGTGTGTATATATATATATATATATATATATACACACACACACACCACATCTTTTTTATCCATTTATACATTTATCTGTTGATGGGCACTTAGGTTGCTTCCATGTCTTGGCATTTTTAAAGAATAAAAGGGAAAAATAGATGAATAAATTTTATGATGACAATGACTCAATACTGAATCAAAAATTTCCAAATATTTACAAAAATAGATTATGAATTTATGAAGTATTTCTCATGGCTTAGTGAATCAAGACTAGGAGCTTCTTTTTTTGTAAACAACTATCAAATATTTTTTGAATATTTTGCTCATAAAAGGATCCATCTTAGGTGCTAGGAGAGGACTATATACATCCCTGCCCTCAAAGAGTTTACAGTTTAGTCAAGGAAAAAAAGAATAAAAAACATAAAATGTCTAAGTATTTAGATAGTGTCTGCCAAGTACCAGGTGAGTGGGGCAGATCTATACACTCTAGGAATTCTACATTCAAAGCACCACTTCATAATGCTTTGTACAAATGACAGAATTTTATAGTTGAATGGGTCTTTAGAGATCTGGGTCAACCCTTTATTTGATAGATGAGGGCTTTGAGACCAAGATATTAGAAGCCAGAATTCATCATTTAATCATTCATCTATTTTCATTCAACAAATCTTTATTGAGTATCTCCTATGGTCAAACATTTTGTTGGAGGTTGGAATTTAAAACTGAAGATGTCACAGTTTTCACTGATTCAGTTCACAGATTCAAATCTTATAGAAACACATCTGTGCTCACTCAGTTGTGTCTGACTCTTTGCAGTCCCATGGACTATAGCCCACCAGGCTCCTCTGTCCATGGAGTTTTCCAGGCAAGAATACTTGAATGGTGTGCCATTTCCTACTCCAAGGGATCATCCCAACCCAGGGATGGAATCCACATGTCTTGCATCTCCTGCATCGGCAGCTGGCTTCTTCACCACTAGCGCCATCTGGGAAGCATAGAAGCACGTAGAAGTCGTATATAATCCAGCATTGTGAGTCTGTGTGTGTGTGTACCTGTGTGTGTATGTAAGTGGAAGGCTGAGTGGAGATGCCTGAAAACTCTTACTTTTTTCTTAAAAAATGAAGAATGAATGACAAGATTTAGCCAGAAGGAGGAGGGGAGGAGGGAGAAGAGCTATCCCATGTAGATGGAGGAGCATATTTAAAGTCCCAGGAATGGAAACGTTTGGCAAGTCGTTTAGGACCCCCGGGTCCTAAGAGTTAGAGGGAAATGGCAAGAAATGATTTGCAGAGATTGGCAGGGACCAGGTAATGAAGAAGTTCATGACCCATGTTGCTGGAATTTGGCCTTTACCTTGAGAGAAATAGGCAGCCATTGAAAATATTTTAAGCAAGTATGTAAGGTAGGGTAATACTGTATAGACAGACCCAGAAATACAAAGTTAAGGCCCACACAGAAGGTCATCTGCCACACATTTGTCTGAAGAAGGAGTTCCAAGTTGTCAGGTGGCTCTTTACAGTGATTCAGAGATCCAGACTGCTTATGCGTATGGTCAGTTGCCCCTAAGGCCTCGCGGGGGCCTCACCTACTGCACTCAGTTGGTGAAAGTGGAAACCTGACAAGCTTTGGCCTGGAGGTGATGTATACAGTTTCTAATACATTGCAGTGGAGAAAACTAGTCCTGTGGCCACTTCTAGAGGCAGGGTGAACTGGGCAATATTCTCTGGTGCTCTTGCATGCTCAGTCACGTCCGACTCTTTGTGACCCCATGCACTGTAGCCCGCCAGGCTCCTCTGTCCATGGAATTTTCCAGACAAGAGTCCTGGAGTGGGTTGTCATTTCCTACTTCAGGGTATCTTCCCAACCCAGAACCGAACCTGCGTCTCTTTCATCTCCAGTATTGGCAGGCAGATTCTTCACCTCTCCACCACTTCTGTCCCGACTCTACTCTCTACTCAATGCTGTGGATGGGAGAGCACACGTTTTGGTATTTAGCCAGCATCCTCTGCCACAGGGAGGGCCCTGATCAGATCTTCACTCTAGGAGAATCAGTCTGGCAGGGAGTGGGTAATACTGGAGGCATGGAGATTGGTTAAAAGGCTCGTCTGTTAATCTGAAAAATGATCTGGCTTGAACAAAACATAGTATGTAGCAGGGTAAGATGGAGAGAAAGAGATGAGTTAAAGAACTAGTTAGAAGATAATACCAACAGGCTTTGATAATCAACTGGATATTGAGACAGAGTTTAGAAGAGAAAGGAGCCAGTGGTGACCCAGGTTTCTGACTTGGGCAACTGGTTAAAAGTGAGAACACAGGATTTTGAAGAGAAGATAGTATTCTTAACATTTTGAGTTTGAGGTATGAGATATCTGGTGTCCAGTTAGCTATTTGAGACTAAAGTTTGAGGAAAGATCTTTTTCTGAAAGTATAAATGTGGGCCCTATCAGTGTGTAAACAGTGGTTGAAATTTTAGAAATAAATGGAGATGTATCACACAAGAAGTGAAAAAGTAGTTTTTTGCAAATCTTTAAAACATTTTTATTGTGATAAAATATACATGGAATTTACCATGTAACTGTTTTTAGGTGTACAGTTCAGTGGCATTAAGTACAGTCATATTGTTGTGCCACCATCACCATCCATCTCCAGACGTCTTTCATCTCCCCAAACTGAAACTCTGTACCCATTAAACAATGACTCCTCATTTCCCCCTTTCCTCAGCCCCTAGCAATCACCAACCTACTTTCTGCATCTATATGAATTTGACTTCTCCAGGTATTTCATATAAATAAAATAATACAATACTTATTCTTTTGTGTTTGACTTATTTCATTTAGCATTGTATTTTCATAATGGTTCATCCATTTGTAGCATGTGTCGGAACTTAATTCCCTTCTGAAAGTGAAAGTGAAAGTCGCTCAGTCGTGTCCAACTCTTTGTGATCCCATAGGCTGTCCATGAAATTCTCCAGGCCAGAATACTGGAGTGGGTAGCCTTTCCCTTCTCCAGGGGATCTTCCCAACCCAGGGATTCAACCCAGGTCTCCTGCATTGCAGGCAGATTCTTTACCAACTGAGCCACAAAGGAAGCCCAAGAACACAGGAGTGGGTAGCCTACCCCTTCTCCCGGGGATCTTCCCAACCCAGGAATCGAACCAAGGTCTCCCGCACTGCAGGCAGATTCTTTACCAACTTAGCTATCAGGGAAGAGGTCGAATAATATTCCATTGCATGGCTATATCACATTTTATCCATTCATTTATTGATGAACATTGGGTTGTTTCTACCTTTTGGCTGTTGTGAATAATGCTACTATGAACAGCATTATTCCCCTGGTGGCCCAGTGCCTAAGACTCTGGGCTCCCAATGCTGGGGGCCTGGGTTCAATTCCTGGTTGGGGAACTGAATTCCACATGCCACAGCAAATAATTTGCATGCTGTAACCAAAAAGATCCCGTATGCTGCAACTAAGACCCAGCAAGCTAAATAAATGGATATTTAAAATAAATAAATAAATTTATTAGAGTCCCTGCTTTCAATTCTTTGGACTATACACACAAAAGGAGAACTGCTGGATCACATGGCCCTTCTATGTTAAATTTTTTGAGGGATTTCCATACTGTTTGCCACAGTCTCAATTTTTGCTGCACATCAAACTCACCTCTTAAGTTTTAAAAAATACATGTGCTCAAGTCTCCATCCCCTGGAGACTGATTCAGTATATCTGAATAGACATCTGACTTCTGTTTCTTTTTAGAATTCATATTCTTTAAGATACTAGAAACAAATTAATAAGGTTGGTTTTAAAAGAGAATAAAAGAATATGGAGCAAAAAGTTGAAGTCCTCACTTAATATTTGGAGTGTATCCTTACACACACACATACACACACACATACACACACGAGCCTGGCAAGCTACAGTCCATAGGGTCACAAAGAGTCAGACACAACCGAAGTGGCTTAGCATGCATGCATGCTAATTATATATAAAACATTAAATCCCTTGCCTGATATATATGTTGCAAATACTTTCTCCCAACAATTTCTCTCTTAACTCTTTTAAAAAACAGCTTTATTGAGATATAATCTCCATACCATGCAATCATCCACTAAAGATATACAGTTCGATAGTTTTTAGTGTATTCAGAGTTGGGCAACCATCTCCGCAATCAATTTCAGAATATTACTGAACTCTGCTTTAATATATTTACATGTGAAAATGGTTTTCACTTTCTGTAATCAAATTATTAATTTCCTTTTGGGTTTCTGGGCTAGGGAAGCAGTCCCCAGTCCAAAATTATAAAGGTATTCTCATATATTTTTAGTACTTTTGTAGTTTTGCTTTTCATGTATGATTTTCTTAAAATTAATTTTTATTTTTATAAACGGACTCATTTGAAAAAACCGTGATGCTGGGAAAGATTGAAGGAGGAGAAGGGGATGACAGAAGATGAGATGGTTGGATGGCATCATCGACTCAATGGACATAAGTTTGAGTAAACTCTGGGAGTTGGTGAAAGGGAGGCCTGGCATGCTGCAGTCCCTGGGGTTGCAAAGAGTCGGATATGACTGAGCGACTGAACTGAACTACTCCCCTGTCCCCTCCCCTACTTTCAACTCTGTAGCTGTTCTTCTAGAATTTGTATATTTCCACATTTGAACCTTGCATAATAGTCAGGTATGGTTGTTATCCTTCAGTTCATTAATTTTAGACTATTGATACCCTTCCACAGTAGATAAAGATTTTGGTTTCTTATGTCACCATTTTTTGTTGGTTAAACATTTTTACTTTTTTGGTAAAATTGATACATTATTTTTTACACAAATATTATTCATTGCTGAGTATTGTAGTATATTATGATTATGTTCTCTCTCTTCCTTTTTGTTTTTATTACAGTTTAATAATTGCTTTGCTTTTCACTTGCTTAGTTGTCTGTAGCTATTGTCAAATTCCCACACCTACCAATAGCTCTTGGTATGAGGTCGATCTCTATTATTAGTTTCAATCCTTTTTCTCAGATTACTCCTCCCCAAGACCTTTGTTCCCCTCCATCTGCTGATGCTCTGGGCCTGTTCCTTTCTGCCTATTTGTCATTTTGGGACTTCTCTTTGCTGACAACTTAGGAATTCCTTTACCTTTTCATGGTTTCAGTTCCACTATATGAATCTCGTTCTTTCATTTTTCCTGGTTTATTCCCTCCTGTCCTGGAGTGAATGCCCCAGTAGCTTTGTTCAGAGGGCACAGTGATGACAGCCCGTGATCTGCCTGTCTCCTGCGTGACAACTTCTACCGTCCGGACTGCAGGCCCTCTCGCTACACCTGGGGCACAGCTGCCACCTGGGGGCTCCTCGCTCTCTCTTTTCCAGTGCAAATGGTAGGATGCCATCAGTTGAGGCACAGGTTTATGAGGGAAGATCAGCAGTTTAGTTTTGGACAGATTAACTTTGATATATCTATTAGTGGAGATGTGAAGTTGGAAAATGGATATAGAAGTCTGAAGTTTATAGGAAAATTCAGCAGCTGATAGAAAATTGGAAATGTCAGTATTCATGTAGTATGTTAGGCTATGAGATTGGATAAAATTACCAGGCAGTGAGCACAGAGCAAGCCCTAGAGCAATCAAATATTAAAAGGAAAGGAAAATTAGGAGCAATGAACATAAGAATCTGAGGAGTGGCTGTTGAGGAAGAAAGAAAACCAGGAGACCAGATGTCCTTGAAACCAAGTAAAGGAAGTGTTTCATTAAGAAATTATTCTCATGAAGAAATGCTTTGCTGAAATCATAGAGATTTAAGATATAAGGTTATCGATAATTTATTAATTATATTCCCAAGTTTTTTTTAAAACAGAGGATGCTTCTTAAAAATGTTATTAAGCTTCATAGCCATGTTACCTGGACATGTATACAAATACTTGGACATAAATACAAATTTTCTGATTTCTTTGCTGTGACTATTTCTTTCATCCCAAGTCTAAAGACATCTCAGACTTAACATATTCAAAAAACAAATTCTTGCTTCCTATCTTCGACAGTCCTGTGTGTTTCATGGTACAACTATCCACTTTAGGGTCTTCTTTTTTTAATAGAAAAAAGTTATAGGAAAGTGGCTAAAAGAGTACAGAGAGTTCACACACATCTTTCATTCAGTTCTGCTTCATGTTAACTTACATAATCACTTGCAATGATCAAAACGGGGATACTATGCTATGCTACTATTTACTAAACTACATATCTTATTAAAATTTAACCTATTTCCTCCTAATCTCCTTTTTGTCCATTATTCCACATTGCATTTATTTACTGTGTAATTTTAGTCCTCTCCAATCTGTGACAGTTTCTCCATCTTTCTTTGTTTTTCATGACCTTGAAAGACTGTTGCTGAATCCTGGTTAGTTAATTTATAGAAGGTCTTCCAGTTTTGGTCTGTCTGATATTTTCTCATGATCAGATTTAGATTATGCGCACAAGTAGAAGAAGGTTAAAGAGGTGAAATTCAACTTTTGTAATGGGTTTCAACATATGGTAATGTTCAGTCCAGTTCAGTTCAGTTCAGTCACTCAGTTGTGTCCGACTCTTTGCGACCCCATGAATCGCAGCACGCCAGGCCTCCCTGTCCATCACCAACTCCCGGAGTTCACTCAGACTCACATCCATCGAGTCAGTGATGCCATCCAGCCATCTCATCCTCTGTCGTCCCCTTCTCCTCCTGTCCCCCATCCCTCCCAGCATCAGAGTCTTTTCCAATGAGTCAACTCTTCGCATGAGGTGGCCAAAGTACTGGAGCTTCAGCTTTAGCATCATTCCTTCAAAAGAAATCCCAGGGCTGATCTCCTTCAGAATGGACTGGTTGGATCTCCTTGCAGTCCAAGGGACTCTCAAGAGTCTTCTCCAACACCACAGTTCAAAAGCATCAATTTTTCGGCACTCAGCGTTCTTCACAGTCCAACTCTCACATCCATACATGACCATAGGAAAAACCATAGCCTTGATTAGACAGACCTTAGTCGGCAAAGTAATGTCTCTGCTTTAGGTTTTGAAAATAATATTTTTTAGATCAAGCTAAACATCTCAAAAATGTCTAGGAAATCCCAGGTGTTAGAGATATGCTATGTAGTGTTAATTCAGAGCTAATGATAATATTTATGTAAAGATCAAACCAGGTATAATATTTAGAAACATAGAGTACAAACCACTTAACTTTCTCTTAAAGCAAAGTTAACTCTATAGGAACTAGCAGTTTAAATAGATATCTTAAAATTATTGTTAATATTCTTTCTGTGGCAATGAATCAGACTTCATCTGACTAAGATTTTACTGTATATTTTACGAAAGATGTAAATTTATTGGAATTCCTTTTTCATGTGTCTTTTCTATTCAGCTTGTGTTCATTTACAAGATATTTTTCACCCTCTAGTATACACTACTCTGTATAAACAGTGAGTACATTCAATTCTACTTAAACTGCACATTGAGACTTCCCTGGAAGTTCAAAAATATTTTCATTGCAAACATTGTTGAAATATGCACAATTCTGGGTGTATCTTATCATAGAAACTCAGATTCTCAAGAGTCTTAAACTTCTATAATATCCAAGTATGTGATCATTCTTTAGTGTGCATGTGGGCATGCTAAGTCACTTCAGTCGTGTCTGACTGTTTGCAACACTAGGATCGTAGCTCACCAGGCTCCTCTGTCCATAGAGGTTCTCCAGGCAAGAATACTGGAGTGGGTTCCATGCCCTCCTCCAGGGGATCTTCCCAACCCAGGGACTGAACCTGCATCTCTTAAGTTTCCTGCATTAGTAGGCAGGTTCTTTACCAGTAGCACCACCTGGGAACCCCTATACCTGGTAATTTCCTTTATTTGTTGTATGATTATTATATATCCTCACATTATTCCCATGAAACAACAAAAGTTCTAGAACTACTTTGATTTGTAGGACTTGGAGAATGAAAGACTATCTTAATTGTAAAATCTACTCTCACTACAAAATATGGTTCACATTCCCGTTGTTCTGTCTATAAACAACTTTAACATTGCCAATGCATATTTTATTTATTTTTTTTTTGCCCCACGTGGCATGCAGGATCTTAGTTCCCCCACTAGGGATCAAACCGGTGCCTGCTACAGTGAAAGCACGGAGTCTTAACAACTGGACCTCCAGGGAAGTCCTGCAGATGAATATTTTAGGGATTTAATTCATAATTTGAGATACATTTTATTTATATAATCAAATATGCATGCCAGAAGTAAAGTTATATGCTTTTTGTTAAATTTACTATTTTAAATGCAACTTTCTGCTAACGTAAGGGAAGATATTGATTTATTAATGGAACAAACTTTTTTTATTATTTGTAAGATATTATCAGGCAAGTTTATATAAATTTGGATTACTCAAGCATAATCACATTAAGAAGATATCATCCAAGAATTAAGATAAATGACCTAGTTACTACCTAATTTCCTAAGTTAGAATATGTCCACTTTAATGGTGACAGATTATGACTTAATGATTATGTTCATAAATGGATTATAAGGTCAACATCACCGATCTGGATCTCTGCAGGCATCACAAACCTAGAAAAGGACAAGCTGCCTATCGGACGGCTTTCTACAAGGAAAATGTTCCAATAAATCCTAGCAAAGCAGGACGTGCTAATATTTATCCAGAGGGCAGAAAGTCACATTTGTTGTTGCACAGTGAAAACTCGATTGATTTCTGCTGACTTATAAATGTCTAAGTGAAAGACAATGTAACTATTGTGCTTTTGAAAAGCATTTCTGAGTGACTCTAAAGGTTATATCTTATTACATAGATGATTTAACTAAGACACAGACATTAACACTAATTTAGATTGCCTTTGCAATTGTTTTTCACTTATGTATGGCAGTAGATAGTAAGATTATAAAGGTTAACCAAAATTCAAGTTATGCACTTCCTAACTAATACATAGCTTTTGATTCATTTTCAAGAGGGCAATGGAGGTTTCCCAGGTGGTGGCAGTGGTAAAGAATCTTCCTGCCAATGGAGGAGGCATAGGAGGTGTGGACATAGAAGGCTCAAGAGACACAGGTTCGATCCTTGGGTCAGGAAGATCCCCTGGAGTAGGAAGTGGCAACCTGCTCCAGTATTCTTGCCTGGAAAATTCCATCAACAGTGGAGCCTGGCAGGCTCCAGTCCACGGAGTCACAAAGAGTCAGACATGACCGAGTATTCACATACATTATGGAAAGAGAGCCAATTTTTATTCTCATAATCCAAACTATTCACAGATTTAGAAATATATTAACAGAGATGTTACTGTCAATATTCTTACTTTTGAAGTAAAGAGTTCTCCATGGAATGCCAGCAATTCTTCTACAGGTGATATATCCCTAAATGGAAGAGGGAAAGAGAGCCCTACCTTTCACAAAACTGACTTTCTCTACAAAGCTTTCCTTGAAGCTTTTTCTTTTAAGAACTAAGACAAGGCCAGTCAGTATCAGATGATCACATCCAATATATAATATATCCCTTAAAATGGGTCTTCTCTGTGATATGTCTCAAACCATTATTAAAAGCAAAGAATTTTTAAAAAATATTTTAGGCTTCTAGATAGATACCCCTAATTCTGGAAACTGCAGCATTGATCTAATTGCTATATTATCTGTTACTGGTGTTATTCTACCAGTTAATTATTAGTCTTATTTATTCATCAGCTAGTTTTAGAAACATTTATACTAAGAAGAGCTCAACTAAGGAAAGCATGACCAAGGAAAACATGAGGAAATAGTTTTGGTGAAAATACCTTCAAGAAAACATTAGCCAATCTGTGTTGGCTAATGTTTTACATCAGTGATAAATGACTTTTCTGGGCCTCTCTAGAAAAACTGTCTAAAAATCACTAGCCCTAGTTCGTTGTATACTTTTTTGCGCACTCTCAGTTTCCTGGAGATGCATTATTATAGTCTTTCAGTTAATAGTGAGAGATGGGAGTAGTTATGACCTATTGTCATTTTATTTTCATTGTTGAAGAAAGACCACATAGAGATGGAAGGTGCACACAGGCTGGCCTTTTGCTTGGAAAAAATTCAAACTATTATAGAATAGTGCCCTGTAAGGGTTAAAATCCAGATGCAGCTATCATGGAGAAGTAAACTTAACAGGGAACTCTGCTGCTCTCCTATAGACACATTTTTAAAAAATCACATTTGATCATCTTTTTAGCACTTTTCAGATTTCTCTACCATGCAAAACAAATGTATATCATATTTTGCCACAAAACACTTAGCAATTTCTTTTTTTGGTCATAAAATACAAAGGTGGCTCAGTTGGTAAAGAATACACCTGCCGTGCAGGAGATCCAGGCTCAATTCCTGGATGGGGAAGGAAATGGCAACCCAGTTCAGTATTCTTGCCTGGGAAATCCCATGGACAGAGGAGCCTGGTGGGTTATAGTCTGTGCAGTGGCAAAGAGCTGGACACGTCTTAGCAACTAAACCACCAACCAAGAATAATAGGATCATAGCACTCTTTAGGCTTCAAATCTTATGATTTCTTTATAGCACTTACCCATATCTAAAAGTACAGATTTTATTTTTGTCTACTTATTTTTATCACTTCCTCAAAAATAGACTTCAGAAAAGCTGGGACTGTCTGTCTTGTTTGCTATGGTTTCCCAGCATGTACATAAAATGTGCTGACACACAGTAGATGCTCAATAAATATTTGTTGAATGATGCATCAGTAAAAAAAGCACCACAGTGGAGAAAATAAGCCTGAGTATTTTGTTCCTGCTTATTTTTTGGTTATCCTTTGGTTTCTTTAAAACATTGCTGTTCTGGTTATCTATTATTTTACAACAAACTACCCTAAACTTAGTACCCTAAAAGAACAATCATTTTATTATGCTCACATTACTGTTGGTCAGAGAATTTAAGCAAGACTTGACTAGGTGGTTTTTCTGCTCCACATAGTGTTGATGGGGTCATTTAGTGGAATTCCACCAGCAGCTGGTATGGTGTGTTGAAGATGGTTTCACTGATAAGCCTGTTAGCTGGTGGAGACGGTTGTAAGCCTGGACTCAACTGGCCCTCCTCCTGCTTTACATGGTGGCTCAAAGTTCCAACAGAGCAAGATGGGAGCTGCTGGTCCTCTAAAAGCTTTATTAGGAAGCTTTACTTGGAACCGTCATAGCATCATTTCCACTATATTCTTTGGTCAAATCTGTCACAGGCCAGTCCATGTTTGGGGAGGAGCATTAAATATATATAGCCATTTCAAATCTGGTACATTTCTGAGATAGGATAGTTCCAAGTAAATGTTCCTAAAGAAAACAATCCAACAAATTCAGTTCAGTATCTTTCTAGTAGTTAGTCTTTTGATTTAAATCTTGCCTAAGTTCAAGGAGGGCTTCCCTGGTGGCTCAGACGGTAAACTGTCTGCCCGCAATGCGGGAGACCCGGGTTTGATCCCTGGGTCGGGAAGATGCCCTGGAGAAGGCAATGGCAATCCACTCTGGCACTCTTGCCTGGAAAATCCCATGGACAGAGGAGCCTGATAGGCTACAGTCCATGGGGTTGCAAAGAGTCAGACACGACTGAGCAACTTCACTCACTTCACTTTAAGTTCAAGGAAGGCTTCAAAATACTAAAAAAGAAATGCAAAAGTTTAAACTTGTATAATGTAAAAGATATGTAAATGTTTTAATATATATCTTATTTGCTTGGGCCTCTCTGGTCGCTCGGCTGGTAAAGAATCTGCCTGCAATGCAAGAGACCTGGGTTTGATCCCCGGGAGAAGGGAACAGCTACCCACTCCAGTATTCTGGCTTGGAGAATTCCATGGACTGTATGTCCATGGAATCACAAAGAGTCAGACATAACTGAGCGGCTTTCACTTATTTGCTTATTTACAACACAATGAACACTATAAATTGGTTTAGGTTCTCTGAAGTTACACGCAAAATCTTTTGTGATGTGTCTGCCATGTACATTTTTCTGGGGAGTAGTTTTTTTTATTGATTTCTCAACAGATTTGATTCCCTTCCTCCCCAATCAAGTATTTCCCTAAGCAAAACTGTGGAGTAGGTATGTTCATTTTTGGAACTATCTCTCTTGATATCACCTAGCTTTGTATAATATAATAATAGCTGATTTAAAAAAAATTATTCACTTATCCAGGAAAAGTTTCATAATAACCCTATGAAGAACACAGAACTATTATCATTGTTTTACAGTTGAGGAAACTGAGGCATAGCGACTTGCCCATGGTTACACAATTAGCATGTGGCAGGGCTAGGAATCCTGGCATATTGGCATCAGAGGGTCCAATGCACTGAGGCCCTGTTCATGAGAGTAGTTTACTCCTTTGTAAATTGTGGATGATAATAGTAGCCAGTGTCACTGTAGGTATCAGATGAGTTAAAGTGGGATAGTCCATAGCTGCTTGCCTGGCACATATTATGCTGTGCAGTTAATAAATAGGAGCTCTCTGTGCTTGCATGCTCAGCTGCTTAAGTCCTGTCTGACTCTTTGTGACCCTGTAGACTATAGCCCTCCAAGCTTTTCTGTCCATGAGGATTCCCAGGCAAGAATACTGGAGGGGATTGCCATGCTCTCCTCCAGGGGGTCTTCCTGACCCAGGGATTGAACCCAAGTCTCTTATGTCTCCTGCATTGGCAGGCAGGTTCTTTACCACTAGCCCCATCTTGGCTCAGAGGTTAAAGCATCTGCCTGCAATGCGGGAGACCCGGGTTCAATCCCTGGGTCGGGAAGATCCCCTGGAGAAGGAAATGGCAATCCACTCCAGTATTCTTGCCTGGAGAATCTCATGGATGGAGAAGCCTAGTAGGTTACAGTCCACCGGTCGCAAAGAGTTGGACACTACTGAGCGACTTCACCACCCACCTTAACCTCTGTTTCATTCCTGAAGGCTTTGCTATCTTTCATTGCAGAGATACTGGGTGTGATAAAATGCAAGGTGGAACAAGGGGTGGGTGAGGGTGGATAAGGATTTGAAAGTCTAGGGCCAAACCTGGAGATACTGCTCTTCCCATTAAACTACTTAAGGTCTCAAGTTTTCTCTTAAAATTGTATGCAAATGTCACATTCTATTCTAAAATGCCATTGCTTATCTATTAATATAAAACTTGTTTACTCCAAAGCTTTCGGGATCATCGTTTTTGTAGGGAGATGTACCTCATTTATGCCTTGGCTTCCAACACAGTTCTTTGACATACTCAGCAGCAGCTGAGGTAGGTTTGGGAATTTGGAGGCCTAGATTCCCAATTAGGGCCCCTAGCTTGTTTGGGATCCACTCCAGTGTTCTTGCCTGGAGAATCCCAGGGACGGGGAAGCCTGGTGGGCTGCTGTCTACGGGGGTGGCAGAGAGTCGGACATGACTGAAGCGACTTAGCAGCAGTAGCAGCTTGTTTGGGCGTTATATTATTCATTTATAAAATGGAGTGGGTGGTAATGACTATTTTATCAAAATCTTTTTTGTTCTGGAATTATACAGTATAAAATTGTCCTAAAAGTGTTTTCAAACTGTGGGTCTCCACTTAAAAGTAGGCGAACAAAACCAACTGGATTGGTCAAACATTTAAAAGATCAGGGGAAATACTGTTTGGTGAAATTTTAATTTCGGAATAGATGTTAAAATGTAATTTGTGAAACATACACCCAAAATGTTTGCCTTACTGCGGCTGGTAATAGAAACATTTTTTAAAAAATATAAACATTTTAAAGCCACTAAGAAGGGCAATGAAACCTCCAAACGTGCTCGCCCTCGGAGGACATCCATCTCGAGACCTCCCCAATTGAGGGCCTCTACCAAAAGTCGAAGGCGCAAAACAAGGCTCGGGCCACGGTCCCGCCACTCCTTGCGACGCCAGCGTCCAGGCTGTCTCAAGGGCCGCACCTGGGCTCACGTAGCGCCTCCCGCCTCCCGCCGGGACCCAAAGGAAGCTGCGCGCCTCCTGACGTCATCACCGGGCGCCGCTGCCTCGACCTCCTTCCACTTCGCGGGAGAAGTTGTTGGCGCGAATGGATCCCGAGTCCCGGTAACGGATCCCCCAGCCGGCCGGGCCTGCTTGCTCGCGCGTTCATCCGTGGGCTGCAATGGTGAGCACCTGGGAAAGGCTTTGCGGCTGGGGGGCTGGGGAGAGTTCGCAGGCAGGGCGTGGACCTGGCTCTCCTGGCATGGAAGGTCTGGGAGGACCGGGATGCGTGGCTCCGGAAGGGAACGAAGGCACGAAAGGGGCTACAAGCTGGGCGCCGGGCTCACAGCTTTCCTTCCACTGCGGGCTTCAGCTTTCGGCCGCAGCCAGCGCGCAGCGCTCTTGGTGCTGCGCGGCAGCTTTACGTTTTCCCACTGTTGGGGGAAGGGAGGAAGGAAAGGAGTAATGAGGTGATTTGGGGGGCTCAGGAGTAAAGTTGCTTTTCCTGTTAAGTGTTGCTTCCAACCTCGGTTTGAGTCCTGCCGAACGCGTTGATTTCAAGCTTTGAGTGTCAGAGAAGAAGAGTCGAACAAACTTCATTTCTGATGAACAAGTTTCAGGCCTTCAACTTTCGTCTTTAACAGCACCGCGAAATACTCTCATGAATAAGTTTCTCAGCCTTCAGTTTTCGTACTTTCCTCATTAGCAGCTCCGCGAAGTGCTCATCAGCCGTTTTGCGATCGAGGGCACGGGGAGGATGTTTTATTTTGTTCAGATGAGTTCATAGAAATTAAAGGGATAATACGGTTTACAGGAGAGAGGGCAAACCTGGGAGGAGCAGCTGTAGTGCATTTGACAGCTGTCATCACTTGTCACCTGATATTAAAAATAATCTTAAACAAACCCTCAGTGCCTAATCTGCATAAACCATATAAAGAGTGAAATAATTATGCAGCCGTCAAAACAAAACATTCATGCTAGAATGGCAGTAGATACTAGTGTGTGTTTGAAATATTTTAATGTAAAGGACAGTTTATTGTGCTGCATTAAGCTGGAGTCTACTTAATAATCAGACATTTTTTTCAGTCATTTTATTTTCAATCAGCATATTTGTCACAGTGTCCACATTCTGGGCTGTGTGTGTGTAATTTTATGCCAGATTGGGAAACCTTACAGCCCTTTGTGTTTCTTCTCAGAGAAGGATGAAATAATGATAACAGCATAATAGCCAGCTTGTAGCAAGTATTTTTTTTTTTTTTGGAAGGTAGCAAGTATCTTCAGGTGGCTATGTGGGCTGTTTGTATTACATGTCTTTTCTGATTTAAACCTCACAGCAATCCAGTTTTAAAGATGGTAAAGGGGGCCTTTAGAGTTTAAAACACTTTGTGATGTAACTAATAAATGGTTGAACTAGAATTAAAACCTAGGTTTTTCAGACCACCACATTATGCCACCCCCCTAAAATGACTGTAATTAGTAATTACATTTTGGACTTAAGGCACTGCATAGTAATTGTGGAAAATTCTTAAGACTTGGAGTCTTGAAGGTAAGAGTGAGGCGATGTTTTGGTATTGCTCTGCCATTTAATGATGAAGTGGTTTTTGAACAAGTAAATAGCCTAATTTTAACCTTCTTAAATTATGTTTCCTTAACTGTAGAAAGGGAGAAATATAGCTGCCTTGAGTGATTGTCTTGAAGGTTAAACAAAATAATAAATGTAAAGCTTCTGTTCTGGTCCCTGGCTTGTGGTAGGAAACATACAACTACACGACTAATGATCTCTATTTCTCAGGAAGGATTGTGTGGAACGTTAAAGAGTTTAAGGGGCATCAGAGATACCTTTGATGTTGTCAGTTATGGAGAACGATAGCTTATGTAGTCAACTTTTGATCATTCAGGTACTTTACATAATTGGTTCTTCTTAGTACTCCTGTTCAGGGTGCAGATGAAAAATAAAGCCCTTCTCAAAAAGAGTGAGAGTCAAAGGGATCGGTTTTGCTGTTTGTAAAGGGAAAAGATTCTATAAAGAACATAGCAAGTTTGGATTTTATTGGTGTTTAGTTCTCTCTTTAGTACAAAAAAGAGCAGATCCTAGACCAAAATTCTGTTCAACCTATGTTTATTAGACACCTGCACATAAGTTATATGGTATAGTAGTTTGTGACTTTTGTTTGGCTCTCAGCTGTCCCTTTGATAATGTGGTGAATGGTATGCAAGTTTGCTGCCCACAGAAATATGTAAGGACATATATACACCACTTAAGGGGATTCACATATCTTCTGAGGCCCTTCGATAGATGTAAGGTTAGCAACTCTTGCCCTGGGAGCTGCATCTTTTTCTTAAATCTTTTCCAATTAAAAGTTATCAAAGGTGTAAAATATTGTGTATCTACAAAATGGAATACTGTGCAACCATCAAAAAGAGAAATCTTTGTGCCCTGATACGGAACAGTTGCCAAAATAATTAAGTGAAGAAAGATACAGACAGTATGTAAAATATGCTGCCAGTTTATTGTAGAAAAGGAGAGAAAAGAATATATACATATTTGCTTGAAGATGGGAAGGCTACACAAGGCACTGATAACATCTGTTGCCTTCAAAGATTGGGAAATGTGTGTCTGAGAGGCAGGGTAGGAGGGAGACATTTTACCGTTTTGAATTTTTGAACCATGTGAATATAATGTCTATTAAAGGAATTGAAAATAAATAGAATAAAAAGTAGCCATGTAAGTGATTTGGATTGCTGCTGCTGCTGCTAAGTCGCTTCAGTCGTGTCCAACTCTGCGACCCCATAGACGGCAGCCCACCAGGCTCCTCTGCCCATGGGATTTTCCAGGCAAGAGTACTGGAGTGGGGTGCCATTGCCTTCTCCTCGATTACTATGAGGACTTAATTATTTGCTTAAAACATTAATGAAACTTGAGAGATGCCATTTAAAAAAACGTGCCCTGGTGGCTCAGAGGTTAAAGCGTCTGCCTGCAATGTGGGAGACCTGGGTTCGATCCCTGGGTCGGGAAGATCCCCTGGAGAAGGAAATGGCAACCCACTGCAGTATTCTTGCCTGGAGAATCCCATGGACGGAGGAGCCTGGAGGGCTACAGTCCACGGGGTCGCAAAGAGTCCACACGACTTCACTTTCACTTTCAACATATTTAATTCATTGACTGCCATAGTTATTTATTGAAAATATGCAGAAGTTTGAATTAAACAGGCATGAGATTTGAGGGATGAGAGAGAGGTCAGAATGCATCTAAGCTGCTGCTTTGCCACATTCTAGGGGAGACCTTTCACACTGAAGTTTACTGCATGAATGCTTCCCTGGAGCAATGTTGTCACCGTTTTGTATTAATAATATAACTTTTGCCATTTGTACTAGTACTTGACCTATAAGACTCTTATTTCCTTTCCAGGCTCATCTATCTGTTCTTTGAGTGTGTTAAGCTAGTTCTGTCTCAGCTTTTATTTTTGTTATTTTCTCTCCTTGGGATACTCTTCCTCCTCTTGGAATACTCTGCCTTTTTCTCACTCATTCAAGTGTCAGTCATCACTTCCTCGGAGCTTTCCGCGTCATATCTAAGAAACCCATTACCTAATCCAGGGTCATGCTTCTATTGTCTTCTGACAGTTTTATAATTTTAGCTCTTAACATTTAGGACTTTGATCCATTTTGAGTTAATTTTTGTATATGGTGTGAAGTAGGGGGCCCAAGGTTTTTTTTTTTTTGCATGCGGGTCTCCAGTTGTTTCTGCACCACTTGCAAAGTATTCTTTTCCCACTGAATTGTCTTGGCTCCCTTGTCAAAAATCAGTTTACCATAAGTGTGAAGGTTTCTTTCTGGACACTGAATTCTATTCCATCGATCTGTGTGTCTTCCCTAAAGCCAGTAATGCACTTATTTTATTACTGTAGCTTTGTGGTACATTTTTACATTGGGAGGTGTAAGTCCTTCAACTTAGACCTTTTTCAAGATTGTTTTGCCTGTTCTGGATCCCTTGAATTTCTAAAATATGAATTTTAGAATCAGCAAAGAAGCCAGCTAGGATTTTGTTAGGGATTGTATTGAATCTGTAAATCAATTTGGAAAGTATTGCCATCCTAACAACATAATATCTTCTGATCCATGATATGGGCTATCTTTTCATTTGTTTGTGTCTTCTTTAATTTCTAAATAATATTTTATAGTTTTCAGAGTATGGATTTAACACTTTTGTTAAATTTATTTGTAAGTATTTGGTTCTTATTGATGATGCTATTTTGTTCTTATTAATGATGTTATAGATGGAATTGTTAATTTCATTTCTGGTTTGTTCTTTTGAAAAGTAGAGAAATACAGTTGGTTTTAGTATATTGATCTTGTATCATGCAACCTTGTAGAACTCATTTAAGTTAGTTCTAACAGTTTTTCATTTTAGTAAATTCCTTAGGATTTTCTTTATTTAAGATCATTTCAGCTGCAAATAAAAATAATCTTACTTCTTTCTGCCCAATCTTGTATGCCTTTTATAATTTAGCTTTGCCTAATGGCTTTGTTTTTTTTTTAAAAACCAGAGTGTTGAATAAGAGTGGTGAGAATGGATCTCTCTCCTAAACTTAGGGCATTACATTCCAACAGCTTACCTGTCATTTTTAAAGTATAAGCTTTTAATATAATTTAAAATTATTAAATTTCATTTGTCTATTCTGTGCTGCTGTTAATATACACTTTTAGTCAGATATATCATTTTGCATTTAACTGTTTTTCAGGATTAAAGATTTTTGCATTTGGATAGATTTTGTGAAGTGTGTTGGTGATCAGTTTCTGCTTGTGGATTTGGTGGATGAATTAAACATAGTAATCAAAAATATTTGTATTTCTTTACTTTCAAATTCATGGGAAATAGATGGGGAAACAGTGGAAACAGTGGAAACAGTGTCAGACTTTATTTTTTGGGGCTCCAAAATCACTGCGGATGGTGCCTGCAGCCATGAAATGAAAAGATGCTTACTCCTTGGAAGAAAAGTTATGACCAACCTAGATAGCATATTCAAAAGCAGAGACATTACTTTTCCAATAAAGGTCTGTCTAGTCAAAGGTATGGTTTTTCCAGTGGTCATGTATGGATGTGAGAGTTGGACTGTGAAGAAAGCTGAGCACCGAAGAATTAATGCTTTTGAATTGTGGTGTTGGAGAAGACTCTTGAGAGTCCCTTGGACTGCAAGGAGATCCAACCAGTCCATTCTGAAGGAGATCAGCCCTGGGATTTCCTTGGAGGGAATGATGCTGAAGCTGAAACTCCAGTACTTTGGTCACCTCATGCGAAGAGTTGACTCATTGGAAAAGACTCTGACGGTGGGAAGGATTGGGGGCAGGAGGAGAAGGGGATGACAGAGGATGAGATGGGTGGATGGCATCACTGACTCGATGGACGCAAGTCTGAGTGAACTCCGGGAGTTGGTGATGGACAGGGAGGCCTGGCGTGCTGCGACTCATGGGGTCGCAATGAGTCGGACAGGACTGAGCGACTGAACTGACTGATTTTCAAATTAGAGAAGTAAAGCCAACCCCACAGAGCACTGCAGTGCTTATTTTGCATAAAATCCTGTACTCTTCAAAGTGAGTGAACACAGTGGTATGATACGGTTTCTCTTTGCATTTTTGGTAGGCAGATATAGCTTGTTTGCTCGTTGAGCCCATGTACAGTGGAAAAGTTACTAGCTGTTTGGTTATACTTCAAAGTAAATATGTATCAGCTTTTGTACTTTGATCTTTTAAAGTTAAAAGGTCATTAGGATAGCTTCCTTTGTGCAGGTTTAGGAGTATTTATTGCAAAGGTTTTTTTTTCCCCACCTCTAACTCTACTAATAGATTTGTAATTAGCAGATTTGGAAACTTCTAAAAAATTAATAATTTTTTTTTTGAGTACTGGTCTGGTACTTTGTCTTGACTTATGTCAGTTCAGGTCAGTTGCTCAGTCGTGTCTGATTCTTTGTGACGCCATGAACCGCACCATGCCAGGCCTCCCTGTCCATCACCAACTCCCGGAGTCCACCCAAACCCATGTCCATTGAGTCGATGAAGCCATCCAACCATCTTATCCTCTGTTGTCCCCTTCTCCTCCTGCCCTCAATCTTTCAGGGTCTTTTCCAGTGAGTCAGCTCTTTGCATCAGGTGGCCAAAGAATTGGAGTTTCAGCTTCAACATCAGTCCTTCCAATGAACACCCAGGACTGAATTCCTTTAGGATGGACTGGTTGGATCTCCTTGCAGTCCAAGGGGCTCTCAAGAGTCTTCTCCAACACCACAGTTCAAAAGCATCAATTCTTCGGTGCTCAGCTTTCTTCACAGTCCAGCTCTCACATCCATACATGACCACTGGAAAAACCATAGCCTTGACTAGATGGACCTTTGTTGACAAAGTAATGTCTTTGCTTTTAATATGCTATCTAGATTGGTCATAACTTTCCTCCCAGTGTAAATGTATATTAAAATTGCATTTGGGCTGCCTGATAGGTGATGCTTTTCTTTGATAGTGTTGTAGAATTGTTAGTTACACCTTAGGGTAGGAGAGTGCAACAGATCTTTCCCTTTTGCTTACATTTATGTGACTCAGCTGGTGAAAAATCTGCCTGCAATGTGGGCGACCTGGGTTCCATCCCTGAATTGGGAAGATCCCCTGGAGAAGGGAAAGGCTACCCACTCCAGTATTCTGGCCTGGAGAATTCCAAGGGGTCACAAAGAGTCAGACACGACTGAACAACTTTCACTTCACTTCAAGAACGTCTTATATTTAAAAACTTTTACTAGAAAGTGTCTTGTTGGCATTTTCAGTTTTTTCATCTATGAATTAAAGAATGTTATAGACTTTGTTATGTGGATTAAATTCGTTTTTTAAAGGTTTAAATCATTGTCTGGCACAGAGTAAGTCCTATTTAAGGGTTTGTTAAAAAAGTAAATAGGGACTTTCTTGGCGGTCCAGTGGTTCAGAACCTGCCTTCCAATGCAGGGGACGCAGGTTCGACTGCTGGTCCTCGAACTGGGATCCCGCATGTTGCAACTAAGCCCTGGTGCTGCAGCTGCTGAGTCCACACGTTCTGGAGCCCACAAGCCACAACTTGAGGGCCTGCATGCTGCAAAGAAGAGCCCATGATGGAAGATCCCCCCTGCAGCAACAGAGATCCTGTGTGCCCCAATTAAGACCCAACACAGCCAAGTAGATAAATAAATGTTTTTTAATTAAGTAAATGAAGCCCTTAATCAGGGCATTGGCAATAGAAACAGAAGAAGGAAGACAGCAGTAGTCAGGAGATTCTTAGATAGTTTGGTGAGGTGGAGGGTCAGAAGGAGGAAAAACAGTGCCCATTTTTCTGTTTTGAGTGAATGCTTATGCTGTGCATTGAGGTGGGAAAGAGAGAGAAACAAGTACCCCCAAAATATGAGCTTGGTTTTGGATGTTATGAGCTGGAGGCATCTTTGGAGCATTTGGATAGAGGTGAGATCCAACCAGTCCATTCTGAAGGAGATCAGCCCTGGGATTTCTTTGGAAGGAATGATGCTAAAGCTGAAACTCCAGTACTTTGGCCACCTCATGCGAAGAGTTAACTCATTGGAAAAGACTGATGCTGGGAGGGATTGAGGGCAAGAGGAGAAGGGGACGACAGAGGATGAGATGCCTGGATGGCATCACGGACTCGATGGATGTGAGTCTGAGTGAACTCCGGGAGTTGGTGATGGACAGGGAGGCCTGGTGTGCTGCGATTCACGGGGTCACAAAGAGTTGGACACGACTGAGCAACTGAACTGAAGATGACAGACTGTTTGGCTACATGGATATGGAGCTCAGAGGTCTGGAGTAGAGACAAGATTTAGGAGGCTCAGGTGGCTCAGTGGTAAAGAATCCACCTGCTAAGCAGGAGACGCGGGTTCGATCCCTGAGTCAGGAAGATCTCCTGGAGAAGAAAATGACAACCCACTCCAGTGTTCTTGCCTGGAAGGTTCCATGGACAGAGGAGCCTGGCGGGCTTTAGTCCATGAAGCCTCCAAGAGTGGGTCACGACTGAGCGACTAAACAGCAGCAGCAGCAGCAGCAGCAGCAGCAGCAGCAGCAGCAGCAGCAGCAGCAGCAGCAGCAGCAGCAGCGTGCTTCTAAGCGGTACCTGATTTTGAGATGGATGTAAGTTAGCTTATGCAGTGTGAGTATGTGAATCAGAAGTTTTTAACTGAAGGTCCATGGAGAGCCATTAATAGGCTTTAGAGAAAAGCTGTGAAGAAGAGTATTATACTAAAAGTGAAAGTATTTTGTTTTTTGTAGCCACAATACTGTAATATGACAAGAGTACCATATGATAGAAGAGTCAACTTGAATAATTTTCCTGGGAAATAATACACAATAATGTTAATTTAATACCTGCTTAAAATTCCTTAAAACAAAGAGTAGTAGATAAAGTCATGCCCACAAATTAATCTCAAAGTTTATTTTAATAAGCAATCTTTAAAAAAAAAAATCTACCATCAGTTTCATTTTACACAGTTAAGAACCTCTCTTTCTGAGCCCAGGTGTGAAGGTCAGTGACTTTAGAAATAACCACTCATGTGTTTAACCATTATTAATTAAGCATCTGTTTATCTGAGGTGCTGGCCCTGTACTTGAGATACAGAGGTGAGTAGAATAGACAAGCTTCCTGTATGGAATTTATAGCAATGTGTTCAAACTCAGATTTCTATGACTATCAAAAGTATCTCCTACTAATCATTTTGGGACCCATTTCAGGTCTTACTCCTGTCCTTGAGGCTGTCTGTATTAGGTGCTCCTGGTGCTTTTACAGTTTTGTGATTAGCTCTGTCTTAGCACTGTTTTGTATTTAATTCTTCATATACTAATTTGTCTCCCAGGTAACTTTATGACGTCTTTTTCCTGTTTGTGTCCTAAGTCCCTGGCATGGTGCCTATCTGTAATCACATAAGGATCAAATGTATCAGGAATAATAAGGGAAAGGCCATATTGCTAGTGATGGAGTGTGGCTGCTTTTGCTTAGATCCTGAGAGTTATCAGGATCTATCAGGGCTTCCTTGATAGCTCAGTTGGTAAAGAATCTGCCTGCAATGCAGGAGACTCCAGTTTGATTCCTGGGTTGGGAAGATCCGCTGGAGAAGGGATGGGCTACCCATTCCAGTATCCTTGGGCTTCCCTTGCGGCTCAGCTGGTAAAGAATCACCTGCAGTATGGGAGATCTGGGTTCAATCCCTGGGTTGGGAAGATCCCCTGGAGAAGGGAAAGGCTACCCACTCCAGTATTCTGGCCTGGAGAATTCCATGGACTGTATAGTCCATGGGGTCGCAAAGAGTTGGACATGACTGAGTGACTTTCACTTAGAATTATGGTAAAACTATGAGGGGGCAGTCGTGGTCAAGTAGAGAGAGAACTATGAAAGGAATTTGGAGTCAGAGGACCAGGTCGCAATCTGGTGTGCCATCTCTAATCCCCACAAGAATCTTGTGAGGCAAGTGGCATTATGAGGAAACAGAGGGCCAGAAAAGTTAAGTAATTCATCCCAAGTGCCCGGTGCATGTGTGCTAAGTTGCTTCAGTTGTGTCTGACTCTTTGTAGCCCACCTAAGTGTAGTCCTCTGTCCTTGGGACTCTCCAGGCAAGAATACCAGAGCGGGTTTCCATGCCTTCCTTCAGGGGGTCTTCCTGACCCAGGATCGAACCCATGTCTCTTACATCTCCTGCATTGGCAGGCAGGTTCTTTATCACTGGTGCCACCTGGGAAGACCCCAAGTGTCTAGTGAAAGTGAAAGTCGCTCAGTCGTGCGACCCCGTGGACTATACAGTCCATGGAATTCTCCAGGTCAGAATACTGGAGTGGGTAGCCTTTCCCTTCTCCAGGGGATCTTCCCAACCCAGGATCGAACCCAGGTCTCCTGCATTGTGGCCAGATTCTTTTACCAGCTGAGCCACAAGGGAAGCCCAAGAATACTGGAGTGGGTAGCCTATCCCTTCTCCAGTGGATCTTCCCCACCCAGGAATCGAACTGGGGTCTCCTCCATTACAGGCGAATTCTTTACCAACTGAGCTACCCGGGAAGCCCAAGTGTCTAATAGTAAGTGGCAAAACTGACTAAAAGCTTATGTTTGTCAGACTTAATTCTACTTATTTATCTATAAAATGAAGATAAATCATTCTGTTTGCCTTTATACCTCATAGAATCGTCAAAAGAGATAAATCTGTGTCCAGTAGCTGTAAATGGAAGTGTGAAAAACTTGTTGCTATTAGCTGTCTGTGCTAAAATCTGTTTTAATGTTTATGTGATTTTTGCCTAAATCTTTTGCTTTGTTTGAACTGTCATGTTCAATTAATAACTATTTAAAAAGAAAATAAGAGTTAATTACCACTCTTTTGGTTTCGCCAAATAAAACCGTTTCTTTTACCATTTCTTTTAGAAGTGAAATCCTGGGACAAAGGGTATGCACATTTAAAATTTTGATAAGTGTTGTTGGATTGTCTTGGAAAGGTTATACCAATTTTTACTGTTATTAGCAGTATAGTGTGTGAGAATCTGTTTCCCCACACCTTTGACATACCTGGGCATTACGAATCTTTTAACACTTAGAAAAATAATAAAGTTCTAATTTATCTATTATTTGTCAGGTTGAGCATCTTTTATTATTTGGTTATTTGCATTTCTTCTATAATTTATCTACTGGTAACTTTTATCCATTTTTTTCTACTGGATTACCTTTTATTGATTTGTAGGAGCCCTCATATATAATGTGTGGTAGATATTTTCACGTTAGTTATTTTTTAACTGTTTATGCTATCTTTTATTTTTATGTAGTCAAATTTTTCTTTCTTAATGGGTAGTTTCTAGTCTTGATGTTCTGCTTGGAAGGACTTCCCTTTGCTAAGATTATAAAAATAAATTTAAAAACGTGTTCCTTTTTCTACTCATATACTGAGCAAGAATTGTTCTGTGCAGGTAAGAGTGATGTTTAGATCCATTATTTGGGAATTTGATTAGTCACTAGTGTTATTCTTTATTTCATGAAATCTTTAAAGACCTGGAATACCAGGTGGGGACTGTTGATAAAGAATAAGGTAAAGTCATGGTATAAATTAAAGTCAAATTGGTGACCTTTTTATCTTAGATGTTTATACACCAGATGGCTGCTCACTTTGGAGGTAACTCCTAAAAAAAGTGTGAGTAGAATGACTTTCACTCCAATGAAAATTCTTTTTCAAAAGTTTAGATTTTTAGTAGATATTGAGTTAGGATCAGGATGCTGTAATTTAATTGTTCTGCTGCCGTCAGAGTGTAACGGCATGAGGAGTGGGAAAGTAGGGGAGAATACAGGGAAAGGAAAGGGGTTGTGAATAGGAAGAATTACTTAGGAAGAAAAGGTTGCAAAAATGCTTAGGATTGGCAGGGTGGTACAGACAGAAGTCAGAGAGCTCAACGTTACCAATAGTTCCATTTCCTGAATTATGTTTTGTTTTCTTTCTCTTTGTGGTTTTAAGTATTTGTGTTTCCATCACAGATGGAAAACCACCACTGACTTTAAGCTGATTGTTAATGTTCAGTATTGAACTGTGGTGCATGTGTGCTCTGTGTGTGTATTTGAAAAATCACACTATTTGAAGACTCACTTGGTAATTTCAAAAGTGAAACTCCAATGTGAAACTCTCATTTCCTCCAGAGGCAATAAAGTAAGTAGTTGTCCCCCTCAAATTCAATTCTTTGCAAATTATACGGAAGACTGTGGCTTTCTGGCTTTCTTTATTATCTAGTTTTTCTTTAGCAACTGACACAAATGTCTCAGTTTCATAGCTAAGGTACCATTTTGCAAACAATATATCTTAGATTTTATTAGGATGGATTTGTGACTTTTTTATATTAGGAAATTTACAGAAGAGGGTATAAAACCAGGGAAGTCTGTAACCTTTCAAAAATATTTAACATGTCTGTGTACCTCGTTTATCTGTTTTCTTTATTGGCTTAACCACAAAGCTATGTGTTTCTGTGTTTGCAGAACACACTTATTTGGTATTTTTGACATTTTAAGAGTGTGACAGTTACCACCAGGATTGAGGAAAAACATTGTTACCTTGTTACACTTGACAAAGTACTTTTAACAGGTATTTTCCTCATTACAGTAAAGAGAGAGAACTTGGAACAGGCAAAAAAAAATTGAAGACTCAGGATTATAAGCATTGAGGATAGGAATAGGGAAAATAGTTCAACTCCCTCTTTGAACCCAGTTCTTTGAAATTCAGACCCTAAATTTTCATATTCTGTGTTGCTTATACCCTTCCTTGCCTGTGAGTAGAGATGTGGAGATGTTTCAGTGATATGCAGGGTTAATAGTGCATAAATGAGGGAGAAGGGAAGCTTTTTACTGAGTCAGAATTGTGATAGATGCATAATTAATCCTCATAAAGTGTAGGGAGTATTCGACTCACTTTACTGATGAGAAAACAGATTAAAAGTCAAGGTAATACCTTGGTCCACTGGAAAGTGCTAGAGCAGAGATTCATACCAGGGATTTCTTACTCTAAGGTCTATTGCCTTTTCTCTACACCACAGTGTATTCAGAGCTTAAATCTAAAAGTCCGTCCTAAAGAACATTAGTCCTGAATATCCATCGAAAGGAGTGATGTTGAAACTGAACCTCCAATACTTTGGCCACCTGATGCGAAGAACTGACTCATTTGAAAAGACCCTGATTCTGGGAAAGATTGAAGGCAGGAGGAGAAGAGGACGACAGAGGATGAGATGGTTGGATGGCATCACTGACTCAATGGACATGAGTTTAAGTAAACTCCTGGAGTTGGTGATGGACAGGGAGGCCTGGTGTGCTGTAGTCCATGGGGTTGCAAAGAGTCAAAGAGACTGAATTGAACTGAAAATCTAAAAGCGTAGGAAGAATATGTATCATAAGAAAGATGAGTGATATTAATTATAAGTTACATTGCAAATGTTTTAGTAGGATTAATTTGACAGAGTAATTGAAGGAAGTATAATCAAAATTTTTCCTTTGGAATTTGGAAAAATCATGTAAAGGGAAATAATTTAAAAGTTCTTAGTTATTAAGGTCTTAAATGATCAGGGTTGTAAGAGTTATTCTTCTCTCAAACTGGAGTATAAATTCCATAGGCAAGGATTATGTTCTTCAACTCTTTGTCTTTTCCCCTTGTGTGTCTATGATGATGGGATATGTGCAGGCATAATCAATAAATGCTTGTTACTTGCCTCTTTTAACTGTGCTGTTTTTAGCAAAAATTTCGTTTATTTTTGCCCTGTTTTTGGCCAGATTCTGAGGATTAAAATTACTTTTCATTAGGCACATTATTATTATTTTTGAATCTTTTTGCCTGTGCTGCTCAGCTTGTAGGATCTTAGTTCTCCAACCAGGGATTGAACCTGGTTGAACGGGGCCTTAGCAGTAAAAGCTCGGAGTCCTTAACCACTGGACCATCAGGGAATTCCCTAGACTCATTTTTTTAACTCAGGTAATCTTATCAGTTAATTTTTGCATCTAAAAAGGATGCTGCTGCACACTTGGAACTATATCATTGTGAAGACATGATTGAGAGTGCACCAGTGTGTATGTAGAGTTGTTCCTTTTTACAATTGAAATTAGAATTTTGTGCAGTTAATGTTTGTTTATGAATCTCCTTTTTTGCTTCTAGGATATTCGAAAATTCTTTGGGGTTATACCAAGTGGAAAGAAACTTGTAAGTGAAACAGTAAAGAAGAATGAGAAAACAAAGTCTGCTGAAGAAAGTTTAAAAGCAAAGAAAGGAATAAAGGAAATCAAGGTCAGTTTTCCAGATGCAATGTTGAATTGTATAAAATAAACTCAGTTCTGAGATTTGATATATTGAGAGCCTTATGTAAATATAAATTTCGACGTATTTAGCAGATAATAAGGTCTTACTTATTTCTAGTTAATATATCTTACTGTGTCTATAGTTTGGTATTTTTGTTAACTGTTTTAACGAAAACTTAACCAAAGTTTGCTCATAAAGACATAAGCTCCAGTATTGGGCTTCTCGTGAGGCAAGGCTTTGGAGGAAAGCTTTATTCTTTTTCCTATCCTCCTTGGGCTTCAGAGAATTTAAGATATAATATCACTATGATAAGCAGGCAGTGGTACCAGTAGTGTATTTGAGTTAATATTGTTCCTCTGTGTGTAAAATGTGAGAATTTTGCAGCTCTACAGGTAGGTTTACTACTACCCCACCCTTTATGCCATAATTGGCATATGAATTATATCTATATATGTTAATACTCCACATTCAATATAATAATTATTGCTCTAAACCAACGTTATTTTAAAGGAATTAACAAAGGAAAATTGCTTTGTGGCTACATATGGTGATGGATGTTAACTAGACTTATGGTCATTTTATAATATATGTAAATATTGAATCATCATGCTGTACACCTGAAACTAATATAATGTTACATGTCAATTATATCTCAGTAAAAACTTCCTTTGTAAATAAGGTAAAAATAATTTTAAACAATATTTTAAAAACATGTAAGAGTAAAATTACAAATGCATGTAATTAAACTGTCATTAAAATACCAATAAATTATAATTCAAACACATAAATTAACTTTTTTTATTTCCTAGGTGAGACTAAAATAAAAATCTCAGTCTTCTGCTGTCAAAAAAAACAGGAAGATTGATCTTTTGTACTTAACCATATATTGGCCACTTCTGGTGTTTTCCTTTCTTATCAAAGATCTGAATTTCCATCTACTATAATTTTCTTTAATTAATATATTTATTTATTTAATTATGTAAATGCACCCAGTCTTAGTTCCAGCACACAGGATCCTTTCGATCTTTGTTGGCAGCATGCAGAATCTTTAGTTGCGGCATACAAATTCTTAGTTACTGCATGTAAAACCTAGTTCTCTGAGCAAGGGTTGAACCCAGACCCCCTGCATTGGGAGCGTGGAGTCTTAGCCACTGGACCACCTGGGAAGTCCCTTATACCATTTTCTGTAAATCTGAAGAATTTTCTTAAGCATTTCTTGTAGAATAGGCCTGTTGGCAGTGAATTCTATAAGTTTTTGTTCATCTAAAAATGTCTTTATTCTGTCTCCATTCTCGATGTTTTTGCTGGATGTAGAGTTTTGGGCTGATGGTTTTTGTTTCAGCTCTGTAAAGGTGTTCCATTCCTGTTTTTTTGGTCTCCATTTTTTTTCTGGTGAGATGTTAGCAGTCATTTATATTGTTTTCTCTTGTATGTGTGTATTATTTTCTCATGCTGCTTTAAAAGACTTTATCTTTGAGTTTCAGCCTTGTCCATGGTGTACTTGGGTGTAGTTTTCTTTTTTTTACTACTGTTTAGGGTTTCTGAGCTTCTGAGTCTGTGAATTTATATATTTTTTTGAATTTGGTAATTTTTTACCATTATTTCTTCAAATATATTTCTGCTTTACTCTCTCCTCTTCTTATAGGAGAAGAGTCCTTATATATATACACACACACATACACGCATATGCCCACACACACATATATGTATATATATTAGAATTATGGAATTGCACTACAGATAATTGAGGCTTGTTGTTTAGTCCCTCAGTCGTGTCTGACTCCGTGATCCCATGGACTGTAGCATGCCAGGCTTCCCTGTCCTTCACTCCCATAGTTTGCACAAACTCATGTCCATTGAGTCAGTGATGCCATCTAACCATCTCATCCTCTGTCATCCCATTCTCCTCCCACCTTCAGTCTTTCCCAGCATCAGGGTCTTTTCAGATGAGTTAGTTCTTCACATTAGGTAGCCAAAGTATTGGAGTTTCAGCTTCAATATCAGTCCTTCCAATGAATACCCAGGACTGATCTCCTTTAGGATGGACAGGTTGGATCTCAGTGCAGTCCAAGGGACTCTCAAGAGCCTTTCTAACACCACAGTTCAAAAGCATCTATTCTTCAGTGCTCAGCTTTCTTTATAGTTCAACTCTCACACCCATACATGACCACTGGAAAAACCATAGCCTTGACTAGATGAACCTTTGTTGACAAAGTAATGTCTCTGCTTTTTAATATGCTGTCTACGTTGGTCATAACTTTCTTTCCAAGGAGTAACCGTCTTTTAATTTCACGGCTGCAGTCACCATCTGCAGTGATTTTGGAGCCCCAGAATATAAAGTATGCCCCTGTTTCCACTGTTTCCCCATCTATTTGCCATGATGTGATGGGACCAGATGCCATGATCTTAGTTTTCTGAATGTTGAGCTTTAAGCCAGCTTTTTCACTCTCCTCTTTCACTTTCATCAAGAGGCTCTTTAGTTCTTCTTCACTTTCTGCCATAAGGGTGGTGTCATCTGCATATCTGAGGTTATTGCTATTTCTCCTGGCAATCTTGATTCCAGCTTGTGCTTTATCCAGCCCAGCATTTCTCATGATGTACTCTGCATATAAGTTAAATAAGCAGGGTGACAATATACAGCCTTGACGTATTCTTTTTCCTATTTGGAACCAGTCTGTTGTTCCATGTCCAGTTCTAACTGTTGCTTCCTGACCTGCATACAGGTTTCTCAAGAGGCAGGTCAGGTGGTCTGGTATGCACCTCTCTTTCAGAGTTTTCCACAGTTTATTGTGATCCGCACAGTCAAAGTCTTTGGCATAGTCAATAAAGCAGAAATAGATGTTTTTCTGGAACTCTCTTGCTTTTTCTATGATCCAGCGGATGTTGGCAATTTGATCTCTGGTTCCTCTGCTTTTTCTAAAACAAGCTTGGACATCTGGAAGTTCACGGTTCACGTATTGCTGAAGCCTGGCTTGGAGAATTTTGAGCATTACTTTACTAGCCTGTGAGATGAGTGCAGTTGTGTGGTATTCTTTGGCATTGGGATGAAAACTGACCTTTTCCAGTCCCATGGCCACTGCTGAGTTTTTCAAATTTGCTGTCATATTGAGTGCAGCACTTTCACAGCATCATCGTTCAGGATTTGAAACAGCTCAACTGGAATTCCATCACCTCCGCTAGCTTTGTTTGAAGTAATGCTTTCTAAGGCCCACTTGACTTCACATTCCAGGATGTCTGGCTCTAGGTGAGTGATCACACCATGGTGATTATCTGGGTTGTGAAGATCTTTTTTGTATAGTTCTTCTGTGTATTCTTGCCACCTCTTCTTAATATCTTTTGTTTCTGTTAGGTCCCTACCATTTCTGTCCTTTATTGAGCCCATCTTTGCATGAAATGTTCCCTTGGTATCTCTAATTTTCATGAAGAGATCTCTTACCTTTCCCATTCTGTTGTTTTCCTCTATTTCTTTGCATTGATCCCTGAGGAAGGCTTTCTTGTCTCTCCTTGCTAGTCTTTGGAACTCTGCATTCAAATGGGTATATCTTTCCTTTTCTCCTTTGCTTTTCACTTCCCTTCTTTTCACAGCTATTTGTAAGGCGTCCTCAGACAGCCATTTTACTTATTTGCATTTCTTTTTCTTGGGGATGGTCTTGACCCTGTCTCCTGTACAATGTCACGAACCTCCGTCCATAGTTCATCAGGCACTCTGTCTGTCAGATCCAGTCCCTTAAATCTATTTCTCACTTCTATTGTATAGTCATAAGGGATTTGACTTAGGTCATACCTGAATGGTCTAGTGGTTTTCTCCACTTTCTTTAATTTCAGTCTGAATTTGGTAATAAGGAGTTCATGATCTGAGCCACAGACAGCTCCCGGTCTTGTTTTTGCTGACTGTATAGAGCTTCTCCATCTTTGGCTGCAAAGAATATAATCAGTTTGATTTCGGTGTTGACCATCTGGTGATGTCCATGTGTAGAGTCTTCTCTTCTGTTGTTGGAAGACGGTGTTTGCTATGACCAGTACGTTCTCCTGGCAGAACTCTTATTAGCCTTTGCCCTGCTTCATTCTGTATTCCAAAGCCAAATTTGCCTGTTACTCCAAGTGTTTCTTGACTTTCTACTTTTGCATTCCAGTCCCCTGTAATGAAAAGGACATCTTTTAATTGACATACATCACCTGTTTGTTTGAGGTATATAGCATGATAGTTTGATTTACACATATTATGAAATGATTATCACTCTGGGTTCAGTTAGCATCCATCATCTTATATACATACAGTGAAAGGAAGAAAAGTTTTTTCCTTGTGTTAAGAACTCTTGGGATCTGCTGTCCTAAATTTTCCTGTGTAGCATACAGCAGTGTTAACTACAGTCGTCATGTTGTACATCACATTCCTAGCGCTTCTTTATCTTAAACTGGAAGTTTTTACCTTTTGACCACCTTCCTCCAGGTCCTCCTTCCCCCCACCCTCTGCCTCTGGTAACCATAGATCTGATCTCTTTTTTTATGAGTTCATGCTTTTTTATTTTTTGCTTTTGATTCTGTGTACAGTGAGATAAACAGTATGTGTCTTTGATTTATTTCACATAGTTAAATGCCTTCGAGGTCCCTCCACGTTGTTAGAAATGGTAGGATACCCTTATTTTTTATGGCTGAGTAATATTCATATATTCACAACTTCTTTATCCATTCATCCATTGACTGACACTTGGGTTGTTTCTGTGTCTTGGCTTTTGTAAGTAATGCTGCTATGAACATGTGGGTGCAGGTAACTTTTCAAGTTAGTGTTTTTCTTCCTTTGAATATATTCTCAGAAGTGGAGTTGCTAGTCATGTGGTAGTTAGTTCTAGTTTTAGTTTTTTGAAAACCCTCCATACTGTTTTTCACAGTGGCTGTTCCAATTTACAGTTCCACCAGCAGTGCACAAGTGTTCCCTCTTATCCACATCCACACCAGCATTTGTGATCTCTTTATCTTTTTGATGATGCGTCTGGCCTAGTCTTTAGGGTTTCTCAGATGGTACTCTAGTGGTAAAGAACCCGTGTGCCAATGCACACAGAGACCTGAGAGATGCGGGTTCGATCTCTGGGTTGGAAAAATCCCCGGAGAATGAAATGGCAACCCACTCCAGTATTCTTGCTTGGAAAATCCACATGGACAGAGGAGTCTGGCCGGCTACAGTCCATAAGGTCGCAAAGAGTCAGACACGACTGAAACGACTTAGCAGCAGCAGTAGGAATAGGCTAAAGAATAGGCCAGTGTGTGCGTGCATGCTACGTCACTTCAGTCGTGTCCAACTCTGTGCGACCCCACAGATGGCAACGCACCAGGCTCCCCCGTCCCTGGGATTCTCCAGGCAAGAACACTGGAGTGGGTTGCCATTTCCTTCTCCAATGCATGAAAGTGAAAAGTGAAAGTGAATTTGCTCAGTTGTGTCCGACTCTGCACAACCCCACAGACGGCAGCCTACCAGGCTCCTCCGTCCATGGGATTTTGCAGGCAGGAGTGCTAGAGTGGGGTGCATTGCCTTCTCCATTCTTTAGCCTAATTAGGGCATTATTGACATTTGGGGTGAGATAATTCATTGTTCTGTGCATTGTAGAACGTTTAATAGCATCCCTTATCTACCCATTATATACCTGTAACACCCCCACCCCAGTATGAAAAGTGAAAATGTTTCCTGTAGGGGCAGGGTTTCTCTGGTTGTGAACTATTGAGCTCAAGTCTAACAAGGAAAAAATAGGTAAGTTATATAGGCTTCCTTGTATTCTAACTATACTGTGATGTTTATAGGTAAATAATTCTTGTACAGAAGATGAAATCAAGCCGAAGCAGTCAAACAAGAAAAAGAGGATCATCTATGATTCGGGTAATATTTCTTTTCAGGAGTTTTCAAGTTTAAAAATTTTCATTTTGTATCTGTTAGAGCTGATGTTCTGTATAATGTTAATAGGTGCTGTGAGAAGAGGGCTCTGTGTTCAAGAAAAGTTGAAAACAACTTTTATTATACTACAGGATTTATCAGAGCTGAAATATGTTAATAAAGTTTTGTTCTGTAGAGATGTGGTATATATGGCGTGTCTGAAACTTACTTTGAATATGCTAAAGTATTTGTATTAATTTCTCTTTCAGCTGAGGTTCTTGGAAACTGAATTTGAAAAAGAGTGCCATAAAATGTTGCTTTACAAAGCTCTAAAACTTCATTTTTGTCCTTTTGATTTGGTCCTTTTTTATTGCAGTTAAAAAGGAAAAATGGTAAAAGTTTTAGATTTTGATTTTTTTGGAGAAGATCTATCCAGTATGAATTCTTAAAATTAAGAATGTAACCTAAGGAAGCATTTATAGATTATCAGGATTTTGACAGTGATAGCAAAGGTTCTAAAAGTACCTGAATGTTTATTGTGAGTCTTTTACTGCCGTATATAATAAAGAATTTGAAATAAGTACATATCCCTATTCCCCAGAAGTTTCCATCTTTTGGGACAGTGGAAATATAACTGATACATTTTTAGAACTGTATGAGACAGGATTTATAAAAGCATGGTGAGAGGAAGAGGAAGGACACTGAAATTTCTGAAACTCCTGTTTTGTACCAGACATATACTAGGTATTTGTACTTTGTCTTGATTTGTATTTAAGTGCTCTGGGTGATTAGACTGTGGTAGACAGAATAATGGCCCCTAAAGATGCCCACGCCATGGTTACTAGAACCTTGTGACTATGTTCGGTTGTAAGGCAAAAGAGGTGACATTAAATTTATAGGTGACCTTAATGTAGGGAGATTATCTGGATGGGCCCAGTGTAGTCACAAAGAAGAGGAAGGCAGAAGAAGAGGTTTAGAAATTGACTGTGGAAGGAGGTCAGAAAACTGGAGAGATGGCAGTGTGAAAAGGACTTGGCCTAATGCTGCAGTCTTTGAAGATGGAGGAAGGGAGGGGGCTATGAGCTAAGGAATGCTGGCAGTCACTAGAAACTGGAAAAGGCAAGGAAATGGATTCTTCTGTATAGTATCCAGAAAGGATCACAGCAGTCCTGATGCTTGATTTTAGTCCAGAGACCCAAGTTGGATTTCTGACCTCCAGAACTGGAAATAATGCATTTGTGTTGTTTTAAGTGAGTAAGTTTGTGTTGACTTATTACCGCAGCAGTAGAAAGGCTTAACCACTGGGTAGTGATAATCTATCAGAATTTAAAAAAGAGATTTGTTTGGAAAAGAATCTTGAGGAATTGATTAATAATAATCACTTTAAAGTAATCCCTGGTAGTCTAGTGGTTAGGACTTGGTGCTTTCACTGCTGTGGGCTCAGTTTCGATCCTTGGTTGAGCTAAGATCCCACAGCCTGCGTTTCATGGCAAAAAAAAATAAAAGCAAACTATATGGGGGTAGGGTGGGAGGGAGGTCCAAGAAGATGTATGAATATGGCTGATTCACTTGTGTTAGCAGAAACTAACACAGTGTTATAAAGCAATGATATATTCCAATAAAAGAAATAAAAGCACACTATATTAATACTATTTCTTTTCAAAGTTTTTATTTTCCTCTTGTATTCAGATTCAGAATCAGAGGAAACAGTACAGGTAAAAAATGCCAAAAAGCGACCAGAAAAATTGCCACTGTCTTCTAAACCTGCTAAAATCCAACAGCAGGATCCTGTCACCTACATTTCAGAAACAGGTAAGGGCACTAAATGTGCTTGTTTTCGAGAGAAGTGCACTGTGTATTGTGTTCTTGAGCTTCTCTTGGTAGCTAAATGTATCTCCTTCACTTTCAACTGAACTTCAGTTGCCTTTTTCTCTGTGTAGAATTGTCCTTACCAGGGGAAGGCTGTAATTATCTTTGGCATTTCCTGTGAGTTGAGGGCCAATAACAGGATAGTTGTTTCTTGGAATTTTTTTTTTTAAGTGCTCTATATCAAACCATACATGTTGATACTTTGTCTTGAACCATATATTAAACTATTATTGGTGTTTTATTTTACCTTTTTAAGTCATAACAATCTGAAGTATATAATGACTATGCAAATTTGTGCCTTCTAATCTATAATCTTGTGACTTGAATTCCTTATATTCTCTGGTGACCCTAAAGATTTAATAGTGGCTTTAAAAATATGCTTGTTTTTGTGTTTATATTTATTTGATCTATTTTGAGTGGTCCAAAAATAAGACATTTATAAATGTACACTAATTTTAAGATGTCATAGTATAAATAATGTCATAGTATATAAATAATTGCAGTATTCTTTTATAGTGAAAGGCCCTGAATTACATTGTCATCTTAGGGAAAAAAAAAACTTAGGGTGGATTTGTTATAAAGTCATTTTGATCTGAGCATTGTTAACTCCTAGAGGAGACTGTCTTCAAATTCACGGAGCCTATTGAATCAGTTTCTAATAAAAATGCTTGGGGGCCATGAGAGCATCTGGTATACCTCATTGGTTTGTTCATCTTGAAGAAAACCTCTGACAGCATTATTTTTAGCACTCAGTTACTTGTGTTGCTGGTGAAGTGAATACACCTGGTTTGAAGAGATAGGGTAAAAACCGCATAATTGTTTTGGGACAGCATGTTGCAACTTGCATTCACGAGGCTTTTACTGATTGTCTTTTCCATCCTGATTGCTAGGTGCTGGGGATATAAAGGTAGGAGTATAGACTCCTAAGTACTGTAGGAATTGCCTGAGGCTGCAGTATGCACTAGTTAGAGAGAGAGCTTAATGGAGAGGGTAGGATTTGGTCTAATCCTTGAAGGATGAGCAGGTGATGGAGGGACAGAATATGTCTGGTGTTTAATCTCTCAGTTGTGTCTGACTTTTGCTACCCAATGGACTGTAGCCTGTCATGCTCCTCTGCCCAAGAGATTTCCCAGATAAGAATACTGGAGTGGATTGCCATTCTCTTCTCGAGGGGACTCTTCCTGACCCAGGGGTCAAACCCACGTCTCCTGCATTGGCAGGCAGATTTTTTACCACTGAGCCACCAGGGAAGCCCATCTGGTTAATAGGATGGGATTATTTAAGATACAGCATCCAGCACGAGGCTTGATATGTTCGTAGGACCCCAAAGAGACTGCTTGCCTACATGATGAGAAATAATGAGTGGTATATGAGGCCAATTTAGGGAAGACTTTGAAAACTAGATGGAAGAATTTAGTTTAACATACAGGGAAAATGGAAAACTAATAACTGAGGAGGCTGAGACTCTTAGAGTAATCTATGAGTGAAGTAATAAGTATTTTAAAGAGGTAGCAATAGTAAGGGACTGATCTATAAACATTTGAGACGTGAGTTATAGATTAGGTTTTTGGATTACCTGTGGTTCAGCCATGCTGTCTATGATTTACTATTAGGATAATTGGAAAGTTGATGTTATTATCCTGCTTATGTTTAATTTTTTTTTATTTTCTAGCATCAGCTTTATTGAGATAGAATTCACATACCCTACAATTCACCTTTCATGTTTTAGTGTTACTGGAATTTTATTATTTATTACATGTTTGAGCTGGTACTTGAGAGCATGAAGGTACCCATGGTAGATAAATTGGTCAGTAAGTAGGGAATGAAACAGGAAAGAAGTCGTTGTGTTATAGAAAGAAGCTGAAAGAAGCCCTGCCTGGGGGGATACATCCTTGGTTCCTATCTAACTCTAAAGGGCTAAAGGTCAGTGACTCTGCCTCCCTTTCTGTAAAGCAGAAACTCTTAATTGAATAGGACAGTTGGGACAACTTAACAGGGTGATGCACATGAGAGGGCCAGACCCAGTGCCTGAAACATAAATAGCCTGCTGTCAAAAGGGAAAACTAAAAACAAAAGAAGCCCACAGATGAGATTTGCAGGCTCTCTGAAATATTTGCATATTTAATAAAGTTGTTCAAATACCAAAGGGAAAATCTAAGTGGCATGAGCATATTTCTATAACATTTTTTGTAAGCTGAGATGTTTCTTCATTATGACTTGTGGCAGGTTGACTTTTGAACCTGGTTCGTTGCTAAATATCTGCTCAGGCAAATGCAGTCTTCCATTAAAGGGCCCCCTCTTAACATCTAGCCACGTTTGTCAAGTTTTAAATATGTGGGAGAGATACTAACACCAGTTAAGGTGATAGGTTTATTATGTAACTGAAGGTGGTGTGATCAGGCTTTCCAGTGACACTCTGAAAACGTCAAAGTTGGCAGACAGTAATGGCCTTCAACCAGGGATCAAGGCTATCCTTATCTTGTGATTTTTAGAGGTCAGACAGTTTAAGCTCTGGTCACAGATTTTTTTAACATGGGACTGTTTACTTCAGACCAGGTATTTTTGAATGTTATTTTCTAAGGAGATAACTGACATCTGAAAATTTTATGACCATTAGACAGTATTTATGTCATTCTGCCAAGGGTATGTGCGTGTGAAAGTGAACGTTGTCTCCTGGTTTTATCAAAGAATCTTGGGGTACAACGTATCCATTTAATACGATGCTATTATATAGTTTTCTGCTTTTTCTTAGAATTGAGATATAGGAAAGAAGCTAACTTTTTTTGCCTATTTTATCTTTTCATATTTTTTTATACCTTCGAATGATAGGTGAATAGGAGAAAGATAAGCCCTTTTCCTTCCCTTCATAAAAGAGAATGAGACTGTTAAAAAGAAGTCTGCAATAAAAATTAGCATAATGAGATCAGAAATAAATGAGTTTGTAAAACAGAAAAGTGCAGCTTGAAATAAATTTGAAATTTCTTGACCACAAAATAATCTTTTTATTCATTTTTAAAGCTAAATCTATAATTATGAATAAATAAATTATAAATATAAACATTTATCATAAGTTTAAATAAAATATGTGTGGTAATAGTTTACAAATAAAAATTCTGACCTAAAATTGTTTTTATTTTATTCTTTTTGGAGTTTGGAGCTTCTTGTGGAGAATTATATTATTCAGTTTTAATAACCTATTAATTCCTAAAGAAATGATTTTGCTTTACTATTCCATATTTTATCTTTTATAAATCAACTTTTTTTTTTTTTTTCCTGACAGTATAGCATGTATAGTGATTAAGAGCATGAGCTCTTGAGTTAAACCTCCTACTGCCTGGGTTAAACCTTCATTTACCTTCCCTATGTCCTAGTTTCCTTGTTTGTAAAATGAGGGTATTACTAGTGCCAGCATCAGGGGCTTTTGTGCTTGATCAAATGAGATAATGCTTGACAAGCACTCAAAGTAGGGTCTGGTACATATGAAATGGTTAGTAAGTATTAACTGTTATTCTTATATTTTGACTTGATTGTTTACCTACATCTGCCTTTAAAGATTATGCTAAAGACCTTTGCTTTTGCTTAGGTATTTAGGGCTTCTTTTGATTATATAACTATGCTTTAGAAATTTAGAAATTGTATTTGACCCACTTATGTTATAGATGCTCTCTGACCAGTGTAGGATCATGTGTCTATGGAGCACTTGAAATGTGATTAGTCCAAATGGAAAAGGTGGTATGTGTGAAGTATAGATTTCAAAGACTTAAAAAAAAGATAAATTATCTTATTAATAATTTTTTAGCATCAGTTACATGTTGAAATCATCTGAATATTTTTGGATAGATGAAATATATTGTTAAAGTTAATTTCATCTGTTCCTTTCTACTTTTTATTCTTTCTACTTTTTAAAATGTGGATCACATTTTATTTCGGTTGCATAGTGCTTTATAATCAATGAGAAATATATTTAGGAAATAACAGTACTTTAGAAAATAACCTACTTAACCTACTTCAGGTGCTTTTGTTTGTACTATCATATGAGTCTTTAGGCTATATTATTATACACATCTTTAGGCTTATCATTTAGCTCCATGACATACTTTTCATCATCACTTTGACTAAACTTATCTTCTATTACTTACTGATTTCTAAGGTACTTAAACTACATTAGTTTCCCAGATTACAGGAAAGGGAAAAAATTCTTTATACTATACGTATCTTCATAGCAACTGTTGACTGTAGTGGGATGTTTTTGAAGGTTGGTAAAAATCCAAAGTACTGGGTAAATATATTTACTTTTAGCTGTTTAATGAAGTGAGAGACCTTGAGTTTTGTTTGGTAAAAGATGACCTTTTATTATGCAATTTCATCAGGAGCTCTGGGTGTTTGCTTGAAAATAGTGAGGGTTTTCCATGTCTTGAGAATTGTTTATGACTGGTAATTAAAAAAAAATAAATTTTTAAATTGAAGTGTAGTTGATTTGCAATGTTGTGTTAGTTATAGGTGTACTGCAAAGTGAATCAGTTATGCATATGCATATATCTACTCTTTTCTAGATTCTTCTCCCATATAGGTTATTACAGAGTATTGAGTAGAGTTCCTTGTGCTATACGATAGGCCCTTATTTGTTATTTATTTTATATATAGTAGTATGTATATGTCAATGCCAATCTTCCAGTTTATCCCCCCTTCCTCCTCTAGTAACCGTAAGTTTGTTTTCTCTGTCTGTGACTCTTCCTGTTTTGTAAATAAGTTCATTTCTTTTCTTTTTTAGGTTCCACATATACGCAATATCATGATATTTGTTTTTCTCTGTCTGACATACTTCATTCAGTATGACAGTTGCTAGGTCTACCCGTGTTGCTACAAGTGGCATTATTTCATTCTTTTTCATGACCGAGTAATACTCCATTGTATATATGCACCACACATTCTTTATCTGCTCCTCCGTTGGTGGACATTTAGGTTGCTTCCATGTCTTGGCTTTTGCATAGTACTACAGTGAATATTGGGGTGCATGTCCCTTTTGGAATTAAGATTTTCTCAGGTATATGCCCAGGAGTGGGACTGCTGAATCATATAGTAGTTCTATACTTAGTTTTTTGTATCAGTTTACATTCCTAGCAACAGTGTGGAAGACGTCCCTTTTCTTTACACTCTCTCCAGCATTTATTGTTTGTAGACTTTCTGTTAACGGTCATTCTGACCTGTGTGAGGTGATATCTTGTTATATTGTAGGTTTGATTTGTATTTCTCTAATAACTAGTGATGTTGAACATGTTTTCATATAATTTTTAGCCATTTGTATGTCTTTTTTGGAAAAATGTCTATTTAGATCTGCCCATTTTTTGATTGGGTTTGGGTTTTTTGTTTTTTAATTGAGCTGCATGAACTGTTTGTATATTTTGGAGATTTAATCCTTTGTTGGTTTGTTTGCAAATATTTTCTCCCATTCTGTGGGTTTTTATGACTGGTAATTTTTAGTGAGCGCATAATTTCAGAGGCAAGTGCTCTTACAGCTGTAATTATTTGGGGAACATTAAGTGGGAAAAAATTGGGAATGTGGTGTTCTCCAGATTTACCAGGCAGTATCCATGACTTGGGGAAATAGCAGTAGAAAATATTACTGGAGATGTATGTGCTAATTTTTAATGACCTATAACTTTGTATACCGGATAAATGGAAATAGATTTTATATAGGATAGAGACCTTCTCTTAGACTTTTCAGGGAAACCCAGCATGATTGAGACAGAATTTCTTTGAAGTGAGAGGAAACTTAAGAATTATATTTCTTTCATTATACTTGTTCAAAAACTAATATTGATTTGTGCACCAAGACTATAAAAGAAACTAGGTTTAGGTTTTAGAGGATGAGTATTTACATTAATATTATTTAAAATTATCTAAGTAACACATTCTCACTGAAAAAGAATTAATTCAAATATAAAACATTCCATTCCTTCATCCATCCCTTTGCCTGACATAGCTATATAAATTTAAACTATATAATATGAAAGAAAGAAAGTGAAGTCACTCAGTTGTGTCTGACTCTTACGACCCTATGAACTATAGCCCCCCATGTTTCTCAGTCTGTGGGATTTTTCAGGCAAGAATACGGGAGTGGGTTGCCATTTCCTTCTTGAGGGGATCTTTCCCACCCAGGAATTGAACTCAGGTCTCCCACATTGCAGGCAGACTCTTGACCATCTGAGCACCAGGGGACAGATAAAAAAATATATATATATATAAAATATATATGTACGTATATACCCACGTGTATATGTATTTGAGAGCAGCATCTTGTAACATTTCTGTAGCTTGGTTGTTCATAGTTTAATGTCTCCCTCCCTTCCTCCTTTCTTATTGCCTTTTCTCTCCTCCTTCCCTCCCCACCTGCCCCAGCCTCTCTTTCTTTCAATACAGAAAGATCTGTATCTCATTCTTTTAAACTTCTGCATTTAATTTAATAGTATGCATTTACTTTTTCTCATCCTCTTATTTTGGATATTGGATTATTATATGAATATCCTTGTTTATGCTTCGTTGTGAGAGAACATATCTAACTATCAACAAGTGGGCAGTTCACAATGAAGAATATGATCACTTAAGAGAGAGTAGTGGGACTTCCTTGGTGGTCCAGGGGCTAAAACTCTGTGCTACTAATGCGGGAGGCCTGGGTTCGACCCCTGGTCTGGAACTAGATCCACATGCTCAGACCTAGTGCAGCCAAATAAATAAAATTTTTTTAAAAATAGCTTTTCTTAAGATTTAGTGGTATTCATTTCTAAGGATGTAGTTCATCCACCTATAGTATGAAGGATAGAATGGGGCTTCTACTCTTTGATTCTTAGGTCCAGAAAAGGAACTTTACATTTATTTTCATTAAATTTTTTTCGGAAGCTCTTGACATTTTTATCTTGATTCCAGGCTTTTGTATTCTGATTCTATCATCTATTTTTAAAATTTTAAGTTTGAATACTTTCATTGAACAATATTAAATTCTTTGGACTCCTCTGGTGGTCCAGTGGCTAAGACTCCATACTCACAATGCAGGGGGCTGGGGTTTGATTCCTGATCTGTGAACTAGATCCCACATGCTACAGCTAAGAGTTCACATGCTGCACCTAAAGATCCCATATATCCTAAGACCTGGTGCAGCCAAGTAAATATTTTAAAAATGTTAAATTCTCACTAATTTATTTATTTAACAAATGTGATGGTTCACCATATATGCCCAGCCGTGTACTGGACAATCTATAAAACAGGTAAGAGAATAAAGTTCTGTCCTATTTTCAAGGGGTTATAAACTATCAGGTTATCTCTTTTAAATACTATAGATTATAATATAAGGAAACAATTAACAGTGATAGAAATACCTTCCAAGGATATTTGGGCATGAGAGAAATCGCTTTTATTTTGGAGGTTCAGGAAGCATTCCCTGGGAGAGAGATTCAATTTGTAAACTTTCATAGATTTACTTAAACTAGATTACTGCCACCTAGTATTGTGTTATACCTTGTATTTTCTTAATTACAGCATCATCTGTGTAGGAATCTCTTACTCTACTTGAAACCCCTGTGTCCACAGTGAGAGGCAGGGGGAGTCCGATCATAATAATGTTAACATATGTTTTGTCTCGTATGGTATTGTAAATTTTTTTCAAAGCAGTGTTTTACAGACTTCATGAACAGAATAACATTATATGGCTTGTGTTTTCTATCTGTCTCATTGATCTTTAAAACTACCTTATATTCAGGGCTGACTTACCTTAGGAAAACTTACTTTTGAAAGAATCAACTTTCAAACCATTACACAAACCTTCACTGTGGATGAATTCTGTAGTTCTTTGGATGTCCCCATCCACTTTTTTTTTCATATCTTCCAATTTGATGAACCTATCTGTGTACATTTTCGGATCATTAGTAAAATGCAGGAGATACAGGTTCGATCCCTGGCTCAAGAAGATCCCCTGGAGTAGGAAATGGCAACCTTCTCTCATAATCTTACCTGGAGAATCCCATGGATAGAGGAGCCTGGTGGGCTGTAGTCCATGGGCCCAAAAAGCTGGTCATTACTGAGTGACTGAGCGCACGTGTGTACACACACAAAGAAACCTTTTTCAAAATGGACATGATCCATTATCAGCCCCCTGGATACAGATGTTCAGTTTCTTTTGAATAGCTGTTCAATTACTTACGAATTTCAGAAACCACTGTCACTTATCTTGTATTTCTCCATTTTGCCATAAATCAGTACTTCTTCATCAAGGGTGATTTTGCCTCCCAGGGGAACTTTGGCTTATCTCAAGTGCTATTTTTGGTCATCACAACTGGTGGATCCTGTAGCATCCAGTTGGTAGAGGCCAGAGACGTTATTAAACATCCTACAATGCAAAATGTCAATAACGCAGAGGTTAAAAACCCTGCCGTGGCCTATCAGAAGACAGTTTTGGTAGATTCTTTGTTGAAATCCAGACATCCCTGTTTCTAGTATTCTTCTCATCTACTAGTCCTATAACTCAAGGAATAAATGATGGCTTAGGCCAGTGCAGTGTAATGTCAGTGAATTCTCTGCTTCTATTAAATACTTTCTCTAAGGTTTTTAATTGAAATATGGTTGATCTGCAATGCTGTGTTAATTTCTGCTGTACAGCAAAGTAATCCGGTTATACATATATGTACATTCTTTTTCATATTTTTTTCCATCACAGTATATTGATTATAGTTCCCTGTGCTATACAGTAGGACCTTGTTGCTTATCCATTCTGTCTATCATAGTTTGCATCTGCTAACCCCAAACTCCCACTGAAGCCCTCTCCACCTCTGTCCCCTTTGGCAACCAGAAGTTTATTCTCTGTAAGTCTGTTTCTGTTCCGTAGATAAGTTCATTTGTGTCTGTATTTTAGATTCCACATGTAGGTTGTATCGTACAGTATTTGCCTTTTTCTTTCTGACTTCACTTAGTATGCTACTCTGTAGTTGCGGCCATTTGGCTGCAGATGGCATTATTTTATTTTTTAAGGCTGAGTAGTATTCCATTGTATATATGTACCACATTGCCTTTATCCATTCATCTGTCAGTGGGGGTTTAGGTTGTTTCCATGTCTTGGCTATTGTGCATAGTGCTGCTTTGAGCATTGGGTAGGGATGGGGGTGTGGACATATCTTTTTGAATTATAATTTTGTCTGGATATATGCCCAGGAGTGAGATTGCTGGGTCATGTGGTAGTTCTGGCTTTTTAGTTTTTTGAGTAACCTCAATACTATTTTCCATATTGGCTGCACCAGCTCACATTCCTACCACAGTGTACAAGCGTCCCCTTTTCTCCACCCGCTCTCCAGTATTTGTTACTCGTGGACTTTTTAATGATGGCCATTCTGACTCGTGTGAGGTGGTACCTCATTGTAGTTTTGATTTGCATTTTTGTAATAATTCACAGTGTTGAGCACCTTTTCATGTGCCTGTTGTTTTAGTTGCCAAGTTGTGTCCAACTCTTTTGTGACCCCATGGACTATAGAGCCTGCCAGGCTCCTCTGTCCATGGGATTTCCCAGGCAAGAGTACTAGAGTCAGCTGCCATTTGCTTCTCCAGGGGATCTTCCCAGTTCAGGTATTGGACCTGCGTCTCCTGCATTCACAGGTGGATTCTTTACCACTGAGCCACCAGGAAAGCCTGCATGTGCCTGTTTGCCATCTGTAAATACTCTCGTTTTGAACTATTCTTGATATTGATGCACAGAATTGTCACAAAACCTTTCTGGTTCTATTGTAGTTGGGAATTTGCCTTTCTCGTTTTGAAATTAGGACTCTACTCTTTAATCTTTAGAGACTTCTTCCATTTTATATCATGATTCACAGGTTGCTGATACCCTTTAGCAATTTTTATTCACAGATTTATTTTGACTAAAGCGTCATTATAAGAGCTAGATGCTTTTTAAAAAATATAAATTTATTTATTTTAATTGGAGGCTAATTACTTTACAATATTGTATAGATGCTTTCTTAAAATATTTTTTGCCTACTTTGCCCTTCATTCCTCTTTCAATATTTGACCTAAAAAAATTTGGTGGCATATGGAGAGGGAGAATTTAAAAGGATATATGAATAGTGAAGCACTAGCGTATCTGGAATGATTATTTGTGTGAAGCATCTCTGAAAATGAACAGACTGTTGTTTGTTATCGTGACGTGTATTTTGTTGTCAGGCACTTGTGAAACTGAGAGAGACACAGGATTATATTCCAAAATGCTAAGTAGGATTATGTTATGAAAATGTCAGTAAGTACTAATAAAACAATATACAGGTGATTTATGCTTAGTTGTTACACTGAAACCACAGTCATTCCGTTCTCTCATGTGCAGGGATTTGGAATGTGAATGGAAGTGGGGAATTGCGTTGCTGAACCACTCCCTTAACACTTCTGGTCAGTCAGGTTTCCTTCTGTAACTGGTTTCATGCCTTAGAAGCTCTGGAAAATGCACCTGTGGCCAGTTGTCCAAGCCTTCCCTCCCCTAACTCCAAACCTCCTTTTTCTTTTCCTGAGAGATGCAGTGGAGATGGAGGAAGGAGGCGAGTAAGTAGTAGAGTATTCCACTTTCTTCTCCTGTGTTGTGCTTTCTTAGAAATTGAAACCAGCTGGTATTTTCCATGGACTGTTATTCCTGCTGTGGTGAGGACTCTGTGGTAGATAACATCACAGCACAAGTCAGTGCTTTTATCTCTTGAGGATAAATATCATTGCTTACCTACCTCACTATATACCTCATGGATTATTAAATATTTTTATTCTTAAAATATAATTGACTCCATTTGATTGTAAGAGGATTTGTTAGTAAAGAATCATAATATCTTTAATTTCTTGATTAAAGATGATCAGTCTCAGTTTTATTTCATTATACTGAGAGCTATTTGATTCACCACAGAATATCTGATTCTCACACTCCTTAAGTTTTGCAGAGGTGGTATGTGTAATTTCTCTTCTATCCACTTAATTGACAGATATTTATTGAAGATTTGAAATATGCATGAACCTTTCTCTTTGTCTATAACCAGAGTTACAGTTGGGATTTTTGACTCATGGAGGTATTAAAAAAGAACTTAATAGAAAAAAAGCTCTAAAGACTCAGATTCCCTTTTTAGCTTTTGACTTGTTGCAAAATAAATTATTTTAAATCTCTGTAACCAGATTCTCTAGCATGGTCTCCATTAATTTGGTTTCTATGTGTTTCACACTGAAGGAAAAAAAATCAGAATCCCAAACTCTGAGCAGTAGGAACATCAGAATTAGATTTTTTTAGAGAGCTGCACATTATTTTCTTGCTCTTTCATTTGTTACCCTTTTAAATAAATGAATGTATCTGACTCAGAGTGGGAAAGCAATCTTCTTTTCTACGCAGTTCCTCTGCTGTGTGTTGGATAATGCTAGTTTATGTGGTGACTGTTGCCATGTTTGAGGTTATGCTGTATATAAATAAAAATAAATGGTGTTTTTAAAAGGAGTCAAATATCCTGGGGGGAGATTCTGAGTGTTCAATTGCCAAATTTTCAAGTAGGTCACAGAAATTTGACTTAGATTTATCTATCACTACTTTATTATAAGTTTCTGGGAAGAAGAGAACACAATTTTGCCTTTGGCTTCTGACAAGGCAGAACAAATTTAGGTTCATTAGAAAACAAGAATAAATGTTAAAAAAGGAAAACAAGCATAACTTTATTTGGCATGTTTCATCCCTATACACTGTGTAGAATTGTAAAATACTTACTTTACGTGAGGTTGGTTATAACACCACCTGTTAAATGATGGTCTTTGTCAAGCAGCTAGTTGCATTGTTCTAATCCCTAGCCTTTTTTGCCTTCTGGAACTTCATAATATTTTGGTACAGCTTTTGAAATATCTAGGAGGAGTCTGGTGGGCCGCTGTCCATGGGGTTGCACAGAGTTGGACACGACTGAAGCCACTTAGCATGCATGCATGCATTGGAGAAGGAAATGGCAACCCACTCCAGTATTCTTGCCTGGAGAATCCTAGGGATGGGGGTGCCTGGTGGGCTGCCGTCTATGGGGTCGCCCAGAGTTGGACACGACTGAAGCGACTTAGCAGCAGCAGCAGCAGTGCCAAAAGAGTTTTAGGGGGTTTCCTAGGTGGCATTAGTGGTAAAGAGTCCACCTGGCAATGCAGGAGATGGAAGAGGTGCAAGTTCAATCCCTGGATCGGGAAGATGCCGTGGAATAGGAAATGGCGCTCCACTTCAGTATTCTTGCCTGGACAATCCCATGGACGGAGGAGCCTGGTGGGCTACAGTCCATGGGGTCGCAAAGAGCTGGGCAAGACTGAGCACGTGAGCACAAAGGGACCTTAAGCTGGCTAGTTCAGAAGTCATCAGGTAGAGAGAGCAGGACTGCTGCTTTGTTCAGGTTTCCTGGTGTTATCAAGGCAAGGTGACAGCATGCTCTCGGATATGCCTGTGACTTTTTCAGTGTTTACCTTGATGAAATCCTCTCTGAGAAACACAGGGTCATGAATTTGCGTTTGGTGTTAGTTTTCCCCACATAACTATAAAGACTACGGAGAAGTGCACAAATCACAAGGCACTAAATAAGTATTAAACATTAATTTTTTTTTCTTCTTGCATAACTGTATTTCACTAGAATTGCTCCTGCTTTCCAGGTGCCTGAAGAACCATTTTTTTTTGGTGTGGCTAGTAGAGAAAAAGAAACTTTGATACAATTTCTTCTTAGTACAATGGAAACATACTTGATATTTCATGCAGAATATTTATTTTTTTCTTGAGAATTACATTTTTCTTAGTATTTATGAAAATGTTTATAAAATTATGTTTGTGTTTAGGTATAATATATTTTTGGAATCTATAGCTTGAAGATATTTTAAATTTTAAATCCGTGTATTCTAAGCCAAAATTTCAGAGTAGGACTCTTATTACCCTCCACCATTGTAAAGAGATCTCTGGTAGAGAAGGCTGTGAAAAGAAACTATTTTAGGAATGATGTTTAAGGCTAACTTAAAAGAACAAAGTGATACATTTTTGGTTTTCCATGAACCTATTATGTGATCGGGCTTTCCTGGTGGATCAGACGGTAAAAAAAATTTACCTGCTATGCAGGAGACCCAAGTTTGATCCCTAGGTCCGGTAGATCCCCTGGAGAAGGGAATGGTATTTTTACCTGGAGAATTCCATGGACAGAGGAGCCTGGCAGGCAAGCTACAGTCCATGGGGTCCCAGAGATTCAGAGACAACTGAGCAACTAACACTTTCACTTTCATTATATGATTAGATCACAATTTATATAGCCCTTCCAGTTTTAAATACTTTTGTTGCTTACATTTTTATGTTGTCAATAGTGTGATGAATATATTTGTATATAAATATTTATCAGCACCACTGATTATCTCTAAGAATTACTATGCTAAATGTTATGAACTTCTTTGCCAAACTGCTTTCTAGAAAAGTTGCGCTAGTTTACACTTTCATAGTTAGTGTTTATATTAGTACATACTTATCACATTCTCACCAGTACTGAGTATGGAAGCTACAAAATCTATGTGACCATCCACAGATTCTTAGAATTATAGACAGGAAATCTGAAGAGTTTGTCTGGTCCAACATTTTGTGGAGGAGGATAGTGCATCTCAGATAATTAAAATAAGTTGAAGTCAGGTTAGAATTTTGGTTTTCTGGATTTCTGATTCAGTATTGTTTTTACCAGAGAATACTGCTTTATTACTTATTGAATGTTTATTATAGCATGATGAATTGCTATACTGAGCAGTTTGATTTTTAAAAATCTAATCTTCCTACTAACTCAAATGGTGAGTTGTTTGAAACTGTTTTACCATTTATAGGGAAGAGGAGCTAAAGAAGAGAATGAGAGCAGTCTTCAAATGCTGAATGTGAGAAAAGGAAAATAGGTAGAATTCACAGGGAAATATTTTGGCTTAATATAAGGAAGATCTTTCCTAAAGAGTACAGTAGTGCTATTCACTAAAGAAAGAGGAGGCTGCGTTGAGTTTCACTGTTCTATTTTGGAAGTATTTAAGCCCAGTCTGTGTTTGCCAGGAATGTGGAAAACACATTCAATACATGTGGAGTCCATGTATTGAATAAGAAAACTAGTTGACTAAAGGTAATGGATTCTAAAGAATGTGGTAGAGAACCTGGCATGAAGTTAAATGCCCAATAATGATAGCTAGTATAAATTTTTATTCCATCATATATTAGATAGAAAGATACCATGTAGTCCTTGAAGCCAGTGACAGAATAAGCAGAGATGTTAATAAGTAATGAAAGAAGTAGCAAAGAAAAATGGAGGGAGAAGCTAAAGCCAAACCTTTCTGTCTCAGAAAGCCAAAGGGACAGAGAGTTTCTAGGAGATAGTCGATTTGTTGTAAATATCAGATGTAGGTTAAAAAGAAAGACAAATGTAACATAAAGATGAAAAACATACGATGGAAGAAATTCAAACCACCCATAATCCCCTATCGAGACATAAAAGTTGCTAACATTTTATTCTTTTCAGATCTTTGAACATGAATTTAAAAGCATAAATGCATAGATTTAGGTATATCACTAAACACCTTATGTCTCTCTTATCACATAAACATAAGCATATCTTGATGTCAGTAAATATGTATATGCATTGTAATTTTCTATTGGAGCATAGAATCCATTACAGGATTGAACATAATAGTAGATATTCTGGTAATTTGTTTTCCCACTTTATAAACAATGTTCACTTGCCTCTGTCTTTGGTGCCACTTCATAGTTGAGGCTGTCTTTTTTGCCTCAACTGTATTCATCTTTAATTTAGTTACTATTTTTGGCTGCCCTGGGTCTTTGTTGCTGCACGAGCTGTCTCTCTTTGCGGTGAGCACGGGCTCCTCTCTAGTTGCGATGCGTGGGCCGCTTATTGTGGTGGCTTCTCTTGTGGCAGAGCACGGGCTCTAGAGCGTGGGCTCAGAAGCTATAGCACATAGACTTAATTGCTCTTTGGCATGGGGAGTCTTCCCCGGCCAGTGATGAAACCTGTCTGCCTTCCATTGGCAGGTGGATTCTTAACCAGTGGACTAGGGAAGTTCCAGTCCCTTAATTTTTTTTCATCTTTTCTTACCCTCTTGCAGTCTATTCTTTATACTTTTGAATGGATAAATGCCATTTCAAGCATTTTTGTACATACATCTTTGTATGTATGTTTCTGTTTGTTTATTTGTTTTTTGGCTGCAGCATGTGGGATCTTAGTTCCCTAACTGGAAGTGACCCCAAGGCCCCTGCAGTGAAAGCATAGCATCGAAACCACTGGATCCCCAGGGAAGTCAGTTTTGTTTTTACACTAATTAATTAGAGGTGGAATTGCTGGGTCTGACTAATGGGTATGCATAGTTGAGATTTTGATATATATTGCAGGTTTGCCCCCCATAAAGGTTTTTTAAAGTTTGCTATTTTTAAATACCAGAAGATCCTTTTGCATATATGAAGGTCCCATTCCCTATACACTTGCCAACAATCTTTTTAATCTGATAGTCTTAGAAATTCTTGATCTCACTAAATTTTATACTAGCCTGTTAACCTGTGAATATTTATGAGATTGCTAGAGAAAGGGTTAAGCTAGGGATTGCAAATATCGCTAATACCGTTGTTTCCTTTTCTGAGGTAGCAGTGGTTGATCTTGTCTGAATTAATTCCTTAAGGACAGTTGTTATATACAAATGAAGTTCTTGAGTGAAGGGGGAAGAACTATAACAGAAAAACATAGTGGTTGACTTGATCCATTCAGTTCTAAGGTTTTCTGTCATACTGCTTGTACACATGGGTGGATGTAGTGGAAATTAAATATTACTGCCTTTGACATTTTTAAAGTGAGGGAAAAACTAGTAGAGGACTGTCATTTTGTAAATACAGTTTAGTTTATTTTTCTCCATTAAAGGAGTCCTTCCTCCCCAAAAGTACAGTTGTTGAACTTAAACCAAGTAAAAATTATAAAATTTAATAAGCTCTCAGATATGATTGGAAGTCATATATACTAGCTATGCTCTTAATTTCGCACTTATGGCCTAAGGAGATGTATTGGATGTTCACACCTAGGAGCTTCCAGGTTTGTTGTTTTCTTATTTTTATTAAAGCCAGATATCAGCAGTTTTGTTTTAATCTTCTTTTTGGGGCATTTTGTGCAGTTTGTTTTGGCTGGTAAGGTAGAGTAGTTGCTGAACACCGACAGTTTGCCTGTGCTGCACCTTAACTGAGTGTAGGGATTTAAAATTGACAAACAATAAATTATAAAAAAAGTTGGACTTCTATAACAATTCATTTTGTTGTTATCTTAGAAGGAGAGAAGTTTCAGATTATATTCTCTGTGGTTACTAGGACTGCTGTGGGTGATTTGCGTGGCTGTTGTACCTACGTGGAATGGGGTATAATGTCACCTAGACTTTGCAGAACCGTCTGAATACAATGGCAGGGAAAGTGAAGGACTGATTGTCATGTAGGGAGAACAGATACATGAGAGACTGAATTTAGTCTGTTGACTCTTGTCAACACATGGTTAAACTGAAATCTGGTAAGTGTATCAAACCTTGCATGTGCTTAGAAGGATTGATACAAATTTTTAATTTAATCTTGAAGGTAGATTGGCTATAGTTGAAGCTAAGTAAAACAAGTATGTTTTAATTAAAATCGTTGGTTGCAGGTTAAGAAGAAAACCTAGCTTGTTGTGAGCAAAATGGAATTTATTAGGTCATTATTGAGTCTCATTGAATGTAAGAATAAACCTTTAGCACCTTAGTTTAAACATGCGAGTTCAGCAAAATGATTAAGGGTAAGATTGGGTCCACCTTGTTCAAGTGCCCATTCCTTGTCCAGTTTGTGATGGCACAGAATATGTGCGTGTGTACTAAGCTGCTTTAGTTGTGTCTGACTCTTTGTGACCCTATGGATTGTAGCCCACCAGGCTCCTCTGTCCATGGGATTCTCCAGGCAAGAATACTGGAGTGGGTTGCCATGCCTTCCTCCAGGGGATCTTCCCGACCCAGGGATTGAACCCAAGTCTGGTATTCTCCTGCATTGGCAGGCAGGTTCTTTACCACTAGCGCCACCTGGGAAGCCCTATGGAATACGGAACCATGTAATAAATATATCTGTGGTTATAGGAGGCCATTGGGATGTCAAGTGGGGTGTAAGTCCTTCAGGAAAGTGGACTTGTAGCGAGCTGAATGGGCATTCTCTGAGATGTCTGTTATATTTCTGCTTTATATAGTGGATTACTTTTTATGTTTAGTACTCAGAAACCTTTAAGAGTTACTTATGCATTGTTTATAGTTTCATTTTAATATAAATAAATAGAGAATAAGACTAAATCCTTTTTGATTTTTATATATCTTAGGCACTTTTTATGTTTGAGATGGCAGCACCTAGGAATAGCCTGGTTCCTGCCACATAACACTCTTAGCAAATACTAGTGGTTGAATGAGTACTAGAGAGGAAGCAGGGCTCATTCATAGGTGGCCGTGAATAACAAACTTAGAGAGTGAACACGCGCTCCTCTGGAGTGACCTAGACTGCCTTTTAGATTTTTCTTTTCATTGGATTTCTTTTTTTTTATTAGGCCAAAAGCCTTTTATCTTGTGAATCACTGAACCAAACAAAAAGAGTTTACTGAGGTCCTTTTGAGGTGCATTTTTGGGGTCTCTAGTTATGTATCGTCACGCGTGCTTGTAAAGACTTTTAAAGCCAGATGTTCGATGTAAGCATTTTAGAAACAGAAAATGTAACACAGCAAAGTGTTTAAAGTCTTCAGTGGTTAGATATTGCTAGATATTCCGCCTTCAAAGTGTAGCTGTACTCTGCCTCTCACCACCTCTGCAGCTACCACCCTAATCCAGGGCTGCAGCGTTTCCTCTGTAACTGTGCAGAACAGCTTCCTAAATGGGCTCCCTGCATTCACTTTTATCCCTTGATATTGTGTAACCAAAAGACATGACTCAACTTGGACTACTCACAGCTCTGCTGAAAATTCTCCATATGGCATAGGAACCTGGAATGTTAGGTCCATGAATCAAAGTAAATTGGATGTGGTCAAGCAGGAGATGGCAAGAGTGAACATTGACATTTTAGGAATCAGTGAACTAAAAATGGATAGGAATGGGCAAATTTAATTCAGATGACCGTTATATCTACTACTGTGGGCAAGAATCCCTTAGAAGAAATGGAGTAGTCCTCAAGTCATCAGAGGAGTCCAAAATGCAGTACTTGGGTGCAATCTCGAAAGACAGAATGATCTCAGTTCTAAGTCAAACCATTCAGCATCACAATAATCCAAGTGTATGTCCCAGCCACTAATGCTGAAGAAATTAAAGTCGAACAGTTCTGTAAAGACCGACAACACCTTCTAGAACTAACACCAAAAAAAGTTGTCCTTTTCATCATAAGGGGTTGGAATGCAAAGGTAGGAAGTCAAGAGTTACCTGTGTAACAGTCAAGTTTGGCCTTGGAGTGCAGAATGAAGCAGGGCAAAGGTTAGCAGAATTTTGCTAAGAGAACGCACTGTTCATAGCAAACACCCTCTTCCAACAACATGAGAGACGACTTTACACGGGAACATCACCAGATGGTCAGTACTGAAATCGGATTGTTCATACTACCCTGTCTAAAAGAGAACCCTTCATCCACTCTCAATCTTTCGTTCTGTTTTACTTTTCTTCATAGCACTTATAGCTTGACAGCATATGTTTGTATCTGTTTCCTCTTCTAGGCGCCAAGCTCTATAGGGGCAGGAACTTTGTCTTTTTAAAAAAATTTATTTATTTTTAACTGAAGAATAATTGCGTGGAATTTTGTCTATCTTATTGGCTCCTGTATCCTCAGTGCCTTGCACATAGAGTGCCTTGCACATAGTGGACACTCAGTCAGTATTTGTTGGCTATGTGAATAAATGTACATGTTTATGTACTCTGGGTAGTCAGTGGGGATATGGTGTATTACAGACATAGCACTGGTAAATGTGAGGGTAACTGTTGAATTTAGGAGAGAGGAAGAAAAAAAGTCATTAGCATCCCATAGCATGTGTATATTTTTTAGAAAGTTGGTGGAAATGGTTGTCTTTGTAGTTAGAATTGATGTTTTATCAAACCACATTTGGTTATGTTTCGTTTAAGATGAAGATGATGACTTTGTGTGTAAGAAGACAGCCTCTAAATTAAAAGAAAATGGAGGATCTACAAATAGTTATTTTGGAGCATCAAACACGAAAAAGAATGAGGAAAACACTAAGACCAAGAATAAGCCTTTGTCACCAATAAAACTTACCCCCACATCAGTGCTTGATTATTTTGGAACTGGAAGCATCCAAAGATCAGATAAGAAGATGGTGGCAAGCAGAAGAAAAGAGGTGAGTGTTCTCCATGCAGGCAAGAACGTTCAGGATTTGTCCCTGTTCACTGTTGTTAATAAGAAGTGACTTGAATTTTATAAATAGATCAACATTTTATTGATGAAGATAGTTTTCCTCTGGGTAAAATGTTTGGATGCTGTTTTGGAGCATGAAGAAATTGGCATATCACACATTGAAGCTTCTAATATTTGAAAGTGGGAAAAGATCATTTAAATCATGAGAATAAATTAAAATTCTTCGTGTTTAAATACTCAGAATGTAAACTAATTTTACCGTTAACCTCAGCTAGACAAAACTGGCCAATATAATTGTTCCCAAGTGAAGTCATGAATACATAACTTAGAATAGAGCCCACCCATTCTGTACATTTGACCTTTCAGGCTGATGGTTGGATTTATTTTTTTTTGGACACTTAGGAAACAGAAATACGGATAAATAAAGTAGTTCCCCGCATGGAAACCTGGCACATGGTGTGTGTGTGTGTGTGTGTGTGTTGATTTCATTAGTGCCTCCATAAGATGATGTAATTTCTCTCACTGTTGGTTTGCCACTGTTCTGGGCTATTTCTGAAGTCAAGACAGATAAGATTTTGGGGGTATTTCTTTTGAATATTTCAATAGAATACGTGAGAATCATCTGTCTGTAGGATATTTGCTCATTAGGAAATTGAATGTGACCATGGAGTAGATGTGAACACGATTTTTTGGCTGATGCTGCATTGAGACTGTATTTATCTCTCATTGGTGTATTGGGTTAGCCAAAAAGTTCGTTTGGGTTTTTCCATACGGTTTTACAGAAAACCCAAACGAACTTGTTGGCCAACCCAGTATTTATTCATCTACGTTTAAGAAAAAGCACCTTACTTTGAACTTAAGGTTTATGCTGTTCTTGCTTGATTTTCTTTGAAATGTAGCCTTCACAAAATGCAGATGATTCCAGAGTAAATGATGAAGCCATCGCCAAGCAATTACAGCTTGATGAAGATGCAGAGGTATTGGCATTTTCATTAGATAATCGTGATCATTGGAGTTGTCACTTGTTGTTTAGTCTCCTCAGGCAGGCAATTAGAGTAGTCTTATTTTGAATTGAGCCTCATTCTAAGAGTTATATGTAAAATAAGTTAAGATCTAAAGCTATTTGAAAACCTAAGTTTATATAAAAGATAAATGATGAGAGCAGAGGATAATTGTTTAAAGATTTATTATTAGATTTCTTTGAATAGAAGCTTCCTTTAGTATAATTAAAATAATTTAACTTGGTCATATATCTCTTTTCACTATGGACCATCTCAGCTACTTCTGTGGCCTTATGTAGTATGCATGTGTTAGTGATCCCTAAATCTACCTTCATTCAGAGTATTGTTTGTAGTAAACCTGTTCCACTCATTTAATAAGTGTTTACTGAGCACTTACTGTGGCACACTTCTAGGTGTTAAGGCTACTGCAGTTAAAAAAAAATAATGTCAGGTCATTATAAATGCTATGAGGACAAGTAAAGGGATAGCTGCTTTGGGGGGCAATCAATGGGGTTATTTAAATAAGAGGTTAGGAAACCCCTCTGAGGGAGTGACATTGGAGCATAAAATTAAGTGGTAAGCTTCCCTCCACTTGGAGAAAGATTTCCTCTAAACAGAGAGAAAAGCAGGTGCAAGCCTTCTAAGGTAGAAATATTTGAACTTTATGACTTTGAAAGAAAGAGCAGCAAATATTGTTAAGTCATGACTGGTCTTTGGTACCTACCAGAAGGACTTGGGATGGAAAGAAGTCTGGATTTTAGTTTCTGTGAGATGAGAAACCATTGGAGTACTGAATAGAGAAATGACATGACTTGATGGATCTTAAAAGAAAATTATTCTGGCTGTTATGAAGGTAATAAACCATGATGGGGTAAAATCAGATCAGTTTGGAGACTGTTAGAGTGGGGTGAGGGGGCAAGAGACAGTGTTGGCTTGTACCAGGGTGGTGGTAATGGAAGAGGTGGTGAGAAGTGGTCACAATCTGTATGTGCTTTTTGAAGATATAACCTTCAAGTTGTTGCTGATAGATTGAATGTAAGGTATGAGAGAAAGAGAAGATTCAAAGATAACTCCATGTTTTTTTGGCTTGAGCAACTAAGTGAACGGTGTTGTCGTTTATTAAGACTGAACAGTGGTACAGGGAAGTCAAGAAATCTGTTTTGCTCAGAAATGCCTAATAGGCTTCCAAATGGAGATGCAGAGTGGGTAGTTGGTAGAGGAATCTGGAGCTCAGGGGAGAGGTCTAAGCTGAAGATACTTATTTGGGATCAGTAGCATTTGAATGGTATTAAGACCAGTGTAACTAGATGAGATCGGGGAGAGGTCTAAGCTGAAGATACTTATTTGGGATCAGTAGCATTTGAATGGTATTAAGACCAGTGTAACTAGATGAGATCACGGAGAGGATGTAAACAGGAAAGAAGTGTCAGAATTGAGCTCTGGGGCACTGTTAACAATGAGAGGTCAGGAAGAGGAGGGGGATCAAGCAGAGGAGATTTACCGAAGTGGCTAGGGAAGTGGAGCAATCAGGAAAGCTTGGTATTTTGTGGAAGCCAAGTGAAGAAGGTTATTTCAAGGACAAGTGTTCATCTCTGTCAGAGGCTCCAGACCTTGGTGCCTGTTGTTTGAACCCTCTTCCTATTTATTAGCTTAAATGTCGCTTTCTTATACTCCCTAAACTATGTTAGAAACCCCTTCTGTGTACTTTGCTGAACCCCCTGTATCTGCTGTTAACATTTAAGTGTCTTCTTAAATTGCTATTTAAATGTCTTCCTGTATGTCGACTTTAAACTCTACCTACCAGGGGTGTTTATGTCACAGCTGTCATACATTAGTGCCCGTTTTATTGCTTGGCAAGGAAGAGGCTCTTGATAACAGTTGTTACGGGAGAACAGTATTCCAGTCTTCTGCAGCGTATGTTGCTGTTCACGTTTTATTGATTTGGCAGTTTATAGTTTGTGTTTTCAAAAATCTTTTTCCATCTTACTGTCTATACTGAATTTTATAAACTGCATACGGGTATCCATGTGACTCAGGGTAGCACACATGGCCTAGGTAAAACTGTGGGGTGAGTTTTAGGGACCTGACTTCTTATCTGTCCCAAATACTGAAGGCTTACCCTATCCTTTCCAAACCAGGTGTGGTGCTTTGTATCACAATCCTCTATTTTCCCATTTCTGTCACATTCTTTCAGAATCTTGTTTGGGTAATTTATTAGTCTGTGAAGGACTTTCCGGGTGTTAATGACTGACTGATGCTGTCCTTCTTAATTATCCCTCTAAGAGCTTCTATTTTCCTCCCCTCCCCTTCACTTTCACCTTTTTGTTTATTCATTTAGTGAATGTGTGCCCAGAATCTAACTTGCAAGTCAGTATGTTAAACACTGTCTGCTATGATAAATATTGTATTAAAATATAAGACTTTTGATCACATAATACCATAATTACCAATAATGAATTTCTAATGGAAGTATTTAAATTTCTTCTAAAACAACTAGAATCCTGTTTACTAGAAGTGTACTACTACATAGTATGAAATTTTAGAAAAATGATGTAGAGTTCAACCAGAATCCTTGCAGGACCACTGGAAGTTTAGAGTTTGGAGGAACTTTATATGATAAAGTTTGTTTTTGTTTATTTTTTTAGAAATTAGATGTGTAGTTCAGTTATGGTAAAGAATTGCTAGGCAACAGAGAGCATACTGATGTGCACCTGTCTGGCTTGCTTATAGTTCTGTGTAGCGTGAGTTAATTCATTTTATAAACAAGAGGAGGCTTGGTTACCGAGTTCTTACCAGGTTTATACAAGTTTGCAAATCTTGTCTTTTGGATTGGTTTTGAGGTCCTTTCCTTTGTTTGAATAAGGTATTGTATTAGGCCATTTTATCAGGGAGCATAAATTTATAATGAGAAATATCTGTTTCTATACATTCTCTTCCAGAAGAGTTCCATTTAACTGAAAGTAAAAATAGTAATATTTGGAAATAACAGTGGGGTAACTAGAATGACTGTGTGTTATATTAGCATGTTAGGAAAACTTCTGGTATAATGACTTACATTTTCAGAAGTTAAAACAGAGAAATTACTACTGTGTTGTATACCTTAAACTAATATAAAATTGTTAAGTCTGCTATACTTCAATTAAAAAAGAACAGATACATTTGAGTTGGTAATTGAAAATAGAAGTTTGATGATATTAGTGATAGTTGCATTGTATGTATCTTACTGTCATGTGCAAAGAAACTATATAATTTTCTTGATTTATTCAGTTTTTTGTGCCCCCCACCCAGGCTATTGCTTTTTGTGTTAGGATAATGATTCTTTTCTGAGCCCTTCTTAGAGTTTAGAATAAATAGAAATGAGAGATCTGTAAGTATTGCATTGGGACCATTAAGAGGAAGCTAAAGACTTGGATCTTTATGCTCAGATCCATCTATCTTACCTGCAAAATTAGCAGTATATGTTCTGCAATCTAATTTGACTTAGCAAAGCAAACCTGTGACACTTCTAAGTGAAAAAATGTCATAGTTACTTTCTAGAAAATGTTTTTCCAGTTTCTTTTAAGTATCACGAACTGAACATTTTAAAGCTTTTTATTTATGAAAAGAAAAAAAAGCAACTCACTGTGTTGACACTTTACAGCTGGAGAGACAACTGCATGAAGATGAAGAGTTTGCTAGAACGTTAGCCATGTTGGATGAAGAACCCAAGACCAAAAAGGTAGTGTTTTACTGGGCTGTTTGCACTCTGAATATACAATACAGATCAGTGTTTGAGATACAACCATGAATAACTCTTCTGGAGAGATGCTTAAAATTATTTCAGTTAATGAAAATGCTTTTGGGGAAGCTCATTGAGAAACTTATTCTTCCTAAAGGAAGATTAATAGGACCAAAGCTAGTCAGAACCCTTCTTCACAAAAAAACAAATTGTAACTTTGACTTACTCTCTGTCCCAAAGAGGTTCTTATGTACTTGTTCAGAGAATAACACTGATAAATAAAGATTCCAATGGAATCTAAAGTTTAATAGCTATAATATTAATTACTGTCTTTTTAAAAGCATAATTTGTTGTTTGTAGCTAGCTAACTTTAAGATCTGTATAGGACAGTCTCAAATAGTGAGTATTTTGGGGAATCTCTGAAAGCATCAAGATATTTTTCCTTAAGCACTTGATCTCCAAAAAATTAGCCTTATTTCTATTGAATCACACTCTGTTAATATTGTCAGTATCAATCTGACCGTTTAAAGAGATTTTACAGCGGGCAGATGTAAGGCAGTATAGGGAATGGTAAAGACTTTGTCATTAGAAAAGCCTTATTATTTCATCTAAAGACATTCAAATTGAAAGTACTGCATCATACACCCCAGTTGTGACCTTTCTGCAAAATGGAGTTTTGAAGAGCAGTGGAGAGAATGGACATTTTTTTCTCTTTTGAGAAAGTACTCTGTTTTTCTTTTGAGCTTTAGATTGTTGTTAGTCTTTTGGGTTAGATTTTAGTTTTTAACTGCATGATGCTAATAGTTTGAGAATTGAGATGAAAGCAGCAGAAACAAGGCTTTCATTTTCAGAGTCACAAGTGGGGAACAACTGGGGTAGTTTTTTTTAGGTCTGTTTTTATACTGTTTCATCTGTTTCCTCATCTGTAAAATTGAAAGTAATTAAACATGTTTCATCTGCCCCAGAAATTTTATGTAAGAATGAATGAAAATTTATTGCATTGTTTTGCCACTTTGGAAGATGACCCTTAATCTTTGGTTGATTTTAACAACATACTTTGTGGTAAAAGTTTTCCTGTTGTCGCATTTGACACTTTTTTACATTTTCTTAGGCTGAAAAGGCTGCAGAAGAGAGAGAGACGTTTTCATCTGTACAAGTCAATTTACGTAAAGCAGAGAAACCTAAATATCCTCATAAAGGTAAAACTAGCAGAACAAAGTAAGCCGGAACATTTATCTTTATAGAAGAAACTTCATGTAACCTTTTGTTTAAACATTTGTTCAATAATTGCCTGGTATTTTTTAAAAACTAATTTATTTATTTTAATTGGAGGATAATTACTTTACAATATTGTGATGGTTTTGCTATACATCAGTATAAATTGGCCTTAGGTATACATGTGTCTCCTCCATCCTGAACCACCCCCCAACCTCCCTCTCCACCCCATCCCTCTAGGTTGTCACAGAGCAGCTGTGTGACAGGTGCCTGTCACATGGTGATGGGTTTGGGTGCCCTGCTTCATATATCAAACTTGCACTGGTTATCTGTTTTACATACGGTAATGTATGTTTCAGTGCTATTCTCTCAAATCATCCCACCCTTGCCTTCTCTCACTGAGTCCAAAAGTCTCTTCTTTACATCTGTGTTTCCTTTGCTGCCTTGTACATAGGATCATTGGTACCATCTTCTAGATTGTATACAGTTAATATACAGTATTTGTCTTTCTCTCTCTGACTTCCTTCACTCTGTAAGTAATTGCCTGGTGTTCTTAGGTTGACATTATTTCATAGTACTGGAGCATGTTCTACTTAGATGCTTGGCAAACCGTGTGGATGTTAGCTGGTACAGAATGCCTGTCTGCTCTGTAATTGTTGTTTGGGTTCATGTTAATTTCCAAGTGTAGCGCAAGTGTGTGGACTTCAATACATGAAGACAAAAGGCTCGATGTTTCAAGCTCGTGTAGTTGAATCGTCATTGCCCAGGTCATCTGAAGCTCTTCTGCTAGTTGTAGATTTTAGTTTTTTTTAAGTGGTCCTGATATCTAACCATGTGCTAGTGGTTAGATGCTAATAGATGGCCTTAATCTTACAAGTATTAATGTAGCTGTTCATATAATTTTAGTCTTGAAATCCCAGGATTCTTTCAGACTTTATTACAAATAGAATTCTTATGTGACAGGATATTCTAATTAGTAACTTTTCTCTGTGAATTTCGGATCATTGAAGTTTATCTGTGGAATAAAGTCCATGTTCTCAGATGTAGTTTACCATCTCATTTCAATTAATGAATAATTTATAGTTAAAAAGGCAGATCTCTTACTTTGAACTGGTTACACAAAGAAATAATATACAAATATTTAATTTTTAAAAAATATTTTGTATAAACTTAACTAAAATTTTAATGTGAATGTTATGAAGTCACCATATGACATTATGTCCTACTAAGATTATTCTGTTGAAAAATGAAAAAATAGTCTTGATATTGGGTATCATTTTGCAAAAACAACATTTATAATCCTTTCTTTCTTCCTCATAAAAACAGAACAATTTTCAGATGAAAGAAAGAACTTCAGCCCTAAGAAGCAAACTAAGTGTGAAGGTTTAAGAGAATCCCAGCAACGTTCCAGGTCATCAGCTCATAAAACAGGAGAAACTTCTCCAAAAGCCAGTTCTAAGCTGGCACTTTTGAAAAAAAAAGAAGAGAGTTCTAATAAAGAAACAGAGTCTATGGCCTCAAAAAGAAAAGAAAATGTTATTGAGTTTAAAGAGACAAGAACTCCTAAGAAAATCAAAAGTTCTCCAGCTAAAAAAGAGGTAGACATTTTCGAAAAGGGTATCATTGCAGGGGCTGTGTGTTGATCTGGTTTGTTTTCAAGTTTTGTCTCTAACTTTATAAGGCATTATAGTATCTTAAAGATACTCTCTTATTTAAAGATGCTGTTGCAGAATATAGGTTATGTTAATAATATAGCTAAATAAGCCAGTATGTATTGAGGGTTAATGTGTATCAGACACTGTGCTCATACAGGTGATAAGTCATGTAATCTTCACCACAAGAGATATTTACTTTTATTAACTTTTGAAGATGATAAAACAGGCTGAAAGGGTTTAAGTAGCTTTCCCAAGATCATCTGGTGAGTACTTGGCAGAGTCATTTTGAACTCAGGTCCTCTAAGGCCAGTAAAAAGTAATGTAATATTGTGGCTCTGAACATGGACTCTGGAGCCAATTTTGGATCATAGTCCTACCACTGGGCAGATATGTGACCTCGGTCTGGTTACTTCGCCTCTCTCTGCTTTGGTTTCTTCATTTGTAGAATTGGGATAATAATGGTATGCAATGAGATAATGTGTGTAACCGCTTGGAACAGTGCCTGGTACATAGTACATGCTATATAAATTTTGGCTATTATTGTTATTAAAATAACTTATTTGGATTTGTCCTAAATGTGTGCCTTTTTGCTGTTGTTTAACAGTGTTGAGATACTGAAATCATTTTCAGAGGGATAAACAGTGAAGTAATGCAGAATGATTTTTAGAAGTTTTTTTGTTTTCATATATATTTGAGAATTTTTTCTTAGTGTCTCCAGTTTGAAACCACCTTATTAGGATCATGAGAGAAGCTACTGTTCGTTCAAGCCTCTTTGGCACTTGGAGTTAAAAGCAGAATATTATCTATGTTAAGTGCTCATCACCATTATTTTTTAGTAAAAAACTGAAATACTGATGATTTCTAGATGCTTTTGTTTTTGGTCAGTGCTAATAAATACGCTTAAGGGAACAATTAACTTTTTGGTCTCAGATTTTTCTTCACAAAGTACTTAGCTGGAGAATGAATATTTTTCTTCAGACTCATTAAACATGTTCAGTTTACAGACGCTTTTCTATTTTTATTAAAGCAGAATAATTTTAAAATGATACTGTTGCTATTCACCTTATTTTTCAAAGTTGGAATAGAAATGACTCAAAGAACTTAAGTAGTTTTGAGAACATGAAAGTCTGTTTTATAAATTCAGTCTATCTCAGTCAAATAATTTTGACTTCACAAATGAATGTGCTTCAGATTTCTTTTATAATTTGTTTATAATTCAGTCATTTTTTCACAGAATTATTGTTATAAATGATTTTCCCATTTTGGCATGCATTGTACTTTCCTATGACACTGGTTAAATATGATTTCCTAGGGCATGTGGTCTGGGCAGGTATATTTCAACAAGCTTCTCAGATGAAATGGTTGCACACCACCATTTGAGAACCACTGATAAAAAGTAGGATTAGAGTCTAGGATTAGCCTATAGCCTATGGCACAATTAACTCAAAACCAAAGCAACTTATTTTCTTTTGTTGATTAAATCATTTGTTTGTATAAAAGTGGTATTTTGTCTACTCGCAGAGGACTTTGAGGTGGCGTACAAGTTAAAAATAATGTAAAATTAGGAAGTAGAAAAAATGACAGAGATCCTTCTTGTAGTGATTCTTAATTATCTAAGATGTTCTTCCCCCAAATACACACATGCTGGTTATACCGCCTATCTCGCCTATCTCTGGATCAAAAGCTTGGAGTGCATCCAGGGATTAGAGTTTAAAAGATTTCCCCAGTATTTTCTGAGACACACCCATGGTCAGATCCCTTGAGAGAAACAGAATAGGGGACATTAGACCCAGAAGGTAGAGTGGTGGCATACAGAATGTGTCTGCTTTTTGGAGTATAGCTTACCCCTCATTTGAGCCAGGTGTTTATATAAAGCCATTGATTCTCAGACTGTAGTGCTTATTTCCCCAGGGGTACAGTTCAGTTCAGTTCAGTCGCTCAGTCATGTCCGACTCTTTGCGACCCCATGAACTGCAGCACGCCAGGCCTCCCTGTCCATCACCAACTCCCAGAGTTCACCCAAACTCAAGTCCATTGAGTCGGTGATTCCATTCAGCCATCTCATCCTCTGTTGTCCCCTTCTCTTCCTGCCCCCAATCCCTCCCAGCATCAGAGTCTTCTCCAATGAGTCAGCTCTTCGCATGAGGTGGCCAAAGTATTGGAGTTTCAGCTTTAGCATCAGTCCTTCCAAAGAACACCTAGGACTGATCTCCTTTAGAATGGACTGGTTGGATCTCCTTGCAGTCCAAGGGAGTTCTTAAGAGTCTTCTCCAACACCACAGTTGAAAAGCATCAATTCTTTGGTGCTCAGCTTTCTTCACAGTCCAACTTTCACATCCATACATGACCACAGGAAAAACCGTAGCTGTACAGGGGATAAGTTATTTTAAGGGTATTCAGAGCCATTGGCTAAAAATAGTATATTTTCTTCTGTGATCGTTTACTTGGGAAAAAATTAATTTTTCCACTGAAATATACATGATATATTATGGAATGGAATTTAAAATTCACATGGGTTTTTGAAATAACATCTTTTTGTTTTGTGGCTTGGGGCTAGCAGCTTGGCTTGTACGCTCAGTCTACCCTGAGGTTTGTGCCTTTAGAGAGAGTTGAAGGGTTTAAGAAGGGCTAATGACAGGGCTATTTGTAAGCCTGGCATGTGTAGGATGGGGCGTACCTCCGTGGTTGAAAATGTTAGTATCAGGATTAAGCACTGAAGTGACTTAGTGTTTATTTATTGATAGGTGTTTTTATTTATTTTTTGATATGTATTTTTAATTTTGTAAGAATTTTGCATGACTTTATTCAGTTTTTTTTCTGTCTCCTCAAAGTCTATAAGTCCTGATGATGCTGAAAAGAGACGCACTAATTATCAAGCCTACCGAAGCTACTTAAATCGAGAAGGTCCCAAAGCTCTGGGCTCCAAAGAAATACCAAAGGTAAGAATACTGAGAGGATGTTTCAAGGCCTCTGGTCTGTGGGTCCATGTATGTATTCAGTATGACTGCAGTAGCAGAGAATTAATAATTAAAAATGAACAGGGCTTCCCTGGTGGCTCAGTGGTAAAGAATCTGCCTGCCAATGCAGGAGACATGGGTTCAACCCCTGGTCCAGGCAGATCCCGCGTGCCGTGGAATAGCTAAGCCCGTGCGCTGCAGCTACTGAGCCTGTGCCCTAGAGCCCGAAACCGCAACTGCTGAGGCCGTGTGCTGCAGCTGCTGACGCCCGCGTGCCCTCGAGCCAGCATTGTGCAACAGGAGGAGCCACTGCAGCGAGAAGCCCTCACGCTGCAAGGAGAGAGTAGCCCCCGCTCACCACTAGAAGAAGCCCACACAGCAACAGACCCAGCACGGCCGGAAGTAAATAGATAAGGACAGGAAAACATGAGTCACCATCTTTGCAGGTTAGGGAGTGGCATACGGCAGTCACAAGACTAATGCTTTTTGCCTTCATGGTACTTAATTATTATAATTGTGATATGTGCCATAAGGGAAAAAGCAGAGATTCTTTTAGGGAATCTGGTCCTTAAGTGGAGTTGTGGGTAGGGGAACAGTATGACCAGATTTGCATTTCAGGCTGAGCACTCTTGGCTGCTAAATACAGAGTACAGTGGAGGGAGCGGGGAATAAATACAGGCAGATCAATTAGGAGAGATGGTGAGAAATGATAGAGACTTGTCTAGGGTAGTAGCAGTGACCAGGCTGAGAAGTGAAGTAGCTTCAGTGAAAAAGGAAAATCTCAAGGACGTGGTGGTAATTGGGAGTGGGAACTGAGAAATAATGAGCATGTGGTGATTTCCTCGTTACTGGCATGAGCATCTGTGGGTGGATACTGATGCTGCTGAAGGCAGAGCAGATTTGGGGAGATGACAATGAGTTCATTGTGACCATGCTGTGCTTTAGATGTATGCAAGGTAGCCACGTGGAAATATTCAGTGGACAGGAGGACTGGCTCTCAGAACAGAAGTCACAATGGGATGCAAAAGATTGGGCATTATTGGCATGTAGAAAATGTTTGAAGGACTTGATGTCACCTGGCAAACAAGGACAGAATGAAAAGAGACCTTGGACCTAGCTTCCTTGTGAAGTGGAGGAGGGTGAACCCCAAAAACAGACTGAGGAGCAGCAGCCACAGATTCCGGAGAGAAACCTGGTTAAGGTGGTATCACAGTAGCAAACGGAGAAGAGAGTTTTAAAAAAACATTGAGGAGGCTGAAAATTGTCCACTGCGTTTAGTGATGTGAATGACCCTTAGGGATCTTAGCAAAAGTTTTATAGAATGATGGAGGCAGAACCTGGTGGAAGTGGGTTGAAGAGAGAGTGGGAGGAGATGAAATGGAGGCAGCATAAGTAGATGATGTTGGCTGTGAAGGGGAGAGGAGAGAGAGGACTTCTAGCTACAAACGGGAGGCGGCTTTCGGGGGAAAATGTGAGCATCTTTAGGGTTGTTGTTCACTCGCTCAGTCACATCTGATTCTTTTGCGGCCCCGTGGGCTGTAGCCTGCCAGGCTCCTCTGTCCACGGGATTGCCCAGGCAAGAACACTGGAGCACTGTTGCCGTTTCCTACTCCAGGGGATCTTCCCAGACCAGGGATTGAACTGTCATCTCTGTAATTGGCAGGCAGGTTCATTACCATTGAGTCAGATGCTTAAAGCATGTTGTTTTTTTTTGATGATGGAATTGATCTACCAGAAAGGGAGAGATTGAAGATATCCCAGAAAGAGAAGGATAATCAAAGGTACTGTGAGGTTTCTGAGAATGTAGAAGGGCAGGGGATTCAGATCACAGATGGAGGTGTAGTTCTCATAATAAAGAGGGGCAGAGGATGAGCCAGAAGGGGCTAGAGGGCTGTGTAGGAGGCTGGAGGAAGATGCCAGGCTTGCCTCCTGTATGAAAGATAAAAAAGCTTCTGCTTGAGAGGACTTGAGCCAAAGCGGTGTTCTTAGGGGGTGGCCAGGTTTCGGTGAAAGCAAGGCCATGGAGGGAATATTGGAGAAGAGGTTGAGAATGTTGGGTGGTTTGCTGGTCCTGCAATGAGAGTTTGAGAATGAAAGAGTGTGGTAGGGAGATCCACAAGGTCGTTTCAATCCTAGAGTCATAGGGACCTTGAGATGTTGTTAGTCAAACCTCTTCTCTCCAAACAGACTTACTACACTCCCCCTACCCTCCCAACAACAATTCTTCACCTGGATGGTAAAGGATTGAGCTTGTATTGGGGCAGTCTTTGAATTTTGCTTAGCTGCTTCTTTGCAAGCATGTTTTAAGTCTATGTTGATCTCAATCCTCTTTTCAAAAGTAATAAGTAACTTGGAATGACTTATATATTTTTCCTTTTGCTTGGGGTTATACCGTATTGAGCCATTGTGAAAGTAAAAAAAATCTGTACCTGTACACAGTTCCAATTAAGATTAAATGTCTTTCCATCTAGCCTTCTTTTGCCGAGTGTCTTTTGTCTTATCAGATTAACTTTTCAATCAAGAGATGGTGTGATAGGGTAAGAGCTCAAACCTGTGTAGTTTCTTTCAGAATTGAAACTTTTTTTTAGCAGAAGCAAGATATTCTGTAGGTGCATTACATCTGGTTGCTTACTTAAAGTTATACAAGTTAACCAGTAGTTTAAATATTTTGTAAACAATGAGGATAGTATGAATGGATAACTTTAATAAGGTTTCCTAACCATACTGAACATACATTTTTTGTTGCTGGTTTTATAAGCTTGTTAAATGTTAACCTACATAAGAATTTCTCAGGATTTAATTTCCGTTTCTGCGTATTCATTCACTGTAAATTTCCTGCACATTTTTTCATGCTGAGATTATTTATGATGTCAAATGAGAAAAATCAACTTCCTGCAGTTTTGATGCCAAATATTTCTTTGGAAAGCTACCATGTAATTTCCTCTCTGCTTGAACATTTTGGTTTTTAGGGAGCTGAAAATTGCTTGGAAGGCCTTACATTTGTAATCACAGGAGTGCTGGAGTCCATTGAACGAGATGAGGCCAAGTCTCTAATTGAGCGTTATGGGGGAAAAGTGACGGGAAATGTCAGCAAGAAAACAAACTACCTGGTCATGGGTCGTGATAGTGGCCAATCCAAGAGTGACAAGGTGGGTAGTGCTGTGTTCTCAGCACAGTGAAATAGCCTGCTTGCCTTGGCAGGCTCATGGCGTGACCATACGTAGTAATGTCCTGTACACAGAGGGAAGTGAAGAGAAAAAATGGAAAAGTAATTTCTTCTCTATGTTATTTCTTCTCCACAGAAGTGTTGTTTGGTTTTGACCCGGGATTTCGGTTTTCCAGTTGAAGGCACAGTTCCTATTTGCTTGGCTTTCTTAGTGTAGTATTCTAGCCAAAAATCTTTTTTGAAGGTAGAAGCAAAAGCAGTTTTCCTCCTCTTCTAGTCCTAAGTATTCCTATTTATGCTGCTGTGGACTCCATCTTGAGTTTTTTAATTGGTAACTCTCTTTTATACTTAGTTCCAACAATAGAATACCTGAGTAACTGTGGTTTTGACAGATAGCTGCTTATTTCCTTACCTTATTGAGGATTCCAGAGGTAGGCCGTTGCTGGGGGTGGTTCAGCCCCTTGGTGATGTAGCTGGACTTAGTTCTGTCCTTCACTCCTGTCTTCATGCATGTTGCCTTGTGTTGCAAGCTGGCCGCTGCTCTCAAGTTCACATTCAAGGCAGGAAAGAGGGAGCAGTGGCAAGATGTTACACCAGGTGTAGCTGACCTCATAAGAGATTTCCCGGAAATACCTCCTATAGAATTCCACTGAAGTCTCATTGGCCACAGCTGTCCTGTGGCCATTCAGAGTGATAGAGTTTGGGGAAGATGAAGAGTCTTCTGATTCTTAGACCAGTCATAAGTCATCCCTTGGAGATGAACACACTGGAGTTCTGTTAGCAGGGGAGACGGTGGAGGAGAAGGTCTGCCAGCCAGTTGTGCCTGGAAGAGGGTGTGAAGAGCTGGACTTAGGCCCTAGAGGCTTTGACCTTTTTAGGGTAGAAAGAAAGGGAAAGCAGTCTACAAAAGGGGCAGTGTGATACCCCAGGTGCCAACCCACCATTCTTAGAGGAGGTTCTGTTATTTTCTTTTTAATGATGCTTTCTCATGCATACTGTTGTAAACAATATTCCAGTGTTACCTAGTTTACAAATGTGGTTTTTCACCTTCTGACAAGCCTGAGAATCATATTTTTATAGAAAGTAATGGTTTCAATGATTTTAATTTTAAATTAATAGGCAGCAGCCTTGGGAACAAATATTATTGATGAAGATGGCCTGTTGAATCTGATTCGAACCATGCCAGGCAAGAAGTCCAAGTATGAAATAGCTGCTGAAGCTGAGGTTTGTATAAAATGAACTTGACTTATTTATGTTGATGTATAGACCTTTCCTGTTTCATAGAGACATTTCTTGGGTGAATACAGGCCTGTGGGCTAAAAAATTAACTTTTCCTCCTACTGCAGATGAACTTCCTTATTTCCTTTTGAGTAGGTGGACTCAGCTGTAGGCTGTTGTCCTTGATGTATTTCTTTAATTTTCTCAAAGGAGTATGAGGAGGAAGAGGGGACCATACATTGTACTACCCATATCTATTAATTACTGATTAAACTGTCCACCTTTTCCTTTTTCTTACAGTAAAACTGTGCAGAGCTTCTTGATTAAGAATTCTTTGGAGGTTATATCATAGATATCGGCATGATAAAATCATTTGCATTTAGAACTATATCGGGACTTTTTCAGTTGTGATAGAAACCAAGCCCATGTTACCTTAGCAAGAAAGGGAACCATTTTGACTCACATAAGTAAACTCTGACAAGTCTGATGTAGGGACTGCTGGGTCTGCAGACTGCCGTGCTTCTAGTACTCTTTCCGTTTCTGTCTCTCTGCTGCTCCTAGTGTTAGCTGCCTTCATTTCCACTGTATACATGTCCGTGTGTGGGACACAGGGGTGCCAGCAGCCCAAGTGTTCTGTCCCCAGCTCTGTCACCCAAGTGGTGAGGTGGTCTTCCAATTTATTCCACTTAGAAAAGTCTTGGGGAATGATCTGGATTGCCCCGCCATCCATGTCCCCTAGTGTTCACAACTTACATAACATAGTGCAGTTCTGAACACCAGGAGATGACCACTGATGCTAAACGTGTTCCCTTCACATTTGGCCCCATCGTCCTCAGGATCTCACACTGCGTTGCGTTGTGTCTTCTTAGTCTCCTCCCGTCTGTGAGAGTTCTGCAAGTCTTTCCTCTGTCTCTTTATGGCCTTGATTTGATGAGTGCTAGTCAGTTGATTTGTAGAATGTCTCTCAATTTGGGCTGTTGGTCTTTTCTCATGGTGAGATTGAGGTTATGCATTTTGGGCAAGACGACCATATACGTGATACTGTGTCCCCCTCAGGGCATCAGATCAGCTGTGCATGATGCTGACATGTCTTATTATTGGTGGTGGTAGCCTTCATTACTTAGTTCCTATGATTTCTGCCTTGTTTTTCCACTAGTGAAGTGACAGTTTTTCCTTTTATAGTTGATTAATGTCTTGGGGAGATACTTTAATACAATGCTAGTACCTTGCTTTTTGTCAAATTTCCCACTAATTTTAGTTCTCATAGATGATAAAATTCACCTGTCTTAAAATGTATGTTAGTGGATATTCACAGGATTGTGCAACTGTCGCTGCTGTCTATTCCAGAACAGTTGCATCACCTCCCACAAAAACTGATCCATTATCAGTCACTCTTCATACCCACCCCTTGGCGACCGCTACTCTATTCTGAACATTCCGTATAAAGCGAGGCATGTACCATGTGGCCCTCTTATCTTTTTCTACCTCGCGCCTTGCTTTTAAAGTTCAGCTATATTGAAGCATAATTGGTGCTCCTCTCCTTTTTATTGGTGATTAGTTATTTCATTGTGTGGATATACCACGTTTTATTTGTTCATCATCTGTTGGCCAAAAGTGGTTGTTTCCACTTTTTGGCTATAATATTTGTATAGATAAAATATAATAATGATGCTATGAACATTTGTGTAAATGTTTTTGTGGAGGAATAAAATATTAATGTCACAAAGCAAAAATTATTGATCCTTTTTTTTCAACTAATTTTATAATACTTAATTGCTTTCAAAAAGCTCTTTTCATTTTTTTTAACTCTCATTTTTAAAATTGGATGTGGATGCTTTTGGTGTGTTTTTCATTTTTTCTAAATAAGTTTGGAACATAGAGATTTCCACAAACAGCAGAGTCCATTGTGAGAAGACAGACCCAGGCTGCTCACCTGGGCACCTCAGCCTGCCCTCTAGAGTACATTTAGCAGGACAGAAATTCTGTGTATCTCATCAGGTTTCTTTTTTCCTCCAATTTTTTAAGATGAAGAAAGAAAAATCCAAATTGGAAAGAACACCCCAAAAAAATGACCAAGGAAAAAGAAAAAGTAGTCCAACTAAGAAGGAATCAGAATCTAAAAAGTGCAAACTGACTCCCAAAAGGGAAAGCTCTATAAAGTCACTAAAAAAGGAAGCAAGTGTGTCTCAGAGAGGCCTGGACTTCAAGGAGCAGGCGGCTGAGGAGGCAAATGGTGACAGCCGGGCTAGGAATTTGGCTGATGACAGCAGAGAAAGCAAAGTGGAAAGTTTGCTCTGGGTGGATAAGTATAAGCCAACCTCGCTCAAGACCATAATTGGACAGCAAGGTGACCAGAGCTGTGCCAACAAACTCCTGCGCTGGCTCCAAAACTGGCACAAGAGTCCATCCGAAGATAAGAAACACGGTGATTTTACAGCTTCATTCATTCTTGTGTGTGTCTGTCACCATGTCGTTGCTCAGGAACACATATGTTAGGAAGTGTAATAGTTGGTTATTGATTCTCAGCAGCATTTATTAAGAGCCTGCTCTGAGCCTCGGTGTCATACTAGACCCCAAAAGTGCTGTTGTGAACAAAGCACGGTCCCCTTTAAGGATCTTCCAGTCAGTGAGGGAGACGTAGATAAACCAGCAATTAAAATGTACTGTGCTAAGTACTGTTACAGGGTTAAGTGTAGGGCACTCAGGGGTTGGAAGAGTGTGGACAGGGATTCCCATCCCTAGAGGAAGGGATAGCTAAGACAAGACTTAGAAACTCAAGAGGAGTTAGTTAGCTTGGTGAAGGGAGGGGAGTGTCAGGTGGGAGAGCACACGTGGACCAAGGTCTGCGACATGTGAGAGCAAGACCCCCTAGAGGGCCAGAGAGACTCGGGGGGAAACGTGCGAGTAAAAAGCTGAGGCATGCTGCAGAGTAGGCAGCCTAAGAACCCCAGCAGCATGTTTGCTTTTGCTAGGCATGGAAAATGAATGGTCATATATATATATATGTCCACATATATATTTAATGTCCAAAGTATGTATTATTGGAACCGAAGTTTCTAATCACAAATGCTAGTAGTCTTGAATTCCAGCCACAACCCTAGGGGATATTTTGTGAGAAATAGAAAGGAGAAATTTAGTGAGCATCGTAGTGAATTTCCAAAGTGATGGCTGGGTTATTCGCAGCAAGGTTGTCACTAGACATTGGTCAACAGTGCCAATTTATTTTATTTATACTATTTAATAAATAATATAATTTTGATGATAGAGTTAAACTGACCCCTTTTCTCTGTCAAAACCAAATAAAATGTGGTGTAAGTGCTTTATGTGCCTAAAGAAGAGATTTTAAAGGCTTCAGGCGAGCTGTAGTCCCTTTCCCCATGCCTGAGGTAGGCTTAACCATCTCTCTCTCTCAGTCCTTGTGTACGTATTGAGCACCTATTATGTTCCAGGCCCCCATGATAAGGAGAGGAGTTGAGCTGGGCAGGACAGTTGCGGACGCAACATCTTCAATTCATTCTTTTTGTGGCCATTCTTGTTACTATTTATTAAGACATGCCAGGCTCTGTGCTCAGCTTGTCCATCCTCACAGCTTCCCCTCCAGGCACATCGCTGTTGTTCCCCTCATTTTACAAAGGAGGAAACAGACAGGGGTTAAATCACCTGCAGCTCTCCCAAAACCCAGGTAGTCTGCTCAATGACCTATGCTTTTGTAGGAAAGGAAGCTCATAAAATTAATGTTTGTTTTGAAGTTTTTTTATTTGAGTGAAGATGAGGTAGGGAGTAGAATTTCACTAAATGCTCAGGAAAGTTGCTTAAACTTTGCAAAAAAAAATATTTTGCAGATTTTCAGTGAAACTGGAGGACTGCTCTTGATGCTAACTTAATGCACAGTTATTCCTGTCATTCCTACATTTCTGTTAGGTCATAGAGGTTAACATTCTGGGATTTCTTTTTCCCTAGCAGCAAAGTTTGGTAAATTTGCTGGCAAAGATGATGGGTCCAGTTTTAAAGCAGCATTGCTCTCAGGTCCTCCTGGTGTTGGCAAAACAACCACAGCTTCTCTGGTTTGTCAGGTGGGTATTCTGTCATTACTTTTCTAAATTCTAACCTCTGCAGTTTGCTTTGGTTCTGAGCCTATTTGTCATTTTCAGCCTTTTAAAAATATTGGTAATTATAATAATAGGTGATATTTGCTTGTGTGCCAGGCCGTGTGCAGATAAGCCCTTGGGTGCATAATCTTATAGATAATATGTCTTACAGACTGTTACAGATATCTTATATGCCCCGTAGGAAAAACTCTGTGTACCGAATATATGTACTCTTGCCATTGCCACGTGACAGATGAAACAGATTTGTAGAGGAGGGTGGTGGCAAAGTGTGAACCCAGACAGTCTGATTCTTCACCACTGTGGGATCCTGCCTTTGGTCTTGTCTCTACGGTTGCCACACCTCTGGACAGTGAGAGCGTGAGGCAATGGAGCAAACCAGGACTCTTGTATCAGAATGTGTGCTAAGTCACTTCAGTCATGTCCAACTCCTTGTGACCCCATGGACTGTAGCCCGCCAGGCTCCTCTGTCCATGGCATTCTCCAGGCAAGAATACCGGAGTGGGTTGCCGTTTCCTTCTCCAGATCTTCCTGACCCAGGGATTGAACCCAAATCTCCTATGGCTCCTGCGTTGCAGGCAGATTCTTTACCGCTCAGTCGCCAGGGGAGTCCAGATGTTTCAGGATGGTGTGAAACAATGCATGAAGTAGTATCAGGAAAGTTAAATGAGAGATTTTAAATTTACTTTATTACTGGATTTCCCAACCCTTTTCCCATAGGTTGATGTTTTTGTTTAGTACTTTTTATTATAGACCAGACCATAAATTTTTAGCTTGTGAATAACTATATATTTTCTACTCTATTATTTAACATTTAAAAACAAAAAATGTTTTCCCTAGTCTTTACAATTGTGAAAATGACGCCCTTTTCCCCCTTTATTATTATCATTACTTTTTTGTGGAATTAATGGTTTTACATAATGCCTTAACATAATGATCCCTTTTGGGAAATAAGCCCAAGTTAGTTGATTTTTCACAATTTGAGAGGGAGATTATATATTGGGATAATTTGACACAGAACAATTTATAGTTTATCTTGAGTCAGTGTTTACTTTTTGTTATCTTAATGTACTTTTTCATATCTTAATTCTGTATCTGGTATTGAAATTTTGGGGTAGTTATATTTAATTCTTTTGGGGACTTTAAGAAGCGAACTTAGTAAAATTGCTTGTTCAGATATGCTCCTCCAGATTAGTTATATGTAGCAGTTGAGGTTTTAAGACCATACTTGCGTGTGTATTTATGTGTTGTATTATGTATGTATATGATATTTTTTAAAAATATCTCTTATTATAGTTAATCTCATTATCTATTAGTGTTCACTGTATCATTTTACCCATGGTTACTTATGTGACTTTTCTAGCCTCTTTCTTAATTGCTTTGTTTCTGTGGGGAGAGTTTATAATTTGCATTGTGATGGCAATGTTTTCCAACGTTTTGATTAGGAATTGGGGTATAGCTATGTGGAACTGAATGCAAGTGACACTCGGAGTAAGAACAGTTTGAAGGAGATTGTTGCTGAGTCACTGAATAATACCAGCATCAAAGGCTTTTATTCAAGTATGTGGGTTTCTTTTTTTCTTGGCAGAGGGGTTGGGGGGAGGTTATGTAAGAAAAATGGGTTCGTTTCAGTGTTCAATAACATTACTATGATTGAACATTACTATGTGCCAAGCACCCTGTTAGATCCTGGGGTTACTGAGAGAAGGACATAACCCTGAGAGGCAGTAGTTAACTGTTTCTTGTTTAGGTCTTAGTGGTTTCTGAGAGTGTGATTAAAAACATGTATGTGGACATAATTACGCAGATTTTAGAGGATTCAAGAGTGAATCCTGTGAAGAAAGTTAATAAATAACTAACAAAGTGTGATGAGTGAGGAAATAGAGGCCTGTAGATGAGGGAATGGTTCTATCTGGGACACTGGGGATAGCTACCATGAAAGGGTGACATTTGTTCAAAGGGCCTTGAACAATGAGAAGGAGAATAGTTTGCAGGAGGAAAAGATTGTTTCAGGCCAAGGCAGTAGAGGAGGACACGAGACACAGTATAAAAGTGCCGCTGTTTCCAGTTGTAGCTAGTGGTCTGGTGTGGCCAGAGTTTATGGGGAAAATAGGGTACTCAAGTTACAGACCATGCTGTGTATTTAGAATCTGTGGTATTTTGCATGGTCACTGAGTGGTAGAGATGATTGTTAAAGAGTTTGCTCAGAAATGTCACACATAATGATTATCGGGAATGTAAATTGGTGCAACTCTGGAGAGCAATCTGACAGCATTTCTTGAAGTTATTTAATAAATTATACATACCCTTAACCCAGAAATTCTGATTCCTGGAATTTAGCAACTGTTATACTTATATATATGCAAAATGATACATCCATGTAGGGATCTTCATTTCATACAATTCATAATAGCAAAAGATTGAAGGATCTTCATATTACATCAGTGAAAAGTGATTGATTTTTGATGTGTGTGTAAAATGGAATATTACAGCCTTTAAAAAATGAGGTGTTCTGTATCTATAGATAAGTAACAGAATACGAAAATATATTAAGTGGTAAAACCAAGGTGTGTGTGTGTATTTTAAAAATAGAAATTCCATTTATTTTTTTTGGCCATGCCATGTGACATGCGAGATTATAGTTCCCTGACCAGGGATCAGACCCACGCCTTTTGCAATAGAAGTGCTGAGTCTTAACCCCTGGACCGTCAGGGAAGTCCTGAAGGTATATATTTTTATGTACACGTTTTTAACGTGTAGGATATCTCTTAAGGGGTATGTCCCTGAGTTTGTTTACGTCATTTGCCTCTAGAGAGAGAAACTGCATACCCTAGCGGACAGAGGTGGGAGAGAATTTCACTGCTTACTCTTGTGCCTTTTGAATTTTGTATCATGTATCTATGTTATTTATATATATGTGTATATAGTTGTTTTTTTTTTTTAAAGCAGCAGTGTTTGAGCAACAATTTTTCTTTTTGTGTCCCATCCCATTGCTTCCCACCATGGGTCAGGTGGAACAGTCCATTCAGTAGGCACGAGGCATGCTCTCATCATGGATGAAGTAGATGGCATGGCTGGCAATGAGGACAGGGGAGGAATTCAGGTAATGAAAGACTGTATTTCTGTAGTGGTACTGTTAATTTTTAGGTTTTAAAAAAATTTGAAGAGCTAATTATAATTACGGCAATTAAGACATGTTGCTGAGGAGGTTTTAAAACCTAAAATACATACATTTTGTGATTTTTTTTTAACAAATTATATATATGTTGCAAATTTGCTTTTTAGGAATTAATTGGCCTGATAAAACATACAAAAATTCCCATTATTTGTATGTGCAATGATAGAAACCATCCCAAGATTCGCTCTTTGGTTCATTATTGTTTTGATCTTCGTTTTCAAAGACCTCGGGTTGAACAGATTAAGGTATGATAATTGGAATTTTTTCTCCATCATACTGTCCTGTATATTTTTGGGTCAGTTTTTTAAAGTACCTGATAAATACTTTAAAATATCTGATTATGTGAATTTAAAAAAAAATCATTGAAGGTTCATTCTCCCTTGTCAATTTCAGGGTGCGATGATGTCTATTGCATTTAAAGAGGGTCTAAAGATCCCCCCTCCAGCTATGAATGAAATAATTTTGGGAGCTAATCAAGATATCAGACAGGTAAATTAAATATATGTTATATAGCTGTTGACAGTTCTTTTGAACTGATGCCTTTAGTGTTTTGGGGATAGGGAGTGGCAGTGTTTTCCTATCTTGACAGTATCTTGCTTGTGATTCTTTTAGGTTTTACACAATCTGAATATGTGGTGTGCACGAAATAAGGCACTAACCTATGACCAGGCCAAGGCTGATTCTCACAGAGCCAAAAAGGATGTCAAACTGGTAAAATGAATTTCCATTTCCTGCTTTCTTAGCCAAAGCATTTCTTCTCCTATCAGTATTAATCTAATGGAAATAGTTATTATAGTTCATAGAGACATCTATACAACCTATGGATATTTATAGTAAACAAATATAGATATAGCTGCTAATAGCTTTTCCAGAGTCCCTTGTGTGTGGGCTTCAGGTTTTGAATGGTTTTGAAACTTCAGAATAATCTTGTTTCAAATGGTTTATAGTTGACCTCTCTGAGACTAGAGGTCTATATAAATTGAGATTTCCTAGGTATGTCCTGTCCCCAGACTTGTGTATAGTGTCCCCTACTGTCAACGTCCCCTACCAGAGTGTTATATTTGTTATAACTGATGAACCTACACTGACATATCATTATCACCCAAAGTCCATAGTTTAACATTAGGGTTTGCTCTTGGTTTTATACATCCTGTGAGATTTGACAATGTGTAATGGCTTGTATCCACCATTGTAGTATTGCACAGAATACTTTGACTGCCCTAAAAATCCTCTTTGCTTTGCCTCTTCATCCCTCACTTCTCCCAACCCCTGGCAACCACTAGTCTTTTTACCGTTTCTGTAGTTCAGGTTTTTCAGAATGTCAGACGACTGGAACCATATAGTGTCACCTTTTCAGACTGGCTCCTTTGACTTAGTATCCATTTAAGGCTTCTCCATATCCTCTCATGTTTATAACTCTTTTTCCTTCGGTGCTGAATGGTAGTACAGTGTTTGGATATACCATAGTTTATCCACTCATTCACCTGTTGAAGGACGTCTTGGTTACTTCTGGGTTTTGGCAGTTTTGAATAAAACTTCTGTAAGCATTCATGTGCAGGTTATTTTGTGTTTTCAGTTCATTTAGGTAAATATCAAGGAGCACACTTGCTGGATGGGATGATAAAGAGTTTTGTAAGGTCTGTCTTCCAAAGTGCCTGTAACATCTTGCATTCCTACCAGCAATGAAATGGAGTTTCTGTTGCCCCACATCTTAGCCTGCGTTTGGTGGTGTCAGTGTTTTGGATATCGGCTGTTCAACTAGCTATGTCCCTCTCTCTTTTAGGGCCCGTTTGATGTTGCCCGGAAAGTGTTTGTAACTGGAGAAGAGACTGCTCATATGTCACTTATGGACAAGTCAGATCTCTTCTTCCATGATTATTCAATAGCACCCCTCTTTGTCCAGGAGAACTACATACATGTGAAGCCCGTAGCTGCAGGGTGAGTGTTCAGAGGTAGTGAGGAGTTAGGATCAGCACCCTCGCAGCCCTGTGAAGGCCAGGTATCCTGGGAGGGAGGGTGTGGAGTGTTAACAGTGGTGTAACTCAGACTGGTGTATTCCTGCAGGGGTGACATGAAAAAGCACTTGATGCTTTTAAGCAGAGCAGCAGACAGCATATGTGATGGTGATCTAGTGGACCGTCAAATCCGGAATAAGCAAAACTGGAGTCTTCTGCCCACACAGGTAAGCATAGGGCTCCCCTTAAAGTGTAGACTCTGCTTTAGTTAGAACAAAAATAGCTTTTAGCTCCTGTAATTATTTGAATACCAGATAAACATTTAAACTCTTAATGGCAAAAATAGTCTTTTATAAAGTATCCCATGGGCACTATTCTGTTTCTTAATCTAGCCTTATTTTTCAATGTTTTTATATAAATGGACATATGGAATAGGAAAGTTAGATTTTGGTCATAACGGAGAAGGCAATGGCACCCCACTCCAGTACTCTTGCCTGGAAAATCCCATGGATGGAGGAGCCTGGTAGGCTGCAGTCCATGGGGTTGAGAAGAGTCAGACACGACTGACCGACTTCACTTCCACTTTTCACTTTCATGCATTGGAGAAGGAAATGGCAACCCACTCCAGTGTTCTTGCCTGGAGAATCCCAGGGACGGGGAGCCTGGTGGGGTGCCGTCTGTGGGGTCGCACAGAGTCGGACACGACTGAAGTGACTTAGCAGCAGCAAGATGTGAATCTAGTTTCATTTGCTTTCTTTTATCTTAAGAATCCATTTCTTTCTTGTCATTCTTGGCTTTCCCACGTTGTTACTAAGTAGCTTATTCTTAAAGAAATGCAGGGCAGATCTATAGCCACTTTTCTGATACGTGAATTCTGATCTTCTTTAATTTCCTTGCTACAGAGGCAGTTTTATATTGATTACTTTATCTAGGTTGATATCTTTTACTCAAACAGAATTTTGCAAACTTTCATCGTTAAGACTGTTATTTGCTCTTGAGTTTTGCATATGTAGTTATGGACCTGAGTAACAAGCAAGGGACTGCTGGAAGGTCTACTCTTCTTTTAAAGATACCTTTTTATTTTGTTTTAGAAGTGTTCATTTTTCTCTGTACCTAATAATTCATTATACCTGTGAGGATTTATCCTAAAGAAATAATGCTAAACACAGCAAGAACTTAATGTGCAAAAATACTCCCTAAAGCATTAATTCTGATAGTAAGAAATGGGAGAAAATCTCTATGGTCAGCAATAGGAGTCTGATTAATTATGGTAAATCCTCTTGATGGTATGTTCATGCAGCCTTTAAAATTATAAATATGATCTAATATAAAGAACACTAATGCCAGAAAATTGTTAAAGCAGGGTAGAAAATTTATGTATAATTCCAGCCTTAAAAAAGTTAAAAACTGTGGCTATAAAAGATAACCAAGGATGCCTATAAAAAAAGAACTTTCCTCAAGTGCCGGTTTACTTATTTCTCTATTAGATTTTCCATGCTTTGATTGACCTGGGTCTATCAATATATTTTTCTTAAGACAGTCGTATCCCTCTTAAAATATTTTCTGTGACATTGACCTGAAGTAACTGGTGTGTTGAGATCAGCTGGCTGAGGAGGCTAGGTCGGTGAGATGACCTCTGAGGCCATAACATGTTTTGGTCCAAGGCATTTACAGCAATTAGTTGTTTTCTCAAGTCGAAGCTTCCCATATCAGCAAATCAGAGACAGAGGGAAAGGGCTTGACTGTCTTGGAATTGGGCACGGGGGATAGTGTTGCCTCTTTCCAGAGACTGCTTAGAAGCCAGCGGCTGCTAAAGAAGCAACTTAGTACTGGATTTAACTTGTGGACTGCAATTAATTTTTTTTTTAGGCCATTTATGCCAGTGTTCTTCCTGGAGAGTTAATGAGGGGGTACATGACCCAGTTTCCCACCTTCCCAAGTTGGTTGGGGAAATACTCATCTATGGGCAAACACGATCGTACTGTTCAGGACCTGGCTCTGCATATGAGTCTCAGGTAAGCAGTATTACTCCATGCTCAACATTTTAAAATCAGGGTAGTATATTTAGCCTTTATCTAATAACGACAGCATGAGTCACAAAGATTTGTGTTTTAGTTTTGATTTTATTACTAATTAGATAAATGATCATGGATAAGTTCATGGCCCTGAGTTTTATTATCTATAATTAGTGTAACACTTGCTTTATTACTTAAAAGGACACTTTGGAAAATAAAGCCAGATGGTAGATGTGCCATAATGTTAAGTTCTAAAACTGTATAAATTTGAGGGAGTGCTATTATTTGTTGTTATTGTGAGTATGTCTATTACCAGGAAGCATGCATAATGTCTTGGTCTCCAGAATACTTGATAGGAGAAAGAGAACTCTTTAAATAGATGAACTACTTTTTGCCTCCTATGCTAATAGTAAACTGACCTGGTCATTTGGGGAAGGGGATATAGTTTAGCATATTACAGAAGGTAGGTACTCAGATAATTGAAAACCAGTCTCTTTAGAGGAGTTTAAGAAGTTCAAAAATTCTTATTTGGTAAAATTTACAGTTTAGAAACGTAGAAAATGTATGTACACACAGATATTAGGTGAACTTTCAGTTCAGTCGCTCAGTTGTGTCCGACTCTTTGTAACCCCATGAACTCTAGCACGCCAGGCCTCCCTGTCCATCACCAACTCCCAGAGTTCACCCAAACCCATGTCCATCGAGTTGGTGGTGCCATCCAGCCATCTCATCCTCGGTCGTCTCCTCCTCCTCCTGCCCCCAATCTCTCCCAGCATCAGAGTCTTTTCCAATGAGTCAACTCTTCACATGAGGTGGCCAAAGTATTGGAGTTTCAGCTTTAGTGTCAGTCCTTCCAAAGAACACCCAGGACTGATCTCCTTCAGAATGGACTGGTTGGATCTCCTTGCAGTCTAAGGGACTCTCAAGAGTCTTCTCCAACACCACAGTTCAAAAGCATCAATTCTTTGGCTCTCAGCTTTCTTCACAGTCCAACTCTCACATCCATACATGACCACTGGAAAAACCATAGCCTTGACTAGACGGACCTTTAGGGATTCATTTTTAACCATGAAGTACTACTTGAATAATTGTATTTTCCTTTCTGGTCCCTGAAGAGAATATTAGTCTACTGTTAACTTTTATCTAAAACTGAACCAAGATGCGCCTTTCTTTTGTCCCTATAGAATTCTACTTCCTACTGTGTTCCCTCTTCATAGCCTGTGGTATGGGGTTTGTTTGTTTGTTTTTGCCACCCCTGTATTAGTTTTCTATTGCTGCTGTAACAAATTACCAAAACTTAATGTTTTAACATGAATTTATTCTCATCTTGAGATGGTAAGGTTATCCTGGATTATCGGGATAGGCCCAATGTAATTGTAAGTGGTTTTTTTTACCCCCCCAAAAAAAAGAGTGGTGAGGGAAGGCAGCAGTTAGGCAGAGATCTGAAGATGCAGCTTTTCCTCTGCTGACTTGAAGATGGAAGAAGGGACTGTGAGCCAAGAGACGTAGGTGGCCTCCAGAAGTGGGAAAGGGCTCTTTCCCCAGCTCTTCTTTTTTTTTTTTCAGCTCTTATTAATAAAGCTGAAGGCCTGCATCTCAGCTCTTTTCCTGTTCTCTGCCCATTGCTTTTTAAAGGTGAAGCATCACTTTGCCCAGGTGTCCCTCTCTGATGCTTCCACTGTATTTGTGTAGATACACTAATGTGTATCCATTGCCCTAGTGGTGTAAGTGCTAAGCTTTCCCTACTCCAGCTATTAATTAGTGAGCATTCCTCTGAGCTTTACTAAAAGTGGATTAAATTCTAGCTAACTGTGAGCTGGTGGTAGTTTGCCAGTGACTACATTTGTATCTCTTTTGTTTCAAGAACTTACTCCAGCAAAAGGACGGTAAACATGGATTATCTGTCACATCTAAGGGATGCACTTGTACAGCCCTTGGCCTCACAAGGGATAGAAGGAGTACAGGATGTTGTTGCTCTCATGGATGCATATTATTTGATGAAAGATGACTTCGAGAATATTATGGAAATTAGCAACTGGGGAGGCAGACCTAGTCCGTTTTCTAAACTGGATCCCAAGGTAAACTATGTACTCCACTGGTTCTCCAACAGTTTATAATTACCATATAGAGGGAATATTTCAGAAATGTTTTAGATGCTTTCAAAAGTTTAATTTTTTTTTCGTAAATGCTTTTTGCTTATGGTCTGCACTTTCCAAAGATACTATTTGAGTACAATATTTGACTGTGTAATTTATAGTTTTATCTTTGCTTTATGCTAAATGGGAAAGCATGATGTGAAATCTGAGGGGCCAATGTATTAATAAATGTATTCTTTATAAGGATGGGCAGATGAGCCTGGGGGGGGCGGTAACAGACACACAGACTTTTTATAATGAGCATGAAAAAACTAAAGTGACATGAATTTGTGATATCTAAGACCTCACCTGGTGCCTTATTTGGTGCTGTTCTGGAAGTTATATTTTCTGTGACTTGCCTTCTCTAGAACTTTGACCTGACTATGGGAATGACTATTAGGTAAATTCTCACGAGACATCCATTGTTAGAATTTTTGCACTAATTCAGCAGTTAGGTTTAGAAGCTTGAAGTTAAGACTTTTCAAGTTACCTAGTGTTTTGAAATAACCTGTTTTTGTGGGAAATGTAATTTATTTCTGTAGTAATTAAAGGCCACCTTTAGTCTGTACTTCATTGTAAATCTTTTTTGATTTGTTGGTTTACTGATCAACTTTGTCACTTTGTAGAACTGCAGAGAGCACTGAATAGAAAAAAATGACTTAAAATGATTATTAGAAATCTGCCTAATGTTCCCAAATACTGATTTTTAAAAAAATTTATTAAAGATAGTTGATTTACAGTTTTTTAAAAAATACATTTATTTGGCTGTGCCAAGTCTTCATTGCGGCACATGGGATCTGGTTCCCTGACCAGGGGTTGACTCTCGGCCCCGTGCACTGGGAGTACAGAGTCTTAGTCACTGGACCACCAGGGAAGCCCCTGATATACAGTGTTTGATTCTTACTTTTTGTCATGGGCTCTATTAAGAATGTCATGAAACATATGGAACTTCTCCATAGAAAAATGCATAGAGATAGACTTAACATGTACATGCATGCATATTTTACAAACAATTTCAAGGGGTTCCTAGGGTCTTTCAAGGCCTCTAGGCCTATAGAGTTTAAAAGGGTTGTTTGACACTTGAAGTTTTAAAAACCTTCCTCTATTCCTTTTGTGTAGGTGAAAGCAGCCTTCACAAGAGCTTACAATAAAGAAGTCCACCTTACTCCGTATTCACTCCAGGCAGTAAAGACACACAGACATAGCACAGGCCCATCACTGGATTCTGAATACAGTGAAGAGTTAAATGAAGATGACTCTCAATCTGATGAGAAAGACCAGGACACTTTGGAAACTGATGCTATGATCAAGGTACTATTTTAATATACTAGTAGGAGAAGCCACGATACTCCCTCAAAATAGCTTACCTTGTATGTAACTTGCCTTTTGAAATGATTCAGAGCCTGTTTAGCAAGTAGCAGAGGAAGCTGAGAAAGTTTTTTTGTTCATCACAGTTCCAAGGGTAAAGAAAGTATAGATTTTATAAACAGCTGCTTATAAGGGTGTAGGAGCCTGATAGCAAGAAAATAGGCCATCATATTGATGGTCATACTCTCTGTTGGAGAAAGGACTGTTTTGGGTTTTTTTTTTTCCGCTCTTGGTGTGTGCTTTACCCACAGACACATTTTCACAGCATAATTAAGAAAAGCATTTTTAATGAAACTATTCCTCCCTTCTGTTGTTTTTTTGCTATAGCTATTGAACTGCCTATAGAAACTTCTCAGAGCAAAACATCCTCATCTTTTCCTAGGAAAGATGAAAATCATTTATGGTGTCGGTCCACTGTTTACCATGGGCCAAGGCAAAGGAAATCTAGTTTGTATCCTCTTCTGTCCTTGGTGTGGGTGCGTTTATCATTCGTGCCCCTCGATTCTGTTTTGTATGTGTAGGGGTGGGGATAGTGGCCTCTCCAGTGTGGCTCTCACTAGTCTTGTCTAGACATACCACTCCTTCCCCTGCTCAGACTGTGCATTTGGATCTCTACTCTGAAACTGAAAGAAAAGATAATTCTTCACGAAAGCATTACTATGTGTGTAAATTATCTCTTGCTTGTTTTGTCTTTCCCTAAGTATATCTATACCTGAAGTCTAAGAAACTGCATATTGGGGAACATATTCTAGTTCTAGAGGCTAAATAGCTTTTCAGTAGTTTAAAGGCCACACACCTAGCCAGTTGTTAGTAAGCTCATCAAGGGTAGCCACAGCTCAGGATATAGGTGTTTGCAGCCTTGTTTCTTTATTAAGTTGCCGATAAAGATTTGATTTATTGTAGAGATCAACTTGGCCATACACACAAATGCTAACTATTCTGTGCATCTTTCCCTCCCAACAGAAAAAGACAAAATCTTCAAAGCCTTCAAAATCAGAAAAAGATAAGGAGTCCAGAAAAGGAAAAGGAAAAAGTTCAAAGAAATGAAACTCTTTCACTGTTGACAGCTACTTTTTGCTTACCCTGCTGACCAGTCTCAGCTGGTCTTAGAGAATATCTTGTTTTTCCAAAGGAACCACGTTTTAGTGTAATGGGAGAACCTCATGGTCTCATTGCAAATAAACGGTGGTACAGCTAGAAGGATGTAACTGGTAGGCTGATGTACACCTCTTATAGAGGTTATTAGGACTGTGTAGGTCCTCCACTGTCCCCTGTCAGTCTAACAAGATTGTACTTCAAAATGACTGTATAATCAGAATTAGAAACTGCGTGTGGGCTTTGGAGTCAGATTTTTAGTCGAGAGGAATATGTCTGGGAACAGAGGTAGTGAGGCGGCTTTTGTAGGCTTGCGAGTTTGTCCTGATGGCCAGTGTGGGACCAGTCCCGATTTTTAAAAGCATTGTTACTAGAACGTGGTGAACTTCTGTAAATGAACCATAATACAAAGTAATCACCACCTAGAACTGGGTTTTCTTTGTATATTGTCAAATATCTTGCAAAATATAAACTAGGAATAAAAATGTTTCACAGGCTACATGTACAGATTCTTAAGATTGTTATCTTGTACAATAAAATATTATGTTGGTATATTTTTCCTTACTAATTTGCAAATGATTGGATACAAAAGCTAACTATATTCCTACTAACCTCTTGTGTAAAACATGTAACTTTTGCAGTTGAAGAGTCAAACTCTCATTCCAAACATTGTTCCCCTGTGAAAGTCAACCACACGCACCTCTGCTGTGAACAGAATTTCATGGAGAGGTCTCTTTGTTTTTACTAGCGGGTATTGTGGCTGCAAAAGGATTGTCAGACATTCCTAACCTTCCAGAGTTTCAGCTCATCAGGTTCAAACCAGAAAGGCCTAGGCTGGCTCAGACTTTTATCTTCCTCTGGTTTCGGACAAAATGAACACAGGCTTTTGTTGACTCTGTCCTTGGGAGAGCCAGTTCTGTCCTCACAGGCTCCACAAACCCTGCTGGGATTTTAGATTGTACCTGCAGCTGCACTTGTTGAGGAGCCTTGAGGCTGTGGAACCAGCCTGGAGTTTGGGTGTCTAGCGATTATTTAATCTTGTCAGTAAATGCTCAGAGGTATGTGCTACTTCTGTGAGGTATGTGTTAAAAGGAATGTAAAATCTGGAATCTGTTCCCAGCCTTTAGGGAACTGATTGATTGTCTCTCTCACCTCTATAACAAGATTAAGTCTTGAGACATTTAAAATGTATTTACCAGTGTGAAAAACGTCTTCCATGTAGATTAAGTTCATTATGGGAATAAAATGTTTCCTTAAGCCTTTGCCTACTGAGCCATGTCCCTTTTGTTAAAGCCCTGTTTGAAACTTCTGCTTCAGTGAAGATTTCCTTGATTGATGCCTGCCTCACCTCACCAGTGGGGTGAGCATAAATTTCTTAAGCATATTCTTCTATCACTTTTGGATATGCAAGTTGTATCTGTTAACTTGCTCTGTGCTCCCCGGGAAAAAGACTATAATTGTAATCTCCTTGCACCCAGGTCAGCAGGTTGTGTCCTTTACTTGTTCAATATGATTTGGAGCAACCAGCAAATCCTTATTGGAGCCCCTGGAGGCCACACATCATCCTTGCAGCACACTTTCTTTTTTTGAAATCCATGGAATCTTGGCTATTTGGTAGTCTGTAAGAAACTGCTAGTTTATTACTACTTCTACTACTTTACCCTTCATCTTTTAAGTTTTGTCAGTCTTTTATTTGCAGCATTATTGGGCCTCTTGAAGTTATTAACAAGGAGTATACTGGTGTATGTATTGGGAAGAGTATCTTCCTAAATAAGTTTTGGTACAATTATGTTCATTAGTGAATGTCTAAGCCTCTTATGGGTAGGTTTAATGATAATGACTTGTATCACTTAGTAAGTAAGGCCAAGGCCTCTAGCCAGCCTTTGGGAGGAAAAAAGAGATTATAAAGTTGGAGGTATTCATATGGATACCTGGTGCCATAAAACGTCATTGGCACTTTGGTTTCTACCCTAGGCACCTAGGTACCTCTGTAATGCTCAGGATGCTGGTGGCTACCCTGTAAAATTGTATCATCTGATACATTCAGAGTTAGGCTACATGACCTTGTCTCTGCTCAGACTTTGGTACTTTGGTTTTGGATGGCAAGGAAGTATATACTCACCTGTATAGTATGGGGGGTACTATACTATGGGGAAGGAACCCTCAGGGCCACCTTGGGGAAGATACTGAATAACGTACATCTACAGCCTATGTCAAATGATTTAACTTTTGACAGCAATTCTGTACTACATAGTATAATGGCTCAGGAAACATAAGCTTATAGTTTCACTCATTCTTTCAAATATTGATTTTACTGATTTTTGATGTTTTTATTCTAGGACTGATTCTGCTAAATAGCCTTGATTTGTGTAAGCCTCTCACTTTAAACTTTTTAACACTGTTAACATCTGTGTTGTCTAAACTTCAGTGTTTCAAAGCTACTTGATTTCTTTTTCTGTCTTTAAATACAGGAAAACATTACAAATATTTAGTAAGTTTATTTTAAAGGGGATATTTCAAAATATAAAAGATATCAAAAAGCTGAATATTTACAATTATGTTATAGGTTACAATTATGTTATAGGTTACTATTAACAGTACAGAGTATTGAATATGTAAGACTCAGAAGAGGAAATATACAAAGTATAAAAAATAGCATGTTATATATCACTGTCACTCTACAGAAGTTCAAAGTGGTGACCTGGAGATGTGACTTTATTTTTTATGTATCCAGAAAGAACCATCCTTAATCTGCCAGGGGCAGAAACACAGCCTCTTGTGGAAAAACGTTGTCTTCTCAGGATCATTATACCTAAAAAGGCCAAAAAAACCCCCAAAAACCTCATATGCTTTTATAAGGGTTTCAAATAATAAACTGGCATTCAGTAATAAAGAAGCTAAGCATGGTAAAGATATTTTGCTCATTTCTGGATTGTGAAGCAGGATCACTACATGTAGGTGAGAAATTTTCAGTCTGTAATTAGTACTGAGTTTCAGTCTTGGCCTTTCAGTTGACTAAAATTGTATGGGCAGGTTGGGATGATGTTGACAACAGCCACCTTACTGAGAAGAATGAGGAAATGCAAAGTTAGTGCTCAGCGACTCAACCCAAAGAGACCCATGCCAAGACACATTACAGTTAAACTGCCAGAAGTTAAAGACAAGGAAAGAATCTTAAAAGCAGCAAAAGATAACTTGTTATGTACAAGGGAACCTCCTCCTCCTCCTCCTCCCCCCCATAAGAATGTCAGCAGATTTTTCAGGAGAAGCTTTGACAACATCAGGCCATTCTCTGCTAGCCTGTAAAGTGCTGAAAGAATAAAACTGCCTGTCAAGAACAGTTTTTCTGGCAAAGCCACCCTTCAGAACTAAAGGAGAGAGAAAGAATTTTCCAGACAAGGAAAAGCTAGAGGTTCATCACCACTAGACTGGCCTTACAGAAATGTTAAAGGGACTTCTTTAAGCTGAAATGCAAGGGCACTACTTAATAATAGGGAGATATATGAAATTGTAAATCTCAATGGTAAAAGTAAATACAAATTCAGACTAATGAAAGGTACTTATAACTAGTGTGAAAGTTAAACAAGAGTAAAAATAACTAATAATGTTTTATGATATCCATAAAGTGAATAAACTATGTATATAAACTATTCTATAGATATCCTTCTCATAATGCAAAGGCTTTCTAACTACAGTAATTTGTTAATGATACATAAGGTTCAGTTCCTGGTCGTGTCTGACTCTTTGCGACCCTATGAACCGCAGCATGCCAGGCCTCCCTGTCCATTACCAACTCCCGGAGTTCACTCAAACCCATGTCCATTGAGTCAGTGATGCCATCCAACCATCTCATCCTCTGTCGTCTCCTTCTCCTCCTGCCCTCAATCTTTCCCAGCATCAGGTGGCCAAAGTATTGGAGTTTCAGCTTCAACATCAGTCCTTCCAGTGAACACCCAGGACTGATCTCCTTTAGCATGGACTGGTTGGATCTCCTTGCAGTCCAAGGGACTCTCAAGAGTCAAAGATGTAAACTGTGATGTCAGAAACAGTGTGGATAAGGAGAGTAAAAATGCATTTGAACTTAAGTTGTTATCAGCTTCAAATAGACTATTGCATTTTACGTCAGTCTTCTTATGGTATCCACTCCAGGGTTCTTGCCTGGAGAGTCCCAGGGACGGGGGAGCCTGGTGGGCTGCCGTCTATGGAGTCGCACAGAGTCGGACACGACTGAAGCGACTTAGCAGCAGCAGCATGATATCCACAAAGCAAAACCTATAGTAGACAAAAGAATCTAAGCATACAACTACAGAAAACTGTCAAGTCACAAAAGGAGAGAAAGGAGCAAGAACAAAGGAATAACAGCCAGAAAACAAAATGGTAGTAAGTCCGTATCTATCAGTAACTATTTAACTATAAATTCTCTGATCAAAAGAGAATAGATTAAAACCAAGATCCATCTGTAGGCAGCCTACTAGACTCCACTCTAAGGACACACAGACTGGAATGGAAAAAGATAGGGAAATCGAAAGAGACCTGGAATAGCTATAGTTAGACACAATAGACTTGAAAACAAAGACTGTAATAAAGGACAAAGGAGGCCATTATATACTGATAAAGGGATCAGTCCACAAGAGGATATAACATTTGTAAATATAAAGCAAATATTAACATATCTCAAGGAAGAAGGAGCAATATCATAATGGTAGGGGACTTCACTCCCCCACTTTCATCAGTGAATAAATCTTCCTTTGACAGAAAATTAGTGAGTAAACATTGGTCTTAAATGATGTGTTTCACCAGATAGACTAAACAAGCATAAGTGGACAGATCACATGTCAGGCCACAAAACAAGTCTTAAATTTAGAAGACTGAAATCACATCAAACATCTTTTCTGACCACAGAAATACAAAACTAGAAATCAACTTCAAGAAAACTGGAAAATTTACAAATATGTAGAAATTAAAACATACCACTCAGCAACCACTGAGGTCACAGAAGAAATCAAGAAGAAAAAAAATCTTGAAAATGGCAATATTGTTGACCCTCCATATCTATGGGTTCTGTATTCACAGATCCAACCAATCATGGATCAAAAAAATTCAGGAGAAGTACCAAAAAGTTCCAAAAGGCAAAATGTGAATTTGCCACATGCTGACAGCTTTTTATATAGCATTTACATTGTATTCAGTTATATAAGTAATCTACGACTTCACTTTCACTTTTCACTTTCATGCATTAGAGAAGGAAATGGCAACCCACTCCAGTGTTCTTGCCTGGAGAATCCCAGGGACGGAGGAGCCTGGTGGGCTGTCATCTATGGGGGTTGCACAGAGTTGGACACAACGGAAGTGACTTAGCAGCAGCAGAGGTGATTTAAAGTGTATGGGAAGATGTGTATAGGTTTTATGCAAATACTACACCATTGTAAATAAGGGGCTTGAGCATCCGTGGATGTTGGTATCCACTAGGGGTCCTAGAACCAATCCCCCACGAATACTGAGGGACAACTCTACAGCAAACCAAACACAACAAAAACAAAAACACTTCACTTCTGAAAAGAAACTCAACAATAAATACCTACATTAAGGAAAAAGAATGATCTCAAATAGCCTAACTTTCCACCTTAAGAACCTAGAAAATGAACAAGCTAAGCCCAAAGTTAGTGGAAGGAAATTTCAGAGCAGAAATAAATGAAATGGAGACTAAAAAGACAATAGAAAAGTTCAATGAAACTAATAGCTGTTTTTTGTTTCTCAAAAGATAATAAACCTTTAGCTAGACTCACCAAGAAAAAAAGAGGACTCAGAAATGAAGGAAGGGATATGATATTCAACAACATGGAAATACAAAAGATTGTAAGAGACTTATATGAAACACTATAAGGCCAGCAAAATGCACAACTTAGAAGAAATGGATAAATTCCTAGAAACACACAACCTTATAAGACTGAATCGTGAGGAAATTAAAAAAATAGGCCAATTACTGTAAAGGAGATTGAATCAGTAATTTAAAAAATCTAGGACTAGATGGCTTCACTGGTGAATTCTACCAAGTATTTAAAGAATTACCTTCTCAAACTTTTTCAAACTCATTTGATACCAAAACCAGACAAGGAAACTACAAAAAAGAAAATTACAGGCCAGTGTCTCTGAACATAGTTGCAAAAGCCCTCAACAAAATATATGTGGTGTATATCTTGTGTATATACATATACAAAAGAAGGCAATACTGCTGTTTGCAACAACACGGATGGACCTTGAGGGCATTATGCTAAATGAAATAAGAGACAGGTACCTGTACTATCTACTTATGAAAAGTGAAAGTGAAGTTGCTCGGTCGTGTCTCTTTGGGATCCCATGGACGGTAGCCCACCAGGCTCCTCTGTCCAAGGGATTTTCCAGGCAAGAATACTGGAGTGGGTTGCCATTTCTTTCTCCAGGGGATCTTCCCAACTCAGGGATTGAACCTGGGTCTCCTGCATTGCAGGCAGACTCTTTACTGTCTGAGCTACCAGGGAATCCCCATCTTACTTATATGTGTAGTTAAAAAAACCCCACTGAACTCACAGATGCAGAACAGTTTGTTGGTTGTCAGAGGCCCAGGAATGAACGTGGCTGAAAGGTATAAAATTCTGGTTACAAATAAACCCCAGGTATGTAGTGTACAGCGTGGTGATTATAAGTTAACAATACTATATATCTGGAAGTTGCTAAGAGAGTAGATATTAAAAGTTCTCAAAAAAACCCTGTTAACTGTGTGTAGTGATGGGTGTTAATTACTGTGGTAATCATTTCCTAATATAAACACAAAATCATTATGTTGTATGCCTAATACTAACACAAGATGATTAATTATACCTCAAAAAGTTGAGATATTAAATACATATTAGGATGCTAAATATGTGATAATATGTTATGTAGCAACAGAAAAATAAATGGATCCCAATCATAATTTGAGCAAGCTTTTAAAACAGAATCTGACAAGCTGATTCTAAAATTTTATAGAGAAATGGAAAGAAAAGAGTAGTCAAAATAATCTTGGAAAAGATGACAAAGTTGTAGGATACACAATACCTGGCTCTAAGATATATTATAAAGTCACAGTAATCAAGACAGTGTAGTATAAAAATATGGGACATACATACTGAAAACCCAACTGATTTTCAATAAAGGCATGCAAGCAGTTCAATGAGGAAAGACTTTTCAACAAATGCTGTTGGAAGAGTAGATATCTACTTGAGGCGGAAAGAAATCTCAATCCCTACCTCACACTGTAAACAAAAATAACTTCAGGATGGATCACAGACCTAACATAGGCGAATATGCACCTGACTTCCAAGTAGGAAAATATTTCCTTAGACACAGACAGTCATAACAATAAGATAAATTGCTAAGATATAGTTCATCAAAATCTTCTGCTCATCAGAAGACCACTAAATATATGTATAACTGATTCACTTTGCTGTACACCTGAAACTAATACAACATTGTAAATCAACTCAGATAATACATAAATTAAGAAAAAGAATTGGGAAGCCACAGTGGGAGAAAATATCTGCAAAATAAATTTGATGAAGACATCTAGGACATAACAAATAAAGAACTTATATAATAAGACAATCATCTGGTAATAACAGGAAAGGAACAGCCTTTTCAACAAATGGTGCTGACATATCTGGCCATCCACATGCAGAAGAAGGAATTGGGGTCCCTACCACACATCATACACAAAAATAGACTGAAGACATAAATACAAGAGCAATAACTATAAAACTCTTAGAAGGAAATGTAACTGTAAAACCTTTGTGATCCAGGATTAAGCAATGGCTTCTTAGACATAACACCAAGCAACCAAAGGAAAAAAAAAACAGATAAATTGGACTTCATCAAAATAAAAACTTGAGTACATTAAAGGATACTATCTAGAAGATATCTACAAATAAGAATATATTAAGGATTCTTATAATTCAATGAAAAGATGAAATACCCAGTTAAAAAATGGGCAAATGATTTGAACAGTTCTCTAAAGAAGATATACAAGTGGCCAACAAGCCCATGAAAAGATGCTCAACATTAGTATCATTAGGGAAATGCAAATCAAACCACAGTGAGATACCACTTCACACCTACTAGGATGCCTGTAATCAAGAAGGCAGACAGTAACAGGAGTTGGTGAGGATGAGGGGAAACTAGAACTCTTTATGGTGCTGGCGGGAATATGAGAGACTGCAGGTGCTGTAGAGGAAGCAGTTTGGAGTCCAAGGAACAGCGAAAGGCCAGTGGGGCTGCAATAAGTAGAGGAAGAGGCTGGGGCCTCTTTGTGTTTTCACTTGCAATCAAAAGCTCCACCTGCGGAAGGGAGCCAGCTACACTGGAGGTAGACTGAAAGGACCTGACCATGGACTGGGTGACTGGGGGTTTCCAGGTTTCCATCCTGATCAGCTGGTTGGATGGAGCTGCAGTTTACTGAGGGAGTAAAGGAATGCAAGAACAGGTTTTGTGAAAACCGAGAAGAGCTTTTGGCAGGGGCTTTTGGCTTCCCAGCTAGAGACTGCATTTCCCCGCCTCCCCTGCAGTGTGTGTGGCCACATGAATAGGTTCTTCCCAGTGGAGAGTGGAAGGGTTATGTGCTGCTTCTATGCAACAAAAATGAAACTTGGAAGGAAAAATGGGAATTTTTCAGGTCTCTGGAAACAAAAATTTTTACAATTACTCTCCTGAGTTACAAACTAAAACAATCTCCATTTTAACAGCTAGCTATAGTTTTAATGAACTGGTTAAAAAGAAACCCATGTGACTTGATAAAATACACTCCGGTTGGAATCCATGATGCTGTTCGGTCAAATAACCTTTGTCACCATGGAGACTGTATAACCTGCATTTTAGTTTGTTGTTCAAATCTGACAGGTTCCATGATGCACAAAAAGGAACCAACGGCAGAACACACTGTAAAGCTGTGTCTGCCCTGTGGATCCCGTGCCCTGAGAAGGTGAGTGGATGACCTGGTACTTACTCGCACATGCCGCTCATTGCTCCACTTCTGTCCGCAGGTACTGTGTACAGTCAGAGGTTTTTTTCAGTTGATCCAAGCTTAATCTTTCTGAACACATAGGACATGTGCTTTCAGTGCTTAACATGCTGTTTGGGGAGGGAAAGGCAGAGTAGATTAAATATATAATATTCCTTTACCTTTGCATTATTGTGATACGAAAAACTGTTCCTTTCTATGTCTTAGTACACGTTCATCACACAACTTAAGAATTAGGAACATTCAGTCTTATGCAGTAGTCCCTTTAAGGAAAATGTTCTCAGAAGTCATAGAAGATTCTCCCAAGAAGACAATTTGAGTCTTTAGAGATTTTTAGGAAATGAACAAATAAAGAGACCTCAGTAGAAACTGGCTGAATAAAAGGTCTATTTTTTGATAATAAGTCTGTATGACTAAGTGAAATGATACAACTTACACCTTGAATTCTGAGTACAGAGCAGGGAAGTCACAATGTGGACACACCGTCCAATCATCCTTCAACATATGTCGACCCTGGAAACAGTACATTGAAGAGTAAACCTCATCTTTGTTCAAATTTCCCATGTTACTCAATTACAATACATGGTTACAGTTAAAAGCCAAACCTCTAAATCATGATATAATAATAATGATAGGTGGGTAATTGATTAAGAAGAAGAGATGACATCAAAAGGACTAAAGCCAGATTTTATCAAATTTGTGTATAAAAGAATCATCTTCAGTATTGTGACATTACCTAAATTTATTTTCATTTAAAATAAAGCTTATGTTAGTCTAGTGATGAACAAACATTTTAATATTTTCTAATAATAGGTCTTAGTTTTAAATAGATGAGGACAACAGTGGAAACAGTGGCTGGCTTTATTTTTCTGGGCTCCAAAATCACTGCAGATGGTGATTGCAGCCATGAAATTAAAAGACGCTTACTCCTGGGAAGAAAAGTTATGACCAACCTAGACAGCATATTAAAAAGCAGAGATATTACTTTGTCAACAAAGGTCCATCTAGTCAGGGCTATGGTTTTTCCAGTGGTCATGTATGGATGTAAGAATTGGACTATAAAGAAAGCTGAGTGCGCAAGAATTGAGGCTTTTGAACTGTGGTGTTGGAGAAGACTCTAGAGAGTCCCTTGGACTGCAAGGAGATCCAACCAGTCAATCCTAAAGGAGATCAGTCCTAGGTGTTCATTGGTAGGACTGATTTTGAAGCTGAAACTCCAATACTTTGGCCACCTAATGCAAAGAGCTGACTCATTTGAAAAGACCCTGATGCTGGGTAAGATTGAGGGCAGGAGGAGAGGAGGACTACAGAGGATGAGATGGTTGGATGGCATCACCGACTCATTGGACATAGTTTTAGGTGGACTCCAGGAGTTGGGTGATGGACAGGGAGGCCTGGCATGCTGCAGTTCATGCAGTCACAAAGAGTTGGACATGACTGAGCGACTGAACTGAATAATAGGTCTTAATATTAAAGTTTATAGTAAAAATCACCACTTAAGTGCTACAGCATGCCAGGTATTGAATTAAGACTTCATATTCATTCTCTGGTCAACCTGCAGTTCATCTCAATAGACGAGAGATTATGATGGAGGGACCTAGTGAGGTAAAAGGCAAAGCGCACCAAGTTATACAGCCAGTATGTGGCAGAAAGAGGACCTAAGCCCAGGACCATCTGATCTCCAACTCTGGGCTCTCCTGCTCTGCAGGGGCTCATACTTAAGTTATTATATGCCTTGAATACAACTTTCAGCTTTGTTGATCATGCAATTATATGCTAAATGTTGCAGGAAATTTGAGAGGTAAGATTATTTCGGAAGCAAAGAATGTGTTAACACATCAAGTATTCAAGCGGGCTATAGATTATATATATGTAAAGAAAGGGAAATGATAAAGAAACTTACTGTTGCAATGCAATATGGGATGTTATTTTTACACCCAGGACAGAGGAGTTCACACTCTGGGAGGAGAAATTCACAGAAGGGACATGGGGTTGTGGCCTCTTCTGTCTCGGATGTATCAGGTCTCCTGTGAGGAAGAGTCACATGAATGCACCTGTTTCTTCATAATCAGGTCCTGAGACTAGAGATACAAGCTAGAGACTATGGGCCCATGAGCCAGCATAATCAGGTCCTGAGACTAGATACACAAGCTAGAGACTATGGGCCCATGCGCCAGCCCGAGGAGGAGCAAGAGGAATGAGCGTGGTTCAGACCGCTGCATTCCACGGGCGGCCTCTGGTGGGGGTGGGTAGAGGCCACAGCACAGTATGTGCAGAAAGCATGCCTGGGTCTGGCTGTACCCTGTCTCCCAGATCACTGGAGCAGTGAGCCCGCTACTTCGCTCTGTGTTCTGAAGTGGTAAAGGCTGTCTAGGGCTGTGCAACACAACTTTCCGTGCTGGCGGCTATGTTCGAATTATGTGCTCACCAATATGGTAGCTAGGAGCCACATACAGCTATGAGTGCTTGGAATGTGGGTAGTGTGAGAAACTTTTACATTTTATTCACTTTTCAACGTAAATAGCCCTATGTCCAGTGGCTACCACAGCAGACCTCACAGCTATAGAGCACTCGTGTGGGGCGAGATCCAGTGCCTCCCCAAACTGGCACCAGGCTGGTGTGGCATGAACCTGGGGGTCTATGCCTTAGCATTTTCTCCCCACTTCATTTCCCACGCTGGCAGGCATGCTCGGTCCTGATGATTTGGCCTGAAGCGCCTTAGGCTTATCGGGAGCGGTCCATGTAGCCCATCCAGGTGAGAGTTGTGTGCCGTGAGCCCAGCTAGCAGTCAGCGGTACCTGGTTTCCCTTTGCCGCTACGGGCGCAGCCGTCGCGCTTGGCTGACATGGGGGTTCTGGGTCAGCAGGCAAGTACACCCGAGTTCCCTGGCCAAAATGGGACTAACAGGCGCCCCAAATGTCATCACTGTGGCCCCAGAATTACCACGTGATTGCAACTACCTTCTTTTGTAAAGTTGAGCGCTACGTTCCCTGAGTTTCCCTATAGAGAGTCAGATCACTGTACTGCTTTCTGAAGCGGGGCTGTGACTTGTGTGCCTTTGGAGCTACACAGGCTTTGGAAATGAACTCTCTTGGCAATAGGCTGTGTAATTACCAAGTTGTTTACACTGAGAAGCATTCACTCTTTGTCCTTCCGTGGCCGACAGTGTTTGCTGTCTACCTAACAGCCATCCTGGCCAGCAGAGCTTTGTTTTTACTCAGAAATATGCATCGCAGCTAGAAGGAGCCACTCAGCAGAGGACTAGCCAGTAAGAGGTAAACGCAATGTCTTTCCTAACTAACAAGGCAAAAACCTTCTCGTCTTTGGATTTCCCTACTTCTTTCTTGCTGCCTTGAACAGGGTACGTGATGTCAGACAACCACAGCTGTGCAGCTGTGAGGCGGGAACTTTTTTTGTCCTTGGTGATAAGCAGGACAGAGGTACCAGCCTGGGACTGCAACACCTTGTGTATGAGTCAAACAAATCCTGACTTATTCAGGTCGTCGCTGGGTTTCCTGCTCCTGATAGCTGAGTACAATCCTAATTGTTATCCCCAATCTGTGTTCTTATTCAGTCCACACATTAGTAGCTGTGTTCTGAAAAATATACTTGTGATCAGACAGTAGGAATGGTTGTCCCCACATACCTGACCATCGCCTCGATCTTCTTTTTGTATTTGGCATCTATCTTGTTGCGGTACTCGGGCCTCATCAGCATGGCTGCGAAACTGAAGGCCGAGTTCTTCAGGCCGGCCCTGTGACACTCGATCACAGTGGACGTCAGGATGGGTACGATGTCTGCAAAGCAAATGGAGGAGCACTGGCATGATGCCAGGATCGCCTCTCTCAATCTGCCGTTACTGGCAAAGAACCTGTGATGGACTGTTTGAGGAGGAAAGGGCACAGCGGTGGAATCGGGTGTCTTTCCTCTGGTGAGACTGTGTTTTGCTGTTAACACGGGGCCCCACACTCCCTTGAGGTAACCTTTGGCATGTTTCCTTTCCTGCCTCGAAGATGAAAGTTCTGCATTTGACAGGACAGCTGATGAATGAGTGGGGAGATTAACAATTTTATGCACTAACCTGAGTGCACTTGTTTCTTCAGGACAGATACCTAAAGTCGATTTATTGGGTCAAATAGCATAACTTAAAAAATACACACGGAAACTTGCGCACACTCAGTGCAAACTGTCAAACTGCTTTCTGGACAGACAATGTTTGTTCCCACCAGCAATCAGCAGAGTGCCTGTCTAGCACACCCTTTGCCAGCCACATACAGTTATTTAGTCTTTTTCATGTAATAAAAATGAACTCATTTAAAGAACGGGGTGAACTGTGACCTGTGAGCTAAATCTGGCCCTCTGTTTTTGTATGGTCCATGGGCTTTTACATTTTTAAATGGTTGGAAAAAAATCAAAAGAATAATAATTTGTGACGTGAAAGTTATAGGAAGTTCAGATTTTAGTATGCAAAAGAATGAAGTTCTGTTGGAACACAGCTGTGCTCATTTACGTACGGTTCAGGCCAAAATGGCAGAGACTGGCCCACAAAGCCCCAAGCCTTCGATATCTGACGCTTTATAGAAAAAATTGACCCTGTCATAGAATGTGACAAAATCTAATCACTGAAAAATGTTATGACGACATGTCTTAGAATACTGGGACCTCTTTCAGAGGCAGGGACCTACAGTGGTTGAGAACACAGAATAAGACTTATTAGCTGACGGTATGATCGTGGGCACGTGCCACCTCACTTCTTTAACCCAAGTTTGCTTATCTGTAAAGTAGAGAAAATAGGACACGTGTGCAAACTGGAGCCTGGTAGCCTGAAAAAGACCTGCTTGAACCTGGAGCTTGGATTTTGGGAGAGTTCCCACCATTTCCAGGGCAGGGAATGAATGGTTCCCTGTGCCTGCCCTCGGTACAAACAATGGCGTTTATACTGAGCATCTATCTGCTTTCTGGGAGCCAAGGCTGGGTACCTGCTCATCAGGGGGTACCTATGTGGCCAGCCACCCATGCTCACCCCTGGGCACTGAGTCATGTACACCCTGGTAGACACGCTACGTGTTGCCTGGAGGCTCTGAGTGTGTCCAGTGTGACAGCACAGGGGGCGCTTGGGTGCTGGCACCTGACCCCCAGGCCCTGCCCCTCACCTTTTCCCTTTCCTGGTTTTGCTTCGTATCCTTTCCTCAAAATAAATCTGAACCTTAGCACTACTCTGTGCTGAGTTATATGAGTCCTCCTCGTGAATGATCAAACCTGGGGGTGGTCTTGGGAATGCCGGTTACACCTCTTCACGGGGTGGCCGTGAGGATGAAATGACTCACTACGTGTAGAGAAGAGAGGCTGGCAGAGTTAGCGAGGCTAGATCTTAACCATGCTACACTCAGGCAGAAATGGGGATAACTGGCTCCTCTCAGGACTCACGTGATGGAAATTTGCTGATGTTGTTGGCCACCCGGATGAGCAAACGTGCTCCTTTCATATGATCTCCATTCTTCACGTGAATCTGAAATAAGTGACACATCAGACTCTTAGAGACTTTTAACACTAACTCAGTATACTCCAATTAACAATTTTTTAAAAACCCACTAATTCACCTTTTATTTTCCCAAATAAACAGCTCAGTTGTGTTCCTGAACAGGGCGGTCAGGAGATTCTTGCAGTCTTACTCTCATGTCACTCACTTGAGGTGTCTCCTTATTTCTTCCGGCAGCTGCTGCCTGGCCTCACGGCCTTGCCAGCCTCACCCTACTCTACACTCTGCTTTTTACTTTGCTCTAGATCACTCAGCATCTTTTACTGGCCTTTGCTGGGGAGCTTGAGTAACAATAACTTTACCAACTTGCTGTGAGACCTGAAGTCTGAGTTAGTGAGGCAGGAGGAGAGGGGATGGGCTGTTTCGAGAAGAGGGTGCTACCTGTGAGAGGCAAAGGGGCAACGATGGCTGGAGAGCCTGAGGTTAGGTAAGCATGAGTGGGGTGTGTGATGCAAGGAGGTGGTCCTCTTAGGATGACATGAGGCTGGGGAGTTGGCAGGGCCAGACCACCATGTTGCTGCTGCTGTCCAGGTGAGAGGAGGCGGCCCTGAGAGGGTGGGGAGTGGGGATGGAGAGAAGCAGACAGACGGGGAGTCGGAAGTGGTGCTATTTGGTGAGAAGGCGAAGGGTGAGTACAGAGTAACTCCCAGCTGTAACATCCATCAGGTCTGAGCAGATGGATGATGGTGTAATTAACTGAGCATTGCAACATAATTAATAAATATTAACTGAACCTGAAGCCGCCTTCCACTGACTCCCTGGGCCTCAGACTGCCCAGATCAGCCATCCATGTGCAGAGGTCCCAGGCTGTCCTTCAGCCGGAGTTCCTGTCCCAGCTGTGGGAGGAAGCAGCCACCAACGCCAAGTCTCCCATTTCCCCTGAAACATGGATGGCTTTCTCCAACCCTTTGTGTCAAAGAGGCCTGCAACACTTTTATATCAGTGCTTACTTGATAAGGTCTAATAGTTTCCCTTTTGAATGCCAGATGCAGTTAAAAATCTTGAATATATCTGGTGCTGGGATAAAGGAGTATAGAGGAGGGGAAAAGTTACATGGGTGTTCTTCAGTGGTGGGGAGGGCGGGGGAGGACATCTGGTCCGGGGGAAGTGATGGGCCCACTCTTAGAGCCAGAGGAAAAGAAGACTCAAGAGCCATCCCTGTGGTTTTTGGTGGGAGAAAGCCCTGTCCTGGAGGGCTTCTAACAGGAACCCGTAATTTTTGTTCCCATCTTCCACCAACTTGTTTCTGTCCTCCCCTCCATGCCCAAAGGCTCCATTTTGCTGGATTCTGTGCCTCAGCACATTGGCGCTGCCACTCATGTCTAAGCCTAGAAAGCCCTCCTTCCCCATTTCTAGTCATTTCTGTACAAGAGCCCTCCTGTGGCTCAAGAGGAAAAGTACTCCTGGTGGCTGCACGTTGGAATTCTCAGATTTCCCTTACAATAGGAACTGTAGACCTGTGGGGGTTTCCCTGGTGGCTCAGACACTAGGTAAAGAATCCACCTGTAATGCTGGAGACTGGGGTTCGATCCCTGGGTTGGGAAGATCCCCTGGAGAAGAGAATGGCAACGCACCTCAGTATTCTTGCCTGGAGAATTCCATGGCCAGAGGAGCCTGGTGGGCTATGGTCCATGGGGTTGCAAAGAGCTGGACGTGACTGAAGCACAGCACAGAAGATGTGTGGGACCTAAACTGGCAGCCACTAGTCGCATGCAGCTACAGTACAAACTAAGATTATAACAATTCAAAATTTAGTTTATCAGCTGCATTACGTGTAATTCAGGTGCTCCATAGCCAGGCTAGTGGATATAGGATACATCTGTCACTGCAGAAATTCTATTAGGCAGTGCTGTTATAGGTCGTAATTCGTATCTAAGTCATTCATAACATGACTGCTGTAACATAGGAAGCTTCCAAACTGAATACACTCTTGTGGACTGGCCTGAAAACCAACTTAGCATTAAAATGGGAAGACGTACTTTGACATAAATCAAAATTTGGACAAGTACGTAAGTTGGAGCCTACCTGTATTTTTACAAAGATGTGTGCATATAAAATGTATATACACACACACATACGTTATATAAACTGTACATAGAAGTTTTCAGGTTTGCATATTCTGTTTTTACTAAAAATCACTAATTAAACACAGACAACTGGACATAAATATATTCTTAATAAAAAAAAAAGAAAGGCTGCTGTTTAGTTGTTATGTCCAACTCTTTTGCGACCCTATGGACCGTAGCCTGCCAGGCTCCTCTGTCCATGGGATTTTCAGGCAAGAATACTGGAGTGGGTTGCCACTTCCTTCTCCAGGGTACGTTCCTGACCCTAGGATCGAAACCACGTCTCCTGCATTGGCAGGTGGGTTCTTTACCACTGAGCCACTTGGGAGGTGCCCCCAAAATGGTGCACACAAGTATTTTAGAAGCATGGAGGATATAGTGTACAACAGTGTTAACAGCTTATATCTGATGATGGATTTAAAGGGGGAAAATTATTTTTCATTATATTTTCTATATTCTCTAAATTTTCTCGGTGTTATTTTATATTCAGATGAAAATGAAATAGTATTAAAGCACAGTGGAATTGTATAAAATTCATTACCCTACAATTAATAAACTAGGAAACTGGTTAAACAAAAATGTTTTTAGTAAGTCTTTTTTTGGACCAAGCAACACATTTATCTGCTTCAAAAGCAAGACAATATAAAAAGATATTCTATATGGAGGGACCTGTTCTCCCTCTTCTCCTTTGACTGGGTTTAGCGCTATGCTGCGCCTCTGCCTCGATCCCTTTAGGAAACTATTTCTCCTAATTAAAAAAAAAATGTATTTCTAATTTTACTTGGGACGAATATATGTATTTATTTTTTTCTGCCTTTTTATACACAAAAGGCAGCATATTATATAGTTATCCTGTATCTTGCATCTTTAGTTAACAATATAGAGATCTGGGAGATGGCTCCAACCCAGTGGAGGGGTGCCCAGCTTATGTCCCACGTCACCCAAAGGCCTCACCCTCACTAGTATGTAACTGTGCAGAATCATGAGGTTGGTGGCCATCTCAGAGGGAATCTTGATCTTCTGAGATTTAAGTTCTGCATACATGCTGAAGAGAACGTCATGTGCATTCCGATAGTTTCCTTGAAAAGAGGTGGTAAACGACATTACTGCAAAGGATGAAATCTGAGGACTTTCTGTGGACCACCATTTAACAGGTGGATTTTGTCAAATCGTCTTATTAAGTTATTAATAAAGAATGATTTACTTAATTCCATGTTTTCTGGAGCATGCTTCTACTACTTGTCTGGGGAGTAAACCATGGCTTTGGGGGACCCACCTGCAGACTGCTCTTCCCTGGCGATGATGACGGCGGTCCGGGCGGCTTCCCGATACTGCTTCAGGGCCATGTACAAGCGGAACAGGTACTTGGCATCCTGACATACAAGCCATTAGAGAAACATCACATTCTGCATTAGCTATGAGGGAAAATACCTAAAATTTTGCATTTTCATTTAGGATCACATTTACTTTCTAGTTAAGTAAAAGTGTCAGTCACTCAGTTGGGCCCGACTCTTTGCGACCCCATGGACTGCAGCCCACCAGACTCCTTTGTCCATGGGATTTTCCAGGCAAGAATACGGGAGTGGATTGCCATTCTCTTCTCCAGGGGATTTTCCTGACCCAGGGATCAAACCTGGGTCTCCTGCTCTGCAGGCAGATTCTTTACTGAGCTACCAGGGAAGCCCTTCACTTTCCAGTGGCTGAGTGTTAAAATTGTTTTTTAAAAACCCAATAAAGAGGGCCTTTCCTGGCGGTCCAGTAGTTAAGACTCCATACTTCCACTGTGGGCGGGGGCGGCGCATGGGTTCCATCCCTGGTTGGGAACTGAGATTCTGCATGCTGCACAGTGTGGCCAAAAAAAAACCAACCCCAAAATAATTTAGCTTGTGTTAAGAGGCCATTTTTTAAAAACAACCTTTTCTTTTTGTTTGTAAAGAGTCAACAAATAATTATTTATCATGTATTTATTCAGAGTTTAATATGTGCCAGGCAGTATTCTAAGTACTTGAGAAATAACAGCTCTATTAAATCCTCATACCCTCCCTGGGAGGAAGGTGTGATTATGTACTGAAACAAAGCTCCTCTTCCAAGCCAGGATCTGAACCAGCGTCAGAGTCTGTGCTCCTAACCCTAGTCCATAGAGTTCTCTCTTGTGTGCTTCAGATGGAAAGGTATGCTGAGACAATGTACCAACTTCACAAAATTTCAAAAATTTTTACACCTATAAACATTTTTTGAGCCCATTTTCCACTCCTATTTTAACTCTAAACAATTTCACATACTTGATACTGGTTTTCTGATTATTAGAAGAAGTGGATATAAGGTGAGGGGGTTCGGCAAGCTTAACCTGTGCCCTCTGGCAGGTTCCCTGGGCCTCCCTGGGTCTCAGTGTCTTTATATCTGTAAAACATAGGAAATGGACTCGGGGATCAGGATGGCCAGTCCTCTCCAGGTACAACTTTCAGCACCTTGTATCCAAATCAGTTACAGTTGACCCCTGAACAACGATGGGGTTAGGGTGCTGACATCCACAGAGCTGAAAAATCAGCGTGTAGCTTACAGTCAGCCTTCTGTATCTGTAGTTCCTCCGTATCCGGGACTTAACTGACTTGGGATCATGTAGTACCACAGTATTAACTGTTGAAAATAATCTATGTAAGTGGATACACAGTCCATACCCATATTGTTCAGGGGTCAACTGTACTCAAGTTCCTCACAAGCAGACTGATTCCCTTAAACACTACAGCAAAAGGGAAAAAAAAGGCTCTGGGGCAGCATTCTCAAAGGAGTCTGTCCTTATCAGGACTGAGAGAAGACCAACTTCTGCACAAAATCCAAGAAAGTCACCTATTTTGAAAACATGTTCTTAATGATCTCCACTTTATTTTTGGTGAGTTACTTTTATAGTAAATAAGATTTTTATTAACTCATGATTTTAATAGTCGTTTTTCAAAGTTCTAAGAATAAATAAAACTCTACCATGTGTGAGAAAAATGGTGGGTGGTGAGAACTGTTACCCAGGAGGGTGTGGCATCACAGGGAGTGATGCCAATTTCCAAGAGTGAATGCACACAATATCTACAACGCAGGATCTGTCTCGATGATCTAAGGCTGCATACAGACAGAAAAGTTCGTACATCTATGACGCAAAAGCGATATTAGATAAAAACAGTGGATGCACGTGTGCTCAGTAGCTTCAGCTGTGTCTGACTCTTTTACGACCCCAGGCTCCAAAACAGGGCGGATAAAAGTAAAAGCACAACTAGGATACTTAAGAATCCCAGTGGAGAAAACACTTTAGTACCTTGGGCATGCCATCACTCTCTCCCATAAGATGGTCTATCAGTTGACTGGTCAGCAGTTCATCTTTGGCCTGACCAACCTGTTTAGGAAAAGAAAGAAACAGTAAGTTCAGCATCTTAAACCTAGGAAGGGAATGGAGAGGAAGGACAAAAAGTCATCTGCTGAGGAGGCAGAATTTAAAAAGTGTAAAAAACACCTATAGTCAAGTGCCTGAACCATGATGTAAGCTCAGGGTCTCTGTTGTCATTCATTGGTGGGTGCATGCTAAGTCGCTTCGGTCATGTCCAATTCTTTGCAACCCCAGGGACTGCAGCCTGCCAGGCTTCTCTGTCCATGGGATTCTCCAGGCAAGAATACTAGAGTGGGCTGCCGTGCCCTCCTTCCAGGGATCTTCCCAACCCAGGGATTGAACCTGCGTCTCATGTCTACCTACATTAACAGGCAGGTTCTTTACCCCTAGCACCACCTGGGAAGCCTGTCATTCATTTGTAAAATCTCCATGAATAAAAATCCATCCTTAGAAGCTCTAGCTTTTATAAGTTGCTGTATCAAAATACTGTAGTATTATTTTTATACACAGAATGTACTCCTTGGATGTTTCAATAAACACTTTCTTAGGATGAGTGATTATGACATGGAAAGGATGCCATCTTGAGCACAGGAACTGGACCATTCACAAAAATGCACCCCTAAACGCTCACCTCCAGCAGCTCCCTGAAGACACATGCTCGCTCGTGGTTACTCGTAATCTACAGTAGAAATGAAAGTATGGCCAAGGGATCCCAGAAGTGGGCGGGCAGCTTAAAGTGTGGGTTGGAGTTCTGGAGAGGACCTGGCCTGGAGATCCAGATTTCAGTCTGCTCCATAAAGCTCAGAGTTAAATCACTGCTAGGTTGGGCAGTGATGATCAAGAAAATAATTTACCAAATTGGAGAATGGAAATATATTAGTTTTAATTAGTAGGAATAATTATTGACAAGATCTGGAGGCGTAAGAGTCTTGCGTCTATAAAAAGAGGTGAGCCAAGAGCCCAACTGGAGCTCAACCAACGAGCAGGAAGAAGTCCTGCCCTCCTGTCACAGCAGTGATGTGGTGAGAAAAGCAACTGGAAAAGGAAGGAAACTCATTAGGGACAGAGCAACAAGAGGCCTAGCTCACCACAGCTCCAGGAAAGTGCAAGATGTTCAGAAGCTCTCTGTGCAGCAGAGGGAAACTGTGAGCACAGAAGGGGTCTTGGTGAACCTTCGTGAACCTGTGGTGGGGGATGGGGGCACAGGCTCTAGGGCTGCCGAATTTCCACACACTCCACTGCCCGTGGTCCTCACTGCAAGAAAGCTAAGCTTTGACCAATGTGCTGTCTCTGCTCTGCCCACGGCTGTAAGGAAGGATGGAAAGGTAGAGCTCATCAACTTCAAGGCTTTCGGGCATGGCTTTGGGTGAATAAACCTGTACAAAGAAATGGTTAAAGCAAAGGGCTTTGGAGTCAGTCTGCCTGAGGTCAAAAGGTCACCTGTGAGATCCAAAGCAGGTCACTCTCAGGACCTCAAAGGAGATACATATAATACCTAACTCACATAATTGTTGTAAGGATTAAATATGTTCATACACAAGTAAGCAAGTGCCAGATAGTGTTGCCAGAGAGAGCAAACAGCAGCAAAAAAATGTGATGCCTAGTTAAGCTTGAATTTCAGAGAGTTGAGCACATCCGAAACACTACTGTAAGTGAGGAGAGAAGAGATGTAGCCGCTCAGAATCAAAATTAAAAGAAGCATGGCGCCATGGTGCTGCGGATGCTCCCACTGAAGGGCGGGGGAGCCAGAGAAGAAGGCTGAGAAGGTCCATCTGAGGGGTAACTGGAGAGCCAAGCAAAGCAGTGTGCCGAGGGAGTAGAAAAGTTCAAGAAAGATACGGTGTAAGAGTATAAAATGCTACCATAGCATGGAGTAGGGTGCAGGCTGAGAAGAGACGTCTGTATTTAGCAAGAAAGAGATCAGTGGAGACCCTTCCGAGGAGGCTATGATTGGTGAAGGCGAAACCTGACTGCAAAGAGGGAAGCACGCCCCCAACAAAGCTAACGGATGCCGTGCAGTCCCATCTTTCCCATCTGTATTGTGGGTCCACGCTGGTAATGACTCCTAACCTGGGGTCCGTGACAGCCCCCCTCCACCAACACAAACACCAAGAAGGTATTTCAGAACCCTGAGGGGTCGAGGGTGCGGGTGGGCGAACTATGAACATTTTAAAGATGTTCTCAAAGGATTAAGGGCTGTGCCTTCTGGTTGAGAATCAGCAGATACAAACACACAGGTTGTGAGAAAATGCATGTCATGAGTAAAGGTGATTCTTTTTTCAGGGGAGGGTTCTTAAGGTGGAAAGGAGAAGAGGGATGGGAAGGAAACTAACATCACCTACACAGTACTTTCAGAACTGGGGCCAATATGTGTTCATTCCAGTGAATATTAATTGAGTGTCCACAATGTGCTAAACACCACAAAGAGATGGGCCTTTCGCTTAGAGGAACTATTAATTTGAAGAGGGTTAACTGTAGCAGTGAGATTCAAAGTATTCACAGGATTCCAAGGAGGCTTAATTTATATCCAGAGAACAGTTCAGGAGGCATGTGAAGTGGGTCCTGCCTGTTGGGTAGGAGGCAAGGTTGCAGGGAGGAGGGTGTCCCAGGTGTGGGTAACAGCAAGAGCAGAGGAACAAAGGGATGGGAGCCCTCAACTACTCAGGGGAAAGTGGCCAGTTGGGCTGTAGCACAGAGCACTGACCTAGGACTGTGATCAGGCAGTCTGGTTGGGAAGAAGACTTGGGTTTTGGTCTTAGCTCAATTCCTCTGTCTTTAGGTTGGTTTTATCATCTTCTGGGACCTTGGTTTCCTTGTCAGTAAATGGAGATTAGGTTGGATCATTTCCAGGGATATCTAAGATTCTTTTAGGAGTCTGCAAGTCAGGAAGAGAGCCCTCAGCAGGAATCAAATAAGCAGGTCCCTTGATCTTAGGGTTCTCAGCCTCCAGGACTGAGTGAGAGAGAAATGTCTGTTGTTTAAGCCACTTGGTCTGTGGTATTTTGTTACGGCAGCCTGAACTACGACTTGGGCCTGCTAATGTGATGATATAACAAGTACATGGCATTGGGACTTCCCTGGAGTCTTAACTCCAGGCTCTCAATACAGGGGGCCCAGGCTGGATTCCTGGTCAGAGAACTAGATCCCACACGCCACAACAAAGAGTTTGTGTGCCACAACTAACAAAGATCCTGGGTGCTGCAACTAAAACCTGGTGCACCCAAATACATAAATAAATTTGTTTTTTAAAAGAAGTCCATGGCATCATCTATGAAGCAGTTTCAAAAAAAAAAAAATCAAATCTATATCTAATGAAATACCTAGATTAAATACCTAGTTAGTTGGAGGTGCAGGAGGTAGAGAAACAAATTACACCACAAGGATGCAATCAGCTAAATCTAAATGTCAGGAATTCCTCAGCACAAATAACCCATTTTCTTAACAAACAAGTGACAAGGGGGTAAAGAGAGAGGGGAGGGGGGAAAAAAGCAGAAGGGAGAAGAAGGGGGAAGGAAGAAGAGGAGGAAGAAAAGAGAAAAGGAGCCAGAAGGAGGGAGAAAGGGAGACGGGGGAAGAACAATCTTTTGATAGAAGAGATTTAAGGCCCATGTAAACTAACTGCAATGCAAGGACCTTGTTTGGATATGATGTGAAATAACCAACTGAAAGGCACTCATGCAACATTGGGGAAATTTGAACTCTAGCTACATGTTTGAAAATATCAAGAGATTATTGTTGGAGAAATTGGAACTTTAATACATTGGTGCTGGGATATAAAATGGCGTAGCTGCTTTGGGAAACAGTTGGCAGTTCCTCAAAATGTTAAATGTAGACTTAACGTATGGCCTAGCAATTCTACTATTAGGTATATTCCCAAGAGAAATGAAAACATGTGTCCACATAAAACCTTGTACACAAATGGTCACAGCAGCATTGTTCATAATAGACCCCAAGAGGAAGCAACCCAACGTGTAACCACTGGTGAATAAAGACAAGGTATACAGCATTCAGTGAGACATTATTCTGCCCTTAAGAAGGATAATATATCAATACGCGTTACAACAATGCTTCTATCTGATGAAAAGACTAGTATCCAGAATATATAATACAACTGTACAAACCAGTAAGAATGAGATGATACCATTAACAATTAGAAAAAAAGATCGGAATAGAACTTTTTAAGATAGGACATTCAAACAGTCAACAAACTTGAAAAAAATGCTCGATATGGTTCTTCTTTAGAAAAGTGAAATTAAGACCATCATGAGATACCTCTACCTATCTATCAGCATAGTAGCAACGAAACAGATCAGTGCTGGTGAAGATGAGGAGCAACTACATTCTTTTACATCGTTGGTAGAGTGAAACTGATACACCTAGTGTGAAATAAGTGTTTGGCAGTACCTACTATTGCTGACTGCCGCCATGAAATTAAAAGACACTTGCTCCTTGGAAGAAAGGCTATGACAAACCTAGACAGTGTATTAAAAAGCAGAGCTATCACTTTGGCGACAAAGGTCTGTATAGTCAAAGCTCTGGTTTTTCCATTAGTCATGTACAGCTGTGAGAGTGGGACTATAAAGAAGGATGAGTGCCAAAGAATTTGAACTGTGGTATTAGAAAAGACTCTTGTTAAGTCCCTTGGATAGCAAGGAGATCCAACCAGTCCATCCTAAAGAAAACCAGCCCTGAGTATTCATTGGAAGGACTGATGCTGAAGCTCCAATACTCTGGCCACCTGATGTGAAGAGCTGTCTTACTAGAGAAGACCCTGATTCTGGAAAGGACTGAGGGCAGGAGAAGGGGGAAACAGAGGATGAGATGGTTGGATGGCATCACTGACTCAATGGACATAAGTTTGAGCAAACTCCAGGAGATAGTAAAGGACAGGGAAGCCTCGTGTGCTACAGTCCATGGGGTCACAAAGAGTCAGCCACAACAGGGCGACTGAACTACACAACTATTGCTGAAGATATATATATGTATTTTGTAAGCTAATAATTCTACTCCTGGATACACAGCCAATAAAACTGAGTGCTTATATCCACACAAGGATATGAACAGCATTATGGCAACTTAATTCATAATATGCCCAAACTGAGACAACCTAAATGTCCATTAATAGAACAGTGGGTAAAGAAACTGTGATAGTCACATGGTGGAACGCTACACAGCAATGAACTACTGACACGTGATAACACAGCTGCCTTTGCAGACTTACTATTGACTGAAAGAAACTGGATACGAAAGGAAACATATGGGCTCTGTAGTACAGAATCTGCCTGCAAGTGCAGGAGACACGGGTTTGATCTCCAGTCTGGAAAGATCCCATCTGCAGTGGAGCAACTAAGCCCGTGCGCCACAACTATTGAGCCCGTGCTCTTCTAGAGCCCAGGAACCGCAACCGCTGAAGCCTGCCTGCCCTAGAGACCATGCTGTGCAACAAAGGAAGCCACTGCAATTGGAAGCCCGTGCGCCACAACTACTGAGCAGCTCCCACTCACGACAACTAGCAAAAGGCCCACGCAGTCTGAAGACACAGAGCAGCCAAAAAAAAAAAAAAGATTGTATGATTTTATTTACATGAAATTCATAAACATGTAAAACTATAACAACGGAAGTCTGAATTGTGGTTACCCTTGTTGGGAGGCAAGGACGTCCCTGGTGGCTCAGATGGTAAAGAATCTGCCTGCAATGTGGGAGACTCGGGTTCGATCCCTGGGTCTGGAAGATCCCATGGAGAAGGGAATGGCAACCCACTCCAGTGTTCTTGCCTGGAGAATCCCGTGGACAGAGGAGCCTGGCGGGCTCCGTGGGGTTGCAAGGAGTAGGACACAACTGATTGACTAACGTTTCTTTTCTCTCTTGTTGGGGAGCATGGATTGGGAGGCAGCACGAGTGGGCCTTCTGGGGAGCTTGAGCCAGGTGGGGGTTACACAGGTGTACATATCTGAAAAAACTAACTGAATTGTCTATTTAAGATTTTGGCATTTTACTGGATGCAAATTACATCTAAAAGAAAATCCAAATGTTTTTATCTTTCAGAGATAATTTTTCTATTCACAAATGAAATGGTATTTATGATTTTTGTGATATTTGTGATTTGCTTTAAAATAATACAGGGAAAGAGGGTGGGGGTAGGAATAAAATATGATGGGCCATGTGTTAGCTGTTGAAATGAGATGATGGGTACCTGGGAATTTGTTATACTGTTAGGCCTATTTTTGTAAATGTTTGGAAATTTCAAGAAGTTTTTATTTTTTTCCCCATATTTAACAAATTAATAAATAGTCAGGGTAAGTTATTTATTTTGTGCATGAAGAGATAGAGATGGAGAGAATTTAATTAACCTCCTTAACTGCTCAAACTAAAAAGTAACAAATGGAACTAATATTTGCATTTTGACTTGAAATCTAGTGTTCTTTAAAAAGTTAGCATTCTTGAAAATTTCATTACAGAGTTTACTTACAGTTTCAATGGCCATTTCTATTGCTGCATTATCTTCTGAGCTTGGACATTTCAGGAAGTGTTTAAGTGCCTGAAAGGAGAATTGTATAATAATTAAAAAAATTTCAGACTGCTTTCACAATAGGAAACACAAAGCTTTCACACACACATAGTAATCGCAGTTTGCGAAAGTATCTTCATCTCAGCCAGGAGCTTGCACCATGTTGGGTCATGTAACACATACTTAAAAGGCTGAGTGTAGTTTAAAAAGTAGAAAGATCCAGTCTGAAGAATCTAGTTTTGATTTTGAATGAAATAAGAATGAAAAATGTGCCCTCTTCAGCTAGGAAGATGCAATTATTTTCCTTGATTCGTTCAGCAAATCATTTACTGACAATCTGCTGCTCTGAATATGAGGCTGTGCTAGATGCTAAGGAAAATACCAGTTAAGGGGATTCTGCAGCTTGTCTTTTTGTATCATGTACAGTCTCACTGGGGGGATCTATGTGATGTGATGATAATACAGAGAGTCAATCTTTTTTTTAAGTTTGTTTTTTTTTTTTTTTTTGATGTGGACCACTTCTAAAGTCTTAGCTGAATTTGTTACAACACTGTTTCTCTTTCTCTCTTTTTTCCCAATGTTTTGGTTTTTGGCCACAAGGCATGGATCTTAGCTTCCTGATCAGGGATCCAACCCACACCCTCTGCAATGGAAGGTGAAGTCTTAACCACTGGATCACCAGGGAAATCTCCAAAACCAATTATTTTAAACCACGGTTGTCTAATTCCTAAACACCATACCACCACAACTATGAAGACATTTATGGCTATAAAGGCTTCAGAGACAAATGGGCAGTATTTTCTTTCCGATTTATTTATACACAGTATGTCCTTGCTGGTTATCTATTTAAATTTTTTAAATACAGCAGTGTATGCAAGTCAGTACTAAACTGACAAATGAACAGTATTGCCAGTTGGTTTTACGGCTGGTGTGAGGAAGAAAGGATGTTCTTGAGGGTATCACAGAGGAAAAGGACTTGAAGATGAGCAGGTCTGTGGTAGGTGGGGAAGAGGGCAGAGAGAAGCCCAGTGGAGAGCAAGGATGGGAAAGGCTAATGGGATCGTAGGACTCTTCACTGGAAAAAGCTAGATGCCACTCTGTGAGGTTCAGGCTGGTTGATCAGTCGTGGAAAATCCAGCGAAGGAATTTAGACTCAAGAACTAAAGGGCCAGAACAGCAAATTGGCGGCCTGAAGGAAGGCCAAGTTCACACACAGACATGTTTCTTTGGTCAGAGAGATGTTATACAAATATCCGGGCCTATATTTTAACACTGACCCAGACTTATGTTTATGAAAAATCCTATGATGTGAAACTAGTAGGCCCAAACTCCTGAATGGCAACACATTTTTGAGAGTGAGTAGCAGCCATTTCCTTCATACGAGGTGCCATCCAGCAGTCCCGGCCCTTCACTCACTGAATGCAAGCCTTACTCCACAGCTTCGCTTGTTTACGTCCCTTGCTTAAACACCGTAACCCTGCTTTAGGGGTCCTTTGGCAGTCAAAGTCGGTACCACTTGGGGAACAAAATGAAGAATGATTTAGAGAGAGAGAAGGTAAAAACAAGGAAAACAGGAAACAAGCTAAAGTGAGGTGACCCGGGTCTGGATTATGTGGATGGTGGTAAGAACAAAAAAGAGAGAGAGCTGTGAGAGAGGTTACGAAGGCAGCTGTGAAAGAGGTGACTGGGTGTGGGAGAGAGTGGAAGATGTCAAGGTTGACTTTCAGATTTCAAAGCTGGGTGTCTAGGAGCATACTATATTTTAACACATTTTCCCTAACCATTCCTGTGGAGTCCAAAGTGTGTTCTTCACAAATACTCACTCGTGAATACTGGCCACACAGCAAGAAGAATTTTCCAGCCTGAAAATGTCTTTTTTCTCCTTCAAAATATAAGGCTATGCTTTGATAGTCCTCATTAGTGGTATCTTCAGAACCTACAACAGAAATCAGAAATTCATTGAGTAAAATATCTGAGCATAATCTGTTTACTTCTCATTGCTAATTCAAAAACAAGATCTAAAAACAGGTGATCTAAGAAGAGGCAATTAAAATCCCTTAACAGCAAATATTATTATCAGTGTCTTTTTCATCACAAAACACATTCACCATAACAACCTCACAGATCAACTGTTCCACCTTCTTTTCTCTCTAAACAGCAATCAGGAGAGGAAGCTAGGAGGCTTTGTGAGAAGCTAGGTTATGGTTTGACATTACCCTTAGGGGCTTTTATCTTTCTTTAAAAGTTTCAATCTCATTTGCTAAAACAACAGGAACAATCCAGGATTTCCCTAGGGTTTCAAAACAACTGGGTCCATCTCCTTTCTCGGTTTCTCCGATGCCTGGTTTAAACAATAGTCTGTGTGTATTTGTCAGACAGGGAAGAGGATACTCAAGTGGATAATGGATGCTATTAAAGATAATTCCTGTTTTTCCTTTTTTACTGTTGTTCTTTTAGTTTGAGGCTTAAACATATTAAGCACAGAAGACCCCAAAGCTGCTGGAGTTCCAATTCATTGTTTACATTCATTTTACACTTACTCACAGGAGTTGGAGGCCCAATAGGGCGCCAGAGTATGAACAGCCCTGTATCTCCAGACCAAGCTAGATTTAGAGTTTATAAAAGAAGAGAGTAAAGAAAGATGAAGGAGAGTGTGTGTTATGTTTGGGGACTGGAGGACCTGTGTATTTCTGTGTATGTATCGGATAAGCCACATCCTTATGAAATTAGAGAAACTTAAATGCTTTAGTGCAATGATGACTTGTAATGTTAGCATAGAAATGTCATCGGCCATGTTAAACATTCATAATTATAATGTGACTTTCATCTGTACTTTCTTTTTTTCTTTAACTCTTTATATTTCCAATTATCTGAATGACTTCTGAAGATATTACAAGATGCTTTTACCTATTATTTCCCTTAAAGACTGAAACAAAATTTTCTTATGAATCCTACCATCATTTCTTATGGTCATTTTCCGAATTTTAAAACATGAAATAACATAAAAGGATAAATATTATAATTCCACTTATATAAGGTGCCATGAATAGTCAAATTCATACAGCAGAACAGTGTTGCCAGGCTGGGCGGTGAGGGGAATGGGAGCCACTGTTTAATGGGTAGAGTTTAGGATGGTGAAAAAGTTCTGGAGACAGATGTGGCGATGGTTGTACAACAGTGTAAACGTACTTCACACAACCAAACTGTGCACTTAAAAATTATTAAAATGGCAAATTTATGTTTTGTATATTTTACCACAGTAAAAACAAGACAGAAAAATCACACCACAAATAATGTTATATATGGCCCATGAAGTGAAAAATCTGAGTTATTTCAGTAAGTTTTAAGAATAATTACAAACAGGGGAAGATAACCTATAAGCTGGTATTCTCAGAATATAAAATTTTCTTTCAGACTTTCAAAATTTTTAAAAACCACGTCCTATATTCTTAATTTACAACTCAATTTTTAAATTTTATGAACACAATTACTTTTTCAAAAGTCATTCTGCATTTCCTATTACTTTTGTTTTGGAACCTTCCTTTACCACTGGTTGATAGGCAGGAGAATTTGGGAAATCAGGCCTCCCGTGGAAGTTACCTGAAACACCATAATTTTTCAAAGTGGTCTTACAATTCCGTTTCACCTTGAAGGTGACAGTAGGGGTCTTGAAACCTAACATGTAACATACAGTTGTATGTGTGTCTGTGCACAATGGAATGGTGTGTGTGCATGTGCGTGCGGACGTAGCCAATCTGATTATTAGACCAGATAAAATCTTTAAGAGAAACTGGGGAAAACAATGGTATTTACCAATAATGTCTGCATAGATTTCCATTTTGTTGTGTTGCTGAGCCAGTGTGAAAGCTTCGTTATTACATTTGGATATAACAAGAAATTGGATGGCAGATCCGTAGTCACCAAGCTGTAGAAAAAATCTAAAGCAAAGAGTACTTTAATTAGCTTGACTCATTTAAAAGAAGTCTGTCATTCACAAAATAAAATCTTTTTCAAGCCAGAGAAACCATTCCAAAGTAAAAACATATTGGGTAAACTGTAGTTCTATACCATATGTTTATATTCGGTAAACATACTCTCGTATGTTGACCATAACAAACAGTCTTTGAATTTAAACACCTAGAAGATATAATTTTGAAAAGAAAGAATAAATATTCCATTTGAAATGATTTTTGTTGACAAGGGGAAGTGGGGGCTGTCTTTAAAGGCTGGTTTTTGGAAGTCCAAAAATAACGCATTACATCACCTGGCTACCATCTTGGCTCCTTCCAGGGACTGGGTCTCTCTGACAATACTGACAGCCTTTTCTGGATTGTTGAGGTGGTCCAGGTAGATGCGGATCACACTGTTCCACTGTTTTGCGTTCTCATAAGCCACAACAGCTTCTTTGTATCTATAAGAGATATTTAGTTCAAACAAACTTTCTCAACCCTGTCATATTTGGGAGAAAAATATCAATAAATGCTTGGGACATTGTTTTTTTTCTTTTTAATTGATGGTGGCTGCTCACTTTTCTTGTACTTCTTTGTTTTTTATCAGAAAGAATACCATGAACCATTTCATTAAAATATGCTGTTTTTAGAGGTTTGATAAACTAACAATAAAATACCAATAATGAACTGTGTTTTCTCATCTGAATCACATATATACAATTTTTTATATTTTACTGTTTTGTTAAACTGGAAAGATTATAACAGTAATACAGGCTTATTTTAGCAAACAGAAAATCAGGAATTTTTCACAATTACAGATACAATTTAACAGTAACCTATAAAATCATTGTGTATTGACCTCTAGATGGAGCTCAAGACTTCTGTTCAGTCTCCATGAGCTCTCTAGCTCTTTCCATTTTAACAAGACATTTAGTGTGTATCTCTTAAGGTTACTTTTCTAAAAGTAGAAGGAAGTAACCTTTAAAAATCTCTTAATACATATTGCTAAATAACCTTCTAAAGACTTTAGAAATTTACAGTCCTATTAGTCATGCATAACAAGTGCTTTTTGACAATATGGTTATTAGTTTAAAATAAATCTTTTCCCAAGATAAGTTAAAATGATATGCTGTTGCTTTAATTTAATTACCATTAGTGAGATGGAACTTTTTTGTGTTTGTATAAAATATAATTTCATAACTGTATTTCCTCCTCTGGCACTCCTTCTTGTCTTAGCCCATTTCCTCCCAGTGCATTTGAGTTTCTTATATTAAGTTCCAGAAAATCTTTGTCTATTTAAAGTACCAACAATCTGTTGTTATACTGTAATCCTGTTTTTCAGCTTAAACAGAACAGCCATGAAATTCATGTTTCTTCACTTTTCTTTGCCTCTGTAAGTTATCCTCCTTAATAAAATGACTATTGTCTAATTTCATTTTCATGCCATAATTATATCAAAATTTCAACTTCTAGTATTTAACCTTCAAATAAAAATGAGATTGTAGTCCACATATAAATACATAAAGGACTGGATGAACTATATAAAGTATGGGGAAAACTTAATAGCCTGGCACTTCAAGCCAGGTGAGGGTAAAGATGTTTTCTGTTTTTGCCTTTCTTAAAGGTTGCAGATATCAACGAATACTTTATAAAACATCCTTTTAGATTTGTGTAAAATTGAGACATTGCACAAACCTTCCATCTGCTTCTTTAGCTTTGGCATACTGCAAGTGAATCTTTGGAGAAGAAACATGAGGCAGAAGCTCACCAACTTTTGCCCTAGAAACGTAGGTCGAGGAGAATAATGTCAGCACTGCATTTGCTCCAAAAGTAGCTTCCTACAATCAGATGTTAATTTTTTGGATTCAAGAAACAGTTATCATGATCTTAAAAAAATCTTGGCCCCTACAGTGAAAAGATTTAATTGCTTTTTCTCAGGCCGCTGACCCCGCCAGCCCACCCTCTGTGGGAAAATGAAGGCTAATTCATTGACTCTTTGTAGATAATAGAGGTTTTTTATTCTAGTAATTTATCTGATCAGGTTATTTCCCCATATTAAACCAAGAAAATGTGCTGTTCTTTGGAAAAAGAACTATTAAGATGAACTAATCTATAAAGAAAAACAGGCGACGGAGGGAAGGCCCAGACAGAGGCAATAGCTGCGCAGTTGGGAGGATGAGCAAGAAAACCAGAGGGGAGGCCGTCGACACACACTCATTTCCACACCTGCTCAGAACACACTTTACAGCAGATTCTTACCAGTTCTTACAGCGGATGTACACAGATGCTGCTTTGTCATAGTAGAGACCTTTTTCATACAGTTGAGCTGCTTCTGAAAATTGCTAAAATAGTATGAGATTATCAAATACTAGTTTAATTGTGTATGAGACCTCATAAATATGTATTCCCAGGAAACGCTACCTTCATGTTCTCCAGGATGGCTCCACAGTCTCTCTTAAGGACCCTGCTGGGGTGCTTGAGGGCTTGGTTGACCCCTCGGCGGATGTCTCCCATTCTTATGGACATCTGGGCCACGCCAGCCAGGCACACCTCATCGTGTTCCTGAAATTAGAAGGCAAATAACTAACAAATCACACCCTAGCTTAAAATGATGTATTTTATTTTTGTTTATTTCTTAAAAGCTTTTTATTTTGTATTGGGATACAGCCGATTAACAATGTTGTGGTAACTTCAGGTGAACAGCAAAGAGACTCAGCCATACACATACGTGTATCCATTCTCCCCGAAAGTCCCCTCCCATCCAGGCTGCCACATAACATTGGGCAGAGTTCCGCATGCTATACAGGAGATTCCCACTGGTTATCCGTTTTAAGTATAGCAGTGTATACATGTCTGTCCCAAACTCCCTAACTATCCTGTCCCCCCAGTCTTTCCCCGGGCAACCATAAGTTCATTGTCTGTGAGTCTCTTTCTGTCTTCTAAGTTAAGTTCATTTGTAAAGATGATATATTTTAGCCAAACAATTTAAATCTAAAATGAGCCTAAAGGTTATGGTTTACTTTCAATAGTCTTTGCTGGCAAATCTAAAGATTCTGAAATAATACTGAATCTTTTTTTTTTTTTTAAATCATCTGTTACAAAGTCATATTCTCTTCTTTAGAAGTCTAGATCTTTTCTGCTCAAGGCCAAATTTTTACTGCACCTTTGTCATAATACCTTGCATATCTTTGTAGTCTTCTTGGTATAAAATTTTATGTGAGAGGAAATAACACTGGGTACATAGCTATGCTATGAATAAAATTAAGAGAAAAAACATTTATCAAATTAAAGATTTCTCTACTAGGCATGATGAAACATAAAACCTTTACTTATTTGTGACAGAGGATCTGAGTTTTATGTTTTATTTAATTTTAAATAACTTAAATGGCCCCATGTGGTTAGTGGTGACTGTATTTAATAATATAGTTAAGAATGAACTAAAATAGATGTAGTCAAACAAAGAAATTGTCAAAACTCCAAGAGATAAATGAGCAAAAGATTTAATTAGGCAATTCATATTAATTTAAAAAACATACAATTGGCCAATAAATAAATAAAACACACTTGGCTTCACTAATAATCAAACACACAAAAAATAAAATTAAATACAAATGCTGATCAAACTGGTAGATATTGGTAGTGTAGAGAATATGGGGGAAATGAACACTTTCATGCACAGCTGGATGAAATTACCACAAGTTCTTTTGAAGAGCAATCTCGCAGTTTAAAGAATTGAAAGCACACATTTTATGATGTAGAAATCCCACTTGTAAGAATATAACCTGCAGAAATACTATCTTAAGTAGCTAAGATACATATATTAATACTAGGCAGAATATTCACCACAGTGTATTTGATAGAAACAAACCCCCAAATAATTATAATTATCGATAAAGGACAGAAATGGTATGGACCTAACAGAAGCAGAAGATATTAAGAAGCAAGAATACTCAGAAGAACTATATAAAAAAGATCTTTACGACCCAGATAATCATGATGGTGTGATCACTCATCTAGAGCCAGACATCCTGGAATGTGAAGTCAAGTGGGCCTTAGAAAACATCACTACAAACAAAGCTAGTGGAGGTGATGGAATTCCAGTGGAGCTATTTCAAATCCTGAAAGATGATGCTGTGAAAGTGCTGCACTCAATATGCCAACAAATTTGGAAAACTCAGCAGTGGCCACAGGACTGGAAAAGGTCAGTTTTCATTCCAATCCCAAAGAAAGGCAATGCCAAAGAATGCTCACACTACTGCACAATCGCACTCATCTCACACGCTAGTAAAGTAATGCTCAAAATTCTCCAAGCCAGGCTTCAGTAATACGTGAACCGTGAACTTCCAGATGTTCAAGCTGGTTTTAGAAAAGGCAGAGGAACCAGAGATGAAATTGCCAACATCCGCTGGATCATGGAAAAAGCAAGAGAGTTCCAGAAAAACATCTATTTCTGCTTTATTTATGCCAAAGCCTTTGTGCATCACAATAAACTGTGGAAAATTCTGAAAGAGATGGGAATACCAGAGGACCTGACCTCCCTCTTGAGAAACCTATATGCAGGTCAGGAAGCAACAGTTAGAACTGGACATGGAACAACAGACTGGTTCCAAATAGGAAAAGGAGTACGTCAAGGCTGTATATTGTCACCCTGCTTATTTAACTTCTATGCAGAGTACATTGTGAGAAATGCTGGGCTTGAAGAAGCACAAGCTGGAATCAAAATTGCCAGGAGAAATATCAATAACTTCAGATATGCAGATGACAGCACCCTATAGCAGGAAGTGAAAAGGAACTAAACAGCCTCTTGATGAAAGTAAAAGAGGAGAGTGAAAAAGTTGGCTTAAAGCTCAACATTCAGAAAATGAAGATCATGGCATCTGGTCCCATCACTTCATGGGAAATAGATGGGGAAACAGTAGAAACAGTGTCAGACTTTATTTCTTTGGGCTCCACAATCACTGCAGATGGTGACTGCAGCCATGAAATTAAAAGATGCTTACTCCTTGGAAGAAAAGTTATGACTAACCTAGAGAGCATATTGAAAAGCAGAGACATTACTTTGCCAACAAAGGTCTGTCTAGTCAAGGCTATGGTTTTTCCAGTGGTCATGTATGGATGTGAGAGTTGGAATGTGAAGAAAGCTGAGCGCCGAAGAATTGATGCTTTTGAACTGTGGTGTTGGAGAAGACTCTTGAGAGTCTCTTGGACTGCAAGGAGAGCCAACTAGTCCATTCTGAAGATCAGTCCTGGGATTTCTTTGGAGGGAATGATGCTGAAGCTGAAATTCCAGTACTTTGGCCACCTCATGTGAAGAGTTGACTCACCGGAAAAGACTCTGATGCTGGGAAGGACTGGGGGCAGGAGAAGGGGACTACAGAGGATGAGATGGCTGGATGGCATCACTGACTCGATGGATGTTTACTCTGAGTGAACTCTGGGAGTTGGTGATGGACAGGGAGGACTGGCGTGCTGAGATTCATGGGGTCGCAAAGAGTCGGACATGACTGAGCGACTGAACTGAACTGAACTGATAGTTATTTGAATTCAACAAGGGAGTGGATGAAAAAAACCATGATACATCCAAACAATCAAAGTTTAGAAGCTCTTAAAAAATTAAATTGTTCATATGTATTGACTTGGAAAGACCATAAGGCAAAATGCTGTTTTTCTTTTACAGAACAGATTCTCAGTTGATCTTTGCTGAGAGAATGGAAGTGAATGATTTCATTTTTAGTAAAATTGCCTATTGTATACATATCTATATGCTTAGAAGAGATTCTGGATGGAAATATATAAGATCATGACCAGTAGTCATCATTAAGGATTGGGTTTGGAGGAGAGAATGTTGAACTCTCACTTTGGAAGGTTAACAGACTTTGGTGATTTTTCAAATTGACTATAATGACATTGTTATCACTTTTGTAATAAAAGGCTAGATATAAAACAGAAAATAAAAAGATTTTCAATCTTGATCTCACCTAACAAAAATATAAATTTTTATCACAAAATTTAGCTTCTTGAGTTAAATTCTGAGATGGTCTGGGACAAGATAATGGACTGGAATGGTGAGTAAAGTATATGCTTACCAGGTTAATCATACAAGATACAGCATGACTGATAAAATGGCAGAAAAACCTTTATGGACTGGGAATTCACTTTCAAAGCAGTTACTGAAACGTATTAAGAGTGAAACGAAAAGCCTTATGAAAATAATAGCCTGGAAGTGGAAAGGGATACAAATTTTACTCCCAACCTCAACAAAAAGCTCATATTTAGGGTGCAATGGAAAACAAAGCTTTTTCAGACAGATAAAAATATTACCAATGTCAGTTTTTAAGAGGTCAAAGTGTTTTAAAATGATTTAACAATGTCCTTGCAAAGTTGTTAATAAACTGAAAAAAAAAAAAAGGCTCACCTGCTTCATACTAAATAAATACAATGCAAATAAGATTATTTCTTACAGGAAACTAACAACAAACTCAAAGATAACTATGCATATCTTATCTTTATTCAAGGTTACCTTATTATCACCTGTTATTCCTTTCTCATAATGAGCCAAAGCATTTACATAATCACCTCTGGAAAAAAAAGAGTGAATTTTAATTCACATTTAAGTATCTTGTTTACATATACAAGATTTAAAACATAATCTGTCACTGAGTTGCTTAAGCACATGAAAGATGTGATACACAATGTTTATGCATGCATTCTTTGAAATGCAGGCCATTATTTTGCTACTTTTTTTTTTTTACTTTATTTTACAATACTGTATTGGTTTTGCCATACATTGACATGAATCCACCATGGGTGTACATACGTTCCCAAACATGAACCCCCTCCCACCTCCCTCCCCAATTCGTTTCTTACATGCTAGTACACATGTTTCAATGCCATTCTCCCCAATCATCCCACCCTCTCCCTCTCCCTCAGAGTCTAAAAGTCTGCTCTATACATCTGTGTCTCTTTTACTGTCTCGCATACAGGGTCATCATTGCCATCTTTCTAAATTCCATATATATGTGTTAGTATACTGTATTGGTGTTTTTCTTTCTGGCTTACTTCACTCTGTATAATCGGCTCCAGTTTCATCCATCTCATTAGAACTGATTCAAATGTATTCTTTTTAATGGCTGAGTAATACTCCATTGTGTATATGTACCGCAGCTTTCCTATCCATTCATCTGCTGATGGACATCTAGGTTGTTTCCATGTCCTGGCTATTATAAACAGTGCTGCGATGAACATTGGGGTACATGTGTCTCTTTCAATTCTAGTTTCCTTGGTGTGTATGCCCAGAAGTGGGATTGCTGGGTCATAAGGTAGTTCTATTTGCAATTTTTTAAGGAATGTCCATACTGTTCTCCATAGTGGCTGTACTAGTTTGCATTCCCACCAACAGTGTAGGAGGGTTCCCTTTTCTCCACACCCTCTCCAGCATTCATTGCTTACAGACTTTTGGATTGCAGACATTCTGACTGGTGTGAAGTGGTACCTCATTGTGGTTTTGATTTGCATTTCTTTAATAATGAGTGATGTTCAGCATCTTTTCATGTGTTTGTTAGCCATCCGTATGTCTTCTTTGGAGAAATGTCTATTTAGTTCTTTGGCCCATTTTTTGATTGGGTCGTTTATTTTTCTGGAATTGAGCTGCATAAGTTGCTTGTATATTTTTGAGATTAAAGATCTAAATGTAAGACCAGAAACTATAAAACTCCTAGAGAACATAGGCAAAACACTCTCCAACATAAATCACAGCAGGATCCTCTATGATCCACCCCCCAGAATTCTGGAAATAAAAGCAAAAATAAACAAATGGGATCTAATTAAAATTAAAAGCTTCTGCACAACAAAGGAAACTATAAGCAAGGTGAAAAGACAGTCTTCTGAATGGGAGAATATAATAGTAAATGAAGCAACTGACAAACAACTAACCTCAAAAATATACAAGCAACTTATTTTGCTACTTTAAAAGTAAGTATTAAGCTAAATTATGCTAAGAGTGTAAGGTACTAACTTTGTACTATGCTAGGCATTTTGGGGAGCTACATTAAAATTTTGGGGTCACTCTTGTTTAATTATCTCCTTTGGGGTTCTAAGGGACTTCCCTAGTAACTCAGTTGGTAAAGAATCTGCCTGCAATGCAGAAGGCCCGTGTTCAATCCCTGGGTAGGGGAAGATGCCCTGGAAAAGGGAACGGCAACCCACTCCAGTACTCTTGCTTGGAGAATTTCATGGACAGAGGATGTGGTGGACTACAGTCCATGGGATTGCAAAGAGTTGGACACAACCGTGTGACAAACTTTCCTTTCCTCCTTTCCTTTGGGGTTCTAAAGACAATCATGAGACCATAAAAAGCAATGTTTGGGTTTTTTTTTCCACAAATACCCAGTATTTATAAGCGCAATATGTACTGAGAGAATCTGTGTAGAAATTAAGGAAAATACTGGGGATGACAGTATTAAGGGCCCTGATTCTTATTCTGATAAAAAGTATCATGTTGTTTGTTTAGTCACTAAGACGTGTCCAACTCTGCAACCCCATGGACTGTAGCCTGCCAGGCTCCTCTGTCCATGGGATTTGCCAGGCAGGAATACTGAAGTGGGTTGCCATTCTCTTCTCCAGGGGATCTTTCTGACCCAAGGATTGAACTCTTGTCTCCTGTCTCCTGCATTGGTAGGCAGATTCTTTACCACTGAGACAGCAGGGAATATAAATGATACCACTCCCTCTTCCCATGACGGATGCTTATATGGATCTGCATATCTAGAAGCCATATTTATTACCTCAGTTCATTCTTACTGCTTGGAACAGAATGGATCAGTGATTGCTTAGTATCCATCTGGAGATCCATTGTCCTTTAAGAAACCATCTCAAAAAAAAAAAAAAAGAAACCATCTCCTCCAGAATAAATTAATCAGCTCTGAAAAGTCAGCTTAGACCAGTCAACCTCCCTCAGCTTCACTCAATTTCCTCATCTGTTGGTTACAAAGAATTTGTTGGACAGCCCAGAGCTTCACAGTCAGCAGTGTTCCTACGTGGGAGTTTCTAATGCTGCTGTGCTATGCTTAGTCGTGTCTGACTCTTTGCAACGCTATGAACTGTAGCCCACCAGGCCCCTCTGTCCATGGGGATTCTCCAGGCAAGAATACTGGAGGGGGCTGCCATGTACTCTCCAGGGGATCTTCCCAACCCAGCGATTGAACCCAGGTCTCCCGCACTGCAGGCGGATTCTTTACCATCTGAGCCACCAGGGAAGCCCCAAATACTGAAGTGGGTAGACTATCCCTTCTCCAGGAGATCTTCCTGATCCAGGAATCAAACCAGGGTCTCCTGCATTGCAGGTGGATTCTTTACCAGCTGAACTACCCAGGAAGCCCAGGAATTTCCAATATTTGGACCCAATTACATCAACACAGATAGAGATGTCTCTTGATGGTTCCTCCTTCAGGAACCTGAGGTTTCCCTTGAGCAAGCCCAATTAAGAGATGCTAGAGGAGATGAGCCCTGGGATTTCTTTGGAAGGAATGATGCTGAAGCTGAAACTCCAGTACTTTGGCCACCTCATGTGAAGAGTTGACTCATTGGACAAGACTCTGATGCTGAGAGGGATTGGGGGCAGGGGGAAAAGGGGGCGACAGAGGATGAGATGGCTGGATGGCATCACCGACTCGATGGACATGAGTCTGAGTGAACTCCAGGAGTTGGTGATGGACAGGGAGGCCTGGCATGCTGCGATTCATGGGGTCGCAAAGAGTCAGATACGACTGAGCGACCGAACTGAACTGAAACTGAGACTTGGGAACACTTACTTTTTTTTTATGGTATTTTAGTTCATGTTATTTATTTTGGAACTCTCATGTGGCCCTAGCTCATGATTCTAATGTCAGACTGGAGAGCTAATCCTTCCCACAGATGTCAGATGGGTCCTTCTTTGATCTAATCAATGTCTTGGATGTGGAATGAAAAAGACTGTTGGAACTGAGCAGAGGCCCAGGGCTTTAGAATCAAACTCAGCAGCTGGTGGGACTCCTCTGGTGGTCCAGTGGCTAAGATATCACACTCTCAATGCAGGGGTCCTGGGTGCAATCCCTCCCTGGTCAGGAAACTAGATCCCACATGCCATAACTAAGAGGTCACATGCCACAAATAAGACCTGGTGCAGCCAAACAAATAAATATTTTTTAAAAATCAGCACCTGGTAGCCACTGGGGTATTGGACAGTGATGAGCTATACCTAATTAGTTGTGATTATCACAAGAGTAAGTCTCCTGATTTGGGTGTTGGGGTGCATACCTAGATCAGGACCCAGGAGTCAGCATAGAAACAGCAGTGAAAACTATGCAAACTGGTGGCTTCACAGTCACATGTTGAGCAAAAACGGTTAAAAAAGTATCAATAACATCAGACTTTCAATTGGCTCAGCTCACCTGACTATGATGAGACAGTTTTTGAGGGTTTGCTACAAAGACTTTGATTCTCCCGAAAGGAGGAACAAGGGAAGTTTTCTGGATAGTTCCAGAGCTTCCTCAAGTGCTTGTGCTCTGACAGGGGAGGGTGGATCATCTCCCAGTACAGTGACCCTCTTCTCTTTACTCTCAGCCCCAGTCATTCACAGGACAGAGATGCAGGGCCAGGGCACTGGGCCTCCTCTCTTGAGTTATGCATTAAGATTCCTGTTTGTTCTTTTCAACATATTGGATTAACTCTAAGGGACAGATTAAGATTGACTATGAAGAAATAAAATCTCCAGAAAGCTTTTATTTGCAAAATGGGAACTTTTAAATAAGGTATCCTGGCTAGAAATGAAAGAGTACTTTTTGACAGAGTAATTTCTACAACTATCATCTGTCAATATTCTCAATGACTATAAAGTCTATATGAAAATAAAATGGAACTACATAAAAATGATTTTTAATGTTAGAACCATATTTTCTTTGTTCAAGAAGCAGTGTTTTTCCCATTTTATAATTTTTGAAAATGGAATATATCCTATAATAAATTGTCCAGTTATGATGTAGTTGTCATTGCAACTACATATACCTGCAAACTTGTATCTGTCAATAAATGATTCAGTTCTTGTCTCTGCAGGCATCTGCATTAGTGACATTAACCACAGCTGAATGCGAGTCTAAAATTGGATCCTGAAATCCCTCTAAAATTACGCTTTTAGGCAGGACTGAAGTAAAAAAGTATAGTCTGTCAATTAAGACTACTGACAGTTAACACTGTCTAGCAATTAAGACGGAGAAGGCAATGGCAACCCACTCCAGTACTCATGCCTGGAAAATGCCATGGATGGAGGAGCCTGGTAGGCTGCAGTCCATGAGGTCGCTAAGAGTCGGACACGACTGAGTGACTACACTTTCGTTTTTCACTTTCATGCACTGGAGAAGGAAATGGCAACCCACTCCAGTATTCTTGCCTGGAGAATCCCAGGGACGGGGGAGCCTGGTGGGCTGCAGTCTATAGGGTCGCACAGAGTCGGACACAACTGAAGCAACTTAGCAGCAGCAGCAATTAAGAACACTAGAAATTTCTAAATCTCTCAGAACAGATTATGGTATTTTCAAAGGCAGGCGAGATCTATGAAGCATATTCATCATGCATCAGCAGGGCTTATTACTCAAGCACTGCAGCTTCACCTTGAAAAGCTTCTGGCTTGATTTGCAACACGAACTGATGAATTTTTATCCGTGTGCAATTCAATCTTAAAAAGCAGAAGTACAAGTTGAAGCAAATAGAGTTGTAGAACAAAGCCTGTATCTTTCACCAGGCCTTGAATTCACACTGCAAATCCTCAAAGTGTTCAAAGAGGTCAAGGTCATGATCGTAAATTAAGAAAAGCAGAGTCACCTTGACACTATGTGTAACTGCTGTTGGCCAAATGTGTTTCAAAACAATATTTCTCAATTCAAAACAATTCTAAATATGGAAAAGACTTAGACCCAAACTGAGATTTTGATGCTGAAAGGGAGTGGATAGATACATGGATAAGACATCATTAGTTAAAATAAAACATTTTTGGATGTATAATTAATATGGTTTTTTTCTACCTAAGAAGCCACTATTAAATCCATGGATTTAATTATTAAATCAATGGCCTTATAATGAATAGCAGTTTAGAACTGAAGATATTCAATAATTAGATACTGACTGAAACATATAAAGATGAGGACTTACGTGAATTCAAGCTGAATAGCATATTCTTTTGATATAAACGGTATTTGGTCTGGGGCTAAACGTTTTGCCAGCTGCAGAGCACTGTCCCAGTGCTGCAAATCCCTTCTCATCTATTAGAAAGAGAAAGATATTAATTTCAAATGGCAAATTATTCTGCACAGTTACCATATAGTGCTGGTTTTAATAAAAGTGATTACATTCCCTGGTGGCTCAATGGACCACTGCCAATGCAGGGGACATGGGTTTGGTCCGGGAAGATCCTAAGTGGTGTGCCACAACTACTGAGCCTGTGCTCAAGAGCTGGTGAGCCACAACTACTGAGCCTGTGCCTTCCAGGGCCTGTGGCTATTACAGTGGTTCATGGCCCTCCAAAACTCAATTCTAAACAAAATCTTATTCTCTTTAGTATTTAATTTGTCTCAATAGGAAAAGGGCTTCCCTGGTGGCTCAGAGGTTAAAGTGTCTGCCTCCAATGCGGGAGACCCGGGTTTGATCCCTGGGTCAGGAAGATCCCCTGGAGAAGGAAATGGTAACCCACTCCAGTATTCTTGCCTGGAGAATCCAATGGATGGAGAAGCCTGGTAGGCTACAGTCCATGGAGTCGCAAAGAGTCAGACATGACTGAGTGACTTCACTTTCACTAGGAAAAAATTAAATTGAATTAAAATTAATTCAATCAACTAAATTAAAACTAGTATTTCTTCTCAGAGGGGAGATGATAAAGAAAAAGTTGAGAAATACTTTACTATAGGAATCAATCTTATTTTCTGAGAAAATCTGAACCTGTATCATGAGATGAATAGTAGCAAACATAAATAAAATGTGAACATGTCTCTCTCTCTGACTCCTGAGGTCTTTTATCTGTGTCTGGGGCACAATTTCACAATTCCAAAATTGTATGTAATTATTTTATATTGTTAGGTTAATCATGTTCCCATTATGGCTTGAAATTGTAATTATCTTTCATTTTTTGTCTGGCTATTGATTGCAAAAACTGAGAAACATCTTTTTACTATTGTGATTACGTAACTATTACTCACTTAATACCATTGTATTATGATTGGTCAACAGAAAAATTACAGAATTCTGTATCACCAAAACTACCATTTAATAGAAAAACCTGTAATCACTTTTTAAAATTCATATGCATATCAGAATCATCTTGGAATTTTTTTGAAAAATACAAATACAAATGCCCAGGGATTGCCTTTTTTTTTTCTTTTTGCTAGAGCTCCAGTTTCTAATGAATAGCCATGTTATGGGAGAATGCCACTGAAACATGTATAATATCATCTGTGAAACGGATTGCCAGTCCAGGTTTGATGCATGATACAGGATGCTCGGGGCTGGTGTACTGGGATGACCCAGAGGGATGGGATGGGGAGGGAGGTGGGAGGGGGGTTCAGGATGGGGAACATATGTACACTCATGGCGGATTCAAGTGAATGTATGGCAAAACCAATACAATACTGTAAAGCGAAATAAAGTAATTAATTAAAAAAAGATAAAAAATAAAAATAAAAACACCTGGACTCTATGAGGATCTTTCATTTTTATCTATTTTGTTTCATTATTTCTTTCTATTTCATATTCAGTGCTCCCATTTCATTTTGTTTATGTTTTCCAATTTTCCATCTTTTCTTTTTTTGGATGTTCTTTCTCAAGTCTTTATCAAGAATAGTAGAAAAGCTTTTGTAAACATATATATATTTTTAAAAACTTATGAATTTTTGCCTAACTAAAAAATTAATGACATTTTGATTCCACTTGTTTTTCTTAGTATGAATAGAATGCTAGATTTCCAAATTAAAAAAACAGATATGCAACAAGCACAAAGGTTTACTGTATAGCACAGGGAACAGTATGATGTAATAACCTATACTGGAAAATAATTTCAGAAATAATGTGTATATGTATAACTGAATCACAGACACAAAAAAGAATCCTACTTTTTGAAATTCAGTTTTTCTAAATGTCCTATGGACATCTAATAACATATGAGATACAAAATTTTAAATATATTTGTGTAGGATGTGATTAGGACTTCCCAGGTGGCACTAGTAGTAAGGAACCCACCTGCCAATGCAGGAGATATAAGAGATGTGGGTTCGACCCCTGGGTCTGGAAGATCCCCTGCAGGAGGGCATAACAACCCACTCCAGTATTCTTGCCTGGAGAATCCCATGGACAGAGGAGCCTGGCGGGTGCAGTCCAGTGGGTCACAAAGAGATGGACATGACTGCAGTGACTTAGCATACAAGCACACAGGATATGATTAACATAAATTAATTAAATATAAATCTATTATATTTAAATTATTAATGACATCATTCAAGATGCTCCTATTCTTTCTGCACTTGATAAAATGGTCTCAGAGAAATGTTAATATGTCTCACTATGATTATATATTGCTTGTTTTCCCTTTTATTTCTTCTGATTTTTGCTTTATGTCTTTTCTTTGTTGTTAAGTGTCTAATGGTTTATGGTATCTTCTTTGTGAATTGTTCCTTTTATCATTAAAATATTCATCTTTGTTTCATTTAAAATAAATAATAATAAAAAACTAACCATAAAAGAGTAAACCATTAATCTTCTGGAGTTCATTCCTCACTTTATTCACCCTTTGTACAGAATTAACAATGGCTAACATTTTGCAAGTGATATCTGCTACTCTAAGACATTAGCCTATTTACTTTCCACAACTAGGCCTTTTATAATGAGCTGTTCCTGCGCCCATTTTAGGGATCCAGAACTGAGGCAAAGAGAGGCTAGTTTTGCACACACAGTCTCACTGTTAGTGTGCGGCAGGGCTGAGCAGTAGGACTTTGCCTCCAAAGTTTTTACTTAGCTAACCTGTCAGCCTTCAAAGTGCGGTTAAAGGAACAATGGGGTGCAGTCACCGTTTCCCACTGTGAAGCCATCAGCTTAAATCCTTTACGAAGCCAGGAGCACGTGACAAGTGTCCACAGCTAACGCGGAAGGGCGAGGATGACATCTCTGCCCTCACCCAGGGAAGCCCTGTTCCTACTCCAGCACATACCAATCCAAGATCTGAAAATTTCTCAGGGTGTCCCCAGTCCTCTCAAATAATACTGTGAGTGCATGCGTGCTAAGTCACTTCAGTCACGTCTGATTCTTTGCAAGCCCATGGACTGTACCCCGCCAGGCCGCTTTGTCCATGGGATTCTCCATGCATGAATACTGAAGTGGGTTGCCACTTCCTACTCCAGGGGATCTTCCTGACCCAAGGATCGGACCCACATCTCTTTCATCTGCTGTACTGGCAGGCGGGTTGTCTACCACTAATGCCACCTGGGAAGCCAATAACACTGGAAAACCATCTAATTTTTTTCTTAACATTCAGTCCACTTAAAATTTAAAAATGGAATTTGCTATAGAACAATTTGAAAAAGAGAAGTCATGAAATCAATAGCAAATGTGCTTTCTCTATGTGGCTGTGGAAATGTTGGCTGAAGTGGAACAATGTTAGTGACGACAGCTACCATCTGTGTCTTTACAGTCAAGCTGGCGCCGTTCCCAAAGATCTAATCTCATTCTTACATCTTTACAGCAACCCTATGGGCTACATATTATTATCCCTCCTTTAAATGGGATCTAGGGCACTGAGACATGGAATAACTTGTCCAAGGGCACACAGAGGTGGGATTTGAAACCAGTCACGCCCAACTCTAAAGTCCACATTCTTAACTGCTCTTCTACACAGCCACAGTGCTCTCCTACCTTGTGTGGCCCTGGGTCCTTCATTCTGTTCTGGTCCTTCCCTCGTAATGCTCACCTCTGGGAAACTAGTGATGATACATAAGCCTACCCCTCTTCACACACAAGAGAACGTCACACAGTAAATGATAAATGTGCCTCAGGTTTCCCATTTAAAAATAGAGAAAATAATAGTATTATCTCACAGGAGTGTTGTGAGGGTTGAATGAATTAAAATATTTATGTCAACACTTAGAAAAGTACCTGGTACACGTAAGCACTCAATAAATGCTTCATTTGTATGTGTTTTTGTAAGTTACAGAATCTGTTCTCTTTGGATACGCTCTGACTCTAAATTATTTGGTAATGTTACAATACCATGCCTTTTACTGCTCCATAGAACGCAGAGTGAAAATACTTCTAAGGTTAGTGAATACTCAGGGGTTCTTAAAGCTGAAGTCTGAGTTCAAGGAGGGGGAAGGCATGTGGTGCCTGGTGCTGAGAGATGTTAACTCTTTAAAAGAGGTCAGAGCCTCTTTGTGCGTTCTTTCCCTCATCTGCTGCCTTACCTCAAGGGCGGCAACAGGGCAGCTGGATGCCAGGTACAGGTCCTGAGCCAGGTTGAAGTCATTGCTGAACATGGCAAGATGTCCTGCCAGAAGATTGTAGTCCTCTATTCCCTATAAATAAAAACAGTTTTAATGAGAAGAAACTCAAGGGTTTAATTTTTATTTAAGGACTGTGCTTAGGAAGAAGTGGTAGTATCTATCAGTTTTTGAGCTAGGTAAGACTAACTGCAGAAATTTAAATGCTTGACTCAGTATCATTTAAATGCTAATCTGATAATTCCCATAAGATGTTGTTTACCTTTATTTGTTCCAAGGACATCACCATGCCAACGTTTCCAATAGTCCGATAAACACGGATTGCAAACTCCACTTCCATGTGGTGTAGACAGGCTCTGGCCAGTTCATTCCAGGCAGTCTGATCATTGAGAATCTTGCACAGTTCCCAGGCATCAGAAAACCTGGCATTTGAATATATAAGCATAATCAAGGAGCTCTATTTGTTTCCTACTAGGCAGTTTTTCCCAGGGACAGGGAAGCCTCATGGGCTGCCGTCTATGGGGTCACACAGAGTCGGACACGACTGAAGTGACTTAGCAGCAGCAGCAGGCAGTTTTTAGACTGTATGTAATTTAATGTTATGCCTTAGATAAATTTTGCAAAAATATTTTTCAATCTTTAATCATTTCCAAGTTATAAAAGAACTACATAAACTTTTCTTCCTTTTTTGTATAGATGTTTTTTCCTGAATTTATTGAATTAATCTGAGTCTACGCTGTGTAACCACCCTCCCTCATCAGTAACTAATTCTACTCATTTATTTTTTGGTTTACTTGACACACATATGAAGATTATTTCTGCTGTCATATAAGTCTAATAACATTAGTATTCTATTCCTATAAGCTGGGAAATTTAAGATAGGTCGGCCCACTAGGGCCTGCAGCTTCCTGCTTTGGGAAATAAAGTGCGAGTGAAAGACGGCCACTAGCCCACCTACCCTTTATGGCCTGTCTGGGCTGCTCTCACTCCAACAACCAACCTGGGTAGTTGTGATGGACCCTATAGCCCTTAAAGCCTGAAATACCATTTTGACCATAACAGAAAAAGCTTACTGACTTCTGGTTTAAAACTTAACCACAAATGTCAATGAGACTTTTTGTGGGACTCCTACATTAATGAATATGTCATCCTCCCCATCTAGTCATCAATCTAGTTTCCACCCAACACACACACACTGAGCACTGCTATGTGCCAGGATCAGTGCGTGGAACCAAGATGTAAGGATCAAAGGTAGTCACTGTCCTTAGGTGGTCACACTTGGGGAAGGCAGAAGAGACAGGTGAGTAAACAGAGGACTACGACACAGCACGGCAGAGGTACCAGAGTGCCTGTAATATGTGCATCTTTGTGCTTAGTGCTTTGCATAAATTATCTCACTGGATCACCCTGACAACCCTATTCCCTATATATTATTATTATTTCTTCTTTATAAAGGAGGAAAGTGAGGCTTAGAGACCTTAAAAAACCAGCCTAGTGGTAAGAGACAATGTGCTCTAAACCACTCTGCACACCAGATCCTGGCTCTGAGGCAACACATGAGAAAGGCCTCAATCTACACTGCCAGTGGTCAGGAGCTTCAGGGAAGGCTTCCTGGAGGAGAGGGCCCTGCTGAATGGCGGAGAATGAGGCGTTACTACCTACACAGACAGGGAAGGGCAGTCTAAGATGCGAAAGCAGCAAATGCCAAGGCAGGAAATCATGAAACATTATTGAATTCAAGCAGTCAGTGGACAGAGAGCACTGGAGGAGTCGGGGCAGGTGAGGCTGGTATTAAATCAGCAAGAGCTGAGCATGTCAGGCTGAGGTCCCCGAAAAATAGGGGTCTCTTCCTAAAGCCAGTGGGAAGTCACTGAGGATCAGACTCACATTTTCCAAAGTGTGTGGAGAATAGATTGTCTTGAGGCTACCTGGAGAGAGAGCGGTCAGGGTCGCTCTGCTACACATTACTCCATTGGAAGGCCGGAGTTAAGGTGGGGGAATAGTGGAGGAGAAAAAGACCTGGGTGTGTGTGGGTGTGTATGCATGCGTGGGTGTGTATGCGTGGGTGTGGGTGTGCGCTGTAGGGCATGTGCACAACGTGATTTGGGCAGGGGGAGAAAAGGAGGCTGGGAAAGATGATGGTGCGAGTTTGAGGAACTCGTGGACTCCCAGCTACATAGGACTGGGAGGCAGTGGTGATACAGGTTTAAGTAAAGGATGCATATTCTGGAGTTAATCTCATATATAAGGTATTGAAATCACCTTTGAGGAGATTCATTCTGGAAGAATAACTAGAGTGAGAAGATAAGAAAGGAGCCCAAGGGACCCTGAGGAAGAGCAACATTTACACAAAGGAATTCACAGTCACCCTAAGAGGTGAGAGGAAAAAGCAGGGATAGCTCAGAAAGTAAAGCGTCCACCTACAATGCAGGAGACCCAGGTTCGATCTCTGGGTCGGGAAGATCCCCTGGAGAAGGAAATGGCAACCCACTCCAGTACTCTTGCCTGGAGAATCCCATGGAAGGAGGAGCCTGGTGGGCTACAGCCCATGGGGTCACAAAGAGTCGGACATGACTGAGCGACTTCACTCACTTGAGGAGATTCACTCTGGAAGAATAATTAGAGTGAAAAGAGAAGAAAGAAGCCCAAGGGACCCTGAGGAAGAGCAACATTTACACAGAGGAATTCACTGTGGTCCTAAGAGGTGAGAGGAAAAAGCAGGGGAAAAAAAATCTCAAGTAAGATAAAATTAAACTTTGTTATGATGAAATTAAGGGAGTGTTGAAATAATTACATTTATTAGAATTTCACAATAACTGCTATTTGGGAGATTAGAAACCCTTTTTGTTCTGATGGGCTTTTCCCATAGTACAAAAGCCCTTCCTTTAGAATTTACATATATTTTCAAATCGATCATATCTGAGCTTCATGATAATCCCGTGAAGTAAATGAGGTAAATCCTATTATCTCCATCTTTTTTTTTTGGTCATGCTGTGTGGCATGTGCGACCTTAGTTTCCCAACCAGTGATCAAACCTGTGCTCCCTGCATTGGAAGAGTATAGTCTTATTAATCACTGGATGGCCAGGGAATTCCTTTCCATCTATTTTCACAAGATTTGACCTTTAAAATCACAAAAGGAAATGAGAAGCTCCACAAGAAGTGTTTAAGCCATACCTTTTTAGCATTAAAGTCTGTGTCAGCACCTGCCTCAGTTCATGAGGCCCCACGTCTTTTAAAGTGTCGAGGAAGCGGTGAGTGCTAAGATAGATGTTGTTTATTTTTCCACTCTGGGTCTGGCAGGTCAACTCTCCATTATATAACAGCAAAGGTTTATGAGAGAAAGGAACTTTGGTGCCACCAGCCAGAATGACCTTGGATCCTATATTATAAAACAGACACCTTAATGTTGAAAACTAATAGCACACACATTAAAAAGAGAATGTTTTAATTTTAGTACAATGGAAATGTAATTCTCAACAAACATACAAAAAAGTGATTAAGTACCTTGGATAGTGTCCTTGTGAAAGACATACGTGTATACCTTATCGTCATCGTAGGCGATAAATACACCTTTATCCATTGGCCAGTTTTCCCAAAGAACACCTTTAATGGTTGGCGAAAAATCTGGAATCTCATAGGTAGCATCATTAACCTAAAAATTAAGGATTTACAGATTTTACCCAAATCTGCACTTAAACCATTATCATTTGCCTTTGTAGGATGGAGCTTGTCTGCAGTCTTAGCTGGTAAAGCTTACCAACTCATATTCAACTCATCAACATCCCAAGATAAATGAAGAAAAGTTTCTTTTCCCCTTTCTATACTAAGCATGGCTTTTAAAAAAACTGTAGTTACATGCAAAGTCAAGGGTTTTATCTAAAATTTGGTGAATTTGCAGGAAAAACTACAAGTCTGGACACAAAACTTCAGGTTAAGAAAAAAAGTTGAAGTTGCTCAGAATGATAACAGAAATATTAACTATGAACACACTTGTGCTTAGAAAATTTTCAATAATATTGGGTACAGAAATGCTCCAACTAGAGAATAAACAAATAATTCATACATGATTTGAGATCTAAATAAATTCCACTTGATACATTTTATTTAAAAACACGCATTCCGACAATGTATTCCAACAAACTGTAATTATAGTAATATAAGCTATTAAAAAAATCAACCCATATATTCCTATAAACTCAGGCAGATAGGTTTATATATATATCCTGAAAGGAAATCTCTACAAGATTGAATTTCCTTATTAAGCAGGGGGAACTCAAGGTCATCTTTACATTCAGGTCATTTTTCCTCATTTATTTTGTAACTGAGAAATGGGTTGGAAAGAACTAGAATATTAGGAATTTTGAATAAATAATCCAGGCACTTCTGCTGAAACCTGTTACACATTTGTCAAAGACAGAAAAGAAAAGAAATAAAGAGAAGAGAAAAAGAAAAAGGGAGGAAGGAAGTTTTACTATCTAGGAGAGTATATCGTGAAGTGAGAGCTATCTTCAGGGAATGTGTCTTCACTGTGGTAGAGCTAAGACACCTGGGAACAGTTACTAAGGTTCAGTCCAAGCACAGCTGTAGGCTGTGTGAACTATGAACAAAAATATACTAATTGGATATTGAAAAAAAATCCAAGTATAGTAAGTGAGATAAAACCACAATATTTCCTTTTTTCTAAATTAAGCCTTGTAAAAGTTAAGGATGTTTAAAAATAAGAGTAACTAAATCTAAAAATCTTAATCAACCCTGACTATTCACTGGAAGACTGACGCTGAAGCTCCAATACTTTGGCCACCTGATGTGAAGAACTGACTCACTGGAAAACACCCTGATGCTGGGAAAGAGTGGAGGCAGGAGCAGAAGAGAGTTGACAAGAGGATGAGGTGGCTGGATGGCATCACCAACTCAAAGGACAAGACTTTGAGCAAACTCCTCCAAGATAAAAGCTTCCTTTATCTTGGACATGAGATAGTCAAGGACTGGGAAGCCTGGTATGCTGCAATCCATGGGATCGCAAAGAATCAGACCCAACTGAATGACTGAACAACAATAAAAAATGTCTAAAAATGGATTCATCTGTTTTTAAATCACCTGACTAAAAAAAATCTTTCCTTAGTGTTCAGGATCTTTAAGAGAAGAGGAAAATCAACTGAGGCGGGCAGAAAGGACAGGGAACAGTCCTTGCTCTCTGAAGCTATTCCATTTCTAGAGAAAACTCACGTTATCTGAAGATACACTGTAGTACTGTGCCATAAATAAGGTTAAAATGACACAGAATAAGGACTGTTCTTTCCATTAAAAAGTCTAAGAGTTTTCAACACTTAAAAATTACAAATAATGTAAAAAGTTTTCTAGATGAAAAGTCATGAAAACAAATCACAAATATACCACAAACATAATAACAAAGTACCATAATTCTCCGCGTTAAGAGAAAATGATCTTATATACGAAATATATTTTAAAAACACTTTTTTCATATGTTGCCATTTTAAAAAATAACTATTTGAAAACTTTTCTAGACTTACTGGACAGTAGACATATCCATCACTTTTTTCATCAATGAAAACTAATCTGGTCCCATTTGGGTCAGGAAAAATCTTTTTCACACTGACGGGATGTCGATAATCATTAACAAACTGCCAGTCTTCAATGTAGAAATACTGAATGACACCAGTCTAAAAAAATCCAGTCATAGAAATGAAAGGTTGTCAAGAAAATACTGACTTTTCAGCATTTATGTTAAGCGTATTTCCTAATTTGAAAAAAATAAGTCATATTTTTGATCAAGGAAGAGTCTAAAAATAATATTTACTAAATAAGCAAAGTACAGATCCAAGAAAGTAAGTTAAATGAGTATGTACATCTGAGTCAACAGTCTATTATTAGTTCTAACATCCTTAGTCATATTAAGGCTTAACTGATTTTCAGATTTTCCACTTGTAAGAAATACTCTTATTGGTTAAGAGTAACTTTCAAGTCATATTATTTAAAATATTTTTGCTGTTAGCAAATTAGAAAATTAAGTTTAAAATAAACAAAAACCCACAAGATACAGTCATAGTTCTCTAACAACAATGAACATGTAGACATCAAAATTTAAAAATATACCATTTAAACTCACTCAAAAAAATGAAATACTTAGGTGTAAATTTAACAAAGCATGCATAGGACTTGTGTGTTAAAAACTAAAAATCACTAAGGAAAGAATCCAAGAATATTTAAATAAATGGAGAGGTATACTGTGTTCATGGATTGGTGTCAGAATAAAGATGTTATTTCTCCTGAACTGATAGACAAGATTTTTTTGTAGATACAGACAAGATTATTCTAAAATTTACATGGCCCTGCAAAGGAACTAGAATAGGTAAAACAGTTGTGAAAAAAAAAAAAAAGGGGAAATCAGTCTTTTTTTTTTTTTTTAATAGCTACAGTGATCATTGTGTAGCACTGGTGGAGGGACAGACACAGAGACCACTGGAATAGACTAGAAAAGCCAGATTGTTATCAGGGATTAAGGTAGAGGCAAGAAGAAAGTGGGTGTGGAGATAAATGCAACATGAAGGATCCTGGTGGAGACAGAACTGTTCTATGTCTTGCCTGTTAATGTCAATACCCTGGTTGTGATATGTAATATAATGTTACCATTGGGAGAAACTAGCAAAAGGATTTACAGGATCTCTCTGTATTGTTTCTTATACCTGCAGGTGAGTCTACAATGATCCCAAAATAGAAAGTTTAATTAAAATAAAAACACATGTTAACATCTTACATTTCTATTCAGGCCAAGATGGTGTGACTGGACTTAATTTGCCCACCCAAAAGAACCAAAAATAACAGACAAAATACATGAAATATGATTTTCAAGATACTGGAATAAGGCAACATAGGATAATGGTCTCTTGGAGATGGGAAACAAGCTAACTCCTGTGATTGCTCCAGTTTTTGCCTTGGGAGAGTCTTCAAGCCATGGCAAAGCGGGGGAACATGCAGGTAGAGGGCGACTCCCTGAGCTGCAGAGACTGAGCTGAGGATCCAGTGGGGCAGAAGGGAGGTGGCTAGACTTGCAGCGTATAACACCAGAGAGGAGAGAGATGCACTGAGAGAGCACTGAAGATCTTCAGAGGGTCCACCCTGAGTCTTCAGCAGAGTTTGATCACTGCACACTTAGAAAATTGTCAAAGCCAGGGAGAAGAACCATCCAAAGGCATTAGAGGAAACAGTGACTGGCACTCACAGAGAATTGGGAACAGTGACTGTTTCCAACTGGCAGATTAGAAAACGTAATTCACAGGAAGTGTGTTCACAAGAGAGTTCCAGAAAAACATCTATTTCTGCTTTCTTGACTATGCCAAAGCCTTTGACTGTGTGGATCACAATAAACTGGAAAATTCTGAAAGAGATGGGAATACCAGACCACCTAACCTGCCTCTTGAGAAATCTGTATGCAGGTCAGGAAGCAACAGTTAGAATTGGACATGAACAACAGACTGGTTCCAAATAGGAAAAGGAGTACGTCAAGGCTGTATATTGTCACCCTGCTTATTTAACTTATATGCAGAGTACATCATGAGAAACACTGGACTGGAAGAAGCACAAGCTGGAATCAAGATTACTGGGAGAAATATCAATAACCTCATTATGCAGATGACACCACCCTTATGGCAGAAAGTGAAGAGGAACTCAGAAGCCTCTTGATGAAAGTGAAAGAGGAGAGTGAAAAAGATAAGCATATATAAACATATATATATAAGCATATATATATATATATACACACACACATACACATATAGCTTCCCTGCTTATTTTATAGAGTTAATGAGAAAAACAAGTGAGATCAGGGCTTTATAAATTGTTGTGTGTTATACAAACGTACTATTAATTTATTTACTACTTATTTACCATATCACCACTGCTTTATCTGATACATGAGACCTACCTTACTTGTGTATATAAGCTCAAAAACTGATTTTGGGTCAAATTTAAATTTAAAAAGTCTCTCTTCTGGCAATAAGCATGTTTTTAAATATGCTCTTTAAAAAAAATAATGTGAGAAAACAGAACCTTTGAAACAGTGATTAATTGCCTTTCTAATGAAGGACAGGGAAGCCTGGTGTGCTGCAGTCCATGGGGGAGTCAGACATGGCTGAGCAACTGAACAATAGCAACAAATGTGGAAACAATGCCTTTGTTTTTAAACCAATTTAGTGAATTCTTCTAGAGGCTAAGCAAGGTAACAGGTATGATATGCTTTGAGAAATCTTTAAAAGGTTTTACAAATATAAATGCTATTACTAAACTATGCTTTATGTATATGTGGCTAATGTAACATCTAAGAGTACAGGGTGTTGGTGGTTCAAACGACCAAAAGGTTGAAGTGGGATTCTCAATATTCAATTAATTTTAATTAAATGCCTGCTAAATGTAGGCGTTGGATAGCTAAAGTCGAATGAGGTGTCTTACATTTGTCATCAAATTAAATCCTGAAAGCATCAAGATAAGGAAAATGAGACTGGGAAGTGTCAAGCAGCAAGTAAGAGGACTAGTATTTGAGCCCAGATTGTCCAGACTCCAAAGTCTGTCCTTTTCATTGTGCCATCAAAGTTGCTTATAGTTACAAAAGCACTTGATAATAGCAAATCACACCAAAATGCTCTACATACATATATAATAATTTTTTGCACATATAATGCTTCCCAGGTGGCTCAGTGGTAAAGATTCTGCCTGCCAATGCAGGAGGCGTGGGTTTGATTCCTGGTTTGGGAAGAGCCCCTGGAGGGGGAAATGGCAACCCACTCCAGTATTATTGCCTGGATAATCCCAAAGACAGAAGAAAACTACAGTCCATGGGGTTGCAAAGAGTTGGACACAAGTGAGTAACTGAGCATATATGCATGTATGCGCATATAATATCTATATAACATATATATATACACACACGTATATGATAAATTACAAGGTAAAAATGAGAAATTTTCCCACGTTCTATATTACAGAAGACAACACGTACATCTGTGCCATAGATGAGGAAATCACCAGTTAAGGCATGACATAAAATACGGCACTTATCATCCACTGCTGGGAAAAGTCGCGTCTCACGTTCTTCTTGAGCATCCAACATTTCACTTTCTATCTAAAACAAAGAATAATAGTGGCTCATAGACTTAACTGAATAAATCTGGTTTGCAATATCTAGGGGGTAATGGGAGTCTTTTTCTTAAATTCAACTAAATATTTAGGCTCACCAGATAAACCACTTTACTCAGAAAGGTATCAGGCAGGAACCCAGCTTGCCAGCAAGGCAATTAAATATCCCTTTTAACGAGTTTCCCTGGTGGCTCAGATGGTAAAGAATCTGGCTGCAATGCAGCAGCCTGGGTTTGACCCCTGGGTTGGGAAGATCCCCTGGAGAAGGGAATGGCTACCCACTCCAGTATTTCTTGTCTGGAGAATTCCATGGACAGAGGAGCCCGATGGGCTACAGTTCAAGGGGGTGCAAAGAGTCAGACAGGACTGAGCGACTGAAACTTTCACTTTCTTTAACGGTAATAGTCTTTGCAGTAGCCTCTGCAGTTGTCTTATAGCTAATCTCTTTGGCTTCCCAGAAGTAAAGAGCCAAGAAATACATGCGCGAAGTGTCCTGGTTGAGAAGCCTCATATTTCAAGGGCCAACATCTCTTGAACAACTCATGGAGCATAGTTTCAAGATCCCCACCAGTGACAGGACCAAACACATGGGTCAGTCCATTCCAGGAAGCCAGACCTATGGCACTCCCATCAGTTTTTACAACTTACTTATAGTTCCTTCTAGATGCACTTTACATGGCCATTTTCACATAAGCCATGTTATGAGCAGCACAGCTGAAACGTTGTTGGGTTTCTTGGGAACAGAGTTAAAGGGTTAACTGAGGGTTAATCTCATGAGGTTACTCTCATGACAAACTCAAAAGAGTTTTGTCAGTCCTTTATTACATACAGCTTTCTAGCTAGTCTGTACATGGTTGCTTCTTGACCAAAGTTCTTGATTATGAAACACTAGGCTATTCATTGTCATCACTGACGTAAGCAGGCCATGGGACACCAAAAATACTTACCAGATGTAATTGGACTTTGCCTTCAAAAAGTGCAGACGCATAGTCAGAATAAAGGCAAACACTGGCTACTGTCCCCAGATATTCCACATCTTTCAATTTTTTAACAGCTGTAGTAATCAAAACAAAAACAAACACAATAAAATATAAACAAAATGATCTAATCTAATGATCTGCAAATAAGTTTCAAATGTGTGCCTTTGAAAGAATATTCTGAACCTGAAAGTTTAATTTTAGCCATTCTAAAGAAAATCCTATTTGCCATATAAATTTGCCTTTAGGAATTTCATAGTGGTTCACAAGAAACAAAGTAATAAAAAATAAAGTCACTTGCAAAATAACCAAAAATTAAACCTTAGTGACAAGAAGCTTAATGGACCATCTGAGGATAATTCTCAGGCTGGCTCTGTTCCTGAGGGACATCTGAACTCCTGTGGGAAAGAGGAGGAGGAGGAGGAGGAGAAGAAAAAGTTAGGCTCCCTTCAGATGTCAGTGGTTATTCAAGCATACAGTGGGAGGGGTAGGGAATTAACATTTATGATGCTGTGAAAGTGCTGCACTCAATATGCCAGCAAATTTGGAAAACTCAGCAGTGGCCACAGGACTGGAAAAGGTCAGTTTTCATTCCAATCCCAAAGAAAGGCAATGCCAAGGAATGCTCAAACCACCGCACAATTGCACTCATCTCACATGCTAGTAAAGTAATGCTCAAAATTCTCCAAGCCACACTTCAGCAATACGTGAACCATGAACTCCCTGATGTTCAAGCTGGTTTTCGAAAAGGCAGAGGAACCAGAGATCAAATTGCCAACATCCGCTGGATCATGGAAAAAGCAAGAGAGTTCCAGGAAAACATCTCTTTCTGCTTTATTGACTATGCCAAAGCCTTTGACTGTGTGGATCACAATAAACTGTGGAAAATTCTTCAAGAGATGGGAATACCAGACCCTAACCTGCCTCTTGAGAAATCTGTATGCAGGTCAGGAAGCAACAGTTAGAACTGGACATGGAACAACAGACTGGTTCCAAATAGGAAAAGGTGTACGTCAAGGCTGTATATTGTTATCCTGCTTATTTAACTTATATGCAGAGTACATCATGAGAAACACTGGACTGGAAGAAACACAAGCTGGAATCAAGACTGCCGGGAGAAATCTCAATAACCTCAGATATGCAGATGACACCACCCTTACGGCAGAAAGTGAAGAGGAGCTAAAATGCCTCCCGATGAAAGTGAAAGAGGAGAGTGAAAAAGCTGGCTTAAAGCTCAACATTCAGAAAACAAAGATCATGGCATCCGGTCCCATCACTTCATGGGAAATAGATGGGGAAACAGTAGAAATGGTGTCAGACTTTATGTTTTTGGGCTCCTAAATCACTGCAGATGGTGACGGCAGCCATGAAATTAAAAGACGCTTACTCCTTAGAAGAAAAGTTATGACCAACCTAGATAGTATATTCAAAAGCAGAGACATTACTTTGCTGACTAAGGTCCGTCTAGTCAAGGCTATGGTTTTTCCAGTAGTCATGTATGGATGTGAGAGTTGGACTGTGAAGAAGACTGAATGCTGAAGAATTGATGCTTTTGAACTGTGGTGTTGGAGAAGACTCTTGAGGGTCCCCTGGATTGCAAGGAGATCCAACCAGTCCATTTTGAAGGAGATCAGCCCTGGGATTTCTTTGGAAGGAATGATGCTAAAGCTGAAGCTCCAGTACTTTGGCCACCTCATGTGAAGAGTTGACTCATTGGAAAAGACTCTGATGCTGGGAGGGATTGGGGGCAGGAGGAGAAGGGGATGACCGAGGATGAGATGGCTGGAAGGCATCACGGACTCGATGGACGCGAGTCTGAGTGAACTCCGGGAGATGGTGATGGACAGGGAGGCCTGGCGTGCTGTGATTCATGGGGTCGCAAAGAGTCGGACACGACTGAGCGACAGAACTGACTGAACTGAAGTACCTACCAGACCAACAGGTGCCTAAGAAAGACCAGGCGCAAAAGTAGATCACATATTTTATTCCATGTAATTTTTCTCATAACCCTTTACAAGTAGAAGAATCTTCATTTTCCAGATGAGGAAACCAAGGCTCAGAGGGGTTAAGAATTTGTCTACAGTCACCCAGCTAAAAGGGGCAGAAGGGAATTTGAACCCAGGGCCCAATTCTAAAGAACACAATCTGCTCAGGATACCACAGTGTCTTCACAGCAAAGATAAAGAACAAAACCTTTCCCAAAACTATGCAAAATTTTTAGAAGATTCACAAAAAACCATTTAAGCTAAGAAAGAGATGTCTGAAGAAAAAGAAAGATTTGGTCTTAAAAGAAACTACTAGTGCTTCCCAAACAAACAGACAGACAAAAAAGCAAATTATACGTTAGATAAGAAAACAACTGGATTTAGACTTGCCATTCTCGCCAAGGACATAAAACCAAGCTCGATTATTCATTCCCACAGCCAGGTGATAAAGTCCCACTGCTACAAAGTTGGGCTCCACGGCGACAGAAACTGTGATTGGCAGTTCCTATAACAGAAAAAAAGGAGCAGTAGTGAATCAACTGTCAACACTGTGTTAATTTTATTGACAAGTGAAGAGAACACTGTTTTCGTACTCCTTCAACAGGGTTGGCTACGGTGACTTCAAGGAGGGAGGTGAGGTATGCAATCCTGGTACTGCAGGCGTCTCCAAGGATGGGGAGCTTGGTCAGGAACACGTGCAGCGAGCCCCTCTGGGTGGACAGTGCCAGCAGCTGGCCATCATCTGTCCAGGACAAGGTGCCCAGCCCTGAAATGACAGAGCACATGAAGGATTATTTAAAAACAGATATGCTGTTACAAGAAACCAAGCACACTAAATATCTTCAGTTAACCTACCAGAGGCATAAAAATCTTCAAAGTTTTAAAAAAAATAGTGGACATAGCTTTTACTTAGACTAGGAGATTCATCATGGATTGGCTTATGAGCATGAGCCCCGATGCATTCAACACTGGCTCAAAGGGAAATATATCAGAATTCAGATTCTGCAACTGGATTTGGGATAAAACACAACAGAAATCTTTGAGTCAAAGTATATTCACATCCTCCTAGTCAAGAAGTTTTTTTGGTTTTTAGTCACTGAGTCATTTCCAACTCTTTTGTGACCCCATGCACTGTAGCCAGCCAGGTTCCTCTGTCCATGAGATTTCACAGGCAAGAGTAATGGAGTGGGTTGTCCCAGATTGAATCTGCGCCTCCTGCAATGGCAGGTGGATTCTTTACCACCGAGCCAACTGCGAAGCCCAGTCAAGGAGTATGACCCAACATAATTACTAATAAAGAGGCTACTTGAGGGAATTCTAGTGAAAGGTGTAAATTTGCTTCCTCCTACAATGAATGCAAACCATACGTTAACAAACACATTACTCTCTTACTAAAATGATCAAACGCCAACTTGCTTCAGAAAAATCAATACCTTTATGTTCATCATCCAGGCTGACTATAGCATACATGTCTCTTAATTCTGCCAAGTCATGGATTTTAATGCTGAAAAATAAAAAAATATGTATATATATATATTTTAAATACGAGCACTAAGTTAAATTCAAGCAATTATAAGCTATGGAACAGGTCAGTGTTCTCCAAAAAGGGATGTACAGGAGGATCTATAGGGTTAAGGAAGAAAATATTAAACTTTCCATATTTAATTATATTTTCTTAAAAATTTTTGTTTGTTGATAGGGGGTGGGAGTGGGGCCCAGCTTAGTTCTTTGATCTACAGTCAGGAACAAGGAGGCTGAAGATCCTGAGGAAAAGTTTGAGTCAGAAAACTTTCCCCTGAGCAGTACTGATTGTTGTAAAATGAAGCAGGTTTCTCTTTGCAATGTGTCCTCCCCTCCTCTCCCCCCATCCACTGCTCTAAGAGTTCCTTCCTACAAAAATAAGTGAGGTATAAAAGAAAGATTTGGAAAGGCCTAGGTGGAAAACTCTGAAAAGTGGAGGTATAATGTTACTTCAAAGGGTTATTGTGAAGGGTAAGTAGGCTTATGCAAGTGAAACCTGTGTAGCATGATGTTGGGACCTAATAGTGGTATTTCTTTCTTCCTGTCTCCCTTGCTCTCTCCTTCCTTTGTCCCTTCTCCACCCTCCCAGTGCTTCTTTATATATTTTCCGTTTTCATTTAATTAAAATTTTTATATAATTGTAGGTCCACATGTGACTGTGAAATAAGAGAGAGAACAAAGAGCCCAGAAGTAAATCCGTACACCTATAGTCAATTACTCTTCAACAAAGGAGGCAAGAATACACAATGGGAAAAAGACAGTCTCTTCAGCAAGTGGTGCTGGGGAAGTTGGACAGCTGCACGTAGATCAGATGTTAGAGCACATCCTCAAAAGGGTGATGTGCACCCTTTTGTGCACACCACACACAAAAATAAACTCAAAATGGCTTAAAGACAAATCTAAGACAAGATAGTATAAAACTCTTAGAAGGGAACATCGGCAAAACATTCTCTGACATAAATCATATCAATGTTTTCTTAGGTCAGTCTAGCAAGGCAATAGAAATAAAAGTGAAAATAAACAGATGGGATTTAATCAAACTTAACAAGATTTGGCACAGCAAAGGAGACCATTAAAAAAAAAACCAACAACAAAAACGAAAAGAACTTACAGAATGGGAGAAAGTATTTGCAAATGATGCGACAGACAAGGGCTTAATCTCCAAAATATATACACAGCTCATACAGCTCAACAAAAAAACCAAACAACCCAACTGAAAAATGAGCAGAAGACTTTAATAGACATTTTTCCAAAGACAACATACAGATGGCCAGTAGGCACATAAAAATGTACCCTCGACTGAGTTGCTTCCTATGTTCCAAGTCGTCAAATTTCTGAGTATAAAGTTGTTTGTAGTACTGCTTTGTTAGCGGTTTTCAGATCTGTAGTGAAACTTCTATTTCACTCATGATATTGGTGAACTGTATTCTATTTTTGTCATCCTTGCTAGAGATTTATCAATTTTCCCCTCAAACCCCTGGCTTTTAAATTTTTTCCCTGTTTTCAATTTCTGCTCTTTGTTACTTTCTTCCTTCTGCTCTGGGCTTGTTTTGCTCTTTCTAGTTTTTTGAGATAGGAACTTAGATAATTGATTAGATGTCTTTTCTCTTTCCTCTATATCAATTTAGTACTATAATTTTTCTTCTCAGCACTGTTTTAGCCGCCTGAAATAGATATTGCTATGTACATCTATTGAAGACTGAAGACAGGAGCAGAAGGGGACAACAGAGAATGAGATGGTTGGATGGCATCACCAGCTCAATGGATGTGAGTTTGAGCAAGCTCTGGGAGATGGTGAAGAATAGGGAAGCCTGGCATGCATGGGGTCACAAAGAGTTGGACACTACTGAGTGACTGAACAACAAATGTACATTTCCATTTTCACTCAGTTCTATGTATTTTCTAGTTTACTTTTAGATTTACTCTTTGACCCGTGAATTGTTTGGAAGTAGGCTAATGTCTAAGTACACAGAGAATTTCCTGTTGTTACCAATTTCAAGTATGATTACATGATGGCTTAACACATTTTGTATGATTTCAATTTGTTGAGGTTTGTTTCACACTCCAGGATATGGTCTACACTGGTGAATGCTCCACGGGTGTCTGGAAAAAATGTGTACTCTGTTGTTGCTGGGTGGAGTGTTCTGTAGATGTCTGCTAGGTCTAGTTGGTTTATAGTGTTATCAAAGTCTGTTGAGAGTTTAACTAAGTTACACCATGATATAGCTGCCCTGGCATCTATTTTGTTTGGCCAAGTGGCCTGCAGTGATCTTAAATGAAATGAACACTAGTCCCTTTATGCACATGCATGCCCTCTTCATAGCAGCCCACGGTCATAAAAAAATATAAGTTCTTGATGTGATTTCACCAGGAGCCTTTGTGACCAACACCTTCACTTTATCTACTGTTAGTTTCCGTTTCTATTGCCTTCCTTTTATTTTTGACATTCCAAGTTTCATTCTGTCATCTGTTATCGCCTATCTGAAGAACCTCCTTCAGTAGTTCTTTTAGAGGAGGCCCACTGGCAGTAAATTCTCTTCATTTTCCTTCATCTGAGAATGTTTATTTCACCTTCATTACTGATTGCTATTTTTACTGGATATAGATGGACGTTTGGTTGACGATTCTTTTCTTTCAGCAGTTTAAGAGTGTTATGAGTTTCCTCCTGGTCACTACGGTTTATGGTGAGAAATCTGCTGTCATTCAAAATGTTCTCTTTCAAACCTTTTCTTTGCCTTTAGCTTTTAGCAGTTTAACCATGATGAGTCTGGGCCTAGATTTCTTTGGATTTATCCTTTTGGGGGTTTGCTGAGCTTGTATAATATATAGGTTGTCTTTTGTCAAACATGAGATGCTTCCAACCTTTATTTTTGAGATTTTAATGACACAAATGTTAGACATTTTGGTAGTTTCAAGGTCTCTGAGGCTGTTTTTTTAAAAAATCTTTTCCTGTGTGTTCAGAATGGGTATTTCTACTGATCTATCTTTAAGTTCACCAACTCTTTTACTGTGATTTCTATTCTGATATTACATACACTGTATTAATTTTATTTTTTCAGTTCTAGAATTGCCATTTGGTTCTTCTTTATAGGTTCCATTTTTTCCCCCCCTGAGGTTATGTTTCAGTCTGTTTTGAGAATGCTGTTACCTTTTGGAACATTTTTATAATAGCTGCTACATGCATCACCTCAGCACTGGGGTCCTTTGATTGTCTTTTCTCAAGTCAGTCAAAATTTTCCTGATTCTTCATGTGTCAAGCAAATTGGGGTTATATTCTGGACAGTTTGACAATTATGTTATGAGACTCTGTCTTGTTTAAATCCCACGGAAGAAGTTAAATTTTTTTTTAAGGAGGCAATTGGCCCAGTTGGGTTCGGGCCACACACTTCAACCAGCCTTCTGTGGGCTATGATTTCAATGTCTGTTCCACTTCCAAACCCTTGGCAGTGGTATTCAGGTACGTCCTTGTATGGTCCACTCAGTGGCCAGTACAGGACCTGGGCTATGGTCTATCCCTTAGTTCAGTTCTCAAAGTCTTTGTCAGGCGTGTAGGATATGATACACACACAAAGCTCAGAGATGAACCTGGGACTACATAAGTATCTTTGTAGGATTACTTTCCAGAGTTCCTCCTTCTCTAGGACCTCCCAGGTATATCAGAATATACCTGGACTTCCCCTTGTTGGTCTTCCAGCACAAAAGCTGGGCTCTAGTTATTCTCCTTTGGTCTTCCTACAACTGCACCGGCAGCCAAGCAGTGAAAGGACAGAGAGAAAAATAAACAGCGGGGGTATGCCCCATCTTCCTGGGACCACAGTTCCCCCAACTGGAGAGGAAGGTTAGCTTCCTTCAGGGTTTCAGGTGCCTGTGGGTTCTTGCTGTCACTGCCATGGTGGGCCGCTTGATGGCTAGGGCATGAAAGAACAAAGAAGCGGGGGGAAAAAGAGAAAATTGAGGGATTTCCCCAACTTAGTCAGAGTGTTAGGAGTTCTCTTTACTGAAAGTTGAGCCAGAACTAAAGGGCTTCTTTCAGAGCTCTGTCTGTCTCTGCTCCAGTGCTTACGTCCAGGTCTCAGGCTGCCTTGAGTCCTGGCTGAGACCAGAAGACACACAGGAGACTCACCGCTGGCTCACTGGTACTTCAAATGCGGGCTTTCCTCTCCAATCTGCCTGCTACTATTTACTTTTCAGAATCCTTACATAGCTGTTTCATGAGTTCTCTTCAGGTTTTATGGCTGTATTTGGTGAGAGAGACAGGGTCAAGGGTACTTACTCCCTGTTACCCAGAAGTGCTCATTTTATTTTTATGACTGATTTTAAAGTATACTCCATTTTAGGTTTTGTATCCGGTACACATTTAGTATTTTAGGTTTTACCCTGAGTGTTCAAGGCAAAGGTAAAGGTATTTTAGAAATTTTCAACTGCAAACATGTTCTAATACTGCAAGTATGGTGGGTAGATGAACATTAGTTAACAACATCTTGTTGAATCTCTTGACTATTCCTTAAATAAGCTTTCCTAGGAATATGTGAATATAACTTACCAGTTATCACCACACGTAGCAGCTTTGTTAAGGGTCTGTGATACTGCAATACTGGTTAGATTGTCTTTATGGTCATGAGCCTGAAATATCTCTTGACCAATCTCTCGAATATGAGTGGAAATGACCACAAAATTTCCACGAGAAAAACCAATCATGATGTAGCCATCACCGTACCTACAGCAACAAAGGCAGTAATATAGTAAAAGGAAGATTAATTGTCATTTGCAATACAGTAATAAAAAAGTACCTTAACTTTAAGGAAACAGAGAATATCATTTATCAAGGGTCTATTTGCCAGATAACATGCTAGGTAGTTTCACACGTTAAGTCTCAGACTGCAATCCAGAAAATGTCACATAGAGGAGTGAAAATGCTACAGACAAAAAGGAAACACATTATAATTAGTAAGGAAAAACTCTGTGTATTGTGCTTCTGTACATACCAACTGTAGCAGACAATGTTGCCATAGTGTTGCTGAAACTCCATATCAACTGGGTTATCTGGTTCATTCAGATTAAAAAGAAACAAAGTTTTCTTGCCAACCACTACACTTATCTGCCAAAAATAGGAATTATGAGAGGAATGTTCAGTACTTCATGAAAAGACTAATAAGCAAATTCAAATAGCATAAACCTAATTTAGAAAAACAACTGAGCCAAATTTAGTGTTAAATGTTATAAATTAAGCAGGAAACAATGTGACTAACTCAAAACATTTGTACCATTTTCCTAAAATGTAGTCTGGGAAGGATCCTTGGGTTTACACATACCCAATATACTCTTGGAAGTATACTAAAATAGCTCAATGGAATAACTTTTTAAAATTCTCTGTACCTCTAATAAGAGTACCGTGCAGTACAAGCAGGTAAGTGTGACACAGTTCCATTGGAATTAAACTCACATTCAGAGTATAGCAACTCTTCTACCCTAAGGCCATCTGATTTTGACTCTGAACCACGTGGGACTACCTGTCCACACCTGTGTGGATAATCTAGCTCAGCTTTTTATATCATCACTTCTTCCATCACTGCAGGGCACTGGTCAATGTGGCTAGACTAGTATCCCTGTTACTCACAGGCCAATACTAAACTGTAATTCTCAGCTGAGAGTGTAACTGTATTGAGACAGAAGAGCACATTACCAATTTGGGCTCACTAAGGGTAATGGATATATATATATATATAAACAGAAACACTTTGGTATATTTCCTTGCTTTGAAGATGCTATTGGTTATGAGTCATTATCAATATAACATCTTTTTAAGAAATAAAGAAAAACATTACTTCATTAAATATATTCTGGTTGATTGTGAAAACCATCTGGACTTCAGAATGATAAAATGTGGCAGGGAAAATAATTCTAAGGTGTTAAAAAAATAAAACTAGTAATTTCTGGCATTCTGGTCCCCATATCTGGTAAGAATGAAAAAATCTGAAAGATACAGAAATCAATACTCTTGTTTTTCAAGGCGCCCCCACTGTTTTTGCTACCATACGGAGAGCAACAACAGAGCTACAGGACGCTGTCTTCAATTGTTTTGATGTTAGGTGGCAGCAGAAACAACATTTAGGCCTGAGAAACTGGGGTCTATGTCGGTTTAATAAGAGATGCACCATGATTTTCTAATGGAGATTTTGAACCATTCCAGAAAAGGAGACAGTATACCCTACAAAATTACCAAAATAATTTGGGCCTGGATTTAGAACACTTACTGTGCTTTCAGCAACGGAGGTTCGGTCATTAGTCTTCATCATGGAAAATTGCATGTCACTAGGCTCCGATCTTACTGGTATCTGTGGAGATGAACATAGTATCACCATGAATAAACCCCACATCCAAATTCCATTAACAAAACAGGGAACTTGCTTTCATTTCTGAATACGTTGGACTGAATAACCTGAAAATCCCACTGCTACAAAGTTCTAGAAATTCAGGATAAAACTGAACATGTATCTTATTAAATGGCTAAGATAAGCCTGAAAGAAGGTAAGGAAGATTTCTGTGGCCCATAGGCAAAGATCAAACTGAAAAGCAAAGTGAGTGCAGGAACTGATGCTGCAGATACCTGGCTGATAAAGAGAGATGATAATGAACCCATTTGACTCGAGCTTTTCAAATCAGTTTCCCTCCTATACTCATTGTGGTCTAAGGTCCAAAGTTATACTCTGAGTGGTCTAGAAACTCCCTGCAGTGTTCAGCAAAAACAAATCTAAAGCCTCTTCCAAGGCTGCAAACAACTTCCTATAGTAGGTGAGCTCCCAATTCAAAATGAGAAAATTCACAAGCAATGTACCAAGAGCAAGGGTCAGCAGATCTAAAAAGAACAAAATTATCAGAAAAAGATCATAAAATACTTTTTAAATGATTACAAACATAAAAAGACTCATAAATAGAAGAAAAGACAACACTTTCTTTAAAAGTCCAAGCAGGTTTTAAAAGAACTACAAAGTACTTTCCACCAATAAAAATTAGGGTCATTACAATGGGAAGGACTGATGGGATAGAAGATTAGATGTATTTGAAGAATAAGTGAACTGATTTGTGGAAATTATCCTGAAGATTGCACAGAGTGACAAAAAGAAACTATTAAAGAGAGATTAAGAGACATCAGATGGTCAAACATATGTCTAACAGTTGCTGCAGAAAGAGAAGAGCAAGGGCAAGAGGCAAATTTCAAGTAGACAATGACTAAGAATTTTTCAGAACTGACGAATGACAGCAATCTTCAGATTTAGGAAGCAAGACAAGCAGGATAAATGAAAAATAAATCCACAGGAGTAACGATGGAGTGCTTTGCAGAATAGCCAAGTATAAGCAATTCGGAGAAAATACCAGATGAAACAATACTTACAATGTATGCTTTGTTTACTAAATTACAACTTTAGTATGTCATATTCTGGAAGCATAATTCTTGGGATTAAAAATGGGAGATAGTTATCTTGTATGTAAATAACAGCTCAGTGGTAGAGGCTTCCTGGGATGTTATATGTGGAACAGTATTCTAAGGTCATGTCTTGATTTCAGTGAAGAAAAAAATGCCAGTATCTACTGATGATGTCTGGTATGGACACAAGAGCAGGGCCTGTAGTATTAGAATTCTAAAGGATACCAATACAGATTGATGAAAATTACAAGGTTTCTAGAAACTATTTTTACAGCAATGCCTTCCCTAAGAATCACTGGAATCATGCTGAGTTACTTCTACCTCAGTTTCAAAGCTTTCCAGATATAAGAACCAACTTTCTTCTTCAGACTTCTGCAAATTCTCAAAGCCCAAATTTTCAGTCATTCCAGTCTTGAACGAGCCATAGTAAGTTTTTCTTCTTATCTTTGTTCTGTTCTGCTTGGAGTGAATGACAAAAGTCTTCCAATATCCTCTATAACAAGTTTTAGCAGGGTACATGGTCACCTAGCGAGACTAAATTAGCAGCTTTCATGGCAGCACTTAGGTTTGACCATATGACTAGGTTCGTGTGATATGAATGGCAGTAATGACTGCATCTCCCAGATCAGGTAGCTTACAATTTCTTGCACTCCACTTCTCTTTTTCCTTTCCCTGGGGCTGAAATGCAGATGTGGTGCTAATGAGGACAAAATACCCTAATAAATGGCAAAACATTAAGATGGAAGGAAGGGTGGGGAAGGAGAGAAGGGGGACTTTACACAACCTGGAGAAGCAGAGATACACAGATGACCTGCTTACCTCTGTTGTATGATAAAATGAAAGAGGAAAAAGCCACCCGAACTACTATATTCTTAAGAGTCCTTGTCATTTTGGGTCTCTGTTAAAATAGTTTAGCCTTCACCCTTGACTGATTTAGATCTTCTCTGTTACAAATTCACAATCCAACATTCATTTATCTCCTCTATCTCACAAATGGTACAGGGTTTGTAGGCTATATCACACATTTGACAATCATATAAGGCTACATGTGTTTTATCATGATTAGTTTTCTCTTCCTGAGAGAAGGGGGCCTATGGCAGGCAGCCTCTAGAATGGTCCACAATGGTCCTCGCCTCCTGGTTTTTATGCCTTAGTGCAATTGCCACCCAGACCCTGAGTATGTGCTGAGCCTAGTGACTCACTTCTAGAGAACAGAATATGGCAAAAATAATTCTGAGATCAGGTTATTTATTAAGAGGTTATGGCTTAAGTCTTGAATGACTATTCTCATTCTCTTGCCAGTGGCTTTGTTGTGAGATATGCTATGGATAGATACATGTGACTATAAAATGAGGCAGGCTTCCAGTCAATAGTGAGAGGAGCTAAGCCCTGAGCCTAACAGCCTGCATTTCAACAACCGCATGAGCTTGGAAATAGACTTGTCCCTAGTCAAGACTTCAGATAAGACTGCAGTCCAGACTGCTAAAATGACCGCAGCCTTGTGAGAGACCCTGAGGCAGAAGCACTCAGCTTAGCTGTGTCTGGACTACTCACCCACAAAAATGGCAAAGCAGCATCTGTTATTTTAAACTGCTAAGTTTCAGGGGTAATTTGTTATGCAGCAATAAATAGCTAATGAAGGACCTATTAATGTAAAACTAGCAGTATTCAAAGAATGTGTCAGTCACTATTGCTCTAGAAATACTAAATAAACCATAAGCCAAGTCATCCGAATTGAAATTTTGCCACTGGTAAGATTATATAGCTATGGCTAATACATATTCCCTTAATCATGGGAAATTTGAACGGCAGTAAAATTTAATCCTAAAATTAAATTTAATTAGGATTAGTTTGGAACCAATTTAACATATCAGCTAAAGGAGTAGGCTTTAGAATCAGGCAGATCTGGCTGAGTCCAGTGGTTAAGATTTACATTGTAAATACCCATATAAAATAAGAGATATTCACAAATATAATGGTTGATTATAACCACAGAGCTGATAATCCAAGCTAACACTAGCCAACGGGAAGTGTACAAAGGAGGAAATTTGGACAAAGTATTTGTATTAAAAGAAAAATGTCCTAGTACATAAAAAGAAAAAACTTGATGTTTAGAATATGAAGTTATTGTAAACATCTCTCATAGAGATTTTAAAATTTTATAGGTCAGTTTGATAGACAAACTTTATTTTGGAGGAAAATCTGAACACAGCAAGTCAAAGAGATGTTACTGTATTACCTGTCTTATTGTGTCACCTTCCTGATTACTAACTGTAATCATTTTATCTTCACCACCTAAAGCAAGCATGTTTTCTGCATTCCAGCATCCACATGTGATTCTCTTAGTATGTTTTCCTGCAAAAGAGATGATTTTTGTACATATTGATTTCTCAAAAAAAATTTTTTTACAAAATCTGTGATGGTAATTTCAAAGTTAGATAATATACTATGGAAGTTAAACAAACAAGGAATTTAAAATCTCAAAGCAGTTTAGTGTCTAAGCAGCCTTATTTAAAACAGTTTATAACAAGTTTTAAATCAAGATAATTGTATATAAGGGCAATCCTATTTTCCAGCTTTTTATGTGAATATGAGCATAGGTCCTAACATAAAAAGATATCCCACCCCTCGACAAGTTTGTTTGTTTAACCATATAACAAGACCTATCACAGTAATGTCTTAAAAGAAGTAAATCTCAAAGCACTGAAGTTATCTTTATTATATTCAGCTTTATGATGTGGGAGACCCTTGGCATAAGCCAAATCAACATCACAATTTTGATTATTTGTATATAACTAAAAGACATACAGTAATTCGTAACAATATTGAGGTACAAATTTGAATGCACTTTAGTGAGAGTTATGTTAAGAACTGAGTCATTTAGCTAGTGAAGGATATTAGAGAGCCACTAAGTAACAGAATGCTTTTTAATTAAGCAATCTAGTCAGTGCAAAAACTACATTTTGGGGTGGAAATTACATGACTTGACACCAGGTATTCGTTAAAGGTCCTAGAATAGATAAATACTCAAGAGCCTCAAGGTTAAGTATACAGTTTCTGGAGGCAGGCTGCCTATTTTGAGTAAGCGGCTCCACTACTTATAACAAATCCTTGGGTAAGTTAATGTTTCTATTCCTTAGTTACACTGTCCAAAAACTGGGGATAATAGTAGAAGCTATCTCACAGGGTTGGGGATCAAATGAGCTAAAGCACTTAGAAGAGTGCCAGCCATACAGGAAATGCTATATAAGTGTTAGCTATTTTAGCTGTTATTGAGACAGAGATCATGCTTATTTTATTCCTTGTACCCCTTATTGAACCTAATACAGTATCTCTGCAGAAAGCAGGCTCTAAATAAATAGTTATTAAGTCAGTAGACCCTGAAGCAAGAGTGTGTCCAGTGTGTTAGAGGCTCAGCTAGGAGAACAGTGTGGCGGGAGGCCAGGAAGTAGAGAAAGGTAACTAAGAGATGAAATCACAGTTTTCAAGGGCCAGGTCACAGAGGGCTTGGCTAGCCATTGTAAGGATTCTGACTTTGATCTTGGGTGACATGAAGAGCCACTGGAGAGTTCTGAGCAGAAGGTTCACTCGGGCTTCTGAGTTGAGAATATTATTATAGCAGGGCAAGAGTTGAAGCAGGGAGACCAGTTAAGAGATTGCAGAGATGCAGAAGATGTCTGAGCTCCACACCATGGTGGTGGTGGTACTGGCAGAGGTGATGAGACCAGTTGATTCTGGACATATTTGGAGGTAGATCTTGTCAGATTTTCTGGCACATTTGGTATAGAGGGTATGAGGAAGATAAGAGTCAGGATAACAGTAAGATTTGGCTTAAACGTCCAAGAAGATGAAAAGATACCAATGATGAGAGGGAACAGCTGCACGGTTTGGTGATATCAAATCTGAAGTATTTACTAGAAATTTCACTGGAGCTCTTGAGTAAGCAATTGCTTGCATGAGTCTAGAGTCTGGAAGAGACAAACATGGGACTACAGAGGTAACATTTCAAACCAGGAGACCAGAACACAAATATGAAGGGAACATTCAGAGAAGAGACTGGAATATAGGAAATTTTGCTGATCATAGATTAAGAGATTTAGGTAGTGCAATGGAACTGGGGTGTCCAAAGTAACAGGTATTAGAAGGGATAAAGGAGTACATTAAGAGAGGTGGAAAGATGCCAAGGACAAACTTCATCCTACACTCAGGACAGAGAGAAGAAAATCTATCCTTTTCTTCCAGTGCTCAGAACTCAGGTTAGTCTTAACATCAGCGATAACAGTTAACATTTTCGTGTGCTAACTTAACAGTGTTCTGGGCAGGTATTGACTCATTTAATTAATATTAACTTACAGGAATATACCACAGTTACTGAAATGTGAACCATGTTATTGGGAACCTGGCAATATTAAGTAAACTGTGGTCAATGAAATTCATGCATATTAGAATCATGCAAAGTGAGGATTGCCTGTATCTAACCCAGTTCTAGGAAAGAAATCAGAGCAAGATGTAACAAGGGAACAGATATTTAGTTACTGTAAAAACCACCTGCTGATTGTGCATTTGTGCAGCTGCTTCTGGAAGTGAAATGCCTTGGTTTTAGAAAAGTAAATTATTTCAGAGGGAAAAAAAGCACACCTACAAATCACAACAAACTCTGAAAGAGGCAGTGAAAGGGCCTAAAGTGTACAACTAACCTGAATATTTTCAGGTCTATTTTACACAGTTAATAAATTAGACTGAATTAGAATCAATATTCATATTAAATACAAAGATCACATATAAAATCATGTACATATGAACAAATAATGACACAAAATAATCATGTTTTGACATGATTATTTTCTTATTACCTCAAGTGTTAAGCTATCTAAGGACTGTAAGTTAACTGGTAGGACATACCTATAAATGAAGTGGGATACAGAAAATGCCTACTGAAGTCAACAAATTAATTTACATGGTGAAAGCTGATTTTTTAGTTCAATTTTTCAAATGGATCAATGATGTAACTGTACAGCTAGAGTGCTAAAAATACCCATATAAAAGATATACATATATGTGAAAATAATTTGAAATGAATAAGTGTCTTTAACTGAAAAGCACTTTCTCAAGTATTCTGTGGGCACTATTATCTCCAGCATTTAACTCTTCCATTAGCAGATTATACTGGCCACTTATATGTAATTAAGCCTACCCATTTCACCCCTCACCAGCATGATGTTACAACAATTGAAAAAAATCAATACTATTTCCTTCAGGTAGTCAGATGCTAAGTGCTTAGAGGCTGGGGGAATCAAAGAGGCTGAATCAAGAAGGTCAAAGAAGGAATAAATACACATGCCCTCCAGTCATATACCCTGAGGTAAAAATAACTCCTAGTTCACTCCCAGATTAAATTAGTGACTGGAGAGAGTGAGGGGTCAGAATTAGGAATATGGATATACTATGCCCAAGAAGTGGCCAAATGTTTTAGCCCATCTACTAACGTGTTGATAGGCACATGAGCTACTCCATACCAGAGGCATAATCTGGGTGAGAAAGGGACAGATGGAAATCATGCTGTTAATGTACTGGTGTCCAGAGGCACAGGCTCACTCACCTTACCGCAACCTGTTCTATGTAACCTGGGAAGTTCTTAGTAGGTAGTGAAGATGGATCTTCTAGTTAGACAGAGGTATGGCTTGACAAGGGAAGTCAATTTTAAACTACAAAATTTCCCCTGCAATATCAGGGAAACCTGAGTTGATAAAATTTACATTTATGTTAAAGCATCCCAAATATTTAGCAGTGTTTCCAGCTGTAACCTACCAATGACAGGAATCTTTCGAGATGTCTGATGATTATAAATTAGCAAATTTCCTTTAACAGTTCCAACGGCCAGGAAACTTCCAAATTTTGACCAAAGAAGGAAAGACAATTGATCCCTGTAACATTAAGATATAAATTACTAAATAATTTACAACCACAACCTCCTAAGCAGTCCTTTCAAAAAGTGCTTTGTGAATTTCATGAATAACTGTAATACCCACTTAGAAGCTGAAGTATAAAATTACAATTTTAATGATTTAGGGCAAAGAGTAAGTGCTAAAGGTATTTTGAGACACTATAAAATGATCTTAAGTCAGTGAGACCTAAAATACAAATGTATAATGAATAAAAGGCTTCAACTCAGTCATGACGGAATCTCAAATTTCAGGAGATGACTAATGATAAGATAGTTATTAATCTGTCTACTAATTATTGTTGTAACTCTAATTGGTGTAAAAATCTTAATGGATAACATCTTAAGCTTTTAACAAGTCTAAAAATGTGATATAATAAACTGAAAAAATTATTGGGAATTCATGATTTGAAAAAGGATATAGATTTTCCAGCTCTGTCACTATTAAGGGTATCTCAGAAGGAGGTTTGGGCTTCCCTGGTGGCTCAGATGGTAAAGAATCCACCTGCAATGTGAGAGACCCGGGTTGGAAGATCCCTGGGAGGAGGAATGGCAACCCAATCCAGTATCCTTGCCTGGAGTGCCGGGGTCCAGCCCCGGTGGATCCAGGGAATTCCAAGTGGGGACGGCATTGGCGAGGAGAACTTATTTATTTATTAATATAGAAATATAAGATTAGATTAGGAAGAAATAGTGTAGTAGGAAAATTAAGTGGAGAAAGAAGGCTGAATAATTTGGTTTACGTGGGAAGCCAATAAAATTCCAGACAAGGAGTTTGCACCATCTACGTTAGGCCACTGGTGTCCTCTTGCATATTGGGGGGTGCCCCACCTTGGGCTCCCCTTCGCATGGATCTTAAAAGCCGGGACAAGTAAGTAGCCATGGTGAGCCTCCATGCCCCAGATGGGAATTCAGCCAGAAATTAGAGAGGAGACACGGGGGAAACCAGTCCAGCGACCGGCCCCCTCCTCTATTGTTCAGAAGGCCTTTTATACTTTTGATAAAACATGGAGATCAATGGGTAACACAAAGTTATGCAGCGTTAGCAGCCCAGACTCTTATCAAAACCAGGCTTTTCCCTCTGCATACCTAATTGTATACACAAGTCTTAGGTGATTTATATCATCTTCTGGCCAAAAAGGCCAATTAACATTTCACAGCCTTTTTTCTGATAAGGGTTTGTCAACCAGAAGACTTATTTGTGTTGATCTTCCCAAAGTCTGGTGCCACTCTCAGAAAGCACTAAATAAAGTTACATTCTTACATAGCAAGGACACAAGAGGAGTGCAGTGATATATAACAAAGAAAAGTAATTAACTCAAAAGTCTAGTGTTGCTAACATCAAAACTACTATATATCTTTTTCCATATCCCGTTTACATTGATTAACATCCTCCCAGGTGCCTAAAAGATAAAGAATATGGAGGCCTGGTGGCAATCATTGAGTCAACAGTGAAAACCCGTCACCGATATGATTTTTAGCTCTTAGAAAAGGTTCTGTATCTTAAGATGCTTTAAGCTCTGTGCCTCTCACGGTTGGGGGGCTGTAAGCAATTCACAAGCTGTAAGAGGTCCGGGGGAACCTGTTAGGAAAGCTAGAGAGTTATCAGAGGGGGTTTGAGCTGAAACATCCCTTTCAAATGCAGAAGACTAAAGCCCTGATTTGACTTTTTCCAGAGAATATTAGAAGAGTGGAAAAGCAGGCAGATTCTTATTTTTGGAGGGGTGGATGCTCAGGAAATTCCAGGGGGAAAACCTGAGGTCTGATTAGCCTTGCCATCAGAGCTCTGCCGCATGACCTTGTCACGGGTGGAATTCCTCACGCTGGCTCCTGGCACTGGAGAACTGCATGAACAGATAAGCCTGACAGGCTACAGCCCATGGGGTCACAAAGAGTTGGACACAACTGAGCAATTAACACTTTCACTTTCTTGAATGGAAGCACAGACTGTATAAAATCCTTCTGAAAAGTGACGTATGAAAGTGTAAAAGGACAGAGCAAGAAGTGGAGGTTCTCAGATCTAGTAAGGCTTGATGTTGGTCAGACACTATTGCCTGTGGATGCATTTCTTGTGTGTCACTTTGGAGGGTCAAGGGAACCTGCACTAGGGGGCTGTTTTGATCTGCTCTGTTATTCCTTGATAAGTAAGTCGGAAAAGTAAAGTCTAATCTTATGGTAGATGTGTGATCTCTTCCTGCACTTATAGGCCACATGATGCTATGAGGCAGATATTATTACTAGACTCATTTTACATATATGAAGAAACTGAGGCTCAAGCAGAGGTTAAGCAACTTGTTCAAGGTCAAAATTGCAGTTTCAGTTGTAAATACTGACAAGTTTTTCTTTTCCATATGGCAAACAGCTTCTATTTTAGCAGAGATCTATAATTTATTCTGTCTGCCCAGGATTTCTTCTGCTTGTGAACTGCCCCACCCTTACCCCAATCTTCATGGGTAGGATTATCAACCCTATGGCCCTGCCTACCCTATTCAAAGACCTTTTAAAGAACTGAGAGGATACTGGTGATGTAATAGTGGCATGCCCTTTTCTCTGGCATAACTTGCTGTGAAGAATGGTAGAAGCTGATACCTGCCAGTAGCCATTAAAAGAGTCTAAATATATATAGGATGGATAAATGACTTGGACCTATTGTATAGCACAGGGAATAATATTCAATATCATGTGATAAACCACAATGAAAAAGAATATAAAAAAGAAAGTATATATATGTATAACTGAATCACTTTACTGCACAGCAGAAATTAACACAATATTATAAATCAACTATACTTCAACAGAATTAAGAAAGATAGAGAGTCTGACTTAGAAGAAGTCAATACAGAGAAAGAAAGAGCTGTGAGATGTCTAGACTGCATCATTACAACCCCTAGATCCAGTCATGCCTGTAGTCATCCTATTTCCAGATTTTCCCATAAACCTTTTCTCTCTTCTTTGGACTTTTTAGTCTATTCCATTGAAAACAACTTTTTAAGAAGCTCTTTATACTTTAGAATGATACTGTATTCTAATTAATTGGGCAAAATTAATAGGATTATATATAACAATTTTAAAAGAAATGAATTTTTCTCTTTTATAAGAAAATAACTCATCAGGGCATATTTATAATGAATGTAGTAAGACCTTTTTAGCATCAAAGCTGCAGATAGTATTTCTAAGTGAAGATTTAAAACATAAAAAAAGTTATCCTTACCTCAAGCCACTCTCTAACTGACTGGTTTTGTTCGTGTTGGCATCCCATAGATAAATGCAACTGGATTTCTCAGCAATCACTGCTAAAATATCTCCATTCTTGTCCCAATCCATAGCAACACAGTTCCTTTTTTCAAAAAGAGAACAAAACAATCACTACACATTTTTTTTTTAAGTAGGGGAAAGAAATTTAAACACTCAACCATTTGTGATTTTTGTCTATAGCAAGTCTAATCAATTTTTAAAATCATAAACTTTCTAAAGTAAGAAACAGAACTCCACATACACTGCCTGGATAACACTAACACCAATTTTGTTGTTGAGAGGATGGAAACATTTTTAATTCTATTTTAAATATCATTTTCACATACTATATTAAATACAATTATATCTAATAGGTTAATAGATTTTCTTGACACCTGTAAAGAGCTGAGCTCTTGTGGTAAAATACTCTAGAAAGGAATCACGTCTGCAATCAAAAGGAAATTTGTGTGATCAACTTTTGAAAGGTTGTTTCAGATGCACAGAGGGAAAAAGAAGGTACTGATAAGTGAAATATCTAGACAAGCTGTGTATTAAACAGAGCAAGGTTGGTTAGATGTAGGATTGCAAACAGTAAGACAGACTGAATTCTGAAATACATAGTAAGAAAAGTTATTTTCATTTCATATCTTAATATTGAATAGGATAAGAAGAGTAATTTAAGGTAATAAAATAGTTATAAATAGGAAATGCTCTATTTAATAAGTTTCTTACTGTTTAAAATTACTCCAAATGTTTATTATAATTTAAGAACTTCCCTGGAGATTAACCTTTTCTTCCTTCTGATTCTGTTTTTCATTTGGAGACTGTTTTTGGGCACCAGCCCAGTGGTCCCCAACCTTTTTTGGCCTTCTGTGGAAGACAATTTTTCCATGGACTCAGGGTTGGGAGATGGATTCTGGATAATTCCAGTGCATTACATTTACTGTGCACTTTATTCCTATTATTATTACATCAGCTCTAGCTCAGATCTCAGACTTTGAGGGCCCCTGAAGCAACACTCAGCTTTCCATTTGAGACCTGGGAATCACTTCAGTTATTTTATTCTTCAAACTGTTAAAATAGGTTTTGGGATCTTATATTTTCTATAGTATTTTCACAGATTTTGAGAGGTATGGAAGAGGGAGGTTTTCAAATTCTTAATAAAATCATTAAAGACAACATATAATAGCATTTTGTTTATCTGGTGATCTTTTGTCAGTCTAATTGAGCTATGTTGAATACAGCAAAGAGCTCAGAAGCAAAAAAATAAGGACATTGCATAACCAAAAGCGATGTTGCAGAGATTATGCAATAAAGCTCATACAACTTAATCAAAGAAGTTTTTGACTAAGTGCCTTTCACTTTATTTTAAACATAATTATAACTAGCTTGCCCTCTGTTCCCCAGAATATAGAAACCAGAAGCAACAATTAAGAAAGCAATACGAAATGCTAAAATGGTGGCATTAGGTGGGTGTGAGATAAGAAGAGCCACTTAATTTGCAAAGATGGTGGCTGATAAACTACAGAAAGCTGATGTGAATTTCAAAAGCCTGGCAGCTTAAGACCACTTAGGTCTTATGCAAACATCATCATAGTCACTAAGACTATGGGTAAGATAACTAATACAGGTAATGATCACACTGAATTATTAAAAATGCTTATGTTATGCTTACTGTAATCTAGAATGACTTCCTTAAAAAGGATAAAAAAAGTGTGGAAAGTAACTATTTCCCAATTTATATTAGAGAGGAAATACTACATCAGTAAGGGCTTACCTGCAAATATATACACTAAGGCTTGTTTATAATTAAATAAGAATTCTTTCACATAGACTCATTTACAATTCTGCCTTAAAGCTTATCTGCCAATGAATGTATTAAACTCTTAATTCATATGCTACATACCTATTTCATTAACTGCTTATAGTATACAAAACTAAATCTCTTTGGAAATGGAGAAAGCAAAAGAAGAGACACAGGTTAGACATAGGTTATAAAATTCTACTTGATTATAAGTTTTAAGACAGTGCTTTTTTATCTTTTAGGCCACAAAGTTTGAAAAATTTTTTGATCTACCTCTGCACTTACCCAGATAAGTTGATTTCACTTCTTTTTTGACCATGGCGATCAAAGATTTTCACAATATGATCAGCTCTAAAACCAATTAGAACAAAAAGATATGATTTAAATTTTACTTCTTATGTATCTAAAGAGTTTTCTTATACATTCAAGTGATTTCTATATTTTCTCATGATAGTTTCATAATTTGTATGTAAAAAGTTATCACTAGGGAAAAGGTTCTATGAATTGTGATATTAATGGAAATTAATATATTACTTATCTCACCATGCAACCATCATTCAAGAATTGCTACTGAACAGATGGTGTGGTTTGGTGGGCATACAACCATGTGGAGTCAGGATGATTTACTAACAATCAGTGTTTTCTTACCCTGTTACTGCAAGATAGTTTCCTGATGTTTTCTGCCAGGTAAACTGTATTGGTGTGCCAAGCCAAGTCTTTTCTAGTAGTGAGAAAACACGCTAAAAAAGCACAACATAATTTTTATATTTTAAAACATTAACAGTTGGTCAGAAAAGATGTCAAAACATAATAATGAAAACAGTAGGATCCAGGATGGTGAAGGCTTATGCTAGAGTTTACCTCAAAGAAGTCAACAATGTAACAAATAAAATGACCAATTAACCAACCAACCAACCAAATAACCATAATCTGGCTGGTCAAGTACAGACCTCAACATACACAGGAGCATTTACTATAAAACTTTTTGCTTTTGAATGTTTCTAAATGGTAATTTTATAAAAATTTATGATTTAGTGTTTTATAACTATTAAAAAATTAAAAAATTTAAACTTGAATTTGTAAAAGTCACTCAGTCGTGTCCAACTCTTTGCAACTCCACAGACTACAATCCATGGGGATTCTCCAGGCCAGAATACTGGAGCAGGTAGCCTATCCTTTCTCCAGCAGATCTTCCCCACCCAAGGACTGAACCCAGGTCTCTTGCATTGCAGGTGGATTCTTAACCAACTGAGCTATCAGGGAACTTAGCTAATTATTAATAGCATGGATTTGGGGAGATTAAATTTAATAAAGTTGCTATTAAAAAACCTTAACCATGACAGAAATGCAAAATATCTATACCTCCTTAAAATGTATTTTTTCTCCTTTCTCCATTAGATACACTTTATCGTTAAGTGTTTAATTTGGCTATTGGGTGGATAATTTTTCAACTGAAAAATCATTCTTTTCACTTAGACAACAAAGAACTGTGTATACAATATGGAGGGCTTCCCAGGTGGCTCAGTGATAAAGAATCTGCCTGCAATGCAGGAAACCCAGGTTCGATCCCTGGGTCGGGAAGATCCCCTGGAGGAAATGGCAGCCCTCTCAGGTATTCTTGCCTGGAGAAACCCATGGACAGAGGAGCCTGGAGAGGGTTCAAGTCCTTTAAGTTCCAAAGGGTCAAATACCACTGAGCACATCTGATATAGAAGCCACAAACCACATGTGTACTTGGAATTTTATTGAGGACTTGAAATACAGGTAGTCCAAATTTAGATGTTCAAAGACAATACAGCTATATATGACAAACCCACAGCAAACATTATCCTGAAAAATTGAAAGCATTTCCCCTAAAGTCAGGAACAAGACAAGGGTGCCCACTTTCACCACTACTATTCAACATAGTTTTGGCCACAGCAATCAGAGCAGAAAAAGAAATAAAAGGGATACAAATTGGAAAAGAAGTAAAACTCTCACTGTTTGCAGATGACATGATCCTCTATACAGAAAACCCTAAAGACTACACCAGAAAATTACTAGAGCTTATCAATGAATATAGTAAAGTTGCAGGATATAAAATCAACAAACAGAAATCCCTTGCATTCCTATACACTAATAATGAGAAAATAGAAAGAGAAATTAAGGAAACAGTTCCATTCACCACTGCAACGAAAATACTTAGGAATATATCTACCTAAAGAAACAAAAGACTTATATATAGAAAACTATAAAACACTCACCGGGGAAAGAAGTCAAAGAGGACACTAATAGATGGAGAAATATACCGTGTTCATGGATTGGAAGAATCAATATAGTGAAAATGAGTATATTACCCAAAGCAATCTATAGATTCAATGCAATCCCTATCAAGCTACCAATGGTATTTGTCACAGAGCTAGAACAAATAAATTTCACAATGTGTATAGAATACAGAAAACCTCGAATAGCCAAAGCAATCTTGAGAAAGAAGAATGTAACTGGAGGAATCAACCTGCCTGACTTCAGGCTCTACTACAAAGCCACAGTCATCAAGACAGTATGGTACTGGCACAAAGACAGAAATATACATCAATGGAACAAAACAGAAAGCCCAGAGATAAATCCACGCACCTATGGACACCTTATCTTTGACAAAGGAGGCAAGAATATACAATGGAGAAAAGACAATCTCTTTACCAAGTGGTGCTGGGAAAACTGGTCAACCACTTGTAAAAGAATGAAACTAGAACACTTTCTAACACCATACACAAAAATAAACTCAAAATGGATTAAAGATCTAAACGTAAGACCAGAAACTATAAAACTCCTAGAGGAAAACATAGGCAAAACACTCTCCGACATAAATCACAGCAGGATCCTCTATGACCCACCTCCCAGAATATTTGAAATAAAAGCAAAAATAAACAAATGGGACCTAATTAAAATTAAAAGTTTCTGCACAACAAAGGAAACTATAAGCAAGGCGAAAAGACAGCCTTCAGAATGGGAGGAAATAATAGCGAATGAAGCAACTGACAACCAACTAATCTCAAAAATATACAAGCAACTTATGCAGCTCAATTCCAGAAAAATAAACGACCCAATCAAAAAATAGGCCAAAGAACTAAATAGACATTTCTCCAAAGAAGACATACAGATGGCTAACAAACACATGAAAAGATGCTCAACATCACTCATTATCAGAGAAATGCAAATCAAAACCACAATGAGGTACCATTTCACGCCAGTCAGAATGGCTGCGATCCAAAAGTTTACAAGCAATAAATGCTGGAGAGGGTGTGGAGAAAAGAGAACTCTCTTATACTATTGGTGGGAATGCAAACTAGTACAGCCACTATGGAGAACAGTTTTGAGATTCCTTTAAAAACTGAAAATAGAACTGCCATATGACCCAGCAATCCCACTGCTGGGCATACACACTGAGGAAACCAGAATTGAAAGAGACAACATGTACCCCAATGTTCATCGCAGCACTGTTTATAATAGCCAGGACATGGAAGCAACCTAGATGTCCATCAGCAGATGAATGGATAGGAAAGCTGTGGTACATATACACAATGGAGTATTACTCAGCCATTAAAAAGAATACATTTGAGCCTATTATACGGAGTGAAGTAAGCCAGAAAGAAAAACACCAATACAATATACTAACACATATATATGGAATTTAGAAAGATGGTAATGATAACCCTGCATGCGAGACAGCAAAAGAGATACAGATGCACAGAAGTCTTTTGGACTCTGTGAGAGAGGGCGAGGGTGGGATGATTTGGGAGAATGGCACTGAAACATGTATATTATCATATGTGAAATGAATCACCAGTCCAGGTTCTATGCATGATACAGGATGCTCAGGGTTGGTGCACTGGGATGACCCAGAGGGATGGTATGGGAAGGGAGGGGGGAGGGGGGTTCAGGATGGGGAACACGTGTACCCCCGTGGTGGATTCATGTCAATGTATGGCAAAACCAATACAGTACTGTAAAGTAATTAGCTTCCAATTAAAATTAATAAATTTATATTAAAAAAAACAAAGACAATACAGGAAAGAAGGCAAACTATCTTTACTGATAATTTTTCATACTGATTCCATGTTGAAATGATAATGTTTTGGATATACTGGGTAAAACAAAATATATTATGAAAGGTAACCTTACCTGTTTCTTTAAAAACATTTTAATGTGGCTACTAAATATTTTAAAGTACATTGGCTTACATTATATTTATATTAAACAGTGTTGATACAAAACATCTAGGACCATAAGAGTTTGAATGAATGAATTTACATTTTAACATTAGGTTAAATTAAAAATTAAACAATGATGCCTATATTGAGGCAAGTGAAGTTTAGATACAATTGCAGGTGGTGTGACAGTCTCAATGGTAACACAAAACTCTTCCAATGGTCTAAATTGTATACCAATCACCGGCAATTACTACGTTAAAAAGATGATCAAATCCACCTCTATTGAAAACAGAGGTGCCTATAATCACAGGTGCATCCAAGTTGTGTGGAGCAAGAGGACACCCTTTAAAAAAAAAAAAGCGTAAAAGCATTTTACTTTTGCGATTTTATGACCACATTGCCCTGGAACCCCTATATGCAAGTGAGGGTGCCCTAAATTTGAATGTCACTAGCTTCTTGGTAGATCTCCTCTGGTTGTGATTTTACATACTATTTTTCTTCGAAGGAGGTCGACAGGTGCTCTATACACATACAACACCCCATAAAAGGGTGCTAGCTTCACAACCAGAAAACGAACCCTTAGACTTTGCTTTTTTTTTTTTCTTTCGATTTTTTTTTTCAATCTTTATTTTTTAATACAATTGTTTTTTGGCCACCCACATGGCTTGTGGGATCCTAGTTCCCTAATCAGGTAACTAACCTGGGCCCTTGACAGTGAAAGAAAGGAATATCACCAGGGAACTCTAGATTTTGCTTTTCACTTATTAGCTGTAGGGCTTAAAGCAGGTCTATTAAATGGCCTCAAGCACAGAATTCTCAACTGTAAACCAGGAATAACAATATCTCCTTACACCGATGGTTTAGTCCTTAAGTCGTGTAGGACTTTTGCGACCCCATGGACAGAGGAGCCTGGCAGGCTACAGTCCATGGGATTCTTCAGGCAAGAATACTGGAGTGGGCTGCCATTTCCTTCTCCACGGGATCTTCCCAACCCAGGAATCGAATGCAGGTATCCCGCACTGTAGGCATTTTCTTTACCAACTGAGCTACAAGTATTTCGTAAATGGCGAAGAGCTTTAGAAATGTGAGTTAAGATTACAGGTCAACTCCAATTTCCACTATAGCCACGAAAATGTACAAAACAATGAAAAAAATTAAGCTTTCCATTTCTATGCCAGATCAGGGCCTGTGTGTGGTGGGGGGGGGGCGGTGGGGAGGTGGGGGGTTGGGGAGTAGGGGGCACTAGGAGCGGGGCGGGGGTGCTGTTTGGTAAGGCGATGGGTGAATGAGCTGTAGCCAGTGACCCGGGAATGGGGTTCATAAGAAGCCCAATCCTAAAAATGGTGCATGCAAAGGACGACGCTCTAGAGAATGAGACCCGTGCATGCAGATTTCCCCGTGAATAATATACACCGTCAGCAGGTGATCTGTAAATTGCGCCAGTCACAGCCAATACAATTTGAGATTCTTTCGGAGCTTTTCACTCATTTTAAGGAGCTGAACAGCTGCGAGGCTTGCCAGGTGTTTAGCTGCAAGAAATGAGGCAGCTCCTGACACTCGAACGAGCCAACTTCACAAGGATCCTCCAAACGCTTTTTTCCCCAAACTCGTTCTGCCCGCCGTGTGAATTGGGGCGAATTCGGAGTCTCTTCAGATCCAGTCTGCTCATTTCCAGCAGTGGAGGGGTGGCCAAAACGCACCAACTCCGTCCGCGGTCCCAGAAATGAGAGGCCTCCCTCCCCGCCTTCTCTTCAATTTTTCCTTCCTTTGCCCTTATTTCTTCAACTTCGCCTCTGCTCTCCCTGGTCACCCCGCTCCCTTCCCCATTTCTCAAGCACTCGGGAGAAGGAAGGAAGGTCACAAGCCTCTATCCTCAAAGTGACTCTCGGAGAGTTTAAGGGACTGGCCAGTGGTCGCATCTTCCCGCACCCCCGGGTTTGTAAGTTATTTACCTTCATCTCAAAAGATCCAGCAGCCGCGCGATCTAACAAGTGCGCAAGCGCACCCGGTCTTCATCAAGAAAGCCACCGCGTTCCCGTCACCCAGGAGACCGCGCGAGCAATAACCAATCAGCGGGCGCCAGCTGAAGGGCGGTGCCCCCAAACAACCACGGAGGGAGTGGGCGGGAGGCGGGGACTTGAGTCACGTGATGCCAGCGAAGCAAGGCCCTGAGTAGTTGAACGTCGTGAGGCGTTGCTGAGCTTTGGCTTTCTGCTTGGGCCCTGATTGGATGACACCGGAGAGTTCTGTGAGATGTGGAAGCCGCCGGCGTAAATTTAGGCCCTGACTACAAAGAAATCAGTGGTGGCGAGTAGAGACGCTGAGAACTTCAAGGAGCTGAGTGTTGTATAAGAAGAGGCGGGAGTTGATTCGTGGGGCAGTACTCATACACAGTTCACGCAAAGAGCTCACACTGCAGCTGTTCAAAGGATATTCAATTTGGAGGCTGATTTTGGCTGGGAATATGTTTGTGTCTTCAGATATTTAAATTTGGCTGCAAGACCCACACATTTAAACGGAGATGTCTTAAATAGGTGATTGGGTGAAAGAGAAAAAGGTTAGAGAAGTAGAAATTCGGAAATTGTTTTTGTATTGATAATAATTAAAACAGAGTGAATGGGACTTCTTAGATTTAGGGAATGTTAAGAGGGAGAAACTTAATTTTAGGGGCTGAGAATTAAACTGACAGAAGGCCAATTAACAGGAGAAAAGCTTACGAATTTGTATGTATTATGTTTAGCCGATATGGGAGAATTAAATTAGTTAAAAAGAGAAAAGAAACATGAAGTCTCACATCAATGTATTAATTAGGGTGCTATATTTCTCTCTAGTTTTTGTCCCTGTGTATACGAGTTTTACTTTGTGTTTATGATATATGTGTATTTGACACAGTTATTTAGGTCAAATAATAAAGCACATTTTTTAGAGTGGTTAGTACTGTTAGGTAGCAAGTTAGGCATGTGCAACAAGGAGTGGCCTAGCCAAAAAGGATGCAAGCTGATCTCTAAAACCCCTCCCAGACACACTCAGGAAAATTCACAGATGCTATAGAAATAACCACAGAGACTTTTCTAACTCCTGCACATGTGCCCTAGGCACACAGTGGGTACAACCTAACCACAGGGGCTTCCTCAAGTAACCTTAGGCAACTAGGAGCCAATTAAGGGTTCATAAATATTACACGCACACACATATATATCTGATTATAACAGACTGAATTATGGGAAGACATGCACAACAGAGCCTGCTGTTACATAACTTGCAGGTGCCAATTGACCTTGAGTGTATGCCTGTTTGCATTCCCTTTCTTGACTGGTGGTGGGTACAAGGCCTACTTTGTACAGGGCACAACCAAAAGGAAGAGACAGGAAGTATAAAAAGGGAGAGGCCAAGAGGGATCATTATGACCATGGCCTACTCCCATGTCTTGGGAGTGTCTGTCGAATAAAAAGATCTGCCTGCTTGTACTGTAACTTTTCTGTCTTTTTAAACAAGGAAGAGAAATAAACTGACCTGATAGTACTGAGTAATAGAGCATACAATCCTAATAAAAGAGGTTTTAATTTTCCCCTACTAAGTAGAAAGCATCATTAGGAACAAGGCTAGTGGAGGTGACGGAATTCCAGTTGAGCTGTTTCAAATCCTGAAAGATGACGCTGTGAAAGTGCTGCACTCAATATGCCAGCAAATTTGGAAAACTCAGCAGTGGCCACAGGACTGGAAAAGGTCAGTTTTCATTCCAATTCCAAAGAAAGGCAATGCCAAAGAATGCTCAAACTACCGCACAATTGTACTCATCTCACATGCTAGTGAAGTAATGCTCAAAATTCTCCAAGCCAGGCTTCAGCAATACGTGAACGGTGAACTCCCTGATGTTGAAGCTGGTTTTAGAAAAGGCAGAGGAACCAGAGATCAAATTGCCAACATCCGCTGGATCATGGAAAAAGCAAGAGAGTTCCAGAAAAACATCTATTTCTGCTTTATTGACTATGCCACACAGACTGGTTCCAAATAGGAAAAGGAGTATGTCAAGGCTGTATATTGTCACACTGCTTATTTACCTTATATGCAGAGTACATCATGAGAAATGCTGGACTGGAAGAAACACAAGCTGGAATCAAGATTGCCACGAGAAATATCAATAACCTCAGATATGCAGATGACACTACCCTTGTGGCAGAAAATGAAGAGGAGCTAAAAAGCATCTTGATGAAAGTGAAAGAGGAGAGTGAAAAAGTTGGCTTAAAGCTCAACATTCAGAAAACGAAGATCATGGCATCCGGTCCCATCACTTCATGGGAAATAGATGGGGAAACAGTAGAAACAGTGTCAGACTTTATTTTGGGGGCTCCAAAATCACTGCAGATGGTGACTGCAGCCATGAAATTAAAAGATGCTTACTCCTTGGAAGAAAAGTTATGACCAACCTAGATAGTATATTCAAAAGCAGAGACATTACTTTGCTGACTAAGGTCCATCTAGTCAAGGCTATGGTTTTTCCTGTGGTCATGTATGGATGTGAGAGTTGGACTGTGAAGAAGGCTGAGCGCTGAAGAATTGATGCGTTTGAACTGTGGTGTTGGAGAAGCCTCTTGAGAGTCCCTTGGACTGCAAGGAGATCAACCCTGGGATTTCTTTGGAAGAAATGATGCTAAAGCTGAAGCTCCAGTACTTTGGCTACCTCATGCGAAGAGCTGACTCATTGGAAAAGACTCTGATGCTGGGAGGGATTGGGGGCAGGAGGAGAAGGGGACGACAGAGGATGAGATGGCTGGATGGCATCACGGACTCAATGGACGTGAGTCTGAGTGAACTCTGGGAGATGGTGATGGACAGGGAGGCCTGGTGTGCTGCGATTTATGGGGTCGCAAAGAGTCGGACACGACTGATCGACTGAACTGAACTGAAGTAAATCAATTTTTTCAGCTCCTTTCTACAACTTTTGAGGCTGAATCATTTAGATCATTGGTTCTATAACTTTACTGTGTATTTGAGAGGTTTAGCGGGTGTTTGAACTACCTTGGGAGCCTGCTGAAACATAGATTGCTTGGCCCCACCACCAGTCTTTGATTAGTTGTCCTTGGGTGTTTTGGAGGATTTCCAAGTCTAACACATTCCCAGGTGATGCTGATGATGCCCCTCTGGATTACACTGAGACCACTGTTCTCTAAATTTGTTTCCTAAATCCTCTGTATTCTTTTTCATGGTGTTACAAAGCAACAATTTTTTCCCAAGTATATGCCTTCTGAAAAGTCAATTGTCAATTTATTTTTAAGCTGCAAGGAACATTTGGTATTATTATTTTACACAAAGCAGGGGGCCTAATTAATGCCTAGTTTCTTGTTTTTTATTATTCTGTTTTTCTCCTTAGGGTAACAGAATAGGCAGAATTTCAATATGTGAATGAAAGGATATTTAGAGGTAATGAGGCACAGGGGAAGATATAAACAATGTGAACCAAACAACAACCTCTTAGTAACTTAGGTTATGTACTTAACTTTCTCAGCTCTCCTTTAAAAAAATGGAGTTATATATTTGACATAGAGTGTCATGTAGATTTAAGGTGTACAACATGTTAATTTGATACATTTTTATATTGTAATATGATCGCCATTGCAGTGACAATTATCAACTTCACTTTTCTTCTTCTTTTTTGGCTATGCTGTTCAGCTTGCAGGATCTTAGTTCCATGACCAGAGACTGAACCCTGGCCATGGCAGGGAGAGCTCTGAATCCTAACCACTGGACCAGCAGGAAACTTGCCCTCAGATTCACCTATCTATAATGAAACTTGAAAACTGGTAAAAATATATTTGGTTGTGGTATTCTTCTGGAAGTATTTGTATGCATTGGAAATATGTGTATCCTTACCTGAATACAAAATTATGTAAAATAATACTTGGGAAAAGATGGAACAGCTGTATACAGTCAGTAAAAATAAGACCAGGAGCTGACTGTGGCTCAGATTATGAACTCCTTATTGCCAAATTCAAACTTAAATTGAACAAAGTAGGGAAAACCACTACACCATTCAGGTATGACTTAAATCAAATCCCTTTAGATGATACAGTGGAAGTGACAAACAGATACAAGGGATTAGATCTGATAGAGTGCCTGAAGAACTATGTATGGAGGTTCATAACTCTGTACAGGAGGCAGTGATCAAGACCATCCCCAAAGGAAAAAAAAATGTAAAAAGGCAAAATTATTGTCTGAGGAGGCCTTACAAATAGCTAAGAAAAGATGAGAAGCAAAAAGCAAAAGAGAAAAGGAAAGATATACCCATTTGAATGCAGAATTCCAAAGAATAGCATGGAGAGAGAAGAAAGCCTTCCTCAGTGATCAGTGCAAAGAAATACAGGAAAACAATAGAATGGGAAAGACTAGAGATCTCTTCAAGAAAATCAGAGATACCAAGGGAACATTTCATGCAAAGGTGGGCACGATAAAGGATAGAAATGGTATGGACCTAACAGAAGCAGAAGATATTAAGAAGTGGCAAGACCACACAGAACTATTAAAAAAAAAAAAAAAGATCTTTGTGACTCAGATAATCTCGATGGTGTAATCACTCACCTAGAGCCAGACATCCTGGAATGTGAAGTCCAGTGGGCCTTAGGAAGCATCACTATGAACAAAGCTAGTGAAGGTGATGGAATCCCAGTTGAGCTATTTCAAGCCCTCAAAGATGATGCTGTCAGAGTGCTACACTCAATATGCCAGCAAATTTGGAAAACTCAGCAGTGGCCACAGGACTGGAAAAGGTCAGTTTTCATTCCAATCCCAAAGAAAGGCAATGCCAAAGAATGTTCAAACTACGGCACAATTGTACTCATCTCACACGCTAGCAAAGTAATGCTCAAAATTCTCCAAGCCAGGCTTCAACAGTACATGAATTTTGAACTTCCAGATGTTCAAGCTGAATTTAGAAAAGGGAAAGGAACCAGAGGTCAAGTTGCCAACATCTGTTGGATCATAGAAGAAGCAAGAGAGTTCCAGAAAAACATCTTCTGCTTTACTGACTATGCTGAAGCCTTTGACTATGTGGATCACAACAAACTGTGGAAAATTCTGAAAGAGATGGGAATACCAGACCACCTGACCTGCCTCCTGAGAAACCTGTATGCAGGTCAGGAAGCAACAGTTAGAACTGGACATGGAATGACAGACTGGTTCCAAATAGGAAAAGGAGAACATCAAGGCTGTATATTGTCACCCTGCTTATTTAGCTTATATGCAGAGTACATCATGCGAGATGCCAGGCTGGATGAAGCACAAGCTGGAATGAAGATTGCTGGGAGAAATATCAATAACATCAGATATGCAGATGACACCACCCTTATGGCAGAAAGCAAAGAGGAACTAAAGAGCCTCTTGATGAAAATGAAAGAGAAGAGTGAAGAAGTTGGCTTAAAACTCAACATTCAAAAAATGAAGATCATGGCATCCAATCCCATCACTTCATGGTAAATAGATGGCGAAATGATGGAAGCAGTGACAGACTTTATTTTCTTGGGCTCCAAAATCACTGCAGATGGTGACTGCAGCCATGAAATTAAAAGATGCTTGCTTCTTGGAAGAAAAACTATGACCAACCTAGACAGCATATTAAAAAGCAGAGACATTTCTTGGCCAATAAAGGTCCATCTAGTCAAAGCTATGGTTTTTCCACTAGTCATGTATGGATGTGAGTTGGACTATAAAGAAAGCTGAGTGATGAAGAATTGATGCTTTTGAACTGTGGTGTTGGAGAAGACTCTTGAAAGCCCCTTGGACTGCAAGGAGATCAAACCAGTCAAGCCTAAAGGAAACCAGTCCTGAATATTCATTGGAAGGACTGACGCTGAGCTGAAACTCCAATACTTTGGCCTCCTGATGTGAAGAACTGACTCACTGGAAAAGACCTTGAGGCTGGGAAAGATTGAGGGCAGGAGGAGAAGGGGACGACAGAGGATGAGATGGTTGGATGGCACCACCGACTGCATGGACATGAGTTTGAGCAAGTTCCGGGAGTTGGCGATGGACTCCCATCACTAGGGAAGCCTGGGACCCCAGCCCTCCTCAGTCCCAGTGGCAGCACAAGGCAGCTCCAGGACATCCTGCTTGGGAGACAGCGGCAGCCCCAGGCCCAGGGTGCCCTACATGCCATGACACTGTCTCAAGGATCAAGAAGCAAAAGAAGAAAACCTGGAATGGGGCATCTGTTGCCAATGGAAGTGGGAAGACCCCAGAAAAGCAGGCCCCCAAGGAAGCCCCCCTAAGCGCAGAAGTGCAGGCTGAGCAGCTGGCTCGGGAACTGGCCTGGTGCGTGGAAAAAGCTGGAGCTGGGACTGAAGATGCAGAGACCCATCCCTAAGCAGAAAGAACAAGCTCTTGGGGCAATCCGAACCCTGAGCAGCCAGAGAACCCCCTGCCCCAGAAGAGGCAGCTGATGTGCTCTTCGGGGACTACAGGGCTCAGATAGAAGCCGAGTGGTGCGAGGCCCTGCAGGCTCTCAGGACTGCTGCGTACTCAGCTCAGGTGCAGCCTGTAGGCGAGGCTGCCAGAAAGAAGAGCAGAAGGGTCTGCAGACCTTATCCAGAAGGAAGGTCCAAGTGCACCTCGGATACTCATGATGAAGAGTTTAGGTTTAATTTCTTTTAGCTTCTTCCCACCTCTGCAGTGGTGCAGGGTTTCTCTGGAGTGCGGCACTTTTCCAGGAATGCTATGGGGCAGATGGGAAACCTGTATGTTTGATGCTGACAAGCCCAGGACCCCATTTGTAGGTTTTCAGCTTGAGAACCCCATCAACAGTATGAAAAGGCAAAATGATAGGATACTGAAAGAGGAACTCCCCAGGTCAGTAGGTGCCCAATATGCTACTGGAGGTTAGTGGAGAAATAACTCCAGAAAGAATGAAGGGATGGAGCCAAAGCAAAAACAATACCCAGCTGTGGATGTAACTGGTGATAGAAGCAAGGTCCAATGCTGTAAAGAGCAATATTGCATAGGAACCTGGAATGTCCGGTCCATAAATCAAGGTAAATTGGAAGTGGTCAAACAGGAGACGGCAAGAGTGAACGTCGTCATTCTAGGAATCAGCGAACTAAAATGGACTGGAATGGGTGAATTTAACTCAGATGACCATTATATCTACTACTGCGGGCAGGAATCCCTCAGAAGAAATGGAGTAGCCATCATGGTCAACAAAAGAGTCCGAAATGCAGTACTTGGATGCAGTCTCAAAAACGACAGAATGATCTCTGTTCATCTCCAAGGCAAACCATTCAATATCACAGTTATCCAAGTCTATGCCCCAACCAGTAACGCTGAAGAAGCTGAAGTTGAACGGTTCTATGAATACCTACAAGACCTTTTAGAACTAACACTCAAAAAAGATGTCCTTTTCATTCTAGGGGACTGGAATGCAAAAGTAGGAAGTCAAGAAACACTTGGAGTAACAGGCAAATTTGGCCTTGGAATGCGGAAAGAAGCAGGGTAAAGACTAATAGAGTTTTGCCAAGAAAATGCACTGGTCATAGCAAACACCCTCTTCCAACAACACAAGAGAAGACTCTACACATGGACATCACCAGATGGTCAACACCGAAATCAGACTGATTATATTCTCTGCAGCAAAGATGGAGAAACTCTATACAGTCAACAAAAACAAGACCAGGAGCTGACTGTGGCTCAGATCATGAACTCCTTATTACCAAATTCAGACTGAAATTGAAGAAAGTAGGGAAAACCGCTAGACCATTCAGGTAGGACCTAAGTCAAATCCCTTATGATTATACAGTGGAAGTGAGAAATAGATTTAAAGGCCTAGATCTGATAGATAGAGTGCCTGATGAACTATGGAATGAGGTTCATGACATTGTACAGGAGACAGGGATCAAGACCATCCCCATGGAAAAGAAATGCAAAAAAGCAAAATGGCTGTCTGGGGAGGCCTTACAAATAGCTGTGAAAAGAAGAGAAGCGAAAAGCCAAGGAGAAAAGGAAAGATATAAGCATCTGAATGCAGAGTTCCAAAGAATAGCAAGGAGAGATAAGAAAGCCTTCTTCAGTGATCAATACAAAGAAATAGAGGAAAACAACAGAATAGAAAAGACTAGAGATCTCTTCAAGAAAATTAGAGATACCAAGGGAACATTTCATGCAAAGATGGGCTCGATAAAGGGCAGAAATGGTATGGACCTAACAGAAGCAGAAGATATTAAGAAGAGGTGGCAAGAATACACGGAAGAACTGTACAAAAAAGATCTCCATGACCCAGATAATCATGATGGTGTGATCACTCATCTAGAGCCAGACATCCTGGAATGTGAAGTCAAGTGGGCCTTAGAAAGCATCACTACGAACAAAGCTAGTGGAGGTGATGGAATTCCAGTTGAGCTATTTCAAATCCTGAAATATGACGTTGTGAAAGTGCTGCACTCAATATGCCAGCAAATTTGGAAACCTCAGCAGTGGCCACAGGACTGGAAAAGGTCAGTTTTCATTCCAATTCCAAAGAAAGGCAATGCCAAAGAATGCTCAAACTACCGCACAATTGCACTCATCTCACACGCTAGCAAAGTAATGCTCAAAATTCTCCAAGCTAGGCTTCAGTAATATGTGAACCGTGAAATTCCAGATGTTCAAGCTGGTTTTAGAAAAGGCAGAGGAACTAGAGATCAAATTGCCAACATCTGCTGGATCATGGAAAAAGCGAGAGAGTTCCAGAAAAACATCTCTTTCTGCTTTATTGACTATGCCAAAGCCTTGGACTGTGTGGATCACAATAAACTGTGGAAAATTCTGAAAGAGATGGGAATACCAGACCACCTGACCTGCCTCTTGAGAAATCTGTATGCAGGCCAGGAAGCAACAGTCAGAACTGGACAGGGAACAACAGACTGGTTCCAAATAGGAAAAGGAGTACATCAAGGCTGTATATTGTCACCCTGCTTATTTAACTTACATGCAGAGTACATCAGGAGAAACGCTGGACTGGAAGAAACACAAGCTGGAATCAAGATTGCCGGGAGAAATAGCAATAACCTCAGATATGCAGATGACACCACCCTTATGGCAGAAAGTGACGAGGAACTAAAAAGCCTCTTGATGAAAGTGAAAGAGGAGAGTGAAAAAGTTGGCTTAAAGCTCAACATTCAGAAAACGAAGATCATGGCATCCGGTCCCATCACTTCATGGGAAATTGATGGGGAAACAGTGGAAACAGTGTCAGACTTTATTTTGGGGGGCTCCAAAATCACTGCAGATGGCAATTGCAGCCATGAAATTAACAGACACTCCTTGGAAGAAAAGTTATGACCAACCTAGATAGTATATTCAAAAGCAGAGACATTACTTTGCTGACTAAGGTCCGTCTAGTCAAGGCTATGGTTTTTCCAGTAGTCATGTATGGATGTGAGAGTTGGACCATGAAGAGGCTGAGCGCCGAAGAATTGATGGTTTTGAACTGTGGTGTTGGAGAAGACTCTTGAGAGTCCCTTGGACTGCAAGGAGATCCAACCAGTCCATTCTGAAGGAGATCAACTCTGGGATTTCTTTGGAGGGAATGATGCTAAAGCTGAAACTCCAGTACTTTGACCACTTCATGTGAAGAGTTGGCTCATTGGAAAAGACTTTGATGCTGGGAGGAATTGGGGGCAGGAGAAGAAGGGGACGACTGAGGATGAGATGGCTGGATGGCATCACTGACTCGATGGAAGTGAGTCTGAGTGAACTCCGGGAGTTGGTAATGGACAGGGAGGCCTGGCATGCTGCGATTCATGGGGTCACAAATAGTCGGACGCGACTGAGTGACTGAACTGAACTGAACTGAACTGTCTCTCCTGCCAGAAGACGGAGGTTCCTTTAGATGGTTCTACAGTAGACTGAAGTGAATGTTCACAGTGTGTTGTAAAACAGCTGTCCCTAACCTTTTTGACACCAGGGACAGATTTCATGGAAAACAGTTTTTCCACAGAGAGGGGGGGAGGTGAAACTCAGGTCATAATGTAAGCAATGGGGAGTGGATATAAACATAGATGAGTCTTCCCTTGTTCACAGTCTTTTCATCTCCTGCTGTGTGGTGTGGTTACTAACATGCCGTAGACCAGTACTGGCCTGGGGGTTGGGGATCCCTGTTATTGAAGACTCTCAACAGTCTCAGGAGCAGACTAAGTTGGTGTTGTTAATAAGGGTTAGTGGAGAAGCTGTATAGTTGCACACTGGTGCTCACTTATGGGAGGATGTCCTCTCAAGTGGTGTGGCCTATTGCTGTAATAAAACTCTTTCTTATAAATGTGGATTAAAAAAAAAAAAACTAGGGAAGCCTGGCATGAGGCAGTACATGGAATTGCAAAGAAGTCAGACATGACTGAGTGACTTAATTTAACTGAATATTTGGGAAAGGAGGGAAATACAGTGTCTCATTCTAAAATTTAAGAACTAAAAAAAAAATTTAAGAACTAGGGACATGATTAAGCCTGTTCATCTGGGAAAGGATCTGGTGTACACATGCTGGAAAGAGCTACTGAAGAGTTAGCCAATCCATTATACAACCTATGGGAGGGGGTAATTCTAGAGTGCACAGAGCTATTTTAAAAAATAAACTATATAACTTAAAATTGATTGCTTAAGTATAAATAAATATCTCTTAAATATGCTATCCTGAAGATAGCAATCTTCAGGAACCTCTAATTTGTTAAAGTATGACATTATGAAAAATATTTGTCAGAATCTGCTATAAAAACTGGCAAAAAACAGCATGAAGTTTGTCAAAAGGATATTGAGAAAAATAACCTAACGTTTTATCAGAAAAATGTTTTTCCAGATAAAGAGAAAATGAGAGAGGAGAGTTTCCATGGTGAAGACAAAGCCATAGTATGGGATTGAGGATGGAAAAGAATGACATTTAACACTAAGTACAGATAAAAAAAACTAGGAAATTTAGGTGGAATTCAGATTTTTTAAATAAATAGATATGATACAGAAAATTTTTATTTTATATATTTCCAATAAATGCCAGTATTGTTTGATCATCTTATATTTTGCTTTCAATTTATTGTTTATACTTCTAAACTTTAAAATAATGCCCATTAGAACAAATAAATAATTTTCTACCAATATTATGTGGAAAGTCTAATAAGAATGACAATTAATAACTAGGGAAAGACGGTATATTCAAAAATAATATCTGATCAGGGGATCCTAAATTGAGCACAGTTCCCTTTGGTTTCCTAAGGAATATTAGTAGCTAAAAATATTAATGTCATTTAAACATTAATAGCTATTATATATGATTAATTTTAAGCTTAAAATATAATTGAATATTCAACATTAAGACAATTATTTTTGTCCAGTTCAGTGCCAAGCATGATTCTAGGTGCAGATACTTGCCTGTGAATAAAATAGCCAAGGAAATTAATAAAATTAGTTCTGGGTCCATGACAAGTTAATGATTCCTATTCTCTGGAGAAAGTTTTTGCATTACTTCCCCTGAGTTCATATTGTAGTTCTTAATCTTTACTGCCATTAGAATTAGCTGGGGCTCACTTGCAGTAGCTTAGGCTCAACCCAGATTTATTGAAACAGATTTCTAGAAACGAAGCCTACCTTTTCTTTCTTTCCTTCTCTCTCTTTTTAAATTCTGTGGTGCACAGAGTTGAGAACCATTGGTCTAGAGTATGCCAAATGTAAAGAAGCAGATGGAAAGCCTGTTTTGTTTCTGAAGATGGATAACTACTTCTGCTAAAAAACCTATGCTCACTCTGTTCCTCTGGAAACCAGCTTGATGGTTCCTTAAAAAGTTCAACATAGAATTACCACGACTCAACAATCCCTCTCCTAGGTATTTTATCTCAAAGAATTAAAAACAGGGATTCAAACAAATTCTTTTATACATATGTTCGTAGCAGCACTATTCACATTAGTCAAAAGGCAAAAACAATTCAAATGTCCATGAATGGATTAGCAAGTTTGGTATACACATAGTGGAATATTATTCCATCAGTATAAAGTAATGAAGTATTGATACACATCATGCTACAATATAGATGAATCTTGAATATATCTTAAGTGAAAGAAGCCTGACATAAAGAGCCACATGTCATATGATTCGACCTGAAATATCCAGAATGGATAAATTCACAGAGATGGAATGCAGACTGGTGGTTGCCAGGAGCTGGGGAAAGGGGGTCGGGTAGGGCACTAACTGGCCATGGGGTTTTCTTTTGGGCTTATGAAACTGTTTTGGAATTAGATAGAGGTGGCAGTTATACAACATTATGAATATACTAAATACTACTGAATTGTTCACTTTAAAATGATTAATATTATGTTATGTGAATTTGGCCTTAATTAAAAGAAAAACATATGAACAAACTGAATCTTTATAGTTAATGTGATTTTCTTGATAAAACTAGCTTTTCTGAAAATTAAAGCTTGTCATAAAACAATTATTGTATCTACTTATTCACATGATCCAGGCATTTGTTTCATAAAGAGCCTTAGGTAGAAACTGACTTACCTATATTCTGAATACACCTAAGGATATACTGTATTTGGACTTATTAAAAAAATAACTGGATGTTTAGGGAGCATGCAATGACTAAAACGTATCCCTTGTTTCAATAATTACTATTAATGATTTAAAAACTTCTGGATGGACTTCTCCACCAAGGGTAAATGACTGAAGATAATGCTTTCTCTAAAAGGGTAGAAGAGAAGCACGCCAGAGGGAGGGAAAGAAATTAAGGAAAATAAAAAGAGAATAGGAAAAACAAGGCTAGTAGGGTTGAGAGATATGAATATTGTCTTAAGTAGCTGCAGACTTCAAGATTTTTCTTGAAAACATGCCAAACGTGAATTTTTCTTCAAAAAACTAGTAGGGTTGAGAGATGCGAATATTGTCTTAAGTAGCTGCAGACTTCAAGATTTTTCTTGAAAACATGCCAGACATGTGAATTTTTCTTCAAAAAAGATATCAATACATTCTGATAGTATTTAAAAATGCCAAGCAATGGGATACAGTTGAGACCTGGGGAAAAGTTACTGTTTCAGAAACAATTTTCTGAAAGAATGGAAATTATAGATAAATAATGTAACTGTTATGCTAGAACAGTCTATGATAAACACACAAGATCAGACTTACAGGGCAGGAGTGGTCAGAGGCCCAAGACCTGCCATTAGACTTCTTCTAGATGATACTCATATTCACAGGAGGACCGCTAGTATAACAGAGCTAAGGCCCTTACACACTCTGCTTATATCAGGTCTTTCAAATCCTAAGGCTGGCCCTGAGTATAAAATATCTTTTTATCTTCCTAGTTAATGTGTAAAAGAATACGCTATTCATTCCAAAGTTTTCGGCATTTCTTTCCATGCCCCATTTACTTTCTCTAACCTCTTCCACAGGGAAGTCATCATTAAGCGGGAATAATCATATCTACTTCATGGAGCTATTATAAAGATTAAATGTATGAACATACATATGACATGCTTAGCACGTATCTGCCACACAATCAAGTTGACTCAACCCTCCTATATTTCAATAAACAAAAGGCCAAGTCTGAAGAAATTTAATAAAACATGAGATTTAGCCTAGTTACATTTAAATGCTTCAAAACCTAAGAGATGCTCTGCTTGTCTTCAGGCCCAGAGACTCAGTTATTTATCCTCTGACTTCTTTCAATAACTTTCTTGATGTTGGAAGCCCCACCTTGGTTTACCATTTTCTTTGCTGTATTTCTCCACATCCTCTCCAACACTTTATTTTTAAAATTACAGTCATCCTAGTGGATGTGAAGTGGTGTGCAGTGGCTCAGCAGTAAAGAATCTGCCTGAGAAGTAGGAGATGTGGGTTTGAGCCCTGGGTCAGGAAGATTCCCTGGAGGAGGAAATGGCAACCCACTCCAGTATTGTTGCCTGGGAGATCCCATGACAGAGGAGCCTGGTGAGCTATAGTCCATAGGGTCACAAAGAATTGGGTATGACAGCATGCATGCATGCATCTGGCACCATTTGTTGAAGAGACTGTTTTCTGCATTGAATGGTCTTAGCACTCTTTCTGAAAATCAACTGACCATAATGTTGGCCCTCCTTAGGTAGATGCAGAACCTGTGGATAATGAGGGCCTGCTGTTGAGAGATTTAAGCATCCTTGAATTTTGGTATCAGTGTGTGTGAGGGGAGGGGGTGATCCTGGGACCAATCCAGCCACCCCCCTCAGGATTCTGAAGAATGACTGTGTAATATTTCAATATTCAGTGTTCATCAAAGTGTATTTTAGATATGATACTATTTCTCAAGGGAAGTGGGGATATGTTGTATATTAACCAATGCAGAATAAAAATGTACTGTGCCTTGGGAAAAAAAAAAAGATACTGACTATAGTTTATTTCTAGACTTTCTATTTTATGCTTTTGGTCCATATGTTTATCCTTGTAACAGTACCACACTGTTTTGATAAATTTTGATATAAGAAAGTCCTTCAACTTTGCTATTCTTTTTCACAATTGTTTTGGCTCTTTTGGGTCCCATGAAATTTTACAGGAATTTTAAAATTGGCTTTTCCATTTCCGCAAAAAAGGCTGTTAAGATTTTTGACAGGAGATCTATAGACTAATTTGTGGAGTATTGCCATCTTAATATTAAGTCTTCCAATTTATGAACATGTCTTTCCACTTACTTAGGTCTTCATTTCAGCAATGTTTTCAGTGTACAAACCTTATACCAAACTTTTCAGTGTACAAGCCTTATACCTCCTTTGTTAGATTTAGTCCCAAGGTTGTACATGAAACAGTTTTCTAATTCTCATCTTACACTTTTGGTCAGTATATAGAAATCAGCTAACAGTTGTGTGTTGACCTTGTAATATTAGCTCTAACAGTTGTGCATGTATGTGTTTTCTTTAGGATTTTGAATATATAGGATCAAAACAGCTGCAAATGGAGTTATACTTCTTCCTAATTGTGATTTGTTTTCTTTCTTGCCTAATTGCTTTGGCTAGAACCTCTTGTACAATATTGACCAGGAATGGTGGGAGTGGATATTTTCCTGATGTTGAAGGAAAACCTTTTAATTTTTATCATTTATTGTGTGGTTAACTGTGGGTTTTTCATGAATGTTTTTTAACAGGGTGAGGAAATTTCATTCTCTTCCAAGTTTGCTGAGTGCTTTTATCATTAAAGGGTATTGATTTCTGTCAAATGCTTTTTCTTATCAACTGAGATGCTAATGTTATCTTTTTTTAAATAATGAAGAGCTTTATTTTCATGTCACTGTTTCAGTTTCTTCTAGTTGAGTTCCCTTCATTCTATTAAGCGGTAAATTGCATTGATGAATTGATTTTTGTATTTAAACCACTCCTATATTTTTGCAATAAATTCTTAGCTTGTCGTGGTATAAAATCTGCTTTTGCCTGGCTTAAGTATCAAGGTAATGCTAGTCTTATAAACTTGTGAAGTCTACTAAATTCTGGTTCTGAACTTTCTTTGAGAGGTTTTGATGATTGAGTCAGTTTTTACTTGTTAGATTTGTTTCGACTTATTTCTTCTTAAATCAGTTTTAGTGATTTGTGTATTTCCAGAAATTTGTCTATTTCATACACGTTATCTATTTTGTTGGCCATAAAGCATTAAAAATATATATATTTATTACTTATTTATTTGGCTGTGCCGTCTTGGTTGTGAAATGCGAGATCTTTGATCTTCATTGCAGCATTTAGGATCTTTAGTTGTGGTAGGTGGGATCCAGTACCCCAACCAGCTGGGCCCCCTGTATTGGGAGTGTGGAGTCCTAGCCACAGAACCAACAGAGAAGTCCCATAAAGCATATTTTTGATTTATGATTGAGCCATCCAAAATACCATGAAATTTATCTAATATTCATAAAACTTGGAAGTATGTTTATTTACATTTACTTTTCTAAAGTAAAATGTATATAAAACTCCATGAGTTTTATTTAAATAAAATATCCCCCTAATATCAAGGAACCAAAATTTTCTGCTAAGAGTATAACTGATAAATTTTACTTCTAAAGCATTAACATTCTTTTAAATTAAAGTAAATGATTTATTTAGAATAAAGTTTTTTTAAATTAAATGATTTTTCACATGAAACTTCTTTTCTACCTAGAAGCAGGAGTGGTAGCAGAATGGACTCCTGAGCCAGAGTTCCTACACCTGAATCCCTACTCTGCCACTAACTTGGTATATATAATTTTGGGGTTAAACTCTCCATGCCCCAGTTTCCTCATCTGAGCAAGGAGAATAATAAAAGGAGAACAATAAGTACATTAATGCATCCAAAAAACTTGGCTCCTAATTCATAAGTATTCAATAGTTCACAAATATTCTTAATTTTCATAAGGTGGTCATTAATTGAGGCTAAAATAAAGAGCAGCTAGATGAGATGTTCATTGGGATAATGAAGAAGCTAATGGTAAAAGTTAAGACAGCAGTCTTGGATGATGCACACAAGGAAGGGCCGTATTTTCGTCTAGATTTACAAGATCCCAGTCTAAGAGAAGAATAAATGTTTTGGCAAATGCTCTGTCACTAGAAAAGAAATTAGTTTTCTTCATTTGTATCCAGAAGAGCAGGTCCTATTGACTACAAAACTCCATTAGAAAGGCTCTCCAGTGGGAAAGAAAATCAAAGGAACTATTCTAATGAATCCCATAAAGGAAAGGAAGATCCTCAGGGACAAAAATCAGTTCCTTCACTTTAAGGTGAGTCTGACTCCACTGCAGGCACAGGGAATGAGAGAGTGAATGATGAATGGAGATAAGAAGTAATCAAAAGGCTAAGTACTTTCAAATCCAGGCCTGAGCCTCCACATGAAGTGATGATGTACTAACACATTTCTGCTTTTGAAATTTTTTTGTTTCTTATCCTTTTTTCCTCTTCTCTCTCTTACCCTAAATAAATAAATATACTCTATAGCTGATCCCTCCTTGTGAGGAAAATATCTGAATTCATATACACACTACAATGAATATATGAAATAATAATATATTTGTCATGATCACTGCTATTTTCTTAGTACCCACACCAGTAAAATGCCCATGGAATTTTCTTTGAGAATAGAAGTCCTCAGTTTGTTGACTTCAAAGGTAGAAAAATTTCATGAGTATTCAAAATCAGCTCAAAAAAAAAAAAAAGCTCAATTTTTAAAGGAAGCAACTAAGATAAAGGCTACACTGATACAGAATGTAAAAACACATTAACCACATATGAACTTTTAAAAGGTGAGAATTTAGTTTATACTCTTTTTATATTAAGATATAAGTTAATGACTTATACCCGGAAGAATTTATCATAAAATACTGCCCAGTGCACTTGTGCAAACAATAAATAATTCACTGAGAGTATTAACATTCACATGTGTAATTAAGAGTTTACAAATGTACAAAATTTGGGGTAATAAACACTTTAAACTCATTTTCCAAACATTCAATAAGCCCATCCCCCCCAAACTGATTACAAAGATGCACAAAGGGTTACTAATTCTGGCAAAAGATAAGAAACAAGGCAGGAGAGGCAAACACAGACTTGAGAACATAAGAATATCCAAACAGTTCTTTGATATAAAAAGACAAAATCAAACCATTTTTAATAATATAAAAGAAAACAAATCCATATAATTAAATACTACTTAGGTGAAAGAACATTAGAGGGTATATAGCATTTATTTTCTCCACAAAATTTGCATATCTTGAATTTAATGTAAAACACCTAGTTTCAGTTCCAAAGGAAGATCATGATATGGAGTTCTAGATGTACCTAGATGGAATGAATATTTAAATAGATCCCAAAGATCAAAACAAACTTTTATTTGGTCATTGTTCTAACTCTTTAATGTTCATTAAATTGATTCACTTAGAAATTTTAGAAATAAAACTCCACAACCAACACACAGAAAATTCAGCTATTCCTGAAAAAAACTAAATGCATAGTCTTTAGTATATCGTTAAAACAGTGGTTGTGGTTAAGCAAACAAAAATTACTACAACTCATGTATGATAAAGTTACAAAGGAATACATTAGAAGTTTTATCAGATGTATTTGCACTGTAATAAAAGAAATCCGGATAACAATATCAGTAAAGTGTGGCTGATTATTAAAAGAAATGAAATTCCCAGTTAACCCTGGGCTGTGTTAGGAGCACTGCATTTGTCGTCCTATTTTTTACGTCAGGAACATACATTCACAGTCCACCAGATGCAGTTCTGATTTCCTAAGAAGTGAAAGTTTTTAATCCTGGTTCTTCTGCTCTTTCCTCCTGTGTTTTAACATCTTCATTTAGAGATCAGGCACTTTGTGCCCAGGAATGTGGCGTTGCAAATTTACTAAAAACATATCCATTGATAGTAGAATAATTATACTAAATTCATAAAGGAAGACGATATCTTCATTTAGAAAACAAGCACTAAGTTATAGTTTCACAGTCACAACGCAAGCTCCAGCTCTTCCGAGGCACAGTGGAGCAACCTAAAAAAACAAACAAAAAACCAAAAAGACTTGTGTTGGGATTGTGGGTAAAAATGTTGATAATACCACAATAGTCAGTGAAATATTGAAACAGTTTGCTCACAGTGGTTGGCAAAGAGCTGCTGCCTGAACCCTACTGTCCGAGCTCTTTTGCTGGCCCTTTTCTTAAACGAGATTCTCCTTCCTGATGCCAAAGCTTCAAGGACTAAATCGTTTTGGGTATATAACATAATAATATAGCATTCACTTCTCTTTAAAGATGACTTTTAAAGATAGATCAGGAACTATTCTATGTGAAACACTATTTTGGCCAAAATGATGTACAATATGGATGTGAGACAAGGCTGAACACTTAAAGTAACTTTGTGACTAATATGGAGAAAATACCAAGTATCATCCAGAGTGGCCGTGACTTTGCTGTCTCAGAGAGTACACAAAATACACTGCATGCCTGGGATCTGCTTACTCTGGAGGAACCACTAACGTCACAGTTATTGATGACCTTCTCAGCATGGCTGAAAAGTCCAAACTCATTCTACTACTTGTTAGCAGAGTGAGTAAATAATACATATCACCCACCCAACTTCTTGGGACTGAAAACAAACCTGGTGAATAAACTCTACAACCGTGAGAACAGTGAGATAAAAATATGAGATACTTGGGAGAAAATATAATCTTATGAATAAGGAACAATTCTTAAATAGTTCACTTATTGTCTTTTTTTAAGTACTCTAGACACTGGAGTAATTCACAGTGGAGATAAGTGTAGACAAGAATAGTTTTAAAAGAAAGACTATTTTGAGCCCAGTAAGAATCTATGCATTTGAGCTAAGAGAATTAAAACATTAAGTACTTGGAAAGGGTTTTGTTTTGTACCTAGTCATGTACGGATATGTCGTAAAGTGTTTTTGTCAAATGGTGGTGGGGGTTAGTCTCTCAGTTGTGTCTCTGCAACATTATGGACTGCAGCTTGCCAGGTTCCTCTGTCTTTAGGATTATCCCAGGAGGAACAGTTGAGTGGGTTGCAATTCCCTTCTCCAGGAGATCTTCCCGATCTAGGGATGGAATCCAGGTCTCCTGCTTGGTAGGCAGACTCTTTACCACTGTGCCACCTGTACATAATTTCAAAATGACCGTCCAGTCATTTTGACTCTCTTCTCCTGACCAATTAAGAATACATCTGACTTCAACGTGAGTGAATTCATGGTTGTTCTCCACCTGAATCAGTTGTTTTGATCACTGTTACATCTTTTTGATCAAATAACCTATTTAAAAACCATATTTACTTACAATATTCTAGAAGTAACCTCCAAGTCATTTAAATAAAAATGTCCGTAATTAGTAGTTTTTCTCAAAACACTCAAGACACTGCCTCTACTCTGTGAATAGTTGATGTCATGATAACCAGCTAGAAAGTTGAGCTTTGAGAATTTACTAAACGCAATGTGGTCACCTGTTTTGGGTAAATGCTGGTAGTGGAGTGAGTGGTGGCTTAAGACTTCATAATCATATTTCATTTCCTATACAAATAAATGTCCTCCTGTCCATTTGTAGGACCATCGAATGGAAAACATTTATTTTCCAGATACTATGGTTATAAGTTCACATTTAAAGCTTTAACATCACTTATATGTGGAACCTAAATAATGTAACAAACTAGTGAGTGTAACAACAACAAAAACCAGACTCCTGGATCTAGAGAACTAGTCGTTACCACTGGGGAGAGGGGAGGGGCAACATAGAGGCAGAGAATTAAGAGCTACAAACAATGTAACATACGTACATACAGACATATGAAAGAGGGCTTCCCAGGTGGCACAGTGGTAAAGACTCTGCCTGCCAATGCAGAAGACCCAAGAGAAGCGGGTTTGATTGACCCCTGAGTGGGGTCCCCTGGAGGAGGAAATGGCAACCCACTCCAGTATTTTTGCCTGGAAAACTCCATGGACAGAGGAATCTGGCGGGCTACAATCCATGGGATAACAGAGTCAGACACGACTGAGCACACACATGTATAAAACAAGCCACAAAGATACACTGTACAATGCAGGAAATAGTCACTATTTTATAGTCTGCATAAATGGAGTATAATCTTTAAAATCACTATATTGTACACTTGTAACTTACTTATATAATATTGTATATCAATTGTACTTCAATAAAAATTTTTTAAAAAGTAATGGAGATGGCATGTAAAGCAAAGGGCTGCATGGTCACAGATTATGAATTCTGATACAGAGTGATTATAGCATAAAGTATTATCTGTAATAGCAAGTTTGAAATAAGATTTCCTTAATACTGGCCCAAGGGCTTAAATGAAATACATTTCAGGAAAAGAGAGTCTTCTCTTTCTTCTTGGGTTCCTCAATTATCATTCACAACTTCTTCTGCCATGGTAGGAGGCTGATGGTAGTTTCTAATGAAATCCTGTAGCTCTAACTTAAGTCCTCAAATTATGCCTTCTCCCCTTCACCGAGTGATCTCACTTATTTAAGAAATAAGATCAAGGTCATACTATCTAAGCCTCTTTACCTACCATTCTCTTCACCTGAAAATACTTTCTATCTTCCAATCCCCATATTCTCATCTTCCCCTCCAGTTTCGGAGGATAAAACCTTTCCACCAGTCTGAGGAGGATAAAAACTTTCCTCCTGCCTTTGCCCTCGATTCTGTTTCCTGTCCTTTTCAGAAAAATGCCTTCAACTTTGCTTTCTGTCAACTCTCCTGTCTTCATCTTTAATTGTGAAAAAGATCCTAGGCTCAAATTTTAACTCCACCATTTACCTCCTATGTGACACTGAGTCAGCTATGTAGACACCTCATCCAATATAGTAAGGAGATAACAGTACTTACCTCATAGATTCGTTGGGAAGATTCTTTAAGGTGCAGTGCTTAGAACACAGCCAGGTACATAAAATGTATCAAGTGCTAACTTTCTATCACTATCATTATTTTAAAATTGTATGCCCTTCTAGCTTCCACATTTACTTTTAATCTTCTCTTTACTTTTTACACTGTGTGGTGGCTTCTGCTTCTATCACATTCTCAAAGGTCCTGACAACTTCATGAATGACAAATCTTCATTCTTTTATGTTATTAAAATCCTCTCTCCTTTCTTTTAATGCTCTATTTCATCATCTACTAAGATACTCTCTGATCATTCTTTTGCTGTTTTCTCCAGAAGCTGCACCTCTCTATACAACCTAGTAAGTGTATAGAGAAAAAATTAACAGGACTTGGTAATATCTCTTGAATCCACCTAGGTATTCAACACCTCAAGCCTTATAAATGAAGCAACCTTCTAAATGTCCTTTCACCCAGCCTTCACTTACCCTGCCCCAACCCAGTTTACCCTGGCCCCAGCCTCTGACATGTGGATTTTCTATTACTACATTGCTCTCTTGGTTAAAAGTCTCCACTGGCTTCTCACTACCAAACTCTTTACGTTAACCATTACAGACCTCCATCCTGATTCCAACCTTCCTCTCCAAGAATTCCTACTCTTCTCAAGCACGGAGTCTTATAACCAGCCCCACTTCCTCAAGATAGCCTGCATATTTCCGCTTTAGTGACATTTATTTCATGTTTTCTTACATGATTTCCTTTTTGAATTAGATCAGTTCATTAAGGCTTACATTAAATCCCACTTCTTCCTCACTGAAGCCCTCTCAACAACCATGGTCTCTCTTCTCCTTGATTTCCCATTCGGCTCACTGCCTAGACCATGTGACACTTCATACCAACACTTCATGCTCCACACTGTGGATCCTCTCTTTAAACGTGCAGATCTCACTGACCCAAGTAATTAAGTTCTATGACAGCAGGGCTTCTCATAAATTCTGTTATAGTGACAGTACTTACCACTACTCCTTGTACGTAGGTAAAAGTGAAAGTGTTAGTTGCTAAGTCATGTCTGACACTTTGTGACCCCATGGACTGTGGCCCACCAGGCTCCTCTGTCCATGGAGTTCTCCAGGCAAGAATACTGGAGTGGGTAGCCATTCCCTTCTCTAGGGGATTTTCCTGACCCAGGGATTGAACCCAGGCCTCCTGCATTGTAGGTAGATTCTTTACTGCCTGGGAAGGTAAACCTTGGCTCAATTAAAGATCTAAGTGCCGTTTCTGTACCAGATATTGAATTGTGTGCCAGAGGCAGAAAATTCATGGTTCTGTTCTGGGTGATGATGGAAACAAAGATCTCAAAAGATCATTCTCAGAAGTTCTAGACTCTTTTAGAAATAGATAAAAATGGATTTTTTTTTGTTAATAAGCTTCCCAAGTCAAGTTTCTTACTTGTTAATGTTAAGTAAGATTGCCATCTTTATTAGGTTATAACCAGACATTTGTTATTATTGTTGTTTAGTTGCTAAGTCATGTCCAACTCTTTTGCGACCCCATGGACTGTAGCCTGCCAGGCTCCTCTGTCCATGGGATTCTCCAAGCAAGAATATTAGAGTGGGCTGCCATGTCCTTCTCTGTTTCCAAATATCAGTTGCTTGAGTATTTAAAAATTATTGCTCATCTATGGGAAAGTGATTCAATTTTTTTCTTTTCCACAATCTCTCCTTTCTTTATTATAGCCTCTTGTGGTTCTATCTGCTCTACTGATGCTAGAATATCTCATCAATTCTCAGTAAGCAAATGGTGGCAGCTAATAATAGTAACAACAACAATAATAACCAATTAATAATTTCTCTGAGTATTAACTCACACTTTAAAGGTAATTTTGAATTTTAACTATACTATAAAATTACACACTCCCTCTGTTTTCTTATATTTAATTAAGAGATGACTTTATCTTACTTATGCTATGTATTTTGATACTGGACATAATTCGGGTCTGTTTTACCAAAAGAATTGTCCTTAACAAAAATACAGTAAGTATAATAATGAAACATGAAATGCCATACCTGGGTCCACTCATTTGTCTGGGGATCATAAGCCTCCACTGTATTAAGGTAAGTCTGTCCATCATACCCTCCAACAGCATATAATTTATCACCAAGCAAACAGACCCCCACAGCATCTCTGCTGATGCTCATAGAAGCCACTGCAGTCCACATATCTGTTTTAGGATCATATCTGAAAGGAAATTTTAGAAATGGAGCTGACATTATTCTCAGAACACTTTACATAAAATCCTTCTGTCCTTTAATCCTATTTTATGTCTTATTATCTATTACATAAAGTACATTTGAACACATTTTAGAGAAAAAAAATCAGTATTTTCCTGAAAACTTCGAAATTACAACAGAATTATTCTACAGATGTGTAACATTTAAACTAGTCCAAAAGGGCTCATGTGAATGTTTAAAACTGCTTTAGGGTTTTAGATTGCCTACTGAAAATCTGAAGAAATCAATTCATGAAGCTCTACATAAGATGGATGCTCTATGTAAGATGACTTACAGCCTCAATTGCAGCTTTTTTGCTGTGTTTTGTTTTGTTTTGTTTTGTTTTGTTTTGGGTGGTGGTGGTGCTGAGATCAAAACCTGTACTCCTCACAATGGAAGCTCAGAGTCCTAACCACTGGACAACCAGGGAATTCCCCTCAACTGCTGTTAACTGCTCATTTTTAGAGTTTCTTGTCCCTTTCATGAAGTATGTTAACTAGAACTGCTCCCAAATTGTCTAAGAGCAGATATACTATGCTAAGATGACTTATATTGCTTCCAAATGACTTATATAAGCTTCTTGTATTAATGAACAGCTTTTCACTGGGTGTGGTCCTATAGTGGGCCTGTAATTTATGGGACAAAGTATTTAAACACTTCCATATATCTTTACTGGATTTTAACACGCAGCTGGCAAAGTCTGAATTATTTTCTCCCTGACACAGGTGAAACATAGGTGTTAACTATCTTGCTTTTTCAAAAAACACCAACTCTGCTTATTATTTCATAGAAAGCACTCACTGTCATCAACAAACCTTCATTTTTTATCCTTCTTTTAGTCATTTATAATTTATTAAATAATTCACACACCTACACATATTCATTAACATTTCATTGCTCTTTAAAATCCAAGATCCTTAACAGGGCTTCAAGACTCCATAGGATCTTCCCCGACCTCCCCCTACTACTGTCCTGCCACTTTTTATCGTTCTGTGTTCTCCACTGACAGTGGCTGCCTTCCAGTTTCCTGAATGAAACACATACCTTTCTGGTGTGTTCATACACACTCCTACTGAATCTACTTCCTAAATCCCTTCAATTCTCTCCATCCCACTGATCACACAGAAGATGGGGGCCTGAACCACTGTGCAGAGCTTCTGTTGACATCAGGCTCTTTACCTATACCCATATATGAGTTTTGAACATGGATAACTTGTTCAAGTTTTAAGTCTTACTAGCCCTTTATTTTCTTTTACTATTTCATCAGTTCAGTTGCTCAGTTGTGTACAACTCTGAGACCCCATGAATCGCAGCACGCCAGGCCTCCCTGTCCATCACCATCTCCCGGAGTTCACTCAGACTCATGTCCATCAAATCCGTGATGACATCCAGCCATCCCATCCTCGGTCATCCCCTTCTCCTACTGCCCCCAATCCCTCCCAGCATCAGAGTCTTTTCCAATGAGTCAACTTTTCGCATGAGGTGGCCAAAGTACTGGAGTTTCAGCTTCAGCATCATTCCCTCCAAAGAAATCCCAGGGTTGATCTCCTTCAGAATGGACTGGTTGGATCTCCTTGCAGTCCACGGGACTCTCAAGAGTCTTCTCCAACACCACAGTTCAAAAGCATCAATTCTTCAGCACTCAGCCTTCTGCACAGCCCAACTCTAACATCCATACATGACCACAGGAAAACCCATAGCCTTGACTAGATGGACCTTTGTTGGCAAAGTAATGTCTCTGCTTTTGAATATGCTATCTAGGTTGGTCATAACTTTCCTTCCAAGGAGTAAGTGTCTTTTAATTTCATGGCTGCAGTCACCATCTGCAGTGATTTTGGAGCCCCCCAAAATAAAGTCTGACACTGTTTCCACTGTTTCCCCATCTATTTCCCATGAAGTGATGGGACCAGATGCCATGATCTTCGTTTTCTGAATGTTGAGCTTTAGGCCAACTTTTTCACTCTCCTCTTTCACTTTCCTCAAGATGCTTTTTAGCTCCTCTTCACGTTCTGCCATAAGGGTAGTGACATCTGCATATCTGAGGTTATTGATATTTCTCCAGCAATCTTGATTCCAGCTTGTGTTTCTTCCAGTCCAGTGTTTCTCATGATGTACTCTGCATATAAGTTAAATAAGCAGGGTGACAATATACAGCCTTGATGTACTCCTTTTCCTATTTGGAACCAGTCTGTTGTTCCATGTCCAGTTCTAACTGTTGCTTCCTGACCTGCATACAGATTTCTCAAGAGGCAGGTTAGGTGGTCTGGTATTCCCATCTCTTGAAGAATTTTCCACAGTTTATTGTGATCCACACAGTCAAAGGCTTTGGCATAGTCAATAAAGCAGAAATAGATGTTTTTCTGGAACTCCCTTGCTTTTTCCATGATCCAGCGGATGTTGGCAATTTCATCTCTGGTTCCTCTGCCTTTTCTAAAACCAGCTTGAACATCTGGAAGTTCATGGTTCACGTATTGCTGAAGCCTGGCTTGGAGAATTTTGAGCATTACTTTACTAGCATGTGAGATGAGTGCAATTGTGTGGTAGTTTGAGCATTCTTTGGCGTTGCCTTTCTTTGGGATTGGAATGAAAACTGACCTTTTCCAGTCCTGTGGCCACTGCTGAGTTTTCCAAGTTTGCTGGCATATCGAGTGCAGCACTTTCACAGCATCATCTTCCAGGATTTGAAATAGCTCAACTGGAATTCCATCACCTCCACTAGCTTTGTTCGTAGTGATGCTTTCTAAGGCCCACTTGACTTCACATTCAAGGATGTCTGGCTCTAGATGAGTGATCACATCATCATGATTATCTGGGTCGTGAAGATCTTTTTTGTACAGTTCTTCTGTGTATTCTTGCCACCTCTTCTTAGTATCTTCTGCTTCTGTTAGGTCCACACCATTTCTGTCCTTTATTGAGCCCATCTTTGTATGAAATGTTCCCTTGGTATCTCTAATTTTCTTGAAGAGATCTCTAGTCTTTCCCATTCTGTTGTTTTCCTCTATTTCTTTGCACTGATCGCTGAAGAAGGCTTTCTTATCTCTCCTTGCTATTCTTTGGAACTCTGCATTCAGATGCTTATATCTTTCCTTTTCTCCTTTGCTTTTTGCCTCTCTCCTTTTCACAGCTATTTGTAAGGCTTCCCCAGACAGCCATTTTGCTTTTTTGCATTTTTTTTCCATGGGGATGGTCTTGATCCCTGTGTCCTGTACAATGTCACAAACCTCATTCCATAGTTCATCAGGCACTCTATCTATCAGATCTAGGCCCTTAAATCGATTTCTCACTTCCACTGTATAATCATAAGGGATTTGATTTAGGTCCTACCTGAATGGTCTAGCGGTTTTCCCTACTTTCTTCAATTTCAGTCTGAATTTGGTAATAAGGAATTCATGATCTGAGCCACAGTCAGCTCCTGGTCTTGTTTTTGTTGACTGTATACAGCTTCTTTACTACTTCATTTTATATCAAAACATGTCAGAAATGTCCCTCTCCTTTTCACTTATTTGGCTTCCAGCTCCTAATTCATTCTCTGTAAAATTAATCAGACTCCTTTTCTTATTAGGTACAATATCCAGTACAGAATAAGGTATACACTAAATGTTTGTCTTAGGATTCAATTAATGAATTATGTAATCAATTCTAAGGTAACACTGAGGGAAGACTCTGAGGGGGCTGCTGGAGACAGATCAAGAGATTGCCTGAGCAGACCACCCAGTATTTACAGTTCATAATGAACTGCCTTGTTTGTGGGTGCTCAAGCTGGAGAAGGCGAGGATGGGATGATTTGAGAGAACAGCACGGAAACATGTATATTATCATGTGTGAAATAGATCGCCAGTCCAGGTTTGATGCATGAGGCAGGGTGCTCAGGGTGCACTGGGATGACCACGAGGGATGGGATGGGGAGGGAGGTGGGAGGGAGGGTCAGGATCGGGAACACACGTACACCCATGGCTGATTCATGTGAATGTACGGCAAAAACCACCACAATGCTGCTGCTGCTGCTGCTAAGTTGTTTCAGTCGTGTCCAACTCTGTGCGACCCCATAGACGGCAGCCCACCAGGCTCCCCCGTCCCTGGGTTTCTCCAGGCAAGAACACTGGAGTGGGTTGCCATTTCCTTCTCCAGTGCATGAAAGTGAAAAGTGAAAATGAAGTTGCTCAGTCATGTCCGACTCTTAGTGACCCCATGGACTGCAGCCTTCCAGGTTCCTCCATCCATGGGATTTTCCAGGCAAGAGAACCACCACAATACTGTAAAGTAATCAGCCTCCAATTAAAATTAAAAAAAATAAAAACAAACAAAAAAAGAGGTATTAATTTGTGTGGAAGTGTCAGAGCTTAGGTTTGTTTATTCATTCCTAGTTTTCTTTCACAGGAAATACCTCTCCACACAGTCAGACAGCCTGGAAGTCAAGTTGGACGCAGGCGCATCGTGTCCTCCAATGGCATACAGCAATCCATTCCAGGTAGTGACTCCTACTCCCCCTCTCCTTTTTGACATTTGTGCACACAGTGTCCACTTATTAGTATGAGGATCAAAACATTCTACTGACTTGAGACAGGAACTTCCATCACGACCACCAACTGCATAAAGTCTAAAAAAGAACAAATTGAATGGTAAATAAGAGACAGTCCTATTATTATGCATAGGACAAAGAAAGAGGTTATTCTTATGGTATTTCATTGAATTCAGGGTGTCATCAGTTATAAGAAATACTGTCAATCTATATGTATATATATGCACATGTATATATATTTGTATATATTACATATCATTCTGTACATACATAGAAAAGAAAACATAAATTCACGTGAGCAAAGACAACCCTTTCATAGCTGCCATCTAACTGACAAGTTACCTCTGATTGTAGAATACATCACAATTTTAGAGATGTTAAAGTGTGTCTTAAAACAGATAATAGATGGTATATAAATATACCATGACATTTCTTAAATAGCTAAGATAGGACTTGGTGATAAATAAAAGAAACTAACCTTCTCTGAGCACTACCACAGGCGAGGCACTCTACATGTATTAATTTAATCATTACAGTGATCCTATGACAAACTATTTGTATCCTTGTTTCACAGGTAAAGAAACTGGGATTCGTGGAGATTAAGAAACTTGCACGTGGTCACCCAGTACGAAGCAAAAGCAGGACAACAATTACATTAATGAGCAGTTGTACAGTCAATAGTCATCTGGGATGTATTTGTAATAGTGAAATATGAGAACAGAACTATCAATTCAAATACACTCATCTACTAGACAATGTTTAGGACATTAAAATACTGTATCTATATTCATTGGTATGTTAATGTTCTAAATGTTGCCTAGTAAACCAATAGAAATTCATTATCAATCAATACATTGCACTAAGATTATTATTAATTATATTATTACTACTGCACTAATAAAAATATTATTTTAAAAAATAATTCTATTTATTTATTTTTGGTTGTGCTAGGTCTTCATTGGTGTGTGAGCTTTTCTCTAATTGCAGTGAGCGGGGGTTACTCTCTAGTTGTGGTATGAGTACTGCTAACTGTGGTGGCTCCTCTTGTTGCAGAGCACAGCCCTAGGGTGTGCAGACTTAAGTAGTGGTGGCACGTGGGCTCAGTAGTTATGGCTCACAGGCCCTAGAGCATAGCCTCAGTAGTTGTGGCACATAGGCTTAGTTGCCTTATGGCATGTGGGATTTTCCCAGCCCAGGGACAGAACTCAAGTCTCCAGCATTGGCAGGTAGGTGAATTCTTTACCACTGAGCCACCAGGGAGACCCTAATTAAAAATATGTTTATTCTGATCTTAAAATATGTAAAATATTTTAAATATTTGGACATATGAATATTTTTTATTAAGCACAAAATCTTCTTAGACTTACTATTCACCTGGGGAACTCTTTGTAGATATTTTTCTATCAGTTTTTTGTAAAATAATAAATTCAGCTTACTGGATGTACAAAAGCTTACACATTTTGAATTTATGGATGCCTTAGTGAATATTCAGCTATCTTTTAATTCTTAAGAAATAGCATTTGAACTATATCAAATTTCTACCCATTAAAACTCTAAGTATTTATATTTGGGTAGATATACATATTTAAAAGACATATTTCATAATTTTAATTCATAATTTGTAGTACCTGTGCTACCCAAGTGAAGTGAAGTGTTAGTCGCTTAGTAATGTTTGATTCTTTGTGACTCCACAGACTGTAGCCTGCCAGGCTCCTCTGTCCATGGAATTCTCCAGGCAAGAATACTGGAGTGGGTAGCCATTCCCTTCTCCAGGGGATCTTTCTGACCAGGGATCGAACCCAGGTTTCAGACTGGTTCTTAAATAATAAGATAACATATCTTAACCAGTAAAATATAGTTGCAGCATTATCTTGTTTTAAACTTAAAATATATTAATAGCATGGAATTTGAAATTTATTTGAAACTTTAACCTGCTAAAATTTTATGCTAAAAACTTTTTTTGATGTTACTGCCTTAACAATAAACTGTCCTCATCTTAAACTAATACTTGGTAGAGTAATTATATAAATATGGATCACAGACTATTAGAAGAAATCAACAGCTAGAAAATGTCAATAACTAAAAACACATATACACATGCACAGTATAATAGGTTTTCAGGTACTGTATGCTCTTCACAGTGAATTCCTGGGTCTTCCTTGTGAAAAGTGATATAGTACAGTCATTAAGAGGATGGACCCTGAGCCAGACTCTCTGGGCTTGAATCCTGGTTCTACCACTTATCACTTACTAGCTGCGACTTTGGACAAGTTATTTAATCTCTATCTGCCTGTACTTCATCATCTATAAAATCTAAATCTTTTAATAATCAGTAACAATCCTACAAATAATTTTAAGCTTCTGTATTTTAACCTTTATTCTTTTCTCTTTCTGGAGATGATGATAAAGCATTTTGAATGAGTAAAGTTATATAACAACTTTTATTTAATAACCATATAGGTCTTCATTTTATGGAAGAAAGGCCTAGAAAAGATACTATATGTTTCAGTCTTTGAGTAACCAAGAGCTATTAGTGGTGGCTCTATCCAAATATGTTTATTTAGAGCAGACAAGAAACAAAGAAACACTTATTTCTAAATGCATTCTAGTATTCAGCAGTTTACCAAGATAAGAAAGAAGCATTAAGTAAGGAAAGGCTTCCCCCACAGCTCACTGGTAAAGACTCCATCTGCCAATGCAGGAGATCTGGGTTCAGTCCCTGGGTCGGGAAGATCCCCCGGAGAAGGAAATGGCAACCCATTCCAATATTCCTGCCTGGAAAATCCCATGGACAGAGGAGCCTGGCGGTCTACAGTCCATGCGGTTGCAAAGAATCAAACACAACTGCACGACTAAAACACACACATATTTAAGTAAGGAAAAATCAGTAGAAGAGATGGAAGGAATTATTTAGAGAAATATGAGCGAGCCTATATAACTTAAAAAAAAACTTTTCAAGTTATATAAACCACCAGATTTTGACTATATTGAATATTTATATAAAATTTACTTAACTAGAAATGTATAATATCTGTACATTAAAATAAAACCCTAACTAATGTTGAGCTATTTATATTTAGAACTATTATAAAAAAGACACTAAAAGGTTTATTTACATCATTCAAAGTATTTCTCTCATGATTTCTATGTATCTTTAAGTTGGACATGCTATAGCTTGATACATTTAAGTGGAACTTTAAATATATCCTTACTTTCCACTTAGTACAGCCACACCAACTGTGCTCCTGGGAGTGGACATAGTAGCAACAAAGTTCCACTGGCGCGCCTGAGGGTCCCATCTTTCCACTGTATTCAGATAGCTCCAACCATCATGCCCTCCTACTGCATACATAGGACCTTCCAGTACAGCCACGCCTACAAGGAGACAGGAAAGAAGCAAACTGAAAAATCTTTCACTGAAATATAAGTAAAATGAAACTTTAAGAAGCAAATTTAACTGAGCAAAAATTTATGATAAAAATTTATGACAAAGATATTGGTTATAAGGAACACAGCTCTTCTTGATAGATAGGTGGGTGGGTAAGAGGGAGAAATAGCACTGTAATTCTGGTCTTAAAAGTTTTAGAGGCAGCATTTTCAGGCCCAACTGGGGAAAGTTATTTAAAAAGCATACAATATGCGTAATTTTGCCATATTTAGAACAATTTTCAACAATTTGGATTTACAATATATTTGAAAACAGCAATTTTATTCCTTTCCTCCTTTAATTCAAATTATGAGATTTTGCTCTAGTTAGATTTGATACCACAATATATTGGTCTGATTCATCACAAGAGAACCAAGTCAGATTCATATGTTCATTTATTCAGCAAACAGCTACTGAGCTTCTACCACGTGCCAGGTATTTAATAGAGCATAATAGATACGGGCTCTGCCCTGATGGATCTAATATTTTACTTGGGAATAAAGGAAAAGGGTAGAGAGGATCAGGGAGACCTGTCGGATGGAGTGATGTTCGAACAGAAATGTGAATGAAGTTAGGAAACCAGGCTTGAAGGTATCTAGGGGAAGAGAAGGTGAGATAAAAGGACTAGTGTTCACAAAGGCCCTGAGGCATGCTTAGTGTGTCTGTGGTATATACAGCTAGGAGGCCAGTTGGTGAGTAAGGGGGAGAGAGTAGTGGATGAGGGGAAGGGTGGACTCAGATTATGTAGCAGTCGGGACAATTGTAAGGACTTTGGATTCTACTCTAAATGAGATGGAAAGCCAGTGGAGGGTTTGGGGAAGTGACTTAGCAACAGCAGCAGCAGCATGACATGACCATAGTCAGGTGAGATATAAATACATATCACTTGAAGGCCAAAATACAAATATTGTGATACAAAGACATCTATTTTTGTGAAATCATAGTCAGATGACATAGTCACCGTCCATGCAAGAACCAAATCAACATACCATTCTACTCATTTGTGTCCTATCAGTATTAGCTATAGGAGATTGCCAATCTATCTCCAAATATACATAAAACATAGATAATTTTATATTTTTACATGTGAGTGTGAGTGTAATTAAGTAATTTAAAATTTACTTAAGATTTCTTCTGTAAGTTCACACATTATTTTAAATAATGTTTAAAACATTTATTATAAGGTAAATTAGTAAGAACAAAGCTGTTCTGAACAACACAAAATAGAAATAAAGGCTTAAAGGAGACACTTTGAATGATATGGTCATTCTCCTTTGAACTTGCTACAGTTCAGTAAACTCTTTTGTATGGTACCTAGAACTAATGATAGTATCCCATGCACAACCTCATCTGTATAAGACATAGGTAGATGATAGCCATTCTCATTCTATGTACTATAAGAAATTACATTAAGTTAGAATTCACTTTCTTTTCCCCATAATAGAGGAACATTTGCAGCTGAATCATACTTTTGACCCAGGATTTTATGCTCAACACAAATTTAAAAACCTCGTTTATGCTGCTTTTAAGATACATCTTTCCATTTTGTGCCTATGTAATAGTTGCCAACAACGGTCCGGCTAGTCAAGGCTATGGTTTTTCCAGTGGTCATGTATGGATATGAGAATTGGACTCTGAAGAAAGCTGAGCGCCGAAGAATTGCTGCTTTTGAACTGTGGTGTTGGAGAAGACTCTTGAGAGTCCCTTAGACTGCAAGGAGATCCAACCAGTCCATTCTAAAGGAGATCAGTCCTGGGTGTTCTTTGGAAGGACTGATGCTAAAGCTGAAACTCCAGTACTTTGGCCACCTCATGCAAAGAGTTGACTCACTGGAAAAGACTCTGATGCTGGGATGGATTGGGGGCAGGAGGAGAAGGGGATGACAAAGGATGAGATGGCTGGATGGCATCACCAATTCGATGGACCTGAGTTTGGGTGAACTCCAGGAGTTGGTGATGGACAGGGACGCCTGGCATGCTGCAATTCATGGGGTCACAAAGAGCTGGACATGACTGAGTGACTTAACTGAACTGAATAATTGATTTTATGGATTCAAGGTTATTGTTTTAGTTTTGGTTGCTGAATTTCATGTAGTTAATTTTAAGCTCTTCTGTCAGTACCTTAGCCCCAACTCTGGTTTTAGTTCCTTATCTAACTTGAAACTTAAGATTATCTTTCATTGAAAGCTAATTGGAACTAGTAGAACCCCTTGTCTCTTTGATCTTTTGCTGTTCCCATTACCATACCAAGCTTCATGCTTAGATAATTTTCATTGGCATTTTGGGCAATCTCTACTCTGGTGCTCAGTATTAATAAACCGGGTACAGTATAAAGCCATGCTATCTAAACTCAACTATCTCTTCACTGTAACTCATTCATCTTTTATGATAACCTATCAAATTCTTTATTGCAATGATTTTAAGCCTTTTCCAAAACTGTGATAAACTGATAATATGGTAACAAATTCTCCCTCTCCCAGAAGACATGTCTGTTTGCAATGTGATCCTGTAGATCCTCCCATCAAGAAGTGGAGTCTGTTTTTCTACCTTTTGAATCAGAGCTTGCCCATGTGACTTATTTTAGCCAATGGCATATCAGCAAACATGAGGCAAGAAGCAGCTTGAAAAATGTGTGTGCATTGGGACTTACCTTCTCTTGCTGCTTTTGAAACCCTGTGACTGCCACCATGAGAAAAATACTGGGCTAGCCTGAATGACAGAGACATGTGGCCCAACTGCCTCTGGTGCCTAGGCTGATAGCCTGCACCACAAGTACCACTATACATGTGAGTGAGGCCATTCTAGATCAACCACCAACCAGCCTGCCTGCCTACTCCAGATTCCTGAGAAAATCCAGCAGAAATCTTCTAAGTCAGCCCAGACCAGAAGAACTGCCCAACTGATGCACAGATTCATGAGCTAAAGAAATGATTCTTGGTTTAAGCTTCTAAGTTTTGGAGTGGTTTGTTATATAGCAAAATCTGGGTGATACATATACATTTCAAGCCCCATCTAATTTTATAATATAGCCACCTCTTCACTCTCAGCAAACAATTCTTCCCATTTTTTTCTATGAGAAAAGAGAAGTCATCTGATACAAGATCCCTAAATTCTCTCCTGTCCATTTCAGAATGAGTCATCAGTTTCTTGAAGATAAAGACAGTGTCTTCCTCATCTTTATATACCTACAGAACAAAGAGCATGGCACACAGCACATGCTAATCAATATTTGCTCAGTGAATTACTGAATTAAAGAACAAAGAGTCTCTATCATGACATTCTCTGTGCTACCTCAAAATTTTTCTGCATCTTATTCATTTCTGCTTAAAAACAAAGGAATATACATTTTAAAAAATGCTAAAGATTTTTAAATAAGCATTTAAATAAGCATTTAAACATTTAAGAATGTTTTAAATAACATTCTATGTCAACATAGAACACACATGTCAAATGGTGGCTTGTCAGTCCATCGTGCTACACCATAATTCTTAAATATTCATGTTTTCACTTGTGCTGGCTGCACATATACATGCTTGTTTTCTCTGCTTCTGCTTCTCAGATAACAGGGAGCATAAGGGAATGCTGGTGACTGCTGCTGGCTCAGCAGCTGCGACACTGATCTTCTGCCAGGTAAAGAATGTGAAAATGCCATACAGGCCTATACATGAAAGCATGAACAAATCTGCAGTTATCTCACCAAGGCCATGCCTATGTGTAGACATAGGAGGCATCACACTCCAAGTTTTTGTTTTAGGGTTGTAGCATTCTACAGTATTCAAAGTCTTCAGTCCATCTCTTCCTCCAACCACGTACAGTTTGTCATCTAACACTGCAACGCCGAACTGCAGCCTCCGCCCATTCATATTTGCTACAGGAGTCCACATATTTGTACGAAGATCATACTTTTCGATGCTTGTTGCTCCTTAATAGTAACAGAAAGACGTTATGCACACAAAAAACTCACCATCATTGAGTATTTTATGAACTTAGACATATAAAAGTATAGGATTAGCACTGACAATAATATTTCTAATATGTTCCAATAAGCACCTGCATGATCTCAACCTTGCTTGTATCCCTGCCCTCATCTCCTTCTATTCTCTAGTGCATACACCAGACTCTGGTACTAGAAGGTCGAGTGAGAAAGGACTGTCTGTCAAAGAGGGCTGAGAAGCAATAGCCAGAAGAAAAGAAAGCAGGATAGTTTAGCACAATGGAAGCCAAAGTAAAAAAGGGCACAGCTGCTGAGAGGATCAAGTAAGATGAAGACTAAAAAGCATGACTGAATTTAGCTACATGAAGGTCATTCATGACTTTCGGGAGAGTCCTTTGTTTGAGCAGTTGAGGCAGGACTAGGAGGTGAGGAAATGGAGAAAATGAGCATCAGTCATTCCTCTAAGAAGTCTGGCTACAAAAAGGTGGAGAGAGATAAGAATTATTTGGTGGGCTGAGGGAAGTTTTGTTTTGTTTTTAAAAGTGGATAAACCTGAGTTAATGGGAAGGATCCAGCTGTGGGGAAGGAAGCTGAAAATATAGGAGACGAAGGGCTCCTATTTAATGGTGAGAGGTCCTGAGAAGGCAGGAAAGGGCAGCATCAGGGCCCAGGTGAGAGGCTGGCTTTCACAGGACGACGAGGGGATACACACTTCACCAAAACCAGGATGGACAAGAGCTTAAGAGTGGATGCAATGCTTTGAGAATCCTAAGTGTGGGAAGTTTAGGGAATGATGGTATCTACATGTTATCAAGAATTAGAAGATCCAAAGAACTCTTTCTGTTTTCTTTATGAGGTAAGAACAGTGGAGTTAAGGAAAAGAAAAAAAAGACCTGCTCCTCTAAACAAAGAGCCAATCCTCAGTTAGTTCAGTTCAGTCACTCAGTCATGTTTGACTCTTTGCAACCCCATGAACCACAGCACACCAGGCCTTCCTGTCCATCAGCAACTCCTGGAATCCACCCAAACTCATGTCCATTGAGTCGGTGATGCCATCCAACCATCTCATCCTCTGTCATTCCCTTCTCCTCCTGCCCTCAATCTTTCTCAGCATCAGGGTCTTTTCCAGTGAGTCAGCTCTTTGCATCAGGTGGCCAAAGTATTAAGAGTTTCAGCTTCAACATCAGTCCTTCCAATGAACACCCAGGACTGATCTCCTTTAGGATGGACAGGTTGGATCTCCTTGCAGTCCAAGGGACTCTCAAGAGTCTTCTCCAACACCACAGTTCAAAAGCATCAATTCTTTGGCGCTCAGCTTTCTTCACAGTCCAACTCTCACATCCATACATGACCAGTGAAAAAACCATAGCCTTGACTAGATGGACCTTTGTTGGTAAAGTAATGTCTCTGCTTTTGAATATGCTATCTAGGTTGGTCATAACTTTTCTTCCAAGGAGCAAGCATCTTTTAATTTCATGGCTGCAGTCACCATCTGCAGTGATTTTGGAGTCCCCAAAATAAAGTCTCACACTGTTTCCCCATCTATTTGCCATGAAGTGATGGGACCAGATGCCATGATCTTCGTTTTCTAAATGTTGAGCTTTAGGCCAACTTTTTCACTCTCCTCTTTCACTTTCATCAAGAGGCATTTTAGTTCTTCTTTACTTCCTGCCATAAGGCTGGTGTCATCTGCATATCTGAGGTTATTGATATTTCTCCAGCAATCTTGATTCCAGCTTGTGCTCTTCCAGCCCCGCGTTTCTCACGATGCACTCTGCAAATAAGTTAAATAAGCAAGGTGACAATATACAGCCTTGACACACTCCTTTTCCTATTTGGAACCAGTCTGTTGTTCCATGTCCAGTTCTAACTGTTGCTTCCTGACCTGCATACAGATTTCTCAAGAGGCAGGTCAGGTGGTCTGGTATTCTCATCTCTTGAAGAATTTTCCAGTTTATTGTGATCCATACAGTCAAAGGCTTTGGCATAGTCAATAAAGCAGAAATAGATGTTTTTCTGGAACTCTCTTGCTTTTTCCATGATCCAGCGGATGTTGGCAATTTGATCTCTGGTTCCTCTGCCTTTTCTAAAACCAGCTTGAATATCTGGAAATTCACAGTTCACGTATTGCTGAAGCCTGGCTTGGAGAATTTTAAGCATCACTTTACTAGTGTGTGAGATGAGTGCAATTGTGCAGTAGTTTGAACATTCTTTGGCGTTGCCTTTCTTTGGGATTAGAATGAAAACTGACCTTTTCCAGTCCTGTGGCCACTGCTGAGTTTTCCAAATTTGCTGGCATACTGAGTGCAGCACTTTCACAGCATCATCTTCCAGAATTTGAAATGGCTCAACTGTAATTCCATCACCTCCACTAGCTTTGTTCGTAGTGATGCTTCCTAAGGCCCACTTGACTTCACATTCCAGGATGTCTGGCTCTAGGTGAGTGATCACACCATTGTGATCATCTGGGTCATCAAGATCCCTTTTGTACAATTCCTCTGTGTATTCTTGCCACCTCATCTTAATATCTTCTGCTTCTGTTAGGTCCCTACCATTTCTGTCCTTTATTTTGCCCATCTTTGCATGAAATGTTCCCTTGGTATCTCTAATTTTCTTGAAGAGATCTCTAGTCTTTCCCATTCTTGGCGGTAGCCGAGAGGAGCTACCCTACGTCCAAGGTAAGGAGCAGTGGCTGTGCTTTGCTGGAGCAGCCATGAATAGAGACCCTACATCCAAGGTAAGAGAAACCCAAGTAAGATGGTAGGCACTGAGAGAGGGCATCAGAGGGCAGAGAGACTGAAACCACAATCACAGACAACAGGTCAATCTGATCACATGGACCACAGCCTTATCTAACTCATGAAACTAAGCCATGCTGTGTGGGGGGCCACATAAGATTGACGGGTCGTGGTGGAGAGGTCTGATAGAATGTGGTCCACTGGAGAAGTAATGGCAAACCACTTCAGTATTCTTGCCTTGAGAACCCCATGAACAGTATGAAAAGGCAAAATGATAGGATACTGAAAGAGGAACTCCCCAGGTCATCAGGTGCCCAATATGCTACTGGAGATCAGTGGAGAAATAACTCCAGAAAGAATGAAGGGATGGAGCCAAAGCAAAAACAACACCCAGTTGTGGATGTGACTGGTGATAGAAGCAAGGTTTGATGTTATAAAGAGCAATATTGTATAGGAACCTGGAATGTTATTAGGTCCATGAATCAAGTCAAGCTGGAAGTGGTCAAACAGGAGATGACAAGAGTGAACATAAACATTCTAGGAATCAGCAAACTAAGACGGACTGCAATGGGTGAATTTAACTCAGTTGACCATTATACCTACTACTGTGAGCAGGAATCCCTCAGAAGAAATGGAGTAGTCATCATGGTCAACAAAAGAGTCCAAAATGCAGTACTTGGATGCAATCTCAAAAATGACAGAATGGTCTCTGTTTGTTTCGAAGGCAAACCATTCAATATCACAGTAATCCAAGTCTATGCCCTGACCAGTAACACTGAAGAAGCTGAAGTTGAACAGTTCTATGAAGACCTATAAGACCTTTTAGAACTAACACCTAAAAAAGGTGTCCTTTTCATTATAGGGGACTGGAATGCAAAAGGAGAAAGTCAAGAAACACCTGGAGTAACAGGCAAATTTGGCCTTGGAGTACACAATGAAGCAGGGCAAAGGCTAATAGACTCTGCCAAGAGAACACATTGGTCATAGAAACACCCTGGTCCAACAACACAAGGGAAGACTCCACACATGGACATCACCAGATGGTTGACACCGAAATGAGACTGATTATATTCTTTGCAGCCAAAGGTGGAGAAGCTCTATACAGTCAGCAAAACAGGACCAGGAGCTGACTGTGGCTCAGATCATGAACTCCTTATTGCTAGATTCAGACTGAAATTGAAGAAAGTGGAGAAAATCACTAGATCATTCAGGTATGACCTAAATCAAATCCCTTATGACTATACAGTGGAAGTGAGAAATAGATTTAAGAGACTAGATCTGATAGACAGTGCTTGATGAGCTATGGACAGAGGTTCGTGACATTGTACAGGAGACAGGAATCAAGACCATCACCAAGAAAAAGAAATGCAAAAAAGCAAAATGGGGGTCTGAGGAGGCCTTACAAATAGCTGTGAAAAGAAGTGAAGCAAAAAGCAGAGAAAAGGAAAGATATACCCATTTGAATGTAGAGTTCCAAAGAATATCAAGGAGAGATAAGTAAGCCTTCTTCAGTGATCAATGCAAAGAAATAGAGGAAAACCCTCAGTTATAAACAGTTCAATTAGTATCTACTTTACTTCTCTCTTCTAAGCCTCTAATACAACATGCAATCAGTGCTATTCTTATAGCACTATAATCAAGACAAGCATTTATTCTGAAATATTTGTCACAACTAGGTCATCAGAGCACTGATGCTATTGATGTCTCCTAAAATTTAGAAACAGTTTTGCCATTATACATATGGCAAGAAACCTTGAAAGTCTTTAATATGTGTGTGTATGCATACTTCTGTTGTTGTTTAGTTGATAAGTTGTATCTGGTTCGTTTTGCAACTCCATGGACTGCAGCCCGCCAAGCTGCTCTGTCCATGGGATTTTCCAGGCAAGAATACTGCAGTGGGTTGTCATTTCCTTCTCCAGGGGATCTTCCAGACCCAGGAACTGAACCCATAGCTCCTACTGAGTCTCTTTGCAGGCAGGCAAACTCTTTACTGCTGAGACACCAGGGCCGTGTGTATGCATACATTTTCCCTAAATTAGTTTTACTGTTTTATCTACCTTATAAAAGCTTTAAGCTGTTTGTGATACACACTGAGTCTTTCTCCATCGCAGCATTCTCAAATGTCATATAATAGACTCTGTTGCATACAGCAGCTATTGAAAAATATTTTTGAATTTGAATAATCTTTGTGATTTTTAGCCAAAATGAGACTTTACTGATACAAATATTTTATGTAATAGTGTACTTGAATTATCACTCTAAACTTGACCTTAAAAACGTCTTTCTTCCTCAAATAAAAAGGCCCTGCTAATTATCTCTCCTAATTTGTATTTTAAGTTATTCCTTTTAGATCCAGTTCACTAAGCAGTATCAGAGTCATACGAACTAGTAACTAAAAATTCTTTTGTTAATATCAAATGTAATTCTTAAAGATATAAGATTTTAAAATCTGAAACATGTATCTTAAAAAATATTTTCTCCAAGTAACAAAATCTTAGTAATTGAAAAAATCCTATGTAAAAGCTTAGAATTTCCCTAATTTATACTGAAGGACTGACCTTTTAAAAAAAAGTAAGTACAAATATATCCTGATATCATTTTAGTGGCTATTTAGAAAACCATTACTAGCTCCTTTGGGGGGGGGGGGTCTATACTAAACAGATATATGAAGGGACCAAGAACTCAATAATCAAGACTCCTATCTAACTAATGCAAATTGCTCTTCATTATGAAGACATTGGGAATAAGATAAGGCCTTGGAAGATAGCTTAAGTAGGACAGAACCTCAGAGTATTTGATTATTAAGAGAGACTTAGAAATAAATTTGGTCAAACTACAAAGGCCAGATTACAGAAAGTCTTGAAACCTAGAGAGAGGAATTTATACTTTATGCAGTAAAGAAATAAAGATTGCTGAAGCTTTTGAGCAGAGCAGTGGCATGTTAACAGAAGAGTTAACATGGGAATTAAGCAGAGTACAGTGTCCAAAGTCAAAATGCCTATCTGCATCTTGATTCCATCACTAATTAGCTGTGTGAGCCTAGGAAAGTTATTTAACTTCTCTGTCTCAGTATCCTCTTCTGTAAAAGAGGGCAGTAATAACATACAGCTCTGAAAGTTGCTAGGAAGATGAAATGAAAACAATGTAGGTCAAGCCCTTAGCATAATGCCTGACATTTATTAACAATATAATGAATGCTATTCCCACAAAATTAACATAATCAAAATTTGTGAGTTGAGAGAAGGCTAACTGGAATTATCAAGATAGCAGTGGAGATTTGGAAGAATCAGGAGTCATTTGAAAGAAGTCACTTGGTGACTATCAGAATGTAAGTTTGAGAGAGAGGAGATAAGTATTGTTAACTTGGCTACTTAGAATTCAAGTTCCTTTCCCAAGTTTGGGGACTCTTCCTATGTATGTATGAGCCTTGATGGGAGCCAGGAACCCATCTCTCAGAAAACTGAAAAGGCAGATCTTTCTTTTTTAAAAAATTTTTTATTGGAGTATAGTTACTTTACAATGTTGTGTTAGTTTCTACTGTACAGCAAAGTGAAGTAGTCATATGTATACATACAACCCCTCTTTTTTGGACTTAAGACAGTCATTGTCTTTGGAATTTTAGGGCCTATGACTGACCTAAAGCTAGTCAAATGGATGTCTGAACTTGGAATTTAAAACCTAAAGCAGGATTTATAAAGACGCAGGGACAGTGGATGTAGTCCTATCCATTTCTCTCTTTTTTTTTAATTTTATTTTTATTTATTTATTTATTTTTTTTTAATTTTAAAATCTTTAATTCTTACATGCGTTCCCAAACATGACCCCCCCTCCCACCTCCCTTCCCACACATCTCTCTGGGTCATCCCCATGCACCAGCCCCAAGCATGCTGCACCCTATGTCAGACATGGACTGGCGATTCAATTCTTACATGATAGTATACATGTTACAATGCCATTCTCCCAAATCATCCCACCCTCTCCCTCTCCCTCTGAGTCCAAAAGTCCGTTATACACATCTGTGTCTTTTTTTCCTGTCTTGCATACAGGGTCGTCATTGCCATCTTCCTAAATTCCATATATATGTGTTAGTATACTGTATTGGTCTCAATAGCCTTCCAATAAATTCCTTATTTGCTTACATGAGTCAGAGTTGATGTCCTCTGAAGAGCACTGAACTATGATCACAAGTTCTCAAGTCTGAGAGACACCGTCAGAGAAGATTTGAATACATGACGTTTAAGGTGAAAACCAAACGTCAAATAGGTATTTTATACAAGTTGGAAATATGAGAATAAAATCAAAGTGCAAGACTTATTTTGTGGAATCTGAAATATGATACAAATGAACTTATCTACCAAACAGAAACAGACTCACAGGCATAGAGAACAGATGTGGTTGCCAAGGAGGAGGGGAGGTGGGGGAGGGATGAACTGGGAGTTTGGGATTAGCAAATGCAAACCATTTTATAGAAAATGTTAAACAACAAGGTCCTACTGTATAGCACAGGGAACTATATATTCAATATCCTATGATAAACCATCATGGAAAAGAAAAGAAAAGGATGTATACAGAACTGAATCACTTTGCTATAGAGCAGAAATTAACACAATACTGTAAATCAACTATACTTCTATAAAATAAATTATAAAAAAATCAAAATGTGAGAGTATAATTAATACAGAGATAACACTTAAAGCCTTGAAAAAGAGAAGGAAAGACTGAGGAGAAGAGTAAGTGTTGGTAATGACTACAAAGCTAAGCACCAGTTCCAGACATATAGCAGGTTATTTAATAAGTATCTGCAGATCAGTTATCTGGACAGTGGACATCTCCAAAAATGTTCAAATACTTACATTATAACTCCAATCAGTTATCTTTATGTATTTCTATAACACTGAGTCATCAAGTCTATATTTAAAACTTAAGCATCTATATATACATAGCACTATATGCTATGTGCAATAATAGCTATATTTATATTTATTTATATTTTATAACTTAAAAGTTAAATAACAATGCAAGATTTTCAATTAGAGCTCACGTTTTGATATTTCTTAGAAATATCACATAGAGGAGAAACCTTTAGATATGATCACTGTATCAAGTATTTTAGTCATACAAGTAATAGAAGAGAACTGAGACCACAGCAGTAGCCAGAAGTCAGAGGTATTGTCGGGAGCCTGCAAATTATTAGTACTAGGAATTCAGAGGAAGAGGAGATCAATGTATGGTGAGAAAAAATACACATAAACACAAAGCTTCTAGCACAGTACCTGGCATTGAGTAGGCATTGGGCATGGTGTTTGTTGTTATTAATGTTACTATGAATAACAAATGCTACAAGAAGGGTACAAAGATTTCCAGATACTCCTGACCTAGATTTCCTGCATATTTATATTTTACATTTGTTTTCTATGCATGTACATGTGTAGGCATGAATGGTTTTCTGAACTGTTTCATCAGAGTAAGTTGCAAAACTGATGACCATGCATGCTTAGTCGTTCAGTCGTGTCTGACTCTTTGTGACCCCAGACTGTGGCCTGCCAGGCCTCTCTGTCCATGGCATTTCCTAAGCAAGAATACTGGAGTGGGTTGTCATATCCTCCTCCAGGAAATCTTCCTGATCCAGCGATTGAACCCACATCTCCTGTATTGCAAGTGGGTTCTTTACCACTGAACCACTGGGAAACATGATGCCCCTGTATCCCTAAATATTTCAGTGTTGCTTCTTCTAAACCAGAAATCCTCTTACAAAACCACAGTATAATCATCAAAATCCGGAAATTAACATATATACAATGCTGCTATCTAATCTACAGGTCTTATTTGGATTTCATCATTTGTTCCAATTATGGCTTCCCTGGCAGCTCAGCTGGTAAAGAATCTGTCTGCAATGCAGAAGACTCCAGTTTGACCCCTGGGTTGGTAAGATTCACTGGAGAAGGGATAGGCTACCCATCCAGTATTCTTGGGCTTCCCTTGTGGCTCAGCTGGTAAAGAATCCGCCTGCAATGCGGGAGACCTGAGTTCAATCTGTGGGTTGGGAAGATCCCCTGAAGGGAACATTTACCCACTCCAGTATTCTGGTTTGGAGAATTCCATGGACTATCCATGGGGTTGCAAAGAGTCAGACATGACTGAGCAACTTTCATTTTCATGTCCTTCATAGTAAAAGAAAATCCAAAAAGATGTATTGTAAAAGCTGTCATATCTCTGTAAGACATATGACAGAGACAAATTCCTAAATCTTTTTTTTTAATTTCATGATGTTGACATTTTGGAATACTTCAGGTAAGTTATTTTGTAGCATGTCTCTCAATTGGAATTTGTCTTTTTCTTATGATTAAGTCCAGATTACATACTTTTGGCAAGAATACCGCAGATGTCCAGGTGAGTTCTCAGTACATCACATAAGCACAGGCTGCTGGTTAGTCTCTTTACTAGCAATATGACCTTTGATTATTTGGTTTAGGTGTTGTGTGTCAAGTTTCTCTACTGTAAGACCTAACTTATGCTTGACTAATAAGCAGGTGATTGGGAGATACTTTGAGACAAAAGATCCTGCTCTCAAAAACTTTCACCTGTGAGTCTTAGAGAACTGATGATTGACTGAATTACTTATTAATATGATGACTGGCAAATGGTGATTTTTCTAATCCCATCTTTGCTTCTCTATTTTAATTAGTTGGTATTCTACTGTAAGGAAGAGCATTCCCTTCTCCTTCTGTTTGTATCAGTATGAATTCATGAATACTTATTTATAATCTTTTGCTACCATTATTTATTTTGATGTTGAAATTATCCCAGGTTTGGACAGTGGTAGCCCTTACAAACTGTCTGCTGTATCTCTTGACCTGTTTCCATCATTGGGCACTTCCTCCGGCACTACAAGTTGTTCTAGGCTTATCTTGTCCTTTTCCTACCTCAGTGCTAGAATCAGCTATTCCTCCAAGGAGCTCATAAGCCTTAGTTATTACTAATTCATTTTTTATGTTTCTTTCAAAAAGATACATTTACCCCAATGTTCACTGCAGCACTGTTTACAATAGCCAAGGCAAGAAAGCAACCTAAATGTCCACTGACAGATGAATGGATAAAAAAGATGTGGTATACATATATATATGATACACATATATAATGGAATACTACTCAGCCATTAAAAAGAACAAAATAATGCCATTTGCACCAACATGGATGGACCTAGTAAGTCAGAGAAGGACAAATATCATATGATATAGCTTATATCTGGAATCTTAAAAAAAGGTACAAATGAACTTCTTTACAAGAGAGATGAGTTATAGACGTAGAAAATAATCTTATGGTTAACAAGGAAAAGAGGGGAGGGATAAATTGGGAAACTGGGATTGGCATATACGTATTACTATATATAAAATAGACAACTAATAAGGACCTACTGTATAGCAAAGGGCATTCAGTATTCTGTAATGACCCATGTGGGAAAAGAATCTTAAAAAGAGTGGGTATATGGCTATGTACAGCTGAATCACTTTGCTGTACACCTCACACTAACAACACTGTGAATCAACTATACTTCAAAGAAAAACAAAAATTCATTTTGTGCGTTTCTTCAAATAAAAGATTATTTAATACCTTTTGTTGAATCCATTCCTCCAACTGCAAATAATGTACCAACAGTTGACTTCCTAGGTTTTGTCCGAGGACTCTGTAACATGGGCCGTCTCTCTGGTAGTAAGTGATACTTCATTGCTTCCATAATTAGTTTCTGACATTCTATATCATCTCGAAAAAGTGCATTATTTTCCATGTCTGCTAGGAACTAGAAAAAAATAGTGAGTATGTATACTGACTAATGAAGAAAATAATGAGGCTAAAAGAATAAACACAAATGTTCACAAATGGAAATTTTCTCATTAAAAAAAAATCCAAGTCTGGACATCTATTTTTAACTAAAATATTCAACAGTTACAAAATTTACATTTTACTGAAAAACAGAACTAAGGAAAAGTGGTATGCTTTAAAATCTTAATATCGCTTATCTCTCGGTAGTGGGGAAACTGGCGCTTTTTAAAATAACTTTTCTGGTATGTTTCTATATTTTCAAGATTTTCTAAATCATTTTACTAAGTTAGAAATAGTTTTAACTGAAGAATAGTTATAAGTGGGAGTTGACTAATTAGACTGCATTTATCTGACCTCTCTAAAGAATGTTCAACCAACAACAACAGCAAAAACAAACTTTCCAATTTTTCCAAGGGGCAAAGAATTCCGAATGGTGATTATTTTAAAAGAACTAAAATTCCTTGTACTTCATTGAATTCTATGTTTTTTACCTATGTAATTTTACATAAATGCATAAGTATGGTTACACCCTACCTTTAAAAGATGAATTAAAAAAAAAGATGACTTTCTCTTCTTTTGTGCTTGGTTCTCCATCGCCCTACTTATCTCTTTATTGCCTTATTTGTTTCATTTAGGATACTAATTCATATGAAGTTAATTTTTAAACAGAGTATGAGTTGGGAAATACTTTTTCTTCCAAATGAATAGCTAGTTCTAGACCAAAATAATTCCCCCCATTGCCCAACTGAATTGACCCTTGGTCACAGTAGTCTCAATATATATGAGATCTGTTTTTTGATTCTCTATTCTGTTCCACTGATATATTTGTCTATTCCTTTCCTAATACTAGAGTATCTTTTTAAAAAAGTCTTTATTGAATTTATTACAATATTGCTTGTTTTATGATTTGTTTTTTTTGGCCATGGGGCATGTAGGATCTTACTTCCCAGACCAAGGATGGAAACAGCACCCCCTGCATTGGAAGGCGAAGTCTTAACCACTGGACTGTCCAGGAAATCCCTATTACAGTGTCTTATGACATTTTTTGCTTATCTGACGTAAATCTACCTTCACTATTCATTTTAATAATTTTCTGGGCTATTTCTGAGTCTTTACTTTCCATATAAACTTAAGACAGATTTGTCTAATTCCCCTCCACCATCTTGATCCCGTTTGAATTCTAATAGCAACTGCATTAAATTTATCAATTTTGGGAGAATTCATATCTTTATAATACATCTTTCAGCTCAAGAAGCCATCCCATTGTTTAGTTTTCTTCATGTAGGTAACATACCTTTTATTAAATACATTCCTACAAGTTTTATTATTTTCATTGCTACTAGAAATAAATTGCTGAATTTACACTTTGCATTTTTGCTGGAGGACAAAAATTCTGTTGATTACTGCATATTTGTATTTTAACCTACTACTTCACCACATTCCCTTATCAAATTCTACCTGTTAGGCATACAGTCATAATAACTGCCAAATAGGGACAGTTACACCTTTTTGTAATGTATACACCAATTATATCATTTTCATTTCATTGATGCAATTGCTAAAACCTTCCAAGCAATGTTAAATAATTAGAGTGATAAAGAGTATCCATCTTATAGTTTAAATTGATATGGTTTCAGTGTTTTACTATTTAGGATAATAGTTACTATAGCATTTAATTTTTTACTATGTTTAAATAATTTATCTTTATTATAGATATGTTGTTTTCTTCTCTCCCTATTTTAGAGTTTTAAAATTAAGAATGGTTAATTCTTTCCAAATATCTTTTATACAGCTAGTGATATGATTATATGGCTTTTTCTCCTTTAAATTATTGATATAATTACCTTGACAGATTTCCTAACACTCAACCATTCTTAAATTCTTGGAAAAAGATCTTCCTGGTCATACTGTATTACCCTTTTGATATACTGCAGGATTGTATTTGACAATGTAAGGTGTATTTTATATACTGTATAATTCACCATTTCAAGTATACAGTTCAGTGATTTTTAGTAAATTTACCAAGTTGTGCAACCATTACTATAAAAACAGTTTTGGAACATTCTCATCACCCTGATTAGATCCTGAATGTCTGCTCACTGTTAATCTCGGTTCCTATCTACTGTTCCAAGCTCTAATCTGTCTCTACAGATTTGCCTTTAGATGCTTTGTATAAACTGGATCATACAATGCATGGTCTCCTGCATCTTGCTTTTTTTACTTATCATGTTTTTGAGGTTCATCAATATGTGACATGTATCAGTATCCATTTCTTTTTACTGTTGAATACTACTTCATTGTATGGATGCATCATATTTTATCTAACCATTCACCAACTGATAGGCACTTACAATCAAGTTTTTGGCTATTATGAATAAGGCTGCTAAGAACATTTGTGCACAAGGCTTTATGTAGATATGTTTTCAGGAGTAGAATTGTTAGGTCATATGGTACATTTATGTTAACTGCTTAAGAAACTGCCAAACTGTTTTAGAAGGTATCTGCACAATTTAAATTCCCACCAGCTATCTACTAGGGTTCCTGTTTCTCTACATTCTCACCAACAATTATTACTGTCTTCTCTTTTCAGCCACTTGAGTGGGTGAAAAATCTGAGTTTAATTTGTATTTACTCAATGGCTAATAATGTTGAGAATATGTTCATATTTTGATAATGGAAGAGAAGGAAGTCTCCAACAAAAGTAACTCTAAAATAGTTTGTGGCATCTGGCAACTGAGAACAGCATGCGAAAGGCAAAAAAAGCCAAATTGAGACAGAAGTCTCAACATAGAGAACAGATTGGTGATCTTTAAGGTGGAGGGGGTTGAGGCAAAAATGGAGTGGGAGGTTAGGGATAGCAGATACAAATTATTATATATAACTGATAGCACAGGAAACTACATTCAGTATCTTATACCATAATGGAAAGGAATATTAAAAAGAATTTATACATGTGTATAACTGAATCATTTTGATGCACAACAGAAATTAACAATATTGTAAATCAACTATACTTTAATAAAAATAAATATTAAAACTGAAAAAAAGATGTAAGTCTCAGGATCTATATCTAAGGCAGAGTGTAAATTCTGATATTAATCATTCCATGTTATCCTATGCACACAAAATATACTTGTTACAAGTCACTAATGAATATGCATCATATGGCTCATTTGGATTAATCTCAGTATTTTTATTACTTGTTATACATAAATGCTTCAGTCCTTTCTAAATAAAAATAAATGTGAAAAAACTGTAGAAAGTAAAGTCTTAGAAGACTCAACTGCTACTACAGTAAAATATATTTCTTAGCATGCTGACAGTATCTATAATTTATGAGTAAATGGGATTAATTATATTTAAGTAGAGAGATGACAGTAATGGAAGAAAATATGAATCCAGTAATATAAGCATCAGATGAATGGAAGACCAGGTATCACTTGGAAAACAATTCAGAAGGCACCGAGAAAGGACTACAAAATACAGACTCTCATATACTCTGCATTTTAGGGTAATACCATGTACTTTCTCTGCCAAAAAAGAATGGCAAATTATTAAAGTGGAAACATTTAGAAAAGATGAGAAACATGTTCAATTTGTAAATTTTTATCTTCACTCACATACTTGACAAGGCCTTGCAAATAGCTGAGAAAAGAGAAGCTAAGGGCAAAGGAGAAAAGGAAAGATATAACCAATTGAATGCAGAATTCCAAAGAATAGCAGGCCTTCCTCAGCTATCAGTGCAAAGAAATAGAGGAAAACAATACACTGGGAAAGACTAGAGATCTCTTCAAGAAAATCAGAGATATCAAGGAAACATTTCATGCAAAGATGAGCACAATAAAGGACAGAAATGGGATGGACCTAACAGAAGCAGAAGATATTAAGAGGTGGCAAACATACACAGAAGAACTATTCAAAAAAGATCTTCATGACCCATATAACCATGATGGTGTGAACAGTCACCTAGAGCCAGACATCCTGGAATGCAAAGTCAAGTGGGCCTTAGGAAGCATCACTACAAAGCCAGTGGAGGTGATGGAATTCCAGCTGAGCTATTTCAAATCCTAAAAGATGATGCTGTGAAAGTGCTGCACTCAAAATGTCAGCAAATTTGCAAAACACAGCAGTGGCCACAGGACTGGAAAAGGTCAGTTTTCATTCCAATCCCAAAGAAAGACAATGCCAAAGAATGTCCAAACTACCACACAACTGCACTCATCTCACACACTAGTAAAGTAATGCTCAAAATTCTCCAAGCCAGGCTTCAACAGTACGTGAACCAAGAACTTCCAGATGGATTTAGAAAAGGCAGAGGAACCAGAGATCAAATTGCCAACATCCGCTGGATCACAGAAGCAACAACAGAGTTTCAGAAAAACTTCTACTTGTGCTTTATTGATTACACCAAACCCTTTGACTGTGCGGATCACAAAAAATCTGCAGAAAATTCTTAAAAGAGACGGGAATATCAGACCACTTGACCTGCCTCTTGAGAAATCTGTATGCAGGTCAAGAAGCAGCAGTTAGAATGAGACACGGAACAACACACTGGTTCCAAATTGGGAAAGGAGTATGTCAAGGCTGTATATTGTCACCCTGCTTATTTAACTTATATGCAGAGTGCATCATGTGAAATGCCGGGCTGGATCAAGTACAAGCTGGAATCAAGACTGCCAGGAGAAATATCAATAACCTCAGATATGCAGATGACATGACCCTCCTGGCAGAAAGCAAAGAACTAAAGAGTCTCTCGATGAAAGTAAAAGAGGAGAGTGAAAAAGTTAGCTTAAAACTCAACATTCAGAAAACTAAGATCATGGCATCTGGTCCTATCACTTCACGGAAAATAGATGGGGAAACAATGGAAACAGTGACAGACTTTATTTGGGGGGCTCCGAAATCATTGCAGATGGTGACTGCAGCCATGACACCATAAAATTAAAAGATGCTTGCTCCCTGGAATAAAAGTTATGACCAACTTAAGATAGCATATTCAAAAGCAGAAACATTACTTTGTCAACAAAGGTCCATCTAGTCGAAGCTATGGTTTTTCCAGTAGTCATGTATGGATGTGAGAATTGGACTATAAAGAAAGCTGAGCACCGAAGAATTGATGCTGTTGAACTGTGGTGTTGGAGAAGACTCTTTAGAGTCCCTTGGACTGCAACGAGATCCAACCAGTCAATTCTAAAGAAATCAGCCCTGAATATTCATTGGAAGGACTGATGCTGAAGTTGAACTTCAATACTTTGGCCACCTGATGCGAAGAACTGACTCACTGGAAAAGATCCTGATGCTGGGAAAAATTGAAGATGGGAGGAGAAGGTGACGACCGAGGATGAGAAGGTTGGATGGCATCACCAACACAATGGACATGAGTTTGAGTAGGCTCTGGGAATTGGTGATGGACAGGGAGACCTGGTGTGCTGTAGTCCATGGGGTCACAAAGAGTAGGACACAACTGAGCGACTGAACTAAATTGATATGATTTGTACTAAAACTATCTCCCCCCAATACTAATATTTCCCCCAAATACTACTTAGAGTGAAAAACATAATGTGAATGATTTATGAACGCCATAGACTTTAAAAAGTGTTTTGGTACCCCAAACTTTCTGATTTGTTTTATGTTTCTGAATTTTAGTAAAAAACAATAATGAGAATTGAGAACAGAATAGTGGAGACCACAATACTTGTAATGCAGACTAATCATTGGGAATATTAAGAATTTAGGTATTAAAGTATTTAAAATAATGCCCTAATGCAGTTGACCCTAGAACAACACGGATATGAACCATGAAGGTCCACTTATACATAGATATTTTTCAACAATAAATACTACAGTATGATATAATCCATGGTTAGTTGAATGCATAGATATGGAGGAATCTCAGATGGAGGGCAGGTGATATGTTATACACAGAATAATCCCCATGCTGTTTGAGGGCCAACTGCATTTTCATCTACATTGTTTAAAATAGGATCGAACAGAAAAGTCTGGAATGCTTTCAAAGGTAAAATAAAACCACACACACCTATCTTCTGGATTATTCAGAGTTTAAAAATAGAGCCACAATAAAATGATTATTTGGTTGAGGATTATAATAATATATATTATTTCCTATATTATTTTAAGGAGACACTACAATAAAATGACTATATGTAGGTTGAACTCATTATAGTTAGGCTAAAAGAGAATATTTCTTACCAACAGAGTAGGGTTAAAACTATGAGAAAGGAATTATTTTGTGAAAATAAATTCTTTAGGTAACTAGATGTAATGGTAATTTTTTTTAAATCAGTCATTTATTTGATAGGCACTTATTTGTGATAGGCACTTATAGTCATTTGATTTTGCTTTCATTTGTCACTTTTATTTTTTATTAAGATATAAATGACATATAACATTAGCTTTAGATGTACAACATAATGATTTGACATATCTATATATTGGAAAATGACTACCATTTTAAGTCTAGTTAACATCCATCCCCACATAGTTATCTTCTTCCGTGTCTGTGATGAGAACTTTTCAGATCTACTCTCTTAGGAATTTCATCCTTTTCCTATCTTTTAAAATAAAACATTCAGAATATAATCCAAGATTTTCTTGATGATTTTAGAGTCTATTTCAATACTTTATCACTTGACAACTCTAATTCTCCAAATCTGCCCTTTACTTTTAGTAAGGAAAAAAAAGAACCTAGCTAGTATCTCTGAATGCCATAATAGTGCCATACAGTATTATCACTGTAGAAAAAAAAATTGCTCAAAGAGGTGTTATTAACTTGTTTAAATTATAGAGCAATGTGGCTTCCATCGTTGCTACTCCCTGGGCTAAGACAGTGGTTCTCAAATTTGAGTGTGCATCAGATGCACTGAGGGCTTATTAAAACACAACCGGAATTTCAGATTTAGTAGGTGGAAGCCTAATCATTTTCATTTTAAACAATTACCCACGTGGTACTGATCTTACAGTTGGGGAACACACTTTGAGAAACACTGGGCTGATCTAATGCATTTACTGTCCTTATCTGTCTTCTCTGCAGCATCTAATGATGTTAAAATTCCCTTTCTTGAACTTGCAATCTCTTTTTAATAGTACTACAGTTATTTAGGCAGATTTGGGACTACCACTAAATATTAGTATCTCCTAGGGTTCCACCTCTAGTGCTTTCATGTTCTCTTTGCTTGGTGTCACTCTCTTCCCCTTGGCTTCAACAACCTAAATAAGTAGTTTCTAAAACTTCTTCTTAGACTCTAAAAGGATTAAAGGTGTCAATAAGCTCTGGGAATGTACTTCTACTTCCTTCCCCACCTTCAAAATTAATGCATCATCCTGTATTCTGTATTAACTGACAGCACCTTCAGCAATCTCATTGCGCAAATCTGAATTATTCTGGACTCTTTCTATTTTTCACCTTGTACATTCAATCATTCCAGTGTATCAATCCTACCTCCTAAATAGCTCTTGACTGTCGTAATTAATTTCTCTACCTCCACTTTTTTTTTAAAAGTGCTTAATTCACTGGTCGGAATCCAACAGTCTTCCTTAGCAGGTTTCTACTTTGATCCCTCCAATCTATTTTCTGCAATGCAATCACAGGATCTTTCTAAAATAAAAGGATAATTATGCCATTCCCTACTTAAAATCCTTTAGTGCTTCCTCATTGCTTTTAGATAAAAAAATCCCAGTTCTTTGGCATGACTAGAATTCCTCCACAATCTGGTCTGTTTCCCTCTCCAGTCTCATCTCTCAATATCATCCTTTTTTTTTCTGTAACTTTAGCCATGCATGCTATCTTCAGATTTTAGAACATGATATATTTGCTCACGGCTCTATAACCAGGACTCCTATCTTTTCTGGGCTATCATGCCCATTCTTTTGGGTGACTAACTTGGCTTGCAAATTGAGTGACACATCAGAGATTTTCCTAGCTTCTCTACTATCAGTCTAGGTGGACCAATCCAACTGCTTTCATAATGCCATGTCTATCACAGACTTTATCTCATTATATTGTAATTACTGATTTCCTTTTTAATCGTTTTCTTCCTCCACCTGATATCCTCCCTACCCAGCAATTTTACACGGAGTACATTCACGAGGCAGAACAGTTCAGTAGAAGAGGCATGTAACTTTATTTGAGTTCAAGGTCTACCTCTATCTCTTGTTGTTCAGTCGCTAAGTCATGTCCAACTTTTACGCAACCGCATGGACTGTAGCTCACCAGGCTCCTGTCTATGGGATTTCCCAGGCAAGAATATTGGTGGGTTGCCATTTCCTTCTCCAGGGGATCTTCCCAATCCAAGGATCGAACCAGAGTCTCTTTGTGTCTCCTGCATTAGTAGGCGGATTCTTTATCACTGAGCCACCAGGGAAGCCCCTGTCTCTTATTAGCTCTAAAGTCAAATAAAACCACAGTGCCGAAGAACATGATTTATGCAATCACTTTGTGATTTTGAACGTATGGCTTTAGTTTTTTAATCTGTTATTTCATTTGTAGAACAGGTGTTAGACTAAATGATCTCCAACATGCCTTTCAACTCATAAGATCTTATGACTATGATTATCAGCAGTATCCTGGATAAAAGAAATTCTAAAGGTCTCTGAGAGTCATGCAAATACAGTATCATAAATATTTGAAACTACAAGGCTAAAGTAAATTGTCAGGTTACGTAATTGCACAGGTTCTTTTCAAAGTATACTAGAATTTTTCAGACTTCATTTTCTTTCCTCTAGAGAAGGATCAGATAAGGCAATGGCACCCGACTCCAGTACTCTTGCCTGGAAAATCCCATGGGCGGAGGAGCCTGGTGGGCTGCAGTCCATGGGGTCGCGAAGAGTCAGATACGACTGAGCTACTTCACTTTCTCTTTTCACTTTCATGCATTGTAGAGGGAAATGGCAACCCACTCCAGTGTTCTTGCCTGGAGAATCCCAGGGATGGGGGAGCCTGGTGGGCTGCCGTCTATGGGGTCGCACAGAGTCAGACATGACTGAAGCAACTTAGCAGCAGCAGCAGCAGCAGCAGAGAAGGATAAGGAAAAAAATTAGGCTGGATAGCAGTAAAAATAGTCCTCTTTAAATCCGATTTTTAGAAATGTTTTATGATGTTATTTTTCCTGAATTGTCAAGTCATGCAGTTTCACTCCTATGAATTCATATAATATTCTACCTCTGAAGAGGGAAGTGATTCTTGTAAAGTATCACACTGATTTTTGTTTCTGTAAGGTAGAGAGCCCAGTAACTTTTGCTCACGACAGCTGGAAATACATAATGCTCAAGATAAATACAAACCAAACAAAACACACAGCACTTGAAACAACAACAACAAAATCTGATCTTGAGCAGTTAATAGCTCATTTTTTCCTTTTCTTACAAGGACTCTACTTAAGGCCTCAAAATAAGCAGCCAAGTGTGTGTTAGTCGCTCAGTCGTGTCTGACTCTTTATGAGCCCATGGACTGCAGCCCACCAGGCTCCTCTGTCCATGGGATATTCCAGGCAATACTGGAGTGGGTTGCCATTTCCTTCTCCAAAGTAGCCAAGCAGGCAGAGGAAATTTTTGTATATTCCAACTGAAATTGTAAAAAAGGGAAACCATGCATGTATATATGTTATGACTAATTGCCTTGAATACACCATCTAGGTATCTCTCAATTCTAAAATAGTGATAATACATTATCCTTATTTATAGCACATTTTATTTCAGAGCACCTTTTTGATCCTCATAAAAATCCTGTGAGATAGAAAGGATGTGATCTCCACTTGACAGATGAAGAAACCAAAGTATGTGAACATGCCAAGTCACAGAGTTTTAAAATGTCAGAGTTAGAACTATGTCTCATTAATCTGTTTATCATCAGAGTCCAGCATTTAGTGGATACTTAATAAATGTGTGGCACATGAATTAATATAAATTTTCTGGTTCCTAGAGTTCAGTGTTCCTTTCATTAGCAGCTTTATTAATTCTTCAGTTGCTAGGATAGGTTTGTAGCTGAGTCAAATAAAATTACTAACCCCAAAGCAATGATGTTACTTAATGAATGCAATTTAGGTAGTCAGACTTTCTGGGTTGAAAAAAAACCAAATTTTTTTAGCTCACTATCTTTTCACCTTAACATTTCATAGGAACATACATAAAATAACCACGTTGAATAGATTAAGGAAAAAGCCTATAGACAAGCTAATATTAATGGGCTTCTCTTGTGGCTCAGATAGTAAAGAATCTGCCTATAATGCAGGAGACCCAGGTTCAATCCTGGGTCAGGAAGATCCACTGCAAAAGGGAATGGCAACCACTCCAGTATTCTTGGCTGGAGAATCCTACAGACAGAAGAGCCTGATGGGCTACAGTCTATGCGGTTGCAAAGAGTTGGATACAACTGAGAGACTAACACAATTACCATTAATGTGCATTAATTAATGCAATTAGCATACTGCAATTAGCTCACATTAATGTAATTAGTAGTCCCTCAGTATTCTGGGGACAAGGGGTTGGTACCAGGACCTATGTGGATACCAGTATCTCAATTTAAATATGTAGTATTTGCAGTTAACCTCTGCACAGCTTCCTATATACTTTAAATCACCTCTGGATTACCTATAATACCTAGCTAATACAATGCAATTCCTACATAAAGAGTTGTAAATGCAATGTAAATATTATATAAAAGTTGCTGGCACAGAACAAATTCAAGTTTTGCATTTAGGAATTTTCTGGAATTAAAAAAATTTTTCAATCCATGTTTTGTTGAACTTAGGATGTGTGGAATGGTGTCTACTCAAAGTTGTTGAAATTATGGCATTGATTTTAAATAATTAAAAATAGTTTACCTGTGGTGCAAGAAGAGGTAGCCTAATATAAGCCAAAAGTTTACTGAGATCTTTCCGTCTCTGTTCCAAATCATGACGAACCCAAGTAAGAAGTGCGTTCAATATTGTCTCTTCATTAGGAATGTTCATGTCATCACTGGCTAAAAGCTTTGCAATTTCACTGGCTGGTAATAATACAAATTCCTGGTTTCGAATTACTTCCATGAAATTTTCCTGGAGGAAAAAAAGAGCATATAAACAATACTGTTTCTTCTTTCCATCACAGGTCAAGAGAAACTAAACATTTCTTAATTAGATGCCAAAACACAGTTTCTACTTTAGCCCTTTCTAACAACGTATTATTGCTTAAAAGGGGGAAAAAACCTGTAAAAAATAACATTTAAACTGTAATTGCTATTAAAATTCTCATTTCTCTGTATATACAGGATTAAAGTGATATAGCAAGTATTACAATTTAAAAAATAAATTTAGGACTTTTAGGTATTGCTTTGCTCAAGTTAGGGAATAGTTTTGGCAAGTCTTTCAAAGGAAGATAGAAAAAATGAAAGAAGACACTTTATATGATACTCCAACATCAAAAGTTAGTTCAGATTTGTGGTTGCTGAAGAATTTGGCCAACAGGGGAGCCAAATACCTGGGTAAGAGTGAAGTATTTCTCTTACCCAGAAATGGCTTCTAGGGTGGCTACATTTCCCAAGACCATTCTGGACCATGGAAGTCTTCTCAGACTCTGCTTGGCAAGAGCCTGTGTCCTTAGAGCTATCCTAAACCCAAACTGGCCTTTTAAAGTGTTTTAATATTATTTATAAGGCCACAAAGGATT